>NC_054884.1:16493666-18993666 GCF_018320785.1 Cheilinus undulatus | reverse complement strand
AAAAAAAAAAGTCCCCACCTTTTCACTGATTTAAAGACTGAACTACAGAAAACTGGAAATATTCCAGTGCTCATTAACTTAATAAACTGTTGAAATATCTACATTAAATGTTCAGTGTACTACATGTAGTACCAGCTCTTGTCTGATTCAAAAACAAAAAATCAGCTCTTAAGTTTGTTGTAACACCGTGTCCAGCATGTGGGCATCAAGCACTGCTTTCCACTGCAACACATTAGATGCTCACTGTTCTCACTGCATCTTTTTTAGTATTTACCTCTCTACTTTTCAAATTTCATTTTTTCCTTTGAACAGAATTAAAACTATTGCTTTTATTTTGATTGAAGAGAAACAGAAGTGTTGCCTTCATAATGAGGAGTCTGTGACAGCTGTGACCCAATTAGCTTTGCCACCATTTTAACATGAAAATAGTATTTTAAACATGGATATGGATAATGTGAGTGTATCACTATCTCCAATAATAAAACGAGCAACAAAGCTCTGTGAGGTAGAAATTTGAAAGAAATCATGCAGGGATGCTTGATATTGCATTTTTGCTGATGTCTGAAATGCCAATATTTACAGTTAATTTAGACGATACAGATATCAATACCAATATATAAAGTAAAACTTCAGGCCTTAAAACCCACAATTTATAGTTTGAGGATGAACAAATGAACAAATGTAAATCCTTAAATCACACTTTAAAATGTAAGGAGTTAAGACTGAACAGTTATGGAAAATAATCTTATTGCTTTTTTCCCTCCAATGTTGCATTTTTTTCCTTATGTTTTTAGTCTTGTGTATTTTTCAACAAACACAAATAATAAATCATTCTACATTATGGCCAACACAATATTAGTTGGATTAAACTAGAGCATACTACAAATGCAATATGAGTTGTTGTATTGAAGTGATTGATAGTTGTGTTGTCACTCTCATTTTCAACAGGAAACACAAAAGTAAGTTAAGTAGGGTTTTTTATGAACTATTTTTTAAAAATGACACTTTGATATTTGCACAATGTGAAAAGCATAAATATTTTGCACACCTCTCAGGTCCAAAAAATATTGCACCTACTGGGATTTAAAATTTGTAAAATTTGTCATATGGCAATTCAATCTAAATCTGCCCGGCCCTGTAAGGCATGATGATGAATAAAGAAAAGACTTCAGCTTCAACTCTCACCTAAAACTCCACTGACTTATTTGTCGATAAAGCTAACATTTACAGCTGATATTGGTAGACTTTTAACAGCCAAAATATCTGTTGCAAATATCAGCAGAATTTTTCATTTCTGCCGCTACAGATACTACCAGTGTAGTGCTGATGGTATCCTGCACCCTTAAAATAAAGAAAATTTTCCTTTAGGGCACTCCTGGTTCCCAGTCAGTTTTCCTCACTCTTTGCTGCCCATAGAAATGTATTTGGCAGATAGGAAAACAGAAACAGGGCAACGGGGTAAAAATGGCATGCCCTATCTATGGAATGACTGATGGTCGGTTAGGACAACAAGAAACTATTAAAATAAGCTGATTTGGTGTAAACACTCACTCATGTTTGTGATATTTGGACACAGTGTTACAGTTAAATAAGCTGTATGCTTTAAAAATAACCCTATCATGGGCCACAGATGGATTAGAGGTCAGGTAGCAGCCCGTATACTTGGGCCTGGCTTGACTCTAGACTGTGGCTCCTTTCCTGCATGTCATTCCCCACTCTCTCACCCATGTTTCTGACTCTATTCACTGACTTCATTTTTAAATAAAGGCCCCAAAATAATTTTAAAAAATTAACACATACCACTCATTTGTTAGTTTGTGTAATTTTCAGAAAACACATTGTAATAAAAATACAACATGTAACAGAATCGTAAAACTCTTTAAGAAATCCTTTTTGAAGCCCGTCCACACTCAAGAAGTATGCATAGATGTAAGTGTTTTTTTGTATGACTTTAATGTATTCAGATGTGTAGATACAGATATGTACATATTTAATTATACCCATTGACCTATTAAGCATTGCTTCAAAGGTTTAGCTAGTTAAATCTAGCAAGTTTGCATGAACTCTTAAACTGACATCAGAGCCTAGAGGGGCCTCATAGAGGCACTAACAACATCTGCCTGTTTTGTTACTTAAACAATGTTTACATCAGAATGTCCCGGGTGATTTGCATTGGCTTTAACTATGTGATACGACCCTTAAAACTCAGAAATACAGTTATGATGTTCTTCAAATAAATACTGATAAACACAAAGCAAGTCTGAAATACAAACATCCATGACCATAAATGTTCATATTCAAGTGGTGGAATGTGAAATTATGTTATTCCTCTCATCCATGGTCAGTCAATATTAAAGAAAAACATTCAGTTGCATACATACATGGTGCATGGACATTTCTTGACTGTAACAAAAATGTACATTCCATATAAAGTGTCATACCTGTATAATTCAAGTATCAGCAAACTAACATCCACATTGTGGAGTCATTTTAAGATTATACAGTATGCATGTGCGCTTAAAAGGTTTAATGAGGTTTTGTGCGCTGAGAGAAGTGATGCTCCCAAAAATTACAAACTGAAATTCAAGTTTGTTGATGTTGACAGAGACTAGCTTTGAGTTTGAACCCAGGCCAATCAATGTTTGACATTGTATCATGCTCATGAAACATTGGTCTACAAGTTATATTTGTTTAAAAACCTACAATCCCCAAGTAACCTTAACTTCCCTAAATTCAGATTGACATTACACATTAAAGAGCTGTCAAACATTTTTTTCTTTTTTTGAGAAACAAAACTCTGCATGCTGTTTCAAATATTTTCAGACAACACCAAATTATTGTAATGTTTTGACATCATACTGATGAAATGTAAAGAAATCTTATATAAACACTTTTTAATCAGTTCTTTAAATTCTCAATGGCCTTCAAATCACAGCATTAGATGAAGCTTTGCAAGCATAACTTCTTGCAGTGACTGTATAGTAAAGTCTATCAACTAACATTTTATAAACCTCTCTTGATTCAAGCAAACATTCAAGAGATGCCATCATTTTCATCTTCTTACTGCATATCTAAGTTCTCAAGGTTGAGTCATCTGGAAGCACATCGATTCTTTTGGACAAAACAGAATGAGGTCCACAAATTATTACAGTAATGAAATCAGGATTTGACATTTAAACATATGGAAACTCCTTTCCTTTCACCTGAAAAAAAAAGTTTGTTTTAAAGCACTTACAGTTTTTTCCAAGTCTTTCAGTCCCTTTACATTTCTTTTGTGAATGAACTGAAGTACAGTTAAATACAACACTGGATATTTTTGACGAATCTTATTTTAGACAATCAGTGGTAAAGAAAAGTTATTCCTTACAATAAATTACACTTAACCAGTACAAGTGAAGAAAATATACAAATATTACAAACCTAAAAAAATCTAAATGGCAGCCAAGAATAAGAAAAACTCTTACCAACCATTGAAACCACGTTAACTTGAAATAAAACAAGACAAATGGCCCATAAACATGTTTAACTTGTAAAACTCAGTCAACAATAAAAAAAGAAGACAGCCTTCCATTTCTGTGCATTTTTAAGATAAAAATAGATCTGCATATTTACATATGTATAAACACAAAGTGTTTCCCCAGCATTAAAATAATATTTGATGTTTATTGCATATGTGAATGTGGCTTTACTATATATGATTCATTTTATTTTATTAAGCTCAACATTTTATCATGACCTTTTCATGCAAGGATGGCAATCTGGTTAACAATGAAACAAACAAAACTTTAAAATGAGTAATGGAAGTAGATGATAGACTGTCATACTGCCACTGTCATATATTTTACTTTTTTTGTGTTAACAAACATTTAAAATGGAAAAAAGTATAAAAACTTAGAAGTGAAGAAAATGCAAAACAGATATTTAGAAGAGTTATACTTCATTTGTTTAGGACGTGTTTGATTGGTCTGTCTCATGTTGATTTCATTCATTCTTTTGTTGTATTGTCTTTTTATATCTTATTCCAACATGCAAACTTTCAAAGTTAGTAAATTTACAATGACAATGATTAGTAAAGTGCTTGTATTTGTTTGAACTATACAATAATTTGTTGTCATTCATACATGACTTTATAGTTACATTATTGTAATAACTTTCTACATACAATGCATTCAGTTTTTATTCAGAAATTAAAAGAATACGTACATATTTCATACGACAACTGTCTTCATTAGTATTCTTAAAAGACCAAGTCTGTTTTTGGTATTGTCAAATAGAAATGATTGACTGATATAAATATTAACGGTTAAAAACCAAAATGACTCCTTGGAAGACCGTTTACGTAGACCAGCAGGTCTACCTGGGAGGTCTTCAGCTGCCTTAAAGATATTTATTTATTCTTTTTGAGTTTCAATCGACTCTCAGAAAACAGCTAAAAGACAAAAATACAAAAAAATGGAAGAAAACAATGCAGTAGATTTCCGATTTTCAGCCGATTGTTTCAGCATGTATGGGTTTATCCAGGACTACAGCCACTGGTGTGATCTGTTAGCTGAGGCTAGTATTAAGTAGTATACTAGTACTAGATTAACTTCCCTCATCATGACTCTCAGTGTACATGTATTGATGAAAAAGTAATTAAATAGTATGCAAAGAGTTTGCACACTGAGACGTTTTTTTTATTTTTGGATGCTTTCATTTGAGCCATAATCAGATTTTTAAATACATTTCTTAAATTAACCTTGTAGGGGTGCTCCTAATCACATCTGATACCTGCAAATTAGAGCTGAGTTTAGGTGACTGGTCTAAAGAAAACACATTCCATAAACTGATTTCACTTTACTGGCACACCAGCTTTACAATGTGACGGTGCAACGTTGCGGCTACAGTTAGCCGTGCTAGTCGTATGGTGTGCTCACACCATACATGAGTAAAATCATTTGTTAATTACATGTAAAGTAAATCTAAAGATAGAGTAGGCGCGAGAATGCATGGCACATATTGAGCAAGAAATCTGGGGGGGTCTGTCACAATGGGCCTGTTCTACTGGCACAAGAATAAAAAGGAGCTCGCCTGAAGCCCCTCCCCTCATATGCATCTTGTGGACACTCACACGCGATTTGACACACGAGAGGAGCAAGTTATTTGCGCAAACTTTAAAAAACAAAGCAAGCAAACTCACAAATAGGAAACCGTTTGTGCTTGGTGTTAACATAAAAATTTTTAGCTAGTAAAAGTCGTACCACAATGCACATGCACTGTAGCATTGCTTCTTGTGCATGTGTATTCTGGAATCACTTCCAGCATGATCCTTGAAGTGCTTTTTTCAGTGCACTTCTCCCTCACTTTGAGAAATGTATGGATGAAAACAAAACATTGGAGCTGCACCTGCAACTCTTCATATTAAACACATATATAAACGACTTTGACAGATGCAAGGAGAAAAAAAGGAGCAAACATGTCCTGTTAAAAAAAAACAAAACATTATTTTCTGTGTGCAAACATGACTGATGTAGCATGCGATTGGTTTCAGATTTAAAAAAACAGTCTCAGTGTGCAAAGGCCTTAAGTCTAATAAACTTTTTAAATGTATTAAACACTTTTCCTCTGACATGATTGTTATATTAGGTTTAAAGATAATCATGATATTTAAGACAAATGTCTTAAACATGTTACAGACTTGTGATTGATCACTGTATGGTAATAATTGCATATATGGGATCTTGATTATGTGACAATACAAACTCAAATTTCAAAATGTTTGGCTGCACAACTAAGGTAGCTCTTATGGTACAATACTTTTATTTATTTATTTATTTTTTGTACCCCCTGCTATCGTTTGACATCACTTAGCTTTGCCTTGTAAACTATGAACATAAATTGTCCAATTATGTCACAATCTTAACATACAAAATGAACACTGACACCTAAAGAAGTTAAATCTTTTTTTTTCCAAACTGAATCCTACATTGCACAAACATTAATCATTTATTCGCAAAAGACAAAAAGTATAAAACCTATTCAACATCAATAACCTATAAATGTGTTTTTTTGTCTTTGGCTACATGAACTGAAGTATCTGGTGTCGGGGTCGGTACTCTGGACAGTGTTTTGGCTTTGTTTGGTCCAGAATGCTTAAAAATGGATGGTCATCTACACACTTAAGTTTTAAGAAGTATCTTAAGAGTTTTGTAACCTCTGCTATCACTTTCTCTACTAAGAATCCAAATATTTTTACATTTAAACAAATAACTTAAACAACAGTGTTTCATTAAAGTGTGTCTTCTTTGACTCATCAGCTAACTGGCATGCATCATAAACCGTTAGATCCACAAGACTAGAGGTCGCTCCTTCTACATTCAAGTTCATTTTGTGTTATTGCTTTTGTTTTTGCACGGTGTACGATCCAAATTGAGGCTTCATCACATCAGTCCATAGCTAATCCTCTGCATTTCTTATCATCCAATCTTTAAAATCCTTTCAGCTACAAAATGGAGGGGATGGGGGACCGACAGCGGCGGAGTGGTCCGGGGGTCTCATAGTTTTCAAAGGGTGGACTAGTGATAGGAGCGAGCCGCAGTGAAGACCCTGCCATTCCTGATATGTTATTGAGACTGCGAGATTTCTCATAGCCTGTCGCTTTAAGTAGGTAATGTTTAGTTTTGATTTTGATTTGAAAGTTTTTTATTTACACATTATAATGCAAATAAAACAAAGAAATCATAATTGAAATGTTTGGGCATGTTTTCACAAAATGTTCATATTCAGTTGGTTTGTAGTGAATTTACAGAGTATCAAAACATGAACGTGATTCAAAATGTCAAGAGCAGAAATGAAAAAAGAAGCACACAAGTGAAGAGAATAAATTAATGACAGGAATTTGAAAATGTTATAAAATCATAAAGACATATAAAGGACAGACAAGGACAGACACAGACAAGACAGACAGGACAAGACAAAACAAGAAAATGAGAGTTATGATATGTTTTTTTTATAGAACAGAAAAGCAAAAGATTTGTAGATATTATAATGTTTAATCTTCAGGAGGCCTATTGAATAAAGCACCTACGTTTTTATCAGATAATGTGTCATTTTTAGATGCTTTAGACAACAGTTTGGCCCAGACTTTACAATTGAACAAAAACACAGGAGTAAATATTTAAATATCACTGATACACTGTAGGCACTGGCCACATGAAGTTCTAGGAGGTTAAAAATAAACCTCTTGAGAGGAGATTTAATATACGCTTTATCTTAAATGATGGTTCATAAACACTCATTGTTATAAATAGATTTTGGCTCCCTTAAACTTCAGATGTCCAGCACAAAAAGCATCAATCCTGCAACACTTAAAAGCACTTCCTAACCCCCGGTAATCGTATCCTGTAATGATCAGTTTAAGGTCGTCTACAGCAGGAAAGGACACAAGGCAACAACAGAACTAGTAACTGAACAAATCCACCTGTGCAAGTGCTTTGAATCAGAATTCAGGGTTCCTGAACAGCGCAGAACCAAAAAGCCTGTTTTGTCCTTTCCTGCTGTATTTAAGGTGTATAATATGCATGCAGACATTGAATTCCCCCTGTAGCAGCCACATAGAAGGTAGTGCTGTGCTGACGGAGTGTTGTTGCATCAGGTGAAGTGAAAAACACCATTGGTAGGTAGTTTTTTATCTGCCCTAACAATGGCTACCTGACCAATAATGGGTGGAGTTTAAAACTTGTTTTAAAATTTAGATCAAGTGACATTTCCCTGCTAGATTATGCATTGAGGCTGCTGTGCAACAGTTTTTGGAAAATTACTGCGTTATTCTATGTCAAACTCCAACCATCCAAAGGCCACAGTCAGACAACAAAAACAACCATTGAAACAGTATGACACCCTTTGTGCCTTCCTGCCAAAATGGAGAAACACACCAATACTCCAGCTCTAAGGATTACACACCATTTGAGACAAGCACAAAAAACTCCTTTTTGTATTCTGTCTCACTCTGGTGCATTAGTTGGATGGCAACTTGGTAAAATATTGATGAAGCATTTTTTGCTGTTTTGGCTTTCTCAGGCCACGTCACACAAAGATTTCTGAGAAGCTGTCCGGCCAATCTGTTGAAACGCTACACTCCTGAGTTCAGCTCCAAAAAGATTTTGTGCATTACGGCCAAATGTATCAGGACAAACTGTCAGGCCGCATTAAATATCAGCTGTATTTTGATGATTGCTGAATCAGAGTTCTGGGGTAAAGAAGATCTTGGGTCAACTTGTTTTTATTTGCAGAACTGTAGCGACCCTTTAAATTGAATGCAGACTCTTCACATGAAGTTATTAAATAAATTAGTAAGGATTTTTAAAAATGTAACCCTGTTTTAGATACTTTTCATGGTCTCTGAGACTGTCTCTGCTATGTGCCTGTATAGGAATTTTGTCCCCACCAGAAGAAATCAGCATGATTATTATCATTTAGATCTCCTTTTTGTTCATTTGATGGCTTTTATTGCTAAAATTATTTTCAATTCTATTAGTCTGTATGTAATTATGTACTTATGTACATGTAATTATACATTCACAGATTACTTTATTATGTTTAACTGTTAAAGGGTTCAGTAACGCAAAAATCATCCAATCGCATGACAGCAATCTATGCATTTACACCTGTAGACATGGTCAAGAAGATTCACTGAAGTTCAAGTCAAGCATCAAACTGGGAAAAAAAAGATGGTTTAAGTAACTTCAGAACATTGCTATGTTAATGTTATGATATTTTATCTATTTTGAGGGTTGTTACAACGTGACTGGATCCTCCCAAGAGTTTAAAGAGTTTATTTTATTTTCAAGTGAGCAGAGGGCTTCACCTCCGTCAGCACCTGGCTACGCTAGCTACGCTGTCCAGGTTTGAGATTTAGACACACCTGTACATAAAGGTAAAGCTGAATTCATACTTATTCTTCATACTTACTGTTGTCTGAAACCAAACTAATTTCAAAGCAGGTTTGCAGTACTTAATTTTGGTTCTGTTTCTTTTCAAACACTTGTCAAGTATGATATGAGAACACATAGATAAGGGAAGAAAACTGTTAAGTACATGAAGGTGAAAATGGTGAAGACCAATAAAACTGGGCAGTAGGGGGATCCTGATTAGCATAGTATTGCTGACATTGAGAGGTTTCAGAAATGACAATAAAAGTGCTGATAAAGCTAATCATGTCTCAGCCACTGCAGTCTGTCACGCTCTACTAGCTAGCTCCTCTCTGTGCTAAGTACTGTATTTACAACATCAACAGGGGTTTGGTACCCTGGGACCGTCTATCAGGGGAACTGGTGAGTCTGGCTGTCACTGTATTCAGTGATGATATAATTCCTGTCCAAAGTCACACTTAATTTACACTACAGAGGCAGTAAGTACCTACCTACAGTCAGACTTTAGATACACTTGCACTGCAGTGGCGGCCTGGGAATGGGATGGAGAATGAGTGTTAATCACAGGAGGAGAAGGTTGTGGATTGGGAGGACACACAGAAACACAGAAGGACTGCAAATATTCTGACCACAGATTTTACCAAGGACATAATTATAATCTGAATGAAGAGAAAAAATAGACTTAATCATTCATATAAAAGGCAGAGTGTACTCGACTGCCTCTATTACTTAATTCACATATGTCCACTGATTTCATGAGTGTGTGCCTGCCTGCCATGGATGAACATGATTTGCTGACTGTTCAGATACTATTCTCAGCATGGCCGCATACTGTATCATCCTTACATGGGATCAATTGCCTGTTTAAAGATGGTTTGATATCCAGTTACCTATAATTAGATGTATTGATCATTTTATGAGCATTATGAAGCCTGAATGTGTCTATACACAACGTTCAGTACCTTCTATGTCTTTTGGGGAAACTAGATGACATGCAACTGTATCCTACATCCTTTTGTTCTCTGTATATAGGTCATACAGACTGAAATGCGTCAGCTGTTATCATTAAAGCTAGAAGCCATTTAATATTTTATGTTTATATATACTTCTCATACATATAGAAATATATGTCATATGTACATGTAAAGATACAGTACATACGTAAGAGCATGAATATGCATTATTTCTTTTCTAAGGTAAAACTGGGGTTCAGAAAAAAGAATATTTGCAGAGTGTTGAGGCAATATGGATGGAGACAGTGCGAATATCATGTTAGAACATGCATGACAATAAAGATTAAGTGTGAAGTATTGATAATGACCACAAAAATACAATGACAGAAAGGACACTGACAAGTGTTAACACATAAACATACTTTTACATGAAATGCTTTGCATAGGAAAGCTCTATGTACACATTTTTAGACTTCATATGTTTTATTTTAAACATATTTCCCTGCAGTAAGAGTTTCCCTTCAACCAACAGCTCTGCTCAAAAACAGGCAGAAATAAAAGATAAGTGGTAGCAGCTAAGGAGTAAACATCAAAGGTGTAATATCAAGAATTTTGGACATCAATATGCCAAATATTCGTATATCATACCTAATTCTATTGTTGAGGAATGACTACCTTTAAAAAACTCCCTTTATGTTTGTTGTTCTCAGCTTTGTGTTCACATCAATGAGATAGTGCTTCCTTTTGTATGTGTTCACGCAGAGGCTCACACACTTCATACATTTAATTTATGTGTGGTCCCGTCCCTTCCCAATCATTAGCCCTGCTGCCAAATGGAGAGAGACAGCACCGCCCACTGAGTGCCACAATAGCAGTTTTATCACAAGCAAACAACTGAAAGAGAGCCAACAGACTTCCCAAACCTAAGAGAAGACTATGTATTCTAAAACAGCTTAAAGAAATGGTAGGACTGGTCCTCAAATGGAGATCAGTCTGACAGACTGCTGCATTTGCTGAGGGGTTAGGGTGGCTGTAAGAAGGTGCAGGAGGAAGGGGCCAAAGAGAAGATTTGTATTGATCAAGGACACTTATCCTAAAGTGCGACGTCTGCTGAATATCTAGTCTGAAAGTGGCATATTACACTTTTAATGTGTAGCCAAAATTAATCCCACACAGAAATTATCCTTGTTAGTGCCATAGTTACTATTGTCAATTCTGAGCTTTAAATGGCCATATTTAGCTGCATTTCAATTGTTAAACCAGATTAAATGTATATTTACTGGAATGTTTAAAATTGCATAACACATTTTTTAAGTCAGTATGGACAATGTGAGGCAATTCTGTCCACTGTTCCCAGTGTCTTAACTTGTGAATAAAATGGATACAAAGGGATGTATTTTATAATCTCCACTTTTACACTGATCATTGAATTAGTGCTGAACTGCACACCAGACTAGTCTAATACCATGATGTAATGGTAGGAGACTGCTTCAGTGTATCTATTATGTTAAATACAGTGTGTAACACGATTACAGATTAAGAAATATGCAGGAGTGCATACAAAATGATTCACTGATTTCTAATGATCTGAAGTTAACATTTAGCTTTTGCACTGATCAGAAATTCCAGTTTAGTTACCTTCTATGTGTAAGTATGTCAGTTTGAGTTTACTATTAAGCTGGAGATTTTACCTGAAATAGAAAAAAATGGTCTTTGTTCTGTTTTTCTTGAGCAACGGGACTTTACCTCCTTTTATTTTGAAGGACTATAAATGACTTAAATGCCTACTTCTGACTTGCCCACTGAGCTGTCTAAAAGTTTGATAAAATGACATTAAAATCACAGCAATGTCCTTATGACATTATCCAGTAACCTACTGGTCAAAGAAGCGCACGTTAAATTAGATTTAAATATTAATATTGGGCCTTAATCGCGCCTTGATGATAGCAACAATGATGACAATACTACTATAAAACTAGGATGGATTTATCCAAATACAATCATATGTACAGGACTCAAACAGCCTCAAATTTGCAATGCAGTTAATGATACTGATGTTTCAGGTACTATCATCTGTTTCCACAATTTTCATATTTTGGTTTGGTTTTATTTTGCAGTATTTAAAATACTGTTTTGCCAAATTCAGAGTCTTAATCCAGTGAAATTTGTGCCATTTCTTGGTTTGTAAATTTCATTGTTTGGAGGAAATTTCTTGTATCATTCCAATTTGAAGAGGACAGATAGTAGGTAATAGTTCAACTCAGGAAGAACACAGGGGAGGTCAAAACGTCAAACAACAAAACAGTGTTACAAAACACAAGAAAGTCACCATAACCACAGACAACAACAAATGTTAGTTGAAAAACATAAGTATAACTTAATTCTAATCACATGTAAATAAAACAAATATTCACACTAGAACACATGACACAAAATCACTACTTAAAACACCACAAAAATACTGAAATACACTGAAGATTTACAGCTTCAGAATCACAAGAAAAAACAAAAACAGTTAATAAAATAAAATAAAAACAACTTGTAAGAAGAATACAATGAAGAACAGAAAGCAGGGAGGGAGCAGAGAGCAGGAGAGACAGAGTAGAGAAGACAGAAACAAAAGAGACCCTTGAAAGAGGTCTAGAGGAGTGATTTGGAGTGGGCAATCAAAGGGATGATTGACCATTTGACCTCAGTGAGACATGCATATTACATTGGGCGCTTAAGAAGTTAAATGGCTGATAATCAAAGAGAATAAACTGAAAAGCTTAAAACAAATTAAGTCAGCAAATACATCTTTATGAGCATGTCTATGAAATAAATCACAACTAAAGCACACTGAAATGAGTCTTACACAGCAGGAGAATCCCTCTTTAAAAAAAAGGAGAATCCTTCTCAACAAATACTGGTGTATTGTTCAAATATGTCGATCCTTAAACTCTAAGTTTGTAGGAGATGTAGGGCTGTCACAAAACTAGAATTTAAAACTTCAGTATGGTTCAAGTAAAAATCAAAGAATATTGAGTTTTGTACCAATATTGGGTAACTAATTGTTTTTAATCACCAAAAGCTGTTGGCAAAGTCCTGCATTTTGGAACCAAAATTATACCAGTTTTTTATTTTCATTTAATACAATGTGCATGAGTTCACCTACAATTTGAAGAATTTATTCCTCTGTAAGCACCAAATAGTTCTAGTTTTTTGCTTCTTTAATTCTATTGATCATTAAAACAACAGAGATTGTCTAATTTTTTAATACGGCCACAAAACATCAAAAATGTTGACAATCTTAATAACAGTTTGACTAGTGGATTCAGCCCACAAAGTACAATCTCATCCTCCAGTACACAAGATTCAACTCAAGACTCATCAGGTCAACTAAGAAGCAAGAAACTGTATTGAGCCGTTAGCCTAAACACAACTATTAGTCATCAGGAAACAGCTTTACTGTATGAGGTTCATCAGCATAAATTCCCTTTGAATGGACTCCAGATTTGCTTTAAAGAGGGATTTTTGTAGCACTTAAAATTCCATTTTGTACATAAGAAACAAATATTGAACTGAAACAATGTCAGGGACCTTTAAGTGAAGGGCTTAGGCAGCTGGAGGCTTGCTTACCTTAGACATCACGTAGCCACATTTCAATCAAATATGTCATAGCATTTGTCTGTCTGCTCAGTAAGTGTTTCAGTCACCGAGTGCAGCCTGTAATCCTTTTTGATTTCTATCCAGGTCTCCACAGTACAAACACAACTGGTCCTGAACTTTGGACTACACTTGGCACTGAAAGCACAGAAACGTGGTCTAGGGAGTAGTATTTCAGAGCCATTACACGCTCACAGCACAGTATCTTTAAAGCAAGAAGTGCAAGAGAGTTTGATAACAGTTTAAATGTTTGCTTGTTTTTAGCGTGGCATGTTTCAAGAGGTACTATCCCTTGACCCAATTTGCTCCTCTGACCCCAGTGACCTTTGGCCTTGGAAAGATGCTCAGCATGTAGCACTGCATTTTTTTCACTATAACGTGAAGCTTTAAAGGATTGGAAATTGATTTCACAAGAACATGACATATGTTCATATAAATATGTACTTCTTTGGAGCTGAATTGAATTCTAACAGACAGATTTAGGCACCATTGACGGTTCTGTTAATCCCTGAACAGTTTAATCTGTGCAAAAGCATAAACATACTTGGTATGTATATAAATAAGTGTAAAAAGGAGTGTTTTCTAAGGCAAGCTCTTTTTTGAATTGCAGTGTGTGCTTTTATTTGCCAAGGTGGAGGTCCGTAGGGTAGGGAGCTACACGAATAAACACAGTTAAAGGGAGAAACAAAATTAAGCCGCACACGACAGCACAAACACAACACTCAGACGGCATTGAAAAGACAGAGACACAGTGTATAACACATAAGAATGAAAAAGCCCACATACACACGCGTGATATGACACAACCTGGAGAGAGACAACAACAACACAGAGGCACATCAGACAACAATGTGACCCACTGTTCCCGTTCAATCTTCTTCAGTGTATGTTTTTATTGACACAGGACACGACAACTGGGCTACTTTCAGTGGAGCTGCTTCATGTATTTTCACACGTGCACGCCCACATGGGCGCGCTCGTGAATGTATGTAAGTTTTTAACCTCTCTCACAAACATACAAGGATGCAAAGATTGGTGCACACTACTTATTGTGGTTGTGTATCACAGAACAATTCCTGTTTATTTCCTGTTTTACTTAAAGTCCACATACTTGGGATGCTGGTAGGATATTATGTGGAGGTTAGGATTCATCTGTTAGAAAATCTCATAAATCAATGTAATAAGCCTTAAAATGCTGCATAAACCTCAATAATCCGATTAAACACTACCTTACCTTAGCTAAACTTTTTGCATTAATCCCTTAATGTGATACTTCAACTTAAAAGCACACTTTCCTCACTTTCAGGCACAGAGAAGACTCCTCACAGGTGAACCTTTCCATTGAAAATGTAGACAAACACTGTGGAAATGGTGGTGTATCTGTGATTTGCAGTCATGCATTTGTCTGTGTTGAACCTGTACTGGTGTTAAGTTTGTGAAAAACATGCTACTTCATAGAGAGCCTGGTCAAAAATGTCAAAATGTTTTCAGTAGGCTACGGGTTCCTTTATATTTAACTTTGGTCAGTGTTACCTCTGGTCTATGGTTTGATCCAGGAGGAGGTGGAGTTTGCATTGAGGTCCTGCTGTAACAGAGACCCTTCCATCTTATACCAATCCTCAGTCAGAGGGGAGTCTGGGCTGGGAGCCAGGGCTGCTGCCTCTAGTTTGTTGTCAACAAGGGGGGTGTTGAAAGTTTGGAGGGAGTGTAAGGGAGTGTTTTGGTGCAGGTTGGCGGCAGTGGTGGTGGTGGTTGGATTTGCAGTAGTAAATGAATAAAAGGTGTTAGGATTCGGTGAGCACAAAGATAATGCAACATCGGGTAATAAAAAAGGAAGTGGGGGAAGTTATGGTAAAGCACAAAAGGAAAAGAAGGGGAAAAATGAGGGTATGGGTTTCAAGATGAGTTAGAGGGGGAAGAGGGCAAGGAGGGGGAATGTGTGGGAGGTTAGGGAGGGAAAGACATCACAAGGGAGAGGGGTGGGGGGAGGGAGGAACAAAATTAAAAGGCAGTGCAAGGCAGGAGAGAGAGAAACAGAGAGGGAGAAACAGAAGTGACGAGAAGTAAATTAATGCATGGTCAACTGTCTGAGTCCAGAGACAGAGAAAGACAGATCGTTTATGAGCATGAATGATCATGACATTATGAGACACAACTAAATTCATTGACAATGTGGAAAGATGAGAGAGAGAGAGAGAGAGAGCGAGAGAGAAAGAGAGAGATGAGGAGAGGGACAGAAAATCTTGTAGACAGAGGAAATAAAATATGAAATCAAGCAGTGATGGAAACACAGACAACATGAATGTGGAGAGGTGGAAACAAATAGAGCAGAGCAGAAGAGCTAAGTGTTTATGCATTTGTTGTTCACTATGAATGAATACTTAATGTGTATGTCTGATTAAGATTGGAGCCTTCAATATAAAGATGAGGCTTCTGAAGTCAGTTTGATGTATGCTCTTTCATCCAACCCACCTTTCGTACATGTTTCTTTAAATCAAGAAGCCTATATGAATCTACATATTATGTATGTCATCAATATGTTCTGCCTGGCAACTTACTGTGTTTACATAAGATGTTCATGTTCATGTATCCGTCTCCCGGTGTGAAACGTACCTTTCCGCACATTCCCATCTGTGGCACGGAATTCCCTGGTGTTGAGCAGGAAGCAGGCCCGGTCCTGCTGGTAGCGTTCCCGAGTAGGCCCTCGACCAATCGGGCTCCTCTCGTCAGGGCTCAGCACCTGGTCGATAGTGGGGCAGTCCTCGTTAGCCAGTGCGGCTGAGGCTGCGTCACCGTTCTGTTTGGAATCTGGTGAGAGAGTGGGTGGGAACGCCAGGGGAAAACACAAGCAGGAGAATGTGAAAAAAAAAACAACAAAAGTTGAGGAAAATGCTGCATGTCTGTTAAAAAGCCCAATTACGTAATTTTACTGGTTGGTTCTACTCCTTTAGTTTTTCATTATAAGTTTAGTCTTGCATTATTGCAGTCTTAATGTCTTAATTTTTGTCATATGGATTTAAATCATCCATACTTTGTCACAATTTTTAACTGTAATATGAATTATCGCTCCATCCCTGGGCTAGTGCTGAAATGTATTGCCAGTTCATACAGAACCTCACTGTCATCCATCAGAAATTTTCAGCTCACTAGAAAATGTTTTATGATGTTTTGTTATGTTTTATGTGCATGTTGTCTAGTTAAAACTTTAGTTAGCAGTATGTGTAGGATTCATAAAGAAAATGCCACCTGCAAAACATAATGTAACAAGAATGTACAGTCTGTTATTTATTGCTGCTTTCATACAGAACCTCACTGTTACCCATCAGAAATGTCAGTATATTTCATGTTATTACAGACCTTGCTTATCCCATGGAAATGCACAGCACCCAACACTAACCTAATTAGGGTAATTCACAAATTATCAGAGGTCCCAAGGTAATACGAATCCCATGCGAATGGTGCTTTTATCCCTTAAGTAGGGCCCTGTGATTTCCGCGTAAACGGAACCGCGGAATTGGCTAATAAAAACATAATCTACTATTTAACGCGGAAAATGCATGAATTTGACTGAAATGCTGGGTTTTTTTTAGAAAGAGGAACGTATATTTGGGGAATATGTTCCAGGGGATTACTAAAGCATGGCACAACTTGTGCCTCACTTCACAAACAATCACCCAGCCCCCTCCTAAACAACACAAAGCATGTCAAAGCAGCTGCACGAAACACCAGTAAACATCTCGTAGCTCAACATGGGGCAGTACCGTGCGATATAATGCTGCACCTGAAAGACAAGTCATCTGTGCTACTAGTTATTTTACCTCACCACACCAGAGAGTCACAGAGAGAGTGAGGTGTGTCTTTGTATGAGGCACGCAGCTGAAGTTACAACTTGAAGACCTGCTCACCCCTCAAAGGCTTCAAACTCGAGTTGGATGGACTCTGTAGTCTAAATGATGTTACATCCGAGTATCAGTTAGCTTAATAATTCCTCTGGTAGATACTGTAGGTCCCTTTGGTTGCTCAACAAGCCAACACGTGTCTGCATTAACGTACCAGTCTGATATGACACAGATGAACAAACAGCAATGTATGGAGAGGGATGAGTAAGGAGTAGAACACAATGCAGCATCAAACTGTATGGACTGTTACAGACTGTGAGAGTAAAGAAAAGTTTAGGTAACAGGTTTACTTTTAACCATTTATCTTTAATGTTACTCTCTTATTAAGTTACTATCACTCTGTGTTTGAGAGAACAGAAGGATTTCTTCATTTACATTATAAACATCAGTTAGGACCCAGTGTGATTATACACGCGGATGTGTCTTAAAATGTTGGAAATATCTGACTGTTACACTTGTTAGAATTATTTTATATCAGGGTTATCCAAACAATGGCTCATTCAATAAATTTAAGGTTATTTCTATTTAATTAGTGAACATTTTATTCATTTACATAAACATGACATTATTTTTTATGGAAAAATTAGTGGAAAGGTTAAAAAATGGAATTCAAAAAAATCAAAATGGAAAAAACGGAATTTGGACAAAATAAAACAGATTTCATAGGGCCCTTCTTAAGGTGCTACTTTAAATCATATATTAATTTGTTCATCATGTTTTAATGACAGGCATAGACTGATGTTGTTGTCATCCACCCATAATCTAGCCATCATGTTAAAAATGAACACACATGTTGTGGTATAGCATGTGCTGATGAGTCTCCTGTGCAGACTTGTCAAATATTTGACTGATACAACTTTCTGTTGAGGAAGAAATCTCCTGACACAACCTACAAGAAGCCTCTCCAGCCTGGAAAAGAGCCAAGCAGACAGGATGTAGTAAAAGCACTGATGAAACCAATATTGTCTGCTTCACTGATGACTTAGGCTGTAAAGTAATGTATTAAAGGTGCATTACTGCTACATGTGTCTGACGCCTGATCCTGCTGCATGTTAAGTCCAAACAAAGAGAACAACTATCTGATCTTAATGCTCATGCCAGTGAGAAAACGTGTTAAGTCAGCACAAAATGAGGAGCATTAAGCCATTTTAATAGATAATTGAGTTCATTTTCCTTCCGCATGTTTGTTTTTCCACTGACAGATGGGTGCCCGTAAGGCAACTGTGGACCTACCAGTTGATCATAAATTACACATGAGTTCTGATGGGCCAGTGATTTCTCCAGGGTGGATCTAGACTCAGCTATGCACCATTTCTTGATAGTACACCCACTTCTTTCTCTTGACACTCTAATCCTTAACCTGACCCCTGAAATCATCAGTGTGCATGCCTAAAACTGCCATCAGCAAACTGGCATGGAGTCAAGAAGCATTCTAGTCAGTTTGCCCAGTCTCATCTGGTTGTAAAAAACAATAGAGCTTGAGTATTGCTGCCAAAAAAGAGAAAATGGACATGCTAACAAATTCAGTTTATCGTAGTTTTTAAAAGTCTTAAAGAAAAAAAGACCAAGCACAACAAACAGAACCTCTCACCTCTGTTTATCTCTATTATTTCTTCTTGTGCAAGAGGACAGTCACCCCCTATGCCTCCAGACCCCATCACTCCGCCTAGGACATTTCCCAAGAGCCTTTGCGGTGATGCAGTAGCCATAGCAAGGGCATCTGGCTTACAGTAGTTGGGAGACCCTGGTTGTGGTGCTCTTGGGATATGTTTGTTCTTCTTTTTGGGGAGCTTTTGTTTGGCCATTGCCAGAGAGTAGTACATGCCGAAGTTGTTGACGATTACAGGAACAGGCATAGCTATGGTCAGCACACCAGCCAAGGCACACAGGGCACCCACCAGCATCCCCGACCACGTCTCTGGGTACATATCTCCATAGCCCAGTGTGGTCATGGTCACAACAGCCCACCAAAAACCAATGGGAATGTTCTTGAAGTTAGTGTGGGCACTGGCAGTTGGGTCATCTGGGTCTGCGCCAATTCTTTCGGCATAGTAGATCATTGTGGCAAAGATGAGGACACCAAGGGCTAAGAAGATGATCAGCAGGAGGAATTCATTGGTACTGGCACGAAGAGTGTGACCAAGGACACGGAGACCCACAAAGTGGCGGGTCAGCTTGAAGATTCGGAGAATACGGACAAATCGGACGACACGGAGGAATCCCAGGACATCCTTGGCAGCTTTGGATGACAGACCGCTCAGGCCTACCTCCAGGTAGAAGGGCAGGATGGCCACGAAGTCGATAATGTTGAGGGTGCTTTTGAAGAACTCCAATTTGTCAGGGCAGAAGGTGACTCGAAGCAAGACCTCGATGGTGAACCAGATGACACACACTCCCTCCACATATGTCAACCAGCTGTCGGTCACCACTTCGTATACGATCTCATCGTGGGTCGTGTTGCCCACCAAGACGGTCTCTGTTTTGTTGATGATGGTGTTGAAGGCCTCATGTGTCTCCATGCAGAAAGTGGAGATTGAGATGAGGATGAAGAATAGGGAGCCAAATGCCACATACTGGAAAAAACAAAGAACACAAGAAGAAAAAGAGTTAGATATCAGTTAAATTTAGCACAAAGGAACTCAGCAAGGAATTAGAGGAATAAATACAGCATGAAGAAAACAAATGAGAAAAACAAGGTGCATGTGTAGCATTACTTTTTACTAGCTAAGGTTGTCAACATGTTTGATACAGTGAAATGTGTTTTATAACCATATAATTCTTTATTCAAATGAACTTTAAACTTTTGAGAATGACTTGATTGCACAAAACCTTTTGTAGAGTTTGGCCACATTGCCAGTGTTTTGAGCAGTTTAGTCTGCAGGAGTTTGCCTGCTGTTTGTGTGAGTTAAAACAACAAAAGAACTCATTTTGGATGCATAGGCCTTTTATTTTTGTTGCATATCAATGTCTTTTAATTTTTACCTGTATCATATAAATTTCTGATGTTCAATCAGCTTTGACTATTGCTGTAAAAACTACAGATGTGCCGTTCAGAGATGGATTTTTCACCAAAATGAAGACCAAAGAAGTGTTTTTGGTGGCTGATTCCCAGATACCCTGAAGAGAACCTTGGCACATTTGACCATTGTGGACAAAGTCCAAGGATAATTAGACTCATCAGGCCAGATCAAATGAAATGTGACAGTTATAAGTGATGGTAATAAAAGATGAAGCCATAAAAATAGATGTGCTGTCAGTATCTTGTCATATCATGTGCCATCAGTAAATGATGACACAAAGCATTTAGAAGTCCATTAATAGTACCATGAGTTTAATATTAAAATAATCAGCCCTAGTATTGATGTCACACCCTATTTTTTCCTTTATCTTTATTTTTTAAATTTGATAATGTACTACTATATAATCAAAACATATACATACAAATAAACTACTTGTTACATTCAGTCTGGGACTCTGTGGGACCTCTGACCTTTACAACAAATGGCGTAGAGATGAAAAGAAAACAAGAGAAATTTGCAATGCCTTCATGTAATTCTTAATCTGTGATAGAAAAGGAAAGATCAGTCAAAATTAATACTAACTTTTTTCCGTGGTAATCTGCTAGAGCTGATTGCTAAAGCTAAGCTGTCAGGATAAGATCAATAATTAACTGATAATCTTTAAGCAGTGGTCTAGAAAACCCCCACGTTTCATTCTCTCAGCGTGTTGTCACAGATCTCACTCACTGTTTTGTCATTAGACCCAAAACATGACTGCAGTTTTTCTGTTAACCAGTGTTTGAGATCTGATGTAGGAGATGATGACAGCACGTAAAAAAAAATCTTAAGGTTTTTCACATGTTTTAGTTATCATAGGTCTGGGATTTAGTAAAAGGATTTTTTTGTTCAGTGTACACATCACCTTTTTCACCCAACCACTGAGTAAAATATTCTCAGTCTGTTGTTTGCAGATGACATCAGGTTAAGAAAAGATAAAGGATTCATTATTTTTCAGTGTGGTTAATGCAACAAAAGAAGTTAATTTAACAGAATACTGCTATTTTCTGGGAAAAAGCCATGGGTTGTTGTTGCAACTGTCATATGTTTCAGTGTGCTAAAAGTGTTCACATTGCTGTTTGGAGACTCTCTGTCCCTCTGTGCAAAAATCAAGCAGCTCGGCTTTAAAAAAATGTCTTGTCAATAACGACCAAGCGATCAGAGATGATCAGTCTCTTGTCAAGAAAACTGAGATGTGCCTTTGTTGAAATTAAACACACTGAAATGCACCCATACACAATAACACACGACTGACGCAGCTGTGGGAGCAAATTGGGGTTAAGTGTCATGCCCAAGAGACATCAACATGTAAGACCAACTCTACCAACAGAGCCAGGGTTGCCCCTTTGCTACGTTTGATAACTGCAGACTCCATGGCAGGCACTGAGAGTTTAACTTAACTTACGAATACTGTACATAGGAGGTGTTTGGAGCAGCAGCAGCTCTTATTACCTCATGAATACACCATGTTAAATTTGGACATAATTTTAAAAAATGTGGAAGGAGATTTTCAATATCTTTCGTGATGTTTTTATCTGCTCTCTGGTATTTTCTCACAAACAGATTCACAAAATGATTGAGCTGCTTATGCACCCACTAAACCTGTACGAATAAGGAGAAAGTGTTGTTTCAAACTAGGGCTTGGAAATGTATAGTATAATTTTTAAGACTTGATGTATTTTCAGATGAGATATACTACAATATTGTTAATATTGTCTCTATCTAATAATCAGTAAAATGATTGTGTACAGTAATCTGCTTATTTGAAATTCTGAGTCTAAATGATGAAGATTTACAATTTTATTTTTTATTTTGGAGCATTATTTTTCATGGGCATGGGTCATTTTTATGACATGACACAATGCACTGCATTTGAGGATCCTGTCCTATCATAGTTTTGCATTATTTTTTCATGTTACTTCTGAACAGGGAGGAAAAGAAAGCATGCATGTGCCATTACACACAGAGGGAGAGGAAAAAAGAGACAAATTTTCATCTGGTCCCCTGCCTTTACGCAACTCAGTGTACCAGTGAAGTCTGAAAACAATGCTGAAACTGAAAGTCATTTCCAGAGCCCCTGTAATAGATATCCCCCATTTTTTTTAATCCAAACATTTTGTGAAAGGACTGAAGTTTATGCATATCGTGGCATGTGCTCTGCTTAAAATATCCTGAAGAAAATACAGACACACCTTGAATGCTTTTACTACCCGATCTCTGCTTGTGTTTTTACTGATTATATGCACAGTGGGAAATATCATGGATTTTGAATGTCCAACAGTCCAGCTCTAACATTTTAGTCCTATTTTAGTCTCTGCGACAAAAACTAAATTACCTTTTCATCCCAGTTTTCATCACCAAAGATTTGCAGCTAGTCTGTTTTATTTGAATTCACTGCAAAAATTTGTGGAATGTGGCAATTTGTTTCGTACTGCCAAGAGAAAAAAGAGTGAAGATGATTTTGTGGCTCTTTCTCTCCTTTGAAAGATCAAACTGGGTCCACTGGGTCGTCATAGCACTGTGCCAAGTTGGAGAGATGGAGAGCAACTTTTTAATTCAGTCTCTGTTACCTGGCTGTAAGTACAAACATTGCCACACTATCGATTATGTTCCACGGTTGCAATCCACACAATACACGAGCAAATCACCGTGTTTAGGCGAAGTTTCAGTGCAAGGAGAGAAGGGAAAGGGGCGAGCAAGCAAGAAGGGAGCAGCTGAGGCTGATCTGAATCATCAGTCATCTATTTAAATGACTTGGATGGATGCAAAAAAATACTAATAATCGAACCTGTTCCTAAAAAGTAATAATGGACGAAAGTTTTCACATTTATGTGCAAACATTATTAACACAGCATGAGATCATTTTTCTTTATGATGCGCAAAAATTTCAGACCAAAAAAAGTGACTCTGTGCAAAAGTCTTAAGACTAGTCTTCCCTGAAGAGAAACTGTAGTCAACCAACATTTTTAGTCATAGTTTTAGTTGAAAAAAATTACCACTACTCTGCTTGCTGTGCTTGTGCTTGCATGCCAGGAAATGTCTAATCCAATCTGCTTCCTGTATAATCTGCTTTTTAAACACATAGTGGTAATACTGTATACTGTAGGGATATTTCTTAAAGGTTCAGCAGCACTAAAAAATGGACACGGTCCAATCCTCATTCCTATTAAATAAGAAAGGCCCTGAGTTTTTTGCATTACTGACGTTTTTCTTAATTTTTTGTCTTGAAATATGTGAAAAAGCACATATATTTAAAATCTATCTGCTTGCTACCTCATCATCAGATTAAGATAGAAAAGGACATAAATGATTTGAAGTGTTGCACTTGAGGTGAACTTGAGGTTTTAAACAAACATGTTTCAAACTGCAGGGCTCAAGATGCCTTTTTTCTGGGCTGTGGTCTTAACTTTTTCCAAAAAGAAACATTTAATATTGCTTTCTCTCTTTCAAGTTGAAATGTTTTTATTTTTATTCACCCTCTGCCCCTTCACATCTGAAGAGTGCTGTAGTAGAGGCTGTTTGTACAAGTAGCATCCTCTATACTCCAGTGTCTCCATGCGCCATGTTTGTTTGTTCACTTCCAATGGCTTTGTCCTCGGGGCACATTTCCTCGCTATAAAGCAGCAAAATAAGCAGAGTTCCACCACTGAGACCTCTGTTGTTTTCTCAGGGTTTTTTTTCTGGTTTTCTTCATTTTTTATCACTCACAGGCAATTTTATTATTTCATTACCACTGGCCATCATCTCTATGATCTGCAAGCTTACTGTCTATATTTACCCGAGCTTTTTATTCTTCTGTAACCAATTCAATTGTCACTGAATCAATTAAAGTCGCGTGATAACTTGAGTGTGTGTGTCTTCTGCACAATCCTCCCTCTGCTGTGGTCCATTCCTACAGGCTCTGCAGTGTATTTATAGATGCAGTATACTGTGTGCTTTATCAAATAAATAATAAAACACAGACATGGCCTGAAGAGCAAAAGAGAAAGGTAGTTCATACTTGAGTGGAGCACGTATATATAAGAAGCCTGAGTGCCCTCAATGTACCGTGCGTGTCAACGTGTATTTTTGACGTGATGCACTTATGTAATATCAAGAGCAACATGCTTGAAAGAGGCCCGCTTATAACGAGGCAAATGGAGGGAAACTGTTGGAGTTATTTTTCTTGAAAGGTCTCGCTTCTCTCTTCCAGCTTTTCTTTGAATTGGATTTTGGATGAGAGCCTACACATTTTTTCTCCAAGTGCCTCCATGACAGAAAGCAGAGGACTTAAGATGCTGAGCCGCTGTATTTATTGAGGAGATTAGCTGATGAGGATTTAGCCGTAGAAGTGACCTTCCAGGAAAGTCAGGGATGCAGTTTGAGTCGATATCTAATTTGTAGGACTAAGTTTTTACATTGGGATTCATTAGTAGTACAATTAGCAGCGTTAATGGTTATGCTTTTTTAAAGGAATTTCCTTAAAGTGGCAGGACTGGGAAAGGTGACTTTAATCTTTTTGAGTAAATAAAGAAAAATATTATTAAAGAATGTCTTTGAATCCCACCATGTTGTTCCAGGTTCTTTTTTCTTCTGTCATCCCCACATCCCGACACCTAACCAACCCCCACCCGTCACCCACATGTCCATTCTCTCCGGCCTTTTTCCTTCTCCTTCCATCTCCTCTTCCTACCTCTTTTCTTCTCTGCTATGTTTCTCGCTAGTCGATGTCTGACCTACTTTCTCAGATTGCTGCAGTGCTCTCTCCCTCCGTATCATGAAAACACTCGCACACATGCTGAGGGTCTCAATCACCCTCCTACCTCTTACCCGCATACCCACCCCCTCAGCCACCCTCTGTCCCAGGAAGCAGGATAGTACCAGCGGGACCTGCTTAGGAAGATCCTTCATTGGACAAACACCCTAAAAACCTTCATGGACACTAATCAGGCCGAGTTTTAATGTGAAGTGTTATTTTTGAAGCAACTTCTACAGTTATTCCTCATGATGACATTAATGATGTAAGAAGTATTCAGACTGAGGAGATGAGCAGCAGGGACATTTTTAGGAGGATAGGAAGTGCTGTCCTTAAAGTGTTTTTTTTTTTTTTAATGCTGCAGCGCCTTTAGACCCTAAAGATGATGCTACACATGTATGAAAAAGAACGAAAAACTGAAAATAGAAGCAAAAGTGGCATAACATCATATCTTCTGGCTACACAGGTGGAGACACAGGAGGGGGCGGACAGGTGGGAGGGAGAGCAGACGATGTGGATCCATGCGTAGAAAAGCACAAAGTAAAAGAAGTTGAAGAAACCCAGAAGAAAGAGCAGAGCACAGTACAAGTGAGAGGAGGTGAGGAGCAAACGCCAAAATAGTGAGTAAATTCAAACACTGACAGAGGAAGAAATCCTGAGCGCAGTTTCACTCGGATAAGCTGAGGTAGCTTGTCGTCCTGGTGATCATGAAGGGATGTGACTGTGTCATGTGGAGGGGACTTTCAATAAGACAAGGAAGAGGACAGAAAGCAAAAAAAGAAGAAAAAACAGAGTAGGTATGAGAAGAAAAGAGAAGAGGAGAAGGAATCAGGAGGTTGAAGGGTAATAGTAACTGACAGGTCTTAGCCACAAATGTGACTTGTGTAAACCACATGGACAGAGCGAGTTCTCTGTGTTTTCCTACATGTTAAAAAATGTCAAAATCTTCTCCATAAAACACTGAAATTGAGTTTGAGTCAAAGTTGTGTTCTAAAATATGCTCTTTAATGTCTAATACAGCTGGCTAAAGACGCTAAAATCTGACTGTGTGCTTCAGAGGCGGCTGCAGGTGATGTAACAAATAAGGTCAACATTTTCAATGCATTTTTTAAATGTGCTACTAGATTTTTTTTATGTGTTATGCACTGAAAGTGCTGTTTAGGAAAGATAAAGGAAATATGTAAAAATGGAGAGATGTGGACCAGAGCAACCAAAGTGAAGACTGGAGAGCAAATGGCAAAAAAGGGGGAGAAATGCTAAAGACTAAAAAAATAAAATGATCTGCTTTTTTATGTGTATCTGCTGAAAATTCAGTGTAATTGTTACCACAATAATACATTTCAGTCAGCAACACTCTCGACATATATTTCATTGCAAAATCAATATACAGTTTTACTTGGCAGAGAAGGCTCAGCTTAAGAATGCTCCCTTGCTTAGTCAAGCAGCATGCTTTGACATTCTAAGGAGCGCATGGCCTGAAATCCCCATATGGATAGATACATAAGTGACAATTCATATTGAATACAATAAAATTACTTTAAAGCAATCTATCCATAGTAGCATGAATCTGAGGGTGCAAGAAGTTTTATAATATAAAGGAGGAGGCTGGGGTGGAGGAGTTTAAGCTTTGCTTGCAGCAGCATGGTCTTTCAGCATTCATGCAAGCAGGAATTAGTGAGAAGTACATCATAGGTAAACACATCGCTGTATTAAGAGAAAGAGGTTTGATTGGCTGTGGGAGCTGGGAGATGATAATTGTGATCAGCTGGCTGTCAGCTGCACATTAAATTCAGTTTTTTTAATTTTTATTTTAAATAAATGTTGTGTTGATACTAATTTGGCCTAGCTTGAAAGAACAGCAGGGCTAGAGCCAGAAATGTTAAATATCCAGGGCTGATTCCAAACTTGGGAGAGTCTGAGGCAAGGTTATAATAGTTTTGGATTTTTCATTATTTGTTATTTTTATTTAGTTTATACTATTTGTTATATTTCACTTTAGTTTTCATTTGTTTTTACTGCTGGTTTGTTAGTTTAGTCCAGTTTTTCTTTTGTAAAAATGCTTTGCTTTATTTGTTTTTTCAGCAAAAGGAAACTTGTCAGGGGTGAGACCCAAAAGGGTCAGAAAAAGTAAACCTCATACAAATCTTAAAAACACATTCAATCAGGTTACTCTTCGCTTTTCATTTTATCTGTTCGAATTCAATATCTGACATCTGATCTTTGACATCTGAATAAAAGTCAAGACCTAAAGTTAACCATTGTGTGATCTTCTTAAAACAAATCAGGTCATTTTACACTCCCCTGGCTTGGGTGTTCATGTCAGTCAGTATGCTGCTGCAAAAGACGAAAACTAGGGAGATTTTTTCCCTGATTTTGTTTTATTGTAGTTTGTTTTGTAATCACAAAATTTAATTTTTAGTTTTAGTTTTAGTTATTCCCAGTTTGTTAACTATAATAACCCTGCTCTGAGGACATGCTCCCCTAGAAATTATAATAAAATAAATAATTAAAATTAACAAAATGTGTTTATAATTATCTGTTTTTTATTTTTGCATTTATCATGAGTTACATACTTTCTACTGATGCAAAAGATTCAGAGTTTTTGAGAAACCAATCATCCTTGGCTCCACTTATGACGCATAGAATCTAAATCCCTTCCGGGCTCCTAATCAAAACAATAACAAAAGTTAAAAGTAGGCTCCTGCTGCTTACCTTGTCTCTTATTTCTTGATTCAATAAAACAGCACTCCATTAGGTGTTTTCACTAAAAAGTAAAACAACAGTTTCATGGATGAATTCCATACAATGAGGGAAAAAAGCTGTTCGAAGTGGCCTTCCTAGCACAGCAAATGATCCCAGAATGTTTTGCGAGTAACTCATGGTGCAAACCAGGAAGGCCAGTTTATTCATCCATGAAATAAAAAAGGCAGTTCAATGTTAAGTAAATTAAGTTATTTTAAAGGAGTACTTAATTCAAAACAACTATGCAGTAGAGGTAAGCTGAGAAGTGTGTCACTACTTGACCAGTAAATGTCGGGGCGGCGGAAAGAGCAGCTGATGGCAGAGAATAATCATAATCTTTCACAAGAAGCATTACAAAACATGACTGAGATACAGCAACAGAACATGACGTGATACCTAGCATTCCCTCAGTATTGATTAGCATGCCATGCTCTGCATCTACGAAAATACATATTTCTCTGGCCTTGGAAACCGTTGGAAATATTTGAAGCAATTTAAGTACTCAACTAAAAATACCAGGGATCCACAGGTGCAATATCAGCCCCTTATGACATCAGCCGTTGGCAACTGTGTGATTATGAACCAATGTCAGTAGCAGATGTTTATTTGCTGTGTTGTATCAATTTAATGCTGGCATTTAGCGCTGCTAATGGCTGATTCAGAGAAGATGTGACCTGTTTGGAAAACTCTGACCTGTTTTTGTGGTCAGAGGTGAGAAAAAATTTGGCATTGTAGGAGTGTGACACCTAATGAAGTAATTAAAAAAACATTGGCAGCAATATTTGCTAAATTGTTATTATAGACATGGTTGTCTGCATCGGGCCTAACTTTTACTTTCAGTGTATCTCTAAGTTATACGTAATATAGGAGTTTAATTTTTTTTGATTAACACACACATTTCAACCTGAAAATACCATTAACTGCACCTTTAGGGTCTCTAAGGGTACCTATTCACTGACAAATGATTATACAATACAAATACAATTCAGTATAAGCAATACAACATCCATACATAAATACATACAAAAATCTGTATATTTTTACCCAAAACCCATACAGCCAGTACAGCTGTAGAATTCCGAAAACACAAAAAAAAACAATACTGAAAGAGAGGAAGAAATTAGATGTTACTAAAGAAATAGTAAAAAGCTAGTGTTGATCAGCTCTTATCCAGACCATTATCTCATTTTCCCTCAGACAGTCCTGAATTAACATACTCCCACACAAAAATAATATTCTCAAGACATTCCGTCTCTTCCTGTCTAGCTGGAACAGTATGAATACAGCAAAAACACCAGAGATATGTGATGTAACTGCAAAGCCTCTCCTGATTTGCAGACTCACTCTGTCTCTCTAAATTAAACTTTGGTGTCAGGTGGGAATTCTGCAGGGAAATCTTATACGCACAGGAAAAAACACATCAGTATTTTAATCTGAATACCTGACACTGAAAGACAAAACGTGCCCTCAAACAAAAGTAAGAGAGCGATCAGTACAGAGACATGGAGATACTCTGATATCATTTTATCCTTCCTGATTCTGGGGCTGAAAATTGAACCCAGCATTTGACAATAATAATACCCTTCTGATATTTGGGTTTATACAAAAAAATAACACTAATGCAAAAATATATTTTTGACATTTTGCTAGCTTTGACCAAAATCACACTTATGAGATATGGTGCAGATATAAGTACTCATACCGGTCCAGATACAGGTATCAGCACCGCCAAGAAAGTTTAAATCCCAAAGAAGAAAGATAAAGCTCACAAAATAGGTAAAGTCCACAAAAACATGAATACCAAAGGTGACATGCCTTAAAGGAGATTAAATTAATAGCAAGGATAGAAGCCTTAAAACGGAAAAGATCTGCTGCCACCATGATGAAAAACAGGACTTCAGCAGTAGGGCCTGACCTGTGCAGAGGACACAGACACTTAGGTTTTAGGTATAATGGAGAAATGATTATTATTATCATCAGCCACTGATGTGATCATGTTTTAGACACTGATGCCAATATCAGAGATTATTTTCTCTTTACTGGATATCCCTCTGATTATTACGTGATTAAAAATATGACTATAATTCCATTTATTTTATGATACCACCGTTACCAATATTAGTTAAGGTTAACTAAAAAATCTTATGATAGAGATACCAGTACTAGTGCTAGTTTATCATTGGTACTGGCATCTGATCATGTATTTCCACCAGACAGTTCAGTTTGGTTCAGTAAACCTAAACTTTCTCACAGCCAGTGACTGGTAGGCCTTACTCATAGTGATGGGAATTCCAGCTGTCTTTAGAGATCTGGATCATTTGGTTCAGCTCAGTGATAAAAGTTGCTCTTTCAGCTCCCAGACATCTCGTACGTGCACATGAGCCATAAACATTTGTTCCTCTCAACCTTATTTCAGTGTAGGATCTGCATATCTGTATGGATTTGTACAGCCCCACCGTGTCTCTCTCACACCTGTCCAGGTCGTGTAGTGTGCTACCTAAATGTCTAATTATAATCTGATAATATTCTCGTTTTAAGTGACAAAACCTTGGTGTGCAAGACTCGGTTTCAGTCAGACGTATCACTTTACAGGAAATAATAACAGTATTTATAGCTTATACAAATCATGTTAAACAATCTTTCACCTACTAATAAGGAAGAGAAAGACAAGGAGGTGGTCAGGTGAAAGATCTAGCTGAATGAAACAGGCACTGATTTTTGTCGTTTGTTGGATCATTCATCATTCCTTCTGGAGCTAGGGAGAATATAGCTACAGTGAACACCTCTGTTTCTGTGATTTGATTAATTCTTGACATTAACGGTGGGTGGGGGGTGGAGTCAATAATGACAAATAATTTCTCTAGAATGTATACTTAAAACAGAAATTAAATTCACATGTCATTTAAATGGATTTTGTTTTACGTAAGCTAACAAACATAAACTATCAATTCAACCATAAATTATGGAATAAAAGAAGATAAGTATACAGGAAATCAAGGCTGTGACACAGTTTCCTTTTGTAAATTACTTGGAGATGGTTATGTGATCTGCTGCAGTTTTGAAGATTTATTTAGATAAAACATTTATAGCCAGTGACATTCAGTGATGACAAGGTAAAAGTAATCTTTAGATGTCAATAACCTTTTTTTTGTTTGTTTTTCAGAAAAGAAAATCTGTATCATCCAAAATCTTTATCACCGGGTCAGACAAGGAAAAAACTGGAATCAGACAATTAAATTATAACCATTATACCTCTGATTTTATTGCTCTAAAAACGCACAAGAATGGTGCATTTAATCTCAAAATGTCAAAAAAAAAATCCAGAGAAGCATGCTCACCTCCCTAAAGGTTCTGGATCCCCCCACCATAGTCTACTAAAATCCTGTGGGAAAAAAACTTTTAGTGGTACTCGTCCCAGTATCAGTATTGGTGCTGGTATGACTACTAGTTACTAAAACAGCACCATTGTATTATCATATCCATAAAAGTACCAGTATTAGTAATGGTGCCAGTATCCATACAGTAAAATAGCACCCTTATGTTGTCATAGTAGTATCAGTGCAGGCATCAGTTTGATGTTGGTACAGTATCAGTACTGGCAACTAAAATAACACATTTATGTATCATAGCAATAATAGTACCAGTATCAATAATGGCTCTGTTATAGTAATTAAAATAGCTCCATTATGTCATCTTACTGAAATAATGTGCTGCTGTTGCTGTAGCTGTTATATGTACTGGTATCAAAAATAGCACCCTTGTGTTACAATAGGAACATCAGAAGCAGATTTAGCATTGGTAATTTACACCTTGATGTAGTGACAGCCTTATCATTACCTGTGCTAGTTCAATATTAGTACTGGTATCAGCATTAGTAATGAAAATAACATCCTTATGATACAAGAGCAACACCTTATCAATTTGGTATTGGTGCTGGTATGGTATCAGTAGTGGTAAGTAAAATTGTACCATTATGTTGTCATAGTAATTAACAGTGCCAGTATTAGTTCAACATTGGTACTGGTATCTTCACTGGTATGTAAAATAGCACCATTGTGCAATATAAGTATTATTACCAGTATCTGCATTGTGTGAGTCTGTGATACCCGTTTCATCACTATCACAGTCCAGATAGGTGTATAGGCATCGATACAAATACTGGCAGTTCTACAGAATAAACTAGCCAATAAGAGCTTAACCATTTCAAAGTAAAAGTTTGCATATTAACACTCATTTTTCACACTGTATTTTAAGCCACATTTGAATGCTGCTGCTGATGAACAAAAGTTCATTCATTGTTTCAGTAATTTAATGATACAGTGTTTCAAGATGGCAGCACACAGTGGATTACACTGCAGATCTGAACATCTAATCAATATTGATCAATCCATCACAGCTGCTGGTTAAATATGCAACAGCATGTCAAGCAGAGATGTTGTGAGGATGAACAGAGAAGCACTCCCACTGCGGGAAAGCTCATAAAACACACTTAAATCTGTTTGTATGTAGCTCACAGGTGTAGGTGAGTCTGTGTTGATACTGTATGTGTGCATGTGTTGGTGTAAGAGCGAGGTTAAAGCAGTGCGTGTGGACATGAGTCACCGTGTGAGAGAGACAAACAGCTTATGGGCACAGGAGGTGTGCGATCGCAGATAGTGAGTGGTAGCTACATGAGCTGCATTGAGGTGAAGGAGAGGGACGGGCAAAGAGACAGAGAAAGAAAAGAGGTGGAGGAAGATGATAAAAAGGAGGAGTAGCAATCTGTCACTTCACACTTATTTATCTCCTCTGGCACTTGGCTCTGTTCTCTCCCTCCACCTCTCTGCAGCATGCAGGTATGTATGTGAGTTAAAAACGCTCTGAATTTACGATTCTGAATCACACTGTAATATTGGAGGGGGGGCTAATGCACTGAATTCCCTTCAGGAAAGCTACCATGTGTGACACCTGCAGCCCCGTTGACCTTCAAGGCCCGATAGAGTCTCCCTCGCTCTCTAGACTCTGAAATTAGATTTGGAAAGATCATCAACATAAATTTAAAAGAGCGGGAGTCAGAGACGGAGAGAGAGAGAGAGAGAGACTGTGAAAGGAAGTTGATGATAGAGAGTGTTGATTGTGTTTCGATGGATGAATGAAGAAGAGAGCGAAGGAATGAAGAGAAGGGGGATAAAAAGACGAGTGGAGGGGAGAAGACAACAACGTGGGGGGAGGCTTTGAAGAGAGTGAGAGTGCTATAAAGAAGAGATAGAGGAGGAGAAAAGGAGGCGGTGCTGGGGGAGCATAAATGTAAGTGATATAACTGAGGAGCCATTGTCAGAGGTGATATTAGCCCTACAGGCGTTTTTGCATGCACGGCGGTGCGCCACGCTCTTCCTTAACGGGACCCTAGTGGCGCTGTGTTTACTGCGGCACCATCCAGAAGAGCTTTATCATTACAGTATTACCACAGCCCTGCTCTGGCTCTCTGTCACCATGACAACCACTGCGTTAGCCTCTGCTTTCAGGCACCAAGGACAGGACTGAGCCAAAGACTGCTCCTACAGCTGGCGTACAGGGCTGCATGTAGAGGAGAGAGGAGATTGTGATCGTTCGGCTTGCTCAATGAAAGATTCACGTTTGTGAGGTGAAAGCCGAGTGACCTTGACAAAAGAACATAAAGGATTTTTGCTTCTTATTAACGGTTCTTTCGTTCCCATGCACAATGATAGGGATGTTTGATCAGCATTAGTATGACAAGCAGCACCCTGTAATACGGAGGATGTGGAGTCTTTCTACCAGAGGGCAAAGCAAATGGGCGACTGCAGCTGCAGAGTCAGCAATGATAAGAAGACATTGAAGGATGATGTGAAATCTGCACATGAATGAGGCATGAAAAATGAACGTTTAAACGATGTGAAATATAGAACATTCTCCTGAAGGGCAACCAGAGCAAGCGGTTCAGTTTTGGATAGGCTGATTAATCTATTATCTTAGGTGAATGGCTGCAGCAATCACTCAGAGACGTTCAAAGTAGCCGCTCAGCGTTCAGCCCAAGTGTAACCTTGGATGGCTTACAGGAAGAGCCTTCACTTGTGCCATCATCATCACCATCATCATTATTTTTATGCTCTGAGAAACACTGCAGTGAATTTAAAGGTACCACTAAAACATTATAAACCCAACAGTCAAACAGTGCCGGACAGGACAAAGAGAGCGACTCAAATGTCAACAGGGAGAGAGTTCCCTTCAGGCGCATGGCGTGTAAAATGGATAGGCAGTAAAACTGAGTGGAGAAAGAGAGCGAAAGCGAGAAGCAGCAGAACAGTGGAGATGTGTTTCAGCTTTTTTCAAGCGTTGTGTTTTTTTCCGTATGTGTTGAATTATGAATTACTTTAGTGGCTTTTAGCTGTTTATGACCCTCAACCTCAAGGCTGCCTCATGTGAGTTTAAACTGTGTTGGCATGGTCTATAAAATGTGTCCAACAATGTTAACCACAGTAACTGTAATCAGACTGTCATTCTGTGTCAAGACCACTAACTGCAGTTTAGAAAGCAATTCAATTTAGCCACAATCTCTGATTAGAGTTTTTAATCGTCACATGAAAAAGGCCATGGTCAAAAGCAATTGAATTTAGCAGCTACAACTAAGTTTTTATTTACAATAAAAAGCATGATTGTTAGCATGTAAACAAACCGAATGCTGAATTAGCAGTCCCCCCAACTCAAAGGAGCTTCTCAGCCTCCTTCAGCTACATTTTTTGTTCAGACTTAAAGCTACACCAAACATTTTTTATAGTCAAAATTGTAGCTGCTTTTACATGGAAATCAGCTCAAATAAAAAAGCTGTTAGTTACTTGCTCACAGTAAAATGACAAAACAAAGTTTTTGATTTGCTGAAGAGCAAGATGATTTCATCAGGAGTTCATGGAGACCACACACAATGCCAAAAAAATAAGCCTTTCATAAAGATAAACATCATTATACAAAGAGGCATGCAGTCAATGTTTTTTCTTTTTTTAATTTTACCTGAATCAAAAAAAATAAAGTACCCCACGTTCAGATTGATGCTACCCCAAGTAACATTAGGAAGAAACTGCTGCAGCTTATACTATATTATTGCATGACAACATAAAAACTAAACATCTCTTAGTTATTACAGATTCAGGCCCTGTTTAGTGACACTAGGTGAATCACTTCATCTGGTTAAACCATTATAAGGTTTAGCTGACTAATGCAAAGTTAAGGAAATACTAAGAAAACAGTCAAAATCAGGCACTCTTTATTTACGATGGGATTAGAGTGGCTGTGGGTAAATTATGCAAAATTGCAGAATGTGGCTAACATTAGCAGTGCCTTCGATTTTTCTTTTTTTTTTTTTGCTGGTTAACGGCCACACCTGTGCTGAATGTGTTCATGCAATGCTTCAGTTGTATCTGAGTATAAACTGGCACAGCCTTTGTACAACTTTGCCCTCATTCTCTATTTTAATATTGGGCTAAACCACCCTGTGTTATGTGGTGCTATCTGTGTTATGTTTGCTGTTGTTTACCTTCCCTGAATGCTTTGCAAGTAGCTCAGAGTGCAAACCAAAGAGACCACAATTAATAGCTTTTTCTCATATTATGTGAAATTCATGAATGAAACTATTTAGTAAATACACTGCATGGAGTGCTGTTTTTGCTGAACAGAGTCCTCAATTCAGAACAAGAAGAACAAATATCTTTTTGTTTAAACTGAGAGCCCCTGGCATACCGTGCATTTAAAGAGTCTTGTGACGCCTAGGTAGCAGCCATTAACTAGAGCTACAGTGGCTACTAGTGGCAGGTGTTTATGCTACAGTTTAGAGCATATCACTGGGATTGTGGGCCCAAAATGATTAAAAATATTGAGAATTTGGTTAAATTAAGAGTAATTCTGGCACTGAATTACAAGGGACCAGGTGTTATATGATTTAGCCAGCCAGTTACACACATCCCTCCCTTACACACAATGATCTTGACCATTAACTGCAGCCTTTCATTTTAACTCATAGTTCTCACTGCAACAGTGTTTTGAGTGGCTGAAAATGCAAAGTTTTGAAAACAGATTCCATATCACAGACTTCTAAAACTGCACCATCTCTATTGGTGTTTAAATTGGCAGTAAACAAAATCCCTAAAAACAGAGAGCAAGGTTCTGACTCTGAGTAGTAACCTAACCTCATAATCTTTGTTGGTCATGTTAATATGTTTACACTTGACCGTTCTGTGAAAGGAAGATTATGTGAGCACGAGCATGTTGTTTTATTTTAAAGTCACACCATCAACTACAGGCCACAATTACAGACTTTGTTAATTCAGTTTTCTGTTTCCATTTTTGGTTACAGAAGATGCAATGTATTGCTGACCCCAGGACAAAAAAAAAAGCTACTAGCTAAGCCAGTGGGAGTCTAAATGAACTTTTCATCAGGTTTCGTAGATGGACTAAATAAATGTTGATCAAAAGTGTTGGATTTACGGCTTGTCTCTGCTTTACCAAACTCACAAAATCTCAGTTAGTCAACAGGATGTTCATCAGAAATTACAAAATGAAAAAGAGAACAAGACAGAATTAATTAACTATATTAGAATTATGTGTGATCCAATTTGCAAACGTGTTACATTATTTCATAAACCTACACTAACACATCTTTGTGCGTCAAACTTGACAGATCTTTTGATAACAGTAATTACAGTGTTGCTGCATAGTCAACGTTTCAAGGTGATCCTGTGGCACATCAAGCTTATTTAAAGAGAGGAGATCCATGACAGCTGATTGTAACAAACTGACAGTAGAGAAAACAATATCAGAGGAGGTATCAAATTCTTGTTGCAGCCCCTTCTCCCTCTCTGTCCTTCCTTCAGTCTCGGAGGAACCGCAGCCAAGTCTCACTTCAAGGGAAATGCAATCAACATGGAGGACGCTGGTGACCATGCCGGAAGAGGCAGTCAAATCAAAAAACTGGCGAGCCCCTGCAAGGGGTCATCCAGCACCCAACACGGGACACTGCGGGATAATGAGGGGCAGGAAAGGTGGGGTGATGAGAAGGGGGTGGGACTGGAGGAGGCAGAGAGGAGGGCTGAACGGGACGGTTGCGTGTCATTGCATGATTGCCTATGTGCAAGACTCGCACGTATGGATCAGTTCTAAGTCATTAAACACCTGAATGCAGAAAGAGATGAAGGAGGAGGAGTGTTAGAGGTTGGAGGGAAGTGGCACTGAACTTGCAGATATAATTAGCTTCTGCTCTGGGTAATCCTTGCGTATATTTTACTTTCCGAGCACTGGAAACACTGACTCTCTGAGGTCAGCGCTCTTGGAAGTGATCCTGGTGAAATTTCAATCACAAAGCAGACTTCCTTTACAGACATTCCCTGAATGACTCAACTCTCTGACACGCTTATGTTTAAACTGGCAAGCTTTAACGCACGCACCTTCACACATGCAGCCTGCTAGATCCACACGTCACAGTGTGGTATCTGCTCTGCAGCGTTCTGGTCCCACTGCAGTCCTTTCACATGTTACTGAAGACAAACAAATACAGAATGGAAACAGGGTTACATGTGTCCAATCCCTTTCATCTGTTTTGTATTCTGTCCTGATTACTGCAGCATACCATGTGCGTTTGTCCTTGCAACGCAGCCCCCCTCTCTCCCTGCCAATCGTCCCTTTTTACTCCTGTCCTCCTCCATTTCTCTATCCAGCCTCGCCTGTCCTCCTTGTACTGTTACACATGTAAAACCAAGCTGTGATGTCCCACTACTCTTTCCCTAAAACCCCCATGTCTCTTTTTGCTTCAGTAACTTTCCTACCTCACAGCTGCATCATAAAGCGAGAGAGAGTAAAATGTCATGTGGTAGTTTTGCAACCCTGAAAAATGATGCTATTAACAGAAGAATGTTTAAAGGATGTATCCAGAATCCCAACAAACTCCCTCTGGAAATTCTGATACATTCAATCCAAATTGACTCTTACATCCGACTGACACACACTTCTCCAGATCACGTTTCTGTTAAAACAGTCATTCGCTCTGCCCTGCACTCTTTGCCACTTGGAAGGGAGGGACAATCACAAGGAAACAGATGGTCACACAGGAATAGTCCCAGCGACACCATCCAATGTCATTTTTCCAAAGGAATGAGCAGAGATGCTGTTTGTAAGTGCTACAGGGTATCAACACGAGTTTAGCCAAGCATTAAAAACCACATAACTGTGGAGTTGGTACAGATGTGTTAACAACACCGAGCACCACTAAGGTGTAAGTTTATGTTGGATGTTAATTTGTTTAATGAAAGCAAAAATCTGCAACTTATCTAGTAGATATCAGCTTCCTTTAAGAAAATGTGACAGAAAGTAAGAGGTTTCAGCATCTTTCATCGATGATTTTCTTTGTGTTTTAGCATAAATAATTTACCTGAGACTTTAAAAACGTTAACATCCACAATTCATGATATTTGGGCATTTTAAAGACAGGATGGTTACAAAGAAAAGCAGAGAAGAGTACGAGAGCAGGAACATTTTGTCATCTGATCGATCAGTTGATGAAAAATAATAAGTACCTATTGATAACAATTCTTCAACTTTAAACACTGTATTTTGAGGGTTTTATGTTTTTCTTCCCATAATGTCAAAGTGCGATTAATCATTATTATTTTTGGGAATAGACCAGATTCACTGATTTAATGAGGAATCATCCACAGACACATTTTAGATTGTTACCCTAAGCATCAGCCCAAGTGAGGATGAGGTTTTAAACATCCATAAACAAGTTTCTACTTTTCTATATTTCCAATGTTTATATTAACAATTTAGCCGATGGCTGATATTGATGCTGATGTTTTTTCTTCACTTTTTTTTGGTCTAATACTCCCATGATGCTGACAATTTCTCATATCTGACCATGAAAAAAGATCAAATTTTTTCTAACAGGTTACACGTTCTGCCCACTTATAAATTTCTTCTAACATCAGCAGTTAGATGAGCTAAATGTCAGCATTAAATTGTTTGGACACAACAGATAAAAATCTGCAACTGACATCTGTTCATGCCCACATTATTTGCAGATGGACCATGTTTGTCTTAAAGGATGATACCGGCCAATTCTGATGTAAAACTGATAGATCTTTGCATCCATAATAATTATACCATCACTATTCTGCAGTTTGGTTATTAAAGGTACAATATGTAGACATTTTGCACTGAAATGTCACATATTTGAAATGTCATGACTGTATCTTATTCATATTCAGCTCTGACCATCTTTGCCGTTTAATAGAGCTCAACAGTGCCTCTACACTTTTTGACAGCTCTGGTTCCAGCAGTAAATTTTTCATCCACATCATCCATTGATTCCTCTATTAACATTTTTAATCCATGAACCAAGCCAATCAGCTACCTGAATACTCTTAACTAGGGATGCAAGATATTCGATTTTTGCCAATATGTAACATGCCCATATTTCCATATTAATTTTAGCTATTATCAATACTAATATTTAAATGTAGTTCAGACCTAGAACTCCAGCTCTTAAAACACACAATTTAATTTTCAAACATGGAAAAAATTGACAAACCTCAGTCCTTAAAACAGCTGCCTACTTGTCCAGCCTAAAACTCCACTAAATTATTTGCCCCATGGCCAATATTCACAGCTGATAGAGGCAGATTTTTAAAGCCAAAAGATCTGTTGTAAATATTGTCAGAAATGTACATTACTACAACATTAATTGTAGCTTGCATATATATTGCCTCATACTACGGTGGCACACATTGTCATCAACAGCTGACTATTGTTGGCATGTGCAGTAGACATTTCTGTTGTTACAGCACTCTGACACTCCAGGATTGTGGGTACTGTAGTGTTTTTAGCTGAGATTACAAATAAACTAAGATGACCTTGAAAAGAGATCTATTTCCTATTAACTTTAGTCTCTTACAGGAGCACATACCATAGGGTAGCTCATGTTTAGTATAGTTTGGGTATTTCTGACATTACGACTTATAATTAGGGATGACTATCAAAATCCGGTAGAAACACATCCAGTACCTACTGAAACTGAATTACAAGACAGATTTTGGTGCCTCGCTCGCAACCCCAATGCGATCCCTGCACTTCAAAGGAAAGGGACTAAACACATAATGTGGAGAAGTTACACGTTTCCTTTACTCTTATGTTCTAATGGCATCTTATTTTTGAAACATTTATGACACCGAGACAGTTTTTATTCAGCTCGTCAAAACACATTTTTTGTCTTTAAAGTATTGATTCAGGCACCATTTAGGCAACGGCACCTTTTAATAAGTATCAATTTAGCACCGGTATGAAAACCAAATGATTCCCAACCAAACTAATAATCAAACCCACTGTGGAGAAAATGATTTTTTTTCTACTTCAGGACTCTATTCAATAGAAAGTGCACTTCATAAGGTATAAGGCCACGGTTCACGCCACAAGTTACGTACAAAGCACTCTGGTATTACTCACACTGTTAACCACAAAGGTCACTTTAAACAGCTTTTCTCCCTCATTATGTAAAATTCATCCATGAAAAAAAAAAATCAGTTTCCTATTTTGTAAATACAGCTTAGGAAGTGCAACTTTTGACTGACTAGAGCCCTCAAATCAAAGTAAGAAGTAAACAACAGCACTCGGCAGAGCTGAGCAGCATATCTCTACTCGATATCTTTTGTTATTGTTTTAAATGAGAGCCTTCTGGAAGCTATACTGTGAATCAGTACCATAATTAAAACAGTGTACTTTTTTTTCATTGTATCGATTTTTTTTTTTATTAAAATCTGAACCTCTGCTTGTGCTTGTTTACTAGAACTGATGAAATTCTATAATTTTTTTACTGGTGAGGGAAAAAGAATCAACAGAGTGTGACATCTTTTGTTTTTGTTTTTTTAGCTTTTTTTAAAGCATTTACCTGATTAATCTAAATACATTCTATAGACTTGTCACTGAATCAAATATTTGCCTAGTTTTAACCTCTAAACATTAAGACTATTTGATAAAGTCGTCTGAGATATATGTGTCATCTAAGTGACGTCCAGTTTGTGGGTCTATGTCTGTGTCACATCCTGGTATTTGGGGCTTTGACATGTGTGAGAGTGGTCTGCAGGCTTACATGTGGAGGCGTGTCGAACACAGTGATTTATCTTTGTAGTGTGAGCGTGAACACTCAGCAGAATGGTTTATGGGCAGCTACACTTACTGACTATGGGCCAGTGTGTAAAGGTGAGGCACTGAGAGTGATTTATGGCCGGCCAGGTGTTTGAGGGGGTCAAATGTAAGATGCATGATGTAATGGAGGTGGGTGAATGTGCTCCCATACCACATTAAGTCTCCCGTTAGTTACAGTATGTGCTGGATATTACCCATGAATAATTGACTATCTTGATGCAGTGCAAAGACTTTTGATTCAGCACGCAATTACAACATTTTTCTCTGTCAGTATTTGCACTTTGTGTTTTTCATTTATATATATATATATAAAAAGATACATCTGCTAATGCATGTGGGGGTCCATAGTACACAATACGCCGCTCTCTCGTGTGATCCAACAAGATTTGCCCCATTTAGAGAATTCAGGCTCCCACCATTGTAATCGTCTCTGGCACCGAGCGAGCTCTGAGCCACGCCAGCGTTCTGAATCTGTCCAATCCCGGAGCAGGGGAGCAAAATGTCCCATCTTTACCACTAGGTCCGACTAATTGTCTGTCTGTCCGGTGGTCTGGATTCCTGATTCAGCACTTAACCAGCACCGCTAAATGGGCTGAGGCAGAGAAAGAGAAAAAGATGGCTGAGGAGGATATAAAGGGAGGAAGAACGGTATGTGGAGTGATGGGGGAGCAATTTTTGCAACATAATCACACAACATGTTAAATGCTTCTGTCTGAGAGGTTAATGGAATGCCTCCAGCCAAAGGTTGGCATTATTGAAAATAGGCTTATTTCCTTTGTTCCAAGAGTTAAATTAGAAGATCAATAGCACTCTCTTGTGTGTACGGAAAATATGAAGCTTGAGCTGATAGCAGGTTAGCTTCAGGAGTGCAGGTAGCATGGCTCTGACCAAGAAGAAGAAAATAGGTCTAGTGGGTTACCAGTAACACTTAAGTGTGCTAATGAGTACATTTCAGTTTTTTCCCCAGACTGGAAATAGTCCAAGGTCTAACACATTTATGTACATTTTATTTCAGACGTTTGTGCTGTTTTTAATGAAAATAACATAACTCACCGATTCCGTTTTTTCCCAGGCTGTAAACACGTTTATTTCTGCTATCAAACTGTATATTTTAACACGGCTGTTGATGGGATGACATAGCGGACACTCGTAGACCTACGCTTTGTTACACTTCTGAATTGAAAGACAGATTTCAAGGCATCACTGTACCCCATCATTTCAAAGGAAAGGCACAAAATACATTATGTGAAGAAGTCACACCTGTTTCCTTTACCAATATGTTCTAATGGCATCTCATTTCTAAATCATTTATGATACAAGGCTGCTTTTATTCAGCTTTTGACTTCAAAACATTTTTTTCTTTTAAAGTATAAATTCAGCCACTCTTTAGGCATTAGCACCTTTTAAAAAGTACCAAATCAGTACCGTTATCAGAAAAAACCCTAATGATACCCAGCTCTATGGATTACACTGATTCCTGTTGTAGTATCCTGACAGCTGTAAAACTGCCAATATTTTTCCCTGTTGCCCAGTTCCTATTTTCCTCCAACAGTTGAGATAATTGAGGAACAAGGAAAGAGGTGGATGACAAGACATCAGGAGTGCCAGACAAAAATATTTCCTTGATTATCTTTCGCTTTCTTTACCCAACAAAGCTTTTTAGCTTGCTTTCTGAAGTTAAGATAACTATGCACTAATAAAAGGGGTGCACAATATCATCTGCAAGAAATAGGTATTAGTAGATATACTGTAGCTAAAACGGTTAGCTATTGTATCGGCAAATAGGAACATTCAGCAGGTGTTTACAACAATGTATCAGCTGTAAATATCATCCATATGCACAATTTAATTTGTGGAGATTAAGGCAGGAGCAACAAAGTCTTCTTCTTTGTTCATTTTCATTCCTCAAATAAATGTTTAAAATATATGCATGTATATGAAATGCAGTATGCTCTAGCTCGTGTCAACACAGACAAACTATTTGACCCAAAGTTATCAAAGGTTCATCTACATGAAGTACAACACTTCCATTTGTGAGCCTTCAAAATAAAAACACTAGAGGTCATTTATAAAGGGATCCCAAAATGTGACAGTGAGTGTGAGCGTGCGATGCAACATAATGTCTGATGCTCACATGCTGTTAGGACACAATGTTAGATCCGTCCTTTTTCTACAACCCTTGTCCCTTTCAGGGTCACTGGGGGCTACAGTCTATCCCATAGGGCGAGAGGCGGAGTACCCTGGGCTGGTCACCGGTTAATTGCAGGGACATGTAGAGGTTGTAAGTATAAGCAGATACAGCTTTACACATTAAATAAACTATCAACATACAACGCGTTCCACATTATTATCCAAATGATATTTTTCTCTGATTTTCCTAAATATTAATGCAAATGACAGTCAGAATATTTTTCAAGTCATCAGCCATTAGAGCATAATTCAAATGTTTTTGAACAAACTTCATAATGACAAAAATTATTAAAAAAAAAAATAAAAACCTCAAAATGCACTGTTCCACATTATTAAGCACAACAGCTTTTTAAAACATTTTATAGGTTGTAAAGAACTGAAAATGGTCATTTGTAGAAATTCCAGCATCAGGGGGTCATATTTACTGAAATCAAAGCTATTTCAATCAAAAACATCTTAACAGGACAAGTTCCATGTTAACATAGGAGCCCTTCTTTGATATCACCTTCACTATTCTTGCATCCATTGAGCTTGTGAGTTTTTGGAGAGTTTCTGCTAGAATTTTTTTTGCAGGATGTCAGAATATCCTCCCAGAGCTGCTGTTTTGATGTGAACTGCCTCCCACCCTCATAGATCTTTAGCTTGAGGATGCTCCAAAGGTTCTCAGTAGGGTTGAGTTCAGGGGAGTCACCATGAGGTCACCATGAGTTTCTCTCCTTTTATGCCCATAGCAGCCAATGACACAGAGCTATTCTTTGCAGCATGAGATGGAGCATTGTCATGCTTGAGGAAAATTTTGCTACAGAAGGCACGATTCTCTTTTTGTACCATGGAAGAAAGTGGTCAGTCAGAAACTCTATATACTTTGCCGAGGCCCAAGCATGACTCCGCCCCCTCCTTGTTGACATCACAGCCTCATTGGGACATGGTGGCCATCCATCAACCATCCACTACTCCTCCATCTGGACCATCCAGGGTTGCACGGCACTCATCAGTCAACAAGACTGTTTGAAAATGAGTCTTCATGTATTTCTGGGCCCACTGCAAGCATTTCTGCTTGTGAGCACTGGTTAGGGGTGGCTGAATAGTAGGTTTATACACAACTGCAAGCCTCTGGAGGATCCTACACCTTGAGGTTGGTGGGACTCCAGAGGCACCAGCAGCTTCAAATACTTGTTTGCTGCTTTGTAATGGCATTTTAGCATCTGTTCTCTTAATCTGATGTATTTGTCTATCAGAAACCTTCCTCATTATGTCTTTACCTGCATAAACCCGTCTGTGCTCTGAATCAGCCACAAATTTCTTTACAGTATGATGATCATGCTTAATTTTTCCTGAAATATCGAATGTTTTCATTCCTTGTCCAAGGCATTACACTATTTGACACTTTTCAGCAGCAGAGAGATCCTTTTTCTTTCCCATAATGCTGAAACCTGTGGCCTGCTTAGTAATGTGGAACATGTGGAAAAGTGCATTTTGTGTTTTTTATTTTTTTTTAATAATAGTTATCATTATGAAGTTTGTTCAAAAACATCTGAATTATACTCTAACTGTTGATGACTTGAAAAATCTTATGACTGTCATTTGCATTGATATTTAGAAAATCAGAGAAAAATGTTGTTTGCATAATAATGTGGAACGCGGTGTAAGCTAATTTTTGTGACATTACCAGATGGACTCAACTAACAACACCACAGAGAGAGTGAATTTACCATAATAAGAAGAGTCAAAGAAATACTACTGAAATGTTGAAACAGAACGTTGTTTTTTCTGTTTTCACAACCTTGAAGTGTTTCTCGCTTACTCAACACAAAGATCTTGTCTGTGTCCTTGTTATGAGACATTGGGAATCTGTCCAGTGAAGTATTGCCAACATATAGCGCTCAAATTACAGGACTTACAGAGGGACTGGGACCTCCGAGGATGCAAACATAACTTGAGAAGGCCTGTGGTACAAAACGTCAGGGAAAATTGAAACAGAGCATGATACATTTACCAATGTCTATCAGGCTCAGTACAGACAGGCTTAATAACTATCACACCCATGCCAACCGTTTACTTTAATAAACTTGATGAGAAGCTAAGATTAATCTCCTCAATAGTATCTGTCGCTCTTTAAAAAGGTTCAATGTACTTTTTCAGACTTGTTTCCACAGTATTGCTTCAGTCCTTACTGATCATACAAGTGCAGAGTCTCATCCTCTCACCAGTAATGGAGGAATAGATTTGCCACCAGCGAATGAAATTAAGGCCTCCTTTCCCTCACTTTGCTATTTTCAGATGCAGCCCACAGGGAGAGGAGCAAGAATGGAAGTGGGAAATAGGACTACGGAAGGGCCTGGCTTTGAATGGAGGCAACTTGGAAGAATGAATACCAATAACCCTAGTGGAAGAAGATTGAAGACTTGCTGATCATAAAAGAGGGCCATTAAAGGTTCATGAAATTTTCTTAATTTAACAGCTGATATGGAGACACTGTTGAATGTTTCTACAGCTTATACTGGGCTGGTTAGGATGCACATTTGTTTCATTTTCAGAGTCAAAAAGGCTTTTTATGTGACATACATTGGGAAAAGTTACCTTGCATGTTCATTCCCAACGGAGCAAAACGGACAAAAAATACAGGACAAGACCTACACAAACAATTCCCAGTCACCCTCACCACTATTCCCATTTGCAATTGGGAAGTGCTTTCCATTGAGATATGTTGCTCTGGGGCAAACAAAACTAGTGCAAAATCTCACCAGACTACTCAAAATTAGAAGTGACCTAGTACATAGTAGCATAGGAGAGTCTTTTTAAATGAAATATAAGCTTCAACCATTAAAAAAATGACAAAGTGTTTAAGTTAAAACTTTACTTTTGACTTTACAAACCCATCTTCATGGGTACATGCTCCTCTCCTCTAAAATAGTGATGCAATGTCCCAGACAAAAATGGTAATGTCAACCAAACCCTGCCCCGAGCGATGTTCTCTTCCACCCAACACCATATCTATATATACACGCCTATCATTACATCTTTTTCTCCATTTTCTGTCCACCACAGTGATTTTCTACCCAGAGACGACCTGTTCTGAGTCTGTCCAGCATGACAGCAGGTCACATTTGTGTTTGTGACAGCACCACGCGCTCCAGCGCTGAACACAGTGGAAAGGAACAGCAAACAATGAACCAAAAGACGTGACCTTCAGGAAGAGGAGGGGGCTTCGGATGCTGTAACTACAAAACAAATCAAATACAGGAGCACAAAGTCAGATTTGGAGAGGGCAAAGGGGCATCTTGTGCATGCTGAGCTACAAATGGTGCTTTGTCAGGAGAGTGCTGACAAAGACCACTGCGTCCTTCTGGTGCAAAAGTGGAAGTGACCAAAGAACAGCTGAACCTGTGGGAGGACGTTACAGGACGACATCCAGAGAGGCAAGCACAAATTTTTTTTATTTATTTTAAGGAAGAAAGTTGTTCCTTGAAAAATGTCCTTTTATCTTGATTTATGAGAGAATTTCTCACATTTATTCAACTTAAACAGCCATTTTCTAATTACATTTGTACATAAATCACACCCAAAATAATAGAAATTATTACTTACAGCTTTTTCTTTTCTCTTCAGTGTTTCAGTTTACAAAAATATCCATGACTGATCGGCTCTTCTAACCATGTGGTTGTAAAAGATCGCAATTTTATCATTGTTTTATACCAATTATTATTATTCATTATTTTATACCAATTATTTTACATCCATGTAGTAACAATATCATACAGAATAATGATATCTATGGAAGCCCTAAGAGGACCTGTATGTTGGACTGCAACAAACAAGTATTTTAATCATCCATTCATCAGATGATTGTTTTCCCGATTCTTCTGTGAATTGGATGCATTATTTTCAAATATCATTAATAAGATGAAAGTCAGAAAAAAACTAATGTTCTAACAGGGTTTTTATGACAAGGCGCTATTTTTAGACCGCCACCGTCTCCTCTCCATCGTGAAAAAAGGTCACTGATCAATATTTCTCCCAATTATTCTTGCTAATAATCAGATTATTATCAAAGAAGTACTAAGTAAAAGAACAGTTTAGCAACTGTCTTGGTGTGACATTAATTATCAGCTTTTGTCAACTTTATAGATTTGTTGTTTCAGCCCTACCTGTGTCCATACTGTTTATTTTGCTCTATTTTCCTGTGATAATCAGTATACTTTGTTTTTTCATGATCACAACTTATTCATCTTGTATCTCAGGATGACAATGCTGATTTTCCAAAGATTATGAGTTAATGTCAGCAGTTTTCTTTAGATCTTGAGAAATGTACTAGTTTTCTCAAAACAATAAAGTAAGAAAGTCAAGACCTTGTTTTTGTTTGACCTGTTTATCTGTTAACATAACATTACAAACATTATGTCAATACAATACTTAATAATTTACACTGTACCAGTGAAATTTATTTTTTAATTGGGAAGGTTATCATTCTGGGCCTTGCAGTTTTTGTGTCCCATAGAGGCTGTGGTCCTCTAAGTTTTGGAGCTGCTTTCCCATGGGTTTCAATAAAACATGCACTCCAGTATGCACTGTATATGGAGAGGGAGGTAAAGGGCGCTTCCTGGTTCAGGCTGCAAGCAATCCCAGAATGCCACAATAAGTGGGTATGGAGCAGTTTTCAGCATTAACCAAGGTGGCCACTTTTAACAGCTTTTCTCCCACATTACGTGAAATTCATCAGTGAAATGAAAACATTGGTTTACTGTGTAGTAAATACGCAGTTTTCATTGAACAGAGTTTTCATTCAAAATAAGAAGTAAGCAATGGAGTCCGGTGGAGCTTGGCATCATCTCTACTCATCATCTACTGCTGCTGTTTTGACTGAGAGCCTCTTGGCAGAAGAATCTACACACTGTGCACTTCAGTTCATTTTTTGTCCTTTTTCTTAGTTACATTTTTTTCTAAAACTCTCCTCACATCAACCATATAGGACTGTCTCTAAGGTTGTCGAAATTGCAATTTTTTGACCCCATATGTTTTGAACAACACGCTCGACTTCATTTTAGTGATCGATAGCATTGGAAAATGCTGAAGCTCCAAAAAAGATGCATTTTTTTCATAAGGATAGAGGAATGAGTCCATCAAAAATTACAATCTAATTCCTAAACGCTGTCTTAAATGCAGAGATAAATTAGCAACATTTTGGTACTTCTCTCTCTCTGTACCCAAAGATACCAACATATTTGTGCAATGCAGCCAGTGCATAAGATTTTATATGTAAAATTTGACAATTGAAATCAAGAGTTTATTCAAAATTGGATGCCCTGGCCTCTTTTGCCATTGTATGCAAAAGGGTACAGATATGCCTGATTTTCAATGGTATGATGTTGCAGTTTAGTATGCTGCTATTGTGACCACTCTTACTGTAACTGTTACCATTTCTGTGTTGGTGAGCTTTCTCATTTGGTTTTTTTCTGTCTGTTTAAAGCCTTTCTTGACCAATAAAAAGTCAAGCTTCACTGTCTGTCACACATCAGCTTCATGTAGCCTCAGCTGCACTGCAGGATCCATGTCGCCCGGCACTGATCAATAAAGAAATCAGATGCAAATCACATTGCTCCACACCTCATCAAGCAGAAACATATACATCCATAAATTTAGCTCACTGGCCAACAGACGTGTCCCCATCCATCTGCAGGGCAGAATGAGCTGCTGTATGTTTTTAACAGGTGATGGAGAAACAGAGAATGGCTTTGAAAACATACAACAAGAGAAACAATCAATTGATTATCAATCAATAGGCATGCTGTGGGGGGGGGGGTCGAAAGATTGAATGGCTCAGGCCTTCACAGATAATCGAAGATGCAAAGACAAGGGTCCCCACCCCCATAATGCAATGTCTCCCACTCTCTCTCTCCGTGGTTGTCACCTCCTCCCTGTTTATCTCAAACCCCTCTTCTTCTTCTTCTTCTTCTTCTTCTTCATCTCCCTCTCAGGCTCCCCTTTTTCTCTCACCCCTTCTCCATTTCCCTCACTCTGTCCCTCCTCACTCACTCCCACCCGCCTCTTTTTTCCTCCTCCAGTGCTCCCCCTCCTCCTCCTCTCTCTCTCTCTCTCTCTCTCTCTCTCTCCCGTGTCTACTGCAGCAGAAAATCCAGCACAGACACCAGCATGTGTGTGTTTCTACATGTGTGTGTGCCACTACGGTAGATCCACGAGCGAGCCTCACACGATCAGGAGCGAAAAGGGAGGTGTGATTTTTTTTGTTATTGTTGTTTGGGGTGAAAAAAGCCCTGCGTGTGTCGATCGCTCCGATCAAAACATTGATTGCTGATGCGTTACATCACAGCCATGCAAACAAAAACCCCTCAAATCATTAGAGGAGCATCTCTCCATCCTGTCTCCCTTTATTTCCTCCCATCTCCCTCTCATCTGTCTCATTGTATTTCCACATCAGCATCTCATTTTTTTCCTGTCCTAGCCTCTCTACATCTCTCTCTTTCTCTCTGTTTTTTTTTTTTTTTTTTTTTTTTTAATTTGAATCTCTTCTGGACAAAACGACCAAAGGTTTGCTCCATATCGGACAAGACAGGAGGATGCAGGAAAAAGGAGTGATCTGGGTCAGAACGCTGTTTGATGTATAGCCCTGGCATATTAGACCTACAGGGAGAAATGGGGGCTACATTCACCCACAAATGGAGCAGATGTTTTGCAGCCACTGAAATGAATCCCACCAGCTACCTGCTCTGTACTCTGCATAACCCCAGCATGGTGTCACATACACCATCTGCAGAAACTACACTCAATGAGTGTTGTTTTTTGTATGATTCATGAGATCTGTAGTGTTAAACTGTACATTACATAATAAACAGCATTCTAGCAGCAGGTACAGTAGCTTGGGCAGAAATGCTGCAAATGCTGCCTCCTCTTGATCACAATTCAGAGCCAAATCTCTTTAAAATTTCAGCACATTTTAGCCCTGCTTCTGCCATGGCTACAATTAGGACATCCAGTTGAAAAGTACCCCAAAATGTGATGTTTTCATTGAAGCACAGGTAGAGAGGGATGGGATAGTAAGAAATCAATTTGATCTAGACAAGAGTGACACTTTAAGAAGCACTTCCAGTTTGATCCTGAGTCTAGAGAGGCGGATCAGGTGGCCTAGATCAGACTATCTGTCCGTCACATTCCCCTTCCTCTAGAGGGAACTGAGCCCTGGATCTATACCTGAGGAGGCGTGAGTGTGGGTTAGGCTATTGTCTTTTTGTTTTGTTCTCAGTTCTGCTGAGTATGCGGTGATTTATGTCGTTTTTCGGCTATTTTTGGTTGTGATTGCATGAACCGGCCACTGCAGGTGTCTGCTGACTGTCTGGTCTTGCATGTTTGCCTACATGCATGCATTCACATCATCCAGAGAAAATCTGTACAACAGAGGAAAAAGACTAGAGATGACGAGTTTCACTAAACAAGACAAATCAAAGCAGCTGTGATCAAGATGCTGGAGGGTCCTAGAGAAGAAGAAGCCCAATCCAGCTGTTTTCATGTGCTACATATCAAAAACACAGTCAGGGGTACTTGTTACACATACACCTGTATGATCAAATGTCAGCTTTTGAGGGTTGATCATTAACTATTAACAAGGAAGCAGGAAAACCAGGATTGACATGGAAACAAGTTGTGCGTAAAAGCTATAACCCCCGTGCGTAAAAGTCGTGTAGCATTTAACTGGGACAGCAGGAGAGGCAAAAACAAACCCAACACACTGAAGCTCCACCAAGGGCAAATATGGAAGAAGACACTCTTAAACAGTGACATTTCAGTGTCCTGTGAGCCTCCTCTATGAGCTGCTGCAATAAATAAAGACTTAGATGAAATACGGCGCACTGATGTGCATCGTAAACGGACAAATACGACCTAATGAAGGCGTTTGGATGCAGGGAGCGCAGCGGATGGCGCGTTTGGAGACTGATATGTATTAAACCTGCTCAAGGAGCAGAATACAGCGATAGGAATTATGATAGCAATAAAAGTGCATTCAGTGTGAATCCAGCGCGCGTGAAACATGTAATCCATCAACGTGTGGGACATGGAGGGGATGTGTTCGGTTTTTGTTGTATGAAGTAGTAACCATCTATCAAAAGATATAGCTGCATGATCATTTTCCATTTTTCCTATGCTATCAGCATTAATTATTCAACATCAGTAAGTATATATCCTGCTACTTATAATCATGTCACATTCCAGCAGTCAGAGGGCTGCAGGTAATCATTAAAGGCTGCAGTCATGGCAGCAGAAACCCTCAAGAGCAAACTTTTAAAATGATTGCAAAAGTGATTTAAGGCAGCAAAATGTGTACTGTGCAACAGCAGAGACACAAGTTAAGACATGGAGGACTCACCCGGGCATATTTGGAGGAGTAAGGGTCCTCAAAGAGAGCCCAGATTTTGGGCTGCCAGGTTTTCCACCAGCCCGCTTTCCTCGCATCTTCCTGCATGCACAGTCTTTTCAAGTCCCCATCCGCACCTCCAAGCGCCGGGTCGTCGTCCGGCGCGTCCGGCTCTGGAGTCTCGAAGCTGTCCAGCGCCTCCTCCGCATCCCGGTGCTGCCGGTAATTCATCCAGCAACACGCCTCCACGTCCGTCTCGTCGATGCCCCAGAAGGCCAGCTCCTCCTCGAACAGGGGGCCGCACACATCGTTGGGACAGTGCAACTTCCCGGTGCGGTAGTAGTTGAGGATGAAGGAGAAGACTGACGGGTGGCGGTCGAAGAAGAACTCGTCTAATTTGGGGTCGTAGTCGAAGTTGCTGAACGCGTCCGGCTCGGTGAGCCACGATAAGCGGGTACCGGGCAGCGTTTTCAGGGTGCTCCGGTAGGTCTCATGCCGCACCCCCCCGCAGTTTATCACGATTTTCTCGCTTTCCGACGGACAAGTCATGTCTGCGCTGTAACATGCTTTGTTGGACGACTTGTTCCCACCCTTGCGCCCTTTGAAAGAGGATACACACACCGAACTGAGCATAGAGGACCGGTGGGGGAGGGAGAGGATGAGAGAAACCGATGGGAGGAGGAGGATGGAGGAGGAGTCTGCGGGGAGAGAAAAAGGGCAGAAATTTTAGCAGAAGGGAGAAATAGATCTGGATTATCAACATTGCAACATAGTTTAAGACCCACACTCCCATGATGCATGTATGTGCAATAAGTTGAGTGATAATCAGGTGAAGGAAGGGCACAAAATGACCTTGTGCAGGTGCAGTGGGTGAGGAAGGGGAGGAGGGATGGAGAGGAGGGGAGGCAAAGTTGTTTTTAACACAGCATCCACATGCCTGCAACTTCTCTCTGCAACAGCAGGAGACAACATCCTAACAGAGTGATGGAGAGGAGACCCCCCCCATGAGTGTGATGTGTCCCAGCACTGATACCCCCCACTCCCCCCTTTTTGGGGCTCAACTATCATCCTGCAGTGAACAATCTCTGAATTGATCTTCTCCATCCTCTGGTTGGTGTTCATTTAAATCCTCTCCCTAATTAGGCCACTGTGAGTCTTGAGTATGCATCCTCCTCCCCCCTGTACCTCCTCTCTTTCTCTTCCTCCCCCTTCCCTCCCTTCTTTTTTTCCTTACCCCAGCACCCAAGAGTGAGAGGATTGCAAGGACTGACAGAAAGATGGGAGAAATTGCAGGACAAGTGAGGACTGGGATGCTTCATCGATATAACCTGCAGCATCTTGTGCATGTTTTCCGTGTATAAGCATGTGAGTTTGTGTTAATTGCCTCCCGAGAGTGCCATGTCCGCACTAATGTTAGATCTCCTCAATCAGCCTGACTGTGAGTCTCTACACTGCTGCAGCCCCCTCCGACCGCACTGAGCTTCATGTGATGCACAATTATGCCAATGCTCTCTCTCTCTCTCTCTCTCTCTCTCATGCAAAGAGTGTGTAAAGAGTGTGTGTGAGCATAGAAGGTAGGGAAGGCAGAGGGGTGAGAGAGGGGAGGAGGCATGGAGGGGGGAGGCTGTAAATCAGATATTTAAAGGATGGATGGAGAAGGACGGGACAATGAGGCAAACAAAGCCCTTCAGATAGGGACGAAAAACAGGGAGAAGCAAGGAGTGAATGCAGCACGAGCCTGTCAAGGCAGTTACAGTAAACAGTTAGAGTGTAATATTGTCTAAAGGAAGAAAAGGGGGAGGAGGGGGGAGGGCATGGAAAAAGGAGAGTGCACTATAAAAGTGAATGAATTCTGCTGCAGTAAAAAGCCAGCTAGCCCCCCCCCCCCCCCCCCCCTAAAGACACGCGTCCATACATGCTCTCTCCATCTATGTTGTTAACCTTCTTCTCTATTCAAAGAAATGCACCACTCTCCTCCCCCTCCTCCCCCTCTCTCCTGTGAGCTCTCACCGGCCCTCCCCCTCTGGCTCCTACTACTCCCTCACTTTCGCTCTCTCACTCTCATATTCCGCATAAAGGACTCACATTTCATTGAAGGAGGGGGAATCGAGGCTTCATTTCTCCCAACACTTCCCTCCTCTCACAACACTGTCTTATCTCTACCCAGTGCCCCTTCTCCCCCCCATCCTTTCCTTCACTTCTTCTCTTTCTTTCTCCCTCCTTCTCTCCTCTCTTGCTGCATTTCACTCTGCTGCATCTTTTTTTCTTCCATTTCTCGCCTCTCTCTTGTTTCTGTCCTGTCCCATTCCATTTCTAAAGTAAGCTTCCTTCACTTTTGGTCAACTCTCCTCCTCCTCCTCTTCACACTCACACTTTTTCTCTCTGTCATGTAGGACACTGCAGTCTTTCTCTTTGCTACTTGTTTTCTAGCGTTGAACTCTGATTGTTTGATCATTTAACGCCACTTTTTATCTAAGGAGACAACTTTTTGTTGGTGGGAAAGTTTGCTTTCTCTCTATTCTTTTCTGATCTTTCATTGACACCAAGTTATTTTTTTTTTAAGTTTGTTATTTGGATATGATTTTGACCTTTCAGCTGTCAGTTTTTTTCTTAATTTTGGAGATCACGGAGAGAGACTTAACAGCACACAGGTAAGATCTTCCAAGATCAAGGCTATTGCATGAGTTTGGAAACAGGAAAATTTAGCTCTGCACACATTTAAGACTAAAGCAGATGTTCCTCATGTGAACAGGGAAGAAAAATCAAAACTTTTCCTCACCATTCCTTTGACTTCAGTCTTTGCATTGCTTTGTTTTCTGCAGGAGCTTAGAAATTGGCTTGCTTGTTAGGAATTCATCTGCCTTACTGGGTTGCAGGATTGCACAGCATCATTCTAAAAAGTAGCAGCTAAAACTCTAAAAATGTTGAAACTATAAATAGATACATGTGGGTAATAAAGGAAGAAAGTTATAAAGATATAAAAATAGGATGTTAAAGCATTAAAAGTCTTCTGTTTTACTTTTTACTGTTATTGTTGGTGTTACTACTAAACTCTTTGCAGTGTTTGCTGCAGGAGCATCAAATCTGCTTACCTGCCAAAAAAACCCTGCATTTATGAGACACAGTTGTACTGCATCACACTGAACTTCTGCAACTTATACCTGCACAAATTAAACCAGGAATAATTTCCTCTGGTAGGCAAGAATAAAGGACAAGATAAAGCAGAATGCAGCAGTGTTGATGTCCTTAAATTTCTTCTTTTTCCCCTAGTTTTCAACGTCTTTGCAAGGATTGATGCAGGAGCATCAAATCTGCTTACCTGCCAAAAAAAATCCTGCATTCCTGTGTCACAGAGTTGTACTGCATCACTCTAAAGAAGTATTTTTGCAACTTAAACTGTACAAAACAAACCAGGGGTGATTCCTTCTGGTAAGAACAGAATAAAGGACAAGATAACAGAATGCAGCAGTGTTAAAGACCTTAAATTTCTTCTTTTCCCCTGAGTTTTCAAAGTCTTTGCAAGGTTTGATGCAGGAGCATCAAATCTGCTTGCATGCAGAAATGTAGTGCAAAGCCCTGCACTCACTCACTGCAGAAAGTAGTTAAATGTTCATCTTTGTGACTCAAAACTAAACACTCAAAACAATCTTATGAGGAATTATTATGCACACAACTGCTGTGTTAGAAGTGTAAAATTGTCACTCTTCCCCCGTATTTATAAAAACTCATTGCAGTGTTTGATGCAGGAGCATAAAAATCTGTGCTCCTGTGTGTTAGGACTTACTGCATCCCTCCAAAAAAATATAATAGCCTCCATCTTTTATAACAATCAAACTAAGATTGATTCCCATATAAAGGAAATAAAAGCAAGCTGAAATAGAATGATGCTGTGTAAGATGCCTTAAATTTCTACTTTTACTTCTCTCTATTGCCAAAAACTCCTGTATACCAGGATTGTATTGCATCAATCTACCAAAGCAAATTTGCAACTTTGCGACTAAAACTTTTACAACAGCTTAGCCAAGACTTATTTTATCAAGGTTGATGCATCAAGTCCCCTAAATTATTCTTTCTTTCAAGATCTTTGCAGTTTTTGCTGCAGACGCCTTGCTTGCCAGAATAAAATCTGCACTGCTGAGCTGCAGAATTGTACTGCACGATGTGGAGTAGTTTAAACTGCATCTTTACCACTGAAAACTCTTCAAAAAAATTAAATTATGATTAATTTTGAGTTAGGAACATCAGATTAAACAGTTTAGAGGAGGGGTCCGACATGAAGTTAGGGGAAAAGACAGTCAGTTCTGTCCTGTGGGGTTTTCCTGCAGGACAGCCTGTGTTGTTGTGTGGATTATATTTCAGCACCATGGACAGCACCACTCTCTCTCTCTCCCTCTTTTTCTCAGGGACCAACTCCAGTGGGATGCTAAACTTTTCAGCCCTCTGTCATCTCAAACTTTTATCCATTAGGGTGACTTTTTTTGGCTCCACTTTGCTTGTGCGCTCCTTTTTACTTCAGCTTCATCGGCTTCCGTATCTTATCGGCAAACTGCTGAATATTTTATACTTGGACAGCCACAAGTCTGTAACTGTGGTTAAGTGCCTTTTTGTTCCCTTTGAGTCGCATGAGGCAAGTTTATCGATTTTAAAAATGTACCTGAGGGTTGCTTTATTCACTGAAGACAATTTAGAGTTAATTTTTGGCAGCGTGCTTCCAGATTTATCCCATGTCCTGCTGAGTTATTACAGCTTAAGGTGTAAAAATGTTACATTTAAGAGAGAAAAACCAGAGCTCTGACCTTTATAAGTTTTGGTTAAATTAGTTTATGCTTTCTAGTTGAAATTCAGGAGAAGGTCCGCAGTTTTAAGCTTTAAAAGGGGGGGAGGTAGGAGCATCTCTTAAAGGGCCAGCACAACACTTTTATCACTGACAGCAGTGCGAGCGCAAGGGGAAAAAACAGCAGAGAGAAGAGGGGGGAAAGGATGAGAAGGGAGGTAAGGAGAGGGGGAGAGAAGCTACACAAGGTGAGCACTGGGTGTAAGATGGAGGAAGGGAAAAACAGCAAAAGATGTGAAGCAAGGAAAAAAGGAAAAGTGAGTGAGAAAACTGGAGGAAAGAGAGAAGCTGAAAGGAGAAACAATCTCCTCCACCACCTCTCTTTTTTTCTCTCTCTCTCTCCTGCAGCATTTCCTGCCTCGGCCACCATGTCCTGCGCCACCCTGCTACTACTGCACTCACACAGGGGAGAGAGAGAGAGGAGGGGGGGTCACATATACACCTGGCTGCAAAAAATATTTAGTAAAATAATCATTATGAAGCAGATCATTTCTGCTGTGGACTGATGGGTAAAAGAGAGAGTAAGAGGGGATGAGAGGAGAAAATGTGCACACAACTCGTGCACGAATCCTGCACTGACGCTAATATATATTAGCAGAAACACTGCAGCAAGAAGGGGGAGGGAGTGCAGGATTATGGGATGCATTGACTGTGAGGTACCAGCAGCAGTAACCGGGGGGAGGGGAGGAGCGTGCACACTAGAGAGAGAGAAGGAGAGAGAGGGAGGAATTTGGAGGAGTGCTGACTATGCGGAACAGAGCGAGCAGTTGGCGGAAAAAAGGCAGAAAAATTTACCAATCACAGAGAGAGGCAGAGGAGATGGAGGAGAGGTGGAAAGAGGAAGATGGGGAAGGCAGGGGGGGTGGAGGAGAAAAGGGAAAGGGGTGACAGAAGAAGGCTCAGGATCGCACCTGAATGGCTGTGAAGGTATAGGAGAGGAGAGAAGGGGGGTAAAAATGATGTCCATTACCAAAGGGAGTGCAGAGAAGGAGAGAGGAGGGAAGGAGGGGGAAAGAAGAGATAGCACAAATTACGTATGTGTTTCTGGTGTGGAGCCATTTTTTTTCCCACCCGCTACCTCATCAAAGGATGTTGCCACAAGGCTTCACGCTGTTCCATCCATACCACCTCCCTCCTTTCCTCATTCCTCTCCCCCTCACCTCCTCTCTCTTTCTCTCTCTCCCCAGTGTTAAGGAGACCCCAACAGGAGAAACCATGTCACTGCAACACGGTGCAAAAAGCACTGCGGTCACCTCCCCCTTTTAGTGCGGTGTCACAACACTCACTACTCCCCCCTTTCCCTCCCTCCTTTACAAAAATCATCATTGCACCTCATCATGTGCAACTCCACGAGAGGTAGCCAGATAAGGAAGGAGTGTGAGCATAGTGGTGAGGAGTGGGTGGCGTTTAAATTTGAAGAATGAAAATGGTAAAAATATCATGAATGGATGATAAAAAAGGGAAAAGTCTGGAGAAAATACAGAGTAGTTCTGAGCAGAGAAAAACACAAGGCACTTCTCTTCATAATAAGGCTCAAATCCCAAAACAGGCATTAAAGAGCCAATCAATTAAGAAAGCAGAAAACTACGAGGGGCCAGCTTCTTTACTCAGCAACACCAGCAGTGAGATCTCCAGGGGCGGACCAATCCACACACACTGCAGCAAAGACATACACCCAAAGGGGGGCTTGTGCATATTGGTCAACCCCTAATCCCTCCGACTCGAGATGCTGCTGTTTTTTCTCGCCAGCCATGAGCCCCTCCAGTCTACTTTCCTCTCCATCAGAGAAGAAGAAGAATCACTCCTCGCTCCTGGTTGGCTCCTTTTAGCAGGCAGAGGGGATGATTAATACATAAGGCCATTTTCAGGAATAGAAGAGCAGAAATGAAGCTCAGAAGAGGAGGATAGAAAAGATTTTTTTAGGCTAGATATGCCCCACAGGGGTGAGGTTTTACAGGTGATGGAAGAAGAAGGGGTGATTGCTGCAGGAGAGGTCAGAAAAATCCTGGGAAAAAACGCAGGAAGGAAAGAGTGAGAGGATACAGTGTCATGTCAGGGAAAGGGCTCTATTTTTGGACCTGGATCAAAATCTGAGCACTCAGGGTTCAGCTTTTAAAATCTTTTGGAATCTACATCCCCTTCCCACTCACTGTCATGTCATTTAAACCTAATTAACAACATCCTGCATGATTAGGAACATTATAATCCAACGTGACATGATAGGAGCCAGAGGGCCAGATAGCCAGGAATTAGATGCAACGGTGGAAAAAGTCAAGAGGAGGGCTCTTTAAGGAAATAAGCTGGGTTTAAATCGGAGTAAATAAAAAGAAATATATGAAGGAAAAAAGGGGTGGAGGACAGACAATGAAAGGGCTACTACGCTGACCTCTGGTGAGTGAAATTGGCAGGAATTGGAGGTAACAGAGGGGTCACAAGGTCACTGATAAGGCTCTTTATGCAAGCTCAAGGCAGACACACTGTATGTTTTATTTTACTCTGTTTCCTCATGTAAGGCAGGCAGATTTTAACTGCTTCCTTGAGATATTGGATCTCATTATTGTGGGTAAAAATGCTTTTCCCGTGTTCATTTTATAGATCTTGAGGAAATTTCATATACTTCTGATCACAGCAGAACACTTTTTATCCTGAGACAGTGAGACAGTTTACTCTAATAACCAGAAATGACTCACTATCATGGAAGAACAGTCAAATAAAAGCAGTTGGAAGATCTGGTGGTGAAAATGTAAAGATTCAACATGTATCAGTACACGTCTGCTCACTGATTTAGGTTTTTAAAAGCAAGATCAGGAGATGAATCAATGAAAGGATGAAGTTTTCAGCAGGAAAGAGAGAGTATCACCACCAAGGAGAGAGGAAAGGGTCAGGGCAGAAAAGAAAACGCACAGGACACGGCAGATGCGTAATCAAATCACGGCCCTCAAAATAGATTTATTCCCCCGGTTGCTTAAACAGCAGCGCCCTCTTTTTCTAACCCCATCACAACTTTCACATCCCTCTGACAGCATGCCACTGTCTGTCTCTGGAGGGGAGGTTTTTTTTTTATTTGCTAAAATCGAAGGGGTGTTTTCTGGGTTACCCTCAATCTAAAAATAGCATCAGCTGTAGATTTATAATGCAGGATTTGAGGAGGAGGTGGTGTAGGAGGGTGCAAATAGAGGAAGAGAAGAAGAACATGCTGGAGTCAAAGCGAGGCATGGAAGTGATGGTAGAAGAAGAAAGGGAGGATGGGGTTATGAAACTGAAGTATGTGATGCAGGGAGAGGCAGACAGAGATATAAGACAAGGTGAAGAAGAAGCACGTCTAGACTGATCTTTAACTGGCCCCAAAGACTTTCTGGAAGAGATCTCAGTGACACGATGTCCTTCCTGTTGTTACGCTCCACTACATCCCAACCCCTCCACCACCACCACCACCCCCCATTTCCATCTCTTCCTCACACCTTCTCCTCCTCTCCCTCATGTGTTTGTGTGTCAGCCTTCCTTTCTTTATCAAACCTCCATTTTTTTTTCCAAGGCCTTGACACTTACCCACTGCTGCATGCACAGAGACAAAAACACACAAATGGTGGTACATGCAAGTGCAACAAAAGCACAAAATAAGCACACATGGATGCTCATGCAGCAGACAGATACAAAATGATGCTGAGAGGAGTGCACAAACATTCACACAAACATATTCCCCTCAGAGGCATGGAGCTGCTCTGATCTAGTGGTGTAGATGGGGAAACACCCACCATTTATGCAATGAAATGTTAGGATTTATTATTTTTTAGGCTAGATAGATTAGATAGATATGGCTGCGTAAAGTACACTTCATTTGGATTTTTTAAGGGAATAAAATAAAGGTAAAACACAATGAGTAGGTTTAGCAATCCAAAATGAACATTTTTAACATATTTATCTTCTTCAAATGTCGATCAAAGCATTAGCAGGCTAGAAGAAGACAATAAATCGCCGCTAATGTAGATTTAACGATACTTGTTGAATGCAGACTAGACGCCGAATTTTTCCTATCTTCCGTGTCGAGCTGCCCAATGAAGAAATGTTCAGTTAATAGACGGAAAAACGCAGAATAAAGCCACCAAAAATCAAATACAGACATATACACAGAGACACGGTTCATACTCACTTGGTTCAGGTTCGTTTGGAGCGCGTGCAGCGACACGCACATCAAAGCTTTACCGATCAATCAAAATGTAGTTTTTCTTTCTTTAGCTCGCTCTTTTCTTAAGATTTCACAGAGTATCCAGTTTCTCGCAGGCATTCAGGTGAGCTATTTTTCCCCAAAAGACGATTATTTTAAATCAAAACAGGATTGCGCGCGACTGTTGCTTAAAAAACAGATCTCGTTATTGCCGGTTGTTACTTATAGCTTATGGTCATGCTGATGATGGCAAAGGGATGAGTCTTTCGGATGAAATGAAGCAGAAGTCCCCCTGAAAACTGGCTGTTTTTTCTTTATCTTTGCTATTTCCCTCGGTTTCAGAGCCCCTCTCCCACCTCTTTGTTATTGCCAAAAAATAATTGCCAGCCTTTGTTACAGTGTCTCTACGCTTCCAGGCACAGGGTGTAGCTACCATTCAGCTTCTTCCTCTGTCTCCCCCTCTTTTATTTCCAAAATGTTTCAATGGAGATGCCTCCCTTCTCTCTCTCTCTCTCTCTCTCTCTGTGCCTTTTTTCCCTCTCTGAGCCTCTCTCTGTTCCTTTGGAGGAGCGTCACCTTCTGCACTATTTTTTTCTCCCTCAGACGATACATGTGGGCGGATTAGAGAAGAAGACAGAGGGGTGGGAGGACCCCGGTGAATACAGAGGCTAATTTCTCACTGAACTTCACAATTGCATGTGCTGAAAAAATACACACAAACATACGTCTGTCTGAGGAATACAATATGCTGATTTAAAACGATATGTGTTTAATTTTCTCCCCCTCTTTTCCCCCCACATTGCCCACACATGCTCACTCTGCTGGACGGACGCACAAACACCATTTTGTCTACAGGTTCCCTGCCTTGGCTGACATCAGCAGTCATGTGGTACAGCAGAGGAGCAGGTGGGTGATATGACACAGAGTAGAGTAATATGTTGAATTACAATAATACTGATAACAAGAAGAAGAGGAAGAGGAGACACTGTTTTTGATTTGAGTTATCTCTGCAACAAGCTGCAGGAGCAGCAGTATCAGGTGATTCAGTTTTAAAAGATGATTCTTGTTTGGCTTTTTTGAGCATTGCAGGTCTTTTGTTTTGAGTCGTATTACTGCAGAAGTACAGCCATTAGCCATGTTGCTGATGCACTTGTCGCCAGGAAACTCATCACCTCATGAAAATTACAACAGCAGTAAAAGGCCAAAGGCTATCGCTTAGGCATTTCCCTCTGACCACAAAATGTTCTCATAAGAGACTGTGGGCAGAGAGAGGAGGAGTAAAGAAGGAAGATGGGTGTGTTTTTAAAGTGCAGTTGAAGTAAGTACAAAGAACATAATGATACAGCTTCATTTAAAGCTGCAAAATTATTTGTTACTGTGATAACAGCAACATCCCAACTGAAATTAACACAATATACTCTAGATAGACAAAAGTATTTGGCCACACCTCTTAATTTTTTAATTCAGGTGTTACAATTAGTCCCGTTGCCACCAGTGTATAAAATCAAGGAATTAGCCATGCAGTCCCCATTTGCAAACATTTGTAATACAAAATGGGTTGTTCTGAAGAGCTCAGTGACTTTAAGCATCATACTGTGATTGATGTCACCTTTGTAATAAGACTTTATAAAAATTTCATCCCAGCTGTATATTCCACAGTCAACTATAAGTGTTAATAGAAAATAGAAGCGTATAGGAACAACAGCAACTCAGCCATGAAACTAAAGACCATGTAAAATCACCGAGCAGGGTCAGCAACTGCTAAGGCGCATATGCATAAACGTTGCCAACGCAAATTTTATGACCGAAGAGTTCTGAACTTCCACTGGTATTAATGTGAGCACAAAAAATTGAGCGGCGGTAGCTTCATGGACTGTGTTTCCATAGCTGAGCAGCTGCATGCAAGCCTCACATCACCATGTCCAATGCCAAGTGTCAGATAGAGTGGTTTAAAGCACACCATCCAACACTTCTATGGAGTGACAGATCACTTCACAGAACCTGGAGTGATGTGCTTATCAGTCAGATAGGCTTGTCTGGTTTCGGCTGATGCCAGGGGAACTTCACCTGCCTGACTGCATTGTACCAACTGTGAAGTTTGGTAGAGGAGGGATAATAGTATGGGGCTGTGCCCCTTATCTCCGGTAAAGGCCAGTCGTAATGCTTCAGCATACAAAGACATTTTGGACAACGCTATGCTTCCAACTTTGTGGCAACAGTATAGGAAACAGCCCTTTCTATTTTAACATGAGCCAGTGCACAAAGCAAGGACTATAAAGACGTGGTTTAATGAGATTAGTGTGGAAGAACTTTACTAGCCACCAAGAGCCCTGACCTCAACCCCACTGAGCACCTTTGGGATAAACTGGAGCGAAGATTGCAAGTCAGGCCTTATCTCCAACATCAGTGCCAAACCTTTTAAATGTTCAATAGACTGAATGGACACAAATTCCAACAAAACTCTCCAACTTTGTGGAAGCATTTACAGCTGCAAAAAGGGGGCAATTCCATGTTAAAGTACATGTTTATGAATATAATGTCATTACAGTCCCTGTTGGAGTAATGGTCAGAAAGCCAAATACTTGTGCCTGTATAGTGTACATGTGCACTAATTAACCCAAAGCCATGCCCTTCTTTGCCCCCATAAATCAACCATTCAGACTGAAAGCACCAGGATGTATCTAGGGAACCCCCCTTCACTGGTGTTTTGTCCAAATAGTCCCACAATAGCTCAGGAAGCATGGAAGGAGAACTCCGGCACCTCAGAGCCATACTCCTTCATGCTAGCTCTCACAGCTCACCATACATAGACCATCTTTATCTTCCTCTACATGGCACTTACAGCCCAAAACAGCATCTTAAACAAACCCAGGTCTGTCTGCAGATAGCCTGCTGATGCTGATGTGTTTTCATAATATGATATATCACTGATGGTATTTTAAAGTGATATTTAATAGTGTTTCCGTAAATTCAAAAAGTCAGATTGAATACCTGGATATGTGTTGTGGACCTGCTGTTCTTTATTGCTGATTCTGCTGGAGCAGGCGCAGAAGGTGTTGGGGCACAGTGGCATGTTAATCTGGGCCTGGAGGAAAGAGTTTAGAAAGAAGACGGGGGAAGACGCCAGGGTGAGGTGTCCTTACCAAGGCTAGCTCTCATCCTGCTAATCCAGGCTCTGGAAATAATCAGAATTACCTAGACTTTTTAATACAAAAATTTTAAAACGTCACAATCTTTGCTGTTTTTCTCTCAGATCTTTGTAATCCAAAAGCAGTGAAGCTGCAAAAAAGTTTTCTAACCAGTAGCTGCTGTAAGTGAAGAAGCGTTTGTGTTTGAGTAGCTTGGACAAAACAGGAGTTTTCCTTTACTTTTAAATACCTTCACAGTTCTTGAGTTATATTTGAAAGCTTGTATTGTTTTCATCAGATGTGCTTCACTTCTCTTTTTGACAATTCAGCAGCATAGTTTGCAGTCTGCTCTATTTTTGTCATCTTCATAAGAAACCTGCAGACATGGCATTAACTTTGCCCACCTACTTCAGTAATAAGAGGCAAACATGATGCTGTAAATCAGAGGTGTCCAAACTTTTTTCACTGAGGGCCACATATAGAGAATAAGAGGGTGGTGGGGCCACTACCTTATACCTCACTTTGAGGATATGAAAGTGAAACCAATTTGATGAAGGCTGAAATGTTCTAAGTGATTGAGTATGCTTAAGTTGGTAGTTACTGGCTGAAAAGGCAGCCAATCATTTTTAGATATCAGGGGCCCTGGTCAGACGTAGCTACCACTGGCTCAGCCCCAGGAATGTTATTGGTACTGCTGTTAGCTGCCTTTAAGCCATCCAGGTGTTGTAAAATCAAAGTACTGTTATCATTTTGGTTGCCTATATTTTTCCCATTAACAGCTATAAATTCTTTTTGTCAGAATGTTTGTTTACCGAATTAGCATAGTAGCACTGTATTGCTGAAACTAAGAAGTGCAATTCAATCAAGCAGCAGCTTTATGTTCCAATGTGAGCCATATCACATTTTACTTTTAGAATTTGTGGTGGGTCAATGAAAAATTTACCAAGGGCCACATCCACATAGTTTGGACACCCCTGCAGTAAATGATGCCGAGAACAGAATCTGCAGTGTTTTATGAATAGAGTCTATTTAGATATGATACTGGCACAGATACCCAATAATAGTATCAGTTCATCCCTAAATTAAAGCTACTATGATGAGAAGTTTTAACAGACAGAATTAATGCTGATATCTCTTTAAGATATACAAAAACTAGCAAGATCATAAGCAACAACACTGATCATTCCTGTACAGTAATTTTTAATTACTGAAACAGAGCTGAGGTTCAGTGTCAGACAAAGCCTGGCAAAGTAGAAGTTCCAGGAGCTTTAAAATCAAGAAATCACCCAATATGTGTTGCCTTGGGCTTGTATTTTATTACTTTGGTGTTGAAATGTGTATCAATATGGTATGTCTACCGTACATTTGGCCAGTTGCTTACCTCAGTTACCATGTTTTTAGTCATGCCACAATATTGCAGGTTAGACCCCACAGCAATGAAATGTAGATTGTATGTTCCTCTGAACATTAGTTTTATTTATGAAACTACTCTGTCTGTAAAGCTGTCTATTCTTTACAGGCCAAGTATAGTTAATGTCTAATATTTAGGACCCCATACAAGACTTCATACCCCCATAATTGTGAGGTTTAGTGCTGTTTTCTGCACCCTCAGGAACTAATGCATAAGTCTATCCTTCAATCTCTGTTCATTTACAATCCCCCTAAAAACTCTGCAGCACTGATGATGGTCAAACAAGATTCATGCAGGTGTTGCACTCGAGAATTCTGAAATAAGTTGAAACCGAAGCCAGAGCTGTCACTGCAGAATCTGTAGAGCTCTTTCTACAGCATCTACAGCAGTCTGGGGGCCACATGCTACCCCCATCCTCAATTGGTCTGCAAGTCGATTTCAGATATCAGAAATTATGAACACGAAGAAACTATGACAAAATCTGACATAAGGAATGTAAAACTGAGTTGACAATAGAATGAAATATGTCAGCAAAGAAGTAAAACATTAAAAGGAGTCTGGCTGTAGACTGCAGCTCTCAGATGGCGCTCTTAAAGACCACTACCGTGAGACACCACCTCCATCGGAATGGAATTGGCATAATTTGCCACTACTTGTCAACGTACTTCCAGTTTTAGAAGTAGATAACACAAACAGTGGAGTGCTTTTGCCACAGTATCTTTTGCTTAAGCTACATAAGCTTTGGTAAACATTGTTAAAGCTGACTCGAGTTGAAGCTACTGTTATAAATATATGTAAACTATATAAATTTAAACATGTGCAGTGCTTAACAAATTTATTAGACCACCTGTCATATTTGTCTCAAAGACCATCCAGGATCATGAAGTGTTTTAATGCAGACTCTTTCATTTTCAGTGAGCTCTCCATGTTTTACCATTTTGAACAGGAATGAGGGATTTCAAACTGAATTCACCCAAATTTGAGCTGGCTCACTGGGCTTCTCTGAGAAGTCAGAAATTAATCAAGCATAACATTCAACCAGTAAAACTCATTTTTCTGTCCAGGAATGCAAGTAAATAACTATAATTTGACATATTAATCAAGAAAAATAATGTTTTTTTTTTGTAAATCAGTAAATTTGAAAATTCATGGATAACAATAATAATTATATTTTAGCACTAAAAATATGATTTCTGTTAAAGAGCTTCTACATATGGGTGTATTAACCATTGCAGAATCATAAAAAATGATTTTGGTAATTACCAATGTTGTTAATTTAGTGCAGCTGTGGCATAAACCTTACTTTGGGTAGGGTTAGGGTGGTCTAATAAATTTGTTAAGCAATGTATATTATATAACAGTAGGATGTGGAAATGAGTACAGAAAGAACTAAAAGACCAATCCACAAGTAAACAGGACATTAGGACCCCCCCCCCCCCCCAGTCAAACACACACACACACACACACACACAGACATACAGAAACCCTTTGTCGGGAACTAATAGGGGGTTTTGGGGAAGCATCTGGTACAGTCACTTTAAGTTGAGGTGCCAAGAGTTACATAAATTGAGTTGTTTATCCCAAAGTCCAGTTCCAGGAAGGGAAGAGTGAGCTTCCACAGAATCTTTCAATGGAATTTTTGACAGATGTTCATGTGATATTTTATCTGCACCATTAATATTCATTCATGTTCACTGGGCCAAGAAATCAAAGGCCGATTGTCCAGTCCAGAGATGTGTTTTTTCTGATGTAAAGCACTTGGGGACCTTTGTCCATGAAAAACTAAAGCTAATGTGGCTTAGTTACCTTGACCAACATTAGCTACAGCAAACAAAGCTAAAGTTGACATAGCTTCATTAGCTTAAGCTGCTGGTGTGTACCGTAGGCATATACACTATCTTCTAATGAAAACCCAAATTTAGTGTCTCATAAAATTAGAATATTGTTAAAAAGTTCAATATTGTAAACTTGTGGTGTCAGACTCTAGCTAAATTACTGAAATGCCTGCAAAAGTTTCCTGAGACTTTAAATGGTCTCTTAGTCTGGTTCAGTGGGCTGTACAGTCATGGGGAAGACTGCTGACTTAACAGATGTCCAGAAGACAGTCGTGGACATCCTACACAAGGCAGGTTAGCCACAAAAGGTCATTGCTAAAGAAGCTGGTTGTTCACAGAGTGCTGTATCCAAGCACTTTAATAGAAGGTTAAGTAGAAGAAAACTGGTAGAAAAGCACATGGATAACTGCAACTTTGAGAAGACTGTCATGCAAAACCCATTCAAGAATTTGGGGGAACTTCACAAGGAGTTGGCTGAGGCTGGAGTCAGTTCAGCAAGACCCACCACGCAAAGACATGTCAAGGATTTGGGCTACAACTGTCGCATTCCTCATGTCAAGCCACTCTTGAATCAGAGACAATGCCAGAAGTGTCTTAGCTATGGAGAACAAGAGCCATACTGTTGCTCAGTGGTCCAAAGTCCTCTTTCAGATAATAAAATAATAATAATGATTTTGTTTTTAGTAATATAGAAGAGATTGTAGCCAGTGAACAAAATATGTTGGAGCATCTCTTTTAAGGTAACAAAGCAACAGAACAACAGAAATACCCAAATCTGAAATCTCAATGCCAAAATCCCCAGTAGTACCTGATCATCACCTCTTACACCTTCTACAGACTGTGGGTTTTAGCAGCCTTATATGTTTCTGGCATGCTATACTGTGCGACATGAGTCTAATACAACATCAAGTTCAATGTGTGTAGACAAAACGATAGCAACTCCCACTAAACACAGTAAATCACAGGCTATGATGTACGCCGGTATGAAAGAAATCATTGTCATCAGTGTGCATCATCCATCTACGCTGCCAGTGCTGTGGTAAATGACAAAGCAAAGCAACACCAAAGTTGTTGTAATTGTAGCATTCATATGCTTAGAAAAACATCTAAAATCAAGATTTTCCTACTTGTTGGAATCCTACAAACTTCTGCTTTTTGGCATTGTCTCCATTCTAATGCTAACTAATGCTAACTTGTTTGTTTGTTGGTGCTAGTGTCATGTTTATCATTTTATTTCTTCCTGCATTCCTATTGGTTGGTTAGTTGACATAGGTCTTGGCAGTAGTCGCGCTGTAAGACGATCATCCTAAATTTCTGACACTGTCAGAATTTTATCCCAGGCTATCTTTGGTCGCAAGACCATGACAACGGCTGTGTGACGTAGGGCCATCAATTTAAAGCCACGACCGAAGATATCGCCACACTCGGTCTTCTTCTGTCTGGGACAACTCAAAATCACACAGAGTATACCAGGCTTTAGAGCACCATCATAACTCAAACTCAACACATCGTAATAATTTAATTTGTCAGTAGGCCATTTTTTTATTTATTGCATGCCACTTGACCAAACAGTAATCTACCAATTTGTGTTTTCACTATGGCTATAGGGATCTACCAAACTAATTAGTTTGATACAAAGACATTTTGGGGCTTTTTGAAGGGCTTGGACCTTGCCATTCACATATACAGAAACTTATTTATTTATTTAGATTTATTTTAACAGGAAAGCCTCACTAAGATTACAAATCTCATTTACAAGAGTGTCGGACCCACACAGACAGCTCTTACATGTATCACCTAGTGCAATCGGAAGAACATTTTTAAGTTAATTCTTTGAGTGGGAGGCCATTGCCAATTTTCCTAAGATGTTACACACTAAGATGTATCCACTTTTTGTCTCTGTATGTTTGGTCAGCTGAAGTCCTTGGACATGTGCCTTTGTACTGGACAATTGGCCTTTGATTTCTTGGCCCAGTGAACATGAATGAATATTAATGGTGCAGATAAAATATCACATAAACATCTGACAAACATTCCATTGACATATTCTTTGGAGGCTCACTCTTCCCTTCCTGGAACTGGACTTTGGGACGAAACAACTCCATTGATATAACTCTTGGCACATCAACTTGAAGTGACTGTACCAGATGCTTCCCCAAAACCCCCTATTAGTTCCCGACAAAGGGTTTCTGTATGTCTCTGTGCATATGGGTCTGATGTCTTGTTTACTTGTGGATGAGTCTCCTCTGTGCTCATTTCCATATCCTATTGACGTATCAATATACATGTTAAAATTAATTCACACTATAAAATAGACAAGTGCATCTCGATAAATTAAAATATAGTGTAATAGTTCAGCTATTTAAGTAATTCAATTCAAAAAGTGAAACTCATACTCATTACACACTGTGAAATATTTAAAGTGTTATTTCTTTGATTTTGATGATTATGTCTTACAGTTAATGAAACTCAAAATTCAGTATATCAAAAAAAAAAAAGAATATTAAATATGACCAATCAAATAAGGATTTTTAATACAGAAATGTTGGCCGTCTGAAAACTATGTTTATTTATATACACTCAATACTTGGTTGGGGCTCCTTTAGCATGAATTATACTGCCTTCATATGGTGTGGCATGGAGGCGATCAGTCTGTGGCACTGCTGAGGTGTTATGAAGCCCAGGTTGCTCTGATAGTGGCCTTCAGCTCGTCTGCATTGTTGGGTCTGGTGTCACTCATCTTCCTCTTGACAATACCCCAGAGATTCTCTATGGGGTTCAGGTCAGGCCAGTTTGCTGGCAAATCAAGCACAGGAATATCATGGATTTAACATGCTTTTGGAACTTTTGGCAGTGTAGGAAGGTGCCAAGTCCTGTTGGAAAATGAAATCAGTATATCCATAAAGCTGGTCAGCAGAGGGAAGCATGATGTGATCTGGAATTTCCTGGTGAATGGATGCGTTGATTTTGGACTTCAGAAAACACAGTGGACCAACACCAGCAGATGACATGGCTCCCTAGATCATCACTGACTGTGGAGACTTTACACTAGAATTCAAGCACCCTGGATTCTGTGCCTCTCTGATCCTCCTCCAGACTCTGGAACACTGATTTCCAAATGAAACACAAAATTAACTTTCATCTTTCATCATGTTAAATCCATGATATTCCTGTGCTTGATTGGCCAGCAAACTGGCCTGACCTGAACCCCATAGAGAATCTCTGGGGTATTGTCAAGAGGAAGATGAGTGACACCAGACCCAACAATGCAGACGAGCTGAAGGCCACTATCAGAGCAACCTGGGCTTCATAACACCTCAGCAGTGCCACAGACTGATCGCCTCCATGCCACACCATATGAAGGCAGTATAATTCATGCTAAAGGAGCCCCAACCAAGCATTGAGTGTATATAAATAAACATAGTTTTCAGACGGCCAACATTTCTGTATTAAAAATCCTTATTTGATTGGTCATATTTAATATTCTTTTTTTTTTTTTTGATATACTGAATTTTGAGTTTCATTAACTGTAAGACATAATCATCAAAATCAAAGAAATAACACTTTAAATATTTCACAGTGTGTAATGAGTATGAGTTTCACTTTTTGAATTGAATTACTTAAATAGCTGAACTATTACACTATATTTTAATTTATCGAGATGCACTTGTCTATTTTATAGTGTGAATTAATTTTAACATGTATATTGATACGTCAATAGGATATGGAAATGAGCACAGAGGAGACTCATCCACAAGTAAACAAGACATCAGACCCATATGCACAGAGACATACAGAAACCCTTTGTCGGGAACTAATAGGGGGTTTTGGGGAAGCATCTGGTACAGTCACTTCAAGTTGATGTGCCAAGAGTTATATCAATGGAGTTGTTTCGTCCCAAAGTCCAGTTCCAGGAAGGGAAGAGTGAGCCTCCAAAGAATATGTCAATGGAATGTTTGTCAGATGTTTATGTGATATTTTATCTGCACCATTAATATTCATTCATGTTCACTGGGCCAAGAAATCAAAGGCCAATTGTCCAGTACAAAGGCACATGTCCAAGGACTTCAGCTGACCAAACATACAGAGACAAAAAGTGGATACATCTTAGTGTGTAACATCTTAGGAAAATTGGCAATGGCCTCCCACTCAAAGAATTAACTTAAAAATGTTCTTCCGATTGCACTAGGTGATACATGTAAGAGCTGTCTGTGTGGGTCCGACACTCTTGTAAATGAGATTTGTAATCTTAGTGAGGCTTTCCTGTTAAAATAAATCTAAATAAATAAATAAGTTTCTGTATATGTGAATGGCAAGGTCCAAGCCCTTCAAAAAGCCCCAAAATGTCTTTGTATCAAACTAATTAGTTTGGTAGATCCCTATAGCCATAGTGAAAACACAAATTGGTAGATTACTGTTTGGTCAAGTGGCATGCAATAAATAAAATGGCCTACTGACAAATTAAATTATTACGATGTGTTGAGTTTGAGTTATGATGGTGCTCTAAAGCCTGGTATACTCTGTGTGATTTTGAGTTGTCCCAGACAGAAGAAGACCGAGTGTGGCGATATCTTCGGTCGTGGCTTTAAATTGATGGCCCTACGTCACACAGCCGTTGTCATGGTCTTGCGACCAAAGATAGCCTGGGATAAAATTCTGACAGTGTCAGAAATTTAGGATGATCGTCTTACAGCGCGACTACTGCCAAGACCTATGTCAACTAACCAACCAATAGGAATGCAGGAAGAAATAAAATGATAAACATGACACTAGCACCAACAAACAAACAAGTTAGCATTAGTTAGCATTAGAATGGAGACAATGCCAAAAAGCAGAAGTTTGTAGGATTCCAACAAGTAGGAAAATCTTGATTTTAGATGTTTTTCTAAGCATATGAATGCTACAGTTACAACAACTTTGGTGTTGCTTTGCTTTGTCATTTACCACAGCACTGGCAGCGTAGATGGATGATGCACACTGATGACAATGATTTCTTTCATACCGGCGTACATCATAGCCTGTGATTTACTGTGTTTGGTGGGAGTTGCTATCGTTTTGTCTACACACATTGAACTTGATGTTGTATTAGACTCATGTCGCACAGTATAGCATGCCAGAAACATATAAGGCTGCTAAAACCCACAGTCTGTAGAAGGTGTAAGAGGTGATGATCAGGTACTACTGGGGATTTTGGCATTGAGATTTCAGATTTGGGTATTTCTGTTGTTCTGTTGCTTTGTTACCTTAAAAGAGATGCTCCAACATATTTTGTTCACTGGCTACAATCTCTTCTATATTACTAAAAACAAAATTATTCATGCTAAAGGAGCCCCAACCAAGCATTGAGTGTATATAAATAAACATAGTTTTCAGACGGCCAACATTTCTGTATTAAAAATCCTTATTTGATTGGTCATATTTAATATTCTTTTTTTTTTTTTTGATATACTGAATTTTGAGTTTCATTAACTGTAAGACATAATCATCAAAATCAAAGAAATAACACTTTAAATATTTCACAGTGTGTAATGAGTATGAGTTTCACTTTTTGAATTGAATTACTTAAATAGCTGAACTATTACACTATATTTTAATTTATCGAGATGCACTTGTCTATTTTATAGTGTGAATTAATTTTAACATGTATATTGATACGTCAATAGGATATGGAAATGAGCACAGAGGAGACTCATCCACAAGTAAACAAGACATCAGACCCATATGCACAGAGACATACAGAAACCCTTTGTCGGGAACTAATAGGGGGTTTTGGGGAAGCATCTGGTACAGTCACTTCAAGTTGATGTGCCAAGAGTTATATCAATGGAGTTGTTTCGTCCCAAAGTCCAGTTCCAGGAAGGGAAGAGTGAGCCTCCAAAGAATATGTCAATGGAATGTTTGTCAGATGTTTATGTGATATTTTATCTGCACCATTAATATTCATTCATGTTCACTGGGCCAAGAAATCAAAGGCCAATTGTCCAGTACAAAGGCACATGTCCAAGGACTTCAGCTGACCAAACATACAGAGACAAAAAGTGGATACATCTTAGTGTGTAACATCTTAGGAAAATTGGCAATGGCCTCCCACTCAAAGAATTAACTTAAAAATGCTCTTCCGATTGCACTAGGTGATACACGTAAGAGCTGTCTGTGTGGGTCCGACACTCTTGTAAATGAGATTTGTAATCTTAGTGAGGCTTTCCTGTTAAAATAAATCTAAATAAATAAATAAGTTTCTGTATATGTGAATGGCAAATTCCAAGCCCTTCAAAAAGCCCCAAAATGTCTTTGTATCAAACTAATTAGTTTGGTAGATCCCTATAGCCATAGTGAAAACACAAATTGGTAGATTACTGTTTGGTCAAGTGGCATGCAATAAATAAAAAAATGGCCTACTGACAAATTAAATTATTACGATGTGTTGAGTTTGAGTTATGATGGTGCTCTAAAGCCTGGTATACTCTGTGTGATTTTGAGTTGTCCCAGACAGAAGAAGACCGAGTGTGGCGATATCTTCGGTCGTGGCTTTAAATTGATGGCCCTACGTCACACAGCCGTTGTCATGGTCTTGCGACCAAAGATAGCCTGGGATAAAATTCTGACAGTGTCAGAAATTTAGGATGATCGTCTTACAGCGCGACTACTGCCAAGACCTATGTCAACTAACCAACCAATAGGAATGCAGGAAGAAATAAAATGATAAACATGACACTAGCACCAACAAACAAACAAGTTAGCATTAGTTAGCATTAGAATGGAGACAATGCCAAAAAGCAGAAGTTTGTAGGATTCCAACAAGTAGGAAAATCTTGATTTTAGATGTTTTTCTAAGCATATGAATGCTACAGTTACAACAACTTTGGTGTTGCTTTGCTTTGTCATTTACCACAGCACTGGCAGCGTAGATGGATGATGCACACTGATGACAATGATTTCTTTCATACCGGCCTACATCATAGCCTGTGATTTACTGTGTTTAGTGGGAGTTGCTATCGTTTTGTCTACACACATTGAACTTGATGTTGTATTAGACTCATGTCGCACAGTATAGCATGCCAGAAACATATAAGGCTGCTAAAACCCACAGTCTGTAGAAGGTGTAAGAGGTGATGATCAGGTACTACTGGGGATTTTGGCATTGAGATTTCAGATTTGGGTATTTCTGTTGTTCTGTTGCTTTGTTACCTTAAAAGAGATGCTCCAACATATTTTGTTCACTGGCTACAATCTCTTCTATATTACTAAAAACACCCCTGCCTGCATGAATATCATCCATGTTCACTATATTAGTTACTGTCTTTATTTAGCATACGAGTATTTTCTGCTTTTCCTAATTTTAAAATAATAACACACAAAAATGGTTCTTCCGTTATCACAATCACCCAATGAACGCAGATAAAGCAGCACAGATAAAATAACCCATGAACATTTGACAAACGTTACACTTACGTAAGTATTCTTTAGAAGACCACTGGAACTGAACTTTTAAACTTGACAGATCACCGTGACCTGGCTTTACTACATATTTACCAAAATCCCTTGATGTTTGATGAGTGCGTTTGTGTTTGTCCAGACCTTATTTCCACCCTGCAGCAGCTTGATGTGCATTTTGTAATTAATATGCAGCATTACATATACTTTATATGGACAAAAGTATTCGGCCATACCTGTTAATTATTAAATGCATATCCATGTACATTAAAGTACATGGATATGAATATAACGTCATTCTAGTCCCTGTTAGAGTAATGGTCAGATGGCCACATACTTATAGTGTGTATATGTTACTAAATATATGATTATTATATGGTTCTATAGATATATGCCTAAAATATACCCCACATTCAAACAACTGTAAAATAAGGAAAAACAATGAGGGTATGTCAGTGTCATAGGTTTAGAAGTCATTAACAAAATTATCAGAAAGGTTTAATTTTTTACCTAATTATGACAAAATATAAGTCTCATATGGTCAAAATAACTTGTAAATCTATTAAATAAACATAGGTGTCAGTCTCTAATAATTTAAGTCTATACCTGTATGTGGTGCTGAGGGAAAAGCTAAGAGATTGTGTTAATGATTATCAAAACTGTGGGTGTCATTTACAGCTTTGTTTGGTTGAACTTTAAACAATGCATACATTTTACAGCTTCCCTGTTTCCATCTGTGTGATTCTCTTATCAAACACGTGCTGCAATTCTCGAAATCCTCAGGGGCCATAGTAATGATTGACTGACATTTCTAAGTATATGTAGATAATTATATTTATAGGTATAGTATCAATATTTATCAGTGATTAATTCTAGTTGTTGAGCACTAATAGAGCATAATGGGGTCGAAGTTCCACTTTAACACAACAAGATGGTATGATGCCTTAGAGTCATAATGATTGCTCTAAGTCAGCATGAGGTTGCAAAAATATAGCTACCACATAATCAACTTCATTGTATTTAGAAGGACTCAATAAAAACCATAACAAAATATGACTTGTTGAGAGTGATAACGAAATTATCCAAAGACTGAGATGAGAAGAAGAAAGACGGTCTACGTTGAGCTGTTTGCTTATTCTTGGCCAAGGAGAAACAGAGATTGTGAAGTTGAGGCCAGATTTCTAAAAAGACCAAAATAATTCAGCCTTTTATGCCTTTAGGGCAACTTTAACCTTAATCACAACTCCAAATATGATTACACAGACTCCATTGTTTGATGTCCAGTGTTAAGACGTCCTGGAGTCAGATTGTCTCTATGAAAGGTTCACAGAGACACAAGCTATGAAGAAACAACCTTGATTGAACAAAGAGCCTCTTATCTAACCCAAACTAGTAAGTTTAGACTGTCAGCCCAGGGAGAGTGGAGAGACTCCTAGAGTCCCCACTCTTGACTGTACAGCATGACCTGGGGCTTTGACCATCCACAGAATATCTGTGGAGACAGAAATATTAGCACTACTCATCTCCAATTCTCCACTCTTTACCACATCAAGCGTGGACTTTGTTCAATAAAAACTACCTCATACAGTATATTAGCTAAATAGTAAACCAGTGTTCTAGCTTCGAGGATACATTTAGCATGAGTGAGCGAAGCTAATATTGGCCCTTTTGGTTTACTGTGAGTTGCTTGCAAAGGATTCCGGGATTGCTTGCAGCACAAACCAGGAAGGGTACTTTTAACTGCTTTTCTCCCTTCTGAAATTCATCCATGAAACCAAAACAATGGTTTACTTTATGTAGCTTTTTAGTTCCCTTTTCTGCATCATAAAACTCATTAAAACAAAACTACCCAGACAATCAACCACAAGAGTATAAATCTGAGCTGAAGATTTGGTGTCCCACCTGTTAACATAGAGAAGGTGAGGATGATGGCTTATTGACCTATTGCAGACACAGGGCTGCATGATGTCACTCAGTACAGTGGATGGCAGAAGTACTGATGTTGACATTCAGTTTTTCGGTTAATAATTACATTAAAGGTGTTTTGAGAACCATAAAAGTAACAAATCAACATTATTAGCTTTCTCGGGAACTCTGTAAAATAAGCCGAGTCACCTAAAGGGTGCTCAGAGAGAAAGTTAAAGAAGCGTTTCCCTGTACACATATAGTGACCTTGAATCATACAAAAACCCCAAAGCTTATAGTTGTCCTTATAAACATCTCATTCTTTAGTTTTACAGTAAATTGTCAGAATACGCCAGAACATAAATACATGCCAAAACTTGTCAAATAAAATCGGATTAAACTTCCAGGTAGTGTTATAGTAAGGATTAAAATACCAAAAGTTAAAAGTCAAAAAACCTGACCTGCAAAACCCGATTACAAAATGTTTAATAAAGCCAAGTAAAGGGTCTGAATACAGGGGAAAACGCATGTCCTCAGTGAAAGTACCCTTACGTAGCTAATGTAGCTAAGGCTAAAGATTACAAGGCTACATTAGCTGCGTAAGCTATGTAGAAGATGTAGCTAAAGCTTACATAGCTACATTAGCTAAGTAGCTTCAAGGGATGTAACAGTTTTGTGGTATCACAATGACAGAAGTGTCTCAGTACCGTCGTGGACTAACGGTTTCAAACAACAGGTCTTCAGGGCGAGAAGTTTTGTTTTCTTGTAGAGCATAGCAAAAGAGTGCTGAAACTACCATTACCATCAGCTCTTGTGTTCCCATCATCCTTTGCGCTTCACTGGCTGGCTTGATCTGAATACCAGTAACATTTGGAGCCACTAGGCTAATCATCGCCCTGAAAAGTTTTGCAGAGATGCGAGGAGCAGAATTCAGGAAGGCCAAAAGACTCTAAAAGAAGTATTCACAATCCCACTTCCCAAAAAGAGTGCAAGGGCTCAACAGATCACAACATGTATCAGGTGAAAGTTTTAGAAGGTTAGTAAACATGCTGGAGGAAAAGTTTAAATATATTTTAACCCTGATGCACACCTACAGCATTTTTTGCTCATATTGTAATATTTAAAGTGCAGTTGTTTAATAAATACCAATGTCAATTTTCCCCAAGTTGTAATTTGTTGTTTTGTTTTTTTTAAATTCTGTAATAAATACTGTAGCATGGACTTGTTACCAAGGTATTATTGTGTTGTGAAATTTAGATACCATTACATCCCTAATAGCTACTTTATGTATGTAGCTAATGAAGCTATGTTAGCTTTAGCTACGTTCTTAAAGCTAAAGCTAATTAAGCCAAGTTAGCTACGTAAGCTATGCAGAAGATGTGGCTAAAGCTAACAGAGATTCTAGGAATGCAAAAGTAATGCTAATTTCGTGGCTTTGCCGTAACAGAAGCATCTAAATGCCGTCCTGGATATGTCAGTTTTACACGATAGGTCTTCAGGGCAAAAAGTGTTTTTTTTTTTTTGTTTTTTTTTTGTTTTTTTTTTTGTGGAGCAGAGTTAAAGGGAAGTGTTACATATTGTAATATTCAACATGCAACTGTTGTTTTATAAATGGCAATATCCCTCTTTTCCCCAAGTCTCCATTTGTTGTTTTGTTTTTGATAGAGCAATAGATACTGTACCACAGACTTGTTACCGATGTGTTATCTTACTATGACATTTTGAGATGTTACATCCCTAGCTACTTTAGCAAGCATAGCTAAAGCTAACATAGCTAGATTAGCCTTACGTAGCAGCATTAAATATGTAGTTAGAATAGCTACATTAGCTCTAGCTAAAGTTAACAAAGCTACAGTAAGCCACCGTTCACGTAACTACTTCTAAAACATTTCTATAAGTAATTTAATCCCATGTTAGACCTCTGACTTTTTATCTGTTTTATTTTTGAAATGTTGCTTGCCTGTAATGTGGTTATTTCATGAATGTAACTGCCAGATTTTGTTTATGAATAAAGTTGAAAAAAAAAAAAAATCTTCTATAACAATGTGCAGGCAAATTACATCCCTTCTGTTCTGACAGAGACGGGGTCTCACAGTGGCAGTCTGCAAAAGAGGGTGTTTCAGATATGGGGTCTGCAGCCAGACCCCTCTCAAAAATGCTCATCAGACATGTAATTAAAGTGGGGGTATGTTGCCTTTTTTCAAGGCTTCACACCATCTCTCTGATCCACATAGTAGCTTTACATGGTTTACAGCTCAAAAAACTCCTCATGTTTCTCACACTGGCGTCCTGAAAACCCCTTATTTCAACCTCCATCTGAAACGCTTCATTTTTGCTGTTGTCTCTTTAACTCCCCCGGCTCCACGGACCTGCTTTCCTCCAATTGGCCAATTTTCCCGAGGCTGGCTGGCGGCAGGACTCAATGTTTTGTGCCCTTGCCTCCAATGTGGCTAATGTTATTATTCTAGTAGTGGAAAACTTTGAATGAACTGGTCCAACTGAGTAAAATATGGCGAATTTTGATATAGGCTCGTATGTGTTAGACCTGGAGTCTGATCCTGATAGTTTGGAGAGAGAGGGGGGAAGAAAAGCAGCAGCAGCGAAGGATAGAGCAGGACGTATGTGTTTGGTAAGTGTTTAATTACTCTGTTGCTAAGTGGCTAATGGCTAAAAGGCCTTGTGGGGGCGGTCTGTTCCACTTTGCCGGCAGCACAGAAAAACCACGAACCAGTCAGGAGATCCTATTGTGATGACCTCATCAGTTTGGTCCATCGAAATCTCGGCGAGATTTTCTACGAACCGTTTTTATCAGTTCACACGCTAATTCCAAGATTACTGCCGCATATGTCTGTCTTGAAAATTTGCAGACGTGGAATATGGACACCTAACATTGTGACTTTATATTTATGTTTTAAAAATCGGAAAAGTATAATACCCCCACTTTAATGAAAAAGTCATGAGGCACCTGTGAGTTCTTATTCTTTTTTCATATGTGCTTCAGCTGACGGTTACTGACTGTAACACCAGCGTTTACTGGCTTTAGCCTATTTAGTGCCTCTGTTAAATGAGACATTGGAATATGCTGTACACTTCATAAAATGAGTTTATGGTGTCTAATACTGACATTAAAGCTTTCTAAGCTTTCCTTGCACTACCCAGACTACCACCGGGATATTGTGGACATGAGTGTTTACTCAGCACTGGTATCAAGTCCCTTATGCCATCTAGGCTTGGGTGGGACATTGTTAACATCATATGCAAAGGGTCAGCACTGCAGCCAATCAGCAGGGGGAGCTCTAAATATTCTGGTGTCACTCACAGGCTGTTGCTCAGTCCATCTTAAAATCAATCTTTGATATAGTTCAGCCTGCAGCAATGTGTTGGAACAACCAAAAAAGAGAAGACATTTTTATCTGTAGATCAACACAGCTACCATGGTTAAAAATGTATTAGCTCTAAATTAATTCAGAATTCAAAGTTCTGTGTCGTTCAACTTTAATCAGATTTTTGCAATGGTAAAATTATGTTAGTATCAGCAAATGATTAATTCAAAAAAGCACATTTAATCCCACATTCTGCAACAAGCATAAAGCAGATTTGGTCTCAGTGTCAGCAGGCGAGCACAGATAAGCAGGCAGTCATCTGCAGAAAAAAGCTGACAGTGTTTCTTCATCAACCCTCCATAAATACTGAATGTCCAACTTAGTGTGCTCTAAGAGCAGGCATTAGCCGACACAGACACATCCACGGCCAGGCTCTTGGCGGCAGCATCGTGCAGCTCATGCATAAGAAAGTAAAGGCAGACTGACTGTACGGTCACGAGAAGACTGGAGCAGAAAGAGCATCTCTGAGATGATAGAAACAGATGAACTCGACTGTTTATGCTGTGTTTCTGTAATGATGAGTATGTTTGTGATCAGTACTGTGGTGTAGACAGACAAGATCACTGGCCTTGAGGGTGTAAACACCGTGATTGACAATGAGAAACTGGCGGGTCAATAATCTGTATTGATGTTGTCCATCACTTACTGAAAACATTATCAGCTGACTGGGAGTGGTGAAAAATGTCCCCTCAGAGATGAAACTCTGAGTGATCTTCAGGTCTGTAACATATTTTATGTTTTTGTGGAAGCAGGCTGCTCTGGGATGTAAAAATGGTTTCAGTTTGAGAACTAAAACTAGAAGCACAAATCAAAGTTTGCAGAGCTGCAGACCACACAGGAAATGTCAATATTGACTCTAATCACCTTCGAGACAGAAACAATGTGCAGCAGTATGGCCGACTGTGAGCCAGCTTTTATTGGATTATGAACTCAGCGGCATGTTGGAGAAAGCAGTAATGCCTTGAATCCCATCGTGAGATTTGTTAATGAGTGGATGCAGCCCATGTTATTACCAGCACTGCAGCTACAAGATTCCTCCAAGCTGCTCTGCAAAGAGACTACAGAGAAGCTTCGGCTTTGTTATGATTCAGGGACTGTTTTCTGCAAGTCACTGCCAGTCACTAATGAGCTGTGGCAGAAGGATGATTGGTAAAACAGTTTAAAGACAGAAATAAAGTAGAATTCTGTATTACCTCAAAGCAAAGGCTTACTAAGGACTAACAGAACATTTCTGTGTACTTTTGAAAAACAAATCAACTCAACAGGATTTATTTTGGAGGGGTCTTCAGCTTTGGCATTCAACTGTACATGATGTTCTTCCAGATTCAGGCTGATATCACAGCCAATGATCACACTAACATGAAATCAATCCTGCGGGTGATTAAAGAAAGTTTTGTGGAAGAAGGTAGGATTTCATCTGAATTAGTCATCAGTGTTTTATTAAATAGATTTGTTCACCATGACTGACCAGTTTAAAAAGATGCATGAGTGACTGGTCCAAACATGTTCTATAATCACAATAAAATCATGTTTTGGTTAAGTTTTCTGGTGTGGGATCTCATTCTTCTAAATTCTGCTTGATACCCACACTTCCTTGTTATAATTGGTTTCAAGGAATCAATATTTTATCAGCAGTGCATAATACTCACATTTGGACAGGCAGGAAATCCCTGGTGAGGGTTCTGTCCCAGAAGTTATCACCGAGCCACAATTAATTTGTTTCTAAAGTTATCTGAAATGTTTTCACCAAAGATTACTTACTGAATAAGTGTCAGACATTTAACCTTGACATAGCATTCATAGCATGCAGTCTTTACACTATAGACTAGCACTAGCACTCATGACTGTTCCAGGACAATTTCAGTGACAATTTATCTGATTTGACTGACTTCTATGAAAGTCTGATTCAGAATGGCTATTACCGCGCATGTTTGGTTAAATTTGAGTTTTGGTTTTTAAAGTTAGGGTCCAAAAATTACACGGTTCATGTCATGATTTCATCCATTTCACCTGAAAAGTGCAAAAAAAAAAAGCAGCATTAAAGGGGACGTATTTTACCCTTTTAAGACGAATATATTGGTCTTAGAGCTCCCAAAAACATGCTTATAAAGTTTGTTGAGGGGAAAAAACACTCCAGGACTCAGAACGAGCTGTATCTGTGTTGTGGCTTTAAATGTTAATGAGCTCTCTGACTCCGCCCCTGCCCACGCCCCATCTGGAAATTGATGTGGCTTAATGGATGTGGCTCTCCTGATCTTGCTTTCAGATGGAAGAAGAGGATCAGGAGAGGGGCACGGAACTTTCTTGGGGGCAGTGCTAACTCCCCACATGACGCCATGAGGGGAAAATCTGCTTGTTTCAACACACATTTTCTGAGAGGTGGAGAAAGAAGGGGGGGTCTGATTCTTGGGGGGATTTAGGACAGGCCAGGGGCACATATATTTGTTAGAAATGCCTGAAGAAGTGTATTTTGCATAGTATGTGACCTTTGAACTCAGTGGTGGAAAAAGTACTCAACCATTGTACTCATATATTACTCTGGTAAAATTTTATCTGAGTACACATAAAATTACTGGCCTATATCTATAGTCAGGTAAAAAGTATTCAATTCAAGGTTCACTTGAATGTACAGTGTAAAGTCATTTAACAAAAAAAAAGGTAAAAATGAAACATTATGTATGTAAGTAGGTCTATTTAAATTAGTTTCTTAATCACCTGCTTAATGAAATGGTTTTATTTCTATTAAGAATACTAAGAACTACTATCTACTAAGAATCAGCCTTTTATTCATACGTAGGGAGGGTCCCCTACACAGAGTCCAACATCTGAGACTTTTGCATCTTGCAAGAAGGGCTGAATAATTTTGGAAAATTATCTAATTGTTTGTTTTTTGTTTTTTTGTTTTTTTTTTTGGAACATTGCATTTGGGCATTGACATGCACTTACGTTTTTAAGTTTCTTATCTTATAAACACAGACAATAATTCATTCTCAGTTATATTCAACACAATAATAAATAGATAATAGATAGATAGATAAATAGATAAATCCCTGTTCCTTCCTGTAGGTTGGGCCTATCTGTTAAAATGACATAATAAGGTGCATTAATCAGAATGAATTACATAATTCTATGAACCTACTTCAATAACAGGAGTAAATTTACTGATTTGTTCAACTTAAAGCCTTGTAGCATTTATCGTGAAAACTAGGGCTGGTCATATTTTTTAATCTCTAATTTTAATTCATTTAACCCATATTGAAGATGCAGTGTGAATTGTATTCAAAGGGCAGGAGCAGTTTATGTCATTCTCATTTTCTCATTTTGAATTAAAACAAAACATTTACAAAAATGAGAGGTAAGATATATTGCAAACTTTTCTAGAAAAAAAAATGGTGCTTAAATGTTCACAAGATGTGTAGAGTATAACATCTCTGCTGCAAAAAAAAATGTATGAAACTGTTTTGACACATCTCAGGTCCAACAAATATTGCCATTTTTGCAATTTGAAAATTGCAGTAGAACATTTCAATTAACTTCCCAGCCTTAGCAGCTTCTACAGAGTTGTAGTGTAAAATATGAACTTTCCTTATTGGCAATAACAACACAAGAATATAGATCTCCAACCAGGTTTTTCAGGTAAAGTTGCTCCTTTAAAGTAAAATACAACAGTTGTTTGGGGATGTGATGTGGAAAAATTCTCTCTATGTGCTTCTGTGCTGTCAACAGAGGAGGAAAAAGTTCAAGAGTATGGTCCTCAAGTAAAGTTCAGTTATGCTGGTAACTGTACTTTTACTTGAGTAAAAGTACTGATTTCAAAATGTACTCAAAAACGTACAAGTAACAAAAAAACTTCTCAATTAAATTAATTTGAGTAAGTGTAATAAGTTACTTTCCACCTCTAATTAAACTATAAACCCAATAGAAACCACAGTAAGTATCCTGCAGTCACTCATATTTGTACAATTGAAGTAACATTTTTTTAATTAGTTGTTTCAGTATGTTTTTTCCCCAGTTTCAGACCAACTCTACTGGGGAGATGTGAAGATTATCAGATGAAAATGTCATCTGTTTAGGAGAACTCTGATATGTATGTAAAAGATAATTTAAATAATTTTACAAAGACTTTCCTTGACATTTTGCCTGTTTTTTTTTTTTTTTTTGTTTTTTTTGTTTTGTTTTGTTTTGTTTTGTTTTGTTTTTTTCTCTCATTTTCCATGTGTTTTCAGTGATTGGAAGTTTGTCAATTCCCTGATCAAACCCTGACCCTGATCACAATTCAGAGCAAGGATGGCTCATTAATCATCGTTTGCTGCTTTAATACTTGTCACATTAAATCATCTGAATTGCCCAGGTGCTCAGCTTGAACTTCAGGGGATCGTCTTGACCACACCTACATACCTAAATGCACTGGTTGCTGCCATGTTATAGGCTGATTGGATATTTGTACTACAGAGCAGTTAAACAGGTGTACCTAATATAGTGACCACTGAGTGTGTATTGAACTGTATAGGGCAGCATCTACCATACATAAATATGACACGACTGGAAGTGAAATGTGAAATTCTTCTGGGGTCATCATTAAACATAAAGCCTTTGCAGAGTCACAAAGAACAAATAGTCCTGAGAGTTTATGTTTTGAGCAGGCAGCAAAGTCAATTATATTTTCTTTTCTAATATTTCTCTCTTTAAACATACTCTGAGACTCTACAAATGCTTTAAAAAAACTGTAATGTCTTCACGGAGGCACTGATAATGTCTTATAATCATGTGCTATAGTAGAATATTAAATAGTGTCACAAGTCAATCTAACACCAGTAAAACCATGACACCGGCCCCGTACATCATACAAACTAAATGAAAAAAAGCTGACATAGAAGTTAAAGTCCCTGTAAAGTAAAATCTAAAATCTGTGTCTAAACACACTAAATATGTTGAAATAAGATTGCTGTAAACATGTGAAAACACTGAGATCTATGTGTAACTGAATTTTAGATTTAGACCATTAGAAAATTGTTCACCTCATTCCTGTCTTGGTTTTATTTGAGCAGTGCAAATATAGGAGCCTATGACATCACTGGTCCCTTTAGGGAATAACCCAGCCCCCCAATGATATAATATAGCAGAGCAGTTTATCTTAGTATAGTCTGTCGTTAGCTGATATCACTGTCTTCACTGAAAGTTAACAGCCTGCTACCTGCTGTGTTTTTGCTCATTGTGAGGTAAATTTCACAAATCTATCATCCACAGTGGCCTACAGATATTAAAAGTATCAGAATAGAGAGATTTGTGCCAGAAAACAGTAAATTTAATCCCCAGCTTCTGTCTCTCTGTTCTGGCACAGAGCCAGGCAGCTGTGCCAGATGACTGGGCGTGGCTTCAGCTCATTCAACTGACACGCCCACACCATCCTGCAGCAGATTTTACAGCCTTATTTTTCAGGATTTTCAAGCTAAAATTCATCAACTTAGAGATGTTTCTCATGACTAAAATTTGGCCTGGTGGTTCATACAGTGCCCTGTCATACAAAAATAAATAAATAAATAAAGATTTTTTTGTCACAATACAGGGACTTTAAATCTGGCTTCTGGCTCTGTTTATTTGATTCTGAGACTCAAAATTATTTGAATACAGTTAAATTTAAATGCTTAATAACAGGTTTATGGTTTTAGTTTATTGCAAATAACCTCTTTGGACCCAGCTGCAGTACCTTGGCCCCTACCCTCATTTTTGGAAGCACTGGCATAGAGAAAGGAGTGTTGGAAGGAGTCAATTTATGGTATTTAAATACTGTGACTCGGTAGTTATTATATTTATTTATGTTAGGTATTTGATTTCTGTAATACAAACTAAATTTCCTGGAAACACTGACAGCTTCATTGTTCTGTAATTTTGTATGTTTATAAAAACAAATGAAGCCTCATTTGAAGGAAATCAGTTCTTTTGATCAAGTTGCATCCCGTAACAGTACTATTTAAAGGTAGTGTCAAGTTTAGCTCATTACATGAAGCTTATTTTTAAACTGTAGAAGTTATTTTGGTTGACCAAAGTATGAAACTTTAGCAGCTTTACATTTCCTAATATTTATGATAGTCCAAAACAGGTGTACATGTTTTTCTAATGATGCAGGAATGAGTCGTATGTTCAGGTTTCTTAAGTCCTTGTCCTTAAAAGGCTGCTTTTAGCTTTCATTATTTATCAGTGTAATAGGCCTGGAGTCTATGCAGTTGTTCTTTCACATTGGGATCCAGATAAATCCGCCTTTCTACAAAGATAAAAAAGCCAAAAGGTAGTTATAATCCTTCCTATTAGTATAGTTTAAGCTAATTTAAGATAATATGCTGATCTTTTGCTTAAAAATCCCCTTTTTTGTATCAAAGGGTGAAAAGTTAATTTTATGTTAATTTTAAACATAATCGGCTGCACAGCTGGCATACACTGCTGTACGGTTAACACATGACAAAGCAGTACAGAAGCAGCTGAGGTTAAAGGAGAAAAGTAAATGTTTGAATCGTGTACCATTAAATGATCCATCCCTGAGTTCAAAGTCACACTGTTGTGTACTGCGCTACTTTTCATTTGCCAGAGGCCTTCACAGCATCTGCCTGAGCTCCATGTAGAGTCTAATTTAGAGCCCTGCGGCTGCGGACCAAGGGCGGCGGCTACATTTCTGCAATGTAGGACACACTGTGCATCAGGCTCTCAGCAGCAAATCACACTGACACACTGCAGGCACACAGGGAGCCTAAACCTCTGACTTCAGCAACATGGCTGAAACAAAACAACACAAATCAACACGGGTGAGACCGTGAAGATAATACTGTATTTCATTAACTCCATGATTAAACCTCAGGTGGCAGATTCTTTAAAAAGTTAGGATTATTAAATGAAATCAGAGTATATGCATATTCTAACAACTCTGGCAGGCATACTCCTGTTTTCATGTTTAGTTGCAACCCTATACCACATTTTTAAAAAATCTACGTTTCAAGCACAACAACAGATCGTCCTTATAATATGAAAGGACACAAAAACTCACTGTGAAGATTTAATTCTGCTATATAAAGGGCACATTTAGCTAACCTGTTTTGGTTAGAAAAGCCACAGAATTCAAGTCAAATTTGTTACAGCAATGAAAACTTGGTTGAGCATTGTTCAGGAAACTAAATCCCTTAGCTTCATCAATGATTCATTTTGAGGTCAAACCTAGTTCCATATGTTGTTTTCACACTAACACAAACCGCTGCTAAATTTCCCAAAATGACGGTGCTGAGTTGCATGTAGGAACACAGATGGAAATAGTACTGGCTGATTTTGCTACATTTGCCATTTCCCGCTTTTTACCTCATGTCTCCTGCTGTGATGAGTATATAGGTGCAGCTTAAAAAAATGAGAATATCATGAAAAAGTTCATTTTTCAATAAGTGACCTTAATATATCCTAGATCATGGGTTCTCAACTTGTCTAGCCAAAGGACCCACCACCACCTCCTTAATGTGGAATGGAGCCCCACATTTTTTACATTTTTTCAGTCACTAAGATTCACTGATGAGAAAATGTTCCAGTTTGGACCCTAGATGGAGCAAAACGTGTGAGTGAACAAAGAGACTGGACAAAACATTGAGAAAACATTCATGCAAACATGTTATCCCTCTCTGTTTCGCTGTAGTAGGTATTTCTGGCATAACGTCACTGACTTCCAAGCTGCATGTAAGATAAATAAAGAGGAAACAGAAAGCTCCAGCATCACTTGTAATTCAGAGAACAACTTTATGTTTTGCCATGATAATGTAGATATTTTAAAGATCTTCAGAAATGAAGGCATTACTGCGGGGAAAAACAGCTTTCTTCAAAACATTTCGGTCCAAAATAACAGGATAGATAGGTCAAAATATCAAGAAAAGCAAACAGATTTTACAAAGACTTTCCTTGATATTTTTTACATTAAACTTCCATCCCTAGCAGCTATAGATTGAATATATGAGAAAACACAACTGTTGTATTTTCTATAATCATTTGTAAATGCCAAAAATATTTCCATTTACACGCCCCCTTTGTTGTCTGTTTTGCTATTTCACAAGTGAACACAGTGCATGGTGGGAAATCCCTCATACCCCTTGGTTTCAAGTGTGGTCCTGAAAAATCTTGGTTTCAAGGGCTGTGTAGCTCTTGGCCCTTAGTCCTCAATTCAAAAGAGGATTGGGATACCGCTTCACAGGATTGACCCCAACTCTTGCTAGAAAAGCAAACCAGAATCTTCATAAAGTTCTCAGCAGATGGAAGCATGAAGTGCTCCTGGTAAATGGCTGACGTTGTCGACTCTGGACTTGATAAAGCAGTGGACCAACAGCAGCAGGCGAAATGCCACATCAAACTATCACTGACTGTAGAAACGGAAAACACTGGCCTTCAAGCACCCTGATCTTCCTCCAGACTCTGAAACCTTGATTTACAAATGAATTTTAAAGTGTACTTCTTTTTTTTTTTACTTTGAACCAATGAGCTCTTTTTCTCCTGTAGTCCATTTCCTGGACCAGTCTGTGTGTGGTGGCTCTTGAGCCACCGACTCCAGCCTCGGCCTACTCCTTGTGAAGCTCCCCTAAGTTCCCGACTCTTCTTTGTTTGACAATCCTCTGAAGGCTGAGCTCATCCCTGTTGCTTGTTCGGCTTTTCTTACCACATTTTTCTCTCCCAGTCAACTTCCTCTGAAAATGCTTTGACACAGCCTCAGAGAGCAGCCTGCCTTTTCAGCAGTGACCCTCTGTTGCTTACCTTGTGTCAATAATTGTCTTCAAAACATTTGTCTAGTCAGCAGTCTTCCCCATGACTGTAGTTGTGTGTACTGAACCAGAGTGAGAGGATGTTCTCATATTTGGAGATAGTGGATTTTTGACTTTTATTAGCTGTAAGCCTGGTCATCAAGAAAAAATATTGAAATGTTTCCCCTTTGTATGAGATGGATCTAGAATTTATGGAAATGCATCTTTCCGGACTAAGTCAGGAAAAAAGGAACTTTTTCACGATATTCTCATTTTTTGAGATGCACCTGTACATGAAGACTTTAAGGGCAGCCTCTCCTGGTATTTCCTGGAAATCTTCAGCTGTGCATGTGAAAAAGGCTGAAGATTCACTTCTGTCATTGACAAAAACATTACCAAAGGCAAAGAATTTTCTACACAGTAATTGTGATAGACTGATGTATAAATAATTTCTCTTCTGTTTTATTCATACTTTTCAAAACATTTAAATCCTAAGGCAACAAGGAAACATTTGATCACAAACCACATCATGGGAAAGCAGAGATCTGAGCAAACAGCTGATATATAACTGGGACCAGAGTGACAGAAACAAAGCAGCTGAGTGTTGGTGGGCGAATGAGTTTGGGCTCTGAAGAGCTCTCCATAGAGGAAACTGGATGGCTCAGGATTTGAACACCTGCCGCTAACAGCTGGGAATTACATATTTGGAAATGATATCTGGAGATATTCAAAGAGGAAATCGCTGAAAGGATACTCTCCCACACTTTCATTTGTGTGAGTCACAGCCTGAGCACTCCTGGATACTGTGGGAGTCTTTACTGGGGTTGTGAAACTTCTGAGAATTAGTTGGCAACCTCTCAGTTCATTACTGATTCCCACACAGATTTACCAATCACACTGGGCACAGGATGCCAAAATATTCAATACTTTGATTCTTTTTGATAAACAATGTTCTGAAACATTAAAATCTGATATTTTAATGATGAACGGTATCAAAAAATACAGAAGCTTTAAAAAAAATTAGCTCTGTAGTCGCATTTTTGGCCAAAAGCTGTCACACTGAAAGAGAGAGAGGGGATTGTCGAAGTTATACAAATCGATACTAAAACACTGATTTAAATAGTGTGTAAGAATTCAGTCTCATCCAAAAGCGGTGACATTGGTGTCAAGGTTTATGTCTTCAGAGTGTTGTGAGGTAGTGAGGACATGACAGATTACACAATAGTATGTGATCAATCATTGCGATTGATAAAATGACATTGGAAGGAGGAGGGGCTGGCCTAGAGATGCCTGGAAAGAAGACTGTGACCAAACATACTGTATTTACTGTAGTATACTCTATCTGTCTATCCAAACATTAGCATAAGTGATATGCTAGCTTGATGCTCATGCTATTGGCAGTTACTAAAAGCTCATTTATGCTCTACATCTGAAATGCATACGGACATGGGTGGAGCTTTCGTCTGTACTCTGTGTTGATTTCATCCATCTGTATTCTTATGGATACAGACCAAACATTGCAATACCGCCACCAATTGTGGTGGCAGTGTGGAGAAATGTTGCCTAAAGTTCAGCCAGAGCAAAATGTTGACATTTATTTAAACTTTCTGATTAACTATTGCTACATCTTGTTTAAGTTGACAGACATAAATAAGATGTTAGCTCGCCTGGGCACGTGACAGACGAGAGGAGGATGGACGGAGCAGCAACAGATGAGTTGAGAATGATCTTGTGAGACAGCAACATCTAGAGATTTTTTTTTAATGCTCACCTCTACTTAAGAGAGCAGCGATGGTTTTAATATTTAAAACACACAAATGTATTTTCATACATACGTATGAAGGAGCCTTAGCCTAAAATGAGCAACAATCTTGTTGTTCATTTTTGTAATGGCCGATTCTCAGGGCCAACCCGAAACTCTACAACTGTCAGATGAGACCATAATTGTGCTGGAAACATGTTATCTGACCTCAGCTTAGGCATGTAAAAAGTCCAGTTAGCAACAATAACACCAGCACAAGTTTGGCATCTGCTGTTGCTAACTGGACTTCAAAGTGATAAACTTGTACACCAGTGGCATTACACAAAGATGAAAGCGGCACACAGTGTGATGTTACAAGCCCCAAACTCTCTTCACTTTCCAGGTGAGTTTTCAGTGACCTAAAACGCTGTTTGTATGTCTACAACAGACCAAAATACATAAAAAAGCCTCAATTTTCAACAAAAACCCATATATGTGTGGACTAGGCCTCCATGAAATGCCTCAGTGGTGCTTAAACCCCCCCGTATAGATGATAAAAGATGGGATTGTCCTGACCTGAACTGGGCTGGGCTTAAACTTAACTGAACTAATCTGAGAGTTCAACGAAAAAAATAACCTCACATTTAAGTCTGGTTGAAGGCTATCAAGTCTGAAAATAGGCATAAAAACAAGTCTTTCACATCTTGGAATGGCGCTTGTTTGTGTTCCTTCTTTTCCAAGAATCAAATCTGAGTCACCTCAGCTCTGATCCAGAGACTGCCCAGCTTCTCATAGTTTCGATTCTCATAATCCCATGTGCTTCTTGTTTTTGTTTTGGGGAAATTTTGGCTTCCTCTCGCTCTTCTTGTTTGAGTCTTTGTTTTTCTGATTGGCTTTGATTTCTGCCTCCCACTGTTTCTTCGCCAGTGTGTAGAGCCTCATGGTGGCCTGAGCATCCTGGACCTAGTGAACAAAGAAACACAAAGGATCAGTCTGAGATGTTTAACAGCAAAAGTTTCTGCAGCAGTATGAAATAATGAAAGCTTGATAACTTACGGATGAATGTTCACCCTGTTGGACTTTGACATTGAGTATTTCTTTACAGAGGAGTTTAAGGGACGGTCGACCACTCTAAAAATAAAGGAAATAATCACATTATAAATAACAGGGTCTTTGGTTCAGCAATATTAACATGACCTGTGAAGAGTAATACAAATACCTTGACTGTTTTCCTGAAAGGTTTGTACTTCTGAGTGTCCCGGATTTTCTTTTTTGGATGATCCAAGAGTAAAATCTGAAACAGGAGTTGAAGACTAGTTAGAAGTGTAATTTTACTAAGTTTCCAAGTTCTATTACAGACACCATTTATATACTACCTTTAGATCATTGTGTATGGCATGTCCAACCACAATTCTGCCCTGGAGGATCTCAGCAACCTCTCTCTGCACAGTCCGTACATCCTCTCCTACAGGGACAGATCATGATGGTAAAAACACATGAGGAGTGCTTTAAACACAAAGCACTAAATAAGCACTTCATTTTTTAGATCTTTAGTGGTTTCTTTCTTAACTCACCATCTCTGATGTCCTCCGGTCTGATGCCACTAACAGCTGTCCTGTAGTCCGTCACCTTCTCTGTTGGTTTCACAAATTTGTCGTAGATGCATTTCCCAAACTGGTTCACGAGGGAAACACGAGCAAGGATGCTGTCCTCTCCATCAGGACCGACTCCCACCATCTCACAATCGATGGCCACGGCTCGGGTGAGGCTGGCGGATGGTGAATGGCAAAAAAGTGATTAAAAAAAATGTCAACTGCTATGTGGAACTGCCAGAATAGGCAACGTTAGAAAGATAATATTGGTTTTCTAAAAAGCTTTTAAGGACAATACCGTATGTTAGTTTTTAATCCTTAGTCACTCAAAAACACCCCAACCTGAGATATTTAGCTTCACTGATAGTCATTTTCCATACCAAGTTGTAGTGTAACTGTTTTGCATGCATTAAGAGCAGCTTCAGGTTTGGATTTGTATGCATAAGCTTCAATGCCTACAAAGAAAAACGCAAGGCTGACAGTATTAAAAAGACAAAGGTCATTTAATAGCTTTATTGTGATGGCAAAGCAGCTGCTTTCAAGTTCCTGAGGATTATACTTGTTCTTTTCTCTTGCCTAGAGTGAGAAGAAAAGATTTAGCATTTCCAAGTCTGCCTATTAAATATTAGTGGAGCTACAAAAGCAGCTGGTTAGTTTGGCTGAACATAAAGGCTTGATTTAGAGATAAATGAATTCCTGAGTCAGTGTGCTTCTCATATAATCTAATCTTCAGAAAGAGCCATGCAATTTTTTATTTCCTAAATAATTTTAACCGATACTGATTTTTGAATGTAGTTCAGACCTAAAACCTCAGTCCTTAAAATACACTATTTAAAGCCAGGCATGCACTGTACAATGTCCAATTAACTCTCGAACAGTCAGGGTGGAATATCAGCTCATACTGTCTGACTGAATCCCATACAACACGGTCCAGTGGTTGTGCATGACCCGAATGCTTACACTGTACGCGTGAAGTCAGGACAGACTGTGACACAAATTTGTGGAGGTTACCTTGAAAAATCTCACAAACTGAGGTGAAAGTCTAATCTGGTCATATCCTCTCTCTTTCTCTATTACACACATCACCATACGGGTCAGTTAAAGGTACGCAGGTACACATTCTCCTCTATTTCCTTTATCAGGCAGAAAGTTATTTCTGCTGTTTTCATGGAGATTTAGGACATTGTCAGACATATTACAAAGGTAAAAATGTCTTAAAGCTCAGTGCTCTGCTCTCAACTTGGCAATGTTTGCAGTCTTATGACCAAAATATCAAACATGCCAGAAATCCAGCCAGCCAGTCAGGAGAAGCTGGTCGGGTCATAGTCAGCCATAAGACTAATATCATGCTGGTAATATAGTTTATCCCTATACTTTATACTGAAAAACAAAGAACATGTTAATCTTCCACTCATACCATAACATTAAAAACAATGCAACTACTACCAGTGCTGTGTTTAGGGTGTATCATTTGAAATAAACAGGGGATACTTGTGCCGTAACAAAAGAGCTCAGTGAAGGGACCCTAATCCTGTTAAACCCCTGTGATGAGTCACATAACCTTCCACATGGCCTTAGGCTGCCACCTTCAACAGACCCAGGCTCTATGTAGTGACAACACTGGTACTAAACACCACCACATAGCATCTAGCAGGCTCCCTTCACCAGTGTATTCACTCAGTTCCATGACACCTTTGAGAGGCTCAACGCTTACCACACCTACACAGAAACCTTCTTAATCGTACCTTCACCTGTTATTGGCTTATCTAATTTAACTTTTTATGATCACTTATTTGCTATGCTGTCCCATTAAAAGCATTGCAAATGACTGTTTTTCAATATGCAGAACTATACATAGAAACCTTGTCAACAGATCTGTAAACTAATTTTATTTGCCAAACATCGTGGTTCTCAACTTGCAGGTCGGGACCCAAAAGTGGGTCCTAGGGCTGTTTTCAGTGAGTTGTGAATATTTACCCTGAAAAGGAACATGTGTCAAAAAAGGCTACAGTGTAAAGGACATACATCTACATATTCTATTCTGTTTAATTTTGCCATGATAGCAAGACAATTTTGTTTGTTTTCTGGTACCTCGACTGATTTTTCTCCTTATCCTTGGAAAACAGATCTGCTTTTTCCACGATAATGTGTTCATTTCTTGATATCTCCAGAAAAAAAGCCACATTTTACATGTTATCAGGAGAAATGGAGTAAAGTAAAACGCTTGAATGCATATCTTCCCAGACTTTCTGTGATGTTTTGTTAACCATGCTTGTTTTGTCCTATTCATTTGTTCGATTATCTGTTTTGTTCAACTTGAGATCCAAAGTGCAACATTTAAAAGAAATAAGTGTGGATAAAACTTTAAGATGTTTGGGTAAAAATCTCTTATTAATAAGGTCATGGTGGATCTTGAGGCGAGACCAGGTGAGGGCCGCTGGTCTAACACATGAGGAGGAAAATAAAATAAGTAGGGGTGTTTTACTGAAAGAGCTGGGGCCAATTTCAAGATGGAAGTTCAACAAACTCAGAAACTAACCCTAAGCTCTGAGTTGATCTACCCTTGGGTGAGAAACACTGAGTTTACAGTTTAAGAACAGCACATTTGAGTTAGTTAAATCAGTACAACATGAAAAGCCATCATTAATGGAGCCCTGACACAATGATTCACCATAAAAACAGGTGACAACAAAAGGTCCATGTATTTTACTTTCTCAGATTAGAAATCATCTGAGTTAAGTAACTTATTTTTAAGGAAAAAAAGAGTTACACTGCTTTGGGGGTAGGACATAAAGCCTTTCATGGCCACATGAAAGAAAAAAAATCCAGATTTTAAGATTCAAATTATTTAAAGACTTATGTCAAACATTTCTGAGAATAAAGTCTGAGATTGTAGTTGTAAGTGTACAACATTCAAGTGATACATTAGTAAAGTCAAAAATGTAGTCAATAGTTAAATGTGATATTTTGAAATTTAATTGTTAATATTAGGCTAAAAAGGTTTGTATTTAGGCTACTGGATTGGTCATATTTACTGATTTCAAAAATGCCTCATATAATCTGACACAGTTTAAACATGTTCTATTAGAATCATAATGGTTAAGGACATACCACCTTTGTGTTTTTTTAGGTAATAATAAAAATCTGTAAAGCATAGAACAGTGATTATTCAGAATGGCTCCGTCTGATTGATCAATTGATGCCGACTGAATGACTGAAAGCATGGCATGTGTATATAAAACTTGTTTTTTTATCAGTTTACACCCACTTAAACATTCTTTGGTATACTAGTTAGTTACAAAACAATTATATTCATCCCAAAACTGTCACTCTATTTTTCTGTTTTTAAACCTCTGCTGTTGATAATACTATGTCACTTTATCTTATAACTTGTCACTTTAATTTACCACCACAGCATATCATACTTTGGTTGTCAGGATATTTTTTTCTGGCTGTTTTACCCGGACTTACAAACCTTTTATTTATCCATTCCTATCTACTCTGAGTTTTTTTCTAACTAACATACTTGCTTGCTCAGTCACTTGAAGCACTTTTGTGTGGGTAAAAATTGAAGCCGACTATTGTCATTGCTCACCCTTCAAAGGCTTTCTCCTTGACCAGGGCGCTCTCCGTGTCCTTGCTCTTCTGAATTCCCTGTTTCCTCCTCATGATCTCTGCTGCCTCTGCTCCCACTGTCGCCTCAATGTCATCAGGGTCCACGTCGTCGAACCACAGGTCCTCTCTACAACATCACAGGACATAATAACAAGCTTTCATCACCCTCCTTCACCTACACATGAATAAAAATTAGTTTTAAACTCACTCTGTAGGTTTAGCCTCTTCAACCATATGCTTCTTCTTCTTGGCTGCTTTTTTGTCATAGGACGTCCCACTCTCCTTTTTCCTTTTAGGACCCGTCTCTGAAACAGCAGGGACCTTTGAGGTCACCTCAGAGTCCTTTGAGACAGCATTGTTGGGAGCTGTTTTGTGTTTTAATGTTATCACAGTGTCTGTCTTCTTATGATGGGCATTGTTCTTGGACATATTTTTAGAGGGATTGTCTTTGGCCTCCTTGTGTGGCAACATGCCATTCTGTTTTTGTGTCTCAGGCTGCTTCTTCTCTGGTTGAGAGGCCTTTAAAATCTGTGGAAAGTTTAGCACAGAAACAAACAACAAATAATGAAATATAAAGATATACAACATTTTAACATCAAGCTAGAGAAATGTTTATGTTGTCCACAAACCTCTTGTAATTCCTTCCAGTTTGCTGAGAACTGCTGAGCATCTACTGGCGGTGATATTTTCTGTGGTTTAGCTTTTTCTAGGGTCTTTGGAGGAGGCTTTTTCTTTTTAAACTTCTCTCTCATCCACTTTTTCCGTTTCATTTTCGCAGTGTTGTTTTTCTCTGTAGATGCTGGCTGATGCGTTTTAATAGGAGGGTCTGTTTTCGGTGGCTTTATCTTTGACATTATGGAATATTTCGGTAAAACTCTAAAATTTGTCAGGTCTAATGACCGTCTTCAGCCACGCTGGATCACCACGGCTCCGTAACCCCAACGTTTCAAACGAAGTGGTTAAAACTGTCGCAACACAAAAAGTGCCCCCTTATTGACGCCACAAAAACGAGGATGGCTTGCAAAAAAAAAAGACTAAAACTGTTAGAGAAAAATCTACATGATGTACCTCAGATACCCCAAAGCATGCTGAAATGTGTATTTCCGAGATGTGCAGCAGCCAAATGTGGTCGTCGGAAACATAAATCCACAACATCCGCAACGTGGGATCATCTACTACCGGCGCAGCAAACCACCATGCCATTATTTTTAACGTAATTTTATACCATTAACAAAATATAATAAGCGTTTAAAAGTTTCGGAATATATTTGAATACACATTTGGGTCTAATTTCAAGTGCGGAACTATTTGTTTAGACGAAGTTAAACATGGGACTGAATATATCGAAGGACAAGTCAACGGAAGAGGTAGTAGGAGGAACGAAGTGCTGTTTGGAAAATGCCTCATAGTTTTCTAACTTAATATTTTAAGTTCTTTTAGGTACATTTTGACAAATACGTCGCGTCGCCTGTACTTACCTGCGTTCTCAGGTAGATATATCTGGTGTCTGGGTGGTTTTCACAAGGCATGCACTAGCTGTTTCATAAATCAAACGACTACTGGACAAACTGTAGGTAATTTGCGCTTTATTGTGGTCTGAAGCCTTTTAAAATGTACACATACTAACTCGACATATCTTTGTTTTTGTTGTGGTTTCAGATCATGGTGGAAAACTCTCCCTCTCCTCTTCCTGAAAGAGCCATTTATGGATTTGTTCTCTTTCTCGGCTCACAGTTTGGCTTCTGTAAGTCAGTTTTCTTCTTTAATTTTGCATTTCTAGTACTGAAATGTGTAATTTTTCTCTTAAAATCGCGTTCCACCTTTGTACCTGCAGTTAAAACAACAATTTAACTGGTTTGGATCACACTGTTTTTACAGATTCATGTGTAAGACTTTTGTGATTTCACTACCCACGTTAACACATTTTAGCAAAATGGAAAGTCTTCATTACACCAGTTAAAGCAATAAAGCAGTAATGAAAGGCTCCCGCACCCTGGTGCATGTCAGGTTGTGTCACAACCGCAGATGTGTAGCAGCGCAGCAGAAAGGCTATGTAGATCCTCCCAGGACTTTAATCTAATGCAAAAATAAGGATCACGTTGTAATTTGTATATGATGTAGTACTGGCCATTACCAGTGGGTGGTAGTATCACTAAAAAGAATGCCAAGATGTAGAAGACTACTTTTACACTACAGTGAAAAGTGATCCAAATCTGACTTTCTTGGTTCAGATATGACTCATATCTCTTTTTTTTTTTTTTTATTCAGTGTAAACAGTGCAAGTCACATTGGATCTGACAGTTCCGTATCAGATTTAAGCCACTTTCGTATGTGAAACTACTTCGGCAGTAGTGTGACCCTAGCCCAACTACAAAATCAGATCCAAGTAAAAGATTAGAATCAAGCATTAAGACCAGCAGTGTTAACATAGCATGTCACTGCATAATCATGACTTTAATTGTCCATCCTGTGTGTGAGAATGTGTGTGTGCATAGGAAAATGTAACTCCCTATTATGTTGTATTAAACTGTGTGAATTTATAAACAGAGATGTGTTATCATGATATTTTCTTTTCATTTTATTCCCCACAGTTCTGTACTGCCTGTGGGCTTTTATACCTGAGGAGTGGCTTCATTCAGTAGGACTCACTTACTGGCCTCAGAAGTAAGCAAAACTAGTTACAGGCAGTTATCCAACAAGATGTTACTTTCTTGGATTGTAAAATTAAATGGTGTACGATATCCTGCTGTAAAAATGTATAACCTTCCCACTGATCTCTTGTTTGTGTAGATATTGGGCTCTTGCTGTTCCGATCTATCTGCTGGTTGCATTGATGATCTCTCAGGTTTTGCTCTTTGGAATAAATATGTACAACACAGCTCCACTCGACTCTGTGGACAATGTCACAGGTAAAGATGTCGTCATATGCCGGGGTCTTCAACACTTTACCCATGAGCTGCTGGTAACTTGGGTTTGGGTTGGTTTAGTAGCTCACCAAGAAGCTTACAGATGGTATTTCTAAAAACTGACCAAAAGTCACATTGAAGACTTCTTCCCACTTCAGTTCCACCCACCCTCTCAAAGACAAAATAATAGGACAGACCTGTAAGTTGTCAATGCAGTGGGGCACAGATGGCCTAGCTGTTTAGCTGGACGTCATGAGCATGGGGGGCATGGGTTCATTTTCCACTTGCTCATCCCTGCTTCTGACTCTATCCACTGTCCTCCTCTTTTAAAAAAAATTTAATTTAAAGGTTTTGCTGGATCATTTGTTTTATTCCTTACTTTTAAAGGAACCCTGCATGATCAGAGAAGTTCATCTTGTTGGATAGACAGTTGTATCTCTCATATGTTTATTGAACTAAAAAGACTCATTAGATATCTGGGTTTTGAGTAATTTGAGTTTATAAACTCACAAGGAGGCTGCCATCTTTTGGTCCGCACTGGCACTGTGACATCACAGTGACACAGTGCTCCTTATCGGTTCTATGCAGCTACCACCGTTTCAGACTGGCAGCCATTGTTAGGGCTGCATCACAGAGATGCTGCACGTCTTATGCACGGAGAATTTTAAGATTTGAGGTCCCTTTCATTCAAAAAATTTTCCAGACACCACGAGGGGTTATTGGTCAAAGCAGACAGGAAAATTATAAATACAGAGCCATATTTACCTTGTTTTAGCAAATATTTACATCCACATTGGCAGAATATGCTTGAAATCTGTTTCTTGGTTAAACCAGATGAAGGCCACGAGCTAAAATGTGTCTGTTTAATAAAGTTGTTCCCCAAACTTCCACTATTTGTGAAGCTTTCTGTTTCCATACACTTAAAAGGATTGCAGTTAAAGGTAAACACAGTACGAAAAGACTTCCGGTTTGGGCTTGTCAAAGTAAAAGCCTACTTTAGCATTTCTTTGGAGAAACTCCCTTTGTTTGTACATAATGCTTTTATTTTGAAAAACTACTGTCGCACTTCCACTATACACCGAATCCAGTCACTTGTAGGGAGGTTTATTGAGGTAAAACTTAGGAGGAATGGCAGAGCTTTGGCAGTAAGGAGACAAAGCCAACACACAGCAAACTCGTGCCTGGTATGAAAGCTGTTATGGCAGCAAGTAAAGTAAAAACAAACGACTGAAACAGTGGTTACTGCATAGCAACGGCGAGGAGCTCTGTGGATAAGTGACATCACAGTACTAGTGCAGACCAAAACATGGCAGCCTCCTGGTGAGTTTATAAGCTCGAATTTACTCAAAATGCAGATATCTAGGATATCTAGTAAGTTTTTTAGTTCAATGTGCATATGAGAGAAACAAATATCTATCCTCTCATCCGCACTAGACCCTAGCAACACATCACTCCGACCCTCATCCACCTTCACTGGCTCCCCATCAGGTCCCGCATCAACTACAAAGTCTTCCTCCTCATACAAATCTCTCCATGCCCTGGCTTCTCAGTACCTTTCTGATCTCCACCATCCATACACACCATCCCGCAACCTTCAGTCTATAGACACTGGCCTACTTTCCATTTCCACAACCAAACTCCGAACCTATGGAGACAGAGCCGTCAGTGCTGCAGCTCCCACCCTCTGGAACACTCTTCCTGCAGATATCCCTAGCGCTCCATTTCTGGACATTTTCAAAAAAACGTCTCAAGCACCTCCTGTTCACCACAGCCTACAGTCTTCACTAAACCACCCCTTACACCCATCCTATCCCTTACATAGTTTGTCCATGTCTTATGTATTCTTGTAAAGCGTCATTGGGTTTCAAGATAAATTCAAGATATTATTATTATCCAAAAAGATTGAACTTGTCTGATCATGCAAGGTTCTTTTAAAGCTATGTAGGTAGCTCTCTCCTTGTTTAAAGTAGTTCTTAGACCCTGAAATAGGCTTTTACCTAATGGTGAAGTGATCATGCACGTGTGGCAAATTGTATGAACAAATGTACTTTTTTATATTGCATTGTCTAAGTTTAAACACAAAATGTGCATCACCTTTAAAAACTACAGCTGTTTTTGGACTTCTCCTTGGTTCTCACAACTTCCAGAAGCTAACACCCTAAATGTATTTATTATTTACAGATGTGTACGCTCAAGGACAGAGGGCAGAAGACTGCCGCAAAGAAGGAATACCCAGACTGAAAGATGTTTCCATTAGTGAAGTCAACCAAATATTTTATTTATCACCCAAGCTATAACAAACTGACACTGACTACAGGTTAAGTTGCTGGAGATTTAAAGTACTTCACTTTTACTTTTTGTTTATATTTGTGTAGTATTTATTTATTCTAGACCAGTGTATCATGGGGCAAAGACGCACTGGATGAACTGGCTTTTTCTGTGCTTGACAGATTTGCATCCTGCTATGACACTAAAAAGATGGCTTATGAATATATTCAACAAATTACAAATATTTTTTTGACTTTGGTTCTCTTTTAACTCTTTGGGTGTCATACCTTTTTATGAAATAAACAAGGTACATATATTTTTTAAGTGGTCTGATGTTTATTTCTGTTTTCATATCCTGTGCATTTGGAAAGATGTAGCACTATAGATTTATGTGATTTGTTTAACTAGTGGTGACACGTCTGTTATTAAAGGACTAGATATTAGCAGTGTTGAAAATGATCATGGCTGCAGAGGTTGCTCATAGTCCATGGAGACAGAGCTACTTGTTTATTTTCTCCCTGCAGCTGGATCTGCCATAAATACTCAAATAATAACCTGTTTTCCCCTCCAAACAAGGCTGCTTTCTATGCATTTTAACAGTAGTGTTTTTCAAGTGGTGCAGCTTTTCCTGTCTTTGTGGTAGCACTGGTCACACATAAGCTATTCAACCTATCAATTCCAGTGTTATAACTTTGCTTTTGAATCAACTGGGGAACAGTCTGACCTTTTTCACACCTTCCCTTTTTTGTCCCTCTTATTTTAAACGCCGCCAAGGACAGTAACCCATTTCAAAAGACTGCCCAAGATGTGCATCCAATTTTGAACCATCCAAGTTTGAAATTAATTTGTAATGTATTTATTTGAATGTCTTCTCTCTGTAACATACATGTCTCCAATAAAAAAATGAGCTTCTGCTTTTTTTAAAGGGGACATATTTTACCCCTTTAAGTCAAGTTTATATTGGTTTTAGAAGTCCCAAAAACATGTCTGTGAAGTTTGTTGCTGACATAACACTCCAGTATTGGATTTTTTTTTCATGTCTAAAAGCTCCTCTGTTTCAGGCCTGCCCAAAACAAGCTGTTTCTGTCTGTGGCTTTAAATGTTACCAAGCTGCTAGACTCCGCCGCCCTCAGGAAATGGATGTGGCTTAATGGGTGTGCCTCTCCTGATAAAGCTGAGAGGAGAATGAGACTTTTAAGTTGAGGGCTGACCAAACCTAGGGGTGGGGCTAACTCCCCACATGACATCATGAAGGGAAATCTGAGAAAGGCTTGCTTCAGCACATATTTTCTGATAGATGGATTTTTCTGGTACTTGAGGGGATGTGGACAGGCCAGGGGCACATATTTTTGTTAGAAAAGCCTGAAAACGTGATTTTTGCATATGTCCTCCTTGAGAAGCTGCAGTATGGTAGTATCATCTGTTTTTGTGGTCATACATGAGAGAAATTTTTGGCATAGTGGGAGTTTTAATACAAAAGAAAACCCTATCAGTATCAGCCATCAGCTAAATTGTTAATTTAACCTCCTGAGATTTGAGCTTTTGTTCGGAATGCATTTTTATATTCTCACGCTTATTTTGGATGGGTGTAAAACCTCAGCCTAGTCTTTGCACAGGACATAAATGATGTCTGCAAGTCTCCTGAAGGTCCTATGTATGTACTCCTACCTGCAGGGCCTCAGGAGTTAAAACACTTTTTTCGCCATGAAACAGGAAGTAGCGGTATCAGCCTTGATTTTCTCTACATCTTGGGTCAAATAACCAAATGCTGGTACACCATTTATGGGGAATATGAGGCAGCATAAGTTGTATGATATGAGGCAAGCTCAACAAAGCAATTGAAAAAAAGCAGAGAAAAATAATAACCTGTGCTACACAAGTGTGTTGCTAATCTCAGCATGTAAACAGTTATGCCATTTTTATGTGCCTGTATGAGTGAATTATATTTGTCCAAATTCCCTCCTGTTAAATTGCCTTACATAGTTATGTGCTGTAGGAGGTTTCCTATTTAAGAGCATGTTTTCTATAACGTTGTAAGTAGCATTCCTGTCCACTGGGAGGCGATACTGTTTCATATCTTACTTCCTTTACACCACAGAAGAAGACGGCGTCCACGCTTTATTATTTTCACTCATTCAGACGTTTCTGGCTTAGTATATGCAAACAAACTTAAGTAGTGAAAATGTCCTTTGCCCTGCCAGTGTGGCTCGCCGTTCAGGAGGAGCTTCTCGGTAATGGCGGGTCAGATTACGGAGCTCCGAGTTGTTTTGACGAGTATGACGATGAAGCTTTGTTCGACTTGTTCCACCTCAACAGAGCCTGCATCACTTTCATCCTGGACGCCGCTCGCATCCGCATGAAAACAGTGGCTCCAAAAAACTCCGTGCTGTCCGTGGACGCGATGGTCATGGTGGCACTGAACTATTTAGCTCACGGGGTCTCTTCCCCCTCCGTGATGCAGAAGGTCGGCCAGTGCCAGTCGGAGTGCCTCGGCATCATGAGCACCGTATCCGGAGTCATCGCGGGCATGTCCGACCAGTTCATCTCTTTCCCACTGACCTACGAGGCCAAAAATAAGGTCGCCTCAAAGACTCAGAAGTTTTGTGGGATCCCTAATGTGTTGGGAGTCCTGGGTGCTACTCACTTTAAGATCAGAGCGTCTCCCTATGAGGAGGAGACATTCAGGGGGTTTGTGAACACCTTGGGGTACACGTCGGTGGTCAGTCAGATCATCTGTGACTCGGACGGAAACATCCTGAGTGTTGAGAAGTGCTGTATAGGCAGCACGTTTGACCAGGAGCTGTGGGAGTCCTCCTTCAAAGGGCGGGAAATGGAGGAGGAGATACACGGACCGTACTGGGTTATCGGTAAGCTATTAAGATACAAAGGTCATTTATGGGAGAGTCCCTTTAATCAAAGCCATAAAGTCAATACAACTACCTCTGTCACGAGCAGAGTCAGCTCAAACATAACCAGTGTATGTTTAATTTATATTTTTTAGTAAGTTATTGTGCAAGAACAAGACTTTTCTAAGTACCCACAACATATCTTCAAAATGATGGAAAATGGAAGACCGTTCAGTCCGTCACATTCATGACGAGCTGTCATAGCGGCAAATGACGTAGTGCGCATGTGCTCGTGTTGTGCAGGTCACCTGGCTTAAAGGTGGCTCTTCATGTAAAATTGATGCCAAAGCTGCAAAAACAACTTCTGTGCCAAGACGAGCTTTCTACGTGAGTCTTTGTGCTTGTTTTTATAGGCCAGTCCTGATAAAACTGCAGCGTTCCTACAGCTACATCCAAGTTAATAACTGCTGCGGCAGCAGTCCCTTAATACACTGGGCAACCCCACCGACATGATTGGAAACCCATGCCGAAACAGAGGGGGAGAAGAGCAGAAACTCCAGCTCTAACGGAACTGCCGCTGTGGCTAACTCCAAGCTAATCAATCCACTAGCAGGCCTCGTATACAACCTTTCGCAGAAACTAACCCTTTCCCCATAAGTAGAATAAAGTTTCCAAAGCAGGTCGACAGAAGAGCTAAAACATTTTTTCTGTCACAGAAAGCTTTCAGTTTTGCCCACTGCACCTTTTTAATACAGAAATGTTGCCCATTTCTGACAAAAGTGCCGCTGTGGCTAAGTCCGAGCTAATTGCTCCACTAGCAGCCATTGTATACAAGCATTCCCACAAGTAGCCTAACCCTTTCCCCCAATCACATACTCATGCTGTGAAGCAGGTCGGCAGATGAGCAAAAACACCTTTCCCAGCATGAAAAGCTTTTAGGGTTGTTATTGTTTTTTTTATTTCATACAAGAATGTTCAGTTTATTTGTTTATTTGACAGGGGCCATGTACAGCAACACTGCTTAGCCAGGGTTAGCTAAAGGCTGTTATCATCTGTAGGCTTTGGGAAGGTAGATGTAAAAACATACAATACAAATAATAAAAACAAACATGCAAGCAATGAAAACAATACAAAGGTGGTTCAGTTCTATTTAAGCGGACACAATCTTAAAGCTCTATCAGAGGGATTTACCACAGTGGAAGCAGCCATTACTGGTGGCTTTCAGTACAGTTAAACCCCAGCCACTGTGATGCACCTCTTGCGTCAGACCAGTCTAATGTAAGCCAAAATATGCTGAGCAATTGAACATGTTTAAATGGCTTACTAATGGCTGACAAGACAAATTGCTAATCATTGTTAAGGACTTTTTGGTGGTAAATCACATTTCAGGGGAGCTCTGGTCAGTCCTGACTGCCACGGGTTCTTCTCAGGATGAGAATGTCACTGATGGCTCATCTCCACATTCAAATACAAAACAAAAGCAGACTGCAAGGTTGCCTTTTTTCAGAAATACTTGTGCTTGTCAATGATTTGCGCTGTACACTTTGTAAAGCAGACCTCGAGATGGAGCAGACAGTGGACTAAATGAATGAAATGATTGTTCACAGAATTAACACAGCTGCACTGCCCTGTACAGAAAAAGCATGAGGCATTCAAACACAATAAAATCTTTTATTTTTGATCATTCTGAAGTCACTCAGAAACACAGAATTTACATCCCCTACATTCTGTTATGAACGTACAATACATTCATGCCACACTCAACCATTATTTAGTTATATTATTAACAAGTCATTCAGTGAGAATGTTTTTTCTCACCACTTCAAAAATCAATAACCCACTTCTGGTTCAGCATTTGTGGTTTCTGGTTTCTCAGCTCTGTGTATAGATTTAGTCATTGCTTCCTTCCTCAGTCCTTTATAAGTTCTTTATACTAGGTGTTTACTTCATAAGTGTTTTGTTTTCTGATGTTGTATTTCTTCCACTCTCTTGTCTTTTTTGAAGGTGGAAAAGGCTACATATTAAGCAAACACGTCCTGACTCCTGTGTCAGAACCTGCAAATGATGGCGAGACTCGCTTCAACGAGGCCCACACAAAGATCCACGACGTGATGTGGAAAACCCTCGGTTCCATGAAGAGTCGTTTTAAATGTTTGAATCAGCTCGGTTTCACACAAGGAAACTCTTTGGACAAAAAGTCAAATATTATCAAGGCTTGCAGCGTCCTGCACAACATCGCCAAAAAGTTCTCAGTGCCTCCGCCGACTTGCACCAGCACAGTTGAGCCCCAGCATCCCGGCAAGCAGCATTCAGTGGAAATCAACCCAGAGGCATTGAAAGTCAGACAGGAAGTCATTAAGACTCACTTCCTCCAAGTCTCCAAAAGAAAAACCCCACCAAGTGAAGAAATCACAGAAGAGAAAACAGAACAGGTGTGATGTCTGTTTTAGTGAAGAGGATCATCGACATAAGGACAAACACTGGAAGCTAAACCCTTCTGATCTGTGCACAGTTTTAGACAAGCTCATGCTGCGTGATAGAAGACTTGTTTTACATTTTCTTTGCCGTCTTTTTTTAGAAGCAGTCAGTATTTTTGTTAATAAAAATATTTTATTAATTTTACAGCTTGAGATCATAGTTTTTCATTCTACATATTTTAATGTTTCAGCAGAATTAAAACAGTCTATGCAATAATAATAATAATACACATTAAAGAGCTAAATGGAACAAAAATGTAAGTTAAATAAAATCTAAAGTGTTTCATGCATTTACAGTAAATATACAACAAATGATTTTCATATTCACAGCATTTGAACAAACTTAGCTTTGAGAATCAAGCATCATATTTTAATTTAGTGCACGCTGTTAAATTTGAAAACAACATTGTTAAACTTTGCCATTTTCAGGAAACTCTCTGAGTGCGGTGGCATTGGCATAAAACATGTCCTCGTTCTCATAAATGTTCTCCTCAGTCTTCTCATTTTGCTGTAGGATGTCCATGATGCATTGGTGCAAGAAAACATACTGCGACTGGAGAAAAGGAAACCACAACAGCTGGTCATTAAGAAAGAAGAACTTTGTGTTTAGGGTGCTATTACTTTAATCTCCTCTGCCTTTGCCACTTTTTTGTGTGCAGTTTCACCACAGTGCTAACCTGTTAACCACAATCAACAGCATAATTTTTGAAAGCTGTAGTCAAAATGGTAAGCCTTTATGTTGGAAATCAAAGAATTTAAATGTGCAAAAAACACTTAAATACAGTGAATCCATCATTATATTGACTGAAAGGGGTTTTAAAGTTTACACAATAAAGTTTAACTTTGCATGCTTTGTGTTTTAATGTTGTATCACAAATATGAAGAGCTCAAAACCAAGCCCGGAGGTTAAGATACGGTGGGATCATGTGTATGCTTGCCAATTTTTGGGTTAAGAGCTTAAAACGGGCTGTAGAAAATACAAAATTAGATATCTATTCAACAATCAAAAACAAAAAAAAACCCTGCATGCATGAGCTGCTTACAGAGGAAGTGGTATTGAAGCCTGAGATAATGAAAGTACCTCTGTTTGCACCATGTGTGGTCGGTTCAGCCTCATCTTGTGCACAAAAGCGTCGATGCCCACCACCCGCTCTCTCTCAAGCTGCTGAAGCAGAACATCAAGAGCAATGATGGTTCCTGTCCTCCCAACACCAGCACTGAAAGAAAGTCCAGGTATGATGCTCATCATCAAGTAGTCCACATGGTTTTAGAGTACTGTTTTTAACTTTGTGTTATTCAAAACTCACATTAAGTATGAGATAGAAACTTTCAAATATAGGCTAGAAAATGATTCAGGTGATTATAATGTTAATGGATTATTATCATGAGACCAAGAACCAGAGTTGTAGAAAACCAAAACTAAAAAAAAAAAAAATGTAAGAATAATTTTAGCAACAATTTCTCATTGTCTCAGGCACAGTGATTCACAGAATGGATGAGTTTGTTCATTACAGAATTCAGAAATTGGTTCTTCTCTTAAAAAGTATTCTTTAACATTATTAGATCTGGGGGGTTTCTGAAACACTGACTTCTGCATTCATTCACAGGTTCTACAACATATCTCCAATAATCACATCCCATTTAACCTGCTGGATTTAAGTGAATCTAGACAACCCATCCCCCAGCCTACCGACCCAAGTCTGGGGAGTGTACAATGGTCTGATCTGACTGTTCAAGGCTTCACACAATGGTAATTTTAGGTCATTAGTTGTATACAAATATCAAATTTAAATAAATAAAACTAGCCCTGTCCACAGAAATGCCTGGGCAGTAAATATGCCCTCCCCAGATGTCATTTAATGCAGAAGTGCTCAGCTTCTTGGTGGTTCTGATCAGCTTTGGAGCAGATGGAAAAAGGTTTGTTGTAGGTCCTGTCATGGCAAATATACCCAGGCATTACTATCCTAACATCAACTGACCCACCTTGAAAACATTTTCAAACAAGCAACAGTAAATAAAACGAGGCCCTAATGTGATACATAGTGAATAATTCCTCATTCTCACTATCTCCCCCTTCCTCTTGTATGAAATTAGCTCTCTCCTCATACTTCTATATCTCCCCTTAAATTGTTTAGCATTTTCTTTACCCCCTGTTTTGTGTCTGCTGGCTCTTTTTTGTGTCCCACTGTTTCACAGTTGTAACATTATTCATTGGCAAACCTGCAGTCTTTGGCCAGGAGGATTTTTTCTCCACCTCATCTGTAGCATTTTCTCCTGTTCTCTGGCTAGGGCTTTGATGGCGTGTCGCTGACCTTGTTCACCAATCCTGCTGTTCTGTTGCATTTACCAGGTTTTTTCATGCCATCTAAATACACAAAGTCTCAGCTGTCTCCAAAGAGTAGCCTATTTTAATTTATTTTTTAATCTGTATGGTTTTTTACTTTTTCCACCCCTTCTGGGTCTAACCCTGACAAGTATCTCACATTACAGATTAAAACTGAAACTAATAAAACCTCAACTAAAACTAAGCATTTTTCAAACCAACCAGCAGTAAAAACTACTAAAAACTGAGCTGAAATTGAAAAGAAGAAGTGAAAATGAAATAAAGATAAAAACTTAGGAGAAACCCAAAACTATTATCATAATCTTGTCAAGCACTCATAACGAACCTGGAGTGAACTACGGTAGGTGCTCCGGTCCCTTCTCTCTCTATGTGCCGTCTCACCAGTCCTCTGAATTGGATAAGGACCTCTGTGCCCTGCGGGACTCCATGATCTGGCCAGGCTGTGAAGTGAAAGTGTTTCACCATGCGCTCCTCTGAGCTGTTGTTCTGTGAAGAAGAATGAAAATGGCTGCTGTCAAACATCCTCCTCTTAGAGGTTAAAACTCTTATCTCCTTGATTTTTACAGAAATATGTCACCTTTTTTAACAATGGATGACTCTTGGAGTTTAACACAATCAGTTTTCAGTCACTTTGTTGTGCTTTGTTACTTTGAGATACAAACATCAATATCATGTGTCACTACAAATGCTGTGTTTCATACATGTCTGACTGTAAATTCCCTCAAAGTCCAATTAAGCTCCTTCTGTTCAGATGTGATAGTGACCGACAGCTGTCCATACATGCGAGGATTTCTGTCTTTGGGCCAATACTGTTCACACTTTGTCTAAGAAAAAGACATAAAGAAACAATACAAGATCATGAAGCAGGTTTAGAATAAAAGGAGAAAAAGACCAAAACATCAGTGTTAATTCTGTCGACTAAAACTGTGACTAAAAATGTTCGTTGACTTCCTTTTTCCATGAGGACAACAAGACTAAGACTAGCTAAAGACAGATTTCTGATGCTAAAAACTCTGACAAAACGTCAGTTTAGTTTTTGTCAAGGAGTCTAAAATGAAACTAAAATGTTAGTGCTGGACTTTTGGACATGTATTATCCATGATATTTCTCTACTGTGCATGTTTTCTGTGAAAATACATGGAGAGATTACGTAGAGACTAGAGCATTCAAGGTACACTGTATGGACAAAAGTATTTAGCCACACCTATTAATTATCAAATGAAGGTGTTGAAATCAGACCTGCTGCCACAGATGTACTGTATAAAATCAAGCACCTAGCCGTGCAGTCTCCATTTGCAAATATTTGTGATACAAAGTGGGTTGGTTGAAGAGCTCAGTGACTTTATTTAATTTTATTAAACCAGGAAAACCTCATTGAGATTAGTAATATCATTTACAAGAGTGTCCTGGCCAAGAAAGGCAGCAGCACAATGAACAGAGTTACAGACATGATATATAACAGTTGTAAACACAGATCAAACAAATCCCAAATCACAGAGACAAAGTCATTGGTCAAAACATCTACAACTTGAGGCATCATCCTCCAATGCCTTCAATGTACTTTTAAAAAGGTTTAAAGAGACCAGCACCACAAAACAAAGAGTCTCCTGCAGTAGATTCCAGGCTGCAGGAGCAGCGCACCTGAAACTCCTTTTTCCCATTTCGAGACGGACTTTGGGAACAGAGAACAAAAATAAGTTTTGTGACTGAGTCACAGAGCAAAGACTGTAACTTTCAGAACTTTTCACATGAATAAGATCACACAAGTAGGATGAAAATGTGGAACTGTGATGGATGCCACCTTTACAATAAGACAGGTCATGATATTTCCTCCGTGCTGGATATGCCACAGTCAACTGTAAGTGATATTATTAAGTTGAAGCATTTAGGAACAACAGAAACTCTGACACAGAGCAGAAGACCACATAAAATACCAGTTTGAGGTCAACAACTGCTAAGGTGTGTGGTGGGTTTATGTCGCCAATGTTCTGCTGATTCCATAACTAAGGAGTTTGGATTTTGAATGAATGGGCACAGAGTCCCACAAAAACACTCCAAAACCTTGTGGAAAGCCTCATTACAGTCCCCGTTGGTGTAATGGTCTGGCAGCTTAATGCTTTTGCCCATATAGTGTATTTTATAACCTTTCTCTGTATATTTTGAAGTAATTGAAATGTTATTAGTACATTATCCTAAGTGTTTTACATCTTTATCTGTTGACTAAAATATGATTAAAACTTTTGGGAGAGAAAATGTCTAAAATGTGACTAAAACTAAAATTATTTTAATTAAAAGACCAAGACTAAACTCAAAATGCCAAAATTAACACTGCAAAACATGAGTGCATCATAACACCGATTAACTTTCACTGCTCAGAAAACACATTAGCCTGGCAAATGACTGACAACCAACCAGGATGTTTTAAGGGGGGTCCTTCCATGCAATGTAGTATTAATAGATTGTAGATTCTACCAAGAAACTCACCTTTCCGCTCTCTTTGCAGTTGGTTACCATTACGATACTGTTCACTCTCTGCTCCCAGATCATCCTCCAGAAATCATTGACAGTGGAGGGGAGAGGACCCTGAGTGGCAATATACTCTCTACTGCTGTTGTAGCCCTGTGGAGAAATTGTTAAAGCAAATTATCAATATAATATAAAAATAAATTATATTTCCATGCTCATAAAGGTCACAGTAAGTCAGTTTGAATTGCAAATCTATTTAAATATGTGCAGATGTTTAGCAATCATTGGCATCCTCACTTTAGACTGAAAATGATGCAAGCTTTTCAAACCTCCTTCTACTAATTAAAGTTCACTTTAGCAAGAAAAGAGAGGTATTGTTATACTGTATGGTCACTTTATTAATGAGCACAACCACTAGGAAACACTTTAACTACACGATTTTTAGCAACTATATGATACTTACAGGCATGTAATTGGCATTAATGTAGTCAGATGCCCCATCTGAAGATGACAGTTTCACTCGACACCAGTCATCTAGGATTACAAAACAGAGGATACCTCATCTGCAAAAATCTAAACTAAGTTAATAATCCATGACCAGGAAGAGTCAGTGAATCTGAATCCTTTTATGAGTCTTGATCGTTTGTGATTATGTGATTCAGAAGTTGGAGCACAGGCTTACATGGCAGGATGTTGTTGAAACGATTCCTTGGTTTGTTCTCAAGAAGAATTGCTGCTTTGTGTGTCTGCTCTGTACCAACAGGCATGAGGCTCTAGGTGAGAGTTGTTACAGGTTAATTAATGTCATAACAATGAAACGGCAGGTTTATAGCCGTACTGGAAAATGTAAAAGGAAGAACAGAAGCGATAAACTTCCTTTAAATACCTCATACTCCAGGCTGAAACCTCTGCTCTCATCCATGCCTAACTGGTAAAAGTGGTCTGGAAACCTTTCCGCAGGAATAGCTCTTAAATAAGTCAAACATATGCCACCCCGGTAAATAAAGGTAGTTAAGTTGATTTACATGAGCAACTAATACAATATAATTTTAATGTGTTTTGTAACCCAACAATTCCCTCACAAATTTAGATTATACAAAAGCTACTTTTTTCTTTTTTCCACACTGCAGGAGTCTGACTGTGTTGTTAACATATGAGGAGAAGGCATAATGTTTACGTACTTGGACTTTTTTTTCTCGTCTTTGGAACCACCAATGAATGGATTATTATTCCTGTTAAAAGAAGCAGCGAGCCTCAGAGATAAAGTCTGATTTAGTACAGTTCACATGGAAATTAATCTGACAACAAGCAGAACCAACCTGATAATATCCGGTCTTTTTCGCACAATGAAGACAGCCAGACCAACCAGAACAACAAAAATGAGCACTCCTATTACTGACCCTGCAATAACCCCTGCAGAAAAGAGAAAAACCTGGATATAATGCTGCGTCACAGAAACGAGATACTCAACACTGAAGAGCAGCTTCTACTAATAATAAATTGATACCATCATCATTTCCCCATTGGAGTAAAACAAGAAGCAAGTCTGATACTGAACAGGGAAATAATGACGAAAAAGTAACAATACAAATAACTGAAATTCTTATTTTCATAGAAAAACAAAATAAACTCACCTCTTGGATCAGTAGCACATGAAAAAACAAACGGTTGAGATTTCTTGTTCCCTGATATTGTTGCCACAGACACTTTGTACGTTTTTGCTGGTTGAAATCCGGCTATTTCAACATGTCTCTCTTTAGCATCCACAATTTGAGTTGATTTCGGTGTGATCACCTCCACTGCTGTCCAAATACCAGTTGGTGTGTTCCAGGCAATATGTACTGAATATCCAGATGCTGCATATTTACACTGAGCATCCAAAGGTAGAGGATCTGTGTGAAACAATCAGGGGGAAACAACGACAGTACAGAAATAATAACACATACCAACATCATTTTAAAACACAAATAATGCATTTCTGTGGAAACGACAAATAGATTAGAAGAAAATACAACCTAAGTGTAGATCAAATATTGTAGATACAATAAAGAACTTGTGAGTATTTTTAGCAGGTTACAAAAAAGACTGACAGTAATGGTGAAGCCTCCATTTGAGCTGCAAAGGCAATTAAGATCATAAGCATAGAGACTGATTTGATCATGAGCACTAGCAAGGACCGCCAACAGGATGCAATTTAACAATTGTTCTTTTGTTCATGATATTCGAATAAATTCTTTTGAGTCAGCAATGTGAAGCGTTTATGAGCATGGTTGGGGAAGCTAAGGAATTACCAACCCTTAGGGTCCAACACCATAAAATACAAATATTAGAATCTGCTCAATGAAATTGAGGTAACAATTTGCACTTATTTTGATTGTGTATATTTTACCCAAATATTTTAAGAAAATGATATCTAAATTTAGCAAGCACAATACACTCAAAAACTGGATATATTTCTTCTTAGAAGTTCTAATCATGTTTTACAACATACAACTTGATGAAAATAAGAACTGTTCACTCTTTGTTGTGCATAAGAGATATTACATCCACTGCATTTTTAACTCACTGGCTCTAAACAATATTTTTACACCCTTTCTACTAAAATGAGGCACACCTTTGGTAATGCAGTTGGTGTAAGAGGCTCAATGTATGAATTCAGACATATAAACACCAAACTAGGAAGGTCTCCTCAATTGAGTTTGGTACATACGTAACAGTCATACCCATTTACACAAGCAGAGGGTCACTAATTGATTGAGCAACTTCACTCATGGTGCGGAAGACTGTCTAACCACAGAAGCAACAATAACACAAGGGACATAAACAAAAGAATCTTTGCATGGATTTCGAGAAGCCCCTGACTGCAGTATGCAGTTCGGGCAGCGCTCAACGTTTGGCGTTTGACTCCACCCATCTCAACGTTCCATAAACCCATCGCGTTCAGTCTTGTTACAAACACCTTCACTTCATTTTGCAACCACTTTTTGCCCATGTCTCCCGCTCTACTCCTGACTTGTAATTTCTCCCGATTATTCCCTTATTTTTAAGTATTGTCCTGTCATCTCTAATATCTTTTAAGTCAAAGCAAGTCCTCTACTTGTGCCTTATATCCAAACCTCAAAAACATCCACCCCTCTCCCTGTAGTTGGTTTGATCCAAGACACAGCATGAGATCCTCTCTGACTGCAGGTTACACAGACACATAGCTGTGTGTCACTTGCTGATGAGTTTATTAGAGCATCAGTTCTCTTAAAACATGTTAACATTATATGTGATGAGTTATACTGGTTGGTTAAAGAGTTTGTCCATCATGTGGTTTAGCCCTGCTCTCGCTATCTAACATAAGTTCTGACATGCTTTAAAGTAGCATCGTCTAATATTCATAAGGAGAGTTTAGAGCTGCGCGAATTTTAAAAGTAAGGAGGCTGACTGTTACTATCACGACTGACTTTCATAAAAAGTGTCTTGTCCACAATCATCTACTCCGGACCATATCCAGCTGTCTTCCTCCTCCCTCCTCTCGTCCACAAACAGCTGGAACCTCATTTCTGTCTCTCCCCTACTCTTCCAAAAAAAAAAAAACCTCTTAATCAGCTAAAAAATGCCTAAATTTCTCTCCCACTCATCTAAATAAACTCCAAATCAGTAAATACCTTTCTAAATACCGCCAACGACATTGGGCTCCAACTCAGCCAATTTAATGACGTATGGCTCCGCCCACCCAATCTCAACTCAGCCAATGGAATGGCGTTTAGCTCCGCCCCGAACTGCACACTGCAGTCAGGGTCTCTTAGGAGGATTTCTCCTCATCAGCACACATTCAAACAGTGTCTTCTGACTTTAAGTCCAAAAGTACTATGCCTGAAGGCATGCTGGGAAAATTTGGTGAAAAATTCTGATTTGTGAAAATAACAGAAAACCCCTCATAGACAGCATTTCGGAAAAGGCAGTCTTTGAAAAATAAACAGGTGATTGGATGAACATGACGTTGAAGTCCCAAACTGACTTGCGCTGCTATTGGGGAGTAGTGGTGGGAGATACTGCAAAATTTAATATCAATTTGATACCAAGTAAATACAGGACCAGTATCACCGATACTCGATACCAATACTTTTTACTTATAAAAGCAGCAGTATACACAATTATTTAATTGATATGAATAAGGCCAATAAAAACTCAAAAAACATAATTAATCATTTATTTATCAGTCTTAATAAAGAGAACTTATTCTTTTCTGAGTTAGCTTAAACTATCAACTAAGTATTCAGGGTAAAACATTTCAAAGCAGGATTTTAACTTCAAATATATATTTTTTGTAATATGGGACTTGTTTTTATCAATTGTGAAGGCCCCATTGTACCTAATGGTTGGACTGTTTAAATTAGTTAATCAATCCATGGACTATTCAATGTGTGGTTTGAGAAAATGCTGCAAACAACTTTCTAAACTTTTGGAAAAGGCAGTCAAATTATAGGTGAAAAACAAGTAAACAGTAATGAAGGGGAAAAGATTTAGAAGTACACTCTCAAAGTCAATTAAAATTAATCGCACATACATCAGAGTCAGATACAGAACTTATTTCTTTCCTGGTTTTTATGACTAACAGCACTAGCTGTGGCTTTGGCTCAATGAAAAACACCATAAGTGTCTCAGTCGGAAAGCGAGAGGTGCAGATTAGACATGGCTCTAATATCATCTTCATGTGTCAGTTTTTTACTAGTTTTCATAGGGTTTCTCTCTACTATTCTTTCTACAGTCTATGGTTTTTTATAACTTTGAGAAAAAAAAACTTGTTAGACACTGGAACCGCTGACTCACCTTTGCATTTTTGTGGAAAAATATCCCACAAAACTGCAGCAGTTCATTTCTGCCATTCTCTCCAGTTTGATACAGACATGAGGACTTTGAATAACCGTGTGTGTGTGTGCTGATGCCTTGAGTGTGTATGTGTGTGTTTGCTCTATCTGATTGGTCGCCAAAGTCACGTGACACGGAAAACAGTGCAGAAGTGGACTTATGGCATAAAAGACAGACAAGAGTGACTGCAAACAAACGGATGAGGTGCATGGTTAGACGTTTTTTTTTAAAGTACTCATTTAATATCTTTACTTTTAAAAAGTACTCAATACCAAATGAGTACTTTGTAAATATCGATATATCGATACTTTAGGATCAATACGCCCACCACTACTGAGGAGTAAACTCCATAGAGAGCTGCACAACACGGAACATGGCTACTTTAGACATGTCAGTACACTACTTTTGTCATTTTTTAAAAGAAAACAACTCACTACAGTTCTTTGTTCTTTTAACATCCACGCTAATGTCTTCCGCCATGATTGCACTGGCCTCTTCACGCTGCTTGCATACGTCACGACTCTGCCATGCCTGAAAGTACTGCCCCTTGATGCTGATTGGTCCTGTCACTTTCAGATGGGAGCTTTGCAAGATGGATTTGTCAGTAACAAACATAGAAACTGGCAAATCTATGTGCTTTGCAAGGTTCGAAAATAGCACCAAAGTGCTAAATATAAAGGATCCTAGTATAAAGGCACACCACGCCTGCTGTTACAGCAGTTAATTCAACAACATCACGATAAGAGCAAGCAATGACACATGTACACCTTGCACTGCATACCCAATATTTTTAGTCAGAGTTTGAGCAGTTTCTGTTAGAAAATAGTAAATATAGATAAAATATGCCCACTGTAATAAAATGATCTTGCATACTTTATTCCTTTTAGTACAATTTTGAAAAAATGATAGAATATTATACATTACCCACAAAAAACCTTTTAATAGTGTAGAGATAGGCAATAAGAGGGAAATGGAGAAAAAAAAAGTGGGACGGAGGGATACAGAGTGCAAGAAAAAAATGGGAAGAGATGGTCAATTTATGGAAACACAGGTAGAGGCATGGTGCATGCTCCAACAGACGTCAACTGTGTATGCATATAGGGATGTCTGATGTCTGCAGCCAGGTGCCTCAGAGAATTTAATACTTACTGATGGTCAGAGTGTGCTTGCACTGGTCAAAACTTCTGGTGTTCTCCTCATATGTCAGAAAAATCTCATAGGTAGCTCCAGGGTAAAGGCCAGAAACTGACACCTCTTGTCCCTCAATACTGACATTGTGAGTATGTGATCCATTAGATGCTGTTCCATATGAGACCAAGCCGATGTCTGTTCCTGTGATGGATGAGGTTGTAGTATGCCAGGGTACACTTTCACAGTCTATCTCTAAAACGAAAGATGGACAAATGCCAACATTAACTTTAGTTGATAAAGAATTCACACAATTCAACTGAAATTTAAACAAGATTAGGTATAGTATATGGCTGACCGCAATTATCTGGGATGCCTGTTGAAATGCCTGACTGAAATGTGTGTCCTGACAGAGTGATGTTGTCATGCTTCTTTGTAGTTTATCATTTATAGCCAAAGGTATAGTAAGTGGTTACTGAAATGTAAAAAACTGTTGCCCTCTCTATCTCTGTCTGTCTCCTTCTGTGTGTGTGGAGACGAAACCTGAGCAGCGTCATCGCCCCTCCCCTCCTGCTTTTGTTGTACCGCATTTGATTGGTCAAACAGACACACACGCTCTGAGCTGCAGGTAGAGAACAGACGGGAAAACACACTCTGTATTCCTTGCTAGTACTGCGTCAATGGAAAACAACGCCACTGGAAAAGAGCAAAAAGCTCTCTTCTCTGCACAAGACAAGCTGTCGCTGTGGCTCTGTGCCCTGATTTCAACAAGAACAGCGCCAAGGTCGGAGTAGGCTACACAACAGCGGTCCTAATGTGACATCCAAGCTAACAGCTAACAACGCTAACTTAGTAAACAGGACGAGCCAACCGCCATGATCAGACTCATAATCATACTCAGTCACAGACATTGCCATGTGTAGGGCTGACCTCAGCGGTCATTCAAAAACACTAATTCCTGTTTTCAAGAATCAGTACTTGTAGTTAATGTACAACAGCAAATCTGCCCTGATAGCAGCGGTGGACGTACTTGTTACTGTGAAGTCTTCATAGGCGTTGCTGGTGAGTTCAAAGAACTCTGTGGTCACAGTAAAAATATACTTTGTTCCAGCCTTGAGACCGGAGACTGGGTGTGTCACCACATCTTTAGATCCAGGTACTCGAACCTCTTTCTCATTTATTTGAAGAATATAATCCCAGTCTTCCTTTGCGTTCGGCCACATCAGGGTAAGACTGTCCACAGAGCGTTCAGTCACACTGACCAAAGCCACCTTTGAGGGCTCTGATGAAAGAAAACACTTCAGTTATCGCCAGTAAAACATAAATATATCTTAAATCAAGGTTTACTGTTATGTTAGGTTTCTAGATGAACCTGTGCTTCCTTAGATTTTAAAACAACAGAGTGAAAATACATCAAACCCACTTGAGAGCTCTCAGCTTTTCTGTCTTATTTGCAAGCGCATTAATGCTTACCTTCCTCTCATTAAAGCTTCTGTGAGGAACCTTTGGGCTGCATCAAATTTGCATGAAACAGAGGTTCTTATCTCTTTACTGCTGTGTGAGTATTTTTTTCTGAATAAAAATATCTGATTCTGACTCTCAGCCAACCTCTGCTTTGTAATATGGGAACAAAGGCTTTCAGTAGTGCTCTGTCACTTAATTTGTTTGACCCCTGACCTGCAGCAGTGGATGCAGGCTTTAAAAGACACCATGTAGAGTTCATCGGTCTTCTTGCTGATTGTGTTCTCTGCTTTTGTCAGTGGCATAGTCACCAATACTAATTTCAGTTTGTTTCATAACATTTAAAAACTAGAAAAGCACTTGGAGAGTGCAGACCTCCGCCATTAACCCTATCTCCCAATAGTAACAAATCATTTTAAAAATTCTGGGATCCCGACAGTGATCCGGATCACTCCCAAAATCTAATCAGTTCTTCCTTATGCCATTTCTGACATTTCCTGAAAGTTTCATCCAAATCCATCCATAACTTTTTGAGTTATGTTGCTAACTAACTAACTAACTAACTAACTAACTAACTAACTAACTAACTAACAAACTAACTAACCCTGCCAATCACATAACCTCCTTGGCAGAGGTAACTACCCATTGTAGCTACTTTTGAAGGACAGTCCAAAATGATGCCCTGCCAGAGAAAAACAAATACTAGGTGGATACGTAATCAGAATATAACGTTAGAGCTTAGTTTCGTTTCTTGATAGTCTATTTTAGGAAAATACTCTCTTACCAGTGGCTGCAAGGAGGCTTCGTCCACTGCTTTTGATGGTTTTGAACACAGCAAAGACACTGAAACTGTATTTAGTCCCGCTCTCAAGTCCATGGACTAATGCTCCCACTAAGTCATATTCTTCTAATGCGAGGGCCTCCATCTCTACTCCATTATACACAAGTACATAATCGAGGATGACACCAACTTTTGCCCACTGCAGAGTGATGCTGGTCTCAGTCTGACCAGCTAAATTAAATCTGTCTGTGTTAGGGGGAGCTGTGGGTTTAAAAACATGGAGAACAAAATGATTCAATATGATTTATGTGTCAGAAGTATGTGAATTGTTGTTTTTTGTCTTATAAAGCATGTTAGACATTTAACACGTACGTTGTATGGAATATTGTTATGCTATGGGCGCACAGTGTGCGCTTTTAAAAGTTGCTTTAATAGCAACTAATTTTTGCAAAAGCAACAAACAAAAAACTGCATTTTATTACAGTAAAAGTTTTTAAAAAACAATGAACAATTCTCTACTCTTTCATTTGTGTACAGTATTCTGTGTCAGCTCTTGTTAATGGCAAAATAAAAGGGACATTTCTCTCTTACCTGTATATGCAGTGAGATTTGCTCCACTGCTTCTGTCACTTCCAAACACAGTGAAGAGAGTGAATCTGTACTCAGTTGTATTTTTCAGATCATTGACTGTCCTTCTCACTACAGTTTCCACTTCTGGTACATCAAAGACTATTCCTTCTGCATCATACTGATGTTTAAGTATGTATTGGCTGTTTTCCACTCTGTTCCACTGTAGAGTTATACTTGTCTTATTTTGATCAACAGCCATCAAGTTCTCTGCATTGCGAGGCCCTAGAATGCAAACAAAAGTTATGAAGTCCTCTTGGAGCTATAAATTCATCTTGTCGCAATTGACAATATTCCAAGTTTTATTATTTAAGTAAGATGAATGAGACCCATTAGGAGAGCATGAAATAAATGTTCAAACGGCAATACAGACAAATATCTGGTTGAAGTATACACCATTGTTTTAAAGTTTACTCACATGTGGAAGCTTCAAATGTTTTTCCAGTGCTGTTGAGTTCATTGTACGTAGTGATGACAGTGAAAGTATACCTTGTCCCAGCTGTTAGAGGAGTGGCCTCATACGAAACAGTATCTACACCATCTTGATCAATGAAAATGTCTTTGTCTCCATATTGAATGTAATATGTTGAGATGGTGTCGACTTTGTTCCATGTCAGAGTTATACTGCTCTCAGTTCGAGCCGTCACATCAACATTTGCGACATTACCAGGCACTGAGTAGACAAGGAAAGGCAAGGTGGGTTTATTTATAGAACACAAGTCATTCATAAAACACCACCAAACATACACCATTGTGTTAAAGTTTACTCACATGTGGAAGCTTCAAATCTTTTTCCGGAGCTGTTGAGTCCATTGAACGTAGTGATGACAGTGAAAGTATACCTTGTCCCAGCTGTTAGAGTAGTGGCCTCATACGAAACAGTATTTCCACTTTCTACATCGATGGGAATGTCTTTGTCTCCATATTGAATGTAATATGTTGGGATGTTGTTGACTTTGTTCCATGTCAGAGTTATACTGCTCTCAGTTCGAGCCGTCACATCAACATTTGCGACATTACCAGGCACTGAGTAGACAAGGAAAGGCAAGGTGGGTTTATTTATAGAACACAAGTCATTCATAAAACACCACCAAACATACACCATTGTGTTAAAGTTTACTCACATGTGGAAGCTTCAAATCTTTTTCCGGAGCTGTTGAGTCCATTGAACGTAGGGATGACAGTGAAAGTATACCTTGTCCCAGCTGTTAGAGTAGTGGCCTCATACGAAACAGTATTTCCACTTTCTACATCGATGGGAATGTCTTTGTCTCCATATTGAATGTAATATGTTGGGATGTTGTTGACTTTGTTCCATGTCAGAGTTATACTGCTCTCAGTTCGAGCCGTCACATCAACATTTGCAACATTATCAGGCGCTGAGTAGACAAGGAAAGGCAAGGCGGGATTATTTATAGAACACAAGCCATGCATAAAACAATTCAAAGTGATGTACAGAGTTAAAAATATTACTATGAGAATTACAAAACATAAGATCAAGCAATGAAGGAATATGAAATGAGCAAAAATATAACACTAAACGCAAAACATTAGAATATGCTCAAGCTGCTCTGCATTACAGTGTTAAAGTGATCTGAAGTCTCTGAGAGTATACCTTACTGACAGACACAGATTATCGACTGGTTTATCGATTTCTCTTTATTCAAAACCAATTATCTTTAATAATTCACTGTTCAATATTCTCCTGAAGATTTAGGCCCACAGTTTGCTCTGTCTGTGTCAGGCTCAGTAAGTAAGCAAAATAAAAGATTTGAATAACAATAATTTTTTTCACATTGCGCTTTTTGTCTTATTAATGATGTCTATTCACCCAGCTCTGCTTTATTAAAAGTTAAATTGAAGACACCACAGATGAAGGACAGCAGCTCAGACTTGCCTGGTGTCTGTGTTGTAAAGGAATCCACAACAAGCTGAAAACAGAGATCCACAGAATAAGAAAATGTCAGAAGAGTTCATCAGACGATGCAAACTGTAAAACTGCAAAAACAAAAAAAGATTTCACTTATTTTATATCTGTACCATATTGTGTTTATCAATTATTTAAGACAGCCTAACAGAGAGGCTGAGAAAAAATACTGTTATTAGTGAAAATATTCTACGCTGAAGTCATAACCGTATATGAGACCTGAAACTTTATGTTGTCATTTTTGACCTGTTTTCAAAAGTTTTTATTATATAAATATGGGTTTCTTTGATAGAGTTGCCTCACATGGATGGTTCCCTTCCACACAATTTGCAAATACCCTACGTCAGTGGTTAACAACCTTTTCCCAAGGGCCCCCCAGACTCAGCTAAGCTAAGCCCCTCCAGGGACCAGTTGGAAAAATTACAGATCAGTGTTAACTGTTGTCATTGACAAAATCCCAGCCTACATGGACTTATTTTTGACAAAAGATATATGAATAAACTATCCATTAAACAGCCTTTCGACCAGGACCCCTCTAGAAAAAAAAAAAAAAACTCAAAATTCTCAATTTTTAAAAGTTAATTTACAAGAAAAAAAAAATATTTTACTGTATAAGTCATAAATCTATGTGAACCAAAACTAAGAATTTTTGAGATCATAGAGTCCAAAATCAAACCACTGTTTCCATATTTTTCTTGGAAATCTACAGCTTCACACCATCATAATTTAAGATTTTGAAAACGTGGTTTTATTTAGTTTCAAATGACAAAACTCTGAATTTCAGAGTTTGTTTTTCTTGTAAATATACAACTTTATAATCTTAGAACTTTTTTTTTTTTTTAATCAAAATGTTGCCTTTCCCTGAAAAACACACTGATTCTCTTCCTTTTGTTGATCTTTTGCGCTGGCCCTGAAGAACATTGGTACATTATGTTGTCACGTTTCTGCAAGTCGCATGACGTGAAGGACAGGGGTCATGGACAGGGAAAGTAACAAAAAGAAAATCTGCACCTTTATACAAAACAAAAATAAGGCCTTTGGGGTCTAAAAGATGGAGTGGAGTTATGCTTCTCCACAGCCACCCACTAATTTTGCCAAAAGTTGGCAAACTAAAGTAAAAAGGCCTCAAACAGAGGTAGAATTGCTTGGTGGGGAGAAAACACTAAGTGCAGAAATCTCCTTAGAGATCAACCCTCACAAAAACTCTAGAATTTACCCTCTTTCCCTCAAAACACATAACCACTCTCACACTCTCAAAAACACTCATCACACAAACCAAAAGAAACCAACTGAAGGTGTTGGCTCTTTGGTGTCACACACCAAACTGAGGGAAAGAACCTCCTTTTATAGACTACCCAGGCTGATGAGCACCAGCTGAGTGCAATGAGGACAGGTGAGCTGAGTGAGAGGCTCGTTAGGAGTGCTGGAGGTCACAGACTACCTCCATCTGTAACAATGTTTTAATCGTGACTTAAAAGAATATGAGTGCACTTGTGATAACATCAGAGCAGACAGCCCCCCCACCCCCATGACACATAGAAACACATAAGAAGACAAACACACTCCCACACAAATACACAAAGACAACCATTACTTGTTCCATTTTGCTGTTTTTGAAAGTTGCAGTATTCTGACAAGTAATGCTTTATATAATAACATGCATATAACATCTTAAGATTTTTTTCATTTATTTCCTGAATAGAGTTTTTCCCCATATTTTTGCCCTTTGTTTGCTACCTGGTATTTCTGATATGATAAGATTAGTCAGGCATGACCTGTGATTATGCTGGCTACTATTCATGTACCAGTTTGTTATGATGAAAATTTATCTAGAATTTCTGCTTATTTTTCACAGAAAAAGGGGACTAGAATTCAATAAAATCAAATCATTGATCACTAATTCACAAAACAAGAGTAAAACTTGGAATAAAGTCTGCTAAGTATAACGTAGATTTATATGATACATCTCATGCTTTATGACAAGACAAACTAGACAGGGTCAGTTTTGGCCTTTGATGACAAGAAGTGTGATTATGTGCTTTTACTGGGAAAAAAAAGAATTATTTTTCAAAACAATAATCTGACAAAACTTTGAAATGGACATGTTGGTGAAAACTCAGGATCAAATATTAATGCATGTGTAACTACGGTTAATATATTTAATTGTTTCAGCTACATTTGACACTGAAAGGGCGTAATTTCATGTTACTGGGGTCACAGAACTACATAGACTTTAACTTATAAAAAGAAGTTTAAAATTTGTGTCAATGGCTTGGAATGAAAAAAAGGCTAAACACAGAAATGGGTGATAAATTGTACATATGCTTTATGCTGACACAAATCAGACTGGGTCATTTTTGACCCCCAGGGGCAAAAATTGTAAAAATATATTCATGGTTTCAAAAAAAAAAAAAATCCAACCAATATAGCACACTTGTCTCTAACCCCCAACCATCAAATAGTCCTCTAGGGTCTAGACGTAAGTAAAGGAAAAAGAATCAAAATAATCAATTCTAGGTCCAATCCTGTTTTCCCTTTATATGTTACCTTTGGGTGACTTGCTCCAGTCCACCAGTAACACCCCTTAACACTCTTACGCTGATGATACTCAGCTATATTTTTCATTTAAACCCAATCACCTCAACAACCTTTCTGTCCTCCATAACTGCCTTTCTTCTGTTGCTAACTGGATGTCCAAGAATTTTCTCAGTCTCAACCCAGATAAACTAAAATTCTTGTAACTGACCCTTACCATTTTTATAAGGAAGTAATCCACTACATGGGACCCCTGGTCACCAATATCAAGTCCTCTGCTAAGAATCTTGGTGTTGTATTTGACAATCATTTAAACTTTGACTCTCAGATTACTAAATTAGTACAATCCTGCTTCTTTCATCTTAGAAAGATTGCAAAAATCAAACACATATTAACAGCTAATCATACTGAAATTTTAATTCAGACCCTGATTTTTTCCTGGTTAGATTACTGTAACTCTCTCTTCTCTGGCATCAATCAGTCCTCTATTTCACATCTTCAGTCTGTACAAAATGCAGCAGCTAGGTTGTTAACACACACTAGTCGTCATTCCCATATCACTCCAGTTCTTGCATCTCTTCATTGGCTTCCAGTTACTTTTAGGATCAATTTCAAAATTTTATTAATCACATACAAGGCCCTGCATGGACTAGCTCCTACAAATATAAACAGGGTCTTCTAACAGTTCCTCATTCAAATTTTAAATCTAGAGGTGATCGTGCATTTGCAGTGGCAGCTCCTAAACTTTGGGACAATCTTCCAGGTGACATCAGGTCTGCCGAATCTGTAGTCTCTTTTAAAAATCTGCTAAAAACTCATTTTTATAGATTAGCCTTTTTGTAATCTCTACTCCACTCTTTTGTGTATGTACATGTTTTGCATTTGAACATTCAGTATTCTGGTTGTGTTACTTTTGGGGTTATGTTTGTTATGTTAGTTTGCTTATCTGTCTGCTCCTCTTGGGTTTTGTGAAGCACTTTGTAACTGTGTGTTTTAAAAAGTGCTGTATAAAAAAAGTTATTATTATTATTATTATTTCAAAACTCTCTAATTTCATGTGAATTAGGCATGATGGCCATAAATGTAAGAAAATGGCATAAAACTTGTGTTGACTAGATAAAATGGAGCAGTAGAATATGGTGTAACAGAAATAACACTTTATGCTATCATACTTTAAAAACAGTGAAACCAGCGTGGGCCAGATTTGACCCACAAGGACAACAAACACATAGTCCAACTAAGAAAACACAAGGGTTAGAAATCAAATCTTTTCCAGGATTCCTTTTAGACGCTATGGTTTCCTTTTATTGAGGGCAGCCTTCTCATGACTCAGTGTTCACTACCTGATCGCTATCACAACAGAAGGTAAAAAACAGAAAGACTTACCCAAAGCAGACACAGGAAGACGTACAGCAACCACTTGTCTGAGATGAAAGATAAAGCCTTTGTCATTTTGATCAAGTACCTTCAACTTTTTCACTTTGTTTTAGTCCCAAGATGAACTTTAAGTGTCTATTTTCAGAGCTTCCACTGGTGTGTTGACAAAGAACAACACTTAAGCCTTAGAAAAAAGGTCTTCATGCCTGGGCTTTATTCCAATGGTCCAATGGTGAATTAAAAGTCAATGGTGTTGACTTTTAATTCTTCACCATGTCCTCCCTCTGTAACCTCTGCTCCTTTCTCAAGCAAGTGCCTTAGTATATAGCTGCTTCTCCTTTTTGGCCTTGAACAACCGCAGAGACCTTTGCCCCGCCTGCTAGTAAGTTCTTTTAGTAGGGAGGTTTAGTGACTTTTGACTTCAACACATGATGCAAAGGTCACCTTTGGCATGGAAGTACCTTAGGGCCATACAAATACATTTTTCCTAAGACACAACGGAGATCACTAACCTTGCAAAGCAGATGGATACACCCATTTCTTTGATTCTCACTGGCGAATCCATCTTGCAAAGCGCCCATCTGAACCGTTTGGGCTCGGTTAGAAGTGACAGGACCAATCAGCAACAAGGGGCAGTACCTTCAGGCGCGGCGGAGTTGTGACGTAAACAGGCAGCAGCAAGAGGCCGGTGCAATTGGCAGAAGAGCTTAGCGTGGATGCTGCTAAAGCACCAGTTTTATCAGAACTTGACGACATTTCTTCGTTAGAAGAAGAACAAAGAACAGCAGTGAGTTGTTTTCTTTTCAAAAATGACAAAAGTCAAGTACTTACATGTCTTTAGTCGCCATGTTTCGTGTTATTCCTCGGTAGCTGTTTTCAGGTCCTGTCCTGGCCGTCCAGGCTTTTTTTTTTTTTTTTTTTTTTTTTATAAAGTGATGAAAATGTCCTGGTTTTCATTGTTTTTCATTGGGCCACTAAATTGACTGGCATAATAAAATATGTCGAGCAGAGATTAATATTTAATCCGTGTATTATGATTGTCGGCGGCACGCAATGGAGGAATGCACGCAGGAGAGAGCAGAGGAAGTCTGCTGGTGGTGTGTCACTTTAGTAAGGTCATTCGTTCAGCAGTGCTGTCTGGTGTTAAAACTGAAGCTTCTTCTTCCCTCGTTTTAACAAGTTTCTTCAGTCTCTTCCTGTCCATGCTCTCCCACACTGGTATTTTATGATGATCATTGCGATATGCGTCGTGGGTCATCAACCCTCACACACACCGATCACATGTTGAGATAACGTAAATTCTAGTGAAACTTGTCCAAACGTGGCTGTTTTACTTGATCTTTAATGCACTGCTGATAATAAATACAGTGAAAAGAGCAGAAACAGGAAACCAAAGCTACAGAATGAGGCGATGTGAAATGATGTGTCTGGGAAAGCTGCATGTGAGGCAAGGCCGGTTTTAGTCATTTTGAGGCCCAGGGCAAAGACCACTATGAGGCCCCTCCTCCTTTAGCTAAAAGCATCAATAATGAGTGGAAAAAAAATAGAAAACATCTCTTTTATGTTAATAAAGCCACAGAACTACAGTAAATGTCCCAATGTGAGATATAAACACCCAAATAACTAACCTTAATTCATCAGCTCTTCGAAAAACATCTCAGAGCTCAAATTATTTTTTAACACATCATTAGACCAGATGGAAACTGCATAATTATAAAAGAATATATGTTCATTATTAGTAACATCCTTTACTCTAACACTAGACATTTTTATGTGGCCTATTGCATCCCACTTAATTACAGAATAATCCAACAATTCACTGTTTCATTTTATTTCCACTAAGGATCAGCTGATCTATGGATGGATGGTGTTGGAATGTGGCTCCTCTAAAGTAATTTAAGACAAGATGGCTCTTTGGTAGAATAAGGTTGAGTTCCCCTGGTATAGACTGTTTTCAGACAGAGAAATATCAGTGGCAGGCCGAAATAAATCTAATTTGGAAAGCATGAACAGCCTGAAAGAAGAAAGAGGAGTTATGAAACTTTAAATTTTTAGATATTATACACATTTTTTTAACTAAATGCATTAATGGGTATGTTTTTCAACATCTTTTCCATGAACTCACTCCACATATAGACCTTTAAATACCAACTCATAAACTCACTCAGGCTGTTATTAGAAAAAATTAAGACCTCCTCAAGGCTCAGGAAAGGACAGTCTTATAAGGAGAGGAGAGTGAGCCAGATTGTATGTCCTGATTAATGCTCTACAACTAATAATTGATTAAGTATTTTAAGGTGTGGAGAAAAGAATTTGGTGCACGCTATATGCTAAGCATTACCTGCAACCCTGGCTTCCTCCACTGTGGCTGCAGCCATTACTGGTGGCTTTCAGTACAATTAAACCCCGGCCACTGTGGTACACCTCTTGCATCAGACCAGTCTAATGTAAGCCAAAATATGCTGAGCAACTGAACATGTTTAAATGGCTTACTAATGGCTGACAAGACAAATTGCTAATCATTGTTAAGGACTTTTTGGTGGTAAATCAGTTTTCAGTGGAGCTCTGGTCAGTCCTGACTGCCACGGGATCTGTCCCTGGTCAGGATGAGAATGATACTGATGGCTCATCTCCACATTCAAATACAAAACAAAAGCAGACTGCAAGGTTGCCTTTTTTAGACATACTTGTGCTTGTCAATGATTTGCGCTGTACACTTTGTAAAGCAGACCTCGAGATGGAGCAGACAGTGGACTAAATGAATGAAATGATTGTTCACAGAATTAACACAGCAGCACTGCCCTGTACAGAAAAAGCATGAGGCATTCAAACACAATAAAATCTTTTAATTTTGATCATTCTGAAGTCACACAGAAACACAGAATTTACATCCCCTATATTCTGTAATCCACACAAAGATCCATGACGTGATGTGGAAAACCCTCGGTTCCATGAAGAGTCGTTTTAAATGTTTGAATCAGCTCGATTTCACACAAGGAAACTCTTTGGACAAAAAGTCAAATACTATCAAGGCTTGCAGCATCCTGCACAACATCACCAAAAAGTTCTCAGTGCCTCCGCCGCCTTGCACCAGCACAGTTGAGCCCCAGCATCCCAGCAAGCAGCATTCAGTGGAAATCAACTCAGAGGCATTAAAAGTCAGACAGGAAGTCATTAAGACTCACTTCCTCCAAGTCTCCAAAAGAAAAACCCCACCAAGGGAAGAAATCACAGGAGAGAAAACAGAACAGGTGTGATGTCTGTTTTAGTGAAGAGGATCATCAACATAAGGACAAACACTGGAATCTAAACCCTTCTGATCTGTGCACGGTTTTTGGCAAGCTCATGCTGCGTGATAGAAGACTTGTTTTACATTTTCTTTGTCGTCTTTTTTTAAGAAGCAGTCAGTATTTTTGTTAATAAAAATATTTAATTAATTTTACAGCTTGAGATCATAGTTTTTCATTCTACATGTTTTAATTTTTCAGCAGAATTAAAACAGTCTATGCAATAATAATAATAATACACATTAAAGAGCTAATTGGAACAAAAATTTAAGTTAAATAAAATCTAAAGTGTTTCATGCATTCACAGTAAATATACAACATAAATGATTTTCATATTTACAGCATCTGAACAAACTTAGCTTTGAGAATCAAGCATCATATTTTAATTTAGTGCATGCTGTTAAATTTGAAAACAACATTGTTAAATTCTGCCATTTTTCTGAAACTCTCTGAGTGCAGTGGCGTTGGCATAAAACATGTCCTCGTTCTCATAAATGTTCTCCTCAGTCTTCTCATTTTGCTGCAGGATGTCCATGATGCATTGGTGCAAGAAAACATACTGCGACTGGAGAAAAGGAAACCACAACAGCTGGTCATTAAGAAAGCAGAACTTTGTGTTTAGGGTGCTATTACTTTAATCTCCTCTGCCTTTGCCACTTCATTGTGTGCAGTTTCACCACAGTGCTAACCTGTTAACCACAATCAACAGCATAATTTTTGAAAGCTGTAGTCAAAATGGTAAGCCTTTATGTTGGAAATCAAAGAATTTAAATGTGCAAAAAACAAATACAGTGAAGCTGTCATTATATCGACTGAAAGGGGTTTTAAAGTTTATACAATTAAGTTTAACTTTGCATACTTTATGTTTTACTGTAAGTATCACAAATATGAAGAGCTCAAACTCAAGCCCTGAGGTCAAGATACAGTGGGATCATGCGTATGCTTGCCCATTTTTGGGTGAAGAGCTTAAAACGGGCTGTAGAAAATACAAAATTAGATAACTATTTAACAGTCAAAAACAAAAAAAACCCTGCATGCATGAGCTGCTTACAAAGGAAGTGGTTTTGAAGCTTGAGATAATGAAAGTACCTCTGTTTGCACCATGTGTGGTCGGTTCAGCCTCATCTTGTGCACAAAAGCGTCGATGCCCACCGCCCGCTCTCTCTCAAGCTGCTGAAGCAGAACATCAAGAGCAATGATGGTTCCTGTCCTCCCAACACCAGCACTGAAAGAAAGTCCAGGTATGATGCTCATCATCAAATAGTCCACATGGTTTAAAGTAGTGTTTTTAACCTTGTGTTATTCAAAACTCACATAAAGTATGAGATAGAAAGTTTCAAATATAGGCTAGAAAATGATTCAGGTGACTATAATGCTAATGGATTATTATCATGAGACCAAGAACCAGAGTTGTAGAAAACCAAAACTAAAAAAAAAACAAAAAAAACAACGTAAGAATAATTTTAGTAACAATTTCTCATTGTCTCAGGCACAGTGATTCACATTATGGATGAGTTTGTTCATTACAGAATTTAGAAATTGGTTCTTCTCTTTAAAACACTGACTTCTGCATTCATTCACAGGTTCTACAACATATCTCCAATAATCACATCCCATTTAACCTGCTGGTCCAGACTACCCATCCCCCAACCTATCCACTCAAGTCTGGGGAGTGTACAATAGTCTGATCTGACTGTTAAAGGCTTCACACAATGGTAATTTTAGGTCTTTAGTTGTATTCAAATATTAAATTTAAATAAACAAAACTAGGCCTGTCCACAGAAATGCCTGGGCAGTAAATATGCCCTCCCCAGATGTCATTTAATGATATCAGTGGAACCGTAGCAGAAGTGCTAGCCTCTTGGCGGTTCTGATCAGCTTTGGAGCAGATGGAAAATTACTATGGAGCAGATGGAAAATTGCATTACTATTCTAACATCAACTGACCCGCCTTGGAAACATTTTCAAACAAGCAACAGTAAATAAAACGAGGCCCTAATGTGATACATAGTGAATAATTCCTCATTCTCACTATCTCCCCCTTCCTCTTGTATGAAATTAGCTCTCTCCTCATACTTCTATGTCTCCCCTTAAACTGTTTAGCATTTTCTTTACCCCATGTTTTGTTTCTGCTGGCTCTTTTTTTGTGTCCCACTGATGTGACATTATTCGTTGACAAACCTGCAGTCTTTGGCCAGGAGGATTTTTTCTCCACCTCATCTGTAGCATTTTCTCCTGTTCTCTGGCTAGGGCTTTGATGGCGTGTCGCTGACCTTGTTCACCAATCCTGCTGTTCTGTTGCATTTACCAGGTTTTTTCATGCCATCTAAATACACAAAGTCTCTGCTGTCTCCAAAGAGTAGCCTATTTTAATTATTTTTTAATCTGTATGGTTTTTACTTTTTCCACCCCTTCTGGGTCTAACCCTGTACAAGTATCTCACATTACAGATTAAAACTGAAACTAATAAAACCTCAACTAAAACTAAGCATTTTTCAAACCAACCAGCAGTAAAAACTATTAAAAACTAAACTGAAATTAAAAAGAAAAAGTGAAAATTAAATAAAGATAAAAACTTAGGAGAAACCCAAACTATTATCATAATCTTGTCAAGCACTCATAACGAACCTGCAGTGAACTACGGTAGGTGCTCCGGTCCCTTCTCTCTCTATGTGCCGTCTCACCAGTCCTCTGAACTGGATCAGGACCTCTGTGCCCTGTGGGACTCCATGATCTGGCCAGGCTGTGAAGTGAAAGTGTTTCACCATGCGCTCCTCTGAGCTGTTGTTCTGTGAAGAAGAATCAAAACACTGTTATAAAAACAGATACAGCAATAAGAGAATGAAAATGGCTGCTGTCAAACATCCTCCTCTTAGAGGTTAAAACTCTTATCTCCTTGATTTTTACAGAAATATGTCACCTTTTTTAACAATGGATGACTCTTGGAGTTTAGGATTAACACAATCTGTTTTCAGTCACTTTGTTGTGCTTTGTTACTTTGAGATACAAACATCAATATCATGTGTCACTACAAATGCTGCGGTTCATACATGTCTGACTGTAAATTCCCTCAAAGTCCAATTAAGCTCCTTCTGTTCAGATGTGATGGTGACCGACAGCTGTCCATACATGCGAGGATTTCTGTCTTCGGGCCAATACTGTTCACACTTTGTCTAAGAAAAGACATAAAGAAACAATACAAGATCATGAAACAGGTTTAGAATAAAAGGAGAAAAAGACCAAAACATCAGTGTTAATTCTGTCAACTATAACTGTGACTAAAAATGTTCGTTGACCTCCTTTTTCCATGAGGACAACAAGACTAAGACTAGCCAAAGACAGATTTCTGATGATAAAAACTCAAACAAAAAGTTAGTTTAGTTTTTGTCAAGGAGTCTAAAACGAGACTAAAATGTTAGTGCTGGACTGTTGGACGTTCAAAATCCATGATATTTCTCTACTGTGCATGTTTTCTGTGAAAATACATGGAGAGATTACCTAGAGACTAGAGCATTCAAGGTACACTGTATGGACAAAAGTATTTAGCCACACCTATTAATTATCAAATGAAGGTGTTTAAATCAGACCTGCTGCCACAGATGTACTGTATAAAATCAAGCACCTAGCCGTGCAGTCTCCATTTGCAAATATTTGTGATACAAAATGGGTTGGTTGAAAAGCTCAGTGACTTTTTCTTTTTTTTTCTTTTTTTATTTCATTTAACCAGGAAAACCTCACTGAGATTAATAATATCATTTACAAGAGTGTCCTGGCCAAGAAAGGCAGCAGCACAATGAACAGAGTTACAGACATGATATATAACAGTTGTAAACACAGATCAAACAAATCCCGAGTCACAGCGCACAAAGTCATTGGTCAAAACATCTACAACTTGAGGCATCATCCTCCAATGCCTTCAATCTACTTTTAAAAAGGTTTAAAGAGACCAGCGCCCCAAAACAAAGAGTCTCCTGCAGTAGATTCCAGGCTGCAGGAGCAGCGTACCTGAAACTCCTTTTACCCATTTCGAGATGGACTTTGGGAACAGAGAACAAAAATAAGTTTTGTGACTGAGTCACAGAGCAAAGACTGTAACTTTCAGAACTTTTCACATGAATAAGATCACACAAGTAGGATGAAAGTGTGGAACTGTGATGGATGCCACCTTTACAATAAGACAGGTCATGATATTTCCGCCAAGCTGGATATGCCACATTCAACTGTAAGTGATATTGTTAAGTTGAAGCATTTAGGAACAACAGAAACTCTGACACAGAGCAGAAGACCACATAAAATACCAGTTCGAGGTCAACAACTGCTAAGGCGCGTGGTGGGTTTATGTCGCCAACGTTCTGCTGATTCCATAACTAAGGAGTTTGGATTTTCCAGTGGCAATCATCTAAGTATAAAAATTGTCCGGGAGCGTCATGGGATGGGTTTCCTTGGCCAAGCAGCTACATGCAAGCCTCACACTGCCAGTGCCAAATGTTGGATGGAGAGGTGTAAAGCACACCAACATTTGGAACTGGAATGTAGAGCAGTTGAAATATGTTCTGTTAAATGACAAATCACGCTTCTCTCTTTGGCAGACTGATGGGCAAGTCTTGGTTTGGGGGATGCCAGGAGAACCTTACCTGCCTGACTGTGAAGTTAGATGGAGGAGGGATAATGGTATGTGGTTGTTCTTCTGGGTTTGGGCTGGGCCCTTTATGTCTAACCTTAATGCTTCAGCATACCAAGACATTTAGGACAATGCTATGCTTCCAACTTTGTGGCAACAGTTTGGGGAAGGCCTTTTTCTATTCCAACATGACTGTGCCCCACTGCACAAAGTAAGGACTATAAAGACATGACCTGAGATTATAAGTCAGGCCTCCTCGTCCAACCTCAGTGCCTGACATTAGGACTGGGCGATATATCGAGTATAATCGATGTATGCCGGCTTTTGCCACCCACAATGTATAAAATGACCATATCGCAAATATCCGGGTATAAATTATGTGGAAGTTTTGAGCTGTCAGCGTACATTTCTCGCCAGAGTATCGCTTCTCCCATTGTCCCTGAACGCATCTCTCACAGCAGCGAGCTCTCTCTCTGTCCTGCGCGGCTGCACCCATCCAGAAAACTCCTCTGTACATGCGCATCAGCGGCAAGAAGCAAGGAAAGAGGAAGGTAAACAGAGCAACGTGGCTAGTTAGCGGGGAGTTAGCTGACTTTAGAGACAGAAACAGTGCTGGATCTGCAGCGTTGAGCAGTCGTTCAATTTTGAAAAGGAAGAGGTTGAACTCACGCGGTATTTGTTAAAATACGCCGCAAGATGACTCCAAGATAACGGCGGCAGTAACACAACACCTCGCTAAAGACGTGAGCCCATTTATTTTTTATCATCAAACTAGTTTCATTTGGGGCTAAATTAAACATTATACAGCTGCAGAGAGGCCATTTCAAAATATCGCAATATATATTGTGTATCAGGATATACCAAAAAAATATTGGGATATCAATTTTGGGCCATATCGCCCAGCCCTACCTGATGTCATAATACTCTACAGAATGAATGGGCGCAGAGTCCCACAAAAACACTCCAAAACCTTGTGGAAAGCCTCATTACAGTCCCCGTTGGTGTAATGGTCTGGCAGCTTAATGCTTTTGCCCATATAGTGTATTTCATAACTTTTCTCAGTATATTTTGAAGTAATTGAAGTGTTATTAGTACATTATCCTAAGTGTTTTACATCTTTATATATCTGTTGACTAAAATATGATTAAACTTTTGGGAGAGAAAATGTCTAAAATGTGATTAAAACTAAAATTATTTTAATTAAAAGACCAAGACTAAATTCAGAATTCCAAAATTAACACCGCAAAACATGAGTGCATCTTAACACAGATTAACTTTCACTGCTCAGAAAACACATCAGCCTGGCAGGCAAATGACTGGGAACCAACCAGGATGTTTTAAGGGGGGTCCTTCCATATAATGTAGTATTAATAGATTTAAATTCTACCAAGAAACTCACCTTTCCGCTCTCTTTGCAGTTGGTTACCATTACGATACCTTTCACTCTCTGCTCCCAGATCATCCTCCAGAAATCATTGACAGTGGAGGGGAGAGGACCCTGAGTGGCAATATATTCTCTACTGCTGTTGTAGCCCTGTGGAGAAATTGTTAAAGCAAATTATCAATATAATATAAAAATAAATTATATTTCCATGCTCATAAAGGTCACAGTAAGTCAGTTTGAATTGCAAATGTATTTAAATATGTGCAGATGTTTAGAAATCATTTGCATCCTCACTTTAGACTGTAAATGATGCAAGCTTTTCAAACCTCCTTCTACTAATTACAGTTCACTTTAGCAAGAAAAGAGAGGTATTGTTATACTGTATGGTCACTTTATTAATGAGCACAATCACTATGAAACACTCTTACTACACAATTTTTAATGACTTTATGATACTTACAGGCATGTAATTGGCATTAATGTAGTCAGATGCCCCATCTGAAGATGACAGTTTCACTCGACACCAGTCATCTAGGATTACAAAACAGAGGATACCTCATCTGCAAAAATCTAAACTAAGTTAATAATCCATGACCAGGAAGAGTCAGTGAATCTGAATCCTTTTATGAGTCTTGATCGTTTGTGATTATGTGATTCAGAAGTTGGAGCGCAGGCTTACATGGCAGGACGTTGTTGAAACGATTCCTTGGTTTGTTCTCAAGAAGAATTGCTGCCTTGTGTGTCTGCTCTGTACCAACAGGCATGAGGCTCTAGGTGAGAGTTGTTACAGGTTAATTAATGTCATAACAATGAAATGGCAGGTTTATAGTCTTACTGGAAAATGTAAAAGGAAGAACAGAAGTGATAAACTTCCTTTAAATACCTCATACTCCAGGCTGAAACCTCTGCTCTCATCCATGCCTAACTGGTAAAAGTGGTCTGGAAACCTTTCCGCAGGAATAGCTCTTAAATAAGTCAAACATATGCCACCCCGGTAAATAAAGGCAGCTAAGATAATGTATATGAGCAACTAATACAATATATTTTTAATATGTTTTGTAACCCAACAGTTCCCTCACAAATTTAGATTATACACAAGCTACGTTTTTCTTTTTCCACACTGCAGGAGTCTGACTGTGTTGTTAACATCTAAGGAGAAGGCATAATGTTTACGTACTTGGACTTTTTCTTCTTGTCTTTGGAACCACCAATGAATGGATTATTATTCCTGTTAAAAGAAGCAGCAAGCCGCAGAGATAAAGTCTGATTTAGTACAGTTCACATGGAAATTAATCTGACAACAAGCAGAACCAACCTGATAATATCCGGTCTTTGTCGCACAATGAAGACAGCCAGACCAACCAGAACAACAAAAATGAGCACTCCTATTACTGACCCTGCAATAACCCCTGCAGAAAAGAGAAAAACCTGGATATAATGCTGTGTCACAGAAACGAGATACTCAACACTGAAGAGCAGCTTCTACTAATAATAAATTGATACCATCATCATTTCCCCATTGGAGTAAAACAAGAAGCAAGTCTGATACTGAACAGGAAAATAATGGGGGAAAAGTAAAAATACAACTAACTGAAATGTGTATTATCATAGAAAAACAAAATAAACTCACCTCTTGGATCAGTAGCACATGAAAAAACAAATGGTTGAGATTTCTTGTTCTCTGATATTGTCACCAAAGACACTTTGTACGTTTTTGCTGGTTGAAATCCGGCTATTTCAACATGTCTCTCTTTAGCATCCACAATTTGAGTTGATTTCGGTGTGATCACCTCCACTGCTGTCCAAATACCAGCTGGTGTGTCCCAGGCAATATGTATTGAATATCCAGATGCTACATATTTACACTGAGCATCCAAAGGTAGAGGATCTGTGTGAAACAATCAGGGGGAAACAACGACAGTACAGAAATAATAACACATATCAACATCATTTTAACGTGTAATTTTTTAAAACACAAATGATGCATTTCTGTGGAAACAACAAATAGATTAGAAGAAAATCCAACCTAAGTGTAAATCAAATATTGTAGATACAAGAAAGAACTTTAGCAGGTTACAAAAAAGACTGACAGTAATAGTGAAGCCTCCATTTGAGCTGCAAAAGCAATTAAGATCATAAGCATAGAGACTGATTTGCATGTGCTTTGCAAAGTTAGAAAATAGCACCAAAGTGCTAAATATAAAGGATCCTAGTATAAAGGCACACCACGCCTGCTGTCACAGCAGTTAATTCAACAACAGCATCAGGATGTGAGCAAGCAATAACATATGTACACCGTGCACTGCATACCCAATATTTTTGGTCAGAGTTTGATCAGTTTCTGTTAGAAAATAGTAAATATAGATATAAAATATACCCACTGTAATAAAATTATCTTGCTTACTTTATTCCTATTAGTACGATTTTTAAAAAATGATAGAATATTATATACTACCCACAAAAACGTTTTAGTGTATTACAGTGTAGAGATAGGCGATAAGAGGGAAATGAAGACAAAAGGTGGGATGGAGGGATACAGAGTGCAAGAACAAAACGGGAAGAGATGGTCAGGCTTGAATTTGTGGAAACACAGGGAGAGGCTCCAACAGACGTCGACTGTGTATGCATTTAGGGATGTCTGATGTCTGCAGCCAGGTGCCTCATTGAATTTAATACTCACTGATGGTCTGATTGTGCTTGCACTGGTCAAAACTTCTGGTTTCCTCCTCATATGTCAGAAAAATCTCATAGGTAGCTCCAGGGTAAAGGCCAGAAACTGACACCTCTTGTCCCTCAATACTGACATTGTGAGTATGTGATCCATTAGATGCTGTTCCATATGAGACCAAGCCATCGAATGTTCCTGTGATGGATGAGGTTGTAGTATGCCAGGGTACACTTTCACAGTCTATCTCTAAAACGAAAGATGGACAAATGCCAACATTAACTTTAGTTGGTAAAAAAATTCACACAATGTAATTAAAATGTAAAAAACAAAAATTACTTTTTTTCAAGAATCAGTGCTCGTAGTTAATGTACAACAGCAAAATCTGCCCTGATAGCAGCGGTGGACATACTTGTTACTGTGAAGTCTTCATAGGCGTTGCTGGTGAGTTCAAAGAACTCCGTGGTCACAGTAAACGTATACCTTGTTCCAGCCTTGAGACCGGAGATTGGGTGTGTCACCACATCTTTAGATCCAGGTACTCGAACCTCTTTCTCATTTATTTGAAGAATATAATCCCAGTCTTCCTTTGCATTCGGCCACATCAGGGTAAGACTGTGCACAGAGCGTTCAGTCACACTGACCAAAGCCACCTTTGAGGGCTCTGATGAAAGAAAACACTTCAGGTATCACCAGTAAAACGTGAGTATCTTAAATCTCATAATTAAAAGGTTTACTGTTATGTTATTAACTCTTTAGATGAACCTACACCTCCTTAGATTTTAAGACGAAAGAGTGAAAATATATCAAACCCACTCTCAGCTTTTCTGTCTTATTTGCAAGTGCATTGAAGCTTACCTTCCTCTCATTAAACTTTCTGTGAGGAACCTTTGGGCTGCATCAATTTTGCATGAAATAGAGGTTCTTATCTCTTTACTGCTGCATAAGTAGTGTTTTCTGAATAAAAATATCTGATTCTGACTCTCAGCAAATCTTTGCTTTGTAATATGGGAGCAAAGGCTTTCGGTAGTGTGCTGTCACTTAATTTGTTTGACCTCTGACCTGCAGCAGTGGATGCAGGCTTTAAAAGACACCATGTAGAGTTCATCAGTCTTCTTGCTGATTGTGTTTTCTGCTTTTGTCAGTGGCATAGTCACCAATACTAATTTCAGTTTGTTTCATAAACATTTAAAAACTACCCATTGGAGCTTTACACTTGTACTACTGAAGGACAGTCCAAAATGATGCCCTGCCAGAGTAAAACTAAAACTTGGTAGATATCTAATAAGAACATAATGTTAGAGCTAAATTTAGATTCTTGTTAGACTTTTTAAGGAAAATACACTCTTACCAGTGGCTGCAAGGTGGCTCCGTCCACTGCTGTTGATGGTTTTAAACACAGCAAAGACACTGAAACTGTATTTAGTCCCGCTCTCAAGTCCAGAGACTGGTGCTACCACTGAGTCATTTTCTTCTGATGCACGGACCTCCATCTCTACTCCATTATACACAAGTACATAATCGAGGATGACACCAACTTTTGCCCACTGCAGAGTGATGCTGGTCTCAGTCTGACCAGCTGAATTAAATCTGTCTGTGTTAGGGGGAGCTGTGGGTTTAAAAACATGGAGAACAAAATGATTCAATATGATTTATGTGTCAGAAGTATGTGAATTGTTGTTTTTCTGGCTTATGAAGCATGTTGGACATATGACACTTACGATGTATGGAATATTGTTATACTACAGTGAAATAAAATGATTGTCTTACCAGTGGCTGCAGTGATGTCCACTCCGCTGCTTGTGACATTTTCAAACACAGAGTAAAGAGTGAAGTTGTATTCAGTTGTGTTTGTGAGGCCTGAGATTGTCACTTGATTCCCCTCTGATGCAGAGATGTTTATCAAGCTTGGACCGTTCCTAAGTTTATAACTGAGGATGTTATTAACTTGAGTCCACTGCAGAGTGATGCTGGTCTCATTTTGTCCAACTGATTCAAAGCGGACTGGGTTAGGAGGAGCTATGGTGAAAAAAGACATGAAAAAATTGTTGTATCTGTTATCATATACATAAATAAATGTATTTATAGTCCTATGTGCTTTTTTAAAGTTCCTATTAAACTTATACTTGTATAAGTATCTTATTTTTGCAAAAGCAACCAAAAAAAACCCCTGCAATTTATTCCAGTAAAAGTTTTAAAAAACAATGAACAATTCTCTACTCTTTCATTTGTGTACAGTATTCTGTGTCAGCTCTTGTTAATGGCAAAATAAAAGGGACATTTCTCTCTTACCTGTATATGCAGTGAGATTTGCTCCACTGCTTCTGTCACTTCCAAACACAGTGAAGAGAGTGAATCTGTACTCAGTTGTATTTTTCAGATCATTGACTGTCCTTCTCACTACAGTTTCCACTTCTGGTACATCAAAGACTATTCCTTCTGCATCATACTGATGTTTAAGTATGTATTGGCTGTTTTCCACTCTGTTCCACTGTAGAGTTATACTTGTCTTATTTTGATCAACAGCCATCAAGTTCTCTGCATTGCGAGGCCCTAGAATGCAAACAAAAGTTATGAAGTCCTCTTGGAGCTATAAATTCATCTTGTCGCAATTGACAATATTCCAAGTTTTATTATTTAAGTAAGATGAATGAGACCCATTGTGAGAGCATGAAATAAATGTTCAAACAGCAATACAGTCAGAATATCTGGTTGAAGTATACACCATTGTGTTAAAGTTTACTCACATGTGGAAGCTTCAAATGTTTTTCCAGTGCTGTTGAGTTCATTGTACGTAGTGATGACAGTGAAAGTATACCTTGTCCCAGCTGTTAGAGGAGTGGCCTCATACGAAACAGTATTTCCACTTTCTACACTGATGGGAATGTCTTTGTCTCCATATTGAATGTAATATGTTGGGATGTTGTTGACTTTGTTCCATGTCAGAGTTATACTGCTCTCAGTTCGAGCCGTCGCGTCAATATTTCTGACATTACCAGGCACTGAGTAGACAAGGAAAGGCAAGGTGGGTTTATTTATAGATCACAAGTCATTCATAAAACACCACCAAATATACACCATTGTTTTCAAGTTTACTCACATGTGGAAGCTTCAACTGTTTTTCCAGTGCTGTTGAGTCCATTGAACATAGTGATGACAGTGAAAGTATACCATGTCCCAGCTGTTAGAGGAGTGGCCTCATACGAAACAGTATTTCCACTTTCTACATCGATGGGAATGTCTTTGTCTCCATATTGAATGTAATATGTTGGGATGTTGTTGACTTTGTTCCATGTCAGAGTTATACTGCTCTCAGTTCGAGCCGTCGCGTCAATATTTCTGACATTACCAGGCACTGAGTAGACAAGGAAAGGCAAGGTGGGTTTATTTATAGATCACAAGTCATTCATAAAACACCACCAAATATACACCATTGTTTTCAAGTTTACTCACATGTGGAAGCTTCAACTGTTTTTCCAGTGCTGTTGAGTCCATTGAACATAGTGATGACAGTGAAAGTATACCATGTCCCAGCTGTTAGAGGAGTGGCCTCATACGAAACAGTATTTCCACTTTCTACATCGATGGGAATGTCTTTGTCTCCATATTGAATGTAATATGTTGGGATGTTGTTGACTTTGTTCCATGTCAGAGTTATACTGCTCTCAGTTCGAGCCGTCACATTAACATTCCCGACATTACCAGGCACTGAGTAGACAAGGAAAGGCAAGGTGGATTTATTTATAGAACACAAGTCATTCATAAAACAATTGTTGCTGACGTACAGAGTTAAAAATAATACTATGAGAATTACAAAACATAAGATCAAGCAATGAAGGAATATGAAATGAGCAATAATATAACACTAAATGCAAAACATTACAACATGCTCAAGCTGCTCTGCATTACAGTGTTATAGTAATCTGAAGTCTCTGAGAGTATATCTTACTGACAGACACAGATTATCGACTGGTTTCTCTTTAATCAAAACCAATTATTTTTAATAATTCACTGTTTAATATTCTCCTGACGATTTAGGCCCACAGTTTGCTCTGTCTGTGTCAGGCTCAGTAAGTAAGCAAAATAAAAGATTTGAATAACAATAATTGTTTTCACATTGCGCTTTCTGTCTTATTAATGATGTCTATTCACCCAGCTCTGCTTTATTAAAAGTTAAATTGAAGACATGTTACCACAGATGAAGGACAGCAGCTCAGACTTACGATTTGTTGGTGTTGTTGGTGGCTTTGTTGTTGCAGATTTTGCTTCTGATCTTGGCATTAAGTCTGGTGTCAATGTTGTATTGGAATCCACAACACGCTAAAAACAGAGATCCACAGAACAAGAAAGTGTCAAAAGAGTTTATCAGACAATGCAAACTACAAAATTGCAAAAACAAAAAAGATTTCACTTATTTTATATCTGTACCATATTGTGTTTATCATTTATTTAAGAAAGCCTAACACAGAGGCTGAGAAAAAATACTGTTATTAGTGAAAATATTCTACGCTGAAGTCATAACCGTATATGAGATCTGAAACTTTATGTTGTCATTTTTTACCTGTTTTCAAAAGGTTTTATTATATAAATATGGGTTTCTTTGATAGAGTTGCCTCACATGGATGGTTCCCTTCCACCCAGTATTGTAGGCCTACATACACATATTTTTGACAAAAGAGACACAAATAAAATATCCAGTATTAAGCCACTCTATCAGGGCTACTCTAGAAAAAAAACTAACTAGATATTGTCAAGTTTTAAAAGATAGTTTACAAGAAAAAAATAGAAATATTTAAATGTAAAAACCATAAATCTACGTGAACCAAACTAAGAATCTATTTAGATCATGAAGTCTAGAATCAAACCTGTTTCTAGTTTTTTTCTTAGAACTCTTTCACTTTACACTTTTATTAATTTACTATTTAAAAAGCTCCAACTTTTTTAGTTTCTAATGTCAAAATTCAAGACTCCTTAAAATCTGAATTGCAGAGTTTGTTTTCTTGTAAATATACAACTTTATAATCTCAATAATGTTCATTTTTCATACTAAAACTGTTGAGTTTTTTGCTGAAAAATACACTGATTCTCTTTCTTTTCTTATCTTTTACGTTGGCCCTGATGAACGGTTGTTCATTAGGTTTCTAATCATGATTTAAAAAGAAAATGTGCATACATCTAAATTTGACAACATCAGAGCAGACAGCTCCCCCTCCATTTTGCTGTTTTTGTAAGTTGCAGTATTCTGACAAGTAATGCTTTATATAATAACATGCATATAACAACTTAAAGTTTTTATTCTTTTTTTATTTCCTGAATAGAGTTTTTCCACATATTTTTGCTCTTTGTTTGCTGCCTGATATTTCTGATTTGATAAGATTAGTCAGGCATGTACCTACTATTCATGTGCCAGTTTGTTATGATGCCAATCAATCCAGAATTTCTGCTTATTTTTCACAGAAAAAGGGGACTAGAATTTAGTATAAACCAAATCATTGATCACTACTTCCAAAAACAAGAGTAAAACTTGGAATGAAGTCTGCTAAGTGGTGTAACATAGAATTATATGATACATCTCACGCTTTAAAACAAGACAAACTTGACAGGATCAGTTTTGGCCTTTGAGGACAAGAAGTGTGATTATGTGCTTTCACTGGGAAAAAAAATCAACTGTCAAAATAATACTTTGATAAAACTTTGAAATGGACATTTTGGTGAAAATCCATTATCAAATGTTAATGCATGTGTAACTACAATTACTATATTTAATTGTTTCAGCTACATTTGACACTGAAAGGGTGTAATTTCATGTTACTGGGGTCACAGAACTACATAGACTTTAAATCATAAAAAGAAGTTTAAAATTTGAGTCAGTGGCTTGGAATGAAAAAAAGTCTAAACACAAAAATGAGTGATTAGTTGTACATATGCTTTATGCTGACGCACAGGGGCAAAAAATGTAAAGGAAAACATATATTCATGGTTAAAAAAAAAAAAAAAAAAAAAACTAAAAATAACACATGCTCTTTTCTAACCCCCAACCATTAAATATTCCTCTAGACATAACTAAAGGAAAAAGAATTGACATTGTTATTATTTTAAAACTCTCTAATCTCATGTGAATGAGGCGTGATGGCCATAAATGTAAGAAAATGAAATGTTTGTTTACAATATGAAATGTAGTTGTAGAATATGATTTAACAGAAATAAAACTTTTTGCTATCATACTTTAAAAATAGTGAAACCAGGGTGGACCAAATTTGACACACAAGGAAAACAAACATATAGTCCAAACTAAGAAAACACAAGGGTTAGAAATCAAATCTTTTCTAGGATTTTTTTCACATTTTTACCTCTGCCTCTTTATCCACACCTCAGAGACAAAGCCTAAACAGTTAGCAAAAAGATTACAAAAAACAACCACCAAGCACGTTTTTGTGACTGACTGAAAGTCATGTTTATTCAAAAACAATATTTGTGGTGAATAGTAAAAATCAAGTCTTCCAAAGGCTGTTATAAAGTTAAAAAAAATCTCTACTTTCTCAAAAATGAGAAATATAATTAAAAAACAAGTAACATCGCTTTTCTAAAATACGCCCTATAAAAAGGACAATAAATGCTGATTGTGCAGCTCTGGTTTATGTTTTATTTTTAGTTATTTCCTCATTCATACGTTTGTTCCTCTAACAAAGTCAGTGGGAAAAGTTTACTGCTACCGAGAAAGAACAAATTGTCATTTCTATGTTTCATAATCTTAAAAACTCCTTTACTCTCTTGTTGTTTTCTGTACAAACTTATATTTCAGATAATGTTATGACACATACTGTGCATGAATCTTAACTGTGGTTTAGACGCTATGGTTTCCTTTTATTGAGGGCAGCCTTCTCATGACTCAGTGTTCACTACCTGATCGCTATCACAGCAGAAGGTAAAAAACAGAAAGACTTACCCAAAGCAGATACAAGAAGACGTACAGCAACCACTTGTCTGAGATAAAAGATAAAGCCTTTGTCATTTTGATCAAGTACCGTCAACTTTTTCACTTTGTTTTAGTCCCAAGATGAACTTCAAGTGTCTATTTTCAGAACTTCCACTGCTGTGTTGACAAATAACAACACTTAAGCCTTAGAAAAAAGGTCTTCATGCCTGGGCTGACGCAGTCCAATATTAACTTTATTCCAATGGTGTTGACTTTTAATTCTTCACCATGTCCTCCCTCTGTAACCTCTGCTCCTTTCTCATATTAGCAAGTGCCTTAGTATATAGCCACTTCTCCTTTTTGGCCTTGAACAACCGCAGAGACCTTTGCCCCGCCTGCTACTTCCTTATTAACGGTCAAAGTGTCTCCACTTTACATATCTATTAACAGTAATGGCTTTATATTGCCTGTATCTTTAACATTATCATGGTCAGGTTTATTATTGTCCAGCTATATGATGTATGTGTTTCAACACCTATCTTCAAGTGTTTATTTCAATGAGTTCTTCATCAAAATCTCAGTCTGTTCTCTTCAGATGTGGTGTTTCTCTGTAGATTAGGTTTGAGTTTGGTTTCTTTTAACTTTTCTCGGGGCATTGATATTTATTGCTTCCTTTTGGTTAAACCTGTAAGGAACTGAGCTTATGAGAAACATCACTAGCACACCTTAAAAACATGAAGTGGTGATTGCCTTTATGGTTTCATATCATGGCAAACACGTCAATAAAAAGCAGCGTTTGTCAAAGAATATGCTGTTTCTGCATTTGGAAACACGATAGGGAAGTAAATCATAGTGTATTACAGGTTTACCCTCCTCTATTACATAAAGTACACAATCATGACTTTTAAAGAGAACTGTCATAAAGAACTTCTGTATACTGGAGTTTGTTTTGAATGTCACATCACTTTAAATTTATGCAAACCTTTTGAATTTTATTAATTCTGACCCATGTCTGCTAGATATTTTTAGTAAGTTGATAAGACCTGCAATTTAGAGATTTTAACAGGTGAAAATCCAGCTCTATCTAGTCTTAACTAAAACAAAACTCATCAGAAATCTACATATTTTATTCAGTCTGGTTGAGTAATTGATTATGAATTCCTATAGTGTTTCCTGTTACCTTTAGCTCCAGTCTGATAATCTACAACCCCATAAAAGCAATAAATAATATAATCTGCTGAGGTTGTCAAAATGATTAATATGGTTAATACTTTGATACCAGGTGTTTCAAAGTAATACAATCCCTGCTGTGTAAATAATGGCTAGGTCAGAAAAACAACTACATATATTTTATTAGACAGATATGTTTGGAGAGGAACGATCCACCAAAACGGCAAAAATTCTCCTGTACATGTTTAAATTGCACAAAAACCTTCTGTTTGTATGCAGTTTAGACAGCATTTAGGAACTTTTTTGTGATTTTTAGTCATTAAAAACAAGAAATGAGCCGATATCAGGTGTCAAAGACATTTTTTTTTTTTTTTGCTGTGGTAGTGAAACAAATACTGCTATTGTTTGATTTGGCACTTTTAAGCCCAAGACTCACACATCTCAAAAAAGTAGGGACATGGCTATGTTAACCATTGTGTAGCACCCCTCCATATAACCTCCCTTGTGTCTGCTTATGTCTCATGAAGGGCTAGGGCCTTGGACATCATATATGTGTTGGTAATATTCGTGAAATAAGCTTCAGAGCAGCATCTGGTGTGCAGACTTGATTTTTTCAGTTTTTCCAAACAAAATTTGGATTTTGCCATTTTGCCTCAGTCCATTTTAAATGAGCTTTGGTTCAGAGAAGATTGATGCATTTCTGGATCTATGCATGATACAGCTTTTGGGGTTGGCACAATGAACTTTTTACAGACAATGATTTATGTGAATGTTCCTGAGGCCTTGCAGTAATTTCCAGCACAGAAACATTACTGTTTTAATGCAGTGTGGGCTTAAGGCCCTGAAGATCACAAGCATCCAATACTGATCTTTGGCTTTTTTCCTTGTCCACAGAGATTTTTCCAGATTCCCTGAATCTTTTGATGATATTTTCTGCTGTAGATGTTGGGATATTCATAATATTTGCTATTTTACACCAAGGACATTTTTTCCATAATTTTTAGACGTAGATTTTCATAGATTGGTGAACTTGTGCCCATCTTCACCTCTGTGACACTCTGCCTCTCTAAAATGCTCCATTTATATTGTTACTGAGCCATTGCCAATTAACCTGATTAGCTGTAAATGCTCCAGCCTTTTGTCATTAGCGCTATTAATTTTAGAGCCCTTTGTTGCCCCAGTCCTACTTTGTTTTAGATGTGTTTGTGCCATAAAATTATAAATGAGCTTCTATTTTCCATCAAATGTTAAAATAGCTCACTTTCAACACTTGATATGCTGTTTATGTTCTACTGTGAATAAAATATGGGTCTATCAGATTTGCAATTCATTACACTCTGTTTTTACTTACATTTTACACAGCGCTCTGACTTTTTTGGAATTGGGGTTGTTATTAGTGATTGTTGTGAAGTCTAGTGTTGTTCTTACACAAATGTTGGGAAATGCTGATTAGTAAATTTGGCTGTGCATTGTCTGCTATCATAATCAACTCAACAGATGATCTCTGATACGATTGTTTTGGGGATCACAGGGTGAAATATTTGGAATTACCTGGGCAAAAAGAGAAAGGAAAATGTGATCATGACCAGACCACAATTAGGACACTGTAGACCTGCATGGGACTTGGCAAAGATAGGCAATCACGAGGATGAACTCTGCAGAACGTGCAGCAAACTGTTAAACATGTGGGTGGGTGTTTGGGTAGCAGGTGTGGGTGGGATGTGGTGCATTTCATTTGACTTTTTATGTACAGTATGTATTTTGTGGTCAGGTTGTGTTGTGATGATCAAGAACAGAGACAGTCATATCTTGGTTTTGCTTCCTGTTTCTTTTGGACTGCTAGCCATCTATTCTGTTTGATATTGGTGCACATGTATGCAGACAAGCCCTCACTCCTGTATAGTGATTTCTAATATTACCCAACAGAAACACAGAGAGGGCGAATCCATCTGCTTTGCAAGGTTAACACTGTTCATCCTTACTGTGAATTTTTAAATTTTTTTAATAATAAAAAACGGATCAAACTTATAACTGTGTTATAAAACACTTAAATCCAGACTATTACACTGGGACATCCGTTGAATCCACTGAAAAACCAGTCAGATCGTGAAAGCTGGACTTTATATTTCTACTAGTCTCCTGAAAAGACTATAGTTTGATGCAATAACTGACCTTAGAGGCGCCAATGTGCTGCAAGACATCTACTCTGCCGGAAATCCGGAAGAAGAAGATGAAACGTTTGGAAACCGCAGGATCGTCTCCAATACGGAAGGTGGCGCTAGAGATGCACAGAAAAAGTAAACACACAGATGAGGGTTGACATTATCAGGGGAGGGTCACAGTTTTTTTGGTGGGGTGAATACAAGAAGCTAAAACCTGCCACATTACAAGAGAAGTGGAGTAGATTTACCTCTGCAGACTAAGTAAGTACAGACATAGAGCAAATGTGATATTAACCCGTCATTGGCTAACTAAATGTCAGAGACAGCCAGTCTGTTGGGTAACTAGCTGATGCTAAAACAGCTAATGTTAGCAAAACAACCATGGTGAAGCTTCGACAAGGGGTCAGTTTTATCTTGTTTACGCGTCAGCCGCCATCCGTGGGTGCTTTCACAAAAGTGTGTCTTCTTAGAGTTTAAAGCTAAATTTTAGTCATATCTTTTTCGCATAAAGTACAAGACACCCACGTTATTTGAGCATCAGTTCGCCATTGCTGTATAGCAAAATATGCTAACGTTAGCGTATTCTTCCGAACACCTGACCTGAAACGGTACAACCCACTTGAACTCAAATCTCATAATAACACATGACGACGGTCTGGCTGATGTGTTACTAAAGCTGTTAAATATCGGTTATATTAGAGCAGGCGAACAAAGAAGAGCAGGAGCGTGGCAGGCTTACTTCAGAGAGGAAGAGTGAACTTAAGTGTTAGCAAAGCTAGCTGACTGAGAGGAAGGTACTTTGATTCCTATTTTTTGCTTTACTTCTTCACACTGTGACATCTATCCTCAGTCGCATCTCTCTGTTTACACTTGTATTCTCTGTCTTTTAGAAATGCAGTCTGTGGTAAAACAAAACCTCCATTCGGAGACCGAAGCAGACATCAACAAGCTCATCAACCTCAAGCTGAATGCATCCTACACCTACCTTTCCCTGGTGAATCTTTATTATGAACTTTTACCAAAATGATCAAGTCACTGTGGTAATGAGAATGAGCTAGTAGCCAGTGCTGTTTGTGTTAGTATTTTTCTTTCTCACTGTCTGCTCATGAATCTTTAAATGTCATGGTTCTGTCTTTTCTCTAGGGGATGTATTTTGACAGGGATGATGTTGCCCTGCCAAAATTCTCCAGTTTTTTCCTGGAGCGCTCAGTGAAAGAGAGGGAGCAGGCTGAGAAGCTGCTGGAGTATCAAAACATGAGAGGAGGACGGATTCTGCTTCAGAACATTGTTGTGAGTACACAATGTTCTTTATGTCATTTATGAGGTTTACAGGTATTTTCAAACCAATTTTGTGCATTTCCTGTACTCCAACTGTATTTAATTATTGATTTTCTTTTCTAGAAACCAAGTAGAGAGGACTGGAGAGGTGGACTGGATGCCATGACCTTTTCTCTGGACTATCAAAAGTCCCTGAACACTTTTATCCTTGAAGTGCACCGCAGAGCTGGCAACCACACTGACCCCCATGTAAGTCTGGCTCTGTTTGATAGCACAACTGCCACTATTTCTAACACTGTTTTCAAGCTGATAGTGAGTATGAACAAACGCTTCACTGAAAGTGTGGATAAGTTGAGTTTCCTAAAAACTCTCCTGTAAAGTTGTTACTAAAAAGTAGTAGATACCTCAGCTGAATCAACCTATTAAATGAATTTTAAAAAGGAAATGCTTATAGATTGGCGTTAAGATCATCTGTTCTACTAGTTTCTTGGCATTTAGTTTACTTTAAATGAAATAACATAAACTGAAACATTCTATTCATTTCCTTTTTGAAGGCCACATGTGTACTAGAGTTTTCTAATTGACTCAACTGATAGGGGTTTAGAACTGTTTGCACACTTTCACACTTTCAAGGCTGTCTAAATTTTCAGTCTTTTTTAGTCACATGTGTTTAAAAGCTATACAAGTTTAGATCTTTTCTTGATCAGTGGTATTAAAAAGCTTCAAAATGGATTCATATCATTTCTTGGTGACACCTGATGACTGTGTCTGAAACGTTGCCAAATATTTGTGCAATTTAGGCAGTGTGTAAGAGTTGGTGTACCATTACCCAATTTTGGGTGCCTTGGACTTCTGTTCTTTGTAGTCTCGATTTCAAAATTGGTATTGAGTCATTTGATTTTGTGTTGCATCATGATTATGGTATAGTTAGAGCATAAACTATATGCCTTTGTGACATTTTTCCATCATTATGGATGCCATTGAGGCATAATGGGTGGATGAAGTGATGCCACAGTACTAAACCACACTGCTAATTAACAGATTGTAATGCTTAATATTATGCCATCACAAAATCAATGTTGTAATGGTGTCATGATGGTGCTGCTGTGGAAATGCACTGTGAAAACAGCTTCATATATGATTTAATGTCTCACTTGCTATTCTCTGTCTTCCTTTTTCCAAAGATTTGTGACTTCCTTGAGCAACACTTCCTCATCGATAGCCATGAAACCATCAAGAAGCTGGGCGATTACATCGGCAGTCTCACCCGTCTCACTTCCTCTGAGACCCACGGTCCTATGGGAGAATACCTCTTTGATAAACACACTCTGTAGAAAGGTCACAGCAGCACAGTGACATATGCTCCATATTTCAGAAGCTATATAGAGTCAAGAAGGCGACAAATCTGTGCATTTTACTCCGTTAAGACAAAGTTTACCACGAACTTCTCCCTTGTAGCAGAAGCGCAAGTAACGTTCTCAGCAAGATAACAGAAAATACCTCAATTTCTATTGAAACCATGTAAAAATAAGTCTCACTGAAATGGTGCTGAAGCTACCATTTATCTAAGCTGTTCACTTGGGTCATTTGTTCATTTGAAAATATTGTCTCTGGTGTCATACATTCCAGCCCGTCTGAGATTTTAACCTTCACAAACATTTATAGAAGACATTAATTTTGAGTCAAAATTGTAAAAAAAAAAAAAAAGGGATCATTTAAAATTTAATAAACCAGATCATGTTGATCTTGTCTTTGTGTTTTTACTGCTACGTTATCAGTAAAATTGTTGCTCAAATGATATGATCTAACCTGAACTTTGTGTTTTTCCCTAATGTCATGTCTGAACCAATAGAAACCTGTAATGATGACAGTGGGACTCTTCTTACTCACTGGGAGTTTAATGTTTAACATTAGGCTGCAGACACTTGGTGGTTAAAAATGTCCAGTAAATAACATGTTTCAGCACAGATAAGATTCAGTCTAACAGTACAGTACGTCATGTGCGTGCATCACAGATAATGTTTCCTTTTTTACGTGTGTAGAGCAACAACATAACTAAATTACGTTGAATAGGCATTATTCAACTGGGTAAATAAAAACAAGATCTTTTTTAATAATTCTAAATTGCCACAGAACAAGGTAAATTGGCTTTCTCAAAATACTGCAACAAGAAACACTGAAGTGCTCACAGGATATCAGCAGGTTAAAATCTAAATGGTGGTACGGGTCGGTCTGTATTTACATTATGTGTAGAGTAGAGAAAGCCCATAATAATAAAATGGCATTATTAGGGTGTAGGTGGCCATCATCTTTGTTTCTGACTGACCTACCTCTATAAATAAAGACATAAAAGGTCATAAAATGCTTTAACATTTGCATTATTGATTAGTACAACAGTCTCATTAAAAGCAAATAATATTTGATGATAGTTCCTGTTTGCTTGCTTCCTCTACGTCAATTGAATTATTAGAAGAAGCTGTTTCATGTTGGATTGGAGCCCCTGTGATCTTCAGATGAAGCGATGCAAACACATGGCAGCATGCCTGCAGATTATGCCTCACAGTGCTCTAAATACGGATATGTGTTTTGTACAGTAAAATGGTAAGCCAAAGACCTGTGCAGGCTAGAATATCCCCTCTAAGTGAAAGTTGTGTGTAGATTGGTGATTGACAGCGAGGACAGCTATGCCGAGGGGATTAGTGGAGGGCCTAATGCACACAGTCTCTTCAGTCTAATAGATAAGTACAACCAATGCAGCTATGTCTCACAAACAACTTTACAACTCGGTGAGGAAAAGCCTTAACATCATCCAACAAGTTTGAGAGTTTTTTTTTACAAAAAAGAAAGAGAAGAAGGGTGAAAGTTGCTCTTTCAGCATCAGCAGTAAGAGACGTAAAGCAACAGATGTGTTGTCAGTATTCTAATATCGGGAGGAGGGCTAGAGGGGGATTAATTCTCAATGCTGCTCTAGTGATTTGCCAGCAATTCAGCTTTGATGGAGAGGGTTGAAAGGAGCATGTCATTTGGAGTCAACAACATACAGAAGGAACGATGAGTGTGTGAGGCAGAAAAGGGAAGCAACAAGAAAGCATTTTGAACTTAAAGCTGATCCAACAGTTGTTTGGTATAGAGGGGAATAAAGGGACATATCAACAGGTAAGAAAAAGAAATGTATGGTTTTGGTTAACTGAGAAGGTAACATGCTTTAAATGGTGCAAGCTGGTGAGAAAACGATGTTTTTTTCCTGCTTTTTAACTTTTGATATTTCTGCTCAAAGATGTGTTACTCTCTTTTGATAAGTTTCAAATAAATGAAGTATATAGACAATTAATATTTAAATTTAATTTTAAAAATGCAGCAACTCCCTTTGAGAACCTTTAAATTCCAACACAAAGTAAACCTTATAGTTAATGAATATGAGGATAAATACTCCTGGATATAAAGAAAAATGGCAATTGGATCAACATTTGCCAAAGTGCACAGAGCATCCTTTGTTAAGCCTTTAAAAGCACCAGTTAACACTTCAAACAGGTAATCACTGCTCCAGCAAACAGTTCAGACACATGTCAGTAACTCTCATAATTTATGTCTACACCTATGACCACTGTTGATGACTGTGGGACTTTGCTTATTCACTGTCATGTAAAAGCTTAATGTTTAACATTAGACTTCCTGACAAATTGTGGTTGAATTGTTCAGTTAATTACATGTTTCAGCAAAGATAAGATTCAGTTGTTCAGTACAGTATGTCAAATGAGTGCATCACAGACTGTCCTGTTTTACTTTGTTTGGGTCTCAGTGGCATCATGCGTGGTCTAGTGCTGATATATCATTTAAAGTTATTAAAAAAAGATCAGTCCGAATTTTCTGTGTAACTTGGTTTGAATCTACTGTTTGAACACATCAGAAAAACAAAATATGAGTGGAGGTTAAATCCAAAGCATGTATTTGAAACCATGTTTCATGTTTCCTTCTTCCTGTTAGTGGCACTTGAGGTAAAGATTTATTAGAATTTTTTATTAGTGTAACAAGAGTTTCTCCAACAACACAGCCATTGTGTATCCTATAAAATAATAACAAACAGTCGTTATTCCAGAAAACTCTACATGGAGGAAAATTTAGGGTGGATGCATCCCTATTTATTTAAGCTATGACGATCCAGGATTTGGGATTAATAATGTAGCGCCACAGTTTAATCCAGTTACATGCAGAGAGTGACGAGAGAAAAATGGGGATGGGACAAACAGGGAGTGAACGCCTGAGTTATGGGAGGAGATGACAGAGAGAATGAGAGTAACAGAGGGATTAGGGTCAGCCATGTTGAGCATCTGGCTTAGAGATGTCCTATGCTCTCCAACTGTACTGCAACGCATGGACATAGGGATTACATAGAGTACATATGAAGCTGTGTTATCACTCACTGTGAAGCCAACATGACAGAGAACAGTGCAAATAAATAACTGGACCCCTTCTGTTGTTTTTCACAGCTGACATGAGGCTGGCCAGCGTTGGGGCCCGTGTTCGGAGGGCTGCAGAGTCGTCCGAACCAGAGTCAGAGGAGGCAACAGAGCCTGCTCATCATGAGCACTCCCACTCAGAACACCATGAGCATACCCACTCAGAACATCACCCTGGCCATGACTACAACCACATGAAGGAGAAGTTTATGAATGAACTCGGTCATCTCCCAAGTAAGCATCTTCTAGGAATGGTCAACACACTAATTCAATATTCAGCTTACATGCAAAAAATGATTATATAACTTTAAAAAAACAGTTAAAACAGTGTAGAAAAGGTAAAGGGAAAGAGGAAATACTGGAAACAGACTTTATGTTTAGGGATTTCAAAGAGGACAAATCTCCAGAAATTACAAACCCCAATTCCAAAAAACTCAGGATATTTTGTAAAATAGAAATAGAAACCGTTTACAGTGATTTGCATATTTTTTTTCAACATATACTTAATAGAATGTCGCACAAAGGCAAGATAGTTTATATTCAAACTGACAAAACTTCATCGTATTTTAAAAAACAGACAAATTCTGAATTTGATGCCTGTGAAATGTTGCAAAGATGTTCGGACAGGCCAAAAAAAGAACGGAAAAGTTGTTGAATACCTTTAGAGCATTCCACAGGTAATTAGGTTCTTTCGTAACAGGTGACAGTACAATGTTTGGGTAAAAACTGAGTGTTCCTGAGAGGTTTAGTCATTCACAAGCAATGAAGGCACAAGATTTTCCACGTAATGAAAGACAGTATGGACAAACAGTCCAACAACTACAAGGAACTTGGAGATTTCATCATCTGCAGGCCATAATATCAAAAGATTTAGAGAATCTCGAGAAGTTTCTGCATGTAAAGGGCAAGGCCAAAAACCAATATTGAATGGTGTCATTCTGTAATGGATGTTACAATGCTGGCTATCACACTGCATCTACAAATGTCAGGTAGGACTCCACCATGCAAAGTGAAAGTCGTTATATCAACACCTTGAATTCCAACTGCTCTGGCCAAGCTCATCTGAGATAAACTCACCAAAAAGGTTGAAAAGTTTGCTGTTGTCAGACAACTTTTGGAAATAGCCTAGCTTTGAGTCGTCCAGGCTAAAGAGGGAGAGACGTTCAAACGTCAGCATCTGTGATGGTATGGGGGTGTATCATTGCCCATGGCATGGGTAACTAGCACATCTGTGAATGCAACACGAATACTGAGAGGTGCATAATGGTTTTAGAGGAATTTAAGTTCCCGTGCTTGTTTTAGCATGACAATGCTTAGCTACATTCTGCACGAGTTATAACAGCATGGCTTCAGAGTAAAAGAATGTATAAGACCAGGGGTGTCCAAACTATGGTCCATGAGCCAAATGTGGCCCTTGGTCCATTTTAAATTGTCTCTCAGCAAATTCTAAAACATAAATGAAAAATGGCCAACATTAGAATATGAAGCTCGTGCTTCACTGTATATTTTATCTTTGTTTTCTTATTGACAAAAGAGTATATTTTTGTGTTACCTTGGGGGCTTGTCCGGAAAGGTAACACAGAACAATACTTGTCTGTCAATATGAAAACACAGAAAAAAAAATTATAATCTGTGTAGACGGTATGAATTTATTTGGATCAGGGTATGTTTTCATGTCAGCAGTAGGCAGTGCTAACGTGCTAATTCTGTAAACAAACATTTTGACACAACAATTCATTGATGTGCTTTTTAATTGTGACTTAAACTGAGACAACACTGTAAATTCTCATTCTGACCAGTGTGCAGACAGTGGTAGCCAGGGCCAACCAGGGCTCCCCTGAAATCTAACTTTGATATCATAACGGTTAAGCATATGAAAGTGGCCCTACCCTTAAAATTTCCTGCATGTGGCCCTCACCCCTGTGCTAGACCAACCTGCACCATCTGCCACTGAAAATGTATGGTGCATTATAACGTGCAAAGAGTGACAATGAAAACCTTGTGCAGACTCTTACAGAACATAACAAAAAGAGGACGAAACACAGTGGTAAACATGCTTCAGTCCAAAGTTTTTTGCTACATATTGCAGGCATCAAATTCAGAATGAGTGGATACTTCCAAAAGCAAACAACAAAGGTTTGAATATAAAATATCCTATCTTTGTGCTGTATTCAACGGAATAGATTTTTGAAAGGATTCGAAAATCACTGTATTCTGTTTAAATTTACATATCAAACAGTGCCCCAACTTTTTGGAATTTGAGTTTGTGTACAACACTAAGTTTCTGACACTTTTTGCACATTATATATAATATTTTTGGGGAGCATGACAAAATATTAATATTGGTTTTCAGAAAATTCTGAGTGGAGAAAGTGCCACAGAACTGCACTCCTGCTGAGGTGCTTCATTAAGGCACTTAATGCTACTGGGTGCTGTTGTACAGAGACACTTCCTTACTGGGAGTGCGTTTTTATCAGATTGTGAGGAAGGGTGTTGCTAATAACATCACATGCATGTCACTAAACTGTCGCAAGATAAAGAAGAGCTTGAAAATTAGGAGGACAAAATGCTCAAATGAACCCCCCAATTTACAGTTATTTTCATATTTTCTGTTAGGATATTAAAATGTATCAATGTTGTTCTGTTTCCAAGAGAAAATTTACTCTTGTAAACAGAATTTTACAAGAGTAGAGCTAAACATCCTCTTTAAAGCGCTGATGTAAGCACAAAATCTTTTAATGTTGGACCTAAGGGAGCCCAGGTGATCAGACATTAACTCATCATATATACTCTCTTATCATGACATCAACTCTTTTTGTTGCAGTTCCTATGTGGGCAGTAGCAGCTATAGTTGTGGTGGTCCTGGTTCTAGTGGCATGCTTCATCTTCTGTGTTTTCAAGAAATGCTTTGGGAAAAAGAAAAAGCCCAAGAAAGTGAGGGAGAGGAAGACGGGTCGCCGCAGAAAGGAAAAGGAAGGTGAAGGAGAGGCGGGAGAGAAGGTGTGTGATTTTCAATTATTTCTTTTTTCTGAGTCTTACCTGATGTAGATTTTCATGATGAATGTCTGATGCATTGGTGCTTTTATTTTGTAGGAGGGTGAAGTAAAGAAGCAGGGGGAGGAAGAGGAGAAAGAACAGGAAAAGCTGGGTAAGCTGGAGTTCTCACTGGACTACAACTTCACTGATGCCCAGGTAGGTCCTGTGTGGAAACAGTTTTTCAAAATATGAACAATTATAATTAATTCACAGTTACAACATGAAATAAAAGTAGACTTGTTAGGGCTGATCCTTATTCTCTCTTTTAAAGCTTATAGTGGGCATCCTCCAAGCTCAAGACCTTGCTGCTATGGACATGGGGGGGACCTCAGACCCCTACGTTAAAGTCTTTTTGTTACCAGACAAAAAGAAGAAATACGAGACTAAAGTTCAACGCAAGAATTTATGCCCTGTTTTCAATGAGACTTTCATCTTCAAGGTACCACGTGGTTGATTTTGAGAGTTCTTTGTCTTGATGTTTGTTCATTTTCTTGTCGATATGTCTCTGTCACAGCTTGTGTTGGTGTTGATGACCAATCATGTTTTACCCTCAAGAGGCAGAAGTTTGGCCTATGTTTCTACCTCCCTTGTTTTTCATTCCTTGAATGGCGTCTGTCAAGGTATCCATCCCCCTAGAAAACAGTACAGTATGTTTAGATTTGTCTTCTGTCACTAAATGTTCTTTGTAATTGTGTGGATCAGTGCATTGTTATATTGAAACAAAACTATCCGCTCTCAACCTTCTTCAGCTGTACTTCTCTAAATTTCTGTTTTTAGATCCCATATGCTGAGTTGGGGGGAAAGACTTTGGTGTTGCAAGTCTTTGACTTTGACCGTTTCTCAAAGCATGATATGATCGGTGAGATAAAGATTCCCATGAACAGTGTTGACTTGGGCCAGCCAATGCAACAATGGAGGGACTTGGAGAGTGGAGAAAAGGAGGAGGTATGATAGGACATGTCCTTATTAAGGATTTAATCACCTTTCCCTCACCATATTGACAAATTGTATCATGTATATGTTAGCAATAGGCAGTATGTGTTGTATAGTATATAAAACATAATGATAAGGCAGTAATGTTATTAAAGACATCTTTATTTAAGGGATCATTGCAAGTTCTAATATTTCTCTTTCAGCAAGAAAAGCTGGGCGATATTTGCATTTCTTTACGTTATGTACCCACTGCTGGAAAACTGACAGTGAACATTATGGAGGCAAAGAATCTGAAGAAAATGGACGTTGGGGGATTATCAGGTAATTAAGCTTCTGGTAAATTACCATTTCCTCTCATATTTATTGCATGTCTTATATGGGTGGGCATATTAATAAAGTTTTTAAAAAGCAGCCTGATGCCTCACAAAACATAACTATATCATCCTGTTTTTTTTCCTTTTCATCAGATCCATACGTCAAGATTGTTCTGCAGCAAAATGGGAAACGCATCAAGAAGAAAAAGACAACAGTCAAGAAAAACACACTGAATCCTTACTTCAACGAGAGTTTCAGCTTTGATGTTCCCTTTGAGCAGATTCAAGTAAGCTTCTCCTTCATACATACTATCACTTTAAAAGTTGATATGATACACAATTAATTTTGTAATATTTGTTTGTTCTAGAAAGTGCAGGTCGTCATCACGGTGTTTGACTATGATAAACTTGGAAGCAATGATCCGATTGGGAAAACCTTCATGGGTTATGGAGCAACAGGAGTGGGTCTACGACACTGGTCAGATATGCTTGCCAATCCCAGACGTCCTGTGGCCCAGTGGCACACCCTCCTGCCTGAGGAAGAGGTCGATGCAGCAGTCAAAGCAAAACCACGTTAGAGTAGCACCTTGATAAAATGTTACAATACTGCTGATGTGTTACTTATCCTGATGTTTGTTTTTTTTTTCAGTTTTGCATGTCTTATTCTGTGTTTTTTTCTCACTTCAGTGTGTTAGTATGCGCATGTGTATGCTTGTTTAATGTACAAATAATTTTTGACACTTGTTTGTTATTAAAACCTCGGCATCTTGTACTCATCTTGTACCGTAAACCTCAACGAATCCTCGCTTGTGTACTTGGAAAGTATAAATGTGCATCTTTTGTGTGTTCTCATGCACTGGCCAAGTATGATGTGGATGCTTAAAGGAGTGATCTCAGAATTACTCTGTGTTGCATTGTAGACAATAGGCCTCTACATCTAACAGTATGTAACCCAGGCTTTTTTGCTGTTTTATTGTGCTGTGGTGCAGCAGAGTCCTGAAAATGTTCACTTTAATGTTCTGGTTCTTGTCAAGTTAAAATAAATACAAAGTGGGCAGGTTCACAAAAAGGCTTCCCTTACTCTCTGATGTATAAATAAAGTAGAGCAAATGATAATTCAAGATGTGGAAATTCCCTGAAGGGATGCTGGAGAAAGATAGTATTATTTAAATTTTCCCAGCAGTGTTATGCAGCAGACCACCAGCAGATGGCGCCTGTCCTCCCCATCTGAACAGTGCTGCCTGGCAACGGGACTCAAACTTTGTTCACAGTTAACTGCATGATCTAACGGCTGGCATAATAGAGGAATAAGGTGAGTATTTTGCATCACATTTGTTTTGGTAAACTTAATTTTAGGTTTTAAACCCAGGCTGAGGATAGTAGCAAGTCTGTGCCTCTGAATATCAACTTCATTCGGTAAGCTTGCTGTAGATAAATTGTAACCCATAACCGTGCTAGCATTAACTAACGTTCGTACGCAGCTAAAGTAAGCTATTTTCCTCGAGCAGTGTGCCAACTAACACTCTGTCGAGCTTTAAAATCAACAATACTACTTGATTCACAATGTGAACAACTTACAGTTAAGTCCACAGCTTGGTTTTTATTTCTTTAGGTCACTTTAAAGGATGAGTGCTGGACGGGCGTCCGAAGGTGCGGGCTGCATCAGTTGGTGGGGATTCAGTCCTGCGCGCGACCTGCTCCGAACCGGTGAGAACCTGCAGCTGCATGAGTGTGCTCACGTGCTCAAGATTTTAAAGAGTTATTAACCTCCTTAAACCTATATATGGGGATATTAAATCTTGGCTTTCCTGCAATATTGAAACATCTTCTACTAGGAATTTTGAGATAATTGTCCAGAATGTCCATTAAAGTTTAACCTGGAAATTTCAAGCATATACATTTTGTGTATGTATATTCTGGACAGTTTCACTGGAAGCTTAGGGTGAATATTTGCTTTGAAAATTTCAGGAATTTTCAAGTAATTTTGGGATTTGCATTCTGATTTTTATGGGAATTTGCTTTGGAATCTTTAGTAGTTTTATTGACATTTGGGAAAACTTAAGGGATTTTTTTTTTTTGGATGTTTGGGGGAATTTCTATCATTTTTATGGTATTGTATTTTGGAGTATGCATTTGTTAGTGTTTGGGAATCTGATTTGAAATTTTTGGGGAAATTTGCTTTGTAATTTCAAGGAGTTAACATGATTTTTTGGGGCTGTTTTTTATTGTTTGTTTAGGCTGTGTGACAAAGTTTTACTGAAACATTTGGTGAATATTTGAAACACTTTGGGGGTACTTTTTATGGGATACTTTCAGGGGTGGAAAGTTACTAATTACATTTACTCAGATTACTGTTTTTTGGGGGGTACTTGTACTTTTTGAGTACATTTTGAAATCAGTTATACCATTTTTTACTGAATGAAGAGCCCCAACAACTGGCCGACACACAGCCAAAACACATGCTCATAAACCAATCCAGAGCTGTGTTTTCTTAAGAGCTGAGCTAGAGCTTTTGTATGTTGTGTTAAAATGTCCGACTGTATGTTTCCTTTCTCTGCTTAGGCCCTGTGAGACATGAGGGTAAAGCCAATGTTTTACTGGTTGGCAGTGGAGATCCACGACATATTTTGAAGACCATTGCTGGTTTGCAGGGAACTGAAAGCTTTCATGTAAGCCTGGGAAATTTGTAGTCAATTTGTAGTAAAATTCCCCACCATATTGTTAAATAGCATTGCCTTCACTCTGCTCTGCTGCAGGTGTGGGTGCTAGAAAACAGCATGGAAGTGGTTGCTAGACAGCTGCTGCTCCTCTACCTAGCACTGATGCCTCCAGAGAGCATGGGGAATAATGGTGATTGGGATTTTGTGAACATTTTCATTTCATTTTTGCTTAGCAAACACATTAAGAAAGCTAAATATGTCCTATTATCCTGTCATTGTACCACATTTTTATGATTTCAGAGAAGACAGAGGTTTTCCTCGACATGTTTGGAAACAGTGAGATCCGCAGTCAGACAGAAGAGACTTTAAAGTGTGCTGCTTCACAGCTTACTCTTTGTGCTACTGAGACTTTGGAGAAAGAAGCGCACCCATGTCTGAACATAACTCTTCTCAAGGTAAAATAATGTGTTAAACTTAACTATGCTGATTCTTTTTGTTTCCATTGGTTCTTTTGATTGACTTCCTTTGGATTTTCAACTTGACTAACTTCATACTCAATGTTTTTACAGTTCAAGGAGAGAGATGAGCTGGACAGAATATTCAAGTCATGGATCCAGCCTCAGTCTTCTGCTCCCATCATAATGTCCAGAGCCTGGGATTATCGAGTCAGGCAGCACCTTGGGTCCCGTTATGACTCCAAAAAAGGCTGCTTTGATTGGGATCTGACAATGAAACTGCATGAGAAAAAGGTACATTGTGAATATTTAATATAACATCCTGTTTGTCAATAAAGATCTGCCACTTTTTAACATGGATGGAATCTTTTTTTTCCTACACTTATTCTCTGTAGTGTGGTGTCATCAACAAACAACAATACGTACGATGGAGGGAACGAGGTTTGGCGTTTGAAATGAGGGAAGGTGTCTACCAAATAACCAATCCGAGTTTGCTTTCCTCAAGAGTGTTCAGTCAGGTATGTGCTTTTTTTTTCCTCACAGTAAGAGAATATGAATGATTAAAGCTTATTTTGTTTGTTGATTTGTTTATTTTTGGACAGAAAGGGGAAAGAGTGGCTGTCAGGGGCTACTGGGGAGACGTTGTGTCCAGTCCTTACCTCTCCTTTGGCATTGAAACTGATGACCAAGACCTGCTGAAAACACAAAATGGGCAACACACAAAAGTAAAATATGCAGCAATGATAGTTTTCTTTTTCGTATAAATGGATCACTGCAACTTTAACTTTGATTGCAAAAGACATCACTTTAGATGGCCCATATTGGTCTTGTATGCATTCGTGTATTTAATTTTATTTATATTTTTACATTTTTACATTTATCTTTAACTACTGTATTTTACCATTAGAATTGGTGTACCTTTTATAAGTGCAATTTTATAATTTTTTTAAGCTATACATTCTTTTAATTTATGTATCATCATGACTATGTCTTTTTTATGTATTTTACTTTCCTTTTGTAATTTAATTTTAATTATTTAATTCTTAATATCATCATTATTATCCATTCTTTTTTCCACTTATATGTTTACCCTTTTTAAAATTTTATGTATTCATTTATTTTAATTTTATTTTATATATTTATGTGTGCAAAGCTTGTTGCATGACATTCAAAAACACACAAGGCTGTAGCAACAACTCAACAACTGTAGCATCAGGCTGCACAATTGAAAAAGTGAAGCTTGTCTGAATACTTTTGGAATGCACAATATATCATTCAGAAAATGTGCTAACTAAGAAATGTTCATGTTTCTCCCTTCACAGACAGCCCAGGATATCTCCTTTGCAAACATTACTGCAATGTTCCAGTCGCTGTCCAGCAGACGGGGCTGCCCCACTTCTTCTCAGTCAGACAGCGAGGCAGAGGAGCCATCCACTCAGACAGACCGAAAATCTGTCACTATTAATGGTAAATGGTTATTAAATTTAACAGGCCTGTGACTCCAGAAATAGCAGCTTATGTAAGGACAAAAGCTGCTGAAGTCACAGGGAAAAGGCTCAGGTGAACATGAAATTGACATTAGTTTATATTGCATAATTTGTATATTTAGTGTGTTTTAATAAACATGTCAGAGGGTGATTAATAATCTGATATCTTCTTCAGACTTGATGCATCTAAAAGGGATCTCTGTGACGTTCCTGCCTTTGGACTCACTTCAGAAACTGCACCAAAAACAAAAATATTCACATTTTTTCAATGTCATTTACTTCTCTGCAAGGTAACCCTTGAAACATAATCTTACCAAATTAAAAGCTCATGTTTCCTGTCACCTTGGCTGCAGACCGCTGATGTGATCATGTTTCATTTCTGTGTTTTTGTTTCCCCCTATGTAAAGCTGCGTGCACCAATTGGGCCCATCGGTGAGACAGATTGCAGCACCAGACGCTGTGCTTGTCGTGGAGTTGGCCAAGTGAGGGTTTTTATAGTAACAGGGCTTGTTACCATAGTGATGGTACAGTCACTAGGAGTATAGTAACTGAGCTGTGCAATTCATTTGCTTGATTTTTTTTGTTTGTCTACTACAAATCCCATGTATGATTTCAATGAGACACACTTGATAATAGCTGTAAGAGTGGTGAATGAAATTGGAGTTGCATTTGTGTCTCAGGTACATTCTGGATCTAAACAAAGAGCAAGAAGTCGGCTTTGCAGAGACAGTGACCAGCATCGCCTTGGAGGCTGAATTTGAGCCTTGGCAGGAGAGGAAGAGTGATGACATTCATGCAGTTTTCACACCACAGAAGAAATAAAGATGCCTGATTTTAATTCAGTGTAATTTTAGCAGGGATTTTTTCATGTTTGAATTCTTAAAACATATTGTATTGCCAAATAAAATTACATACAGTTGATAAGAACGAGTGTAGTACAAACCTTTTATTGACTGAAATTGCCACACAAAATCATTTTTATTTGTTGAAACTTGAGGGATTAGCACTGCAAAAATTGCTGCAATCTTGTATTAAAACTAGTCAGCTATCTTTTTGAATTTTTTTGTGCTTCTTTTGGGTGTTTACTTCCAGCGACCTCCAACCTTCCCCTTCCCATGGCCCTTTTTGCTGCATCGAAACAAAAAAAAAGTAGATTATGATCTGTCACAGTTCAAACACCAAATAAAACTGAGTTAGCAAAAAATGCAAACGCTCTATTACTATTCTTCTCTGTATTTTAGATGGCTGCATCCCCTGTCCCACGTTTTAAATAGTTAGGAGCACTTAGTTTCCAATTTCTTTTTATCCATGTGTTATTTTTGCATAAAATAATGCAAAGTGGCTCCCTACAATGCTCTTCCTCTCCTGCTGGCGTAGGAGTCATGTCATATTAGATTCAGACAGGCAGTCTGACTCACAATTTCTGAGCATGTTGGATTCTGTTCAGGAGGACGTTGATCTGAAAAATGAGCACAATCTGATGTCACTAATTAGCCATTTTTAAAAAAACTTTTATTCTTTATATCCCAGCTTAATGACTCACCTCATACTTCTGCCTCCTCATCTTCTCGGTCAGGTCGAATTTCTCTGACTCCAGCTGGTAGATCCACTCCCACATCTCCTTGGCTCGTTCTCTGAACACATCAGCATTAATAGTTTAAGATGAAGGCACTGGATCTTTTAAAGCACATTGTCCAGATGTATTTGCTGCATATAAATAATGTCATGATGCCAAAATTTTAACTTAGATACTGATACTAAGATTAGTATGTCTGTGCATAATACTGAAATGATTATGGCCGCACTTTGTATATGACAATTTATCGACAACCTTGAGTGTAAATATAACTCTAAAATCAAGTTTTAGTCATTTCATGTTTGTTTCATTTTACTTGGGAATTTTTTTTATCTAAATGCATATAGTTGGTTTTCCATATTTGGTCAAAAAAACTGTGCTGATGCAAAACTATGAGATTAACAGAATTTAGTTTAATTTTAGTTTTATTAATGTAATTTGTTATTAACTGATATTATTTTTAAAACAAATTATCAAAACAAATGTTTATAATGTAAAATATGTTCTGTAGGCCTGCAGTGACCAATGCTCAGGTGTTATTCTATGAATAAAATAGATTCTGCAGACATTTTCAGGAAAACATTGCTCCAGCAACCAAAGCACTTTTTTTTTTTTTTTTTATTCATCCAGGATATTGTATTCACTCAGAGCACTGGTTTGTCCATAAGGATGTGGAGATGACATGAGGGTTGGTGCCTTTTTTTGAAGATATTTTTGAGCTTTTTATAGCTTTATTCAGAGAGGAGTGGATAGAGTTGGGCACAGGGATGAGAGAGTGGGGGAGAAACATGTCAGAAGGCAGGCACAGGCTGGACTTGAACCCAGCCACCTTTGTACACGGGGTGCGACGCAACCTCTAAGCCAGCCGCAACCCAGTGGGAACCATATTTAAAGAATTGCCTTGGATGTTTAATGTAGTTACCTGGCACTTTTCATCCTTGCTATTTGGGGAAAATGTTTGAATTTTAATGATTTTAAAGAGAGGAAATGGAAAAATAAGAAAAAATTGTACACACTACCAGGAAAAATGAAGTTAAATGCATGGGATGAATACATATAAGTTAGTAGCTCAGGACTGAATTGCCACCACCAGTCATGTATCCAAACATCGTTAACTATCCAGTGTTTAGTCTGAGTGCGTAGACCTACATGAGTTTCAATGCTACAAATCCTTGGACACTCATAACAAGCAGAAGAATTGCCACAGCACAGCAGTTCTCTCTGCACCTTTAGCATCAGGTTCATTGGTTTGCCAGCAGACTTGCTGTTGTTATTGTTGGTAGGGAACCTGCTTTTCTCTTTACTGTAACTGAATGAATAGCTGGAGCTATTTATATCCCTGTGACACTGTGCATACCTAGCTCACTTATTTGACCTACGAATAGCACTGAATGCCTGAATGTAGGACTGTACCAATTTGGATAAAATGTACCAAAAGAGTACTGAAATCTTGGTAAACCATGCAACACTGCATGCTGTCCTTGAACTGACCTCAGGCCGTCTTCCCGCAGGTTCTCAATGGCTAGTGGCTTGCGTCTCTCTGACAAAGTCTTCTTCTTGATTTCCCTCGCAGTTTGCTTTTTGCCTCGTCTCTGCTCCACCTGTAGGAAAAATGAACACAAATCCCTTTCTTTCTATGGAACATTATATGAGGATATATTCACTCTCAATGCCAGCTGTATGTGTCCAGAAGTATCTCTCTGACCTTGGCTAAGAACCCTCCAAAGTGAGCTCCCATGTTGGAGAGCACTTTTTTCTTCTTTGCCTCATCATCTGCTCTCTTTTTGGCCTCCTCGTCCTCTTTTCTCTGTCTCTCCTCCTACAGAAGTCAACTTCAGTTAATTAATGCAGTTTCTTTTACTTGAGGGTTTGCAGGGTCACTATATTATGATTTCCTGGATTAGACAATGTATGTAATGCAATACTAATTACAGCAATCCGTGTCTGTCTGTCCCGCTCTTTTTCAGCTCTCACACGCTGCTGCTCTGCTCGTTCTGCTCGGCGACTCTCCTAAAAGGAAAGAGATCCCAACTAGTCTTTAATTAAAGACTTTTTAATAACTTTAAATGCAAATTCATGGAAAAGCTGGAGAAAAAAAAACAGGAAAAGACTTTACAATCCTTTCTTTGAGTCCAATCAGCTCTTCTTCCTCCTTTTTTCTCTGCTCAAAGTGGACATCAATCAGAGTCTGCAGCTCTAGAAGGTCCTTCTCCATCCTCTTTCTGTGGATATCCTGACAGGAAGCAGAGGATATACAGATCAAGATGATTTAATTCTGTTTTTGGTGCATAAATGTTCCACTGACTAACATTTTGAAGGTACATACATCAAAATCCACCCTCTCCCCCTCTGGGATTTTAGGGGCAGCAAGCTGCGTGACCAGTGGCCTGTAAGAAAACATGCAGGGATGCAAAAGCAAAGTTTGTTTTTGTAGTTTCTAATTCATACAATTTCCCTCATGTCTTTAATTTCCTTGTAAAATTTGAGAATACTTTTATTTTTACTACTACTTTGTTGTCTTACTTGTATTTTGGGCGTTCTTCTTCAGCCCAACAGCCAGAATAGACACAAAAATGTGAACAAGGGTTAGTTAAAGGTAAGATGTAAAAGTCAAAACAGACAAAGAAATTCAAGGTTGGTCGACCATCCTATGGTTATGATGGACTTTTACTCAGATTGTCTTTGAATGTACTGTTTCAAAGAAGAGATTAATTAAACGAGCCTGCTCAGTGTTTCAGACTCACCTCCTTCCCCCTGCTCCTCATCCTCCTCCGGAGAGACTACAGTGATAGAGATGAGGTTTAAAGAAAAGATGAAGGTTCTGATTGATCATATAAATGGATGATTGCTCTTACCCTCCGGATGAACTCTGAGTAAAAAGAGAATTGAAAAAGGTTAGACGTGTCAGAGCAGACGCTCAAATACCTGTTAACAAAGAGTACGTTAATATTAGCACAGGAACTCACCCATGTTCCTCTAGATCAGACATGGTGACACTGGAGAGAAAAGCATTAAAGAGAACAATCAAAGCTACTTTTAATGTGCCAGTCAAACAACTCTTCCCCCTTCATTATTTTCCTCAGTGTAGTTCTGCAGATCAGGGTGATGACTCCATGGAGAGCTTTTAAGTGTTAAGCTTATCTGTAAGCCCACTGACAAGTTTATTTTAACTTCAACACCTGACTCTAACAATACCATGGTATCTGCATCATGCAACATCTGCAGGCACTGTCCAACCGCCCCAATGGACCTGGTTCTAAAGAGTGGCACAATCCCAAGAAGCTGGATTCACATTCGAAAGATGCACGAATAAAGAGAACAACATGCTACCAACAAGTTTCCATGGTTTAGTTGAAGTTAATTTACCACCTGTTTTGACATAATGTGGGCACAGTGATGGGATATATGACTAGAAGTCTGAACATGGTGTTGTATTTTGAAATTTGACGTCCTATACAGTCCTATATCTAAATTCCTGACTGGATCAATCTGTTCTGTCTCTCTGCTATATTGCTAGGCATGGACTGAAGCCCATGTAGTAAAAACATGAGCATTGACCAGAGAGAGGCACTGGCACACTGGTGAGTCTTGTCGAAATGGAGGATGACATTTCAATATGCACATAAAACTTCTAACTTCAAATTAGCACTATTTAAAAAAATGTGCAATTTTGCTGCCAAATTTAGATTTTGTTTGGAGTGACCGGTGGCTTCTTTTAGCTAACTTTAGATATGGCCATTTAACGTTTTGTTTTGTTTGTTTGTTTGCTTTAAAACCTTCTCTTATCTAAGGGGAAAAAGTTTTAACAGCAAACGGCACTTCTGTCATGACAGAGATGGCATCTGTCAGAATGGACATACATGCTAAAAAAATTCCAAATAAGCAGACAAAGCAATAAAAGCTCATCCTTCATGAAAACCCTCCAACCTAGTTTACATTACTCCATTGGCTGCATGTGCTATGTAGCTAATGCTAAAGCACATGGGTATCCACAGTATACGAACAAAGCTAGCATTAGCAATGTAAGCTACATAGCTATGTTTTCTGTGAAAGTTACATAACTACATTAGCTTTAGCTACGTTTGCTAAAGTCAGACTCTGTTTACGAGTAAAGTTGAATAAATGAGGTCTAAAAGCGGAAATAAGTTGTACCAGCATTAAAACACTATGTTTTCACAGAGAGGGTGTCACAGTGTTAGTCTGCAAGAAGGTCTGAGATCTATGGTCTAAAGCTAGACCACCTTGGTGGCCACTGGGTTCACTATGGAGCCGAAGCTATAGTCCTAAAAATCTAATATTCTTCAAAGCACACCAAAAATGAGATAGCCACGTGCATTTTTAGACCTTTTAAGTAATTAACTTGTTGAAATTCCAGGCGACTGAGGTTTAACAAACAAACATCCTCCTTCCTTATGTTTTTTTTTTTTTAATCCTACTTTATTCCTATAGTGGACAAACACTGCTGGTTCATTGTAGGTGAGTGCTTTGTTCAAAGAGGAAGATCAAGGGGAAGGCCATTTGTTGCTAATGATCTAGGAATAGAAGAGGCCAGAGGGCCGAGAGCAGTGTCCTGTTACAAGGATAAGAGTGAGCAATCAGCTGGTCGATCCTGCATGTTTAATTTGATTAAAAGAGAGAATGTGGGATGGAGAAATTAAGCTGGTTGTCTGGCTGCTATTAACACCAGCCAAGTCTTCTATTATCATTTGATCTACTTTAGGTTTCTCTGAACTGGAAGGACATTTAAATGTCCAGTGCCCCATTAGCAACCATTAGTGTAGAATGCATGCATTACAGTGTGACTTACAGGAGGTATGGAATTAGTTTGTATTAGTTAAAAATATGTTTGAATGGACAAATTGAGATGGAATGACAAACACTTGCAAAAGACCAAATTTCAGAACAATGCCTTCAATTTGAATGATTGACAGACTTCCCAGAATGCCTCTCTTTGAATCTGTTAGCATTATAGATCAAGCACTGAGGCCCCAAAGTCTCTCCGATCCATATAGTTATCTTGCAGCTAAGATCTCAGAGTATGAGCGAGTGGATCTGAGCTAACATGGGCACAAAGACAAAAGGCAGATAAGGGATTGGGAGAGGAATTCAGCACATCGTTTCACTGTGAATGTTTCTGGCCAAACTGAGCCACCAAAATAACTCATCACAATGAAGCAAAATAACTCGTCACAATGGAGCATTCCTAATGTTAATAGGCTTTGATCAAGGGGAGAGGAGTGAGCTTTATTATTATTTAGCCCATTCAAATCTGGACTTTCCCAAAGATAGCAAACACTGTAGTCTATGTCTAAAATATTCATTTAAACAGGACAAAGTTAAGTGTCTCAGTGGTTTAACTTTGCATTAGTATGATTTGGTGTCCTACTATCAGTTCCTCTGACAGCCCAATGAAACGTTTATAGGTTAGCTCACTAGTTAACAAAGTTTGAGCCATTCATCTTTTTAATTTTGATATTAAATGGTTTAAAGTGATTGTACTTGATTTTTCTCAGTGAGAAAAGTATAAGAAACTACTTTGTTAGCAATGAAAAGAAGCTATGAGCACAGTGCTAACCTGTTAGCATTATTTAAGCTTGCAAGCAGATTCCGTTTTTGCACAGAGTAAGAAATTATTCATTTGGAGATATATCTTTCCAAAAGACATATCAAAGTCTCCTCCCTAGCTTTGTTTGTGTCCCTTCCAACTCCCTGAGAGAGATACAAACAGTTTTGTTGCTAAATCATGAGCTAGCTAACGAATGCTTGTTTGGTTCTCAAGGGGTATCAAGAGTTTTTCAAGGATTCTTTCATTCTTAAATCGGTTGGCTTCAGAGAATGGATTAAAACATTAAATTTAACAGCTAAACAATCAAAAATGTTAAAAAGAATCTAAGCACTGTTGTTCTGAATACTAACAGAAGATTCAGCCATATTTTTCAATCTTTAGCATTAGGAGACGTTGCTACATTAAAGCTCCTGTTAAGAACTTTTGTAAAATGTTGATTTTGGCGCCCCCTATGGATAGTGTGGTTCCTTTTATCTCTTTGCTGATTTTGTCTTGTACATGCCTGACTAGTTGGCCTAATTTTTAACAAGAAGTCCCATGGATATTTGTAGTGGAAAATGTCAACACTGGCTTTTTATGCTGCATCCTGTAACTCATTTCCTCTGACTCCTACCCCATAACAGTGTTTGCCGCATGTTTATAATTTATATATATATATATATCACATCACCGATTGTCTTGTTCATTCTTGTAGGTAAATAGAGGCAGTGTTAGTAAAATAAATAAATAAATAAATCAAACTTCCTTGCAGGAGTGTTTTAAAGAAAGTTGAAAAAAAAATTATAAAACTTGACTTTACTAGTACAGTATTTAAGCCCAATTGTACAACCTTTACAGGAAACCAGATAAATACTGAAACATAACTGTGAAATCATAACAGATAAACATGACAAGCAACTGTAAAAGAAAAGCATGAAGAGCTTGGATACATTTGAGATTATTTAACAGACTGCAAATATCTCAAAAAAAAGTTCTTGTAGTTGACCACTCATAATAAATATAACACAACTTGTATGGGTATACAAAGTTAGAAAAGTTAAAGCACATACCTGAGCAGCCTCAGAGAAGGATGATCAGTGATGAAGAAAACAAAGAGAAGTAATGACCAGAGGGGACACAGAGCTTATATAAGAGGTCCTATCGGGTGACAGAGAGGTGACTTGAAATAAAATGGGTGTGGGTGTGTGTGGGGCATGATTTGGAGAAGGACAGAGACTATGTGGATTATTTGTGGCTTTTGGGAACATTAGCTGAAGTCTGACCATCAGGGTAATGAGTGAAGGGTTTGCTGCTGACCTCACCGTAGAAAAGAGAGATGAAGACAGGTGGTAGATGATAGAGACATGACAGATAAAGAAAAATATCTATCTATCTATCTATCTATCTATCTATCTATCTATCTATCTATCTATCATCATGGCAGGCACACATCTCTCTATAAAAGGCCTCACAGATGACAATGCATAGAGCAAAAACCAAGTCTCTCTGAGAGACAATCAGAAAATAGAGCTCTTATTAAGAATTTTCTATTTTTGTTAGACTTCTGCTCTTTGCTTGTGGTAATGCTGCTGCTCTAAGTGCCATGAATTACCACCTGGGGACAAATACAATTTTGATCTGAACTGAATTTACACAGCTGAATACCTGACAAAACACCGAGGGCTATCTCAGATTGATCAAAGTGGGATTTATGACAATCGAAAAAAAGATATCAGATTAAGCAAAGAAATTGCAGAAACTGATGCCCTTTTGTGCTCTTGCATATTTTCATCCTCTCACACTGATTTACACAACTTGTATGAAATGTATCTAGTGTTTTTATTAGTGTTTTTATTTTTATTCTTCTCACAGATGAGTACAGCAGGATGTATGCTGTTCCTGGACCAAAGTCTTGGAGGGCCAGGAGTACTGTTGACTGAATTACACAGACTTGGCCACAGAGAGGAGCCAAACTGAAAATCAGGCAAATACTTGAGCAAAGTGGCTCATCACCATCCTTAGTGTGGATTGGATTGTTCAGAGGTGAGTGAAAATGGTCAGAGCAGAGTGACAGCTCCTTCAGATTCTGAGGAAGCACTCAGCCAAATAAGGATGGAGTGTTTGTCCTGTAGCTTCCTTTATAGAGTGTTTTTTACAGAGGATGGACTGACCAGTATGTTTTCTTCTGCTGCAAAGGTAACAATCTGTTAGAGTTTGTATTTTTTTTCATATGTAGTGTGATGTTTTTGTTTGTTAAAAAGAGGAGGGTTCCACCCTCCATATGCGAAGATGGATTTGAAGATTAAACATCCTTATATGATTGATTTTACTTTAACCGAACAGGGTGTTCGTAATGTTTTATTCCTATTGTTTAACCACCGAAAAGAAAGTCCTTAAGCAGATTGTGAGGGTAGAAATGAGTTCAAACTCACTGATATGCTTCAGTGATTCTGTTATGAGCGAGGCTACTTTGAAGGAAGTACTGTTACTTACTCTATAACATGGATGCTACGTACACTGATTTAACCATCGTTACAGCACAAGCCCATGTGAATGAATGTTTACTCTGTCAAATACACATTTGTTCTTGCTTTCCAGATCCAAAGTGGGACAGACTCAAACTTGAGTGGAGGATCCAATCAGATGAAAATATTGTCCATAAAAAAGAAGAAAACTGACATCAACTGTGAAAATGTTTGCAGCACTTTATTTTAGCTGGCCCTAATTACCTAGTAATTTTACAGTAATAATTGTAATCCAACCATCCTGCCGCTGCCATATTTCAAAATCTCTTCTCCTCCTCTCTGCAGTCTGTTGTTTCAGTGCAACCATTTAAACCCACCTCCACCCCAGCTACCTCCATTTCATCTCATCTGTTTTCAGATCCAGCTCCTTCGTGCCATCCTTTGGGTCAAGCTCCTCAGAAGTTCATTCCTCGTTTTATCCCAATCATGATCACCACCATCAGTGTGTAGACTCCATGGGGGTAACCTATCCTGCTGTCAACCTCACCTCCCCTTCAAGTTCATAAAGATAGCAGATTTGCAAAAAAGAATGGAGTAAAATCCCAGTTTGGATGTGCCTGACTAGGACCGATATAGTGCTGTGATTACACCCAAAGGTGCATCTACTAAATACTCAATTAAATGGGGTGAATATTTGTGTAGTCACTTACTTTACATTACTTTGTAGAAATATTTTTGCACTTTGACATTAAAGATGGTTTTTTTTTGTCATAAAGCCAACTTATCTTGACCATGATTGATTTTAAAAATCAATAAAAGGGTAAAACATCCAAGTGGGTGAATAATTTATATTGTGTTATATGCACTGTAAGTGTGTTATAAATAGTGATTGTTTTAATTTCTAATTACTAATAAATTAACTTCCTCTAAAACTTGTTTTCATCTGCAACCTCCTCTTTGTATTTTACTTTGAACCACATAACAATAACACACAATTATCTCTTCATTAATTAAATAAAAGAATAATGTCAATGCAGAAAAAAGTCTGGTACTATGAATGAAGTTTCTTGAGAAGTCTGTGGTAGTGAATCACCAGGTTTTACAGGAAAAGAAAAAAGTGAAGCATAGCTATAATCTGCATGTAATTCTCACTCAGTGGTGTAATCTTTAAAGGCAAAAAACAGACAATTTTCTTTAAGAATGATTTTATGTTCCTTCGTTATATTTCATTAAAAAGGCAACACAATGAGACAAGCTCAACTGATGTGGAGTGAAAACAATAAAGGCAACAGGTAAAGGAGAGAAACAGAGGAATCTGCATCACTGCTCAAACACCATCCTTAAAATCAGATGCTACAAAGCTACAAAATGTCACATTAAATTTGATCAACATCTGATCTGCAGCACGGCTCAGACTGATTTTCATAAATAAAGCTTGCATTGTTAGGGTGCTTGTTAAATAACACAGTGATGAAAATAAAAAACAGATTAAAAGAAGGCAGTGAAACATGTTACTGGACAACTAAACTCTTGTTGCTATTTACAGTTTAAATATGTTTGTAAAAATAAATTAAAAGTTATTTTCTGGCTGATTTGGCACTGAGAATAATAGCAGTCAAACTTAAGAATGAAATAGAGCATAGTCACTCTCTGCACAGCATTACAATCATGTTGTTGTAGAAAGCAGATCTAAATGTGAAAAATGGACACTGAGGAGTCACAGACTCCCCAGATGCGTAAATACCTGGTGACACTGTTACAGCAATGTTATCTTCAGATGGAGGAATTCAGTCAACTCAACAGTGGAGCTCATTTTCTTCACAAAACTCAGAATGTTTTACACTCTCAACTGCATTTAAAACTAATGAAATTGAGACACCAATGTGTAAAATCAAATAATCTTCACTTGATTTTTAATGAAAATAAAATCTTATGGTGACTTAATAGGAATAATTTCCATCAGCTTTTGTGCTGGTGCAGTTCCTGGCCTGTTTATAAAATCAACACCGTACCACAGTGATAACTTTAACATTTGAGGTTCATGAACACATTTGATCAATAATTTGATGGCTAAAACCAAAGTAAACAAATAAATTGTACCTTATTGATTATATTTGGAGGACCATGTATGCAAATGCTGTCAGTTCTTGTCAGGTATAATGCAAAACTTTCTCCAAATATTGAGAAAATATGAAAAATTACATGAACCTGAAGTGAAAGTTGACACAGGAAACTGCAGATTTAATCAGACAGGTGGATGAAACATGAAGTAATTCCTGATAAAACTGTTGCAATCCTGATCATTTTGGGGTTGATTTGATAGCTGTAGGGATTTAAAGACAAAATTTACCCTAAAACCACAACATCCTCTTTCCTTCTCACATTTTCTGAATTCACTTATCTTTTGGGAGCCAGATGGGGAGCTTTGTGGGGCAGCTAGTTAATGATAAGTGACATAGAGGCTGTGTGTGTTTGTCTTTTTTCAGATTGAAATTGTGATGTCTAAAAGTGTGCTGATTTGGGACGCCTCTATTCACTATTCACTTATTCTATTCACACACATTTACATGCCACTGGTGCAGCAGCGGGAGCAAATTCAGGTCCAAGAACACATGAATTTGTGACTTCAGGGGCTGGGGATCGAATCCCTGACTGTCAGACCATCTAAATAATGTGCTCATTATTTCGAGAAAGTTTCAAAACCGGTTAGGATACTGAGTTAAAAATGCAATCATTATTTTCCCGCTTTTATTACACTGGCATAAATGGGCTTCCACAAAAATCAAATCTCTTGATTTTATTCCTTTGTGGACCTTTTTCCTCTCACATACCTTTTATAAACACACATACAGATGTAACTCTGTAAAATAAATCTTCTTCATATCAGTTTCTCATTGAGCTGTCCATTGCATGTCGTCTGGAAGGCTTTAAACTCTTTAAAAACGTCTTTCCTTACTTCCTAGTGTCACATTAATGCTTGCACACCTTCCCTCCAGCTTCCTTTTCCCTGAGTGAATGCCTACAGGTCTTTTTTGACCTCAGGCGGTTTCTCCTCTGTCTTGTTGGACTGGTTCTGGTTTGGGCTCAGCAGCTTTAGCAGATCGTGTAGAGCTTTAATCAGCTCAGCACCAAACTCATGAGCATCCTGGAGGAGAAACACAGGAAGTGAATGGTACTGGGAGGGAATAACAGTACTTTTAAACAGATTTTCCACTGCTTATAGGAAAGAAAAGGTCAAAAGTATTTTTTCAGGAGCTTCTTGATGGGATTAGCCAAATAAAAAAGTAAAGACCCTTTGTTTACTGTAGCTGTGCATCCTGGGAACCAAAAAGTTTCTCACAAAGAACAGTGGCTTTACACTGACAGATTTCTGTCTCTAACAGGAAATGTCTGCAGTTTAATAAATATGTGGGGGAGTTTCATGGACTTTTTAATGAAAAATCTGGCAATGTTCAATAAAATCACAGGTTTTACAGACTTTAAAAAGTAGATTTTCTTCATCTTTTGTCTCATGGCTTTAAGGGAACACTCGTATAACCAGTCCTGCTATGATAACTGTAATTCTCTTGCCCACTAAAGCAACAAAAACTTAATTTGCTGCTGGTCTGACCACTTATTTAATGTGCAATGTTCTTTATAAATATGTATTTTTAATCAAAAACCCCTTCTGGTGATCTAGTGGCTAGTTTGCATGCCCCATATGGAAAAGCTGTAGCCCCTGGTTTTACAACTCTATCCACTGTCCTATCTCTCCAGTAAAAACCCCCAAAATAAATCTTTAAAAATGAAAGAAAGAAAGACACCCCCCCCACACACAATCACAGACAACAGTGAAACTGTTAAGAAATAGCAGACTCACAGTGTCTGGACATGAGTGCTTGCAGGAGATGTGGAAGTTAATCCTGTTCTCTCCACAAATGCTGTAGGAAACCCCATAACCGTCATCAGCCACCTGAAAGAGGAGTATGCTGTTTATAAACATGGCTGACTGGTGAATTTCAGAACACACATAAATGTAAAAATGGAGGAGAGCACTGACCGGTCCAAAGCCCCCTCCACAGGAGATGTACTCTGGATGGTTAGCCAAGTCAAACAGCTGCACCTGCATGGCAGTCTGACTGGTAGACAGACGCCACGGCTCCGACAGCACCTGAGATATGCACAAGAAAACAAGCATAAGTTTGCTGTAGTGGCTAATAGATGAGCCTAATCAAACAGCTTTAAAAAGATAAACCAAGCAGGGTATTCTCGGTTTCACCTCATTCAAGAAAGGAGACTCCACACGGAGATATTTGGACAGTACGTAAAGACAGAAGAAGTGTCTGTCGATGCCTCTTCCTGTCATTGCCATGCGGTAAAGATGTTGGTGCTTCTCTGACGCAGCGCGGAATAAACGCCTGCACACATCTGCAGCCTGGTGGAGATAAACAAGAGGTAAGACTGCTTGGCATATCAAGAGAGAAAAAAGGCAAAGAACATCTCACAGAGAGCTTTTCACATTTTGATCATATAATCAACAATTATTCTCTGCCTTAATTCTGATGAATGATATTTCTTAAATCAAGTATAAGCAGATTTAGGGTCTGGCAAACGAATATTCAGATTAATTTGTAGTCTGTGTGATGTAAAAGCCTTAAAAAAACATGTAATTGAACCTCTGGTCAAATTAATTAGGTGGGAAAGAGCTTTTAAGGGATTAACATTGGAAGGTGTACAAGTCAGTTTTTTTCAACACAGATGACGTAGTGGAAACTCATAAAACCCGTTTATGTCTATTATTAAAGCTTTAAAGGGTGCATAAGAGTTGCATCTTGAAAAAAGTCACAACAATACTATTTTTTTTACTATATTTATATTCCCTATCTTGTCCTAAACATCTAAATGAAACAGTGATAAACTATTTAGCAATTTAACCTTTTGGGGTATTGGTTGGAGTGAAATCATTCCTCTATTTAAGAAGGGGTAGCCAAGCACCAGCCTCTTAGCTAGTTATCAATCCCACACATTCATTTGTATTGCCTGCATCTTCACTGCACAAAGAACTCTGGAACAACTAGGAAATAGGCTAGTAGGGCCTTTTATTTATTTATTTTTTTTTAAATTTTTTTAATTTTTTTACAGCTTTTTTCATTCAGAGCCTCAAAGCCATGCATGTAAACAAAACAGTGAAACACTATTTCAATCAGGACCACTTTGTCAAGAAACACATGATTTGCAGCTATAATTTTTTCTTTATTAGCAGTTAATAATGAATACTTATGCTGTTATTTATATTTGGTGGTGTGAAAGCATTAAGCAGGAACAACATGTGTTCCTGCTCTTACTATGCCGATAGGGAAGGCATAAGGCAACGAGACATGCAGCAAAAAACCCAGAGCAGAGCAGACATCAGAGACAATGACTCTGGTTAAGTCAGAAGTCAGAACGAAGGAGGAGCTGGGGTGGAGGAGGGCTGCAAGAGAAGCTTGGCAGAACATAACCAGGTAAGAGCAGTTCAAATAAGGCAGCATGAGAGGGATTAGCCAATAGCACGCTTAGAGCAAATCAGATGGCTGTTAGCTGATGAGGGCTAAATGAGATCAGCTGATCTCAATTATGGCAGCGCTCAACTCTGGCCTGAACAAACACTTTATGCTCAATTTCATAAACAGATATTGTAGGGTCTGGATGGACGAGACATGAGATGTGGTAAGCCCGAGAGCCTGAGCTCAAGGCGATACAACCCTTGCCACAAGAATTTGCAGATTGTGTTACACGTTTGCAGATTTGTTGCAGCAGAAGTATTGCAAAGGTCGCGTGTAAAGAGGCAGCAAAAATACTCCGACTTCTCAATAATCAATAACTATGTACACACTTACAAACCGCTCCACATATTTGCAAATCATTGTGTTAATTTGTAGGTCTGTGTATGTATCAGTGGATGTGCATAGCTATGGATCAAGTCACACATTTATGGATGTGAGTAAACTTTTACAATAAGTTTCTCGACAAAAATAGCTCAACATATCTTTCTATTGTCCTCTATGTGTTTGTTATGCTGACTCCACACCAGCAAGACTGTTTTCATCATATTTTTTTAATGAATACAATTTCTACCTAATATTGTCTTAATATAATTATTCAAAGGACATCACCCAAGTAAAGTCTTTATGATGGAAAACTTGAAATTGATTCAAGGGATACAGGATAAAACCTGAATTTTTTTTTCATTTTGACCACAACATTAAGATGACAAAGGCATGACTGTTTATATCACAGTGTATTGGACTGTTTCTTTAAGAGTGTCTCTGGTGTAAACTGAACTTTGTTTGACACGTCTTCCATAAATTAAAAATACTACTACAAATCAGTTAAGTTGGAAGCATACAAGTGCTTGAAACCATTATGTACTTAATCAAAATGTCCTCAAAAAAGGCACAGAAAAAAGATGAAAACTGGGATACAGTTTTCATGGACTCACCTCTCCATCTTCCAGCGCTCGGACGAAGGCACTGCTCTCACTGGTGCAGGAACGAACTGTCTCAGTCCTGCCCTCCCTGAACAGACGAGTCATGGAGGCTTCGTATGTCAAACAAAACGTTCCCCGGTACTGGAGCAAAAAAACACAAAAATAGTTCTTTCAGCTCAGCTGTCACATGTGCAGAGTGCAGAGCCAGAGCAGCAGTTTGTCTGCCCACCTTTTGATCATTCTAATGTGGATTTAAATGTAATGTATAAACATTTTAGACAGCGACACTCACCCTGTAATAAGCTAGTTGAATTGCAATCTGAATGAAGGCATCTGGGCTGACTTTGCACTTCTTGATCTTTCCTTTGCCAAAGTCTCTGAAGACGAAAACGTGGAAGTCTATGTCGTCTGCCAGGGCCTGGGCCACTTCCAGAGAATGAGAAATCTGCTCCTCGCACTGAGATGGATAAATTAAAACAGTTCACATCAGCAGGAATGAGATGCAGTTTCACTGCCATAAAACAAGCCGCTTTATTTTGGCTTTTTAGTGAGCAGTCAGCCTTTTAAAGAGTATATAATATGGGTTTCCAGGTAATATGACACACATATGCCTTTTGTTTGTCTTTACTTGAGTTAATGATTGTTGAACTCGTCTGTGTGGACGACTAATGAGAAGTTGCAGCAGCTCTGCAAAAGCCTTGTTAACTTCATATTCAAAGAAAAGGTATTTCCTGGCAGATCTCATATTCTCCACCCTGACTGTGAGCTTCTAGCATTCTAGCAGAGTCCCTCAACTGAACTTTTTCCATCATAATTTATGTAATTCTACAAGAAAGGCAAAACTTGCCCTTATACAGGAATCATCACAGCTTTTAATTAGACTTTTTGAACCACACCATCAAATGTAAAAATCAGGCTAGAGCTGAGCTTTAGCTCTAAATTCAATAAAATGACATTATCAAGTGATAAAAGTACATTTGCCTTTTTCAGGGGTAAATTATCTGCCTGTAAAAATATGATTTCTCCTAAAATGACAAAAGGAGTTAAGGAATAAAGGAAAATGTGTGAGCTGACAGCTTACCTCTGGAGGGATTTCCCAGTTCAGCTTCTGTGGCCGTGGTAAAGATGAATCTACTTCTCCTTTGCAGTGACCCTCTGAGTTGTAGCCAAGATGGAAACAGTCGGTAGCCAACGTGGTCTGTATAAACACACAGTAACACACAAAGGTAAAGGCCTCTTCTTAGATTCATTAAACATAAATGAGCATCACACTTTTCTTTCACTTTCTGACCTCCCATAAGTGTGCTAACACGGGGGCATCCGCCCACGAGTGCTCTCCGTTGACGCCAGTCTTTCCATTCTTGAAGTAGACGACTGAGAAGGACTTGTCAAACCATCTACGGGAAATAATTACACCGATAAAACAACTTCAAAAAGCAGTTCCCTTATTATGAATTCACAAGAAAGTGTTCAGTTTCTTAAGTTACCTGTCATAACACTTCCCATGCAGCAATGATTTAGCGTAGCGGTCTAAGCTAGCTACTGGGTCATCTCCAATCACGCCCTGTTCGTCATCATCCAGGCACACAAAGAAAGCGGCTTTCTCTATACAGTCCAGAGAGCGTTTATTCAGCCCACTGCTGAAATACTTCTCTCTGGCCTTAGCCCATGGAGTTCTAGAAAATATTTCAAAAGAAAATCATACATTTTGCTTCAGATTCTGTGTGCTGTAAGTTCCATCTGATTTATTCACATTTGTCACATGACACTGACCTGTCTCCAGCGGTCAGTGCTCCCAGATGTGCCTCTCCTTCACAGGGAGGTGACGGGTCGTCGAGGATCCTCTGGATCTGGAATTCAATCTCTCTGGGGCATAAAAGTCTGCCAGCCTGATATACTTTTAGGCGGAAGTAGCGCCCTCTGTGGTAAACAGCGATGTAGTCACTGTCCTGCCAGTGCTGCACGGTGTCTTTGAACAACATAAGAAAAAAAAGCCTCAGGAAAACACAAAAAATGCTTTAACTTACCTAAACAAAGACAAATCATACAAGCACAAAAACAGGGTTAGGGTTAAAGACAATCATAAGCCTTGCCCTTGGGTTTTTTTCAAAACCTGAATTGGATTAAATAATTGAAATCTGCTTCTCAGATGTACAAATCATCTCATTGGCCTTCTTAATCCTCCGAAAGCTTGAAAAGAATAATCTGAACACATTTTGAGATTTACCAGGGTATATTCTGTGAATTAGTTTCATTTTCTCCAACAAAAGTAGGGCTTTTGTTCCTCATAACATTTTTAAACAACTTAGCAGCTGTTGCAAGAATGGTAATCATAAGTTAAGTGGGAGGACATAGGAATTTAGGGTTGTTTTGTGATCTGACTCTTCTCATCAAATCATATAAAAAGGAGACAGAGCTTTATTATGTCCTGATGAAGACCTGTGGTGAGTCGAAACCCATGGACATCACTGTTAAATTAAGGATTTTTTATCACATCAGAGTGTCCCGGTTTTTCTGTTCTGACTGCCATGGACTATATTTGCAAATAATCTCTCAAGTCATTATTTAATTGTTTGCTGTTCAAAGTTTGTCCATCCATCCTGAAGAGTACCTGATCCCAGTTATATTTTAACCAACATTTTTGACCCCTTGCAGCACTCACCCTTCTCTCTCTATCATATAAACTCATACTCTATTCACAACAGAACATAGACAACATGCCAGATGTTGAATCTAAGACCATTTCATGAGTTTGATGGCAGAAGTAGAACCAGGGCCACGTTTACCACCGTGTAATATCTGTTCTTCTTTTAACAAAAGTCTGTAAATGTCTGGGAAGTGAGGAGACCAGTTGCTGGGCTGTTGAGAAAAGAAAGTCGTCCCATTCTTGTCTGACGTAGGATTCTAGCTGCTCAGCAGTAACAGGTTTTCTTGCAGGTTTTTTTTTTGTTGTTTTATGATGCTCTAAATGTTTTCTACTGGTAAAAGGTCTTTACAGAAGACAGGCGATTCAACATTGAGACTCTGCTACTGTGAAGCCATGCTGTTGTGATGGATGCAGTATGTGTTTAAGCATTGTCTTGCTGAAATATGGAGGCCTTCTTTGAAAAAGTTGTTGCCTGGGTAGGAGCATATGTTGCTTTAAGACCTTTATATACTTTCTTAGCATTGATGGTGCCTTTCCAGCCGCCCACGGCATAGGCACTAATGCAACCCCATACTATCAGAGATGCATTCATAATAAACTGAAGGGTCCCTCCTCTGTAGTATACGGACACTGTATCCAAGGTTTCCAAAAAGAATTTCAAATCTGACCACAGGACAGTTTTCCATTTTGCTTTAGTCCATTTAAAATGAGCTTTGGCCCAGAGAAGACAGTTGTTTCTAGATAGTCTTCACATATGGCTTCTTCTTTGCATGATACAGCTTCAACTTGCATTTGTGGACAAGCTTGTGTTGACAGAAAATTATATCTGGAAGTGTTCCTGAGCCCATGCAGTGATTTCCAGTGCAGAATCTCTGAATATTTCAATGATATCATGCTCTGTAGATGGTGGGATATTCAAAGTCTTCACAATCTTACATTGAACGTTTCTCTGAAATTGATACACAATTTTTAGACGCAGTGTTTTGCAGATCGGTGAACCTCTGCCCATCTTTACTTTTAGAGACTGTGCTTCTCTAAAATGCTCCTTTTATACCCAGCCTTGGTACTGACCTGTTGCCAATTAACATAATTAGTTGCAAAATGCACTTCCAGCTGTTTTTCATTAGTACCACTTACTTTTCCAGCCTTTTATTGCCCTACCCCTACTTTTTTAGATGTGTTGCTGCCATCAAATTCGAAATGAGCAAATATTTTTCATGAAATGGTAAAATGTCTCAGTTTCATTATCTAAAATGTTGTTTATGTCCTCTGTGAATAAAATAGCATACATGATGCAAATCACTGCATTTTGTTTTTATTTACACACTCAGCGTTCCAAATTTTTTGGAATTGAGGACATAATTGACTTGTAGACTTTACTACTACATTGTGTTTTACATTGGGCCCTGCCCTCTGAGAGCCACTTTCTCTCCCTTTAAGCCCGGGTAACTTCACACCCTGGTAGGAACGTGTGAATAAAAACTTGGGCAGACTGTGCACAATTCTCCAGAAATGTTTCAAGTGTGCATATGCATAAGATAACAGACATGCTCATAGGAACAATCGGTAAATAATGTTACCTTTATATGATACAGTGATGTATCACCAGTTAAAAGTTCCTTAATTCACTGATAATATACACATTTCCAGGACATTCCTGTTCTTATCGTACTGGTTTGAAACAGAGAGATTTCAAACTACTACCTGTTATTGTTCCTGGGATTCGACAAGTGTCAAACATCCGCTCAAACTGATAGGAACAGCAAGGAACTGCAGACCTCAACAACAACTGAGCAGGAGGAAGAAGAATGGGCCAGTGCCACAAAACAGGAGGGAGAGACAAAGAAGAAGGATAGAAAATACAGAATAAAGTTGGGATGAAATAGAAAGAGAAGCAGGAAAAAGGGGGCAAAAACGATGAGGAATGTGTGGGCAGAAGAAAATAGACATTATTTAGAAACCCAGACAAACCTGAGATGAAAATAGGAGGTGAGCACAGACAGATGAGAGGAGACAGGATGTGCTGTACAGCAGACATATCATGACTCAGACAAAACACGCACACTGTCTTTTCTATCATGTGTGTGTTTGTGTCAGTCTCTTTACCGGTCTCCTCTCCAGGAGTGCGTGTGGTGTTGAACAGCCGCTCACACTGAGCTGAACACAGAGGAATGGAAGTGCCGGGGACAAGAATCTAAGGTAGGGACAGGGGAAGGTGAGGCCGAAGAGGAGAGCGGTGGAGGAAAAGCGTTGAGTAAAGAGAGGGAGGGATGAAAAAAAAATATATTAGAGACCAAACAAGAAGGTAAATAAGGAATCAAGCAAGCAAAAATGAGGGGTACAAAAACAAGGGAAAGAGATGAGAATGGTATGAAAACATGGGGGCAAAAAATGTGATGAACATGCAATAATCACCAACATCTATGGCACAAACACTAATGGTGCTCACACAGTCCAGACAAAACCTCATTCATTGCTATAACAATGTGATTACTTTTAATATCATTAACATTTCAATGTTCAATGAAATACTGTTATCAAATCTGACATATTTTCATTGACACGTCTCCTGTTGCCATAGCAAAGAGACATGAATAATGAATGCCTCCAGCTGACTGCCATCTGAACTCACAGGTTGGAGCTCTTCTCTGTTGAGTTTACGTCGATATAAGAAGAAACCATGAATGGTGTTTCCAGCTCGGGCTGCCTGGATGGGTGTGGGAGTCACATGTAAGAAATCCTGGAGAGACGAAAAACATGAAGGCAAAATAAATATGACTGAATATTGATCAAACAGAATTATAGGGCAATTATCTTCTTAATCTGTATTTTTTTCTTAATATATTTGACAGAGAAAATTTACTGGGCTAACTAAACTCTAAAAACAATACCTCTCCTTCTAACAGACAGAAACAACAAAATATTGTTTTTTAATGTCTACTTGTGAAAAACAAATGCCCACATACGGTGTGAAAAATAGCCTTAAACATCTCAAAGCCAATTAAACTGAATAAATTAGCCCTCAAGGCCATGTTCAGTCGACATGTCCAACATTAGACTCGCTCAACCCACAGTGAGGACAATAACAGATTAAAAGGTTTACATACCATGCCATAATAGTTACTGTTGACCATTATTGGACTTCGTCCACGCAGATATACATATTCCTCCCACCAGTCACTGACCTGAAGAGTTCAAGAACAAACACATATAACATTTAGAGAGAACGCTAATGTTGCCTGCTCTTAATCACTCACATATTCAGAAAAGGTAAATTATTCAAACATCACGACCTCACAAAGATATACATTGTTAATGGAATTTTAGATTTCTCTAGGAATGCTTTGCTTTTGGACATTAAAGTGACGTTTGGCTACACTGAACAGGAGCGTTGTGGTCAGACACTTACATAGTTGGAGGCCCAGAGAGCTTTGAGCTTGAGGTACCATTGCAGGCGCTTACCAAGGCTGCTCTCAAACTCTGACGCCAGCTTGGCCATGCGTTCATACTTTTCATCGTCCAATAGTGGCCGCATGGATTCCAGGTACTAAAAAGCAAACAAATAAACAAAAACAATCACATGAAATCTAAGAATTAAAGCAAAATAATGTGGTTTGATAATCACAGAACCCAAGCAGAAGGTTCACAACCAATGGATTAACATAAATTAACACCCACAGTAAAAATATTTTTTTCCCATTACATCTAGACCAATCTGAATATATCTCAGTTCAGAAGGTTAGAAACAGAGTTTTTTTTTAAATCAAGTGTTTAAACAGAATACACAACAAAATTCAGACGACAACACAGCAGATTTGGTGCAATAGAGGCAGCAAAATGATGAATGTGATAAAGAGATCCATCTGTTTCATGGTTGGAAATCAGCGTGTGGTCATTTCCTCTGCTTCCTGTGACTTCTCACCCTCTTCACTGTGTCCTTGATGGCCGGCACAGGCAGGTTTGGCAGCGACCCCTGGTAGCTGTAGAGCAGAGGCTTCCTGCCAGAAAAGATCCGCACCAGTGCCTGGAAGAGAAACACAATCAAAATGCAACGGGGAGGACATAAATACAACTCCTTTTTTTGTTCTATTTCTTTTTAAAGTAATGTTACAGAATATTTTTCCCCAAAAAATATTAATATAAATCTTTTGTAAGGGATGGATATTTTAATAAGAAATTTACAAGTTAAAATCACAGAACTAGGGAGAAAAAGTTTGTTCGGAGAGGAAAATATGACACTGACCACCCAGACTTTGGTGGTGTTGGACATCCTTCCATGCTGCTCAAACAACCAGCCGTGGTAGGAGAGGAGCTGCTTGAGGCACAGGCGCATAGTGAAGATAAGAAGGAGCCAGAGCATGGTACTGAACACCACTGCTGAAACCAGCGTCTGGCACTGGGTACTCATGGACTGACTGGAAACAGTCAGAGTCAAAGGAAGGATAACAAATGAAAAAGTAAGTAAGATGGATGAAACAAGAATATTTTGCCCCACTTCTATGTTTCTAAATTTAAAGTAAAATTTCCCAAAAACATTAAAAGTGAAATAAATCTGGTTTACATTTATTGAGCCACATAAATAAAGAACCTCAGGTTGAGTTACCTGACAGGCAGGTGCTCCTGTATCTTGGCTATGAGTCCCATGGAGGGATCAGAGCGAGTGTACATGGTCGCCAAGATTGCTATGACCACAAAAAGCCAGGAGGAGGGACTGGCAGGATACACTCCTGTTATCACACTGTTCTGTTTGGATGAGAAAAGAGATTATAATCAGAACACTTAAAGGTACTAATAATTTTTCACTTCATTTAGCTCTAGGTCAGATAAGTTGTAAATGAAGATGAAGTTTTATGAAGACTGTGTCAGGTTAAGGTGGCATTGATTAAACCACTGCTTTAAAAACAAACAGCATTAGACCTTAACCTGCAAGGAAGACCCAATGCTAGCTGTGGGAGCACCAAGATTAGAAGCTCTTAGCAAACCAACATGACATTGCCAACTAGCTTTGAACTGTGTTGTCTAGGAACAACCCATTTTGATTAGTTTCTTCTATAAGTCCCTGTAAGGCAAAATCAGGTGAGTCTCTAAACATGCTAGATATTTTGAAATTAAATTTCTGTATACATGTGAAAATGTAGAAAATAATGTGGGACTGAATTTTGAATTTAGACTGCTCTGAAGTTTTTTTTTACCACTTTTGGGACGAGATTAATTTTATCTAGGGCAAATGTGGTGGTCGCTCTCATTTGTCACTTGAACCAGGTGCATCAGGAACCTACATCTTTTCCTGCTAAAGGTTTGTATAAAGCACTATCTTGCATGTCTTTAATCCTGAATAATTAGAAGAAGCAGGCTGTGACTGTGTCTCTCTCAAAGCAGCAGCCGTTAACTCCCTGCTCTCTGCGCAATGCTGAAGTTCAGTGAAGTATCTGACAAAAGACACTGTCTGTGTCTGCCAGGTTTGTGAAAATGAAAGTTTCCACGTCCTATTAGGCCTGTGCTCTAAAATCAATATGGCGATATATCATCACATGCACCTTACCAATGCGTGTATCGATACAGATTTTACAGCAGTTTTAACATATGTAATACATCCCCATGGTGCAGTTAACAAAAAAGCCAGCAGATGGCAGCAGTCGTGAAACTGCATGATATAGCGCATGCCTCAGCTCTCACACCAAAACAAGCAAGAGGTGAAACTCACTCCAGGTAACGTGGATCATAGTTTTTATCTACTGCCAGCAAGAATAAAAGCAACACACTAGATTATTTCAGGTTTCTTCAAACTCTGAAAGTCAGGAGTTGGCAGTTAATCATGCAAGCTGTGCGATACACAAGGTAAATACTGGTAAATACAACAACCACAATCTTCATCGAAACACGACACAAGGCTAATCAGCAGTTAGCAACAACAGCTAGGCTCAGCTGGCTTACTTCATCTGTGTTGTCCTGACACAGAGCATCACTGAGTGATGCTGTTAAGTCAAAATTTCCCTCAACTTATAAACAGGATCAGGAGATCCTGAGCAACGCTTCCTGCTAAACTGAGGTGAACAGTGTCGCTGATAATGAAGGCTTCAAGCAGCTGTCTAAGACAATGCTCTTTAACCCTTACTCATCGGTTTGTTACAGAAACAGGGGTGCTGGTTTCTGCATAAGTAAAGCAAAAAGTCATTCCTACAAATGTAAGTGGGCTTATAATAATATGAAAGGAGAATATTATATTATAGAATATTTTAATTTCTCATAATAAGAGCTGCCTTTTGTGACTGAAATTTAGCCTGGTGGATAATAGCACAGTAATCTGTCGTACAAAAAACCTAAGATAAATTCATTTTTTATCACTTTCCAGAGACTCTAACCTTTTATTGATCTAATTTTTTCTCACATATACTTCACAAGTTAGCTTTTTTTCTTCACATTGCTTCTGAATCTGAATGAGTGATTGAATAGAGGTAACACCCACACACAAACAGTTCATTGTAATGTGTGACAGTTATTATAGATTGATCGCACACACTACAATAGTGAATAACTCATAATAACAAGCTTTTGTTTTCATGAGGGCCCTTTAGAAAAGATTATACTTCATTAAAAATGCTATAAATCTGTAAAAAAAAGAGAAGAATGAGTAAATTATTAAACTGTTACATAGAAAGGCTGACTGAAAAAAATCAAAAACTTGAGATATTCCTCAGCATGCAGCCCTGATTCAGATGCGAGTGCTGACGTGCAGAAAAGAGAAGAGAAAGCAGTAATAACTTAGAGAAAGTGGCACACTGTGAGTTTGACTGAGATTATTATAGACAGTTTGGGGACAGAGACAAAGGCTAAGCACAAACAAACTAAACATCCAAACAGGCGTGACAGCCAGAGAGGATTTACCTTGAGTCTGATGATGCGTTTCTTCCAGGAGCGCACACCTGAAAGGTAGATCTCAGTGAGGGCCTGGTGGGACAGCTGCAGGTCGATGCCCTCCGGGGTGACCGTGAACTGGAAGGCCACGGCCTGGTGGGCTTCTGCCATGATGACTGTGCACAATGATGAGAATGAGAGAGAGGGGGAGAGAGAGAGAGATGAGGTGACAGAGGAAAAAAGTAAAAGTAAACTGTCAGTTTAAAGAGTCAGCAAACAACCTACAGGCAAGTGTCAAACCTCAAACATCTTACACAATATACATGATATAACTGCAATTACCTAAGGTGTAAACATAAACTTGTACAAATACTGACAGAGCTAAGAGACTAACATTTGCTTACAGCTGAAAGCAACCATGTTTCCATGTACAAACAAACCCGTTTAAATGTCTGGTGTACATTATCAGGAGTGTAAACAAACAGGATGAGCCTACAGCCAAACTGCCATTCAGATTAACAGGAATGTAAATGATCTGATATGTGCCACAAGCTTTCTACCAATGCTCTTTAAATTTAGAAGATAATAATCGCATGAAGAAACACATCTGATCAGTCCTTGTATAAACCTCTAAACAGCTTATTATTCCACCAAATGACCCACTTCAACATAGGGTACTGGGAGCTGCATGCAAGCTGTAACATGATAAAGAAATACAAAGAAATAATGTAATCAGCCAATGCATTAGGCTTTGTGAAAAACTGCCACCACTGTGAAACTCTGCAGCAAAGCGAGTCCTGGTGGTAGTGAGCTCTGTGAAGGGACTCGCAGATGATTCATCAAACTGATGATGAATTGCATAATTTTCTCTGTGTCTTTTTAAAACATCAATGTGGTGCATGAGTGCTTTAAAGAGGAGCTGAAAAAGACAGAGCATTATTTTTTGAGTTCTTTGAAATGCAAAGTCAGCTTGAAAACAACACAGTTTGATGGGAAAGTGCTGACTGAATGCTAATGTGATTGTGTATTTTTTTTGTTTAAGGCAATAACTGCCGTCTCTTGACAAAGGGAATTGATTTTCCTCCACAAATAGGCTATGGATAATGCCCTGAGGTTCAGTCACACTGACACGGCTGGACTGCAACCCTGCTGAGGCCACGTCTGCTCGCAATGTGTGTTTAAAATAGGCAAACACACTGACAATTCCCTCATCGTCCTCAGGTCCCATTGACATTCTGCTTTAAAGGTTGAGTCTGCGGCTAACGGTACATTAAAGCTTCTTTTATTTAGAGCCAACACAAACAAACACACCTGCTCACAGCAGAGAAGTCCCACTATGAAATGCTAGTTCCTGAATTTTAATACCAATATCCCTTTGAGTGAACTGCATGATTAAAAAGCTTAGACTGCAACTTTGATTCCCAATTCCCTTAGAGCTCATGTTGTTACAGCTGTGTTGGAAAAGGCTGCCAAACAATAAGAGAGATTAGCAGTGATATTTTTGATAAGGCTTGGACAGATTATAAATTAATTAGGGTATTAATAAAGGCTACGAATTGTAAAGCCTGCTCACATCTGACACAACCATGTTTTTTTAAAGCTTGACATAATGACTTAAAACAAGTTAAAAAGCTCATCAGAAGGCACATCAGCACTGCTCCTTCAGTTCAGGGCATTCAGCAGGGACAGAGCGACACCAACAAAGTTTGTGTTCACTGGGTAAAAGGTTAACTCCTCAGAAACGCTCCTAACATCTGAAGAGTAGATGACGACTGAAATGAAAAAGATCAAAAGAATAACAAATCCAATATCATTAGGTCAAAGAATTTGAACACATATTGCAGAAGCTCATCAGCGTAAATGAGGATACTAGATGACATCACCTTCAGTGCAAAAAAGGAAAACTTTTAAATGAACTCCTTTATTCAGAATACAAATAATCAAATGTGGTAATGTCTAACTAAAATAAAACTAAAAAGGAAATGAGTGCATCTCAGTGAATTAGAATATCATGAAAGAGATCTTTTTTTTCCAGTTTCCAGTTGTTTTGCTGATATTCTATATGCCGTTATTTACAAAGAGTTTCAGCAGATACCGATGCAGACATTTAACTGAAATTTAAACCAGAACTTTGGTCCCTAAAACACACAATCTAAAGTTTTAGGTTGAAAAAATTAACAAATTTCATTCCTTAAAGCACATTATGAAGTGAAGGGATGATGATAAATAAATAAAAAGACTTCAGCTGCCATAATTTCGTAACCTGACACGCCAGATGGATTTGTTTCACACATCCATCTGGAAAACCTCTGATATACAGCATTTGGGAAAGGGAAGAGCCTTTGAAAAAAAACTCGGAGTGTGACTGGATGAACATTCTGTCTGTCACATCTTTACAGGCCAATCAGAGCAACAAAACACGTGACGTCATTGCAGCTACCGAGGTGCGCATGCGCATCTACCGAGGAATTAACTCCATACAGAACTGCATAACGCGAACCATGGCATCTGTAGACATGTCAGTACACAACTTTTGTTGTTTTTGAAAAGAAAACAACTCACTGCTGTTCTTTGTTCTCCTTTTAACAAAGAGATGTCAAGTTCTGATAAAACTGGCGTTTTAGCAGCATCTACGCTAATCTCTTCCACCATAACAGCACCGGCATCCTGTTGCTGCAATCCTATTCAAAATACTTTTACTTAACAGGAGGACTTCAACCTGGTCACACACAGTTTTGAATTCCAAATCAAAATTGTTCTTGCAATGTTAAAGCTTCAATAAGTCTCTTAACTCTAAACATTTGAGGGGATTTTATAATCAGAAGTGAAACTCTTTACATCCTGACTTTTAAAGTGTGCATAACATTAAAGTAGCTTACCTCTAAGCCCCTGTCTTACCCATACTCAGTGTTTCAATAGGTTGGATTGCAAAAGGAGATGCATGTGAAAAGCAAGACTAGCAGCTAGAAGAGCCCAATATTTAAGTTTGTTGCTAAGTCCTACAAATGATGTAGTGTATGGTCAGAGGTGAAAAAAGTACAATACCATTGTACTCAGGTAAAAGTACAGTTACTCTGGTTAAAATTTACCTGATAGAAATAAAACTACTGGTCTATAAATCTACCCAAGGTAAAAAGTCATTCATCCAAAATTTACTCACAGTACTGAGTAGCTCCTTTTGGCTACCCAAGGCACCGGTACAGTAAAATATGATCACTCTGTAATGTGCAAAAACAACAAGAGGGTATAATAATCTCCAAACTAGTTGTTTATTATGAGGTGTGACATAACCTAAAGTAAAATACAACAGCTGTTTTGGGATAAAATGTGAAATCAGTATCTCTATGTGCTACTGACTGTTGTGTAATCAGAACCAATCTACTGGCAGCCTTTATAATTTCATTTTAGTCTTAGTCTTTGGATTAACTGTTTTCAAGTTTTAGCCACATTTTAGTCATTTATAACCTTTAACTATAGTTTTAGTCGACGAAAACTCAAAAACATGTTGGACCAATTTTAGTCAACTTAAAGTCTTTTATTTTGGTCTTTATTCTGGCTGAAAGCATTTCTTTTCTTTTCCATAATCTCATCAGCCAAATTGTAAAAATAGTATAGCTGTAAAACACTCATAATAATTAATTATCAATACTTTAATTGATTTAACATGCACTGATAAAAATACTGACATACTTGTACGCTCAATGGAAAAATATTCTGGATTTTAAATGTCCAAAAGTCCAGCACTAACAATTTAGTTTAGTTCTAGTCTCTGTGACAAAAACTAAACTTACTTTTCATCACAGTTTTATCAACAAATATTTATTTTTAGCTAGTCTCATCTCATTCATGGAAAAAAGGTTTTAGTAATGATTTTAGTTGACGCCAGGGTTGAAGATGAACTTTTTCCCCTACCTGCCACTTTGGCTGCTGGATTTAAAAATCTACCAGCCACTGATATTTTAACCACTGTTTGTACAGTGATTCCTGGGATCTTTTACTCATGTATTATGATATGAGACACATTTGCACCATGAGCTAAGTTATCCATTGAGTTAGAGTTCCCGCCTGACATTAGGTGCTCCTAAAGGACGCTCAGTGTTTATTCTTCATCACTATGCATTGACTATCTACTAAGTTCTTGCCTTTGAGACCCACCTTACCACAAATTATCAAGAATTACTGCAGCTCTGTCATATTGTAAAATATTTAACACTATCAAAAGTGTAGTTATACTATGCAGTGTGGGACAATATAGACACTTTGAAAGTGTTCGATTAAATACAAGTTGAATTAACACTGTTAGTTTTCTTTATTTTATGACATTAGAGGTGTGACTTTACCTGATCATCCTGGTTGAAGATTTATTCTCTTGTTGCCAATAAGGAAAGATCATATTTTACTGTATAACACCTATTTAGTTACTCAGTAAATACAGCAACCTTTAAATTAAATACTTTTTACTTTTACTGGAGTAGATTTGTAGACCAGTACTTTTAATTTTACTCAAATAAATTTAAACAAAGTAACTGTACTTATCCTTGAGTACAATAGTTGTGTACTTTTTCCACCGCTGCTAATTTCCCAACCTGGTTAGGGTTAGGGATTAGACCTCCTGGTTTGTGCTTTAAGTGCTTAATTCTTTACTTAGTACTTGATGCTTTCTAAAGTGAAAATAAGTACAATGCCTACCCAGAATATACTTTAGCAAAAGTAAATTCAGATTATAAAATTTTCTTTAAAAGCAGATATACGACAAAAAGCCACTCAAGTATAGTCATTTGAAAACATGTAGTAAGTCACTTTCCATGACAACAGTTTACTTGTCTCATTCTTGTCCTTACACAACAAAGAAATATAAACACAAACTCTACAAAGGAAGCATTAGCAAATGTATGCAACTTAACACTGAATATTAGAATATAGAATTGCAAGTTAGCCGACAGTACAAGGAGCCAAAGGGGAATATAAAGCGTTGTTACAGCTAGCTTACACGTCGTGCTGAGTGGAAAAAAATAAAAGCATAAATAAACGGACAGTTGGGATGTGAGCAGAGCGAAAACGTCTGAATTAGCAGCAGAAACATCAACATATTCAACATTAAAAACGCATATAACGTATTTTAGCACCTGTCGGTGCATAGCTGATAATAGCTATCATGCTCATAAGGCAGCAATACAATTAATGGTCGTAAGAGCAAACTAGCTGGCATTTTTAACTCCAGCCGGTATAAAAATATTAAACGCTAGCTGCTGCTAGTGCTGGCTAGCAGAGCGCCCTGCCCATTATGTAGTTAGCACGAACGGATGTCCAAAGACAGACTGAACGCTCTTTCAAAGAGTGTTGTTTCACTCACGTGCCACAACGCTGTCAGCATCATGTAAGCATACCTGCTGTTGTTGGTCACCAATTCCAGAGAACTGCATAAACCGAGCATTAACTTCTATCGTCGACAGTGCGCCCCTGGTCTACCACAGTAGGGTCGGCCCTCCTCTGAACAACTGTACCGTTACTACAGATGCTCGCCTGGCTGGAGATGATGCTGCCTTCAAATACTGTCAGAAATGTCGCTATCATGCAGTGACACATGGTTCTCTGATGTCTGAGCCGTTACGTTCAAGGGGCGGAGAGGTGTGTTAGCTTATGTCAACATGAAACTGGTAAAAATTTAAATGCACGGTAAACTTTAGTGTTTACTCATGTGGTGGTTGTGTGTTTGACGTAAAATCGTCGGCTTTTTTCTCTGTAGGGGACGTCGAAGAGTTTTTTTCTTTTATCATTTCATTGTCTATTGACATTGAACACTGATAAAAAAAATCCTCAATCATTTTAGTGTTTATAAATTTGATGTAGTTTTTACAAAATTATTAATTACATCCTGTTTTAAACATTTTCCTTCTATCTTGCTTGGGATTCACAATGTTAGTTAATCTTTTATTATTTATTGTAACAAACAAGTGATAATAAATCTTTATTTTAGGTTTTCTGTATGACAGGTCTCCAGGCCTAATTTCAGTAATGAAAAACATCTCTAAGTTTATAAAAATTAAGCTTCAAAGTAATGAAAAATTTGGCAGTAAAATCTGCCCAAGGATGGTGTAGGTGTGTCGGTTGAATAAGCAGAAGCCACACCCACTCAGGAGAAACCGACCTTAACAGTCCCCGCCCACTTTTAACAGCAGCGCTTGTTCCGGAAGTGGATTTCGCCACTCAAATCCCCCACAGACATTCTGTAAAATCCTTATTAATTTAAATGCATTAGAGTACTCATGACCAAACATTTGATTCGGTTTTCAAAAACAGAGAACAAAGCAAAGGTAGAAGATTGCGTACATATTTCTTTCCAAGAAGGGTGGAACTACATATCCCATAATCCATTGCAATTAATTTCATTTGTTGTTATTGATAGCTTTTCAGGCTTTCAAACCAAATGTTACCTTTTTTTCTACACTTACCTTTATTGTAGTGATTATTATTTGAAATTATGTACGTAGTAGTGTTATAACTTGAGTATTACAGTAGCATATTGTCAACCTTTATTCACAGCCTTGGTAGACATTCCCATGGTAACCAAAGACCCCACCAATCAGGGACATCGCTGTGAAACTCAAGGGTTGTGGGTATTTTAGGCTTTTTGGCTGAGAATATGATTGAATAAACTATGTTTTTCTTAAAATGAGTTTGATATCCTAAGAAAATTTGTGTTTTACAGGAGCATATACCATTGTTTGACCGTCAGGTAGCTTGTGGTAAGTCTAAATATATCTAATGATATGGCTAATTATCAAATCTGCTATGGAGAAAATTAGGTTGGGATTACTGCTTCCAGAACCACACTGTTGAGCCCTATACGATCCTCTCAAAAAACAATAAAAAAAAGCTTCTGATCAGAGTACTGCTGCCTGACTCTGTGCAGAGTGGAGAGAGAAGTTGGGGATTAAATGTACTGTTTTCTGGTACAAATCTTTCTGTTATGTTACTTTTAATGACCTGTAGTCCACTGTGGCTGATAGATTTGGGAAATTCAACTTACAATGAACCAAAACACAGCATGTAGCTGGCTGTTAAATTTCAATAAAGGCAGTTACATCAGCTAACGACAGACTTTAATGAGATGAAATGCTCAGTGATTCTTAATCATCGTAGCTTTAGGGGGCGAAGTAATTCCCCATCAAGACTGGTGATGTCATGGACTCAAATTTTTTGCCCTGCTCAAAAACCAAGCCAGGAAAGTTGTCACACATAGATCTCAGTGTTTTCACATGTTTACAGCAACCTTATTCCAGCATATCTAGTGTGTTAAGGAACAAAGTTGGATTTCACTTTACAGGGACTTAAAAACTACTAATCTTGGGTTGTAGCTTGAACTGCTAAGGCTCAAACTGAAATAAACACCTTTAAATGAAAAGAAACTTTTGAAACCCAGAAACTAAATAGACAGACACATGAATTTAGGGTTTATTATTGTAACCATAACAATAAGGTGGATCTCTCTTTATTTTGACCATCACTTCAATCATAATTGTTCTTTTTATCACAGGCAATAGTTATAATAGTGCACTTTTTATATTTAAATTATGATACAGACATTTCTTTTTTAAACACCTTATTCTACTGACCCTTATGAATGGAGAATAGTTTACAATCTTAGCCAGAGTTCGGGTCAATGAAAGTGAAAGTGATGTGATAGAGATGAGAGTGGTGATGGTGAGCAATCATAAAGAGTGTACGGACTGTGAGGCAAACAACTTTGTACAGTTTCTCTTGTGATGATGGCTACACGACAGGTGAAGAGGCAGACAGACAGGTAGAAGGGACAAGGCATTAAAAAGCAAGAGATGGAGCAAAATTAGCAAGCATTCAACGTGTGTGTGAGAGAGAAATCTTGCCTGTTAGGGTTTGAATATGTTATTTCAGTTTGATATTCCTGGGGTCAGTCGAAATCTCTGGAACGTAATCAGCTCAAAATGCAGCTGCCGCAAAGTTTTCAGCTCACTCACGCTCAGCTGTCATAACCCACGCACTCTTGTTGGCAGAGATAAATGTCATTAAAAACATGAGACGTAAACAAATATCAACAGAGAAGTAAGATGAGTACAACTAGTCATTACTGCAACTAGAGTTTAGCATGGAAAGGAGTGTAAATGTGAAATAATATAGAACTGGCTTCTTAAAGCTCCTGTGAGGATTTTTAGGGTGATTATGAAACAGGCTGGAATGAATAATTATGTCTTTTTAGGACCTATAAAAGCAAAAAGGTAATCAACATGACGACTAACTATTTCTAGGCAGTTACTTTTGATGTATGAAACTTTTGCCATGGGGAAGGTGCCAGAAAAAGTGATAAAATGACAGCTTTTTATCTAGTAAACTGAAAAATTCTCTACAAGCATAGCATATGACGGTTGAAAAAGTAAGGATGTGATATTTATGTAAAAACAAATAAACAAAAAAAAAATCACATGTAAAGGAAAAAAGCAAAGACGTAAGATGTAGCACTTTGACCACAAGGAGTGCTAAAATCAACACAAGCTAAAAGTTTCCCCCAGGAGCTTTAAATTAGATCTGGGTATATTTCAGCAGCACAATTCATAATCATGTACATGAAACATTAAAGTGACCAAATAAATAACATGAATGAATTGACAAAATACAAATAAATAATATGTATAAATAAATAAATAAAATATGAATAAATAAATAAATATGTATAAATAAATATAATTTAACAACATAATGGACAGATATGTGAATAAATAAATTTAAAAAAGATCAAAATAAACACAACAGTAGCATATATCTCACTGAAAACATTCTGCACTTTTGTTGCATATTGTGCTGTATGGAAGACTGGTGATGAACATTGACTAGTCTGACAGAGTGCTGGAGTATTCTAACATGACCATCCAGAGCTGCTACGTCTGCTTGCAGACATGGGGCGACTCTCCGTGGGTGAGCAAGGGTGCAGCGATGGACTACTTGGCTCGTTGGTGAACACTGACGTGAGGAGCATGAGGTGGGGGGGTTAGGACTAGGAGACTCTTCTGCTTGCTTCCAACTTTTGAAGTCCCGTTCAACAAGGAAACTGACATCGCAAGCCTTTAAAATCCGGCGTTGGGTGTTGTCCATTTATGAGTATCCTTTTATTTTTAGTAATTTTTTTGTTGTATGAGTCAGTATGTGAATACTATGGCGATTGGAGACAAGCTCGATGAGAAAGGTGGCTTCTTGTTTGATCGCTCTTCTCATTCAATCGGGGCACAAACAGCTGTGATGAGGTTCATGGAACTATTCACGCATAGTGTTTTTTATTTTCATATAGTAATGTTCATATTTCTGTTCAAATCAAAAATACTTTTCTTCAGAGCAACAGGGGTCCAATGCCAAAATCTCAGGCGCATTGTTTGGTATTGTCTCTGAGTAAAAAGAAAATAGAAAAAGAATCAAAACTGGTCAGCTTCCCAATCCTCTTCAACACTGCAGAGTGTTTTCAGTCTGACTTTACTGCTATGTCTGTGCTACTGACATCGCCCAAATAAACATGTAAACATAAATAAAAGTAAATAAAAAAATATCTTTTTCACATTCACTTACTTAGCTTACTTTGATGGTTTTCTTTACCTTAGGAGAAGACACTGCTGGAGCTCCAGGATGACGTTTCTCCTGAGAAAATCAGGACCTTTTTGCTAACTCTTAGGGTACATCTATAATTCTGTCAGTAAGGACTGGTATTTGCATGTTGCTTGATAATGATATGAGCGCACTGGTTAATTTAAGAAACTCTTTTTGGTGTCAGGTACTGTATTATGATGATATGATCGACTAGCCTATCTGATCATTTCAGCATCCTTTAGCAGGCTGATTTGCTAACTGGCATGCACATTAGCACTTCAAAATTCCTAGTTTGTTTGATCTGTGAAGCTGTATCTATGAAGGATACCAAACTGCTCATTCAAATGGTATTATTTTCATTAAAGGGTGATTCCTTAACTCCTTCTTCTCGTTTAAGGGTAGGAATCCGGGTGATCCAAAAGATCAAAAGTATGCTGAGTTGGGAAAAAAAAGCATGACAGAGGAAAAAGGCTCAATCCTTGCTATGGTCAAGCATCTTCAGTAACTCAGTCAAGGAAGAAAAGGTGTAGCTCATGGCTTGCAGGGATGCTTGAAGATGGAGTTACACTGTCTTCAGTCTGGGAGTAGTTCAGGCATCCTGCTGTGTGGTCTCACTTTCTAACCTACGGCTGGGACTGGGTTCCATTGGAGGACAGCAGTCGGGTTCTCTCTTTCGCTGAGCCTCTGCGCTGCAGAACTCCCCCACTGCCTCCGATTCCTCCGCCATCTGCCCGGTCACCCCACTCGCACCTGTCGCCCCCACCCTCGGAACGCCTCGAGTTTTGGCGGGTGGGGGTCCCGTGGGGTCGGCCGTTCTTCTCATCTGGGAAGGGATCAGGAGAGAAGAACAGGAAAGTCACTCTTAATGTAAACATGCAACAAGTTCTCAGGGACAGGGCTTCGAATTAAGCATTTTTCCTTTTTTGTTAACAAGTAAGCTGCTTAATGCACAAAAAAATGAGAAAAAGAAAGTGCTGTTTTCCCTCAGCTTCTGCAACTTTAGGGTATGGAAACCTTTCATTGTTTAGAGGTTATCTTAAAAAAGAAACAATAAGAGTTTGGTTGAACAGAAAATTACAACAGAGTGTTTGGGTTGCAGAGAGACATGACTGAAAATCAACATCCTCTTCTGTAAACACTAAAAAAAGGAGATACCAGCATTAGGAAAGTCCAGATCAATAATACATGAAAAGAAGAAAGAAGTGTTCAAGTATCAAAGAGAAACAGACCAAAACAAACAAATATAGCATCACTGATAGTGAAGTGTAATATACAGTCAAAGCAGCAAAGTGTAAATGTTTTGCTCATGTGTACACCAGTGTGTAGAAGCAGTCTTACCAGATAGGGCTTGCACCATGGGTTGATCATGAGAGCTGAGAAGCTGAGCCTGAATCGTTTCCACCACTCGTCGGAACCTGCGACTCGGACCTGCAAAGGCCCCAAGAAACACAGATGAAACCTGGGCCAAGTACTGGTAAAAACAATAGTGTTCATGCAAAATAATGCTTGTATTTCAATGCAAAAAGAGCTACAATAAATTCAAATTGAGACTACTTATTAAAAAAATTTTTAACAGTTTTCTTTTACCATGAAAAATTAGGAGTCAAACCTCTCAGCTGGGTGCAACATTTTACATTAAATGTAGTGGGACAACTTGTTAATAAAATGACAAAATAAAGATTCAGTTCAGAAATTTCTGATAAACAAGTAAAATTCACACTCTGTAACTCAGATGAAGGTTTTATTGCTAATTCTGTCAATTTAGTGAGTCACAAAACCACATATATCATGATAGTTGGCTCATAATTAAATCTTACCACGACTGTTTAAAATCATTTTTATGAAGGCATGAGATAGAGGGAAATTGAGGATAAATATCATTCTTTTATGGCAATAGAAATGCATAATTTTTCTCTACAAATATGTCATACTGCCATATTCTGAGGTTATACAGTCTCTTGTAAAAACAATGCATCATTTACATCTTTAAGTGCTGCTTCAGCTACTGTTGCAAAACAAGAATAAGCAGAGATATATATTTATATTTTTTATTTTTATTTAGTTTTTAATTTAAACACAAAGGAGCTGCAAATGACAGCATGTAACAGTAAAGTGCAAAAAATAAGATACAAAAAAACCCTCCATCGAAGTCCAATTGTTTTTCCCACTTTTCCTCCCAAACTGCCCCTACACCTGATCCGATCCCTCTGTCCCACCCCAAAAGGCTGCTATTAATCACATAGGAAAGAAAAAAACAGATGATAAATGAGCAAACAATAAAGGTCGAGCTGCTACACTCCTTGAATCCCCAAATCATTATAGCTACTGTATGAAACATTCCAGTTCTCAATCCCAGTAACCGTTGCAAAATAAGACATGAAAAGGCACCACATTCTTCTGAGCTCTGCCTTTCCCCTTCATGGTACCTTTAATCCATCCAGTTTTAGGTGGAAAATGACATCCTTTATCCACCTGGCATGGGGATACTGATGTTTAGCATAACAACTTATCCGATGCCAATGCCAATTTAAAAAAACAAAACAAAAAAAAAACTTCTTTTGGTATTAGGCTCCTTGCATGCCAACATTTTCTCTCACATTTGTCCACGACATTAGATCGAGGTTTGACCAAAAGCTCACCTATTCTACCCTGTAAAAAATGTCTTATTTAATTCAGCAGCTAGAGATAACAGATTCCAACATAAAATTGATTGAACACAACAGATAACAGTTCATGTCACCTAATTTGGCCAATGGCTGATGTATGTAAAGAGGGCTGTTATCAGTGGATACCTATGCATCTGTACATACACTCACCTTGGTCTGGGTAAGCATAGCCTATCTTGGTGTTAATGCTTAATGCACTACTGGCACCAGCCACTTCTACGCTATTTATTCGATTTTATTCTGCTCAGGTCTCCTCACACTTACTTTGTACTATTTGGCACTATTTTTGCACTGTTTTGAGATACAAACTGCTTTTATATTCTTTAAATTGTTCATACTGATGTTGGCTGTTTTGATTATATTCTGTTTTTATGTATATTACACTGCTGATAAGAGAGAAACGCAATTATTATCCTCTATACATCCTGCACATATGGAAGAATTGACAATAAAACTGACTGACTGAGAAACTTTGGGTTCGTGATGATTGTGGAGCCTCTGTATGGATCAATCAACACATCTTATATCTTTGCTGCTCTGGTCTTGGATATACATAAGTTAGGTAACACTTTATTTTAGTAGGCCCTAATTACCTAGAAATTTTACAGTACTAAGTGTAATAATCTAGTAATTTCTCAAGAATGCGATGGTAATTACCTAGTAATAAGCTGGCATTTTACCAAGTAACAACTAAGTATTAAGGAAGTATTTACCTGGTAATAATGTATTAATTATCAAGTTATTCTTTGTAATGTTGTGGCAGTTCTCAGGTAAAAAGGTGGTATTTTTGACTAGCCCTCTAACCCTAGCCTTCATAATACTGAGGCAGTTTTCTGGTTAATAGATGGTATTTTACCAAGTAATTTCTTAAAAATAAGATGCCAATTTTCTATATTTGTTGTTTGATAATTCCCAGGTTATTTCTTTATTTTTGCCAACTAAATTAAAAAAGTCCTTCCTGAATAATTTTCAAGTAGTGAACTTTTAGGGTTAGGATTAGGGTTAGTGTAAAATACCACCTCATTACAAAAGAATTGCCACAATATTACAAGGAATTACTTAACAATTAACTCAGTATTAGTTGGTAAATACTTCCTTAATATTTTCATGTTTCTTAGTTATTACTTTGTAAATTACAATCTTATTACAAGGTAACTACCACTTCATCCTTGAGAAAAGATAACTACCACGTATTACTATAAAATTACAGGTATTTAAGACCTACTACAATAAAGTGTTAGCATGAATTGTGTTTCTGATGAAAATTCTCCATCCAATCCCATCACTCACAGTAATCCTCAGTGTAGAACTATATAAACAAAGGCTTTATGGCAGCATGCTGTCACTTATTTAATCAGACTCTTTCCCTGCAGCAGTGAATAAAGGCATTGATAGTAACTGTAATTTTTTTCACTTGTGGTCTCTTCTTAGGTCACACAGACGCTTCAATATTAATTTCAGCCTGTTTTATAACCAGATAAAAACTCTTCAGAGAAGCTGTAAGACTGGAAACATGATGAAATAGCCAGCCTAACTCTGTCCAGCAGTTATATGGTATTAAAAAAAAATAGTAAACAATGATCAACAACAAACAAACAATGATCTTATACAGCTCTCTGCTTTGGAGAAAATGAAGTCATGTTTTTATTCCCCAGGTTATTTTCATGAAGTTTAAATCTAATCATAATTGAATTTGTTAAATGTCTGCTCCACTTGCCTGATATGAGTGTGAACGTGACGCTGTAGATCCCCGTCTCCCTCCTGCCTTCCCTCTCGCTCCTCTCCCTGTCCCTCTCCCTCTCGCCTTCGGAAAAAGCAATGTCCACCTGGAACTTGACGGGCTTCTGGAAGACGGAGGGACCGCCTGAGGACTTGTACTCGGCTCGAAAGCTGGTCTGGGAAAGGACGCTGTGACTGAGTGACGGGATCTGTGTGGTAGGGAGACAGAGAAGAAGCAGAGAGACCGACAGACTTACGAGGCGGGAGAGGTTCAGGGGCAAACGTGAGTATAGGGAGACAAAGGGTGAGGGTGAGGAGAAGAGAGAAAGAGTGAGCTGTTGGTGAAAACAAAAGTGATCAGTCACACGTGCGACAAGTGAGCAAGATTAGAACTAAAAGAGACACATAAAAAATGAGAGAAATGAAGTGCTTAAAGTATGATAGTGTGGAAGTCTTACAGCTTTTTCAGAGAGCCATGCCTTTACAAACAAGCTTTAACAGAGAGAGACGTGAAAGACAGAACACATCAGATACTCACAGACAGGAAGGCATGGACGATGTCTGCTTTGACAGAACTCAAAGGTTTGTCTCTGATCACCACAAAGATCTGCTCCTCTTTCTCCAAGCCAATGAAGTTTCCAAACCAGGACTTCTTAGCCAGCCTGGTAGCCAGATGAAAACATAAAATATCATTGACACAGAGTTTCAGATTGTAAAAATAAATGCTATAACAGCAATAACTGATCTCTAGGACTTACTCTGGGCTGGATTCTGGTGTTAGACTTGACATGTCTTCTGATGTAGGAACTGAAAGAGATAAGTCACTCTTAAAAAAATTTTAAATGTTCCTGTTAGAAATATGAATCTGGAATCCAGAAGGGAAAGGGCTTTGAGGTCCATTCATCATGTTCACATGGCAGCCATTTTCCTCTGGTGTGACGCTCAGTGTAGGAAGCTAAAAAGCTGTTTAATACCATACTACTGTGTTCAAGGTCAAAAAGGGTAGAATTTGACAAACTGGGAATTAGATGTACGGTTTTGTTCATCTGCAATATTGCCTGCAAATGTCCACATGGGTGGTTATTATTTCTGCTTAACCTGCTACAAAACCATCAGTGTGGTCAGACCCTGACACATTTTCTTTATTTAAGAGCTCTTTAGTGTGTTTCTGTTTGTGTTCAACTCCGTCTCTCTGCAATATTCACATTCACTATATAATATTGATAGTCCTTAAAACAGACTTGAAAAGTGTAAGGAAGGCACGCAGATGGCCTAGCGGTCTACAGTGCTACCCACTACTACGGGGGAGGCCCGGGTTCGAATCCGGCCTGTGGCCCTTTGCCACATGTCTCTCCCCACTCTCTCCCATTTCCAGCTCTATCCACTGTCCTCCTCCTGTCAAATAAAGGCACAAAAAGCCCAAAAATAAATCTTAAAAAAAAAAGAAGAAAAGTTTAAGGAAGAAGATGAACAAAGAAAAAGTCTTCAGCCGACGTAAGTCTGTTGGTCTTGCCTAAAACTCTGAAAACACATTTGCACAAACAACCGATATTTACAGCGATTACATCCATTATTTAAAGGCAGATATGTTCTTGTTCGCTGATACAACTTTTTGAGCTTTTATCTGCCAACAGAGATATCATACCAATAAAATTGCGTATCCCTGGTAGTATGCTTTATTTTTGATTTGTGACACCTCACATTTTTGGGGTTTATTTAAGTAGTATTCACTTTAGATACAGCCAAGGCTGCCCAAAGGAGGGATAAAGGAGAGCTTTCTGGGGCTCTGGGTAAAATTAAGCTGTGATAATCAGATTTTATTTTTACCTGAATAATAGCCACTCTTACCAAATTAACAAATATTTTTTATTAATTTGTGCCATAGCCTTCTCAGGAATGTAAACTTTCAAGAAACAGAATTAAAATGGATTAAAAGTGGGACAAATGGGTGGAAAATGTGGTGAAATTAGGTTAAAAAAGTAGCAGAAAAAGGTTAAAAGTGGCAAATATGTGTTTTCAGTGGCAATGATTGGAAAACAGGGTAAAAAACAGATGGCAAGTAGCAAAAATCGGTTTACAGTGGATGAGGGCAGGCATATCAAACAGTGAAATGCAGTCAAAATTGGTAAAAATGGGTATAAAAGTGATGAAAAGGGGTTAACCCTGTAAAGCCTGATACCTCAAAAATAGCCAGAATATTCTCATTTTTTTGTAACTGAGATTTTAATAAACTTTCAAACAAAATCCAAAAAAAAAAAAAAAAATGCCATAGCATCTCACATATTTTTTGTGTCACATTTGATGCATAAGGTGTTTTTGGCAAGTAATAATCCACTGCAGGCATCTTTTTATCATTTTAAGGAAATTATTGATCATATTCCTCATATTAAAGTCTCACAAAATTACCTATCAAATATGATACAATTGGCTTTAAAGTGTTAATAGAAGCAACTATGGATCAACTGAGAATGTGGAAGATGGATTAAAAGTGGCAAAAAGGGCAGAAAAGAGGAGGAAAGCGTTTATAAAGTGGCAAAAATGGACGGAGAAGGTGGTGAAAAAGGTCTTTAAAAGTAGCAGAATGGGTTAAAAGTGGCAGAAATGGAGTAGTGTTAAAGATGGATAACAAGAGGCCAAAATGGGGAAAAGTGAGCAAAATTGAAGAAAAAATTACAAATATTGGCAAAAATGGGCAGGAAATTTGGTTAAAGAGTGGCACAAATAAATAAATTCAATATCAGAACCCAGTTATAGTTTGACACATTTTCAGCTCCAAAATGAAATACCGTTAGCCAGAGTGTGTGCTAGCACCAGTGCTACTACATGCATACTATACTAGGATACTATTGAAATAATCACAACTGGGAAGGGCCCATTCTCTGGGTTTGTCAGGGGCCAAGCGAAATCTGTGGGCAGGCCTGGGTTCACCTAAAGAGCAGGAATTATCATGTGCACAAGTCAACAAAAAGACTAAGAGTTAAGCTGATGACAGCTTTAATTTTTTTTCATGGTTTCTTTGTGAGTCTCTTTTTCAAATGAGCTTTGTTACTGGATGTATTTGAAAAGTTGTCTCTCCCTCCTCTTGAAATTTCCCAGGAACACGTGTTACTAAATGCATGTCGTTGATTTTTCCCAGAGAGAAGTTTCTCAAACAACAGACATTTTCTTCCTGATCTGAACAGAAAAACACCAGTTTATCCCACGGGTGCCCAGTAAAAAATGTTTTTAGGAATCAGTAGTTACATACACTAATTTTCCAACAATAATAAATTAAACATATAAACATCAGTTACTGGGGCGCGCCGGTAGTTGAGTGGTTAAGGCACACGCCACGTATGCATATGAATCCGGCCTGAGGCTCTTTGCTGCATGTCTCTCCCCCATGCTCTCATCCCTGTTTCTGGGTCTATCCACTGTCCTTCTCTATCCAAAAAAAAACATCAGTTACTAACACTGGCTAATGAGCCAGGCTGATACTGGCTGGTAACAATGGTCATCTAAGAAACTGGTGCATCCTTTTTTGGTTGCTGATTTGACTTCTTGAAACCCACTCTGAGCTTGATATCAGAGAAAAATGGCTGATGTGTGACTGAAAACATCTACGGCACTGTGTACTTAAACAGGAACCGTTTCAACAATTTTTGTTATGTTGATCCATACCTGTGCAGATCCTGGTGCATCGAAAAACACAAAGTAACGCCCACATTACAGACAACTCTCACCTTGCAGTTTGCGGCGATGGAAACGCGGCGATCCCAGCAGGTTGTTCTTGAAAGAATTGAGACGAGTCCTCCAGTGGGCGGAGCTGCTGGCTGCCATGCCGCTTCCCCCTCCTGGACTGGAGGGTGGGGTCAGTGACAGCGAGCCCACCCCTCCCCCTCCCTCCGCCCGCGAGGAGGATGAGGACGAGGAAGAGGAGGGCGGGGTGGAGGAGGGGTGGTGAGGGTGGTGGACAGGGGTGCCCAGGGGCGTGGGCAACGGAGAGCCCTGGGGGGTGACCTGCGGCACAGAGTGGGCAGAGTTTGGGTAGAAGCTCTTAGTCACTGACTTTAGGACAGAGGACGAGGGGAAGAAAAAACGGGGAATGGGTGACAGGAGCGGAGAAGGGGAGGGTGAGCGGGAGGATGGGTTGTGCAGAGGCAGGGATTTGATGGGCTGCAGGTGGGGTCGCTCGGCGGGTCCCTTGGTGGGCAGGGTCTGGGTCTTTGGATTAGGGGGAGCTTTGGGCTTGTCGTGAGCCCGAGCTGAGCGAGGAGTGGTGGTGCTTCCCTGTTTGGGCTCCTTTGTGAGAGGGGTAGCGGTGGCAGAGGTGACATCTGATTGGCTGAAAGTGAAGACGGGGCTCTGATAGGACTGGGGGGTGGGGGTGAGGGAGTGGGTTTGTGGGAGAGATGGATAACAAGAAAGAGAGGGGATGGAACATGGAGAAAGGATGGAAATGAATATCATGCTTCATGGCAAGAGAGAGTGCATCCTGTGAGAAGTGAAAGTGTCAAATGCAACACATTTATAAATGCTTTCATTTTAGCCTTTTAGTCTTTTTTAATTCTTCTCATAAGTGAGTGAAGATTTAGTGACAGTGTGGCAGTGAAAGGGTTAACAATGCAGCGACAAACAGTGAAAGTGAATTTGTTACTGTGCAAAAGCACTCAAAGTTAAGGTTAATTTACTTCATATTGGCTGTTTGAATAATTTAATATCAGGAAATTAAGAAAAGTGTCCCATGGACAAAAATAAACCAACCAGTTTTAAGTTTTTTCAACATTTAAACATACAGTTAGCTCATGCAGGGTGAAGAAGAGAAGTGGCATGAGGAAAGAGGAGAAATCCTCGCTTGTTGAGGTTTAATTTGACAGACTGGTGCTGTGATGGCGTGTACAAATGACTGAGGAGCTTGAAAATGGATTGCTTAGGGGCTTGAGGAGTGTGGTTACAATTTTTTTAAATCAGTCTAATACATGTGTGGATAATATGAGTGAGAACATGTTTAAAAAAACTAGAGCCGTTCGCCACATTATACTGAAATGAAAGAGGAATTATTAAAATCAGCTTACAGCCAAAAATATGAAATTATTTTCATGTATTGCAGTGTAGTCAGCAAAACCTTAAAGTTGAACAATTACCCCTGATTTAAAGACTGCTGTCACCCACCCATCATAAACAAAACAAGCACAGAACACACAATCTATATTGACTTATTATTTAGAATTTAGTTCACATTTTTTCAGTCCAGGCAAAACTGTCCAAAAACTAACACTAGAATTTACAATCTTTGTTTGTACGAAGTGGATTTTCTCAAAGTTACAAGCAATTTTATTCAAATTTCGTTTCCTGTGTTTCCCTGGGCAGTACTACATAATGGGCTGAAAGAAAGAGGAAATAAGACTGAATACGCTGTAACTTATGGGATCTATTTGAAGGAGGTTAGCATAAACTAAAGGGAATAAACAAAACCTGCTTCAAGGCACATGCCACTGACTAAATCCTGTTAGTGAACTTGTCCTTTCACTGTAGCGACTGAGTTGAATAATACACTTGCTAAACCATCTTTACATGAGCAAGCTTGTATCATGTTAAGGATACAAGCAGCAACAGTTACTCCAGTGCAGTTTGTTTGAGATTGGCCATCAGGCCCTTACCCTGGGACTGCTGAGAGGACTGGAGGAGAGTCCGGTTGACGCTCCGCTGACAGAGCGAGACCTGAGGTCAAAAAAGACATAACTGTGTGTGACCAAATGTATTACTGACAAGAGTGTGTATTCCAAGTAAGTGTAAGCAAAACATACTGTACCTCTGGCTGTGTGCAGCTGTGTCCAGAGCCCTGCGAGGTGGGGTAGGAGACCCCTGTTCAGTAACACTCAGCACCTCCAGACTTTTCCTCTCAGGGCGGCAGCGACCGTGACGCGTCAGCATGGGAGAGTCAACGCGCTTTCTAGGAGGGTCTGCTGAGAAACACCATTAAAACATTTTCAAAAGATTTACCCACAGCACTTTATTGTTATGATGCAAAATTAGACTGTGTGCCACTGTTACTAGGACTTGAATCCATGGGCCACTTTTAAAGAAATGTAGTTTCTATTTATTTGCTTTCCTTTAGAAGAATTTGCCTTCCCACTCCCTGTTCTCACTCTGTCACTGTGCATTTATTTCTTCTTTTGCTGTTCTGCTCTGTGTTAAAAGGGCTTTTTCCACAAGCCCCACACTCACTGCACCATCTGTGACTGTGATAAATGTGTCTCTTTTTGCACATGCAGAATCACAGCCCCTCTCCTTGTTTTATCGCACGGACAAATCTTGCAGATATCCTCCAAGTTCAATGTCTTAAACAGTAGTAAAAATCTGTCTGTCTTCCATATTGCATCATCCTTTGTTGCTAATCACAGGGGGTGTTTCCTAAGATAAAGGCTATCAGTGGAAATCATTCATAAAATCATCCTAACATGACATCAAATAAGCCCACATTTACAGGAAAAGGCGTGGAGTACCTGTGTTTGGCACCAGGCTCACAGACTGTTGTACAAATAGGTCTCACATACAGAGAAAGGCAGATCCCACCCTGGAGTGGATCCCTCCTGCCCCCTAATGACTGACCTACGTCATTGCGTGGAGGCAAGTCCTCATCCTCATAGCTTGGATAGCGCTCTTTCCTGTCAAGCAGTAGGTAATAGATCATCTTCTCCTGGTTTTCTCTGAAACGAACAGAAAGAAATAAAGCAGGTCACTTGTAAAATGCTAAACTTAAGAAAAAAATTATGATACAATGTGATAAAAACTATAAACATGGATTTATATTAAGCCCAAACTACAACATTTTTAGATGTTGGATTTTCCAAAGGACAAAATTAGTCTTTTGTTTAAAGCCCATGTTATGTTATTTTCAACAGCCTTTTTTTTCTTTTAAGTAAAAGTTCAGCATCCGACTCCTTCAAGACTTAGACATTCTTTAAGCAAGATCACTTTCTTGGGCAAACATAAAAGTCAATTGTCAAAGGTAACATCCTTTGATAAATATGCTCCCTGAATTCTGGATACAGCTTCAGTCTGCTATCTTGCTTTAACACTGTAGATCAGTTTCTCATGGAGGCACAAGACACTCAAGTCAAAGACAGAGTTGTATTGTATCATAATATTTTGCATATCATATTGTGTTGCCTGCAAATTGTAGTAACCTTTTTTGTTTGTTGCTTCATCTAGGTCAAAAATCCAAAGAGATATTGTGCATTATATCCCTTCATATTGTTTCGTATCGCATTCTATCATATCATGAGGTATAATTCTGTACAGTTTGCAATTTTTTCTCCTTTATTTTTCATTAGTGTGATTCAATTAGGTTAAATATCCATACAGGGATATAGAGCGAATAAATGGTATCATATTATATTATATTGTATCGCATCATTCTGTATGGTTTGCAGAACCCCCCCCTTTTTTTTTTTTTACAAACACAATGAAAAATAATGTTTAAGTCCCTGTTTATTGATTTTAAAACATTTTTATTTTAGGTTTGTTGTATAAAAAGCCGCTGCTTTATTAACCACCAGGACGAATTTCAGCCATGAAAAATATCTCTACGTTTATTAAATTTAGCTTCAAAATCATGAAAATTAGGGGGTAAAATCTGCTCTAGGATGGTGTGGGTGTTGAATGAGCCTTAGCCACGCCCACTCAGGAGAAATACGATCCTCTCAAAAAAAAAAAAAAAAAACAAACAAACAAACAAAAAAAAAAAAAAAACTGCTTCTGATCAGAGCACAGCTGCTTAGCTCTCCTTGCCAGAGCAGAGAGACAGACGTTGGGGATTAAATTGACTATTTTCTGTTAGCGACCCATAGGCCACCATGGCTGATAGATTTGGGAAATTCACCTCACAATGAAGAAAATAAGGCATGTAGCTGGTTATTTTATTGTTGTTGCCTTAGGGGGTGCGGTACTTCCTAGAAGAGACTGGTGATGTCATGGGCTCCTAAACTTGATCGGCCCAAATTAAACTAAGCCAGGAAAGAGATGAACAACTTTCTAACGGTCTAAATCAAAAATTCAGTCACACATAGACCTTGTTCTCCCCGTGCATGTGAAGGTTCTTTCCAGGTACTTTTGCTTCCTACCACCATCAAAGACATGCTTGTCAGGTTAATTGGTGCCTCTAAATTGGCCATAGGTGTTTGAGTGTGCCTGGCTGATTGTCTCTATGTTTCAGACCTGTGATTGACTGCTGACCAGTCCAGGGTGTACCCTGCCTCTTGCCCGATGACAGCTGGGAGAGGCTCCAGCCCCCTGTAACCCTGAATGGGACAAGCGGTCTAGAAAATGGATGGATGGATGTTGTTGCTCTTGTTTTTATTAGCAAAAACAACAAAAAATAAGGTTAGATATTCATACTGGGATATAAAGCGGATCAGATTGGATCGTATTATTCTACATGGGTAACAGAACTTTTCTCCCTTTATTTATTCTTTAACAGTGTGTGCTTCAAAGAGGTTAAATATCCCTGCAGGAATATAAAGCGTAACTTACTTTACTGCATCGTTCTGTACTGTATTGTACTGTTTTTTGTCCAGACGACATGATCCTAGAGCATCGTTGTATGTACGTAGGGCTGAAACTATACTCACTCTTCACATTGCAGATCACGCGTTAGCTTGACTCGGTCTCGGAAACATCCCAGCGAGTGCATGCTGTCTAACACATCTGGGTCCAGCTCTGTCAGGGACAGGATTCTCCTCACACACACTCGCCGGGGAGGAGGCTGTTCGGGACACGGCTCATTACGACCACCCCTGGGAGACACACGCACAGCAAACAATGAAGCATACATGAATGACACACACTGAATGGTTAAATATGTTGTTACAACACTGTGAATGAGTATGGAATTCGATAGTCACATATGTACAAATGAACGTATACTCACTGATACCAGGCATGTTTCTGGATGGCCTCCAGCTGTTAGGGAGGGGAGGGGGGCAGGGCAGATGGGGCCATTAGTTTCTACAGTCTGTTAACAGCCAGATGGCCACAGAGCTGCATCGTGCAAACACCACATACTTTTTTACAAGACACCTCATCACTTGTCCTTGTTGTATATCAGAATAATAATAATCTGTAATCTTGGAGAATGTAACTGAAAAATTTGTGTAGCTCAGCATAATGGAGACATGTTATTTGACAACTTATGTATTTCATAGTATAAGAAGATAATATATCAAGATTTTTTTTTAAACATCACATTTGGCGAAAATGCAACAAACTATAAACTTCTGGCACCACAGCTCCCAAGGTGAAACATAATAAATTAAGTAGCATGTCTATTCATTTCAGTTGTTGATAAAAAATACAAAAGAGTCCAAAAGAGGCTCTGCTCTGTATAATAATTTATAAGCAAACTCAACAACTTAATTGTTTTTTTCTTTTCCAAAACAGAAGGCCATACAACAATAACGTTTGTTTCATGGCTTGGACTAGCCACTACTGTTGCAGAGCAGCAAAAACAAGCAAAATCCAGGTAAAAATGATATAAAAATTAAAAAATAATGGGGTCCTAGATGGCCTAGCAGTTTTATTATGGGGTTTCCTGCTCTATTTGTCATCTCCATCCATCCATCTATTTTCTATACCACTTATCCCGTATGGGGTGGCGAGGGGGATGGAGTCTATCCCAGCTGTCATTTGGTGAGAGGCGAGGTACACCCTGGACTGGTCGCCAGTCAATCGCAGGGCTGACATATAGAGACAGACAACCAGGCAGGCTCACATTCCCACCTACGGCCAAATTTAAAGTCACCAATTCACCTAATGAGCATGTGGTGATGGGAGGAAGCCAAGTACCCGGAGAGAACCCACGCGTGCACGGGACATGAGAACATGCAAACTCCACACAGAGAGGCCCTGATTGGGAAGCGAACCAGAGACCTTCTTGCTGTGAGGCAACAGCGCTAACCCCTGCACCGCCGTGCAGCCTTATTTGTTATCTGATCTCTATATAAGAGTAAAAAAACCCATAAAGTAATTAGGTCAGAGCAGGTAGGGAGCGTAATTTTAGATAATGCTCACAAAATTTGCAATATATACAATTTAGAACAGTTTGTATTTATATTTAAGATTTTGATGAATAAAATGGGCAAAATCACAAATACAAAGTTGCACGTCAGCAGGAGTTGTGAGTTAAGAGACTGCTAACTTTAGCTCAGCTTGTTTCAAAACAAGTATTTTTTTTCAGTACTGAGCCAGAACCTATTGCAGTTATACATCTATACATGGTTAGCCCCAAACAGCGCTTTAGAATAAATTAGTCTTGTTATTTTACTGTATTGATAACAGAGTGAAATCTGTTAATGACCTCGTCATGTGTATAGGGAAGGAAAATGATAAAATGGAAGTAGAGAGGAGAGAGGAGGTCAAAGTGATCCTGATTCAGTTTGGACACTTTGGTACAGGTGCCAGCATAAGGTGCCATTCAACTCCCCTGTGTATGAGCCAAGTGTAAGCACAGCCTCGTACCGAGAGCCTTTTTTCAGGGTTGACCTCAATCATGCCCTTGAGCAGGGACTGGCAGTCCGGGGGGATGAAGTGGGGCATGTGGAACACACCACTCTTCACTTTCTCCAGGAGCTGGCGTAAGTTGTCATGGTCAAAAGGCAGGGCACCCTGTAAATAAAAAAGATAAAAGGGGGTGTAAACAGACATATCGGAGTACGTTGGAAGTTTTTCTAAAGGAACCAAACTGTATTGTGACATGAAGAATTAGACTTACCACCAGTAGAGCAAAAAGGATGACCCCACAGCTCCACACATCTGCTCTCCTGCCATCATATTTTTCCCCCTGCAAAAGACAAAAATCCCACTCAATGTTTCCAACTTAATTATATAAACAAACCACGATTGTTTTTCCAAAGATGGGATTTCGTCTTGTTTAAAGCAAGTCTATGACTATGAACTGTCTCTCAAAAGACATGATAATAAATTACAGAGCAATTAAACTATATTGTCATTACCACGATTGGATTGTCCTCTGTCTCTAAGTCAAAAATCACTCCTAAATATTAACTTCCTCAAAGGCACCCAAGTGACAGACACTATACTCCATTAGACTCTTTTATGACTTTGAGACAATTAGCCAGTAGCTTTTTAACTATGTATTTGCCACTTAATGAATAATTTACTCATTTATTTTATAGGTACCAACATTTGAGGAGGACGCAAGCAGACGACTCACCCGTATGACTTCAGGGCAAGCATAATGTGGTGACCTAAAATGACAGAGATGGTATCATTTTTATCATTCTGGAAAGGGCAGCAGCAATATTAGTCACTTTTTTAAATGGGAAATGTTATATAGGCTAGGCTATCAGCTGAATTATACTCTTTGCAGCAATGGACATTGATTAATATACATGGATTCAAACTGCAAATCTCTAAAATACAAAATATGTCCCTTTTTCATGTTTGCACAGGTTATGAGTTGATACTAGGCTTGCAGAATACGTGGAGAAAATGCCATGTTCTTTAGCACTGCTCAGTACTGAAAGCAGTTTGAATTGGATGAATTAAAATCTATTTAATCCTCTCAGTTATTTTGAATGACTGCTGTTCATATTGTTTAAAACTCTTGTGTTTGCAACACGTCTTTCCTGAATCCACAACAAATCAAAAACCCTCTTCTTCCACCACTAAATTGGCACAAATTAATCTGAGGGTAGCAGATAGCTAGCTTCAGCTTCTTCTGACTGCATCAAAATGATCTGAAAGTATGGCCAGCATATCCAGGAACTTAATCCAGTTGTTCAAATGTATGGATGCAGATTGATAAATCATTATAAAAAATACTTGCTCTCTTTTAAAGTGACTTATATACTGAGTTTTGTAATGTGTTAATGCAAAACCTGCATTGTGTTAATGATGAGATGGCAAATAATTGCACAGTCCTTGTTCTACTCACCCACAGCTGGTCTCTAACAGGCTGTCTCCCACCTGTAGGGAGGCCATGCCAAAGTCAGCGATACGGATGTTGTTTTTCTCATCCAGGAGCAAGTTCTCAGGCTTCAGGTCTCTGTGACTGAACACATACAACAAGTATATGTAAATCTACATGTGCTGGTAATAGCAGCTTAACTGTGTCCACAAGGGTTTGAAAAAGGGCCTTGTAAATTTCACTATTTCAAAATCCCAGATTGAACAGACAGTGGTAACTTACTGATTCTTTACTGTAAGAGTTAAAGCTAGCAAAGGAATCCTAACAACCCTTCACATGACCCATACTTTAGAACCAATTTTCTTCTTCTCTGATTTTCTAAGAAAACCAACCATATGGAATGACTGTGGCAGAAATCCAAAGCAGAGATGATCTGCCTGAAGAACTTTCTAGCTTCTTTTGGAGTCAGCCGCCCCTTCTTCACCAAGTAGTCAAACAGCTCTCCGCCTGACACATGCTCCAACACCAGGTACCTATCCACACACAGGGACAACAGTGATTTAGAACCCAGAAGCTTGGGGAAAATGAGTATGAACAACAGATTTAACCTCAGAAAATCTCTTAAAACTGTAAGATTTCATCAATTACTGATGCTAGTTTATCATTTTTGTGCTTACTTTCCTGCCTGTCTATTTCCACAGCTGCTCTAAAACAGCTTTAAAGCATTCTGGGGAGTATTCTTTCCTCAAGATAGATCAAAAACTTTTCAGAATAATTGTAGCAGATGAAAGAAGAGCAGGAATTAAGAGTGATGAGAGCAGTTTAATATAGTTCATAGTGTAATATTTATACCCATCCCACTCCAGGGTTCAGTATGAAAGGCATGCAGGCTGGAAATTTCTGAGGCTCTTTTGAATGCAGGAAGAACTCACAGATATTTGTTATTCTCGTAAACATCATGCAGCTTCAACACATGCGGATGCTCGATCAGCTTGAGAATGGCAATCTCCCTCTCAACCTGGATGTAGAAAAGAAACAGGAAACGAGACAGAAAGAGATGAAGATGCAACAGCAAAGCACACACACCACTGTCTTCTAAACAAGTTAAATATAGAGGAAATGGAGCAATTTTAGGACACCTAGCTGTTTACAAATTTAGCATCATTATCGTCACTGTGTGCAAAAACCTGACCAGCGTCACACTGATACTGTACCTTCATCAAGACTGACTCAGACAGCTTCTCTCTGTTGACTATTTTAATCGCTACCTTCTGACCCGTAATGCAATGGACCCCGAGCTTGACCAGTCCTGAATGATGGGAATATACAAACAGGTGGGTATGAGACACAGAAGATATAACTATACAGACATAAAATTCATTCAAATATTTCAAAAGAATCTCAAACAAATGAATGTACTCACCCGTCTGACCCTTCCCCAGTGTTTTTTCCAGTCGGTAGGGCCCAACATATTGAGCTGACTGACTTAGAGACAGTTCCTTACTCATACTGCTCTTACTGGAGGCTAATACACTACTACTACTACTTCTACTGCACGATTTTATTGCAATAACTGTGATATTTTACAGCTTATAGTTACTGTGGCTTACAGGATGGTGTTGAACATAGATAAGGGACTACTTTGTTTTCAGTGATAACACTGCTACTCTGGTGTTAGGGGTGAACATGTAAAGAATATAAAACATCTGGATGATGAATGGACATTCTTCGCTTAAACCTGGCTAACAAACATGGCTTGGTATTTCTTCTGAAGCACATTAAACATGTATAACGTTGTTATTTAACAAAAAAGCTCACTATTGATAGATAAAAGCGGAAAACTAAAATGACAGTAAATTATTAGGCTGTTTTATGCGTTAATACTGACTATAAAGATAAACATTGCAAGGTGGGTAACCCTCGCATCTGTACATTAGCTTATTTGAACTTGCACGACGATAACTGTATATGACGGTTAATAAGAAAATTATCGCATAGGAACGTTGACGTTTTATATATTAGCCTTGAATAAACAAGTTTATTCACGTCTACTGGGAAAATATTTATTATTAGCCGGTCGAGTATACCAGCCAAACATCTAATATGTCAAGTAGATGTTAGCAATGAAAATAAAATCTATTTATTTCTCTCTTTCAGGCCTATTTTACAGGTGCAACAACATGCTATTTTAGCCTCGCCGCCGCTCTCCCACACAGCAGCGAGGCTAGCTTTAGCTTCAACGCCTTGACCAACGGCCGTCGCGCTCGTGCCGCCTGTCAAAAAAACCGACAGCTCCTGAAGTTTCCGGACATCGCCAAACGGTAAAATTTATCACACAGCCGCCGCATTCTCGCAATATTTCCTCGCAAAACAACCATCCTTTAGCGGAGCGTAGTCCTCCCCCTCCCTGCCTCTCCCCGTCGCTCCCTCTCTACATCCCTGCTGCAAGTAGCGGATCACAGCATCTTCTCCTCTCTCCTTTGGCGTGTCCTCCTCCCTCACCGGCGGATACTCAGGTAAAAAACACACAGAGAGATGCCCGCAGATTAACCCGCACTAATATCGACTGCCTTATTCCCCTCCTCACTTCTGATTATAGTTCACGCAGGGTAAAGGCCCCCTGTATTATACTCCCTTCGGTTTTCTTGCCGTAAATCGATATTTTCTCTCTCCTCTTCCTTCCTTCGTCTCACTCGCATCAGCATCCGGGTCCCACTCTCTCCCCATCCTCTGTCCTCTCCTCCCCCGCCCTCCTCCACCACCTCCTCCCGATCATCTTCCTCAAAATAAGCTTATCTCTGCATTCACCTCAGTCCCGGACACACTGTGGGCCCCGCTGTGATCTGCTGCGGACACCTCCATCACTGTTAACGCTGCTGTGACAGCAGACATTTGTAAACATCGCCGGAGGCAGCGGAATGGGACACGGCGCGAGAGGGGATGCTAAGGCTGAGATCCGGCCCTTAAATTATTGGTGTCCCACAGGTGCAGTTTATTTGTTTGTTTTTTTAAGAGGTGCAAAATTTTGAGGTGAAGCATTTCTACTATGCAATTGGATTTTTTTGCCTCTGGAAACACAGCAACGCATTAATAAAAATACAACATGACTATAAAGACAGTGCCATGTTCTGACATACACTCATCTAATAGTTAAAGTTAAACTACTCTTCTTGGAAGGAGATTTTAGTTTGTCATGAAACAGACTGAATCTACTATTAATGCAATGAGAGCCCACAAGAACATGATAATAAAGTCGATTATTTCTTTAAAGTAATGTTTGGCAGAAACTGCTGCCACAGGGTAGGTGTGGTATATGTGTCAAAGAGACATGTCTTTGAACATCTTCCACGTCAAAGATTCTTGATGTTAAAAACGGTACTTACACATGCACAGGTACTGGCAAAAATGTAGGTGTTTGGAGTTGTCCACACAGGGGCGCCAAAGTTGACAAACACCAACAGTTCCTCACTGGTGCTTTAATTTACAAAATAATGCTACTCAGATAGATGTACTACAGTATTTGAACAAAACATATTACACAGTTATAGTTTATATTTATAAAGTTATAAATAGTTTTAGAAAATCATTAGGGCTGTCAGCCAGTTAAAACTAGTCTAATTACTTATGTGCTTTAGAATCAATTAATCACAATTATTCACATCTGTTGATCATTTGAGAAAGATTGCTCACTGGATTACTGGTAGATTTAATCATAATAGTAACAAAATAATCATCAAAGACAATTTTCTGAATGGCTTTAAAACTTTTACTAGTTTTTGAAAAAGTGGAAGCTGAGACCAAGAACAGATTGTTCACCTACTAGTCCATCTAGGATGATGTTAATCTGTAGAATATGGATTTTATCCATAAACCTAAAAAAATTAAGAGCACATAGAATTTGTATTCTGTTACAAAGTTACAAAGCTACTTTAGCTGGTTGTGTGGTGGCATTAGAGTGCAATCAACCAGCATTCATCGGATTTTTTCACTCCTGCGATTAATTAACCAAATGTTGACAGCACTAAGAATCATCTTTACTTTTTCATATAAAAATTTAAACATGTCATTATTGCAATAAATATTCTTTGTAAGACAATATACAGGAGATATTGATATAGTTTAGTTTTTTCATTTAATAAAAGTACCTTTAAACCATCCTTTACAGCTGTGTTGTTCAAAGTGGAGTCCTGACCCCTGGAGCAGTGGTGCCCAACTTTTTTTTCCACTGCGCCCCCACTACTCATATGTATGAAGAGCTGAGGCCCCCCAGGACCAATATGAAAAAAATTGATACATCATTTTTAAAATTGTTTTTATCTTTTAAAGCCAAACAAAAAAACCTGAACCAATGCCCAAGGGGATGTCCAGGAGGCACTGGGAGGACTTTGAGGATACGTGAATGGAACAAAAATTTTAACAAAGAAAAACACTAATAAGATTCTTTGTATAAAAAAAAAAATAGATTTTATAATCAATGCCTTTTGAAATATGGGTTTCATTTTTTTATAGTAAGAAAAAAGTCTACACGCACATCCAAACCTAGGTGGGCAGGCGCTGAGCTGAAAAGGAGACTAACAGAGAACAGAAAGACGTCTTGTACACTGCAGGGCTCCAAAAATATAATTATTTATTGCACCAACGTGACGTTTCCAGCAGAGTAGCTCTTCATCAGACTTTCCTTTTTTTATGCCAGTCTTTCAGTATAAATTATAACACACAACAAACCATATATTAAAGACCCTGTAAAGTGAAAAATGATCCATATTTAGGTTTGTTGTATAATAGGTGACTGTGTTATGAACCCCCAGGTCAAATTTCAGTCACAAAAAAGATATCTAAGTCCCTTGACCTTTTGTTGACCTTAGAAGAAGAGACAAAGTCTGTTTTCTGGCTCAAATCTCAGTTATTATACTTAAAGTGACCCATAGACCACTGTGGCTGATAGATTTGACAAATTTACCTCACAATGAACAAAAAACAGCATTTAACTGACTGTTCACTTTCAATTAAGGCAGTGACATCAGCTAACAACAGACTGTACTGAGATGAACTGCTATGTGATGTTACATTGTAGTGTTAGAGGGGTGGGGTCGTTCCATCCAAATTAAACCAAACCAGGAAGAGGTGAAAAACTTTCTAAAGGTCTCTATCCAATGATCAGTCACATGTAGATCTCAGTGTTTTCACACATTTACAGTGACCATATTCCAACATATTTAGTGTGTTAAGACAAAAACTTTGGATTTCACTTTACAGGGTCTTTAAATGTAACGAGTAAATAACAAAGTCTGTCTTAACCATCAGTAAGACATACATGATAAAAAGCTGTTTGCAAAGGAATTCATTTAACAAAATGAATATTAAATATTTTTAATATTAAAAATATTAAAATTAGAATAAGGAATTGTCAGAAAGTTGTAGATTAGATCTTCTGGTATCAGCCATCTTAATGTTTTTGCAAGAAACTAAACATTTTTTTTTTCAATTTGGAGCCTAGGCTAATGCCATGTGGAGGAGTTCTTGGCAAAGTCTGGGCACCCCTGCTTTACACCATGCCATGTATTTACAAAGGGGCAGAACAAATTTTGATACAACAAAACAATTTATAACCATCATCTGGCTCATGTGATATAAATCTCCCTACTAGACTACAACCCTCCCCATGATTGCTCATGGTGACATGAATGAGAGTAATGTAAACAGCAGGGAATTGGCCCGAGTTCACAGCAGTATTCAAAAAGAAGAAAACAGGACATCAGTAAAATAAGTGTAAGGATGAAGCAAAACAAGAAGCCAACCTGGCACTAAACTGCAGCGACTCAACATTATGGTTTGACTTTTTAGGGGTATTTTATATTCTTGTGTTAATCAGTTATTGAGATGTATTATGTATTTCTAGAAATGTATTAATTACTGCTAAAACCTGTATCATGATATTATTATTATCATGGGTAGTGTATCACTGGTTCCCCACCTGGGGTCCACCAAAGATCTTTGGAGGGATCCGGGCTTTATCTGCTCAGAGGCTGACTATACTGGATTGGAAAATTCTAATAACTCGCTGAATTAAAAGCTTATACGAAGGTCTTTGGTGGAAAGTAATGCCTATAGGCCCACTCTATGTGTGTTTTAACAATGAAAACAGTATATAAAATCAAGTTAATTTTTAACAAAAATATATCACTTATGTGTGTGGGTTCCTGGGGTCCTCCACTTTTCTTAAGAAATGGGGGCTTAAAGGATAACGGTTGGGAACCACCAACTTATTGTTTTGTGTTGTATCATATCATATTAAGCTGTATCTCCCTGTGTACAACTCTTTATGAAACACCTCCTGGATCCATTGGGACACATCATCAGTGTTGTATCCTGGGGTCAAGGGGTGTTTCGGGTCTTGCAACAGACACCCTCGCCCAGGCGACCCAGCCGGGGGTGATCAGACCCTAACTTGCGTCCCAATGGCAACCCACAGATCAGCCCTATTAACCCACAGCCACCTCGTGGCTCTCTCTGCAGCTTCTGTAGTGGATTTGATGGCCCTCTTCTTGGCCGCCCCTGTGACGCCCAGTCAGCCGAGGACTTTGCAGAGAGACCGTTCCGCAAAGCCTCTGCAGCCAACTTCTATGAGCTCGTTTAACATCCTCCAGCCCCTGCCCCTGCACTCCTCCACCAGTTCCTGGTACTTGGCGCGTTTCCTCTCATAAACAATAATATCTTACATATCATCACATTGTATTGTATCTTTTTGGATTGTAATCAGATCATAGTTGTAGTTGTATTGCATCATCCGCTCATTATCTACACTTCTTATTTTATTGGGGGTGTCAGGGTGGCTGGAGCTGATCACAACTGCCACTGGGGACAAAGTGGGGTGCACCCTGGACTGGCTGCCAATCACAGGGCTGACATGCAGAGACAACCAACTAGTCACTCTCCTACTCACATCTACAGTCAGTAGAGTCACCAATTAGCCTAACTGGCATGCTAGACTGTGGGGGGAAGCTGGAGTACCTGGAGAGAGCCAGGCAGAAGAGAACATGCAATCTCCACACAGACAAACCCTTTAAGATGGAGCTTCAAACCAGAAACCGTCTTGCTGTGAGTTGACAGCACAAACCACTGCTCCACCATGCAACCTTGTAATGTATCATATCTTATTCTACTGTATCCTATTGCTAATCATGCTGCTGCAGAAAGACAGTTACAAAATAAGCCATCTTGAAATTGTAGTAAGGATCAAATAATTTTTGTCCAAAGATCACAACTTGTTCATGTTTTTTTTAGCATGCTAGATTATTGTAATGGTGTTTTCATAGGTCTGACTAAAAAAATCCTTCAGACAGCTGCAGCTCACCCAGAACACTGCAGCCAGAGTTAGTCCTCTCCAACACCAACAAAGTCGAACATACAACACCAGTCTTCAGATCTTTACACTGGCCTCCTGTGAGCCTAAGAAGAGATTTAAAAAATCCTAGCAGCTTGTTGTTTCTGCGCTCATTATCTGTGGAACAAACTACCAGAGAGCCTGAGGCTTTCTACATCTGTAAGCTCTTTTGAAACAGATAACAGTTTATTTACTGATGCATTCTCACAAATTCAAACTCATCTTAGCTTCTTCTTAGTAAGTATTTTAATTAAATATCTATTTTTTAATAGATATGGAGTTCAGCGGAAGTTTAAGCAGGAAGACTATTTCATACTCATTCATTTGTCACCATCTGCTCTTACCTCTCCCTTCCTCTGTTCTTTCTCTCTTCCTGCATTTCAGCCACAACATTGTTTGACCAGTTGTTATTCACCTGTCATATTTCAAATCTGTTTTATATTTCAAATCCCCTGCTGTTTCAGTGTGGACACCGCAACCTTCCTCCACCCCAGCCACCTCCATTCAGTTCAACAGCATCTAGTCCAGATCCTCATAGGTCTTCTGCTCATCTTGTCCTGCATACCCCTGTCTCCTCCTCCAAGCTGCCCCATAAGTGTCTCGGTCCAGCTTCTAAATAAACCTACTCCTCATCTGATCCTGCATACATCATCAACACCACCATCAGTGTCTAGACCCCCTGGGGTATCCTATTCCTGCTGTCAGCATCACTACACCTTTAAGTGCATGAAGTCATCCTGATGGTGTCTAACCGCCAAAGATATTGCATATTTCTCTTTCATCAAAATGTGTAAAATAAATCATTTTTCATATGTGTTGAAGCCTCTCCTAATTAAACTAATGCTCTACCTTGCAAGTGGCCATTATCAAATTTAGTATTTAATTAATTGTAAGTAGTTATTTTAACTAATGTTCATGCCTTTTGATGCTCTTAATGTTTTAAATACCTTGTTTCTGGCTGTAAATTGCTTTGAATTGCTGTGTATATCAATATTGCTCCATTAATCGAGCATGTAGTGATAGTTCAGGCAAGCTACAGAGTCAAGTGCCACAATATAAAAGAGATCAGTTAATCTCACACAAGCCCTCTTTAGCTTGCAGCCAGCTGATTTGCTCTAGCACGCCATTGGCTAGTTACACTCATGCTGCTATATTTAAACTACGCTAGCCTGATTGTGCTTTGCTGCTCCCTCTGCAAACTGCTTTTGGCAACCATCCTCCACCCCAGCTCCTCTTCTACGCTATAATTGACTTAATCAATGGTATTTTGTTGCTTAGCAACAGAATACTGTCTTTGTAGGCACAGGAAGAGCAGGAACGTGTGCTGTTCTATACAATTCTTTCACTACCACAAAATGATAGCCCAGGAAGCAACACGTCACAGACTTTTTGTTGTTAATAAGACACTTTTGGAAAAGTTTATAGCATAATCCCTCAACAGCAGCACAGACACAGAGCCTCACACTACAATTTTTTTTTTAATTTGATGGGCACACCTCCTGGGTGACCTATCACACCTCCTCATCTGGAGAGGAAACTGGAAAGAAAAGTGCTGGCTGATGATTTAACTGCAGGGATGATCGTTTTATTTTTAAAGTAGGACATTTGAATGTATCATCTGTAAAGTGCCTTAAAAAATCTCTAAAATCTCAATTTGAAATGTTGTGTGTGGGCGGATAATTCCCCAAAGCCCATCTTCATCTGCGCCTAGTTGGCTGATTTGCACGCAGCCAGAAGGATTTGTCTCCAAACACGGAGCAGAAATAGAACGGGAGTGATACTCATCCCACTGTTTTCTGGTTCGATCCAATAGGACAGACGTGGTCCTTTCACATAAGTAGGCATTAATCAGAATGATACAACCTGCAGCAGATAATCAATACAGTCTATCTCTCCTGGTGAAGGACAACAAAAAAGTTGAAAACATTCAAAATAAGGATTTGTTTGGTTCCCCAAACACTTGACACAAAGAAGAGAGGCAACAAATGAGTCATTAGGGGAGGAAAAGTAGGACAAAACTTCTCTATCTGCAGCTTTGAGGTTTTGGGGACAGAATGAAGTTTGCCTCTTATCATAAACCTGCAGCGATACCGTATACCTTCAGTTTCTCTTATAATTAGAATGCAATTTTTCCTTCATGTGATTTTTGTCTCTGGCAGCACCAGGAGCTTATAAGGAGGTTATTCTGAACACCTTTTTCCATGTAGTGCTACTGAAACTTCCTTCTCATGTCCATTCCAGTCTCCTCAGTGCAGATCAGAGCAGAAAAGTGGAATTAAAATGCTGAGAACAGGTACTAATGTGAGGATTAAACAGAGATAAAATGGGGCACCGTCAGGGCTGTAAAGCATACTGCGGGGGGGAACTGTAGTCCAAGGGGCCCAAGACAGTGTGGCTGTAAATCTCTGATGGCCACTCTCACAGACCGTTCATCTGAGACAACATACATGCTAAATCTTCAAAATAAAATTGGATTAAACTTTTGTTTAGGGTTAGGGTAAGGGTTAATGTAACACTTAGAATTTCAAATGTTTAAAGCTAAAAGACTGACCCTTGAAACCTAATTACAAACATTTAATAAAGCCAAGTAAACAGTCTGCTCACAGAAAAAAGCCCATCCTCTATCAAAATGTTCTAACGCAGCGAATGTAGCTGACTTAGTTCCATTAAGTGTGTAAGATACATAGATATTAGAGCAACATAGTTTATGTAGCTAAAGCTAAGCTCACAAAGCATCTACATAAGCTTCGTAAGCAACGAGTTGACATCATCTATGTAGCTAAGTTAGTTTAAGCGATGTATGCTAAAGCTCACATTGCTAAAGCTAATTAAGCTATAGTTAACGCAGCTAAGTAGCTTATGTAGCTAAAGCTAAGCTCACAAAGCAGCTACATAAGCAACAAGTCTACATCATCTACGTAGCTAAGTTAGCTTAAGCTATGCAATGCTTGAGCTCACATTGCTAAAGCTAATTTAGCTATAGATAATGGAGCTAAGTGGCTAATGTAGCTATAGCTAAGATCACATAACACCTGTGGAAGCTACATAGATATGTTACCCATGTATAGCTTTAGATTATAGTCCCTACAGCACTGGCCTCATCCAACCACAGCCTCCAGTCTCCACTCTCACAGCAAAAAGGTCTGGTTTACTGGCACAAACTTAGTTTGTATACAAAGTTAGGATGCTAGTACAGAAACATGTCCAAATGACTGGATGCAAGTACAAAAAAGGACATAAGGCAACAAGCTGAAAGAAAGACAGAGCCAGAGTAAACCGAAACAATTAGGCTAACAGCTTAGAAACAAGACGGAATTTAAAATAGAATTAAGTAGAGAATAAAACAAACGATCTAATCAATACTGTCACAAAATATAAGGACTTAAATATTATTGATTTATTGACTATGAAGTAAGTTCAAATTAAAAGCAATTAAACCTTTCAGCTGTTGTGTTCACAGTCACAGTTCCTTATCCTGGAGAGATACTAGGCTACAAAAGCCTTGATGAGCTTATGTTTATCTCCAAGGTTTTCACGTTTCACCAGCTTCACTAACACTGTGTACGCGTCAAGCGATAGATGCGTTTTTGTAGTCCATCAACATTAAATTGTAGTTTTTATAAGGTAAATACATGTCATATCCGTAACATCCGCCTGAGGGACGTGCACTAGATTCCCTTATCACCACGGTTCTCTTTTCCTACACTTTTCCTCCCACCTTTCCTTGACTCTGTGACATTTCCACCGGTGTTAGGGAAGTGGACGGGAAAGGACTTAGGAAGTCAATATTGAACCCAAGAAAGAGAGGAGCAAAAAAAAAATGTTCTAACTATTTCTGGGTTGACGCGTGAGCGAAGTCATAACACGAGAGTTGATTGGTTAAGTAGCGTCACGTGTGTCCAGTGCTACCGCGAAGACCAAAAACTGCGCGCATTCAAAATAGACTACTATTGAAATGCGCTAAGAGCAGCCCTGTTTGGAGGGGACACGGGTTATTTCTGAGTATTCACGTTAGATCTAGCTGCAGGGAGAAAATATACAAGCAGCTCCAACTGCATCAATTAGGAGCTACCTCTGCATGATGCAGAACTGAAATGATCATTTTCAACACCACCAGCCATTATGTTAGAATATGACAACACAAAAAGAAAATTCTGACGTGATAAGGAAAGAAAACCATTGTATGCCATTGTAACCAAATGTATTGTATTTTCTGCAATAAAGCATTAGGCTACAGTTCATTGATAACCAGTTATAGTCTGTAATGTAAGAAATAGGTTCTGACACAAAGAGGTGTACAGTCTCAGAATATCAGCGTGATCACCCCCCTCTTTATTCTTTCAGATGGTTCAGTCCAGGGAAACAGAGAGGAAGGGAATGCTGGGATATTGGAGGACTCTGTTAAGGCAAATCTGCAATTCATAAAAGAGAAAACATGGGAAATTTATTAGACAGCAGAATAATAGAAAAATGTGAATAATATCGTCAAAGACGAATGAAGGCATCAAAGTTTATCCTATAGAAGCCCTATGGAAAAAAGTAGCATCCAAACATTCTGTTTCACTTCGTTTTCATCTTGATTGTGACTCATTTACATTTGTTTCCAGAGATGCTAACTTATTCTCTGCCATATTATGGAGCCAAAAATGCTGTTTTTTCCATTATTACAATTAGATAAAACAACTAAAACTTGTGACAGATGAGTGAAACATTTAAACATTTAATATATTCAGATGACCTGGTTGTTTTTAGTGCTGGTGTCCGGTAGATACTGTCTATATGATCCCTTATTGTCCTGTTTATATATATATATATATATATATATATATATATATATATATATATATATATATAATGCTGGTAAAAGTGCTGAGTTGAACCATCACAAAAATGTCCTGGTTTTAAACTCTCAATAGTAGTCTTGATGTCTGTAATGGGGTCTAATATCTTGATATCTACAGGCAATGATGAATGTGCAAGGAAATATTCTTGATTGCAGATTTAATTTGTGTACACATGCTTTGAAGTGACCTCAGTTTAACGTTTAGTTTGCAGTCTGCTTCTGTTTACAGTACACTTATGGACCAACTCTAAGAGAGCAAGCACACAGAGGCTACAGGTAGCTTAGGTGAAATGTTTGTAACTACAGCTGTAAATACTCTTCAAGCTTGTACATTAAATGATTTAACTTATTTGAATCAGGCCTTTTTGAAGTCTTTATTTATTGAAAAAGTTTTTAATATACTGTACTTAAATTATGAATGTTTATGGTATTTTTGTAAAAAGAGAAAAAGGGTGCTACTGTATCTTTTTGTGTTACTAAGTGTGTTATAAAGTTAGAATTGAAAAGAAGTGAATCAAAATTCCCTCTTTATCACAAGAAAACTAGTTTTGTAATCTCATTTTTTTTTTAAATATAGTAATTTTTCTGGAAAATGAAAAAATAAATTTTCGCTGTTTCAGTTCACCAATCCTGTCTATTTTCTTGATAAACTTTAGAAATCAGTTCACATTTCTGGTAGCATTCTTCAGTTATCTATCACAGCATGCTTTGAGAAACTTTGCACAAATGCCCACTCTGACTCAAAGATGAACTGAGAAGATTAGAATTATCCAGAGTCAAGATGACTGGGTTTATGTTCATCCTTTGTTCAGCCCTTCTAACTATACTTACACTGTCTGGTATTTATACACCTTATGGAGACATATAACCACCAGGTGGTAGTTCTAGACTTTGTCTTCAATAAAATATGCATGATTGTTTTTTGTTTACTTACATTTATGAGGATGTTGTTTGTTATGATCCCTCTGACAGAGTTTTGATACAGGCCTGGAAGGCATCCATCAGATCTTTACAGCTCTCTGCTCCTTTGTCTTTTACACTGAAAAAAAAAAAGCAGATTTAAAGCCCCTGTGAGGAACTCTTGGTTTGTGTTCATTTTAGTGCCCCCCTAAGGACAAAGTGTGATATCTCTCTGCTATTTTTTTCTGTGCATGTTCAGGTGCTTTCTTTCAACAGTCAGTTTTTGTGGTAATAAATGTTTGCAGTGAAAGGTGAAAAGGGCTAATTCTGTCTGGCACCATTTTTCATTTTTGGAACTTTATTTGCTACTTTTATCCCATTTTTGTCCCTTTTGGAAATATTTTTTACCACTTTTTGCCTGTATTTGTATTTTGCAACTCCCTGTCCATTTGTGTCACTTTTAACCCTTTTATACAATTTTTTTTACCAGTTTAACCCAATTTTTGGTCTCTTTTCACAATTATTCTTTTCTCTTTTAAAAAGCTTGCCCAGTTCCTCTTCTTTATGCATCCTGACATTTATGCAAATCATGGCTTAGCTATGAAGTCTGGCATTTCTTTCCTAATCATTTAGTTGAGTGTGGCCATCCACATTGTTAACATCCCTAAGAAAAATGCATTTTTTCTTTTAGAAAAGGGGTTTGCATTTTGGAAAAGGATGTATTTTTATGACCACACAAAAAAATAGAATTCACTTTTTGTTGCTTATAAGAGTGGTCATTATTCAGGTTAAAGTTATGGTTATCACAGCTTAACTTTACAGTGGACCCTAATTTGCTGACCTCCATCGGCCCTTAGTTTGGCTGAGCTCAGAAAGCTCTCCCCTTTTATCCCCCATATGGGTGGCCTTGTAAATAAGGCTAAATAGATAAATTAGACATCTGAAATATGCACAGGACAGACAGAATATCTTTATAGCTCAGTCTACATGTGCATCACTGGGATTATGACAGTATCTTCTGATAATAAAGCATTTCAACTCAAAGCCCCACAGCTGCTTTTATCTGCATTTGGTGAAGAAGAGTGTGTAATCTGCACAGCAGCTCCACTACTAATCACCGCTGCACGTGGACACGCACTGAATATCTGCAAGTAACACGAACCAGCGGGCAGGAATGTGCTGCTCCTCTCTTGCAGCAATAGGTCATACATGTGGGCGCCTATTTTAAACCTTGGATCTATTTCTGCACCTCGAGATGTTTACATTACTGTAAGAGCCCAATGTAAATGTCACAACTCTGTGAACAATTTGTCTAGCTCCATATGGACTAAATGTTCATCCCACAGGCAATAAGAAGTTAGAATGGATATAGCCTACTGAGAGCATGCATTTAACTCAAGATGATGGGAAGTGAATTTCTCAATCTGCCTTGAGGGCAAAAAGTTACAACATGACACTTTTTGCAGGCACTAAAGAGCTCGTAATGATTCATTTATGAATTAAATGCACATTTTGTTTTGTCTTAATCCCATTTTTAGCATCAATAATTATACATCATTCCTGTCAGAGCTCACCACTTGTCGACATCCTCCTTGATAACCTGGCACGGCGCTGGCACAGCTTCATTAGAGTCTGGCATTTTGACAGAGCAGAGCTGAGTTTGTGGAGGTGCATGAGCTGCTGCTCGGGCTAAAGTCAAGCACAGTAAGAGATTAGTTACAGAGATGGAGGGATAGACGATAAGGGAGGGAAGGGGGGCTTGGCACAGACTGAGTGCGAGGGAAATTATTCATGCAAGAGATTAGTAACTGCTACAACGTTTTATCTAACAGTTTTAAGTGATTTTGATGGCTATAGTTCTTCTTCTGAGACAGGAGTGTCCAAACATTTTCCCTGACGGCTGCAAACAGAAAATTTAAGGATGAGCAAGCCACTTTAATCTATCTCACTGTTAGTTTTATTCAAGTTAGTAAAACTAATCCAGTAAAAGTGCTGAGATATGTTTAGTGATTCAATTTACCAAAGAAAAAACAGCCTAAATCACAGTTTTCCATTAATGGTTGACAATCATATCATATATCATTATTGTCAATATGTTTGCCATGAATGTTGTCTCAGTTTAGTCATGAAAAAAAACATGCCAACCAATTCTTCTTGTCAAAATGTTTGTTTACTTAAATAACACAGCAACATCACCCAGTTTAAAACTAAGAAGTACAATACAATCAAGTTTCTTGATCCTTTTTCAGTTTTTATTCGTAGAACCCGGTGCAGGCCAGTCAAAATTAAACCAGAGGTAATTTATACTGATGCCTCTTTATCGCCTAAAGAAGCAAAAGCAAACAGAGGTTGAAAAATTCCTCACAGGAGCTTTAAGTACATCCACCTATATCATTAGCTATTCTAAAATTCTTTCACTCCCATCCTTTGTTTTACACACTTTGTAATGAATATGCACTCTCTGACCTTTTGACTCACATACTCTACATCACAAAGGCCACATAATGCATCTAAAATGCTCACTACAGGGGAGAGCCTCCTCCTGAAAACAGACCACAGAGTCTGACTTTGTTTTTCACAGCTGGATTAACAGGTTGAACTGAGAGTTGGAGCATTTGTTTGACCAATAAAATGTCAAATTAGCATTCGCACTGGTGTTAAAAGTGGTCTCAGTTGTATATTTTGATAATGGTACAGTATAGTTCCTAAACTTTGGCCAGTCAAAGACCCTCATAAAACATTAGCCTACACTGGGGACATTTTATTCTTCAAATTAATTTGAGACAGTGATAACAAATATCAAAAATAAATAAATAAACACAACTTCTTCAACTCATTTGTTATTTGTATTATGAATGAATTATTTTCATTTTACTGAATTAACTCACTCAACAAAACACACATTTGTTACATTTCTCAGTCTATACAAACATTTAAAAAACATAAAAATATATTAAAAATACAAATATTTAAATAAAAGTTGGAAAAATATAGAGTAAAGAATGGTTGCTTAAACACATTGAAGAAAAGTGAACATTTTGAATATTCATCACAGTTCACACTTAAATACTGAGTTATTAATGGAGTAATGAAGGTAAAACAGAGCACTGGCATTAAGTTTTGTTTTTAATGTCTCGATTGTGTTGTAGATTCTTTGGAAAATTGAGGGAAAAGTCTTTTTTTTTCCGGGTCAGTTAATATATTGATCAGATATGTCTATTGTAATTTATGATATATGTCTCTGAATAAAATCAAACCTGAAGTTTGTACAGTAATTTTTATAGTAAAGTTTCCTCTGAATCTCGAAGACTATTCAAGATTGTATAAATTGAAAGGTGTGTTCAAGGCTCAAGTTCTCAATATTTTAAAGAATCCAACTCAACCACTAGAGGGCGACACACGACCAATTTCACAATGATGAATTTCTGTAGAACTCATAGACGGTAGAACAACTAGGCTATTTAGAGGGTCCTTCATGACTACTTGTAAACAAAGATATTATAATAACATTGAGCAAAACACCTTTAGAATCAGAATGCAGCGGCTTCTACTTACTGATCCTGGTTGTCGTGTTTGAATGCACATGGTACACGTGAATATAGCTAATTATAGGACATTTAAAAACCAGTCAGACAATGTCAAACTCCTAATATATGAAATATGAATAAAAACTGAGCATCTCTGGACCCTCCCCTTTTTAATAACCATAAAAATCAGTGTGCCATCTGCTGGCGTACAAATCAAGTGCAATAAGATCTGTTTGACAGGTTCTCCCAATAATATATTCAGCAAAAGAATCCCAAAATAGCCTCCGGTGTATTTGAGCAATTTGCATATCTAAAGGGGGGAAAATATCCCATATTGGCATGGAGGTTATGGGCAAACTGCCAGTCTGACTGAGGCAGGAAATGGCACCGTCTCTCACACAGTCTGCATGCTTTAGATGTGCATTTGCAAAGCTCTAGCTGTGGGCCTGTAGATATCTGGTTATTACTGGAAATAATGTTTGCACTCGAATGCGTCTCAGCCAATCACGGCGCTCAGTGCAAACAGCTGACTATTTTTTTTTGTCCATGAAAAAATGTTTCTAAAATTAATAACAAACCTATCAATGAGATGAAAATGTGAAAAAGCTTGCAGGGTCGGTGAATGGAGGTCACCGCAGACACTGAGTGAGTCTCGGCGCTGAGACAGAGAGGGGGAGAGGGAGGACGGACAGCGGCCAGCCGCCTTCAAAAATGGCGTCTCCGGAGGAAAATGAGAAAAAATATTAAAACGCGGCCTGCTTTCTTTTCACTTCCTAGTTCGGTTTTTAAGATTTTTTTCGTACTATTGCTGTATTTTCGCCATGTGGACAAACTCGTCGTCGCTTTTACTCGGGTAGCTTAAGAAAGAAGAGAAATTGGGAGCGTTTGGGGAAATAAAAGCAGCCCTGTTTTATTTTGATGCGACGTTACTGACAGCTAGCATCTGCTGCTAGCCCACAGCTCTGCTCCGGAGGGGGGGGTGGGAACGATTTGCATGCAAAGAAAAAAGATTTTGAAATTGGGGATTTCTTTGCTCGTCCAAGGGGAATGATTGCTACCAACGTGGCCCATCGATTGCAATCTTTTCTGTTGCTAGCAGCGTAGCAAAGACTAGCCTGAAGAAAGGGGAGGAGAGACGGTGAAAAGGACGCATTCAAATCAAATGTTTATCAGCTATTCGTCCATCAGGGGCCAAATCCGCGGCATCTTCATCATGACCGTGACTGATTGTGGACTAAATCAGCAATCGTGGAAATGATAAACGTGAAAGGCGCAGGAAAAGGAGAAAGACTGGCTTTTTTGGAGGTGGTTGGATTATAGCCCCGTAGACCCCCCTCTTTTTTCATCCAGCTTTCTCCTCCTCCCCTCCATTTCTCTTTCAATATGCTGTTTTCCACTCCTGAGGACTTGCTTATGAAACCGGGGAAAAAAGCCTGAAACCGAGAACTGGAAAGACTGGGTTTTTTACCCATAATCTGCGTGTTGCTTTCGTCCTCATCGCACACATTGTACAGCACATAAATGGATAGAAATTACCCGGGAACAGGGTTTGGTGATTTGGGCGCAGGAGCAGGATGGAGTTACGAGAGATCGGCTAAAGCAAGGTATGCATTGGATTCAGACAATGTGCATGCATCAGTGGTACTTTGCAGGATACGGTGTGGCCCATGTAAACAAATTGTCGCCCGTAGGCTCATTTATAATGCCATGCCTTGCCATTTTGTGTAATGCATTGTCATCCAAACAGTTGCATAGTAATAATATTATAAACAGGAATGGAGCAGTGTGTGCGTGTCGTGGGGGTGGGCGGGGTGGAGAAAGGAAAAGGTAGTAGATATGAATTGTGTGATTGACAGACGTGGGTTTGAGGTGGACATGGCGGGTTGGAGGTGGGGGTATGTCTGGAGCATCCATAGGAATTATTGTTCCCTGTGTGCAGGCCTGGACACAGACCCTGATAGATAAATTCACCGGATTGATAGAAGCTGTAAAGAGTGCAGACGCAGCAAACCCCTCACAGCAGCCCCCATGGCAGACATCAACAAGAAGGACTTATATATGTTAACCTGGATCATGTATTTTAAAACAAATTATGCATAAATGTAACGCTGTGAAGAGAGAAAATTAAAAAAACCTCGACACAGACACGGTGCTATTTTCCTCCAGTTGATATCAGTGCATTTTCCCAATCGTGATTTAGAGAATCTGTGGTGTGTTTGGATGCCAATTTGCATAATTAAAATGAAGAATGCACCCGCTGCCTCAACCTTGAAATTCACATTTTGTATACTATATAATACAGCCAATCAGGGGTGAATTAACAATGTGATGAAAATGCCTGGACCGTGCAAGAAAGCCCTGTCTGTTAGCTTCACGTTAGCATACAAGCTAGCGTTGTATTGCATTCAAGTCAGTTCAGGCCTTTGCACAAAAGCATCGTTTCCTACATGTTAAGCGACACGTTTTTAGATATTTAGAGTCGGGATTAGATGACGAAACATGGTCGAAAGCAGCATGGTTCTGTGGAAAGTGGTATATGGCTAAACAAACTTGGCTAGGTGTTTATGTTTGCATGCAGCTTAGCATTCATTTGCGTCGCCTTGCACCATCCAGCTGTTAGCTACATCAACATTATCACTGTTAACTGGCAATTGGCTGGTTTATTGTCGGTATAAATGAAAGAAACTGTTTTTAATTTGGTATAGACCTGTACGTTGGTTTCCCGTTGAAAATTTACATGTTGAAAACAACTGGCCTTGGAGTTTGGGCCTAGTCCCTACATTTCTACCATAGCTGCTGTGCATTGGTGCTAGGCGGTCCTAGCAGCAGCAGAGGTGCTACCATGTTAATCTGTCTGCCAGCAGCCACGCATTTCATCTGTCGTTGGTTCAGCAGAGTTCTGCTACAGGCAAACACTGTGAGATAGGTTGTTAGCTAATTTAGTCCATAAATATTTGTGATTTGGGAGTTGGTCTGCACAGGTTGATAATTATACATGCAGATGAAGTATTACACTATTTTGCATGATAAATGGCTGGTTTGACAGATTTGCATCCACTGTAATTCACCTTGGAGTATTGACAGCAAATGTGTTAATGATACTTTGTAATAGAATAAGGTGTTCTTAGTATCTATTTTATATATTTAACAGACACATCAGGGATTTGACTTCATCATATAGACCACTGCTTAGAAGATGCCCAAACTGATGAGCAGTCTTAGGTTAACACCTGGGGTTGGGATTTTCAGTGGAAATGAATCTCTCAAATTTTGTGTGTCTTTAATTAACAAAAACCCAGACAGTCTTCTCTCAAGGGTCCCATTTAAGAACAGATTAAGTATATGCTAATATACATTGAAATTAATGACACTTCACAATGCCCCACTCCCCTTCCTCTGTAGTCTTGTATACGGGAGTTCCAGATCATCCCACCCTGAGTCTGAGCTCCTTCACCGACAAGCCTACGCCACCCCACACCCTCTGCAGGGCTATGCCACCAATCACCACCCAGGGAGCTCTGGCCAAGGCGGGGCTTGGGGAGCAGCTGGACGGAGTTTGGGTGAGATAAATGTCATACCTTTCATGTCACCACCATAAGGGCCCTGTACAATGAATTATTGTGTGTCTCCTCACAGACCCTGGTAGATTGTTGCCATTGAAAAATTAGTGCATTATAGCTAAACTAAGTTGGAGCCCTGTGTGTTATGTTGAAGTCTTACCTCAGATAAGTCTTAACATTTATTCTTGAATGTTACTTTACTATACTGTAATTAGTATTGTATTCAGTTATAAAAGTTTAGATTGGCTTCACCTTCACCCAGAACCACTGAATTTGAAAGTCCTTTGCATCTCCATTGATATGAAGAAAGATACAATTTACATGTCTTCATCTAGGTGTTAGTGTTTTTATTCTAAATTCATTAATCAATAATTCTGTCTGTCCTTTTCATAGGTTTGTCTGGGCTCTTTGACACGGGTCTGCACCATGCCAGCCCCTCTGCTCCAGATGCCTCCGTCATGAATCTGATTTCAGCCCTGGAGTCCAGGGGTCCCCAGCCTCCACCCTCTGCTTCATCCCTACTCTCCCAGTTCCGCACACCATCCTGGCAGACAGGTGGGGCTATGTTAGATTTTTCCTCATTTGTTGACATTCAAACAGGCCCCACAGTCAATATGACATTTAAAGACCCTACTGGTGTTTGGCTGAATTGTAATTCAAACAGTGTTTCTGTCTGTGACTTCTCATGTAAAATTTCAGCATTTTTTTTAACAAGTCCTAAATTAAGCTTTTGTAAAGAATATTATTTCGTTGACTTTTTATGTAATTCAAATAACAGATGGTTGGATGTTGAGTAATTTTGAAATTTGTTCTCCTTTTCCTCACAGCGATGCACACGCCTGCTCCTCCTGAACTATTCATCTCTGGAGCTCTTCCTGGCTCTGGCTCCTTCCCCTCCTCCTCAGCTCTCTCAGCCTATCAGCATCCAGCATCATTCTCCAGCCGCTCCTTCCCTGCCACCTCCCTCACTCTCCAGGATACCCCCACATTTAGCCCCACATCCAATGGCCTACTCTCTCCACATGACCCCCTTCTACACATCAAGGCCCCTTCCCAGTCCAGCCTGGGTTTTGATAGACTCCTGTCCTCGCAGGGTGCTGCTGCAGCGGCTTATAGGGGCAGCCAGGATCCTACGAGTGCCACATCAGCTCAGGCCTCCTCTGCCAGGCACCTGCAGTCACACCAGTTCAACCTGCTGTCATCACAACTCCAAGACCAGTCGTCTCAGCTGTACAATGCATCTGTCTTTTCTTCAGCTCAGCCCCAGCCCCAGTCCCAGTCCCAGTCAAATTCGGCTCAGGAGCGGGCCGTGCCTCGTCAGGACAGCGTAATCAAGCACTACCAGCGGCCCACGCCAGCTCAGTCTCAGCTCTCATCCTCTGCTGCTCACTCCCTACAGCACTACCTCAGCTGTGGAGGAGCTGGGTACCAGCAGATTGCCACCCACCACAGGCACGCTGGCCTTTCTTGCAGCCCGCTAGGTGACCAGAGCCCCTCATCTGACCACAAGCCCACATCTCGCACTGAACAGTATAGGCCAATTATTCAGCCTCCCTATTCTTCATCTTCCTCATCGTCATCCTCTTCTTCAGCCGGGAAAGGTTCCAAAAGCAGCTCCAGCAGCGGCTATTCTTCTGCCAGCTCAGCTTCATCCTCAAGAACTCCCCACACCCCCCCTTCTGCTTCCTCTACCTCTTCCTCCTCCTCTTCTTCTTCTGCCACCTCTGGGGCTCATCCCTCCAACTCTATTCCAACCTCTAGCTCTAGTGCTGCCCCATCAAGGCAGCAGCCCCCACCTCAACCTGCTCCCCCTCCCCCTCAGCAGCCCCCTTCAACTTCCTCTTCAGCCCCCCAGTCTCTTCCCAAATCCTGCCTGTCAGGCTACGGCTCTCCTGTGCCTCCTGTGAAGACCCCCACCTCTGCTCTTACTGGTCAGACCCCACCCCAACAACAGGCACAGTCATATTCCCCTAATCAGCCTCCTACCTCCCACCTGGCTCAGTCCTATGGAGGGTTCAGCTCACCACAAGCCCAAGACCTGAGCTCTGGTACAGGAGGCAAAGGCTATGGGAGTTTAGGAGGACGGAGTCAGTCATACTCCACTGATATTTATGGATCGGACTCTGCCTATGGATCACTACCATCTTCTCTGGGTGGAGCAGGCAGCCCATCACTTGGCTACGGAGCCCCTGGTCACTCACCTGCCCTTTTAAGGTCAAGTGGTTCATCGGGAAGTGGAGCATCGGGAGGAGGGAGTAGTAGTGGCACAGCAAGTGGGAACTCTGGCTCAGGTGGTGGAGCAGGAAATAGTATGACAAATGAGAGAGGTGGAGGTGGTAGTGGCGGAGGGTCTTATCATATTCCAGACTCGAGCCCCTCTCCATCTGGCAACTCGGGCATCATCCGTCCGGGGTTGCACTCTCCAGTGCCAACCTGTCCGACACAATCTCCAGGTGGTGCAGGCTCTAATAAATACATCTCATCAGTCCTATCCCCCACTTTCCTTGCCTCCCCACAGGGCTACCCTGACACCCGAGGTCCCAGCACCCAACCTCAGTCCTATCATTCAACTTCCTCCAAAACTAAAGATACTTCCATGCTGGGAGTGGGCTCTCAGAGATCCCAAGAGGAAGTAGATGATGATGATGAATTCTTGATTCAGCATCTGCTGCAAGCCCAAGCGAGTCCTGCTCCCCAGACTGCACATCACCACCCTCAACAACAACCACAACAGGCATCCCAGCAAACCCAGTCTCAGCCCCAGTCAGTGACCCCTACCACTGATTCAGGCAAAGGGCTGACCTATGATATAGGCAAAACCTCTGAGGAGAGGTACCACCCCCAGAGTGTAATACGTACCCACAGTGCCACATCATCTGCTGGAGTAGGTAATGCAGGGTCTGGATCCATTTCAGGGCTGGAAAACCAGCTGGAGATGTCACTTAAGAAACAACAGCAACAACATCAACAACACCATCATCAACAGCAACAGCAGAGGAATGAGAGGTCTGTGGGAAGCAGCAGGAGCAGCGGAGGGAGAGGCAGTGCTGAACAAGTGCACTCCCATTTGCATCATCATGACAACCTAGGGACAGTAGTCCATTATGGGCGGGGTGACCCATACACCCAACACTCCCTTGCTGCCCAACACTCCTCTCACAGTCAGCACGTGTCCTCACACTCCCAGATACCGTCCCACACCCAAATGGAGCTCCAAAAGAAGCCACAGGAACACGCTGACATCCCTTATCCACGGAAAACCCCTGAAGTTCAGCAACAACATTCCCAGTCTCAAGCTGCCAGCTCCCTTATGGATTCACCCACTGATCAGTCTCGTCAGCCACCACACCTCCTCCAGTCAGTGCTGTCCCACACCACCCGAAACAAGCTGGAGCCTCACCAACAGCACCATAAGATGGAGTCACATCAACATCAACAACAGCACCACAAGATGGACTCTCATCGGCAACACCAACCACATCATAAAATGGACTCCCACCAACCCCATCAGCAGCACCCAAAAATGGACTCCCACCCTCAGCATCAACAGCACCAGAAGATGGACTCCCATCAGCATCAGCAGCACCACAAAATTGATTCTCATTCGCAACACCAACAGCACCATAAAATGGACTCTCACCCCCAGCAGCAGCACTCAATTAACCAACAGCAAGCTGTGATGGATAATGCTGGTGGGACACTGGGCTCAAGTAAACACCAGGCCCAGTCACAGTCCCAAACCACCCAACTCCAGCTTCAGCTACAGTCACAGGCTTTGGAGGTGGCAGCAGCCCACTACAATCATGGCCCACCTCCGCATCAGCATGAGCAGAGCCAGGTCAAACAAAGCTCGGTGGTGTCTTCTTTGGACATGCTTGAGCGCTCCCTCTCTCAGACCTCCAGCACTGACGTAGCTGTTTCTGAGGATAGACGCGGTGGAGCAGGCAGTGGGGGGAGGAGTGGAAGTAGCAGCGAGCGTCACCGGCAGCAACAGGAGCAGCAGCAGAGGCAGCACCCATCACACCACCACTCACAGCAGCACTCCGCCTCAGAACTCCACTCCTTCCTCTCAGAGCCTGATATTGGCTTGTCAACTCCGTCTCACATGCACCATCTTTCCCAGCACCACCAGCAGCAGCAGCAACAACAACAGCACCCCAGCTCTCAGCACCAACAAACCCACACCCACCACCCTCACACCCAACCCCACCCTCATCATATACCCCCACAGTCAGCTCAGTCAGCCCACTCCCAGCCTCAACCAGACCCACAGCAGCCCCTTTCATCCCAGCTCACCCCCCAGCAGAGCCAGCTGGACCAGCAGCGATCAGAGCAGCACCAGTTTGACACAGTCAGTCCGGTGGAGAAAGCAGACCAGAGTCAACAAAGTAATCGCTTTGTACCCCTTACTTCCATTTGCTTCCCGGACTCCCTCCTCCAGGATGAGGACCGCTCCTTCTTCCCAGGAATGGAAGACATGTTCTGTGCGGAAGACTACAAGTCCAGCTGTGCAGGAGGTGCAGGACCAGGGCAGGAGGAGATGAATGAAAGCCACACAGGGCAGGAGGCAATGGATTCAATGAAAGCTGGACAGAGTGCAGGTGGAGCAGGGGGCAGTAGTGGAGCCAGTTATGACATAATGGGTCACCATGGTGGAGATCAGGGGTATGAGCCCTATTGTCACGGCTTGGAAGAACCACCAAACACCATGACTCTGGATCTAGACTCCCTTAAAACCCATGAGCTCCCTTCCACCGTCAACACTGAGCAGCTTGGATTGATTCAGTCCCAGGCCCCAGCTATGGGAATGGGCTCCAACACTGCTGGACCTAACAACCCAGGAGCCAAACTTCCCTCTGGACCTGGAGGAACTAGCACAGGAGCGGGTTCTGGAGGCCTCCAGTCACCCATTTTCTGCTCGTCACGTCCCAAAAAGCTCCTAAAGTCCAGCTCCTTCCATCTGTTAAAGGAGCGCAGAGATCCAAACACCCTGCCTAAGAAAAGTTACGCTCAAGAATATGAGTTTGAAGACGATGAAGATAAAGCTGATCAGCCAGCTGACATCCGATTGAATAGCAGGAGACTCCCAGACCTGTTGCCGGACTTAGTATCGAGCTGCAGAAAAGGAGGGGCAGGAACAGGGTCTCTCAGTCCTTTAATGGGTGACATTGACTTTTACCACTCATCTGGATACTCCTCTATGGGTTCACACTCCCTTATGCCTCAGGATGGACCAAAGAAGAGAGGTCGAAAGCCAACCAGACCCAAAAGAGAGGGTCCACCAAGGCCAAGAGGCAGGCCTCGCATCCGCCCCATGCCTGAGCCCTACACTCCACGAGGGATGCTGGGGGAGATGGGAGGAACAACAGTTGGAGGGGGGTTCAGCGTGGAAGGCCGAGGCAGGGGAAGAGGCCGTGGAAGCAGAGGAAGAGGTGGAAGGAGGGAGGATATGTACATAGAAATGAGCGGGAAAGAGCAGGAGCAGATGCACCATCATCATCTCCAGCAGCAGCTTCATCACCAGTCCCAACAGCAGCTGCATGAGCCTATTCCACCTCTGAAGGTCAGTTACAATGTCAAATAGACCTGCAAATATTTTTATTGCATAAAAAGTAGGTGTGTTGCTAGAAACATTAGCACAAGCAGTTGAAATTGAATGAAGTACCTTTGGAAGACCTTTTTATAACGCATATAAAGCATGGTTCACCTATTGCATGCTTCCTTTGACCTTAGGAATACTCTGATTATTAAGTGAGAAGATTTAAATAATTGAAATTTGCTGGAGTTGCTATCCTGGGTATTAATGAGATTTCTTTTGCAAAAATAAAGGTGGAATAAAATGTTTTCTCTAGGGGTTGTAAATTGCAACTTTCATCATAATAGAAATAATATTTATTTTTGGGCAATCACACAAAATTAGCTTTTAAAGTCTGCATGGATTTGGTTTTGATTTAATTGAAACAAAGTTACATCACTGGTTCATTTAACTTTGTCAGTTTATTTTATTAACTTCAACAATTTGCTGTAATGAGTTGAATATTATATAACTGAACCCTTATTGAAGGATCTCATTTAACTTTGTTTTCATGTCACTTTAATCACATTAAGCGTAAGAGTGCGTCAGCATTTTCTAGATGCAATAACTTCAAATAAATTTCCTATCCTTGCTCTTCATGTTTTGTAAAATACATGCATAACATGTCAATTCAAGTTTTTATATCTAAATGTTTCTGTATTTTTATTTAGATCAAGTTACCAATCGGTACCCTGTCCTCCTCCGATGCCTTGCTGAGGACAGACTCTTTGTCCGGCACAGACCCGGCTTTGTCAGACGGTTCAGTTGGCTCCGCTCCCTCGCTGGGTTTAAGTCCTGGACCTCCGTGCGGCACTGACAGCTCCAGAAACCAGGACAAGAACAAACAGAAGAGTCAGATGATGAGTGAAGGTGTGGATGATGAGGGGCTTGAGGAAAGGGTAAGATATCCAGGATTATATCAGAGCTATTTTTAGCAGGCAATATTAAAAAGAATCACATTAGACTGAATACTGTAGGGGTTGTATTTGAGCAATGTTAAAGGTACTGTGAGGAGTTTTAAGTGGTTATGAAACAGACTAAATTTGGTACCAATGCCTCTTACCTACAAAAGCAAACCAAACTGTCCATTCCAACATTGACTACTGTTTTGAATGCTTTTATCAAAACAGTTGTGAAAAGCCTTTTCCGCATTTTTCAAAGCAAAGATTCACAGTGAGCGACAAGTTTAGATGACTACAGGATGAGATTTTTTTATCAGAAAAACTACTTATATATGCTGGTTCAGGACCAGCAAAGACATAATAGATTCAGCTTTGTCCAAAGGGATTTCAAAAATCAACACAAGCCACAAGTTCCTGATGGAAGTTTTAAAGTCTCTGAACTTTCTGTTATTTTTAGGGTGATGAAAAGGACTCTGAGTCCAAAGCTGGCTTTGTTGCTTCATTCCTGGACTTCCTCAAAACCGGAAAGAGACCTCCAGGCTTGGACATCTCACCTGGAATGGAAGCTGACAACGGTGACTCCTCACCGTGTAAACCAGGAGGTCTGCGGCCTCTGTCTCCTGCACCTCCTCCTCCACCACCTCCACCTCCATTCGGGGACAGCGAGGGAAATGGGGGTCTGGCCCTGGGTAATTGCCCCAGCCCCAAACGCTTAGAAGATGAGCTGAAGAGGAACCTGGAGACGCTGCCATCATTCTCCTCTGATGAAGAGGACTCTGTGGGGAAGAACCAGGACCTCCAGAAGAGCATCTCCTCCGCCATATCTGCTCTGTACGACACTCCTCAGCTACCCTCAAACATCCAGCCCTCACTCCCTCCTCCTCCACCTCCCCAGCCTCAGCCGCAGCCCACACAATCCCCGCTTACTCCCACACTGCCCCCCACGCTTAGTCCACAACCCACAATGCACACGTCTCACACCCTGCCTCAGTCAAATGAGCCTGATGTCCTTCAGGACGAAGATGGAGACATGGAGGAGAACAAAGAGGAGGAGAACGAGGAGGAGAGGAGCACAGGAGGCGATGATGAGAATAATATGACGGAGGAGAGGGAGGCACAGCTGGAAACACTGGGTGCCACTAATCTTGATGGTAAGGCCACCAGCTTCATTTGTATTCAAGTCATGTCTCGTTTTTCTTCAGATTGATTTTTCCTGCTATTCTTTTTAAGGAAATTGACATTTCCTCCCCTTTGGTAGGGCTTTTACTTGATTTATTCGAGTTTAATAAATGTTAGAAATTATGTTTAAGGATTCATTTTATTGAATTATTCCAGTTGTTTGATGGTAAATTGAACTTAAAAATAATATCAACATTGCCACTTTTACCTTTCAGCTCCCCTTCCAGAGATTCCTCCAGCACCAGAAACTCCTCAACCTCCCTCTGCACCACCATCCCCATCCTCATCCTCCTCTCCTTCCCACTCCCCTCTCCCTCCACTTTCTCTCCCTTCCCCCCCACCTCCACCAGAAGAAGAACAAGAAACTTCCCAGCCTCCAAGTCCTGTTGCTCCCACATCTCCCTCTCCGCCACCTCCTCAACCCACAACTCTCCCTCAGCCTGCCCCTGCCACTCCATCTCCTCCTGCTCCCCCTGTTTCATCTTCCCCTCCTCCTCCTCCTCCTCCAGCGTCTGCTCAGAAGGAGTCTCCAATGCCATCTCCAGAGTCCCCCGCATCTCCAGAAGAGCCACCGCCTCCTAAGATCACCTCCTTGCACCTTGCCCAGAAGCAAGAAGACGCCGCTATCGTTGGGGAGAGTGAGGAGGACGAGAGCGAGAGTGGTGGGGAGGGAATCTTCAGAGAGAGAGACGAGTTTGTGGTGCGGGTCGAGGACATTCGAACTCTCAAGGTATTTTTTGGAACAGTGTATTCTGCCTAAAAGACTTCTAAAACAAGAAAGCTGTAATAAATGTGATGACTCAAACCATCATGCTCGTATGCATGTGTCAGTGTGGACTAAAACCAAGTTATAATAGTGATTGTGTAGACCTCAAGACATATCATGAAGAAAAGTTATGTCCTGCAAAGAGTTGAAAGTTGAATCTTTTGACACTTGCAGAGATATTTTATACTAACCTTTCTTGTGTGTCGGTGCACAGCTGGCCTTGCAGACGGGCCGTGAGCCTCCACCCATCTGGAGGGTGCAGAAAGCCCTCCTTCAGAAGTTCAGTCCAGAGATCAAAGATGGACAGAGACAGTTCTGTGCCACAAGCAACGTGAGTTCACCTTCAAGCCCCCTGTGACCTGAACACACCTGTGAGAGAGTCACGCTAGTCTGGACACTTGAGAAATCAGCATATCAAAAAAATTTAAGTGTATTCTGTGATGTATTTATAAAGCATGTACAGAAAAATTTATTGGATAGTTTTTAGAGGTAACATTTGTGAAAAGTGTCATAATGAAAGTTGGTGTAATTTCATCTTTCAATATTCCTGTTGCTGTTTCAGTATCTCGGTTACTTTGGAGATGCTAAGAGGCGATACCAGCGAATCTACGTCAAGTTTCTGGAAAACGTCAACAAGAAGGATTATGTTCGAGTCTGCTCTCGGAGACCATGGCGCAGGGCAACACCAGCTCTCAGGTACCTATCTCAAATCAACTCAATTTATATAGTACATTTCATACATAAAAACATGCAGCCCAAAGTGCTTCACAAAGAACACACAGACAGCAAAAGTCAATAAAACTAGAAAGAGCAATAAGACAGTTAAGAAAGCGGGAGAAAAGGAAAAAAAAATATGCCTTAAACCAGTGGTTCTGAACTAGTGGTTGGGGACCCAAAAGTGGATCGTAAAGCTCTTTCTAGAGGGTCTATATATGGAAGCCCTAAGTGGATATACAGTAAAAAAATACATGTATTTTTTTGAATTTTCTTGTGATGATGAGTATTTGTCTCAAGATTTCTATTTATTTATCTTCTTTTCTTTTGATAACAAAGTTAGTTTCCCCAAAATAACAAAGAAATTGGTCGTGTTTGTTTTGTCCTTTGTCTTTGCTCAAAAATGTTTTGTTACATGTCAGGTCCACACTGTAACATGTTTTTAAATGAAAAAATTAAAGTGGTTAGAAATTTTTTAAAATTTGTGTTACAATTTCTCTAAAGGAGGTTATGTTAGGTAGTGATGTCCAGCCAGTTGAGAACCACTGCCATAAACTATGCTTTAGATTTAGATCATGTTTAATCTAGGGATGCACAGATGCATTGGTTTAACATCAGTGTTGGCTGATGTTATTGCCGATCGTGGCATGAACAGGAATAAGAAGTCAGTTTTTCTGTTACGGCCAATTAAACTAATGCATGTATCTTGCACACCTGACTGCTGAATCAAAGGAGGGACCAATTGGAAAAAGTCTGATCTGTTTTCATGGTTTAATGTGAGAGAAAATGTTGGCATAGTGGAAGTCTTACACCCAAAAAAAGTGATGAAAAAATATCTGCATTTGTACAGACAATCAGATAAATTTTTAAAACAAGAGAGAGAAGTCCTGCAGCAATTTGGGGACTTGGTATAAAGAGAGTGTAACATAAAAAATTGCAAAAGTGTTCATTTAGCAATTAATTAAACTGATTTCGATCACAAATCACTGATTTGCAGCTGTGGCTCAAACTCAGCTTCTGCAGTCCACAAGTAAAAGTGTTCTTGGGCAAGACACTGAACCCAAAATGTCTTGGTGGCATTGACATTGTTGTTTGAATGTGTATGATTGTACTTAATACTGATGGGCACTTTACATAGCACTCTCTTCCTTTCATGAGTAAATTGTTGAATATAATGTGACACTTTAAATTGGTTTGAGTCTAGAATAAACCCTTCTAAGTAAAGTGCATTCCATTTAACATGCATTTTAGTATATCTAAGGTTTTTTTTTCTAACAATGCATTTTTTGGCAGCATACAAACAGTGTAAATCTATTTTTGTATGTGTCACAGGCGCCAGTCCCTCCCCAGAATGGCTTCTCCTCCTGCCTCCCAAGCGCCAGCAAAAGTGGTCGACAAAGAGGAGAGGGTGGCTCCACCACCAGTCCAGCGTGAGCAGAGAGAAAAAAACAGAACATCCACAGCAGCAGCAGCAGCAGCAAAGGAACAGCGAGAGAAGAAGGAGGCTCCGGTCGCTGTGCCCAAAGCAAAGGAACGAGAGAAAGAGAGGGAGGCCAAGGAAAGGGAGAAGGAGAGAGAGAAGGAGAAGAGAGTGCAGCTGCAGCAACAGGAGAAGGTGGAGAAACGAGCTACGGCAGCAGAGCAAAGGAGAGCGAAGGAGGAGAAGAAAGCTGTGGAGAGGAAGGAGAAGGAGAAGGCCGAGCGCCCGCCAAAGTCCAAGCCGGCCAAAGTGAAGGCAGAGCCGCCGCCGAAGAAGAGGAAGAAGTGGCTGAAGGAAATCCCTTCATCTTCTGACTCTGACTCGTCGGATGAAGCAGCAAGCGAGAATGAAAGTAAGAAGCCATTTAGTTATGCAATGATAGCAGTATTACAAATCCCAGGAATGGCATTTATTTGGGTCAACTTCTCAAAATCGAACTTACTGCCTCCTGATAAAAGTATGTTTCAAGAAGGGAATGCAGAACTCCTCAGAGGCATTTTTTCTGTCAGGTTTTAATAAATTCCAATGCCTCTTTGTGATATACAAAGTCAAGCTAGACATATATGTTCTCATTTTTAAGCCAAAAACAGCTGCTAAGAGGGTGTCTGAGGTTTTTAATATGTGCTGCCAAATAATCTTTTTAGTACAATTTCCACGGCAAAGACGAGGGAAATTAAAAACACCACCGTTCTTGTCAATGTCGATTCTCCTCCACAAAATAATCTCAAAATAGTGATGGGGCGGCACTTCTGATTTCTGCTTTGTCAACTCATATGGCAGAGGACAACTGATCTGAACGTGTTTAAAGCTACAATTTCTACGTCTAGAGCTGCTGCTAATGCCACGGCACAATTCCTTTACCCTTATTTAATGTTTTCCTGGTGAAACTTCTTGAATATAGGAAATATTAAGCGTGGAGCTATTTAAATCAGACATTATAGTTACAGTTATAGTTACAGTGAGGCAAAAGTTAACTTTCATAACCTTCTAACAGATATCTAGGTGAAGATAAGATAGACCTTTATTGATCCCCAAGGTGGGGAAATTATTTTTTACAAAAGGTCATAGTAGAGGGCAAGAGAAATCAGCAATATGTAACTAAAGTAAAAGAACATGCTCATCTCCAGTAACTGAATACATAAAAATGACAATAACAATAGTATAAACATGTGCACCTTCATTTATGGAAGGAATGGGAACAGATTTTAAGAAAAACACACTGTGTACCATATTGATGTGACAAAGTGACACAATTAACATGTACACATTTCACATGTGAAAAAATAAGTATTAATAAGTTAAATAACAATGTGAGGAAATTTCACGTTAGATGGCTGGCTGTGACATCTGTGGGACTGTGGAAGTATATTTGAGTTTTCATATATGTATCTATAATTGCATATTCACATAATCTCATGAGGTGTTTTTAAATTTTATGGTGTGGTGATGACACTGATATCATGCACTTTGCCAAAACAAAGAGCAGTTAAAGAACACAGACCCTGATTCTGAGTGATACACTTGACTTTTATAAGAAAGTTAGATGGGAGTGACAAAAAATGTACGTTTCATCCACAAAGGACACCAAAAGTAGACACAAACTAAAAGTTCCTCACAGAAGCTTAAAAAAATCTTGCTTTCCCCTAAGATTTTCTGAAAGAAGGTAAAAATGTTCTACCATGTTACACCTTGTGTTAAATGACAGGAAGATTGGATTAAAATAAATTGTTTCTTTTGTCCAATCAGTGCCAGTAAAAGGAGGAGTGAACAACCGTGCCATGAGGGAGATGTTCAGGAGCTACGTTGAGATGTTGGTCAGCACAGCGTTGGATCCTGACATGATCCAAGCTTTGGAGGACACAGACGGTGAGAAATACATACACACATACTATTAGTACATTATCATTGTTTGAATTGCCATTAAAATCTGTTGGTGTGTGAGTCTTTCTGTCGCCAGCTGAAACGTTTGCATCTGGCTTCATTCTTGCGGTAAATAAACATCAGTAACAGTAAAAGAACAACAGTAAAAGCTGCCAAGTTTCAGTCTAGCCCATCCGGCTTGACAAACTGCCCTTACAGTAGCAGGGGAATTCTGCAGCATGCATATTCTGACGAGTCTTTGAATGCTTTTTGAAATTTGAATCAACAAAGGGTGACAGGTTGAAGGAAAGCACCAGGAATGCTGATAGATGAGCAGCTAGAGGAGCTGCTTTGAAACTGCCCATGGTATTAAAATGATTGGCATCCACATGAGTGATGACTAATGAAAGTTTCCTTTACCTTGATTGGCCACCAGATGAGCTCTACCTCCCGCCGATGAGGAAGATTGACAGCATCCTGAGCGAACAGAAGAGGAGGCTGTTGAGGAGAATCAGCATGAGCTCTCAGCAGCAGGTAATCTGTGCTCACTGCACCGCTGCTCTCCCTCTCTCTCTCTCTCTCTGCATCACAGAAGAGAGAAAACTGGATTTGATTTTCAAGTCACATAACTGTTTCTTCTTCAAGTATGTAAAATATGCTGATTATTTAAGATGCAGTAATCTAGACTTCTATTTATGTGCCCAGTGTTATTCTTATAGAACAAAACAAGCATAGCAATCAATTGTTATGTTTCGGGTCCACACTGTAACATGTTTTTGAATGAAAAAATTCAAGTGGTTAGAAATTTTTTTAAATTTGTGTCGCAATTTCTCTAAGGGAAGTTATGTTAGGTAGTGATGTCCAGCCAGTTGAGAACCACTTAGATTTTTGATTAGTCAGTAAAGAGAAACTAAATTTTAAATGGTCACAGTCATTCATTCTCCAAAAATACAGCTTCTCAGGCATCATAATAGCTGCATGGTTCTGACGCTTAGCAGCAGACAGATTTGAAATACACACATCCTCAAATAACCCAGTTTCTGATTTGATGTCGACGTTCCCGGCTTCTTCTTCGACAGGAGGTCCTGCACGCGTACCCTCAGATCATTGTGGACCCCCTGGACTCAGGCGTTGTGAGGGTGCGGTTAAGCGGGGACGCTTACAACCGCAAGACCCTCAATAGAGTTAAAAAGACCCTGCCTAAACCACAGGTGAGTTTTAACAAACGAGACTAAGGGATTATGAATAGTACTCTCACTCAGTCACAGCTTTTGAGTTTCTAAATATCCACACTGTATTATGAAGTAAATGGTTCATTGTAGGACATTTTTAGCCTATTATCAGATGATTCCTTCAAGTTTCTGGGTCACACTGAAACTGTGGGATCAAAAGAATCAGTTACTTTGGAGAAATCTTCACTTTGCAGGGAGGGTGACACTAATCACTCGTGGGCACAGAGGGCAAAATGGTGCCAGCCTCTCTAAGCACCTGCTGCACTTTCACCCTCTTAAATGGGACTGAATTAGTTTTCCACTGTAGTTTGTTTTGTAGGAACTTTTATTTGGTAAGATTCTATTGAGTTATTATTGTGGCTTTATTTAAGAGTGCATTTTAAAGTTTTGAGAGCATGACTTATTGATTTTGTGCTCAGATCTTTAAAAGCATTCATTTAAAAAAACTGCCTCATTGTGCTTCAATCTGCTGTTTAGCTCCTCGTTCAAATTTCTTGCACTTATGCTCAAACCATTTCCTATTGTTCTGGTAACTTCTGCTTGCTTCTGAAATTGAAGCACTCAAATATTCTTCAATCTGCGTCTGATACCTTCTCAGTGCTGATTTCTGCTTGTGAGTTTTTGAGGCATCAACCAATAGGAAGCAGGTATTGGGTCCACCAATCATGTTTGCTCTGCTCGTTGTCTATGTCACTGTTTTCCAGTTTAGAGTTTCTGTTATCAATTATTCTAAACTGTGATGTTATGTGAAAATGATTTGTATATAATTGAAGTGCTCGTCATAAGTTAAGAATCTATTGGCTAGAATCTTCTGGGGTAGAATCAATTAGACTCTTCCAGTTAAACAATTTAACAGAAATGCTAAACTGAAAAATTGTATTAGAGCGTAGAAGCCAACGACTGTATAGGACACTGGAAGCAGAGCAAACATGATTGGTGGATCTTAGACCTGTCTCCTTTTGGTTGTTGCATCAAAAACCCAAGAGCAGAAATATGTTGTGAGTGCACTGTGAAAGGGTCTGAGAGTGACAGTCTCAGAAGATAGCAGATGTAACCTCAACGAGAGGAAATGGTTTGAGCATGAGTGCAGGAAATTTGAGCAAGCGGCCAAAGATTTAAGAGCAGGAAGACATTTTTAGCGCAAGATGAAGTTTTACAGAAAAGATTTCTTTAAAAATCTGCGCACAGAATCAAAGTCATGTTCAAATCTTGTGCTCTTGAGAAAGCCACAACAATAACACCATAAGATCTGGTGTGTCATAGTCTGATGTCTTTATTTCCTTTTATTCTTAATTTTTTCATTATTTTGTTTGTAGTTTTTGAAAGGCCTGGTATATGCCATGCAGATTTTTTCTGTGACATGACATTTCACAATTTGAAATCAAGAGGCGTTGAACTACTAAATGAATAAATCTAAAGAGGAAAATAAAACAAAAGTACATTAAAACAAATAACAGATTTACCATATTGTTTTGTCCTTTGAATTAAATTATTTTGTTTCCAAAACAGAGCATCAAATTCGCAGTTTCTAGCTATTTCTCCTTTTACTCTCTTCTCCCTTGTTAGGCTTTTAACAGGATTAGAAATATAAAACTTTTTTTTTAACATAAAACCAAATACCTCTATGTATGAAGATGTGCTCAAATAATTATCCTATGGTATAAAAATGCACAAATTTGCACTTTTTGGATAAGAATTCAACCAAAACACCATAATGAAGCTCTGCTGTCATTACGCCTTTGCACTTACACATTCATCTGCTACCTTGTAATATTGGTTCCCTTGTGTGTGTTGTCACATTGTGTTATGGTGTTTTGGAAGCACAAAAGCACAGCATGAGCTCCATCATTCCCAAAATATGCCTCTGTTTATCACGTCTATGGCGTATCAGCAGGGAGTGACTTCACCTCACCATTTTGTTTCCATGTGTCACACGGTACAGACTAGGGATGGACATTCTCAGTCATTTTGATACAAGGGTACTCTGATTACCTCATGAATGAGTAATCAGTTTCTCCCTGATTTTATATTTTTTATGGAAAAAGTACACCATACACAGACCCCCTGCTATGTTTTCTGGGTGTGCTGCTCATCAGTTCTGCTCGTCTGTAGGTGAGCGGTCTCCAAGTCCCAGTTCTGAATGAGATGAAAAGTGATGGTGACGTGTCAACTTCGCAAAGCCAATAGATTTGCCAGATTTCATGTCTGTCATCAGGCAGATCCTTCTCACAAGGCTTCAATCTGAAACATTTGTGACCAGTCTGAGAATGATTGGTATCAGTGCCATTTGAGGAGAATGAGGCGATGGTACAGGCATGGTTTAGTTGTGCTGTAAGCCAGCAAACAATGACTGCCACCTGTGAATCTATTAGCTTGATTGAAAGCTTTTATATGAACTGCATTTATTTTTTTTATTTAAAGAGTAAAGAACCGCACTGAAAGCTCTTCTAGGTGTAAAAAGATGTTTTCCTTCTTCCCCTGACCGGCCATGGCATGAGTTTGCTGTATTTATAGGCATGGTTTAGTTGCACTGCAAGCCAGTAAACACTGGCTGCCACTGGTGAAGTGATGAGCTTGGATGTAGTCATAGTGGCAGTCTTGTTAGAACTGGATGTTTCTTTGTAAAAAGAAGATAAAAGAACAGCACATTTCACATCTGGGACTAAGCTTGCCCTCTAACTCATACGTTTTGTTGCTCAGATTGTCCTATAATGAATGTGACAGACAGAATGTTTGACCAATCATCCTCTGAGATTTCTTTAAGAAGGTTCTTCCCTTCCCAAACACCGAGTATAGACTGTTGCCTAGATGGATGTGAAATACACCCCATTCAAAGGATATATGAAACAGAGTTAGTTTTAGGATCTGGTGTGTCAGGTTAGTAACATGACTGTGTGGTGAGAGCTACTCTTGAGTCTTTAGTAACAGCCACTTTGTCAATGTGTTGCTCAACACGGTGGTTAGACTCTGGCCATACAAACGCCATCAGCTCAAAACTAAATAGGAGCATTATCTCCAAATATATAACTGGCATTCATTTTTGTTTCTTTAGGACCTTAAGCTTTCAGCTGACTCATATCGGATCTACAGTCTGTACCACTCCCTCCATCACTATAAGTACCATACCTTCCTACAGTGCAAGAAAGAGGTAAGAGCGTGCATCTCTGGTTGTTGTTCCTAAAGCTTAGTGATGAGATTTTGTTATTTAGAGCTGGAGCTGTTGAAGCTTTTGTGTAGTAAAGCAGATATTTTCACCAGATAGATCCAGTGTGTCTCTGCTGTCTTTTGGCGGGTACCCTAGTTTGAGTCTTCCTCACCACAATCGTCTTGTGTTTCCGTCCCTCTCTTCCAGACCAACACCATCGAGCAGGCGGCCGAGGATCCGGGCCAGGAGGAAGTGGTGCAGCAGTGCATGGCCAACCAGAGCTGGCTGGATACGCTCTTCAGCTCCTTCATCGAGCTGCTCACGCTCAGCTCCAAAGCCTGAGCTGCTTGCAAAAACAAGAGACAAAGAATTTAAGGTTAAGAGGATTTAAAAAAAAAAGAAGAAAATCCAAAAAGGAAAATGATGGATCCCACTGTACAGCCCCCCCACCACGTCTTCTTCAAATCTCTAAGATCTGAGGATGGATTTTTAAGGCCCTTGACGAACACAAAGAGGTCTGTTCATGTGACCTCGGACACTGGCCTCTGTTCTTTTTCTTGTTGTCGATCAATGACTAAAGAATTGTCGTACTTTGTGAGGAAGGGGGACCCCACCCTGCCCTACCAGATCAGGGGTCGCTGGTGGGTCAGAGGGAATTGTTGAAAAGGGAGCGAAGGACAAAGAGGAGGAGCCGAAAAAAAAAGCCAAGTCGACCGAGGAGCAACTGACATTGTGTTAAGCGTGCGTCATAAAGACGATAGTTCAAAGATAAACTATTACCACTTAGTTTTTACATAAATTATTTTTTGAAGACTAACATCAGCTGTCGGCTTTTGAAAAGAGTGGAAGAGGGTGAGAATGCTTTTTAAACTGCGTGTGGAGTGTGCCGTGAGCAGCGTGAGCATGGACTCGTCCAGGATAGAAACATGAAATGTGATAAAACGCTCTCTTTCTCTCTCTCTCATCCTGTGCTATGTGAAGGGCAGCTCCAGTCCGCTGTGTGATAATATATAAACACATTTTTATTATTTATATGAGGAGGTTTTTAACTTAAACTCTCACAAGCGCTGGGTTTGCTGCCCGAAACATTTTAAATACCTTTTATTTTCTACAGGTTCAGTATACAGTCGTAACCCACATATCCAAGCCGTCTTCCCCTCTATACAAACAGACTGAGACAGAAATATTGGATGTAGTACAGTGGGTGTAAAATAATAAAAAAGAAAGAAGAAAAAAAGAAGAAGAAGAGGACGGGCAGATCTATTTGAAACTTAACATTGTTGTGCTTCAGTTCAATCATCAGTCATGCAGGTGCAAAGAAAAAGAAGTAAACTATCCGTTCCCCATGTGGGAAGAAGGAGTATAAATAAGTAATATTTAAAGAGGAAATAGTCATTTCATTTTTATCATTTTGATGTTTGTGCATACTACGACTTATTTTGAAAACAATCTAATTTTCCATAAAAAAGGAAAAAAAAATGTTTGTAAATATTGTACAGTTCTTGATGAAATTCTTTGTCCTTCTGTACATTAACTCTCCTGTATTTGAGAAACAAATAAAATCTGCAAAGAACAAACGCTGCTTCATTTCCCTACAGTGTCTGCTGGCCTATAGTTGACCTACAGTGATCTTTAAGCTCATTTTCATTTCTAGACATTAGATGTGAGGGTATTTTGTCTTAGATCTCATGTGTTTGGAGATTTTTGGCTTTTTAAGGGTCAAAGTCGGTCAAGCAAACAGAAAAACAAAAAGTTAGCAGTTTCAGACCATTTTTGTCTATATTCAAGGGAACTTACCAAGTCATTAAAACAAAAAGCAGACATAAGATATTTACTTGTGCATGCCAGTGACAAAAAACAAGCCATAGAAATGCAATGAATAGAAGTCCAATTAACTTTAAATGAAAAGTGAAGTTTATAAAAACTTATTTTAAAGAAATGTTGGCTGTTTAGTTGAAAAATTTAAGCAGTAAAGTTTTTCAAAGTTGAAAAGGAACGCTGCATATTTAGATATATTGTCCTTTTTAGATCAACAGTAGTGTATGTTGTACAAACGAACAATAGATTGCTGTGTAGAGAAAACTTTAAAACCTGAGTGCACTTTAGTGAAGCTGATAGTAATGAAGGGGTTACTGTAATGTAGATCAAGGTGAGTGCAATCAGAAAGATGTGAGAGGAGCAACACAAAACATTTGACAGCACTACCCAGAGTTCACAGTGGCAGCCTTTGTGTGAGTTTATCTTTAAATTTTTCTCAGAATTTCAAGATCTAGTGTGATTATTTGCACAATATTAATTATAAAAGACACTTATGTTTATCTAATAAGGATGAAAAATATTGGTAAGGTTCCCCCTAAAACGGATTATCTGTGACCGTTATCAGGTATGCAGTCTACACAATTTTAATTTATAAATCACAAGCCTCTGAAAGGCATTCACAGAAATGTCCGATTTTTAGGCCACACATTTCATCCTGTAGTTGAAAATTTAAAGTCTAAGCATGCTTATTTAATAAAACATTCCAGTGAAATTGTAGTATGCCCTATTTACATCTGAAACCATGTTTTTTTAAAAACATAACTGGGATCTTTATTTTATTTTATTTTTTAATTTAACCTTTATTCAGCCAGGTTTTTATGGAAGCCCACTTCTGCCATTTGAAAAAATACATACATTTGAAAGGGAAGAAATGATCAAATAAATTAATAATCTTTCATTGAAATTATGAGATTAAAAAGTCACAATTGTGAGATAAAAGTAACAATTATGAGATAAAAAATCTAACTGTGATTAAAAAAAAACCTGATTATTATTAGGTAAAAAGTCAAAAGGTCATTAGAAAAAGTCAATATTATGAGTTTGAAAGTAAAAATTACCAGATTGTACATTATAAACCATGAGACAAGTAGCATCATAAGATTAAAAGTCATTCTGAGATTTATAAGTCAAAATAAAGAGAGTAAAACAATTCGATAAAGAGTCAAAATTAGGTAACAAAAGCCATTACTGTGATGTAAAAAGTCAAAATTATGAGATAGAAAAAAAATATTTTAAGAGCTTGAAAGTCCAAATTACGAGTAAAACAATTATATGTGAAAAAAGTCATAATTTTGAGGTAAAAGGCTAAAATGATTAAATTGTAAAACATAAACCTTATATCAATAATCTTAGTTATGAGATAAAAAATCTAAATCGGATTAAAAGTCCTCATTTTGAGGTAAAAAAAAGTTTAAATTAAATTTTAAGACAATTATGAGATTTTCAAAATTATAAAACTAAAGCATTTCAATGTAATCTAAAAAGTCGGCATTTTGAGGTAAATGGATGAAATTATGAGAAAAAGCTAAAAAATATTAAGGAAAAAAATCAATTTATTAGTTTAAAAGTCAAAATTACTAGATTTTGAATCAAAATCATGAGACAAGTTATAATCATGAGCTTAAAAGTCAAGATTATGACCACAAAACCACAATTGTTAGCTAAAAAGTCTGAATTTTGAGATTTTAAGTCATAATAATGACGATAATCATGAAATCAAAAGTCATAATTGTAGTTAAAAGTCAAAATGGTAACAAAAAGTCAAAATTATGAGATAAAAAGTGAAAAATATGCGTTTAAAAGGCAGAGTTTCAAGGTAGTGAGTTATTACTATGACATAAATTGTAATAATTAGATTCAAAGTCATAATTACAAGATAAGAAGTAAAAAAAGAGATAGAGACCTGAAAAATTTGAAATTTGATGTGCGTTTAAAAATGTGACTGATCAGCAGAACGTTTTCATTGTATCTACATCAGAAAGAACACAGCTTAAAGTGAGTATTTTGTTGTTGTTATTTTTTATTTATTAGCTTATTTTTTCTGTTATTCTAGTTTATGAGTGTATGGGACCTCACAAGGACACAAATCTAAATGTGCTTGTGCGTCTATTTGTGTGTGACCCCACCTAGAGGGCCCGGTCGGTATGAAACTCCCTCTGACGTCACATTCAGAAAACGAAACTGAGACTCGGAGTTTCCCAAGAAAACCCGACACGGCTTACTACCACCCCACTGTGTCCTGCTTTGTACTTAAGGAATTGTGTGCTGGGATATACTACTTTCTTTGCTCACAGGGCACGTTTGCACTGCTGACGTCTGACAACAACTGCACGAGACCACAGCACCAACTGCAACACCAGCTGATCGTTCGTCCATCAAGTAAGGGAAACGTTATTGATGAAACCATTGCTGCATGTACAATGATTTAAGTTTACATCTGTTGTTACGAAAGACATGGCGGCCATCAGTAGGCATGCAGTCTAATCTAACGCTGATAGATGTCAGACCCCCTGCTGTGCTGTGCTGTCAATCTGTGCTTTGTAACTTTAAACTCTATTAAAACTAAACCTAACGTTCAAGATTAACACTGAATTTCTGTTCACAAATGAAAATATGTATGACTTTTCAATGAGGCGCTTATCAGGAAAAGTATTGTATGTTTCATACTTGAGTACATGTTGCCATAACACACCCATCTGTGTGTATCTAATGTTGAATTTTGAATGCGCTGTTATTAGAGTAGTTTTGGTATTGTTGCAAATCATACATCATATTTGCCTGCTTCCTCGTTCCTGTGATTTAAAAAATGAATATTAAAACGGGAATAAGCTTTCCTCTTAAAGTTACATTTATAACACCCTTTAAATAACAGAATAACTATATTTCAGTTAAACTTTATGTAAAGCATTCAGAAGTGCAGTTGTTGTGTATTGCTTTGGATCTGTTTACACTATTAAAGTTGTTCCCAAACTATGGGAACAACTACTACTGCAATTATGTAAGATTAATCCCCCCATCCTGCAACAACTTCAGTGACTATTTTGGGTTTGTTGAATGCTACATATATTTTAAGTAATGGTACAGCTGTAAGACCACCACTTATTTGTATTCAGTCTTGATCTGTATTTTGTCTTAATTGAGGCAACAGCAGGAAAACTCCTATATCACAGAGGCTGGGTGTGGCGAAGAAGAGACGGTAGCTCTTGTTATTACCCACTGAGCGAAATGTGACTCAGTAGTCATGGTGTCTGGTTTAAAATCATTGTTACCTGTACCTTGAGGCCCTCTCACAAAATTTGCTATGCTTTGGTAGCAGTGCAGGTCGGTTTGCACTGATTTAATTTAGTCTTGCCATGCTCCCCCATCATGACCCCCCACCCCCCTTACTTTGGGAATTTTCTTTATCATTCAATTTTTTTTTTTCACATTTTCTGAGCAAATGTGGTGCTTAAATAACTAAACAGTGCCCCCTAATGGGGACCTGAAAGTCTCATATTAACATATATCTATACATATAAGACTGAGTTATTTTTATTCAAATTAATCATGAATAACTCCTCACCTAATCTGTCCCCTTCACCACCTTTTTCTCTCTTTCTTTGAGTCTTACATGCTCTTTACTACTACAATAATTATAGCTTCAATACTGCAGTATTATTTTGGAAATGCCCTCTAGTTTTGCTGTGATTAAAACAACAAATGATGATCATGATGAAAAGCAGCAAAAGATTAATTGAATTCTTCTGTGTTAAGTGTTCTAAAATAATTTTTTTTGATATTTTATAGGAATGCCGAGTGGTTTGCGCAATATGGAATGGTGTATTGGAACTTACAGAGGATAGAATATTACCTGCCCAGATCGCCACAGTTATGTCTCCTCCAAGATTAAAAAAGCCCCTAATTTAAAGTAAATATTCATTAAGAGTTTTAACAACTGCGAACATGTGCCTGTTCAATCCTTGCATGTTGCATGTGAAAAGATGCTTAGGAAACTAAACCAGAAAAATGACTTTTCTAAGGAGTCATATTTTGGAAAAAGGATCTGATCTTGTCAGGATGTTGACGGACTACAGAAGCACCAAAAACAGTTCTGAGTTGTAACAGCAACAAAACGCGATGGTACTGACAGACAGATTTTTTTCTTGCACCTGCAGAAATGTCTCATTCAAAACCTCTGCTCATCCCATGGCTGCGGAGCAAGATTGACAGAGGAGAGTATCCTGGAGTCCAGTGGACAAACCTGGAGCACACAGAGTTTTCCATTCCCTGGAAACATGCGTTAAGACAGGACTCATCTGACAGTGACATTCTTATTTTTAAGGTAAAAATGCCATTCTTGTATAGATATATAAATCGCGTGGCTTAAAAAAACAAACAAAAAACCTTATTTTCACAGTGTTCATCTTTTTACCTGTTTCCTTCCTGCAGGCCTGGGCAGAGGTGAGTGGAAACGGCCGGGCTCAGGGAGACGCCTCAGTATGGAAAAGGAACTTCCGCAGCGCTCTTCGAGCAAAAAAGTTTACACTCATATCTGACAACAAGAATGACGCTGCACACCCTCATAAAGTGTTTCACTGGCCAGATGAATCAGCGTCAGGAGGTGAGGATCAACCACGGCATCCATAGACAGTCAGCATTTGGTCCTTTTCTGTAGTGGGAAAACAGGCAAGTTAAAAAACACCTTTTCCCAGTGTGATCTTTGGAAAATAAACTATGTTGAAAATAGTGTGTGTTATTCTCTGACTCCCTGCATGAAAAATCACAGACAAAATTCAAACAGATTGTTTTCTGTCTGAATCTGCTCTAACGTGATGCCATTTTTTCATGCAGAATTATTCAAGCTTGTTTGTCTTCACTTAAATTCCAAGCATTTTCATATTATTGTGATCTTAGGGCTCGCAAATGAGACAAAATGCAGCTGGATAGCTCAGGTTTACATCTCTGACAGGAGATTGGGGGTTTGGCCAGGCCTAGCCAGTTTCAGAATTCAGTATGGACCCTTGGGCAAGGTCCTTGAAGCCATGAACACCTGTCTATCTCTCAGACGTTCATAACTGTGCATAAAAAAGCATCTGCTAAATGACACTGTAGCATTGTAACTAGCTGAATCAGGGAATATGCTGTGACTCTAGTGCATGTTTGTGGGTTTGTTGTGAATTTTTAAATTACCTCACCTTTTGATCACATCACTGCATTTTTCTAGTTGAGAGTTGTCAAGCTAATATGCTAATAGAGAAGGGGCCATTTGTAAAAATGGATTCTCAGTTTAAAGATGTGTTTCTGAGGAGAATAGAAATGATGAAGTTGCAGATTGTGACTAGACCTTTTGTTTTCTCCCACAGCAAACTCTTCTGCTGGATCCCAGGACCTAGATGACTCTGATTTGTTTGATGATTGCACTTTTCCTATACAAGATGTAAGCCTCCATGCAGGAAGTTTAATGTACGAGTTATACTTCCATCCAAACTCACTGAGATGTAAATCTTTCATATTTTAGACCCAGGCCCCATGCTTTGAAGACTTTCTCTTTAATCAACAAGACACTGGGCCTTCTGGTAAGTAAGCTGAATTAATCACATCATAAATTTGATAGTTAGGCTTGTGTAATCACGTTTCTGAATGTGATCTGATCTCAAATTTGCCAGCTGAGTCCACTGTGCACCAAGACATTCTCCAGGAGTGTCTGAGGGGGCTCAACATTGGCCCTGAACCAGGTAGACTCACCAGTCTCATCTCATCATTTCTTCATTTCTGCTGCAGCACCATCAGAGAACCAGTAGCTACTTTCCCACAAACACTTTCTCCAAACTTTTCCACAGAGGGCATCACAGGCTTTGAGCCTCCTCCTGAGCAACAACAGCTCCACAGCCAGGCTGTGATTGGTGCACAGGCGTTTCCTGGGCAACAGCAGTATCCAGTAGTGTTTGAGGGTGCAGCCATGGAAGCTGGGTTGCCTGAGCAACCAGCGTGTCCAATGGAAGGGGCCGTGGGTGGGGCCTTTGACGAGGAGCTGTTTCTGCAGACGATGAACCAGACCAAGGATGGAAACAGTTTCAGTAAGTCGAAGGATCACACTGAAGAGAAAAAAACCCACAAAACACAAAAAGCACCTTCAATTATTTAAATGGTATATGTTTTATGTGGCCAGTAAAACTTCATAACATGAAATACAGCATGTTTAAAGAGGAAAATATTTGAAATACTGTATGTTTTTAACACACTTGTCCTCTGCTTGAATCCTTAGAGACTCAGTTCAGGATAATAGTGTACTACAGGGGAGTGAAAGTATCTGAGCAGACAGTTGAGAATGAAGCTGGATTCCGCCTTGTCTACAGGTAACATCAAATAAAGCATTAGAGCTCCTGTAAGGAGCTTCTAACTGGTTATAAAAAATAAAATGAATACTGATGCCTCTATGTGACCATCAGAAGCAACAAAAAAAAAGCAGCATTAAGTTTGACTTTCTGTAAAGTGTTTTTTACTGCCTGTAACCAAGGTTATTATAGTTAACTGAAACGAACATAATAAAACATAAATGTAAGCATCATTTCAGTTAATCAAAATGTGTTGTAAAAAATGTATGTTTACTTTTTCACCTGTCTCACCGGTGACAAGTATCTGAAAAAATGAAGACTAAAACAAATAAAAACTAAACTAAAATGAAACTGAAAACTGAAAGTGAAAATGAAATTAAAGAAAAAACTGAAGAAAAATCCAAACCCATTTTAACCTTGCTTGTAACCACTGCACAGGGTAGGTGTCAGACAAATGGATCAACTGCACCCCGCCAAAACAACATATCTGGGATATTTTCAACTGCAAATGTTTCTGATAAATCATAAACTTGGCTGATAATTTTTTTTTCTTTAAAAAACACTACACATTTACAGTGGAAAAAACAGTCAAGAGATAAAATGCATCATCGTGTCCACAAGAAGATTGAAACTGAAAGGCTTTCAAAAGGGTTGTGAGCTTTAATGCATTGGTTATGATTAATTAAGGGTCCATAATAAGTGCAATTTTTAAAAACCATGATTAATTGCGAGCTATCAGCACACTTTAGTTAAGTCACTGCAATATCTCTATGCAGCCGCTGTGATGTAAAATAAGAACACCACTTCTTCTAAATGTCTCATTTCCCCTAAAAAAAAATAATGACACAGCTCAGTGGACAAATCAATAGTCATCTGAACGTCGTGTTATCATACCTTTACCTCAGTACCGTTCCCTTATATTCCTTTTAATCCATAACAATTAGGATGCACAATATTAGATTTTTGCTGATATCTGATATGCATATATTTAAAAAATTAATTTTAGCAAATACCAATATTGATTGATTTAAATGTAGTTCAGACCTTAAACCTCAGTCCTTTAAACACATGATTTAAAGTTTGAGGATGAATAAGTCATTAACATATTTAAGTCCTTTTAAACAAACTTGTAAGCATAAGTAATAATGATGAATAAAGAAAAAACAGCTGATAAGGGTCTGTTGGTCCAGTCCAACTTATTTGTTCCTACAGATAATATTGACAGCTGATAAAGGCAGATTTTTACTGGCAAAATATTGGTCGTAAATATCAGCAGAAATGTTGAAATCTGCAGATATTGATAATTTGCTTTTAAAGATATCTGCTGATATCAATAATCCGATAAAGTTGTGCATCCAAGTTTCTTTTTCTGTGGTTAAGTGCATGTCATAATCTGAGATCTACTCAAAATTCCTTATTTTATTTCAAAACAAAAGCAGGTCTGTATCCAAACAGGAAGTCAAGTACCTTAACGTTTAAGAGAGTAAGAAAAAATAAATAAATGGGGTGCAGATGGCCTAGCGATCTAAAGCGCTATGTATGCGGGTGGCTGGGGTTCGAAACCAGCTCGTGGCCCTTTGCCACATGTCTCTCTCCCATTTCTAATTCTATTCACTGTCCTCCTCTGTCCAATAAAGGCATGAAAAGCCCAAAAATAAAACTTAAAAGCAAAAAAATAAATGAAACAAAATAAGTTTGAAGTGGAAAATTGTGAATAAAATGGAAATTCAAGATGTGACAAAAAGGGGGAGAGTAATTGTGATTAATTTTAGAAATTATGAGATTAATCACATTGGAATTTTTAGAAAATTGACTTCCAGTATTCCCAGTACAACCTGAATACAATGTTTTTGTTCAAGTAACAGTCTGACAGTTTTAGAAGCATGGTATTTGTTGTTCTGCGTGGCTTGAGGGATAACAATATTAGTACAAGCTTCATATTTATATTGTAAATAATAAGTAAACCAAGAGAAGAATGGCATAAACACAGGAAAGGTGGAGACAGTGATACTGACTGGCTAAACAGGGAAACCAGTGGCCTACTACTAGCTACTAGCTAGCTACTACTAGCTTGTACTGACTGGTGTCAAAGGCTACAACTAAGCCCTTTTTTTACCTCCTAAAAAACATGTTGGAAGTAATTTATTCTATCCTGAGTTTGTTTCTGAAATTAGAGCTAAGCTAACAGTCACCTAGCTGTGGAGAGATGAGAGTAGTATTGTATCATTCAAACCTCAGCAAGTACTTTACTATAACTTTCTTTAGCAACTAACTACTGTACATGCTAATAAAACAGGGGAGAGGTTACCAACTAACTGAAGGCTCTCTGAAAAGCACATATCTGTTTTTGTTTGTTCAGTCATTTTCTAGTAGCTTATCTTGGTACTACACTTAGCTAACCATTTTAACTGAGGTGACATAACTGCTACCATAACTTACAAATACAAGATAGGCACTTCTATTTCCAAAAATGTTAGAGTATATCTTTTGTTCCACTAAAAATCTAACAAATTCAATTTTTCTCACATCAGACCTGAACTTGCAGGGATAGTTTTGGATCAAGAGTCAGGCCTCTCCCTGGTCTCTCTGCCAAGTCCTCGGGCCATGTTGGATCAAACCCAAACCAAACTGACCCAGCGCATCCTGGACAAGCTGGGTGAAGGTTTGGATGTGGGGGTGTCAGGCCATGTGGTCTACTGCCAGCGGCGGGGTGAAATCAAAGCTTTTTGGAGCCTCTCCAAGTACGACAAGAGCTGTCAGGTCCAAGAGATTTCTAAGCTGCATCCTGAACCACTGTTTCAGTTCAAGGACTTTGTGCAAGGTGTGTGAGAGGATTTTTTTCCTTAAGCTTACCTTTGCAAACATGCACTGTTGACTTGTTGGTTTGATATTGTGATTGATCCTGCTTTTTCTGTAGGAATACTGAACTTCATCGACAGAGGAGAGTCCCCTCCCTGCTCCCTCTTCTTCTGCCTTGGTGAGAAGTGGCCTGACCCTGGCAACAGGCCTTGGGGGAAAAAACTCATCACAGTGGAGGTGAGAAACCTTTAAATTATTTAAATGCACAGGTCTTTTTTCTACTCTTAAAGACCTTCATAGTGCATTTCCGTCAGAGGTGTTGCTTTTTTTGCTGCACATACCTCATTCAAATGTCAGGAGTGATTAAACCCCCGAAATTGCCCACTCAGTGGAGGTTTTGTCAGCTGCACATTTCAAGAGGCAATTATGTCTAAGTATTGATTAATTTCAGAGAAGAAAGCTTGACACCTCCACTGACAGCTCATCCCTGTGGGATTCAAGGTTTTGGAACAGGAGTTCATTCTGAGAAATCAAAGCTTTAACAAAAAGATGCAGAAACATGTCTGACATTTTGATCCTGCTCCTGCTTTTTTAATTGTATGGCTGCTGTTAATCTCTAGTTTTCCTTCATGCTCTCATTCCTTACTATTTTTTTCCTCTAAGGTGTTCCTGACCTCAATTGAGTTACTAAAGAACATGGCGGTCATAGGTGGTGCCTCTTCTCTTCAGTCTGTGGAGCTGCAGATGTCTCTGGAAGAGATGATGGAGCTGTGCTGACGCACAATGCTGCACATAAAAAAGTTATTGTTTACCTATTGTATATCTTTGCAAATTCAAACAAAGCAAATATGTTTGAGGTACAATTTGTGCCTTTCTTAAAACAATTATGTGCTGTAATTATTTTAATTTTCCCCCTAACAATTAGACCAATCAAGATGATTTTAGAGGATATTTAAATCAGTGACATTATTGGTGCTAAGATACCAGGCTGCTTACTGCTGTTAAGACAAGCAGAAAATTAAAAGATCTCTGAGTGAGGAGAGCTACTGCTACTTCTTGAGCTGAATGACAGTCTTCATTTTGTGCTTGAAAAAGTGTGTTTGTTCCAAAACGAGAGCTCTCTGGTGTCGTGGAAGAAGAAAAACAACAGATTTCCCTAAAAACTGCAGAGAACTGCCATTCAAAGGCTGTCAGTCACCTTGTCAATCATCTTGTATATTTTTTTTCTGTCATCATGCCCGTGTCGTGTAAAAAATAAAAGTGGCAATAAGATGATCCTCTATGTGTTTAAAAAAGCAAATTATTCATTTAAAAATTTGGTGAGTGCCTGAAGTTGTATATTCTGTAACTTCAACTAACAGTGAAGTTGAGTGAAACTGCTGTGCAAGTTTTAATTAAGCATCACATTCGGTCTCATTTCTGTTATGCCAGATATTCAGCTGAGCACAGCTGGTTCAGTTATAAAAGAAAACTGATATTTTCACAAGAAAGAAATTTAAATTTACTTTGCAGATGTTAATTGCAGGTTGCTCTAGATCTGTACCGGACTATCAATAAGCAGTGCTATAGAAGGAACTTGATTTTACAAGACATCAAAATACACATAACACCAGTACAAATGACAGAGTTCAATACATTATCAAAATATTGGAGGATATCATGTTTACGCTATAAAATTAGCTTTCTTCAATCTTTTTAACTTTAGATTTTCACTGCAGTGCTGCAGCATGTTTGTAGTCTGAAACCAAAGAACAAATGTTGAACTATTTTTTTATATTCTTTCTTGAGTTAATTTGGATTAATACTAGCAGGCTGTGTCTGAGTTAGCTGTACGTCTTTTTGATTTCATTTTTTTTTCCAAACACTTCACAAGAAATACTTACGCACTGTCAAATTTTAAGATATTTGCAAAGAAAAAACACAATTATTCAATAAATATTTTCCATCTTTCAGTTGTTCTTCCCTTCCTTTCCTTCGTCGATCTCTGACCCAGACTCCCCTCCCTCATTGAGAGAGTTTTCTCTGAGCCCTGACATTGGGACAAGCCTCCCTTCTGAGTTCACTCCCATTGGCTGGATTATCTTATCTCTGCAGGAAAAGAAAAATATATCAGAATTCAAACTGCTCTTATTGTTCTTTTAATCCGTCTACTCTACTTTTCTTGCACTGTCACTTAGTAAGAAAGGTGCTTTCTTCCTCTTTATTTGGAGGAACAAAAGAAAAAACACATTTAATGCCACAATTGGGCTAAGGTAACTCAGGTGAACACTGCAGCCTCTTTCTCTTGTTTCATATACCATAACAACCGGTGTGAAGCAAAATGATTTCAGGGGCAAACTTAAGGCCTTTAAGTCAACAGAAAATACTTTCTTTTCTAATGTATGTTTGGAGGGCTCCTCTGTAGCTGTATCATTCATGAGCAATTTGAGTTTGTGAAGAATTTTCTTTAAACACCAGAGCTGAGGTGTCATGAGTGAGTCTTCTCACGGACCTGGACAGCTTGTTGAAGATCATGATCAGCCTTTTGGCCTCCTCCTCTTTCTCCTCCTCTGTCATGCCTTCCATGGGGTCTGGCTGCTCCGCCTCCACTCGCCCTGTCACTGGATTGACACGGTCCTTGACCTGCCGGTACTCTTCTGTGTCTGAGTCTGATTCGCTGGAGTATTGGGTGCCTGAGCTAAGGGTCCTGGACATCTGGCCACCCAGCAGACCTTTGGTTGCAAGCAGGCCCGCTGCATTACCGTAGCCCGTGTACTTAACAAAACGTCTCACTGGAAGAAGCAGTGAGGGAGATGGGTGGTGAAACAAAGCTTGTAAACAGCAATGAAAGCAGATCATTTAAATCTATAGGCATGTCATTTCATGTCTAAAATTGTAATTTAATGAATCCCTGTTACTACAGAGAGAGTGCTAGTGTACAGTGTTACCATTCTCCTTGCAGAGTACAAAGATGAGGTCAGCTGCGCAGTGTTTGAGGTCTGTGTCCAGATGAGTCATGAGACGGATGAGACGACTCTTCACTGAGGAGCCTTCCTCTGGCCGGTGTGAGACGTCTCTCAGAGGAGGCAGGATCTAAGCAAATAATGCTTTAATGATCATTTCAGATCTTTTAAAAAACTAATATAACACAGAGACATACTATTAGACATAAGCATTTTTTTTTACATGTTTCCTGATGTAATGTCGTGTTTCTCTGTGGGCTCTACAGCTCTCCGTCAGCAGGTTGAGGACTGGTGTCAGCTTCTCTTTGACCTTATCACCCTGAAAACAGACAAAAGACTTCCTCAGTTTTTTTTTTTCAGCTAAATTAAACAAACGAAGGAACAGGCTTTTTATTTTGGCTCTGTAATTGATCCTCCTCTTTTAACATTTCTGCATGTTCCTCCTCACCGAATCAAGGCGTCTCTCCATGAACGACAGCAGGATGTGGACACAGTCCATGTTGACACCCTGGCTCTGCTGGGAGTCAGCCTGAATAGGAGCCACCAGCAGCACGTCGAGACACTGCAGAGGCAGTGCTGACAGCAGGTTGACTGTGTGACTGAGAGACAATCATGAAACAGTAAGGAGGGAGTTTGAAAAGAGAACACACAGGTACTTAATGTAAATCAGTCTGACAAAATTGAGTTCTGACTCATAAACTGGACAAATGCACAAAAATGCAATAGGTCCAGTAAAATATCACATTTCTAATAACACTGATTAGAATTTAAGCATGCTTTTCTTTACACAAGAATAAGTAATACAACAGAGAATTAAAAAAATGAAAATTTTCATCTGTTGTTGCTTCTAATTCAACATCCTCCCTTTTAAGCATATCTATAATAATCTATAAAGAATTGTATTGTCCTTGTTTGTTCCTGTTCTGCCCACACTGTACACATCATTGTCCCTGCCATCGTTTCTGGATCATTTTGGTAACATTGTGATTTCAATTCTGGTTTGTGCTCACCCCTGCAGTTCGTCTGTGTCATCTGCGAGCATGCACTTCCTCATCAGGCAGAGGCGCAAGATGGCCACCAGGCGTCGGTAAAGAGCTGCGTCTTCCTGAGAGAGACAGAACAACAAAGCTCATTCATCTGTCTATATTTCAGACTTTAATGGGCTAATATAATCAAATCAAAATGTCTGGATAAGATGAGAGAGGTTAAGGGAGAACAGTTCCAGATCCATCTGTTATGTCTTACTTTCCAGTATAGTTAATCAAGCCAGCAAATCACTGGTTAACCCCAAACTCCCTGTTAAAAAATCCCACTGGTCTGGAAAACAACTACAAAAAAATATTTCATTCCATCTGCAATAACCCCCCTGAACAATGTGAAATACACACTTTACAACACTTCATTTTTGTCACTTGTTGATTGGACAATTTCCCCCTTTATATACCTGTACTTTTTGTTTAAATGCAAGTTTATTGTTTGAGCAATGTCAAAGGAGAATTTATGCCACTTCTTGGACAATAGACAATATAGTATCATGCAAAAGCATATTATAGACTTCATTGCCCACTTTTGGGTCCTGACTAGACAGTTGAGATCCAGGCTCTAAAGTTCAGTTTATTCAATGACAACCCTCTTTATATCTGAGCCTTCACAATGAAAGACCCCAGTGAATTTATTGTTGAAATGTTTTTATTACACCGCTTTCCAGATTATTAGGCAATTGATATTTTTCTCTTATTTTCCTAAATATTAATGCAAATAACAGTCAGAGTATTTTTCAAGTCATCAGCCGTTATAGCATAATTCAAATGTTTTTGAACAAACTTCATAATGATAACCATTATTTTTTAAAAAATAAAAAACCCAAAATGCACTTTTCCATATCATTAAGCATGACAGAGTTTTAAAACCTTTTTTTGATTGTAATGAACTGAAAATGGTCAGTTGTTGAATTTACAGCATTAGAAGGTCATTTACTGAAACCAAAAGCTATTTCAATCAAAAACATCTTAACAGGCCAAGTTACACATTGACATAGGAGCCCCTCTTTGATATCACCTTCACAATTCTTGCATCCATTGACCTTGTGAGTTTTTGGAGAGTTGCTGCATGAATTTCTTGCAGGATGCCAGAATATCCTCCCAGAACGGCAGTTTTGATGTGAACTGCCTCCCACCCCCATAGATCTTTAGCTTAAGGATGCTCCAAAGGTTCTCAACAGGGTTGAGGTCAGGGGAGGATGGGGGTCACACCATGAGTTTCTCTCCTTTTATGCCCATAGCAGCCAATGACACAGAGGTATTCTTTGCAGCATGAGATGGTGCATTGTCATGCATGAAGATAATTTTGCTACTGCTCTTCTTTTTTACCATGGAAGAAATTGGTCAATCAGAAACTCTATATACTTTGCTGAGGTCATTTTCACACCTTCAGGGACCTAAAAGGGCCTATCAGCTCTCTCCTCATGAATCTGGCCCAAAACATGACTCCGCCACCTCCTTGCTGATGTCACAGCCTTGTTGGGACATGGTGGCCATCCACCAACCATCCACTACTCCTCCATCTGGACCATCCAGGGTTGCACGGCACTCATCAGTCAACAAGACTGTTTGAAAATGAGTCTTTATGTATTTCTGGGCCCACTGCAACTGTTTCTGCTTGTGAGCACTGGTCAGGGGTGGCTGAATAGTAGGTTTATACACGACTGCAAGCCTCTGGAGGATCCTACACCTTGAAGTTGGTGGGACTCCAGAGGCACCAGCAGCTTCAAATACCTGTTTGCTGCTTTGTAATGGCATTTTAGCAACTGCTCTTTTACTCTGATGAATTTGTCTGGCAGAGACCTTCCTCATTATGCCTTTATCTGCACAAACCTGTTTGTGCTCTGAATCAGCCACAAATTTCTTCACGTGAAATATCTAATGTTTTCATTCCTTATCCAAGGCATTACACTATTTGACACTTTTTGGCAGCAGAGAGATCCTTTTTCTTTCCCATATTGCTTGAAACCTGTGGCCTGCTTAATAATGTTGGAAAGTGCATTCTGAGGTTTTTATTAAAAAAATAAATAAATAAATAACGGTTAGCATTATGAAGTTTGTCTAAAACATTTGAATTATGCTCTAATGGCTGATGACTTGAAAAATACTCTGTCATTTGCATAAATATTTTGGAAAATAAGAAAAAATGTCATTTACTTAATTCCACTTAACGTGGAAAGCGGTATATAAAGCAGCCATATTAGCAAAAAAATTTTTTTTCTTCAGTAGCAGCTGAACAGAACTCCACAGGTGAGGAATGCAACATAAAACCACTATCCATCTATCTATCTATCTATCTATCTATCTATCTATCTATCTATCATTTTAGTTCATAAACCCATACTCACTGACCTCACTTGGGTCCTGCCTGTGCGTGCTGTAGGTGATGTTGAAGAGGATTTTGAGGATCTCAATGATACGTTGAGACACTTCCAGTGAGATGGTTTCTGATGCTGCTGCTACTACACATTCATACTGGTCCTTCCACTGAACCTCCAGGCTTCTCTCCATGGCTTCTGTGAGGATGGACACACCTCCCTCCTTTTACAGATGTAAACAAGAGGAGATTTAGCTCAACAGAGTTATCTATCTCATATGTAAATGATGACAATATGACATTAACAGCATTTTTAATACATTTACTTTACCTGATGAAGTTGAGTCCTGAGCTCTGGCCTGAGTGCTGTCATGAGAAACAGGAGGCGTAATTCATAAAACTGGCCACTGGAGGGGGGTGAGGTTGCACTGGAGGACAGACGCTCAATGAGGCCACACATGAGCCTGATGGAGAAAAGAAAAATAAGTTAACTGTGTTGAGATATGTCAATATGGACAAATACAGACTGCAGATTGTGAAAAAGGAAATAATAGAGTTACTGGGATAAGTCTTTCTCACAACGATCTTAAAAAAACTTGTTTTCAAGCCTGGACATGCTGCTATCAATCTGATAGATGAAAAGTATAGCAGAAAACAAACTAGGAAATACTTTGTATACACTGGGGCATGTCTGGGCTTTCTCTGGTGCAAACAGAACTATTTTCTTCAGGTCTCTAAGGACTGTTAAAAATCTTTTCTGTGGACACAATTCCTCTAACTGTACATAAACTTCACAAGCAAAATCCTGAAAACTTAGGGAGTAAACATGCAGACAGGAAGCAAACGGCTGAAAGACAAACAGTATTTTGGATTGCTGTGTGAGCTTGAATCTGTCTGCTTCCTGTGGGATATCCCACCTTAGAGCACTGAACCTCTCCTGAGCCCAAGTGCTGTTGTACACCACATTACACAACACTTTCATGGCCTCCTTTCTCTGCACTTCCTCTCCTGATCCCTCCTCTTCCTCTTCTTCATCCTCCATCTTGCTCTCTCTGCGGTCCCTCCTCCCTTGCTCCAGCACCTTGTGGTGATCTGCAGCATGGTGTGTCTCGTTGATGCTGGGCCGGTGACTCCCGCTCCAGCTGATGCTGTCTAGATCTCCAGTGTTGGCGATGCTGATGTCACTCTTGGCATCATCATCGAAGGCAGAGCTCTCTTCGTTTTGGTCACTTGCTTCAACATCACATTCGTCTTCCCCAATGCGACTCTGCAGTACTCTTGCCTCAGAGAGAGAAGAAATGATGCTGTCGTAGAAATCAGAGTCAGGGACACCACCTTCGTCACTTAAATCAGCTGTTGTCAGGCCAGCGACTTTGGCCAGAGTGAGGAGAGTGCTGTCATTCACCAGGGGGCCCAGGACCTTTTTATCTCTGGAGAGGATCCTCAGGGAGCGCAGACATAATCTCAACACACGACACTTAACTCCTGTTCTTATAAACCGCACAAGAATGACAGCTAAATTCTAGAAACAGGGACAGAGAAAATATTTTTAGTTTTATGATAATTATCCACATTTTTAGTTTTATGATAATTATCCACAGAAAATCCCCGTTGTTTCAGGAAAAACTTGGATACCTGTCTGAGGATGAGGTCTCGATGCTCCTGGTCGTACTCATCACAGTCTGAGTCAGACTCATTGTACTCTCTCACTTTAGTCTTCCTGAACTGGTACAGAAAGGTAAAGAACAAATAGGATCAAATGTTTTCTTCTTCGTCACAGTTTCTGAATAATGTGAAAGTAAAATCAATGCATGAAGATTATTTCGGAATCGTAGCATCACTGTACCTCTTCTAGTTTTCTTTTCTGTGGAAGTTGAACAGCACAATTTCAGTCAGCAGTGAAGGAGAAAGGAGAGAAAAATAATTATAATATAAGAAGACAATTATAAAATCCATTAGGGATGTGACAAGACATTCACAAAATGAGAAAAGACACAAAAGCGCTCCATGACATGGGTCAAGATTTGCTTAGTTTACAGCTGCAGTGCACAACAAGCTGTAATGTTAGTTACATTAGGTTTTTGATTGATTTTATATGCAGCCACCAGCTGATAAGGCATTAAAAGCATTTCCATTCATGTCTTCAAAGTGAATGAGGGGCCACCAAGTGCCTTAGCTGGCTTTAAAAAATTCTGCATGCAGGTTTTTTTTAATCTTGCAGCTATGGTTGACTTCAAGTCTCTGAATAAGAGGTGTTGGACAGTGAATACAACTTACAATATTAGGGATGCCTAACATTGTTTTTTGCCAAAGTCAAATTACACTTAAAAGATTAAGGTTTACCAAAGAAAGAATCCCTGCAAAGCATTATTGACAGAGATGAACAAAATCTACTCTAGACAGGATAAGGATTTGTTGTGAATTGCCCAGCAGTAGTTCTGAATGAGTACTGTGATTTTTGTGAATACTGGTAGATCACCACTGTGACTTTTTTCAATATTTATCACTCTTCCTCAGACTGATAAGTTAACATTACGGCAGTCAGAATTTGTTTTTAGGTCTAGTCCCTTTTCATAAAAAGATATTACAAAATTAATACACAACATGTTGAGTTAAAATATACAAATAAATACACATCAAACTAAGTAGCTGGTCACAATAGCTGGTAAATATTGTGATAAACGTCTAGCACTAGAGAAAGAAAAAGTTTGGGTTACTTGGCAAAAGGTCAGTTTTAGTAGGAGAGAAGCAAAAAAAGGACAATCTCTCTATGTGAGGTTGTGAAACTGTTGCATAATGACAATATTACGCTGTTAAACTGAGTGTAAGCACTGCTGTTCCTATCTTCAACTGACTCACATCAGTGCTGATATTTAGTACATGACTCCCTTTCATGTGATACTGCTGAAATAATAAAGGTCATTACATAGATTAAATAAGCAAAACATTACATAATATTGAATTATTACTTGTAAGATAGTACAACGTTCAACAACTACAGTTTTCTATCCAATTCAAACCATGACTAGGCAGGCAGACAAGTGAAAATGCCTATAGAATGACTGTTTAAGGTTCATCTTACTAATATAATTCGGGGGTGTCTGTCTGTCTGTCTGTCTGTTTGGATTTGCACACCACACCATTGCTCCAAATGTCCTTGATACCTCTCAAAAGACCTCTAGGGAGTACTGGTTCGAAACTGGTGCCATGAAAAAATCATAAATACACAAAGATCTTCTTTGAAGTCCCAAACTGTTGTGCCAAATCATCATTCTGAACTTCTGCTGTGTTCCATTTCCTTCAGAATTGAGATGTCAGAGCTGGGAATGAAGCAACACCTGAGTTGAATGTATTCTTTTTGCTATAAGCTTGTAAGAGTGACAGAGCCAGATAACAACTCGACTTTATTGAAACATGCCCAGAGGGAAACATATTTGGTTGGGATGATATGCCTACTCCACATTCCTGATCAAAGTAAGCTCTCTTAAAGCACTTCTCTGTGCTTGTATTAAACAGGATAATACAGGAAATGGGTTATGTGTTGCTGTTGGAATCGTTCTCTGTGACAGCACGGATAATTGCTGTTTTGCCAGTTGTAGTCGCCAGTGCTGAGTTACCACTGCATAGGCAGCATCACAAGACCCACTTGCCATGTGATGCTTTGTTAAGGCTCCACAAAAAAAGCAATGCACTAGAAGTCTGTACTTCTTCTTCTCTTATTGTGTTGTTGCTTATCACAGCGCTCACTAGTGAGCAGAGACGCTGAGCCATTATGCAGTTATTTGGGCGGGGGGCCCCATGCAAATTGGACTTACTGCATTAAGCATCTGATGACGAGGCTGGGGAGTTAAATTAGTCTGAGACTCCCAGCTGCTTTTTCTTTTTCTTTTTTATCAAAGTGCATCATCATTACAGGATCAAATCTACAGGATTTGAAAAGAGTCCTGCGAAGGACTTTAGTCAGTAGAATCACAATTAACATGATGGTCTCTTTAGCAAGATTAAATTAAATATCTACAGAATAAAAATAACTGAATGATGTAATAAATATGTTTTAAAAATAGAGCTATCAAAAAAGTAAAATTTTTGCTTATGCTTTTTTTGGCCAGAACAGGACACACATTACTGGCAGCAATTGTAACCAGATTTTACACAGTCCTTTGTTTTTTATTTTGAATACTTTTAGACTAAAAACTCACACGTGGCCATTTCAAGCTTATTATCAAGCCTAAAGGTCTTCATAAATATGGCCTGAAAACTCCTGTGCAATGACTGCAAACAACAGTGCTGTAAGTACTGAATAGATTAACATGCAGTGCATTGCAGCGTGTCAATCACTCTGTCTGTGCTCAATCTGCCTTAGCATACAGTGAGAGAGGATCAGGGACAACTTACACAGCAGAATTATTAATCACAGATAGACTGCATACAGGGCTGAGGAGGGATGAAGAACATGGAGGAGACAAGTAACAGGACAGTTTACTTTCACTCTGTTAACGGGTGCAACAACATTCACATTTACAAACGTACTTTTCTCCGTTCTCTCTCCTCTGCGTCAAAGAAGAAGCACTGAGCATACTGCAAGAAAGAGAGGCAGACACAGTGAGAGGCTGAAAATTTCACAGCAGCAGTTTGACCCAAGTGTGTATCTTCTACATTGTTTTACCTCTTTGGTAAACTCCTGCAGCTGGGACTGAACACCATTCTCATCACCCTGCTTCATGCAGTGGATTATCCCCTCCAGGTCCACCACCATGCTTACTGCACACATAAACACATGTGGAGGAATGATGACTGAGGCAATAACTAAATTAAAGTTACACAACAATGAGTGGTGACAAAGGATGCACAGTATTCATTACATGATGACAAAAATGTTTTACACACAGATAGAGGTTGATCAATGAAAATTGAAGCTAACACTGGACATCCAAAGTAGATTTTCAATAAATCTTAAATTTTTCTTTATCAGTCACTTCAGTTTGAATACATAAAATGCCTCCATAGTCTACACATTTTAAACTTCACTCTACAATTAGCACATTTTAATAGAAAACATAAACACATTGAAAAGACTACAGCATTTTTTTTGTCTAAACTTACCGTGTGCTATTGGTTTTATCAGCCAAAATCACAGTTCTCCCAAACCAAAGTTCGTCAGGTGAGATTGTCCTGTGTTTTCAGTTCGCACAGTTAACTCTGCTCTGCCTATAAATTTGATGAATTGAAGTTACCTTCATGCACTCAGCATCTCTCTCCAATGCTCTCTCTCTCTTTTTAATCCTCGAGAGGTGCAGGACTCATGCAATGGTTATGGTTATAATCCACTAATGGACTCCAAGCTTATATCTCTGTGCTGACCCTTTAACCTACAGGTTTTTCTAGACACTAAGCACACTTCTCTCCCTCTCTCCTCACTCCAATCTAACACACTCTTTCAATGAAAATCTCTTAACAGCTTGAGGATAACTTAGCCACGTAATAACCATTAAGAATTTAGTCTCATCATGCATTTCAGACTGTTGCATAACTACAGCAGTGCTTTTCAGGGCTAGCATGAGCACTAAAACACCGCAGAATAATACATCTGTACAGTAACCTTTGATTGCATAACATTTTTTAATGCACAAGTACAGTGAATTATATCTTGCCCTAATAATTATAATGTTCTGTCAGATGTTCCACAAGATGGGGCTGTTTTGCAGATGAGTCACTCCAATTAAAAGTTTCCATACAGTACTGTGCAGAACAGAGAGTAAGCCTGCCTGTGGGAACCATTGGGCGGAAAAGAGGATTGACACAATCCAGGTCATGCTCTGGGTGTCCTAGCATGACAACAGGGGCAAGGGGAAATAATCTCTTGAAAAGATAGTCCACACCTTTAGGGTACAGTTAGAGGTGGATGTGGCGAGTGAGCATGGCCTAAGGTACCATCCAGGTGTGGAGTAGGGTTGCCACGAGGTGCTCAGACATAACTATTAGGCTATTGGCAACCCCACATTTTTTAAATCTATCCCAAAGTATAAGACTAACTGAAAAAGAAACTGAAATACATTTAGGTAAGGCAACTTTGTTCCGATTTCTTTCCTCTAAATCAGATGTTTGTGTACAGCTTAGCTAACCTATTTAGCTGTTGTACTCTCTGTTCTACAATGCTAAGGTCAGAGTTTACACACTTGTTGCAAAGTGTCTTGAGTGCCCTAAAAGACATAACGTGTGAGAAGATGATGTGCGAGTAGTGGCAGCCTTTCCTGGCAGGATGCTCGCTCTTGTGCCCAGTAGGTAGAGGAAACACGGCCGGGGAGGCTGAAGTGGCTGGCTGGTGGTCGCAGGCTTACAACAACAGGATGTGAGCTACGTCAGGGATAGTGGGAGAAAAGTCTTCTCATGGAAGTGAACCTGTATTCTTCCAAGATAAATTAAGACACTTGAGATGGAGGATATCAACAAGTCATAGCTACAAAGACTAATGACCCTCAGTGACTTTAAAATGAAGTGGAAAAAAACAGCCGCTTTCTCTGATGTGTTTGGCTCTGACACACTCTGACATCATGACTGGTTGTTGTGATAGCTGGGACAAAACATATAACTTAGCTTAAAACTAATCTGTGAGGGCTTTTAAGGGCCATTCTTCCTTTAAATAATCTATCAAAATAATTCACTAGTTAATTAATTTAAATATTAGTCTTTCTGTCAGAATGCCTTTTCACTTAGTTTTTCCTAATAGCATTGGCCCTGATCATAGTGAGGTTATTTAGTTGTATATTTCCTATCTCTAAAGTATGGAAAAATAAGATATGTTTTAATCTATAATAAGGGTATTTTCCATTTTCTTTTTTCATCACATAGGGATTGCTTTGGCACTACACCTGTAATTTATTTACTCACCGTGAATAACGAAAGAAATAGGGAGTGGTTGAGAAAGTTTTGGATGCCTTTGTTTTTTTTATATTTGCCCTCCAGTCAAAAACGTGTTTGGCTTCAACAGCAACCACCAAACATGATGAGTTCAGGGTGAATTGGAAATCCAAAACAGAAAAAAATAGCCAAGACAACCTGCTGGAGAAGAAAAAGGAGAGTCTTTTTCCAGTTGATTTATTTGGGTTAAAATGCTTAAATCATTGCTTTTAATTTAATAAAGAGTAGTAATCCACACTTTGCATCTAATAGAGCACACACTTCAATGAGTGGTAATTTTCTTTGGGTGAAAAGGTTTTTTCCCTCCTCTTTAATGTTTTGCTTCTCTTCGTTCAGATATTGAGCATTTGCTGAGCAGAAAGATGTACTGTATGCATCAAGTTTTAAACTTGAGGGTTTCTTACACAATCATCTTACATAAAAATCCGGTTTTATAATCTTATGCGTTATCTAATGAAATATTATGAAGACATTTCTTTGGAATCCAACCACTGTTTCTACAGAAATGCAGCTTACACAAACACAATTTGAAGCTGGAAATCCTAAGTTCCAACAACCTGAGAATGAACTTTTGTGTTATGTCATGTAACTATAGAAAACTATGTCATACACACTCTTTGTTATAACATCCTCTTTTGGGCATTTATAACACACATTAAGAAATAAAACACCAATTAAATATTTTAAAATGGTGTAACACATACTCAAGTATTTAGAAGTGTCTAATTTTGATTTAAAAAACTATTCTATCTTCTACAAAAGAACATATTTTATGTAGCAACTTTTTCTTATGACATGAATGATACTCTATTCATGCCTCGTAGAAAAAGCAAGGCAGCTGTATTTTAACAGCATATTTAATACAGAGACATTTGCAGGTGATTTAAGTGCACTTGACGTTTGACATATATGCTCGCCATCTATCCTCACCACAGAGCTTGCCCACTTTTCCTGACCGTTAACTTTACTTAGAGCTGCAACTTGATTGGGCAATTCACAGCCTAACTAATCAGAGTGCTGTTGACTGAAATTGTGAATAAACTATGTTTTTCTTAGAATGCGGTCGATAACATACAAAACTGTGTCTTCAACATGACATGTTTTATTGTGACTCTGTGTGCACATGCCTGTAGATGATTGGCTTCATCTGTGTTTTATTGTTCCTTCTGGCATGCTCAGGGACTGGAGATGGAAAGTAGCTAGTAAGCTAAATCTAGTACAAAGCATCTTTTCTCTTCTTGTGACTAATCTTATTTTGCATTGTCCCTGATACAAACAAACTCAATAAACTAAACATATCAACTGAAATTTTTCTGAGTTCAAGAGTTCAATGTCCTTACTGGGTTACACTTAGAATACACCGAACTTCCAAATGAAACTGAATTACTCCTAACATTTTATTTCAAGGGAAAAGTCCCACATATCTCTAGAAGAAACAACTTATCCATTAATACACGGGATGGTTAGCTTATTTTTCTGTAGTTATGGCAGCAGATTGTGGTTTAAAAAATGAGAGACTCTCTTTTCTTAAGCACGTAATCTTTGCTGTCAAGCAAGATGTATTTAATGAGGAAATTACTCATAAAAACAAAAACCTGTTGCAATCCACTGTTGAACGAGTGAAATGTCATGAGACTGGTTTCTCATTCCACCTGTAACGCTCTCCTGTGCACGCGTGCAAGTTTTGACTCATTACACAGCTCTGACAACACAGCTTGCCCAGATGGTCTCAGGGAAGCCACACAATGGACTCCAGAAGGGAAGTTGTGATTCATAGAGAGGGAGAGAGACTGGGAGAAATATAGTGAGAAGGTCAGAAAACACTAAACCTGAAAATAACTCCACAGGGATTTTCTTGATTATAACAGATTAAGAATTACTGTAAAAGATTATTTCCTGGAGGTGTTTAGATTTGGCAATGAGCCAAACCGAATAAATGTTTTTTTTTTTTTTTGCAAGGGATTACGCATGTATGAAGCAGTCTTTCATGCTTCAATTAAGTTATCTAGAATCTGATTTGCTGTTGTTGAGAAAAGACAGATAAGGTTTTTTCTGTAGCACTGCATGAGAACAGGGAGTGAGTGAAGGACGTTTCAGGAATAAACACAGTGACGGCCAAAGTGACTCAAGGGAAAAAGGCACAGGAAAAATGAGGCGATAAAGAAAAGCCTGGAGGAGAATCGGAGTTATTTTGGGCTCTGTGCACTTCCTGCAGGTGATGGGGATGAAAGAAAGATTTCTTGAACAATTGCTCAGCAGCAAGTGGAGAGAGGGAACTGAGGGATGGAGGAGGATGTGGATGAGGGGGGAAGGGGAGCGGGGATTGGCGGAGTAAAGAGTCAACACAAGAATCAACGTAAACATCTCATAGGGTACAAGGTCACTTTGAGTTTATGTACAATGTTATGCTAAGGGATGTTAAAGCATTGTTTATGTTGACATCATAGCTCTTGTAAATAAAGAATAAAAATGCCACCTTTGCTGATGAATTATGAGCATGGGAGTTGGTTTCCAGTATGACTACGTTACAGACACACCCCTCACCCTCCCATCACACTATAAAGGACCAAAGGTGGAGAGGGATGTCAGACTTCAGCATCCAGACATCAACAAGAGACTTCAAAGTATTCACTCGAAAACTACTGCTGACTTTTTGGTTTTCTTTGTGGTAAGTTACATCCTGGATTCATTTTTTATGATGCTTCTGAACACATCTCTAAGCAATATCTATCCCTTTTAACTGGCTTGTCTTGTCAAGAGGCTTTAGCCTGTATCATTTAGAGCAGATATTTTCCTGTGCAGATGATTTATTAAGAATAATTTTGGTCAGGATGGTGCACTTCTCTCAGCAACACTAATGGGTTTTCTACCACAGGCCTGTGCGGTATGGAGATAGCTGTTCTGCTGTTGCTGCTGATTGTTCCTTTGACTGCTACCTCACCACTACGAGCACTTCACAGGTCAGTAAGGGCATCAATTATGCAAATCTAATGAAGGCAGTGAAATGCTAATACTATCTTAATTGAGTAACAGAAAACAGAAAAAAGGAATCTAAAAGCCTCATTTAAAAAAAGTTTTCATGTTGTGCAAGACAAATAGAATATGGAGGCAAAAGAGTTCAATGTAAAATAAATGTTAACTTCACTTTAAACTGCATCCTAACTTTTTGGAATTAAGAATGCAACAACATACAACATTATCTCAATAAATTCATATTAAAGTATATTTTTTGGACTTACAGGTCAGATGCAGACTTCCTCCAAGAGGACACTGTCAAGGCTTCAACAGTTGAAAAGGAGACAAAGGAGCAGCATGTTCAGGCACTCAAGATCATCCCGTTTCATTCAGAGGACAAACACGTGGACCTGGACGCACTGAAACACAGGTATGAAAGAACAAATAATTACCACTTGGTTTGAAATACAACCCCTTTTGTTAAGTATTACATTTGATTTAAAAGTAAATGTGCTGTCTTTTAAAGCCTGACATTTCTTTGTAACTTTATCTTGTAACTTCCATTTTCCTCTTTGTATTTACAGCATGGCAGTGAAGCTGCGTCTACGGCGTGCCCCTCAGCGTGGCTGCCATCTCGGGACATGCCAGCTTCACAACCTGGCTGACACTTTGTACAACATCAGCAAGACACAAGGAAAAGACGAGTCGGAGAAAGCCAGCAGCCCGCAGGGATACGGCAGATAGGAACAAGAGAAAAAGACTACGACTAGAGAAGAAGACTGTTCTCAAAATTTACCTACAACCAAATATCTCTGGTCATTTTTCTGACTGACTGGTACTTATCATGGATTTACGCTCTGTATGGTCACAGAATGTGGATGTTTGAATGCTGCATTAAATGCTTTATCATTACTGTTTAAATATATATTTCTTAATATTTATATGCATTTTATAATAAATATTTAATATCAACAACTGTGTGGAGTTTTAGTTTATGCATGCCTGGATTAGGAAAAAAGATTCCTACATGGTAAATGCCACAAAATTTACAGAGAAAACATGTCTGCCCTTGATGGTGTTCCAGCACTTGCACTGTTGGATATCCAGGTCTTAATGTGTGGTATTTTTAGTCCACCAGGACATGGGCAAATAGTTCAAAACAATCATGTGTCTGTCTGCTACAGTGGTGCCAAAATGAAGTGGCCAAAGGATTTACTGTCCAAAACAGGGGGATCTTCTCCAGCACTGTTTAGGCATTTTGATTCAGCTCACACCCCAGGTATGCAGTCTCTGTGGTTTTAACTGGCCCCTCCTTTATTTTCAGAATTTGCAGGTAGTCAATCGCTTGTAAAAGCCACACCCTCACCTGTGTGGTGTGTCTGCTCTGCACCTTATGTCCCGAATGGCATTTTCATACTTTCTGACACTTTTTGTGCGAGGAATCTAGGAAATTAGCCTCATCACTGGCTGGAAAATGTCCAGAAAAAAACCCTGAAGCTCTTTCCTCCCATTATCTGTGAGTGAGGCTAACAGGAAGACAACAATGAGAGACACAGGAGGAGAAGGAGGCAGCGGAGACAAAATCTCAAAATCTGAAAAGGACCAGGTGGGTAAAGTTTAAGAGATAAGTCAGTCAACTCCTTTAGCGAGATCGTGGACTTTGGGAGAAACTTCAAAGGCGAAAGACTACAAAAAGAGTAGTATGTGAAATGAAAGTTGTAATGAAAGTTTTTATGAGCCTAAGTGAGCAGCGATGCATTTCCTCTCTTCAGAGAACAGCTCGTATCAAGTTGCCGTGAAGTAATATGACACTTACTGTTTAGGCTCTGTTCCTGAAACAGACACTGTAGCATGGAAGCCGTGTGTGTAAACAGCAACGCATGCTGACCCACTTGAAGCTAAGTCCAGCTACTTTCTGTGCATGCTTATGGATTGTAGTCAAACCGGCGGAAATTAAGCTAGCTTGACACGTTCAACAGTTGTATTACTAGCTAACAATGCGCTTGACTAATTGGTTCGGCGGTTAACGTTGTTTACAAGTATTCGCGGCGACGATATCAAATACGTTTACCTTGACGTGATTTAAGAAGAGCATGCCCATAAATATATATTTACTGTTAGCGTTTCAACTGGCGACTCAAGCTAGCTTAACTACATTACTTCAACCGTTAGCATCCCATACTCTTTCTAACGTTTGTGCTTTAACGTGTAAAATGCATGCGAACAAGCACAGCTGCAGTTAAATCAGTGTAAAACGTTTGAAAATGTAGATTTGGCTGTCATTCTTGTATAATATGTTAACCAACGACGCGCACAGGCGTATATAATTATATCAATTTTACCTGCATTCCGTTAAGATGTGCCAGTCTTGTATCCCTGCTGTAGTGCCCCTGGCTCAATGGCAGTGTTTACTGGGTTAACTAAATGGAACGAAGCCATCATTTCAGAAGAGGCTTGTTCATTTCCTTATGTTTACCAGTCAAATCCTGTGATTTTGAGACAGTCATTCACTTTAGTAAACGGCAGTTTACCTCAAAATGTTTACACGATAAATTATAATAATTAAATATACCTCTAGTGTAAATTTAACTTAAAGAGAGCCCGTTCAAGTTATAAATAGAGTCCAGTGAGGCTCCTTTGTTTGCTTTTGCAACGCAGTATGTACTGTATGCACTGAAACCTGTGTTGAGTGGGGCACAATACACACATGTCAGCACACACTCATGCTTCCACTCATACACATGCATAGTTACAAACCGGAGCTAAAATTACAGCCCCTACTCAAAAATCACAGTTAGGTGTAAAATCACAGCATACCTCACCAAAGTATCGCCAGGTTTCTCTCAGAGCCAAAGTCAACATCTCTCATTCGAGTGGTCTTACTACACCCTGCAGCCACATGATTTCCAGGCGTAAAAGGGTAGGGACAAACACTTCTTTAAACTAATTTTGCTTGTGCATATGTTTAGTTTATTAACCTGTTCAACATTTTCAGAGTTGGATCCCAAAAATCATCAAGAAGAGAGTGTGTACCACCTTTGTAGAAGACTCTTTCAGGTACTGTGAGCTCCCTGGAGTGCATTTCTCTGTGATAATAGTGCCTCTTTGTTTACTGTGATGATGCAACAAAGGATGATCATGTTTTCACCAGGTTTTCACATGTGTTATTGTCTCATCTCTCTCAGTAATGGCGCTCTGTGTCAGTGTGGGGGTACCAGAGACACCCATGAATCTGTGGCTTTGGGCGATTACTTCAGCACAGCGATTGTCAACCACTGGGACAGTGCCCAGCACTCCTCTGAATACCCGACTGATGCCTTTGGAGAGCTGCAGTTTGCAGGAGCCAGCAAGAGGCACAGCTATGTGGGTGGCATCAGTTTGCCTAATAAATGCTCTCTAATAACAAGCTGTATTGCTTTATTCAACATTTACTTTGCTGATAATCAAATTATCTCAGTTTTTATTTTCCAGTCACAAGGTGTTACATTTCAAACACAATTTGTTCTTTTTTGATAATCAAATAACTGTGTTTTATCTCTTGGAAATCTCAGTTCCTGCGTCTGTCATGGGACACACCACCGTCTATGGTCTACACCCTGATGACAGCCCACTGGGGTCTGCCTTCGCCTAACCTGGTCGTTTCTTTGGTGGGAGGAGAAGGCAGGACAAAGGTGAAGACTTGGGTGCGGGAGGTGCTCAGGCAGGGACTGGTGAAAGCCTCACAAAGCACAGGTAAACACTTCATGAAACAAAAGGCAAGTCAAAGGTTACCTGCTTGTGTAACCCAAACACACTTGGCAAGCAGTTTGTCCATGTAAAGCTATGATGACATGTAGTGTTGGGAATTGTTTAGGTTTTTCCCGATACTGATGCTTAGCCGATACTATTAGACGGTGCCAAATCGATACTTTTTAGGGGAAAAAAATATGTGTTGAAAGTCAGTGGGAGAATTAAAGCTGCCTGGGCATTGTAAATGATTTGCAGAGATATCTTTATGAGATACTAGTCAAACATGGGATAAGAAAAGGAAACCAGTACAATACAATACATTAATCCCACAATTTCCATAATGTATTTCTTGCCCTTCATTGGGTGACAGGGTATCAAAATGAACCAACGACATCCATGTTGTCTTTCGGTCTGGTAGATATCAGATGTTTTGGTACCGTTACCATGTCAGTATCAGTTATCGATACTCATCCCTAATGACATGATATCACACATTTTTCCCTTTAATCTGGGGGTAGTTTGTTAATACAATTTATTTTCATTTCATTTATTTGTCCTAAATAAACATCTAGAGCTGTAGATAGATTTAATATAATGGTCTTAAAAAGTACCAAAAAGTGTCAACTATAATCAAATCTTAAATATTCTCCTCATCTTTGTGAGGAATGTTGATGTCAGGCATTTATTTTTTTCATTTGGATCATCATTAGCCTCTATAAAGGTACTACTCATTCAGAGGTCAATACATTTAAACACCAGTATCTTAATCCAGGACAAAATAGTACAAAATTTACAATAATTACGGTAACAAAATATTGAAAATGGACAAAAAGAAATAACAGATCCACTTAAATATGAATTAGCATAATACAATATTAAATAAATCAGTCAGTCAATCAATCAATCAATTAATCAGTCAATCAGCTTATTCACAAACCATTAAAAATACAATACAGTCCATCATGATAATTCATTAAAAACTTATTTGTGAAAAGATAAATCAGATATCAATTAAAGTATAACTTGCCATAACAACACAAAAACAACCATGATAATAATGCGTTTATGCAAAATTCATCCTACTTTTGCTTCTTCAGGTTGACTACATTCACTGATGATAAGGTTTTAATATTGTTTATATTGTTTTACATTGATGATATTGATATGTGGAAAAAAAGACATAAATCAATTAATTGTGATCCAAGTACACACACTGATCTTCTAAAGTAGGTCAAATATTTGATAAAGCTTTAAATTGACTGTAGTATTACTTAAACAGATTGCCAGTTATTTCTCTGATGGCATGATGCCAGAACTAGTCATAGACAAAACACTGACAAATGTCGTTGTTGTGATAGCGTGATTCATGCTGTGTCATTTTTTCTGGAGTATGAGTCATAACTTGTGGACTTGCAGTTTGGCATGTACCTATTTTGCTGATGGCTATAGTTGCCAGGAAGACAAGTGAATGGACCGATTTTAGAGGGGGGGGGGTTAATTTTTCCCTCTATTTCCCAACACTTGTATAGATTTTGAATTTGCTATTTAAAAAAAATGATTACCACTAACTGACAGGTATGGGATTAGATTTCTTATAGTTTCCATAACATTTTGGTACCTATAATATGATGAAAAAAATTTCTAACTGTATATCCCCACTCCCTTAAACTTCATTCATGTGTCTCTCAAATGCGTCCCAGTCCTTTTGACTACAGATTCATGCTAATAGGCAAGGAAACAAAACAAATCAGAGAAGTAACAAAGACATATGTTTCAAGAGTAGGGCTGTCAGCATTAATGCATTAATCACAATTAATCTCATGCTTTATTTTCCCTAGCAGTACACTTTAGTTAAGCCACTGCATCGTCTCCCTAAAGGCGCAGTGATGTAAAATAAGTCAATCACAGATCCTTAACATCCTTCAAATAAAAAAAAATCACAGTGGAAATGTCAAAAGTCATCTGTATATTGTATTATTGAAAATTTACCGTTTTCTGTTCCCTTATTTCCTTCTTAGTCCATAACAAGTGCCTTTCTTCTTTTTTTTCTTCTTTTTTTTTTTTTTTTTTTATTAAAGCAGGCCTGTATCCAACAGGAACAGGTAACGTAAGTTAAACAATACAAAAATCCAAAATGAAACAAACAGTTTTTATTAAGAAATAGTGAACATTTTGAAATACAACAGATTATTATTTTTTGGGCCTTTTTGCTTTATAATTACAGGATAGCTCAATAGAGCCAGGAAATATGGGGAGAGAGTCAGGGGAAGACATGCACCAAACTGCTCAGAGACCAGGTATCGATCCCACAACCAGTGCGTTGAGGACTACAGCCTGTGTTTGTGGGCACTTGCTCTAACACTGAGCAAAACTAGCGCCCATGAGATGAAAAATTGTAATCATTAGACAGCCCTATTTGAGAGACATGAGGTGTCCCCACTCTCTGTAGCATTATGTGAAGCAACCTCATGTGTGATGACGTGTCATCTTTTTACTTTCCAGCTCATCACATACCAGCTCTTTAGAAACTGAGGGTTTATGATCTGAGTGTCCATTTTGCCTATTTAGCATCTGTATTAAGGTTTGTTCTTCTCTTCCGTTATTAAACTCTACTGATGTTTCTCATTAAAGGCGCCTGCTCTGCAGCATTAGATCAACGCAAAATATCTAACAAGAGGTTTGTGTCTGTCAGTAAAAAGACTTCGATCAAGTCTGCTCTTGTGTATCCTCACTTATAGCTCCTCAGGTCTTTCACTTCAACCCTCTCTCCTCTCAGTAATAAGAACTATGGGATGATCTGAAAGATGGCGGGTCAAGAGTTAGTCCCAGTTCAAGTGAGGACTGAGCAGGCAGCATTTTAAAGAACTGAGATGCGGTAAAGCTTCTGTGAGGAACTTTGGTTTGTATTTGAGCTTTAAGTGTATGTAAAAATATCTACATTTTAACATGTTTAGTCCTACAGAAATTACAAAGGTGCATTGATATCTTAATCTATGCAACTGTTAAAATTTTTTAATATTACCTAATCATTGAAATGACGTTTACTGATGTAGGACCTCTTTCTAAGCAGTATTTATCACTGTGAGTAAGCCCCTTCAGATTCACTTCCCTTTTTTCCATTGTTTTTTAAATATATTAACTCTCAAATTTCACAAAGATTTCTAAGTAACTGAGTGGAAGTGTCACCCTTACTTACTGAACTGAGTCATTGTGGTTTTACTCAGAGAAGTACAGCTGTTACAAAGTGTATCAGTGAAATGAATCTGTATGACTCCCACAGGGTCAGATCCTAATTTGGAACCACAATGGCCATTTCCTTTCTGCTACTGTGCCAAGAGCAGGTGGCACATGGTGATACTGCCTCCTTGTCATCTGAGGTCACTATTTACTGTTCTTGTTTCTCAGAGGACTCAGATCAAAGTAACGATATTGAAACTCACAAAAAACATTGAGCTGACTGGCTGCTACTGCTTGGCCACAGAACAAACATGTTGTTAGGAAAACTCAGAGGACAATGTGTTGTTAGAAGGGATGTTTGACAAGCTGCATAACACCACAACACTGGCATTATGAAGGTACATGTTTAAGAGTTAGAAAGGAGCACAAATACAAGAAAAGGTAAAAAATAATATTGAATAGTTTGTGCTATTGCACTTCAGTGTTTTTATAGATTTAGCCATATAATTGCATTCTCAAAATGCACAAGATTGATGTATTAAACTTTAAAGTACACAAAATTTCAGTTATTTGTTTGAAAAATAATACACATATTTACAGCACAAACCGAGTCAGGGTTGGGTTGGGATTATTCTTCATCAATTGTAATTGAGGTAAAAAGCTTAATTACGTCCGCCGAGGAGGTTATGTGATCGGGTGGGTTTGTTTGTTTGTTTGATAGCAACATAACTCAAAAAGTTGTGGACGGGTTTTCATGAAATTTTCAGGAAATGTCAGACATGGCATAATGAAGAACTGATTAGGTTTTGGGAGTGATCCAGATCACCGTCTGGATTCAGGAATATTTTTAAGGATTCTGTACTATTGGGAGAAAAGGCTAATGGCGAAGGTCTGCACTGTTACTACTTTACACCAGGAGATGGCGGACATGAGTAACTTCAATCCCAGCAGCGTTTCTATTCCAAGTTTTGGAGTTTATAGAGTTTGAAAGATGCACGCCCGGTCATGGAGACGAGTCGGAGCGTAACAGAGAGAAAGACAGCGAATTGTAGTGAGAATACTCACAATGCTGGGAGGAATAGAGGAATATTCACCCTCTACCATGACTTCCAGTCGTCCAGTGAGCCCATGGGTGAGACTGTCAGTGCATCTGTTTGCACCAGCAGGCAGTGCTTCCACCATGACAGTCCATCTGTAGCAAAGTCAATGCTTTGCCTCACCGTGTTTCCACCCCACTGGGGAGGGAGTAATCGGTGAATGCTGTGGTGCTATTATATATATATATATATATATATATTTACTATACTATGTATATATACTATTGGGAGATAGGGCTGAGGGCGGAGGTCTGCGCTCTCTGAGTGCTTTTCTAGTTAATCATGATTTTAATTTATGCCATAATTGCTTAGCCCTACTACTATGCAAAGTGAATATCATATATCAACATCCAAAAGTGCCCCCAACTTCTCTGGGCTGAGCTCATATGTGATGGACTGTCCCAAAGTGTGCTGTGGTCTGTGGCTGTACACATTTCAAACTTTTTTTGGAAAAGATGTCTTTTTGACTTTAGTCCTTATGGCTAAAGAGGAAAATGACCATCCAGACTGTTATGTTTCCATCCAGATCACGTCTTTTTTAGGGATGCCCCTGCTGAATTCGACAAGACAATGCCAAGCCACTGCACGAGTTTCAACAGCATGGCTTCACAGTGAGATTTTGATTACTAGACTGAACTTAGTATTGTCCAGAACTGTCTTCCATTGAAAATGTATGGCCCATTAAAAAGCCCAAAATATGACAACAAAACAAAGAACCCTGCACTGTTTAGCAACTTAAGTTGTACATCAGTCATGAATAGTAATGAACATTACTTTCCCTGAATGCCCTGTATTCAGTTGAATATAAGTTGAAGGACTGGCAAAATATTCTATTCTGGTTTATGTTATACACAATGCCCAGTGTTCTTTAGATTGGGGTTTGTTCTTCAAAAGTAATTTTCTTTAAAATAAGTCTATATTAATTATCTATTTTGCCTTTTAAAGGTCTTATCTTTTTTAGGTCACATAGAGCTATAAGAATCAAATTTGGTCTTTTTCTGCAAATACTACTGGAACAAGAGCTTTATTCTTGAAAATTTGAAGTTATAGGTGAAGTCCCATCCCAGGCTTACAGGAGGCACTACGCATCATGAGCAAGGATTAAAGTCATCCTGCTTCTTTATACACAAGTGTGCATGCAGACAGAGTAGACACTGAGACCACTTCCTTCCAGGGAAACTGGTACTTTCTTATTTTAATGACTAAGTGTTAACAACTCTTTCTCGGTCTACAACTGTAACACTAACATTCAAACTTCCCCATTTCTGAGAGGGGAATTTTGACTGTTAGTGTTGGTTTTTCTTTGGTTTCCATTTCAGCTGTTTCTGGTCTGATTCTTTAAATTCATTCCTTTCTGTTTCCGTTCTTTTAAAATGTTGCTAGGTTGACTAAAATACATTTGTTGTCCCACCAATAAAAATTGGCACTCCATATTAGCTTAGGCTAAAATAGTATGGTGTTTTGCACAGGTTTACACATTCTACTTGACACTATGCAAACTATCAGGAAATAACAGGATATGATAATTCTGAGTTTCTCAAATACATTAACTAACAAAGTACCCCTTTGACTTTTGTAATAATACAACACATTAGACTCAGTCAAATATGTACTTTTCCCATCTAAACTCACTTTTAACAAATAAAAGAAACAATTTCCCTTTTCTGCTTATCTCCTCCACACAGGTGCTTGGATCCTGACAGCAGGCCTGCGTGAAGGTGTTGGCAGGTGTGTAGGCGAGGCAGTGAGGGATCATGCCACTGCAGCCTCGTCTGTCTCTCTCAATAAGGTGGTGGCGCTGGGCATCGCTCCCTGGGGCTTGGTACACAACAGACAGCAGCTGGTCAACCCTCAGGTTGTATAGGCACTTATTTACTGCCATCACAAATGCTTCCTATGATCATTTCCGATTCAAGAACACTAAGCTTGTCACAGTATTCACCATGAAGGGTTTGCATTTCTTTGTCCAAACCTACCAGGCCTTATGTGATAAAGTCATTGCCCCCTAAAGAAACTGGTTGTGCCACTCATGGTGATGTTTTCTTTTATAAAATGCTCTTAGTTTTATGCCAGATGTAACAGGACGCACAGCTTCCAAAAAGTTAGACTTATGCCTTGCCAATCTACAGAATATTTACCCAAAAGTCTTTGGGATCATCAAGATATTTCTTGTCAAATGTGAGACAAGCCTTTGTGTTCCAGCCTTGAAACTCTCCTGTGAATGCCATTTTTGCCGTGTCTCTCCCTCATTGTTGAAACATGAACACTGACCTTAACTGTGTCAAATGAGACCTACAGGTCTTTAGATTTTGTTCTGGGTTCTTTTGGGACCCCTTTGAGCCCTTCCCAGACTGAGAGACGCCAGTGGCTTTGTTTCTCATCTGTTCTTGATTTTCTTTAGATTGTGCCATGATATGTTTCTTTTTGAGGTCTTTAAACCTACTTCCCTTTGTCAGACAGGTTCTATTTAAGTGATTTCTTGATTCAGCTGAAATACCAAATAGGGCCAGGTAGGGGGGGAGAATACTTAAACAGCACTGTTTATCATACGTTTGTCTCCATGTTTCCTCTTATAGGGCAGCTTTCCTGCTAAATACTATGTCCAGAACACAACCAGGGACTCTTGTTGCCTTGACAACAACTACCAGGCCTTCTTGCTGGTGGATGATGGGAGTGTGGGACGTAGAGGAGGAGAGACAGGGTTCAGGGCCAAACTAGAGGACTACATTTCCCATCAGCGTACAGGCATCTGGGGTAAGATATCCATACATGTACGATAAACGTAGAATTACTTTTGATGACCTTTAACAAGTGAGAATGATTCCCCCTGAACTTTAATTCAAAGAATGTATTTATGTCTATAATGGGAATTTAGATTTATGTTCTTATAACTGAAAACATGTTCATACTCATTCAGCCCTGGTTCAAAGCTTTTATAGAGATCTTTTATTAATGCATTTGATGATAACATGATCTTTTGGTATCCACTGGAGGAAAGCCTTGGCATGCTGCTGCATGTTTTGATGTTTTGCTCCTCAACATGTAAAATCAAGCAGAGATTTGTCTGCACTGCAGCAGTGTGCTGTTTCTGTAACTGTGCTATCTCTAAGATCATCAGAGGTGAAAAGAGTACATCACTTCACTGTTGTACTCAAGTAAAAGTCCAGTGACTGGTTTACTCTGGTGTGTAAATGTACTCAGGTAAAATAAAAAGCATGTGATTTGAAGTTTACTTGAAGTACAGAGTAGCTATTGAGGATTTATACAGTACAATAATCTTCCCTTATTGGCAAAAACAACAAGAGAATAGATCTCCAACCAGGTTTTCAGGTAAGGTCATGTAGAGTTAAATTTAAGACTTTAAAAGTGTTTATATTGTTCTCACTTTGTAAAGTTAAACTACACTTTAAGTGTTAAATATCTTACAGATGAGGTTCCCAACCTTTTTTCCTAGCCCCACCCCCTACTTTTGTCATAGAACAGCCAAGCCCCCCTAGGACCCACTTGGAAAAATTAAAATACATTTTAATGGTTTTAACTGAGAACATCCCAGCACAATATACCTCCTTCACTTGTTCTTGACTATAGATCTATGTATTAACTATCCATTATTACAATGGTGTATTTAGAAAACAAAGATACATAAAGAGGATCTGTTGCATTAAAAAAATACCAACCTTGAAATTCTCTTTAAATTTTCTTTTTGACTTTAAAAGTCATAAATGTATGTGAACCAAAACTTTCCATTTTTGAGATTATGTAGTTGAAAAGATGCAAATCCTACAACTGTTTTCAATTATTATTTTTTAAAAATATTTACTTTACACTGTTGTAAATTTATAATGCTAGAAAATTTAAATTTTCTAATGCCAAAAGTTACATTTTTTTTTTTTTACTCTGGAATTGTGAGTTTTCTTGTAAATATACAGCTTTAAAACCTGACACGCCAGATGGATGATGCCAGCATCTGGGAAAGCTTCAATAGGAAATGTTTGAGAAAAGGCAGAGGCTTTGAAAAATCCTCGGAGTATGACTGGGTGAATTTTCTGTCTGTCACATCTCTACGGACCAATCAGAGCAACAGAGCATGTGACGTAGCCGCTAGCAAGCTGCTCGTGTGCAGCTACTGAGGAATAACGCGAAACATGGCGCATATAGACATGTGAGTACTCGACTTTTGTCGTTTTTGAAAAGAAAGCAACTCACTCCTGTTCTTTGTTCTTCTTTTAACGAAGAAATGTCGTCAGGTCCTGATAAAATTGGCACTTTAGCAGCATCCGCGCTAATCTCTTCCTCCATAACTGCACCAGCTCTTGCTGCTGCTTGTTTATGTCATGACTCTGCTGCGCCTAAAAGTACTGCCCCTCGTAGCTGATTGGTCCTGTCACTTTCTAACCGGGCCAAAACGGTTCAGATGGGAGCTCTGCAATATGGAGTCTCCAGTGAGAAACACGGAAATGGGCATATCCATCTGCTTTGCAAGGTTAACAGCTTTATAATCTCGAAACAAACAAAACAAGAATGGCTGTCTGAGGTGGCAGACCCACGCCTAAGCAGCGCCACTGAGGAACTTACGCTCCCATTGATTACTATGGTGTTCAAAATTTCGAAGTCCAGGAAAAACTGAATGGGTGCGTGGATCATCACCAAAATCTAATCGATTCTTCCCTGTCACCCCCTTCCCGATATTCCCTGAAAGTTTGGTGAAGATCTGACTTTCCGTTCTTGACTTATCTTGTACACATACAAACAATCAAACTAACAAACGAACAAAGATATGGAACCCTTTACATACCCCCCTGTCGATTTCATCGGTGTGGGTAAAAATCCCCCCAAAATGTCAACATTTTTGCTTTTTTATCTTTAGCGTGGCCTTAATACACTGTGTTTCCATTCATGATTTTTCTTTATATGAACATCTAATTATGACAACATCGGAGCAGACAGGGCCCTGTTGGCAACCATTGTTACCTCCGCCAAGGAGGTTTAGACATAAATCTTAAAACTCCTATACATGTCAAGCAGCTATTTTAATTACCTCCGCAAAGGAGATTATGTGATCGGCAGGGTTAGTTAGCTTGTTAGTTTGTTTATTAGCAACATAACTCAAAAAGTTATGGATGGATTTTGATGAAATTTTCAGGAAATGTCAGAAATGGCATAAAGAAGAACTGATTAGATTTTGGGACTGATCCGGATCACCATCTGGATCCAGGAATTTTTGGAAGGATTCTTTACTATTGGGAGATAGGGCTAATGGTGGAGGTCTGCGCTCTCCGAGTGCTTTTCTAGTTATATGTTATAACAGAGCTTCATTAACTCTTGAAAATCTGTGGCAAGGCAAGCATAGCAAGGCAATGTATACTGATAAAGAATATTCTCTGTGTCTTTTAGTAGCACCTAAAGTCACTCTAACTCAGTGGAGGACTTCACTCATGGCGCAAATGTGTCACCAAAACCACCAACAATCCACCAGAAATCTGAGCAAAAGAACCCCAGCAGGGATCACTGTACAGCAGCCAACATCCAAACACAAATGAACACATATAAAACACATCTAAACACTCGGCCCGAGGGTATGTTGGGGAACTCTACCCATACATCCCCTCAGATTTGAAATCACAATGGGCAGAGCTTATATCAGTTGACTCTATACAGAGTTAAATTAAGACTAGTGGAATACTGTCCGATAACTCCACTCACTCAGAATGGAGTTAACATTACACTTTTGGAGGACAAGTCAACTCTGAATCTGAGATCAACACCCCAGGTTTATGCTGTGTCCAACAGCTGTTCTGGCATGTGATGTGGAATCATTATCTCGCCATGTGCTACTGTATAATCAACAGAGGTGGAAAAGGTACAAGACTATTGTTGTACTGGTAAAGTACAGTTACAGAGGTTAAAATTTACTTAAGTAGAAGCAAAAGCACTGATTTCAGAATGTACTCAAAAAAGTACAAATATATGAAAAAAAAAAACACTCAATGACTTAGAGTTGATGTAATTAGTTACATTCCATCCATGAAGATAATCAATCACAACAAAGTATACAGTTTGGGTGCTCAAAGTTTGCAAGAATCATAATAAAGGGAGCTGAGTCTAAATGAAATGAATAAATAATAGTGTTTTTGTGTTGTAGGCAGTGGCAGCATTGACATTCCAGTCCTCTGTATGCTGATATCAGGGGACACAAGCATGCTGGAGGTAGAGTCATCATTTCTTGTGATTATATCGTCTAAAAATTTATCCCACTGATTTCTATCACCTTCTACAAATAAAAGTCTCCCACATTTTTTCTTAATTCCTGTCAGAGAGTGGATATGTCCCTGAAGAACTCCATGCCGTGGCTGGTTCTCGCTGGTTCAGGAGGTCTGGCTGACTTCTTGAGCGACATCTTGGAGAACCTGTCCTCGGCCCCAGTGGTGGTGCAGTCATCCAGCGAGGGAGACAGCGAGGCAGGTCCCAGTGTGGATCTGAAGGACAGAGTCGCAGAGCGGGTTAGGAAGCACTTCTCTGCTGAAGCCGAGCCAGACAAACTAGTAGAACGGGTAAGTGTGGATTAAATGTTTTTTAGTCTTTGTAGGCGGAACAGGAAGAGGCTGTGTTTTCAGCAGCTGCTGGTTACATGAACAAATGAACTTTAAGAGGCTGTGAAATGTTTATTAAGAGTTGATCTCTCGTCCTCTCTTTTAACGCTTTAAGGTCAAGACTCCAGTTATAACGGGGTATTTCACAATACAACAGGCTTGCACATTAGATTCATATAATCCCTTAGAATCCTCATTTTCAGTGTGTTTCTCATGCCACTCTGATTTTATTAAAGCGTGGAATGAGAAGTTCTCATGTTTTTCTTTTCCTGTACATTCAGGCTTTTGTCATTCTTCTTCCTGTCTCGGTTTGACCCAGATTTCTGAAACCGCCAACTGTTTCTCAGCACTGTTATTCTCACTTTTCAAAGGCAGGTATTGGGTAGACAGTTTCAGTTTTCATACACAATAATAAGGGTTTTTTTGATCAGAATAAGGGTACGACTAAATTGTATATTCTTGAAAACGGAAGGTTACAGAAGGACTTGATTTTCCTCTGAAACTCCTCCCAAAAGCATTCTTGTTCACTGGAAGTTTTATTTTATTTTAAATTCCCCAGAATAATGTGCAAAAAGCTGTGTGTTTCTCTGCTTCTGTCTTCACTCGTCTGCTTTTTTCACTGACGTCCAAACAAGAGCCAAGCTGCTCATTGTTCATTTATTTATCTGTTTAGCGGCAGTCTTATTCAGTCAGTAAACTAATCAATGCCCACATTTAACTCTGCTGTGTTGTGATTGGCTGGCTGTTGATCTAGACACTGATTACATACCAAATTTATCTTTGTTCATTTGCTGGTCAGTTATTTCTGTTTCAGCTCTCTCAACATGGAGTGATTGTTCCCTTAACAGTATCATGGATGTGACAATGGCCTTTGTCATCAAATCTACCTGCACTTTAGTCTCCTTCTCTTTTGAACAAACACAATTAAGTATCTGCTGTTTCTTCCAAAGACAGTGATTAAAACTCTTGATGCAGCCACACAATAGTGGCTCAGCTGGTAAGGACTTGGGTTGGGGAGAGTCGTTGGTGCATGCCCTGGCTGATCAAAGTCCTGGCCGGACCAAGTCTGGAATTTGGTGTGGTAGCTGTTAAGATGCCTGTTAATTTCCAGCACATTGCTGAAATGCCCTTCAGCAAGGCACCATTTATTTCACAAAGATACACAAGTGAGGATCTCAGTGAAAATGAACCTTGATGGCACTTGCGTTTTCTCCACGACTGCATCTTGGTATACTCAAGAAACAGAGGCTCTCCCAAAAGTGGTTTCCAGTGAGTCTGGAATGTGTACAAGGAACAAAAATTCATTTACAAGTCTATGAAGCACTTTTAAATTTTATTCTCAGTAGTTGTAATTTGCCTGACAGCAGAAAGGAAAACAAAAAAAAAATGAAAACTTAAAGCAATTCCCTTCAAAAAGTAGAAATGTTTATCCTCAATTTTGGGGATTTTTTTACAGGCAAATTTTCCAAGAAACTCTTGGTAATATATTCTTTGGAACTTTTCCTGTGAAATTTCACAGAAAAGTATTTAACAGTTTCAGGACCCTTTCAGGAGTCTTTTCCAGGCTGTTTCTAGGAAAACTTCAGGATTTTTATTTTCACTGGAAACGTCAGAAAATTTTGGGAAACCTAAGATTCATTTTAGAATCTTAATAGGAATGTGTCCCAGAAACTTTTGGGAATCTTCTTTGATACTTTTCCAGGGGACTTTGCAGAATTTTCTGCAGTCTCCCTTTTTTGCCATGTTCTTTACAGTCCGAACTCCAGACAGCCATATGTTTCACCGTATAAACCTGATTGGAAAATAAAATGTCAGAAATTTGGATTGCGATTGCTCTTTTAGGAGTTGGCGTTGGGTCCTGAGCCAACAACAGTTGAGAACCACTGCCCTAGAACAGGGGTTTTCACCTTTAAATACATTTGTATAAAGCCAACTTGGATTCCTAAATCCAACATATAGGTTAAGTGTACGTTCTACATTCATAATGTTTGCTTGCTTCAATCAACAACTTATGTTAAAAGTAATATTTAAAATTGTGACAGAACCAATTAGATTAGCTGACACCGTTCTTTCTTATCCATGTCGTTTATGAATGCATTTAAGGAGCAGCTATGAATAAATGAAGTCATGGTTACTCTTCATAGTGTTGTTTCCGAATATAAAATATAATTCTGCTCATTAGTTAATCCCAAATTTCTTGTTTTCTGTGTCCTTGGTCTTTATGTTCAGGTTCTGAGCATCTACCAGAACAGAGACTTCATCACAGTCTACCATGGAGAGCAGGAGGGCCCAAATGACTTTGATACAGTCCTGCTCAAAGCCTTGGTTGGAGGTAATACAAATATAACATAAACAATAAATGAACTAACAAGGCTAGACAAAGTAAGGTGACTTTATTTGACAGTCAATAATAACTATGGTAAGAAGACAAAAAGATGTAGAGATAATGATGAACTAGCCTCTGCCTGTAGAAGAGATAAATGAAAATGCAAATAAAGAGAGACAATAATAGATCATATCAAATCATCTTTATTTATATAGCACTTTACACACAACACGGTTGATCCCAAGTGCTTTACAGAAGACAGCATTAAAAGAAATAAAAGAAACAGAAGAAAATAATTATAAGCGTTTTTTTTATGTAGATTTATTTGAGGGATTTTGACGTCTTTATTACAGAGAAAGACAGTGGATAGAGTTGGAAACAGAGAGTGGGGGATGACATTCAGGGAAGAGGCCATGGGTCAGACTTGAACCCTGGCTGCATGCATACATGAGGCTTTGCCTAACTGGCAATTCTATGCCCCAAGGTGCTTCATAAAACAAGATCAGATAGTTTAAATAAACAGTAACAATCAAAAATGTATTAACACGATATTCAAATAAAGAAAACATGAGCAAAAAATCAGTAAATCTATATTAAAAAAGAGGAATAGAAAACCAGAGAAAACATATAAAATAAACCAAGGTTAACCCTATTAAATCCAGATAAAATGATTGTTTTTTAATTTTAGTCCAATGATTTAGCTATCCTTGGTTTCAGAAGTAGACTGTTCAACTATTTTATACTATTTTTATGTTAAAGTTTGCACTGTTATTTTTTTCAGCGAGCAAGCATCGTGCATCAGTCGATGCCAGCCCTTACAATGAAGAGCTGAAGCTGGCGGTCACGTGGAACAGAGTCGACATCGCCAAGAGTGAACTCTTTAACGGAGACATCCAGTGGAGGGTGAGGAGGGAAAACATATCAGGCTTTGCGTTCAGAAAAATACTTCCTCTTAGAAGTATATAAAGTGAAGAGATCAATATTTTTTTTTTCAAATTGACATCTAAAGCTGACTAACATAACCTCTTCATCCTCTGAAACAGTATGAAGACTTGGAGGACTCCATGACTGACGCCCTGGTCAACGACAAACCTCAGTTTGTGCGTCTCTTCACTGAGAATGGCCTCAACATCCTGGACTACCTAACATATGGCAGGCTGGAGAGCCTGTACTGCTCTGTGGCTGATGGCACGGTACTTTACCAGCAGCTGCAGCGCCGCCTGGTGGAGCGCCTGGGAATTGCAGCTCCTGTGACATCATCCTCAAACATGCAGGAGTCTCCATCTAAAGTTGCAGCAGAGAACATGCAGAGTGGCCCGGGGACGGAGATCAGCCTGTTTGAGGTGAGGCTTTTACACCCAAGAGCTCATTTTGATCTTTTTATATAGAAATATAAAAATCATTGTGTTTGTTATATTCTTTCTTTTCCTCAGGTTTCAGGGGTTTTGGAGCTGTTAATGGGTGATGTCTGCCAGCCGTTTTACTACAAGGCTATAGGCTTAGAACAAATTTCATCAAAAAGGAGAGCTTTGAGGGTACTCTTAACTTTTTCTGAAAATGCAGTACTAAAGCTGTAAGACACGAGAAGTAACACTGCAGGCTGTGGCTTTATCTTTTCTTCATCCTCAGCGTGCCAGTAAGCTGTTGCGTGGGGACTGTTTGTACAGAGGGACACGCTGTCTCTACCCCTGGGCTTCTCTCTTCATATGGGCCGTCCTGCAGAACCGCAGTGAGATGGCCACCTTCTTCTGGGAGATGGTGAGAAAAACTAGTCAAATTCTTGCACCTATCATACATCAAAACAAACTGCAATATTTGCTGCAGCACAGCTAAAGATTTGTAATGGCAGCTTTTAGCAACAACCCTTACCACTACAGCTGTGAAGAAAAATATTTAAACCCTACTCTTTCAGCTTTGGCTTTGTGCAAACTCTTAACTATCTCTCAACTCTTTCTGTCAACTATGTAGTCAGCTTCATGGGGTGATATTCTGCAGCCTCTTAATAGAAAACACAATCTTGACCCTTTCATTCTTTCACATTTTGGCTTGTTTCCCAAGTAAGTGTGTTGAAACTGTGTGTTACTGCCATTCTTGGCCAGGTCCCCATGAAAAATAGATCTTTGATCTCTATGGGGCTAACCTGGTTAAATAAATGTTAAATGACATTTTCTACTCTATTCAAACTGTTCCTTTTTTTTTTTTTTTAAGATTTATTTTGGACTTTTCGTGCCTTTATTCGATAGAGCAGGACAGTGGATAGAGTTGGAAATGGGAGGGCCAGTTTGGAACCCGGGCCGCCCGCGTTCATGGGTAGTGCTTTAGACCGCTAGGCCATCTGTGCGCTCTCCTGTTGGTTTTTTAAATTATTTTTCATTGTGTTTCATTGCCATGCTGTGCTGTGGTCAACTGTGGTTGTTTTAAACTGCTGTATATACATTTTAAATCAGCTATCAACACTTCACAACAAGGAGTTTATGTTCTGTGACTTTCCCTGTGTCTGTCTCAGGCTGGAGAATCAGTGCTAAGTGCTCTGAGTGGCTGTAAGATTCTGAGGGAGCTGTCCAAGCTGGAGGTGGAGACGGAGACCAAACTATCCATGAAGGAGCTCGCTCAGAGGTTTGAGAACATAGCACACGGTGAGACCATAGATGCCTTATCCATTAATGTTCAATATAAGAATCACAAATAATTGTAAATGAGAGAAATAATAGTGTTGTTGCAGTCAAGTTTGACCTTATTTCATGACTGTTGTAGACATGGAATTTCATATTTTTCATACATATTTTTGGCCACTCTAAAAGCAAACCAGTTTTTTGACGTTTGCATTTTATGACAATCATTTCAGTTTTTTTTTTATTTCTGAGCAGCAACATGCAATTAAAACCTTCCTGCAACAATGTTTTCCTGTTCTCAGACGTCTTCAGCTCCTGTTATCGCAGCGATGAAAGCCGCTCTTTCACCCTGCTGATCAGGAAATCTCCTGTTTGGGGCGGCACCACCTGCCTCCAGATGGGCATGGGCGCTGATGCAAGGCTTTTCTTCAGTCATGATGGAGTACAGGTGCAATACTTTTTCCACACCCATGAGATCGATGAAAGGAAGAAAACATTTCAGTTCACTGATGTCAATTTAAGCAGCTCAAGCTTTTCAGGAAGTTAGAATCACTTATGATATCCTTGCAAAGAAATTAGATTAATTCAACATTCTGTCTTTGTGATGATGATAAAATACTGCACGTGCAGCACAGCTGTCTTTTATTTTTATCAATAAGTTACAGTTGGTAAATTTTCTTGTCTTCTAGTCCCTGCTGTCTCAGATCTGGTGGGGTGACATGAAGAGAAACACGGAGGTGTGGAAGCTCCTGCTCACCTTCTTCTGCCCTGTCCTCTGCTACACAAACCTCATCTCCTTCAGGTTAAATCCAGTCAATTATCAGTCCTTGTTTTTCCTAGAAATCAGGGCTGTCATATCTCAAAAGTGATCATCTTCAACATCATCCACCTCACAGGGAACAAGAAGAGCATCAGGAGGAGCAGCAGGGGAAGCCTAGTGAAGATGGACCAGGCCGGGACAGTGACAGCCTCTACGGGACCACAATCTTTTCTTTCTCAGACATCAAACACATGTAAATCTTAAAAAAAAAATCAAATACCAATTTAATTTTCTGGGATGCATTGCTCCTAAAGTTTTTAAAAGAAAACATTACTTGAGACAGAGAGAGAGAAATCTTTGTTTGTTTTGGCCCGTTAAAATCATGTTTTTGTTGTTCCAGTGAAGCTGATGCACAGGGATCATACTCTCCCAGGACAGCAACCATCAAAGGTAGCAGCATTTGAACATTTTTAAGGATCTGTTTCTCTGTGTGAAGCTCCTAATTTAAATCCACTAACCTTGATTTTAGGCATACCCCACTCTCGCAGACCTCCAAAGCGTCCGTTCATTGTGTCAAGATGGCGGCAGTTCTGGTTCGCACCTGTTACCTCATTTTTGGGCAACGTTCTGATGTACTTCCTCTTCTTGCTGCTGTTCGCCTATGTGCTGTTGGTTGACTTTGCACCCCCGCCGCCTGCAGGGCCGGCCATCACTGAGTATGTGCTGTACTTTTGGGTGTTCACCATCGTGTGTGAGGAGATCAGAGAGGTGAGCACTGAGAAATGTTTGATATGTACTCAACATGAAACTTTGGTGAGATTCATTATTAAATAGATAAGAAGTTTCAGTCATGTTCACCTGAATCTACCAGCCAAATACTGAAGACAAAACACACTAAAACTTCAATAAATGCTGAAAAGCTTTTGCCCTTTTAATAAAACTTGCTAAATGATTTTTTTTCCTTGATAAGACATTCTTTTTGGGGACGAAAACGTGGCGTCAGAGGATCAGATTGTACATTCAAGACGTGTGGAACAAGTGTGACCTCATTGCCATCTCGTTGTTCATCATAGGACTCATCTGCAGGTACAGACAACAGTTACACATTATCTACAAAGAGTTTCACTACAAAATCATGCCAAAAAGATCCTGTCTGTATATTGCACAGTTTTAAAAATGTAGCAAGTTCCCTTTTTGATTAAGTTATTGGCTTTTTTAACTCTTGGTTTGCTTTGCTTTGCTTTTGACCCCAGATAAAAGCAGTACAGACTCTCATGATAAACACAGAGATCTGCCTAATTTTGGGGGTTATGTCTTTGTTTATTTGAAGATATCCTTCTTAAACTCCTCAAGGGAAATTCCTTTTTTTAAACTTTGTTGTTGAGAGTAAAATCACTCGTAGGCTGAATACATACTCAAACAGGATTATATGAAACAGCAGCCCAAGCAGCTGGGGCTTCAGTGCCTCACTAGCACTCAGAAAGTGAACTGGCACCTCTCCAGACCAATTTCAGCACTTGGTTTGACTGAACTTTTACCAGAGACCCTCCATTTCCCAGCCCAAATCCTTGCAAAATGAACTGCTGCAGCTCCTACTGAGCCACTGCCACCCTGTTACCGTTATATTTAGAGCAGTGGTTCTCAACTGGTGGCTAAGAATCCAAAAGTGGGTCACAAGGTTGGTGGATTACGAATGTGTGCCTGACTGGGAGACTGTGGCAAGAAATGTATGATCTATGGAAAGTGGACATACATCCATATATTTTGTTTTACTCAGTTTGCCCAGTAAAAAGTAGGCTGGCTTTATTTTTGTTTTGTTTTTTTGAGATCTTATTTATACAGAAAAGGATTAGAGCCAGCAGTAAAGGAAAAATATGCTCTGCTCTTCAAGAATAAAGTCAAAATGATGAGAAAAAAAGTTGAAATGTTCAGAATAAAGCTGAAATTCAATTTCAAGATTTAAGAATACATGGTGAGAATGAAGTTGAAATAAAGTTTTAAAGTTAAAGTTTTAAAATGATGAGAAAAAAAGGTCAAAATTTTGAGAATAAAGTTGAAATACAATTTTGAGGAAAAAAGTCCAATTTTGAGGATAAAGTTGAGCCTTATTGGACCATAGCAAGCATTGGATCTTGGCTGTCTCTACAAAACACCTTTTATCAATGATGAGCATATGCATCTTTACTTCAGTACTTGATTTACCAACACCGAGATTCTTTCTCTTTTAGCTCAAACACAGTGTGATTGTCAGTGTTAAGTGTTGTCTGTGTTACATTGTTAAAACTCTTGCAAGTCCAACTGAAGTCAGTCCCTGGCTGTCGAGGAGTTGACTTTACTCCAGCCATTTCGGCTTTAAAACCGAAATTGTATTTTGATTATTTCTCAACATTTCCACTTTTTTTCTCCTCATTGTGAATTTCCTCCCGAAGTGCACAATATTATTTCTTCGTTCACCCACAACCCTAATCCTCTAAACGTGGGGAGGGAGAATGGAGGAAGCGTGCTACAAGCATGAGACGGAATTAGGAATCAATCCTGGACTAGTGCGTCCAGGACTGTCGTCTCTTTAAATGCCTACTCTGCCAACTGAACCAATCCCAGCACCCATAATGCACTTCTTAATCATGTTTTTTTTTTTTTTTTTGTTCTCCCTCTTTATCCAGCAACATTTTTTGTCAAAGGTCCAAACTGCAACACTTTGCATTAAACATTTAAGGGGTTGAATTTTTTTCAGAAATGCAGTTGCAATTTCTTATTGATTAGGAGGTGGTGGTCTACACTACGGCTAGACTAGTTTAAAACCACTGATGTGGAGTTTGAGGAGCTTTAGAAGTTAATGTTAAAATCAGTTTTTATCACATTTTTAAAGAGACGTCTTTAAAATCTTACTCATTTATCCTGTGTGCTGGATATGCAGACTGTTTCCACACTCCTAACTTGTTCTCTTGGAGTTGAGATTCCGCAGTTATTTTACTATTTGACCACTGGGTGGTGCTGTTACCTCAGAGTTTAATTGTCCCTGTGTTTCAGGATGTTCAAGTTGACATATGGATTTGGCAGAGATGTCCTGTGTGTGACCTACATGGTCTTCACCATCCGCCTCATTCACATCTTTGCCATTCACAGACAGCTGGGACCAAAAATCATTATTGTTGGCAAGATGGTGAGAAGGGTTTCCCAAAGTGATGTTTCTTTGTTTACAGTCAGCCTTTTAAGTGAATTTGCATCTTTTTAACACAAATGTGAGTTCCCTTTTTCTTGCTTTTAAATCTGATGCACTGGAGAAGAAGTAAGATTTACAATTGTGTCATCAAATGAGCATTCTGCAAACACTGGAAGAATTTCCCATAAAAACATTATAATAGACATTCTATGTACAGAGAACGTATTATGAGAATGTAACGGCAGAAAGTTGATTATTTTCTCCTGTTTAGATGAAGGATGTCTTCTTCTTCCTCTTCTTCCTGGGAGTGTGGCTGATGGCATATGGAGTGGCCAATCAGGCTTTGCTTTACTCCTATGACCCTCGACTTGATCGCATCTTTAGGCGTGTTTTCTACCGCCCATATTTGCACATATTTGGACAGATTCCAGTGGAAGAGATGGATGGTAGGATTGTGAGCATTATGTATGATATAAAACAAATAGTTACTGTTTAAAAGCAAAACTTTAACACACACACAAAAAAAACAGTTTTGCTGTCTCAAAAACCTGAAAGCCAAGTATAAAGTACAGTAAAGAAAGGTAATTAATTATCACTCTTTATTTTGTGTCTATGCCAGTGGGGAAGCATTGGGACATGGAATGCACACACAACGTGTCTCTGATTCGGAACGGTGATGAGCCGTGCAGAGTTCAGAACAGTAACTGGCTGGTGGTGATCCTGCTGGTTGTGTATCTGTTGGTCACCAACATCCTGCTCATCAACCTGCTCATCGCCATGTTTAGGTAGAGAACTAAGATGTCAGTAAGTCTGACTCTCTGGCTACAACATCATGCTTAATCTCTGCAATATTTCTTGTCCTTTTTCTTCAGCCATACTTTCTCTGAGGTGCAGGCTAACAGTGACATCTACTGGAAGTTCCAGCGCTACAACCTGATAGTTCAGTACCACTCCCGGCCTTCCCTCGCTCCTCCTTTCATCATCCTTTCTCACATCAATCTGTTTATCAAGAGGAACATCCGCAAAGTGCCATCAATCAAGATCCACCACTTTGGTCAGTATCTGAACAGAAATTGGATCACTTTATTTGATTTTGCTCATAATAAGGGCGGTTATCACAGGGTAAAGTGAAGGGTTAATGTCTTTATTCACTGATATCCACTGTTGCTGGTCTTGATCCAGCTGTAAACTTTTCCTTTGACCAACTTCAATCAAGATTAGGCATTAGCAATTCAGTCATTGTGTCACAGTAGTAAGGATGATGATTTATGCGTCAATACTCCACCCCAACCCTAATGCCTAATTATTAAAATACATGCTGAATGAGACGCTATGGTCCTTGTGCTTGGCAGGGGAATTACCACAGCTTTGCCGGCAGGTAATAATTCTAAAAGATCTTGGTGTTTTTTGTCCAGTGCTGCAGTTAACAGGTAAAGCTGCTAACAGGTTAATGACATGGGAAACCATCCAGAAGGAGGACTTTCTGACTGCCCAGAACAAAATCCAGAAAAGCAGCGACTCTGAGAGGCTCAAACGGATGTCTGCCAAGTAAGCATACCCTTCTACACTAACACAGCAAAGAAACTTATTTCTGAGTCTCAATCATGCTCCTGTTTCAGAGTGGATGGGGTCCTTAAACATATGACTGAGAGCAGAGATTTTGACCACAGACTGAGGGCTCTGGAGAACGAGGTAACATTAAAGCATTAAACTTATCTTTCACTCCTTAATCTATCAATGTGTGCTAAACGTGTCATTCTTGGTACATTAAGGACACTACTGTATAAGAACATGTGTGCTGAGTAATCCTAGCCTATGGGGAGGTTAGATAAATGTCACTCCTCCACATATAACATGGTAACTTATATGTCAGCTAGATCTCCATGTTCTGATATTGATATCAACAGTAAGCGACATAAGGGAGGGTTGCATGCCCCTTGTTGGCAAAAGGCAACCCTCTGTTAACCTGTGTATGGAAAAAAACAATAGTTTCTTGTTGTATTTGTAAAGGAGTCAGTACCACTGTACCAATACCAATAACACTGTCTTTACAGTTAAGATAAAGCATCTGGACAGCTCACAGCTTAGCATAATTAGGGTGTTGCAAGAGAAATGGCAGCTAAGTCTGTGAAAGCAGACTCAGAAGAATAAGAAGAAAGAAACACTACAAAACTGAAAACTACATCATCACAAGTCAAGTTAAAAGTTCTTATTCTTGCTTTTATGTCTGTTTGGCTTGCCTAATATAATTCTCTTTTCACTTGCCTAATTAAGTTTGCCCTCAATGTCTACAAATTGTTTAAAACACTGCTGCAAGGCTGTTCAAAAGGTTTTGCAAGTTATCTCACATTACTCCCATTTAATTACCCTACCTTGGCACCTGATTGATTTTAGTATTCACTTCACAATCTTTGTGTTTGTTAATAATGCACTGTAAGGGCAGACACTTAAATATGTCTCTGACCTACTCCACCCCTACATCCCCTGTAGATTCCTTTGGAATTAAAATCCTGCGATCCCAAAATTCATAAGCAGGTACAACAATATACATTAAAAACACAACATTCAAAGTAAGACAACTGGTTGGTTGGCCATGGCCAAGTATGACTGGTATGGAGCCATGCAGTCTCCATTTGCAGGCATTTGTGATACAGAGTGGGCTGTTCTGAAGAGCTCAGTGACTTTATCCCTGCTGGATATTCCACAGTCAACTGTAAGTGATATTATTAGAAAGTGGAAGCATTTAGGAACAAAAGCAATAGGCTAGAAAGCAGAAGACCTCGTAAAATCACAGAGTGGGGTCAACAACTGCTGAGGTGCATGGTGTGTGAAAGTTGCTTTGCTGATTCCATAGCTGAAGAGTTCTGAACTGCTACCAGTGTTAATGTAAGCACAAAAACTGTGCAGTGGAAATGCATTCTGTAGAGTGATAAATCAACACTTCTCTGCTTGACAGTCAGATGGCTGGATCTGGTTTTGGCGGAGGCTGGGGAAATGTTACCTGCCTGTCTGCACTGTGCAAACTGTTGAAGTTTGGTGGAAGAGGGATGATGTTATGGGGCTGTTTTTCAGGGGTTGGGCTGAGCTCCTTATCTCCAGTGTAGGACAATTTTAATGCTTCAGCATACCAAGATGTTCTGGAAAATGCTGTGCTTCCAACTTTGTGCTAACAGTTTGGGGAAGGCCCATTTCTGTTCCAACATGACTGTGCTCCAAAGCAGGGACTAAAAAAGACATGGTTTAATGAGTTTGGTGTGCAAGAACTGGACTGGCCCGCACAGAACCCTGACTTCAGCCCCACCGTGTACCTTTGATATAAACTGGACTGGAAATGACCAGCCAGTCATTCTCATAACACTCTTGTATATATAGTGTGTATCTGTAATGAAACTAGAACTCAGAATGTTTGGTGAGGCCTTACCTCCCAATTTGCTGTAAAAATTAACATTAGACTATAAAAGTCAGCATATATCCCATACTAACTGCACTGTACTGCTAAAGAAGAAGTCTTTGAGTTCCTGCCCATCAATAAAAAGCTTTTGACACCTCTGATCCCCCCTCTCAGATGGAGTACTGCTCTAATGCTCTCAGCTGGATCGTGGATACTTTGGCACAGGGAAGCACATTCAAACCTCCCCGACCTCCCCCTACATTAAGAGGTAATTTCATACATGTATCTTAAGTATCTTCATGTCAAGAGTCACATGTGTATTCACTGAGCGTGTTTGACTGGTCTGTTTGATTTGTAACTGCTGGCCTGCAGGCTTTCTTACCCAACACATCCCCTCACTTATCTCACGTCTCTTTCCTCTGCGCAGATGCTTTCCCCTCCTCTTCCAGTTCTTCCTGATTCTGCCTTAATGATGCGTTCACTTGCTCAGGGTTGGTAAGAAACAGCCACCCACTGGTCTTACTGTTTTCCAGTCGGGTTCATCAATGGACTCACTAACCAAATAAAGTTTAAATAGCTTTGAACTGAAAAAAAGAGTGAAAGGAAAGCAACCATCACTCCTCTTTACAGTATTAAATAAATGCAATTTATGCACATTTTATTTTAGGTGTGCAATCATTTAATGCCAAAGACAATTTTATGTATTTATTATGTGGCATGATATATTTTATGTTTTTCATTTGCCTATTCTATTATGTCTATATTGCTGTAATTGTAATCTGATGGCTGGAAATCTCTGTATGGTTTTTATAGGTGTTAACTGTTAGACTGAAACTATAATAATGTTACAGGGAAAACTGTCAGAGCACATTGGTTTATATTTTGTTGTTTCTGGCCAAATAGTTGCTATAAATTGTCAGCAAAACCCTACTGAGACCAAGGTCTCTGTCCATGTGTGCCCTGTAGCAATATTGTAAAAGAGAGAAAAAGACAAACAAACTTCAAACAAAATAATTACAGGTATAACCATAATTGCATACTCATTCTGGCAGACTTATGCCCTGGTATATTACATATTTCAGTCAGGAACACTCTGGTCATACATTTTATCATGTTATCACAAAATGGATCTACAGTTTTACAGCAAAAATAGAAGTGGCTCCGTGACAGATCCCTGGGGTACTCCTTCACGTTAATCTGTTAGTTAAATCATTGTGAAACAATAAAACAATATTGGTGTTATTGAGACCAGCCAGACACAACCTACTTTATAAAATGGATTGGTCAGCCTTATCAGAAGACTTTAAAAATGGCTGGCTGTACATTTTCTAACCTTACTAATTGAATTCATAGTCACTTATTACAGGGGTTGTTAAAGCATGTACTATAGCCAGGTCTCAGTCTGGATTCATATCGGGGTTAGAATGTTTCAGGATAAAAACAATATTGCTTATTCACCCATGATTCTACTAATGTAGACAGAAAATTTGGAACTGATGCAGAGCATACAAGTTAGTGAAGCTCCATGCCTGTGCTTACTTTAGCTAAGCCTATCTTAGCTTAGTTAAGCTTAGATTAACTTAGTTTAGCACTAAAGCTGTGTCCAAAACCATACAGGCCCTGCCTACTACACACTAGGACAGTGTAATATGTTCATATCAGGTCAGCATGTACTTTTGAAGCATGCTATGTAAAGTTAGCTAGCACCTGGCTAGCACCAGGTAATATGTGGAAGATTAGCAGCTATGCTCATTTCTGACGCAGATACATATTTATTAAAATCTTATTGGTACACATTAAATATGTTAAGAACAGTTGCTTTTAGTTGTATGCCATTTGCTGGCTGACTGGAAAGGCTCCACATTGGCTTAAAAAGCCACAGTGCATCGTGGGACAGCTGGATATGTCAAATAAGCTCCTATCTTTCACATAAAAATTACAGTCAATCCGTATGCTCCATTTAGCATGTTTTCCTGTTTAATCTTTGGCACATAAACAAGAGCAGTATTTGTCTTTTCATCTAATGTTTTTGCTAGAAAGCATGAAAGGACAAAAAGCTGAACTAAAACTTTGACAAACTGCATGTGGTGCAAAGAAATGAAATAAAACTTCAGTACTAGAGTCTCTGTGAGAAGTGTGACTAAAACAAGAGCGGTAGTTTGGCACACAGTAGAGAGAAGGGGATATGGGTAGTGTGAAAGGTGCTCCATCGGGCTGAGTTTCAGTGTACCAGAGCTCTATTGAAGGTCACATAGTAGAACCAGGCTATTGAAGGAGCCTTTACTGTAAATAGCTGCCTGGGCCACCTGTCAATCGCAGCAGCAGCACAAACTGAGCACAGCAGTGTCATCACTTTCTGCCTGGCGGCTGCATGTGCAGCTATGTTCTCATGTCAGTGAGCATGTGTGTCTCACTCCTCATGTGTCGGTGTCTAAGTTATCCTAATTTAAAGGCTTCTTCTTTCAAAGAACCTGCACTGCTCCTGAGTCTGAATCTCCTTTCCTTTTTTCAAAATCAAAACCTTTGCATTAGAAATGTTTGTACTTTCAGTGTAAACCATTTCTGTGGAATGTAAGCCTCAGACAAATGTGCTGCACATGAGCAGACCGCCATCATCTCAAATTCCTTCTATTTACATCCAATCCATTCATCATCCTGACATGTTCTTCTCCGCTGTGGAACTTGCAAGCAAACTTTTTTCTTTTGCTGATTAGACTGTGTCTGAGAGGTGTTGGTTTCATTTAACAAGAGAGTTTATTACTTTTATTGTAAGGTGTTTGTATTTTTTGTGTCATGTTTGCAACAATGAGAGAGGCATGTGTGTCTCCCTCCCTCTTCAGCCTTTATCCAGAACAAACAGCAAATGTTAAAAATGTAAGTGTAATAAAGTGTAACAGCCTGTTTGAGCATGTACTGTTTATTCCCTGTGTGTTCTCTGCAGTTTCACTTCCAATTAATTTGTATTTTTCATAAACAATTAATCAGCTGAGAACAATCTTTTTTTTCCAGTTACATAGAATAAGAGAAGTAATAGTAAATTATGTGAGTAAGATTTTGATTTTGTCAAAAATCATGGAACTTCGAGTGAAAATTTTAAAAGGGCTGACATTTTCAGAAAAAATATCTAAAAATTTAAAAAACTTTTTGTAATTTTTGCAAAGATTTTTTGTAAATTTAGTGATTTTTTTTGGAGCTGTGTTTAAAACATTTTTGTCAAGAAATGAAAACTATTTGTCAAGAAATTTATGGGAAATTATTTATGGAATGGAGAAAAGTTCAAACTTTCGGTCAAAAATTTTCAGAATTTCTTTAGGAATTCTATTTAAGTTTTTTGAAAGATGTGACAAGAGTTCACAATGTTTCCACACATTCTTAAAGACATTTTTGACCAAAGTTTTAAATTTCCTTTGTAAAAATGTTTTGATGAAAATTTCCAGAAAAGAATTGGTGAAAGTTTGCTTAAACCCTTCATGAAAATCCCTAATATTTTGGAAAAAGTTACATAAATATTTAATTTTTGTCAAAAGATTGACATTTTTATGAACAAGTATGCCAAGCATTTAGAATTTACAGGATGGGCTTATTAAGTTTCCTAATGTTTTGGCAGGACTTTTTGAAAGCTTTAATAAAACAATTAGGAATTTTAGGAAATAATCTGTAGAACTTTGTTCAAAAATCTTATGAAAATCTTAAAGATTTCTTTGGAAACTAATAAAAAAATGAAAAAGTCACATCAAATCTTTCAAAACTGTCATTTTTATTCTTCATAAAATGTTTAAGATTTTTGTGAAGATTTTGAAAACTTTTTTCAAGAATTTTTGAGAATTTTGATTTAAAAATACTCACATTTAATTAAACTTTAATTAAACAGAAAATTATCTTTAAATTTTTAACCTTAACTTTTTTTTTAGCTTTGTCAATTTATGTAAATTTAGTGTATGCTGTGTTTTTGTCAAGAAATGTAAACAATTTGTAAAGATATGATTTCATGGAATTATAATTATCCAAACTTTTGATATATATATTAAAAAAATTGAAATATTGGACAAAAGCTTACAATTTTTTTTATCAAGTTTCCACACATTCTTAAAGAAAGTTCAGAAAATTTTTGCCCAAATTCTCTAACTGTCTTCACAAAAAAATTTTGTTGCAAGTTTCCAAAAATTCTTGCCATACATTCTCAAAAACCTGAATAGAACTTATAAATATTTCAAGTTGCATTATTTGATTTTTTTTTGTCTTTGTCAGAAATGGATTTATTAAAGTTTTGCAAAAAATGTGTAAGATTTTTATAAACGATTCTTGAGGACTTTTGGCAAGAACGCTTCGTAAACATTCATCAAAAAAATCTGGATTTTCTTCTAGAAAAGAAAAATTGGTCAGAAGTTTTCTGAACATTTTTAGAAAGTAATCAAAATAATTCAAAAGGTCTCATCAAATCGTTCAAAAACTCTCATAAACAATTAAAATTTTTGACAAAAAGAGAGGTTCACAAACTAGGAAGCTCCCATTTCAAACATTTTTATTCAACAAATGAAGGTCTGATCATCATGCTCTTCCTCGGTCTGGGAGCTTCCTGGTGTGCAAACTTTAATCAAAAGTTCAATTTTTTGGAAAAATGTTGCCCCTCCAAAAGTTTTTGAACCTTTGTTGAGGATTTTCAGAACTTTAATCAAGCATCAAAATTGTATGCAACTTTTGTCAACATTTGTTTGAACCTGACTAGAACTTTGGTTAACAGTCTGAATCATGCAAATAGGCATGCATATGTACATTTATAGACTAATAAAACTTTAGCACAGCAACAAAGATTCTATTCACATTAGACTTTAATGATTTTAATTGGACTGTTTCCATGTAAGTGGTCATTTCCGTCTTATTTCCATGTCTTTTAATCTCCCCTTCCCCTTTCTCTCCTGTGCTACGTCCCCTGCCCCCCTGCTGTCTGCCATATGCACACACCCACCTCTCTAACACTGTGGGTTAAGGGCATCAGGAGCATTCTTCCTGCACATGTGCCTCTGTCACTCATGCCAAGCAGCCACACAACTACATCGCACACCCAGCTGTGTTTCCACTGTGTCCTCTGTGTTCTCAGACGAGCCTGGAGCGTCAGCCTGTCACTCCCAGCCTGGCTCTCTGAAGCTTTGTACCGGACCTGAGCAAAATCTCTAAATTGGCAGCACCTTGGTTACACTTTGTGTGGATTTTACTGTTTTTGAGTGCAAAATTTCACTGATTCCTTTTTGATTTTGGTGAAAGAGGGTAAGGACTTTCCTCTGGTGTGGATTCATAGCTCAGAAAAGTCCTTGACTGTTTTAGTTTTCCAACATGGCTCCTGTGAGAGGTTGGGTGGTGGGGCTCCTGCTGGTTCTCCTGACTCCTTCTCAGCTCCCTCTCTCTGGGGTGGTGAGCGCCCAGGAAGTGACTGACGCAGAGGAAGGCCTGTCCAGACATGAGGAGGAGCTGGTGGCCGAGGAGGGTGCAACAGCTGATGGAGATGATGGTGCCGGGGAGGAAGAGGAAGAGGTAGCAGAGGAGGACGATGAAGGAGAAGCAGAAGAAGACGAGGAGGAGGCGGAGGAAGAGGAAGAAGAGGAGACTGCTGAGGAGGAAGAGGAGGAGGAAGCTGCAGAAGAAGAAGAGGAGGAGGAAGCTGCAGAAGATGAGGAGGAAGAAGCTGTAGAAGAGGAGGAGGAAGCTGCAGAAGAAGAGGAGGAGGAGGAAGCTGCAGAAGAAGAGGAGGAGGAGGAGGAAGCTGCAGAAGAAGAGGAGGAGGAAGAGGAAGCTGCAGAAGAAGAGGAGGAGGAGGAGGAAGCTGCAGAAGAAGAGGAGGAGGAAGAGGAAGCTGCAGAAGATGAAGAGGAGGAAGAGGAAACTGCAGAAGAAGAGGAGGAGGAAGAGGAAACTGCAGAAGAAGAGGAAGAGGAGGAAGAAGCTGCTGAAGAAGAGGCAGAGGAGGAAGAAGCTACAGAAGAGGATGCAGAGGAGGAGGAAGCTGAAGAAGAGGAAGAAGAAGCTGCTGAAGAAGAGGAGGAGGAAGTAGAAGAGGAGGCAGCTCATGAAGATGAGGATGATGCTGAAGAAGAGGACGCAGATGAGGAAGCAGCAGAAGAAGAAGAGGAGGAAGAGGAGGCCTCTGAAGAAGAGGAGTTAGCTGAAGAAGAGGCTGATGATGCAGTGGAAGAGGAGGAGGAAGAAGAGGATATTGCTGTACAGAACACAACTGAAGCAGTGGACGATGAAGGTTTGTCCTTTTTTTAAAGTATTTTGTTCTTAATATATTTATCGCACAGCCCAAAATAAACAGCAACATCAGACAAAGAAGAAGAATCATAAACGCTCATCCTTTAATCTGTGAGGGCTTTCTCTCTCTGAAGTAACCCTCTGACATTGTTATGTCATCTGTTTCTGCAGTAGGAACACTGTCACTCATGTTAGTCTAAAAATAGACCAGCTTATCTGTGAGGTAGCTGACACCCAACAGTCTCCAAACCATTCATGCCTTTTGTTGAGCTAATGCTGCTATTTAAGGACCCCCAAAAAAGGTACAGTTAACATGTCAAGTTCAGACTAACACTGAGATGCAGCTCAAATATTGATCCAAAAGAATCATTTAATTACCCAGACTATCCAGCCTGAAGAGAATTTAATTAATTCCTAGACTGGGGCATGCAGCTGAGCCTGATTTATGCTTCTGCATTGAATCTTGTCTTTAACAAATACCATAGGTCTGTGCATTGGTCCTCTAGATAGCATGGGGTGGTTGGCAGTCCCTAAGAGTGGCTGCAGACAGGACAACAATTAATCACATCTACTCCCTCATCCATGTCTCTCTGCGGCCGAACACATGTAATAATCAACCAGTCTTATTCCAAACTCTCCTTCTCTGTCTCTCCTTTCTTCTTCACAACATCTGCAGCATTAAAAATCACACTGCCTACTGTTGTTTCAGTGGAGTGTTACAGAGAGAAGCTGACATACTAACACACAATATAGTACCCATGATAGAGTAGATAAAACAGAGGTATAAACTAAACTTTACACAAAGGAAGCATTAAGCTTGTGTCCTCATACGCACAAGGCCATCCATAAGGGGGGTACAGGGGAGAGCTTTCTGGGCCCCAGCCAAACTGGGGGCTCATGGAGGTCAGCAAAATCATGGTCCATTGTAAAATTAAGCTGAGATAACCATATTTTATTCCCCAACCTGAATAATTAGCCCTCTTTTCTAATCAGCAAAAAAGTGTAAATAAATTATATTCATGTGTGCTGTAGTACAGTACAGCCTTTTCTTAAAATAGAATGACCTTTTTATTGGTAGTGAAACAACGGAGATGGGCACACTGATATAAACAAGAAAAGCAATGTGAGTCTTCATAGCTAAGCCATGATGTACAAAATCGTCAGGATGCCAAAAATATAGAAGAAATACAGACAACTTTGATGGAAAAGTAAAAATGATCGAAAGTAGCAAAATAGTTTAACAGTAAAAAAATATATGCAAACATGGTTAAGAGTGGCGAAAATAACCAAAAATTGGTTAACAGTGGTGAGAATGGTGTTAAATTGCAAAAAAACAGCAAAGATTGGTTTATAGTGGCACAATTGGCGAAATGTGTGATAAAGATGCAAAAAGAAGTGGCAAAATTGAGTGAAAAGCAGCAAAAATGGCTCTAACAGTGGCAAATTAGTCAAAAATGGGTGAAAAGCACACACAAATGGCCTTGAAGTAGCAAAAGAAGCGGCTAAATGGGTTAATAGTGCCACAAGTTGCAAAAATTGATTAAAGGGGACATATTATGCAAAAATCACTTTTTCAGGCTTTTCTTACAAAAATATGTACCCCTGGCCTGTCCACAATCCCCTCAAATACCAGAAAAATCCATCCCCTTCCACCCTGTCTTTCTCAACCTTTCAGAAAATGTGTGCTGAAACAAGCCGTTCTCAGGTTTTACCCTCATGACCTCAAGTGGGGAGTAAGCACCGCCCCCAGGTTTGGTTGGCTCTCGCCGCTTGGAAGAAATTTCCACCCTCCTCTCCTGATCTTCCTCTCACCTGCTAGCTAAGTGCTGGATAGCTCAGTGGGTTACCCTGCTGACTTTTATCTGGGAGATTGATGGTTCAAATTCCGGTCAGGTCCTTAACGTTGGATAAAAGTGTCCGTAACATTTTAACATGAGGAGTGCCACATCCATTTCCTGAGAGGGGTGTGGTCAGGGGCGGATTCAGACATAAACAATTAAAGCCACAGACACAGAAACAACTCGTTCTGAGAAAGGCTGAAACAGAGGGGTTTTTAGCATGCAAAAATCTTATACTAGAGTGTTTTGTCAGCAACAAACTTCACGAGCATGTTTTGGGGACCTATGATACCAATATGAACTTGTCTTAAAAGGGTAAAATATGTCCCCTTTAAAAGTAGTAACAATGGGTTAAAAGTGGCAAAAAGAGGTGGTGAATTGGTTGAAAAAAAAGCACAAAAATGGGTGGAATAAAGCAAAAATGTATTAACAGAGGCCAAATATTGGCAAAAATGGGTGAAAAGCAGCAACAATAGCTTATCAGTGGCAAATAAGTGGGAAAGCAGCAAAAATGGGTGAAAAAAAAAAGTGAAATGGGTTAAAAAGTAGCACAAAATAAAGAATTTTAACATCAGAACTCAATAACATCTTCACATACTTTTCATCTCCAAAATAAGGTAACTGTTAGCCAGGATGCTAGCATTAGTGCTTCAATACACATGCATTGGCATCATCAATAAATTATACCTGGGCAGGGCCCCACAGGGGGCCAAGTCAACTGTGGCCAAGTCTGCATACATAAACCTGCAAAAATGTTTGGCGGTTACTTCACCTGTCTGTCTCCTCTCTGCTAACAATCATGGTGCCATAGAGAGGAGAAAATTCCTTTGTAGCCTACATTTAAACCTTTAAAGGCAGCACAACACAGAAGCAGCTTGCAAATCCTTGACGTTTAACTCTTTAATGACACAAAGAGATGCCTGTCTAAAGTCATGATTTAACAACAACAGGAGACCAGTTACAACACAGACCAAGTGGTTGATTTTAAGATAAGTTCCACCTCTGGCAAAACAAACAGCCAATCCTAGAGGACCATGGCCAGTCCTTGTCACCTCTTGTATCTGCCCCTGCCAGGCTTTATGTATCTTACAAAAAGCCAGAACAGCAAGCCATATAACACATTAATGTGGAAGTTAAAAGAAGAGTTGACAAAACCACAATGAATGTAGTCTTGAAGCTGATAACAACACACTAAAGACCAGCAAGTCCTACATTTTTGAACACGTTATAAACATCAATTCTTGGGAGGTCAAAACACACTATTATGAATTAATGATTATTTTGCCTCTTGGCATGGATCTTTTATTCATGTTTTACTACTTAATAATTGTTACCAGTTTTCAAAAAATACACACCTTAAGACTAAGGGTCAAAGGTCATAGCGCCTGACTTAAATCCCACATCAGCTTAAATGATGAAGATAACCGAAAGAAGTTTGTAATCTTCATCATGTTGTTAGTGTTTAACAAACAGCACTGCTGATACTAAGAGCTAGAGTAGCTTTACAGGTAACAGACCTCACAAAAGTTGTGTTGGGTAATTGAAATTTCACCATGAAATGTACTGATATTAAAAGTCGAGGACAAAGTCATGATGAATATTGTGCAGAAATAGGTTGTTAAGAAACACAAACCTCATGCTGGTGCTTGAGAAACGTATAATTCATCCTCTAGAAACTCCGAGTGCATGTTGGACCGTCTCATAGCTTTGGAGATATTTCAGTCTGAACTAAAACTGCACAACCTTCTGTCAGACAAAATCTGTACACCCTATAGCCATGCTGCTGGCATTCCTTTTAGCATGCAGCCAGCACAGTGACACGTGGACTTGTCAGAGCTCTGTAGTGTAAAAACATGTTAAATATTGTGATTCAGGTCAAATCTTGTTTGGAGATAAGCCATTGTAATTTCCTTTGACTACACAAGGTTATAGTACATCAACATGCCAGGCTGATATTTGCCTAGCTTTAAGGTGTTGTTAGCAGCTGACTTTATTTAGATGTGCCAACAGGTGACGATGCAGCAGAAGTGGAGGATGATGTAACTGAAGAGGAGCCAGTTGCTGACTTGCTTCAATTCCAGCCAGGCTCGTTGTGTAGCGTTTGCTCCATCTGCGAGGTAAAACCATGACTGCATATCTAAAATGCCATATCTATAGAGTTATGCTAGTCTGTTTATCTCAAAGTATGACATAGTACGTATTTAAAAATATTCTGCTCTTCTCTCTTCCAGCACTGCTCCAAGAACTGTGACCAATGCCCCTGTGAAGACGGAGACGAGTCTGATCACTGTGAACACTGCCAAGTAAATAAAAGAACCATGAATGAATGAATTTACGCATATTAAAGTCCACGTTATTGGGATAAGATCAGCAGCATTATAACCCTTTTCTTTGTTTTGTAGGAATGCTCATCCTGCTACCTTTGCCCACTACTGTGCGACACTATTTGCACACCAGGTAAATATCATTTGTTTCTTATCATAACGAGTATGCACTATTGTTTGACCATTTTGGTCAAATACCTTAACTTTGAAACATGTTTTTCCTTTTCAGGTGGCCTTATCGATGAGCTGACTGGATCTCTCTTTCAGTAAGAATTTTCATTCCCAACATCAGTGAGGGATAATGCCCACTGAAGTGTCCAGTATTAGGAACTATAAAAGCACTCAGAGAGCGCTCCGCCATTAGCCCTATCTCCTAATAGTACAGAATCCTTCAAAAAATTCCTGGATCCAGACGGTGATCCGGATTACTCCCAAAATCTAATCAGTTCTTCCTCATGCCATTTCTGACATTTCCTGAAATTTCATCAAAATCCATCCATAACTTTTTGAGTTATGTTGCTAACAAACTAACTAACAAACCCTGCTGATCACATAATCTCCTTGACAGAGGTAATAAATGGACACAGCCTGATAATGAACTCTTCATTGGCTTTATTCAGATTTGTGTGCATAGTTTTGATATTCAAAGGTACTCAGTGCCAGAAATAATTGAGAACTCTACAGCTAATCAGAAGTGAGCATTTAACCAAGCCATACTATAACATACAACTAATACATGCATGTTGGTGAACTGAAATGGCTGAGTGTTGAAAATGCTTATCCTCTGAACTTTGATTTGCAGGTCCTTTTCTGCTCTTCTCTGAGCGGCTTTTTTGACACCACCATGTGGTAACATGGGGTACTGCACCCAAGATTGGAGCTGTCTGGCTGTTCATACCTCTCCAGCAACACGAGGACTCCCCAAAGAGTTTAACATCTAACACCACATAGAAGAGAAAAACCATGTTTAGGTTTTATAATGGTACAGCCTTTAAGGTGGCTCTTGTATTATTATTTTTTTTTTTTGTCTTTTAGTTTTTCATAAACTGTGTTTAATCTTTTTTTTCCAAAGCAAAACCAATAAAAAGGCATAATTAAGACAGTCATGTATATAGATATTTTTAGTAGGACAACTCTTAAACAGTTAAGCAAAAATACAGGTACAAGGCATATTTATACGTACACAAAGATTAAAGTCTGCAGAAATATGCAAATACGTTATTAGTTCTTGAATTTGTATGGAAAACTTGACACAGAAATTATACCAAAAAATGACTGTTTCTGGTTTAATAATGGCTTTCTCCTTATTAGTCAAACTTACCTCATGAAGCAAATACATACTTCAAATGGCAGTTATCTTCATGCACTTTTTTGTTGATCCTAACTTACTATTTTACATTGTTTACTGATAAATAAAAAGCTAGAGGTGTTTTTGTGCATATTTATATATATATGACTTGCATTAAGTAAAGATCATATTGAATAAAAAGATAAACAAGTTAGGTTCAAAAGGCCTAAGATATAAAACAAAAGCATCTACACCACAACTTTGTGTTAAATTTGTGTTTTCCTCATGCTTATGGGATGCACGAGTATTACGAATCTCTGATAATAAAAATAAACTCTGTTTGGACAAAGATGTTGTCATTTTTAAGCAAACATTGAAAACAAACTAGATACTTTTGAGGATACTTTCAGCATTATTCTGAAAACTTTGCTACCACTCTACAGGTCTGGGATGTTTTTTAAAAACATAAGAAAACAGAGATACAGATTACTCACTGGTATATACATGATTCCTTTTTATGTACTATTGTTTTAGATATTTTTAATTGAAGCTTCAATTTTGGTCTGTAAAACTCTGGCTTGCAACCTTTTTTCATCATAAATACTCAATTTAGAAATTATAAAGTTTCTCAGAAGACTTGGGCACTGTTTTCATGTAGAGTGGTTTTACTGAGGTGACTTCTAAGCTTAATGTATAAAATTGATGGTGTACATGCAGCGATATAAAGTGAAACATTTACAGGAAATTTCATGTGAAGATGTACCTAAATTACATCTGTTTTCTTTCCCTAACATTTTATCTCAGGGAGGCTTTCTGCTTTCATGTGTCCCAATTGTCCAGTCAATTGCCCAACCAATCAGATCATGATTACTGAGTCGTTCAGCTGTGGCTAACGTGAAACTAAAGGCTTCTCTGCAAGTGTGAACTCTTCCTGAGCTCTTTCTAATTGACAGGCATTCATCCTGCAGGAGCTGATCCAGGTGAGGTCCTACTGCTGTCATGGAAAAATTAACTTCTCACTTTTCTTTCACTGACTGCTGGAGGATAAAAAAATTTACCAAAGTTAATGAATCAGACTGAAGCAAAAATTTGTACCTTGAGATAACACAATATTAGATTCTTTAGGTACAGGCAGGCTGTTGTTTTTTCTTGGATGAGATACGCCTCTCTTGATACTATAGACTGAAAAACTTTTCAAAAGAACTCGACTGGCCCACTACTAAATAAACATACCTTTGAATCTTTTTGTTTTACATATATTTTGCTTGCTTTTGTCTCGAGTCCCACTGTTGACCACATTCACACCAAGTTAGCATGAAGTACACTGTAAAAAAAATTCCGTTAAATTTACGGTAAAACGCTGGCAGCTGTGGTTACCAGAGATTTACTGTAAAAATTACGGTGAGAATGTATGAGAAAAAACGGTGTTTTCATTCTACAACTGTAAATATTACAGTTCAAACCTGTTTTTTTTAACTGTAAATTTCTGTTAAAAAAATACAATATTGTAACCGTTTATACAAGGATTTGCTGTAAAAATAACAGTTATACTGTAACCATATTTACGGTAATTTGCTGTACAACTTACTGTATTTTGATGTAGAAATTACAGAACTATTCCAACATTTTCTACAGGGATTGGCTGTAAAAATAATGATAATGAAACAAACCTGTTTACGGTAAATTACTTTAAAAACACCAGAAATCCTGTAAACCTAAATACAATCTATCTCAGTAATAAAAACAGTAGACCCGTATAATGTTTAACGGTATTTTATTATAACTACTTAAATTTTACAGTAAATTACTGGCAGCTGTGGTTACCAGAAATTTACCGTAAAAAATACAGTACAAAACATGAGAAATTACAGCTGATATTTGCAGATTTTACGGTAGTAGCAAAATACTGCCCAACTTTAAACTTTACAGTAAGTTACTGGCAGCTGTGGTTACCAGAAATTTACTGAAAAAAATACAGTACAAAACATGAGAAATTACAGCTGATGTTTGCAGATTTTACTGTAGTAGCTTAATACTTCCTTACTTTAAATTTTACTGTAAATTACTGGCAGCTGTGGTTACCAGAAATTTACTGTAAAAATACAGGACAAAACATGAGAAATTACAGCTGATGTTTGCAGATTTTACAGTAGTAGCTTAATACTGCTTTACTGCAAATTTTACGTTACCAGCAGCTGTGGTTGCCAGAAATTTACTGTAAAAAATACAGTACAAAACATGTGAAATTTCAGTTAATTTGCTAGATTTTTGCAGTAGTGCCCTAATACTCCTACTTTTAACAAAAGATTCAAGCTCTCTGATAAACAATAAGAAACTCTGCAGTTATATGTTTGCAATAAAAAACCTTTCAACACATCTGATAACTTGTCTGTATACTCACAAAGCAGTTTAGATCTTGGAAAAAAAAGCTTGTGTCCATATGTATGACAGGTAGTCCTTGGTGTAATGCATGAAGATGAAACAAAGTCACTTGCCCCTGAATGATTCGAGAGTAATGAGTCCAGTCTTGACTGAAGAAGGCCTTCCACTTGGGAAGCTTCACGTGGCCAAGAAACTTCATCTTCTTGAAGACTCGAGCACAGTTCATCAGGTGTTCTACTTTGGACTGGCTCCATCCTCTCTGCAGGAAGTACATATACAAAGCAAAGTAAGAGTGATTCAGTGCTTCAGTTTAATGCCTACACAGATGTAAATTTGAGAAAACTAGGCTCTAATAAGCCATGCTTACAATCAGCACAACAGAATAAAATAAACAGTGTGTACAGTACATATAGATCATTTCTATAATAGAATATGGTGAAAAAACGCAAATGTACCCACAAGTGCCAGCTATTAAGTCAGCAATCACCTAACAACAGCCAATTACTTTTTCCGTTATTGATTATAATGAGACAGTTATGACATATTAATTGCAATTTGCTTTTCCTTTATAGTTTAGAGCTGTGGTGCCCAGGCTTGTATCCACTGAGCTCCCCCCTCCTTCACATATCCAAGAAGATATGGACCCACACAAAAAAGTGACATAGCTATTGCTGTAAAAACTAAACATAAATTTGAATTGATGTCATTATTTAAAGCAGTTTTAATTTTGGCAGATATTTTTAATTTTAGTCTTAGTTTTAGTCTTTAAGTGAAATGAATTTTAGTTTCAGTCACATTTTAGTCATTTCTGTCCATTTAGTTTTAGTCCATAAAAGTCCTCACATTTTAGGTTTTACTTTTAGTCCAAGCATTTATTGTCTTGCTTAAATCTGGTACCAAGTCATAGTGGGATGTTCTCTGCACCCTGCCAAACCTGGGGTCCCTGCTTTCTACAGCTGAGAGACAGAAGAGCTACAGCTGCACTGTTTTTGACAGAATTACCCACAGTGGAGAGATATCATGGATTTTGAATGTCCGTGAAAACTACATTACATTCTAGTCAAAAACTAAACTTAGTTTTTGTCAGTTTTAGTCATCACAGATCTATTTTTGTTAGTCTTAGTCTAGTTTTGTCATGGAAAACAAAGCTGTCGATGAACATTTTTAGTCATAGTTTTAGTCCAAATTAACACTGATTTAAAGCTACACACAATAGCCCAAACCACAAGTGTTAGCAAAAGACCTTGGTATGAACCATTCATAAGGGTTATATTGTGATTTTAGGTAGTTGAACCACAAGATAAATATTTGCAAACTATGCTCTTTATATATATATTTACTTGTAAGACCACCCAAATAAATATAGAATTTGCTTTTACATGTAAATATAATATATAATTTTATATATAATTTCTATATAATTTCCCTTCGGGGATGAATAAAGTTATTATTGTATTGTATTAGGGTAAGCCTATCCATTAAGCCCAGGCACCATTTAAGCCCACTGGCGACTTTGAAGTCAATTTAAAAAAAAAAAAAAAAGAGGGGCCTGTCTTATGCTATACATTATTTTGTCCAATCACACAATTTCTTAATTATATGTCAGTTTTTGTTTGACACCAATCACATTTGTAGATATTGAAAAAGGCCCGCCTACATTTGTGCAGTCTCAAGGAGGCTAAGATAAAGTCGCCTCAAAACTTTGGTGTTTTGGGACCCCTCAGAAAGAACCTCTTTTCAACCATTTCCAGCCACTGACTTGTTAACTACATTCATATTATGTAATTTGAGAGATTATTAATTTGTTTTTTTGTGTATAAACAGGTAGTTTTTTGTAATTTCTTACTATTTAGTTTTATGTGAAAAGATGAGTCATGCTAGCTAGCGTAGCGAGCTAATCACTAGTCAATACATGTAGCCCTACTGATAGATACACTGCTTAATGATTAAAAATGATAAGTACACAAACTAACTGTTTTCTGATTCATTTTACATAAATCTTACATAAAACTTTGAACAAGAATTCCTTGATAATTCAGAAAGTTTGGCAGAAGAGGAATAACTGTGATGGCAAGTTTTACAGCATATTTAGGCTACAGGCATTTCTTTAAACATTTGTTTAATTTTGGTGAGAACATATTATCTTCATTTCCCTGGTAGTCACTGTAGAACCATTTAAGCCCAGTGTGTTCCATTTAAGCCCATCTGATGTGTTTCAACAGAAAAAATGAAATTTTGAGGTTTGATAGCTTTTCACTGTAATCCTGTGTTGGATGTTGTTATACTAACTTCATTAACACGAGTACATCACAGATCACACACTGCCCAGAAGAATTGTTATGTCAGTTAATTTTGCATAATTATTTGGTTATAGTGAGAAAAATGCCAACAAAAAAGAGGAATTACAGCAACTGTCCTAAAATCATCATTGTTACAGCCAAACATTAAATCCAAGTTCAATAAGATATTGTTGATTCACTGTAATGTCATTTAATACTTTTAAAAACAAACACATTTTTTTATTTTGTCAATATTGAATCAAATTTTGTCAATATTAAATAAAATGTTCAATGAAATGTTAAATACTGAAGCCAATGAAAATTAGTTTTAGGCCTACTTAGTCATGTTTGTGGTGGTCCATTGTTACAAGCCAAACATTAAAGCCAAGTTCAAAAAATAAATTGTGTTTAACATGTATAACATGTTACTGAATTAATATATGTTTACTACTTGAAAAATGTAATAATTTTTTAAATTTATGTCAATAAACATGGTTGTGGGCTTATTTGGAACACACATGGGCTTAAATGGTACTTAGGTACCAATTAAGGCCATGCCAGACTTTTGACTTTATTCATAACATTTCTTTAATTTGTTCTTTAAAATATGCATAAGTAAATAAATATACCTTCAAATGAGGGATTAATCCTTCATTCTAACAAATGATCATGTTTATAAACCATCTTAGTATCTATGAAAAATACGTGAACTTAGATTTTGGTGGGCCTAATGGGTACACTTACCCTAAATGCTTTGGGGTACAAAAGGATTTTGCTGTAACAAAGATGATGGGCCCTGAATTTTAAATCAATCATAATGAAAACATGTGACTCACACAGAAAACTGTATTGGCCCCCATATGGTGTGATCATCAGAACACTGAGAACAAGCTGGACAAAGCAGTGGCATGGCAGTATTCTGGGTATTTCTACATGACCAGATTAATGCAGTGCTTGGTGTAAACTACATAAAATAAACATAAAATGGCTTCATGTTGCTTAAAGAAAGATTAATCTAAAGAATTTATTGAGGTATGTACAAATGCTGTGCAAGGCTTACCATTATTAATCCTTGATAACTGGCGTCTTTTTAGAAGAGTGGAATACCGGAGACAGTATAAAGTAATGGAGTCCTAGTCACCACTAGCAGAAGAAACAGGACCTTAAAAAAGAGTAAGGAAAAATAGAAAGACAAGGTAAAGCACCAAATCATGTCAACTTAGAAGTTTTGAACACTTATGTATGCACTGATTGCAAAGTACTATCCAATTTTGAATTCACTCAAAAAAGAGTGGACCCAATCTCTTCCTGTCCCGTGAGCTGAATGTCTTGTCACATCCCTTGTGTTTTGTGGCAGAAGCTACAGCAGACACAAAAATGCAGACATACATGTAGAGTGATCCAGCTGTCAAGCAGTTATCAGACGGGTGTTGCTGTGTTTATATGTTCTTCTAAAATCAACACTAAGCTGTGACTGGTGCTACCCTCTCCACTTAGAGTGTGTGTTGATCCCACAGCTCTGTATGTCATCTTGCTTGCCCTTGCGCTTTTTCTGCTCACAACAGTTTTGGTTTAGAAAAAAATGCTGCACATCTATTTTTTTTTTTTTAATTTGAAAATTTGGATACTATCAAACCTAAAAATCTGAACCAGAATCTTTATTTTCATTGTACACAAGTACAACGAAATCTTGCACAGTTCCATTCAGTGCAATTATTATTACCTCTGCCAAGGAGGTTATGTGATCAGCAGGGTTTGTTAGTTTGTTTGTTGGCAACATAACCCAAAAAGTTATGGATAGATTCTGATGAAATTTCCAGGAAATGTCAGAAATGGCAAAAGGAAGAACTGATTTGATTTTGGGACTGATCCAGATCATCGTCTGGATCTAGGAATTTTTAAAGGACTCTTCACTATTGGGAGATAGGGCTAATGGCGGAGGTCTGCGCTCTCTGAGTGCTTTTCTAGTTTATTATTGCAACTGCTCTGGGATATGTGCTGTTTTTCAGTCTGTTAGTTTTGGCTCTTATTGTCCTGAACCGTCTTCCTCAGGATAGCAGATGTTACAGGTGACGATAACACAGTTATAAAAATAACTGATATTGTATCATATGATGCACACGGCTGGAAGGAAATAAAACATTTTGCCAGCATTACACTATACCATATAACTACCTCTAAAGAGGAAAAATTATTACCTCTGTAGGAACTCCTGAGTGGATCCCAATGCTGGTCAATGCATAGCATGAGCTGCCTTGAAGCCTAGCAAGAGGCTCCTGGGAGGATGATAAAAGTAGAAAAGAATTACAAGCAAATCATCCATTACCATCCAAATGAGTCCTTAAAGTGTTTCTGAGATCCACTTACTACAAAAAACAATACATGGGGCAGGCTTTCCACTGGTACCCCATCTGGCAAGAATGTTTCAACAAGGAAAAAGAGGTTGTCTTCTTTTTTGTCGAAACAGGAGAGAAGGGGAAACACCATACCCTTTATGTCCTCTGAGCAGCCCTCCAACTGTCCTCTCTGAATCTTGAGCTTTGTGGCATCCTGCAAAAATCAAGTGAGCTATTAAATCTTTAGTGCCATGACACTGACGTGCACATATCCCCATTGTGCATTTAGGAGGTGCTGGAGCCAACAGGTAGTGCCCAGGACCACCACAGTCCACCACCACACTATCCACCTTATTCCTGGGGCCGCTACTGCAAATGTGAATATGGGCGAAACTTCCGGTGCCAAAACGGAAGTAGGCTACATTAAATACATGTATTCTAGTACAGCAGCTAACTATGGACGCTAACAAAGAACGACAGTTGTTTCAATAGGAATTCTTCTGGAATTTGTAAATATTTATATTTTTGTTATCACATGTTCACATTGTTTGTATTATAAGCTGTAGATAAGTAAATAAGGTGGATACCACATTATTCCTGGGGGTCTACTGTAGCTATGAATGGAAGTGGAACTTCCAGTACAGTAACAATAATAGCAAAAACATGATTTTTCCAAAGGCTTACTAAAGTGATTTAGTGTCAACAGTGGTTGTTCTGAAATAAATAAATATTTGCTGTAATAAATACTGCTTCATTTTTGTTAAATCAATGAGCTGAAATTTTTTAATCATATTTTCTGTAATGCTCAGTACCTGTTGCTTTGTTCAATATTATGACATAGTTAAATATGTCCTTCACAACATGCTGTCCACTGTCTAAGTGCATCCGGGATGTGATTCTTTTAGTATTAATTTATCATTAATTCTTAATACAAAACTTGACATTTACCAAATTGAAGAGCTGGCAACTTGAGTCATGGATAATTTTATAAATATAATTCCCATATTTAAGAGGGATTAGTTTGTAAAATGAGAATTTCAGCAACTCCACAAACTATAAATGTATCTTTTTATACCGATATAAAGCTAATAAAGTTAGCTAAATATGCCCGTGTAGGTTATCTAAAATAATGTCATCAATTTGAACTCTCCAGTAGAGGCTAGAGAAACAATAATAATATTATCCCGTTTGAGGTTAAGCAGTCTAAGTTTATGTAGTTTGGCATTAAAATTGCTTTAATAGTCACGTTTAGCATCTCGTTTCTATGCAAAGTCCCATTTAGATAGAACGGAGCGGAAGTTGCAACCATATTCATGGAGAGGTAGGAATAAGCTGGAAAGCCTGCCTCAGGGGACTCTGAACACAGATATGAATGTGACTCTGAACACAGATATGAATGTGACTCTGAAGGGGAAAAATCCTTCACCTTAGATCGCTCTGAAGCATCAGTGCTGCGGCGGGACTCTCACTTTTTGGCTAGGGGACATCACGGTCCTCACGGTCACTCCCACCTCATCTGGAAAACTCCGTCCTTTTTCTTTCCCTCTTCCCAGTGTTCCCAGTACCCAACCGCCCATTTTTTGTGCATTTTTCAAAAGTCTGAAGTGGGCGGAGTTAGCGCTGAGCTTGGGGTTCACTTATGGTCCCCAACACAGCAAGTGTTAAACGTTCTCCACGCTAAAATAACAGCAAAAAATACAAATCAAACAGCAATGTTGGCTGGTCTAGAATTGAAACAAAATGCCTCCTGACCCATTTAACTTCTACCTATAAACACGTGGTGTTACTGAATGAAAAGAACTCAAGAAATATTTGACACTACGACAAAAGAAGTTCTACATACCTTACCAATAGCTTGTAAGCTGATGCTCCGGGTGACGTCGAATTAATACACGCCAATGTCCTGCTTTGTATTCCATCTTCGTTTGCAGCTCGTTCTCCGAGCAGACAGCAACTTTATGAAATATTTCCGCGCACACGAGACCACAGAAGACACGAAAACGCTGTAGTTTACCAGGCAGCCGTTGGCGGTTTGATTTTCCAACGAACCACACACGCATGCGTATAAGGTCCTTCTTTCCCCGCGCCTGCGCGAAACCGTGTCGCGCATGGCAATTGACTGCAACCACAGTGCGCAAACGCATTTCGAGAAAGCAGCACTGTTGTGTACATGGAAGGAGGTGACTGAAAACTGTTCACTCTGTAGCTCGTTTCCAAATTGTTCCATTTTTAAACACCCAAATCGCTGTTCTAGTACAGACAGAATAGAAAACGTTCCTGTGGAGACAGGGTTGAATGGCGACGGAAACAGTTTTTCAAAATTATTTTTATATATTTATTTTTTATATTGATACAACTTTATTGAACAGATTCCAATAGTTAATACAGCATTGGCACATGAAACAAAACGTATTTACTAGACATAAATAACCCCACATACAGGTAAAGAGAAGTTTAGATTAAATTACATAAGGTATGAGAAGTAAATTAAAATTTCAGAAACTAAACCATGGTTTCATATTGTTTTTTTTTTTTTTTTAAGATTTTTTTTTTTCCCTTAGAAATTAATTTGATAGACTATATGTACAGTTCCCATTCATTTTTAAAACTGATTATGGAGGGTTTCTTGTCATTCTATTTGCATTCATGTTTAAGTTGTTTAACCAGTAAAAATAACTATTGTATTTATATAATGTATATACTATATATTCAACTGTATTATATACATATTATATATACAGTATGTATCTCTCTCTTTCTCTCTCTCTCTTTATGTATATATAAAATAGTTCTTTCCAATTACCTTGTTATATTTCCTATCGGTAATATGTGTCATCCAATTTCAGTTCTGAAAGATTGACTGAAACATTAAAGTACATCAATGTATTTTGTGTTAGATGCATTAAAGGAAGTGGAATGGCTTTACAAATGCAATGGCATTCTTTGTGAGAGCAATTAACATCATTCTTTTCCAATAAATCAGTTAAACTAAAATAATTGACCACTTTCATCCATCAAATTAAGAACAAACAAAATGATTTTTGGTACCATTCTTGTTTCAATAAGGTTTTCATATTAACTGTAACTGTCCGTTTATTTCACAAGGCAGCATCATGTGGTGTAGCACTGAGAAACAAATGTGAACATAACAACAAATTGGTGCTTGTTCACAGGTTTTGCAGGTTGACAGGTTTTTACTGTATTTTCTACAGAACTTTCCTGATCATGCAGTATTTTTAACCTCTTGTCCCTGCTAAAATTACGGTATGTGATTGCAATTTTTTTCACAGATTTTTACTGTGAATTTAAATGTACATGAGAGAAAAGTCTGTAATTTTAACAAAATACTACTGTAATTTTTAGAGTAATTGCCCATCTTGAAGATTACAGTATTTTTCCTTTATTTTCACAATCTTCTTTCATTTAAACGGTACAATTTTGTAATTATTACGTACTTTAATTGTAAAAATTTATGTTTCATACCGTTGCTTGATTTACAGCAATTCTGTGTATTTTATACAGTAATATATGTTTATTTGTTTTACGGTCTTTTACTGTTGCTATTTGACAGTCTTTTGCCGTATTTTCTACGGACATTTTTTACAGTGTACCTCTCCTTGCTGTTTGTTTTGGAAAGGGCAAATGTTTTACTTTATTAGAAGTATAAACAAGGGCAGACCATGAGGTAATGAAGCGATGTTTTTTTTTTGAGGACATTTTAAAGGTCGACAAACCTGCTGTGTTGGTTCATTTAAAAAGCTATGTATATATCAACAGAGTAGGAGTTTCAATAAACATTACCAAGTACAAAAACATTTAGTTCCTTGTCAAGAAAAAGACTCTGGGCAAAACATTTGTCTCTCTCTGCTGCAGCAAGTTGTGTTAGCCTGGCACACAAACAGAAAGCAAACTAAGTTAATCCACCTACTTTGTTCTAAAGATTACGCCCTTTGTGTCTCATTGAAGTAAATGACCTGTTAGGGATATTTTCTTGACTTAAGCTAGGTAACAGCAGTCACTTGAACAGATTAGCTTAAAAAAGTATGCTACGCAACCACTGCTAAACTTCAACCATTTAGACCTCCCTTTCTATATGTATAAACCAAATTAAACTAAAGATTTAAAGATATTTGATCGACATAATTAGTGTTTTAAGCATGCTAGCTCTTGCCTGCTGCTGCTTTAGTGATTGGCAGAGCTAATCAGATGCTAGCATAATTGCAAGTATTTAACAAACCAAGAAACAGGAGGATATTTATGAAAATCAAATGTACACAAGTTAAATGTTGGATTTTCCTTCTTTAAACAAGAGAATGGACATTATATAATATAATCGTGTGTTTTTTGTCACTTTTTTGCTATTGGCCAAACTTGCAAGCTACTGTCCTCTCCAGCCTTGTCATTAAGCTAATCCTTTTGGTAGGGAGCAAAGTCCCTGGGATGTTTTATTATTTATAATAATAAAAACAGCTGAAATTTAATCATATGATATAGGCACCTTATACCTAAGGTTTAACCGCATCTCAAAATATTAGCTTAGCGTAGCACAGCATGAGTAACTTTACCTGCTCCCTCAATTAGTTCAGCTTCCTTTTCTAAAGGTTTCTATTTTGTAATTTGTGTCTTATCTGTGCTCTTCCAAGACTGCTTTTTTACTTGACTTAAGCCAGGAAATGGCAGAGAACAAAAAAAGCTAGCAAAACGAGTCTGCTACACAAGCGCTGTAGAGATGTGACGTTCATGAACGATCCGAATCTTTTGAACGGCTCTTTAACACGAACGACAGGAACCGATTCACAGTTGTGAGCCCTTCGTTTTTTCATCCCTCCTTTGTTACTCCACAGAGTGAGAAGATTATACACCCAAGGACAGTTCAGCAGTCCTCTGCAGGGTTTAACTTTTTACAAGGCAGCTGTATAAACTCCAACAGGTCACCAGTCCATTGCAGTGTAAATACTAGTAGGACTAGTAGGCTGTGTGTACATTTTTCTTTCATTTACTGTAGTTTTATCTATTTTTCTAATACTTGAAATATTGTTCTTTTTTAAGTATTGAGTTTTTTTATCAGAATATTCTTGCGTGAAATGTTTTCTCTAAAATTTGCATTCAGTCATACTACATATATGCATGCAATACTAACAGCACAGAACTACACAGTATGTGGTATTTATATTTTTCTCTTGTTTATTAAATTTCTTAAAGACATTTTCAGTGATTTTATCAACGATAGACCTACATAGACCCACAAATATATATTCTATGTTTGAATGATTCTGACCCAAATTGTCCCCTATCATTCCTTCCAGTGATTATTTCCTGGATAAAATGAGTTACTCCTTGGCTAGCTTCTTAGATCATAAAATATTAAATGAGCCAGTTTTTTGAACAGCTCTGTGAAAGGAACTGATCCACAAGATCTGGCTCCCTTCAAAGAGCCATAAATTTCATCTCTAAAGCACTGTGACGCTTTTAACATGTTTATCTACCTTTTTTTTTTAATGTCAGAGTCAACTTTTATAGCCAAGTATGCTTATGCAACGAGAAATTTGACTCTGGTTAGCTTTTCTTTCAATGTACAGGAATTAAACATTAAACATGAAAAATAAAACAAAGTAAAAGTATTAAAAATTGAGATTTAAACAAGTACAAATAATTTCCAGTATTTTTTCCAGTGCAACAAGTCTGTGTGCATTGATAGTATGATTGCTGCCAGGATGTGCAAAGGGTGCAAGAATGCTGACAAGAGATGATCGGCAGTATAAAGTGTGTAAGGATGTGGGCAGTTTTACATGAGGGAGATGGGCAAGGCAAGTTTATTTGTATAGCACATTTCAGCAACAAGGCAATTCAAAGTGCTTCACACAGGACATTAAAATACAATGACAAAGGGAAAAAGAAACTCAATGAAAACGTTTTAAACGAAGCATGTAAAAGGTGATTAGAAACAGCAAATGAGATAAGATACAAAAAGTTTACATAGATAGGTGCCAATGTGCTTATGAGCTTTACCACAGTGAGCTTTCTTACAGTATTTTAGTTACAGATAATAAAGAAATAAGGGCCAGTGTGCATATTAGGTGAGGCATTTTACCACACCGAGCTTTCTCATAGTATTTTAGTCTGAGTAAATGGAGAAATCAGTGGAAATGTGCAGCTGAGGTGAGGCATTTTATCACAGTGAGCTTTTTTTATTCTTTATTTTTTTACAGCATTTTAGGTAATAGAAAAATAAGTGCAAATGTGATTTTAAGGTGAGGCATTTCACCACAGTGAGCTTTCTTACTGTATTTAAATCCCAGTAAATGGAGAAGTAAGTGCAAATATGCACTTACTTCTCGGCATTTTACCACAGTGAGCTTTCATACTGTATTTTAATAACAGTAAATAGATCATTAGTGCAACTGTAATTATGAGGTGAGGCATTTTACCATAGTGAGCTCTCTGACTATTTTGATTACAGTAAATAGATTTAATAGTGCAACTGTGCATCTGAAGGGAGGAATTTTACCACAGTGAGCTCCCTTACAGAGTTGTAAGGATATTAAATAGATTAATGAGAGCAAATGTGCATATGCGGTGAGCCTTTTTACCACAGTGAGCTCTCTTACAGCATTTTAGTTACAGTAAATAGAGAAATTAGGGGAAATGTGCATCTGAGGTGAGGTATTTTACCACAGTGAACTTTTTTACCCTATTGGAGCTACAGAAAAGGGGTACGAGATGGTGCAGGCTATGTTAAGTAGGGCGAACGTGTTTATGAATTTAAAGTTCTTTCTTCTGATACTGCATCTGTATATAGTGGTCATCACAGTAACTCTGTTACTATGGAGTATGGATGAATCAGTATAAATAAATAGAATTGAACAAGTTTATTTTTTCAAAGGCGGCTAACCAAATGCTTGATTGATATTTTACAATGATATCCATCTTGTTACCTAACTCTTATAAAGCTATTTGCATATTTCATCAAGCAGTGATGGGTTCCTTTACCATGCAAAATAATATCCATTTATTTATTGTGGAAGGGAACATATTCCCAGGCTTTTGTCTCAAAAAAGCTTGAAAGATTTCACAAGTTGAGTAGCTGAAATGTTACCAGACGTATGATGATACAAACGCTTCATACTCAGCTTTTTGTCGTCTCACATTTCTACAATCTATACAGTCAACATTACAGTGGTTTGTGTCAGCTTGAAAGCCTGCTTTTTAATCCAGTGTTTAGAGAACAAATCCAGTTTAGCTTCTGTGGTATCGTTTTTCAGGATCACCTGACAATTAAAAGCTTAGCATCACTACGCTGTATGTTTAGTGAGGGATGTAATGGGGATAGAAAAAATTCCAGTGGCATGTAATATCCTTTATCTGGATTGTGCTTTTGTAAATATGTGTTAATTCTTTGTTATTGAAGAAGCCAAACAGGTGTCAAATACCACTTCCTCTCTGCAGGTTGGAGTAGAGATTTTATATTTAGGTTTGAAGGAGCCTGTGGTTTGAGTTACTACCTCAGGGTTTGCATTCAATACCTGTTTCCTAGAAATAATAAATGTAAACTGTCTTCATACCACTTACATTTAACAACGTTTCATACATTTTTTTTCATATAAAAATCCATGAACCATTAATATATCTTTATTTGCACCATTTTGCTTAAACCAATTTATAATGCACACAGCTTTATGGGGATAATATGGGCAAAGTATTGGCACTATATCAAATCGTGCCAAATTTAGGTTTATTTCCATTAGGTATTTCACCTTTATATTTCATCAGCATTGTGAATGGAAACATGTGTTCTGTGTCACTAAACAGGAACCAGCATTAGCAGGGTCACTTTGCCGTGTTAACCCCTCCTCAACCTGATCATTGGCTCACTCATAACACCTGTATTTTGATCACAATGTTCTGACAAAAGAGTCCTGTGGTCAGGTTACGTGTCCCCCATACTGATTTAGTGATGTATACACAAAAGCCCCCCTCCCTCCTATTGTGTGTCCCCTCCTGCTCTATATCACTGACAAGAAACGAACTAGGACACTTTTTCAACTCCTCACTGGTGGACTTGTCTGGGATTTTACAACTATTTCTTTTACTCCATATAAACCTCACTTTATTTCAAAGCGTCGAGGACCTGAGGTTTGGAAGTAAGGTGAGATGATTTGAGGCTGCAGCAAAGCCAAAAATTACCATTGATTTTGTGACTTACTTAGAGCATACAATAAGGTTTTAGCAATTACACATCTTTTTCTCTTTGAATGGAGGGCTTCATTGTAAATATGGCACTGAAAAAGCAGTAAAATGTCCAATTAGATTGATAAAAGGTCTCTTTTCTCCCCTTAAAGATGCATCTTTCCTCTTTCCTGACGTGCCTGGCTTTGGGAACTGTGGTCAATTATGGTAAGTAAATTAAATAAAAACAAAATAAATAGAAATCCTCATTCAGCGGAGCTCTTCTTTCCTACGGACACTTGTCTTGTCTTTGATAAATCTAAAGCATTTTTCATGAAACTGATACAAAAGAATGGTACAGTGGCTTAAGATGTTTCCAACTTCATGTTTGGGTTATGCAAAAAAAGGAAATTTAAATCCTACTCTGTACTGCAGCATTTTGTGACTGACTTAGCCTGATATGGTGCAACTTTTATTGCAATTCAGTATATTCCAGTCTGGAGGCTTTTCCATTAAAAAGTTCCTGTGATAAGCAGAAAGAACATTCAAAAAAGTTGCTCATCTTCTCCAAACTCTTTAAATTAAAATAGTAGCTAATTCAGCCTTTTTGGTCCTGGGACTATTACTAAATTATGAAAGGGGGTTTTAAGTTTGAGAGAAAACCATTACATTGCTGTTGTTCTTGGGAGGGATGGTTTTATTGGTTTTGATGCCCCAGGGAATGTTTCACATGAGGCCATTTCCAATTAAGCCTAAAGCAAACAAGTGAAACCAATATCTTTTTCTTCTGGTGACAAAACCAGAGAACTACAGAACATATCCAGATCTGAAATGTAAAAATTAAAAATACCCAGCAGTGCTCGCCCATCACCTCTTAGAAGAGCATCAAAACTCAATCTCAACCTGTCTAAATCTTTTAACACTTCTCTAGGTCAGGTGTAACTTAACCTCCAACTGTGCGTCCTCATATGTGGACATTACATTTTGGGTTCCCTGCACCATTATGCTTGATTTGCTTAACTTATACTTGTCAGACTCATTCATGGATACTTTGTCTATCCTGTCACAAAAGCACACAAACTATGGGTGCGTTCGAAAAGTCCATTTTGCTTAGGAAGGTTCCTAACTGAGTGAAACGACCCGGAAGTGTTTAAGTGTCGGCCATGATAAGGACTGTTCGAATTCTCCAAATGTTAAGGAAAGGAGCTTCATCTTTTCCTTTATTATCTCCTTTAGCCTAGGAAACACTGGACCATCCTTTACCAAAGGAGAGATGAAAAGACGACCCACAATGCTTTGCGTAAACTTCATTTAAAGTGACGCACCTGTTGACCGCTCATCAGAACAAGTGAATAACTTGAATAACTAGAATAACTTTACTAACCCCGATTTAAACCGTAAAATTCAGTCAAACGTATAATACACGTGATAAATGGAAGGCAGTAGGGATGAACAGAGAAATATTAGACATAAAAACTTTGTCATTGAACTTATGATCACAATTTCATTTCTTCTCATTTCTATTTTATTGAAATAGTAAACCGATCAGCCAGTATTTTAAACTGTATTTGTCTTGCTATTTTGAAATATTAAAGTAAACGTTTTAAGTTTGTAAATCACAACCAACTAAAGCGATAAAGTCGGCATGTTGCTATATTGTGAATATTATATTTATTATCACAATTAGGCAAAAACACACTTCACGTCCGTAACATCCGCCTAGAGAAAGTGCAGTCGGATTCCTTACTCACCACAGTTGTCCTTTCCTATCCTCTAACTCACACCTTTCCTTAACCCTGTGACGTTTCTCATCGGGGTTAAGGAAGAGTGAATAGGAAAGGACTTAGGAGGTAATTTTTTGGACTTTTCGAACGCACCCTATCAGTGTAATTTAAAGATGGCCACCATTCCCACCAAAATGTTCTCCAGCCAGCTTTGACACATAAATAACTGAAGAAAACAGTAGCACTGGTGCTAGGCACTTTTTGCTTTAATTTTCTCTTTTTGCCAATTTCTTCTCTTACTTTCCACTTTTTTTTTTTAAAGGGTTATTTTTGGGCATTTTTGTGCCTTTCTTTGGTGGGGGGGGGTGGTGGATGGGGTTGGGGGTGGGGGTGCGGTGGCAGGCCTCGGGCCGGATTCGAGCCCGGGCTGCCCGTGTACATGGGGCGCGCGCCTTATCCATTCTGCCACCTGCGCCCCTACTTTCCACTTTTAACCAACTTTTTTCCAATCAAGTCTTTTGCCACTTTTTGGCCACTCTAAGCATATTTTGCCCATTTTTACCCCCTTTTTTATTGCTGTTTCTATCTCTTTTTGTCACTATCAAACGTATGCTACTTTTGCCCATTTTTTGCCACTTCTGTCTTCCACTTCTAACCCATTTTTGCACTTTCTTGCCACTTTTAACCCACTTTGCAACTTTTTTGCCACTTATTAATGCCACTATTTGCTTATTATTGCCCCTTTTCATCCATTTTTGCACTTTTCCCCCTTTCTTTCCAATTTTTAACCAATTTTTTTGGGCCATTTTTCGCTCATGTATACCTTTTTTTTGCCCCTCTACCCTTTCTTACCATTTTGCCCATTGTTGCCACTTTACATCCATTTAGCTGTTTGATTCCCCCCTTTTTTTTTGCTAATTTTTTAACACTTTAACCCATGGCCAAACTATGTAGTCTGACATTGCATTGTTTAGTTCAGTGTTTCCATCCACATGGCTAACATCACCAATAAAAAGGTAATTCTGTTTGAGAAAAGGGGTTTACATTATTAAAGAGGCTATATGTTACTACAAATAAATATAATTATTATTTTGATGCTCTGATAAGAGTCAATCCACCAATTCACGATTTTAATATGTGCAGATATTTTTTCTAATTAGAATTTGCTTGATTTAAAGACATTTTAGGGCTATTAAAACCTGTGATGTTATTTTATTCACTCTTGGTCCCTTACTTACATTCAACAACATGTCTCAGATCTACTGTATACCTCATAAATGATGCACACCTGTGATGATTATATCTTGTGATCAGCTGGAGCGCAAAGCCTCAGGGAATTGCCGTTTTTTTTGTCCACTGATAAAAGCTAACCTATCAGCTTCTTACAAGTGACAGTGAGACCTTTGGTCATCCCTCTGTAAACCACATGTGGGATGTTGAGCTGGAGCCAGTATTACGTGCATTAAAACTAAGAAGAAATTTAAATCTTCCTACCAATGGCTTTGTTTGCTATTAAAGGTAACCTAGAGAAATAAAATTCTATTTCATGTTGAGAAAAATACTTAAAAAATACTTTGTAGCGTATTTACATCTGAAAAGTAAGTGTGGGCAAAATAAATGGATAGTTTTGTTTGCTGTAGACATGTTATTATAGTACACTGTCTGTGTTTTTTAATTGTCATAGAGAGCTCCCATTTATTCTCCTCAGACAGCAGCTGCTCAAATAAAAGCCTTTAATGACAACTTTTATTGAAATGAAAAACACAAAAACTAACAGAGAGACAACAACAAGAGAGAGACAAAATGACAGATAACTAAACAAACAGCTTGTCACGGTAGAGGATAATGACATTGATGTATGCGTGAATAAGTGCTCCATCAGAGAAAAAACAGGGATCAGACAGTAAATTAATGCAAGCATACAAGAGGAAAGGGGAAAAAATTATGAAGAATAATAAAGAAATGAATAAATAATAATCAAAATGTAAGTACACAAATTCAAAGCAGTGTTACTGTTACAAATACTATTATTGTCACAACCACCACTTACTACAATGATAGTAAAGTAAATATTGTAAAGGGAGTGGTGGGGATCTGGCTTGCCAGGTTGCCTTATTTTTGGAGTTTGTTTTGACTGCTGTTGAATCACCAGCTCTATCAAAGTCCCCTCTAAAGCCTTTTAAAACATCAGAAATGCAGCCATTATTGAGGTGGTTTTACTTTAAGTCAGTAAAGTTGTATCGAAGCATGACTGTTTTGAACTCTTATCACTTTTAATTCGAGCAGGACAATGTATTTCCCCTACCATAAAGGGAACGATAGAAACATTTCCTCTTAAATTAACTATAGCATCAACCAGAAATACACAATATGATAAGAATATTTGGCAATTGAATTCAGGTGTTTCAATCAGACCTAGTACCACAGGTGTATAAAATCAAGCACCTAGCTATGCAGTCTACATTTGCAAACATTTTTAAATATGTCTTTCTGAAGAGCTCAGTGACTGCCAACTTTGCAATAAGATGGGTTGTGAAATGTCATCCGTGGTGGATATCCCAGTCAATTATAAGTGATACAAGAAATTGGAAACATTTAGGAACAACAGCAATTCAGCCACGAAGTGGAAGACCACGTAAAAGCAGGGTCAATGACTGCTAAGACGCATGATGCGTAAAAGTTGCCAACGCTCTGCTGATACCATAGCTAAAGATTTCTGAACATCCACTGGCATTAATGTGAGCACATAAACTGTGCAGCAGGAGCTTCATGAATGGGTTTCCATGGCAGCTGCATGCAAGCCTCATCACCAAGTCCAATGCAGAGGGTCAGGTGGAGCTGTGTATGGCACACTGGCAGTGGAGTGAGGCATCAGGCTACTCCGTTTGGCAGTCAGATGGGCGAGTCTGGACGTGGCGGATACTGGGAAACAATTACCCACCCGAGTGCAATTGTACCAACTGTAAAGTTTGGTGGAGGAGGGATAATAGTATGGGGCTCTTTTTCAGGGATTGGGCTAGTCCCCTTATCCCCAGTGAGACATTTTGGCCAATCCTATTCTTCCAACCTTGTGGCAACAGTTTAGGGAAGGCCCTTTTCTATTCCAACATGATTGTGCCCCAGTGCACAAAACAAGGACTATTGAGACACGGTTAGATGATTTTAAATTCCCACAGAAACACCCGAAAATCATAAGGGAAACTTCTAAGAAGAGTGGAGGCTGTTATAGCTGGATAAGGGGGGACGACTCCATATTAAAGTACATTTATGTGAATACAATGTTATTTCAGTCCCTGTTGGTGTAATGGGCAGGCGGCCAAATACTTTTGTCCATATAGTGTATGCTAATCTAAAAATACATTTACAGATCAAAATTAAAATAACAAAAGCCTGAAACAAATCTTAAGCTGTATATGAAAACAGTTTGGAATGCTTGCTAACTAGCTAGCCGCTATAGCTAACATTAGTCAAAAATACCTGACAATACTAGCTTCATTCCAGCTAAGTGTCTGACATTATATAACATGTAGTTTTAGTCAAGCTCACTCAGGTCCTAATTTACATTTATTGACCATAAATGAGTTTTGGGCATTCAGACTTCAGGCTGACTGCACTCAATGTGTACATTCATACCATGCGTTAGCATACCATGCATTAGCATTACAGCTCCAGTGACAACATAAGATGCGTCTTCATTTTGCATTGAGGTGCGTCCACACCTAGCATTAGTTACCACTTGATAAGCAAATGCTCAGATTGTGTCATGTCTGTTTTTAACTGATAACTTTATGTCTTATGTTCATTTATCTTACATTTGTTGTTTTTATCTGCTGATGTCATTGTAAATGAGGGATCACCCTGAAGTCTAAATAAAGACAATGATGCCTTTTCCTGATGAGATTAAGTAACCGCACAGAATCAGCAGATTAACAAAAAGTAGCAGTCAGTTTTTCCCTTATAGGGGAATATTTTATAAAGTCACATCTGACATTTATTTATTTGAATTGACTGTTTTTCTTTCAGCTGCTGGGAGTGATTGGTGCTACACTGGCTGTGGTGAGTAAAGACGTAAAGTTGACTGGAAGTAAACCACCATCCGTCAGTATTAGTTTTCTGTATTAAGTGCATCTCTTCCTTTCACAGAGCACACCCCGACTCACTGGAAAGACATCCCTGGATCTGTCTGTGGAGGAAATAGGCAGTCTCCCATTGATATAAACCCTAGCCATGTTAAAACTGACAAAAACCTGCATAACTTCACCTTCACCAACTTCTCCTCACAGAATGTCATCAAATCACTCAAAAACAATAACCACACAGGTACAGTCCTCTCTATTTTTCATCTTCCTCTTCCTACATGTTCCAAGAGGTTGTTTCTCTAGTTGTGACAGAGGTATGCAAGTGGCACCACTTTCACACTTTCTTTTTTATGCAAAAAGTGAAATTGACTTTGAAGGAGAATGAAGTGGAAGTGAGTGGAGGGGGACTTAATGGAACATACTCTACGCTTCAGTTTCACTTCCACTGGGGCAAGACAGAACATCATCCAGGCTCAGAGCACACCATTGATAAGCACAGATATCCAATGGAGGTAAAGCATTGTTGACTCTTGTGCAATGTGCTACTTTTCTTTATGAAGTGTGCTCCTTTTGTTATCTTGACTTGTCTCCTACCTGTATGTATCTCTTACAGATGCACGTAGTCAATCTAAAGAAGGATTTGTCGGAGCCAGCGAAGAATCCAGAGGGTATCGCTGTCCTCGCATTTTTCATTGATGTACGTCCAAAACTAAAAAGTATAATATTACAGAAGCATCTCATAATTTCCAGCCTTTGATTGAATGATGCTCAGTGTTAGTTCATGCAGGACACGGTAGTCATATGCCCAGCCGTCATCAGCTGACAGCCAACCGATCCTAATTCTCACCTATTGCTCCCAATCACAGCTCCTTCTCTCAACACAGCATTGTATTTAAATATGACTTACATCTCACTAATCCCTGCTTGCATTAATGCTGATCCACCACACTGCTGCTGCTTGCAAACCTCCTCCACCCCAGCCCCCGTCTTTATAGCATAAAGCCTGCATTTGAACAAATTTTTATTGTAGTCAGTACGCTTTATTAATGTATCCATCCATATGGGGGTTTCTAGCCATGTGCTCCTTGGAAAGTCAAGGCATCCTGCTTGATTTACCCAGGAAGCATCTTTTAAGCAGAGCCATCTCTACGAAGTATAAGTGTAAATCCATTTTGCAATTAAATGATCAAATGTATGATAAAAGCATTCCTGACTGAATTTGAAATAAGTTTAAAGGCTATAAAGTGCTACAGAAAGGCACGGTTGCACCGCATAATTTATAATATTTTAGATCAAAATGGGCCAAAATCAATGTCCGCTTAAGTGTAAGTAAGACAGAAAAAAAAAATCTTCCTAGAAAGCATTTGTATTTGGCTCTTATGATGCCACAAGTAGGCTGCATGTTTTTCATCTTCAGTGCTGATCAGCTCTTTTAAAGAGATAACTAAACTAACGAGTGATTTTGTCATTACCTCCGCCAAGGAGGTTATGTGATCGGGTGGGTTTGTTCGTTTGTTTGTTAGCAACATAACTCAAAAAGTTGTGGACGGATTTTGGTGAAATTTTCAGGAAATGTCACAAATGGCATAAAGAAGAATTGATTCGATTTTGGGAGTGATCTGGATTACCGTCTAGATCCAGGAATATTTTTAAGGATTCTTTGCTATTGAGGGATCGGGCTAATGGCAGAGGTCTGCACTGTTACCACTTTACACCAGGAGATGGCGGACATGAGTAACCTTGAGTAGCCAAATGATTTTGACTTTTGACTTTCAAAATGTAATGAGGTCATGCTTGTGTCAGTGTGGACATTTGCTTAAAGTTAATAAAAAAATCCCTCAACTGTTTTTAGAGAGATCCCATTTACATGTACTTTATAATCATGACACATAACCCTGACTTTTGAACTTCAAAACAAACCAGTTCATCACAAAGTCAGTGTGGACATTTTCTGTGTTCACAAGATATTGCATTTACAAGAACAGACTGCACAGACAGCGTGGAACATACCCTGGCTTTTACTGGGTCAGATGCAAAATACATTCATGAAATATAGGAGGATTCATTTGTTTATTAATCATTTGTACCTATTATCTCCCTAAAGGCAACGGATGACGGCGATATGACAGGACCATGGGGCTCACTCACATCCTACCTGACAAACAACACAGGTACAGTGGATGACTGTTTAAGTTTCACTCTGACTCCCTGTGTTTCTGGAGAACAACTGAGCTGCAGTGATTGAGACGAGGAAAATCTGGAGTATTTTTTCAGAGTGGTATAAAATGGGTTGTGTTCATTGAGAGTGCCTCAGGGTTGCCATCTGATACTTCACAAACGAAAACAGAAAAATAAGGGTCACACCTACTGTCAATGATTTTATAAGGCACAAATGTTTGGTGCCACCTTGTTAAGACCTGTCATCTATGCACACACCTGAAACATTAACAGTAACAGTAGCGTGAGAAATAAAATTTTAAGGCTTCTAAAAGTCTGTATGATCCTTTATCCTAAATTATACTGTGTAGAGTCATTAGAGAATTAGATGGGTGAGGCTGTGTTGTTGTCAAAGTAGATCTTTTGTCTACTCACTGAGTCTTTTCAGGTTTTTGATTTTTTTCTTCAGACTCAGAAGTTGCCTTTACCCACAACATCTCCATCAATGACCTGATTGGTGATGTAGACCGCACAAAGTTCTATCGCTACATGGGCTCTCTAACTACGCCCAACTGCAGCGAAGCAGTTGTATGGACGATCTTTCAAGACCCAATCAAGGTCAACAAAGACCTGGTAAGTTGATGAGCCTTGTGCTTTTTTCTTGAAGGAAAATGGAGCAAAGAGAAAATTACATGGCCATGTTTACCTTTGAAAACTAAATATTTTTCCAAATGCAAAAAAGATGCACATTTGGCAGAAATAGTTCTGATCAGAACTGCTGTGAATGTGGTAAATCATGGTCCATCGTATAATTAATCTGTGATAACCATATGTTGGATTTCCAGATCGATAACCACCATGAGTGACCATGAAGTGTGTTATTAACACACTTATTTTTATTTATTCATTTATTTATTAATTTACAGGGACAGTGCATATTAATCCACATTTCAGTAAATATGCCAGTTAGCCATAAAGCTAGTTTCCATCTGCAGTCCCTGGCCAGATGTTAGATATTACTATGTATAGATATAACATATCAACAGCATGGGTGGGTAGGCAGGCAGTCAAAAAATTACATAACACATGCATGAAAAAAAGAGTGGCAGATGTTAAAAATACATGCAGGATAGATCATGGAGCAGCACGACCTGCACTCAATACACATTTTTCCACACCTGACTCTAAACTAGCTAGCACATCTTTTCAGTTTAGAAGGAACTAATAACCTCAATCAGACTGAAATGTTTTAGCTTTAGAAAAGAGCAGATAACTTGTCTGGAGGACAAAGTTTAATTATTTTCACCATGAAGGCTCAAGCTACACTGGAATGTCTGATGATGATGATACTTTCAATCAAACTGACACTGAAGCCTGACTCATCTAACAGCAACAAGTGCAAATAAGTCTTAGATCCTGTTACACTATTATTAAGGTGTCAAAATGTGATGCTGAGTTGTAATTGATATTATAAAAGTTTTAGTGTTACCGTGCTGGAATCAACAAGTTAAACATGCTGAGCAGGGTTCTGACATAAACTGGGTCAAAGAGGTTTAACTCTGTATTTCTAGAGAAATGATAAAATTATATCTTAGACGAGGCGGTAAGGCACTCAATAAAGAGAAATAATGGATGTGGTATTAAAGTGAAGAGGAGTGCACTGTCAGCTGTCTCTGTAGGACAGTTAACTGAGCCTCATGTAATATTTGAGTCTGGAGCACCCTGTGTGCAGAGGTGTAACTCCTGGCACATACACCTCTTCACCAAACCATTTCCTGGGCTGATGCTGGGCCAGAGCTGAAGCTGCTGGTTCCTTTCTATGAGGTGGAGCTGGCCAGAGAGCCACCTCCTTCCGTCACAGTAAACGTCAGTGGGTGTCTGATTTAACATTTGTACGTTATCTGAGGCCCACATAGCCAGGAGACGGCCCGGCTCCTTGGACCACTGGCTTTACTTTTACATCCATGTTTGTTTTTCACTGTTGTCATGCTGTGTCAGTTGAAGCTCTGTTGTTTACAACTGGTAGCTTAGCCACAGGCTAATGCATGAAGCCCCAAATATAAACATGTATGCCCAGATGCAAACGGTGCCTTTTTCCTTGACCAGCAAGAAATTGGTAACCTGACCCATGTACAGTGCTTAACAAATTTATTAGACCACACTAACCCTAACCAAAGTAAGGTTTATGCCACAGCTGCCCTAAATTAACAGCATTGGTAATTAGGAAAATCATTTTTATGTTTCTGCAATGTTAATGCCACAATATGTAGAAGCTCTTTAACCCAAATGATATTTTTATTGCTAAAATATAATTATTGTTATCCATGCATTTTCAAATTTACTGATTTACAAAAAACTGAAAAATAGTAAAGCATATTAATATTTCTTGATTAATATGTCAAATTATAGTTATTTACTTGCATTCCTGAACAGAATGAACAGAAGGTTGAATGTTATGCTTGACTGATTTCTGACTTCTCAGAGAAGCCCAGTGAGCTGGCTAAAATTTGGGTGAATTCAGTTTGAAATCCCTCATTCCTGTTCAAAATGGTAAAACGTGGAGAGCTCACTGAAAATGAAAGAGTCCGCATTAAAGCACTTCATGATGCTGGATTGTCTTTTAGACAAATATAGCAGGTGGTCTAATAAATTTGTTTAGCACTGTATATATTAACATTCATCTGGGAAACTTACCATAGAAAGTGTTTGTGAATGGCAGGAGTTTTCAAAAATTTTTAGAAGGTGACTGGATGAACATTCTGTCTGAATCAGTGAAAGTCACTTCCTGCTCTCCATGGTGACAGCGCACTTGTTTGGGTGAAAACAAGCTCCATGTTTGGCTGTAGGGCAACAGCTCTACCACAGGTATTAAGAGGGGAAGTTTCCATCGCATCTGTTTTGTATCGACACTTCCCTCATGCCTGAGATTCTCGTCAACTGTGAGGGGCAAGTATCTAAAAAAATACTTACTAAGTTACTGCTTTTAAAAGTAAATAGTGGGTTAATATTTCGGGCTTTTTTCTTCATTTAATCAGACAGCTGAAGAGTAACAGGAAGTAAGAGGAGAGGGAGTCGGGGAAGACGTTCACAAAACAGCACCATGATTGGGAATCAATCCCACAACCAACTGCATCAAAGATTCTAGTTTGTGCACATTTGTGCCTTCTCTACCATCTGACCTAAACCTATGCATGCATTCTTAGTTTGTGCCCTCACCAGAAAACCAGCCATGTCTGTGATGACCTACGGTGAATGGAATCACAAAATGTTACACAAGCTTCCAACAATGTGGGCGAGCGTCACCAGAGAACAGACGAGTGGTGGACATACTGGTCCTGCACATGCTGGTGTCTGCTGTGAAACTTGGTTTTGATAAGTCAGGCTGAGTTTTTTAAATTTTCTGTTGACTGTAACCACAAGAGAAAACGCTGTCGCATGTGACAGGGAGAGAAGTCATCAGTCATGCGTGAGGTGCAGTGTGACACATTCAGCCTTTCATTCCATCTTATCTTTTGTAACAGTCATCAGCAGCCAGCAGATCATAAGATGCACATGGCTCTGCATGTGGCCCAGCAGGTATGTTGACAGGTGTGTGACTCTTTGACCTCAACTTCAAACAAACAGCCTGTAAAATGTTTAAAGTCAGGGTAGAGAGAGAGCCTCTATGGTTGTTTATGGTTGTTGGCTGACATTAAATAAATGGTAGGATTGTCAGAAATTTACATTTAACTAACAGCAAAAGTTCCATCCAAAAAAAAACATTTCACATATTTTAATTAGTTGGCGTAATCAATATCTTATTCTTTAATAAGACATCTACATTTCTGCAGGGTTGATGTAAACATTCCTTCAGAAAGCATTCAACTACTTCAATCTAAACTACTGCCTGCAGTCTGTCCATGAGTCACAGAAAAACAAAGCATCGTCCCAGACATCTTTGTAGATTTCTTTTTTAGAGTTCTTCAGTTACAAAAAATCACACGAATAGATTTTTCACAACTAGAATAAGGCAAGTGAACATAACAAAGTCAGTCAGTGTTCAGATTTATGTGTAAAAATGGCAGCAATTCCAGCTATTTTCTGATCCTCAGGGTTCATTTAGCTCAGAGTAGGAAGCTGAAAGCGACACCTGCAGACATTCAAGAAAATCCTTCCACTTCTCCTCAGGGGTTTAACTCTTTGACTAGACAAGTTAGTAAAGCAGTACTCAAAGCTGAGCCTAATAGGCTTAAAAGGGAGGAGACGTCACTGTTTTTCCTGGAAGACAAATAGTCTCACTTGTGCAGTATTTTTTTAAAGGAAAAAAGACAGATTTTAACCTCAGCGTATAGAACTATAATAACTACATTATTTTTCTTGCTTGTTGGCTGAGGGAGTTTACGTCTGTGACTGCTTGACTCTCCTACATGAGCCAAAGCTTAAATTTCAGAGGAGATAAAAGAAGTTGTTTTTCATCCTGTTCAAAAGGTCAACTGAGCTTGCACGCTTCTTTTCTGCCTTTGTTACTTTTGTTTTTAACACTTTTGCAAGCATCCTTTTAATGCTGTGGTTCCCAACCTAAGGGAAAGGCACCCCTGGGGGGACACCAGAGATCTCCTGGGGGACCCTGTCTGATCTGATGTTAAAATTAGGTGAATGTATATATATTCTTTAAATCATAAGAAACTTAATGTACAACGGCGGATTAGGATCAACCTTGAAGATTTGAATAGTAAATAGTCTTTTTTTTTTATTTTCTTCAAAAAGGCCAACATTTTTTGGGAAAAAATCATCTTTGATCTGATATTTACAAGAAAACAAACTCAGAATATTGGATTTCAAAAAATTGGAAATTTACATAAAGAAAGCTTAAAATTTAGGATTGTAAAGTCTTAAATTCTGACAAACTCAAAATCAAAGTTTTTAGAATTGAAAAATTTAAGACTTTGTAAAGTCAAATCTTTGCAAGAAACCAAACTTAAAATCGTAGTTCCATTTTTTTTTTTTTTTTTTTTGAATATTTAATCAAGAATCTTAACAATTTTACAGGTAATTTTTTTCCTCATAGACCACAAATTTCGAAACTTGAGAATTTTTGCAAATTTTTTTTTTCCTTCTTGAAAATCAACAGATTTTTTTTCTAGAGTGGCACAGAGTCTCTGATCAGAAGCATTTTTCTTTAAATTGACGAGGATCGTATTTCTCGTCAGTGGGCATGTCTTGAGGTCATTGAACTGTGCCTTGTTTTTCATGATTTTGCAGCTTAATTTTATAAAATTAGAGATGTTTTTCATGACTGAAATTTAGCCTGGTTGTTCAGAATCTGTTCCCATTGAACTAGTGTCTACCTAAAAGTATCTGGGTTTTCTTATCGATCAGGAGCTTTCATTCAAAGCACACATCGCCAACTTGGTCACTCAACTCAGAATGAAAGTAGGTTTCTACCACAGAAATAAATCCTGCTTTTCCCTCAGAGCTCGAAAATATCTTGTATCCGCAACCTTTCTACCGTTGCTGGATTATGGTGATGTTCTGTATATGACAGCTTCAGCCAAATGTCTTCAGTCCTTGAATACTGTTTACCACTGTGCTTTGAGGTTTGTCACTGGGTGTAGTCGTCTCACTCATCACTGTGAGCTCTATGCCAAATCTGGATGGCCTTCTCTGAGTGCCCGCAGGTACCCTCACTGGATGACTGATTTATCAGGCTCTTCTCGGCTTGGTTCCTTTCTATTTATCTACTCTCCTTCAGAGAACTGAAAGCCATTATGCCTTGCGCTCTCGCAATATTGTTCACCTGCTTGTTCCTCATGTGAGGACTGAACTAGGGAAAAGGGCACTCTGTTTTGCTGCTCCCTCTGCATGGAATACTCTGCAGTCTGAGTTGAAATTGTCTGAACTCATTTCACTTGGGGCTTTTAGTTCTGTCTTAAATGACAGACAACATGAGACTACGGAACAGTGCCTGTCTTTATAAATTTGTTACTGTGAGTTATTCTCCCAGCATTTTATCTGCAATTTACCTATGCACTTTCCAATTTATTGTCATTGAAATGTATTTATTATGACGTGTGCTGCTGACCTCTTGGCCAGGTCGCCCTTGTAAAAGAGACCTCTATCTCAATGGGTTTTTTCATCTGCTTAAATGAAGGTTAAATAAAAATAAAATAAAAAAAGAATACAGTGGCCTGTCATACCATCCATCCATCCATTTTCTATACCGCTTATTCCATTGGGGGTCACGGAGGGCTGGAGACTATCCCAGCTGTCATTTGGCACCCTGGACTGGTTGCCAGTCGATCACAGGGCTGACATATAGAGACAGACAACCAGACACACTCACATTCGCACCTACTACTGTCAAACTACTGTCCATTTTCTTGTTGGCAGAAAGCCTGGACCTTCTCATTTTGGCTTTACATATTTGTTTTTCAGTAATTGATGCTTTTTAGAGTGTAAAGTAGTACAATACTTTCCCCAGTATATAAAGTTAAAGATAAAATAGTGATTTTAAAACTACACAAATAAGCTACTCAATTACAGTAATTGGAGTAAATGTAATTAGTTATGTTCCCCCTCTGCTTGTAGGGAGAGCTTATAAGGTAAAACTCACAGAGAAAGACAGGGAGAGCAGGGAGACAGCCCACACACAGCACACATGCAACTCGGCATGAAGTTTGCGACAGCCCTAGCTCAAGCTGACACGTGCCACAGCCACCACACAGCCAACCTGCACCCAGTCCGAGACAGCCAGGACCCAGGTACTGTCTTATCTGGACTAAGACCTCGCTTGGCTTCAGCACCAACTGTTTAAGAGGCCGGAGGAATGAGTTGATAAAAGGAAGGAGAAAATACAACTTCCTTCTGTACAGAGTCAATGGAGAGTCACGAAATAGGTGCTGCCTTACAGTTTCAGTGCAGTATAATTTCACTCAGTGTCTCTAGCCAAGGGATTTTCAAATGTGTTTTGCTCAAGGCACACCAAACAACAAGCTAAAATCTCACCATGCTTATATCCATGGAAAATGAAAAACATGTGAAAGTATCTTTAGTCTTTGTATTTTTGTAGCATGGTTGTACCAATTCCCATGGCACATCAGCCTTGTGGTGCACGGGTATACCTTACCACACCTTTAGAGAACAACAGCTTTAGCCTACAGCTGTCTGAGAAAATTCAAGGTTTATTATTCCCATCACATTAGACGGTTAGTGCTCTGTGCTGGTAAAAAGCTTAAACTCTGCCTAAGGAAAGAAATCCCTTAAATGTCCATTTTTTCACTAACTATGCTGAACCTGACAGACCAGTGCATCCCAAGGTGTAGGACACCATAGCCTGTGGTGGGCCTTGGAACTGCATAGTTCACATTGAAATAATCTTTAAAATGATCATTAAGTACTTGATTATGTTATTATTAAGCCCCAGAATTAACCAAATACAGCCTGAAGATTAAATGTGCATATCACCTTTTTATCACGTCTGTTTTTTACTAATCACAAGAATAAAAAAATGAATAGGTCACTTAAAAGATGCCTGACCAAACAAAACTGCTAATTGTAATATCAATATTTCTGAAAAGTAAGTCTTCACATTAAACTTCTGTTTTATGAAACAGAAATATGGAGGTGAATATTTTGACTCATGCTGTGGTTGTATGAGGGTTTTTGTGAGCACCAGAACATTTCAGGTTTAAAGTGTACTTAAGTTTGGGAAAGGCTATCGTAGAATATGCTAAGAGATAATGCTATATAAACCACTACAGAATGTCTACCAGCAGCATCACTTTGCCTAATCTGTTCTGTCTTTTATTGATAGATTGAGATGTTTCCCAAGAAGACAGGAGTCTCAAATGTATTTCGGCCATCTCAAAATATTAACGGCCGTCAGGTGTATGCTTCCCCTGCTACTACTTTACCTTCAAGTGAGTGAGAAACCAGTGTTAGAGTGCCATCCAACTTCATCTTTGAGGGTTCTATTTCTTATCACTTGTTTTTCCCTTTTAGGTCATCCTTGGTGCTATGATGATCACTGTGGTATGGAATGGCTAATTTTTCCAGGTTATTTGAGTCAAATTTGAGTAAAACTTGGCCTTTAAAACATCGATTTACCTTTCTAGAATTCAGTCCGTCAAAGTGGAAGCTCCTGCCTCAGTCATTCTGTGGTGGCGAACGCCAGTCTCCCATCAACATAAATACAAGTAAGACTGTGACGAACAAGCAGCTCACAGACTTCGGCTACACAAAGTTTGAAGACAAACGTGCTGTCGAGTACATCACAAATACGGGACATGCAAGTATGATGGCTTTACTTCACTTTATTTGCCCTTTAATTGTTTGACATATTTATTGATATGAAGTAACTTGGTTTTTAAGTTTTTTTTTAAAAAATCTTCCCTGTACATGAAACAAATCTAAACATCTTGGGCTTTGACCTGCTAGTTTGTGCTCGCATGAAGAAATTAGCCTGGCATTAAGAAGTGTGCTATTTTTTTCTAACTAGCAACATGAACCAAAACAACTAGACTATCAATGAAATAACTGGAACATAAGATTTTCCTGTGGTGTGGGGTGTTGAGAGGAATCTTATCCTTCTTGATCCCAGTTTTAAAAAGTTGGGATAATGTGTGAAATATGCAAAAAAAAAAAAAAAAGAGAGAGAGAAAGCAATCATCAGCAAATCCCTCATGTTTTATTCACAATAGAAAATGAAACAACTAATCAGATGTTGAAACAGAGACATATTACCATTTCATGAAAAATTTGCTCATTTTGAATTTAATGACAGCAACATAAATTAGAAGTGGGGTGAAAAAGGCTGGAAAAGTAAGTGGTACTAATGATAAAAGCTGGAGGAGCTTTTTTAAGCTCATAAGGTTAATTGGTAACAGGTCAGAAACATGACAGGATATAAAAGGAGCATTTTAGAGAAGCAGAGGTTCACCAATCTGCAAAAACGGCATCTAAAAGTTGTGGAATAATTTCAGAAAAAAATTCCTCAATGCAAGATTGTAAAAAATTTGACAGAGAACACAGTAGAAGAATCAAGGGGCTGAACTGACCTGCAGTCCAGACCTATCACAGATTAAAAAAAACAACAACATTTGTACAAGCCCATTAGGCTTCGTTCCCTTCTTGCACCATTTTTGTTAATGTGTGCTAAATAAATAATAATAAATAAATAAAAATTTGGCTCAACGTAAGGCTCATTTAAGCACAATGTTTGAACAGCATACGGACACGGATGGATCTTTCTGTTTGTACTGGCATTTCGTCAGTTTTTTTGTCTGTTCTCTCGAAGCTTGAGGATATAGATCAATCGCTGCAATAGCATCGCCAATTGTGGGGCAGTGTGGCCAGTGGTTCAACCCACAGCAGTAAACGCAACAAAGAAAACATTTAAAAGAACCTAATTGTGTTTTCTGAGGCAATATAAACGAATATTGAGTGAGTTAATAGAAAATACAAACATGTCAATGATGTTGGCTCACCTGGACACAAAGCCAGACAGCTCCAAGAGCATTGCAGAGCAAAGATGGACTGTTCTTTCTTCAGTCTATGGGATGGATCTACAGAGCAGCATCAAAGTAGCTCAGTGAGAGACAGTGACCTCTAGTTGATTAGTTTTTAAATGTCCACTCCAACTTAACAGATGCACATCAGTATGAGGGCATGCGTAGGAGCCTAAATGAGCCTTTGAACAAAAAAAACTGGCGATGAAGAACCAGGACTGTTGAGCAGCTAGGATCCTACATAAGAAAAGAATGAGACAACATTCCTCTCCCAAAACTCCAGCAACTGTACTCCCCACTTCCCAGATGTGAACAGGCTGTTGTTAAAAGAAGAGGGGATGCTACACAATGGTAACATGGTCCTGTCCCTACTTTTTTGAGATGTGTTGCTGCTATCAATTTCAAAATGAGCTGATACTTTAATGATATTGGCTAATGGTGCCTTTAACTTCTATTTGTGTTGTTGTAGCATCAAAACAGGAGTCAGTGTTGTTTTATACTGCCATCATATGAAAGTTTATGCTGTTATTGTGACGAACATTGTTTACACCATCTTGATATATTTAAAAAAATAAGTCTGTTAAAACTAGTACTTTTCTCCTTTCTAACTCCCAGTAAAGTGTGTCCTGAAGGAGGATTTGGTGGCGGTCTCAGGAGGGGGTTTGGGACATGTCTACACTACCCTTCAGTTTCATTTTCACTGGGGCTCCATGTCAGAAGACTCAGAGGGCTCAGAGCACACTGTTGATTCACACAGTTACCCAATGGAGGTAGTACCATGGTTATAAGCCTTTCAGCCCTGATTTAGCAGTAAAAGCATTTTTCTAACTTACACTTAACCTGTTTACACTATCGATATTTTTTTTCCTCCTCGTCCAGATGCACATAGTAAGCAGAAGAAAGGATTTGAGTTTGGAGGATGCAGTGAACACCCCTAATGGCCTGTCGGTTCTGGGATTTTTTATTGAGGTAACTAAACAGAACAGTAAGCATACTATATGTCCTTTTTAACTGAGGCAGAGCAGCAGTGAAAAGGCCAGCCCCTGATGCATTTAAGCACAAAGCCTTCATTGTTTGTAATTGTAAAGTACATTTTAACATTTATACAAGGGATATTTACCACAAAAGGAGTCCACTCAAAAATGTATAATACGGACATTTCTGCTGATATAAACCCGCTAATGGACTGTGGCTGCTCTGCCCAGGTAAAGACATTGAAGGATATTTAATGTGCATTGACCTATACTTCATGGACAAAAGTATTTAGTCACACCTCTTAATTATTGAAGTCAGTTGTTTCAACCAGTCCTGTTGCCACAGGTGTATAAAATCAAGTGCCAAGCCATGCAGTCTCCATTTTTCTGAAGAGCTCAGTAACATTAAGTGTGGTACTGTGATAGACGTCACTTTGCAATGAGAATGCACACATTTAATGCATTAAGTGACATTATTAGAAAGTAGACATATTTAGGAACAACAGCAACTCAACCAGGAAGTGGGAGACCATGTTAAAATACAGAGCGGGGGTCAACGACTGCCAAAGCACATGGCGTGTGAAAGTCACCAACACTCTGCTGATTTCATAACTGAAGAGTTCCAAGTTTCCTCTGGCAACATTGTAAGCATGAAAACCTGTGTGGCAGGACCTTCATTTATTGGGTTTCCATGTTAAGGCAGCTGCACGCAAGCCTCACATTACCAAGTCCCATGGGTTTAGCATTACCTGCCTGACTGCATTTTGCCAATTATAAAGTTTGGTGGAGGAGAGGTAATGGTATGAGGGTGTTTTTCACGGTTTGGGCTAGGCCCTTTATATACAGTCTTAATGCTTAGGCATACCAAGACATTTTGGGCAACAGTGTCAACGGTTTAGGGAAGGCCGTTTCTATTTCGATATGACTGTGCCCCGGTGCACAAAGCAAGGACGATAAAGACATGGTTTGGGTTGGGTGTGGAAGACCTTGACTGGCACGCACAGAGCCCAGACCTGAATCTCATCAAGCTCCTTTGGACGAACTGAAATGGAGACTGCAAGTCAGGCCTTCTCATCCAACATTACTGCCTGACCTCATAAAGGCTCTACAGAATGAAAGGGCACAAATTCCCACAGGAGCACTCCAAAATCTTGCAGAAAGCCTTCGAAGAAGAGTGGAGGCTGTTATAGAGCTGAAAGCAATGTCATTACAGTGTCTATTGGTCTAACAGTCAGGCAGCTGAATACTTTTGTCTATGTAGTGACAAAGTGATTTTAGTTTTTGTCAAGTAGACTAAACCAGACTAAAATGTTAGAGCTGGACTGTTGAACGTTGGAAATCCATGATATATAAGTATTGGTAGTGCATGAATGAGTGTTTTACATGTCTCATAGCGTGACTTATTAACTTATTTTAAAAGGAGAAAATGTTTGACTTAAAGACCCTGTAAAGTGAAAATGAATCTGTATTTAGGTTTGTTGTATGATAAGTCACTGTGCCAGAGGAGAGACAAAGTCCCTTCTCTGGCTCAAACCTGTTATGATGCTTTAAAACAGTGATACTCAACCCGGGGCTCTTTTGTGACCAGCTGCAGCTCTTTTAGAGCTTACTTTTAAAAAATCCTCCCAAAATCCTTTATAAAGGTGAAAACTGTCAGCAGTAAAGACTCATTGCAATAAGTCATATTAATAAATCTAAGTCCACTCAAAGAAGACATACATTAACTGCCAAATTCAAAAGAAAACTTGTATATTATTACCGTCAGATGCGCGCTGGACAGAGGAACGTGCGTAAAAGGGCGCAAAGAAAGTCTGCTGATGGCCGGTCACTTCAGTAAGTTAATTCATAGAGGTGTGCTGTCTTGTGTTCAAATTGAAGCTTCTAATGCCCTCGTTTTAACAGATTTCTTCAGTCACTTCCTGCCAATGCTCTCTCATACTCATATTTGATGATGATTTTTGCAATGCACATCATCATCAAGCCAATCACACATTGAGCACACATTGAAATAATGTATAATTGAGTAAAACTACTAATACTAACACTACTACCAACTAGAAAAGCACTTAGAGAGCGCAGACCTCCGCCATTAGCCTTATCTCCCAATAGTACAGAATCCTTCAAAAAATTCCTGGATCCAGACGGTGATCCAGATCGCATAGAATCTAATCAGTTCTTCCTTATGCCATTTGTGACATTTCCTGAAAATTTCATCAAAATCCGTCCATAACTTTTTGAGTTATGTTGCTAACAAACAAACTTACAAACTAACAAACCCTGCTGATCACATAACCTCCTTGGTGGAAGTAACAGATACTGTCAAAAGGGCAGAAACAGAAAAATGAAAGCAACAAACTGGCAGGGCAGAACGATTTGGCAGGGCAGGACTATTTTTAGACATTTGGAGGCCCAGGGCACAGACCAATATGGGAACCCTCCCCCTTTAGCTAAAAGCACTATGAGAGGGAAAAAAATAGAAAGCATCCCTTTAAGTTAACAGAGTCACAAAACTACAGTAAATGTCCAAATATGAAATATTAATACCCAAACAGACACCATTCATCAGCTCTTTGAAGAGCTTCTCATAGCTTTAAGTCGGCACATTCTGATATATCAGAAAGACTTTATTCAAGGTGGAACTTAGATAAATAAAAACATATGCTTATGATCGGTGAAATATCCTTTCTTCTGACACTTTACAGACATTTTTATGTAGCCTATTGCATCCCATTTAACAACACAATAATCCACCAATTCACTGTTTCATTTCAACTAATAGACTGATCAGCACATCTCCTGTTTTGGATTGTGGCTCTCGCAATAGTATTTTTAAGACAATGTGGCTCTTGGGTATAATAGGTTTGAATACTGCTGCTTTAAAATGATCCATAGACCACTGTGGCTGATAGATTTGGCAAATTTACCTCTCAATGAACAAAAACAGCATTTAACTGACTGTTAACTTTCAATAAAGGCAGTGGCATCAGCTAACAACAGACTGTACTGAGATGAACTGCTCTGTGAATTTATATTGTAGTGTGCAGGGTCATTCCTGACTGTTGGCTCGTGACATCATGAACCCACATATTGGCCCCGCCCACATTAAACCAAGCCAGGAAAGAGGTGAAATACTTTCATACTCTCTAAATCCAAAATTATGTCACATGTATATCTGTTTTCACATGTTTACAGCAACCATATTCCATCATATCTGGTGTGTTAAAACTAAACTTTGGATTTCTCTTTACAGGGTCTTTAAGTTTTGACTTGTATATATTTTTTTCACTAAATCTGTACTAAAAAGGTTTTAGATTTTGTCAGATAAAACTAGAATACAACTATCGGTGTTACAAAAAATACTAAAATGTGATTTAAACTAATAAGAAATTTACTCTAAAGACTTAAACATAACACAGAAGTGGACAGATGCACATTTAACCTGATAATGCCTCTGTCCTACATTTTCCATGCCTGTACATGGGGGCATAGAAAATGTAGGTTTTTGAAAGATTGTAGATATTAATAAAGTTCAGAGCACAACAGGAACAACCTTTTTTTTTTCTTTTCTTTTTTTTTACATAAATGTCAGAATTTGAACTATAGCAGCATTTTGAATACTAGGATCATTAAGAGCATATTATGCTTTTTTCCAGCACTAAAAAAAAAGTGTATCTTGTTACTAAAGGGCAAAAAATTCTTGCTGAGATTAAGATTTTAGACTAACTTTCTTCTTTAGAAATTTTTTTTTTTCTTTTGTTTTTATGAACCTGAGATTCCAGTTTGAGGGCCGGGACAAGCCGTCCAGATGAATAGTTAAATATAGTTTCTATTTTCTTGATTGCTCTGACCTTGTCATGGTTTGTTTGTGTTCATATTCAATACAGTACATCTGTGACATTCCAGCTCATGCTCTTAACTCACTTTGACACTCCTACTGTACTGAGCCCTTAATTCAGAAGTTACACAATGTAAAAGGGGGTCACAAAAAAGGTGCCAAACTAGCCCAGTAGCATAGCTAAACAAGGGACATGAGCTACTATGACAATCCATTTGAGGTAATGGTGTTATTATCCACATGCTTATATCACAGAGCATATACACTGTGCATACCTGCACAGGTACAAGGTGCTGTCTAGACATTAATCTTATAACTCCTATACATGTCAAGCAGCTATTTCAATTACCTCCGCCAAGGAGGTTATGTGATCAGCAGGGTTTGTTAGTTTGTTTGTTAGCAACATAACTCAAAAAGTTATGGACGGATTTTGATGAAATTTTCAGGAAATGTCACAAATGGCATAAGGAGGACCTGATTAGATTTTGGGAGCGATCCGGATCCAGGAATTTTTTTAAGGATTCTGTACTATTGGGAGATAGGGCGCAGATTGGTAGATTGGTGGAGGTCTGCGCTCTCCAAGTGCTTTTCTAGTTAACTATGTGCTTTGTACCTGATGTACAGCTTGATATTTGAATCCCCAAGAAGATTAAATACTAACTCGGGTTAATAAATGTGTTGTCAAACATGTCGATTCAAAACCCTTAAACAACTTTTATCACTAAAACTTAAAATTCAGAACTTACAAAGGAACTGAATCAAATCTGAATTAAACACAAGCTATCAAATACATTGACTTCAAGTCAAGTCAGGGCAACCTTTTTGTTAAAAGTATGTTTGAAAAGGGATTTAGAGGATTAAAGAGTCGTCTAACCTGATGTCCTCAGGGCAAACTCTTTCAGAGCCTCTAGGCCTCATAGAAAATTCTTTCCCTTTAGTTGTCAGCCAGGCATGTATGGAAATGCTTTTAGGGTAGTAAGAGGTCAAAGATCTACAGTTGAAATTGAAATTACTTAACCCCCACTGCAAATCAAGCTTATCTGCATAATTTTCAGACTTTCAGGAGTTTGCAATGCAAATGATTTAAATAGTTCACCACAACTAACATTAGAAGTGATTTCTACAAATTCAACACAAAATGCCACTATTAGTAAATTCCTCATTCACACATCAGGTGTTGTCTCATGCACCTGATGCAACTAACCAAGGTCTTCATTAGATAGAACAAGTCAAACAACTGGACAAGCAAGCTTTATGATGGAGATGTTTGATGGCGTGTGGAATTAAGGCTGAGTGACAAAAGTCATTCAGCATGTGTAAGACGCCTAGTTCCCACGAGCGTAAACCATCAAGGGGAGAGAGAGCACTAACCTTGCATGCCTGCATCACCATAAAATGCAGCCAGCCACTTAATGGGAAAAATGCACTCTAGGTCTGTTGTAGAGCTATTAAGAGGAATGAAAAGATGACAGTTAATTTGCATCTCCCTGTTTCATGAGACTCTAGTAGAATGGCCTCTAAATCTATTCCAATGTCCAGATGAATGTTGAACAGTGCCAGTCCAATACAGCATGTCTGTCATCACACTCTTAGATTACTCCCTGACTTCATCATGAACTAGCTGGATGCTCCCTTCAGCTGCGCCACAAATGCTACTTTCTTCTTGGCACATGTGATTAATTTAATCCAACATACACTATATGGACAAAATTATTTGGCTGCCACACCATTATGGGATTGTAATGACATTGTATTCAAATACATGTACTGTGATATGGAGTTGCAGCTATAACAGCCTCCAGTCTTGTTGGAAGGCTTTCCACAAGATTTTGAAGTGTTTCTGTGGGTATTTGTGCCCATTCATTCTGTAGAGCATTTATGAGGTCAGGCACTGAGGTTGGACAAGAAGGCCTGGCTTAGAATCTCCATTCCAGTTCATTCCAAAGGTGCTCCATGGGATTGAGGTCAGGGCTCTGCAGGCCAGTCTAGTCCTTCCACTCTGAACTCACCAAACCATGTCTTTATAGTCTTTGCTTTGTGCACCGGGGCACAGACATGTTGGAATAGAAACGGCCTTCCCCAAACTGTTGCTACAAAGTTGAAAGCATAGCGTTTTCCAAAATGTCTTGGTATACTGAAGCATTAAATTTGCCCTACACTGGAGATAAGGGGCCTAGCCCAAACCCTGATCCCTCTACCACCAAACATGGCGCAATGCAGTCAGGCAGGTAATGTTTTTACAGCATCCAACAAACTTAGACTTGCCCAAATAAAATCAAAATGATTCATCACTCCACGGCACACCCTTCCAGCGCTCTACAATGCAGTGTTGGTGTGCTTTGCACCACTTCATCCGATGCTTGGCATTGGACTTGGTGATGTGAGGCTTGCATGAAGCTACTCAGCCATGGAAACCCATTCCATGAAGCTTTTGCAGCACTGTTTTTGTACTTACATTAATGCCAATGGAAGTTCTGAACTCTTCAGCTATGGAATCAGCAGAGCCTTGGCAACTTTTACACGCCATGTGCCTTAGTGGTCGTTGGCCCCCCTCTGCGACTTTATGTAGTCTTCTGCTTAATGGGTGGGTTGCTGTTGTTCCTAAAAGCTTCCACTTTTGAATAATATCACTTACAGTTGACTGTGGAATGGGTGTGAGATTTTAAACACCTGTGGCATCAGGTGGTTCAACAACCATGAACATCATGTGCTAATAGGCAATGAAATATTTAATCTTAACCTGAGATGTCCCCATATTTTCTTTGTTCTTTTCTTTACAGTCCCCCTCAAGTAAATGTTTGACTTAAGTTAGTATTTACAACCCACTATGTTAAATAGGGACATGAAAGTAATAGGTCAAGTTTTTGTTTAAATCTAACTTGCTACCAAAAAGTTCATATTAAAAATATAGCATCAATTTTTCAGGCCACAGATTCTACCAAAAGCAGCAGTGGTGGATCTAGTCATCATGAGGTAAGAGCTGAAGAATTTTCCAAACAGGTTGTTTGTTTTAATCTCCCGTCAAATCTTTTAAATCTTCTCCATTGTTTATCTCTGCAGACAAGTTCCACGTCAAAGCCAACATCTGATATGAACGCCTGGAAGAAACTGACCAGCTACCTTCCACTCATACAAAACATCAGTGGGTGCACATGGTAACTTTTGTAAAATTAAGAACAACACTGAATGTTGGCACTTAATTTTCTGTTTTTGCTTCTTTTAGGCTCCAAAGCCACTGTCACAGAAGAGATCTCTATTGACGATCTGCTTGGTGACGTGGATCGAGCTGCATACTATCGCTACAACGGCTCCCTGACCACCCCAAGTTGTAATGAAGCCGTGGTCTGGACTGTTTTTAAAGAGTCTATCAAAGTGGATAAAGACCTGGTATGTGCTTCATATCTTTTCTTTGTGTTGATTTTACATCACATAGAAAGCATTTTTTGCTTTGTACTTATAACAGGAATAAAGTCATGAATTGGGACATGTAAGGCTGGCCTTACATTAAAGACTCTAAAAAGACAAACATCTAAGACCCTCTCATATTTAAAGACAATCTGTCGGCAAGTCGCTGAGTTCATTGTCCCGGACTAAGATTTTGCAAGGACTGTAGGTCACCAACAGCAGGACTTGAATATGATTCCTTCTGAGATTTTTATTTCCCATCATGCATCTGGTGGAAATTCACAACAAGAATTTTTGGGCAAAGAACAAGATATAGAAGAAGAAGTTAATATTTTTTATAATCCAATGTTTTTAAATAATTTACATTGAGTAGAAATCCAAGATTGAAGAAGGACTGCCTTAAAACTACTTGGATTCAGTCTTACAACCACCTTACACCTAAGAACTGAGACAACAGGGGGAACGTTGCAATTTTAGCAAGAATCCACCGACTTTACTCCAGTTTTGTAACTTTGTCTGCAACTTTGAAATTGCACAAAAAGTCGTTAGTGTAAGGCAGCCAACAGTTGGGGTTGCATCTGTAAGAGCAATCTGATATGTGGTGGTTACGTCCTCACTAGGGAACTTTTTCTTCCGTCATGTCACATTATCTCTTCCACGTCAAATCAATCAAAACATGTTGTTGTATTACTGGCACTCCTCATTTTTTTGGCATTTCAGTTATGTGAACATGTTTGTATATCTTTGTTTGAGGAATTTTTCAAATGAAATGGAGATTAAGTTTAAATTCAAGACTGGTGTGTCATTTAAGGTCATATATGGGTCCTTCAAAGGAAACAGAGAACTCTTAAGGGGCCTTAGATATAATTTGGCTTAAAAAAACTAGTGTCAATGTGACACGGGCAAGACAAACTCCCTTTGGGTCCTCTGGAAAGAAAGAAAATAGAGAATAAGGGGTGGGAAGCAGGCTGCGGAATCTGAAAACAAGTGGAGGAGATGGTCTAGTAGGGATATATTGAAACGCAGGAAAACCTGATTGAGCTTTGGTCCTGCTCCCACAATTCTGCTTTTAAAGACTAATTAAAGGCAGATTAATTAAGACTTACCAGTTACTCTGTGCTGAGATGATAACTAGATTAGTTTTAAATAAATGCAGACAACAAAAACAAAGACAAGGCATGTGCCAAAAGAGGTTATAATTATCAATTAAGATAAGAGGAAGAAACGAAAGGAAAGAAGGAAAAGAACGAAGAAGAAAAGAGAGTGGGAGAAAGAAAGCAAAACAGGAGTGAAAGGGGAAGAACCTGTAGTGTTGTTCACTGGCATTGAGATGGAAAGTTTTTATGTGATGTGTGAGTTCTTGTGTACACCCTTTTACACAAGAACTCACACCCAGTACTTTTTAACATAATTACTCATTATAAAGAGTTGGAGAATGTTAATCTGTGATTAAAGCTATGACGAGAATTATTCTTTATTTGTAATAGAGTTCTTACCCCTGTTGGCTTGCAGAATTAAGTTAAAATGCTTGGTCCAACCCTAACGTTTATGGAAAATAGAACTTAATTGCAACTCCCTGTGCAATAAGACTGGTGCCTGCCTGACTTCACCCCATTAGTCACTGGACTTTTTGCAGGGACATAACTTCAAATAAATACCTCTAAAATCAATGTACATTAGTTCCAAATATCTTTTTAACTTTAGTAAATCCAAAACATGCAATCTAACATTTTCTCTAACCCCACCAGATGAAGATGTTCCCGACTCATGCAGGATATAAGAACGTGTTTCGGCCTGCACAGGATCTTCATAACAGGACAGTCTTTACCACCAAATCTACAGCCGGTGCCCCTGTTCCTGTCCTACTATTTCTGCTGCTGGCATGTTTCTGTGCCCTTTCTTATAACCTGAATTTGTAAGACAGTTGACAAACAAAATTTACTGTGAAGAATCATGTATATTGCACTAATTTACTGTCTTGCACTGTTCCTGTTCTCATTGTCATACTTGTAGGTTTGGCTTAACTGCAAATTAAAGACACGAACTACAACAAAGAGGCAAACAGAGGTGATTTATTATTGTACTGTGATACTCTAAGTAGCATTATGCTGTTTTGGTGGGAAATGGGTTTTAGATATAAAAATAAACACTTGTATGATGCTGAGCTAAAGTTGACATGATTTTTTGTCTTTTTGTTCACGGTTTCTGAAATAAAGGTACAGACTGGCTGGAAATTGAAATTATGCTGGATGTTGAAACTAAACATTTTGAACAGTTGGTATGAGCTTCAATTGTGCTTTTTTGGAATCCTACTTTGAAATGTAGGAGAGATTTGGATTTTAATTGGAGACAGTATGAGGACTGTAACAAAAGAATTCAGATTATTTGATGCCAAACATTTGATTACTGTAGTACTTCACATACAGTAGTAAATACATGATGATTATGATATAAGCATCACTGCTGTGCAGAGCTGAGGGTCTGACTGGAGACTATAGGCTACACCTCTGACCATCATTCTCACAGACATTCATCTGAGACAGCATATATCTCAGAAAGGAAGTGCTGTAATTTGCCTGTACAACATGTTTCCAGTTTTAAGATTAAACTTGATCCATAAACAAAGTCTGGCAGTTACATTCATGAAATAGTTACAGTTCAAACATTACAGACCAAGAAACATTTCATAAATCAGAGATAAAGGTCAGAGTTCTAATCCGGGATTAAATTATGTATAGACCCAATTTAAAACTAAGCTACACAGGTGTCTTGCCTTAGCTTCGTTAGCTTTAGCTGTTAGCATAGTTATACTAGCTACATATTTAACATTATTACACAAGCCGACGTTACTGAGTTCTTTCAGCAACGTGAGCTTTAGCATACGTAGCTAAAGCTTATGTAGCTACATAGATAACACATCTATGTTGCTTACATGGCTGCTTTGTAAGCGTAGGTATAGCTACGTAGCTTGGTTATTGATGGTTGAGTTAGCTTTAGTAACATGAGCTTTGGCTAACATTGCTAAAGCTAGTTAAGCTACATGGATAACATAGATCGCAGCTTGCATAGCCGCTTTGTGAGCCTAGCTTTAGCTGCATTATCTGCATTGGGAGTTGGGAACTATAGGTAGCTAAAGAAGCGCTAGCTTGAAACCATATAAGCATGTACTGTGGACAAAAACACTTGATACTGTAAATTTATTGGATAGCAAGAAACAGGCCCAAGAATAAAAGTAAGTTTTGCTTCTGCATAACATTGAACTGTCTTAGGCATGTTGGCATTAAATGAAACCATTTTTCACTCACTGTTACGTCAGAGAAGATAGCATCTTCACTGAAGATAGCATTTCCAGAAAATCTGACTCCACGGTTCCTCCTCAGAAACTTATGGGTGATATCATGGGACAATATCCATGTTTATACAGTCTTTGGTTGGAAGTATCCATGTGCAACCCAGTTTCTAAGAGAAAATGCTGTGTTTTGTTGCTTTGTCAAGCACCCATGATCTCTGAAAAGGTTCAAATTAGGACAGACATTTAAACTGGGAGCAAATAAAATTAATCTTGCGCTTCAGTAGACTCAGCCTTTAAAGTCTGTGCAGACTGGAATGGACGGTCTGGTCCACAAAGAATTCCCCATTTGCATTGCCAAATGCTGTTATTGCCTGTCACCACAATAACAGCACCAAAACTAGCACACATACTTCCATGTCGCATATTTAACCTGTCATTTTAAGGATACTTTGAAGTTTCAAGGCCCTAAAGCTTTTTTAACATTTATACAGGTAGCTGTTTAGCTGAGCTAAAACAAACGAATGGCATTTAAAAAACTAATTGCTGCTCTGCCAGAAAGTCTGCCAGTTTGTTTTAGTCGACATACAGGAATCTCATGATTTGCTGGGCTATAAAAAAAGGCATTGTGATGCTGCTCAAGGTGAGGAAGAGGGGGAATTATTCATCTGCCACATTTGAAACACCCCTAAATTTGGAAAGCCCTTGACAAGCAACTGTAACACTAAACAGCTTAATCAGACTCTAAATGTGCCCCAAAACACAAAGTGTGCAATGCACAAAGAAAAGCTGCATGTCAGTGGAGGTGAAAAAAATCTCAAGAGAAATAGATGATATCATGAATTCAGTGCAATCCTTTGGTCTGCATATGATGTTACAATGTAAGTCTCACGTGTATACACATGCAGAGTAAAAATACCAGTCCTGACGGTGATGGCACTGTGAAATAAAATGTCTTTGCTCTGGTGTACAAACCCTGTTTATCATTTTTCAGAAACTGCTTTAGCAGATTGATCTTATCTCCAACTGTAAGTCTGCAAATAACACACCCTTTGGCTGGCATCACACCAATGAACTGAAGACATCTGAATGATCTGAGTGGCCCACTCTGTCTGATTTTGTTAGTTATTAGTAGTTTGAATGTAATTGAAATAAACTACAGTATGAAGGAAAAATAAATGAATGTATAGTAATTAGACAGCTATCTGTGTGTCTGGAAGTTTGATAGAGTTGATAGTGATCATATTTGGCACATTAGGTTAAGAAAGCATGAGTCACTAAGCTGCTGTGCTAAGGAGGCAAGATGTCAAAGACAGAATTACGAGTGCCAGTGTGGCTCAGCGGGTAGAGCAGGCACCCATAAGCAGAGACTATAGTGTATGTTTGGTACATGTCTTCCCCATTATTTCTCTCCGTTTTTCCTGACTTCCTTCAGCAGTCCTATCTGATAATGGCAATATGCCCCAAATGAATCTAAAAAAGAAAAGCAAAGCAGAATTACTCAAAAAACCCAAGATAGTCCGACTGCACACCACAGATCTCAGACCACCCTTGCAGACCACTCCTGTGAGTCGCCACCTCTGTAAGGACTGAAATACACGCAAAACTTTCACACTAAAACCTGATTTAACTTCTGGTAGAGTTAGGGTAAGTCTCGAGGTAAGGGTAAGTATACCAGTAGTTAAAAATCAAAAACCTGATCTGCAAAGCCTAATGGCAGAATGTTAGCTACAGCAGGTTAAACAGTCTACTTACAGGAACGCTTGCCCTCCATGAAAAACACAAATGAAGCTGATGTAGCTAAGGTTTAAGCTAACAAAGCTACATAAGTAATGTAAGATACGTAGGTAGGCTAACATAGCTAAAGACTGTACATCTTTAATGGTTTTAAAAATCATAAAACTCATATTATTTTCATGTAAAATGGCTACAGAGCTAACATAACTAAAGCTAACAAAGCAACGTTAGCTACATTTGATTAGATTAACTAAGCTATGTAAGATATGCAGATACGTTACCTAATTGGCTCACATGACTACATTAGCATTAGGTATGTTTCATAAAGCTCACATGGCTAAAGCTAAAGTAGCTAAATTGGCTTATATAGTAACATTAACTATGTAGCTAGTGTAGCTATGCTAGGCCACTGTTTGTATAACTACTTCTAAAATGGGTCTATAAATAATTGAATCCTGGATTAGACCTCTGACCTTTTTCTCTGCTTTATTTATGCAAGTTACTTAGGTAATGTTAACAAGGCTGTTATGTCATGAATGTAACTCTAAAAGACCTCTCTTCTGGACCATACCCCTCCCAGTCACCAAGGTACTGTTACCATCCAGCCAACAACCTCCACTGACAGTAGGAAATATTAATGGAGCCTGACTCACAGTAGCCCTTTGGAACACGCAGTGTCTACCGTAGAAAATGTTGTCTCAGGCCTCATCCACACATAAGGGGATATTTTTGAACTTGGGCTTTCTCTCTGTTTCCAAAATCAATTCTGTCCACACGTTCCATTCTCAAAACCATCTTCATCCGCATGAAAATGCAAAATGCACTTTTAAGGAGCATGCTGTGTCAATATTAGTCTGCTGTTCTTACGATGGGTTATTCACTTCTATAAGCAAACATGTCCAGCTGATCTTAATAATGGGGTTTGTGTCTTCTGAGTGTTGTATCTTTAATCAGACTAGATGAGTTATGTGTGCCCATGAACTGCTCCAACCAGAGTTTCAATCAGGCTATTAGCATGTTTACCTCTGCTTTTTTAAATATGAGATGTGCATGTGACTTCAGCCAGCCACAGGTGAGCTTTAAAATAGTTTGAACTTTTGAGAAATCAATGTGTTAACATCTCAAGACTTACATAAGCTGCATGTCTTTTACTTTCTAGGACGGCCCACCGTAGGAGTTGGCTGCTTGAAGGAAGAAGCGATGTGAGAGTAGCGGCTGTGGGCTGGGCAGGTTCAAAGCTGTTGATGAAGAGAGCATGGAAGAAATCCTGGCATGCTATTATCGATCAATCAGTGTAATCCTGCCTCTCTGTCTTTATGACTGACTGAAAAAAAAGAACAAATAAGATTCATTAGGTGTACAATTTTATAGCCTTGATACATTTTGTTACATTGTATACTCCCTAAAACACCTTCATATCTATAATTAAAGATTTAAACAGAGGTGGAAAAGTACACAACTACTGTACTCAAGTGAAAGTACAGATACTGTAGTCAAAATTCACTGATCTATAAATCAACTCAAGTAAGAGTAACGCATTTAAAGTGTATTTTAAGTTCTGGGTAGCTACTGAGGAGTAGAGTAAAATACAACATTTCTTTTTTGGCGAGAAAAACAAGGGAATAGATCTCTAACCAGGTCGATCAGGTGAAGTTAGATCTCTATTCTAAAGTCAAAAACACAGCTATATTCACAGTGTTAATTAAACTCTATAAATCAAAGCTGATTTTAAGTATTTTACAGTATGACAGAACTGCAACTCTTAAAAATCTGTAGAAAGTAGGGTATCCTCTGAAAAGTGACGGGCAGGACCTCTAACTCAGTGGATGACTTCACCCATGGTGCAAATGTGTCTCACATAAAAAACGACATCCACCAGCAGCATGAGCATGATCCCAATCTCCATTCTCACATGCTGACAGACTTTGAGGTTTTATTCTCACGCCTGTGTTATTTCTGTCTCACTGTGCTAAATTATATAAAGTACTTTCAGTCAGTCCACATTTATGCAGATTTTCCTGTGAGACTGACTTCAATGCCAGCTTTGTTTGGTGAAGAACTTGTGCAGCCAGCCCCATGATTCAAGGAAATAGTTGTGTGATGAAAACACTTAGTGTGGTTTGTTAAAAGAATAAAACAAAGTGAGAAAAGGCGTTGTCAGTAAGCTTCCCGTGAATAGATATGTGATTAAACACTGTTGAGTTGTTTGATATGTACAAAGTATTAAAATTAATGATTTTGATACTTTATTGAAATATATAAACACTAACATAAGAAGCACAATCACATACCTAACCTTTAAATCATCACAAGCCCTCACTGTGGTGGCCAACAAGTGCAAATGACCAGCAATGGCAAAATTGATACTAATTAAGACAAAAGCACCATATATTTAGAAATAATGCAAAAAAAGCATGTGCAAAAAATCCAAAACAACTGCAGTGTCTGAAACCCACTGCAAATGCAACAGGTGCTACAAAAAGCCAAAGCAACTGCATAATAACAAAAAATTAACTTCAAAGAATAATTCACTAAACGCTGGCCGTAGCTCATCTCAAAGTAGGGACACAATTGTGTTACAGACTGTAGAGAAGATAAGAAATAGTGTTTATTAACCTTAGGAATGGTCAGTTTCATTCATTATTGTTCAGTAAAGGACTGATTAAACAGCCGATTTTTCAAAACAATTTTAACAGGTACACATATGGACAAAAGTATTCGGCTGTGCTTAATGATTAAATTCAGGTGTTTCATTCAGACCTGTTGCCACAGGTGTATAAAATCAAGCACCTAGCCATACAGTCTCCATTTGATAACATGTGTAATACAAAACAGGTTTTTCTGAAAAACTCTGTGACCTTTGCAATAAAATGGTTTGTGAAATGACATCCCTGCTGGATATTTCAAAGTCACCTATAAGTTACATTGTTAGAAAGTGGAAGCATTTAGGAGCAACAACAACTCAGTCACTAAGCAGAAGGCTGTGCAAAAATCTCAGAGCAGAGCCAACGACTGCTAAGGCACATAAAGTTGCCACCGCTCAGCTATTTCTATACCTGATGAGTTCTGAACTTCCACTGGCATTAATTTGAGCACAAAAACTGTGTGGGGGAATCTTCATTAAATGGGTTTCCATGGACGCGTAGTTGCATGCAAGACTCCCACCACCAGGACCAAAGCCAAGCATCAGATGGAGTGGTGTAAAGGACACTGTCACTGGACTATGGAGTGACTAAACATGCTTCTCTGATTGGGAGCTAGATGGGTGAGTCTGGGTTTGGAATTACCTCTCTGACTGCATTTTGTGAAGTTTGGTGAAGGTGGGATAATATTATGAGGCTGTTTTTCAGGGTTTGGGCTATGCCCCTTATGTCCAGGGCAATCTTAATGCTTTAGCATGCCAAGACATTTTGGACAATGCTATGCTTCCAACTTTGTGGCAAGTTTGGGGAAGGCCCTTTTCTATTTCAACATGACTGTGCCCCCCCCTTTTAATCTTTCTTGCCAAATAAACTTTTTTTGCCACTTTAAAACCTTTTGTGCCACTTTTTTTCCCATAATTGCCTGTTTTTTTGCCACTTTTTGCTCACTTTTGCCTCTTAAAACCTACTTTGCCATCTTTACGTATATTTTTTTCATGCAGCTTTTGACCCATTTATGCTGCGTTTTTTTCCGTTGTGCATCCTTTTGACCACTTTCAACCCATTTTTTCCATCCTTTGCCTTGCGTTGTCACTTGAACATTAATTTTTCTTGACTTGATCATTTTTTGCCTCATTTTTGCAACTCTATACCCATTTTGCCACCTTTTTGCCTATTTTGCGTTTTTTTCCTTTCTTGCCTTTCTTACCCTCTTGATCATACTTCTTAGTGTGGCTTTAAACCCCTTTATGCTACATGCCCATTTTTACCATATCTTCTCCACTTTTAAACAAATTTTTTCCCCTTTTTTTGCAATTTATTGCTAACTTTAACCAAATCTTTTTAACACCCTTTTGCCTATTATCCATTAAGCCTTTTGGTAACTTTTAACCCTTCTGTGTCCCTTTGGTTGCGTTGATGCGTATGTAATACATTTTGCTAAGGGTGTGTATTTTGGGGCAATTTTGGTATTTCAGGATTTTTTTGTTAAAATATTTAATTCCATGTGTAAAAAAAAAAATCACACCCTAAGGGTATTTTTCTATCCCATTGCCTCCCATTACAAACACATTCTTTAATACACTGCCGCTGCGGTTTGATTTTTTTTTTCATTCCTTGGTGTTGCAGTCCCTTCAAAAAAATCTTTTTTGTTATTGATTTTTACTATGTGGTGATTTCTTTTTACACCTGCACACACACAAGCCTCATCTACCTGAAAAATCTGGCAAGCTTTGTAAAATAGGGATCATCATTTCGCATTGCACTGACCATGATTTTAGTGGCGGTGTTTGGGCTACATGCATACACACACACACACACACACACCAATTCCTCTACACACATTCACACCACACTATGACATCCCTAGAACACACCAAAACAATTTTTGTTATTTATTAAATTGGCCTTCAGTGCGTGATATAATAGGATAATGGAAAAATGTTGACAGGGCCTCTCAGTGGTGGGTAAATAGTATATGAGAAAATATCACCTTTTATAAAAAAACAATAAAATTACAATTTTGAAGGGATTTCTACACCAAGGATTAAAAAAAATCAAACTGCAATGACAGTGTATTAAAATATGTGTTTTAATGGAAGTCAACAGGGTAAAAAATACCCTTAGGGACACTAATGTGAATGTTTATTTTATAAAGTGTATTAAAGACTTTAACTTTTTCTTTTCCTGAAATACCAAAATTCACCCCAAAATACATACCCTTAGCAAAATGTATGCTATATGCATCAACACAACCAAAGTTATCTCAAAGAAAAGTCCAAAAGGGTAAAAAGGGACACAGAAAGGTTGAAAAATCAAGTTCTAATCAAGTTCTAAAATACTGACATTTAAGGGGTCCAAATTTTGAAAAAGAATAAATATTCTTTATGTATGGTGAGGACTGAAGTTACTTATTGTTTCTATAAAAAATTGAAATGATACATTGATTTTCTGTGGCAGTCTTTAAGGCCGGCTCAGACTACACGAATTCAGCCAGATTTAAGCCCGACTGCGACGTTGCAGCTCATCATCAAAACTCGTCCAGATTTTGAGAGTCGGGAACTACAAACGGTCTTGTAGTGTGACATAATTACAACGTGTCCAAGAGTCCTTACGATTCCTCACGACCACGATTCAACAAGACTAGCATGTCAGAATTTTTCGTACATCGTCATCTAGTTTGACACCCTGACCTGAAGTCAACGAGGTGAATCCTGATGTCTAACAACGAGAGATCATTTGCTCATTGTCTTTGCATCATCACTTACAAGATTTACCACCTTTTATTCCCTAAAACTAATGTGTACATTTTATTTTGTTTTATTTACGTTATCACATGCATACCTGAAGGTCTATCTGAAGGAGACCCAGACCCTATTGTCCTCCTCTTGATACATCCATTCTTATTATCCATAATCCAATCCATAATTGTTTCTTATTTTCCTTTTTTTGAGCAAAAGACCGCTACAATCACATAAAGTGCTTCTGTTGTAGAGTGACTGACACTCTTTGACCCGCCCCCCGACAACCTGTGAACTCACACTCAGTTGCGCAAACAGTGGTGACGCCAGCATACGTTGAGCGGTCCTGACCACTCTTGTAGTGTGGCCAGGCTGTCGGCCAAGGCAGGACAAGATTTTGGTCACACAGTCTGGCATGGTTCTGTCCTGAATGACCAGAAAAATCATGTAGTCTGAGCCAGCCTTAGGTGATGCAGGAAGGTTAACCCATTTTTGCCGCATTTTGCCACGTATGTCTTTCTTGCCACTTTCTGCTAATTTTTGCCTCTTGATGATACTAGGCCTATTGTGTCTCTTAACCCCTTTTACTACTTTTTCCCACTTTTAGGCCATTTTTGAGAGGGACTCATCTGCACTAAAGGTGGCCAACATGGGCGTCACTATACATCCAATCCGTGCCGGAAGTTTCTTCTTCATGTTGGACTCAGCTGCCAGTGTTTGTCAGTCTTTTTCGCACCTAAGCCTAACCCTTGGTGCTGGATCTCAAATATATCACCTTCCCCACTGCCTTACCCTGGACCTAACCACTCAGGTTTTAATGCCTAAGCCTAACCTTAGACGTACGGACTTCCGGTTCGGACTTCCGGTATAGATTGGAAATATGTCGGCCATCTTGTCTGCATAAAGGTACTCTTGTCATTTTTTGCCTTTTTTTTGCCACATATTGGTAACTTTACCTGATCCTTTTTGCCACTTTCGACCCATTTTGCCACCCTTTTGCCTATTTTTGCAATTTTGCTCTTTTTTGCAACTTTATGCATTCATGTTGCTTTTTGCCCATTTTTGCTACATTTTTTTGCTGCTTCTGGCCTATTTCTGCCACTTCTTTATTGCCACTTTATTCTATTTCTATTTTATTATAACATTTTTTTTTTGCTTTTGCCCAGTTTTTTCACATCTTTTTACCCCAACCCAATTTACCACTTTTCGCCTATTTTTGCCCTTTCTTGCCGCTTTAAACCAATTTTTTCCCCCACATTTCACTTCTTCAATTTTTGCAACTTTTCACTAATTTGTTGTTAACATTTACAATTATTCAATTATTTAGAATTAAAGCTCTTCTATGTTTCTTTAATTCTTTTAATTCCACAACATGCCATGACGTTTATGGCATATAGCCATGTTTAAGTGATCTTGCTGCTGCACAGGTGTAAAAGTAACCAACATTGATAGACTGGGAGTTAGGTCAAAAATGTGATATTTGTCTTTTAAATGTGGTGGAGGACTACTCATGTTCATTTACTCAAAAATGTACCAAGTTACTCTGTCACAATGCAACACTGCTCAAAAACACAAAAGTAAACCTAAAAGCAGGAGCATTTCTCTAGTTAGGAACAAATTTCTGGGTAAGTAGAAAATAAATGAAACAGAGACTATGGCCTATAAAATGCAACCTATTTGATAAATCAGCAAATAGCCATTTGAAAGTGTTTATTTCAGGATTATTTTAAAGACTGAGATGGTGATTAAAATGCCTCAGATTTGCAGAGAACATAAACGGCAGCAGGGTATGTGTAGGTACCTGACTGCAGATATCATAAATCCTGTTCTCCTGGAATAACTCCTTTCTCAAAACGCCCCAAAACACAATCAGAAAAGTCATCAACCCTGAAACATTCCTGCAGGGAGATAAAAGCCTCCCAGATGTCTGATAGAGGTGGTTCGGGTCAGGTGCTGCAGGGCTGAGAGGATAAAAAGCGGCTGGGAGAGACTCCGCAGCTGTTAATAGATTGAGAGGAGGAACAGACCTGCTCGTCAAAGGTAAGAGTCACTTCTGGATTCAGCTGCGCCTCAAGGACTTGTGTTCACTTTAACGAATGACCGTGTTAACTGGTGACTTTGGGTGGTTCCAGACTTAGCGTTCAAAAAATGTTATTTCAAATGTCAGTTTGTGCGATTTTCCATTTAACAGCCTACTTATCTGAAAGTTACACATGATAAAGAAAACCTGAAGGAGGCATTCATGAGGACTTTTCAGTTGTCATCACAGCCTCTCACAGTTGGCTGCGAGTCACCAATTACCACGGTCACTCTTTACGCCGTTACACCAGCTCCAGGGGCTCTTTGGATTTTACTCGCATTTGAGCTTTTTTTAAAAATATATATTTATAGTCTTCGATTCACGCATCATAAAGGCATCAAACTGAACGAGCATAGGCTTTTTTTCAAACTTGTATGGCCCTTTACCCGCCGAAAATGTAACAGGGATGCTCGTGTTTTGATGTATGGCTTGTTCTATTTTAGATGAAGTGGTTGCTAGCTGCGTTTGCTGTGTTCGTCCTGGTGTCCACCAGCCACTGTGCGGATGACAGTGTCGGTAGGTACCATATTTGGACTTTTTTCTTTCCTTTATCAATAAAGACTTTGCTAAATCTCCATTTAACCCTAACGTGTTTCTTTTCCCTCTCTTTCAGTGTGGTGTTATCACCTAGACTCTTGCAGTAAGTCATCTTTACCCCTGAATTTTGTGTTATCACAAAATTCACCCACTTAGCTCCTCTAAATCGTCCTCATTGTTTTCTAGATTACACCAGGTGGCCGACCATTGCACCTAATTTCTGCAATCGCTCGCGACAGTCGCCTATTAACATCGTGACAGCAGACGCAACAGTTGACGCCAGCCTGACTGACTTCACCTTCACGAACTATGACAGCACCACCGCCATGACGATTATTGAGAACACTGGAAGGACAGGTGAGGAGAGGCCCACTCAAAGTTTGTCATGCACATGGCTCATGGCTAATCTGAGAGGAATTTCAATTTAAGTGTACAGAGTATCCTTCTTTCTAGAGTTTCTCATACGTTCCAATGATCAATCTTTGCTTTAAACCTCTTCCAGTCAAAGTTCTGCTTGCAGATGGAGTAAAAGTCTCAGGAGGAGGTCTGAATGAGACCTATGATGCCCTGCAGTTCCACTTGCACTGGGGTAATGGCACCATGAGCCCTGGCTCTGAACACACTGTGAATGGCAAGCGCTACCCCATGGAGGTAAAACGCACTGTTTTTAATTCCAGTAGAGCACATTATAGAAATGACATCATTCTTTATAAACTTCTCTTTTTTTATGCTCACAGTTGCACATTGTTCATGTCAGGGAATCCTTTAACAAGAACACGACTCTGGCTGTTGCAAACGGTACTGGTCTGGCTGCTCTTGGCTTCTTCATTGAGGTAAGGAAAGAGGCACTCAAGTTCTAATGCATCTAAAAGCCCTAACACTCCTTGGGTCTGCTACCTCTGCACTAAAGACAAAACAAACCTTTTAAACCTGTTCTGAGAAGTTTTATGATTATGAAAAAGAATTTAAAAAAATAAACTAGAAAAGAAAAATGGACCATCAGCCATAAAATTATGTATTGCAATTCTTAATGCCTGAAACCACTGCCAGGGGGTTTAGCTGCCCACTTGTGAACTTCTTCACAGGAGCTTTAACTTCAGAGCATTTGCAGGATTGTGAATGCATCATTTAGAGTGTCTCTCTAACTTTTGTGTTATACAACTCAAATTAACAATATTTGTTACCTTGAACTAAACCATGTGAAAACTTTACAGGGAACGTCAGGCAATAGCACAGGGCTACCTGAAGCCTGGAAAAACTTGACTGAGTTACTGAGTCAAATCCAGACCCAAGGTAGGAAGATGCGATTCATTTTTCCTATCACTGGTTTGGGGTTAAAAACCCAACAGCTACAGCCCCTTCAGAGGTTTTAATTTTCTTCCCTCAGGCAAAAATGCTTCAATACTAGCTGGCTTTTCATTGAATGATATCCTGGTAGGAGTGAATCGCTCCAACTACTGGCGCTACCTTGGTTCCTTGACCACACCTAACTGTAATGAGGCTGTGGTTTGGACTGTGTTCAAGGAGACAATCAAAGTCAGCAGAGATATTGTAAGTTTATTGCCCTTCATTGTCTTTCTTCTCCAGAGTGTGTTGTGGTCCTGATATTGCTATCTGCTGCTAACTGGTTGATTTCTCTTCTCTAGATTAACCTCTTTGGCACAACAGTACTCATCGGTAACAGCACATCAGAGAAAATGATAGATGTCTTCAGAGGAATCCAGCCGGCACAAGCTGTCACCACTACCGGCTCTGGCACCAGCAGTGCCTCGAAGGCATGCTACTCACTCGGGCTGATGGCTCTTGGCCTCGCTCTGGGGAGGCATTAAAAGCCAAAGAAAGAGAATTGAGCTACTTACCTGTACAACTTATCTAATTTGGGAACATGAAGTATGCACTGAACTATTTATCATTAGCTCCTTGAGTTCAGTCTGCAGGAGGCCTGTCACAACTCAGAAAACCTGAGCCTTAATGCTAGAAGAACCTTGTTGCTTTCCTCTGTAGCTTTAAATATTCATAATGTTGTCATGATAAACTGGAGACAAACTGAATGTGAACATGGTCTTATGTGGATGTTTGCTGTATTATTCCAGGTGATGATAAGCTGTAACAAGTTAGCCATAATTAGGTTTTTGATAGTTGTATTTATGCTCTTGCTTATATTTTTACAAATCATAACGAGTGCTGACATTCATTTTGTTACAGCTTGGACATGGCTCATGTCTGCTTTGAGCTGCTGAAGCTATATTCAGAGAGGGATGCACTTTAATTTTACCCACATGGATGCTGAATAGTAGTTTTTGATGTGCAATTTAAGCGTAAGAATATTTAAAGCTGGTATGAAGGTTAAAACTCAGTCTTTACCAAATACAATGCATGTGTGTTTTTTAGTTACTTTGGCTTGATTTAGCTTTGTTTTTTTCAGTGCAGAAAGAAACACTATGTTGCCAAATGCAAACACTTGTTTTCTAGCCCTGTTGCCTCTTTCAGTCAGTGTAATGAAGGATTGACATATCAAAGAGCACCATTATTTATCACCAACAACCTGTATAACGTCACCCTGTGTTGCACTACTTGCACATGTAACAGAACTGTGACCTTTTGTGAGATGTTTCTAAATTAAAATGATTTCATGTCACTATCTCTGCTGCTTTTTTTTAAACTGACACACCAGATTATTTCGTATATCCATTGCATGGAATGTATTTCACATCCATCTGGGCAACACTCCACACAGTCTTGGAAAGGCAGAACCTTTAAAAAAATCTCAGAAATTCTAGGATGGTGATTGGAGGAACCCTCTGTCATATTCATGGGGGGCCAATCAGAGTAACAAGACAAGATGTGCTAGCGGGCTCAGGACATACGCAGCTCTGGTACAAAAAAGATCTCAACCAAGCAAGGCTGCCCTTAAGGGGGATAAAGGGTGGAGCTTTCTTGGGCCAGTTTAGGTCAGGAAAATCATAAAACATAAAGTTAATCCGTGATAACCATATTTTATATTTAACCAAAAGAATAACCACTCTGATCAAAGCAACAAAAAGGAATTTTATTTATTTATGCTTTAGTACAATATGGCCTTTTTAAAAATGTAAACCTCTTCTGAAAACTTTTTATTTTTATTTTTTATTTATTTTTTTGCAAATGTTAAAATGGATTGGCATATTTGGAAAGTCATCTCAGACTTCTTAGCTGCCCTGATCTGCACACACATTAGGGTGCCTTTTCACTCGGTCTGAACTTGAACCAATAGTTTCAAAATTGAAATAACAAATTGGTAAAATGGGTTAAAAGTGGCAAAAGCTGGCCCACAAAAAGTGGTTACAGAGAGGCAGAAATGGGTTTAAAGTGGCAAAAATTAGTTAGGAAATGCAAAAAAGTGGCAAAAATGGTGAAAAGTGGCTTAAAAGTGGCAAAATGGGCTAAAAATGAAATAAGGTTAAAAATTGCCACTGATGTTATTTTAACATGAGAACACAATAGTAGTGTGACACACTTTTCAGCTCTCAAATGAATGAACTGTTAGCCAGGATGCAAACACCAATGCAACACACATGCATTGATATCATCAGAAAATCACAAATGGAGAGGGCCCATTCGATGGGTTTTCAGGGGCCCAGCCCTGCTGCCAAGGAAGCCTTTTGGTTTGTCTCATTGCTCTTGTGTTAATAAAGAAATGGCGTTAAGGTCTGATTAAACTGTCACTTTCTACAGCTACATCCCAGCTAATGGCTACTTGCTTACAACTCCCCCTCTAGCTGTATCCACGTTACTCTTACCACCTTTTTCTCCTTAAATGACACTGGTCAGTCCATTCATTTGACTGGGAAAAACATTTCTACATGAAACTGTATGAGGGCCCCTTGGAAAAAGTTAAAAATAAATAAGGATTTGATATTCTTAGGGAAAAGAAATAATTCAAGAGATTATTAAGATGGTTATTTATTACAAGAAAAAAAAATAGTTTAGAAGTGTGTAAATTTGGCAAGACAAAACTACATATTTGTGTTTAAAAAGTTTTAAATTTACGAGAAAAAGACTTTTTTGGTCAATTTTTAAGTCATAAAGACACATTTATGAGAACCAAAAAGTAAACTTTTTAAGGCCGTAATAAGCCAGTTGCATGTTAGAAAATCATACTAAATGAAGCTGTTTACCCTGCACAAGTCCTTCACTTAAGACTAATTAAATCAGGTTTTCTTTTTACTGGGACTTTGGCCCAAATTCACCACATTATCATAAGCATCCAGACTTTGAAGAGACATGGTCAAAAACCAGGGGGAGAGGCCTCTGATCCAACCATTTTTTGAGTTCAGTTTCTTGTGAATTTACAACTTAATAAAATAAAAATTTTGAATTTTGTTCTCTAAGTTTAACACACCCTTTATTTCTTCATCATTGCTTGGCTTTCATATGTATTCATACATTTCAGGCTGGCTTGTTGCAAGATGAATCTGCCTGATGACAGATATGAAATGTGGCCAATCCATCAAGGTTAGCCATTTCTCTCTGACTTTAAAAAACAGAACAATCATAGTCTTGACAAGTCAGGAAAATGTAAACATGATTCTTTTAAAAAATTGTTTAAACAGTATCAAATTAAATCTTTCTTTTCACTTGGTCTGAACTTGAGCCAGACACTTGAGACGTGCCAGTCAGTTTGATGACATTAAAGCTGGTTATATTTATCAAAGAGGGTGTAGTTTCTTCCAAGGATTGCCTCTTTTGTTCCAAGTCACTTTGTTTTTGTCACAACTGATCCCTTTAAGGTTCTGAATCTTATCAAATTACATGTGCCATTTACATCTTCACATTCCTCACTTAGACTGAATAAATATGTCTCTATAACTTCTTGACTGACTCAGATGTACATTTAAAGTCTTGAAAAGATCAACCATGTCTACAGTTAATCAAACTGTGAAGTAAGTATGTGGTGCTTTACTGTAATTGCAACACGAAGCACATTATGTGTTTTTAAAACAACGTTTTAGTGAAGTTTTCATGTTTGTTACATTACACTCCTATCTCCTTTAGTTACGACAAAGCTGCTAGTCCTCAAATCAAGACATCTGACAGTGGAACAGAAATGTGAACTGCCAGTTGTTCATCAGGCTTGACTAGCTTTACCTCCGCTTTATTCATCACCTGCACCACTTACAATTGCATGTCAGTGAGATAAGTATGTCACGACCCAGAGGTAGGGTTGCTCCTAATAAAGATACCAATCAGAGGTCCAGCCCAACGCATAGGGGACTGTCACTGGAGAATGAGCAGCATGTTCTCTATTGTAAAGATTTATCGTATTGTGTGAGTCATGAATGTGGATCATGAGATAGTGACTGCACGGTGAGAACAAAGTGTCAGACTAAAGACTCTGAGATCTAGAGATGTAAAGAGTTTCAGACCCGGTCAAAGGTACCACACAGACAAAAAAAAAAAACAACAACAAAAAGACAATTTAAAAGCAGTTTTATCAAATGGTTATTTAAATCTTTTCTGCTTCAACACAACATATGGAACAAACTTTCAGAGTCATTACATTTGACTTTTACTCAGAGAGACGCTACAGTTGAGTAAAAATCCAAAATCCTCATTGATTTAAGCACACAATGGTTTACTGCATTATAATTACAGAACATGGCTTAAGAACAACACATCTGCAAATTCAAATGATAATATAAAATATCCAAAAGAATTTATTGTATTATTGTAATTGTGCATGTAGGTATAGGAGAGCTACATATAAAGAAAGCTTTAACATTTCCTATTTACAAATGGAAGAGATCTGATCTTTTAAGTGTACTCCTCTGTTTCTGGGATTTTCTTATTGTCACTGAAAGCACATCTCCTTAGTCTGACTAGTCTGGCAGAAGTTTAATGCAAAGGTGGATGACAGTTTGTGTTTTTGAGTCTTCCAGTGTCACCAAATGTCTGTATTTTTAAATGAACACCGTATTTTAACGACAGGTGTAAACTGAGTCTAAATGCTCCAAGAGGAACCTTGGCCATGTCATCCTGTGCTTTTCCCTGATTCAAAACTCCTGTGAGGAGTTTTTATCTGGTTATTAGACAGACTGAAATTAATGTGCACATAGTTGTTACACACTTTAAATAAATTTAAATATTAACTTGATAAAATGAAAATTACAAAACTTTATATTTTTCTCCACCATTAGACATGTAAAAGAGGGCAATTTGGCAAATTTGTCCATTAAAAGGGCACCAAAGAGGGTAAGTCCTCAAATTTGCCCATTAAAAATCATAGACAAATACAGTTCAACATACTTAACAGAACATATTATCCCTCTACAGACTACATAAAACTAATAACAGCATATCTCCTATGTGTCAAAGATGTAAAATTGTTCAAGGAGATCTCTTCCACATGTTTTGGAGTTGTCCTGTGATAGAAGCTTTCTGGAAAAATACCAAAGCACTAACTTTAAAGATAATTAACTGCAGTATCAAGCAAGACCCTAAACTATGGATACTGGGAGACCTGAGTTCTGTTAAGACATTTAGTTCAAAGAAATATTTCATATTACTCGCTTGTTGCAACGAAGAAATGCATTCACCCCAAGTGAAAAACTAGAGACTCTCCATCAACAAGGCATTGGATAAATGAATTGGCATCTTACTGCACTCCCAAAAAGATCCTATATAATGTCAGGAGAAAACCGGAAACCTTTAATAACATCTGGGATCTCTTTACCAAGATCTCTAGATCAAGATGGTTTTGGAACCATGGCTCTTCCTAGACCAAGTTAACTTATGTGAGAGTATAAACAGGCAAGAACATGTAAATGAATGAAAGGAAATAGAGAGCTATACTGGAAAGTGGGGTGGGTGAGATGTGTTCTGTTTAGTTTTCTCTTTGTTTGCTATAATTTTATTTTTGTTATAAATGGATTACTGCAACTTTAACATTGATTGCAAAAGACATCAGTTTAGATCACGCATATTGGTCTTGTGTGCATGTGTGTATTTAATTTTATTTATATATTTTCACGATTTTGTTCTAGATGTGCCATCTTTATTATATTTACAATCAGAATTAGTTTACTTTTCAATGTTTTATTCATTTAAAAAATCCAATACATATGTGTGAGGTACTGGTGTAGCTTTAGTTAGTCTCTATTAGCAAAACAACACCTAATTAAAGTGACCTGATATCATCAGCCGGCAACAAACCTGTTCCACCTCTGTTCATTATCTCTTCTGCACGTACACCAGCGGCAACACAGAAGCACTCAGCCCTAATTCTGTTTTCATACCTCTTTTCCTCAGTTTACCTCTGCTGAATTTTGACACTAGAATTTGAAAGCATGCCATGTTGATGATCTGGATAATTTCTCTTGACTGAACTGAAACGCACCAGAGCATGTGAGCCATAAGAAGTACAAAGCAATAACAAGAACAGCATAAAATAACAATCAAGCAACGTTCTTTTTCTTAACAACGTGATATAAAGTCGATCCACTAATCACATGTACAAAAGCTAAAATATACAAAATATTAAGATGTGATAAAGAAATTTTTTGTTTGTAGAGGCACAGCAATTATAGCTTTGATGTAGAAGTGGACTATTGCTATTAATTATGTTTGTGTCACCAGTTTCACAATCGCAATAAAGGTTTGTTTTGTAAGACCTCATAGTGTGGGAGTGGCCTGAGTGCTGGGTTTCTGTATAGTATTTCCATGCATTATCCTACACACCCTCCATGTAATCTAACCCACTAAAGAAGAACTGTAATCCCATAGCAGGAGGGTTGGAGGATGCAAAATGCACTGCTTTAACAAGTCAGCGATACGTTCTGATAAGGCAAGGGATTTACATTAGCACTGGCCTTTTGTTAAAGCATAAGGAGGAGATTTAATATATATGCTTTCATGTCACTACTTTGTAATTTGAAACCAGTGGGCAGGTTGTAATGTACTCTGTGTGGATGATGGTGTAAAGAGCTTTTACTACTCTCCAAGGGATTAAGGAGCTAGTAAAAAAATAAACAATAAAAACCTGAAGACACTCGGTTTTTGATCCATTTAAGGTTGCTATTCTTAAATAAACATATTAGCTATACATACAACAGAGAGCAGGAGGGGCCAGCTGCTTTTTACAAATGAAGATGAAGCCTTTAAGTCACAGCTGCATTCCTTTGGCCCCCGAGGAGCGGCTGCAGTGGAGGTTGCAGGGCATCTGAGCCACTCCACAGCAATTGATTTGGGAGTGATGTCGCCCTGGTTCAGTCCTCCATTGCTCAGCACCCAGTAAAGGTTGTCTTTGAAGAAGTAGGCGTCTCCTAAAAAACATAAACAATGGTACTGTGATTCTTCTTTACTTAAATCTAGGATCAGACTTTTCAACTAAAATACATTAACTAATATTCAAATGGCCCACTCACACTTGGCCTCACTGCCCCTTGTAACATGCTGAAGTATTGTCTTCCGCTGGCCTGAACTCACACCGGCTACCTCTTTTACACATCATCATGCTGCCATACAACAGGCATGGGCCATTTTTAATGTCAAGTGAAAACAGATTTCTGGCTCGCAGATGGCCTAGCAGTCTAAGGCTCTACCCATGTACGCGGGTGGCCCGGGTTCGAACCTGGCCCGCAGCCCTTTACTGCATGTCTCTCTCCACTCTCTCTCTCCCGTTTCCAACTCTATCCACTGTCCTACTCTATTGAATAAAGGCACGAAAAGACCTAAATAAATCTTTTTTTTTCCAAAAACAAAAACAAAAAAGGATTTCTACAGTAAAGTCAATTAAATGAAAATATGTGATATAAAATAAGTGACAGCATAAATATTTATCCCCTTCAAGTCTTCAAGTCAGTATTTAGTAGATGCACCTTTGGCTCACAGCACTGAGTCTGTGTGAATAATACACATCTGGACACCGCACTTACACTCCATTCTTTTTTGCAAAACTGCTCAAGCTCTGTCAGGTTGAACAGGCATGAACAGCCCCTTTCAAGTCCAGCCACAAATTCTCTATTGGACTGAGGTCTGGGCTTTGACTCGGCCACTCCAGAACATCCGCCTTGTTGCTTTTCAACCATTTCTGTGTAGCTTTCGCTGTATGCTTTAGGTCATTGTCTTTATGGAAAATACATTTTCTCCCAAGCCGTAGTTCTCTTGCAGACAGAATAAGATTGGCCCCTAGGATTTTCCTATATTTTGGTGCATTATTCTTTCATTACAAGCCTTCCAGGACTGGCTGCAGAGAGAAATCCCCACAGCATGATGTTGCCCACCACCATGCTTCACAGTGGGGCAATGAAAGTGTAAAACATCAGTGTAAACAAGGGGGTTAATACTCTTTGTAGGCACTGTACAGAGGACATGAATACATATTTACTGACTTTGTGGCATATTTTGAGTCATTTTGGCTCTCTTGTCTCCAAATTGCACATATCCCATCTGCACTGCTTGTGGATGCCCAGCGCTTAGGGCTGACCAACAGAACAAGCTGTTGGCTACTGTAGCACAGTGCAGCAGAGGACAGTTCTGAGCAGCTGGAGACTCGAGATCACAAGATCCTGTGGGGTGAGTATGTAAACATCGGGTTATTTTTCCTTTCTGGGATTGATATGTCATCCATTTCAATTTTATTCCATATCTCTTTTGCTTCCCCATAGGTGGATACATCAGGAAATTAAAAAACATTTTTTTGTTAAATGCTGTGGTTTTTCACCTCAAAAGTGAACTTTTCTTTGTAAATGGCAGCATAGTACACCTGTGGACCAATGACCGACAGGTAACCTGAAGCTTGTGACACAGGATGAGACATAATGTTGATAAAGTGATAATTTACTATTAGGAGCTTGTACATTTTGAAGTTGACTGAATGCTGCCTGTTCTGCAAAAAGACTAACAGCAATAGCTCATTTTGACCTCTGTTCAGCTTATTCTCATGGCGGCCTTTTCCTCGGATGTTTCAAACTTTGCTGTAATGTTGTTAGGAAATTGTGTAAAATGAAAAGAGTTCTTGTGACACCTAACTGTAAAGGTGAATGGATAGCGGAAATTCAGTGGGACATCAGGCCCAGAGAGTAAAACAACACAATTAATAACCTATTTGTAGCATTACAGTCAGCTTATTCACTCGTTTGGATCAAGATGACAAACAGACAATATTGTCACCTTTTAACCCACTGTAAATGTTCGTAATTAGCTGATCACTGCTAGTAGCTGTTATTTGACATTATCTAAAGGGTGGTTGTATGCTAACTGCTATGTAACAGGAGCTAATAGGTTTTAAGATATGTTGTTTTATATCTCACCATGCCTGATTTCCAGGTGCAATGGCATTATCTATTGTCCTTTCAGGTCAAGTCACAGTGTTGTAGTAAATTATGCTATAAAGTATGAAATAAACAAACAAAAGCATGAGTGTTACAACACTACCAGAACACAACCTCAAAGGGAAATGCTGCTGGGTAAATATGAAATGATATCTCCCTTGTGGAAAAAAACTCCACAGAGTCCTTTATAAGTTAGGTAAGATTAGAGTTCTTATACTGTGGCAAAATACTGACTACATCTCTAGATGTTAGCTTACTTTAATGTGTTGATTTCCTCACATAAATCTATCCTTATTACTTTGGAGCAAAGTTAGTCTTAAATAAACCTGAGAGAATTGACAGTAGACTGTTTATCAGACCACATAGTTGATTTATGATGTTCTTCTTATCGTGAGTTTGAGGTTTTTCCATTCTTATGATAACATTCATACCTCACAGCAGGCTTTGCATGACCATTAAAAAAATGTTGCCACCCTATCTAACCCTCTCTACCTTTTTGTTTGTTTATCTAGTGTTATCAGATTCCATCACATATTTCTGTCTGTTAACATTATGTTACCTTCACCCCAGCTGATGACATCATCCATGTCAGGGGGAACTCCAGCCCACAGGCTGTTGCGTCGAGGGTAGTTCTGGTCAGGCTTCCTGGGACTTGGCCCACCTCTTTGGGTCTCATCAAACCTCCAAAACTCTCCACCACTGAACAGATATGTCTTTCCATTGTGTGCCCAGATGAAGGCTGCATCCACTTTGTCCACATCCTTCCCACTGCTCGTCTTCATGCCCCAGTCAGAGAGTGGCCGAGGATAGCCTCTCATGGCCTGTGTGTCCTTGAAGACCCAGTACTGAGACCCTGGAAAGACAAAACTGACTTTGCTTAACTCTCCTCAACTCTGTTATTTTTTTTCCGTTTTATCTTTATTTGTTTTGAACATACGGTAGAAAAACATTCTTATGTTATTAAACTCAGATGGATTCAACAGCTGTCCTGGGGGTAAAAACAAGCTTTTAACATCTCAATCAAAAACACAGGTTTTATAAAAAACATTGACAACCCCTAAGCTAATTCTGTAAAATGTTAATAAAAATGAATGCAATGATTTTACATGGTACGTGGCCCTGTTTTTCATTATGTAGCATCCCTTCTTCTTCTAACAACAGCTGGTAAATGTGTGGGGAGTGAGAAGATAACTTGGGAAAGGAATGCTGTTCCATTATTTTCTGATGTAGGATTCTAGCTGCTCAACAGTCCTTTGCTGGATTTTTCATTTTTTGATGCACCACGTTTTCTATTGGTGAAAGGTCTGTACTGGAGGCAGACTGGTTCAGCACTCTTACAGTGAAGCCATGCTGTTGTGACAAGGTATGTGGTTAAGCACTATCTCGCCGAAATATGTAAGGCCTTCCCTGAAAGAGACGTTCTCTGGATGGGAGCACATGTTGCTCTAAAACCTCTATATGCTTTCCAGCATTGATGGTGTCTTTCCAGATGTGTAAGCTGCCCACCCCACAGTCACTAATGCAACCCCATACCATCAGATGGTCACGCTAGATGGTCCCTCTCCTCTTTAGTCTGCAGGACATGGTGTCCATGGTCTCCAAAACGATTTTCAAATTATGATTCACCTGGCCACAGAACAGTTTTCCATATAGACTTAGTCCATTTTAAATGAGCTTTGGCTCAGAGAAGATGGTGTCACTTCTGGCTTGTACTCATATATGGCTTCTTCTTTGTATGATACAGCTTTAACTTACATTTGTGGATAGCACAAAGATCTGCGCTGACTGACAGTGATTTTTGGAAATGTTCCTGAGCCCATGCAGTCATTTCCTGTGCAGAAGTATGTCTGTTTTTAATGCAGTGCCACTTGAAGGCCTGAAAACCACAACCATCAATACTGACCTTGACTCTTGTGCACAGAGACTTCACCAGATTCTCAGAATCTTTTAATGATATTATGGATTGTAGATGGTGGGATATTCAAAGTCTTTGCAATTTTACATTGAGGAATTGAAATTGTATCACAGATTGTTGAACCTCTGCCAATATTTACTTTTGAGAGACTCTGCCTCTCTAAATGATCATTTTATACCCAGCCATGTTACTGATTTGCTGACAGTAAACTTCATAATTTGTAAAATGCTCCTCCAGCTGTTTTTCATCAGTACCTCTTACTTTTCAAGCCTCTTGTTGCCCCATCCTTCTTTTTTTTGAGATGTGTTGCTGCCATCAAATCAAAATGAGCTATTTTTCATGAAATGGTAAAATTCCCCAGTTTCAGCAACTGACATAATTTTTATGTTTGATATTTGCAAGTTACATTTTATACAGTGAGCCAATTATGGGGGGAATTGGGGTTGTATCTTAACAAGCTCTATGAGGAGATCACATTTTTACACTGAAGATTTTTAATGAAACATTCTGTTTTTACATTCTAATTCCAGGTTCTAAAGGACCGATAAAATATGTGAAAATGTCTGACTTGCTGGTATTTTACTTCTCTTATATTTGGCCCAATTTCTGATTTAAGCCTCCATATGCCATCTTTTTTATATATTTCTACACATTCCAAGTATTTGTTGTTTCCCTTAGTTTAAAGGCTTTATTCTTAACATTTTTAATTGTTAAAGATAGCATTGAGATATTAGCATACAGTTCTTTACAAGGACATTGCTAATGTTTATCTCCTTGCAAAATAAAGAGGAAGCATCAATGTCATTCTCACCTCCTTCTCTGACTCAGTTACCAGATTTAGATTTGACTAACCCACACATTAACCACAGGGTTTGTTTCTCACCGATAAAGAAGATGATGTGGCTGTCACTCCTCCTCTCATACACAGCGTCGATCTTTTTTGTTCCTGGTGGAAGGCCCATCCAGAAGTTTCTGATCTGGGCCGGGTAGAGTGACACCAAAGACCCATCCCTCTTGGTCCTCCAAAAGTTGGCCCCTGCACAGGCAAAAAGAAGAGACAGAAAGCTCAGAAGATAGAGGAGGTTTTATGAAAACAGGTGTGGAAAGTAACCAACTACATTCACTCAGTTTAATGTAATAGAGGAGCATTTGGGTATTGGCCCCTTTAACTTTTTTGAATAGCATTTTTTAATCAGTATTTTAGTGTTTTTGGAGGGAAGTATTGTGCTTTTGTACATTTCCCAAAACATACGTTACTGACCGAAAAAGGATTAGGCTTTTTATCAAATGTGTGAAACTGGTCCCATGATTGGCTGAAGTCTACCATGTGACTACGAGGTGACTACACATAGCAAAGAAAGAACATGTTTGCTCACTCTCAAAAAACAACAAGCAAAGTAATCAGACTGGCGCTTTACAGTGCGAAAGTTCTGGGTTCTAACCCTGGCTGGGGCTTGCCTGGTTGGATCTGAAAATATCTGGCTTTATCCAGAATCTAATGATTTTAAAGAACACAAGTTGCTGCATACATACTTACAGTATCAACTATATGCATCTAATATTACAATGTATTTCCTGCTCCAGCCTGGACAGCAAGAGGGAACCGCTACATACTAAATGTTGCTGCTAAATAAATGCTTTCCTTTTACCTGAACACAACATTCTTGTTTTCCTTCCACCCCTGTATTTATGGAACACAAGCAAATGTGACTTCCATCTTCATCTTTTGTAATGATTTTCTCTCACCTTTAAAAAAGAAGACCTCTCCCCGGATGTTTGCCACAGCGTCAAAACCTCCCTGACAGCGCTCATTGAACGAGGGATCAGCACTGGGAGGGAGAAACTTGAGTCAAACTTTATTTTTTAGCATGTAGTTTGTTAAAAATCCACTAGAGGGTGTAATAAGACTAAACCCTGCTACAGCAAGAATTGATCAGCGGGCTTTTATCTGAAACCACTGGTCTTAAATTACTCTTCATCATTCATTTGTCTGAGAGTAAACTGAGTGCATAGAAAGGGCATTCATAGTTTGTAAATGCATGTGTTAGGGGGCTTATTGGCTGCATAGATGTGTGGTGCTCTTTAGTGTTTCCTCTGGCTCTACTCACTGCTGTGTTGGTCTGGGAGGAGGAGGACTGGGCAGGCGTGGGAGGTCAGGATTACCACCACCTGGTTGCCCACCATCCTTCACACCTACAACAGAAAAAAAACATGACAGCACATACTGTCAAAAAGGCTGTGAAAGCTGAAGACAGCACCAGCAAAATTGTGCAAGTGATCAACATTGTTCTCAGAAGCCTGGGGGTTTGACAAACAGGATGCAACCTCTTATTTTAACACATGGACGGAAGCTGTTGAAACTGCTGAACCTTTATACACATTAGTATTGATTAGGTTTTTTATGAGATATTTACTAGAATAAAAAAATTTAAACAACACTTTTTGAACATTTCAGGGCCACTTTTCTATTTTTTGGAGATCTTTGATGGTCCTAGCCCAAAACATACAACACAAGTAATCATTGTTTACATGCATATTTAGCATTTAATGTTAAAAAAGATTAAAAGGATGTAGAATGTCAATTCTAGAACTAAAATAAATTCTTGTTTGTGACCATAGATTATAAGAAGTTCATGACTTTTGTAAAAAAGCAGCCCTTTGACTGCTAATGTGAATGGAGAAATCAGTTCACACTAGTGGGTTGTTCTTATAATGCCTGGAAAAAAGTTTAATTCAGCTGTCCAGTTGGTGATTTAACAGTGGGCTCTATGGAGATGGATTTAACTTTGGAGCCAGCCTCAGGTGGCCTTTCTAGGAACTGCAGTTTCAAATCTGCATGCTTCAAATACCAGCAAAACTAAGGATACTCTCTATTAGGGGACTGGTTCCATAAGAACGAGGTTCTATATTTATCAAAACTTGAAAACCCGCAATGCTTTAGCTTACCAATACTACTTATGAGTCTCAGTGTACTGTGACTTAGCAGCATTTTGTCATATCACAGGTGCAAAAAGATAAATAATTTCTTGCAACGGGGGACTTAAGCTCAGCTGTTGGCTAGGGGATAAAAACCTATGGCTGCACTGGGAGTAGCATATATTGATTACATTTACTTTAGCTGCAGTAGGAGAGTTATACCCCTTTCCCACTGGCCGAAAAAACCTGTTTAAACATGCTAACAATCTGCTCCTGTCGGCAGTGAGAAAGGCTCTAATCGGCATTCAGACCCGCGTTGACTGACCCTGCAATGGACACGGGTTTTTATCAGCTCGCCTCTGATCGGCTCCAGTGGGAACGTCACACCTGGGTGAACGCGGGATGACTTTGGCGTAACGTGCCTACATCATAGTATCGCGCCTTGGGCCAACAAAGGGACACCGCCATCTGAAGCGAGCATTGTTGTTTTTTGAACTTTGAAATTTCATCCGCCTTCATATCATCAGCGCTTGAATGTCATTCAGTCTGCGCTGAGTTTGTATATTTTGAAAGAGGGACAAAAGTACAAAGTACAGAAAACAGTTGACCACTGTCCATGGCTTCCGTACTCCTTTCCATTGTTTACCTAGCTGTGTTTCAATGTGATGTCATCAATGTGATGACATCAGCTTTACACACCAGAGAAAAAGAAAACGCAGCCATGCAGCTTGTCTGCTGATTGTTAACCCTCTTAGCGGGTTTACCCGCGTTTAAAAAATCCACCTTTACACGCTAATTTTAGTGGGAAAACGGTATTATCCTCCTCATCTGCAGGGTTTTCAGACTGCCTGCATGTGCGCTATGTCTCATGTGCCTAATACGCTAGTAGGGATGGAGAATTTAGAGATTGAAGGTCTCTGCAATTTTTTCCACACATCGTGTGCAGTTATGGACCATTATAGACAGAAAAATAATAAATGGAGAGCCATATTTAACTTGTTGTATCACACATGCATGTCCGCTTGGTAGAATATGTTTACAGTGTGTTTCTTGGGAGCAGACGCGCAGCACATGCGTGCAGCAAAACACGTAGCCAGTCTGAAACAGGCTTAATGGTCAATCGGCTCAATCATTGAGCCTACTGTTGGTTATATTATGATGTGCTTAAGGTTGGCTCATTAAACTTTTAGGCAAATGCATATAACATTTCATAATGTGTTTAAATGTTACATCAAGAAAAAGATTTTAGGAAAAGAAATATAATAAGAAAAAGATGATAAGAAACTTTAAGCTATATAGTTGTGAGAATGTGCTCTTTCTTTGTTGGTTAGCTATATAAAATAGAAAAGAAGGAATTATGACCGATAACGTTTTACTCAAACTTTACTCACCTTATACCACGTCAGTTTAAAACATATTGCTGCTTTTTCTTGCCCTTTGGATCAATAAGAATTATATTTATGTGTATAGGCTCAATATCAATAAAAAATAGCACTCTCCGTCTATTCTATTACTGACACCATCCTTTCATTAGTGGAAAAATTACATCCATAGTTCAAATGATTCTCATAATACTTTGGCCTTTGGCTTAACCACCAGTCTTGCACAAAATATTAGTCAGCAGCTAAAAATAGTTCTCCAGGCATAGAAAATTTACCCTTATAATGTTGCGGCATGTGAAAATGGTCAGTGTGAAACTGTGCATCATAAGCATTTGGCTTTGCGGTGAGTGCAATGGAATAATAAAGAAGGCATTGACGCAGTCTTTCTTTCAGTGACATTTTTAAACCTCAAAAAAATAAAGCAAGCTTTACTCTACTTAAACTATCTCTTATTATGTCTTTAATTTTATTTTCTGTCATATTGTCCTGCTTTCTGTTCCTAAAGTCCTCTATGTCATATGCCAAGCACTATCCCAACCCACCAGCCTTGGTTATGCTTGTCTAAAATATCACAGCTGTGAGCTTTAAAGCATAATGTATTTAGCGTGTTAGCTGTCATATAGCGTTACTACTGCCAAATAGACCTAATACCATGATTAAACTAGAATGCAAACTCTAAATAAAATATTATCATGGTTATATCTTTGGCTCATTTTAGCTTCATCGCGCTTTTAGCAAAATAATATTAGCATTTTGGCCCTATATAAAACTTCATTGTCTTACCAAAATGTTCTCAAAGCATGTTATCTATATACACTTTAATAGAGCTTAAACATGTTATCTCCAAACACAGCTTTATAGATAGGTATGTTATCATGCTAGCTATAAACACAGCTGCATAGAGCTATAAGCTTGATTGTGTCAGCATGTCAGCTCTAAAAGCAGGAGCTCTTTGGCAGGAATATGTATGCATGTCACCTCAAAATACAGCTTCACTGACGTTAACATTTTTTATGCTATCATGTTAGCTCTAAATACAGCTTCACTGTGCTGTTAGCATTACATATGCTATCATATTAGCTCTTAATACATTTTAACTGAGCTGTTAGCATTATAAATGCTATCATATAAGCTCTAAATACGGCTTCACTGAGCTATTAGCATTATTTATGCTGTCATATTAGCTCTAAATACAGTTTCACTGGGCCTTTCACATTATATGCTAGCATGTAAACTCTTAACACAACTTTATAGAGCTTCTAGTATTATCTATGCTATAATGCTAGCTCTATATATATATAGCTTCACTGAGATGTTAACATTATTTATGCTATCATGCTAGCTCTAAATACAGCTTCAGAGAGCTTTTAGCCTGCCAAAAAATTACAACAGTTCTCCATATTTGATGTACTTGTAAATCAAGTCTTTGTTTTTAACTTTTTTTAATATAATGACGCTTACTTTCATTTACCAAAATAAAAACATAATTGAGCTAATAGAAGCTTTACAAAGTCTGCAGTATCTGATAAACATACGGGGTAAAAAAAACCTTCTGCATATTCTGTAAATGCGATGAAATGTAATTGCTCACTGACCATAAAGCTGTTGGATGGCCAGCCTGTCGTCCAGGGCCAGATGGAAGTTGGAGATGCTTCCCACAGGGCCTTGGTAGTAGGGCCTCATGATGGACGGATCAGCTGAAGAATGGGACAGGCCAAGTGCATGGCCAAACTCATGCACTGCAACTGTGAACAAGTCTGTAGTGCCATCGTCACCTGAGGAAGTGTGAAGCAAAGTGTTAGCTCACTGCATCACATGAACAGCATTTAATTGGGGTTCAATGACATAAAGTAAGCCAATCTCTTTCATTTATTTGCCACTGTAGATCACTTCTTAATGTACATTGTATGAGTCTTGATAACAGGTATTTTCTAACCTATGTATTTGTAATTGGAATCAGGAAATACCTCCATAGCTCCAGCTCTCATCATCATCAAAGTGAGTGTCACCAGCCACTTCATCCCCGGTGGGGAAGAAGGCATGGGCCAGGGTGCCACCCTGCCCGTCAAAAGGGTACCCGTCGTTGTGAAGCGAGCGGGAAAAAGACACTCTGATGTCCCCTCCGGGCCCCGCCCCCCTGCTGTCAACGTCAAGCCGACGGAAAATCAAGGGGGCGGCGTCGCTCCAGGCTTTGAAGGCGTGAATCAGGATGTTGTCTACCAAATGGCTTGACAAGTCAGGGGAGAGTGAGGGCGATGGGTAATTGTGGACACTGCAGAAAGGGGTAGGTTAAAAAGTAATTATCCTTTAAATCTTTACATTGTGCATTTTCTAAGAATTCTGACTTTCTTAGATTTGTTATACCTTTTCTGTATCACAAAATAGACTATTACTTACACATCCTCTACAGTGATTGGGATTGTAATGTTTACAACTTCTGATCTTCAACATGTCTGATGGAAGTACTAAAATCAGCTAAGAAGAATCCAAGAAAATATTGCCTGTGTAACCAAAACCTAGTAGACTTAATTCTTTGTGTCACACAGCTTCACTGATGTTCAAAAAGGTTAAAAAAATCCCCCAACAGTCTGCCACACTTCTGCACTTGGTGGTTTGTTCTCATCATTACTGGGAAAATGGTGAGCGAAGTCCAAATTTATCTCTCATGCATAATACCTTTGTCTTTAATCACAGTGAATATGTATTAGTAAGAAGCTAAAATAGACACTTATTTTTGGTTGTGTTGTTGTAGGTGTAAACCAAGGTGTGAATCGTATTAACTTCTTTTTCCATAGAGGGCCACAGACAAATAAAGAGGGCTTGAATAGACCAGTTTGGAGAAGTTGTTGCCATTACGCCACAGTGGTAGCATGGGCAAAAACACCCTGAGCAAGCAGAAAGAAACAGAGAAGCAGTCCATATATGGATTTACAGTGTTCTAACATATATCAAATACTCAGTTGAATAATTAACAAAGATTTGCTGCTAACCTAGCCATAGAATGCATATCATTGTAGGAACATTGTTTATTATAGCCCAAGGCATGTATAGCTTTATTCATGTTCTTGCTTCTAGTATATCTGTCCCCAACAGGCAGAAACCATAGTATTATTAGTATTTAGTGTCCTGGGCATGACCACAAAGGACAACAATCATATGTGTCATGAGATTTGTCTGCCTTAAGTGTGTCTTTAGTATAAAATCTGGGTTTTTCCACAATAAGTACAAAGTAGTCCTATTGTTTGGTTTAACAGGTGACTGTGTCAACCTTTAGCTGAATGTGTCACGCTGGACCAGGTGTGAACAGCCCTTTTCAAGTCCAGCCACAAATTCTCAATTGGATTGAGGTCTGGGATTTGACTCAGCCACTCCAGAACATTAACCTTGTTGTCTTTAGGCCATGTCTGTGTAGCTTTCGCCAAGTAATTGTCTTTCTGGAAAACAAATCTTCTCCCAAGCTGCAGTTCTCTTGCTGCAGACTGCATACGATTATCCTTCCTGATTTTCCTTTATTTTTTGCTGTATTCATTTTACCCTCTACCTTTACAAGCCTTCCAGGGCTCCCAAGAAGCATCCCCACAGCATGATGCTGCCACCACCTTCCTTCATGGTCAGGATGGTGTGTTTGTGGGGATTTGTATCTTGTCTGATGACAATAAAGCACCATTTTGGTCTCATCCTACCAAAGAACTTTCTTCCACTTGACCATGGAGTCTCCTACATATAGTACCTTTTGGCAAACTCTAGTTGAGATTGAATATGTTTTCTTTAGCAGTGTCTTTTTCTTTGCCATTCTCCCATAAAACTTTGACTGTGTAGAAATCTGTTTTCACTTGTACATTAGAATGTTTTGTAATTGTTTTGTCCAAAATGCAGAATTATATTCTCCATTATTGATTTATAAAAATCAATACAAAGGTAAAACATCCAAGGGGGAGAATACTTTTTATAGGCACTGTTGTTGGATCACTGACCCCTGAAAATCAGTATAAATCAGGACACCTCAGTCCATTGCTTGTGGTGTAGTGCAGGGTATACACAAGTATGCAGTATACACACTCATTTTTCAATCTCTATGGAGTATACCCAATTTTTTGGTGTCTTTGAATAATCTGTTTTTCTGTTTGTAACATCTCTCATATCTGATGCCAGACCTTTTAACAGTAGCTGTCTTGTTGACACATGTTTCAGAAAAAATTAACTTTGCCTAATCCAGTAAGTGTCTGTATTCAAATTAATGTTTTCACCAAAGTATCTCTGACCTGGTACACCGCAAGTTTCTACATACTTGTGTTAAGCTATATTTGATTAGAAAGGTCATCACATGACAACACAAATTTCCAGTTTACCAGTTACAAAAATAAACAAGAAACACAGACAAAGCTACAGAAACCCATACTTCTCCAAAAATAAAACCACCAAACCTGTGATACATACAGCTTTATGATTCATAAAAAAAGACATAAAACCCCCAGTGTAGTCTGACAGGAAACACACCTCCATGTGAGGTCTGTCTTATGCCACTTAAGGCCTGACAGGGCGTATCTCTTCCTCCTCCTTCTTCTCAGCATCTCTTCACTTCCAACAATATCAGGCAGGGAGCAGCGTGGTGTGGACATGAGTTTGAAGGTTGCAGCATCTAGAATAGAAGTTTATTATATTGTTAAAAGCAAATAACAGGAAATGAAGGCTCTGATAATGTGAAAATACACACTTAGACAAGATTGTTGGTATTTTTTTGTTAAAGAAAGAAAAAACCACAATGGTCGCTGAAATAACTTGAGGCTGACAAAAGTGATAATAAATAAATAAATAAATAAATACTAAAAATGTACTAATTAATATCAGACATTGCTTTTGAATTGTGGTTCAATGGAATAATTTAAAAAATGGAAACAAACTAATAAACTACCCCTAGAAAAGGTTGAAAAAAATTGAATCATAGGGACATGTTACAAAAAGGTGTGTCCTGTAATTAGCATCACAGGTCTCTTTAAACTTGGAAAAACTGTCAGTCTGCCTATTTAAAAGTAGTCACTGTGCTGTTAGGTGTCATGGTGTGTACCACACTGAACATGGACCACAGAAAGCTAAGGAGACACTTCTACTACGAGATTAGAAAAAAACTTAATGGGGCATGCAGATGGTCGAGTGGTTTAAGGTGCTACCCCATTCACTGGCCATTTACCGCATGTCTCTCCCCACTCTCTTCCTCGTTTCTGAGTCTATCCACTGTTCTTCCTCTAATAAAGGAATGAAAAAGCTTAAAAAAAATTAAAAAAGAAAGGAAACTTATAGACACGTATGTTAAAGGTAAAGGCTATAAGACCATCTCCAAGCAGCTTGATGTTCCTGTGAGTACAGATGCACATGTTATTCAGAAGTTTAGGGTAGGTGTCCACATGGTTAATCGGTAAAATGGTTAAATTCATTCATCAAATTAGGCGCAGGATTTACTAGTTGTTTAAACTAATTACCTGTCACTTTTAATGAACACAGGCTTGAAATCTCTGTCAATAATGCTCTTTTAAACTGTAATGGACCTCCTGCCACTAGAGGCTGCAGTAGCTTCAGTTAATGGCCGATGCCTTTCTCTCTGGCACTTCACCGGATGTAAATATGAGAAGCTCAGCAGTGGCTTAGCGGTTAGCATGTAGTAAGAAGACCGTACTACGACAGTTTTCTAAAGTAGTAAATTGAAATAAAGTGGTATGTAGGCTGACGAGGGTTGAACTCGTGTATAACTTCTCACCCATGTGAAAAGAGGACAAACATATATATATATATAGCATGATATTAATATGCAAAAAGGGACAGCGCTAGCTTTTAATGATAGCCACTCTGTAGAGTAACCTAAATCGCCAGATGGATGTGTTTCACACATCCATCTGGGAAAGCTTCAATAGGAAACGTTTGAGAAAAGGCAAAGGCTTTGAAAAAAAATTGGAGTGTGATTGGATGAACATTCTGTCTGTCACATCTCTACTGGCCAATCAGAGGAACAAAACACGTGACGTAGCAGCTATTGAGCTGTGCATTCACAGCTACTGAGAATAACGCGAAACATGGCGACTATAGACATGTAAGTACACGACTTTTGTCGTTTTTGAAAAGAAATCTACTCAGTGCTGTTCTTTGTTCTTTTAACAAAGAAATGTCATCAAGTTCTGATAAAACTGGTACTTTAGCAGCATCCGCGCTAATCTCTTCCTCCATAACTGCACCAGCTCTTGCTGCTGCTTGTTTGCACCTGAAAGTACTGCCCCTTGTCGTGAATTGGTTCTGTCACTTTCTAATCGGGTCCAAACGGTTCAGATGGGAGCTTAACAAGATGGATTCACCAGTGAAAAACAAGGAAAGGGGCGTATCCATCTGCTTTGCAAGGTTATCTGTAGAGTATATCAGCCTAACATCACACCCGCTGACACAATGACCCTGTGAGGAATTTGACTGTTTTCTAAGGGGTTTTCTCCTCTTTAGACTAGTTGGTTAAACAAAATGTAAATAAGCGCTTAGCCGAATAGGGAAATAGACACTTAGGAATATCCTTAGTTTAAGGTCCAAGGGACAATAGCCAATCTCCCTGGATGTGGAAAATTGATGACAAATTGAAGACAGATGATATAAATGGCAACCAAAGAGCCCAGAACAACTTCCTAAGATTAGAGGTGAACTCCAAGGTCAAGGTAAATCTGTAGCTGTTTGAGCCAAAGTGGATTTAATGGAAGACGATTGAGGAGGACTCCTCTGTTGAAAGCAAATCCTATAAAAGCCAGACTGGAATTTGCCAAAATGTACATTGACAAGCCACAAAGCTGGGAGAATGTCCTTCAAATGGATGAGACAAAACTGGAGCTTTTTGGCAAGTCCCATCAGCTCTATGTTCACAGATGCAAAAAATGAAGCATACAAAAAAGGTCACTACACCTACAGTGAAACATGGAAATCACAAGACTATCAAGGAATTCTGGAGTGAATTGCGCCCAGTGTCAGAAAGCTTGGTTTCATTCACAGGTCATTGGTCCTCCAATAGGATAATGAGCCAAAACACACACAGCTAAAATCACCCAAGAAGGGCTAAGAGCAAAACATTTGACTATTCTGAAGAGGCCTTCTATGAGCCCTGATCTAAATCCTATTGAACATCTGCAGAAGGAGCTGATACACGCAGTCTAGAGAAGGCACCCTTCAAACCTGAGACAGAAGGAGCAGTTTGCTCACGAGGAGTGAGCCAACATATCTGTCAACAGGTGAAGAGTTCTCACTACAGAAATCGTTTGATTGCAGTGATTGCCTCAAAAGGTTGTGCAACAAAATATTGCTAAGGGAACCATCATTTTTGTCCAAGCACGTTTCATTAGCTTGTTGTTTAAAGAGATTCTGTTGAACCACAATTCAAAAGCAATGCCCAATTTTCATTAGTAAAAATTCGGTACATTTTTTTGTATCATAACTTTGTCCGTCTCAAGTTATTTCACTGACCATTGTGGGTTTTTCTTTCTTTAACAGAAGGGTACCAACAGTTTTGTCCACGTGCGTATTTGTAATATCTTCTCCTGTTTTATCTAAGCTGTGAAGTTGTTACCAAGCTGTCCTGTTTCAGGAACTCCTCCGAATCTCTGCATAACACGGATGGCCTTCTCGATCCCCTCTTTGGTCTGTAGCTGACTTGTTCGTGGGTCAGGAGGAGGAAGGTAACCATATCTGCTTAACCAATCCTGGGCAGACAAAAAGGAAACAAGAACAAATTTGGCATTTTTTGTCTTGGTTGTCTGTACTTGAATGAATATAACTCACAGGATATGAAATGATTAATTTAAACCAGTTTCATGTCAATGTTAGTGCTTTTTATTAAACGCAGTTTTAACATCTTGTTGTATTTGATGACTCAGAGCAGATGTATCACTACCAATATCGCACTGATGTTTAGTCAGAGTGTCACCGAGCCTAACTAAAAGTGATCAAATCAGAAAATGGGCAAGAAACACACAGAAGTAAAGAGTCTAATACGTTTACAAGATTTGCACTCCGGAAGCCATTTTCAAAAATTAACACCTTCAGGCAGCCAAAATGCCACTACTACTTAGTAATTCACATTATCTAATGATACGCTTGTGGCCGCTCCTCATGTAAAGCATGCACATACAGTATAAGTATCCTCACAACAGCTGCTCAAGGTCCATGTCAGCTTAGGTTCTTTACTGCAGGTCCTCTCCCCCACTCTACTTACTTTCTTTGTCCTTATCTTTTAATATCTAATAATTACAAATGCCTGTAAGAACAATCAAAGCAGCACTAACATTGTAGAGATATTAAAAGATTATTGCACCCAAAAAAGGCACTTGCGCCAGAATAAAATGAACAAAAGTATATTAAAAGTCTTTATTATGTTGGTAGAGCATGTTTCAGTAAGGTGATGCAGGGACCAAATAGGAGCATTATAGGCTGGTCCCCTGAAGGTTCCTGTAATCACTCAGTGCTACCTAAATTTGTCCCTCTATCCCAAACAGCAGGATGTACGTTATGACATCGTTTTTTAAAAAACACAGTTGCCACATTTTAAGGGTGATTACTTAACTAAAACAATATTGCACATATCGATCACTATTATGAGTCAACTTCAATATTTCCTGTAACTGGTGATATCATGTAGGCTACATGATGCTTCATGTTACTTCAGATAGTACAGAGAACCTTCCTCATAAAAAGTGTGTCAGTCTTTTCCTTATGAATATTATATGATCCAGTCCACTTTGAGTGAGTTGCTTAATGGGATAAAACAACATATTATGGTTTATTTGCATACCGCAAGCTCTATTCAAAGTAACTGAATATAGGACAAAGTGCACATGCTGATACGTTAGTTGCTGTGTTTTTCCTGTTGTATCTCTGTCACCATGAGTGAAATCGGTTATTTCAGAGTAATTTTGAAACCTACCCATCCTTCTCTGTTTCCTCAACTTTAGTGTGCTGTGTATGGCTTTGAGACGAGAGGCGTGGGCTTATTCATCAACAGATGTCTTTCAGGTGGTTAACACTGGGCGTAAAGCCCACATCCGGCAGGTGTTGATTTAAACTCAATCATTTGATTCAATTTCTGACAAAAACATATATATATATAGATAAAATTGTTCTGAACTTACAGAGACTGTACACAGAGAAACATTTCTTTCCCATCATCTCAAACACTGCTACTCATATGTGTTAAGTTGTAAGTATGTGTATATTTTAGGGAAGTGCGTGACTGGACAAAGGAAGTTAAGATATTTCCCAACTAGGTAACAATGTGATTGAAAAGACTTTAAAATCAATGACAGCTTACTTATCTATCAATGTTTGTGTTGAGTTTATTGTTAAGAACAAGGGGTCTCAACTGCTCTAGTCTTACAACCCATCCTCCTTAATGAGTAACTGTAACACAAATTTCTGAAAATATTCAACAATTTTGATGTACTGAATGAAAATGGTGCAGTTTTAACCTTAGATGTAACATGAAACTGAACAAAGAGACAAGCCTAAACATGCATGTAAAAAATGCAACATTAGCCAGATGTGTTGCTGCCATCAAAATCAGCCAATTAGCCAGCTAGCTAGTTAAATGAAAATTAAAGTCCCCGTAAAGTGATAAAAAAAAATCTTTATTTTAGGTTTGTTGAATGACAGGCTACTGCGTTATGAATCACCAGGCCAAACATCAGTCCTGAAAAACATCTCTAAGTTTATAAAATTAAGCTTCAGAATCATGAAAAATGAGGCAGTAAAATCAGCATGTGGTGTGAGCGTGTCGATTGAAGGAGCTGAAGCCCCGCCAATTCAGGAAAATACGACCCTCTCAGATTTTGAAAAATGCTCCTGATCAGAGTGCAGCTGCCTAATTTTTCATGATTTTGAAGCTTATTTTTTATTAACTTGAAAATGTTTCTCAGGACTGGCATTTGGCCTGGTGGTTCATACAACAAACCTAAAATAAAGACTTTTTCATCACTTTACAGGGACTTTAAAGTTTATAACAAAACTGATAAGTCTTACTACTGTTTAGGCTGTTTCTACCCTATCCTGCACTGTAAACCTAACCTTTCTTCGAACCCTAACCGGAAGTGTATCTTTTGAAAGTTTTTGTATTTCCATCCTGACAATGGTGGTCTGCAGTCAGACAGCCTTAGAAGGATTCTGGGCTTTTAAGAAAACATTTGTGACTTAGGCCTTGCTAACAGGCATGCTGGGAGAACATGAATGCCTGTTTCCTTTTACTCAGCTTCCTGTGATCACAAATTCATTTTGGTTGTTTTCTAGAGATCATGATAAATTTACTCATTATCATGGGATACCCAGCCTTTCTATTGCAAGATTATGAGATATGAGATTGAGATCAAGAGATAATAACCAAATTTACATGTGGTCATGTGTAACATAAAAGTCCACCCAGGGCTTCCGTACATTATAGACTCTTTGCCACATTTTTTCCCAGGCACATATCGAGACCCCCTTTAAACAGCTCTACAACCCACTTTTGGGTGAGTCATCAGGACACATGTGTAACAGAGCCTGTAAAATGTATGTGCTTTTTCTGACATCCTGCCATGACCAAATAAAAAACTTTGAGAGTGGCTGATAGGACAATAAATGTTTGGATTTTAATGGACTACACATGCTGTTAAAAACTTAATTTATTTAACCACAACCTGCTGATGACTTAAGTGATCTCTATTTCCGTATGCTACAACATTTACATTACAGTGACATTAACAGAAATATCAATGCATCTATTATCTGAAAAACAACCAGCCTATATTACAGTCCCATTAAACTCAATCAAAAATGCCAAAACTATCACAATAATAAGAAAAAGAAATTAAAGAGCATTTAAGCACGTGTGTAGATTTTTTAATACATACCACGGCTCTGCTGTACTGGTCCGTCACTGGCACTGCTGATGTGCTTCCAGTTAAGGTGAAAACCATCCACAGCACAACACCCAACTCCATCCCAGTCACTGCAACAACAGAACGCTCCATTGTCATGAACTTATCGTAATTCTAGAGGAAACAGACATTTCTCGCTTCTCATTCCTTAAAAGTATCCCAAAGAAAAGAGAAGTGAAACAAAAGCTCACCGTTGTTTCTCCTCTTCAGTCTCTCTCGGGACTAGGCTGGGCTAATCGATCAGTCGACTCTCTTTCACTGTCTTCCTCCTCCCCGCCGTCTCTCCCCCTCCCTTCTTCCTTCACAGCCGAGAGAAACGTCTTCATCCAGCCGTCAAGATGCATCAACGCATCATCAGGAAACGTCACAGGCTGCACTGGCACGAGCTCTTACAGGTAGCCTACAGATGATGAGAGGAAAGAATGGCGCCACAAATCTGACCTGAGTAGAAGTAGGCCTACAGTGGTCAATGCTGTTCCCAAGTCATTTTAACCTAAAAGTCCGGAATGACTGCCACTCAGACCGTCTTCATTCAACACTTTAGTACCTGTGGTATGTAGGGGAGACTGGGGTCGGTTGTAAGACTTTTTTCATCCTTTTGTATTGTTGGAACTTGTAAAGTCATTAATTTGGCAAAGTCATGAGGTTAAATCGTGAACTGAAGTGTTCAGAAAATTTGCAGTTGCTGTGCTATATGAACAAAAGTATTTGGCCACAGTTAATTGAATAATCGAAAAATTGATTTCAAGTGTTTCACTCAGACCTGCTGCCCCAGGTGCATAAAATCAAGCACCTAGCCTTACAGTCTCCATTTGTTAACATTTTATTTTAATACAAAAGCACTCAGTGACTTCAAGCATGGTACTGTGATGGATGCCACCTTTGCAATAAGATGGTTTAATGTTAAATTTCATTCCTGCTAAGAAGTGTGCGGCTACTGACCGTACGTTAGGGTGGCCATTTCCACAGCACAATAAGGAGGACACTTTGCAGCACTTACTGAAGCAAGAATAATTTCAACAAATAGGACTCTATTCTTCACCACAATACAATTTTGTCCATGATGCTGATAGTATCATGATACAGTGATTCTGAGATACTCTACCTTTTGAAGGACAATTTGATCCAGGACCGCCCCTGGCCAAAGTGAGGCCCTAAGCAGACTCTGATATGATCCCCCCCATCGCCCAGACATACTCACTTAACAATACTCAAAAGTATCTTAAAGTAACTAAAGAATATATTACTACAATAATAAATAATACAAGTCTTTGCAATTTAGCCTGAGTTTTAAATTAAAAAAAAAAAAAATGATCTGGATCATTCCCAAAATCTAATCAGTTCTTCCTTATGCCATTTCTGACATTTCCTGAAAATTTCATCAAAATCTGTCCATGACTTTTTGAGTTATGTTGTTAACAAACAAACAAACTAACTTACAAACTAACTAAAACCCTGCCGATCACATAACCTCCTTGGCGGAGGTAACAATGGTAGAACATACGGCCACCCTACCAACAACATATGTCTCAGAACTTTTGAAATAAAATCAGATTAAACTTCCATTTAGGGATACAATAAGGGTTAAGGTAAAGGTGAGGATACACAGGAAAATCTGGCGAGTAATTTTTTCAGAGTAAAAAGTATTTTACTCAAAAATAGTAAAATTTACTCTTTACTGAGTATATTTATTACCGACCACCATGAGAGTTGGAGTAAAAACACAGAGTAGATTCTGCAGGAGTAAATCTTTTAACCACACCCACTTAAGATTCAACTCAGCTGCCATCACTCATGGACGGTCACAGCTGCAGCTCGTTAGGTGTCCAAGCTGCAGATAATCCTTGGCAATCAAGATCTCCTTACCTGGTGATGAACCTTCAGACATCTTTGCACTACAGCTTCTAATCAGGTAACTGCTTTTCAACCTTTGATAACTTTGTGATTTTTCAGTGATTTTTTCAACCTTGTCTAACTCCACTTGTCTTCTTTTTTTGCAGTGTCTCCATCACTCTACCAGTGAGTCTGCAAACCACCAGCCAGCTCACCATCATTTGCACTGATGTTGTCAAATAAACTTCTTTAACTTTACCACCTTGTCTCATCCTCTGCTCCTGAGTTCTTGTCATATGTTTATCACAATTGTTTCTGTAATACAAGAACATTATTCCTAATATGTATAGGCTTAAACACCTATTTTGTTGTTACGCCATTTATAGGTTGAAAGCCAGAATTATCTATAAGAATATAGAATATAAGAGGAAAATGTAGCTCTCTCTCTCTCTCTCTATATATAGATATATATATATCTAAGAGGAAGATCAGTCTATTTAGAGTAAGATACAGCTCTATATAACCATTAACCAATTCTATACGGAGTAGAAATTGTTCCCTATAAGGAATAAAAACGAAAGGACTAAATACAACACTGTATTGAGAAAAAACAACTCTATGATGAATAAACTATGGTCTGGATTACTCTGTAGTGAGTACAATTGCTGTAGAGTTGTTTTTATTTTGTTCATTGTGGAGTATAAAATCATCATTTAGAGTTAAATAAAAACCACTCTTTAGAGTAAAAACAACTCTGAAAACATTTCTCTGCTAGCAGAGTGAACTTTACTCCAAATAGACTGGGACCAAGTGTTATGTTTTTCAGAGTAAATTTTTACTCAATTTGAGTAAAAATTTACTCTGGTAAATTTACTGTGTACAAAAAGTTAAAAACCAGACCTGCAAACCCTCATTACAAAATGTTTGATAATGCTGAGTAAACAGTCTGCTTGATGAAAAAAAAAATTTTGTCCTCCATGTAAAAATTTTAACGCAGCAATTCATCAGTGTACAACACCTTCCTCTGGTCTTCCAGTGTCCAGTCTTTTTGCTCCCTCATTAGTATGGTTTTTAGCTATGCAACATGATTAACTTGGATAAGCAGCCATACCAGGAGATTGATGACTGACAGTTGCTGATAACTGTTTGTGAACTGCATGAAAATGTTTTTCTTTGGAAAACAGAGAAATTTGCCAGTGATCCAAAACTTTTGAGCGGTAGTGTATATTTATACACACACACACACACACCCACACACGATAGAAGGTGATGAAGCTGCATTAAGCTGGAGAGTAGCAGAATCTCACATCATTCAGTCCCATTATTCCAGTGGGTTATTTTCTCTCTCTCTGCAAAGCATCTCCAGTATTATTTTTTCCTCTCTGTCCCACCCTCCCTTCCCCCTCTTCCTCTCCCATCTTTAATTTCTGCCCATCCTCCAGGGATCCATGAGGCAGGCCATTAGCACAAAATGCTGCCTGCTAATGGTGGTCCAGTTTCTGTGATGTCCAGTTCATGATGCTGCACCAGAGGAAGACATTAAGGTCCTTCAGCTGTCCAGCATTCAGCGTTGGTGATAATGACGGATGTCTTATCTTCACTATTGTCTGGTTGAAGGCATGAAGTTAAAGTTGAGTCTCACATTCAGTTGACAGAACGTTGGAATTTTTTTTGCTCTTTACATGTCTCTGAACCTAACCATTTTGACATCCTTTCTAATGGTTGGATAATGTACGATTTTTGTTTTGTGTTGTTCTGTATAGTTGTTTCTGTATTCGTTCACAGGTTTATGTTTTAATACTCTTAGCTCAAGACAATGCCCCTCTAGTTTGCAATGTTTTTCTTTAAAGGTGCTAAATATTTCCAGTAACAGTTGTGGACATACATGGAAGAGCATTTCAATGCTCCTAAGGTCCAATCAAACACCATTTCTTGTACATGTGAAGTATCATAGTTATGCCTTTGTATTGACAAACTGTATCCAAAACAGACTAATACTGATGTGAAAGTGTGTGATTTCACAGCAAGTTTTGGCCTTGCGAAAGCAAAGAGTCATGATGTCTAAACAAGAAACAGATGCTTCGCATGCAAACCTTCACAAAGGCTATGTTTGCGCAATGATTTAAGTTGATAACCATAATCTTTTGTCACACTTTGGAATTAAGTTAACACAAAAACAAATTTTTGAGTGCCTGAAAATGGACAGCTTTAAAACAAATTTCAGAGTATAAACTTTCAACATAGTCTGGCTCACGGTCATAAACAAAGTCTCACAGTTGCATTAATGAAATAACCTCATTGAAAACATCACAGGGCAAACAGCATTTTGAAAAATACAACAGAGAAAAAGGTCAGAGGTCTAAACCAGAGGGTAAATTATGTACAGACCAGTTTTAGATATATATTGTGAATGGCAGCTCACTTTAGCTTTGTCAGCTTTAGCTATAGCTAACAAAGCTATGCTTGCTACATAATGTCACTATGTTAGTAAATGGAGCTAAGTAAGCTTCAACAGCATGAGCTTTAGCAAACATAGCTAGAGCTACATAGCTAACATAGCTACATAGCTTATGCAGCTAACATTAGCTTCATTCATATCCTTCAACTTTGTGAGTTGCACTTTAAAGAATGCCCCATTTTGTTCTGAAATGTCAAACATTCAACCACTAAAACTAATTTTTCTGTTCAGGAATGGCAGTAAATAACTATAATTTGACATCTTAATCAAGAAATAATAATGGGCTTTACTATTTTTTATGTTTTTTTTTTTGGTAAAACAGTACGTTCGAAAATTCATGGACAACAATATTACCATTTTATCATTAAAAATATTATTTCACTTAAAGAGCTTCTCCATACTGATATATTAACCATTACAGAACCATAAACAATGATTCTGGTAATTACCAATGGGCAGCTGTGTCATAAACCTTACAACAGTTGGTGGTTGTCTAATAAGTTTTTGAAGCACTGTACATCTCACAAATTCTGTCATTTATTTTGTGTCTTTTGTTTAGCTCCCAGTCAACATTTTGTCCAGATTTACTCGCCTTGTAGTTTAAGGTCATTCAAAGCAGGGGTTCCCAAACTTTCAGCTTGGGACTCCAAAATTAACAGTGCTAAAGACTGGGGACCTTCACTACCTCGAGGTTAAAACAGTTAATGTAACAAACAGGTGGGTGTAAACGAGATACTGGACCATCAAACTGCATTCCCATTGGGGTGGAACTGATATTCCATGGAATACAAAAAAATACACAGTAATTTTCGGGGCACAGATGAATATAAAACTGCACCAGGAAAAATAAATATTAGAAATCTCTAAAAAAGTTAAACATAATAGATTTCACATCATACTTAATTGACCAAGATTCAAACTTTTATTCTGATGAGGTGGTAATTATGTCAGAATACACATCCGTTAAACATAGATGTCATCATTTAAAGCAATTCTTTGACCCACATGTCCTGTAAAAAATAGAGAACAATAGGAATAAAGACATTGTAATTCATTTTCAATACACACACTTTTATTTTCATTAAAGGGATCCAAGGCCTTCACAAAAGGGTTGACTCTTGGTAGCTATACAGTACTAACACAACGCACAACAACAACAGAAACAACACTTGGACTTGTGTGATTGAGTGAAAAGACAAATAAATAAGAGCTGAAAGACGTTTCATATGAGATTAAACTGAGATGCATCAACAGAACCCATAGTTGGAGGATGGTGAGCAGAGCTTAAAATCCTGCCATTTACAATTATGCTTTTTTTACAACACTCCATTCATTTCTGCAAGTTACTGATTGTCTATAGACGTTTGTTTTTGGTCATGCACAGTTGATAATGTCATTGCTATTGTATGAACATTAATGTAAATATTTCACAGTTTTCTGCCTGTATTAGGTCTCATCTACCTCCTGCTTTGATTGTCTTGCAAGTTTTTGCATTTGTAGTTTTTGTGCAGTGTAAAGATGCATGATTGTCTGCCTGATAGTTCAGGATGTTTGTTAGAATCCCTGCAAATCCAAGTAAATATCTGTGATATTCCTGTTTAGTATGGAAGCCCTAAGAGGACATGGATTCATACTTTACATTTTATGCAATTTTCCTGTGACTCCTAGTACATTTTGGATGTTAATTTGAGATCATATTTTTGGTTTTCTTATGATAATGAACAGAGTAAAAGAAAATGTATGTATGCATGTCTGCTTAGGGTTTCCACAGTTCAGAACAGCTGTCTGCATTTTAATACAAAGGGAAAACAAAATTGTTTACCTTCGATTTGTGGTAAAACATCTGTTATACCAGTATTTATGCAATAATTCAGGCGATATCTGATACTAAAACTGATATGGTGCATCCTTAATAATTTGTGCTTTGAGGATGATTTGAGTCCACAACATGCTACATTCTTCCCTCCAATAATATCTGACAATATTCCACAGTTATCTTCATCATACACAGATGTCTGTACAAAAATATGCAGTATCAGTCTTAGTGTAATGTTGCTGGCAGGGTAGGCAGGATTGAACTTTTTTTTGGTCGTTTTTATGTTTTAGTAAAAGTGATTGCCATGAGCAAGTTTTCACAGTAGCCTCACACAGCGAATGCTTCGAGAACAAACTTCATATCACAACATTATTGAGCTGCTCGAGTAACAAGAAACAAACTGTGGTTACACCTCACAATGGAGACATCTGCTGGAGTTTACTTAGTACAACCAAATCACTGACTCAAGCACTTCTCTCTGCTTGGTTTATCATTATGACTGTGCAGATATTTGATCTCACTTTGAATTTGTTTCAATCATTCTGGGAAACAACTAAAACTCTTTGTGCAGAGAGCTTCCAGAAAATCACATCCATTTTTCTTACTGTTACTCAGCAGTCATCTGTAATCTCTTTGGATTAAAGGTATAATAGGAGACATTTAAAACATTAATGTAGCAGATATCAAATTAATCCTAACTGCTTAAGTATTGATGGTACAGATGGCCTATGGCAGTGGGTCCACATGTGACCCTCTTCCTCACTCAATGATGCCCGAAAATCATTTCAAATATCAAGAAATTGTTGACATGAATAAAACATGATTATATCTCCCATGAAAATATGAAAAATAGAACAATTTCTATAATAATCTTTGATTTTTTGTATATGTGAGGTTTCTCGCAAGAAACTAGAGTTAAAATTGGATATATTTACTGCTGTAAAGATCTTTATTACATGCATCATTAAATGCAGGAAGCGGATAAAGAATTATACACCACAAGTGATGTAAAAGTAGTGCTGTCAGTCAATTTAAAAAACAATCTAATTAATTATAGGTTCTGTAATCAATTATCTGCCAAATATCGCATATCACTGCCATCGGGCCAAAACCTCCTATCTCCAAAAATCACCACTTTCCAGGGAACACTGCACTTCTCAATCAGTTTTAATGTTGAATTATGATAGTCTTGGTCTTTTTGACACTTCTTAGTGGTTTAAAATGAGTAACAACCCACTGACAGTTGTAAAGCGGGACAAATGAAAATGATTCATGAAAAAAATTTAAATGATAAAAAATGGAGATAAGAGGTTTTGGACCAAGGCCAGCTATAAGTTGAAAATTGAGAAATACTGTAGGTAGACAAAGTAATAATAATAACAATAAAACAATCAGAATGGCCATGCTTCTGAATGCCATCAAAACCTTTTATTAGCTTTTGAAACAAAAAAAGTGGAAACCGAAGGCAGACTTTCCACTTACTAGTCAATCTGGGATGGTGTTAATCTGTGGAATATGAATGTTATCTATAACTTTATAAAAGTTAAGAGCACAGAGAATTTTTTGCACGTGTTCCAGTTGAAGTTACAAAGCTACTCTAGCCAGTTGTGTGATAGCATCCAAAATGATTAATCGGCATAAATTTTTAGTTGTATTTTTTACCCCTGTGATTAATCAATCAAAATGAATTTTGCATTCAAAAGCAGTTTATATTGGCTTAAAGTTCAATGTTAAGCTGATTAAATGAGGTGCTACTATTTACATTTGAGTTATAAATAAAAACATTTGTTTAATAAAATAACTAAAACTAAATATTTGTTCATTATGTAGGACTACTGGTCATTTAACTTGCTAAATTAAGAGTATCCTGCTTTTTTTTTTTTAATTTGGCCCTCTGGCAGTGACAAAAAATTATGTGGCCCTTTGAGTAACCAAAGTTGCCCATCCCTGGCCTTGGGATTTGGTCACACCACACTGGCACAGTCGGACCACGCTCAAGTCCAGACTGTGGCTCCTTCTCCCTCCATCTGCCGTCATTGTTTCTGACTATATCAGCTGTCTTTATCTATAATAAAAGCACACCAACTAGATGGCCATCCATTTATCTTTCCTCAGAGGCTCAAACATGTTTCGTATGCTTTTTTCATTTAAAGTCTTCTTACCATTAGCCCTGCCACATTTTGGAGGGAAAAAGGCAGACCTTGCCCAGTCATACATGCTGCTAGCAGTGGCAAAAAGTTCCATCCAGAGTTCATTTCAAAGCAGTGTAAATTTTGCCACTGTATCAAATTTCAGTCTTAGGCTTAAGGATAAAATGTCCAAAAGTTCTAGTCACATTTTAGCCATTTCTACCATTATAGTTATAGTCAACAAGAACTCAAACACATTTTTTGTCCAGTTTTAGACAATAAAAAGTTATTACATTTTAGTCAAAACTTTTTTTGTCAAAACATTTATTTTCTTCCCTGAATCTGGTACAAAATCAAACTTTTCTATGCACTCTGCAAAACCTGAGATCTCTACCTTCTACAGCAAAGAGGCAGGGAGCTACAGATACGTGGTGTATTGATAGATTTACCCACAGCGGAGAAATATCATTAACTTTAAATGTCCAATGAAAACTACATTGCAATTTAGTCTTGTTTAAGTGTCCTATACAAAGAACTAAACTTACATTTCACCTGAGTTTTTGTCATTACAGATCTATTTTTAGTTTGTTTACTTTATTTAATCAACAATCGTGCCTTTTATATGCATGTTGAACAAAGAAACACACTAGATTTATAGAGTTTTCAATGCCGACTGCCATTTTGGGAAACGCACTCTGGGCAGTGATGCCATCTCGCTTTCCTTTTTACAGCTTTTAGACTGAACTCATCTCAGTCTACTTTACAGCAATTCTTCTTCATTGTCCTCCTCACTTAAAACTGTACTCAGGCTTGAAATTTGAAAGGTTTTAAAGATGAAACATCACTGGAAGGGTAGTGGTGTTGCATGACTGCATTGTTCTTCATCCTGAAAACCGTTTACATTTCAAACCTGACTGCAGGCTGAATATAAGTGAGAACACTCTGTAAATCCAGCACTACATCGCTGCCTAAATCCACCTCACACTTAATTCTTGTGTTCATCTCTACCTTATAATGTACACAAAGTGAGTGCAACCTGATATTACTAAGTAAATACCAGCAGCGTTACTGTCAGGTGCAACCAAAGCTGCTCTTGGCTGATTTTGTAAACATTTAATGCATTTAGGGGTCTTCAACTCATCGAGGCCCCTTTTTTTATCTCAGTCCTGTGCCTCCTTAAAACCTGTTTGTCCCCATATTGTTTTCTTGACACTTTTTCTTCCACCCCCCCTTCTCTTCTTCCTCCTCTTACTTCTCCTTTTCGATTGTCTGTTGCTCACTGTAGTCTGGCCCAGTACTGACCCAGGTTATGACTCATGCTCTGCTGCTCAGTTCCTGGTACCTGGACTGGCACCGAAACGCCAGGGGATATGAGCCCTGGGAGGAACAGACAACAGAACTGTGAGTCAGAAAAAAACAGGTCAGCTCAGCGTGAATGTCAGTAAGCAGACAGAGATAACAGACAGATAGAGGTAGGTGTTTATGTCCGTGTTAGCTCACCGGTGTTGGAATTGCCTGAGGATGGGGTCTGCAGGTGAGGGGAGGAGTACGCCGAGGAGTCAAAGCTGCGGGGGGCAGAGGGGGAGGGAGGTAACATGCAGGAGTAGGAGGAGGCCGACTGAGGAGGAATGGACTGAGAGAAGAAGAAAGAGAAGATTAGACTCATAATGAAATGGAATTAAAGGATAATGCTCATTAGAAAGTGACTGCACCATGCTCATTTTGAGACCATGATAGCACTTAACCACAAGGTGGTGCTATAGTCACACTGCATTCCAGTAAAGTGCAGCACAAATCCTGTGTTTTTCATATGTTAATAATGACAAATATTCTAATCTTTACTTTTTAGAAGATGATTTTTAAACCTGAATCAAGACTAAAAAAAAAAACAATACTGATTCCAGCAACAAGAACTCAAACATGAGGAACCCAGCATCCAATCTAGGGAAATTTCTTGCTTTTAATACCCAGAAACTGGCAGTGAACTTCTGCATGTCCTCTAAATTGCACAAATAAGTTGAGGTATTTAGTTCATGCAGGACACAGAAGTCACACAGCCAGCTGTAATCAGCTGATGGCCAGCTAATCCTAATTATCCCCTCCTAGCTCCCACAGCCAATCAAACTTCTTTCTCTCAATACCGCAGTAATTCTGCTGCTGCTGCTGGCAAAGCTTAACCTCCTGCACCCCAGCCTCCTCCTTTGTAGCACAAAGCTTATTACATTCTTATTATCAGATTCATGTTACTATGGATTCATTGCTTTTGAACTAATTTTATTATATTTAATATGCATCATCATAAACGTATCTATCCATACGTGGGAACTATGCTGTTTGACTAATCCAGGGAGTATTTTTTTAAACAGAGCCTTCACCACCAAATATAAATTCTCACTGCTCCTGTCATTGTTTTCTTTTGCTGTTAATACTTTCATTATTTAAATCTGATTCAGAGCTATAACTTAATTTAAAGCCACAGAAGAGTTTCAGACAATTTCTATACAATAATGTTATCTAACTTTACTTGTTTGTCTTATTGCTGAAATTAAAGTAGGTCTACAAAGATATTTAATCGCTTTCTCACAACAGTATTGTTAAATTGCATTATATGTTTAGTGAATGTTTTCAAACAAAAAATAGCAGGTTACTAAAAAGCTATTTTGAATTTTTGCATGCAGAAAATATTAAATATGCAGTCCTTGGAACAGGTTTTGCCGTATTTCCTGCAGAGGAGCATGTCTCTAACAGTCATGCATACAAAAGTAAAACTGGTGTCATTTAAGTGTAAATCTAAGAGAGCGTGTCCTGACCACTTCTGACAAAAAAAAGGCTTCCTGTTGTGGTTTAAATATTAAAAATGTACTACTGATGACCCCCCCAAATAATGCCTCAGCCTGTAGTGACCCCCTGATTTTTCAGTTCATCACACATTGTTCAGCTTGATAGACTCTGACTGATAAACGCTGTGATGATGTCTTTTTGAAAATAAAAGCAGAACCGAACTATGTAGAGATGACTTTTCTCTATGGAGTGTGCTCTGCCCTTAGCGATGCAAATGAAGCCCAAAAGTTGGCAATCTTTAGTGAGACTACTTTGCTTGCCAGTAATACAATTACACTAAATAAGAGTCTAGACTTGAGGGATTGTTTTTGACATCAACTTTTTTGCCTATTTAAAGAAAGTAAATTTCTAAACTTCAAATCACTTCTTGTCCACATTTTTTCAGATTTTCCTCTTACTTTGTGCTATACATATATCAACCTATCTTGCTGTTTTATATTATTATTATATAATTTTTCATTGTATCATTATTACAATTATGGTTTAAAATTATAGGAAATTTATGGTGGCTTTAGTAGTTCAGTCTGTAAGGATTTGGGTTAGGGAACTGAAGCACCACCAGTTCAAGACTAAGTCTTGAAATTGGTCTAGTAGCTGTCCTCTCTGTGCTTAGTATGTTCAACAACACAATGTAAAAAATGTTCCCTTATTCTTATTATTTTTATAGTTGCAAGTATTTGAGCTATTACATGATTAGTAATTTGTTGTGGACATGATTAATAATATTAAATTGTTTGATAAATGGGCTTAAAATGATATAAAAATAACACATTGTTTACATTAATAGCAGCTGCAGTTCTCATTTTCTAATGTGCCTGATTCTAATCCTGCATTTTTCATAGCCCTGACATTAAAAAGCGTATAACCCTGTTCTGCTGTGTGACGATGACCTGCTTTGCTAAAGTTTGGGATGTGCTGATGATGAATGATGAATGTCCAACCTGGACTCCAGATGAGAAAACTGACAGAGAGCTGTAGCTGGGCAGGGACGACTCAGCCTGACTCAACATGGACCCTGGAGAGAGAGAGAGAGAGAGAGAGAGAGAGAGAGAGAGAGAGAGAGAGAGAGAGAGAGAGAGAGAGAGAGAGAGAGAGAGAGAGAGAGAGAGAGAGAGAGAGAGAGAGAGAGAGAGAGAGAGAGAGAGAGAGAGAGAGAGACATATACATGTGTGATGAAAGCATCTTGCAGTGGAAATGTTGTAATATAGATGTGCTCTAATCATAGACTGGAAGAAGTACTGGGTAAAGCCTGAGTGACATCAGCTGTTGGTTACTGAAGGAGGCCTTTGAAGCCAATCGGTGGTGGTAAAGATACTGAAAACTCTGCGTTAAACAAACTTTTGATCAACCTAGAAATAAACAAAGACTCGGAGCTGAGGCAGGATTAACCTCTTGACAAACAGCTACACTTTGCTAGAATTATAAAAAAATTTACATCAGTACAGTGTGTGCCTAACCTGACATGCCAGATAGATTTGTTTCACACATCCATCTGGAAAACCTACTAAGCGTTTTGGAAAAGGGCAAAGGCTTCGAAAAACTTAGAGTGTGAATGGATGAGCAATCTGTTACATCTTTACGGGCCAATCAGAGCAACAAAACACGTGACATAGCCGGAACCGAGGTGCGCATGCGCAGCTACCGAGGAATAACGTGAACCATGGTGACTGTAGACATGTCAGTGCATGACTTTTGTAGTTTTTTAAAGAAAACAACTCACTGCTGTCCTTTGTTCTTCTTTTAACAAAGAAATGTTGTCAAGTTCTGATAAAACTGGCACTTTAGCAGCATCCATGCTAATGTTTTCCACCATGACGGCACCGGCCTCTTGTTGCTGCTTGCTTACGTCATGACTCTGCCATGCCTGAAAGTACTGCCGTTGTTGATTGGTCCTGTCACTTTCTAACTGGGCCCAAATGGTTCAGACGGGAGCTTTGCAAGATGGATTTGCCAGTGAGAAACAGGGAAACAGGTGGATCCATCTGCTTTGCAAGGTTAATGTGTGCCCATAAAGACTCAAACTTTCAAACTACAATAACTTTCTGCTGTAAAAATCTGCATCTTAACATGGGTGTGTATGTGACCTCAGGTGCTTCTGCAGCCAGCCTCTAGTGGACACTTTTAGAACTGCAGTTTTCTGCACTTCCACACTTGCTTCATAGTTCAACCATGTAGGTTGCTGCAAAGCTCGAATGGAGAAACTTTTATGGCTCTAATCTTCAGAGGATTTCTGAAGAGAGGTTCTTATCTTTAATGAAAACTAACAAAATTAGGAAAATCATGGGGCGGGGCATGACCTGGGGGTTCGGTTGCACCCCAGAAGTGCAGACACTGGGTACAAGTCTGGCCTGTGGCGCCCCTCCTGCATAACATTCTTCATTCTATCATACCTGTGGCCCACTCTATCCACTATACTTTCTCTATAATAAGCAGAAAAAGCCCCAAAACAAAATCCTTTAAAAAAGAACTAGCTCAAGCTGCTTTATAAGTTTGCAAATCTAGCTGAAATAAAATAGAAGATAAGAAATATGTATGTCTGTGTCATATTATTTCCTTCACAGGCCAATGACACCTCACATGACTGTGGTTTTTGTGTCACCATGTTGGCAGGGTAAAATTTGAGTATTTCTCTTTCTTTTTTCAGTTTTTTGCTATTCTTTTGTGTTTTATGGCAAAAAATCAAATGGCTAAATGCAGCCTAATTTAAAGTAAGCTGTCCAAAAACCTAAATTAATCATAGCAGCCATGAAGCTCCTGTGAAGATTTTATAGCTGGTTATAAAAGGGAATCAGTTGAAGGCTGGTTCCACTTTATGACCTAAAAAAGCAAAAAAGACCATGGGCAGGAAGATTGATTATTACTTGAGAGTTATTTTTAATGTCTGAAACTAATACCATGGGGGAGGTCAAACAAGATTTCGAGCACAGTGAAAAACAGATGCTTTTTTGACATTCCTTACAGCAACTGTTAACAATGAGCAATCCACTTGAATGGAAAACAGCAGAATGAAATATATACATAAGAAGAATGGTAAAGAGATATGATCTACTGCTTTGTACCGAGGAAGCGCCAAAATCAACCCAAGCCAAGAGTTTCTTAAATGAGCTAAAATTATCTAAAGCTGAACTGAAACTGAAAATAGAAAGTCAAAACAAGTACAAATTAATGAAAACTTCTGAACCATAGTAGTCAAAACTCATAACTTTTTATGTTAGTACTTTATTTTTAGTGGGCTCTAATTACCTGGTATTTGTATAGTAATAAAGGGAAATGATCTTGTAGTAAGTTGGCATTTTACCAAGTAATAACTCGAAAATATATTAATTTAAAGAAGTACTTATCTACTAATAGTGTATTCATTATCAAGTAACTTCTCAAAATATTGTTGCAATTCTCTGGTTATTAGGTGGTATTTGGCCCTAACCCTACCCCCTTACCCTAACCCCCAAATTCTAACCTAACCCTCGTAATATTGTGGCAGTTCTCTGGTATCAAGTAATTCCTTAGAAATAAAGGGTGAGTTTTCTATAAAAATTGCTTGGTAATTTCTTTATTGCTTGGCAATTTCTAGATTTTGGCCCACTTTATTAAAGTGAGCCCTTCCTAAATAATTTTCAAGTAATTTTTAGGGTTAGATAAGGGGTTAGGCATTTGGGTAAGGTTACGATTAGCATGTTACTTTTACTAAATAATTACCGATAAGAATATTACTAAGTAAATACTATTATTACCATATTTACGAGTTATTACTTAGTAAAATGCCACCTTATCATTAGGTAGTTACCACCTTATTCTTGAGAAAATTACTAAATAATTTCACATTTTCCTATGAAATTATTAGGTAATTAGGACCCACCAAAATAAAGTGCTACTGTTGTAGGTCTTATATAATGTCACTATGTGTGGACTGTAATGATTTTGTAGCAGAGTTGTTCCCCGAGCTTACCTGAGCTGCTGCCGTGCTGCTGATGGTAGACGGATGTGTTGAAGGAGGTGGTCAAAGGGGCTTGGCTCTGTGAACAGGAAGTCACGCCTCCTGACCTCCTTTGATTGCGCAGCTTCTCCTCCCTCCTCCACTTGGCTCTTCGGTTTGAGAACCACACCTGCCAATTAAATATTTCTCCTAATGACTTTCTCAAACATGCATGGTAAAGACTGAATTTTATAAAAAGCACAAAAGCTCTTTTACCTGTATCCTGGCCTCAGGTAGATCGATCTTATTGGCCAATCTCTCCCGTGCAAAGACATCTGGGTAATGTGTCCTTTCAAACTCTGTTGAAGATATTAACTAATGTCAGACACACAGTGTGAGCTGTAATCGAGGATGACAGGACTACTGGAGAGCAGCTCGTCCGATAACCCTTGCTGCGGGCTGTTAGCATATTTTGCATTAATCTGTGCATCTGTCCTTTTAAGTGAATGGAAAAATTCAATCTTCACACGGATGAAAATGCAAATGACCTTTAATGACACTAATTATTTGAATATTACAATTATAATTAATCTGCATGTTGGATCATCACCGCTTAAAATGAGCATAGCTAATTATCTTGCCAGGGAGTACACAAATTCAGGAAGCTGAGATGTATCCTTACAACCATATTTTAAAATATTTATCTGTTGCACTTTGTATCAAATATTTATCATTATGGAACACGCAGAAAGTTCAAATGAAAGGATTCAAGTTGAGGAGCTGCCTAAGCACTCAGGATGGCTCAAACTCAGCCAGACAAGTCCTTCATTTTGGATTTAAATTTTTCTTTCAATCCATTTATCTGTGCTTTGTTTAAAATCAATTTCTGCTTGGATTAAAGTAGAGGCTCAGAGGCTTGAATTACATAAAATCATGACTCAGCAAAATAGGGCCTTATAAAACATTAGGGACCTATTTTATTACCATATTAAAGCACTTGATTTACTCATAATGAATTCCACATCACCAATAATGTTGTGATGATAAGCACAAGCCCCTATTCTACATACTGGTGTTTTTGCATGTCATATATTAATATATATGTATGGCTAATATAACGAGGGATCTGGGACCCCCTAAGAAGGGCTCCAAAGATCTCCAAAGGGGGTTGTGAGGCTTTTTCTGCTCTGAAGTTGACAAAATTAGATTTGCAGACATTAACACACTTATTAAAATCTCTCTTGTTAAGTAAAGCATGTGTAGGCCTATTTTGTCAGGAATGAATCTACAAAACAATTAAAATCAAGGTTGATTCTTGACAAAAACATTTCACCTTTTTTCATGAAGATCTCTGCAGACTGCAGGGAAAAAGATTGAGAACCACTGCTTTATATCCCAATTATATGAAGCCTTTTAATTCAGTTTGAATTTAAACACTTTTAATAATATTCACACAGAATTAGGAAGGTCTGCTTTTAGTGCCAAACACTTGGAATTAGCTCCAGAAACATTTCAACTGGCCAAATTATTTCAACTCACACAACTGCGAGTTTTAATTTTGGATTAATTGATTTTTTTATGCACTGCTTTGCATTTTAATGTCTTAATATTTGTTCATTTGGAAATTCTCTGGTAATAAGGTGGTATTTTACTCTAACCCAGTGAGCCCTCCCTTCAAATATCTAAGAAGAGCTGTACCCCCCCCACCACCACCACCACCACCACCACCCCCACAACCCACAAGAAAAGAAGGGACTTATTACTGCCAAAAATACAGGTCAAATTGAATTGTTTTCAACATTTAAAGCAAAAAAAAAAAAAACCTGCCAAAAACACAAGTGGTATTACCAGAAGACTTTGGTATGAACCATCCATGTGTTCTATCATGATTTTAGATAGAAAGACTCTTGTGTCCCCGAAATCTCTGGTGCACCCCCAAGAGGTCCTGAGGCCCAGGTTGGGAACCAAGGCTCTAACCCTTCAAAATGATCCTAACACTAACCCTTGTAATATTGTGGCAAATCTCTGGTAATTAGGTGGTATTTTGTCCTAACCCCATCACTGGTAATAGTGTGGCAAATCTCTGATAGTAAGGTGGTATTTTGCTCTAACCCTAACACTGGTAATATTGTGGCAAATCTCTGGTAAATAGGTGGTATTTTGCCTTAACCCTAACACTGGTAATATTGTGGCAGTTCTCTGGTAATTAGGTGGTATTTTGCCCTAACCCTAACACTGGTAATATTGTGGCAAATCTCTGGTAAACAGGTGGTATTTTGCCTCAACCCTAACACTGTTAATATTGTGGCAAATCTCTGGTAATTAGGTGGTATTTTGCCTTACCCCTAACACTGGTTATATTGTGGCAGATCTCTGGTAATAAGACGGTATTTTGCCCAAAGCCTAACACTGGTAATATTGTGGCAGATCTCTGGTAATAAGACGGTATTTTGCCCTAAGCCTAACACTGGTAATATTGTGGAAAATCTCTAGTAATTAGGTGGTATTTTTGCCCTAACCCTAACACTGGTAATATTGTGGCAAATCTCTGTTAAATAGGTGGTATTTTGCCTTAACCCTAACAGTGGTAATATTGTGGCAAATCTCTACTAATAAGGTGATATTTTGCCTTAACCCTAACAGTGGTAATATTGTGGCAAATCTCTGGTAAATAGGTGGTATTTTGCCTTAATCCTAACACTGGTAATATTGTGGCAAATCTCTACTAATAAGGTGGTATTTTGCCTTAACCCTAACACTGGTAATATTGTGGCAGTTCTCTGGTAATTAGGTGGTATTTTGCCCTAACCCTAACACTGGTAATATTGTGGCAGTTCTCTGGTAATTAGGTGGTATTTTGCCCTAACCCTAACACTGGTAATATTGTGGCAAATCTCTGTTAAATAGGTGGTATTTTTCCTTAACCCTAACACTGGTAATATTGTGGCAAATCTCTGGTAATTAGGTGGTATTTTGCCCTAAGCCTAACACTGGTTATATTGTGGCAAATCTCTGGTAATTAGGTGGTATTTTTTCCTAAGCCTAACACTGGTAATAGTGTGGCAAATCTCTGGTAAATAGGTGGTATTTTGCCCTGAGAATAAGAACTGGTAATAGTGTGGCAAATCTCTGGTAAATAGGTGGTATTTTGTCCTAACCCTAACACTGGTAATACTGTGTCAAATCTCTGGTAATTAGGTGGTATTTTTCCCCCACCCATACTGTTGTAGTATTGTGGCAGTTCTCTGGTAATCAGGTGTTTTTTTGTTAGTCCTACCCCCTTACCCTAACCCTTATAATATTGTGGCAGTTTTGTTGTCAGGTGGTCTTTAACAAGTAAAGAATAAGTTGCTTGATAATCTTTTTTTTTGCCCTCTAAATTAAAGTGAGTACTTCCTGAATTATTTTCAAGAAATTTTCAGGGTTAGGATCAGGGGTTAGAAGGTCAGGGTAATTGACAGAGAGTTGCTACAATATCATGAGGAGTTACAAGATAATCAGTACATTATTATTATGTTAATACTTCCTTAATACTGACATATTTCTGGTTATCACTTGATATAAATGCCACTTTATTACAAAGTAATTACCACCTTATTCTTGAGAAATGTTTTCTCTTTAATTGCCATGTTGTACACCTTAGCACCACTGAAAATGTCCTTCAATGTGCCTTCTGAGGATTTAAATAAATTAATAATGATGATGATGAATATAATTAAACAGCAAGACTCTATGCAACATTATGTTGTGTTCCTGCTGTGGCTTTGGCTTGTACTCACTTTTTTTCTCCTGAAAATCACCATTTTTTGGGGAAAAACACACTGAGGACTTTGTATCAATGACAGATTCTGTATAAAAGTATCATTTCTCATTGTGTCACTTCATCTATAGTTGACATTATTGTTGTTGACAATGGTAACAAGAATATGGCGACAGTCTAAGTCACCCTAATGAACTGTGAAGTTTCGTGTCTGTTAATGAAGACATCTTCGTCTGCGCTCACAATGCTTAACATCAGTGTCAATTAAATGTCAACGCAGAAACAAAAACAAAAATCAATTTAAAACATCAGAAATAACATCTGAAATGGCAGCAGGATAGTTGGCTGTGCTTGTTCGGCGTTGTATAGATGACTTCATTTACGCAATACAAACATGATTAATTAATAAATATGGCATAATGACAAAAACGATGGCTTCATAAATTAAGTCTGTCCAACAAATTGCTCTAATTGGCCGGGTTATAATTGGCGTCTATGTCAACACATGATTGTTATTGTGCTTCGGCCGTGCACCGAGGTCAGCGTACCTCATTAATGTCATTTTGCACAGAGTGACCACAGTGATACACTTCCACTCGGCTGCACAGTGGACATTGCGTCCTGATTTAGCTCAAGGGGCCCTGCTGCAGCCATATCCAGTCAAGGGTGCCCGTGTGATTCCTCTCAGCCGATATGAAGCTACGAGGGCCAGAGCTCAGTGCACAACATAGCCTCTGTAATGATGCATTATCGAGAACGCTGCTGGAGGCGCTTTGGAGCACATTGGGAATATTTGTGGGGGAATTGCATCCGGAAGTGATTGTTTAAAAATAATGATATATCTGGTGTTTAGTGCATCAAAAACCAGGCATAAAAAAACTGTTAAAGAAACAGATTTTTTAGTTTAATGTCTGTAATTTCTTGTTTTTCCCCACACGTTTGACCAAAAAGCTACAAAAAAAGAAAAAAAACAAAAAAGAGTAAAGACTAAGACCCAATAACAAAGGTGTTGGTAGGGGGGAAAAGCAGCAGGACAAAGCTGCGTCATGACACACTCCTGGAGGGCAGTGATTGGCTCAGAGAGGAAGAGAGCTAGAGAGAGAGCTTGATGTGCGTGCGCCAAGTGGCCTGACCTTTCTCCAGAGCCTCGATCTGCTCCTGCGTGAAGCTCGTCCTGTTCCTCTGCAGCTTCCTCTTCAGCTGCAGCCTCAGTTGCGACTCTTCGCCATCGTCCCTGTCCACCGGCACTCCTCCTCCTACTCCTCCTCGACCTGCTACCCCTCCTCCTCCGCCCACCTCTCCCCCCATGCTGCCCTCTGTGTCCAGCAGACAGCCGTCAGACACTGGCAGGGAAGGTGACAAAAGAGACGTGGGAGTGTCAGAAGAAAAATATTACAAGAAAAGTACTTTTAACTGATGATCAATGAGTTTGGGCATACGTTTAGACCCCCCCTCTTCTCACCTGTGCTGTGTTGCGTCTGAACACCAGTGGGGTCATGGTACCAGTTGTTAGGCCCGCTCCAGTTTGAGCCACTCTGCAGGTTCAGCATGGTTAACTTCTCATACATACTACGAGAATCCCAACCACCATGAAGAGGAAATAAAGGCCTTGTTTCCTGTCACCTTCGACTCCTTCAATCCTTTCTGGAGGGGGCAGGAGGAGGAGGAAAAGAAGAAGGAGGGGTTCATATCGCATGAGTTCACACATGGTCGGCATTGTGGTGAATTAGCCTCATGATGACAGACAGAAATGGAGTTAGTTACACGGCCGCTGTCGTAGCGCATGTGTGTTATACATTGGTACGCTAGTATACCATTGGGAGCTTAAGTACATTAGAAGCCACTCTGAAAGCTATGACATTTATTATGCTACTTGCTTTTAGAGCTATCTTTGCTGGTAAGCAGCACCAGCATGCACATACACACGTTTGCATGAAAAGACACAAACGTGACATCGCACTCACACAGAAGCAGCGAACAAAATGACCACAAAACACAGCCAAGCCAATATTTCACCTCTGTCTTCATAAATAGGAGCAGATACAACCATAACATCATCGTTTTAATTGTTAAATATATGACTAAGTCAGAGATTGACAAAAAATTTTCTTTTCCATCTGATTGAATCTTTTTTTTTTCTCCTGTAAGAGTCAGAGTGACAAATTTGAAACCTAGTGGAGCAGCATGATGTCAAAAGTCAACCTTCACCCAATTTCAAGAAGAAGCTGCAGGAACCACATTTAATTTTCAGTGAAATTTCAGGAATTATGCCGACACTGGCAGTAAAGTAACTTGGATTGGATGCTGTAAGCCTCCACCAAACTCAACATCTCAGAAATGATCCCCGAACACAATATACAAGTAAAAGATCTGCATTTTAGCAAACTTACCAAGTGTCCAGGTGTTATGATGCGAGTGGTCCTGCGTGTTACTTTCCTCCTCCGTGGAACCTTTATTCCCCTGTTCCCCCCGTGTCCCTTGTTCTCCAGCTTTGTTGACAACAACTGTGTGTGCGTAAAGGAGAGAGTAGCAGAGAGATGGAGAGAGTTAGACAGGGTGAGAGAGAGTGAAAGAGGGAGAGGGGGGGCTCTGGAGAGAAATGCGTCTGCGGGCACTCTTGTCCTCCAAGCGATGGAGGGAGAGAGAGAGAGAGAGAGCGAGAGAGAGAGAGAGAGAGAGAGAGAGAGAGAGAGAGAGAGAGAGAGAGAAAGAGGGAGCCACCGAGGGGTGACAAAGTGAGTCAACATCAGTGTCAAGTTTGAACTTAATGCCAGCGAGAGGAGGAGGGGAGGCCGAGAGAGGGGAGCATAAAGCCATGATAATGGAGAGATAGTAGATGATAAATACATGATGGGATTCAATTTTCAGCATAAATTGCACAAAAAATAGTGGTAATAAATGGCACTAAAAAGTGCCAATTTATAACTCAGAAATATGAGAAGCAAAGACAACAAATACACTTAAAGTTTATGTTACAAGGAAAAGACTTTTTATTTAATATCCTCACTTTCCTGTGACTTAAACAAGAGGGCCAAGACTGTACTGTAAAATACTGCCTTTAACAACTCAACACATAACCAGGTAATGAAAGCTTTGATTGGAAATTACTATGATTATAATTAAACTTTAATTGAACTAATTTGACAGAAGCATTTTAAAAATAATGGGTAAAATATCAAAGTTAAAATGATTAGACATGTGTTTTGGAGGGCATTTTCAAACCCTTGTCTAAAGGCTTCACAATGTCAAGGGGGTCTTGACCCCCAATTTGGTAATATTGAAAAACAATATCAATAAATAATTTTTAATGATTTCATCCTTGAGTTACTGGCTTGAAAAAATTGGGCAATGTGTTAAAAACAGTGATTGTAACTGCATTCAGGATCAGATTTGTGTTTTATTGCCAAGTACATTTTTAAAAACATGGAATTTGACTTCTTGTTTGGTGCAAAACAGTTAACAGGAAGAATAAAAAATATTAAGAGGCTAATAAAAACAAATGGCTAGACTCAAATAGATCGTGATTTAAAAAAGGATTTAGTAGCAAAATAAAAATATAAATTACAATGTAAACATTACAAAGAGTATGCAAAAAGGTGCAAAAAGGAGAGACTGCACAGATGTGCAGCTTATAGTGCATTTTTTCTGGATGACTTTTCACTTCTAAAGTACCAAAACGAAGAAGTGAAAAAATATTTCTTAGAAAGATAAGTACTTTCATTCAGTAGGTAATGAAAACAAATAGTGATATTTTGATGATTTTTAAGCTTACGATTGGGTAAATAAAAACAATAACTAGGGCTGTCAAAAGATTAACATTTTCAATAACAATTAATCTCAGGATTTCTGTTGTTAATTGTGATTAATCGCACCCTTGCTATTGATTTTAAAATTCAACAACTTTGCATTCAGAATTGTTCTTATGTCATTTTAGATTCTCCACCATCTTAAACTGCTTTTATAGGTAGTTTTAAGCTTATGTCATAAACTTAACCACTGAAAAAAAGAAGTTGTTATGGATCGGAAAGCAAATAAGGGAAAGGAAGAAAGGTCAATGTTTAGTAACACAATGGGGTGAGCTGTAGTGGCTTAACCAAAGTGTGCTGAAAAGGACAATAAATCATGTGATTTATCGCAACTGAAATAATTAGTGCACTTATCGTGATTGTAGTTAATCTTGACAGACCTAAACATGAAGTTTAGTAAGATTTTTACTTACATATGTTTTGATAATCAAAATAGCACCCAGAACAGAATAACTTGATTTCCTTAAAATGTAATGTTTCTATCAAGCTAAATTATCCTCAAAGCTTTACAAATGAATGCCAAGACTTAGATTGTTTATATCTGACAGTAAATCAGTATCTATCATGTACTGATAATTTCTCTACCCAGAAAAAGCAACAACATATTGAAAGTATAATAACCTACTATTATTACCTACATTTTCTCTTTTTAGCAAACAAATTTACAAAACAAAATTAAATTATTCTCTGTCACACATCATATGCCACTTTTTTGTATTTTAGAACTATTTTTGTATTATTTTATTTTTTGCATTGTCATAAACAAAGTGTAATTGAGTGTCAGACCTGCCTCTACTCCAAAAGAAACTAAGGATCCTCAGAGAGAGATTGAAGATTATGGCATAAACTTAAGCATGGAAAAAGGAACTTGTAATGGATGGAAAAGGAAATAAGGGTAACAGTTGAAAGGTAAATGTTTGATTTCAAAGGGTGCAGATGACTTTGACTTGTCCACTAAGCTAACTGTGAGCTTTTTAGAGTGAAATGAGACATTAGGGAGTAGTGGTGTGTTATTTTACACCACTGTGGCTGCAGGGAGATGCTGCAGTAGCTTAACCACAGTGTGCTGAAAGGGACAATTAAACATGCAGTTCATGTAATCTAAAAAAATTAAAGCACTAATTATGGATTTTCAACAGGCTGGTGCTAAACTGCTGATGCTGCGTTTGAAAATGATGAATAATGCAAGTATGAAAAATGTGGAATAAAATAGAAAAAACTTGCACCACAGTGCTAATGCTGTATCTGAGGATAAGTACAGTTTAAAAAAATAAAAGATACGCTAACTCAGTAACTAATGCAAAAACCACCACACCACACCAATGATATCAAAGTTATTTTCTGAAATTTGTTTAAAATTAAATTTTAAATTAAATGAATGAATCAATAATCAAGGCCCTATTGATCCTCTAATTCATTAATCAAATTCTTGTGTCAGGCCTATTAAAGCGTGAATTGTTTGTATTCGATATCACACTTATGTGGAGTAAATGATCCATCTCTAGCAGCAGTTTAAAGACCTTCTGTAAACATTTTTGTTTGTGCGTAAAGTTCAGCATACAGACTAGAGCATCTTTTCCCAGATCACCTGTGTATTGTTCCCTGGCTACAGAGGTATTGTTCTCCTGCTGTAACACACGGGGCCTTACAGCTGTAGGACAACAAACAAAGGCATTGTCTGGCCCCAGAGCCCCTCACAGAAACCCTGGCCGATAGACACACAAGGTTTGAAGTGAGGCGTAAGTAATGACGCAGGTATGACGGTATGTATGGTCGAGTCAAAGAGCCAGAGCAGAGCAGGGTTTAAATATATCTCTTTGCAGAGGAGAAGAGAGAGATGGAAGATGGAGGCAGGAAGGCGGAGGAGAGAGATAGAGGGAGTGAAGAGGAAGTATGTGACTTTGGGGTGGGTGTAGGGGCTTGGGGATGGGGAGGGTGCCAGCTTGTTTTATTTCCGGTTGACAAGACTTTGCGCTCCCTTTCTCTCTGTCGCTCCCTCTCTCTTTCATACTCTGCTATTCTTTCTCCGCTGCCCCCGTTGCTCCGTCTCCCCCTCCTCCTCCTCTTTCTCTGTTACTTTCCTCCGAGACGTGCCTTGGAGAAACGAAAGGACTTGACAAGTTCAAAGGTAAAAAGGAAGAAGAACGGCAGTGGAGGAAGCATTCAGATGTTTCAGCTGAAGTAAAAAAAATCACACAATGAAAATACTGGATCCTAAATCCAATCCTGCTTCCTATATAAGTACACCAAACTGCACTTTAAGCACAATAAATTAGCACTTATTGTCCAGACTGATTACGCATCATTATCACTGGATCTTTGGGCAGTACTGTATTTAAATTGCTGCAGGTGGAGCTTCTTAAAAGCTCCTGTGAGGAGATTTTAACTGGTTATGAAACAGACTGAAATTCACAAGGATGCTTCTTCGTGACCCACAAAAGCAAGTAAGACCATCAGCAACAAGACTGATCATTTCGATAGGTTTATTTTTAATGCTGATAACAGCTGTCGCAGTGTAGGTGTCAGATAAAGGAAAAGTTTTTTTCATTACATTAACTAGAATGAAAACTCTCAACAAGTGTTGAGATTTATCGTTGCACTTGTAAAATACTTGTATACCTACAGGACAAGTTCAGCAAAGGAGTCACCAAAATTGCTGCAATCCACAGGAGCTTTAAGCTACTTTATCTAATGTTGGGAAGGTCAGTAGAGATGCAACAGTTGACTCAAACTGAAAATGTGGAATTTATTGGTAAATACAGAGTGTCTAAATTCCAACACCAAGGGGCTCTCAGTCACAACAATAACAAAAGATGATTAGTAGGGAGCGCAGAAGGTCGAGTGGTTTAAGTGGCTCTCTTCCCTGTTTCTGAGTCTATCCACTGTCCTTCCTCCATCAAATAAAGGCATGAAAAGGCCCAAAGTAAATCTTAAAAAAAAAAAAAAAAAAAGATGATTAGCAGAGTACAGTTTTGATATTTGTTAGTTCCCTTGTCTGACACCACCCCCTTTAAAAAAACTAGAAACAGTCCATTTTAAACTGATGTTCTGGTCTGTTAAGTAGGCCTTAAGAGGCATCATCAGCATCAATTCAAGTCTGTTTCATAACAAGCCAAAAGCCCTCACAATAGTTTTGAAAACTTCATAAACCACATATACATCAAATATAATGTCCATTAGTCTGAGTAACATTTTAGTAATCTTTACTCTTTCAAGTTTTAGTCTAGATTTAGATGACAAAAACTCCTAAACATTTTAGTTGATTTAAGACTTGAGCACATTATGAACTTACTGCCACCTTTTATTTCCCAGACAAGCATTTAAGACTCTTTCAAAACAGCTCCACAACTCACTTCTGGGTTCATTTAAGTAACATTAATTTATACAAAGGTGTTTCAATGGAAACACCTTTGCATGTTGCTGGTCCGCTCTGAGAGCACCGACCTCGACCCATGGAGGGGCTGAAGCGCAAGAGACTCTCTCTTCATTATTACATTAATTTATATTTTAGCCATCTATAAGTATGGTATGGAAGCCCTTAGAGTAGAATGAGTAACAGTGGTCTATTAAAATAGGCCAAAATAGAGAGTAAGGTCTAGACCTGCCCACATTGTGAAGTGTCTTGAGATAACTTTGATTATGAATTGGCACTAAAATCAAAGATTGTTTGGTTGATAGGAGGACATGCATCCATGCATTTAATGTTTCTCATTTTTTCCTATGTTGACAAGTAAATTTTAGTTATTTCCTTGATATCGTGTTTAATTTTTCTCAATATCTTTTGAGGGCTTCTGTATATCATAGACTTTTTTCTACTTTTTTGCGTTGTTATTATGCTGAATAAAATACCCTGTGATAATAGGTGATGTCATTTTATGTGTGTAATACACCTTTTTATGTCCATGTGGTCATGCTAGACCGACCCACAAAACAGTCTGGCTGCTGACCACAGCTCTCAGGGGCTTAAATTAAAAGTAAAAACCTGAGCTGCAAACCCTTATCACAAATAAAGCTGAATAAATAGTCTGCCTACAAAAACAAAGCTTAACTCTATTAACACACACTAATGCAGCCAAAGTAGCAAAGGCTAAAGCTAACAGAGCTACATATGTAATAGGTAATGTAGCTAAAGCTAACAAAGCTACGTTGGCTATTGCTGCGTTCGCTAAATCTAGACCTTTTTAAAAGTAGTTATGTGAACAGTGGCTCACTTTAGCTTTGTTGGCTTCAGCTACAGCTAACAATGCTACACCACCTTACGGAGTAACATTGTCTGTGTAGCTAGCACAGCTATGTTAGCTTAAACTAAAGTTAACACAAGTAAAGCAAGCCATGGTTTTAGTAACTCACAATAAGTGAAATGGGGATTACCTGAGTGCAGAGTGTTGAATAAAGACACCTGTGTCTGTAAGGTCCAGTCACTGGTTTATCGGTATTCCTGGCTACCATTACACCATGAAGACAAAAGCACTCACAGAAACTCAGAGAAAAGGTTTTTAAAAAGTATAAGTCAGGGGACGGATACAAACAAATTCCAAGGCACTGGACATCCCCTGGAGTTCAGTTAAATTAATCATCAAGAAATGGAAGGAATATGGCACATGTGTAAATCTCCCTAAATCAGGTCGTCCTCACAAACTGAGTGACTGTGCAAGAAGGAGACTAGTGAGAGAGGCCACCAAGACAACTATGACTACTCTGAAGGAGTTACAAGCTTCAGCAGATGAGATAGGGGAGTGCATACAACAGCTGCTGCCCAGGGTTCGTCACCAGTCAAAGCTTTATGGGAGAGTGGCAAAGAGAAATCCACTTTTGAAGAAAACACATTCAGTCTCAACTAGAGTTTGCTAGAAGGTGAAGTGGTGCAGTGGGATAAAGTTCTTTGGTCTGACGAGACCAAAATGCCAAAAACGCCTTACACTACACATGACCACAAACACACCATCCCCACTGTGAGGCACGGTGGTGGCAGCATCATGCTGTGGGGATACTTCTCAGAAACCAGCCCTGAAAGGCTTGTGAAGGTAAAGGGTAAAATGAATCCAGCAAAAATACAGGAAAATTCTGGAGGACAATCTTATTCAGTCTGCAAGAGAACTATACTGCTTGGGAGAAATTTAAGTTTTTCCAGCAGGACAATGACCCAAAGCAGTCAAAGTGGTAGTCAAAGCCAAGACCTCAAACCAAAAGAGAATTTGTTGCTGGACTTCAAAAGTTTGCTGTGACAGAGCTTGAGTGGTTTTGCAAAGAAGAATTGATTAAAATTGCAGTGTCAATATGTGCAAGCCTGATTGATACCTATCCAGCCAGTCCAAAGCCAAAGGTGCAACTACTAGATACACTCTAAACCCAAGTACGTTGACTTTACTAAACAACCACGTGGAAACCCGTTGCCCTAAACCGTTTAAGTTTTAATTTGCCATGGAACAAAATAAGTTGAGTTGTGTTAGCATAGAACTCTAACTGGATGTGATGGGTATTGCTCAGCACAGTTACTTTTTGCTGAAAGAAAGCATTTAACTTACGTGGATGTAAATCTGAGGTATTTCTAACTAAACAACTTATACAGTGCAAAGTACTGTACATTCAAATACTGCCATCTCACATTAAACTACTGTGGCAATGTCAGGTGCCTTATGGCCATCATGGAGCAATGTGAGAGGTACAGTGTCAACATATGACCCAAGCCCAAAGTCTGCAGCCCTTCCATTATCATAAAACATAGATTGCCACAGTCAGCAAGAGACCAACTTAGCAGACAACTACAATCATGGTGCAGATTCATAATGGCAGTGGGCAGAGCTTGGATCAACTGACTCTCTACAGTTAGATTAACACTGAATGGATTAACACGGTCAGATAACTCCAACACTGAAGGATATTTACTCTGAATGGAGTTAATATTACACTTTAAGTCTTAAAATCAACATTCAAATGTTTAACCCTTTTCTTCCCCATCACAGAAAAACAACATCATAAGTCATCTCTTCTTAACATGTTGTGAGAACCAAAAAATGATCAGACTATTGCAAACAACTATTATTTAGTATTTACACCCTGCTCCACAAAACATACCAGAACATGTGATGATAACAAGAGAAAGCTTAGGCGAAACAAAACTGGGTTTACAGTGTACTGACTTGAGGAGGCCAAATAGTCACTTACTTTACATGTTTTTATTGTATAGACATTATTGGTTTTCTATTTTCTAAATCAATACACGTGTGTAAAATCCAAAGGGGTGAATACACAGTCATTGTATGAGATTTTTTCTGTGAGTAAGATCCTACCCTGCAAATTAGCAAGTAACTTTATCTGTAAAAAACTGTTTTAATTACTGATTTAATTTGGTAAACAATAAATGTAAGGTTGCAATTTTAGATACAAAGAACTGGAACTTATGCTTTGTGGTTCTTGAGCAAATTTTTCAAAATGGGTGAAAAGGAAAAGATCAAAGGGCAAGCAGAAATAACTAAAGTTTCTGTGAGTAATGTAAAATTTAACCTAAAAATGTGGTCTTAAGACACACCCTCCTTTTTTAGCTGGTTTCCTCTTCTGTTTATCTTTTATTCAAAAACTCCCCCCTGCCATCTTATTGTGTTCCAGTTGTTGGAATGTGGCTTAACCTATGTGATCCCTATGTGCTGCTGAGTGTAATAATGTGTGTGTGATGGTGTGTGTGTGAGAGAGAGACGGCGCGTGCTTCGCTGCAAAGATTCATGTAGCTCCAGGACATGCATTTTTTTTAGTGCATCTTGTTAGTTCATTCCTGTCACCTCTCTCTCTCCCTCTCTCTCCCTCTCGCTCGCCATCCCTCGCTTTTTCAGCGCTGGAGGGGGGGATGGGAAAGGGGGGTGGAGGGGGGCGGCGGCGGTGGAGGCAGTCACCATGGTTACCGTGCCACGACAAATATTCATCAAGTCGTTAAAATAAAAACAAACGGGAGTGCATTATAATTGCTCTTACTGACTGGCTCCTATAATGCGTTCATATATTATGAAGCAGAGTGGAAGGGGCTCGCACACAAAAACCCACTGCAGTGATTAAAAAAAGTTAATATCTGCTGATCAAACACATCCAACACAAACATACTGACATATATTCAAACTTTATGTGTCCAACTTTATTTTCCTTTACCTGTTTATGGAATTCCCTATGAGTACTTTCGTGAGTCTCCCCTCCTTTTTCTCTTTGTCCCTCCATCTCTCGCTCTTCCTCTACTGTTGTGTAGCCTCAGGCGATACTGTGATGTGTCCTCCCTCTGTCCCTCCCTCCCTCTCCCTCTCTCTCTGTCCCTGTCACCTTCAATTGCTCTGTGAAACTAGACACACGGCCTGGGGCAGGGAGGCAGGGAGGGAGGGAGAGAGGGAGGGAGGCAGGGAAGAGAGGAAAACAGAGAAGGAAAAAGAGAGACAGACAGCTCTATAGACAGAAGGAATAAACATTTGGTGTCATGTAAGAGAAAATATTGGATAACCTCTGTCCTGATGTGTGGCACACTATAAAAAACTGTCAAATCTGGTGTTCAATTTTCACAAAAAAAACATTAATAAAATTAAGAAATAGACGATTCAAATACAAACAGAGCCAAATTAGGGCAATATTTGATCTTTGACCTAGCCTGAGCTTTCATGTCTTTATAGCAGTGCTAACGTGTCTAAATCAGGATAACGTGGATCCTAAGCATGTCGGACCAAGTTGTTTCCTTTTAACCGATACCTGTTAAACTGGTTTACTTCTTTTCAAGGAACATGGAGCACTCCCCTTTCACATAAGCACTTGATTAAGCTTCTGTGGAAATTCAAAATAAGCAAAGGTGTTCAAAAGAGAGTCAAGCCAACAGAAGAATGACTTGAGGAATAATGCAAAACACATGGTCAAATAGGATGAATGTCTAAATAAATTTTGATTGTCGTGTTTTCAACATTGAATTGCTCAAATAAATCAGAAACTTGTCAAGGGATCTAACTGGATTCATCTGATTGGTAGCATCTCAAGGGTACCATTTTATTAAACTAATTGACTTTAAATAGGTCTTTAATATCTTATGATGCTGGATTCACATGGGAAGACTTATCCAGGTACAGATAGTCTAAATCAGTGGTTCTTAGCTGGTCCAGCTAAGAAGTTTCTTTTGTAAAGTCAAAATAAGCTTGTTTAAAAAGTGTATCATTACATAAGCCCTGGGAACACACACATTTTATTTAACTCTGTATTAAATGAAAAGATATAAAATTGATGGACATATGTCCACTTAGGGCTTCTGGACATCATAGACTTTTTGCTCATTTTCTTTTCCAGGCACACATTTGGACTTCTTGCCACATTTTTTTTTTCGCACAAATTCCCGACTAATTTAAACATGTCTACTGCCCACTTTTTGGTCCCACCCTTCCAGTTCTGAACCACTATTTTAAAGGATCTGCATCCATGCACAAGTAAATTTCAGATATTCTCCTGAGATCTTGATTATTATTATTTTTATATCTTTGAATAAAAAATGCTTTTTTACCATGCCCACTAAGGGCTTACATACATTATAGAAAGCTCAGGATAACTTATTCATTGTAATTACTTTGTTCGATTTTATACTATGTTAGCGCTTATCTGTTGTTTTATTGTATTCGTTTTTATCTGTAAAGTGACCTTGAGTGTTTAAAAAGGCACTCATAAATAAAATGTATTATTATCATTAGCATTATTATTATTATTACTGTTAGATGCTTTGTTACTATTTTTTTTCCACACATAAACTGACAACCCATTGAAACAGCAACAAGTCCATTTTGGGTCCAAACCCATCAGTTTAGGGCCACTGGCCTAAATGATCATATCAGTTTTGAAGTTGGATTTACATACTTTTAACCATTCATATGTACATATGGAAGGATCTGCATCCATGGAACTTTATTTTTCTAATTACCTCTACCCCTGAAGTAGTTTACAGTTATTTTCTTGCAATACTGATTCATCACTTCTCATTATTATGGGTTAAACTTGCTTTTCCCATATCTGCTTAGGGCTTCTGTACTTTTTGCCTAATTTTTTTCCAGGCTCACATTCCCGACCAATTGAAACAGCTCTGCAACCCATTTTGGGTCAATACCCTCAGTTGAGAACCACTGATCTAAATGATGATATCAATTTAAATTAGCTGCTTTTTTAGACACTCTTTGGTACTTTATTGAAGCCCTGTGGGAACCTGCATCCATGCATTTTAATTTACTTAGTTTTCTCATGATGATGAAAATATCAGTAATTTTCTTGTGACTTTGATTAATTTTTCTAATTATGTCTTAAGATAACATCACTGGTCTTCCTGTAATAAGTTTATTTCAGTCATTTTCTCAAGACATTAACTAAGAAAAAAAGCAGAATTTTCATTCTTTTCAAGCCGAAATCTTGAGAATGCAAGTTAAAATTTGCTTTATATCACAGGAATACCGAGTAAAATAAAGTTTTGGGATACATGTCCCCTTCAGCCTTCCATACCAGTACCACTGTACTTTTAATGTAGGCTATTTCTTGCGAGTCGTTGATAGGATTCAGTTGTTATTGCCTATATTGTCTCAAATAAACTTAAATAAGACATCTAATAAATCAGAATATGGTAGCAGCAGTAGCTCCATGATCCTTTTACTGCTCCAGTCCGTTATAATTCATTAAAAACAGAAACTGACTGGATGTAACTCGGTCGACTTACCCATGTCTAGTAGTACTGAGACGTGTAAAATCGTTAGTGGGAGATAGTTTGATATAAAAGGGATCGCAAAGGCGATCGGATCTTTGAAACACATGAAAAGCTTAACCAAAGTGGAAGAAAAATGTCGGGATTTACAGGGAAAAAGAGGAAAGCACATTTTACCTGTGACCATATCAAGGAGAATCTGATTTGTCCGCGGCAACATTCGTTGAATTTGATTGGCTCAGGTAGATGTGGAGGGCGGGATCAGAGTTTTGATTTGCTGAAAACAGTTGGGCAGCAGTTGAGATCGAGGCGTTTACCTGGAATTAACTGGAAACCCTAGTTGGGCATACCTGGATTCGTATGTTGTCGACGGAGAAACTTACGGAAAGCGGGGTTTAATCAGAATATGTAACTTTTTAAAATTTCTTGTGACCTCCTGCTCCAGTTTAAGTCTGCAGACATTGGCTTGTATATCAGAAAACAAGTGGGTTAGATTTAACGGTATTTATTTAGAAATAGTTTATTTTCGTGTTTCAGAAATAGTTGATGGTTTCTTCTGCTATACGCCTTCTAGTCGCCAAAACTGTGTTAAGCGTCTACAGCTGCTAAAATGTCGCCAAAAATAATTTTTTATGCTACAATTTGGTGCTTAACAGGTGAGTATCAATCCTTGTATCCCCCTCCTCACTGCCTCCGCCATGTCTGTTGTTTCTTTGTCCACCTGTACAACTACCTGAAGCGAACCCTAATGTCTGATTAGCAGTGTAAAAAATAGCTCACTTGGTCAGAATGAATCAGAAATGTCATTTATGTTTACATGCAGGTGTGTTAGCCTCCCACGCCCAACAATGTGGCCGAGCTCCGTTGTTGGAGAACAGGATAGTTGGAGGGTACGACGCCGCGGAGGGGGCTTGGCCGTGGCAGGTGGATATAACGACGCAGGTAGGCTCATAACGGTCCCTGCAGCCATCTTCTCCCTCAGTCCCAGTTCTGCCTGTGGGTAGTTGAATGTGAGGGTTAGTTCAGGTCTTGTTTATCAGACTGACCTGCTGAGAGAGGGCTTTAGCTGTGATGCTGAGGTGACTCACTCTTCCTCTCCCCTCGGCTCTCCAGACAGACATTTCTCGTCATATCTGCGGTGGCTCCATCATCACAAGGACCTGGGTCCTATCAGCTGCTCACTGTTTCCCCAAGTAAGACAAATCTGCTCCATTGGTGCAAAACTTTATACACACTGTAGGTTCAGAAAAAAACAAGGAAAGTTCAAAGAACTAAAGACATATGGTGTCACATTAAGAATTCATGGTTTGAAATGTAACCTTCTCATACAGGTAAACTGTATTTACTGAACCAAAAGCAATTCAAGGCTTTACCACATTAAAGACAATGCATAACACTAGAAACATTATAACACATGACTGAGGAAAAGTTAGACATTGCAGCACAAAATGTATTGAAATATAAAGTCTCAGAGAGATGAAAGCTTATTAAAGTAGGTAAAAATACAATATTAAACAAAACATATTAAAATATCCTTAAATTAGACAGAAAGGTATTACTGCCCTGAAGTTCTGACTACAGTCTTATCCTCCAACAGATAGATTAACCCAGTTGTCTAATCGAAATAGAGTTTGTTAATCAACTCCAGAACATCTCCCTGAGGATTTTGGCTCAGATGCAATGCTAATGATGATGTTGCTTTATCTTAATATAATCATTATCATGGGCCATGTATTGCATATATTTTATCATGTTGTGAGTTATTCTGTGATTCTCAGCCCTAAAATATAATATAAACAGTCTGAAAAGTACTGAGTTTTGCAGTCACTAATGTTTTACTCAAACTACACCAGCTGGACAGCAAGGGTAATTTCTTAAAAGAGAAAAGACTTAAGGGGAACACACAGCTGAGCTTTATGCATTTTTGTGAAAATGCTGAGTCAGTTTAGTGAAACTCTTTGTGATTGCCAGAGAATCTTAGCAAGCAAGCTCCATATAAAAATATTTTTTCAAGATTTTGCACAAAAAGAAAAATGGAAAAAAATAAAATCAAAGGTTCCTGCTTTCTTTTAACAATCCAATGTATCCCTCATCCAGAGTCTTTGCTGCCGAATACTGCAATGTGATGCCAATCTAGCGTTTCCCACAAGTATTAACAATACCTGTCAATTTGCCAATTGAGGTGTGATGTTTTATGTTAAAAAGAAAACTTCACATGCAACCTATTCAGCTTTTTTGCTGCCTCTTGTTGCTGATATCAACAAGTACTCCAACACTCTAGGGCAGTGGGTGTCAAATGGTGTGGCAAGGTTCACCAGTGTGCCTTGAGGCTATTCTAGGTGTGCTTTGGGATCAGTACAAATAAACATAATAACTACAACTATAAATCAACAAGAGATTGTGTAGCGTGTTCTACAGTACAGATATACCGTAAATATGGTGTGCCTTCACATTTCAGCTTGATCTTAGGTGTGCCTTGGCCAAAACACTTTGACAATCATTGCTCGAGCGTGATGGTCACCATATGTTTCTTCAGTACCAATAAACCTCACAAATGCAGCTCACTGCTATAATTAGAGAAAATAGCAAGTGAAATAATTTAAAAGCCAAAATATGTTTTTGAGCATCTTTATAAAACTTTTGATAACTATTGATGAATACTGTCCAAAGAACAGAAACAAAAAAGTAAACTTAGAGAAAAAGGCAGAAGGGGGTTGGCTTTAAATGTGTAAAAGTGTAAATGCAAACACATTTTAATGGATATTCTAATCACCAACAACATCTGCAGCACTAATAAGGGCTTTTTTGTACTTTGGGCTTTTTTTGCAGCTTAGAAGTTGTTACCTCAAATCATGCAATCATTCAAATGTTATTTTTTTTAAAGAATAGTTAAAAAAAAGTTATACTTTCCTCAGTTTTGTATGTTTTTCTCATTCAAAATGTTAATGAAATTAAAATTGTCATTTTGTTCAAAACATATCATCGATATGTCGTATTATGTCATATCGAATTTGCATAAAGTGTCACCAAATAATCACCATCACAATTTTTTTCAAAATTGTTTAGCACTAGTTTTTTCACTGTGTTAGTTACAATATTGAATGATGTATTGCTTGGGTTTATTAAAAAAACACATAAGATGAGGAACTTAAAAATAATTGCTGATATAATCACAATGGTAGGTAAAAAAAAAAAAATCCTAATTAGATGTTCATGAGATGGGTCTATATGTGTTTTTCCCAAAATGTGGAAATGGAATCTGCAGATTAAATGGCCTCCTAAGACCTTGCACATACATACAGTTATGGATGAAAGTATTGGCACCCCTGGAATTTTTCCAGAAAATACACCATTTCTCCCAGAAATTGTTGCAATTTCAAATGTTTTGGTATCCACATGTTTATTTTCTTTATGTGCATTGGAACAACACAAAAGAAAAATGCCAAAATTAAAATAATTTTACACAAAACTCAAAAATGGGCCTGACAAAATTACCGGCATCCTTTCAAAACTGTGCGTGAAACATTTTACTTCCAGCATGCTGCTCATTTAAACTCATCTGTGGCAGTAACAGGTGCTGGCAGTATAGAAATCACACCTGAAGCCAGTTAGAAAATATAAAAGTTGACTTAACCTTTGTGTTGTGTGCCTGTGTGTGTCACACCAAGCGTGGAGAAGAGAAAGAAGAGCTGAGAACTGTCTGAGGACTTAAGAAGCAAAATCTTAAGTTGTCTTAAAATGTTTTTTATTGTTACTAAGTGTAAAGTGTAGTGATGTACTCTGTCCATCAGTAGAGAGCATAATTGTATGAAAGTGTCATCCTCCTTTGGATGATCATGCTATTTGGGCAAAGATATGTAATCGAACAAAACTGTAAACATGGAAAGAAAAAACAAAACATAATACATACATGTGACATTTTCATTGTTTTATATTGCACATCAACTGGAAAAAATAGATATTGGGGACCAGAAAGGAACATTTCCAATGAGAACTTTTAGTGTAAATTTAGTTGATGCTTGGCATTAACAAGCCCTTATGGCCCATCGTCAGAATGACTCCTCTGTACCTCTTTCAGTGATTGAAACCATTTCTGACGGACTGAAGACCCCCAACAACTGACCGACACAGCCAAAACAGATCCTCTAAAACAGATCCAGTGCTGAATTTTCTGCAGAAACAGGACCCTCAGGAGATTTGTGGACAACATTTTTGGTTAAAACTAACTCCTATTCAAAGACAAGGCTGAGCTTTTAAACTCATCAGGTCCTATGAATCCCAAGTAAGTGGGAGAAAATAAAAAATGTATTCACAATAAAATCTCAGGTCTCAAAAGGATAGAATTTGGAAGCTCCCGCCAACACCAGAGGAGTGTTGTTCACTTAGATTATCTGAATGCTTCTGCAAGGCCAGAAACAATAGCTTTTCAGTGTGTCTGACTTCTAACCCAGTTCTTCCGCGATATCTCTAGAATACCTGGACAGATCATCGTCTTATTTAGGAAGAACAATCACTTGGACTTGAATGAGCTAAAAAGGTCCATATTGTAAAAGCTTAGGGTGAATGTAATCTAAAAAAAAAAGGATCCTGGCCCTAAGTCAGACTCAAAACACTTTGATATCAAGGCCAAAGGTAACCTTAATTGTGAGATCATTATATATGGAAAAAAACCTTTTTTGGCAGTTTTTCTATCTTATTTTCATGAATGTAATGTTCAAGGCATGCCTTGATGGTATATTTTTAAATTTGTAGAGAGGAAAAGTCCTCTGAGCCTCCTGGGACCCAGCCCATTCACTTGTGTCCGCTGTAGTGGACATTGAGTTTACATGCTTATCTTTTAACTCTTTTAAGCTACCCTAACAATTCCTGATACATTTTAAAGAGGACACCCTGGGCTTTCCAGTGATGTGTCATGTGTCAGTTGGGATGCTGGGAACATTCTCTTTCTTTCCTCCAAAATGGCCGGTGTAGGAGTGAGCACATTTTATGGAAAGAGAAAAGGTAAGTCATATATTTTGTACCATTTGTCTTTTTTTTTTTTTTTTTTTTACCATGATAATAATTTGTTTTCTTGTTTATTAATGTGTCAGGAATTGTTTATTTGGTATTTAAAGTAATTTCAGATTTTTTTTGGAAATAGTTGCCTTTTTATGAATGTCAATTCTAGTGGACATCAGGGCCATATTCAGGTACTTTGTAACTACATTGTTGTAGGAGACAGAACTGAAGCAGAGAGAATCCTTTACAAGATAGTTGAGTGAGACTCAGATTTGGACCTGTCAGATGATGAGAGAGATGAGGATGAGTTTGAACCAGTGATAGAAGAAGATGATGAAGATGGAGATGATGATGTAGAAGGTTCCGAAGACCAGACAGATACAGAAGCAGACACAGCCAGTGAGGAACAAAGACATATTCCTTTGTGGATCAAAAATGACAAGTATGTTTAATATGTTCAAGTATGTTCAGTTTCAGTATTCAGACACCCTTTATATTATTTTCTTGTATAGCTGACAATAAATTTTAATTTCAATAAGTAAATTGATGATGTCATAAAATGTTTGCAATGCATATGCAGGTGTAATTGATTTGTGTTACATTTCATCATTATTACTGTTTCACCTTTCATTTAATGCTGGTTTTTCTATCACAATAGATTTTCATCTTCATTACCTTGGCTTCCCAACTCTCAGGATGACCCTTCAACCTGTGCATACTGGAGTCCAATTCAGTACTTTTCCCAATACATTGATGAAAAAGTCTTTGAAGATCTGGCTAGATTTACAAATCAAAGAGAGGTACAGTCCAGAGGAGTATCACTGAATACTACTCCACAGGAATTGAAGATATTCTTTGGCATGTCAGTCCACATGGCCTGTCTTGGCTATCCCAGAATTAAGATGTTTTGGGCCCAAAAAACTAAAGTGCCTGTTATAAGCAGCAAAATGTCAAGGGATAAGTTCTTCAAGCTGAGAAGTCCCCTCAAGATTGTCGATGACCTGGCTGTAACAGAGGAAATGAAGAAGGCTGACATTCTTTGGAAAGTCAGACCACTGCTTGACCGTGTGAAGCAAGGCTGTCTAAGTCTCCCATAGTCAGAGATGGTCTGCACTGACAAGCAGATCATCCCCTTCACAGGCCGCTGCCAAGTCAGGCAGTTTGTGCCTGGCAAACCCAATCCTACTGGCCTAAAAGTATTTGTTCTTGCTTCTCCAACTGGTCTGATGCTTGACTTCAAAGTGTACCAAAGAAAGAATACATTCAGGGGCCAAAGACTCAACGTTGGAGCAGCAGCAGTCCTACGTATGGTTGAATTTATCCCCCCAGGAGGTCACTTGTTCTTTGAACGGTACTTCACAACAGTTGATCTCATGGATGCATTGCTAGCAAAAGGCCTACCAGCAACAGGGACTACAGGGACTATAATGAAGAACAGAGTTCCAAAGCTGTGTCGTCTACCAGGAGACAAGGTGTTGCTCAAAAAGGGGAGAGGTGCATCAGTGTCTGTGGTCAGATAGAGTCCTGAGCTGGCAGTCACAAAATGGTATGACAACAAACTGGTGCTGATGGCCTCCACTGTGCACGGCAAAGATCCCAAAGATATCTGCATAAGAAAAAGTCCAGGTCCAGGTAACAAGACCAGCAGTGATCAGACATTACAACAACAACATGGGCGGGGTGGACCTATGTGATCGCATGCTGAGCTTTTACCGCATGTCAAACAGAACCAAGAAATGGACAACACGTGTGCTTACTCACTTCTTCGATGTTGCCATCACTAACTCCTGGATCCAATACAAGTCTGACAGCAAAGCACTTAACCGACCAACAAAAAACACCCAACAGTACCTGGACTTCAAACTGCACCTGGCTGAAGAGCTGATTAATAGCCCAGAACTTCATGCAGGTGAAGACAGTGACGAGAATGAGCCACCAATCAAAATGAGGATCCCTCAGCCAGAGCCATCTGTTCGCAGACTAGGAGCCACGCACATGCCTGAGATGGTTGACATCAGCTATGCAGAAAGATGCACAAATAAGGGCTGCAGAGGCAAAACATACATGAGGTGCACCAAATGCAAGATGTTCCTCTGCATAACCAAAAAGAGAAACTGCTTCCAGGATTATCACCTCTGAAGGAACATGCAAAGAAAAGAATGAAGAGCAACAAAAAAAGTGAAACACTAAGTTAGGCTTGTTGAGGCTCAGCAAATGGATCTAAATGGAGCTGTATAGAAATTAGTTTGGAACCATCAAGTGCTACAAACATTTAATAACAATGGGTTTATTTTGAAAATGACATAAGGCACCATCCGTATGATTAAGCAAGGGAAAAACCCAGCATGGTATTTTTTTCCCTTTAAGTTGAATATATTCCTTTGAATAAAAAAACACTTTCTTCATTTTTCTTAAAATATGTTGTTAAAGCTGTTTTCTGTCAGGTTTTCATTTCTACACAGGGCTGTGGTTTTGCATGAAAATGGTCCCAATGTCCAGTACAGTGGACATGCTGTAAAATGAAAAATAAAAATAATTTTAAAAAAGTCAAAATGGTATGTTGTTTTTTTAGACCCAATAGACAGGAAATCACACAAAAAAAAGAAAATGGATGACACTTTTTTCCTCGGGTCCTAGGAGGATATATTTTCATCTAGCTTTCGTGAAAAGATTTTCTGGCCATCACATGTTTAGAAAAGCAAGAGGAGACGCTCTTGTACTATTTTGTCTTTCTTGAAAATGATGCTACCTGTACGATTTATTGTGGGCCTATGATGTTTCATTGAGGGTAAAGTTTTGTGTCTGACACAGTGACACTGTCTTTCTGTGGTAAACGGTGATGGATGCAAACTGCAGCTTCACATTGCAACAGAGGAATCAAAGCATGAGGCACTTATTCTAGCTTTCATAACGATATCCTCTTAAGGGTAAGAATGAGGGCTATTTGAAGGAATAATTGATTGGCACACAGCTATTCAGAATCTTTTGTCTGAGTAATGTAAAGAGTTTACATTTCCGGTGAAAAGGTTTTCATTCTGTGTCCCTCTGTCTTCTCTCAGTCCGTCAGACGTGGGATCATATTTGCTCTACGCAGGCCGCTACCAGCTCAATGGCTACAATTTCCACGAGTCATCGCATCGTGTAAAGCAGGTGGTGATTCCAAACGGTTACGTAGAGCCTCACAGTGGGAAGGATGTGGCACTGGTGGAGCTGTCCACCCCTGTCACCTGGTCAGATCATGTCCGTCCGGTGTGCCTGCCCAACTCTGGCACCCTGTTCCCCGGTGGGATGCTGTGCTACGTCACCGGCTGGGGAAACATACGCGATGATGGTAAGACTCCCAGATTCCTCACATCCTGACATGTTGCACATGTCTCTGACAAATGGCTGTCTGCTTTTAGCATGAAAATAAACAAATAAATCCTTATCTATATAAAAGAAAATGCTGCCTGGGTTTCCCTATACATTGTTGGTGCGGGCGTTCTGAGAGTAGACAATGCATGATGATAAATTTTAAATGACTGACTCTTTCCTCCCTGCACATATCATTTACAGAACAGATGGCTTATAGAAGCTTGAACTATATGAGAGAATCATTTAGAAATCATAATGGCAATTATCCACATTAAGCTGGTTTGAATCTGGCCTGCAGCACTTTCCTGCACGTCTCTCCCCACTCTCTCGTCCCTGTTTCTGATTCTGTCAATTGTCCTCTGTCAATAAAGTCATAACATGCCCAAAATAAATCTAGAAAATATGTATGGGTGTTTTTTTAAAGCACTCCAAACAGATTTCCTGACCAGTTTGACTCACTGTGTCACCACTTTATGACTGCTACAGTGGTGTTTATCACATGAATGAGGACAACATGAACATAAGCTTGTAGCCAAAAAAGCAGATGATAGCAGATAATGTTTGACAACAGTGATAAGAGCTGAAAATAACACCAAATTGCATTAAATCAGTACATTTACTCTAAACTTGATTTCTTCTGAGGCATTGTAATATTTTCAGTTTGTTCATTAGATATTATGATGTTATATCTGATTGTCAACCTTTGTATGAAAAAGCAACTTTTGTAGATATCTCTGTCATGATTATCAAGCGTTACCCTGCAGTTCCCTCCCCTAGTAACCACTGACTCAAAATCAGATTAGTCCCCATTGGGGGCAGGGCTGTGACTGAACAAGTCACCCCATATTAACTTGACCTTAAGCCAAGGCCAGACTATACAAGATTCTTGTCTGTTAGGATGGTCACTATGTCAGATTAGGCGATCATAGGGCCATGAATTTGTACTATGACTTGACTGGCAGACCCGACAGACTATGCAGAGGTACATGATCAGTCATTTTGGTGACACTGGAAGGAAAAGGGGATGGGCTGGACTACAACTGGAAAGAAAACTGTAAAAAGACAAATATTTACAGTACTACCCTGCATTTGTTTGTCTATCCAAACATTATGAATGGCACACTAGCTTGTTGCTAATGCAAACGGCAGTCACTCACAGTTATTGAGGTGTGTCTGTTATTCCTCGCCAACATTTCTCCTCTTTTAAGTCTCTCATGGTCATCCTTTTGTTGACAGGGCAGGAATGTTGAAGGGAGAGCTTGACAAACTTTTCCTCTGTCTCATAGTTCCTTCTAACAGCACCAACTTCATCACTCCTCTCTTACCTTGCCATTCGGTTTGTTTACATTTGTGACTGCTGCAAAGTGCAGAGGGCTTTGTGCTTTTATTGGTCAAAGTCGCTGATGTCATGGAACAAATCCCAGAGGGCAGGAGAAAATCAAACATGCTAGACTTTTTTTGGGAAGATGTGAGGCGTCTCAGACATGTTCTTGAATTTTGCTCACTATGAGACAACACAATATGAAGCAACATATTTTTAGGAAACCCTATGACTGTTGGATTGGGCAGAAAATGTGTTGTCTGACCTCAGCTTTAGTCTGAAATATTTCCTATAAAAAGGGATGAGATGCACTCAATAAAATGCAGAATAAGCCATATCATTTCACTTAAAAGCAACAGTTCTAATCAGTGAAGTCACAGCATGTTATAATTGGCATTGTTTGGAGGTGCGCATCACTGTGGCTTTATTGTATCAGACCACATTAGAATATCATATAATTCTCTTGTTTGCAGAACTATTAAAAACCTAGTCAAAGTGATGCCGAGTAATGGATGCTTCATCTACAGAAGAAAACAAAACAATGAAGTAGAATAGTAAGTAGGTTCTAACATTAAGATGCTTAAAATGGAAGTTTTACACCAAAAAATATATTAAATAAAACTGTCCTTTGAGCCATGGTATAAAGCAGCCATTAAAGTATGTTTTCCAACGGATTAATTACAGAAATGTAGAAATCTCCTTTTGTTTTGTATTCTTTATTGGCTCCCCTTAGTCCCTCTGGGTGGAGTGGGGACTCTGCAGGAGGTGCAGGTGCCGATCATCTCTCAAGGTTCATGTCAGGAGATGTACCGGACGCACCCAACGGAGCCAGTGGACATCTTGCATGACATGATCTGTGCTGGATTCCAGGAGGGTGGCAAGGACTCCTGCCAGGTACTGTTGGATTGACTAGTTGTGCTGCTCTCTAAAACCAGAAATGAACTATATTGCTACTTTTATGTCCACTTTGAGATCTTTAATGCCACATGAGCTGAAATCTAAAGTCTGTGCCATCTTCTCAGGGGGATTCTGGAGGGCCGCTCGTTTGCCAGATGGTCAATGGGACCTGGGTGCAGGCTGGGGTGGTGAGCTTTGGACTGGGTTGTGCTCACCCAAACCAGCCAGGTGTGTATGCCAGAGTGACGAGCTACTCTGGCTTCATCAGCGACACCATACCAGACATAAGCCTGTATGGCCGAGCGGATCAGAACTGGCCCTGGAGTGCTGCTGTGTTTTTCAGCTGTCTGTCCACTCTACTGCTTCAGCTTCAGAGATAAGATCATGTAAAAGCCGGAGGTAGATCACGCAGCAGGCCAAAATGAAGGAGCATAGTAATAATGTTTGACTTAAGTCCAAAGTTTTTCAACAGTCTAACTCATAAAACTGTACCTGATGTGCACATGGAGCCATAATGAACACGAACAGTAGTATAACCTTTAATTTTAGAAATTTAACTATGTATTCTGAGCTTTGATTCAAAGTAGCTTTGAAAGGTTTGTATTTTAAATCAGAATTATAAGCTGAATAAATTATGTTTTCTGTATTTGAAATAAATTGTTAATTTGATTTGATAAAATCAGGTCAGTGCTCAGTTCAACCTGTAAAAGCAGAGTTTTGAAAGGTGGATCAACAAGTCTCATCTTTTACCTGGACTGAAGCTTTGAAATATCAGATATATTTTTAGAGGGCTTTCACAATACATGATTTTGGAAATGCATTTCCTTTCATCCTTTGTTTTATTTAAAGCCTTCTCTTCAGATGCATTAAGATATTTTTTTTAAATTGTCCTCTTTGCACAAAACCAACTAAACCTTAGCCTTACCCAAACATATTTTACTGTTTATTAAACATCCAAAGACAGAAACAGTGAGGACTCAGGTTTCTTTATTACAAAGAAAGAACAGCATGTCATCATGCTTAAAAAACAGTGCTTATTTTATGTCTAGTAAAAAAAAAAACTAGCTTATAAATTATTTTTATAAGTCTGCACTCAAAGATTTCATGCTTTAAGAAGGTAAAAATCAGAGGCATTGTCTTCAGTCAGGCATCAGGGGGAATTGTATCAGAGAGGATCATGGGAGAGCCGAGCTGCAATTCCTGCTGCAGTGACTCTAGATCAGCTGGAGTCATGCGGTGAACCTCATTCCAGTCAGATAGGAGGGAGGCTGATAGAGGGGCTGAATCATAACTGAAAAATAGCGAGAAAAACACAAAAAGTGTAAAGACACAAAGCTCTAAAACAGCAGAGTCCATAAACAACATGTCTTTATGTCTGCAGCTAACTAAAGATTTCCCTTTTGTAACTTTTATTCTTCCCTGTAACATGTTTGACCTTCTCTTTGAACAATCTGTGTGCAGAGCTTCATTGAAAAGTCATTCATCTCCTGAAAAGGGAAGGTTTCCCTGAGCTCACCTTCAGTTAAAGACATGTACAAACACGCAGGATTTAATAACTCCTCATCCAGTTTGACAGCCAGTCGTGATCATGTTTTCAGCTGACATATATGTAGAGGAAAGCTTAAGAAAAGACTTCTAGGTTAAGAAATATAATGCATATTCATGGGTGAGTTGATGTTAATTAAGAATAAAGTCGTATTTTTATGGTGGGGGGTTGTCTTAAGAGTCTGCAGGGATCTATAAAAAGCAGGTTTAGTCTTAATTCAACTTTTTAGTTCTTGGTTAAGGTTCATACAGTACACTGAATTTTTCGGCTTTGACAATTGCTTCAATCAAAAAAATAAGTTGGTATATGGTTGAAAATGATGGTGATGAATTGTAACTTTCAAGCTAAATACACTGCATTTTAGCCCCCCCAAAATTTCATGTAAAGGTGTAAAGGATAAGGCACAAGTGTAAAATAAAGGTGGAAGCATATATTTGGGGTATTTGTGGATGACACTAAATTTTTTTTAAATAATAATGTAACAAAGCAAGTATTTTGTACCAAAAAGACTTACTCAATTTTCAGACATGGATATCATACCAGTGAGAGTAAAATGATATCATGACCTCTTATGATTCTGCAGCTACAAAACACAGGTCCTATTTAGAGTTGTTGTGATACCAGAATTTAGAATTTTGATATGATGCTAGTCGAAATCAAGTTATATTGATGCCTGTTTTGATAACGTAGTGACAGTAATGGTCACCTGGAGGCTAGGGCTAGGTAATTAATCGAAATTTAGGTTTTATCACAATATGGCTTGCTGCAATTTTCAAATCACAGAAGGTACAATATTTCTTTAATCTTGTGTGTCAAAATACTGGGTTTAAAATTATTTTAAAACTTTAAACTAAACTTAAAAAAATTTGCATATTAAACTGCAATCAGAATGTTGGGGAAAATACTTGAAATGACATTATTTTCAGCCCTACTGGCACAAAACAGGTGAATATGGCTTTTTTTCCCCTCCAAACTGCACATAAAGATTTAATTAACAGTAAACCTGTACCAAATTCATCATTGTTTATAGTGATAAAAGCGAAGATCTTCCTTAACATAATGTATATGGTCTACCTACAAGTAAATATTTCCTCTGAATTATCATTAATAAACCAGAAGAAGTGTAGTGATTCCACGCTCTGTTAGAGCATAACTGCTGTGAAAAATCATAAAATAACATCTTTCTTCATCAAATGATGCATTAAAATGTAACTGCATCTCTTTAACACTGCTGCAGCCTTGGCTTCAGCCTGACTTCGTTAAACTGTAGGAAAAAACTGCCCTCATTGCATTCAACCATACCTGTCCCGGTCGCAGTGTTGCAGCTCTGTGAGTGACTGGTTGAGAAGGTCATCCAGGTCAAAGCCCACACCATAACCAGCCCCGCTGCCTTTAGGGGTCACCGAAAACACTGGAGGGAGAACGTCTTCCACCTGACGTAAAACAAAGGACAGATATGTGGTTAACTGAACTTTGTTCCCTGAAGACTGGCTCAATGCAGGTTTCAGATTGTGACATTTTAGCCTGGTCTTTATGTTAGAAGTTACTTCAGCGCTCTGTCAATACATCCAGTTTCTGTTGTGTAAAAACTCCCTGCTAAACAAACAAGAAGAAAGAAACCTGAGCCACACCTGGGACTTGGAAAGCTGGAGTGTTACAGTGTGAATATCAGGGGCCACAGAAGGTCCCTGTTGTCCAGTATCAGTGAATCCAAGGCTGGGATGAGGCTGTGAGGGAACCCCTAAAGCCCCACACAGAGGGTTTGTGGTCTGTGGCCCGGATTTTTCTCCCACAGAAGGACACAGCTTCTCCATCTGACCTGTACTTGAAGTCGAGGTGTTGGGGTGGGATTTGAGGTTATTTTGGCATCCGATATCCTCATTTCTATTTTTCTCTCTGGTTGGAGCTTTGGTCAAAAAACTCTCCAGAGGAAGCAGCTGAGGTGGAGGTTGAGGGTCGGGCTGAGGTTGAAGCTGTGGCTGAAGAAAGCCTGTCGTTTGAAGCGGTGGTTTTCTGTTTGGTTGTGGTTGTTGCGGTGGCCCGCTCCAATTCCCCAAACAGTTAAAGCCACTTTGTCCGTTGCTCTCGCTGTGAGGTTTGAGCGTGTTGTTTTTAACAAATCCACCAGTGACGGTCATTATATCCAGCCCTCCACTTACAGAAACAACTATATTGGCTTGAGGCTTCCTCTGGCTCATGGGAAAAAGTATTGAAGGCTGCTGGTTGCTGGGAGGCTGAAACAAAGCCGGCTGGTTTGGTTTGACTTGAGAGATTAACTGTTCATGAGGCTGAATCTTCCTCGCCTCCTTGTCGGTTTTATTGTTCAGTGCTGATTGAGTGTTTTCACCAATAACACCCCTGTGGGAGCTAACATTACAATCATTAGTCTGTGTTCCATCATTATTAGGAATCTGAGGTTTCTCATTGCGTCGGTCCCTCATCTGAGTCCAACGCTGAAGTAGACTTTTGTCATTGTCACTCAGGAGGACCCCTCCAAGAGAGTCCCCTTGTTTTCCTTCTCTCCTCTCTTTTTCTTTCATTTTCTTCTCCCTCTCTCTTGCTCGTTCCTGTCTTTTCCTCCGTTTCTCCTCTCTTTCTCGCTGACGCTCTTGTGCTGTAACAGGCCGACGAGACTCTGGACCAGAAGATGTGGAGGATGAGATGCCAACTCCTGCACCAGAATCAATGCCCAGAGCAGAGGGAACCCCATCTGCAAAAAAGAGATCAAGTTTTATATAAAGATAATTTAATTAATGACATTACAATGAAGAAGATGATTAAATAAACTCACCACTCCTGGCTCTATTTCTGAGAGCTGATTTCTGTATAGCAGCTCTGAGTGCAGCTTTAGTATCCTCTGAAATTGCTCCTTCTTTCCTGGCTCCCTCTCCTGCACCTGGCGGAGGCCTGGCAGTCTTGGACAGAGACTGTGAGAGGGACTGGGACAGTGACTGGGCCTGTGCTGCCGAGAGAGAAAGTGTAGGCACAGTGGTGGGGAGGGGTGTCATGGTGGGTGCTGGCGTGGTGGGGATGGAGCCGGGCCCCTGGCTCATGGACAGGCTCTGGGTGGTCTGAGTCAGAGGAGCCTTACTGCTGCTGGTCAGCTGCTCTGGAACCTCACTGTCTCTCATTGTTTCTGCTGGAAGGTCCTGACTAGACACTGGTGTCGTCAAGTCGATAGTCTCTGGCTGACCACTGTCTGAGCTGGCGCTGGGCATGTCCACATCAACTGGGATGGTTTCGCTTTTAGAAAGTGGAGGCAGACTGTGGGTCACATGAGGCGGGGCGACTTCTGGCTCAGTAAAAGTTTGTATCTGACCTGTAAAAGTGCGGTTCTCTTTTGCTGGTGTTTGATCCTGTTGCTGTTGAGGTTTCATGTCTCTCATTGGTTGCTGTTGTATCTGTGCTGCTTGTTGGTGTTGTGCCATTGGAACCAGTGTTGATTTGCCCATGTTAACCACTGAGGGCTGAGCTTCGTGCTGGTTACTGCTTTGTGCTACAGTTCTGACATTTGTCCTCGCCAAGGGCTTAAACTGCAGTCTTTGGCGACTGCTCTGTTTATTCTGATGAAAGTCCTGGATCTCAATCAGAATTGCCTCTTTAATTTGCTCCTTGTTCATTGGCAGTTTGTCAAATTCAAAGTCAAATGCTGGCACGCAAATTGGTTCATCATCTGGGTCATGGTACTTGGCCAGGTAGGGATGCTCCAGCGCTTGTGTCACGCTGATTCGCTCGCGAGGGTCAAAGCGTAACATAGCTCCCAGCAGATCCAGAGCCTCAGGTTCAGCCTGTGGATACAGTTTAGCCAAAGGTACAGCACTCCGTGATGGAAGACTCTGAACGTAGGAGCGAACTCTGTCAGCTCTTATAGCACCAATCAAACCGTCAGGAGGAGTCCCCAACACAGACAAAATGAGCTGAAGCTGGTGGACGTAGTGTTTCCCTGGAAAAAGCTGCTTACGCCCCAGCATTTCTGCAAAGATGCATCCTACAGACCACAAGTCGATCGCTAAGCTGTAGTGATTCAGAGAGAGGAGGAGCTCAGGGGCACGGTACCACCGAGTAGCCACATATTCAGTCATGAAGGAATGAGACTCCTCGGGATGTGAGCTAAGACCCCTTGCCATGCCGAAGTCACCGATTTTCAGCTCACAGTTTTCGTTCACCAATAGGTTGGAGGGTTTGAGGTCCCGGTGGATGACATTGGCAGAGTGCACATATTTAAGGCCACGGAGGAGCTGGTACAGGAAGTAGCGAGTGTGCTCTGAGGTGAGTGTCTGGGCGGAGTGAATGATCTGGTGCAGGTCACTCTCCATGAGGTCTAGCACCACATACCTGCACACAGTAGAGGAGAAGTGAGATTTAGCTAGCATTTATTGAGCCACAAAGTACACTACTTAAAAGACATTAAATAAAAATGAAGAATCATATGTAAATTAAATGTTTTTAGACCAAAATGTGACTTCAGTCCTCTCCATTTGATTATCAGCTTAATTGCCTATACATATATTGTGGTGTCCAGTTTTTTTTTCAGACATGGTTATTGTTACTGATATTGCTAGCATTATTACCAACATTTTAGCCATGAAAAAAATAAGACTATGATGGATTTTTGGCAAGGACAACTATAAATGTATCTTATTCATTGTTGTTCTTCTTTTTGTTTGTCTCTATCCGTAGCTCTCTTTCTGTGTTTCTCTCTATCAGCTAACACCCCCATCAGTGCTTCAGCAAATGGGTGTTCAACATGAGTCTGGTTCTGCTTAAGGTTTCTGCTCGGTAAAAGGAAGGTTTTTTGGTCACTGTAACTTCACCAAAAGTGCTCCATTCTTTACTCATGGGGGATCAAATTTGGGACTTTGTAAGTAATTTAACAAAGAGTAAAAGTCTGCACTTGCCTTCTTTGTAAAGTGTGTCAAGATAAAATATATTATGAATTGGTACTTTACAAATAAAGACGGATTGATTGGTCTTGGCAAATTAAATATAGCATATTTGTGTTTGTTAGTAGTAAGACAGAAGACAATCAGAATCCCAACCATGAAAAAAGAGCATCCAAAGATACACAGGTGAAATGCCTTTGGGCCACTCTTTGGATTGAAAAGTCTATTTTCAAAAGTTTCTGGTTATTTGCAGAGTTGTAAAGATTTTTCTTGCATGCGGTAGATCTTTGGAAGAGCAATTAAGTACATACACAGACTTGAAGGCAGAGTGAGGGAGGTTTGGCTGCAGGATGTCTTTGATGGCAATAATGTTATCATGTTTGAAGTGCTTGAGAATCTTCAGCTCTCTCAGTGTGCGTTTGGCATTGGTCACTACTTCAAAAGCATTGGAGATCTTCTTTATCGCCACCTGCTGGCCTGTGCAAGGTAAATATGCCCAAATGAAAAACTCAGAAATCAAAGTACATGTTATCTAAAAGGCAAAATTAACTGATTAAGAAAGTCCACATTTAAAATGTAGGTATGTGTTGTTATTCCATCTAATCATCCTCACCATTGTCCCTTCTTCTGGCAGATGAAACAACACCATAAGCACCGGTGCCGATGGTTTCTATTACATCATACTCCTCTCCAACATCAAACTTCACATCCAGAGAGTGTGCTTTAAGCAGAGCCAAATTTTTTGCTGCTGTGCTGGTGTCTGTTGTGCCTCCTGGTGCATCGCCTCTGTGCTGGTTCTGGTTTTCTCCATTTTTGAGTGAGACCATGCTTTCAGACGACATAGCCACGGGTTGGCCATTTTTCCCGTCTCCACCCTCCTTAGCTGACATTTTTCTGTGAAGTGATAAAAACAAAAAGTAAGTTGGACTTGAAGGCTTCATCTCAAAAGTTTGTACAGCACTCTTACAAATGAGATAATATACTTCATTATTATTGTCCTGTTGTTTTCTATTTCTGAAGTTGCAATACAAATATAAAAGAGCAGCAATACATCATTGCTTCATTATATAGTTTACACTTAAATCACTCTGTTTATTGTAATCAGTTTCAGGAAAAATGGAAGTATTATGATTCTGGCTTTCTTGAAGTAAATATTTTCTGGTTTCTAAACTGAATGTCTCTTCTTGGACTTTTTTTATTGAACTGAAACCATTAGTAAGTCTCTAAGCAGAGCCACAGAAAACTCATTTGTAACTGTGAATATTATAGCCACCTGACAACTAGAGAAACAACGATACCACATTTTTCCAGACCAAGTACGAGTGCAAGTAGTTTCATTTCGGTACTCACTGATACCAAGTAAACACATTAGTACTTAAAAACACCATAAATCTTCTTAAAATTATTTTGAAAAATCCTTTTATTTTCGTCAGATTTTCTTTCATCCCTCCTCTTGACATTCACATTTTATCATTCTCCTTTACTTATGAAATCCTCATTTATGTTAAAATATCAACAAACTGGAGACAAGGGTCCAACTTTGACCTCAAACTCAGATTCTGATAGTCAAACATCATGCTTTTAAATCATACCGAATACAGTATCTGCAATTTTTTATGAGTATTTAGGATTGGTATTGGCACGATACCTGATATTTGTATCTGTTAGAGATGTAACATTATTTTTGCGGTATCATGGTGGAAGAAGCGTCTCAGTACTATCAAGGACATGTGACTGTTTCAAACAATAGAACTTAAGGGAAAATAGTGAAGGTTTGTTAGTGGATCAGAGTAGAGGGATGAGGGAACTACAGTTACCATCGGCCCTTGCGTACCCGTCATCCTTTGCATTGCAAACACTGGCTTGACCTAACAATGCAAAAATGGTGGATGCTACGTGTGAAAAGGAGAAAAGAGTAACGTTTTAGACTGTGGAGGCTCCAGTGACTTTTAAATCTGACGTGTGGAGGCATTTTGGTTTACCTGTGTCAAGAAAGGGGAAAAGGTGAGGGACAAACATAAACAATATTCAAACACTGCCAGACTGTGGTGACATACTTGATGGGGAATATGAGTAATATAAGAAGCCACTGGGCAAATTATCACGCCGAAAAGATTCGCAAAGATGCAAGGAGGATAATCCAGCCAGGCCAAAAGGATGCGTTCACAATCCCACTTTGCCACAACAGCACTAGGGCTCAACAGGTCACAAGGTGTATCAATGAATATATTGCCAAAGACCTACAGCTATTTCAGTGGAAGACAACAAAGGTTTTAGAAGGTTAGTAAACACTGGAGCCCACCATTTAAACCTAGCACACACCTATGGCACTTCATGCACATCTTGTAATATTCAAAGTGCAATTATTGTTTATTAAATGCCAACATCACTGTTTTTGAGGTCTTCATTCTTTGTTCTTGGGATACCGCAAAAACTACAGTGTTACCAAGGCATGATTGAATTGTGAGTTATTGATAAAGTTACAGCCCTAGTATCTGTGCATCCATAATACATATATGCAACTGTGTATTCTTCAACCATCACAAATGTAGGCTTTTGCTGTATTTGTCATTAGAGACTGAAGTCATTTAGATTTTGGACTTCTAAGCAGATTTTAAAATTCAGTTCATTTGTTTAAATTGGAGCAGAAATATTTCAGTTTCCACATTTAAGAGACAAAGCAATACATCACTGGTATGCTCAATAAGAAAACCTGCAGTCATTCACATTAAAATTATGATCTTTTAGCCTTATCACACACTTTTAGCCCTTTTGTTTATAGCTGTATTGATAGTTTATAATGTATTGAGTAATATTACCTTTGTTTGCACGACCATGCTTAGAACCAGCAAATCAATGTAAGGTGTAAAATGATCTTAAAGATGAACAGTCTTCTAGCACAGTTGTAGCTGCTGCATTTGCACCTGTGCCCCTACTATTACCAGTCCTAGGTGTAACAGCAACAATGAAATGTGCAGGTAGAAGTAAGGCCAGTGATTCCCAGAGCTGTAAATACTGATATAAATCTAAAAGAGGCTTGTCTAACTCATTTAAACCACAAAGAGCAGTATAACTGTATTTATGCTTCAGCTAGCATAGTAAATGGCCAAGCTTCTTTGTTTGAATATTGACTCGAATGCTTTGTTAACGTTTAAACCCTAATAAATCGATTATGAACCCTGATATAAGCGGAAAAGGTATGACTGAGGCGTGACCAACCTGCTGCCTAACAATTTCCCATAACGATACATAGGCCTGCCGTTAAATGACCAAACCTGCCGCTCTCAGTCAAAGGACGTCTCTAGGTCATGACCGGAAACGTACAAAACAATAAAAGTACGCTGTATTTAAAGTACCCGCTAAATTTTGTCACACAGTGTTTAAATCAAACTAATCACCCGGTAGAGACACAGCCTTACCCACTTTCTGACGCAGGGGCGTAGGCTAGTTACCTGCAGCTCAGGCTTTATAGGAACGTTAACCGTTACACCGTGACTTTCTCGCTTCATACGATAAAACGGGACTCCGGAGAAACTCGTATGATAATAAAATAACACATTTTCACCTTGTGATACAAACACGGCATCCGAGAATGTGTTTTTATCTCGTAGTTTCACTGCTGTCTCCTGTTTTTGTCTACCGCTTCCTCATGCAGTTCCGTGTAGGTTTTGAGTGCCAAGCGGCGGGCCAATGACACAGATGGGCGTCCGGTTGAATATCCAATGGGAGCAAGGGACGTGCGGGTGGGCGGGACATTACGACAAACAGTAGGGTCACTGTTTTTTCGGTGGTGACGCCGTTTTCCAGAAATTAATGATTTAGGAGGAGCCGCGGTGGGACAAATTACCTGCATCTACAACTTCTTGTGTATGAGGGACTTTATCTGCTGTAAGGTTGCCTTCAAGGGGGAAATCCATACTTTTAGTCTTACTCATGACAGAAAATTTTTAATGTATATAGATTTTATCATATATTGATTCACATAAATCTAAAAAATAATTACTTTTTCATTCTCTATGTTTGCCAGACCACTCAAGTTAATAGCAATCTTCACATTTAACATCTAAAATAACATTCAGATGAGGACGAAATTATTCGACCTCCTATGAAAATTGCATTTTTAAAAGTACTTTCCAAGATCTGTTCAAAAGAGCAATGGACTTTTAACACAGGTTTTCAAATCATCCTACTGTTAGTTTGGATGCTTACGTTATTATCATTATTATTAGTTATTTATTTTTTATATATATTTTTTGCACACAGGGAAAAATATTTTACAAAAACTACCAGTGTCTGAAGTATTATCCCCTTAGAAGTAACCTTTTTGTTGAGCCATAACAAAAACCATTGTTCTGAAATGATGTGCTTTCTTTGTTATACTCAGATCCTGTAAAATCAAGTTAAAACTAAGGGTTATCTTCCAATTTACAAGCAGTACAAAACTTCAGAAAGAGGTGGAGCTGTCACTGAGAAAGTATCATGGCAAAAACAAAATTAGTTAGTTTAGATCTGAGAAAAAGAATTGTTGATACTCATGAAGCAGAAGGAAGATATACAAAGTTAACACAGCATTTCCAAGTGTTGAAAACTATGATAAATGACAAGAAGAGTACACAAATAAGTAATAAATTCAACCTTGGTAGGTTTTTGTGAGATTATTTTTTTTCTGTGTGCAAAGTAAAATAATGTTAGCATCCAAAATAAGACTGGGGTTTTGGGGAAAGCTGTGATTGAAATTCTTTGTTCTGTTTCACAGCACTTGGGAAAAACTAACTTTTCATAGGGTGGCTAATAATTTTGTCTTCATCTGTATTATGTGCCTTGGATTAATTTGTGAATGCAACTAATATCACTGTTAAAAATCTACCACCTGTAGTAAGGAAACAGACTGAAGAAGGCAAATGGTTTAAAATGAGATTTGGACCCTGCTATGCACTTTTTTACTAGCCATAAAGACACTTAAAATGTTTAATTTCAATTGGATTACCATTTCAAATTAAAAAAAACAAGATTTACATTTTTTTACATTTAAAATAGTGCATTTATTACTTTAAATTTAGTGCCAATCCTGCCTCTGTGTTTTTCTAACTAGACCCTGTAAGGGTTTCATCTAAGGTGTTGGGTCGGCAGGTTACAAAATAATGTGAAAGTGTAAATATACTCAGGTGCAGTTTCATTTTAAGAGCAGTGGGGACATCTTAATATCTCCCCCAAAGGCAAACAGATTGAAGTCCACGGTAAACACACAGTAAACACGCCTCCTACTGCTGCAACATCTGTGAAACTGGCGAATGAGCAGCGGGGACAAAATCCAGCGAACCAATCAAAAGAGAGAATCTGACTTTTAACACGTCGTCTCCAGCAGGAGGGTCTCTTTCTTGAAGTTTGGGCGAAAAATAAGGTATAGCAGGAAATTCCTCTCATCTTTTGGCCCACTGAGGAGATTATATTAGTGATAAACATGGCTGTGCCGACGTGGGAGAGGAAAACGCGCTTATTTCTCTGCGTTTTCGGATTGAGTTTGTCTGTTTACGCGCTTCACGTCGAGCTGTCCAGAGAGAGTGACCCAGATTACAGGGCGATGTGCGACCTAGGGGCGTCTGTGAGCTGCTCCAAAGTTTTTACCTCCAGGTAGGCTTTGAAATTCCTCACCAGCTCGTAACTGCTGTGCTGTACAGAATCACAAATACGTGTACTTAGATGCATGCTGTGGGTTAGAAAAGTCTTTTTCATGGCAGGGTAAACTCCTCTGCTTTTGCCACGTGTTGACATTCTTTGGAGCTTCTCATCAGATATTTTCCATTTAAAGAACAACAAACCCTGTCTATCATGCCATGTCAATTTACTGACCACAAAATAAACTGAACCCTTATTATAGTTTGCATGAGATGAAACCTGTCTTTTTTCCTCACTCCTAACTTTGCTTTATTTTGGCAGATGGGGACGTGGTTTTGGTTTGGTCCAGTTCTTTGTAGACAAAGATAGTCCTCTGAACCAGCCCAACAGCGTGCTTGGCATCATATTTTACACTCTACAGATGGGACTCGGTCAGTCTGTCTTTAAGTTCTCCAAATTATAGAGCAGTGCTGAGTGTTTTTCAGGCAAACCTGGTCCTGTTTGCAGCCAGTCTGTTAGTAAACCAGTATTAAAATTGAATACACTGTAGTCTTCGACAACAGTGCTACCACTTGAATTTATTTGATTAATATTGTTACCTTAGATGTATCTGAACAAACTGCATCATTACATTTAATTTTAGTTCATTTTCGTGCAATAACATTCAAATTTCATCCCAAGAAATTCACGTTAAAGCAGCAGCATGTTCCAGAGTCACTGAGATAAATGAGCCAAAATGAAATTAAATCAAATACAGTGTCTATATTAAGTATTCGACCTCTTGGATGTTTTAACCTTTGATTGATTTTATAAATCAATCATGGTCACTATAATCTGGATTTTAGAAGAAAAAAAAAAACACTCTTTAATGTCAATGTGGTAACAGATTTCTACAAAGTAATGTCAATTAAACAAAAATGTGTAAGGTAAAATAAGGGTTTGCATAAATGTTCACCACCTTTAGGGTGACTGACCTAACAGAGGTCCACAGCTAGTAGGCCTACAGCTAGTGAAATGAGGATAACCTGTGAGTGCAGTGAATGTGTTTTAAGTAATTGTAGTATAAAGACACACATGTCTGGAAGTTCAAGTCACTGGTTACTTATTATTCCTGGCTACCATTACACCATGAAGACAAAAGCAAACCAGAGTGTAGGTTATAGGAAAGTATATGTCAGGGATGGATACAAAAAAAATCCAAGGCACTGAAATTCCCTTGGAGTTTAGTTTAATCCATAAGGAATATGACACGTGTAAATCTGCCAGGATCAGGCTGTCCTCACAAACTGAGTGACTGTGCAACTAGATCAGTGAGAGAGGCTGCCAAGACACCTGACTACTCTGAAGCAGTTACCAGCTTCAGCACTTGAGATGGAAGAGACTGCATACAACAACCGTTGCCCGGCTTATGCACCAGTCAAAGCTTTATGGGAGAGTGGCAAAGAAAAGGACACTGCTGAAGAAAACAGATTAAATTTTGACTAGAGCAGGAGACTCCATGGTCAAGTGGAAGAAAGTTCTTTGGTCTGATGAGACCAATGACAAGACACTGTTTGGCAAAAACCAACCTCTGCACATCACCACAAACACACCATCCCCATTGTGAAACTTGTTGGTGGCAGCATCATGCCGTGGGGATGCTTCTCAGAAGCCAGCCCTGGAAGGCTCATAAAGGTAGATGGTAAAATGAATTCTGCAAAATGGAAGAAAATGGAAGACAATTGTATTCGATCTGCTAAAGAACTATGGCTTGGGAAAAGATGTATTTTCCAGCAAGACAACGACCCAAATCATACCGTGAAAGCTGCATAGAAATGGTTTAAAGACAACAGGGTGAATGTCCTGGAGTGGCTGAGTAAAAGCCCAGACCTCAATCCAACAGAGTTTATGGCTGGACATGAAAAAGGGGTGTTCATGTCAGATTCCAGTGAAACCTGACAGAGCCTGAGCAGTTTTGCAAAGAAGACTGAAATAAAACTTCAGTGTCCAGATGTGTAAGCCTGATTGAGACCTCCACACAGACTTAGTGCTGTGATTACTGCCAAAGGTGCATCTACTAAATACTGACTTGAAGGGGGTGAATATTTATGCAGTCCCTTTTTTCCATAACATATTTTTGTTTATTTGGCATTACTTTGTAGAAATGTAAAAGAGATAATGATAATAGAGAGCATTTTCCTAAATATTGCATACATAATGTCTCTCTGTGACTTCCCTTGTATGTTTTTGTTTTTATTGCAGGACTGTCTCTATCCAAAAAAGCAGCAGCATTTTTGGTATTTTCCTCATGGGTCTCTGTAGCCGGCTCGCTCTATCTTGCGTCCATTCTCGCCTTCGTCCTTGGAGACTTCTGCGTGGTCTGTGTGTCAACATACATTATCAACTTTGCCTTGCTCTTCACCAACCTGAAACGAAGGGGAGCGATTGAAGGGATGAAAGAAAAAACTGGATAGATAGTTCCTTGTGAGATTCAACACCTTCCCACCTACTTTCCTCTATACTGTTGCCACACTGGATGTGAAAAGTAGATTTCATGGATTGTTTACAACTGTTGAGTCTTTTCTAATGAAAAAGGGACTGTGGATACACCTCTGAAGATCTATAAGTTGAATTTTTGTCAAAACCTGATGAAGAAGTAGTATTTTTTATGTCAGTGTGGATTTTGGTATTGATTACACACTTAAGAACACTACTTCTTGCCTTGTGATTAAAAAGTCTAAAGAAATAAATCTGTTCAAATACGTTACAGTCTATGGTAAGGAAAAGCACAGCAGCAGCATGCAACTACCAGGTTTTACCAGTAGATGGGGCTAAATTTTCAGTGTTATTGTATAATGGAATGAATACAGATGAAATCTAGTTTTCCATAACTCAGCACTTTGGTCATTTGATTTGCAGGTCTCTTTCACTGCATGCATGGGCATGAATGACTAAGAACACAACCCCTTCTCAAAGTCTTCTATTATATATATATTTTTTTCAATTCAAGACCTAATGTCTTTAAGCTGTACTGTAAATTACATCACAAACCCATCTCCAAAAAGCTGTGACATTATGTAAAATGTGAATGAAAACAGAACACATTGATTTACCAATCCTTTTCAACTGAAAATCACTTAAAGACAAGATAATGTTAAAATGACAAGCTTACTGTTTTTTTTTTAGAAACATACTCACTGATAGATTTAATGTCTGCAAGCTTTCCCAAAAAGTTGGGACAGGAGCATGTTTTATTTCTGTGCTGTGTCACTACTAACAACACTCTAAAATCATTTGGGGACTGAAGACACTAATTATTGATGTTTTAAAGTGGGTTTTGTTTTCCCATTCTTACTTGATGTACATCTTAAGTAGTTCAATAGTGCAGGGTTCTGTCATTGTGTTTTGTGCCTCATAATATATATTCAAATGGTGGCAGGTCTTATGCAGGCCAGTCTTGTATAATTAAAAAAAAAGTTTATTTGATAGGAACAATGCAAATGGCAGTACAACTTAAACCTGTTAAAAACAAGCAATACTTAACTAATGTTTCACAAATAGAGACTATAGCTATTGCTAGTTTCCATCCCTTGTCCTGCAGACAATTACAATAGTTTTTAAAAAGTAAAAGACTCTAGGACAAAAATGTACAGTATTTATTTAACCTTTATTTAACCTCCTTGAGATTAAAAATCTCAAGAGTGTCCTGGCCAAGATGGCAGCAACAAACAGAGTTTCAGACAAACAGAAAGCAGTCATACACAGATGACAAGATATGTAGTCCAAATGCATTAAAGCACTTCAACTTTTTTCAGCTGTACACTAAAGTATCTGACTGAACTATGATAGAACACATAAATGCTGGTGTTATTTCTGACATTTGCGCCTAGCTGATAAAAATCTGCATTTTATGGCTTTTAATTAGCTCAAATGGATATCTGCTTTGAAAAATCTTTTCTGAAGAAGTGCGCCTTATGTGATGTAGGTTTCTACGCCACAAACTTTATATAACCGTAGACTGTTCTAACCAACTTTACCATTCAGAGACTACTCCCATCCTCCCCTGCATCTGCACTGCCTGGGCTCTGAGAGCTCCAGCTTCAGTAAAGCCGATGCTGGAGCCAGCAGCCCTAACAGGTAGTTCTCAGGACCACCACGGTCCACCACCACGCAGTCTGCTTCAAGGGACTGTGAAGGGGGAGAATTCTCCACCTCAAAAATCGCTCTGAGGCAGCAGAGCTGCGGGACTCTCACTTTGTGGCAAGGGGATGTCACTGTCACTCCCACCTCATCATGCTTACATCTATGATTTTGTTTTAGCTTTTGTTAAAAGTCTTTATTTCTTATGTTCATTTCAGTTGGTAGTGCATTCAACAGAAAGCCTTTTACAGAAAAAGCTGACTGCCCCAGGGAGGTCTTGCGATGGGAAATTAGTTACTAAAAGTTACTTCTAGCTCTGTCCTGGTGTTCCTACCACTAGTTTTTCCTATAAAAAGTTTGCATAAAATTTCTGGTGCTAAGTTTTGGAGGCTTTTAAAACCAATGTCAAGTAAAAATCTTATACAATTATCAAAACTGAGCAAATTATACTGCTTCAGTATGTGATAGTGGTGCCACCTCCTGGGTTTTATCCATTGTTTTTAATACTTGGTTATACAAAGATGCAAAAGGCCTAATCATTTTTAAGGAGGATTGGCTTCACACTGGCACAAAAAAAATCACAAAAAAACGTGAAAAAATCTTTGCATACAAACACAACTGTGCCCTATTAGTTTGCAGCAGTTCAGATTTCTTTTTAGTGTGTTTGTGATCTTTTTAAAATTTTTGTTGTTTTTAAGTTTGGAATCTAGGACTATGTTCACCTAAAAGGTCTAAATAGAAAAGCACATGGAGACTGTCTTTGATTAAGCCACTTACAAACCTCTTTTATATATTATAATAATCTCATAGTTGCCTCGTTTGGTGTCTTTGCAGAAGTATATAGAACTGTGTCATCAGCATAGAGCTGACAACCAGCCCTAGAAAACTTTCAGGTCGATCATTAATAAAAAGGCTAAAAATCAGTTGGCCCTGTCTTGAGCCTTGGAGTATACCCTTTTTATTCTATCATGGAGAAGACTTTTTTGAGGCAATCTTCACACATCGCTCTCTCAAGTGGAAATAAGAAGCCAACCCATTTAAAGCTAGCTTGGAGAAATTAAATTTAGACAACTTTGAAATGAGAACATCGTTGTCGACAGTGTCAAATTTCTTTATTAGGTCAAGGAACACTGCCATCACAACACCTCAGTCCCTAAATCCCTTCACATTTTCTCCATAAAGACTGATGCTGTGAAACTGTAAATACTCGCGACATAAAACAAATATTACCCTGGGGTGTGTCAATACTGAAAGGGGAATAAAAAAAGGGCAGTGGAGATACCTGCACACCGATTCATATGGTTGAAAAAGCCTTAAAAAGTTCACAGGCTGAGATTGATGCAAAAACAGATCCTTTTATGTAATAATGAAAATCCAGACAAAGGTGAATAAAAATAGCAGCATGTGTTTCACATCATGACTATCATGAGTGCTACTGATATGAGTGTTTCACAGGACAGATAAAGACGAATATATCTTGCCAGGTGTGATGAATCAGCTAGCTGGTGTTACTAATACTCCTACAGTCTAGTAGCCACACCATTTACTGCAAAGCCATGCTGTTTGAACTCATACAGAATGAGGCTTTGCCTGGTTAAAATAAGAAAGTATGTCTCTAAAAAAAAGATGGCATCTGAATAGAAGTATATGATATTCTAAAACCTGAGTGTATCAAAGATGCCATCACCGATGTGCAAGTTAGCCATGTTGTGGGCACTAATACACCTCTTCATCACCAATGCTGACTTGAACTTGGTGTTGATGACGATCAGGATGGCCCTTTTCCTTTGGAGCCCAAGGGACTCAACTGCAACTGCATTTATAGACTGATTGAGTGATCAAGTAATGGTAAAGAACAAGGGAAGGCTTGTAGCGCCACATTATGTAATAATCCTAAACATAGGACTTAGTGTGGGCTCCAAGGTATACCCTACCCAACAACCTTGCCCTAACTCTAACCGCTTAGTGACTTATGCCTAAACCTAACCCCCCTTCAGGGCTCTAGACTAAACACCTAACCTTAACCCTAGACTTAAGGTGGGCTCCAGGGTACACCCTACTACCTTGCCCTAACCCTAACCAGTTAGTGGCTTACATAATGCGGCGTTATTACATTATGTGGCACTATAAGGCTGTCAAAGGATTAAAAAAATTAATTGTGATTAATGACACCCTTTTGATCACATTTTAAAATTCCAGCATTTTGCATTTGAAACTCTATTTGTATCATTTTCGTTTTGCCTACTCTCTTAAACTAAAGATAATTGACCTACTTCGGTACACACCTGTTAATATAGATAGAAGATTATGACATGAACTTAACCACAGGAAAAGGGCCATGTTATGGACTAAAAAGAATATGATGAGACAGCAAAGACTAAATGTTTGACACACAAAGTGCAGATTACTTTTGACTTGTCCACTACAGTGAAATGGAACTTTAAGGGGCAGTTGTGGACTTATTTTATATCACTGTGGCTGCAGGGAGACACTGACATGGTTTAACCAAAGTCAGTTGAAAGGGACAATAAATCATGCAATAATTGTGAAAAAAAATTGTGATTAAGCGCCATTAACTTGAATAATCCTTACAGCCCTAAAATAAGTCAATTTGAATGATAATGAAAATGACAGTAAGATACCGTCTTTACTTAGTCACAAATACGAAAAAATAAAATACTTCATTAAATGAATTCAATTTTCTATTTTATGCTGTTAAAAAATGCTTTAGCTTTGTTTTCAACTTATATCTAAATCAATTACTTAACATTAGTTTTTTGGCATTGTGTCTAACCGGGACAATGTACAAATAATATTGGTCACAACAAAAGAAAAGATGCTTTGTAACAGATTTAGCTCAGTATCTAATTTCCATCTAAGTTTTTCCAAATCCTCTGAGACATGAATCATTTTGGTTATATCATGCTGCCATGTCATCCTACACAGGCATTAGTCAGAAGTTAGGAGTTAATCATTAAATCTGTTACCAAACTCTATGACATCAGAGTGCACGGTAACAGTCAACAAACCATCTGATAATTAATCACAGGGGCATAATTGGTATGGTAATGGTTTCCATACTTTCATTATTACTCTACCAGTGCCATTCTTCATGGGGTTTGTATGGCTTCATTATTAATAATCGTGGCATTACTGGTATGGTTTATATGGCTTTATAATTAATCCCAGTTTGTGCTTTTCACTTGTACATGCTGTGGTTTTATCTGAGTTTACTGAAAGCTCATTACAATTAAAACAATGTACAAACAGCTTGCAGATTTACCACCTTGTCACATACACAGGGAAAAAAAAATCTAAAAATGCTTAGGCATCAGTCAACATAAAAAGCCTCTGAAACTATTTTAGCGGTCCCCTTTGACCCAAATTCTGGAGTCTTTACATGTGTAGAAGAAATAATTAAGTTCCAAGCCAAATTCTGTGGCTGGTTCAAGTGAGTTTTATTCCCTGCAGTGGTGAGCTCATCTACTTCAGAAATATTCTTTTGGTTGTGCTTATAGATCTTTGGCTAACACTGGAGGTGTTAAACCAAGCAAGTTAAACTAAAATAAGGCTTACAGCCCTTGTAAAAGGTTTCAGCAGCTTTTGTCTGCGATCTTATATCTGGTTGACTTGCAGTGGTAACAAATGCATCTTTAAAAGAAAATGCAGAGACTTCTTTACAGCAAAAGCCAACTGGGATTTTTGCTCCTCCTTTGTTCATTTTTAATTTTCTCTCAAACATTTACATTGTTGTTTATTCTTCTATTTATCTCTGCTACATATAACCTTATCTCAAAGCAGCTTCTCACAAAAGCAGTGCATTTCTCTAAACAGTTCATAACAAGAATTATGAAAAGATACTTAGTTTAGACCTCTAAAGTACAAGTTTGTCAATGATTATTTCAGTGCCATCAGAATAACATATCTTTGAGCTATTCTTTATCGGGGGGTCAGAGTGCTGACAGTTTAGATATATAGGTACTCTTAAGTGTTATCCTACAGTATTTTTTAGAAATAAACCAAGGTTGTAATGACTAACATATTAAGAATAAACAATGCCACGTTTGTTCTGTAAGGCATGTGTCAAATGTTAGGAGAAGGTCCACAATGACGTCTTTACTGTTTGTGTTGTAATTTATTTACAGACTGCCAAGAGACAAAGCATAGACAATATTACACAACATGATGGAAAAATTAAATATGTGTTCACTGGAAAACTATTTGTAGACAGAAACTCAGTGTACAGCGGATTTACTGCTTAGTCTTTTTATATCTCCTGATGTACCTGTCTGTCAGGTCCCAGATTCTCCTCCACATTACATCCGACACCTTCTCGCAGAAAATTCCCCTTCAGTAATGACATAAAAACAATTTATTAGTTTAGGAAATACTTTCAAAAACATGTTATAAAAAAGCACAGAATTTACCATAAATGGTTATGAGAAGTTAAGCAATTTTGCTGCTGAAAACTTCTACTCACCAACCACTTTATTAGGTATATCTGTTCATCTACTCATTAAGATGAATATCTGATCAGTCAGTCAGTAACTGCATCAGAGCTGAGCATCACAGTGAGAAAGAAAGATTGATATTTTCTAATTTTTTGGATCATCCTCGTAAACTCTAGAGATGGTAGATCAGCAAATGTAAAATAGTCAGACCAACAACGATGGTGCATTCAAAGCCACTAAAATCTGCTCTATTTTCAATTCTGATGCTTGGTTCAACATTCACAGATCATCTTGACCAGCGGTACTAAACTTGTCTAGCCTTAGGGGGACCCATCCTGGCCTTTCTAAGGAATTACAACCTAAATTTTTGTAATTAAAAATGTTGCTGTTGGGACCTAAGATGGAACAAGATTAACCTGGCATGCCAGATGGATTTTTTTCACGAATCCATCTGGAAAACCTTCCACAGACTGCGTTTGGGAAAGGGCAGAGCCTTTGAGAAAAACTCGGAGGATGACTGGATGAACGTTCTGTCTATCACATCTTTACAGGCCAATCAGAGCAACAAAACGCGTGACATGGCCACTACCAAGGTTCACCAATATGGAGGATGGCGACTGTAGTCATGTTATTACATGACTTTAGTTGATTTTTTTTTTTAAACCAACTCACTGCTGTTCTTTGTTCTTTTTTAATGAAGAAATGTCATCAAGTTCTGATAAAACTGGCGCTTTAGCAGCATCCACGTTAATGTCTTCCACAATAATTGCACTGGCCTCTTGTTGCTGCTTGCTTATGTCACAACTCTGCCGCATCCGAAAGTACTGCCCATCGCTGATTGGTCCTGTCACTTTCTAACTGGGCCCAAACAGTTCAGATGGGAGCTTTGCAAGATGGATTTGCCAGTGAGAAACACAAAAACAGGCGGATCCATCTGCTTTGCAAGGTTATGTCTCACTCTGGTTCAGTGCACACAACTGCAATCATAGGGAAGACTGCTGACTTGACTCTTGATCAGAAGACAATCACTGAACCCTTCACAAGGTAAGCCACAGAAGGTCATTGCTGAAAAGGCAGGTTGTTCTAAGATGCTGTATCAAAGCATATTCACTTAAAGTTGACTGGAAGAGAAAAAGGTGCACAATCACCAGGGATGAGCTCAGCCTTCAGAAGACTGTCAAACCAGATTCAAGAACTTAGAGGACCTTCACAAGAAGTGGACAGAAGCTGGAGTCAGTTCATCAAGAGCCACAACACAGACGGGCCCAGGAAATGGACAAGAGTTGTGATCCTAGTGTCTAGCCACTCTTGAACTACAGACAATGTTAAAAGCTTCTCATCTGGGCCAAAGGGAAAAGAACTGGCTGTTGTTCAGTGGTCCAAAATCCTGTTTTCAGAATAAACTTAATTTTGCACTTCATTTTAAAATCAAGGTCCCAGAGTCTGGTACTATGATCTGAGAGGCCCAGAATCCAAGGTGCTTGAAGTCCAGTATTTTCAGTTTCCACAGTCAGTGATGGTTTTGAGGTGCCATGTCATCTGCTGCTGTTGGTCAGCCACTCTTCTGCACTAGAGAGTGCTCTATAGAGTGCAACAGAGTTATATATAACTCAGTGAGTTATACATAACTCACTGAAAGCAGCTTCATGCCCCACTTTTGGGTCCCAACCCATCAGTTGAGAACCATTTTTCTTGATAATGTCCACATATCTAAATGCATTGGTCGCTACAATGTAGTTATCAGATTAGATATTTGTATTAGGTGTACCTAATATAGTGGCCGGTAAGTCTTTAACTGATTGGTTAGCTTGAGTTTGAAGAGTGGACAGGGTTGGGTTAAGAGTATTCAATAGAGAACCAGAATACATTATTTTAATCAGTTTCCACTTCATTTATATCTGTAATAATAATGTGAGCTCCAGCAAGTTATATGATAAACCTCATCTAAGCAAAGAAAGTATCACTTCCTCAGATGAGTCACAGTCTACAGAGTAGACACTTAAAACCACTAGTCCATTGCACAAGAAGACTGAAGACTCATTAGACAGTTCATAAATCCAACTCTGATTCTCAACAAGAAAAACAAAAGTCATTATGATATAATAAAAGGAGCAACCTTTTGTTTACTAGTATTCAGCATTCTGAGGCTCTTTGTGCTTTTTTCTTGTTTCTTCTACTTCAAGCAATAAAATTTAAAAAAATGTTGTCATATATATGATTCATTAAAATGTCTTTCCATTTAGTTTATCTTAAAAGATTTTTGCCTTCATCAAATCCTTGTATAATTACTCTGTGGGCTTTCAGTTAATCCAAGTTTCTCTGAGAACATAAAGGGCTAAAAATATTACAAAGCAAACAACATTCCCCCGTGTTTTGAAATGTTATGCAACAACGTCTGAAAAGATTTTCTCACCTTTCTGTCAAAATACACATTTACAGTTCATAAATACACACGTAGTGACAGACAAGGTGCAAAGGTTGCAGCCACAACATGAACATATACCTGTGCAGTATTGTTTCCTGTTAGGTGAGCCATGCCATCAGCACGTCAGCAAGAGCATTTCATCGTTCTTGTTGAGTCCCTCACCTTTTGTGGACATTTTTGTTTCGCAATCGTGCTGAAAGACAAGTACAGGAGTTATTTTAAATAATCATGAATAATGCCAGTGACTTAGGCTGTAACTTTAGAATAATCTTTGCATTACTCAGCCATCACAATGGAAAAAACACATTGCTTATTCAACAACTGACATGATACTAAAGATAAAGCACACCTAATCTGATTAAGGGCAGAGAAATATTTATATTTTTAAGACCATGTGTCATCAGAAGCCTGAGTAGAATATTCTGTCTGATTCTATGAAAGATAGCAAGTTTGCAAGACAGAGGTGATGTAACCAGAAGTCATTTTATCTTCATAAGTATACGCAGTATCTAAGGTGCTGAAAAACACGAGTTCTACAAACAATTAACAAAAATGTCTTTGTCACAATTGTCAAACAAAAATGTTCCACTGCTGGCTGTTTCTTAACCATGGATAAGTATCTAGAGTTGTTTGCACTGTCTTAGTGGGGTTCTCAAAGTCTAAAAATGTGACTGGTTTGTCAACCTCTACTGTTTTGGATGTAGAAAAAGTGAATGATAGAAACTTGAGACTTGCTTTGAGCTATTTAGTAGTTTTAATCCAGCATAACATAATGCTGAAAAATGTTAACATTTCACATTCTTTATTTTGTCTCATTTTAACTGATTCAGCATATCACCCACTTAACAATTCATCTCCTCAAGAGGTTTTTGTTTGTAAACTGGCCTCTTAGCTTTGTTAATATGAAGTGACCTGATAGTTTCTTTGTTGTCATTGACTGATTTGATGTTTTGTGGGGTACGTAATGGGAGGGACACACCTCATGGCAGGTGACGGGTCAAAGCAGGCATATAAAGAGTCACAGCAAAGAAGAATGCAGTCACACGATGGCTTTAAGGAAGTGGATCTGCACGTTGACTCTCCTGAGTCTTTTACCTGCAGGTAAGTCACCCTTTATTTTCACATCTTTGTTAAGATGCAAATCCTTTAAAATTATAAAATACGTGACAGTGGGTGAATCTGTTTCATATGTTAAAGATATATATGTCTTATGCATAGGTTAATTTTATTAATAGTTAATACTTTTAATAAAATTCCACAGAAATAAGGGGAACGTTTCTTAAGTAGTCATTATTTAGGATGTGGAATGATTGATAAATCCATGATTCTGAAGACCTCTACATTGGGTCCAAGCAAATATTACACTCTACTTTTTTTTGTTTTAAAAACTTGTTGGGAGAACAAGTGACTGTATTGTCACATTTCTATATCCTGGCACCGTCAGGGCATTTAATATAATTGATGAAGTAGATTTATACTGAACAAGTTCTAATCTTTTTACTTAAACTAATATATGACAGAAGCATGCACATATTTGCTGAAAATGCTATGAATGATTTAAGTGAAGCATTTGCTCCTGCTGCTCCTGCTTCTGATGTACCTGTTGAGTAGTTACATAACATTGTGACATGCTTCTGTATGACTGAGAACATAATGAGCTGGTATTTTAAACAGAGCAGCCAGGATGTTTGAGGATAATTCTAAATGTCACATATTAATTTAACAAAAATAAATGTGGAATATCTATTTAATTTATTGTTTATGTAATATTAGGTGGTAAAATCATAAACTTTTTTTTAAATCAGGAGTACTTACATAGATAAAGTCTCATGTAGAAAAGCCAGGGTGGCTAAGTATAGCAACAACATTTTTATTGTTGCACTTTATTGTGACCTAAATTGTGATTTTATTTTAAGACAGCTTATAAAAAAAAAAAACACTGCTAAACATGTGCTCACCTGAAGTAAAAAGTCAGTAAAATGAACACGAAGCTTTGTCATCATTATCACACAAAACCTATTATTATTTACAGTTTTCATTGATAGACCAAAGATTTAGTAATTACAATTTTAAAACTTTCTCTGGCACCAGATACTGTTTCCATTGCTGAAGTGTATATTTTGTCTGCAAAAACTTTCCTTGACTACATAAAAAAATCAAACCTGAGGAGATGTTACATTTTTGACTAGATCTGACTGACCAAATTGTGTTTCTAATTCCAGAGACTTTCGCTCAACTTGATGGTGAGTAAAATATTTTATTTTTGTCCCATTACAACTTGAAACTTACCTTGTAACACAAGGGGGGCTCACAGCAAAATCAACTTAACAAACCACTGCAAGGAATTTTTTGGTAAGAGTTATGTAAATAGTGATAGGTGAGCATATCATGAAATGTGTGTAAAAAATAAGAAAAAAAGATCAGCATTTGTTGGTGAAGTGGTGTGTCCCTGAACAAAATGAGAATGAGAGAGAAATCCTTAAGAGCAAATGTATGAAAAAAGTGAATAACGTTTGTCTTTTTTGTTAACCCTTGAACACCTGACCATAGAGACCCTGCAGTCTGTAATTGCATGTTGTACTCATAAGAACCAAAGGTGCAGTTGCTGTTGTGAAACTCTGGTATTTGTAATTACTGATACTTTGATTCTAAATTAATGTGAAAAATACCTAGGTGTTTTTGCTGTGTTGCACAAACACAGGAGGTTAAATTCGAGGCTTAAAGTTCCTAGGAAATAAGGAAAAGCTTAAGTCATACTTTTTTATCATCAGTCTCACATAATATGAGGATCTGACAGTACTTTAATCACTGCTGTATTGTTGATAGACTCCTACTCTCTTTTACGGTTATTAGATTACAAAGAAAATATGGGGGGAGGGGGGAGTGGAAATTGCATAACTTTTGATAAATCAGTGTTTTGAAGAATATTTACTTCTTACTAAGAATGTAGATCATGTTTTTGTCCATTGGAAAACGAAGCGCAACATGTAGGTTAAAAAGCAGGTTCAAGGGTACAATGTTTCAGGCATTATTTCGCTGGAATAAAAATAAAGCAATGTCACATCTTAGATCAGTCCACTGAGATCTGGCATATAAGCAAAAAAGGATACTGAAAAGGGGAACTTGTTAATCTGTAGAAAGAAAACGTAAAAAAAAAAAATTTTAAAAATTGTCAAACATGCATTCTTGATCCTGAACTTTAAAAATTGTTGAGAATCTAACTTTAAAATAAGTAAAGTCGATAACAGCAAGATTTGTACAGCATGGAAGAAATATCTTAAATTTTGTGTAAAGTCTAGACTACCTAAATTGTGTTTTCTAGTATGTGGGAACACTCCCCTCAACAACAGGATAGTTGGAGGTGAAGACGCGCCACCTGGAAGTTGGCCCTGGCAGGCTAGTCTGCAGATATTTGGCGGCCATGTTTGTGGTGGTTCCCTCATCACCAAGGAATGGGTGATGACTGCTGCTCACTGCTTCTTCAGGTGGGTAGTTGTAGCAGGTGTCTTTCAGCCTCTGCTGTTGCATGGCATTTGGTCCATCTTGTTCCTTCAACCACAATTTTTTTTGTCAATTTCATTTCAGTGAAACTCCCAGTGATTGGCAGGTGTCTCTGGGCCGCCAGAGCCTGCAAGGAGACAACCCAAACGAAGTGACCAAGGATGTTGCCGCAATCGTGTTGCATCCCAACTACGACAGTGCCACCAGCGACAACGACATTGCTCTGCTCAGACTCTCCACACCAGTCCAATTCACAGACTACATCAGACCTGTGTGTCTGGCAGCTAGTGGCAGTCAATTCAACAATGGTACAGACAGCTGGGTCACTGGCTGGGGTGCAGTCCAGGAGGGAGGTGAGTCTGCTTGTTGCTGCCAACGACTTTAGACCACACGTCATCTAAGCCGCAGGTGGTTGCCTGAATCGTCTCTCCTCCTGTTGTCCCCTCAGTGTCCTTACCGTTCCCTGAAACGCTGCAAGAAGTGGAGGTGCCGGTTCTGGGAAATCGACAGTGCAACTGCCTCAATGGAGTGGGGACAGTCACAGACAACATGATCTGTGCTGGTGTTCTGGCAGGAGGCAAAGACTCGTGTCAGGCATGAATCCAGTTTTTGTTTCGCTTCCATTCACACAATCATTTACACTCCAAAGCACCGACCTTCAATTCTTTGCTCCCAACACACAGGGTGACTCGGGAGGTCCAATGGTGAGTAAGCAGGGCTCCGTCTGGGTCCAGTCTGGAGTTGTGAGTTTTGGATTTGGCTGTGCTCGGCCCAATCTTCCGGGGGTCTACTCCAGAGTGTCCCGTTACCAGTCCTGGATCGACTCTCATATCAGCTCCGATAAGCCAGGCTTTGTCCAGTTCACCTCAAGTGGGCTGGATGCTGACAGCAGCTACACCTGTCCTGGCCTGCCATCCCCTGATGATGCTGCTACTACTGCTGCACCAGATCTTACAACCACAGATCAAGGATCCACAATGTCAAGTGCCGAATGTAAGTATCCGTGTTGCAGCGATGTTTCTGACATGCCTGTCATCTGGTTACCAGTTTGCAGAAATTATGACACACTGAGGTGACATTGTGGAAGAACACACCCTGCGTTTCTGTCAGCCTCAACATGACTGGCACTCACTGGTTCATGTTTAATGTTTCCACCACTGCATCTGTTGCAACTAGGTAAAAAAACTTGCCAGCCTCAGACTGTTTAAAACCGTACTAAAAGGGGGGTTGTAATAGCTGGCACTAATTTTGTGCCAATTACTCATGCTCAAAATGTATTATGATGGTTGAGAATTCAATTAGGTGGTTAACAAAGCTGCAGCTAGTCATGAGAACCTACTGGGCTGTGTCAAGATCCATCTTTTATGCCCTATTGTTTCCAGCATGTGGCATCACTCCCCTCAACAACAGGATAGTCGGAGGTGAAGACGCGCCACCTGGAAGTTGGCCCTGGCAGGCTAGTCTGCAGATATTTGGCGGCCATGTTTGTGGTGGTTCCCTCATCACCAAGGAATGGGTGATGACTGCTGCTCACTGCTTCTTCAGGTGGGTAGTTGTAGCAGGTGTCTTTCAGCCTCTGCTGTTGCATGGCATTTGGTCCATCTTGTTCCTTCAACCACAATTTTTTTTGTCAATTTCATTTCAGTGAAACTCCCAGTGATTGGCAGGTGTCTCTGGGCCGCCAGAGCCTGCAAGGAGACAACCCAAACGAAGTCACCAAAAGAGTTGCTACTATTATTTTGCATCCCAGCTATAACAGTGCCACCAATGACAACGACATTGCTCTGCTCAGACTCTCCACACCAGTCCAATTCACAGACTACATCAGACCTGTGTGTCTGGCAGCTAGTGGCAGTCAATTCAACAACGGTACAGACAGCTGGGTCACTGGCTGGGGTGCAGTCCAGGAGGGAGGTGAGTCTGCTTGTTGCTGCCAATGACTTTAGACCACGTATCATATAAGCAGCAGGTGGTTGTCTGAATCATCTCTCCTCCTGTTGTCCCCTCAGTGTCCTTACCGTTCCCTGAAAGCGCTGCAAGAAGTGGAGGTGCCGGTTCTGGGAAATCGACAGTGTAACTGCCTCAATGGAGTTGGGACAGTCACAGACAACATGATCTGTGCTGGTGTTCTGGCAGGAGGCAAAGACTCGTGTCAGGCATGAATCCAGTCTTTGTTTTGATTGCATTCACACAATCATTTACACTCCAAAGCACCGACCTTCAATTCTTTGCTCCCAACACACAGGGTGACTCGGGAGGTCCAATGGTGAGTAAGCAGGGCTCCATCTGGGTCCAGTCTGGAGTTGTGAGTTTTGGATTTGGCTGTGCTCGGCCCAATCTTCCGGGGGTCTACTCCAGAGTGTCCCGTTACCAGTCCTGGATCGACTCTCATATCAGCTCCGATAAGCCAGGCTTTGTCCAGTTCACCTCAAGTGGGCTGGATGCTGACAGCACCTACACCTGTCCTGGCCTGCCATCCCCTGATGATACTGCTACTACTGCTGCACCAGATCTTACAACCACAGATCAAGGATCCACAATGTCAAGTGCTGAATGTAAGTATCTGTGTTGCAACGGGTTTCTGACATGCCTGTCATCTGGTTGCCAGTTTGCAGAAATTATGACACACTGAGGTGACATTGTGGAAGAACACACCCTGCGTTTCTGTCAGCCTCAACATGACTGGCACTCACTGGTTCATGTTTAATGTTTCCACCACTGCATCTGTTGCAACTAGGTAAAAAAACTTGCCAGCCTCAGACTGTTTAAAACCGTACTAAAAGGGGGGTTGTAATAGCTGGCACTAATTTTGTGCCAATTACTCATGCTCAAAATGTATTATGATGGTTGAGAATTCAATTAGGTGGTTAACAAAGCTGCAGCTAGTCATGAGAACCTACTGGGCTGTGTCAAGATCCATCTTTTATGCCCTATTGTTTCCAGCATGTGGCATCACTCCCCTCAACAACAGGATAGTCGGAGGTGAAGACGCGCCACCTGGAAGTTGGCCCTGGCAGGCTAGTCTGCAGATATTTGGCGGCCATGTTTGTGGTGGTTCCCTCATCACCAAGGAATGGGTGATGACTGCTGCTCACTGCTTCTTCAGGTGGGTAGTTGTAGCAGGTGTCTTTCAGCCTCTGCTGTTGCATGGCATTTGGTCCATCTTGTTCCTTCAACCACAATTTTTTTTGTCAATTTCATTTCAGTGAAACTCCCAGTGATTGGCAGGTGTCTCTGGGCCGCCAGAGCCTGCAAGGAGACAACCCAAACGAAGTGACCAAGGATGTTGCCGCAATCGTGTTGCATCCCAACTACGACAGTGCCACCAGCGACAACGACATTGCTCTGCTCAGACTTTCCACACCAGTCCAATTCACAGACTACATCAGACCTGTGTGTCTGGCAGCTAGTGGCAGTCAATTCAACAACGGTACAGACAGCTGGGTCACTGGCTGGGGTGCAGTCCAGGAGGGAGGTGAGTCTGCTTGTTGCTGCCAACGACTTTAGACCACACGTCATCTAAGCCGCAGGTGGTTGCCTGAATCGTCTCTCCTCCTGTTGTCCCCTCAGTGTCCTTACCGTTCCCTGAAACGCTGCAAGAAGTGGAGGTGCCGGTTCTGGGAAATCGACAGTGCAACTGCCTCAATGGAGTGGGGACAGTCACAGACAACATGATCTGTGCTGGTGTTCTGGCAGGAGGCAAAGACTCGTGTCAGGCATGAATCCAGTTTTTGTTTCGCTTCCATTCACACAATCATTTACACTCCAAAGCACCGACCTTCAATTCTTTGCTCCCAACACACAGGGTGACTCGGGAGGTCCAATGGTGAGTAAGCAGGGCTCCGTCTGGGTCCAGTCTGGAGTTGTGAGTTTTGGATTTGGCTGTGCTCGGCCCAATCTTCCGGGGGTCTACTCCAGAGTGTCCCGTTACCAGTCCTGGATCGACTCTCATATCAGCTCCGATAAGCCAGGCTTTGTCCAGTTCACCTCAAGTGGGCTGGATGCTGACAGCAGCTACACCTGTCCTGGCCTGCCATCCCCTGATGATGCTGCTACTACTGCTGCACCAGATCTTACAACCACAGATCAAGGATCCACAATGTCAAGTGCCGAATGTAAGTATCCGTGTTGCAGCGATGTTTCTGACATGCCTGTCATCTGGTTACCAGTTTGCAGAAATTATGACACACTGAGGTGACATTGTGGAAGAACACACCCTGCGTTTCTGTCAGCCTCAACATGACTGGCACTCACTGGTTCATGTTTAATGTTTCCACCACTGCATCTGTTGCAACTAGGTAAAAAAACTTGCCAGCCTCAGACTGTTTAAAACCGTACTAAAAGGGGGGTTGTAATAGCTGGCACTAATTTTGTGCCAATTACTCATGCTCAAAATGTATTATGATGGTTGAGAATTCAATTAGGTGGTTAACAAAGCTGCAGCTAGTCATGAGAACCTACTGGGCTGTGTCAAGATCCATCTTTTATGCCCTATTGTTTCCAGCATGTGGCATCACTCCCCTCAACAACAGGATAGTCGGAGGTGAAGACGCGCCACCTGGAAGTTGGCCCTGGCAGGCTAGTCTGCAGATATTTGGCGGCCATGTTTGTGGTGGTTCCCTCATCACCAAGGAATGGGTGATGACTGCTGCTCACTGCTTCTTCAGGTGGGTAGTTGTAGCAGGTGTCTTTCAGCCTCTGCTGTTGCATGGCATTTGGTCCATCTTGTTCCTTCAACCACAATTTTTTTTGTCAATTTCATTTCAGTGAAACTCCCAGTGATTGGCAGGTGTCTCTGGGCCGCCAGAGCCTGCAAGGAGACAACCCAAACGAAGTCACCAAAAGAGTTGCTACTATTATTTTGCATCCCAGCTATAACAGTGCCACCAATGACAACGACATTGCTCTGCTCAGACTCTCCACACCAGTCCAATTCACAGACTACATCAGACCTGTGTGTCTGGCAGCTAGTGGCAGTCAATTCAACAACGGTACAGACAGCTGGGTCACTGGCTGGGGTGCAGTCCAGGAGGGAGGTGAGTCTGCTTGTTGCTGCCAATGACTTTAGACCACGTATCATATAAGCAGCAGGTGGTTGTCTGAATCATCTCTCCTCCTGTTGTCCCCTCAGTGTCCTTACCGTTCCCTGAAACGCTGCAAGAAGTGGAGGTGCCGGTTCTGGGAAATCGACAGTGTAACTGCCTCAATGGAGTTGGGACAGTCACAGACAACATGATCTGTGCTGGTGTTCTGGCAGGAGGCAAAGACTCGTGTCAGGCATGAATCCAGTCTTTGTTTTGATTGCATTCACACAATCATTTACACTCCAAAGCACCGACCTTCAATTCTTTGCTCCCAACACACAGGGTGACTCGGGAGGTCCAATGGTGAGTAAGCAGGGCTCCATCTGGGTCCAGTCTGGAGTTGTGAGTTTTGGATTTGGCTGTGCTCGGCCCAATCTTCCGGGGGTCTACTCCAGAGTGTCCCGTTACCAGTCCTGGATCGACTCTCATATCAGCTCCGATAAGCCAGGCTTTGTCCAGTTCACCTCAAGTGGGCTGGATGCTGACAGCACCTACACCTGTCCTGGCCTGCCATCCCCTGATGATACTGCTACTACTGCTGCACCAGATCTTACAACCACAGATCAAGGATCCACAATGTCAAGTGCTGAATGTAAGTATCCGTGTTGCAGCGATGTTTCTGACATGCCTGTCATCTGGTTGCCAGTTTGCAGAAATTATGACACACTGAGGTGACATTGTGGAAGAACACACCCTGCGTTTCTGTCAGCCTCAACATGACTGGCACTCACTGGTTCATGTTTAATGTTTCCACCACTGCATCTGTTGCAACTAGGTAAAAAAACTTGCCAGCCTCAGACTGTTCAAAACTGTACTAAAAGGGGGGTTGTAATAGCTGGCTCTAATTTTGTGCCAATTACTCATGCACAAAATGTATTATGATGGTTGAGAACTCAATTAGGTGGTTAACAAAGCTGCAGCTAGTCATGAGAACCTACTGGGCTGTGTCACGATCCATTTTTTATGCCTTATTGTTTGCAGCGTGTGGCATCACTCCCCTCAACAACAGGATAGTTGGAGGTGAAGATGCGCCACCTGGAAGTTGGCCCTGGCAGGCTAGTCTGCAGAGTTCTGGCAGACATCTTTGTGGTGGTTCCCTCATCAACAGAGAGTGGGTGATGAGCGCTGCTCACTGCTTCTCCAGGTGGGTAGTTGTAGCAGGTGTCTTTCAGCCTCTGCTGTTGCATGGCATTTGGTCCATCTTGTTCCTTCAACCACAATTTTTTTTGTCAATTTCATTTCAGTGAAACTCCCAGCTGATTGGCAGGTGTCTCTGGGCCAGAACCTGCAAGGAGACAACCCAAGCGAAGTGACCAAGGATGTTGCTACTATTATTTTGCATCCCAGCTATAACAGTGCCACCAATGACAACGACATTGCTCTGCTCAGACTCTCCACACCAGTCCAATTCACAGACTACATCAGACCTGTGTGTCTGGCAGCTAGTGGCAGTCAATTCAACAACGGTACAGACAGCTGGGTCACTGGCTGGGGTGCAGTCCAGGAGGGAGGTGAGTCTGCTTGTTGCTGCCAATGACTTTAGACCACGTATCATATAAGCAGCAGGTGGTTGTCTGAATCATCTCTCCTCCTGTTGTCCCCTCAGTGTCCTTACCGTTCCCTGAAACGCTGCAAGAAGTGGAGGTGCCGGTTCTGGGAAATCGACAGTGCAACTGCCTCAATGGAGTGGGGACAGTCACAGACAACATGATCTGTGCTGGTGTTCTGGCAGGAGGCAAAGACTCGTGTCAGGCATGAATCCAGTCTTTGTTTTGATTGCATTCACACAATCATTTACACTCCAAAGCACTGACCTTCAATTCTCTCCTCCCAACACACAGGGTGACTCGGGAGGTCCAATGGTGAGTAAGCAGGGCTCCGTCTGGGTCCAGTCTGGAGTTGTGAGTTTTGGATTTGGCTGTGCTCGGCCCAATCTTCCGGGGGTCTACTCCAGAGTGTCCCGTTACCAGTCCTGGATCGACTCTCATATCAGCTCCGATAAGCCAGGCTTTGTCCAGTTCACCTCAAGTGGGCTGGATGCTGACAGCAGCTACACCTGTCCTGCTCTTACACCATCTCCAACAACTTCTCCAGTTACCAATCCTCCGAGTGAGTGCCTTGGAAAGAATCTGTTTTCCTCAAGGAATTCAGAACTTTTGTCAATCCTCTTTCTCTGATTTGTCTTCAAATCACCATAATTCTCTCTCTCAGGGTCTGTGTGTGGAAAAGCTCCCATGAATAGCCGAGCTGTGGGTGACAGCGGTGTTGTACCTGGGGGAATGTGGCCCTGGATGGTTCGCCTCCTTAAAAACGGCATTTACTCTTGCGCTGGAACTCTCATTGCTGAAAACTTTGTCCTCACCTCTGCTGATTGTTTCTCAGCGTAAGTGTAAAAGCATTTTACCTCATTATTTGTTTAAAGATCCAGGACTGTAATCCTGAATTATTGTACCTTTTTCATTTCTCTACAGGTCTAGCCCAGATGTCAGTGAATGGACTGCATATGTAGGCCACAAACATGTGAACGGCTCTGAGCAGTTTGAGATGTCTCTCAGTGTTGTGAACATCACAGTGAGCAAAATGACCGGCTCCAATATTGCACTGCTGCAGCTTGTTAAAACAGTCAGCTTCAAGGATCATATCCAGCCTGTGTGTATGGACACCAGCAACACCAGAACCTTCCCCATTGGAAGTCAGTGCTGGGTGCCAGGGTGGGGGGAGGAGAGCAAGAACAGAGGTAAGAGTTTAAACACTCTGGTGATTTAAGGTTCTTAAAAAATGTATGCTGAAAGATGTTGTAAATGAAAGTCTATTTAATGTATGTCATGTGCAGATTGGTTTTATTGAGACTGTGTATTCATATGAATATATCTTTGTGCTGACAAAGCTGGCTCAAGTATGCGAGACCTGGAAACTCAAGTGGCAAGCTGTGGAGGTACTTCAGATTCTGAGAACATCTGCACAGTCACCATGGACCTTCAACAGGTAAAAAGAATAATATTCAAGTGTTTTTGCAGATAAATTTAGGGCCCAGTTGTTCAAAAGACTAAAGGGTAGACTGGGTCCAGGTTGTTTTACAAGAGTTACTGGTCTGTACTGTGCTCCAGCATGGTACACTTCCATGGCCTTGGCACAGTATGGGTGCACAATGTTGATCTGACATACAACTGATTCAAACCAGTCTTCTCGATGACCATTTTAAAAAACAGAGTGTTAGAGGCTCATATCTGACCAAAACAACCCAAAAGGAAGGCAGTAAAGTAATCTCTGATGGCTTATAACTCCACTGTGCAGATGCTGAGACTGTTCGTCTTGCAAACTGCGTGCGTCATATTACAGCATGATGATTTATCTGTATTCAGGCCTAGTTGGGTCTGGAACAATGTGAAAGCAGACCAGTGAAGGACTGGGGTATTTGCTTGTCCAGCATGGTGCATGGATAAAAATGCTCCAGATTTGAGAATCCCCCTTTATTTCTTCAGAATCAGGTAATTAAGGAATATCTGGTCTGGATGAGCCTTTTCAGAAGTTGATTTTTAAGGAATAATTCATCCAGATTAGTCGTGGATAAATGAGACATTATACCACATATTTTTTTGCACAGGGGTGCGTTAAAACCACACAAATGGGATATATCTGCTTTGAAACTGAAGAGGACCCAGCATATTAAAACATGCTGTCCATATTAGACTGGCACTGGTGTCTTTTATATGTACTTTGTCCAAAAAAACCCCCCACTTGATTCTTTAATTTGCAGAAACTTTAAATGTAGATTCATATGTAGGTTGCCACTGTGGTGCAATGCACTCTGGGTAAAGATGTTAAATGGCTGCATTGCTCTTCTCTGTGATTGTACTCTACTCAATCTTCATTACACTTTGCTTTCTTTACTTTACTTTGCTTTATTTTCTTAGTTTGATTTTACTAAAACTCTGCTCTGGTTCTATTTAAAAAGCTCTGAGGATGACTGGGATAGAAGTACAATGCAGCTATGTGTCATCATCACAACCTAGAGTGCACTGCACAGCAATTGCAGTTTATTTTAAAACTTAAAATGCAGAAATCTGACTTTTTTTCTGTACAACATACATACAAAAGAAATTTGTGTTTATCTTAAAAAGTCAACGTGTTTTATCTTATATCTTAAGCAGGTTTTCTCTCAAGCAACATTTAATTTCGACTGTTTTCAATGACAAAATCCCATCATAATAGGCTTCCATATACTTATTCTTCGAAAGATCTAAACATAAACTATCTATTTTGACAATGGTGTGTTAGGGACCACTCCAGTAAAAAGTAATATGGGATCTGTTAATTTTTTAAGAAAAACACTCTAGTTTACAAAGTCACAAATTAAAAAAAGAAACATTTTAATTTCAAAGTTGTGTCTGTGAACCAAACTTAAAAAATTGAAATAATAACAATGAAAAGTCAAAATCCAATTGAGTTTCTTGTAAATTATTGACTTTACACTGTTGTAACTTTACTAATTTAAAAACTTAATTTTAAACATTTAATGTCTAAATGACTATTAAATCTCAGGAATTTAAATTTTATCCTCATGAATTTCCAACTATTTAAAGTCTTATATCCTAAGTTGATTTCCTGTAAATGTATGGAGGTTTTCAGGGATTTTGCCCAAAAATGTGACTTATTTGTTAAAAATCTTCTGATTGTCTTTATTTTTTATCTTTTAGGTAGGCCTTGATAGCCTGTAATAAACTGTGTTTCTAATCATGGTTTAAGAATAGTATATGTACATCTAATTTTGACTTTGTCAGAGCAAAGTCCCACTCACCCCCTGAGATCCTTGGTCCCCCCCCAGGTGTGCCAGACCCCAGGTTGGGGACCACTGCATTAGACCATTGCTAAATTGACCAATTTAAAAAAAGTTCTAACAAAACCTAAAACTACTCATCTGCTTTTGGGATAGGATCATACAAACTTTATGGATCAAAGATTGTATCCTAGTAAAGCCATGATATAGAATTACTTAAACTACCTACTGATATAGTAATTTTGTAACGCCTCTTTTTCTTCTCCATGACCCCATGTAAAGATGTTCTTCAATCCTATCTTAAAATTTGGATGAAATTAGGTTACATTAGGATGAATTTAAAAATGTTTTAAAATTGGCTAGTTTAACAATTGTCTTAATTGTTTTTCACCAAACAGCTGTTAATATCAAACTTAAAATATCCATTTTGAAAGGAAACATAGTAAGATATGTTGGCTTTATCAGATAAATATTTTTTTTCTATGTTATACAGAAAAACTGCACTATCTTTCTGCTCTTTAGGACCTGTTAAAAAATAAATTCATGTTGTTGTGCTGGGTTGTGAGCAGGGCTTGACATTAATCTTTTTGCACACCTGCTGCTGTGGCTGGTAATTTTCCAAATTTCCAGGTTTTCCAGTTTTCTGTCCTGAATTTTCACAAGCCACATTTTTATAGTTGGAAGTAACATTGAATATTTAAGCCCCTGTAAAATGAAATCTAAAATTAGAGTCTTAACACACTACATATGTAGGAATAAGGTTGCTGTAAACACGTCAACACAGAGATCAATGTGTGACTGAATTTTGTATTTAGGCTTTTAGAAAGTTGTTCACCTCTTTTATAGCTTGGTTTTATTGAATAGAGACCCACCATGTCACTGGCCCCTAAGGGGAATTACTCGGCACCCCTGACACTACAACTATAAAATAGATAAAATTACAGAGCGGTACAGTCAGATGTTAGCTGATGTCACTGCCTTACATGCTGTGTTCCTGTTCACTGTGAGGTAAAAATCTACCAGCTATGGTGGCCTACAGGCCATTATGATAATGCAGAGATTTGTGCCAGAAAAGAGTAAATTTAATCCCAGCTCCTGTCTTTCTGCTCTGGCACAGAGCCAGGCAGCTGCACTCTGATCAGAGTGCAAAAATGCTCTATTTCTGATATAATTTGTTTCTTCTTTTGTAACATCTTTTTTTAACACAGGGGGATCAGGGTGGCCCACTGCTTTGCAAGTCAGACTCCTCTTGGTTCCAGGTGGCTGTTGTCTCTGTGAGTGGAAGTAAATCTGCCCGTGCTGACGTTCAGGTCTTCACTAAAACTTCAAGATTTGGCTCCTTTTTAAAGGAGACAGTTGGTGACATGCCGACTCCTGCAGCTACAGGAAAAGCACCAAGTTTCTCAATTTCCTTATTTCTCTCTCTGGCTGTCCCTTTTGCTTCAGTCTTCCTGTTGTAATGACATTAGGTCTACCTCAGCAGACATTTTGTCCATTATTGCACTTAAAAGACAAGTTCTGCCTTTAAACTTTAAACAACTAAAGTCTGTGAATGCACTTAGGAAACTCAGGTCAAAACGTAAGAAACGTTACATCACAAGACACCTCAAAAGATTACATTTTACTGTTGTGTGTTTTTAAATTTATTTAACAGGAAAATGTCTTTTTTGTTTTAAACGATCCAATATTTTTTAGTTAAACGAAGGAAACTTTAATGTAACTTATTCTGCTGTACCTTTGTTGTTCTTTCAACACAAGGATGTGACAATGAAGTTAAATGACATAGTTCTATTTTTAATCACAAATATAATAAATATTAATGAAGCACAAAAAAGTCTCTTTTTTTTATAAATTACAGAAACATTGATCTTTTTTTTAAATGTTGTGATTATTCCATAAAGCAGCTCACTTTGTCAATCAGCTGCATTACATATGCATTTTTAGCAAGTGAGCATCAATATTGTCTTATTTTACAGTACACTACAATATGTGAATACAAACAACAGTTGAGACATTTTTTATAAAACAAATTATACACGACAAAAATAATCAGCTTGCAGAATTACAAAAGCAGAAACATTTCTAAAGTTATTCTGGTGGAGGAGCGCCTTCATCACCACCTGGACTCCCTCCCTCTCCTGCTTCATCACTCATCATCTGTTGATATTTACTCTTGAAAAATCCAGCCTGATGGTGGAAAAGAAACAAAATTTAAAAATATATATATATTAAATTAAACCCAAGCATTTATCCACCTTACTCGTTAGGGCGCTATACTGATCTGGTGATTGATAAACCTCTGGTGATAAAGCAGAAGTAGAAAAATGTGGTTCTCCCTGTGGCTGGCCATAGTGGCCAACCACCCATGGTGGCAGGTTCAATATAAGTCTTTTCTAAAAATCAGGTACTTGACTAATTTATACCATGCGCAGGAGCTGTGATTTCCTAAAATGTGCTTTCAGAGTTCATGTTGTGCCAAATTTGTGCCTTTAACAGTGGTGTAATAGAGCTGCGCTCCCAGTCTGACTGTTTTTTGTATCTTCTGGTCTTTGAATTTGTGGGCCTGAATCAGATATTACATATTGAAGAAAGAAAGTTATTTCATTTGGATTCTAAGCAGAATGCTTACCAAAGAGTTTCATACAATTTTTTAGGCAATGAAAAAAATTAAATGCCAACAAATCAATGCATCATATAGACAAAAATAATACTGTTCAACCTAAAAAAAAAAAAAAATCACACTCATAATCAGGATTTGTTTCATATTCAGAGACAAGAGGCAATGGAAGTAATGCAAATCATGCAAGGTATCATGGGGGCTGGGAAAATAAGGTGGATAAGAGAAAGCCCCAACAGTCACATGCTTAAAAAATACTTTGCTCTAAAAAGGAAAGTGCATGTGTGTTTAGTGTCCCACCTTATACAGGCCAGCAGTGATCAAAGCCAGTAGAACCAGTCCTCCCACAGACCCTCCCACAATCTCTTTGGTGAAGTCAGGTTCAGGATACACCTCTACCTCTGCCTCGATCTGTTGGAAGAAAAGACAGGATGTGGATCAAATCCAAACTCTTTTTCAACAGCATGAATAAGTGAATCATTGTGGCCTTACCTTTCTGATAGGGGGGTTGTTATTTGACCCTGTTGAAATGAAGATGTACTGGTCTTTGTCGTAATCCAGAGTGGCTGTGCTAGTCAAGATGAATTTGGCAGATTCAAGGCCGATCTGAACAATAAGATGGTTAGTGAATATGATGTTCCACCACTCATGACCAACTTTAATCAAAAATGTTCGAATGAATTCATAATGTAAACACATGGTTCACCTGTTCTATCCATCCAGAGCTGAGGTTGGCAGAGATTTGATACTTTTTCTTCTCCAGTCCTACCATGAACGTTCTGCACTTAAACACACCACATTTGGCTACAGAGCAGTCCTGTTGTGATGAAAACAAGAAAAGCAGAGACATTCTCATGCATGGAAAGTCTTATAAGCAAAATCTGAGCATAACCCTGGTTCTATGAGTATGTGTGAGGGGAGCTGGTACTCTGTGGTCCAACCGAAAGAGGAGGCCCATAGAGGTGTGTATAACTTGGCCTGTCACTAATTCAAGCACTGCTAGCCAAATTTACCACAACACCTAAATATTCACCATTACATATTGTATTTGTTATTGATTGCAAACTACTTTCCTTTCTCTTAAAGCAATTTGTGTGTTTATTTAATCATATACAAAAAGGGTGCACTGATTGCAAATGCTAACCTATTTGCAAACACTGAAAAATAAAAAAGGTGATGTAGGGCCAAGCTTACTGGGCTTTCAGAGGCCTGTCCATTTCTCTGGGTAGGCCTGAGTTGCACAATGCAACCACAGATCAATATCCAGCTGGCTTAAATAAACTCGTGCCTGCTAACTGTGCCCACAATCTGAATCGGAAACAGGCACTCTGGGGTTGGAATTTCCAAATAAACAAAATACATTTTGAAATAGTCTTATTAAAATAATTTTGTTGAAATATTTTCATTTTCTTTCAAATGTATGTAATTTTTAGGCTCTAATAGTGAGATCAGTCCCTATATCACAGCCAGTCACAAGGGGGCGACTGAGATATTTTAGCTGAATATTTCTGTGGCTGTCATGTTGTCTGTCTCTGGGTTTGATGCTGATTTGTTGTGTAGTGATAAGTGAAAAACCCAAACAGGAAAACTGCATTCCCAAAACATGTTATCAAAAGTTACCACAGAAAACAACATTTAAAAGAAGAAAAAAAAATCAAGAATGGACTGACGAATACGGGTTTAACATGTCTAATATTTGATAATAATGGCTGACAAATGGATTTCTGAAAAATGGATAAAACATAAAATCATTCCTGATTAAATTTTTTCAATCTCAGTATTTTTGCGATTCAATTCTTTTTATCAGCTGTATAGAGTTTATAGAGCATCTAAAAGAGCTTTTAACTGAATTTAATAATATGGTTAAGGATGCCAGAGATAAGTATTTTGCAAATCTTGTAACACAGAACAGACATAATCCTAGAGTCCTGTTTGAAACTATTAATAATGTTGTCTCTTCTCCATCACCCACCCCCCCAATTTCCTCTGATGATGAGTGTGAAAGATTTCTTTCCTTTTTTGTTAGCAAGATCAATGACATCCAAGCACAAATCACTCCATCTTTTTCTTCTGCTGTTCCCTGCCCACCTCACCAAACAATCCTGGACAAGTTCTCTCCCATCTCCCTACAAGATCTAAAGAATCTGATAAGAACTATGAAAATTTCCTCTAGTCCCTTTGATATATTGCCCACCCAGCTACTAAAATCTGCAATAGATTCCATTGGCCCATACATTCTTTCAATTGTCAATAAATCATTAGAATCTGGTCACGTTCCTTCATATTTTAAACATGCAGCCATTCAACCACTTCTCAAAAAAACAAACCTGGACCCCTGTCTGCCCCAAAACTATAGGCCCATTTCAAAACTACCCTTTATTTCTAAAATTCTAGAAAAAGTGGTTGCCAAACAACTTACAGCTGCCTTGGACACTCATAACATCCTGGATAAGTTTCAGTCTGGTTTTCGTCAGTCCCATTCAACCGAATCAGCCCTTCTTAGAGTTTTTAATGACCTCCTGATCAGCTGTGATGAAGGTAAATGTTCTGTGTTGGTTTTATTGGATCTCAGTGCAGCCTTTGACACTGTGGATCATATTATTTTAGTTGATAGGCTGAAGCAGTGGGTGGGCATTTCTGGCTCAGCCATTGATTGGTTTTCCTCTTACATTCTCAGAGAACATTCTCAGTCACTGTTAACAGCCACAGCTCTTCAAATTCCCCCCTGGTCTGTGGAGTTCCCCAAGGTTCAGTCCTTGGCCCAACATTATTTTCCTTGTACCTGCTCCCACTCAGCCACTTAATCAACAGTTTTAAAGACATATCTTATCATTGTTATGCAGATGACATCCAGCTTCATATATCTTTTACACCTCAAAATTACACTAAAGTGTCGGTTTTACTCAGTTGTTTGAGTGCCATTAAAGACTGGATGTCAGACAATTATCTACAGCTAAATGCTGACAAAACAGAGGTCCTTGTCTCGGCCCCAGATGGTTTAGTGCCAGGGATTTTGGAGGAACTTGGTACCCTGTCTACTTATGTAAAACCTGTTCTTCGTAATCTTGGTGTTTCATTTAGCCACTCTCTATCTCTAGATCAACATGTCAATAATCTGGTCCGTTCTTGTTTTTTCCAACTAAGAAATATCGCACAACTCAGACACATTGTTTCTACAGCTCAGATGGAGATGGTTATTCACACTTTCATTTCCTCCCGTTTAGACTACTGCAACTCACTTTTCACCTGTCTTAGTAAAACATCTATAAATCGTCTACAATTAGTACAAAACGCTGCAGCCAGACTACTTACCAAGTCTTCAAAAAGGTCACACATCACACCAATTCTGTATTCTCTCCACTGGCTTCCCATACACTTCAGAATACATTTTAAGATTCTTGTGTTTACTTTTAAAGCCCTGCATGGTCAGGCACCAACCTATATTATGGAGCTCCTAAAACCTTACAATCCCAGCAGGACTCTTCGGTCCTCTGATCAGGGTCTGCTGGTTGTTCCACACTCCAGACTAAAAACTAAAGGTGACTGTGCATTCAAGGTCATTGCTCCAACTCTTTGGAACTCACTTCCATTGAATTTAAGATCAGCAGAAACAGTTGATTCTTTTAAAAAGCAACTTAAGACCTACTTGTTTGGTCTGGCCTTTGCTTAATCTGTTTTGTGTACTGTGTATTCTCTTATTGTACCTTTGCATTAATTGCTTGTGTTTCTTTTACCTTTTTGTAAAGCACTTTGTGACCTCGCTGTTCTTTAAAGGTGCTATAAAAATAAACTTATTATTATTAAACTTATTATAATCATTGCTTACAAACAGTAAGTAAAATTGCTCCTGTTGACCTGGAATCCCTCATCCAGGTATCCACTCCTTGCCCACTAGCCAGTGAAAGGCGCCTGGTATTTCCATCACTTGAGGGCCCTAAGTCATTAGCAGAACTCTCCTCCTCTGTTGGCCCTCGATGGTCAGCTCTTGGTACTTTTGTGTAATGTTGGTGTGTAGACAATGTAATTGATGATGATGAAAAGTGGTCTCACATTAATGATTTGTTGTTTCTTAGCTGATATGTGTGACAAAAAAGTCTACACCATGTGCACTGCCTCTTACACTGCATGGCAGAACCTGTGTTTGATTGGACTTGAAGCATTTATGGCACTTACTGACGTTTCCTCTTGTCTAGACCTTTGCTTACTCTCATATGTACTTTGCTTTGGGCAAAAGCGTTTGCTAAATGACAGTGTAACACTGTAACTTCTGGTTTAAATTGTAAAAATCACAGGAGGAGTCTATTTTACTTGATGTAGACATTTTCATGCAAAAAAATCTACTTATTCCTGTAAAGTCTGGGTACCTGTTGTTTTTCATGTGATAATTGTGAATCTCATAATCCGATCCCGTTAACTCAGAATGCATCCAATGAGGTGAAACACTTCCACTTTATGTCCCTCCTTACTAAAATGAAAAACTCTGCTGAACATGATGGCTACATTTTTCTCCCAGAAGGTAGAGGCATACTTACCACTATCTTAGTTTTCTTTATTTGTTCGACAAAATCTGTGACTTTAGGTTCCTCATCTTTTTCTCTTTGGCACTCTTGGATCTGAAACACAAATGATCCATTTAAATATCATCTTCTTAATTTTCATCAACATCAGTTTGTCTGGCTGTGAAGCAGGGGAAACATTTTGTTATTGTTTTTGTAAAGCTAAAATCAGACTTTTTACACATGGGTCTTTATGTGACTGCCTGACTGACTGAGTGACTGGGTAACCGAGTGAGTGACTATATTTCAGAGTCATGCATACAGAGTTGCACAATGGGCGGGGTTTAGTTGTACTCAAAGCTGATTGTAATGGCTGCTGCCAGTGTGGTGGTTTCCTCTGATGTAGCTTTAAGCATTAGTTTTACTACAACTGGACCATGTTTCTGTGTGACATAAAGAACAAAAACAATACTCAGAGCTTTTCATGATGTGAAAGAGGTTTTTGCTCTTCTGCCGACCTACTGCAGCATGAGTATGTGATAGTTGGGGGGAAAGGGTTAGTTGTTAAATGAATGGATTCATACAATGGCTGCTAGTGGAGTGATAAGCTCGGACTTTGCCACAGCGGTGGTTTTGTCAGAACTGGACAACATGTCTTTATTAAAACAAAGGTAGAGAGCAACACTGAAAGCTTTTTGTGACAGGAAAGATGTTTTCACTCTTCTCTCGGTCTGCTTTGACACAGGTTTGCAATCGTTACAGGGGTTTGCTGGTGTATCCAATGGCTATTGCCTCTGTAGCTGTTAGCTTGGATGTAGCTGTAGGAAACCGTGAGTTTAATCGTAACTGGACTACATTTCTTTTTAAGCCAGAGCAGAGAGCCTCACAGAAAGCTTGTCTTGGCAGAGGAGAGGTTTATGCATATCTCTCACTCCACCGTTGAAAATCTAAGGCAGTGGTAGCCTGTCAGCTCATGCTCAGATTGTCATCTTGTGTTGTCGCTCTGATTGGCCAGTCATGAATGTGACAGACAGAATGTTCTTCCAATCACCTTTCTGACGATTTTTTGAAAAGTCCTGCCCTTCCAAAATGCTTCCTATGGGAGCTTTCCCAGATGAATGTGAAATATATTCACACAGTGGACAAGGTCTATCTGGTGTGTCAGGTTAATGCTCTATCTATAGTGCTGTGGATACCTTGTTTGGGGTAGTAGGTGGAGCTACTCCTCTCCCCTGTCTGGCATTACTACAGACATCTCAGACAGTTGGCATCAGCCATATACTAACCTAGTCTTGTTTAAAGAAGTTTTGGGGGCTTTGGCTTTTATTTTGGTAGGACAGCTGAAGAGGGACAGTAACAATGTGAGTGGAGGGAAACATGCATCAAACGTGCAGCAGGATCAGGATCATATCTGTGACTGGTATGAGGACTGCTGCTCCCACCATAACTAAACCAGCACCCAGAAATTAGGACAGTTCAGGGTTACAGTAAATTCCAACTTTACCTGAAAACTACTTGAATCAACCCAGATGTCTTTTTCTCCAAGCTTCACTGGCACCTTAATCACGACAGTGAAATTCAGAGCTCGGACATCATTTGCAACCTTGTAGAGAGGAGGAGAAAAATAAAAGTGTTTCAGTTCTATCCAGGTAAAGCGCTTTAGTCTGAATAGAGATTTTGATTCTTTAAATTATTGTTGGTATTCTGAGATTTACCAAAATGGATTGCTGGACTGGTTTCTGCAAGTCATTTTTTCCATAGGAGAAATTGTTGTAGCTGAGGGAGCTAAAAAAGAAAATTTAAATATTAAGTAATCAAAGGTCTGATTTGATGAATCGATATCTTTTCTGGTAATTTGACATCAAATAACACAAACCTCTGTATCGTAGCAAAAATGCTGTATTTCACATCAATGTCTCTCCTTGCGTAGAGTTCACTAGAGTCAGAGTGGTCCTGATTCCCACTTAAAGAGATGTCAAAGCATACATTCAGATAGCAAAAGGAGTTATTAACACAAACAAACAGGATTATAAATTTCTTGTACCTTGTCACATTTGCAGTGAAAAATATGTTGTTGTTAAGTTGACTGTTGCTGTCAATCCCATAGGAGATGATGACCACAGCCTAAAAGGAAATCAGTGAGAGTCGTTAGACTTCTTCCTCTTTTTGCAGCAGGTAGATAAAATCCTCTCTCCCACAGAGAAACTAACCGTAGCACCAGTCCTGAGGATGGGCTGGTTGATAGTGCAGTCTGTCGTTCCTCGTGATAATCCAGTCTCACTGTCCAAAGAATTGCACTCAATTCTCCCCTACATTGAAAATAAATGTTAAAATAGAAATCAACAAAACAACTTGTTTCTCTGTGTGAACCAAGAGAAACTTTGATAAAGATGAAACCATAGACTGGATGCCTCACCTGCTGAGGTGCAATCTTCCTGTAGGAAAGCCCAGCTGGATATGTAAGAATGACACGAGTATTGTAGGAGTCTTCTCCCCTGTTTGTTACTGTGACGGTGACATCTAGAAGTTCATCAATGCCAACTTTAACCACTGATGACCTAACACACAATAAACAAAGAGGAAATGAAAGTGAAAAAACAAGACTTTAATAAGTCTGAGGCACAGCAAGGTTTGACCTACAGTGCAATGAAAAAGAATTTTCCCCTTTCCTGGCTTATCTTTTTTTGTAACATATTTTGCTATTTGCACATGCAAATTTTAGTATCAGACAAAGATAAACTAAGTAAACACAAAATGCAGTTTTTAAATGCTGATTTTATGTATCAGAGGAAAAAAGACATACAGTGGTGGAAAAAAAGTTTTAGGACACCCTTAAAATTTTACACAATCTCAAATGTTATCACGGAATATTTGTGGAAAATTTTTTTTTTTGTGTTTCAAAAGGTGTGGCTGCATTAGACAGACACAAACAAATACAAATGATATACTTTTTGTTTATTGTTTACAAAAAACACAAACAAAACTAAATTCTTGACAGTTTCAATCTGTCAGTTCTCAACATTGTCGGTATCAAAGTCAACAAATAATAGAGAATGTGTTCAAAACTGAACAAAACATAAATAAACCATTGCATCATCAAATTAATATTTAGTAGTCCTGCCATTAGCACGCAGTAGAGCTCTAATCCTGGCTGGCATGTTCCCCACAAGCCTTTCACACTGTTGAGGGGTAATCTTGTCCCATTCTTCTTGAATTACTGCTTTTAATTCATCTAAATTCTTTGGTTTACGCTTTGAAACAGACCTTTTGAGAATCCACCACAGATTTTCAATAGGGCTCATGTCCGGGAATTGAGCTGGCCTCTCTAAGACCTGGATACTGTGCTCCTGCAGCCAAGTTCTACTGGCCCTGGATGTGTGGCAAGGGGCTTTATCTTGTTGAAACATCCAGTTTTGACCTCAACGAAACAGTGCACGTGCAGAAGGAAGCATGTGGGTTTTGAGAATGGCACAATACTTGGCAGAGTTCAGTGTGCCTTCACAGACAGTGAGATGACCAACACGTCTCTCAGGGGCTGATCAGGGGCTTCTTGACAGCCTTGTAGGACCTAAAGCCATGATCTAAAAGTCGGCCATGTACAGTGAGGGTGGAACACTGTACACCAGTTTGGTTTGACCACTGCTGCTGAAGCTCCTGGTATGTCATACGGCAGTTTTCCCTGCACATGCGGCTCAGGATGTGGTCATTTCTTGCTGAAGAAACCCTTGGACGCCCAGATCTTAGTTTGTCTTTCAAGCTGTTGGTTCGTCTGTATTTCTGCGAGTGTATCCAACTGCTGAAGGACTGCATCTGAACTTCCTGGCTATCTGGCGGCAGCTGTACCCTTCTTGGCTGAGAATCAGTATCTTCAGGCATGTTTCCTGCGTTAGGTTCCTTGTTTTAGCCATTTTTGTCTCTGAGGAACTTTCAAATGTGCTGGCTTTATATAGACACGAACCATGGCAACAAAAGTTGTATCTTTTAATAAAAAGCACGAACTTCATTCGTAGATCACTGGTACCAAAATGACCTAATACTCAAAATTTCTTATGTATTTTTATGGAACAAATCAATTTTAAGTTTTTAATGGCTTTTTAGGATTTGTTTAGTATTTTGGCTGTGACTGTACTAAAATTAATTGCACTTGAGTGATTCTTAACACAATATTTCACAAATGCATGGGGTGTCCTAAAACTTTTTTCCACCACTGTACAAACTACGGTGGCCCTGAAGGCCAACACAAAATAAATATTTCAAAAGCGCAAAATATATTTCACAAAACACAAAAACATTTCACAATACACAAAAACATTTCACAAAACACAAAAACATTTCACAATGCACAAAAACATTTCACCAATCGCAAAATACATTTCACAAATCACAAAAACATTTCACAATACACAAAAACATTTCACAAAACACAAAAACATTTCACAATACACAAAAACATTTCACAAAACACAAATACATTTCACAATGCACAAATACATTTCACAATACACAAAACATTTCACCAATCGCAAAATACATTTCACAATACACAAAAACATTTCACAAAACACAAATACATTTCACAATACACAAAAACATTTCACAAAACACAAAAACATTTCACAATACACAAAAACATTTCACAATACACAAATACATTTCACAATACACAAAAACATTCCACAAAACACAAATACATTTCACAATACACAAAAACATTTCACAAAACACAAATACATTTCACAATGCACAAATACATTTCACAATACACAAAACATTTTACCAATCGCAAAATACATTTCACAAAACACAAATACATTTCACAATACACAAAAACATTTCACAAAACACAAATACATTTCACAATACACAAAAACATTTCACAATACACAAAAAAAAATCACAAAACACAAAAACATTTCACAATACACAAAAAAAAATCACAAAACACAAATACATTTCACAATACACAAAAACATTTCACAATACACAAAAACATTTCACAAAACACAAAAACATTTCACAAAACACAAAAACATTTCACAAAACACAAAAACATTTCACCGATCGCAAAATACATTTCACAATACACAAAAACATTTCACAAAACACAAAAACATTTCACAAAACACAAAAACATTTCACCGATCGCAAAATACATTTCACAATACACAAAAACATTTCACCGATCGCAAAATACATTTCACGAAACCGGAAAGGGTAGGACCATGGTACTTGTTTGTGATTGGCTAAACCCAAGTCTGTCCGGCATCAGTCATTTATCATTTCCTGTTTATACTTCTTACCGCAATAGCCGAGCGAGCACGAAATTTCAAGTGTCTACCGGCATGGAAGAGGAACTTGAGTTGATAGCGGAATACGTCAACAAGGGAAATACATATAGTGTGATTCTTGATATGCTCTCCTCATATCATGACATACACATTTCAATTGGAAGCCTAAAATCGCGCTTAAAGTGTCGTGCCAAAAGAAGTACCCCCGGTAGGATTTGTATCCCCCTGCCGCCTTTGCCGAAGGAGTTGACTATTGACTATCAGGCGTAGATTTCGCCTCAGTGAATAAAAATGACAATAAAAGAATGTATAAAGCAGAAGATTAGTTTTGATCATCTGTTTTATTCTTCATTATCGTGTTTTTGTCAGTAATATCTTTTAAAATAAGATCTTTTAAGTGAATGTTTTGATACTGCAGCTTGGTGCACACTCATTACGCCGAACTGAGAACGCATCTTTTTCCTCCTGCGTCCTGTCATGGTATTTTGGCGGCGTGTTGGTCATCAAATCTGGGTCCACGCTGCTGTACATGAGTAACAGACATATTTTCTTCATAACTTTTATCATCTTCTATTAGCGCTGTTTAGCGTCAAGCCGCTGACATGCACTCACCACTTCCCACTTCCGCCTCGAGATATTTCAAAATAAAGGTCCTGCATAGCCATTTCACTGAATATTAACTTGTCTATTGACCAGTCTGAACAAGATTTATGTACAGAGAGATCAATTTCAGACCATTTATTTCAACGCATCGTCCACTTCGACTGCATCCCACTCTAAACAAGTGTTTCACAGTGTAAAGAACTGTAAAAAACAAAGGAACATTTCATTGCGATCAAATATGTCATCTCTTCAGGGTGTATAAATGGTGCAAAGTGTATCCCCCCTCCAGAATGCTCAAATCATGAACTACCATCATAACATTCATTTTGTGTTCATTTCTGATCAAGCCTGATAATACTGGAGAGTTTGAACAGGTTAACTCACTTCTATTTCAAGTTACAGGGGATACAAATTGTTATGTCCTCTCTTCAGGGTGTATAAATGGTGTACTACTGCCTTGTCTTTGCTTTAATGCAAATTACAAATGATTTTAGGTCTCATTTTAGCCTTGCCAGGATTTGTACCCCCATCCACAAGGAAGAGGTGGGGCCCCCTGCCTCAATAGACTTTTCTTGGCCAGCTCTCATGACAACTGATGACATTTGGGACTTTGGAGAAGTTTGAAGCATTATTCTTGAAGTTAGAGGGGGGATAACAAATACATCAGGCCTAGATTTGGCCCTGAAATAATTTGTATCCCCCTGTAACTTGAAATAGAAGTGAGTTAACCTGTTCAAACTCTCCAGTATTATCAGGCTTGATCAGAAATGAACACAAAATGAATGTTATGATGGTAGTTCATGATTTGAGCATTCTGGAGGGGGGATACACTTTGCACCATTTATACACCCTGAAGAGATGACATATTTGATCGCAATTAAATGTTCCTTTGTTTTTTACAGTTCTTTACACTGTGAAACACTTGTTTAGAGTGGGATGCAGTCGAAGTGGACGATGTGTTGAAATAAATGGTCTGAAATTGATCTCTCTGTACATAAATCTTGTTCAGACTGGTCAATAGACAAGTTAATATTCAGTGAAATGGCTATGCAGGACCTTTATTTTGAAATATCTCGAGGCGGAAGTGGGAAGTGGTGAGTGCATGTCAGCGGCTTGACGCTAAACAGCGCTAATAGAAGATGATAAAAGTTATGAAGAAAATATGTCTGTTACTCATGTACAGCAGCGTGGACCCAGATTTGATGACCAACACGCCGCCAAAATACAATGACAGGACGCAGGAGGAAAAAGATGCGTTCTCAGTTCGGCGTAATGAGTGTGCACCAAGCTGCAGTATTAAAACATTCACTTAAAAGATCTTATTTTAAAAGATATTACCGACAAAAACACGATAATGATGAATAAAACAGATGATCAAAACTAATCTTCTGCTTTATACATTCTTTTATTGTCATTTTTATTCACTGAGGCGAAATCTACGCCTGATAGTCAATAGTCAACTCCTTCGGCAAAGGCGGCAGGGGGATACAAATCCTACCGGGGGTACTTCTTTTGGCACGACACTTTAAGCGCGATTTTAGGCTTCCAATTGAAATGTGTATGTCATGATATGAGGAGAGCATATCAAGAATCACACTATATGTATTTCCCTTGTTGACGTATTCCGCTATCAACTCAAGTTCCTCTTCCATGCCGGTAGACACTTGAAATTTCGTGCTCGCTCGGCTATTGCGGTAAGAAGTATAAACAGGAAATGATAAATGACTGATGCCGGACAGACTTGGGTTTAGCCAATCACAAACAAGTACCATGGTCCTACCCTTTCCGGTTTCGTGAAATGTATTTTGCGATCGGTGAAATGTTTTTGTGTATTGTGAAATGTATTTTGCGATCGGTGAAATGTTTTTGTGTTTTGTGAAATGTTTTTGTGTTTTGTGAAATGTTTTTGTGTTTTGTGAAATGTTTTTGTGTTTTGTGAAATGTTTTTGTGAATTGTGAAATGTTTTTGTGTTTTGTGAAATGTATTTTGCGATTGGTGAAATGTTTTTGTGTATTGTGAAATGTTTTTGTGTTTTGTGAAATGTATTTTGCGATTGGTGAAATGCTTTTGTGTATTGTGAAATGTTTTTGTGTATTGTGAAATGTTTTTGTGTTTTGTGAAATGTTTTTGTGTTTTGTGAAATGTTTTTGTGTTTTGTGAAATGTTTTTGTGTTTTGTGAAATGTTTTTGTGTATTGTGAAATGTTTTTGTGTTTTGTGAAATGTATTTTGTGATTGGTGAAATGTTTTTGTGTATTGTGCGATTGGTGAAATGTATTGAGAAATGTTTTTGTGTTTTGTGAAATGTATTTTGCGACTGGTGAAATGTTTTTGTGTATTGTGAAATGTATTTGTGTTTTGTGAAATGTTTTTGTGTATTGTGAAATGTTTTTGTGTTTTCGGAAATATATTTTGCGCTTTTGAAATATTTATTTTGTGTTGGCCTTCAGGGCCACCGTAACAAACCTACCTGGCCCTGTATGAAAAACTAATGATCCTGATGATCACCTCCCAGCCCCCACAGCCAATAACAGCTCTTTCTCTCAACACAGCAGTGTATTTAAAAATGATGCTCTTCCTTCTAATCCCTGCTTGCACTAATGCTGCAGCTCCATGCTGCTGCATCTGGCAAAGCTTAACCTCCTCCACCCCAGCCTCCTCCTTCATAGTATAAAGCTTTTTGCACCCTCATTCAGATTAATTCTATTATTAATTTATTTAATTTAAACTAATTTTGTTGCATTCAATACACATTGTCATAAATGTATCTATGCATGTGAGGGTTTTTAGCCATTTGCTCCCTGGAAAGTCAGTGTATGCTGCTTTACTAACCCAGGGATTATCTTTTGAGCAGAGCCTTCTCTGCCAAGTCAAACAGTACATCCATTTTGCATGAAATGGTAAAATGTATAATGAGAGTGTTTTTTGACTGAACCCCTTTTTCTTGCTCATTCACAAACACTGGTAGGTCTGGAGTGTGGCAACTCACTTGCCAAAGCTGATATCCACTTTCAGGTCATCTACACATTTGTCATCAGTGCCGCAGTTGATCTCAAATCCTAACTGTTGAAGAGAGTGTCAGAAAAAACACACTTAGTTAAGAAGAGAGAAAACACAATAACAGGAGTAATAAATTTGCAATCCTGCTTTTGTTATTGAATTCAGCAATGAGCCAACATGGCTTTGGAGGGAAGACATCATGGACAAGAGCCCCTGAATTGTAAAATGATCCATTTTGTGATACGGACTTCTCAAAAACTAGTGACAAAAGCTTTGATTTTTCTTTACTGCTACAATAAACTTTGTTGATTATCTGTATACTAGCATGTTAAAATGTGACAGGTCAAAAAGTCATCCATGAGCATGTAAGGATAAAAACAACAAGTTCATGGTTTGCAAATTATTCAAGATTTGATTAAGGGTAAGAACATGGTATATCCACAGGAAAAAATCATTAAAAGCGATTACAATATTAAAAAATATTTAAAATACTTTTTAAAATCAGTTTAATTTAACAGAAAGTAATTTCAGTGCTAAAAGAATGTTTAAAATACACTGTTCACCTCATTCTTTCATGTTACAAGCCAGATTTAGTCATTTTATCTTTTCTCTACTCAGTAGGCTGAGCTAAGATCATCTGTGATTGATTGCTTTTGCCTCACAAACACACTAGGGGGATATGCGGTGTTTTCCACATTTTACTAAAAGCTCTTGATGAGGAGACAGCACAGAATCAATCTCATGACTCTCCTCTTTTTCAGGTATGTCCATGGTAAAGAAATACAGCAAACAAGTCTGAAATAACTGTCTTACATGTTTAGAGTTTTGTGAGGATGTTGTTGTAATGTTTGAAGTAAGTTTAAGTCATGTTTTGTGGAAAATGATTTTGCTAGTGAGCAAGCCCTTGGTAGGTGCTGCAGGACGACCTGTAGCTGTGAATAACGTGATCAGTATTAGTCTTGTGTTTCAAATCTGAACTAATGCAGAAATAAGAAGGAATATATGTTTTTGAAGAACTTTAAACTTACAGGATAGAAGGCTGAAGTCTGAGCCTGCTGGGAAAGACTGGGGCTCAGACCTCCATTTGGCACGCCTTCAAAGGTGAATGTGAGCTCATTGCGAAGTTCATTTAAAGCATCCTCTGTACAAGCCTGCAAAACAGGGACTCACTGAGAAAAACTTGGACATTTTCCACATTGAATTACAGCAGAATAAGAGTTGGTTCTGTTAATACCATTCAAAAGCAGAGACATATATTCAATGAAAGATCTTATTTTTAAATGTTTTAATGATTCACCTTCACAAAAAAGACAATATCTTGGCATTGTGGTCGTACTAAATCAAGATTAATTGATCCAGTCTCCTCTTGTACTTTGTCCCTGATGAAAGCTCGGTTATTTGGTATCTTGCGGGTGGCATCAAGCGTTAAAGTAAAGTTGATACTTGCTTGAGCTGGAAGAGATTAGAGATCATTAAGAGGCAGTCATGAAAGTATTGGAGTGCATAGACAGTGGCTCAGTAGTGTTGAGGATTGGAGGAAAACAGGCACCTCTATTGACTTCTGAGATTTTTGTCATGGAAAAACAGATCTGAGCCGTGTTCCTCAAGGGCACTGAGCAGTCTGAGGTTGCGTCTTGAGTGGGGATTTGTTTAGGGTTGTATGTCACCCCAGCTTCCACCATTACTATTGGCTTTGATCTGGAAACAGAGAAGGACACATCAAAATAAAACTTGGCTTCACGAGCCAAATTTGGTGTTGCGTATTCCTGTGCTTGTGTTTCCTGTTTCTCTTCAACTGTTCTATCACAATAAAAGCAAAATGCCTCAAGAAATAGTCTTAAGAAGGAATATTGGCTTCATGATCCACACTGAAAAATCTGAATTACATGATCCAATCCATTAGAGGTGATTTGTTTACCTCAGGGTTTTATGATGAAAATGTTGAATCACACAATTTTTAACTTCTGCTCCGCCCTCCTCCACAGCTTACTTGTTTTGAATTATGGACTCTTTGAAATAAAAGCTGCACATCATGAGGTTTAGGATGAATTTCACATGATTGAGAAAAGCTGTTAAAGTTGGCCTTCCTCCTTTGCGCTGAGCTACTCCCAAAGCATTCTGGGATTACTTGCACAGTACAAAATGGGAAGGCCACTTTTGATAGTTTTTCTCCCTTATGTGGAATTCTAACTTTTTTAGAATTTGGGTTGTACCTTATAGGATGTAGTTTTTTATAGAACAGAGTCCTGTCTTCAAAAGAAGCGCAGGGCTTGGTAATATGATAGCTCTGATCCACATGGAAATATTTAGAGGAGCAACAACATCACTGGGGTCAGGGAATAGAGCTGTAGTGCATTATGGGGCAGAGAATAGCTTTGCTCCATCACTGGTAGGCAGCACAAAACATGAATGAGATACAGCAATAGAATAGCAGCTGCCAGTGGCAGCTCATGCTTCCCAATAGGGATGGGTACCGAATTCGGTACTTTTATAAGCACCGACCGAATTCCGTCGGTACTACCGAGTACCAATTCATGTAAAATCAAACGGTACCATGTTTTGGTACCTAAACGCACCCTTGTGACTGCAAGAGAGAGGAAAAGTAGTCAATTTTCCATGCCGGACGTGAACTCAGCATTACACACACATGCGTAATGACGTCAGTAGCAGCGCACTGAATCAACAAAACAAGCATGACTGATCGGCTCCGACTGTTTCCTGCTCGTTCGCCTCCCTCTCGCTCTCTCGTAGTGAATCCTCACTTTAAACACCGTGATTTGCCCGTTTATGTTGTGGATATCAACCATGAAAATATAGTAGATAGAAGGATGCGTTTGTTCGCTCAGTCACCTCACAGAGACTGAATTAAGGCACGGTGAGGACTGCCTAACGTGACTGTGTCCTTAAAGTTGCTCTCCATCTCTTTAACTTAGCGCAGCTGGTGCCGTATAAAGCACTGTCAGGATGGACTCAGAGTGATTTTGAAGGAGTGACAGAGCCGCAGGCTCGTCTTCGCTGCTTCTTTCATCACAGAATGAATCAATTTGCCACTTTCTGTTAAGTTTTTGCAGTATACAAATATAACGTAATGGATCCTGTGTGTGACGTTTATGCTTCTGTGTGGATGGTCACATGATTGATTGATGAGTGAGGAGCAGACTCTGCTCTTACCAGGGAAAGATGACATCTTAGTTTTGTTGGAAAAAGAACTGCATGAGGAAAGAAGATGTGCAGTACATGTACTGTAGTTCATGGCAGAGGAAGTCGTTTGTTTACTATCATTTGTATTACTTTAATCGGTAAAATTTTATACCTCTTATTTATTTATTTAGTTATTTTGACTCCATACTCTATTGTTCATTTGTTTTAAACTTATTCTCCCTCCATGGACCCCAACACACATTTTTCCAAGGGGGGAAATTAGAGGAATAGGAGGTAGTGGGCTGGGTTTTCATTTGTGCAATATATAAAGAAAAACGCTGGGAAGGTATAGTAGTTTAGGTTCTCCATGTTGGAGTAATTTTTTAAAAACACTTTTTTTAAGCACTGATATTTGATAGTGTTTTGATATTGAAAATTCAGAAGTTTTAAAGTTATATAACATTTATTATTGCATATTATTCACACTCAAAAGTACCGGGAATCGGTACCGTACCGGTTCAAAGGCGAAAGGTACCCATCCCTACTTCCCAATGCCACAGTCTTTTTTTAAGCAACATAAACATGTTCTCTCTGTCACAATGGAGACACAGACAGACTGTTAAAACAGTAAAAATTGAATTTCTTTGACTTTGAATGCTGTTGGAAATATTTGAGATTATATAATCACCAAAAAAATGTGTCTTTTTCATATAAAAATGTTGGCATTTTATTTTGAATATACTACACTGTGTAACTTTGATACCAAAGGGAGAGTTGTACAGGAGACTTATTTGTATGACAGGAAACTTTTACCTTAGAAGAACAACTTTGCCCTTCGATCCCACCGCTAAGTCCGGCAGCTTGTCCCCGCTTTGGTCAAAAGATGACTTGCTGATTGACGTGCCAAAGAACTTCAGTCCTGACTGAACTTCAGAGCCAGTGATTCTCTATATGCAGAACAAGGATAGGTTTTCAACAAGCAGACACTTTCAAAATGAAATACAAAGCCCAATGAAGAAGAGCAAAAAACTTTGAGTCATCACTTGAGGCAGATTTATGAGAACTAAAAAAAAAGAATTCCAGTCAGGTCCAGTATCAGAATGTCAGTATTTGTGTTATTTTTATTGTTTGGAGGCTATGATGGTGAAATTTGGCAACCAAAACGTTATTCTGGCCTGGTTCCTTTCCTGATTCTCAGTTAACCTCCATGGGACAGCATTTCCACTAAAGCTACATCCATTGTTTGGCCTCATGTGTGATGTCATGGAGCCTTTATTAAAGGGATATTTCAGGATTTTTGAAGTTGGGTCGTATGAGGTGCTTGGCTATAGTGGTAACATTAGCCTCCAGTGATTTCCGTGTAATTTGATTCCGTTGTTATTACGAGCTCGGAGAGAGCTGGGGCATAACGGCTGTAGATGGGAACATGTTGTCCGCGTAAATAAACGAGTTTTACGGAATAATGGGCCAAGAAAATATGTTGGCTTGCCTGTGCGCAAAAATCCTGAAATATCCCTTTAATGACTTCTGTAGTTTAGGATTTTATTTAAGAGTTGGGGGCAAAATTGAAACCATACAATTGAAAATAAAAAAGGGAAAGCATTGACCTATTTGACCTTGCTCACCTGTGAGAAATCAGGATTTATCCCTCTTATCCCTCCCTCACCATGGAATATGTAGATACTGCCAGTACCGTCGTTTTCCAAAGGTGCTCCAACAGCCAAATCATTGAAATTATCTCTATGCAGATCAGGCAATACAGCAAGAGAAGAGCCAAACCTTCCTTTGTTGGATGCAGCCCCTCTCAGTAGTAATGGAGAGTCCAAGTGACAGTCCAAACTCTGGTGAAAACACAAGGATGATGGTCAAAATTAGCGCTTTCATTACACCTAAAAACAGAAACTAGTGAAGCTGGATAAGACATTTACCAGTCCACTTAAGTGACAGACATAGACTCTTCCCTCTCTGTCATCTTCATTGTACATCGGGGCTGAGATGAGGACTAGATCTGTGTAGCTGTCACGATCCAGATTCATTGAACAAACCTCTGCTCCAAAATATTCCCCGCTCTGAAACTGAGGAAGCAGCAAGAGATGGATAACACATTAAAGAGTTAAAGAAGCTTTTATGTTGTATTTTCTAAGCATTATGAAGTGAGCTGCTTTCCTCAGGTGTTAACACAAACCTGCCATGGATATGGGTCGATCATTTGATTGATGTTGTTTTCCTGAACTGCTATCACAGCTCCTCTGTGTTTATATCTTGGGGCTCCAACAATTGTCAGTGAACCTCTCATGGTTTTAGCCACTGCCATGGAGTAACCTGGAATTAAGAAGTCAAATCCAGACCACCAGGATTAAGACCAACTTATTCTGTAGAGTTGTTTTTAAAGACTCAACCGTGTTAGAGTAATCTACAGCAATCTGCTAGAGGAGCCATTACCTACAGTTTTGTCCGAGCTCCTCACCCTATCATTAAGGCTGAGCCCAGAAACACTCCAAAAGAATCTCATGTTGACTGCTTGAACCCATGATCTCATTCTTTCAGTCACTACCCAAAGCTCATGACAGCAGATGCTGGTTGGAACGAAGATTGACCGGTAGAGCTTTGCCTTCCAGCTCAACTGCCTCTTCACCACAACAGTCACTTCCAATCCACTTGTTAGTCTCATGGTCCATTCTACCATCACTCAAGAACAAGACCCCAAGACTCTTGAAGTCCTTCACTTGGGGCAAAGGCTCACTACCCATGCGGATGGAGTAATCCAGAGTTTTCCAGCAGAGAACCTTGGCCTTCCATTTGGATGTGCTGACCCTCATCTCATCCCCCTCCAAGAATGGCCATTGTGGTGGGGTTTGCATGTCCCTGTGATCTGGAAGCTATGTTGTTGAGGGCACTAGCCCCTGGTGCCGTCTCCCAAGGCAAATTAGTCCCAGGGGAGGGACCAGAGAAAGACCAGTTCAACAAACCAAGAGTGGCTCTTGGGGATTCGAGTCACCACAACCAGAAGAGGGAAACCAGGGCACCCCTATGGAGCCAGACCTGGAGGAGGGGCTGGATGGTGAGTGTCTGATGGCCAGGGTTGGCCCAAAGAGGAAATTTGGAGCCACAACTCTGTGGGCCCACCACCTGAAGGGTTGAGCACAGGGGTTTGGTGCGTTGCAAGGTTGGCAGCGTTACCTGGGTTCTCTGACCCTCACAGCAACCAGATACTGGTTCTTGAGATGTGGAACCATTTTCATACTTTATCAGAATTCAGTCATTTCTGATATTTTGCTGCTTCTCTTCAGTGCCACTCTCTCTTTAGTGTTTGCACACGTGCACAAGGTAGCAGCAATCAGTTTAAGAATGCAAGTGCAGAAAACTCAGCTGTATACAAACGTCATGTAGGTCTTGTTAGGAAATTTGAGTCCAAAAGAAATCTAAAGAAGATGTGGATGAATGAGACCCAACATGATGCCCTCCTCCATTTTGCTAAAAGTAATCATAACAAGTTAAGAAAAATATTTTAAAGCATTTCTCTTCAAGACATTTTGGGGACTTGAACTCACAAGGGTACAGGGGTTCTTCTCATGCAGGTTTTGGAGTATTAAAGGTTATCCTGATACTATCCAATGCACTTTGGGCACCTTATTTACATTCTAAATACTCATCTTGATTATTAAAATCATTTATGCCTCAAATTTTATGCACAAACTTGCCTTTGCCTTGAGGCCCCTGGGTGTAGGAGGCCCCTGTCAGTTTTTTGACTTTGCCTGTGGTTAAACCACCTGAGCTCCACCAGCAGACTCTGTATAGTTTTGTTTTAAATGTATCTTTGGTTACATATGTCTTTCAAAAATATACTGCAGTGCATCTTTACTTTTAAAACATACATAGGTAATACAAATCTGCTTTTCAAATATGTCTGTTTCTTTTTAAATAACTGTCATATTCTTACCAAGGTAACTGTCAGACGCCATAAAGCTGGGCTCATAGGAGTTCCTGAATTGGTAATCAGCTGTGTATCTATCGAAACCTCCCTTCCACTGGTTTGCACCAACAATGCTCATCATTATTCCCTTCAATGAAGACAGAAATTTCAAGACTGTGTGTTCACCACCAAACAATAATAGAAGGCTAAACATATACTGTATATATGGAATTTCTAAATTTTTTTTTTTTTTTTTTTTTTTTTTTTACCTTGGGGGAATAAGCTGCACTGAATCCACCCTGAGACATTTCTCTTTTGACTGTTTCTCCAGATGTCTTAGATCCTGTAGAAGCAAAATATATGAGTACAGACAGCATTCCTTCTTAACATAGTGGGATTTACAGTGTTATACTCCATCAAACAACATAACAATACTCAATGTTGACTTTTTAGAATGAGAAAATGTAGAGTGATATTTGTTGAATCTACATCAGTACCTTCGATAGAGAAGATTTTGTCCTGCAAAGTTTGTCTTATTTTTTGAAGAGCATTGAAGCTTTGCACTTGAAACACATGGTCTGATGACGGGGAAGATGCAATTTTGTTCAGTTCATTTATTGCATCTCGTGAACTGAATGCCGACCCCACCTAAGAATGTTTTAAACAAAAAGATCTGTTTTTTGGACATGTGGTACTTTCGAGGTTAAATACTGGATCTGTTACTGTTATCAACTGCCACATTTAAAAAGTTTGCTAAAAAAAAAGACGCTGTCTTGATAACTAATTCAGCTATGTTGTTCTTAGAGTTAACATCAAAAAGGTATTACAGTATTATTGTTACATACAAATATGAATTTAGCTTGTTAGCTGGCTTGTGATTAACTTCATTGTACCAAAATCAGATACAACTTACCCCAATAGCAAATCGAACTATTTTTTTGCTTTGTGCTAAATTGACAGCATTGGTCAAGCTAGCAGGATCATTAGATTGTCCATCTGTAATGACAATCAGTATTTTCTTCACATTTTTCCTTGACCCTCGGCTCTCTATGAAGACCTCATTACTGTAAAAGAAAAAAGATCTGCTTTCAGTACACATTTTCATTCTTGTTTTTTCAATGTTAAAAAGCAGTTATACTTTTATAAATTAAACAGTAAATTATACTTTAAATATTTAAAGCTTTTACATTCTGTCCTCTACTAGAATCAAGTCAGTGCTTATCAAACAGGACAAGATATTCATGTCTATGGTAGTTGATTGTCTACAAAAAAAATTAACACCCTGTCTTTATCAACATGGAGATACAAAGAAAGTTTATGTGTGTATTCACATTTACATTTTGGTACATTTAAAGATTTGCATGGAAAAGCACAGGGCAGTTTCAAATCTTTAAAATATGTCACCTTTCAGTTGTAGCGAACTTTGAACTGTTTATTACGATAATCTTATAATTCACTCTCTGTTTTTAAACCATAAAGTATGAGGTGTAGTCAGAGCACTTACACAACACGGCGGATTGCAGTCGCTGTATGAGTATAACCCCCAAGCTGTGTAATTTGCCTCATTTGCTGCAGCAGTGTTGAAGGATCAATTGTGGTTAAATAAGAATGGATCTGGAATCTGTCAGAGAACTGGACAACAGCAAACTGTGACAAAGAAGAAAAATATGAATATAAACTATTTGTTCTTTATTGACATGCTCTCTAGAGCGTAAATAACAGCATACAAAGCAAAAAATGATCAGGATAAAGCTTTGCTTTAATTGGTGTACATGAACACAAACCTACCTTTACCAATCTACGTGGTAACGCGTTACAAATATCCATCACAAAATTCTTCATTTCATTAAAATCTGGACCATTGACACTGCCTGAGCCATCCATGAGGAAAGTAATGTCCGCTTGGTTTTGACACTCTGTCAAGAAGAGCAGACAGAAATTGCAGTTTTCTTCTAAGTCAAATATATAATTATTCTTACATCCTTCTCTATTTGTCAACACAACACATATGTATAGTGTCTGCCTGCCTGTTAAAATGGTGTACCTGTCTTGGTCACTAATCTCATGTGATGATCCCTGCTGTGTATCTAAAGCACTGACTATGTATTAATATGGATAACACATTTCAAACTCTGTCATTGACAATAGTGAAGCTAAAATAGCTTCATGACAAGTGCTATTAATAGAAGTTAAAGACCAGTTTGGAGTAGATGTTATGATTAAGGGACGGTGATTGTGCACACATACCGTTGGCAGAAAAACTATGTGAGAGATAGAGAGTATGTGGAAGCAAACAAAACGCTGGAAGAAGGACAAAAAAGCATGTTTCATTGGAAGTAACAATAGGAATAAACCCCAATGCTCTAGAGTCCTTTGAAGTGAATCACATTTATGGTTGCGTATGGTAGCAATAGCAGTTGTTAAAGTGATTTACATTGTTGAAGCATAAACTAAACAATTGATCAAGTAATTAACAAAGTGTTAATACTGACTAAGTCAGGGGTGACCAAACTTTTTTCCAATGAGGGCAATATAAAGAAATACATAAGCATGGCAGAGCCACTTTTGTACAACTCATCCTTATTAAAGTTTGTAGAACCAATCTGATAGCTAGTTCAGTCAGGAACACTCATCATACATTTAACCATTTTATTGCAAAATGGATCTACAGTTTTACTTGGCGGAGAAGGCTCTGGTCAAAAGATGTTCCCTGGGTGGGTCAAGCAGCATGCTTTGACTTTCCAGGGAACGCATGACTAGAAACCCATGTATAGATAGATGCATTTATGACAATGCATATGGAATACAATAAAATATGTTCAAAAGCAATCCATCCCTAGTAGCATGGATCTGAATATGAGGCTATAACAAGCTCTATGCTATAAAGGAGGACGCTGGGGTGGAGGAGGTTAAGCTTTGCAAGAAGCAGCAGCAGCAGCATTAATGCAAGCAGGGATAGTGAGAGGTAAATCATATTTAAATACAATGCTGTATTGAGAGAAAGAGGTGTAATTGGCTGTGGGAGCTGAGAGGGTATAATTAGGCTCAGCTGGCTGTCACATGATCACAGCTGGGCGTATGACTACAGCGTCCTGCATGGACTAAGACTAGGCTTCATTTAAGGTCCACAAAGGAAAAAAGGCGATCATTTTACTGATTTTAGGAAGGCCAACCAGATTTAAGGGGGTCCTGGTCAGTCCTGGCCACCCCTGGCTCTGCCCTAGGAATACCTCTAGTACCGCTATGTGCTGCCATATTCTATCAGGGTGTTATCAAAGAAGATATTAGTGTTTTTTGGGTACCAATAAGTTTACTGTACAGTGCTGCCTCAATTTAGTCATGTAAAAACACATCAACAAATACTTTATGTCAAAATGTTTGTTTACAGAATTAACATGGTAACACCATGCTAATTCAGCACCGTGCCTTGTGCTGAAACTGAGAAATGCAATACAGTTGAGAACAAACTTCATGTTCTAATGTGGGCTGTATTTTATTCTATTTTTAGAATTTGTTGTGGGCCAATCAGAAATAGACTTCAGGCTGCATTTTGCCCCTGGGCCATAGTTACTTTAGGCCCCCTGGACAAAGCCTTACAAGGCCAGTTTACAGTCATTTTTTGACTTATTTATGATAACCAGTGTCTTGTAAAGATGTGTTTTGAGTTACTTTGTTTACTGGGGACTTTCAGTCAAATGTGCCTCTGGTGGTCATCATTACAACAGACAGAGAGTTGCTAAGGAGTGTCTCCTTGTTTGGGTTGAGTATTTTTAACTTTTAATAAAAAGAAAACTTTACGTTTTAAACATCTGATGTACTGACAACAATCACAGATGAGTTTCACTAAAAGTCACCACTCAACATTAGCTGGGTTTCCATTAAAGTTTTTTGCAAAAAAAAAGCAGTCTTTCTACAATTTTGACAAAGTACAATGTCGCTTTGAATGTGTTTTCATTGATGAGCATTTTGGGCATGAGCCTCGTAATTCTCATAAAATCTCGTCTTGCGAGTATTTGCTGCAAGGAAGCTGTATGCTCAAAACCTGCTGCATGTTGGTACGGTTATGATTACATCTACAGTGGTTGCCTTGATAATTTTGAATGATAGACAAAGGCAACAGATGATAGTTCTGAGTCATTAGCTGGGTTTCCATTACACTTGGAAATGCGCAAAATTGAAATAGCGCAGTAAAAAACTGGTAATGGAAACACCTGAATTTCGAAAAAAAACAGAAAATATCGCTAAAAAGTTTTTACGTTTTTATGAGGAGGTTTTTCAGGCGTTTCGATATAGAAATATCACAAAAGTGCAATGGAAACACTTTTTCTGCATTTACAAGTCACGGGACGTGACGTACGGTGTCACGTGATCAGTTACTCCGAGACAACATGACGCGGTACGCATAGACAGAAGAAGAGACGAGACTTTTCTTAACATCATATTTCTACCCTAATGTGTGGCTTTTGCCATACATACAGACTTTACCTCTGAACTATCGTCCGTTGCCTTTGTCTTTTGTTCAAAATTATCAAGGCAACCACCGTAGATGTAACCAAAACCGTACCAACACGCAACAGGTTTTGAGCATCAAGCTTCTCTGCAGTGGATTCACGCGAGATGAGTTTTTACGTGAATTGCAAGGCCTATGCCCAAAACTCCCTTCAATGGAAACACATTCAAAGCGCAATTGTACTTAATCAAAATTTAAGGAATATCGCTTTTATTTTGCAAAAAACTGTAATGGAAACCCAGCTAATGTCTGTGTGTATGGCAAAAGCCACGTATAAGGGTATAAGTATAATGTTAAGTCCACATGGGTACACACGTACCACGGCATGTTGTCTCGGAGTGAACTGGTCATGTGATACCGTACATCACGTCCTGAGACCTGTAAATGCGGAAAAAGTGTTTCCATTGCACTTTTACGATGTATTTCTATATTGAAACGTCTGAAAAAACCTCCTCACAAGAGTGTAAAAACTTTTAACAATATTTCAGTGGTTTTTTGAAATTCAAGTGTTCCCACTACCGTTTTTTTATTGTGCTTTTTTGTTTTTTGCACATTTCTAAAGGTAATGGAAACGCAGCTATTGCCACTCTTTAAACTGAGACACAAGGAAGGACATCAGGACTACATACACGAAAAACAACGGATGTTTTCAGTGTTCCGGACATGACTTTAAACTACTGTGATCCTATGCGCTGATGGCAGACGTCACGCCCCTTCTGCTGATTGAAGCATATAAGACGTCAAAGATCCCTCACACCAGTACAGTCCACTGTGGAATAAATTTTCTTATCAGATTGAAGCAGACAGTCACAGTCATGGAAACTTTAATGACTGTGTAACTGGGTGGTAAAATAATTTACATATATTTTATCCACTGGATATTTTATAGTTCTACTGTTTTGGTGAACTCAAATGTACACGTTCTTTGTTGGTACCTCCGCCAATGAGGTTATGTGATCAGGCGGGTTTGTTCGTTGGTTAGTTTGTTTGATTGTTAGCAACGTAACCCCGAATTTCCATATACAGCGTGCGCGCCCCGCACCGAAGCGCCGCGGGTTTGCTCCGACTGAAAGACGAGTGACCTCACCCACTGGAAGCGAGTCTAGAGCACTGAGTCGCGGCACGCAACCCTGATCATCAGGAAGAGATCACGGGAGAACTGCGAGTTCATGCAGGAATAGCATGTCAACAGAGGACCATTTTACCTTTTGGGGTTAATTTATCATCCTTTCCGCTATAAGTCCATGATATTATTGCTTCCTCCATTGAGTGAGTACATTAGCAAGTCAAAAGGTGAATGTTTGCTTAAAGGATCTATGGTTTTATGCAAAATTCTTTGGCTAAAAATCCCCAAAACTTACCTTTTCCTCATCAAAGGTGCCACTGTAGCTCTGTGACCCACTGAACTCTCGGTGACCCTTTGCTCTCGCTGCAGGACGAGACGTAGGGCTCTATTGTCGTAGACCAGGCGCAGATGCGGTGCACCTGCCCTGCGCCGCGCCTATGCCGCGCCAATGGGGTGTGTCCAGGGCATTTTGCAATTTTCGTGCACGGCGCATTCCGGCGCGGCGCACCCATGCCTCCATTCCTCCCACCAGCGCAAGTGGCAAAGAGGGAGGAGAGAAGGCGTGAGTGGGTTTAACACAGCCGAGTGTTATCTTCACAAATCAAATGAACGCCTCTCCTCGCCTTTAAATGCGCTGCGAGCAAGGCGCAGGGCCAATTTCACCTCGCCACCACCATGGACGAAGACAGCAGCAGCAGCTCCAGGCGGCCAAACTTCTCCCAGGAGGAAACTGATGTGCTGGTCCGGGAGGTCCAAGCTAGCAGTACCAGAATATATGGTAATGCTAACAGATCTCCAGGGCTGATTTTGCAAAAACTGCCTGGGAGGGAGTTACTAATATTGTCAGTCAAGTTTGCCCAGATATTCTGAGAACCGCTGCCCGATGTAAAAAACGGTTCAATGATGTAAGGAGAAGGGCCAAAAAATTAAAGCTGTCAGAGCAAAGAAGGCACACAGTGGCCATCGGGCTGTGCATCAGAGGCCACGATGCGCGTCACCGTGTCGCGGGACAGATGTAATCTGTTCCTGTGTCATGAATAGGAGTACAAAATGAAGTGACAATTACATTAAACACAGCAGCAGGCTAATCCAGGCATCATGCTTGTGATCCACCTGCATTCCCGCTCTGTCATCACCAAATAGGAGAACCTCTGGTGATATATTCTCTCCTGGTATCTCCTCCTCATCCTCCTTGCAATAATGTACTCCATCTTTTTAGATCACGTTAAGAATAAAGATTAAAACAGAGAAATATGGGCAATCACAGGTAAATCCTTAAGACACTGACTGACTTACATTTATTCAGCGAGCATCTCTCTCTTTTTTCATTTCTTTTGAATTTCATGAGGTGAGAGAAGCCGAATATATACTCTGTATCGGATGCCGTGGCTGTTTGTGGTTGGCTGAGAGATGTGAACTCACTAGTTTTTATCACTCCCAGCTGCCATCAGGTTGAGTTTCAATTACGCGAGACAAACATCTTTGATCTGACTTCGGATGTGACAGGACAATTTATATAGATACAAATGTATATGCTGGTTCAGACGGTTACATTAAATAGTGGTTGCTGTGATTGTTTATTGCATTGAAATGTGCCTGACACTCTGGAAACCTGCCTGTGAGGTTTTGGTGACCTGTGCGCACTGCGCGCCTGTCAGCCAAATTACCACTACACCGGGCGCGCTTCACCTGCGCCGAGAATAGACCAGGTTGGAGCTGGCGGGCTTTCAGTGCACCTTCCGCACAGTGTTTTGGCACGAAATTGTCACTGCACCAAGCTGAATCTGTCGACACCTCCCTCCGGTGCGCTGCCACACCCATCCCACCGTTCTACCGAATTGCCAAACTGGCTGCGCATGGTGGCCGAATGAAATTAGCACTGCGCGGGGTGCGCCACGTTCCGCCACCCTACGCCACCTTGCGCTGCGCCATGAAATTAGAGCCCGTAATGTTGATATAGTGATGATTTGTGGTTGGGAGTCCGTGCATTGTGTTTTATTTTGAAAAAAAAAACGGATGTTCTACTCTTGTGACTTCCATGGTTGGTGCTTTCTGAATGATGGTGAATTTATGAGGTTTGGCAGCGGCCGGCGCTGAAATAGACCTGCAGCGTATTTGAAACAAAGCAGGTCAGAGTGGCGCTTCAGGCACGCGACGCTGCCGGTCTGGAGCGCCGGCTATGGAAATGCTCTGATAGACTAGAGAGGGAGCGAAGTGCTCCGCAGTTTGATTTGCCAGCATTCTGCGCCGCGCTGCGGCGCACACGCTGTATATGGAAATTCAGGGTTACTCAGAAAGCTATGGACAGATTTTGATGAAATTTTCAGGAAATGTCTGAAATGGCATAAGGAAGAACTGATTAGATTTTGAGAGTGATCTGGATCACCGTCTGGATCCAGGAATTTTTTAAGGGTTCTGTACTATTGGGAGATAGGGCTAATGGCAGAGGTCCGTGCTCTTACCACTTAACACCAGGAGATGGCGGACAAGAGTAACTTCAATCCCAGCAGCAGTTTTTGGGCATGTTTCTGTTCAAAGTTTTGGATTTTATAGTTTGAAAGATGCACGCCCGGTTGAGGAGACGAGTCGGAGCGTAACAGAGAGGAGGACAGCGAATTGTAGCAAGAATACTCACAATGCTGGGAGGAATAGAGGAATATTTACCCTCTGCCATGACTTCCAGTCGTCCGGTAAGACCATGGGTGAGACTGTCAGTGCATCTGTTGGCACCCGTAGCGAAGCCAATGCTTTGCCTCACGGTGTTTCTACCCCACCTGGGAGGGAGTAATCGGCGAATGCCGTGGTGGGGGGCACATGGGACAGATCCAGGAATTTTTTAAAGGATTCTTCACTATTGGGAGATAGGGCTAATGGCGGAGGTCTGCGCTCTCTGAGTGCTTTTCTAGTTTTCTCATGTTTCTGACATTGTTTTGCCACTGAATGGAGAATTAGATTGTAAGTGGACATCCACAGGTAGTTACTGATTATGGTCACTAGGTGGCAACATCGAGTCGCAACATGGTCATTTCTCTTCCTGTTGACAACCACGTGCGACAACCTAGAGATTTGCTGCAATGACTGCACTGTTTTCTGTGCTTAAGAGAAGTTAAAAACAGTGAGTAAACATAGACATCTTGTTAGATATCACTGTAACAAAACGTTTTCTGTCAATATTGTAACAAGATGGTGGGTTTTAGGCTCGACTGAAATTTATGTTTTTAGATTGTCTGCGCCATCCATGAGTACTGTGTTTGCATTTGCAATGTAATGTTAGCTAGCTTCAACAGCATATGCGACTTTGTAACATGTAAAAGAGTACATGTGATACAATTATTTTATTTTTATTTCAAAGGTAAAGACTGAATAAGAGACTGTAGTCCCATACTAAGTTTTAAGAACTGTGTTGAAATGCCAGTGTACTTTGTACATGTTTAGTACACATTTTCAAACATTTTGTGAGTGATTCATTGTTGAATTTGTAGTTAACAGATTTTATTCTCTGTTTACATTGATAGCCTGTGCCCACTGCTGTATTTTCTTGGGTTAATTTTATTTTATTTTATTTCATTTCTCAAGAAAACACTGACTATTGCGAGTGAAGCTAAACTCAGGCTCACTAACACTGTAGAGCATTTTAAGGGGTGAATTAAGAGAATTCACAGTTATGCACCCTGAAAAGATTGACTTTGAGTTGTCAGAAATAAAATTCCAGCTACAAGAGCCCCGTAGTTGTTGTGCCCTGTGTGGCAATCTAACTCCACAGGTTACAACTGTATCGTCAGTCTTTTAGTTTTCTCTCTGATAATCTGGTAAATAATGCAGTGTGAGCCACGTTTGTCAGTAGGGATTTCAATTATGATTTTGATTTCAAATAATTCATTGCAACAAAGCCACTCAGAAAGAGGAACACTTGGACATAATCCAGCATGAAAATTAATGACTGTAACCACAGAATATGGATTTGACAAAATTTTACACATCCAGGGGGAGTTCTTAATATTTTGGCTTCATTCCTAGGCAGCTGTTGCACCATCCATCTTTGAAAATGAAGTGTGTCTGGTGATATGAAATATCAGCAGGCATTTTCTTCTGCTTCATTTACTAATACAATGTTTTCTAGATCTTAAAGAAACCCCAAATACATACCTTTCCCAGAGGAGGGCATTGAGCCTAGGACAGCATTACTTGTGCCTATCTCTAGGCATACACCGTCATACATGGTGATAGTTTCACAGTCTTTAGGGATGGTTGGTCCGCAAACCTGCAAAAAGAAGCATGGTTAAAAAAAAATGCAAAGTTTACTGTTGTCTGACATAAAACCCTATCAACATATAAGTATGTGACCTCAGTTCTAGACAAAAAATAACTCTTTGCAGATCTATGCTCTGAATCAAACACACTGTCAGTGCAGTTTTTCCAGCTCACCAGTGTGTTTTGTGTGGCAGGATCACTCGTCATTGTCAAACCAAGGGACATGTTGACAGCAAAGTCTGGTGCTGCATCAAAAAAAAAAAAAAAAAAAAAAAGACATTAAAATAGTCTAATGATACTTCCTGATCAAAACAGAACCTCACTCTCAGTAACCTCTGCTTACCGTGGTTATACTAACACATATTTCCCTGTGTGTAGAGGTGTTAGATGTAATTTTGAGGCCCCAAGTGAAGACCAATGTGAGGCCCTTCCCCATTTAGCTAAAAGCAATTATACTGAGTGAACACAATATTTAAAGGCGTCTTTTTTCAGACTAAAGCCTTGACCCATGTTGGTAGATAGAGCTGCAACTCTACAAGTGTGATCCCAACCTGACATTACAACTGACTTAAACATTGTGAGCAAATTTACAGGTGGAGAGGTGCACTGAGGAGTGTTTATTATCACTTTTGTAACTGCTTGTTCAATTTAGAGTAAAAAAAATGCATAAACAATCATATTGAAAAAAAAAACATTATTTGGGATTTTAATTTTATTCAGCCCAGAGGCATACAAAAATGAAAGAAACTTTGATTAAACTCTCTTCTACTTTCAGTTTCGCCTGTTTCTCAAGTGGCTACGTACTTCTTAATGGCAGTGGATTGCAGTCAGTGGTGGTGCACTTAAATATCTGCCCCCTTTCTGCAGACTGATGCTGCTCAAGGGGAGCGCTAACCAGCAGGCTGTGGAAAAAAGCAGAGGAAACGTGAAAGACTCTGGTGAGAAAAGTTAACCTTAGTAAATCCCAGTACTATCAGTTTACATGGAAGTGCTTTAGTGCTCTCTTCAGTTTGACATGTACCACAGAAATGATGGTCAAAATGTTAAAATATGGAAAGAATTTGTACCTAAAACCGATTTGACAAATGTCAATGACTTACTCTCTGTTTCTCTGCACTATCTGGTATCCAAAACCTGCAGCATCTTTCTCCAGGGTCCTCCAGGCCACAGGATTGATATTAAAACAGAGTGCACCTATTATCTCTGAGGGAAAAAAGCATTTTGTTTTTAAAAATAATAATGTGTGTTGATTTTAAATGGATGTTTTAACTCCTTCAGAACAATTCTGACTATATATCTGTGGTTTTTGTTTATTGAAAAGATTATTTATGGGCGGTGTCTGCCATCGTCTTTCTTGATAATGCCACAAGAGAAAGCCAAAGTCAGAAATGATCTCACTCTATTTCTTTGTTCTGAGCCGTAAAACTAAATGTAAGCATAAAAAGCGAGTAGTGACAGCATCGTTTAGGAGGCCTTTTTTCTATTTTTATTATCACACAAGATTTCCTGGCATTAGAAGAAACTCGTTGCGCAAATCTAAACACTCTTTTCCCCTTTTTTGGTCACAGCATAAAACTAGCTAAAAATGGACGAGATGTGGGCAACATGACAAACACTTCCTCATATCAATAAGTAGAAGCTGGAAGAGATTGATTGATTTCTTAAATGTGTGTTTAAAGAAGTATGAACTCCCTGTAATAGATTCTTTAATCAGATTGACTCCTTAAATGAACATGAATAAATGCAGACACAGATGTGTGGTTGGTAAGAGCACCAGATTGACATCATCTTTCATGTCATAGTTTTTCGCAGAATGAATAGTCACTCTGAGTCGACTGGAACTACCAACAGCTTCTCCTTTTTCTGTACAGCTGTTTGGCTTCTGCTGCTTTAAGTATCAGGAATACAATGAGAAGAAATCATAGTATACACAATAAAAACCTATAAAGGTTTTAATTCAATCCAAATTATTCAAGTTAAAATGCAGGAACCTATTTTTACTTTTACAGCCAAAGAGACATTAAAGGACATAATCAGTAGGAGTAAAATTGTCTTACCTGTCAGGAAAACTGTAGCAGTAATCATCCACGCCATTGTGACATTCCCATGAGAAAATCTAACACTGTGATTCTGTTATCAGTGCTGACCTTATTTTCATTTCTCCTTGTCAGGAAGGGAGATGTCAAAAGCAAAATGCAGGAAACATAGAGTGTTACAGAGTTAAGTCAGCCCATTAGAGGAACTCTTTGGTAGGAGGGGTTTCAGTGTTGACAAATGCTTTATTTCTTTGCAGACCTGTCCGGATGTGGTCACTCAGTTGCAGGATGCACGGAGTGTGTTTAATTTTGTATCCCAAACTCAAGCAAAGATATAACATCCTCCACTATTTATAATGTGTTCATTTACATATTTCCAAGCTTGTTTCACAGCAGTCCATTAAACAATTTAGAATTACATAATGCTTAAAATAGTCATTATAAATGAGAAAAGTTCATAAGAGATTGTCATTGTTAGGTATGATACTAAGTCTAGAGACTGGATGATTTTGATTGTGGGTTTAAGGTGTTAACATAAGAGCTCTAACAACTATGAAGGATGATTGAGGTTGCCATCAGGGTTTATAACTCCTTGTCAAGTGCCATGCTCTGGTCAGACTGGCTCAAGGTGCTGGTGCAGTAAGAACTGGCATGGTGAGGGCCCTAAAGGAAATACAAGTAAGTGAAGGCTGTTTCTGAGTAAAACAGTTAAGACTTTGTAGAGTATGATTTTTGGGACATGGCTGTTGGAAGCTGTGAATAGCAGAAAAAAAAAAATTGAGGTTGAAATAAGCTCTGTATTGGTGAGTAAGCCATCTGAGGTCACCACCAGGCGTAGAGGATTAACACAACCCAGGCCATGCTCTGGATGTCCTTTCATTTACCAGGGGCACAAAGTCCACACCCCTTGGGCTCAGTAAGGGGTGGATGTGGCGAGTAAGCACAGCCTAGGACACTGTCTGGGTAGGTAGTAGGGTGTCCCAAAGGCCTGAAAACTGCCAGTGGTCTCTGGGCGTATCACTAAGGGTGAAAAGGTCTGGCTAAAAGAGACACAGCTAAGCTTGACCTTGGCTGCTAAGTGACCAACGTATGTGTCACCACTGACTCCTAAAGGTCCAGTCACTGGTTAATTAATATTCTTGGCTACCATTACACCATGAATACAAAAGAACACTCCAAGCAACTCAGAGAAAATGTTATGGAAAAGTAGAACTTGTATAAGCCATTGCATAAGCTGCTAATCTAATGGCATGTCAGATGCCACCTTTCGTTTTCACTGTCTTTCTCCTGTTGTCACTTGTTTCTTCCATTTCGCTCTCTCTATAGACATCAAAACAGGCACGTATTTTGTAACAGAATTTTACAAATGCTGTAATTCAATGTAAGATGGGTTTTAATCTTGTTTTTTAACAGGAAAATGAAAAAAAAAAAAAAACTAAAATAGAGTTGGCAATGTAGTCTACACAAATTCAGAACATGCAATATCCAAATAGCAAAGTCCTGTTCAATCAGGATTCATATCTGGAATCTTCTTATTGTATGGCAACAGGACTAACTTCTTCCCCACCATACCAAGTTAAACCTTTTCAAAGTCTGTTTGTTATATTCATACGTAAAATATCTTTGTGCTTGAATAAGCCTCATTAATCATCCAAGTATAAATGAGCATTGTATTTAATCATGTTACCATCAAACAAAATAGAGCCTGAAATGCTTGTAATGAGTAAAAAAGGTTGCCAGAGGAACACAAGACATTTAAATATCTTGTAATACAACATTACATTTCATTTCAAGACATGAAAATATGTTGTTGTTTTTTTCAAACCACTGGCAGTTTTTTTACATCTCACAGAGAATTCAGCCTAAATGTCTTTTTCTTGTAATATGTTGAAATAAGATCTTCCTCTTGACATTTCATGTGAATTTGGGGAGGGACTTTATGCTACATGTGTTCTGTTTTCAGTTTTCTGATTTTACCTGGCTGCAAAACAAATCTACACTCTATTACAATAAATCTAAAGCTGAGCTGAAGTTTAACCCTCTAGTACCCCTTGAGCCTAAAATGCACACTCTGTTGTTATTTTTTTAAATAGCCCTGCCCTCTTTCACAATATTATCATGTCTTGTATTTTTTGTTCATTTTTGCACAATTTTCAAAATTCTGTCCCAGCCACAACAATCAGCCCAACATAAATAAAGTAAACCTCTTTTATAACGTTAATATCCCTGGTGTGCAAAAAACAAACAAACAAATAAACAAACAAACACTGAAACCCATTTAAACCACTTTTTTTGATACATATGCCATTAAGACATGAATCATGCATATTCTGGTTTCTGGGCTTCATTTGAGAGTTGGGGGCTTTACATTTGCACCTGGACCATTTTATTTACCCTGTGAGGTCACTTTAACCATATATGGCCGAGGGCATGAAATACATGTTTTTTCCCCCACCAGATTTCAGTGTTATACTGCCCTCTGCTCCACTTCTCACTAACTCTCTGAGGTTTTGTTTATGTGCAGATCAGCGTGCGAGTCCGTCTGTGCATGTGCATGTGAGTGATGTGTGTGCAAGTGAACATGTGTACATTACATGGCCTTATGCCCTTATTCCTAAAAAAGCCAATTAGCACAAGTGAACAGTTTTTCTTTCATCCCCTTTCATTTGTAGTTTTTGTGCAAACATCAAAAGCCCTATGATATTTTTTATTGACAAATACACATCCTACAAACCTGTAAAGAGCACTATACACATCACTACACAGCTCTGAGGTACCTGTGCAGGGGACATCCCCCAGCAGATGAAAGAGAGATGAACCTAAACAATCCCTGATTTTGTTTACACACCTGCAGCTGCAGTGGGGTGTGAAGAGGGACAGTACATGAGAAGTGGCCATGTCTTACTTTGAATTCTAAGAGATGGAGAGAGAATTTAGTCAAGAGGAGGTCCAACAAGCCTTGGATTTCGTGATGGAGTCTGAGGTGGCTTTCACACTAGTGATAGAGTGTCATATCAGCTATGTGGCATCATCGAAAACAAAACTTCTTTCCACGGTGCTGCAGTTCACATTTTTTCTCAATAAAAGGAGGTAATCATCAGAATCAAGTCAACAAACTCACCTTCCGGATGAACACCAGTTTGAGTCAGTGAGATGAGATGCAAAGGCAATAAAAGTCTCCTGTCAGCTCATTAACTGCCGTATCTTCACAGTGTGAGCCCATTTAATCTTCTGAGCTACACGTAGATGTGTAAATAGGAAGAGCGACGTTGCTGACATGTTAAAAAGTGATTTTAAACCAGCTATGGTGACAAGATGGATGTTTTTGCCGGGTTAAAACAGAAACAGTCTTTGCTTATGTCATGACTCGAGTGGTTAACCTTGCAAAGCAGATGGATACGCCCATTTCCTTGTTTTTCACTGGCAAATCCATCTCGCAAAGCTCCCATCTGAACCATTTGGGACCGGTTGGAAAGCGACAGGACCAAACAGCGACAAGGGGCAGGACTTTAAGGCGCAGCAGAGTCGTGACATAAACAACAGCAGCAAGAGCTGGTGCAGTTATGGAGGAAGAGATTAGCGTGGATGCTGCTAAAGCGCCAATTTTATCAGAACTTGACGACATTTATTCATTAAAAGAACAAAAAAGAACAGCAGTGAGTTGTTTTCTTTTCAAAAACGACAAAAGTCGTGTACTTACATGTCTACAGTCGATGTTTCACGTTATTCCTCACTAGCTGCGCACGTGCAGCTCGATAGCAGCTACGTCACTTGTTTTGTTACTCTGATTGGCCCGTAAAGATGTAATAGACAGAACGTTTATCCAATCACACTCCGAGTTTTTTTCAAATCCTCTGCCTTTCGCAAATGTTTCCTATTGAAGCTTTCCCAGATCTGGCGTGTCAGGTTATCGAGTGGTTGCTGCTGGTAGCTGCTGAGTGGTAGCTGCTTCTTCTTTCGTCTCTTTGGCAGGTTCGCAAACCAGCTACTTACATAGCACCACCTGGTGCATTTTACTGCAGATGTCTATTGATCAGAGTCTTCTCAGTCAAAAAAGGCGGCTCTGCCCCTTTTTGTAGATGAAGTCTACGTTTTTAGACCAGTGTAACTTATTTTCCAGGTGTAAACCTAAATATTTATGCGATGTCACCACCTTGATGTCCACGCCACATGTTCACTGGCTGAAGAGGGGGTTTGGATCTGCGGATTTCTATGATAATTTCCTTTGTCTTTGTCTGGATTAAAACAGGATTATAACATGACATTTAAAGGGTTAAAAAATGTTAAATGAATGAGTATTTGAAATTTATGATCAGGGCAGACCTTAAATGAGAAAAATACAATTCAATAACAGTAAAACAATTTGGAAATGTATGATATTTCATAACATGATTTAAAGGTGTGCATTTATGCACAAAAGGGTGAAAAGCGTGAGTAATTTAGAATAACTGATCTCACTAAAAAAGCTAATAATGCATTTATATAAATATATAAACAATTTTGAAATGTATATTTCATAACATGATTCAAAGATGTGCATTTATGCACAGAAGGGTGAAAAACGTGAGTATTTTAGAATAACTGATCTCACAAAAAAGCTAATAATGCGTTTTAATCAGTGTTGTTACTAATTGATGACATATGCCAGACTGCAATGATAAAAAAAATAAGTTATCTAATTTTCATGTAGTTACCTTCAAAAATAATTTTTTGTGTATTTTGCATCTAAAAATGCAGTGACATCGTCAATAAAACGTGGCATTTAAAGGGTTAAAACATTAAAATGAATAAGTACTTGACATTTATGATTAGGGCTGACCTTATATGAGAAAAATATAGTTAATTCACAGTAATACATTTATGAAATTTATGATATTTCATAACATAAATTAAAGGTGTGCATTTATGCACAGAAAGGTGAAAAACGTGGGCATTATAGAATAAATGACCTCACAAAAAACTAACGACGCATTTTAATTACTGTTGCTACTGATCGATGACATATGCCAGGCTGCAATCATCAACAAATAAGTTATTCACTTTCAGTGTAGTATCTTGAAAAAAAATCAATTTGTGTGTTTTTTTTCATCAAAAAAATGTTTGTTTACATTACAAACATGGCATTCAAAGGGTTAAAAGATATGACAATTATTGAGTATCTGATATTTTTGTTAATGGACCAAGTTGACCAAACATGGAAAAAATAAAACTATTAAAAATAAATTAATATTATATATATATATATAATTTTTTTTTTTTTTTTTTTTTTTTTTTTTTTTTACAGTAATAACCCCCCCTTTTGGCTCACTAGGAGGAAAATGGGGCAGCAATTTGTAGGTCATAAACATGGAGTGGGAGTAAGAGATAAAATAAATACCAGATCAGCATGTCTTGCTGCATTCAGATGTCCTTTTTTCTAACGATGCTGTCAGTTTTCTTTTGTCTTCTGTCAACACCAGCTATGGACAGAGGAAGTTACACTTCACTGAAGCAGCACAGCTAAACTGAGTACTTCACTACAAGTGAAACTAGAAAAGCACTCTGAGCACAGAGCACAGACATCCACCATTAACACTATCTCCCAATAATAAAGAATCCTTAAAAAAAAAAACCTGGATCCAGACGGTGATGCGGATCACTCACAACCAAAATCTAATCCGTTCTTCTTATGCCATTTCTGACATTTCCTGAAAATTTCATCAAAATCCGTCCATAACTTTTTGAGTTATGTCGCTAACAAACTAACAAACAAACAAACTAACAAACCCTGCCGATCACATAACCTCCTTGGCGGAGGTAATAAAACATCACAACACACACTAACATCACTGCACTGTCAAAACACTGCTCATGAGCAAAAATACAAGCACTCCTCAGAATAAAAGGGAACATTTCTCTTTTCTGTTTGACTTCCTCTCTACTGTCTCATCCCAAGTCAGCTGAAACATTTCAGATTCACATCATGGGTTAGTTTACAATCTATCTACTGTAGGTGCTAACTTAATGCTCTTTGTTCCCTGTAATGAATACTTTGAAATTGAAAAGTTATTGTAATTGTTTAGTGGAGGTACATAATGTGAAATAAAGAATTAATTCAGGCATAAATTGTGATGCAGCAGGTGTCTCAGGGTGTAAAGAAATTACCAGGTGAGCACAAGCCAGGGTTTTATTGTTGACATTTGGTTGAAAACAGGCTCAAAGAAGACCAGAACACCTTGAATATAGTTTATATCAGGGGTGTCAAATCAAGGCCTGGGGGCCAAATCTGGCCCTTACAGTTATACCCAGCCCCCAAGATCATATCATATTTTTATTATAACTGTCCCACCCATATGACGCCAGCAGATTTCCTCCAGTATAAAAACAATAACTTAATCTTGATGATTTAAAATATAGAACATACATTTTTATTTTTTAAGGTTAAGAATAAAAATAATAAGATGAAAAGTCAGGAATGTGGGGAAAGAATTAGTTTGTGTTTTCTAGGGCTGTCAAAGTTAAGGCGTTAATATCGCGTTAACTCATATAACCTTTAACGCCACTAATTTTTTTGTCGCATGATTAACATATGCATGTTCTGTGTGACCCTCGACCCATCCCATAGTTTGACGGATCAGGAAGTGGCGCTGTTGTGCTGCAGTGCAAGCGAGCAAAAATGGATAATGGACAGAGACTTTTGAATGGCATGTTCAGCTTGCAGTTTAGATGAAACTGAAGTTATTTGCTCTTTCTGCCGACTTGAACTGAGTTACCAGGAGTTCACAGTCTTAAATAGCCTGTACCACACACTGGCCGAGCACACCGCTAATGCAGAGAGCCGCCCCCTTAGCCATGCTAGAATGTTTACAACGGAGACGCTCTGAAAACTCTGAAAATGGACTAGCTATCTGAATTTCCCGGTGGGTCGACGCACTTTTGGGCCAGTATGATTTATTCATTTATTTGTTTCCGTTAAGTACCTACTCCATAGTGGTGCTGCCCCTTTATATTGACTGCTGACTGGTCCGATCACATCTCCTAGAGTCAATGTCAAACACTCTGCAGTCCCTAGGAGACGGTCTAATGCGGGTGATTATACAGCTACATCATGAGGAGGAGGAGGGGACAGAGCAGCAGAGGCTGGTGTGTGACAGGGGAGCAGAGGTGTTACAGGTGAGTCTGAGAGTGAAGCAGTGAATGAGCTCTGTAGAGTATCATAATTTAAGCTAAAATGCATTATTAGACTGTGGGTCCCCTTTACTTTTTGAAGAAAAAAAATAATTTGAGATTAAATCTGTAGCTCTTCTTTGCTCTGCATGTAAAGATGGTTAAGTCTTCTTACTCTACAACTTACAGGTTCCCCATTGAGACTTCTTTGTGTGTTCATGAGTTCTGAATAGCAGCTTCAAATTTGTGTTATTGACATCATTCCAGTAAATCTACTGGACTGATGACAGTCATTTCTTACTATCAGCATTTCATTTACATTGCCGCGAAATACTGTATCAATATTTTAAAATACAGTATCGATATTTTCTTAATGAATAATTTACTTTGTTGGTGCAGTAGTTTGTGGTGTAATTTCACCCCCTGACCACTAGTTGGCGGAAAGCAGTTGACTGTTCCCTCTTCTCTGCTTAGACACAGCTGTTTCTCGATTCAAAGTTCACAAGTTTGAACTTAAATTCTCTGGAAGTTTGGAATTGGCAAGTTCGTCCCAGAGTTCAGACTTCAGGGGTACGGGAGCCCACAGAATGATCCTACTACAATTAGAACGGCAGCGTACTTTGTTAGCATCCCCTTCTACGTACCTACACATCACATCCAGTTGCCTTGCTGGTAGTTTGTTGACAAAAAAATAAAATATGATATAAATCCATATAAATCATAGTCCTGTCTCATTTTTCATTCATTATAAAATAATAATTTATATGTTAATATATTTGTATCTTCCTAGGTATAAATAACCAACCAATGGCAGGAAAAACGGGTGTTGGTTTGGGAAAGAACAGTAGAAAGAGGAGATTTACTCGCTTTAGCTTAACTGAACTTAAACAAACTAATCAGATCTAATCAAACATCAATCAAAAATGAATCGAATACAGCTTGCCATTGCTGTTGGCATCCTTTACATCGCCGCCGAAGAGGAGGCAGCTTGGTTGAGGAAGCATAATGGTCAGAGAAGGGCCAGGATACGGTGGAGGATGGAGAGAAGATGCACGCTTCTGGCCAGTTTCACTGCCTTTGCACGTTCATTTCATCTCATTCAGATTTGGATCCGCTAATTATCTTACAGCAAGCATTGTACTCATTCCTTGATGTATACTGTAATTACCTCTGCCAAGGAGGTTATGTGATAGGGTGGGTTTGTTAGTTTGTTAGTTTGTTTGTTAGTTTGATAGCAACATAACTCAAAAGGTTGTGGACGGATTTTGATGAAATTTTCAGGAAATGTCTGAAATGGCATAAGGAAGAACTGATTAGATTTTGGGAGGGATCCGGATCACTGTCTGGATCCAGGAATTTTTTAAGGATTCTGTACTATTGGGAGATAGGGCTAATGGTGGAGCTCTGCGCTGTTACCAAGTTACACTAGGAGATGGCGGACATGAGTAACTCAAATGCCAGCAGCATTTTGGCTGTGTTTCCATTCAAAATTCTGGAGTTTATAGAGTTTGAAAGACGCATGCCTTGTCGAGGAGACAAGTCAGAGTGTAACACAGAGAAAGACAGCGAATTGTAGCGAGAATACACACAATGCTGGGAGGAATAGAGGAATATTCACCCTCTGCCATGACTTCCAGTCGTCCAGTGAGACCATAGGTGAGACTGTCAGTGCATCTGTTGGCACCAGCAGGCACACCGCAAAAACAGCCCTTCCGGAAATAAGCCAAATCTTTTTAAATTTGGTAAAATTTTCTTATTTTGAGCAAAAAAAATCTGCCAACGGGGTAAGAAAATTTTGCTTGGCTAGATTTCTTAAAACTAGCTTATAAATCTAGACCCTTTAAGATCATAATGCGTCTTGAAACTAGAAAAAATGGGCCAGATTTTGTCAAAGTTTGCTTATTACAAGCATAGAAAAGTTATTTTTTAAGAAAAGTTAAATTTTGTGTTCTGCTTTTTGATTTAGCTGATTTCAAGAATGTTTTTACTTAATTTAAAAATTTTCAAGATTTTCACTCAGTAAAAAAATCTTACAATGTGACAGATTTTCTTAAAACAAAACATTTTCTTTCTTGATTGGTCTGGTTTAAAGGAATTATTACCCAACTTAAAAAAAAATAATTAGCAAAAATAGCTAAGAATAAGAAACTGTTTCTTAAAAAAACAAAAATACAAGTGACTTTGTCTCAAATGAAGGCACCAGGAGCATTCTTTTTTGCTTGCCTTTTTTATTAAAGCATTCAAAACAGATGACAAACAGTTACAACAGCATAATGCTCAACTCAGCAGTCACTCTCAGAAAGTGCATGTTTGTACTATTTAACATACTGTACTGTAAAATATTACAGCTGCTTTACTCTAGCAGAATCCTGCATACAGGTTCTCCCTGTTGAGTGTGGTCACTGGAGTGCTTCCTATGGCAATCATGCAGTTGTCTTCAGAGAGGAGCCAAAATGGACCGGACGGAAGCCGCTGGCGAAACAGTCTGGATCTTCAGTCTACAAGTGAAAAGACAATGAAGATTAGAAAAAGATTAGAAAAAAAACCCTGGCTAAATTACTCCATCTAAATGAAAGGAAAATGACTGTTTATTGAAAATATGCACCACAGCAAGCTAGAATTTGTGAAACTGGGTGGAACTCATTGCAACTTGCTGCTTCACTGCAGTGACTCTAGAAACAACACTATTTCCTGACCTTTTAAAAACTTAGAAACATAGTAGCACCTCAGATAAAAAGTCCTAACCTGCACACTTTTGAAAAGTGAGCTTCACATCCTGCTCAAATAATGATGGCCATAAGACATTCCATGTAAATAGAGAACACCAAGATTTAAGTATCCCTGCTTAAGCACAGACTTTCTTTGGATTAAGCTACATTGACAATGTACAGGAGATAGTGGTGTAAAATGTTTTTCATTATTATCTTATTCATTTCACTTCTGATAACTATGCACAGTAGGCCATGTTTAATCTTTGTTCATTCAGTGACGTGCAGGTTAGAAATACAGAAAAATCTTAAACCAGTTTTGGTTTGCAGGAGGTCATTTTTTGTTGCAGTGGTATTGAATAAGGTATAGAACATAGTTTATTTTTGCATATATCATAGCCAATTTAAATTTAGGTATCGTGACAACTATATTTCAACATAAAAATACTGCAGCCTTCCTGTCAGGACATGGAAAAGAGCCTCACTGCTGGCGCCCAGCTTCTTAGGAGGTACAGTACTGGATGGGAAGAGCAGTGGCAGTCCTCTGAACACAGCTGTGTCATGCTCCACTGGTTTGACAGAAAAAGAACAACACTATGTATCACAACAAGTAACTGATTCTTATGTAATCTGAAAAACACACTAAACAGATCAAGATATAGTGACCATACCTCCATTCAAATTTCTTGGAGGCTTCATGGCTTTCTTCATGACAGCATTAAACTGCACCTTTGAGTAGAAGGTTTCCCATCTGTTCTTCATCTCAGAGATGTATCTGACATTGGTTGAACAATTCTCTCTTTTAAAACCTACAAAATATATAGAAATACAGAAAGAGATTTCTTTAACTAGTCTTGGATGGGGGACAGCCATTAAAACAAGAGTACTAATATCTAAGAAAATGGACCAAGGGCCACGGTTGGCCCATGGACCATTGTTTGGACACCCCGAATAGATTAAATGATAATCAGTAATAGGAAAATATTTCCAACATTATTAGAAATTAATTTAACACTGTTAGAATTTGGTCCCTATTGTACACTGGGTCCTATATTTATAAAGCTAGTCAAAATGAACAAATCCCTCTTTTCTCTCTAACACAGTGTAAAGATTACATCAGCAACATATGGAGTCAAATGGTAAATAAAACAAACAAAAAAATCCATCACCAAATCATGTCTTTACCCTAACAATACACTTAAATTTTATGCAGTATTGATGTACTCTGCTGTCTGTCTGCGTCATATCAGACCTGTATGCTACATTCCTGTGAACCACGCAACAGCAGCTACAATTTCTTTAAGTACAGAGTAGCAAGCCGCTGATACTCATTTTAACATTGTCTAGCCTACGAACCTTACTAAAAATAAACTTCGGATTAAAGCAGCACTCCTCTTAAACATGATGACCACCTGTACTGCGCCTGCCCTGTCTGTGTGAGCTGCTGCAGGTCACTCTCTCACCATCGTATCACTGCGGAGCGCTCTCCAGACGCGGAGGATTACACAAGAGGAGAGGAAACAACATCCGCTTGAATTTAAAATGTGCCACAAAATGTGTCCTTTTGTAAAATAAAAGGACTGGGCATGATATTCATGTCGAGTTTGATATTTATGTGGCTACAAGCTTAACATAAATCTGCGCCCACTTTGCTATGCTATGAGGGGAGAAAACCTGGCAGTGCCCACAAGGTTTTGTGTAGCACTTTAATGCCCTGGTAAGGGGTTTTAATTTAAGTGCACGCTTGGGCCTGACATAGCGGTGGCTGCATGAAATTTCGTGGTGGCTATCACCTCCAATATGCAGGCTGTAACCCTGTAACCCTGAGTTACGGTGGCTTTAAAAAGCTGTCCGTTTTGCCCAGACCAACTATGGCACAATTGATGTCCCTTTAGGTTGTTGGCGCCAACATTGATTAAGCCTTGAGCCAGTGTGCTAAATCCATCTCTGCACACGGTCTCAAAAGATCTAATATCCCAGCACACAAACTTCACTGCTAACTTTGTAATAGTGTCCTTGTCCTCTCGTTTGGGGGGTTTGAGAGCCATGTCCTTTTAGAAATACCTATCAATAGTCCTGGAACCTGTGCTCTTGCAGCTGTCGATGTGTTTCCTCAGCGAAGATATACCTAGCTGTAGGCTATCAAAAGCTAGAAGCTTTTGACAATTTTTACAAGCTGCAACTGCACTGACAATGTTGTTCTCATGGTCACGAATGAGACCAAATTTCTTCCAAACATCCGACTTGGCCTTGGATGATGTATTGTCTGTCATGTGGTATTCACCAGTCTATTTTTGCCTTTATTCCCTCCATGAAACACCTGGTACGCTGCTAGCTGTTCGCCACGCTTCGCTCTAAGCTAATGAGTGACAGAGTTGGCCGGATGTAGGTGGTGAAAGGTTATGTCGTTGTATGTTTAAAAAAATAGCCATTATCTGGTCATACTTGACAGTATTCGCTAATTTAGATGTAGAGTTAATAAAAAAATAATGAAATATAAATAATAATTTTCATCCATGTCTTCACTCTTTTTATGCTACCCGTCCACATTTTGTTTATTTATACCCGTGCCCGTACCCGTACCCGTGAAATAATACTGTTTTATTTTCTACTCGTAGCTGAACATTTTCTGTGCAGGACTCTGATACAGATATTGGCACCCCTGTATCGGGATACATATTGTATCACCAGATTCTTGCCAATACACAGGGTAGGTCAGCAAGTGGTTAAAAGCTGAACACTTATTTTTTACTGAGGTGCAAATTGGTGCTTAAGCAAAAGGCAAATAACATAAACAAGACTAAATAAGACTAAGTTAATCAGAAATCCAATAGTTAATTGTGGCAATTAATAATAATTTTGACCTCAGAAATGAATTTTTAAGTCATTTTTTAGATAGGACTTCTGGTTAGAGAGGTGAATGGAGTAGACACACTGAGCGAGTGCTCTGGTAAATTTCACTTTTTCACAACAACTCCGCCCTCTTTTATACCTGAACAAAACTTGTTTGTTTATCAACTCAACAGCCTTTTAAGTAACTCTTGCCATATTCCTAATGGCTTCTGAAGGCACTAAGTCATGCAAAAAAAGAGGAGGCTAATGCTAGCTTAACCTTAGAAGCTATTACAACGCTGCTCAAGCAACACCGCTCGTTCGGTCAGCTCAACTCAAAACTAGACCAACTTGGGCTCACAGTGGAGGACCACGGTCAGCGTGTATCGTTGCTGGAACTTGCCGTGGAGGACCTCAGTGAGCGAGTAATGGACCTAGAGAACATCTGCTCAACTCTGCGCAGTGACAAGATGAAGCTGAAGGCTAAAGTGACCGACCTGGAGGGTCGAAGCTGCCGACAAAATATTCACATCCTGGGTCTGCCAGAATCCACTGAGAGTGGCCGGCCCGCCGACTTCATCTTGGGTCTTCTGCAGGAGTTTTTTGGTGACGAGATGCTGCCATCTCTGCCAGACATCGACAGAGCCCACCGTACCCTAAATGCTAAACCGGCCCCCGAGCAGAGACCGCAGCCAGAGATTCTCCGCCTGCAGTGGTATCAGTTGAAGGATCTCCTGATCAGAGAGGCGCGGCGGAGAGGGAAACTTGCCCTATGCGGCCACCAGATCCAAAACGTGGAGGATTACAGCCCTGAAGTCGCCAGCCAGCGGGCAGAATACAGGGATGTCATGGCACTCTACAAAACTGGGACTCTACAAACTGGGACTCTACAGAACTCTACAAACTGGGACTAAAACCTGCTCTGCTATATCCAGCCTGACTTCTTCTCACACTGTCCAGCGGAGACAGAAAATGGATAAACTCAGTTGAAGAGGCACAGAATTACATCGATAGCCTCCCAAAGTAATTTGATCATCTTCTAAAACTCTGTTTAAACCATCTGGATAAGAGGTGATGTTACCCACAGCGCTACTGTGATGGCACAGTGCTTTGTTTACATAGATGAACATTTTAATACAGCCGGGCGATCAGCCTAAATATTAGGTGACTGCTACTTCTAAACATCCACATGTTCACTGTAAATAAGGATTAACCAGCTGTATCTCTGGTTTTTGTTATCTTACATGACCTATGTGCAGTTTGTATAACAACTTTTACATATTTAACCTGCCTGTTAAAGGCTTTGAGGCTGCAGTCGTGTTCTTGAGACATGTTGTATATAGCTGTTTGGTACACTGTATACATAGTTAATTTATTCTAAAGTTGATATTCAGTACTTACTCTTCATGTACATGTTCTGTTGGACTGTTTGGATAAGCCAAATATTATTTTAGAGGTGCTTAATTTTAATTTTATTTCAAATACAAGATATTTGATATTTACTTGTTTGAGACAGGAAGATACGTTTTGTGAAATGTTTGTGTTGAAGAGCTTGCTGCCTTTTTTAATAGCAGCTTTCTTGGGTGGGGAGGGGGGGATATGTCACTGCCAGCAACAGCTTAGTAACATACAAATACAACATTTGTATGTTTTATATGACTATCCAAATACAACATGGATAGTCATATAAAACTTGTAAGTTGGATGGTCAATGGTTTAAACCATCCTGTAAAAAGAAGGGCTTTCTCACACCTGAAACAACTCAAAACGGATACTGTCTTTATGCAAGAAACTCATATTCGCAGTTCAGACAGTGGCCGTCTGCTATCAGGTTGAAAAGGACAGGGGTTTCACTCTTCCTTCCAGGCTAAGGCCAGAGGAGTTTCAATTCTTAATAGTCAAAATGTTGTCTTTGAGCCACATAATGTGATCTCTGACAAGTTTGGATGGTATAATTGTGACTGGCAAACTGTACAATACACTGGTGGTGGTTGTCAATGTGTATGTTCCCAATTTGGATGAATTAAGTTTTTTTGAGAGGTTATTTTCATTACTCCAAGACCTGAATGCATATTGTCTCATACTTGGCAGAGATCTTAATTGCTGGTTAGACCCACTATTAGACCGATCCTCTACTAACCTTAGTACAGTTAGTAAATCAGCATGTTTCATTCAAGCCTTTCTCTCACAGTATGGTGTCTGTGATGTGTGGCGCTCTTTACATCCACAGAATAGGGAATACTCATTCTTCTCACACGTACACCATACATACTCTATGATGGCTTATTTTTTCCTTGAAAACCAGCTTTTACCCCTGGTCCATTCCTGTGACTATCATAGTATTGTCGTTTCAGATCATGCTCCTATCTCTGGCCATGTCCCTCCCAGATCTCCCTCAGAGAAGTAGGCAGTGGTGCTTCAATTCCACTCTACTGTGGGATGACAAATTTATAGAGTTTATGAAAAAGGAAATAGCCTTTTTTCTATCCACCAATATATATCCCCTGAAATCTCCAATCTGATCATATAGGACGCCCTTAAGTCTTACCTTAGGGGGCAGATAAATCCTATTCTGCTCAAATAAAAAAGGAAATCTAACAAAGAGCGATGGGATTTAGCTCACCAAATCGGTGAAGTTGACAAGCAATATGCACAAACTAAAAACCAGAATCTTTATTAAAAAAAAAAACGATTGGAACTCAAGACAAAATTTGACCTACTCACTACCCACTCAGTCGAATACTTACTTTTGAAAAATAAAGCCACATTTCAGACTTATGGTGAAAAAACTGACAAGCTACTTGCAAGTCAACTTAAAAGCTCTGCAGTGAGACAGAACGTAACTAAAATTCATATGTGTAATGGTCAAGTTACTTAGGATCACCTTCAAGTTGATAATGCATTCAGGAACTTTTATTCCTATCTTTACACTTCGGAATCTCAACCAAACCCAAAGGTCATACTAGACTTTTTGACATCTTGTCTTAACATCCCAAACTTCTTCAGACTTTGAGAAAAGATTGGATTAACCCATATCACAGGCTGAAATAGTGTCAGCCATTTCCTCAATGCAGTCAGGAAAGAGTCTGGGCCCCGACAGTTTTCCAGCTGAGTTCTTAAAAAGTTTTCCCACTTCTGTCTCCACAATTGTGTTCCGTTCTTTCTGAATCATTTAGGCAAGGCTCTCTTCCTCCATTCTTTGCTGAAGCCTGCATCATTCTTATTGCTAAGGGGGGTAAGGATCCGGCCCAATGCTCCTCCTACAGACCTATCTCCCTCATAAACACAGATGCTAAAATTCTGGTGAAAGCTCCTGCTCGTAGATTAGAAAATGTTCTCCCTACTGTTATATCTGAAGATCAAACTGGTTTTGTTAAGGGCAGGCATTCTTTCCTAAATATACGTCGATTACTGGATATAACTTATTCCGCTTCTGAGGATGTCCCTGAATGTGTAGTGTCTATTGATGCCGAAAAGGCATTTGATCGCATCGAATGGGCCTACCTATGGGGGGTTCTAGAAAGTTTCAGTTTTGGACCAAATTTTATTTCGTGAATCAGACTATTATACTCTCATCCCACAGTTTCAATTCGAACTAATTCCCAGCTGTCAAGACCGTTTGACTTGCACCGTGGAGCCCGCCAGGGATGTCCTCTGAGCCCCATGCTTTTCAACCTAGCAATCGAACCACTTGTCATAGCCATCAGTAGCTGTGAGGACATTGCCGGTATTTGGAGGGGCGTCACACAACATAAGGTTTCACTATATGCTGACCTACTCTTACTTTTTGTCTCGAACCCAGGTACCTCTCTTCATTCAGCGTTATCGCTGCTTAGCTGTTTCAGTCAGCTCTCAGGGTATAAAGTAAACCTTGAAAAAAGCGAAGAGAGAAGAAAATTTGGCAAATTTTTCATGGGCGCAACCCACATACGCCGCTCTGCTGCTCATCCCACAAATGCATGTTCCTTACAAATGTGGCATCATTTAAAAGAACCCGAGTAGACCTGCAGACTGAGTTGAGTATAATCACCAAGAATCTGAGCAGATGACTTTTGCTCTTACCTTTTGAACAGCTGGGCCCTGGACAGACCATCTCAGGTTGAACTGAACTTAATCTTATTTTTTGAATTTGAATGCACGTAAGAGAGTCCAAAACAAATAGCAACGTCTTTAAAGAAATATGCAGCACAGTGCAATACAAAAATGCTCTATTTCTGATTTAATTTGTTTCTTCTTTTGTAACATCTTTTTTTTAACACAGGGGGATCAGGGTGGCCCACTGATTTACAAGTCAGACTCCTCTGGTTCCAGGTGGCTGTTGTCCCTGTGAGTGGAAGTAAATCTGCCCGTGCTGACGTTCAGGTCTTCACTAGAACTTCAAGATTTGGCTCCTTTTTAAAGAAGACAATTGGCGACACGCTGACTCCTGCAGCTACAGGAAAAGCACTAAGTTTCTCAATTTCCTTATTTCTCTCTCTGGCTGTCCCTTTTGCTTCAGTCTTTCTATTGTACTGACATTAGGTCTACCTCAGCAGACATTTTGTCCATTATTGCACTTAAAAGACAAGTTCTGCCTTTAAACTTTGAACAACTAAAGTCTGTGAATGCACTTAGGAAACTCAGGTCAAAATGTAAGAAACATTACATCACAAGACACCTCAAAAGATTACATTTTACTGTTGTGTGTTTTTAAATTTATTTAACAGGAAAATGTCTTTTTTGTTTTAAACGATCCAATATTTTCAGTTAAATGAAGGAAACTTTCATGTAACTTATTCTGGTGTACCTTTGTTGTTCTTTCAACACAAGGATGTGACAATGAAGTTAAATGACATAGTTCTATTTTTAATCACAAATATAATAAATATTAATGAAGCACAAAAAAAGTCTCGTTTTTATAAATTACAGAGGCATTGATCTTTTTTTTAAATGTTGTGATTATTCCATAAAGTAGCTCACTTTGTCAATCAGCTGCATTACATATGCATTTTTAGCAAGTGAGCATCAATATTGTCTTATTTTACAGTACACTACAATATGTGAATACAAACAACAGTTGAGACATTTTTTATAAAACAAATTATACACGACAAAAATAATCAGCTTGCAGAATTACAAAAGCAGAAACATTTCTAAAGTTATTCTGGTGGAGGAGCGCCTTCATCACCACCTGGACTCCCTCCCTCTCCTGCTTCATCACTCATCATCTGTTGGTATTTACTCTTGAAAAATCCAGCCTGATGGTGGAAAAGAAACAAAATTTAAAAATATATATATATTAAATTAAACCCAAGCATTTATCCACCTTACTCGTTAGGGCGCTATACTGATCTGGTGATTGATAAACCTCTGGTGATAAAGCAGAAGTAGAAAAATGTGCTTCTCCCTGTGGCTGGCCATAGTGGCCAACCACCCATGGTGGCAGGTTCAATATAAGTCTTTTCTAAAAATCAGGTACTTGACTAATTTATACCATGCCAAGTAGCTGTGATTTCCTAAAATGTGCTTTCAGAGTTCATATTGTGCCAAATTTGTGCCTTTAACAGTGGTGTAATAGAGCTGCGCTTCCCAGTCTGACTGTTTTTTGTATCTTCTGGTCTTTGAATTTGTGGGCCTGAATCAGATGTTACATATTAAAGAAAGAAAGTTATTTCATTTGGATTCCAAGCAGAATGCTTACCAAAGAGTTTCATACAATTTTTTAGGCAATGAAAAAAATTAAATGCCAACAAATCAATGCATCATATAGACAAAAATAATACTGTTCAACCTAAAAAAAAAAATCACACTCATAATCAGGATTTGTTTCATATTCAGAGACAAGAGGCAATGGATGTAATGCAAATCATGCAAGGTATCGTGGGGGCTGGAAAAATAAGGTGGATAAGACAAAGCCCCAACAGTCACATGCTTAAAAAATACTTTGCTCTAAAAAGGAAAGTGCATGTGTGTTTAGTGTCCCACCTTATACAGGCCAGCAGTGATCAAAGCCAGTAGAACCAGTCCTCCCACAGACCCTCCCACAATCTCTTTGGTGAAGTCAGGTTCAGGATACACCTCTACCTCTGCCTCGATCTGTCGGAAGAAAAGACAGGATGTGGATCAAATCCAAACTCTTTTTCAACAGCATGAATAAGTGAATCATTGTGGCCTTACCTTTCTGATAGGGGGGTTGTTATTTGACCCTGTTGAAATGAAGATGTACTGGTCTTTGTCGTAATCCAGAGTGGCTGTGCTAGTCAAGATGAATTTGGCAGATTCAAGGCCGATCTGAACAATAAGATGGTTAGTGAATATGATGTTCCACCACTCATGACCAACTTTAATCAAAAATGTTCGAATGAATTCATAATGTAAACACATGGTTCACCTGTTCTATCCATCCAGAGCTGAGGTTGGCAGAGATTTGATACTTTTTCTTCTCCAGTCCTACCATGAACGTTCTGCACTTAAACACACCACATTTGGCTACAGAGCAGTCCTGTTGTGATGAAAACAAGAAAAGCAGAGACGTTCTCATGCATGGAAAGTCTTATAAGCAAAATCTGAGCATAACCCTGGTTCTATGAGTATGTGTGAGGGGAGCTGGTACTCTGTGGTCCAACCGAAAGAGGAGGCCCATAGAGGTGTGTATAACTTGGCCTGTCACTAATTCAAGCACTGCTAGCCAAACACCTAAATATTCACCATTACATATTGTATTTGTTATTGACTGCAAACTACTTTCCTTTCTCTTAAAGCAATTTGTGTGTTTATTTAATTATATACTTAACGGGTGCACTGATTGCAAATGCTAACCTATTTGCAAACACTGAAATAAAAAAGGTGATGTAGGGCCAAGCTTACTGGGCTTTCAGAGGCCTGTCCATTTCTCTGGGTAGGCCTGAGTTGCACAATGCAACCACAGATCAATACCCAGCTTGGCTTAAATAAACTCGTGCCTGCTAACTGTGCCCACAATCTGAATTGGAAACAGGCACTCTGGGGTTGGAATTTCCAAATAAACAAAATACATTTTGAAATGGTCTTATTAAAATAATTTTGTTGAAATATTTTCATTTTCTTTCAAATGTATGTAATTTTTAGGCTCTAATAGTGAGATCAGTCCCTATATCACAGCCAGTCACAAGGGGGCGACTGAGATATTTAAGCTGAATATTTCTGTGGCTGTCATGTTGTCTGTCTCTGGGTTTGATGCTGATTTGTTGTGTAGTGATAAGTGAAAAACCCAAACAGGAAAACTGCATTCCCAAAACACCTGTTATCAAAAGTAACCACAGAAAACTGCATTTTAAAGGGAAAAAAAATCAAGAATGGACTGATGAATACGGGTTTAACATGTCTAATATTTGATAATAATGGCTGACAAATGGATTTCTGAAAAATGGATAAAACATAAAATCATTCCTGATTAAGTATTTTTGCTTTTCAATTCTTTTTATTAGCTGTATAGAGTTTATATATGTCTATTAAAATAAACAATACCCGAAATACCACAACAATTTTTTTGTCTGCACAAGTTTTGAATTTGATCATGTTCTAGGGGCCGGATGTGAAGATCTGGGGGGCCTGATGTGGACCCAGTCCACCAGTTGATGATAACTGCTCTTTAACATCAAGAGAATCAGACCCTACCTGACAGAGCATGCAATACAACTCCTGGTACAGGCTTTTGTAATATTGAGTAATTGACTACTGCTACTTATTACGGTCAGGCCTCCCTTCATACACATTCTAACTTCGACCTTGACCTGGAATCCCTCATCCAGGTCTCCACTCCTTGCCCACTAGCCAGTGAAAGGCGCCTGGTATTTCCATCACTTAAGGGCCCTAAGTCACTAGCAGCGCTCTCCTCCTCTGTTGGCCCTCGATGGTCAGCTCTTGGTACTTTTGTGTAATGTTGGTGTGTAGACAATGTAATTGATGATGATGAAAAGTGGTCTCACATTAATGATTTGTTGTTTCTTAGCTGATATGTGTGACAAAAAAGTCTACACCGTGTACACTGCCTCTTACACTGCATGCCAGCATCTATGTTTAATTGGACTTGAAGCATTTATGGCACTTACTGATGTTTCCTCTTGTCTAGACCTTTGTTTACTCTCATATGTACTTTGCTTTGGGCACAAGCGTTTGCTAAATGACAGTGTAACACTGTAACTTCTGGTTTAAATTGTAGAAATCATAGGAGGAGTCCATTTTAATTGATGTAGACATTTTCATGCAAAAAATCTACTCATTATTCCTGTAAAGTCTGGGTACCTGTTGTTTTTCATGTGATACTTGTGAATCTCATAATCCGATCCTGTTAACTCAGAATGCATCCAATGAGGTGAAACACTTCCACTTTAGGTCTCTCCTTAATTAAAAAAAACTCTACTGAACATGATGGCTACATTTTTCTCCCAGAAGGTAGAGGCATACTTACCACTATCTTAGTTTTCTTTATTTGTTCGACAAAATCTGTGACTTTAGGTTCCTCATCTTTTTCTCTTTGGCACTCTTGGATCTGAAACACAAATGATCCATTTAAATATCATCTTCTTGATTTTCAACAACATCAGTTTGTCTGGCTGTGAAGCAGGGGATACATTTTGTTATTGTTTTTGTAAAGCTAAAAGTAGAATTTTTACACATGGGTCTGTATGTGACTGCCTGACTGACTGAGTGACTGGGTAACTGAGTGGGTGACTATATTTCAGAGTCATGCATACAGAGTTGCACAATGGGCGGGGTTTAGTTGTACTCAAAGCTGATTGTAATGGCTGCCGCCAGTGTGGTGGTTTCCTCAGATGTAGCTTTAAGCATAGCATTAGTTTTACTACAACTGGACCATGTTTCTGTGTGACATAAAGAACAAAAACAATACTCAGAGCTTTTCATGATGTGACACAAGTTTTTGCTCTTCTGCCGACCTGCTGCAGCATGAGTATGTGATAGTTACGGAGGAAAGGGTTAGTTGTTGTATGAGTTGATTCATATAATGGCTGCTAGTGGAGTGATAAGCTCGGACTTTGCCACAGCGGTGGTTTTGTCAGAACTGGACAACATGTCTTTATTAAAACAAAGGTAGAGAGCAACACTGAAAGCTTTTCGTGACAGAAAAGATGTTTTCACTCTTCTCTCTGTCTGCTTTGACACAGGTTTGCAATCTTTACGGGGGCTTGCTGGCGTATCCAATGGCTATTGCCTCTGTAGCTGTTAGCTTGGATGTAGCTGTAGGAAACCGTGAGTTTAATCGGAACTGGACCACATTTCTTTTTAAGCCAGAGCAGAGAGCCACACACACTGAAAAAACAGATTTTGACTCTTAGTATTTGTAATGTATAATTGTTAAGCTTGTTAAGCACTGATTTAAATGTGTTATTCACTCCTTCTTATATTTTCTGACTAATTTCAAAACGTGCTGTCTCCATTTCAAATTAGTTGATTTTAATTGTGCAAAAGTAACATAATAAAACTGTGTTCAAATAATTTGGTTTGAAATGTGTTAAAATAACCTTAAAAAATTGTGTCACACTAAAGTGATTTTAATTTCAAAAATGTGTTAAGGCTGGTTGATTTTAATTGTTTACCAGGAACATAAAAAATTGTGTTCAAATGAGGACCACATACTGCCCTGTCTGAGCATGTGCATGACAAATTTGCAGTTTTCCCAGAATGCCTTTGGGCACAAAACGTTTATGCACTCAGTTTGCTGCTGCTGTCTTGGCCAGGACACCCTTGAAAGAGAGATTTTTAATCTCAGTGAGGTTTTCTCCTAGTAAAATAAAGGTTAAAATAGTTAAATAAAATGCATCATGAGTGAAATTGCTGTCTCACTTAAAGAGGTCCCACCTATAGGGGCCAATGATATTGTTGTTAATGTCAATGAATGGTGGATGGTACACTGACATTTGTGAAATTTCACCCACTGGTTCAGTGGATGATTAACAGTCATTGCTGCAAATGATTGCACAGGTGAAATAATAAGAAAACTTTATCAGTGAGTACTATTTGATGTTATCAGGGAAGCAGTTACCTACGATATACTCATCTTGTTTTACTGTGTACTTAATTAGAGCAAATATACCTATAATTTGTAATTACTTAAAAATAATAAGTTGAGTCAACTTAAAAAACATATGTGGAATCTACGCAAATGTATTTTGTGCAACTGCTAAGATTAATAAAATTGAGTTAATTCAATTCTATTTATTCAAGTCTGTTTAACCTAGGTTTAGTTGACTTCTCTTAAAAACATTTAGCACCTGCTACACACTATTATTAAGTTAAACTTACCTGCATTATTCATCTGAGATTACTTAAAAAAATCCATTTCAAGCTTTCCCAGATGAATGTGAAATACATTCATGCAGTGGAAAAGGTCTATCTGGTGTGTCAGGTTAATGCTCTGTCTATAGTGCTGTGGATACCTTGTTTGGGGTAGTAGGTGGAGCTACCCCTCTCCCCTCTCTGGCATTACTACAGACATCTCAGACAGTTGGCGTCAGCCAATTAACCTAGTCTTGTTTCAAGAAGTTTTGGGGGGCTTTGGCTTTTATTTTGGTAGGACAGCTGAAGAGGGACAGTAACAATGTGAGTGGAGGGAAACATGCATCAAACGTGCAGCAGGATCAGGATCATACCTGTGACTGATACAAGGATTGCTGCTCCTAACGAAACTAAACCAGCACCCAGAAATTCGACAGTTCAGGGTTACAATAAATTCCAACTTTACCTGAAAACTTGAATCAACCCAGATGTCTTTTTCTCCAAGCTTCACTGGCACCTTAATCACAACAGTAAAATTCAGAGCTCGGACATCATTTGCAACCTTGGAGAGAGGAGTAAAATAAACGTGTTTCAGTTCTATCCAGGTAAAGCGCTTTAGTCTGAATAGAGATTCTGAATCTTTAAATTATTGTTGGTATTCTGAGATTTACCAAAATGGATTGCTGAACTGGTTTCTGCGAGTCATTTTTTCCATAGGAGAAATTGGTGTAGCTGAGGGAGCTAAAAAAGAAAATTTAAATATTAAGTAATCAAAGGTCTGATTTGATTAATCGATATTTATTCTAATAACTTGACATCAAATAACACAAACCTCTGTATCGTAGCAAAAATGCTGTATTTCACATCAATGTCTCTCCTTGCGTAGGGTTCACTAGAGTCAGAGTGGTCCTGATTCCCACTTAAAGAGATATCAAAGCATACATTCAGATAGCAAAAGGAGTTATTAACACAAACAAACAGGATTATAAATTTCTTGTACCTTGTCACATTTGCAGTGAAAAATATGTTGTTGTTAAGTTGACTGTTGCTGTCAATCCCATAGGAGATGATGACCACAGCCTAAAAGGAAATCAGTGAGAGTCGTTAGACTTCTTCCTCTTTTTGCAGCAGGTAGATAAAATCCTCTCTCCCACAGAGAAACTAACCATAGCACCAGTCCTGAGGATGGGCTGGTTGATAGTGCAGTCTGTCGTTCCTCGTGATAATCCAGTCTCACTGTCCAAAGAATTGCACTCAATTCTCCCCTACATTGAAAATAAATGTTAAAATAGAAATCAACAAAACAACTTGTTTCTCTGTGTGAACCAAGAGAAACTTTGATAAAGATGAAACCATAGACTGGATGCCTCACCTGCTGAGGTGCAATCTTCCTGTAGGAAAGCCCGGCTGGATATGTAAGAATGACACGAGTATTGTAGGAGTTTTCTCCCCTGTTTGTTACTGTGATGGTGACATCTAGAAGTTCATCAATGCCAACTTTAACCACTGATGACCTAACACACAATAAACAAAGAGGAAATGAAAGTGAAAAAACAAGACTTTAATAAGTCTGAGGCACAGCAAGGTTTGAGCTACAGTGCAATGAAAAAGAATTTTCCCCTTTCCTTGCTCATCTTTTTTTGTAACATATTTTGTATTTGCACATGCAAATTTTAGTATCAGACAAAAGATAAACTAAGTAAATACAAAATGCAGTTTTTAAATGCTGATTTTATGTATAAGAGGAAAAAAGACATACAAACCTACCTGGCCCTGTATGAAAAACTAATGATCCTGATTATTACCTCCCACAGCCAATCACAGCTCTTTCTCTCAACACAGCAGTGTATTTAAAAATGATGCTCTTCCTTCTAATCCCTGCTTGCACTAATGCTGAAGCACCATGCTGCTGCTGGCAAAGTTTAACCTCCTCCACCCCAGCCTCCTCCTTCATAGTATAAAACTTTTTGCACCCTCATTCAGATTAATTCTATTATTAATTTATTTATTTTAAACTATTTTTATTGCATTCAATACACATTGTCATAAATGTATCTATGCATGTGAGGGTTTTTAGCCATGTGCTCTCTGGAAAGTCAGTGTATACTGCTTTACTAACCCAGGGATTATCTTTTGAGCAGAGCCTTCTCTGCCAAGTCAAACTGTACATCCATTTTGCATGATATGGTAAAATGTATAATGAGAGTGTTTTTTGACTGAACTCCTTTTTCTTGCTCATTCACAAACACTGGTAAGTCTGGAGTGTGGCAACTCACTTGCCAAAGCTGATATCCACTTTCAGGTCATCTACACATTTGTCATCAGTGCCGCAGTTGATCTCAAATCCTAACTGTTGAAGAGAGTGTCAGAAAAAACACAGTTAAGAAGAAAGAAAACACAACAACAGGAGTAATAAATTTGCAATCCTGCTTTGTTATTGAATTCAGCAATGAGCCAACATGGCTTTGGAGGGAAGACATCATGGACAAGAGCCCCTGAATTGTAAAATGATCCATTTTGTGAAACGGACTTCTCAAAAACTAGTGACAAAAGCTTTGATTTTTCTTTACTGCTACAAGAAAACTTTGTTGATTATCTGTATACTAGCATGTTAAAATGTGACAGGTCAAAAAGTCATCCATGAGAGTGTAAGGATAAAAACAACAAGTTCATGGTTTGCAAATTATTCAAGATTTAATTAAGGGTAAGAACATGGTATATCCACAGGAAAAATCATTAAAAGCGATTACAATATTAAAAAATATTTAAAATACTTTTTAAAATCAGTTTAATTTAACAAAAAGTAATTTAAGTGCTAAAAGAATGTTTAAAATACACTGTTCACCTCATTCTTTCATGTTAAAAGTGAGATTTAGTCATTTTATCTTTTCTCTACTCAGTAGGCTGAGCTAAGATCATCTGTGATTGATTGCTTTTGCCTCACAAACACACTAGGGGGATATGCAGTGTTTTCCACATTGTACTAAAAGCTCTTGATGAGGAGACAGCACAGAATCAATCTCATGACTCTCCTCTTTTTCAGGTATGTTTATGGTAAAGAAATACAGCAAACAAGTCTGAAATAACTGTCTAACATGTTTAGAGTTTTGTGAGGATGTTGTTGTAATGTTTGAAGTAAGTTTAAGTCATGGTGAGGGAGTCTCTTGCGCTTCAGCCCCTCCACTAGTGGAGGTCGGTGCTCACAGAAGGACCAGCAACAAACAATGGTGTTTCAGTGGGTAAACCAGGTAAACCCAATGAAGAAACTGGAGCACACGAATCACTTGATGACGTTTAATCAGGTGCAGAGGACTAACGTTTCGACACGCACTGCGTCTTCATCAGAGTCAAAACAACTCTCGTTGAAACACCTCTGTAAGTTTAAGTCATGTTTTGTGGAAAATGATTTTGCGAGTGAACAAGCCCTTGCTAGGTGCTGCAGGATGACCTGTAGCTGCGCTGTGAATAACGGATCAGTATTAGTCTTGTGTTTCTCATCTGAACTAATGCAGAAATAGGAAGGAATATATGTTTTTGAAGAACTTTAAACTTACAGGATAGAAGGCTGAAGTCTGAGTCTGCTGGGAAAGACTGGGGCTCAGACCTCCATTTGGCACGCCTTCAAAGGTGAATGTGAGCTCATTGCGAAGTTCATTTAAAGCATCCTCTGGACAAGCCTGCAAAACAGGGACTCACTGAGAAAAACTTGGACATTTTCCACATTGAATTACAGCAGATAAGAGTTGGTTCTCTTAATACCATTCAAAAGCAGAGACATATATCCAACCAAAGATCTTATTTTTAAATGTTTTAATGATTTACCTTCACAAAAAAGACAATATCTCGGCATTGTGGTCGTACTAAATCAAGACTAATTGATCCAGTCTCCTCTTGTACTTTGTCCCTGATGAAAGCTCGGTTATTTGGTATCTTGCGGGTGGCATCAAGCGTTAAAGTAAAGTTGATACTTGCTTGAGCTGGAAGAGATTAGAGATCATTAACAGGCAGTCATGGAAGTACTGGAGTGCATAGACAGTGGCTCAGCAGTGTTGAGGATTGGAGGTAAACAGGCACCTTTATTGACTTCTGAGATTTTTGTCATGGAAAAACAGATCCGAGCCGTGTTCCTCAAGGGCACTGAGCAGTCTGAGGTTGTGTCTTGAGTGGGGATTTGTTTAGGGTTATATGTCACCCCAGCTTCCACCATTACTATTGGCTTTGATCTGGAAACAAAGGACACATCAAAATTAAATTTGGCTTCACAAGCCAAATTTGGTGTTGCGTATTCCGGTGCTTGTATTTCCTGTTTCTCTTCAACTGTTCTATCACAATAAAAGCAAAGTGCCTCAAGAAATAATCTTAAGAAGGAATACTGTTGTCATGATCCAGACTGACAGATCTGAATTACATGATCCAATCCATTAGAGGTGATTTGTTTACCTCAGGGTTTTATGATGAAAATGTTGAATCACACAATTTTTAACTTCTGCTCTGCCCACCTCCACAGCTTACTTGTTTTGAATTAGTGCCTATGGCATGGGCAGTTTACACATCTGGAAAGGCTCTATCAATGCTGACAAGTATAGAGGTTTAAGAGCAACATATGCTCCCATCAGGACAATGTTTCTTTTAGGGAAGTGCATATTTCAGCAAGACGCGCTAAACCACATACTGCCTCCATCAGAACAGCATGGCTTTATGTCAGATGAATCCAGGTGATGAGCTGGTCTACCTCCAGTCCAGATCTTTCACCAACAGAAAATATCAAACAAAAAATCCAACAAAGAGGACCAAGGACTGTTGAGCAGGTAGAATCCTACATCAGACAAGAAATGGGACAACATTCACCTCCCAAAACGCCAAACTCAATCTGCTAATATTCTTCACGATATGGTGAAATGTCCCCGTTTCAACATCTGATATGTTGTTTATGTTCTACTGTAGGGCAAATTTGCAAATCATCACATTCTGTTTCTATTCACCAAATTTTTTAGAATTTGGGTTGTACCTTATAGGGTGTAGTTTTTTACAGAACAGGGTCCTGTCATCAAAAGAAGCGCAGGGCTTGGTAATATGATAGCTCTGATCCACATGGAAATATCTAGTAGAGCAACAACATCACTGGGGTCAGGGGATAGAGCTGTAGTGCATTATGGGGCAGAGAATAGCTTTGCTCCATCACTGGTAGGCAGCACAAAACATGAATGAGATACAGCAATAGAATAGCAGTGACCAGGGGCAGCTCATGCTTCCCAATAGGGATGGGTACCGAATTCGGTACTTTTATAGGCACTGACCGAATTCCATCGGTACTACCGAGTACTGATTCACATAAAATCAAACGATACCATGTTTCGGTACCTAAACGCATCCTTGTGACTGCAAGAGAGTTCGAAGAGTAGTCAACTTTCCATGCCGGACACGAACACAGCATTGCCTGCACGTGAATAATAACGTCGGTAACATCGCACTGAACCAACAAAACAAGCACGCTGATCGGCTCCGGCTGTTTCCTGCTCGTTCGCCTCCCTCCCTCTTGCTCTCTCGTAGCGAATCCTCACTTTAAACACCGTGATTTGCCTGTTTATCTTGTGGATACTAGGGATGGGCGATACCACATTTTTTAAATTCGATACGATACTGATACTTTTTTAAGTAATTTTTCCAATACTGATAGCAATACTTAAAGAAAGTGTAAAATATTGCATATCAAACCTTTAAAAGGTACACATTTCAGACAACTAGAAAGATGTATCCAGGTCTTTCAGAAATTTATTCAGAAAAACTTCAATGAAATCAAAATGTTTGTGCAAGCAGGTAAAAAATAAAATAAATGAAATAATTATAGCACAAACTTATACAGAAAATCAAAATATAACAAAAAGGTGCTCTATTTGGTGATGTCCACATGTGGTCCTCACACCGCTAGTTGCCCACCCCTGCTCTACTCCATTCTCAAATTTGAATTAAGAAAGAGCAACATGTTAACATTTTTTGGTTTGAGACGACTTCGCCTCTGACTGATAACCTCCCCTGCTTTGGAAAACAGTCTCTCAGCTGGAACAGAGGTGGCAACAGTTCCCAGATATTTTTTGGCTGCTTGGCTGAGCGATGGAAATGCACTGTGATTTTTCTGCCACCACAGTAAGGGGTCTTAACTCCTTGAGATGACGTTCTCCTCCATGTATCTGCACATTTCTACATAAGTGTCTGTGTTTACTGTTCTGTTTCCTTGGAATGCTTTGACTCGAAAGTCAAAGTCTTGCCAAAAGCCACCTTTGGTTGTTACATTTTCTGCAGCACTCTTGTCAGTGCTTGTAGATGGCTCCTGTAGCTCTGACATGGCTGCTTGTGAAGAGGTTGTTGGTGAAGTGAGGAGGTGCTCACTGGTCTTTTTCTTTCCACTTCTAAAAGCTTGCATTTCACCAGTGAGTGAGTCGGGATTTTATAGTTACTACATTATCAGTGTCACAGAAAACAATGTTCTTAAACCTTATGTCCAGAAAGGTACTGGCTGCAAGAGTGTGGTTGTGCTCGATGTTCTGGAAGCGTCGCTTGCACTGCAGTGCAAGGTGTGAAGCCAAAGTGTTTCCCTTCTGTGCAGCAGATGAGGTTGCTCTTTGAAGAAGAGAGACCAGAGGTATGACCTTGGAAATGGTAACATACTGCTCTGCTGACACCTCTTTAGTGGCCTCTTCAAAGGGATGGAGGGCTTCAGTGGCTTGGTTGATATGAGACCATTCTTCTTCGTTGAGACACAAGCTGTTCCTTCCAAGAAGGCAAAGTGCTGTTATGACAGCTTGTTTTTGTTCACACAGTCTTTCAAGCACGTAGAAAACTGAGTTCCAGTGTGTCTCCACTGCCTGCACTAGTTTGTGGATTGGTAAATGCAACTGAGTTTGTATCTCCTTCAGCTACTCAGTAGCTTTAGTGCTGTGGTGGAAGAACTTCACAATAGCACCACATTTCTCTAGGGTATTCTCCAAACTTCTGTCAGCCTTAATAGAGTCTTTGACAACCAAGTTGAGCATGTGTGAAAAGCATGGAATGTGTTTCCATTGGGTTTTCCGCACAGCTGAGACCATATTGGCTCCATTATCAGTTATTACAGTATGGACCTTTTCAGAAATACCCCAGCCATCTGATATTTTTGTTAACAGTTCAGATATATTTTCTGCTGTGTGCCGGACAGGTACATGTATAGTTTCAAGAGTGCAAGCCTGCAAGCCTGCAACTGCCACTCAGAGTCAATAAAATGTTCTGTCACAGTCAAGTAGGCTTCAGTTGTCCTTGCTTTCCACATATCGCTTGTTAGAACCACACTGCTTGCACATTTGAGGGAATCCTTAAGTCCTGCTTTCACTTTCTCATACAGCTGTGGAATTTCACTCCACATCATAGCTTTTCTTCCAGGAATTTTGTAGCGGGGCTCAACCACCTTCATGAACTGACGGAAACCCTTATCTTCCACCATTGAAATTGGTTGTAAGTCTTTCACAATTATCTTTGCTAGACTCTGAGTGATTTCTTTGGCTCTTTGGGAATCATCTGAAAATGCTAAATATTTATTGTTACAAGAGAGTACCTATACATCTCAAATTTAGTTTCCATCTTATGTATATCTAATTTCTATATATGGCATCTAAAATTATATTGTGAATGATAATAATAATAATGAATGAATGAATAATATTAACTAAACATTTCTCATAATTCAACCGAAAATAAACAGACATCCCTGAAACGTCTAGGTTTTATGCCCAGAGTCTAAAAATAATAATAATGAAGTAAGAAAAAAATAATAATTTTCACACTAATTTTTAAAAACTTTTCAACTTATTCATAATATTCAAAGTTTTAGATCCACTGTTTATAAATATATGTAAACATGATGAGTATAGATTCGTATTATTACAAATATGTCATCTGTGTACATGGTTAGAATCATGCTCTTTATCCACCCACTGTCAGTAACGATGCTACAGTTACCTGGATATCTTCTGCCCCTCTGGAAAGTCTCTTCTAATGTTCTCTGTCGTACCGCGGATGGTGTGGCAAACTTGGTTGAAACTACCTCTTTTTGTTTCTCTTCAGCCTCCGTGTATATTTCAGGGTGAGTGGTTTTCAGGTATTTAAAAAGGTTACTGGTGTATGAGAGTTAGCGACCAACTTGTCACAAAACGTGCATCTGGCATTGCTTTTGTCCACCGCGGAAAAATAGTTCCATGCAACGCTTCTTCTTCTCTCCATGACTGTTGTTATAGCGTTTATGCGCGCGCGAGTGGAGCTGTTGTGTGTCTGTGATCTGTTATTCGTGTGTGATTGGTCTCCGAAGTCACATGGTACGACAATAAACACATGTCCGATTGGTTCCTTAAGTCACGGGACAAGGACAAGCAGGGAAGACGTGTCTGATTGGGCTCCAAAGTCACGTGACACGGACAAGCCGTAAGGACAACAGAATCGAGAAGGCTGGGGGGGGGAGAGCGAGCGACAGAGAGAGAGAGGCTGTGTCCGAAACCATTCACTCATTCCCTACTCCCTATCCACTATATAGTGAGCAGCATATAGTGGACTATATAGTAGACTCAACTGCAAAACACAAAAATGATTTCGGACACTACTCTGGCTGCGGGCGATGACGTCATCGCCCTCTCACAATTTAAACGTTTAGCAGCAACGGCTCGTAAATTTCCTTGACAAATGCTGAGGATCGAAATTAACGGTAGAATTTCAATAAACACTGCTACAAAATGCAATGTATTTTCACAAAAAAATAGATATACTAATAGATAAAAAAAGTCAGTATAGTGACAACATAATATACATTTTTGTATGTATTATCACTTATTTTTGCAAAAAGCTGATGGTCTCATGTCTTGTAACCATCATGGGGGGGAAAAGTTACTCCGTTTTGAATCCTTAATATTATCTTACATATTTGGCAAAACAAAAAAAAAAAAAAAAAAAAAAGTTTTCAAATAAGTTCTTGTGCTCCTCTCGTTCGTCCGTCATGCTTGAGAGCAGTGACCGTGATGCATTATGGTAAATATTGCGGAGCTAGTGACCATCGGTTGCTCACTACTTTTCACAATGCATTGTGGGATAGAATGAGTGCACTATATAGTGAATAACAATGCTCACTCAGAATTCGGACACCACTACAAAATGGCGTATTCACTATATAGTGCACTATATAGTGGATAGGGAGTGATTTCGGACACAGCCAGAGAGACGGAAGCAATCTGGGGAGAAGCGGTGGCAAGACGTATTTTATAGTACTCATTTGGTATCGATACTTAGAGAGATCGATACCAAAAGAATACTTTGTAAATATCAATATATCGATACTTTGGTATCGATACTCCCACCACTACTGGATACCAACCACGGAAATACAGTAGATAAAAGGATACCTTTGTTTGCTCAGTCACCTCACAGAGACTGAATTAAGGCACGGTGAGGACTGCCTAGTGTGACCGTGTCCTTAAAGTTGCTCTCCATTTCTCTAACTTGGCGCAGCTGGCGCCATATAAAGCACTCTGTCAGGATGGATTCAGAGTGATTTTGAAGGAGTGACAAAGCCGCAGGCTTGTCCTCGCTGCCTATTTCATTGCAGAATGAATCAATTTGCCACCGTCTGTTAACTTTTTGCAGTATACACATATAACGTAACGGACCCTGTGCATGATGTTTATGCTTCTGCGTGGATGGTCACATGATTGATGAGTGAGGAGCAGACTCTGCTCTTACCAGGGAAAGATGACATCTTAATTTTGTTGGAAAAAGAACTGCATGAGGAAAGAAGATGTGCAGTACATGTAGTTCATGGTAGAGGAATTCTTTTGTTTACTTTTATTTGTAATACTTTAATTGGTTAAATTTTATACCTCTTATTTATTTATTTAGTTATTTTGACTCCATACTCTATTGTTCATTTGTTTTAAACTTATTCTCCCTCCATGGACCCCAACACACATTTTTCCAAAGGGGGGAATTAGAGGAATAGGAGGTAGTGGGCTGGGTTTTCATTTGTGCAATATATAAAGAAAAAACACTGGGAAGGTATAGTAGTTTAGGTTTTCCATGTTGGAGTAATTTTTTAAAAACACATTTTAAACACTGATATTTGATAGTGTTTTGATATTGAAAATTTTGAGGTTATATAACATTTATTATTGCATATTATTCACACTCAAAAGTACCGAAAATGGGTACCGTTGTGCACCAGTATCGGTTCACAGGTACAGGGAATTGGTACCGTACCAGTTCAAAGGCGAAAAATACCCATCCCTACTTCCCAATGCTACAGTCTTTTTTTAAGCAACATAAACATGTTCTCTCTGTCACAACGGAGACACAGACAGACTGTTACAACAGATAAAATTGAATTTCTTTGACTTTGAATGCTGTTGGAAATATCTGAGATTATATAATCACCAAAAAAAAGTGTCTTTTTCATATAAAAATGTTGGCATTTTGTTTTGAAAATACTACACTGTGTAACTTTAACACCAAAGGGAGAGTTGTACAAGAGACTTATTTGTATGACAGGAAACTTTTACCTTAGAAGAACAACTTTGCCCTTCGATCCCACCGCTAAGTCCGGCAGCTTGTCCCCGCTTTGGTCAAAAGATGACTTGCTGATTGACGTGCCAAAGAACTTCAGTCCTGACTGAACTTCAGAGCCAGTGATTCTCTATATGCAGAATAAGGATAGGTTTTCAACAAGCAGACACTTTCAAAATGAAATACAAAGCCCAATGAAGAAGAGCAAAAAACTATGAGTCATCACTTGAGGCAGATTTATGAGAATAAAAAAAAAAAGAATTCCAGTCAGGTCCAGTATCAGAATGTCAGTATTTGTGTTGTTTTTATTGTTTGGAGGCTATGATGGTGAAATTTGGCAACCAAAACGTTATTCTGGCCTGGTTCCTTTCCTGATTCTCAGTTAACCTCCATGGGTCAGCATTTCCACTAAAGCTACATCCATCGTTTGGCCTCATGTGTGATGTCATGGAGCCTTTATTAATGACTTCTGTGGTTTAGGATTTTATTTAAGAGTTGGGGGCAAAATTGAAGCCATACAATTGAAAATAAAAAAGGGAAAGCATTGACCTATTTGACCTTGCTCACCTGTGAGAAATCAGGATTTATCCCTCTTATCCCTCCCTCGCCATGGAATATGTAGATACTGCCAGTGCCGTCATTTTCCAAAGGTGCTCCAACAGCCAAATCATTGAAATTATCTCTATGCAGATCTGGCAATACGGCAAGAGAAGAGCCAAACCTTCCTTTGTTGGACGCAGCCCCTCTCAGTAGTAATGGAGAGTCCAAGTGACAGTCCAAACTCTGGTGAAAACACAAGGATGATGGTCAAAATTAGCGCTCTCATTACACCTAAAAACAGAAACTAGTGAAGCTGGATAAGACATTTACCAGTCCACTTAAGTGACAGACATAGACTCTTCCCTCTCTGTCATCTTCATTGTACATCGGGGCTGAGATGAGGACTAGATCTGTGTAGCTGTCACGATCCAGATTCATTGCACAAACCTCTGCTCCAAAATATTCCCCACTCTGAAACTGAGGAAGCAGCAAGAGATGGATAACACATTAAAGAGTTAAAGAAGCTTTTATGTTGTATTTTCTGAGCATTATGAAGTGAGCTGCTTTCCTCAGGTGTTAACACAAACCTGCCATGGATATGGGTCGATCATTTGATCGATGTTGTTTTCCTGAACTGCTATCACAGCTCCTCTGTGTTTATATCTTGGGGCTCCAACAATTGTCAGTGAACCTCTCATGGTTTTTGCCACTGCCATGGAATAACCTGGAATTAAGACGTCAAATCCAGACCACCAGGATTAAGACCAACTTATTCTGTAGAGTTGTTTTTAAAGACTCAACTGTGTTAGAGTAATCTACAGCAATCTGCTAGAAAATTATTTTCACGAAAGACAACTTCTGCATCAAAACTTCTCTCAGCTGTTGATTTTATTATGATTTGAATCAGATAAGCTCCAACTGGATGTCCAAGCTCCTCACCCTATCATTAAGGCTGAGCCCAGACACACTCCAAAAGAATCTCATTTTGACTGCTTGAACCCACGATCTCATTCTTTCAGTCACTACCCAAAGCTCATGACAGCAGATGCTGGTTGGAACGAAATTTGGAGCCACAACTCCGTGGGCCCACCACCTGAAGGGTTGAGCACAGGGGTTTGGTGCATTGCAAGCTTGGCAGCGTTAACTGGGTTCTCTGACCCTCACAACGACCAGATACTGGTTCTTGAGATGTGGAACCATTTTCATACTTTATCAGAATTCAGTCATTTCTGATATTTTGCTGCTTCTCTTCAGTGCCACTCTCTCTTTAGTGTTTGCACACGTGCACAAAGTAGCAGCAATCAGTTTAAGAATGCAAGTGCGGAAAACTGAGCTGTATGAAAACATGTCATGTAGGTCTTGTCAGGAAATTTGAGTCCAAAAGAAATCTAAAGAAGATGTGGATGAATGAGACCGAACATGATGCCCTCCTCCATTTTGCTAAAAGTAATCATAGCAAGTTAAGAAAAATATTTCAAAGCATTTCTCTTCAAGACATTTTGGGGACTTGAACTCACAAGGGTACAGGGGTTCTTCTCATTCAGTTTTTGGAGTATTAAAGTCTATTCTGATACAATCTGATACACTTTGGGCACCTTATTTACTTTCTAAATACTCATCTTGATTATCAAAATCATTTATGCCTCACATTTGATGCTTAAACTTGCCCTTGCCTTGAGGTCCCTGGGTGCAGGAGGCCCCTGTCAGTTTTTTGACTTTGCCTGTGGTTAAACCACCTGAGCTCCACCAGCAGACTCTGTATAGTTTTGTTTTAAACGTATCTTTGGTTACATATGTCTTTCAAAAAGATACTGCAGTGCATCTTTACTTTTAAAACATAAATAAGTAATACAAATATGCTCTTCAAACATGTCTGTTTCTTTTTTAATAACTGTCATATTCTTACCAAGGTAACTGTCAGACGTCATAATGCTGGGCTCATGGGAGTTCCTGAATTGGTAATCAGCTGTGTATCGATCGAAACCTCCCGTCCACTGGTTTGCACCAACAATGCTCATCTTTATTCCCTTCAATGAAGACAGAAATTTCAAGACTGTGTGTTCGCCACCAAACAATAATAGAAGGCTAAACATATACTGTATATATGGAATTTCTAACTTTTTTTTTTTTTTTTTACCTCGGGGGAATAAGCTGCACTGAATCCACCCTGAGACATTTCTCTTTTGACTGTTTCTCCAGATGTCTTAGATCCTGTAGAAGCAAAATATATGAGTACAGACAGCATTCCTTCTTAATATAGTGGGATTTACAGTGTTATACTCCATCAAACAACATAACAATACTCAATGTTGACTTTTTAGAATGAGAAAATGTAGAGTGATATTTGTTGAGTCTACATCAATACCTTCGATAGAGAAGATTTTGTCCTGCAAGGTTTGTCTTATTTTTTGAAGAGCATTGAAGCTTTGCACTTGAAACACATGGTCTGATGATGGGGAAGATGCAATTTTGTTCAGTTCATTTATTGCAGCTCGTGACCTGAATGCCGACCCCACCTAAGAATGTTTAAAACAGAAAGATTTGTTTTTTGGACATGTGGTACTTTCGAGGTTAAATACTGGATCTGTTACTTTTATCAACTGCCACATTTAAAAAGTTTGCTAAAAAAGACAGATACTGTCTTGATAACTAATTCAGCTATGTTGTTCTTAGAGTTAACATCAAAAAGGTATTACAGTATTATTGTTACATACGAATATGAATTTAGCTTGTTAGCTGGCTTGTGATTAACTTCATTGTACCAAAATCAGATACAACTTACCCCAATAGCAAATCGAACTATTTTTTTGCTTTGTGCAAATTTGACAGCATTGGTCAAGCTAGCAGGATCATTAGATTGTCCATCTGTAATGACAATCAGTATTTTCTTCACATTTTTCCTTGACCCTCGGCTCTCTATGAAGACCTCATTACTGTAAAAGAAAAAAGATCTGCTTTCAGTACACATTTTCATTCTTGTTTTTTTCAATGTTAAAAAGCATTTAAACTTTTATAAATGAAACAGTAAATTATACTTTAAATATTTTTAAACCATTTTCATTCTGACCTCTACTAGAATCAAGTCAGTGCTTATCAGACAGGACAAGATATTCATGTCTATGGTAGTTGATTGAAACAAATTAACCTTTTCAACAAATATTTTTATAGTTACGTTTCACTCTGTTTTTCACTTTGTTATAGGCATTTTATTAATCTCATTTTAATGTTTACAGTTTACAGTTACCCGAAACGCTGTTTCCGTGTGAATGAAACGCCGATCCGACAAAAAACTTTTGCGTATACACCTGAATTTGTTTCTGTGTGAATGGGGCCTCAGGTCTGCGGGCAACGGTCTTCTGTCCATACCACGCATAAATTCCAAAGCAGGGGAGGCTGCTTTTTGCTTCTATGCACCTAGTAAATGCAATGCCCTGCCAGCAGCCCTGAGAGCGGCTCCAACAGTAAACACTTTCAAAAGCAAGCTGAAAACCTTACTCTTTGCATCAATTTATGGCTAGATCTTATTGCTTGTTTTACCGCGTGTGTGTGTGGGGGGTATTGTAGGTATGTGCTTGTACGCGTTAATATGTGTGGCAAATGTGTGATGGGTGTGTTGTACTTATTTGACTCTCTGCCTTCTTTTGCTTCTGTACGTTCATTTTTGTTTTTAACTTGCCTTTGATTGTGAGGCATATTGTGTTGCCTTGAGTATGAAATGTGCTATAGAAATAAAGTTTGACTTGACTTGACCAGTGGGTGACGTTTGGGTTGTTACGTGACTGCTCTTTGTTGCTTCTGAGTAATATATGATCATGATTGGACTCAGACCTGTAGTGGCATCATCATTCCAATCTCCAGTATAAAAATGACATGACCCAATACCAGTAGTGGATTAGATCTTGCCGATCTATACTATTAAACGATCTAACTGGTGTGTCAGGTTAAGAATGAACCAAGGAGGGCACTTTTAGCAGCTTTTCTCCCTTATTATAATATAAGGGAGAAAAGCTATAAAATAATAAATGATACTTCTCTTTATGTTTAATAAAAGAAACCCCAGCTGTTACTCTTTCTTTATCAACATGGAGATGCAAAGAAAGTTTGTGTGCATGTTCACATTTACATTTTGGTATTTTTTAAGTTTTGCATGAAAAAGCACAGGGCAGTTTCAAATCTTTAAAATATGTCTCCATTTAGTTGTAGTGAACTTTGAACTGTTTATTACGATAATCTTATAATTCACTCTATGATTGTACACCATAAAGTTTGAGGTGTAGTCAAGGCACTTACACAACACGGCGGATTGCAGTCGCTGTGTAAGTATCACCCCCAAGCTGTGTAATTTGACTCATTTGATCCGGCAGCATTGTAGGATCAATTGTGGTGAAATAATAATGGATCTTGAATCTATTAGAGAACTGGACAATGGCAAACTGCAACAAAGAAGAAAAATATAAACATAAATTATTTGTACTTTATTGAAATGCTCTCTAGAGCATAAATAATAGCATACAAAAAAAACCCAAAAAAGCTTATTTACTTTCAAATGATCAGGATAAAGCTTTGTTTTAATTGGTGTACATGAACACAAACCTACCTTTACCAATCTATGTGGTAATGCGTTACAAATATCCATCACAAAATTCTTCATTTCATTAAAATCTGATCCACGGACACTGGTGGAGCCATCCATGAGGAACGTAATGTCCGCTTTGTTTTGACACTCTGTCAAGAAGAGCAGACAGAAATTGCAGTTTCTTCTAAGTCAAATATATAATTATTCTTACATCCTTCTCTATTTATCAACACAACACATATGTATAGTGTCTGCCTGCCTGTTAAAATGGTGTACCTGTCTTGATCACTTATCTCATATGATGATCTCTGCTGTGTATCTAAAGCACTGACTATGTATTAATATGGATAACACATTTCAAACTCTGTCATTGACAACAGTGAAGCCAAAATGCTCAAAACCTTTTGTGTGTTGGTTCGGTTATGATTACATCTACAGCGGTTGTCTTGATAATTTTGAACAACAGACAAAGGCAACAGATGATAGTTCTGAGTCAAAGTCCGTATGTATGGCAAAAGCCCCGTATAAGGGTATAAGTATGATGTTAAATCTACACGCGTACACACATACCGTGGCATGTTGTCTTAGAGTGAACTGGTCATGTACCATACACTACGTCCTGACACTTGTAAATGCGGAAAAAGTGTTTCCATTGCACTTTTGCAATGTATTTCTATATTGAAACATCTGAAAAACCTCCTCACAAGAGTGTAAAAAGGTTTTAGCAATATTCGAGAGGTTTTTTTTTTAAAATTCAGGTGTTTCCATTACCAGTTTTTTATTGCGCTATTTATTTTTTTTGTACATTTCTAAAGGTAATGGAAATGCAGCTATTGTCACTCTTTCAACTGAGACACAAGGCAGGACATCAGGACCAGAGCCATTGAGAGAGAGAGTTATGACACTCCCATATACTCCAATAGAAATTGAGGAATGCAGAAGTCACGTGGCTCATGGGGAGCCCGATAGTTCCAAACAGCGAATAGTTCCAGCCGAGAGCCCGTGTTTTCAGCATACCCCAGGCCAACTCACCGAGTAAGTATGCAAAATTACGGTTTATTTTTACATTTTGTCTCATGAGCTGACATCTTGTCAGCCTTGGCAACGTAGATATTATATATATAGACAGCTGTAGTTAATGTTAATCTAAAAATAATACGTAGTTAACTTCCAAATGCAGTAAGCTAATATGAGCAGCACGTAAGTTAGTTTGTAGTTAGCACAACCAGATGTCAGTTTGTTCACATTAACCTCAAAGTAATTTCAGACGTCTGTGCTCTTTAGCATACAAAGTTTATCTTTAGTTATTAGATTTTTTGTTTAGCTGAGGAACAATTATGACAGTATAGACCCAGTTTTATTATACTGAATATATATTCTCTCTTACAGATTATATCAAATATCTTACAGTTTTAGAAATATTTCCCCATTTACCTGGGTATCATTAAATTTTATCAGGGGTGTCCAAACTGTGGCCCGTGGTCCAGATTTAGTTACCTGATGGTAAAATAATGAAATAAAATGAAATAAGGCTCACATTAGAACATGAAGCCTAATCTATATTATAATTATACTCTAATCTATATTATAATTATACTCTTAGTTTTGACTAGGGATGCAGGATATGCTGATAATTACAAACTTACTGTAGCCAATACTGAGATAAAATTTCTAAAAGACAACAGCAGCAAAAGCAGCCTGAATGGCACTTATTTGCTCAACTACCAGCTCCACCTCATCGTCCACTTAACAAAACATATTGCTCAATAATCTTCATCACCAACACTCCTACAAAGTTGGACAGCTTCCTGCAGTTTGCTCTGATTCTTTGACTGAATGTTGATGATCTGTTAGTGTCTCCCCTCTCTGCTGCAGAGTCATTCTTGTCCTGAAGAACGGCAGATCCAGTGACAGAAAGGGCGTTTTTTGTGTTGTTGCTATAAATGAAAGGCTGTAATACAGGCAGTTTTTAAAGTATATTTAATTACTAAGTGTATTGTTAGGTCATTGAGTGGTTTTGGAGATGTAGCAGAGGTTCTATGTAAGGGCTGGGTTATTATGGCAAAAATCAAAATCATGATTAATTTATCATTTTTCCTCAGTTACAATTAATGAATGATTATTCCACCCCAATCTCTGACTCTGTTTGTTCTGTAAATATTTGTTTAATCTTAGAACAAATAATGAGAAAAATGTGTACAGATAAACAATGTATGGTTATTTATTGAAACAATTAAAATCAAAACACACATCGGCTGAAATGAAAATGTTTTGTAAACAGTAAAATATTCAAGAAAAGTATAAAACAAACAAATTATATTTCTTGGTTAAAAAAAAATCAATAAATACTGTTGTATGAAAAGTATAAACTAACTTTGCTGCTCTCTTTTACAGTCGCCTCAGTGTTCGAGTTTTAGTGGACTGGATGGGATGGTGTCACATGACCAGTACTTCTTCTTCTCTGGGGTTTCCAGCAGGCTACCTGCCTTCCTACACCTGGGTTCCTATCACCTGACTACACAGCCAGTAGTGTTTTTTTCTCCAGTCTGCAGGTGGATGTTATCTTTAATGTTGAAACAAGTTTGTAATAAATAGATCCTATTTTTATTGCTGTTACAGATCATGTTTGAAAAACTTTAACATATAATGAAATGCAGTGTTGATGCATTTAGGATTTAAAGTTGTCTTTGTATTATTCTCTCTATGTACAGGTAAACTTTGTAAAGCTAATATTAAAACTTCATTGCAAAATTTCCTACAACAACATTCCGTCAAGGGAACATTTAACAGTGCTTACCAGGCAACTTGAGTTTGAAAGGTAAATTCTGTAATTTAAATTTGATACAAGAACATACTGTAAACTGGATAATAGTTAAATGTTTTGCATGTAAAAAAAACTACAGTAAACCATTGTAATATAAATACAATATTAAACTGTAAAATAAATTGCTGTAAATTACTGTGATTTATTTTGTGTTTCTTTATCCCTTTGTCATTGTATTTTAGTATCCTGTGTGAGGCACTTTAAATTACCTTGTTGCTGAAATGTGCTATACAAATAAACTTGCCTTACAGTAACAAACAGCAGTTTACCAGGGCATTATTGGCAGCTTTTTGCCAGGGACGTACTGTAAATTCAACAGCCATATATTTACAGTGTAATAGAACATAAAAAAGTAATTGTAAAATTAAAGTAAATAAATGCTTACTACCATTGGATTTCAAAAAGACGGAAGAAAAGGCTGAAGCTAAGGTAAAAAAAAAAAAAAAAAAAGGTGGATACAGAGGCAATGCTCAGGTGGGACTGTGCATGTATGTGGCTTAGTTATGGTTTTAGTGAGGTTTAAACTTTAGATAGGTGATAAATAGGCAATAAATTTGATCCAAGTGTCATTAAAGGTTGATGTTTTTTGTGTGTGCTTTCATTATTTTCAACATTGAAGTAGGAATCCCATTTTACCTCCAAAATTTAAAAGCAGCTAAATGAATAATCCTGTCTTACAGCAAACCCCAATAGTATACACGAAGGCATAATTATGATTAATGTACATTATGAACTGTTCATATAACAGAAAATTTCTTCTTATATACTGTATTAGCAGCAACAATATAATTATGACAACGAATGTATTTGCTGTTCCCTCAAAAAGTTAACAGACAAAATGTTTAATCTTGTCTCTATATCACATAAAAAAATACTATTATACATGTGGTCAAATTCATAATGAGTACAAATTGTGCATATATAGTCACTAAAAATTGCCCCTTATATATTAGCAGCAACAAAAATAGTTGCTACTCTCATTGTGGTCCCTATTTCCCCCCAAAATTTATCAATGACAAACTCAACAATCCTGTATTTTGATTACTACAATGGCATCTATTACTTAAAGTTGTAATTTTATACAATAAATATGAGTATATGATAATCAAAATTACAATCACTTTGGATTAAAAGCTAATATTTACTGAAATCTCTCGTTGCTGCGGTCTCTCCAGCTCGAAATTATTCAAACAGACTGACAGCTCTGATATATTTGGAACTATTTCGAGCTACATGAACCACGTGACCGTGCGGCGGCAAGATCAAAGCATGTTGTAACTCTCTCTCTCAATGGCTCTGATCAGGACTACATACACGAAAAACAACAGAGGTGTTCAACGTTCCAGACATGACTTTAAACTACTGTGATCCTATGCGCAGACAGCAGACATGCCTCTTCTGCTGATTGAAGCATATAAGATGTCAAAGATCCCTCACACCAGTACAGTCCACTGTGGAACAAATTTTCTTATCAGATTGAAGCAGACAGTCACAGTCATGGAAACTTTATTGACTGTGCAGGGGCGGACTGGGCCAATAATTCAGGCCGGGAATTTGATACCATCCCAGGCCACTACTACCTGAATAGCGCAAAACACCAAGAGTTAGGTTGGGTGCCTACTGATGTAAGAGTGTAAAATAATAAAACAAAGGCTCTGCATGTGCCCACACACAGCTGTTTCTGTTTCTTTTCCCTACAAAATAAATGTTTCTGTTGTGTTGCAATAACCTCAAGTCACAAAAACTGAAATTATTCTGTTTCATCTACTACTACACTTTTAATGTGCAGGCTCTTCATCTCAATTGGCGGCTACGGCCACAGTAGCCTGTGTACTTCTGCGAAATGAAGTTGCAGTGAAACTGACTAACGTCGTACTGTCTGCTTATTGAGGGACGTTACAGTAGAACTACGGGTGTGGGAGGAGGGGGACGGGGGCGCAACTTGGTGTGTGTCTGCCTGCACTCTGCAGTAGAGAGCCTCAGAAAAAGAGAGGACGGGGTGTGTTTGTGCCCTGCGTTGCTGCTCAATCTGTGTGAACTTCATTGAGGCAGATACCCTGAGCCGCATGCCGGATTGTTTATTAAAAAATCATGCACAACCTGATCCGAGCCTTTGGTCCCAACTCTCAGCAATCGCTGAGCCAGTTTGGTGCCCAGGCCACCGGGAAATGTCCCGGTGCTCCCAATGGCCAGTCTGCCACTGTAACTGTGTAACTGAGTGGTAAAATAATTTACATATATTTTATTCACTGGATATTTTATAGTTCTACTATTTTGGTAAACTCAAATGTATATGTTCTTTTTTGTTACCTCTGCCAAGGAGGTTATGTGATTGGGTGGGTTTGTTCGTTGGTTAGTTTGTTTGTTAGTTTGTTAGCAACACAACTCAAAAAGTTGTGAACGGATTTTGAAGAAATTTTAAGGAAATGTCAGAAATGGCATAAGGAAGAACTGATTAGATTTTGGGAGTGATCCAGATCACCGTCTGGATCCAGGAATTTATTCTTTTTTTCAGAGTTTTGTTTATTCAATTTTGTACACAAAGAGGTAATAGGTTCACAATACTTATAAATGAGAGTGTTGAAGGGTTCACATCAACAAACAAAAACAAGCAACATTGGAACGGGGTGGTCAGTCCGGTCATACTGTGGATCATGGTCATGTTAGTGTGTATAATAATCTCAGTCCTTAAAGTGGAGTAGAAGAGGGAAGACAAAAAGATACATTAAAGAAATAATTACATCAATACAATAATGAGAGGCTTAATAGATAAACAGCAGGCAGCAGCAGGACAGAGCAGGATCTTATTCAGGAATAAGTGGGAAAATAATCTTTTCTGCATAAACAAGGAAGGGGCCCCACGCCTCCCTGAATTTACGAGAGGATCATTTTAATATATATCGAATTTTTTCAAGTTTTAAATTATTAAAAATCTCTTTTACCCGCAGGGTGTGAGAAGGGGGTGATGTTGACTTCCACCTCATTAGAATGAGGCGTCGAGCAAATAAAGTAACAAAGGCATTATATCTAGTTGCAGTTTAGGTAAGGGCACCAGAGAGATTCCAAACAAGGCAGTCATTGCATTAAGTTGTAGAAATGTCCCAGTTACTTCTGACAGAGTTTTAAAGATTGCAGTCCAATAACTATACAGATATGTGCAGGACCAGAACATGTGGACATGGTTTGCAGGCGTCTGGTGAAATTTTTCACAAGACGGGTCAACTGTATCCTGAGTTTCCGTTAGCCGGTAATTGCCAGTCATTGGCCGGTAAAAAGGGCGGAAGTCCGGCAGATAAAAATACAACCGGTCAAAATGTCCGGCAGAAAACATGCAAATGACTGGATATGTAAATACTGAATACTTGCATATTGTATTTTGTGTAACCTAGAAGATATGTTGCGAAAATGCGTCAATATAAACTGAAAGATGCCTAATCTAACTACATCTCCTGTCCTGCGGTGCTGGGGTTGTTTATCTCCTGAGACGGCAAGCACATGGCTAATTATGTATGCACAATGACATCAAAGCGAATCTATCTCTCTACTGCACCTGCTCATTACTGCTGGAGACTCTGCAGGGAAATTTTGACCAGAGCTTTCGCATAAAGCAGAATTTTAATCTAAGTGAGGTTTTCCTGGTTAACCAAAGGCTTAATATCATCAACGGTATGGAGGGATTTTGAGTGTTTCATCACTGTGAGTAATGAAGAGGCTGAATCAAAGGGAACTGTACAACTGAGCATCTGAAACCCCAATGCAGCAGCAGAGAGAGACGCCTATGCTGGCTAATTAGCAGAAGCAGTCTTGGATAAGCCGTCAATGAGAAGAGGACTGGACTATCTGCTGTGGAGCTTTTATCTTTTCGGGACTATTCCAAATAAACTAGGATGGTTGGATTTACTGCTTTATTGGAGGTTACAGTGATATCATCATAGAGACTGATATTGGCAACTGACGGTAAGACTCATTTTTCATTTGGAATGCAGAGTTCTCACGCAGTGTCCAGTTAACAGAGCACTTTTGTTATGTGTTTGGATGCTTCGTTGTTGTCGGTGGAGGATGGTATTTGGCTGTTGTAAGCTACAAAGAACTTAGTGGCCAATGAGCTAACAGGCTCACGGTGCTAATGTGTGGCTAACTGTTGTTTATAAGTTTAATGTGGGCGTTTAATTGTGTAACTGACTGCGTGTGTAAGGAAAAGTGCGCAGCCTTCATTTTGATACTTTAAACCACTTACACAAAGAAAAACAAGAGGAAGTCATTGTGCAGTCATTTCTAGTGTCTAATCACATGTCTACCAGTTTATAATAACGGGGTAATAATTAGTCAGGTTTACTGTTGGCTTGGTTTCTACTGTCTCGGTTTTGGGTCAGGTCTGGAAATAAAAATGTGTCCTCTCTCCCATTTAGCGCAAACTTGTGTATCAATGTATCACAGAATATCAGATTTATGCTTTTGCTGCTGATAATGCAGCAAAATAATGTTAAAGCAAATGTCCGGTAGTTGTTCTAAATGGTTGGACTGCCGGTCATTTTGACCGGCAACAAAAACGTCTAGCGGAAACGCTGACTGCATCATAGATTTTAGAAAGTCTAACTTTAGTCCAGTGAGTGCAGTGAACCACTTTACACTGGATTAAGCCATGCCTGGCACAGATAGATGAGGTATGCACTCGTTTAAGAATATCTCCTGAGAGCTCGTCTGAGATGCCCTCCCTTAGCTCCTATTCCCAGAGAGCTTTCACAGTATTCACTGATCAAAATCTTTCTGCATAAGTGCTAAACAGGGGGCAAAATTGGCTTGAAAGAGATTTTTAAAATTGCTTGTAAGTTGGATGCCGAGATAAGTGAAGGAGTGAGGAGATATTTTAAATGGATAACTGTGTAGGGGGAGATTGTGTGTGGTTACATTCAGAGGAAACTTTTACCCAAATTGATCTTATAACCTAATATAAAACCAAAAGATTTGAGTGCGGTAAGTACAGCAGGGATGGATATAGGCAAATCAGAGATATATAGAAGAAAGTTGTCAGCGTAAAGGGAGACTCTTTGTTTTAAGCTGTATTGGGATATCCCAGAGATGAGGGGGTTGGAACGAAGTGCAATTGCAAGTGGCTCCATTGCAAAGAGCAGGGGGCTCAGAGGACAGCCCTGTCTTGTCGACCTATGGAGAGGAAAATATTCAGAGTGCGTGTTGTTTGTCCTAACTGAGGCTTTGGGAGAAGAATAAAGAAGCTTAACCTAGGAACTTTTGACCAAAACCAAATCTGTCTAAGTCTGTAAAAAAGGTAGCCCCACTCCACACGATCAAAAGAGATATCAAAGCTTCTGATACAGTAGACGTAGATGGATTATAAATTGTATTAAACAAATGTCTCAAGTTAAAATAGGAATACCTATCTTTAATGAAACCTGTTTGATTGGGAGAAATTATGGATGGAAGTATTGAGTCAAGGCATAAGGCTTTAAGTTTGGATAGTAATTTAGAGTCCACATTTAAGAGACTGATGGGGCTGTATGAAGCACAGGACAGAGTGTCTTTATTCTTTTTCAAAATAAGGGAAATTGAGACTTGGGTAAGTGTCTGGGGTAATGAAAGTGATTCAAATGATTCGTTAAACATATCTGTCAAGAGAGGGGCTAATTTATGAATTAAAGTCTTATAAAATTCAACTGTGTACCCATCCGGCCCTGGGCACTTCCCAGACTGCATGGACCTGACTACTGAAACGAGTTCTTCAACAGTAATATCTCTTTCCAAGTTACAAGCAGCATCAGGATGAACCCTGGGTATATCAAGCGAGTTAAAGAAGCTTTCAAAATGAGAATTCTCTGCTGTACTTTCAGAAGTGTATAGCGACATGTAAAAATCTCTAAATTCATCATTAATTTTCTTAGGATCAATAGTCAGACCCGACGCTGTGCCTATTTGTGGAATTTGATGAGTTGCTAAAGTCTGTCGCAGTTGGTGAGCCAACAACCGACTGGCCTTGTACCCTCATTTGTAAAAAGTGTATCTTGACTTCAATAGCATTTCTGTTGTGTGATCTGCAGCTAGAACCTCAAACTCAGTTTGCAGAGAGAGACGTTCTTTGTAAAGAGATGGAGAGGGGGAGATGGCATATATCACATCTAATTGAGAAATACGTTTTGCCAGTACATTAAGCTTATCTTTCTTAATTTTCCTCTCGAAACTGCAATAAGAAATTATTTCACCTCTAATATAAGTTTTTAGGGCCTCCCGTAACACCGATACAGACACATCAGGGGCCTTATTTATGCTGAGAAAGAAGTCTATTGCTTGGAGATAAAATCCACAAAGTCCTTGTTTGAGAGTAAGCGGTTGTTAAAATGCCATGGGGAGCGGTTGTTATCAAATCCTTCAAGTCTTATGTCCATAGTAACTGTGGCATGGTCGGATATGACTATTGCATTATATGAGACAGATTTTACAGATGGGAGGATTCTGTTATCAAGAAGAAAATAATATGAGTAAAGGTATGATGTACACTAGAGAAAAATGAATATTCTCTACCAGAAGGGTTAAAAAAATGCCAGGGGTCAGATATGGCAAAGTGTTCTTTATGAGACTGAATCAACTTAGCGGATTTCAAGGAGGTGCAATTTCGGGTAGAGGAGCGGTCCATGTTCGGTTCAAGCCAACACTTGAAATCTCCTGCAATAATAAGAAAATGTGAGTATATGTCTGGTAGAGTGGAGAACAGTGTTTTAAAAAAGTAGTCATCATCCCAATTAGGAACATAAAGATTACAAAAAGCATTTGCGTTTTGTGAATTTTGCCACTAACAATTATGTATCTCCCATTTGTGTCCGCAATAACATTAGAACAAACAAAGGGAACTGATTTGTGGAATATAATGGCTACTCCTCTGGATTTACTGGGAAATGAAGAATGATAGGTCTGGCCAATCCAGTTACTCTTTAGTCTGGAATGTTCAGAGATTTTAAGATGAGTCTCTTGTAAAAAAGACTATCTGGGCACCCAGGTGTTGAAGATGGTGCAGGACCTTGTTGTGCTTAATGGGATTATTTAAACCTCTGCAGTTCCAGCTGCAAAATTTTATCCCACCCTGCTGTGATAATTTAGGTAAAGCTATGGCAATGACATGAAAAGCAAGGACTGGAAAAAAAGTAATGTAAAGATAAGATACCAGTATTCAGTGTATATATTTCGCACATGTAGACCAAGCAGACCCACCACAAAACTGAGAAAAAACACAAAACAGAACATTCCCTTGTGGTAAACTAGCCACATTGCTCCCACCCACCCCAGCAGAAGTATCTCCCCAAACGAGACACATGCGTTAACCCGTGCGTTAAGGCATGTTAAACGCTCCATCGTAGCTATCACTATATATAAACAATAACGTGCTACCTGAGGGAGAAGGTGACGTGGTCAAACATGAACATGTATAGAATAAACAGAGTATCTATAGAAAAGAAATGAGGAACATAGCCGTAACTGACAGCTAACCCAGTCATCTTTTAACGCGCTGTGCAGCACTGCATTACTGGGAAATGTTGTCCAAGTCAATGTAAACAAATGAATGAGAGCACGCTTAACCAGCGGCATAAACTCACATAAGCTATGTCCCTTCAAACATCATCTGGGGTGACAACTTTCTTGAGGTGCTTGTTGACATAATCGTTTGCGTTGGCTGGGTCCTCGAACCAAAGTGTGTCTACGCTCGACAGTGTGATTCTGAGTGTTGCCAGTAATAGCAGTCCAAACTTGATGCCCGGGCATGAGTGGAGTAGCCGCTTACCATTTCCAAAGGCAGCCCTCTTCTTAGTGACCGTGGAAGTGTAGTCAGCAAAGATGGAAACCTTCATGCCTTGATAAAGGAGAGGGGAGAGTTGACCTGCTCGGCGAAGAATCTCATTTCGATGTGAAAGTAGTGAACTCTCACCACAAATGGTTGGGGTGAATCTCCCTTTTTAGGCTTGTCCCACAGCGTCCGATGGACACGGTCTAGCAGTGGCTTTTCATCCAGGTGAAGTAGATCTTTTAGAAGTTGGGCAATGAATTCAGTGGCACGGGGCCCCTCTGGTCCTTCTGGTAAACCTATAAGCTGGATATTGTTTCTCCTGGATCTCCCTTCGAGGTCCTCACATCGATCATCCAGATGCTTAACTTTAGCTGTTAGCTTGCTAACAGTAGCCTCCAGCTCCGTTATACGGCCACTCTGATCAGTAGCTGCTCGCTCAAGCTCTAGCATGATTAGCCTGTTGCTTTTTTTTGTAGTGGTTCTATCGACTCTTTCAGCTCTTTATGAACGGAGGTAAACTCGGAGTGGAGACTGCATAATAGCGATCCAGTTTTCCGAAGATATCAGCTTCAAGGGAGTCCATCATGGATTTCAGAAGTCTGGTGTTGAGAGCGTTGGCAACGTCAGCATTGGAGTCAACAACCTGTGGCATAGTCGTTTTAGGACAGGGCAAGGTTTTGCTGCGGCCTCCACTTGCTGCCTCCGGTTTTTGAAGACAGAAGACATTTTGGTCATATTGGTTGACAAAGGCCACCTATAGGACTTGTAAATATTTACTCTGTCTTCTAAAACTATAACTGACCAAGATATTGACAGAAGTTTTTAAAAGTACGTCACATTCCCAGGAGCAGCGGAAACACGCGTCCTACATCCCTGCGCACCCTAGCGGTCTCCTGGATCCAGGAATTTTTTAAAGGATTCTGTACTATTGGGAGATAGGGCTAATGGCGGAGGTCTGTGCTGTTACCACTTCACACCAGGAGATGACAGACATAAGTAACTTCAATCCCAGCAGCAGTTTTTGGGTGTGTTTCTATCAAGCGGCAACCTCCGGCCCTAAAAAATGAAGCCAATGCGGAAGTGCAAAAAATTGCTATACCGCGAGTGTCCACTTGAGGCTGGCTGCAGGAACATCGGAAGTCCCGTCTGCACACATGTTAAACAGACACTAGAAATGAACTGGTTTACAGCCTGGTTCAAAACACCAACGTGTCTCATTAGCTAGTGTCTTATTGTGCTCTCACTGTACAGGGGGTGAATTTTTTTGTACCATGATAGTTCGGATTATATTTAGGATGATAGCTGATTGGCGCGTCTCATTTGATTGGCAGATAGCTCGGCAGGCAGAGGCTCCGTTTCTGTCAACCAGAATGCTAGCTAGCAGGCTGACAGGAAGTCGTGCTTAGTGGGTAAGCCATTAGGTTGATCCAAAGTTCGGCTGAGACCACGATCTCAATATGGAAGCCTCCACGGATTGGCTTCAAGAGCCTTTTGAGTCCGCCTATTGTAAGTAGACGACTGACGTCACACGGGGTTTGTCCAATTCTTTTTATAGTCTATGGTTTCTATTCAAAGTTTTGGAGTTTATAGAGTTTGAAAGACAAATGCCTGGTCGAGGAGACGAGTTGGAGTGTAACAGAGAGGAAGACAGCGAATTGTAGCAAGAATACCCACAATGCTGGGAGGAATAGAGGAATATTCACCCTCTGCCATGACTTCAAGTGGTCCGGTGAGACCATGGGTGAGACTGTCAGTGCATCTGTTGGCACCTGTAGCGAAGCCAATGCTTTGTCTTACCGTGTTTCCATCCCACCGGGGAGGGAGTAATCGATAAATGCTGTGGTGGGGGCAGGAATTTTTTAAAGGATTCTTCACTATTTGGAAATAGGGCTAATGGCAGAGATCTGCGCTCTACGAGTGCTCTTCTAGTTTTCTTATGTTTCTGACATCGATTTGTCACTGAATGGAGAATTAGATTGTAAGTGAACATCCACAGGTAGTTACTGATTATGGTCACTAGGTGGCAGCATGGAGTTGCAACATGGTCATCATGGTCATTTCTCTTCCTGTTGACAACCACGCGTGACAACCTGGACATTTACTGCAATGCCTGCACTGTTTTCTGTGCTTAAGAGAGGGTAAAACGTGACTACGGACAGGTGAACATGGCGTTTTAGTGTGGGTTGCTTACCAGACCGGAGAATTTTAACTCAAAAACAGCTCAAATCGGGCAGCAATTTGTCAGGAACGGACTGGAAAGTATTTGTCAAAACGGATGTCTTTAGATCGGGCAACAAGACAGAGAAGCAAAGCAACTAAAACAAAGAATACAGACATGAGTGCAACGAGGACGCACCTGTCTGATACAGACACTGACGAGGAGGCTCCTGCGTGGGCGAAATGTTTGACAAACGCTTTTCAAAGCCATCAAGCCTCCATGAATACTAAACTTGAAGAGATCAACTCTGCAATCAAAACCCTCTCCAAAGATTTTAATGCAGTGAAGCACAGAGTCACCAATGCGGAGCAACGTATAAGTGCTTTGGAGGATGATTTTGGAAAAGAGAACACGTTGGTTAAAGAACTATCCAAAAAAGTTTCATCACTGTGCCAGGTTGTTGACGACCTAGAATCACGCAGTAGGAGGAACAACATCAGAATAATAGGCCTGAAAGAAGGAATTGAGGCGGATGATCTGAGTGGGCTGCTGGGCCGTGTGTTTCAACATGTACTGGGTGAGAATGAGCCGGCACCTGAAGTGGACCGGGCCCACCGTGCTCTCCGGCCTCGTCCGGATCTGGGGGATCCACCTCGCAACATAATTGTGCGCCTGTTGAGATGGGGTGACAAGCAGAAGATCCTGGCTGCAGTGAGGAAGGGGAAATCCCTTTCCTGGCAAGGTCAACCTTTTTTTATTCGACAAGATCTATCGTCAGAGGTGCGGCAACGCGCTGAATATAATGACTTGATCAAAGACTTAAAAAGGAGGAGAATAAGGGTTGGAGTATTGCATCCTGCCCAGCTGGTAGTTACTATTGATGGAGAAAAGATTATTTACAACAACCCTGAGCTGGCACGGAAGGAGCTGCAGAAGCGGCTGCAGGGAGAGACCCCTCCCGGTACCAGCACACCCGAGGCTGGCCCGGGGTGACTTTGTACAGTGAGTTCATGATGAGAACGGAGATCCTTTTGGCCCTCCTTTTTCCGTTTCTTAGTTTCAAAATGAGTTTATAATATAGACTACTGTGACTTTGTTCAATTACAGATATTTTAGGTTGATCTATGGTCAGCATATACGCTGCAAATAATTTATTAGGGGACGGTTTTTTTTTCTTTCGTTTTGTTTGTTTGTTTATTAGTCAAGAAAACTTATACGAAACTAAGAAGCAACTAAATGTGCATAGATCCTCTTTCAGTATTTAGCTGTTTGGAATTTAAGTTTGTAGTAGTGATTTCCCCTTTACGCATAGGCTGTTTACTTTTTTTGTGTGTCCCCCCGTGATTTAAATCCTACTAATCGAAATGGTTATAATATGGTTATCAATCATACTGCGCCTACATCCGACTATCACGGACTGAAGATGATATGGACTTTCATCTTATTGTTAATTATGTTCAATCTGCCTACTGTGGGTTATTCTTGTTGTCTGTGTGTTATTTGGTATGTGCTGTGTGTCTTTGTATGTCTTCCCTTTCCCTCCTGTAGTGCATGCGCCTTCGCTACTTCCAAAGGGGGAAAAAGAGCCTATGTAGGTTTTATTTCTCTTATCCAATATTCTTAATGGCCATGAATAAAATTAAAGTAATCTCTTGGAATATAAATGGAATCCAAAATCCAGTGAAAAGATTTAAAGTCCTATCTCACTTAAAATCTCTTGATTGTGACATAGCACTGTTACAAGAAACACATCTTTCCAAACAAGAGTCTTTAAAGTTAAAACAACGCTGGGTGGGACAAATTTTCTTCTCTCCAGGTACAAGTGCCTCGAAAGGGGTTTGCATTCTCATTTCTAAGAAAGTACTGTTCACTGTCTTGGATGTGATCACAGATAAAGAAGGAAGATGGGTAATAGTCTCAGGAGAACTGGAGAAGAGTAAAATTATTTTGATGAATTTATATGCTCCAAATCTGGCACAGGCCAGTTTCTTGTCCTCAATAAATATCTTGCTAACTCAGTTTAAAAATGTACCACTATTAGTGGGAGGGGATTTTAACTTGGTAAGCAATGCATCAATGGACCGCTCAAGTCCACCCCTACCAGCTGATAAATCTCTCTCTCAAGCCTTTAAAGAGCTACTAGAGACACAGTCAATTATTGATGTGTGGCGCTTATTTAATACAAAATCAAGAGAATATACATTCTATTCAAAGAATCATAATTCCTATTCTCGAATAGACTATCTCCTTTTATCAAATTCCTTAATTGCAAATGTTTCAGACTCTACAATTCATAGTCTCCTCATCTCAGATCATGCCCCAATCTCAATAACTTTTTGTCCCACCAATGAAAGGAAATCAAAGCCTAAACACTGGAGTTTTAACAACTCATTGTTAAAAGATGATACTTTTGTCACATTGATTACAAAGAATATCAAAGAATTTATTGAAATAAATATGAACCCAGTAACTCCCATTTCAACAGTCTGGGAGGCATTTAAAGCAACCTGTCGGGGCTGGATTATCAGTTATGCATCATATAAAAACAAGGACAAGATGAGGAGGAAAACTGAAATGCTATCAGAGCCTAAAGATCTTGAGTTGAAACATATGAGAGAACCATTGAACAATTCTTTTAAACGGGAATTACTTTTGACAAGGGCAGAGGCACAAGCAATGTTACATGAGGAGTCTGCTTTTTCTTTATATAAATTGAGAAGGTCACATTATGAAGATGGAGAAAAGGCAGGGAAGATGCTTGCTTATCAATTAAAAAAACTTGAACAAAAACACTCCATTATTTCTTTAAGGGACAGTACTGGTATGATTACTAGAGATCAGGGAGTTATTAATGATACCTTTAGAAGTTATTTTTCATCCTTGTATAAATCTGAATATAAGGCCAAACAACAAGATTTAAACAATTTCTTTTATAAATTAATTTTACCAAAGTTGAAGGAAGAAAATAAAGGAAAACTGGAGGCACCTATCTCTGAGGAAGAAATTCACAACACAATTAAATCTCTATCAAACAGTAAAGCGCCTGGTAATGATGGTTACACTGCAGAATTCTATAAGTGTTTTTCAAAAGAACTCATGCCTATGCTTTTTTGCTTGTTTAATCATGCTGTGGAGGAACAGATTATGCTACCAACAATGCGGACAGCCATCATATCATTGCTACCAAAACCAGGGAAAGACCACTTAGATGTGGAAAACTATAGGCCAATAAGTTTGCTTAATAATGATTATAAAATTTTTGCAAAAATGTTAGCAAAGCGGCTGGAAGAAGTTGTTACAAATTTAATTCATATTGATCAAGTTGGCTTTATCCGTGGGCGGCTTCTATCCGACAATATGCGAAGGCTCCTGCAAACCATGCAGATGGCTAGCTCTCTTCAGCATCCAGTGGTAGCAATTTCACTGGATGCTGAGAAAGCTTTTGATCGAATTGAGTGGTCGTACCTGTTCGAGACTCTTTCCAGATATGGTTTCGGTCCAAGGTGTTTACAGTGGATCAGAGCACTATATCAGGAACCTGTCTCAGCAATAAAGAGCAATGGCATGATTTCAGCTCCCTTTCAACTTTGGCGTTCTAATAGACAAGGTTGTCCCCTATCTCCTTTTCTTTTTATTTTAGCCTTAGAACCGTTGGCATGTGCTATCCGACAAGATAAAGAAATTACAGGCATTTTGATTGGTGGCCATGATTTCAAATTAAATATGTATGCGGATGACATTTTGTTGACTTTGTCAAAACCTTCATACTCTATACCAAGAGTTTTAGAAATAATTAACTCATTTGGTAGCCTATCAGGCTACAAAATAAATTGGACTAAAAGTGAAGCCATACCTTTGAACATGCTTACACATTTTACAGATCTTGGATCTGCTCCCTTTGTCTGGAGAGCAGAAGGCATGAAATATTTGGGAATAAAAATTAGATCACCTATCAATGAAATATGGGACTTAAATGCTAAACCTCTATTGATTAACATAAAGGAAGACCTTAAAAGATGGTCTGCTCTGCCCCTGCCCTTATGGGGTAGGGCTGAAGTGTTAAAGATGCATGTACTTCCAAGATTGAATTTTTTTGTGTCCTCTATTCCTATGTTTATTCAGAAATCTTGGTTTGATAATGTCAACAGAATGTTCTCCTCTTTTCTATGGAATAACAAGAAGCCTAGAATTAATCAGAAAAAATTATCCCTACCAAGAGACAAAGGGGGTCTTGGAATCCCTGATGTTTATTTGTATTATCTTGCATTTAATGCCAGGTATTCACTTACTTGGGGCTATAAAAAGAGTAGAGACAAAGGAAGTTGGGACTGGCTGGAAGAACATCTTGTAAAGGAGAAGAACAAATTTGTGTCATTATCTTCACTTTGGTACACCCCTGCTCCACCTAAAAAACTGGACAATTGTGTTATTAAGTTCTCATGTGACATAAGCAGAGAAATTCATAAAAGAATGAACATTACAAGTTCAGCTCTTCCATCCTCCCCAATATGGTATAACAATGCATTTAAAGCTGCAGGGAGTCCTCTGGCTAATATGGTATGGTGCAATCACAATATCACAGAAATTTATCAAATCATAGAGAACAGAGAGATTCTGCCCTTTGAGGAACTTAGAAGAAGATATAACTTGAATACAAATAGTTTTTTACAGTACTCCCAGTTAAAGTCAATTGTTTCCAAATTTCCCAAAGAGTATTTTGATTTTAATTATGACATTGATAAAAAATTCAGATTTTTATCATTAAACAGAGGAGCAGTCTCAGGTTTATATAAGCTGCTGCTTCATTCTTCCCTAAACCCGAACTCAAAGACAGAGTCACAATGGGAACTTGATTTAGGGGTCAAATTTACTTCTGCAGAGTGGGAAAACATTTGGCGTGACATTAAAACAATCTCAAAGTCAGTCCGAGGTAGAGTAATACAGCTGAAAATTCTTCATAGAGCTTATATTACTCCCTCTAGACTTAAAAGAATAGATCCAAGTGTTTCAAGTCTTTGTTGGCATAATTGTGGACAAGTGGGAAATTTGATCCATTTGTTATGGCTCTGCCCTGCACTCAAGTTATTTTGGACAGAAGTCTGTAAGTTAATTTCAGTGATCATTAATGTAAATATTGCTCCATGTCCATCTGTGTGCCTGTTGGATCATAGAGCTGTACAATTAAAAACAAGACAAGAAAGGAAGACAGTTGATTTAGCCTTCTTGGCTGCAAAAAGAATGATTTTGTCAAACTGGAAAATTCATAAACCAAAATGCTTCTCTATAGAAACATGGATATTTGAGTTTTTTAATCTTCTAGGCATGGAGCGAATAACAGATACACTAACTGACACTATGTTTAGCTCTGAAACCATTTGGAAGCAGGTGTGGGGGCACATATCATCATCGCAAATATTGATTTAATTTAATCTAATCTGATCTGATTGACTCTTAAATCTGGTTAATATGAGAAATGCTGTGCTTGTATTTGTCTTGTTTTTGAAAACGGATCTACCCCTGTATAGGACATTTTGAACCTTTTGACAATGAACTGAACATTTATTTAAGTATGAGCATGCACTGATCTCCCTTATATGTTGTGTTGTTGTGAATATGTTAGTGTTGTTTGTTTGTATATGTCAGGGCTTGTACCTGTGTGTATTGTCATAAATAAATATTAAAAATATTAATATTAAAAAAAAAAAAAAAAAAAGAGAGGGTAAAACGATGAGTAAACATAGACATCTTTTTAGATATCACAGTAACAAAACGTTTTCTGTCAATATTCTAACAAGATGGTGTGTTTTAGGCTATACTAAAATTGATGTTTTTGGATTGTCTGCGCCATCCACAAGTACTGTGTTTGCATTTGCAAGGTAATGTTAGCTAGCTTAAACAGCATATGTGAATTTGTAATACGTAAAAGAGTGTTAAAATTATTTTGTTTGTATTTCAAAGGTAAAGACTGAATAAGAGACTGTAATGTCCAGGGAGTCTCATACTAAGTTTTAAGAATCGTGTTGAGATGCAAGTGTACTTTTGTACATATTTAGTGCACATTTTCAAACATTTTGTGAGTAATTCATTGTTGAATTTGTAGTTAACAGATTTTAATCTGTTTATATTGATAGCCTGAGCCCACTGCTGTATTTTCTTGGATTTGTTTTATTTTATTTCATTTCTCAAGAAAACACCAACTATTGTGAGTGAGGCTAAACCCAGGCTCACTAATACTGTAGAGCCTTTTAAGGGGTGAATTACGAGAATTCACATTGTTATGCACTCTGAAAAGATTGACTTTGAGTTGTCAGAAATAAAATCCCAGTTACAAGAACCCCGTAGTTATTGTGTCCTGTGTGGCAAGCTAATTCCACAGGTTAACTGTATTGGCAGTCTTTTAGTTTTCTCTCTGATAATCTGATAATCTGGTAAAGTACGCAGTGTGAGCCACGTTTGTCAGTAGGGACTTCTATTATGATTGCCTGTTTGATTTCAAGTAATTCATTGCAACAAAGCCACTCTAGAGCCCTGCACTGGAGCCCTAGGCCCGAGGGGCCTGACAGCCCGAGGGCCGGGCTTTGGGCCAATGATCATATCATTACCTCAGACACGGGCCGGGCTTGGGTTCTTTTGTTTCAAACCTGCCAATTAGAGCAATGTGTCGTGTTTGTGTTTAACCAATTTAAATGGCAACACTTGAACGCAGCAGCCGCTCTGACCCCTCCCTTCCCGCTCTACGTGTCCCAGCCAGCGGTAGCAGCAGCGAGTGTGCTTTCAGCGCAGCTGGAAGAGTGATGGAAGAAAGGAGGACTGGACTTGCCTCTGTAACTGTGGATGCTATTCTTTTGCTGCATGATGCCAAGTAAACAGACTGTTCTTCTTGTGGTGTTTAAAGAACAGAGTTTGCCATGTTAAGCAGCTCACTGTTGTTGAATTGGATGTCGCCATGTTCAGAATTGATTAATAGTTCTACTATAGAATAGAATAGAAGTGTTTATTTGTTAATAGGCCTACAATTGCTGCAATATGCAGGTCAGCTGTTAGAGTGCGCTGCTGCATTGCGCGTGCGTGCAAAAAAAAAAAAAAAGTCGGGCTTGATACGGGTTCGGGCCTGATAATTCTGAAAATCTGTCAGACCGGGCCGGGCTAGGGCTCCACCCCCTCGGGCCTGGGCCGGACTCAGGCCCAGATAATAGGCCAGTGCAGGGCACGAAGCCACTCAGAAAGAGGAACACATGGAAGTGATCCAGCATGGAAAATTAATGACTGTAAACAGAATAGGATTTGACAAAATTTTACATGCCCAGAGGGAGTTCTAAATATTTTGGCTTCATTCCTAGGCAGCTGTTGCACCGTCCATCTTTGAAAATGAAGTGTGTCTGGTGATATGAAATATCAGCAGGCATCTTCTTCCTCTTTATTTACTAATCCAATGTTTTCTAGATCTTAAAAAAGCCTCAAATACATACCTCTCCCAGAAGAGGGCATTGAGCCTAGGACAGCATTACTTGTGCCTATCTCTAGGCATACACCGTCATACATGGTGATAGTTTCGCAGTCTGTTGGGATGGTTGGTCCGCAAACCTGCAAAAAGAAGCATGGTTAAAAAAAAATGCAAAGTTTACTGTTGTCTGACATAAAATCCCATCAACATGTAAGTATGTGACCTCAGTTCTAGACAAAAAATAACTCTTTGCAGATCTATGCTCTGAATCAAACACACTGTCAGTGCAGTTTTTCCAGCTCACCAGTGTGTTTTGTGTGGCAGGATCACTTGTCATCGTCAAGCCAAGGGACATGTTGACAGCAAAGTCTGGTGCTGCATCAAAAAAAAAAAAAAAAAAAACATTAAAATACTCTAATGATACTTCCTGATCAAAACAGAACCTCACTCTCAGTAACTTCTGCTTACTGCGGTTATACCAACACATATTTCTCTGTGTGTAGAGGTGTTACATGGAGCTATTATTGTTGCAAAAGTATTTGCAAATGCATACAAAGATCTGCGCACAAATAGAAAATCACTCTACAGTCCTGTGAGCAAAGGAATCCCAACATAAAAACGTAAAAGCTAAAGTTTTGCTGTGGCTACCAGAAAAACTCTGAAATTAAAGACCTCAGAGTCACCTGGCTCTGCCCAATGTGGTGCTGATCCTGCACCTGCAGAACAAACGGCGACAGCGTGATGACTCTTTGTCCACTCTGTCATCTACTCCCGCCCGCGCATGCGCGGATTTTGGCCTGATACTGATTCACTGAAAGCAGTGTTCATCCAGCTGATCAAGTGGCTGACTGGCAGTATCACGAACTTTCATTCACGTAGTTGTTGTTTCAAATTTTGCAATATAATATATTACAATATAAATTCTATACATTTATTTCTTGTTACCTGTGTGTTTTTTTTGCTGATAACTTTTATGCACCGATCATGAATTTAATCACTCAGGCCAGGAAATATACGCAGTGTTTGTTACACTGGAAAGTCTCTGAGGTCTTTAATTTCAGAATTTTTCTGGTAGCCACAGCAGAACTTTAGCTTTTACATTTTTATGTTGGGATTCCTTTGCTCACAGGACTGCAGAGGGATTTTCTATTTTAAGGGCAGCTGACGGAACTATCAGCGCGATGTCAGAGCAAATGATCAAAATATTAAAATGACTGTTTAGTGCGAACTGTAATGGACTGAAATGAGTAATTCATTAGACCGATCGTTTTGATCACACATTATAGCAAATTTTCAAGTCCTTTATGTTTCCTGGCCAGGTAATAAGAAATAAATATATTTAGGATATTGCAAGATTCGAACCCATGAGTAGGTGAAAGAAAGTCTGCAATGTTGCCACTCAGCCACCTGTCAACATTGGTGGGTGCCGTTCAGCTCCGTGCATGGCCGTCAATCTTTCTCTTCCTGTTATTTATATAAATATAAATGTTACAGACCACTCCATCGATCTTATTGCTAACATCACCCAGCGTCATAATGTGGATTTCTGTTAAATACAACACATAAAACCCTGTCTTGTAGAGATGGCAATTCAACCACCGCTCTGACACGATTTTGAAAATAAGGAACTCATTATTTTATTTACTCTTTCAATCAAAATATGAATAATAACAATAACAGTACAATACGATAACATTTCTCCTTCCACGCTGACGTTATATAGAGCTCTTACTAAGTCTTAACTGCTGCCTCCTGTGTGATTCCGATGTGATGAGAAAGACAGCCCCAAACAGACCCAGACCCAGCCTTCACGCTTACAGATCTAAGTACACGCTTACGGATCTGAGTACGAATCGTGGGCGGTACAAGTGTTGCAAAAGTCATGTGTGTGACAGCCAATTGAGAAGCAGATTCTGAACCAAAATTAACCAAAGTCCACAAATACAAATTGGTCTTCATATCTGCAGAGTAGTGCACACATTTGTGGATCTTTGTACAAATTTGCAAAACTTTGCACACATTTGCAAATCTTTACACAGATTTGCAGATCTGTACACGCATTTGTAGATTTGTGTACGCATTTGAAGATCTATACATGCATTTGTGGATTTGTGCACACATTTACAGATCTGTACACGCATTTGTGGATTTGTGCACGCATTTACAGATCTGTACACGCATTTGTGGATTTGTGCGCAGATCTTTGTATGCATTTGCAAATACTTTTGCAACAATAATAGCTCCACAGTGTTAGATGTAATTTTCAGGCCCCAAGTAAAGACCAATGTGAGGCCCTTCCCCATTTGGCTAAAAGCAATTATACTGAGTGAACACAATATTTAAAGACATCTTTTTTCAGACTAAAGCCTTGACCCCATGTTGGTAGACAGAATGTAACTCTATAAGTGCAACCTGACATTACAACTGACTTCAACATTGTGGGAAGGTGCACTGAGGAGTGTCTACCATCACTTTTGTAACTGCTTGCTCAATTTAGAGTTAAAAAAAAAAAAGCAAAAACAATCATATTGAAAAAAAATTATTTTGGATTTTAATTTTATTGAGCCCAAAGACATACAAAAATGAAAGGAACTTTGATAAAAACCCTCTCTTCTATTTTCAGTCTCGCCTGTTTCTTAAGTGGCTACCTACTTCTTAATGGTAGTGGATTGCAGTCAGTGGTGGTGCACTTAAATATCTGCCCCCTTTCTTCAGACTGAAGCTGCTCGAGGGGAGCGCTGACCAGCAGGCTGTGGAAAAAAGCAGAGGAAACGTGAAAGACTCTGGTGAGAAAAGTTAACCTTAGTAAATCCCAGTACCATCAGTGTACATGGAAGTGCTTTAGTGCTCTCTTCAGTTTGACATGTACCACAGAAATGATGGTCAAAATGTTACAATATGGAAAGAACTTGTACCTAAAACCAATCTGAAAAATGTTTATGACTTACTCTCTGTTTCTCTGCACTATCTGGTATCCAAAACCTGCAGCATCTTTCTCCAGGGTCTTCCAGGCCACAGGATTGATATTAAAACAGAGTGCACCTATTACCTCTGAGGGAAAAAGCATTTTGTTTTGAAAAATAATAATGTGTACTGATTTTAAATGGACATTTTAACACCTTCATAACAATTCTTACTATATATCTGTGGTTTTTGTTCATTGAAAAGATTATTTATGGATGGTGTCTGCCATCGTCTTTCTTGATAATGCCACAAGGCAGAGCCAAAGTCAGAAATGGTCTCACTCTGACTCTATGTCTTTGTTCTGAGCCGTAAAACAAAATGTAAGCATAAGAAGCGAGTAGTGACAGCATCGTGTAGGAGGCCTTTTTTCTATTTTTACGATCACACAGGATTTCCTGGTGTTAGAAGATACTCGTGCAAATCTAAACGCTCTTTTTCCCTTTTTTGGTCACAACATAAAACTATCTAAAAATGGATGAGATGTGTGCAACATGACAAACAACCTCATATCAATAAGTAGAAGCTGGAAGAGATTGATTGACTGATTGATTAAATGTATTTTTAAGGCAGTATGAACTTCCTGTAATAGATTCTTCACTCAGATCAACTTAAATGGACATGAATAAACGCTGGCACAAATGTGTGGTTGGTAAAAGCACCAGATTGACATCATCTTTCATGTCGTAGTTTTCCACAGAATGAATAGTCACTCTGAGTCGACTGGAACTCCAACAGCTTCTCCTTTTTCTGTACAGCTGTTTGGCTTCTGCTGCTTTAAGTATCAGGAATACAGTGAGAAGAAATCATTACAACACAATTTTTTGATTATTTCTAATTCTTGAAACATTCTTGTCTCATGTAAACATTTTGCTTCCCTATGCCTTTCCAGTCAGTACTAAAATACATGACTACAGACTTTGTTAAAAATGTCTACACTGTGTAAACTGTGTCTCTTTATCACACCAGACTTTTCTTGTACAGCTAAAATACAAAGAAGGATGGAGACATGTCTTTAAAGTTTGTCCGGCAAGATCCAAGTCATAGCGCATGTATAAAGACTTCGGCTGGTCTGCACACCTCCACTCCTCCCTGACAACTCTTCAGTACCCTGCAGAAATCAACTCTTATGTTGTGTTTTATTCCAGCTGTTGTAACTGCCCCCATGTGGATATCTCTACTGTAAATGTTTGTTGCAGTCTTCCTCTTTTTAATAGGTCATAAACTGTGTAGCTGTTTTTTTTCCTTTTAAACTACTCAGGCTGGATCTGTTGGACAAAATCCTACAAAACTAGTTTTAAAAGTTAAAATTCTCTGGCACTTTGTTATCCCATTAATAATGTAATTTTTCACCATTAAGGTAATGGGTTATTCCAGTAAAGCTAGTTTTAGGGTTCAAATATGAATGGTCACAAGTGGATAAAAATAAAAAATAAAATCATTATTTTGCATTGAGTTTATTAAAGTTAAAACAACCTATACAGGTTTTAATTCAATCCAAATTATTCAAGTTAAAATGAAGGACGCTATTTTTACGTTTACAGCCAAAGAGACATTAAAGTACATAATCAGTAGGAGTAAAATTGTCTTACCTGTCAGGAAAACTGTAGTTGTCATCATCCATGCCATTGTAACATTCCCATGAGAAAATCTAACACTGTGATTCTGTTATTAATGCTTATCTTATATTTATTTCTCCTTGTCAAGACAGGAGATGTCAAAAGCAAAATGCAGAAAACAAAAGGTGTTACAGAGTTAAGTCAGCCCATTAGAGAAACTTTTGGTAGGAGGGGTTTCAGTGTTGACAAATTCTTTCTTTTCTTTGCAGAGCTGTCTGGATGTGGTCACTCAGTTGCATGGCGCACAGAGTGTGTTTAATTTTATAACCCAAACTCAAGCAAAGACATAACATCCTCCACTATTTATAATTTGTTCATTTACATATTTCTAAGCTTGTTTCACAGCAGTCCATTAAACATAATGCTTAAAAAAGTCATTATAAATAAGAAAACTTAATAAAAGATTGTCATTGTCAGGTATGATGCTAAAGCCGGTTACACACCGCCCGCGGCAACTCACCACCTCCTGTCATTTTAATGAGGGAAGGGCGACAGACAGGAAGCGGTTTAAACCGTGGTGGTAGGACCCAGAAGCGGTTGCTGCCCACGTGAACGCGCACAGATTTTGCCCTGCCGTTCGGAGTTCAGCGTGTGTTCAGCCAGTCACATCAAAGGAGGGAGAGAACCCAGAAATAGCAGGCTTTGCGGGTCAAAGCAAAACATGGAGGAGCCAATAATGTTGGTGTAGGAATAACCTGAGCTCTACAACACTGCTCTACCGTTGTACAAAGATAACCAGAAGAAAAATTGTGGAACCAACCATTGAAACATATTTTGTATGGGGAATTATTTTGATGACGGAACCATATTTTTCCCTTCGTTTTATAGTACATTATATATTTACTATATATCCCCAACATACTCTACGTGTTTTTGGGGAGGGGGGGTTGTGATGGACTTGTGGGCATGCTCTGCTGTGACGTTTACCGAAGTATCTCTACGTCATTGCTGCCTTGTACCGCAGCGGCAGCCGCCGCGTTAAAAAACGCTCAGCATTTCGGGGACTTCCTCCGGCAGGGAGGCGGTTTTCAGGGTAGTTACCGCGCGGTGGTGTGTAACCGGCTTAAGTCTAGGGACTGGATGATATTGATTGTGGGTTTAAGGTGTTATCATAAGAGCTCTAACAACTACGAAGGATGACTGAAGTAGTCATCAGTGTTAAAACTTCTTGTCTGTCTCTCTGTCTCTGCAAGAGAACAATACGTGAAACTTAAGAAATACTGCAGTGTCATCACACCCCATCACACTCTCACACCCTCACATTTTAATGACTCACCAGAACATTAAACATTATACACTGTTCATTGTTCACTTCTGTTCACATTTTTACTCATTGATGATGATTTATTTCCTGTTGCGGCAGCACCAAAATCATAAAGTATCAGTTGGCAGGCCATTTGAGTGAGTAGTGATGTGTGCAGCTTGCAACAGCAAGCATAAGCGGAGTAAATTCAGTAGGATATGTCAGTAGATTAGCTTGTGCCAGTCTGACCGAAATGCTGATTCATCAGAAGTGCCATGCGCTGGTCAGACTGGCTTAAGGTGCTGGTACAGTAAGAACTGGCATGGTGGGGGCCCTAAAGGAAATACAAGTAAGTGAAAGCTGTTTCTGAGTAAAGCAGTTAAGACTTTGTAGTGTATGATTGTTTGTGATGTGGCTGTTGGAAGCTGTGAATAGCAAAAAAAAAAAAAAAATTAGGTTGAAATAAGGTCTGTAATGGCAAGTAAGCCACCTGAGGTCACCACCAGACGTAGAGGATTAACACAACCGAGGCCATGCTTTGAATGTCCTTGCATTTACCAGGGGCACAAAGTCCACACCCCTAGGGCTCAGTAAGGGGTGGATGTGGGGACTAAGCACGGCCTAGGATACTGTCTGGGTAGGTAGTAGGGTGTTCCAAAGGCCTGAAAACTACCAGTTGTCTCTGGGCGTATCACTAAGGGTGAAAAGGCCTGGCTAAAAGAGACACAGCTAAGTGTAACAGGATGAGCTGCATCATTTCTGCTCTCATGGTGACTGTGCTGCCTAGTGCTCTCATTAGCCAATCAGCTCAGGAGGCCAGACTATATAGGCAGGTCCTGTTCGCCTCCTCGCCCTCTTGCTCTTTGGCTCTGAGGGTTCACCCACTTCCTGGTTGCCTCACTTCCTGGTTTCTCCACCGCTACACTGGTGCAGGTAATGTAGCATTAGCTGCCTCGGTTTGTGTGCCTATTTAATGATTTTACATGTTATTTATCGATCGCTCGGGTTGTTTCCAGCTTCGATGTGTCGGACACAGCAGCTCTTGGGGAATCCCCACTCCGATGTGTAGGCTCATCGCTGGCCGTACTCTGCCACCGCAGCTAGGTGAGCAGGAAGCTCGCCTCTCCTCCTCTCTCCCATGCCGGTGATCTTTTGCGCCCATCGGTATGTACCATTCATAATAGCCTGAGTTCTTTACTTCATCTTTAACATTAAAGGTGTTCTATATTAACACGGCTTATTTCATATCTTTATGGCAGAGACTGACTGGGTCGGGTACGTGATAAAGAAACACTGCTGCTTTGCTTGGCTTTGATGTAGTTCACTTCACTTCAACAACACGCTGCTTTGCTTTGCCTTGCTGGCCTCGCTTGGCTCTGTTCTACCCTGCATTGCTTTGCTTGGCGCTGCTTGGCTTTGCTGTAATTCACTGCTCATAACACGCTGCCTCACTACGTCTGCCGGCTTTCTTTACCCTCCCTAGCCTGCAGATGACTGATAGACATCAGGAGTAGGCCTGTGCAGTGACTATTGGCATGTGTGTGTACTGACATCATTGGGCCCCTATTCTTCTAGAAGTCAGAGCTGTGGGGTTGGCCCTCTTACTTTTGTTATGCTCTGAATTTGGTTTAACCTCCTATTCAGGTGATTTACATCTGTTTCAAATTAGTTACTGGTGCCATGTCAGTTCTGTGAATCATTACAGCTGCTATTATTGTTGCGTTGTATATTCAAATTTTGTGTACATTTGCTTTGGGTAAATTGTTTCTTTGGATAATTGTTATTTTAGGCAGCTTAAACTTGATGGATTTGTAGAAGATGATCGCTGCCTTTTCTTTTTTTTTTTTTTTTTTGTTTTCTTTGGTTTAATTTGTGTTTCTGGGTCAATTGTGTTTTGGTTTATTGTGTCCAACCCCACTAATTTCCCTTCTCCTTTCAGGACTGGAAGGTCACAGTGGTGGTCCTGGTGCCCTGGTGGTGGTGTCCCCTTCCCGTGTGCTGTGTGACCGTGGTTTTGATTCTTCACCATTACGTGTGTGTGTGTGTGAGTGTCATGAATCATTGGGTGCTCCTCTCCTGGGATTCCTATCCCCCCTCATGATCCCATTAAATCCCACTGGTAAGCTCCAGCCCTGTTAGGGCCCCTTCCCTCATATCCCTTTATGCGTGGTGTTTTATAGCAAGAATTTTATAACTTTTAAAAAATAAAATGTATTTGTATTTTATGCCTGAACCACGTCTCATGCTCCATTTGTACAATGGACCTGAGTGCCTTATTCATGGTACTGTAACCTAAATATCTCCCTGGGCGAAATTCCCTGGGTGGCGTTGTTAGGCTTTCTACTGGTTGAAATATAAAAATTGACTTCAATTCATTCACCTTTGAGCGAATGTGATTGCATTCCCCAAGCCACATAAGCTTGACCTTGGCTGCTGAGCGACCAACGTACGTGTCAACATGTGTCGACACTGACTCCTGAAGGTCCAGTCACTGGTTAATTAGTATTCTTGGCTACACTCCAAGCAACTCAGAGAAAAGGTTATGGAAAAGTAGAATTCGTATAAGCCATTGCACAAGCTGCTAATCCAATGGCATGTCAGATGCCACCTTTTGTTTTCACCGTCTTTCTCCTGTTGTCACTTGTTTCTTCCATTTTATTCTCTCTATATCCATCAAAACATGCATGTATTTTGGAACAGATCTTTGCAGATGCTGTAATTTAATGTAAGATGGGTTTCAATCTTGTTTTTTTTTTTTTTTTTTTTTTTACAGGAAAATGAAACAAAAACTAAAATAGAGTTGGCAATAGAGTCTACACAAATCCAGAACATGCAAGATCCAAATAGCAAAGTCCTGACCAATCAGGATTCATATCTGGAATCTTCTTATTGTAAGGCAACAGGACTAACCTCTTCCCCACCATGCCTAGTTAAACCTTTTCAAAGTATGTTTGTTATATTTATATGTAAAATATCTTTGTGCTTGAAAAAGCCTCATTAACCATCCAAGTATAAATGAGCATTGTATTTAATCATGTTTCCATCAAACAAAATAGAGCCTGAAATGCTTGTAATGAGTAAAAAAGGCTGCCAGAGGAACATCAAGACATTTAAATATCTTGTAATACAACATTACATTTTATTTCAAGAAAGGAAAGTATGTTTTTTTTTCAAAACACTGGCAGCTTTTTTTTTTTTTTTTTTTTTACCCCTTACAGAGAATTCAAGCCAAATGTCTTTTTCTTGTAATATGTTGAAATAAGATCTTCCTCTTGACATTTCATGTGAATTTGGGGAGGGACTTCACGCTACATGTGTTCTGTTTTATGTTTTATAAATTTACCTGGTTGCAAAACAAATGTACACTATGTGACAATAAATCTAAAGCTGAGCTTAAGTTTATCCCTCTGGTACCCCTTGAGCCTAAAACCACACTCTGTTATTTTTTTAATAGCTCTGCCCTCTTTCACAATTAATATTATCATGTATTGTATTTTTGGTTCATTTTTGCAGTTTTCAAAATTCCTCTTTTCTTTCATCCCCTTTCATCTGTTGTTTTTGTGCAAACATCAAAAGCCCTATGAAATTTTTTTTGACAAATACACACCCCACTAACCTGTAAAAAATGCCATACACACCACTACACAGCTCTGAGGTACCTGTGCAGGGGGCATCTCCCAGGACATGAAAGAGAGATGAACCTAAACAATCCCTGATTTTGTTTACACACCTGCAGCTGCAGTGGGGTGTGAAGAGGGACAGTACATGAGAAGTGGCCATGTCTTACTTTGAATTCTAAGAGATGGAGAGAGAATTTAGTCAAGAGGAGGTCCAACAATCCTTGGATGTTGTGATGGAGTCTGAGGTGGTTTTCACACTAGTGAAAGAGTGTCGTATCAGCTATGTGGCATCATCGAAAACTAACCTTTCCACAGTGCAGCAGTTCACATTTTTTCTCAATAAAAGGAGGAAATCATCAGAATCAAGTCAACAAACTCACCTTCCAGATGAACACCAGTTTGAGTCAGTGAGATGAGATGCAAAGGCAATCAAAGTCTCCTGTCACCTCATTAACTGCTGTATCGGCGTTGAGTGAGCCTTCTGAGTTACACGTAGATGTGTAAATACGAAGAGTGACATTGCTGACATATTAAAAAGTGATTTTAAACCAGCCATGGTGACAGAATGGACATTTTTACCAGGTTAAAACAGAAACAGTCTTCACTTATGTCAACTCGATTGGTTGATGCTGGTAGCTGCTGAGTGGTAGCTGCTTCTTCTTTCCCCTCCTTGGCAGGTTCGTAAACCAGCTACATACCACCACCAGCTGTATCAAACTGAGTACATACGCAAGTGGGCCCGGGCACATTAATGTTGCTAGTGTGAAAGGAAGTGAGCGGGGGGGGGGGGGGGGGCGGAATAACGACGATGTGCATTTCAAAATGACTGGGCCTAGTGTGAAAGCACCCTGACTCGAGACACCATCACTTCAAACTCAGATACCAACTCCGCGGATGAGTAAAGTATATCATCCAATGTTGCTAGTAATCATTGACAGATGCCGGGCTGCAATAATCAAAAAGGAATTAATCTACTTTGCATGTAGTATACTGAAAAAGAAAAGAGAAAAAATTGTGTATTTTCTATCAAAAACAGCAGTGACACCAGGATTAAACATGGCATTTAAATGTTAAATGAATGAGTATTTGACATTTATGATTAGAGCTGATCTTACATTGATTAAAAAACTGATTAACTATATATATATATATATATATATATATTAAGGGTGCAACGATACACAAAATTCACGGTTCGGTTTGATACGTTTTCGATACAAAAAGAGAGAAATTTCCATGCCTTTTTTTACTTGTTTATTGAAAAATAAATGTATCTGGTGCAGCTATACCCGACACATGTTCTGCCATGCATACTTAGCACCATATAAAACAAAAACAGCACCATGTAAAAATACGAATAATATCAAAAAAAAAAATTTATCTGATGGAGAAATCACCCATCTTATATGGTGCATTCTTAGCACCAGAGTATATTTTACAAATAAATTGCTCCCTAATTATTATTTTTTTGAAACATTTGAAACATTCTAACAACACAGTATCAACCAAATACAGTACTGTATCATTTGGGGGTCCATGATGGTGTATTTTCTATTTTTGGCAGAATATAAAACAAACACACCCAATCCCTAACATGAAAAAAATTTTAGAACCACTGTTCTATGGTGTACAATTCTACAAGAATATTTAAAAAAAAAACATCAAATGAAAAATTAAATGCATCTGGTGCAGCTATACCTGACACATGTTCTGCTATGCAGAACATATCCACTGAGCTTTCAGCACAGAGTGCCTCGTCAGAAGTTGATAAAATCAATATAAAATTGCGTATTGTTCGATTCAATGGTCACAGTTCGGTAAGCACTGTATTGAATGGTTCAATACAGATACATGTATTGTTGCACCCTTAAAAAAAAAAAATATATATATATATATATATATTTGCTATCACAAAAATGACAATTCCACACAGATTTCAGAACATTTATTCAAAAGTCATGACAAAATATAAAATAAAAAAAAGCAGCATCGGCCTGACTTCAGACGCACACTGGCTTGACGTAGGAACTTAAATGCCACATGTGGGCTCTGAGAAAAAGGAGAAAAAAAGAAAAATTACTCTCTGTGTGCCACTGTAACAGACAAAGTGCAAAATCGGTTTCATTGAATTAAAACAAATAACAAGCTTGGCTCAAAGATCAAATAAATAAATAATAACAGCCTGTGGCAAATTCATTGATTTTAAATAAATGACTTTATTAGATTACGTTTTTGTACAAGATGTAAGAGTATAGATAAAAAAAAAAAAGTATTCTTTTATTAGGAAAGACAGGTTTTGCCTGATGAAAATGTAATTTTGGCCCGCCATTGAGTTGGTCAGAAAAAAATTTGGCCCGAGGCTAAACTTAGATGCCGACCCCTGCTTTAAAATAATTGATCTCACACAAAAAAACCTAATAATACATTTTAATCAGTGTTGCTACTAATTGATGACATATGCCAGACTGCAATAATCAAAAAATAAGTTATCTAATTTTCATGTAGTAACCTGCAAAAAAATCCTTTTTTGTGTATTTCGCATCTTAAAATGCAGTGACATCATCAATAAAAAATGGCATTTAAAGGGTTAAAAAATTAAAATGAATGAGTATTTGACATTTGTGATTAGGGCTGACCTTATATGAGAAAAATAAAGTTCATTAACAGTAAAACAATTTTGAAATTTAAGATATTTCATAACATGATTTAAAGGTGTGCATTTATGCACAGAATGGTGAAAAACATGGCTATTTTAGAATAATTGACCTCACAAAAAAACTAATAAAGCATTTTAATCACTGTTGCTACTAATCAATGACATATGCCAGGCTGCAATCATCCACAAATAAGTCATTCACTTTCAGTGAAGTATCTTGAAAAAAAAAAAATCAATTTGTGTGTTTTTTTTCATCAAAAAATGTTTGTTTACATTACAAACATGGCATTCAAAGGGTTAAAAGATATGACAGTTGTTGAGTATTTGGTATTTTTGTTAATGACACAAGTTGACCAAACAAGGAAAAAATAAAACTATTAAAAATACATTAATTTAACTTTTTATTTACAGTTAGAACCCCCCTGTGCTTTTTTGGCTCACTAGGAGGAAAATGAGGCAGCAATCTGTAGGTCATAAACATGGAGTGGGAGTAAGAGATAAAATAAGAGAAATACCAGATCAGCTTATCTTGCTGCATACAGATGTCCTTCTTTCCAACAATGCTGTCAGTTTTCTTTTGTCTTCTGTCAACACCAGCTATGGACAGAGGAAGTTACACTTCACTGAAGCAGCACAGCTAAACTGAGTACTTCACTACAAGTAAAACTAGAAAAGTACTCGGAGAGCACAGACCTCCACCATTAGCCCTATCTCCCAATAGAAATGAATCCTTTAAAAATTCCTGGATCCAGACGGTGATCTGGATCAGTTCCAAAATCTAATCAGTTCTTCCTGTACGTGCTAACTTAATGCTCTTTGTTCCCTGTAATGAATACTTTGAAATTGTTTGAAAAGTTATTGTAAGTGTTTAGTGGAGGTACATAATGTGAAATACAGAATTAATTGAGACATAAATTGCCATGCAACAGGTGTCTCAGGGTGTAAAGAAATTACCAAGTGAGCACAAGCCAGGGTTTTAATGTGGACAACAGGCTCAAAGTATACTAGAACACCTTGAATATAGTTTATTTCAGGGGTGTCAAAGTCAAGACCTTGGGGCCAAATCCGGCCCTTACAGTTACACCCAGCCCCCAAGACGACACCGCGGCTAGCATTGGTGGTGAGAGAAAAAGGCTGAAAATCGGAGCTGTGCCTTCTTGTTTTAAGTGGAATAACTGGGGAGAGTCACGGAGAAAGTCTGTCTATGACAGAGCAACAGCTCATTTGGGGCATGACATCCGTCCCGACCGAGGCTCTGGACCCAGGGGCTCTGGACTGAGCCCCTCCTCAGTCCAGAGCCGTACTGAGGAGTAGCTCCTACCTGCGGTAACTGTGTCAGCTGATCATGACTATGCCGGTACTCCAGGTATGTTGATGCATAATGAAACAGTATGTCTTTCTTCTAATATTTTAACTGTTATTTGCCGTCTGTATACCGTGTGTACATTGTATATTAGGTTTTGTACCTGCATTAGGTCTCCAACTGACTTTAAACTAATCAGTAGGTGCGTACCAGGTTATGCATTGCTGTAAAGTAATACATTTTGATTTGGAGGACGATTTGAGTGCAGGTCATTAAAAACACCAACACCACACTAGATTAAATGTATATGTATTGTAAGATTAAATGGATATGTAGGTAACAATACGGACTTTTAATTAAAATACATTTTATGTGACTCTTGTTCATCAGTGTAAAAAAAAAAAAAAGACAGGTTTATAATAGGTGGCACACAAAATTTGTGTGTCTGATGGTTTGTTATTTTCTTTATTTTGTCTACCCAAGTCTCTAACAGGTGCACTGGATGCTGCCTCTGTCTGCATACAGATGCTGGAAGCTGAAGTTCACAGACTGGAAGTGGAGCTTAAATGACTGAGACTGGACCAGTTGCTTCTCCAACGGTTTTGTGGCTCTGATGAGGACATCCACTTCTACACGAGATTTCCTTCACAAGAGGTTTTTCAGGCATTCTGGGAAGCTATTCAACCATCAGCATCTCTGTTTGTTTATTGGTCAAAAGCACAGAAAAAAGGCCAAATATCTTGTCTCACTTCCCCCAGCCCACAGCGTAAGTTACAGTTAATTGATGAATTTTTCCTGTACTGTTGTCGTGTCGCTGCAGGCCTGAAAGAGAAAGTGTTAGCCGAGGTATTTCAAGTCAGTATAGCCACAGTCTGCAGAATCATTATAACGTCAAGTCATGTCCACCATGCCACTCAAATTTTGGCATTACTGTCCAGAAGTGAGGATGATCATTGACTGTACAGAGGTGAGGTGCCAGAGCCCCTCATCTCTCACTCTCCAGTCTGAAGTCTTCTCCAGCTACAAAAACACCACGACTTTCAAAGGGCTGATTGGGATCTGTCCATGTGGTGCTGTGACTTTTGTGTCCAGTCTCTTCACTGGCTCAATCTCAGATCGAGAGCTCACTGGAAAGTGTGGAATTTTTGACTTACTGGAGCCAGGTGATGGCTGCATGGCAGACAAGAGATTCATTATTGAGAAGATGCTGGCTTACCGTGGGGTAATGCTGATCATAACCCCCTTTAAAACCACAACACAGTTCAGCAGAGAGGATACAGAGCTCTGTAGCATACAGAATACTGATTATCTTTGAGTATAGGACAAAACGGGACATGTGTCATTAATATTTCCCAGACATAATTCGGTCACACTAACTTGAAAAAAAAAAAAAAAAAAACATTTGTGACTTTTCACTTCTAGACTTTCATCAGTTTGCATCTTACACATAAAGTAGCTACCAAACTTAATTAACATACAACAAATAACAGCTTCCTAACTGTGAGAATAAATATGAAGAAAGACTAAAAACAAGTAAAAACTCATTGTTTTTTTATAATAAAATGATAAAAAAAACTTTTTTTTATCATATCAAGCAAATTGTTAAAAAATCAGAAGTCTTCATATCTGCCAACACTGCATGACTACTTTTTTAAGGTAATATCTGCCAATAATGATGTTATGCAAATAATATTGTGTATCTCTCTAGCCACCTGATCATGTCTGCTTTCTGCCCATACCTAGTTACCATTTAGCTTTTTGGAGATACACACCCATGAAGGTGCCAAAACAGTGGAGGTCTAGCCTCTCTTTCATCTCTGATAAATTCATCATCCCTCCACACTGTCTCAACTGTAATGTCCTCTTCAGTGTCAGTGATGAAATCATGCCAGTTCAGTCCAGTCACTGCTAGCTGACCTTGAACCTGCCAGTAGTGTTTATGATTCCTTTTGAGTTTTGCCAGACCATTTAAAAATTTTACATGTCCTTCTTCAGAGATGTTAAGGATGTCTGGGCATTTGACTTCAGCAAGCCCAAAGGTAGCCCAAAGATGAGGAGCATCAGGATGAATTACAAACCCATAGGGTGAGACATTAACAGCTAACAGTTTTGAGTATCGTTCTAGCACGTGGGGTTCAAGCTCAAGGCCCCTTTTCATTGCACCAGTCTGTCTACCTCCCTTCAGTATGCGTGTTGCCAGTGCCTGACCAGAGGACTCCCCCCGAATGTGGCAAACCTCATAGAACCTGCTGGCTGTTACTCTAGGCTAGCGTATTTCTTTCGTGTCCCCTCCTCAATCATAGCTGCAATCTCTGGAGTGACAGTCAGGCTCTCCAGAAATAAGAAATGGTTGTAGGTGGGGACAAAGTGTACAGCAATGGGGAGTTTGCTACCATCCATAGGAAGTCTGGGAAATGCTGGGGCATCTGAGTGTTTGACATGACTTGTGGCTACAACAGGAGGACACTGATATAAAAGAGGTGAACCTCGTGGCACAAGTCCAAACCTGGATTCAACCAGTGTCAGCTCAGACAAGTCATGCAGCACTGAGGATATGAGCGGCTGGGGTTTCAGGCTCTTAAGCTGTTCCCCAAGGGACCTGAACATACGGTGGCCGGGAGGTGCGAACCAACATTACAAAATGTGAAACACTTTTACAAACCTTGAGACAAATTTACATTTTAGAAAACATTTTTACATATCATAAAACAAAATTCCATTTCAGAAAAAAAAATTAACTAGACACAAAACACTTTTACAAACTCCGGAACAAATTTACAAGTGGCGAAACACTTTTACAAGTCCAGAAACACTTTTACAAGTCCCGAAACAAATTTACAAATAGCAAACATCAACCGGAAAGGGAATGTACCAACTCCGGGGTTGAACCGGAAGTGATAACAGGAGCGGCCAATACGAGTGTTTGTTGTCATTGACGGGGTTCATGGGGAACCAAGATGGACGGCGAGCGCGTGATCTTCTGCCCGTTTTGTGGCAAACACATGAGCCGCTTGGCGGTTTTGTTTTTTGTGTGGTCGATCTTTAGAGTTTTTAAGGGGCATGGATCAGACAGAAGGACCAAACACACAGGGGACATCTCAACAGCTGGATAATGTTAAACAAAGTAAGTGTAACATAGTGGTCGCTATCTGAAGTATGTGAATGAACGTGAATAGCACTATTGGTTAGCGGCTGCTAACTTTCTTTTTTGAAATGTTGCTTTGTTCATTCCAGCAGAAAAACCTTGCCCATCATATAAGCAGTTCCTGGAGTACAGAAGCTCCAAGTCAAAAGAGCGCCAGTCTTTTAACTACAGGCCGAGAGGAAGACATCGGGCTAAAGAACAAAAACACGTCCAGGTAGGTTGTACTAACTGTCTTAGCTTATCAATACTCAACCGTCTGACTCGAGGGGACTTGGAGGTGGATCTGTATCAAGTTAGATTAATTGTACAGATTGAATTAAGTTAAAAAGAAAAACTAATATCTCTGACGCGGGCATCTGTGTGTAGAATGTGGAGCATATAGCACTCTATGCAGGATAACAGCAGCTCTCCTTCAAGACAAGATGCTTTGCTATGGGCAGGAAGGAGTGATCTGGAAAAGAGACACAAGGTAAGTATCCAAAATAAAACAGGAAATGACAAACTAGAAACATGAAGGAAAAAGTAACTTAACTAGCTCAACCTGGAGATGTGACAAACACCTAGCCTATGTAATCCACTATAAATGTTTTACTTTACAGGTAGCCTTACCCGACTAAATCTAGGCCTACTGAATAGATGTGAGGTGATCTCAGGGACATAGATTTTTACTCAAAGCTGAGCTCATGCAGTTGTTTATTGTGGCATTTATTTATTTAATTACTAATTTAATATCCATATTTATATTAATGAACATTTGTATAGAATAGGATTCCGTAGCTTTAAGAATGCAGGGAACTCCCATTGTTTGATCATTAAAATAAAACCTAAGTCTAGTAGACAGACGTATATCACTACACATCTCCAACAGCTCCTTATTCTTTCTGCTCTTTCTGTACCTGGATAGTTTCTGCCTGCAGCACCAGGACTCCGAGAGTGACGTCTGTCTCGCCCTAGCAGCACCTGTCTCTCTCCTCTACTGCTCCCTGGATCGCCTCATCATATTCTGTTTATGGTTGATTCTCAGATGTTTAACTATCTTAATACTTAACTGTCTTCTCACAGACATCACGTGCCGCATCGTTGCTGTTTATGGAGCTGAAATATGTCCCCACATGACTGCGTTTTAGCGAGTAGCAGCACGTTGTGACCAGTGACGCTCTTAGAGAGCCATATTACGCATGTGACTGACAGGCGGAAGAAGAAGTAGTTCCTACTAACTGGGAATCATTACAACAAGTTTGCGATAGTGTTTTTACTCTTCACTGTATTCCTGTTACTGGCAAACTACACATTTGTCCACATTTAATAAAATATCGATATTTTTGTATGAGAATCGATTCTAAAACATAAGTCTTTGGTATAAGTCACTAATTTTAGATACTCTACTGAAGGATACATCAACAGTATCTACATGATCTGTTGAATTCTTTGTTTTTACAGCAGTGGATGATACCTCAGACTCTGATTCTGAAATTGTCATTTCATCAAGGAGCACAGCTGAATTCAATCGAGCTGACACTGGTACACCAATTATTCATTTTTTCTAAAATCTATTTATGTATGAATATATTTATTGATTTATCGATGACAACACCGACAAGCTTTCACCACTGATATATACTGTGGGGGGTAAGGGAACAGTTATGGAAGCTATTACAAATTGTTGATAAATTTATGCATTTCCTCTCAGGTTTTTGAACCACAAAACCAAAGTCTTCTCAAACACAACCCTGAAGATGAAAGGTAGGTACATTTTGGCTTCTAGCCTTTGTCAGGAAGTCAAACAGATTTAATGAGAGGTCCTTTCTAGTTGTAATCAACCAATAGGATTTGTTTACATTCTTAGATGACCATTGTAGGCCTGAAGGACAGTAATATATAATATAATAATTTTATCATTTTTATCATGTTTCAGAGAGGCACCAGGACATTCAGCAACACTTCAGTCTTGACAGGTAATAGGGGCAGACTGTGGAAGCCTGATGTTTCTTACTTTGTTGGTTAAGTGTTGTTGTTTCAGACATTTAATTCCTTTTTTAGATAGTAATATCTGATGCTGAGGATTGACGTCTTGCTACAGGTAAGTAAAAAATGATAGTGACTTACATTATTTCTATTTAATTCATCGGGAAAAAAAATCTGTTTTTGTAAGATGTTTTAACATGGAAATTGTTAAATACATGGACCTGTATGCACCAGGTGTTGAGGAAGAGGACGAGGAGCTGGTTGCAGTCAATGTGGAGAATTTCCATCATACAGCAGTGTAAAATGAACTTCTGACTGTGGCATTCCAGTTTTTATTATGCAATATTGCTGGTATTTAAATAATTGTTCTGAAAGTGTGCACTGTCTGGGATATCCATTAATTATATCACTTTCTGTCATTACAGGGAGGAGATGAACATTACACTACCTGACATTGTGGCAAACCTGTCGCTTACTATTGATCACAAAAGGGTCAGCAGGTTCAACATCTCAAGGGCTAATGTTTGGGATGGAGCAGTTAGAGGTTTCAAGGGTATAACATATTCTGAAACCTGTGACATGCTGGTCAGATTTACTGATGATGCTGGTGTTTTTGAGGAGGGAATTGACACAGGTGGTCCAAGACGAGAATTTTTAACTCTGCTATGAAACACCTGAAAGACCGGCCCATTTTTGATGGACCAGAAGGACATTGGTTCTTGTTTACAATGCAAATGGTATGCATAGGGTTAGATGTGCACTCTACTAATTGTTGGTTAATGATAATTAAACATATATATCATATGGAATATTCTTTTTTCCCCAATATCTTAAAGTTTATAATGTATTGTATGTTTTAATTTTGCAATATGAATTTATTCACAGCTGTTAGGGAGGATGAATACTTCCTGGCAGGAAAGATGATCACAGTGTCAGTTGTACATGGAGGTCCAGGACCCCATTCCCTGTCAGAAGATCTTGTACATTATCTTGCCGGCCAGCCTTCATTCAAACCAACAGTTAATTTAATAACTGATGAAGAAATAGGGAAAGCTTTGCGAGAGGTGAGAATAGCATGAAGCTACAGTGTGGTAGGAAAGAGTTTTACATAGGTCCTGTAGTGTTTCAGGATAATTTTACTTCCTACATCACATACACAGAATAAGCTTCATTTATTAGTTTTTGATAGGGTAGGGTTACACCATGGTATGTAAATCACTAAATTAAAAATATGCATGGATATATAGTACATACAGTTATTTACTGGGGTGTTTATGCCTCTTTCTATGTCTTTCAGATTGAGAATGCTGCTTCATTAGATGCTCTGCAAGAATGCATCATGAGACACAGCACAATGTTGCAGACAGCAGGCTGTCTGAGACGTGGCTGCTGTGGCAGAAAAGAAAGAAATCATGGCAGACTACCTCCGATGGTATATTATTGACCACAACTAATCTGTAATTGACAGGTAAGATCATATTTCTATTGATTTGATTTTCTTGGTATATATTTTTGTTTGAAATGCCTCATGGCATGTATACCTGTTACCAGTTAGTCAGTGTGACAAAATTTGTACTGTAGTGTGTTACAACTGATAGCCTATGTCAGGGGTCATCAAGTACCTTTGCACAAGGGCCAGATTTATTCTTGACAGAAACTCTGAGGGCTGGACTTTCAAATACATAAAAATGTAATAAATATTTTGGTCTGCCTTTTTGGAAGATTTTAACCCCTTTCGAACCACTTTTCCTGCATGCTTTATCCCCTTTGTGCCCCTCATCCATTTTTTTCAAGATTTTATGCACCTTTTAAAGCACTTTTTGCCACTTTTAACCCATTTGGATACTTTTTGCCACTTCCACCTATTTTTGCAATTCTTTAACCCATTTTAACCACTTTTCCTCTATGTTTTATCCCCTTTGTGCCACTCTTTTATGCATTTTTCCACTTTTCTTCTGTTTTTTTCCAATTTTTAACCCCTTTTCCCAACTTTTTTGCATTATTTTTGTCATTTGTAACCATTTTTTAAAAATTTGTTGCTCCCTTTTTCCTCTTTCACAAAATTTTGTCACATTTTAACCTCTTTTCACCACTTTTTCTACTAATTTTTGTCCCTTCGTGCCACTCTACAACCCATTTTGCCACTTACCACCCATTTTTGCTACTGTATAACCCCTTTTCACCATTTTATCTGGTCATTTTTGCAGCACTTCTGTCAACCTTAACCCCTTTCTTAAAATATCTAATAATGATATCAGTAAATTTCTGTAAAACGTATCAAATGTTAACTATTTCTATATTAATTTTTTTGGGGGTGTATTTAACAGCTGCTGACATTCAAAGCCAAAGGAACCTCCTAAAACCACAACATCTTCTTTTCCTCCTTTTCTAAATTTAATGATCTTTCAGGGGCCAGACAGGAAGCTTTGGGGGGCCTGATATGGCTCGCGGGCTGCCAGTTGGTCTATGTGATGTTTGTCTCTCCATTCCCTGCCTTGTACCAGTCTATAAATACTCATGCCACCTTGCCCTCTGTGTCATTCATATGTGTGACTGAGTTTTCTATGTGTAATTTTTGCATTTTCTAACACTTACCTTGCCATGTGCAAATCAAAAGAATGTTTTTTTTTTTTATTAACACACAACCAACCCCAAATGTAAATTTGTTTAGGTGGACTGTAATTGTCTGGAAGAGAACCTCTAGCAGTTTTCTTTAGATAATTTAAATGCAGTTGGCACTACACAGCAGTGAAACAATGTTTGTGTTCACTTTGTAGATTCAAAGATGGTCTTTCAGCCCTTCAGTTTCTTACTGCACTACAGCAACACCGTTCTTTGCTGACCCCTGTCCTGTGCCACTCTGAATAGCGACTCACTGGCTTTGAACTTGAGCGACTCTTCAAACCTGACCTCAGCCCTTCAGAGAGTAAAAGGAGACTAAAAGGAAGTCATGACTCTCCATTCCCAATGGCAAATACATGTTCAAACTTGTTGAAATTACCCCTCCTAGATTCATATAGTGTGTTTAAGTCACAAATGGACTTTAGAATTCAAAATAGTCCAGGATTTGGCTGTTCATAATCCATATGACTGGATGACCTCTAGAGCATGGACTCTAAAAATGTTCTTTGTTGCTGTTGTCATTAGTGCACCTAAACGTGCAGTTGCTTTTGTTAAAGAGGTTTTTATAATGTTAAAATATTTGAGCATGTTTTTCTTTTTCTCAGTCAGTTGTTTTAGATCCATGATTCTCAAACTGTGGTCTGTTTATGAATCACTGTTTTAGATTTAGAATGAAAAAACAAGTATTTCAAGAGATTTTGTTCTCTATAAAAAATGTAATAAATGCTTATTACTTTGCTTCAATTTTATTATATGTTTCCCACTTTAAATAATGAAGCTGTGGGTGACAAAGTCAGACACTTTGTGTACATGTTCCACCATTACAATAAACCTTTCTTTCATTCATAGCTGAGCAATTTCTTTTAGTTTTAGATACAGTTCAGTTGCAGACTGCCAGTACTCTGGCCTCTGTAAATGATCGTCCTCCATGGCCAAGTCCAAGTACTCCTGCATGTTTGCGTCTCCACATGGAGCTCTTGTCAGGCGAGCCTCAGGAAAGGTATCCAGTTCAGCCTGTTCAATTTTAAATCCACAGTCTCTGGAGCCAAAGCTATGTTAAACAAAAACATAATTACATCAATTTAAATTTTACATAAAAGGAAAACAAATACAAACATCAATCTATCACCAAAGGATTACCTGTGTGGTAAGTAGTAGAGCTCATTGGGCACTCCTCTGGACATGATGCTGTTCTGGAGGGGCGAATCCTGTGACTGTTCCACAATCTCACACACTCATCAAAGTCCTTCTGAATAATATCACCAAAGCAATATCTAAGTAGACACTGATGCTCATGACTCCCGTTGAAGTATCCGGCACTTCTAAGGTCTGCAAATAGCTCCATCCAGAACTGACACCTATAGAAATGTATTAAATAACTTATAATTTTCAGCATATGCACATTTGAATGAATGAATGAAACTAAAGGTTACACATAATTAAATGACTTAACGAAGCCACTTACCTTCCCTTTCTGAATATGGACCACCGGGACTCAATCCTCTGTTTGTTTGTGGATGACCCATACATGTGGCTGGATGCTCCAGAGTAGTAGTCATTGTGGTGGTGGCGTAGGGAGCACTGAATTGCGGCCATGGTCCCGTTCTCTGTGCCGCAATCTGTCCTCAGTCTCATGGGAATGACACCGAGGTTTTGCACACATGACAGAAAATAGTGGGCGATCATACTTGGGTCATTATTTGTCAGTCCACATGCAAGTCACAGCACTTTACGTGAAAATCCATCGATACAGCCTGAAAGAGCCAAACCGAATGGCTTGAGTTTATCATAACCACCCGCGTGCCACATATAGTTCGGTCCCATGGAGTGGTAGGTTCTTCTGTCAAACCTTCTGCATGCTCTCCTCTCACATCCTCGAGGATTGAGCTCCCAGTGCAAATTCATCCCATGATCCCTCTTCACTCCCAGATTGTACTTTTGTTTGAGTACCTGCCACATCATGCGGTAGCCAAACAACTGTACAGGTCCACAAAGTTCCAGTCGGATGGCCCTAATTATGGCGTTTGTAGAGGAGTAATCCTTTCAGTGACATAACCCAGCTTCATTCAGCTTGCTTTTCAGAGACCTCAAACTGATGTGAACACCATGTAAACATGACATCATGTCCACAATTACAGCGTACGAGTGTCCCTCATTAAAATATCTCATGCACTGCTGCAACATATCCGGTCCTTCCGTCTGATCCATGCCCCTTAAAAACTCTAAAGATCGACCACACAAAAAACAAAACTGTGTTACGCACTTCAAATGTTGTCCACAAAACGGACAGAACATCACTCGCTCGCCGTCCATCTTGGTTCCCCATGAACCCCATCAACGACAACAAACAATCGTATTGGCCACTCCCATTATCAATTCCGGTTCAACCCCGGAGTTGGTACATTCCCTTTGATGTTTGCTATTTGTAAATTTGTTTCACCATTTGTAAATTTGTTTTGACGTTTGTAAAAGTGCTTTGCGTTTTGTTAATTTATTTTCTGAAATGTAAATTTGTTTCAGGACTTGTAAATGTGTTATGGTAATGAAATTTTGTTTTATAATATGTAAAAATGTTTTCTAAAATGCAAATTTGTCTCAAGGTTTTTAAAGTGTTTCACATTTTGTAATGTTGGTTTGCACCTCCCGGCCACCATATGAAAAAAAACAAGAAGCATAAAAAAGCAAATAGTGGTGTCAAAATGTTTGATTGATTTTGACTGATAAATCACAGGGGTGAAAAATGTGATAAAAAATGTAAGCCAATTAATCTGATGCCATCACACAACCACTTGTGATATGAGTAAAGCTACAAAGGTAGCTTTGAAAATCTCATTCAAACACGTGTAAAAATTCTCTTTGCCCTTTATTTTTAAAATTTTATGGATTAAATCCATACTCTACAGATGAGCATCATCCTAGATAGACTAGAAAGTGGATAAATCTGTCCTTAGTCCCCACCTCTCTTTTTTCAAAAGCTAGTAGAAAGTTCTGGAACTATTCAAAAGCATGTCCTTTCTGATTGTTTTGTTACTCTTAATATGAATTGTAAAGTCTGTTAGATTTTTTTAATCAACTGAAGTGACAATTTCAAAACAAAAGTGTTATATTGGCCATTCATCACTTAACTTAAAACTTCAAATTGGTTACACAGAAACAGTAGCAAACTGTGTGACAGTGCAACAATCATGACCCTAACCCTGTGTATGCTTCGTAAAGCGTTGACTTGCACACGCTCCTGGCAGATGGCTAAGGTTTCTTCACAACCAAGTTCTGAACAGGCTCTGCAGAGATCCCCTGAAATTACAGGAAGACGCCATCACTTTAAGAAATTCTTTCTTTAATACATTACCAGTTATTATAATAGGATTTTGCACAATGTTGCACAGTTACCTGTGTCCGTGGTTGATGCCCTGTTTGTAGAGTGCTTGTACAGGCCATTGATGGCGATACAGCCTTGACCTTTATTATGCTGCAATGTGCACAAATACATCAGACAGTATGTCTGTATTAAAAAAAGAACACAAGAAGATTCTTTAAATTAAAACCTTGCAGCTATGATGATTGATTAATCAGTTTCAGTAGTTTTTAGCTGGAGAAAGAAAAATGATATTGACATCAGTGTCTTAAATGTGAATGATAACTAAATATCGTTGAGCTAGGAGTAAAATAAGAAATCAATGATGTCCTCTAAGACTTTTAGATCCAGTGCTTAACATTTTCCATCATAATTAATATTTTAAAACAATTAACTATTAATCAATAAGTTGAGAAAGCAATGACTTTTTAATCAACCATGGAAATAGCAGATAATCGCAGCCCTAAAATACTGGCTGCTTATCAAATATGGAACAATATGGAACAGGCATACAAAAGACTCACGTTCATTGTGACTCTCCCCAGTTATTCCACTTAAAACAAGAGGACACAGCTCCGATTTTCAGCTGCTTTCTCTCACCACTGATGCTAGCCGCGGTGTCTTCTTCCTCAGTGAAGTGCTGGCTACATATGAAGGTACTCCCGCGAAGAACATTGAAGTCCAGACCTTTGTCACGGCGAATAACCTGAATCCACTTTCTTCTCTCAGCTAAATCACTGGGGAAGCCGTGAAAACTTAAATAATGCTGGCGCTGTTTGTTACATGTGCAGAAAGGCACACTGCAGTGACACTTGGACTTAGCTTGAGCCATTGTTCGTTTGTTAGCTCGCTAGCCAGAAGTCGTCCAACACAACGTGGACCGCTTCCAGGTCATAAAACCCGTCTATGCTCTGCTGCCTAGTGGCGCTTTACCACATGTGAATATCTATGCTCTACTTGTGTGTGCGAATCTCTTCAAAACTGCGTGACGTTCGTCTCAAAAATAAATGCGCATGCCGGTTGACCCACAAATGCACTTTCGACAATTCACAAGCAGAATTGAAGATTTGCAAATGATAAAAGCACACACAAAGTTAAAAAGCACGTGTAAATCGTGGATATATTTGTGCATCTGAAAAACACGTGTAAATCATGAATATATTTGTGCATAATTTTGAAACAAATTTCTCCCCATACCCCTGGAGTGCTGCGTCCATGTCTAAGTACCACTGCCAGGTGGCAGTAGTCACACCTCCAGCCTCTACCCCCTTGCCTGTCAGTGGGTCTGTAAGCTCCTGAGACAAAGGAAACAAATACTTTCCAGCTGATACTGATAGTGTATTTATATTCACAGCCATGCAATACATTATATACTATACATTTATTCTTGTCTGTTTATTTTAATAAATGGCTTTGCAAACTGCACTTCTTTGACAGGACAGTATCAGGATCAGAGCATGTGAGCTGAGTGGAGCGATGAGATTTCCCGCTCCTCGCTCACAGAGCTGTTCCTTACGCCCGCTCGTCCGCTCAGAGGGGATTCACGCCGCTCCGCTCATTATCGCTCCCCCTTCCACTCAAATTTCTACCCGCTCCACTCCAATCACTCACCGCTAACTCAACGACAACACGGAAGTGCATTATCATTACCATCTTCTTGGTTTCAGACACTGGGAAATACTGATGTTTTTAAAAAATGACGATGGTGTTAATATTTGTATATCAACACTGTGCAGGCATCTCAAGTCTCTCGGATTATTCCGGTGGAAAGCCCAGTCTGACGTGCTGGATGTCGCTGACTCTCTGCAGGAGCAGTGAAACCACGGGATGCTTCACGGATACAAATTCTTGCAGATACATTCTGGGTGAGACATGCTTCAGATGCATGGTGTGAGCAGTACCGGAGCGAAATTGGAGCGGGATGGAGCGCAAGATAAGGTGCCGGTCCAGCTTTTTGAAAAAAAAAAAACGCTCCACATTCTGGCCAAAATCCTTCTGCTCGCGCTCCCCGCTCGCTCCTGCTCCGCTCCACTCACATGCTCTGATCAGTGTAGATTTCAGTAACCAACACAAACAGAAGTAGGACATTACCTTTTATTTATCCTTGAGATTGCCCCATTTCTTCTTGGCCTGTCTAGCCGATATAGGCAGGCTAAAAGTTGACACAAAGTCCCTGGCAAAACAGGAGCACATCTAAAATCAACCATCAAAAAATGGCCATAAAACATCTTCATGATACCCCTAAACATACAATGAGCAATGATGACAGCACTCAAATCATTACTCATTCCCTACCACTCTTGGCAAACCCACACCTGCCTGTAAACAGACATTCGTTGGCCGCTCGCAACTGGATCAGGGCCAAGGTTTCCTCAGTTGTCCCTTGACAGAAAAGAGTTTAAACTGTCATTCTAAAAGACAAGCAATTATTTCATATTTACGCTGGAACACTGCACAGTGTTCATGTTAAACTGCAGTGGTTAGTTTACACATGATGAACTTTTAGCTGTCTTAGCTTTATTGAAATACTGAAATAAAGCTGTTCACAGCGGTATAGCATTAACACAGACTGCTGGGTCAGTAGCTGCAGAGGCTACATAGCTTTATGTCCTGTTGCTAGCGTTTCCAAAAACACCAACGTTGTCAATTTAGAATTTATCAAAGATGAAATTTATCCAATTCATGTAACGTTTCTGGGATTCAAACACAATTCTATCACAAATAAGTATCATATTCATATTTTTACATGGCAGCAACGGTCACTTACAATTGTGCGACTTCTCCTCCGCCATGTTGGAGTTTCCTGCTGGACAGTGCGAATTGCATTGTGGGATTGTAACTGTGAAAAGTCCGCTCAAGTTACATCCGGCAGCAGACTTGGTAAAAGGGGCATGTCCACATCCGGGTATTTGGACCGAATTTTTTTCGATGCAGACTTTGAATTGGAACAGAACTTTGGCTGTGATTGATGACGTATCACAAGTCTGCAAGTCCAGAAGTACGCTGAAGTATGCATATTGAGAAACAGCTAGAGATCACATGAGACTTCCGGTCTGAGCGAGCCGGTTGCTCATGCCTACACAGAAGAGCAGCTTCCGCTGCATTCGTAGCAGATATCGGGACTTATTATGACTTCCAAAACAAAGACGAACAAATGTAGACAGGAGTCAAGTCGCTTGTAAGATATGCCACGCCAGAGTGAAGTATTCAGACAACATGATAAACAGTGGCGTGCATAGACTTTTTCAAGGGCAGGGCGAAAAGAAAAAAAAGGGCACATACAGCACGTTCTCGCCACTGAAGAGGGCACTAAGTTTTGCGTGTTTTCGAGGGCACTTTTGACATGTTTATATGTTATACAAATGGCACATTACATAGCCTTAAAACAGACTAACTAGACAGACTACTCAAGTTAGTTTGAAGTTAGGATCAGCATCCACAAGAACTGTGTAGATTCAACGTTGGACTGTGAAGAGTACACAGAAATAAATAAATTAATCCCTAGGGGGTCTGGGGGTCTTCCCCAGAACATTTTCAATTAATTAGATGCCATTTCCTGTATTCTAGTGCATTTTAACACCATATTAGCACCAGATAATCCAAACTGGTTCTGTGAGATATAGTTCTAGCTCAATATAGATCAAAAAAGGGCCCAACATTAAAGTCATTGCAACATTAATGTTTCATAGTATTTCTTGGTCCTAATGGTCTTCTGGAGTTTAGTTTATCATGTTTTAAGCAGCCAAGAGGGCAGTTTAGTGTGTTTTGCCAATCAGGAGGGCACTTCACCATGTGTTTTGGCTACCAAGAGGGCACTTTAGCACACGTTTCGGCTCTCAAGGGCACTTTGGCACGTGTTGTGGCTCCCAAGAAGGCACTTTAACACGCATTTTGGCTCACAAGAGCGCACTTAAGTGCGCAATTTTTCAACAATTGGGCCATGAGGGAGGGGGTGACCAATTTTTTTCCACCTTTCTTTTAAAAATCCTGAAAGCATTTTAATTCATTACAGCAAATGGGAAAAATCCTCATCTTCAGATTGCAAAAAGAGTCAAAACGCCAGATGATGCAGGACTGTACATTTTATAATACACTCTTATTTTTTATTTATATACCATACATTTGATTTTAATACATTTTTATTAATTGCTTAATTCTGTTCTTATATTCAATATTAACTTAAAATTACAAAATTATTTATTTATATAAATATGTATATATATACACACACACACACCCATAGGGGTGTGTGTGTGTGTGTGTGTGTGTATATATATATATATATATACACAAAAATATTGCAATATATTGCCTTGCTCATAGTATCACAATATACAGATCAGAGTCCTGCACGGGTCTGATTTTTCAAACCCGTATCCGCCCACACCCGTAGAGTTCAGAACTGAGACCCGACCTGTTACCCGCAATTATCCCCATCTAAAACCCGGACCCACCCGGACCCGTGAGTAATAGAGTGCGACCCGATCCGTGATCATAATATATACATACAGCCACTCATTTTCATTTTAAATGTTTTTTTTTTTTTTGCTGCATCGAAATAATGCCTTAACAACAGAGGCAGTGAAGCACATTGCCTAATACTTACACGCCAGGGTGCACTGTGCTCACAGATGAGCAGTGGTAAATAAGCCGAAGACAGAGCCTTTTGTTTCTCTCACAAATGCAAATAAACACTCACACCCACATGCATACATCAATCAATACAAGCCTCTGTTAAAACTACTGTCCAATTTTACATTGAATTAAACAAAGACAGTATAAGAATAAAACGAACAACTTAGAACAGTGCGTAACATAGGCTATTTCAGGAGCAATTACCTCGGGCTCCAAAAATACCTCAGAGCTCAAAATAACTTATTCCAGCATCTCTGTTGTTGACAGAACTGCACCTGAACACGGTTTAACACAACTTCTTATCTTATTAACTATGGTGCTTACTCACAGACATTCAGGCCTTGCTCTTAAGGTTGCTGTGCAGAAAAAGAATATCGTCCACAGTCCCTGGCTTAAGCTGCGTTCTCCTTTCCTGAATCACAAACCCAGCAGATGAAAAGTCTCTTTCGCTGGCTGTGATTGATGCTGAAATGACGAGCACACTACAAGCCATGAGTGCCAGGTTTGGAAACATTTTTGCATGCTCTTTCCACCCAAGTAAAACATCCAAAGCATCCTCCTTTGGTGTCTTGAATTCCGTGTAGGCTGCCACTTCATCCAGAGGCTGGTTTTCGTCACTGGAGTCTTCAACATCAGCCAAATTATCCCTGGTTGATTGTGGACGGTGTCTTTTCTCTGGTGGTGGGCCTGCCACTGCAACACCTTGCACAGGGCTTCCACGTTTCTCCTTATGTTCTTGAAAGTAGTGAAAGTGAAAATCAGGCTCAGTATTAGTTGTAAAGAAAAATCATGCAATCTTTAACTAGAGAGCGGGGTTAAATTCGCAAAAATTGTACTGTTGAAACATGTAAGTGTGTAGTTTTAATAAGCAATATTATTTTAAAATATTTGACTCATTTTAAAAATTTATGTATAAATGCTGCTTTTATTTTATAGTTTATAATTTATCATTAGCTTCCCATGTTTTTGTTCTCTTTTTTAATGTATGTTAGTAGCGCTCTCCATGGTGCTGCATTGTACCGATGTGTCTGCTATTATATGTTATAGGGCTTATTTTTTCATACCCTGATAGCGTCTTCAGAATGTAAATTAAATATAAAGTTTAGAAAGTGTGAGACAACATGGATTTTGGCCTGGGCAACTTGCTGCAGGATTGAGTGTTGCACTGGGCCGCAAGTGTGCCATTATGCCATCACAATTAATTAATCAGGACTGATTCGTTACACCGTCTTAGTAAATAACCAAAAGAGCATAATTCATTTAAAGTATTCAATAACTCAATATGAATGCACTGTTTTACTAAGAATCCTGACTATGAAATTGTTCTCTTAGTGGGGCAGCTTAACTAGAAATTCCATTACAATTGTTCATTTTGTGATACAAGCATGACATTTGGAACAGTTATAGCTAAAGGCATTCCCAAAAGAAGTGGATATGGAGGCATCTCGAATTTTAAACATGGCTGCCATAGTGCCCATGGCAGACATTTTTCAAACTGGCCGCCAATGACAACCATTTTCTTATCAATTTTCTTATCAGGAATGGATATTTACTGATATCAAGGACCTATTTAGTTTAATTTGTCTACCATGCCATTGGAGAGGGTGGAGGTTAGGTAAGAAATTGGCAGGGCTTAGATCAGAAATGGGTGTGGCTTAAAAAGGGGTTGTTTTATTTTTGCAATTTCATATGGCACATAGAAATTGGAAATATGGAATGGAAATTGAGTTTGAGGTTGTTTTTTTTTTAAGCCTGAAATTGATACAGTTTGAACAAAAGCTGCTACCTGCTATATTTTGTTTATTAGAAAAATTAGAGACACCTCAGAATTGAGCTTCAGATCAATTCTTTTGATCTCAAGAGAAAGAGAACCATTTCAAATTTTCACTATGTTTTAAATGAACTTTGAACTTAAATTAAGTTTGAGATCAGTGTTTTTTATTACAAGACTGAAAGAACTATTTACATTTTACCCTAAGTGTTAAATAAACTTGAAACTTGAATTGAGTTTCCTACCATTTTTTTATATTACTAGAAAATAAACTAGAAATAAACTAGAAAATAACTATGTACAATTTACACTAATTTGTATATGAACTTGCAACTTGAATTAAATTTCAGATCAATGTGGTGTGTTGTCAATGCCAATGCTTCTGCCTTGTCTTCTTGGCATATAATACAGAGCTTCCAGTCAGTCTTAGCTATCCAAGAAGTTGATGACAATTTTATCGACATTATTGTACAGTAAAGACCGAGGGGTTATCCTTTTACCACCTTATCGCAGAAACACACATTCAAGTATAGAATACAACTAGGGTCAGATGTAAAAATTACCCCACTCCTAGCCCGATCGTTCATCCAGTGCCATTTTATTCCTGTGCGATCTGTACACCATCCGAGTAACTACATGAATTCATGTAAAGCCCGTTACCCTTGGCTCGGCTCTCCCACGCTGTTACATCCTGTCAGTTCAGGTGTTGCAATCTAACTACAGTCATGGACGAAGTATTGGCACCCCTGGAATTTTTCCAGAAAATACACCATTTCTCCTAGAAATTGTTGCAATTACAAATGTTTTTGGTATACACATGTCTGTTTCCTTTATGTGCATTGGAACTTGATGTGCATACCTCAACAAGCACCAAGACATGGTTGGAGACAAAGCACTGGAGAGTTCTGAAGTGGCCAGCAATGAGTCTGGATCTTCATCCCATTGATGAACACCTATGAAGAGATCTCAAAACTGCTGTTGCAAGAAGGCACCCTTCAAATCTGAGAGACCTGGAACAGCCATTGGTTTCAGTTATTTTTTCCCAAGAATGTGCAACCAAATATTAAGTTGAAGGTGCTAATATTTTTTCCAGGCCATTTTTTGAGTTTTGTATAAAATAACGTCAATTTCGGCTTTTTTTCCTCTGCTTTTTTGTGTTGTTCCAATGTACATAAAGGAAATAAACATACAGTGCTTAACAAATTTATTAGACCACCCTAACCCTAACCAAAGTAAGGTTTATGCCACAGCTGCCCTAAATTAACAGCATTGGTGATTACCAAAATCATTTTTTATGTTTCTGCAAAGGTTAATACACCAATGTGTAGAAGCTCTTTAACCCAACTGATATTTTTAATGCTAAAAAAAAAATATTATTGTTATCCACGAATTTTCAAATGTACTGATTTACAAAAAAACTGAAAAAATAGTAAAGCACATTATTATTTCTTGATTATTATGTCAAATTGTTATTTACTTGCATTCCTGAACAGAAAAATGAGTTTTAGTGGTTGAATGTTATGCTTGATTAATTTCTGACTCTTCAGAGAAGTCCAGTGAGCCAGCTCAAATTTGGGTGAATTCAGTTTGAAATCCCTCATTCCTGTTCAAAATAGTAAAACGTGGAGAGCTCACTGAAAATGAAAGAGTCCGCATTAAAGCACTTCATGATGCTGGATGGTCTTTGAGACAAATATGACAGGTGGTTTAGTAAATTTGTTAAGCACTGTACACCGCGTTCCACATTATTATGCAAACGTTTTTCTCTGATTTTCTAAATATCAATGCAAATGACAGTCATCATATTTTTCAAGTCATCGACAGTTAGAGTTTAATTCAAATGTTTTTGAACAGACTTCATAATGATAACTATTTTTTTTTTTTAAATAAAAACCTCGAAATGCACTTTTCCACATGTTTCACATTATTAAGCAGGCCACAGGTTTCAGCAATATAGGAAAGAAAAAGGATCTCTCTGCTGCTGAATAGTGTCAAATAGTGTAATGCCTTGGACAAGGAATGAAAACATTCGATATTTCAGGAAAAATTAAGCATGATCATCAAACTGTGAAGAAATTTGTGGCTGATTCAGAGCACAGATGGGTCTGTGCAGATAAAGGGATAATGAGGAAGGTTTCTGATAGACAAATTCATCAGATTAAGAGAGCAGATGCTAAAATGCCATTACAAAGCAGCAAACAAGTATTTGAAGCGGCTGCTGCCTCTGGAGTCCCATCAACCTCAAGGTGTAGGATCCTCCAGAGGCTTGCAGTCATGTATAAATCTACTATTCAGCCACCCCTAACCAGTGCTCACAAGCAGAAATGGTTGCAGTGGGCCCAGAAATACATGAAGACTCATTTTCAAACAGTCTTGTTGACTGATGAGTGCCGTGCAACCCTGGATGGTCCAGATGGAGGAGTAGTGGATGGTTAGTGGATGGCCACCATGTCCCAATGAGGCTGTGACGTCAACAAGGAGGGGGCGGAGTCATGTTTGGGCTGGAATCATGAGGAGAGAGCTGATAGGCCCCTTTAGGGTCCCTGAAGGTGTGAAAATGACCTCAGCAAAGTATATAGTGTCTGACTGACCACTTTCTTCCATGGTACAAAAAGAGAATCGTGCCTTCTGTAGCAAAATTTTCTTCAAGCATGACAATGCTCCATCTCATGCTGCAAAGAATACCTCTGTGTCATTGGCTGCTATGGGCATAAAAGGAGAGAAACTCATGGTGTGGCCCCCATCCTCCCCTGACCTCAACCCTACTGAGAACCTTTGGAGCATCCTCAAGCTAAAGACCTATGAGGGTGGGAGGCAGTTCACATCAAAACAGCAGCTCTGGGAGGATATTCTGACATCCAAAAACTCACAAGTTCAATGGCTGCAAGAATAGTGAAGGTGATATCAAAGAAGGGCTCCTATGTTAACATGGAACTTGTCCTGTTAAGATGTTTTTGATTGAAATAGCTTTGATTTCAGTAAATATGACCCCCTGATGCTGCAATTTCTACAAATGACCATTTTCAGTTCTTTACAACCTATAAAATGTTTTAAAAAGCTGTCGTGCTTAATAATGTGGAACAGTGCATTTTGAGGTTTTTATTTTTTAAAAAATTATTTTGTCATTATGAAGTTTGTTCAGAGACATTTGAATTATGCTCTAATGGCTGACGACTTGAAAAATATTCTGTCATTTACATTAATATTTAGGAAAATCAGAGAAAAATATCATTTGCATAATAATGTGGAACGCAGTGTATGTCCAGAATATGGATATACAAGGACAGATGGAGCTAAAGAAAGGAATTTGGCACTAAAAAAAAATTTCAATGCATCAAAATCAATTTTACTACTACTACTAATATCTTGAATTTATATAGCACCTTTCAAGAAACCCAAGGATGCTTTACAGGAACACATAGACATGGACAAACTATGTGAGGGGTAGGATGAGTGTAAGGACTGGTTTAGTGAAGACTGTAGGCTGTGGTGACTACTACTCATCATTGACATGGCCCAGGCTGTGTTTATTGAAAAAAAGCTTTTTTTTATTTTTTTATTTTTTTATTTTTTTTTATCTAGATGATTTTATGTATGAAATATGTTTGTTTTTTTACCATAAAAAATAACGGTGACATGGTGTACAACAACTGGCATAAATCTGCATGTCCTACTTCTGGACATACTGACCTCAACCATGCTTAAAATTACAAGGGAGCGAGGGTTAACACACTAAATATGTCGGAATAAGGTTGCTGTAAACATGTGAACACAGAGATCAATGTGGGACTGAATTTTGCATTTAGACCTTTAGAAAGTTGTTCACCTCTTTTATAGCTTGGTTTTATTGAATAGAGACCCACCATGTCACTGGCCCCTAAGGGGAATTACTTGGCACCCCTGACACTACAACAATAAAATAGATAAAATCACAGAGCGGTTCATCTCAGCAAAGTTAATTGTTAGCTGTTGTCACTGCCTTACATGCTGTGTTCCTGTTCACTGTGAGGTAAAAAATTATCAGCTATGGTGGCCTACAGGTCATTATGATAATGCAGAGATTTGTGCCAGAAAACAGTAAATTTAATTCCTAGCTTCTGTCTCTCTGCTCCGGCACAGAGCCAGGCAGCTGCACTCTGATCAGAGTTCATGGTAAGGCCAAGGGGCAGGCCAATAGCTGGAGTTCTTGTCTATTTTTAACTTGAACCAGATGCAGCAAAAACAAACATCTTATCTGCTGAAGGCGTGTTTTAATCCATATTTCACTGGCTGTTTTTCTCCAAGCAGAAACAGTTTAATCCCTCATGTCTCTTAGTGTTGTGATGCTCGGTTTAGTAAAGTATCTGATGACAGACACGGCCTTTTCTTGCCAAGTCTGTCACACTGAAAGCCTCTAATGCTAATGATCATTGTAAATTTTTATTTTGAAGAGCAACATCAGGAAATGGAGGGTTTTCAGCCAGAAGTTATCAAAGACTTCTCATGAGCAGGTTACAGGTGTAACTTCACATTGGTTGGTTCCGTTGTGATTTGATTTGATAAAATAAAATCACACATTCAACTGTTGGTACTGACAATTTCAGAGTTTGAGAAGGGGAAGAAGGAAGCTGAAAGCTTATCTAGTCCTGCCCCTACCTACAATATTACTTCCCTTTATGAATTCATCACCGGATGTATGATCATCTATCAGGACAAATGGTTGCATTGCATTGTTCTTCTACCCAAGTCTTTTCCTATCAAGTGTCACCCTTAAATCCTTTTAAAACAGAACCCAAGTAGACCTGCAGACTGAGTTGAGTATAATCACCAAGAATCTGAGCAGATGACTTTTGCTCTCACCTTTTGAACATCTGGGCCCTGGACAGACCATCTCAGGTTGAACTGAATTTAATCTTATTTTTGAACTTGAATGCATGTAAGAGAGTCCAAAACAAATAGCAACAACATTAGTCTTTAAAGAAATATGCAGCACAGTGCAATACAAAAATGCTCTATTTCTGATTTAATTTGTTTCTTCTTTTGTAACATCTTTTTCTTTAACACAGGGGGATCAGGGTGGCCCATTGCTTTGCAAGTCAGACTCCTCTGGTTCCAGGTGGCTGTTGTCTCTGTGAGTGGAAGTAAATCTGCCCGTGCTGACATTCAGGTCTTCGCTAAAACTTCAAGATTCGGCTCCTTTTTAAAGAAGACAGTTGGCGACATGCTGACTCCTGCAGCTACAGGAAAAGCACCAAGTTTCTCAATTTCCTTATTTTTTTCTCTCTGGCTGTCCCTTTTGCTTCAGTCTTCCTGTTGTATTGACATTAGGTCTACCTCAGCAGACATTTTGTCCATTATTGCACTTAAAAGACAAGTTCTGCCTTCAAACTTTCATGTAACTTATTCTGCTGTACCTTTGTTGTTCTTTCAACACAAGGATGTGACAATGAAGTTAAATGACATAGTTCTATTTTTAATCACAAATATAATAAATATTAATAAAGCCCAAAAAAGTCTCTTTTTTATAAATTACAGAGGCATTGATCTTTTTTTTAAATGTTGTGATTATCCGTAAAGCAGCTCACTTTGTCAGTCATAGCTGCATTACATATGCATTTTTAGCAAGAGAGCATCAATATTGTCTTATTTTACAGTACACTACAATATGTGAATACAAACAACAGTTGAGACATTTTTTATAAAACAAATTATACACAACAAAAATAATCAGCTTGCAGAATTACAAAAACAGAAACATTTCTAAAGTTATTCTGGTGGAGGAGCGCCTTCATCACCACCTGGACTCCCTCCCTTTCCTGCTTCATCACTCATCATCTGTTGGTATTTACTCTTGAAAAATCCAGCCTGATGGTGGAAAATAAAGAAAATCAAACAAAAATATTAAAATTAACCCAAGCATTTATCCACCTTACTCCTTAGGGCGCTATACTGATCTGGTGATTGATAAACCTCTGGTGATTAAGCAGAAGTAGAAAAATGTGCTTCTCCCTGTGGCTGGCCATAGTGGCCAACCACCCATGGTGGCAGTTTAAATAAAAGGCTTTTCTAAAAATCAGGTACTTGACTAATTTATACCGGTCAAAGAAGCTGTGATTTCTTAAAATGTGCTTTCAGAGTTCATGTTGTGCTAAATTTGTGCCTTTAACAGTGGTGTAATAGAGCTGCGCTTCCCAGTCTGACTGTTTTTGTATCTTCTGGTCTTTGAATTTGTGGGTCTGAATCAGATATTACATATTGAAGAAAGAAAGTTATTTTATTTGGATTCCAAGCAGAATGCTTACCAGATATTTTTATGCACTTTTTTAGGCAATTAAAAAAAATTAGATGCCAACAAATCAATGCATCATATAGACAAAAATAATACTGGTCAACCTAAAAAAAAAATCTTCTTCATTGCTAACATAATTTTATCTTAATCTAACTTTATTTAAAGTATCATCATTCCAAAATCCTGATACACCCTGTTGAAGTAAAATAATTTTTACTGCTCCCTCCAAAAATGTCTGAAGTGTCTTTTCTAAGCTACACTGCATAGGTAGGGTAAGGTAAGGAACCATGCATTTTCAAACAAAGAAAATAAAAAGCTACAATTTGGTAAGAGATTATGATTTATTCATAAATATACTGAAAAACTGTATTTTTAGAACAATGTCAAAAGCACTTTTTACATTTTAATGAGTGCATCAGTCAGAAGAGGATTAGAGCCAATGAGAAAAATTGGCATACAATTTTGATTCTTAAAAAAAATTTAGAACTCTGATGCACCATGCTGCTGCTGCTGGCAAAGCTTAACTTCCTCCAACCCAGCCTCCTCTTTATAGCATAAAGGTTGTTGAACCCTCATATTCAGATTCCTGCTATATGGATTACTTGCCCTTGGACTATTTTTTTAGTATTCAATACACATTGTCATTGTCATGTGGGGGCTTTTAGTGCTCCCTGGAAAGTTGAAGCATTCTGCTTGACTAACCCAGGGATCATCTTTTGAGCAGAGCCTTCTCCACCAGGTAAAACTGTACATCCATTTTGCAAAAAAAGTTGAATATATGACGATAGTGTTTCTGAATGAAATAACCTTAATTATTTGACAGCCCTGGTAAAACACACACTTGAGAAGCACTGAGAATTTCAGTTTACTTTTACTATCTAAATACTGATACAGGGATAATAAGTTCACTAAATGTATTTGTTTTCGTTATCTGAGGCAGTTTCTTCATATAGTTGTCCCATCCCCCCAGAGTAACTAATGAAATTCAAGTATTTCATCTCTGATTCACACTTATAATCAGGATTTGTTTCATATTCAGAGACAAGAGGCAATGGAAGTAATGCAAATCATGCAAGGTATCATGGGGGCTGGGAAAATAAGGTGGATAAGAGAAAGCCCCAACAGTCACATCCTTAAAAAATACTTTGCTCTAAAAAGGAAAGTGCATGTGTGTTTAGTGTCCCACCTTATACAGACCAGCAGTGATCAAAGCCAGTAGAACCAGTCCTCCCACAGACCCTCCCACAATCTCTTTGGTGAAGTCAGGTTCAGGATACACCTCTACCTCTGCCTCGATCTGTCGGAAGAAAAGACAGGAAGTGGATCAAATCCAAACTCTTTTTCAACAGCATGAATAAGTGAATCATTGTGGCCTTACCTTTCTGATAGGGGGGTTGTTATTTGACCCTGTTGAAATGAAGATGTACTGGTCTTTGTCGTAATCCAGAGTGGCTGTGCTAGTCAAGATGAATTTGGCAGATTCAAGGCCGATCTGAACAACAAGATGGTTAGTGAATATGATGTTCCACCACTCATGACCAACTTTAATCAAAAATGTTCGAATTGATTCATAATGTAAACACATGGTTCACCTGTTCTATCCATCCAGAGCTGAGGTTGGCAGAGATTTGATACTTTTTCTTCTCCAGTCCTACCATGAACGTTCTGCACTTAAACACACCACATTTGGCTACAGAGCAGTCCTGTTGTGATGAAAACAAGAAAAGCAGAGACGTTCTCATGCATGGAAAGTCTTATAAGCAAAATCTGAACATAACCCTGGTTCTATGAGTATGTGTGAGGGGAGCTGGTACTCTGTGGACCAACCAAAAGAGGAGGCCCATAGAGGTGTGTATAACTTGGCCTGTCACTAATTCAAGCACTGCTAGCCAAATTTACCGCAACACCTGAATATTCACCATTACATATTGTATTTATTATTGACTGCAAACTACTTTCCTTTCTCTTAAAGCAATTAGTGTGTTTATTTAATTACATACTTAACAGGTGCACTGATTGTGCATGCTAACCTATTTGCAAACACTGAAATAAAAAAGGTGATGTAGGGCCAAGCTTACTGGGCTTTCAGAGGCCTGTCCATTTCTCTGGGTAGGCCTGAGTTGCACAATGCAACCACAGATCAATACCCAGCTTGGCTTAAATAAACTTATGCCTGCTAACTGTGCCCACAATCTGAATCGGAAACAGGCACTCTGGGGTTGGAATTTCCAAATAAACAAAATACATTTTGAAATGGTCTTATTAAAATAATTTTGTTGAAATATTTTCATTTTCTTTCAAATGTATGTAACTTTTAGGCTCTAATAGTGAGATCAGTCCATATATCACAGCCAGCCACAAGGGGGCGACTGAGATATTTTAGCTGAATATTTCTGTGGCTGTCATGTTGTCTGTCTCTGGGTTTGATGCTGATTTGTTGTGTAGTGATAAGTGAAAAACCCAAACAGGAAAACTGCATTCCCAAAACACCTGTTATCAAAAGTTACCACAGAAAACAACATTTAAAAGAAAAAAAAATCAAGAATGGACTGATGAATACGGGTTTAACATGTCGAATATTTGATAATAATGGCTGACAAATGGATTTCTGAAAAATGGATAAAACATAAAATCATTCCTGATTAAATTTGTAGAAATCATAGGAGGAGTCCATTTTAATTGATGTAGACATTTTCATGCAAAAAAATCTACTCATTATTCCTGTAAAGTCTGGGTACCTGTTGTTTTTAATGTGATAATTGTGAATCTCATAATCCAATCCTGTTAACTCAGAATGCATCCAATGAGGTGAAACACTTCCACTTTATGTCCCTCCTTACTAAAATAAAAAACTCTGCTGAACATGATGGCTACATTTTTCTCCCAGAAGGTAGAGGCATACTTACCACTATCTTAGTTTTCTTTATTTGTTCGACAAAATCTGTGACTTTAGGTTCCTCATCTTTTTCTCTTTGGCACTCTTGGATCTGAAACACAAATGATCCATTTAAATATCATCTTCTTAATTTTTATCAACATCAGTTTGTCTGGCTGTGAAGCAGGCGATACATTTTGTTATTGTTTTTGTAAAGCTAAAATCAGACTTTTTACACATGGATCTGTATGTGACTGCCTGACTGACTGAGTGACTGGGTAACCGAGTGAGTGACTATATTTCAGAGTTGTGCATACAGAGTTACACAATGGGCGGGGTTTAGTTTTACTCAAAGCTGATTGCAATGACTGCCGCCAGTGTGGTGGTTTCCTCGGATGTAGCTTTAAGCATAGCATTAGTTTTACTACAACTGGACCATGTTTCTGTGTGACATAAAGAATAAAAACAATACTCAGAGCTTTTCATGATGTGAAAGAGGTTTTTGCTCTTCTGCCAACCTGCTGCAGCATGAGTATGTGATAGTTAGATTTATACAATGGCTGCTAGTGGAGTGATAAGCTCGGACTTTGCCACAGCGGTGGTTTTGTCAGAACTGGACAACATGTCTTTATTAAAACAAAGGTAGAGAGCAACACTGAAAGCTTTTCGTGACAGGAAAGATGTTTTCACTCTTCTCTCGGTCTGCTTTGACACAGGTTTGCAATTGTTACGGGGGTTTGCTGGCGTATCCAATGGCTATTGCCTCTGTAGCTGTTAGCTTGGATGTGGCTGTAGGAAACCGTGAGTTTAATCGTAACTGGACTACATTTCTTTTTAAGCCAGAGCAGAGAGCCACACAGAAAGCTTGTCTTGGCAGAGGAGAGGTTTATGCATATCTCTCACTCCACCGTTGAAAATCTAAGGCAGTGGTAGCCTGTCAGCTCATGCTCAGATTGTCATCTTGTGTTGTCGCTCTGATTGGCCAGTCATGAATGTGACAGACAGAATGTTCCTCCAATCACCTTTCCGATGATTTTTTGAAAAGTCCTGCCCTTCCAAAATGCTTCCTATGGGAGCTTTCCCAGACGAATGTGAAATATATTCACACAGTGGACAAGGTCTATCTGGTGTGTCAGGTTAATGCTCTGTCTATAGTGCTGTGGATACCTTGTTTGGGGTAGTAGGTGGAGCGACTCTTCTCCCCTGTCTGGCATTACTACAGACATCTCAGACAGTTGGCATCAGCCATATACCAACCTAGTCTTGTTTAAAGAAGTTTTGGGGGCTTTGGCTTTTATTTTGGTAGGACAGCTGAAGAGGGACAGTAACAATGTGAGTGGAGGGAAACATGCATCAAACGTGCAGCAGGATCAGGATCATACCTGTGACTGGTATGAGGACTGCTGCTCCTACCATAACTAAACCAGCACCCAGAAATTAGGACAGTTCAGGGTTACAGTAAATTCCAACTTTACCTGAAAACTACTTGAATCAACCCAGATGTCTTTTTCTCCAAGCTTCACTGGCACCTTAATCACGACAGTGAAATTCAGAGCTCGGACATCATTTGCAACCTTGTAGAGAGGAGGAGTAAAATAAAAGTGTTTCAGTTCTATCCAGGTAAAGCACTTTAGTCTGAATAGAGATTTTGATTCTTTAAATAAGTGTTGGTATTCTGAGATTTACCAAAATGGATTGCTGGACTGGTTTCTGCAAGTCATTTTTTCCATAGGAGAAATTGGTGTAGCTGAGGGAGCTAAAAAAGAAAATTTAAATATTAAGTAATCAAAGGTCTGATTTGATGAATTGATATTTATTCTAATAACTTGACATCAAATAACACAAACCTCTGTATCGTAGCAAAAATGCTGTATTTCACATCAATGTCTCTCCTTGCGTAGGGTTCACTAGAGTCAGAGTGGTCCTGATTCCCACTTAAAGAGATGTCAAAGCATACATTCAGATAGCAAAAGGAGTTATTAACACAAACAAACAGGATTATAAATTTCTTGTACCTTGTTGCATTTGCAGTGAAAAATATGTTGTTGTTAAGTTGACTGTTGCTGTCAATCCCATAGGAGATGATGACAACAGCCTAAAAGGAAATCAGTGAGAGTCGTTAGACTTCTTCCTCTTTTTGCAGCAGGTAGATAAAATCCTCTCTCTCACAGAGAAACTAACCGTAGCACCAGTCCTGAGGATGGGCTGGTTGATAGTGCAGTCTGTCGTTCCTCGTGATAATCCAGTCTCACTGTCCAAAGAATTGCACTCAATTCTCCCCTACATTGAAAATAAATGTTAAAATAGAAATCAACAAAACAACTTGTTTCTCTGTGTGAACCAAGAGAAACTTTGATAAAGATGAAACCATAGACTGGATGCCTCACCTGCTGAGGTGCAATCTTCCTGTAGGAAAGCCCAGCTGGATATGTAAGAATGACACGAGTATTGTAGGAGTTTTCTCCCCTGTTTGTTACTGTGACGGTGACATCTAGAAGTTCATCAATGCCGACTTTAACCACTGATGACCTAACACACAATAAACAAAGAGGAAATGAAAGTGAAAAAACAAGACTTTAATAAGTCTGAGGCACAGCAAGGTTTGAGCTACAGTGCAGTGAAAAAGAATTTTCCCCTTTCCTGGCTTATATTTTTTTTTGTAACATATTTTGCTATTTGCACATGCAAATTTGAGTATCAGACAAAGATAACCTAATTAAATAAAAAACAAAATGCAGTTTTTAAATGCTGATTTTATGTATCAGAGGAAAAAAAGACATACAAACCCACCTGGCCCTGTATGAAAAACTAATGATCCTGATTATTACCTCCCACAGCCAATCACAGCTCTTTCTCTCAACACAGCAGTGTATTTAAAAATGATGCTCTTCCTTCTAATCCCTGCTTGCACTAATGCTGAAGCACCATGCTGCTGCTGGCAAAGCTTAACCTCCTCCACCCCAGCCTCCTCCTTTATAGTATAAAGCTTTTTGCACCCTCATTCAGATTAATTCTATTATTAATTTATTTATTTTAAACTAGTTTTATTGCATTCAATACACACTGTCATAAATGTATCTATGCATGTGAGGGTTTTTAGCCATGTGCTCCCTGGAAAGTCAGTGTATGCTGCTTTACTAACCTAGGGATTATCTTTTGAGCAGAGCCTTTTCTGCCAAGTCAAACAGTACATCCATTTTGCATGATATGGTAAAATGTATAATGAAAGTGTTTTTTGACTGAACTCCTTTTTCTTGCTCATTCACAAACACTGGTAAGTCTGGAGTGTGGCAACTCACTTGCCAAAGCTGATATCCACTTTCAGGTTATCTACACATTTGTCATCAGTGCCGCAGTTGATCTCAAATCCTAACTGTTGAAGAGAGTGTCAGAAAAAACACACTTAGTTAAGAAGAGAGAAAACACAACAACAGGAGATATAAATTTGCAATCCTGCTTTGTTATTGAATTCAGCAATGAGCCAACACGGCTGTGGAGGGAAGACATCATGGAAAAGAGCCTCTGAATTGTAAAATGATCCATTTTGTGAAACGGACTTCTCAAAAACTAGTGACAAAAGCTTAGATTTTTCTTTACTGCTACAATAAACTTTGTTGATTATCTGTATACTAGCATGTTAAAATGTGACAGGTCAAAAAGTCATCCATGAGCATGTAAGGATAAAAACAACAAGTTCATGGTTTGCAAATTATTCAAGATTTGATTAAGGGTAAGAACATGGTATATCCACAGGAAAAATCATTAAAAGCGATTACAATATTAAAAACTATTTAAAATACTTTTCAAAATAAGTTTAATTTAACAGAAAGTAATTTAAGTGCTAAAAGAATGTTTAAAATACACTGTTCACCTCATTCTTTCATGTTACAAGCCAGATTTAGTCATTTTATCTTTTCTCTACTCAGTAGGCTGAGCTAAGATCATCTGTGATTGATTGCTTTTGCCTCACAAACACACTAGGGGGATACGCAGTGTTTTCCACATTTTACTAAAAGCTCTTGATGAGGAGACAGCACAGAATCAATCTCATGACTCTCCTCTTTTTCAGGTATGTTTATGGTAAAGAAATGCAGCAAACAAGTCTGAAATAACTGTCTAACATGTTTAGAGTTTTGTGAGGATGTTGTTGTAATGTTTGAAGTAAGTTTAAGTCATGTTTTGTGGAAAATGATTTTGCTAGTGAGCAAGCCCTTGGTAGGTGCTGCAGGACGACCTGTAGCTGTGAATAACGGATCAGTATTAGTCTTGTGTTTCACATCTGAACTAATGCAGAAATAAGAAGGAATATATGTTTTTGAAGAACTTTAAACTTACAGGATAGAAGGCTGAAGTCTGAGTCTGCTGGGAAAGACTGGGGCTCAGACCTCCATTTGGCACGCCTTCAAAGGTGAATGCGAGCTCATTGCGAAGTTCATTTAAAGCATCCTCTGGACAAGCCTGCAAAACAGGGACTCACTGAGAAAAACTTGGACATTTTCCACATTGAATTACAGCAGAATAAGAGTTGGTTCTGTTAATACCACTCAAAAGCAGAGACACATATCCAACCAAAGATCTTATTTTTAAATGTTTTAATGATTCACCTTCACAAAAAAGACAACATCTCGGCATTGTGGTTGTACTAAATTAAGACTAATTGATCCAGTCTTCTCTTGTACTTTGTCACTGATGAAAGCTCGGTTATTTGGTATCTTGCGGGTGGCATCAAGCGTTAAAGTAAAGTTGATACTTGCTTGAGCTGGAAGAGATTAGAGATCATTAAGAGGCAGTCATGAAAGTATTGGAGTGCATAGACAGTGGCTCAGTAGTGTTGAGGATTGGAGGAAAACAGGCACCTCTATTGACTTCTGAGATTTTTCTCATGGAAAAACAGATCTGAGCCGTGTTCCTCAAGGGCACTGAGCAGTCTGAGGTTGCGTCTTGAGTGGGGATTTGTTTAGGGTTGTATGTCACCCCAGCTTCCACCATTACTATTGGCTTTGATCTGGAAACAGAGAAGGACACATCAAAATTAAATTTGGTTTCACGAGCCAAATTTGGCGTTGCGTATTCCCGTGCTTGTATTTCCTGTTTGTCTTCAACTGTTCTATCACAATAAAAGCAAAGTGCCTCAAGAAATAATCTTAAGAAGGAATATTGGCTTCATGATCCACACTGAAAAATCTGAATTACATGATCCAATCCATTAGAGGTGATTTGTTTACCTCAGGGTTTTATGATGAAAATGTTGAATCACACAATTTTTAACTTCTGCTCCGCCCTCCTCCACAGCTTACTTGTTTTGAATTATGGACTCTTTGAAATAAAAGCTGCACATCATGAGGTGTAGGATGAATTTCACATGATAGAGAAAAGCTGTTAAAGTTGGCCTTCCTCCTTTGCGCTGAGCTACTCCCAAAGCATTCTGGGATTACTTCCACAGTACAAAATGGGAAGGCCACTTTTGATAGTTTTTCTCCCTTATGTGGAATTCATCCACGAAACAAAAATAGTGGCAAACTGTTTAGTGACTATACAATCCTAATTCCAAAAACCTGGGGTACTGTGTAATATGTAAATAAAACAGAATACAATGATTTGAAAACCTCATAAACCATTATTCTATCTACAGTAGAACATAGACAACATACGTTGAAACTGAGACATTTCAACATTTCATGAAAGTTTTTTGCTCATTTTGAATTAAGCAACACATTTTAAAAAAGTAGAGACAGGGCAACAAAAGACTGGAAAGGTAAACTGTACAAATGAAAAGCAGCTGGAGGAGTATTTTACAACTAATTAGGTTAATTGGCAAGTTTGGTTACATGACTGGGTGTAAAAGGACCATTTTAGAGAGGCAGTCTCTCAGAAGTGAAGATCGGCAGAGGTTCCCCTATCTGTTAAAAACTGTGTCAAACAATTGTGGGACAATTTCGGAAAAAAATTCTCTGTGAGCAAGGGGCAAAACTGATGGCCAGTAATGGATGCTCATAAATTTAGGGCCCTTGGGCTGCACTACATTAACAACAGGTATCATCTGAACTGGAAATCACTGCATGTGCTCAGGAACACTTCCAGAAATGATTGCTTTTCAACAAAACTCCCTGCCATACACAAATACAAATCAAGCTGCATCATGCAAAGAAGAAGCCATATGTGAACACAATCCAGGAATGCTGCCGTCCTCTCCGGGCGGAAGCTCATTTAAAATGGAGTGAGGTTAAATGGAAAACTGTTCTGTGGTCAGATGAATCAAAATTAGAAATACTTTCTGGTAACCATGGATGCTGTGTCCTGCAGACTAAAGAGGAGAGGGACCATCTAGCTTGTTACCAACACACAGTCAAAAGCTCTAGTGCCTATGGCATGGGCAGTTTACACATCTGGGAAGGCTCTATCAATGCTGACAAGTATAGAGGTTTAAGAGCAACATATGCTCCCATCAGGACAATGTTTCTTTTAGGGAAGGCCTTGCATATTTCAGCAAGACGTGCTAAACCACATACTGCCTCCATCACAAAAGCATGGCTTTACAGTAGAAGAGTCCAGGTGATGAGCTGGTCTGCCTCTGGTCCAGACCTTTCACCAACAGAAAACATCGTAAAAGAAAAAATCCAACAAAGAGGACCAAGGACTGTTGCGCAGGTAGAATCCTACATCAGACAAGAAATGGGACAACATTCACCTCCCAAAATGCCAATCTCAATCTGCCAATATTCTTCACAATATGGTGAAATGTCACCATTATAACATCTGATATGTTGTTTATGTTCTACTGTAGGGCAAATTTGCAAATCATCACGTTCTGTTTTTATTTACCAACTTTTTTAGAATTTGGGTTGTACCTTATAGGGTGTAGTTTTTTATAGAACAGAGTCCTGTCTTCAAAAGAAGCGCAGGGCTTGGTAATATGATAGCTCTGATCCACATGGAAATATCTAGTGGAGCAACAACTTCACTGGGGTCAGGGGGATAGTGCTGTAGTTCATTATGGGGCAGAGAATAGCTTTGCTCCATCAGTGGTGGGCAGCACAAAACATGAATGAGATACAGCAATAGAATAGCAGTGACCAGGGGCAGCTCATGCTTCCCTGTTGTTTTTTTAAGCAACATAAACATGTTCTGTATGTCACAATGGAGACACAGACAGACTGTTACAACAGTAAACATTGAATTTCTTTAACTTTGAATGCTGTTGGAAATATTTGAGGTTATATAATCAACAAAAAAGACTTATTCGTACGACAGGAAACTTGTACCTTAGAAGAACAACTTTGCCCTTCGATCCCACCGCTAAGTCCGGCAGCTTGTCCCCGCTTTGGTCAAAAGATGACTTGCTGATTGACGTGCCAAAGAACTTCAGTCCTGACTGAACTTCAGAGCCAGTGATTCTCTATATGCAGAATAAGGATAGGTTTTCAACAAGCAGACACTTTCAAAATGAAATACAAAGCCCAATGAAGTAGAGCAAAAAACTTTGAGTCATCACTTGAGGCAGATTTATGAGAATTAAAAAAAAGAATTCCAGTCAGGTCTAGTATCAGAATGTCAGTATTTGTGTTGTTTTTATTGTTTGGAGGCTATGATGGTGAAATTTGGCAACCAAAACGTTATTTTGGCCTGGTTCTTTTCCTGATTCTCAGTTAACCTCCATGGGTCAGCATTTCCACTAAAGCTACATCCATCGTTTGGCCTCATGTGTGATGTCATGGAGCCTTTATTAATGACTTCTGTGGTTTAGGATTTTATTTAAGAGTTGGGGGCAAAATTGAAGCCATACAATTGAAAATAAAAAAGGGAAAGCATTGACCTATTTGACCTTGCTCACCTGTGAGAAATCAGGATTTATCCCTCTTATCCCTCCCTCGCCATGGAATATGTAGATACTGCCAGTACCGTCGTTTTCCAAAGGTGCTCCAACAGCCAAATCATTGAACTTATCTCTATGCAGATCTGGCAATACGGCAAGAGAAGAGCCAAACCTTCCTTTGTTGGATGCAGCCCCTCTCAGTAGTAATGGAGAGTCCAAGTGACAGTCCAAACTCTGGTGAAAACACAAGGATGATGGTCAAAATTAGCGCTCTCATTACACCTAAAAGCAGAAACTAGTGAAGCTGGATAAGACATTTACCAGTCCACTTAAGTGACAGACATAGACTCTCCCCTCTCTGTCATCTTCAATGTACATCGGGGCTGAGATGAGGACTAGATCTGTGTAGCTGTCACGATCCAGATTCATTGCACAAACCTCTGCTCCAAAATATTCCCCGCTCTGAAACTGAGGAGCAACAAGAGGATAACACAGTAAAGAGTTAAAGAAGCTTTTATGTTGTATTTTCTAAGCATTATGAAGTGAGCTGCTTTCCTCAGGTGTTAACACAAACCTGCCATGGATATGGGTCGATCATTTGATTGATATTGTTTTCCTGAACTGCTATCACAGCTCCTCTGTGTTTATATCTTGGGGCTCCAACAATTGTCAGTGAACCTCTCATGGTTTTAGCCACTGCCATGGAGTAACCTGGAATTAAGAAGTCAAATCCAGACCACCAGGATTAAGACTGACTTATTCTGTAGAGTTGTTTTTAAAGACTCAATCGTGTTAGAGTAATCTACAGCAATCTGCTAGAGGAGCCATTACCTACAGTTTTCTCAGCAAAGTCTCAAAGTCATTAGACCTTTTTATGTTTGATTGATTCAGGTAAATTTAACAACAAATTTAACAAGAATCTACTAATTTTACAAAAGTCAATAACACTGACTCAAAATTATTTTCCCGAAAAACAACTTCTGCATCAGAGCTTCTCTCAGCTGTTGATTTTATTATGATTTGAATCAGATAAGCTCCAACTGGATGTCCGAGCTCCTCACCCTATCATTAAGGCTGAGCCCAGACACACTCCAAAAGAATCTCATTTTGACTGCTTGAACCCACGATCTCATTCTTTTAGTCACTACCCAAAGCTCATGACAGCAGATGCTGGTTGGAACGAAGATTGACCGATAGAGCTTTGCCTTCCAGCTCAACTGCCTCTTCACCACAACAGTCCAAAAGAAATCTAAAGAAGATGTGGATGAATGAGACCCAATATGATGCCCTCCTCCATTTTGCTAAAAGTAATCTATCTGATGCACTTTGGGCACCTTATTTATATTCTAAATACTCATCTAGATTATTAAAATCATTTATGCCTCACATTTTATGCACAAACTTGCCGTTGCCTTGAGGCTCCTGGGTGCAGGAGGTCCCCGTTGTTTTTTTTGACTTTGCCTGGTTGTTAAACCACCTGAGCTCCACCAGCAGACTCTGTATAGTTTTGTTTTAAACGTATCTTTGGTTACATATGTCCTTCAAAAAAATACTGCAGTGCATCTTTTCTTTTTAAACATACATAAGTAATACAAATATGCTTTTCAAATATGTCTGTTTCTTTTTTAATAACTGTCATATTCTTACCAAGGTAACTGTCAGACGCCATAAAGCTGGGCTCATAGGAGTTCCTGAATTGGTAATCAGCTGTGTATCGATCGAAACCTCCCTTCCACTGGTTTGCACCAACAATGCTCATCTTTATTCCCTTTAATGAAAACAGAAATTTTAAGACTGTGTGTTCGCCTTAGAACATTAGCAGAAGGCTAAACATATATTGTATATACAGAATTTCTAACTTTTTTTTTTTTTTTTTACCTCGGGGGAATAAGCTGCACTGAATCCACCCTGAGACATTTCTCTTTTCACTGTTTCTCCAGATGTCTTAGATCCTGTAGAAGCAAAATATTTGAGTACAGACAGCATTCCTTCTTAATTTCGTGGGATTTACAGTGTTATACTCCATCAAACAACATAACAATACTCAATGTTGACTTTTTAGAATGAGAAAATGTAGAGTGATATTTGTTGAATCTACATCAATACCTTCGATAGAGAAGATTTTGTCCTGCAAGGTTTGTCTTATTTTTTGAAGAGCATTGAAGCTTTGCACTTGAAACACATGGTCTGATGACGGGGAGGATGCAATTGTGTTCAGTTCATGTATTGCAGCTCGTGAACTGAATGCCGACCCCACCTAAGAATGTTTTAAACAAAAAGATTTGTTTTTTGGACATGTGGTACTTTCGAGGTCAAATACTGGATCTGTTACTGTTATCAACTGCCACATTTAAAAAGTTTGCTAAAAAAGACAGATACTGTCTTGATAACTAATTCAGCTATGTTGTTCTTAGAGTTAACATCAAAAAGGTATTACAGTATTATTGTTACATATGAATATGAATTTAGCTTGTTAGCTGGCTTGTGATTAACTTCATTGTACCAAAATCAGATACAACTTACCCCAATAGCAAATCGAACTATTTTTTTGCTTTGTGCTAAATTGACAGCATTGGTCAAGCTAGAAGGATCATTAGATTGTCCATCTGTAATGACAATCAGTATTTTCTTCACATTTTTCCTTGACCCTTGGCTCTCTATGAAGACCTCATTGCTGTAAAAGAAAAAAGATCTGCTTTCAGTACACATTTTCATTCTTGTTTTATCAGTGTTTAAAAGCAGTTATACTTTTATAAATAAAACAGTAAATTATACTTTAAATATTTTTAAAGCATTTACATTCTGTCCTCTACTAGAATCAAGTCAGTGCTTATCAGACAGGACAAGATATTCATGTCTATGGTAGTTGATTGTCTACAAAAAAAAATTAACACACAGTCTTTATCAACATGGAGATACAAAGAAAGTTTGTGTGCGTATTCATGTTTACATTTGGTACATTTAAAGATTTGCATGGAAAAGCACAAGGCAGTTTCAAATCTTTAAAATATGTCACCTTTCAGTTATAGCGAACTTTAAACTGTTTATTACGATAATCTAATTCGCTCTCTGTTTTTAAACCATAAAGTATGAGGTGTAGTCAAAGCACTTACACAACACGGCGGATTGCAGTCGCTGTATAAGTATAACCCCCAAGCTGTCTAATTTGCCTCATTTGCTGCAGCAGTGTTGAAGGATCAATTGTGGTTAAATAAGAATGGATCCGGAAGCTATCAGAGAACTGGACAATAGCAAACTGCAACAAAGAACAAAAATATAAATATAAATTATTTGTTCTATATTGAAATTCCCTCTAGAATGTAAATAACAGCGTACAAAGCAAAAAGCTTATTTACTTTCAAATGATCAGGATAAAGCTTTGTTTTAATTGGTGTACATGAACACAAACCTACCTTTACCAATCTACTTGGCAACGCATTACAAATATCCATCACAAAATTCTTCATTTCATTAAAATCTGGACCATAGACACTGCCTGAGCCATCCATGAGGAAAGTAATGTCCGCTTGGTTTTGACACTCTGTCAAGAAGAGCAGACAGAAATTGCAGTTTTCTTCTAATTCAAATATATAATTATACTTACATCTTTTTGTATTTCTCAACACAACACATATGTATAGTGTCTGCCTGCCTGTTAAAATGGTGTACCTGTCTTGGTCACTAATCTCATGTGATGACCCCTGTTGTGTATCTAAAGCACTGACTATGTATTAATATGGATAACACATTTCAAACTCTGTCATTGACAATAGTGAGGCCAAAAAAGCTTCATGACAGGTGCTATTGATGGAAGTTAAAGACCAGTTTGGAGTAGATGTTATGATTAAGGGACGGTGATTGTGCACACATACTGTTGGCAGAAAAACTATGTGAGAGATAGAGAGTATGTGGAAGCAGAGAAAACGCTGGAAGAAGGACAAAAAAAGCATGTTTCATTGGAAGTAACAATAGGAATAAACCCCAATGCTCTAGAGTCTTTTGAAGTGAATCACATTCATGGTTGCGTATGGTAGCAATAGCAGCATTTAACCATTTTATTGCAAAATGGATCTACAGTTTTACTCGGCGGAGAAGGCTCTGGTCAAAAGATGCTCCCTGGGTGGGTCAAGCAGCATGCTTTGACTTTCCAAGGGATACATGGCTAGAAACCCACGTATAGATAGATGCATTTATGACAATGCATATGGAATACAATAAAATATGTTCAAAAGTAATCCATCCCTAGTAGCATGGATCTGAATATGAGGCTATAACAAGCTCTTTGCTATAAAGGAGGACGCTGGGGTGGAGGAGGTTAAGCTTTGCAAGCAGCAGCAGCAGCAGCAGCAGCGTGGTGCATCACCATTAATGCAAGCAGGGATAGTGAGAGGTAAATCATATTTAAATACAACGCTGTGTTGAGAGAAAGAGGTGTAATTGGCTGTGGGAGCTGAGAGGGTATAATTAGGCTCAGCTGGCTGTCATGTGATCACAGCTGGGCGTATGACTACAGTGTCCTGCATGGACTAACACTAGGCTTCATTTAAGGGCCACAAAGGAAAAAAGGCGATCATTTTACTGATTTTAGGAAGGCCAACCAGATTTAAGGGGGTCCTGGTCAGTCCTGGCCACCCCGCTATGTGCTGCCATATTCTGTCAGGGTGTTATAAAACCTGATGTTGGTGTTTTTTTGGGTACCAATATGTTTACTGTCTACAGTGCTCTCTCAGTTTAGTCATGCAAAAACACATCAATAAATACTTAATGTCAAAATGTTTGTCTACAGAATTAACACGGTAGCACCGTGCCTTGTGCTGAAACTGAGAAATGCAATACAGTAGAGAGCAAGCTTCATGTTTTAATGTGGGCCATATTTTATTCTATTTTTTGAACTTGTTGCGGACCAATCAGAAATGGACTTCAGGCTGCATTTGGCCCCTGGGCCATAGTTACTTTAGGCCCCCTGGACAAAGCCTTACAAGGCCAGTTTACAGTCGTTTTTTGACTTATTTATGATAACCAGTGTCTTGTAAAGATGTGTTTGGCTCATTTAAAGAGTTACTTTGTTTACTGGGGACTTTCAGTCAAATGTGCCTCTGGTGGTCATCGTTACAACAGACAGAGAGTTGCTAAGGAGTGTCTCCTTGTTTAGGTTGAGTATTTTTGACTTTTAATGAAAAGGGCACTTCACATTTTAAACATCTGATGTACTGACAACAACCACAGAGGAATTTCACTAAAAGTCACCACTCAACATTAGCTGGGTTTCCATTAAAGTTTTTTGCAAAATAAAAGCGATATTTCTAAAATTTTGACAAAGAACAATGTCACTTTGAATGTGTTTTCATTGATGAGCATTTCGGGCATGAGCCTTGTAATTCTCGTAAAATCTTATCTTGCGAGTATTTGCTGCAAGGAAGCTGGACGCTCAAAACCTGCTGCGTGTTGGTACGGTTATGATTACATCTACAGCGGTTGCCTTGATAATTTTGAACAATAGACAAAGGCAATGAATGGTAGTTCTGAGTCAAAATCAATATGTAGGGGAGACTGGGGACAGTTGCAACACTTTTGACATTACTCTCAGTTACTTAGAGACTATTTGGACTAGGGATGTCACGATTACAGATTTTCTTGGTGCGATTATTTTCAGAGAAATAATTGCGATTTTACGATTATTTTTGCATTAATTTCACACTACCATGAATAAGTAAATTCACATGAACTCTCCTTTGTCTTTTGGGGACTAGTCCAAATAAAACACGATGGTTGGATTTACTGCTTTAGCAGAGGTTACAGTTATATTATCACGAGGACTGATATTAGGCAACTGACGGTAAGACTCATTTTTCATCTGAAATGTAGAGTTTTAACATGGTGTCCAGTTAACAGAGCACTGGGGAGTTATATGTTTGCATGCTACGTTGTTGTCGCTGGAGGATGGTATTTGGCTGTTGTAAGCTTTTAAGTTATGATAGCGGCCAATGTGCTAACAGGCTAACGGTGCTAATGTGAAGCTAACTGTTGCTGTTTATGAGTTTAACGTGGGCCTATATTGTGTAACTAACTGCGTGTGTGCCTTCACCTGTTACTGCATGAAGCAACACGAGTTTGTGACACGCGGTTGTTGTGTAACTTTGTTTTCATTCCGGGCGAGTTGGGCTGACATACCAATATGTTTCACAGCATAATATTTTCTGGAAATTGACGGTATTTAGGAAACGTTACGATTAACTAATTGTAAAGTTTAATACCGCAATTAATTGTGAAAACAGGTAATCGTGACATCCCTAATTTGGACTAGTAACACCAAATCCTAACATATTGAACTTACATGTGTCTGCTAATTACCCATATCATTTAAAGATGGCTACATATGACATATCAATCACAATATTTATTTAAATAGAGGAATTCAGATGTTGCAACTGACCCCAAACCTGGGGACAGTTGCAACACGGATCAGGGACGGTTGCAACATGTTAAAAAAAACATTGAATTTCACAAATTAACTTATGCCTTTTGTCTCAATAAGCACAGTATTCCTACAATATTAAAGTATAATATATTTAATAAGTTTTGTTTTGTGTAAAACATAGGCCTACATTGAGTCAATGTGCAGATGTTACAGAAGCTATAAAAACCTCAATATTTCAGTGTGGGACAAATAGAATGGAATAATTTGCAATACAAAAAACATTTATTGAACATGTTTTTAGTGAACAAAATTCAAATTGTTTTAAACTCCAGTGAATATCAACTTTGATTTTAAGTTTAAGTTTAATTCTAAGTTTTGTTAGACACACAAATGATTACAAAATAAGACAGCAACACTCGCCTCTCCCCAACAATTCTGCTGGCTCGTGAACAATTTCACCAGCTCCTGAACAATTCTGAAGATTCCAGAACAATTCTGCTGGCTCCCAGAAAGAATCAACAAGAATGGGAATTCTCGTTGTCTTATAATATGATTGCCTGTTCTGTTCATCATGAGCAATGAAATATATTAATTGTGCCTATTTTGAACTAAAAATCTTCAACAATTCGGTTGTGTGGTCTGTTTTGAGATGACTAGCCTCTAATTAGGAGACAGATGCAACAGTTTCAACCACCCCCATGGTATCAGTCATGACACATGCTAACCACGTCACTGAATAGTGAACAAAACAATGACTCAAACTAGGTAAGTTTGGATTAATTCATACAAAAGATCCAGACAGTTTGACAAAAATACAGCTCAATAAAAAAAAGCTACTTTCATACCCCCAAAACAACTTTGTCTTGATACAAGCAGGACCAGATGCTCAATATAGCCTCTCTTCTTGGTGAGCAGAGGGCCTAACTGAGCATGTGCAGTGTGAGTGTCATCACTCTAGCATGTTTCTGAAAAGAGAAATAAAGCTTGTTGCAACTGTCCCTTGTTGCAACTGTCCCCAGTCTCCCCTATGGCAAAAGTCATGTATAAGGGTATAAGTATGATGTTAGGTCCACATGGGTATACACATACCGCTTCATGTTGCTTGGATTGAACTGGTCACCATACATCACGTCCTGAGAACCGTAAATGCAGAAAAAGTGTTTCCATTGCACTTTTGCAATATATTTCTATATTGAAGTGTCTGAAAAACCTCCTCACAATAGTGTAAAAACTTTTTAGTGATATTTGAAAGGTTTTTTGAAATTCAGGTGTTTCCATTACCAGTTTTTTATTGCGCTATTTTGTTTTTTGCACATTTCTAAAGGTAATGGAAACACAGCTATTTTCACTCTTAAAACTGAGACACAAGGCAGGACATCAGGACTACATACACAAAAAACAATGGAGGTGTTCAATGTTCTGGACATGACTTTAAACTACTGTGATCCTGTGTGTAGACAGCAGACATGCTTCTTCTGCTGATTGAAGCATATAAGACGTCAAAGATCCCTCACACCAGTACAGTCCACTGTGGAACAAATTTTCTTATCAGATTGAAGCAGACAGTCACAGTCATGGAAACTTTAATGACTGTGTAACCGGGTGGTAAAATAATTTACATATATTTTATCCACTGGATATTTTATAGTTCTACTGTTTTGGTGAACTCAAATGTACATGTTCTTTGTTGTTTTCTTATGTTTCTGCTGTCGTTTTGGTACTGAATGGAGAATTAGATTGTAAGTGGACATCCACAGGTAGTTACTGATTATGGTCACTAGGTGGCAGCATGGAGTCGCAACATGGTCATCATGGTCATTTCTCTTCCTGTTGACAACCAGGCGTGACAACCTGGAGATTTACTGCAATGACTGTGCTGTTTTCTGTGCTTAAGAGAAGTTAAAACCAGTGAGATATCACGAACAAAACGTTTTCTATGTCGCATATGCGACTATGTAACGTGAAAGAGTACGTGTGTTACATTTTTTTTAGTTTTATTTCAAAGGTAAAGACTGAATAAGAGACTGTAATCTCCAGGGAGTCCCATATGAAGTTTTATGAACCGTGTTGAAATGTAAGTGTACTTTGTACATATTTAGTGCACATTTCAACATTTTGTGAGTGATTCATTGTTGAATTTGTAGTTAACAGATTTTATTCTCTGTTTATATTGATAGCCTGAGCCCACTGCTGTATTTTCTTGGGTTTGTTTTATTTTATTTCATTTCTCAAGAAAACACCAACTATTGCGAGTGAGGCTAAACCCAGGCTCACTAATACTGTAGAGCTTTTTAAGGGGTGAATTATGAGAATTCACATTGTTATGCACTCTGAAAAGATTGACTTTGAGTTGTCAGGAATTAAATCCCAGCTACAAGAGCCCCATATTTATTGTGTCCTGTGTGGCAAGCTAATTCCACAGGTTACAACTGTATTGTGAGTCTTTTAGTTTTCTCTCTGATAATCTGGTAAAGAACGCAGTGTGAGCCACATCTGTCAGTAGGGATTTCAGTTAAGATGGCCCGTTTGATTTCAAATAATTCATTGCAACAAAGCCACTCAGAAAGATGAACACTTGGATATAATCCAGCATGAAAATTAATGACTGTAACAACAGAATATAGCCTTGCAAAACAGATGGATACGCCTGTTTCCTTATATTTCACTGACGAATCCATCTTGCAAAGCTCCAGTCTAAACCGTTTGGGCCCAGTTAGAAAGTGACAGGACCAATCAGCGATGATGGGCAGCGTGGCCGAGTCATGACATATGCAAGCAACAACAAGAGGCCGGTGCAATTATGGCGGAAGAGCTTAGCATGGATGCTGCTATAGCAGCAGTTTTACCAGAACTTGATGACATGTCTTAGTTAAAAGAAGAACAAAGAACAGCAGTGAGTTGTTTTCTTTTTAAAAAACGACAAAAGGCGTGTACTGACATGTCTATAGTCACCATGGTTGGCCTTATTCCTCGGTAGCTGCGCACGCACACCTCGCTAGCAGCTATGTCACGTGTTTTGTTGCTCTGATTGGCCCGTAGAGATGTGACATACAGAACATTCATCCAATCACACTCTGAGTTTTTTTCAAATCCTCTGCCCTTTCCCAAACACAGTATTGAAGTAGTACTTATGAAGTAGTATTGAAGGTTTTCCAGATGGATGTGTGAAACTAATTCATCTGGCGTGTCAGGTTAAACAGAATATGGATTTGACAAAATTTTGCACAACTAAGAGGAAGCTCTGAATATTCTGGCTTCACTCCTAGGCAGCTGTTGCACCATCCATCTTTGAAAATGAAGTGATATGAAATATTAGCAGGCATTTTCATCTGCTTCATTTACTAATCTAATGTTTCTAGATCTTAAAGAAACCCCAAATACATACCTTTCCCAGATGAGGGCATTGAGCCTAGGACAGCATTATTTGTGCCTATCTCTAGGCATACACCGTCATACATGGTTATAGTTTCGCAGTCTTTTGGGATGGTTGGTCCGCAAACCTGCAAAAAAAGAGCATGGTTAAAAAAAATGCAAAGTTTACTGTTGTCTGACATAAAACCCTATCAACATATAAGTGTGACCTGTGACCTCAGTTCTAGACAAAAAATAACTCTTTGCAGATCTATGCTCTGAATCAAACACACTGTCAGTGCAGTTTTTCCAGCTCACCAGTGTGTTTTGTGTGGCAGGATCACTCGTCATCGTCAAACCAAGGGACATGTTGACAGCAAAGTCTGGTGCTGCATCAAAAAAACAAAACAAATAAAGATTGAAACAGTCTGATGATACTTCCTGATAAAAACAGAACATCACTCTCAGTAACCTCTGCTTACTGCAATTATACCAACACATATTTTCTCGTGTGTAGAGGTGTTAAATGTTATCTTGAGGCCCCAAGTAAAGACCAATGTGAGGCAATTATACTGAGTGAACACAATATTTAAAGGGCTGCAACTCTGCGAGTGTGATCCCAACCTGACATTACAACTGACTTAAACATTGTGAGCAAATTTACAGGTGGGGAGGTGCACTGAGGAGTGTTTATCATCACTTTTGTAACTGCTTGTTCAATTTAGAGTAAAAAAAATGTAACGATTATATTGAAAAAAAACATTATTTGGGATTTTAATTTTATTAGGCCCAGAGGCATACAAAAATGAAAGAAACTTTGATTAAACTCTCTCTTCTATTTTCAGTTTCGCCTGTTTCTCAAGTGGCTACGTACTTCTTAATGGCAGTGGATTGCAGTCAGTGGTGGTGCACTTAAATATCTGCCCCCTTTCTGCAGACTGATGCTGCTCGAGGGGAGCGCTGACCAGCAGGCTGTGGAAAAAAGCAGAGGAACCGTGAAAGACTCTGGTGAGAAAAGTTAACCTTAGTAAATCCCAGTACTATCAGTGTACATGGAAGTGCTTTAGTGCTCTCTTCAGTTTGACATGCACCACAGAAATGATGGTCAAAATGTTAAAATATGGAAAGAATTTGTACCTAAAACTGATTTGACAAATGTCAATGACTTACTCTCTGTTTCTCTGCACTATCTGGTATCCAAAACCTGCAGCATCTTTCTCCAGGGTCTTCCAGGCCACAGGATTGATATTAAAACAGAGTGCACCTATTATCTCTGAGGGAAAAAAGCATTCTGTTTTTAAAAAATAATGATGTGTATTCAGAACAATTCTGACATATCTGTGGTTTTTGTTCATTGAAAAGATTATTTATGGATGGTGTCTGCCATCGTCTTTCTTGATAATGCCACGAGAGAGCCAAAGTCAGTAATGATCTCACTCTGACCTCACAGATTAACTTAAATATTCCAGTGAACGTTTTGGAGATGTTTTCTGCCTCTCTGATCACTAATGATTGTTTTATTTTTTATTTCTTCTTTAACTTCTTCTTTGTTCTGAGCCGTAAAACTAAATGTAAGCATAAAAAGCGAATAGTCACACAGCGTCGTGTAGAAGACCTTTTTTCTATTTTTATCATCACACAGGATTTCCTGGAAGATACTCGTTGCGCAAATCCAAACGCTCTTTCTCCCTTTTTTGGTCACAACATAAAACTAGCTAAAAATGGACGTGATATGTGCAACATGACAAACACAACCTCATATCAATAAGTAGAAGCTGGAAGAGACTGATTGATTTATTAAATGTGTTTTTAAGGAAGTATGAACTTCCTGTAATAGGTTCTTCACTCAGATTGACACCTTAAATGGACATGAATAAATGTTGGCACAAATGTGTGGTTGGAAAGAGCACCAGACTGACATCATCTTTCATGTCGTAGTTTTCCACAGAGTCCAACTGAACTCCAACAGCTTCTCCTTTTTCTGTACAGCTGTTTGGCTTCTGCTGCCTTAACTATCCCGAATACAGTGAGAAGAAATCATTGTAACACTATTTGCATTATTTCTAATTCTTGAAACATTCTTGTCTCGTGTAAACATTTTGCCTCCCTATGCCTTTCCAGTCAGTACTCAAATACATGACTATAGACTTGTTTTAAAGACCTCCACTCCTCCCTGACAACTCTTCAGTACCCTGCAGAAATCAACTCTTATGTTGTATTTTATTCCAGCTGTTGTTACTGCCACCATGTGGCTGTCTCTACTGTAAATGTTAGAATTTGTTGCAGTCTTCCTCTTTTTAATAGGTCATGAACTGTGTAGCTGTTTTTTTTTTCTTTCTTTCTTTTAAACTTCTCAGGTGGGATCTGTTTGACAAAATCTTACAAAACTTGTTTTAAAAGTTAAAATTCTCTGACATTCTGATTGTTATACCATTAATAATGTAATTTTACTCCATTAAGATAAGGGGCTATTCCAGTAAAGCTAGTTTCAGGGTTCAAATTTGAATTGTTACAAGTGGATAAAAATTAAATCTAATTATTATTTTGCATAAAGTTTATTAAAGTTAAAACAACCTTTACAGGTTTTAATTCAATCCAAATTATTCAAGTTAAAAATGCAGGAAGCTATTTTATACTTTTACAGCCAAAGAGACATTAAAGGACATAATCAGTAGGAGTAAAATTGTCTTACCTGTCAGGAAAACTGTAGCAGTAATCATCCACGCCATTGTGACATTCCCATGAGAAAATCTAACACTGTGATTCTGTTATCAATGCTGACCTTATATTTATTTCTCCTTGTCAGGAAGGGGGGAGGTCAAAAGCAAAATGCAGAAAACAAAAGGTGTTACAGAGTTAAGCCAGCCCATTAGAGGAACTCTTTGGTAGGAGGGGTTTCAGTGTTAACAAATGATTTCTGTTGTTTGCAGAGTTGTCTGGATTTGGTCACTCAGTTGCAGGGCACACAGAGTGTGTTTGATTTTATATCCCAAACTCAAGCAAAGATGTAACATCCTCCACTATTTATAATGTGTTCATTTACATATGCCCAAGCTTGTTTCACAGCAGTCCATTAAACAATTTACAATGACATTATGCTTAAAATAGTCATTATAAATAAGAAAAGTTCATAAGAGATTGTCATTGTGATGCTAAGTCTAGAGATTGGATGATTTTGATTGTGGGTTTAAGGTGTTAACATAAGAGCTCTAACAACTATGAAGGATGGTCATCAGTGTTTAAACTTCTTGTCTGTCTCTCTGTCTCTGCAAGAGAACAATACGTGAAACTTAAGAAATACTGCAGTGTCATCACATCCTCTGTATGATGAATTTTGAGTTGTAGCCCACTACACTGATAAACATACACGTTTTTAATGACTCACCAGAGCATTAAACATCATTGACTGTTCATTGTTCACTTCTGTTCACATTTTTACCCATTGATGATGATTTATTTCCTGTTGCGGCAGCACCAAAATCATAAAGTATCAGTTGGCAGGCCATTTGAGTGAGTAGTGATGTGTGCGGCTTGCAACAGCAAGCATAAGCGGAGTAAATTCAGCAGGATACGTCAGTAGATTAGCTTGTGCCAGTCTGACCAAAATGCTGATTCACCAGAAGTGCCATGCGCTGGTCAGACTGGCTTAAGGTGCTGGTACAGTAAGAACTGGCATGGTGGAGGCCCTAAAGGAAATACAAGTAAGTGAAGGCTGTTTCTGAGTAAAGCAGTTAAGACTTTGTAGTGTATGATTTTTTGTGATGTGGCTGTTGGAAGCTGTGAATAGCAAAAAATAAAAAACAAAAACAAAAAAAAACTGAGGTTGAAATAAGGTCTGTAATGGCAAGTAAGCCACCTGAGGTCACCACCAGACGTAGAGGATTAACACAACCGAGGCCATGCTTTGAATGTCCTTGCATTTACCAGGGGCACAAAGTCCACACCCCTAGGGCTCAGTAAGGGGTGGATGTGGGGACTAAGCACGGCCTAGGATACTGTCTAAGTAGGTAGTAGGGTGTTCCAAAGGCCTGAAAACTACCAGTTGTCTCTGGGCGTATCACTAAGGGTGAAAAGGCCTGGCTAAAAGAGACACAGCTAAGCTTGACCTTGGCTGCTGAGCGACCAACGTTCGTGTCAACATGAATACAAAAGAACACTCCAAGCAACTCAGAGAAAAGGTTATGGAAAAGTAGAATTCGTATAAGCCATTGCACAAGCTGCTAATCTAATGGCATGTCAGATGCCGCCTTTGATTTTTACCGTCTTTCTCCTGTTGTCACTTGTTTCTTCCATTTCATTCTCTCTATATCCATCAAAACAGGCATGTATTTTGTAACAGAACTTTACAGATGCTGTAATTCAGTGTAAGATGGGTTTTAATCTCTTTTTTTACAGGAAAACAAAACAAAACTAAAATACAGTTGGCAATGTATTCTACACAAATTCAGAACATGCAAGAGCAAAATAGAGCCTGAAATGCTTGTAATAAGTAAAAAAGGCTGCCAGAGAAACACAAGACATTTAAATGTCTTGTAATACAACATCACATTTGATTTCAAGAAATGAAAATGTTCTTTTTTTTTTTTTTTTTTTTCAAAATTATGGCAACTTTTTTTTTTTTTGCCCCTTACAGAGAATTCAGCCCAAATGTCTTTTTCTTGTAACATGTTGAAATAAGCTCTTCCTCTTGACATTTCATGTGAATTTGGGGAGGGACTTACGCTACATGTGTTCTGTTTTATGTTTTATGATTTTACCTGGCTGCAAAACAAATCTACACTCTATTACAATAAATCTAAAACTGAGCAGAAGTTTAAATATGTTATAAGCATGGAGTGGGAGTAAGAGATAAAATAAGAGAAATACCAGATCAGCTTATCTTGCTGCATTTAGATGTCCTTTTTTCTAACAATGCTGTCAGTTTTCTTTTGTCCTCTGTCAACACCAGCTATGGACAGAGGAAGTTACACTACACTGATGCAGCACAGCTAAACTGAGTACTTCACTACAAGTAAGATAACACATCACAACACACACTAACTGCTAACTAAACTGCTCATGACTAAAAATACAAGCACGCCTCGAAATAAAAAGGGAACATTTCTCCTTTCTGTTTGACTTCCTCTCTGCTGTCTCATCCCAAGTCAGCTGAAACGTTTCAGACTCACATCATGGGTTAGTTTACAATCTATCTACTGTACGTGCTAACTTAATGCTCTTTGTTCCCTGTAATGAATACTTTGAAATTGAAAAGTTATTGTAAGTGTTTAGTGGAGGTACATAATGTGAAATAAAGAATTAATTCAAACATAAATTGTGATGCAGCAGGTGTCCCAGGGTGTAAAGAAATTACCAGGTGAGCACAAGCCAGGGTTTTATTGTTGACATTTGGTTGAAAACAGGCTCAAAGAAGACCAGAACACCTTGAATATAGTTAAAATCAGGGGTGACAAAGTCAAGGCGGGGGCGCCAAATCCAGCCCTTGGTACAGTTATACCCAGCCCCCAAGATCATATCATATTTTTATTATAACTGTCCCATCCATATGAGGCCAAAAACATTTTTAGTTTTTTAAAGTTAAGAATGTTAAAAAGTCAGGAATATGGGGAAAGAATTAGTTTGTGTTTTCTAGGCCTGTCAAAGTTAACACGTTAATATTGCGTTAATTCAAATTACTTTTAAAGCCATACATTTTTTTGTCGCAGGATTAACGCATGCACGTTCTGTGTGACCCTTGACCCATCCCTTAGTTTGATAGATCAGGAAGTGGCACCGTTGTGATGCAATGCAAATGAGCAGAAATTGATGAAGGAAAGAGACTTTTGAATGGCATGTTCAGCTTTCAGATCATTCCAGATGAAACTGAAGTTATTTGCTCCTGCTGTCGACATGAACTGAGCTACCAGGAGTTTGTAGTCTTAAATAGCCCGTACCACACACTGGCTGAGCACACCGCTAATGCAGAGAGCCGCCCCCTTAGCCATGCTAGAATGTTTACAACGGAGACACTCAGACAACTCTGCAAGCAGGGATGGACTAGCTATCTGGCATACCGGAAATTTCTCGGTGGGTCGACACAATTTTGGGCCAGTATGATTTATTCATCTATTTATTTCCATTAAGTACCTGCTCCATAGTGGTGCTGCCCCTTTATATTGATTATCGACTGGTCTGATCACGTCTCCTAAAGGTCTGTTTACCCCCTCTCCCATCCCCACTCGGCTCCTGCTTGAAAGTGAAAGTATTCGGAGAAGACTAATCTTATGCACTAAAACGATCGACTGGGACTGTAAATAAACACCAAATTTAAAAAATAGTGAATCAAGATGTTGTCAAAGACTCTGCAGTCCCTATCGGAGATGGTCTGATGCGGGTGATTATACAGCTACATCATGAGGAGGAGGAGGGGACAGAGCAGCAGAGGCTGGTGTGTGAAGAGGGGCAGAGGCGTTACAGGTGAGCTTGAGAGTGAAGCAGTGAATGAGTTCTGTAGACTATCATAATATAAGCTTAAAGCATTATTAGACCATGGGCCCCCTTTATTTTTTGAAGAGAAAAAATGATTTGAGATTAAATCTGTAGCTCTTCTATGATCTGAATTATGAAAAGGTAAAGAAAGTATTTTTGTCCACTTGTGTTGATAAGGGTATTTAACTTTTGAGAAATAATCCTGTATGCTACATTTAGAACAATTTAAAAGAAGTTAATTAACTATGAAATTTGTGAGATTAATCGCAATTTAGTCCATTGCCCTAGTGTGTTCATTTCATGTGTTCAATTTAGCATCTAAAAATTATAACTTAAACATGTGATTTTGACTTTTTGATTCATATTTTGAGCTTTTCAATTCATAATTTAGACTTTTTTATCTCATATTTGATCTTTTAGATTCACAGTTTTAAAGATGATGTCATATATTCATCTTTAAAACTCATCATTTCGAATTGTATCGAAATGGGGGGGGGGGGGGTTGGATTTATTTTGGGGTTTTTTTGTGCCTTTATTTGTTTGGAGGAGAACAGTGGATAGAGCTGGAAACAGGAGAGAGTGGGGAAAGACATGCGGCAAACGGCCAAAGGCCTGATTCAAACCCAGGACACCTAGCGCTGTAGACTGCCAGGCCATCTGTGCACCCATATTTTGACCTTCTAAACTCATGATTTTTAATTTTATATAGTCTATATGCCTTCTAAAAACCTTAATTTGACTTGTTTCATGTTTTGACCTTTTGAACTAACAAGTTGACTTTTATCATGTTGCCTCTCAAACTGAACAGAAACTTAGGCCAGTAATCATTTAATCCTGATCATCTTGTTTTGATATCATATCATCTTGTTTTGGAAAACTGAAATTGTAACTCAATTAATTGTCCAACCCTACTTGCTGTTGCTAAATGGAAAAGGGAATTGTATTTTCACTTTATTTGGGGCCTGTAAATCCTTAAAATTGCCCTTGCCTGAACATAGACCTTCAATCAAAATCTTCCAATAGTCTTGAAAAATAAATTGTCCCATGAGTCAGGTTTGAAGACCTTTCAACACCATAAAGCTCATGGGATGATAAAGCTGATTGGATGGTTTCACTGAATTACTAAAGCAATAAGGTATTAAGGTAATAAGGTAAGCGGTATTTCTGTGGTAATAAAGCTCTTTGGCTGTGTGGGTGGGAAAAGGGAACATTCAGCGTCACTACCATCAAGAATTGAATAAAAAGAAAAAACTGTGAATCCTGCTGCTGAAATGGTGATGAACAGTGACTCCGCTTTTGTGTGTCCATGCTACAGCTGCATGTTGCTAACTTCAGCCCACAGCTGCAGCTCTGGAAGTGAAACACTTTCTCTTCTGCTGCTCTCCAGTGATAACAAAAGCAATTGTCAGACCAGACCAGACCAGGCAAGGAATGAAGGCCCAGAATGAAAGTATTGCTTCTCCATCTTTTTCATGTGCAACCTGCAACCTTTGCCAATCTCTCTTTCCTGTTGAGCAAAAGCGATCGAGAAAGGCCACCAAAAGGTCGAGGATCAGCTCGCATGTTGCTGTGTCAGGATTAGATTTCTAAGGGCAGGTTCGAAAATGTTGTCACATGCTGTCCAAGTCTCTGTGTGAGCATGTGTGCATAATACGGATTCCCCCAAAGTTATCTTCCTAAACATACCCTTTCAAATGACCTCTGGCTGCTGTGATGCTCCTCTTGTTTTCATTATCTATTATAACACGATGAATGAAATAAGTGGAAGGATGTGCTTTGAGGATGCACAATTTTCTTTAAAAAAGTAGTAAAGAAGTGTTGTTTCTAGCAGTTTTTTTTCCAGCCAATCTACCTGGCTATTTGATCCCAGCTCATATCACATTTCTTCTCGTCTTACCTGTTCTAACTACAACAGTGTGTCACTCTCTGTGCCATTCACTGAACCACTCTTTGCCCTTTCAGTAGCTGCTCACCGCCATGCTGCTGCAGCCCCTGGTCTCCCTGAATGTCACGAGCCATCTCTGGTTGCGCCCTGTTCTTTTTATAGCCGGCCAACTGAAATGTGAGGGGTCACAATGGGAGGATAAATACAAGGGCCAGCGATCTGCAGGGGTTGTCGCAGACGAAGGCCGGGTCTTCTCCCTCTCTCTTCTCTCAGCTCTCCTCCTAAACTCAAAGGTAAAAAAGAAATACAAGTGTGAATATGACTTGAGTGGTCTTTTTTGACACCTGTTGCACATGCTTGCTCTTATAAAGCAGGAGTTTTCTCACATGAGAGGTGTTATGTTTTGCCTTTTCTTCAACTCGACCGAATGTGTACAAAAATGTGTCATAAGTGTCGGAACTTCATGACTGTGACATTTAATCTCCTTGCCTGCAGCTTTCATACTAACCTAAAACTGAAATGAGTTGTCATGTTTCTGTTAAAACTGATCTCATTGACTCTACTTTCCAATGTGCATTAGAATTTTTAACCTGCAATGTTTGGCAGCATTTGAGACTTCAGTGCATCACCAGTTGTTGCTCCACCGTACTTTATGTGATGCAAAGTTTCCACTGCATTATTTTTGAGCAGGCGCAGATGACTCAGTGGTTTAACTTTTTTTTTTTCTAAGCCACAGCTCTTAAACTGCAGCAGGGTAGTATGCTGTTTATATTTAGTGCAGCCTATTGATAGTGGAGGCACAGACAGAAGGGTAGGGGGAGTGGGAGATTTAGCACTGAAGTGCAGTGAGGAGGACGGGAAAGGTCGGGGATAAGAAGCTAGAAAATGGAATAGGTCAGCCACATGCTTGTCATGACTTTTCAAGGGTGGGCAGATAGCAAGGGAGGGGGGTGGGCTGACATTGGATCCCATGTTCTGCTACATATTGTGCCTGGGGAATATTGTGTAACCCCAGCACATTATGTCCTTTACAGTGGTGGAGCAGACATAGCTGCAACAACTGCAGTCACAAGCATGTGGTACAAACCCTAGCTGAAGTGTAGACCGACATAGACAAACAGGAAAATGTCACATCGTGTAGTCTATCCCGGGTTTCACCACTTCCTTCACACAGTGGTCCAAAAGCTCTATCATCTTCTCTTCTAAAACTTTCCCATACATTTCACATTAAGAACCACAACCTCAGAACGGGGAGCTGTGCAACTCTGAACCTATGCCCTTACACATTTGCGTTGTGTCTGTCTTCTTTGTCTTTCCTGTGTTCCAGTTCCTCATTATGTCATTCTGTGCTTCTTCCTCTTTCTAGAGTCAGGATGCCTCACGCATACCCCTTCCTCACTCCTGAGCAGAAGAAGGAGCTCAGCGATATTGCTCAGAGGATCGTCGCTCCCGGCAAGGGAATCCTCGCCGCAGACGAGTCCACTGGTAAAGTATTTACATAAAGCCCATTTAGTTTTGGTTTAAAAATACCACTAGGAATAAAAATAACCTTTATTTGTGTAGCACTTTTTCCAAACAGAGTCACAAGGTGAAGAAAAGAAACAGGGGGAGAGGAGAGTGCAGGGTGAATTATTGAGACACTAAAAAATAATTATAATATCAATAGAAAAACTTTACAGCAAGAGCATCCTCAGCACTATTCAGTCACATCTAGGGTAGGTCAACATGTGGTCAAAAGCTGAACACGTATTTTTTCCTGAGGTGCAAATTGGCGCTTAAGCAAAAGGCAAAAAATATAAACAAGACTAAATAAGACTAAGTTAATCAGAGATCCAATAGTTAATTGTGACAGTTTATAAAAATGTTGACTTCAGAAATTAGTTTTTAGTAGCTGTTTAAAACAAACAATGGAATCAAGCTGTCGTTTTATGAAACAGGAGATGGCAAATGTTTATCTTTAAAGTCCCTGTAAAGTGATAATAAATCTTTATTCTACATTTTTTATATGCTAGACCACTGTGTTATGAACTACCAGGCCAAATTTCAGTCATGAAAAGCATCTCTGAGTTGATGAAACAAAGCTTCAAAGTCAGGAAAATCAGCTCTAGGATGGTGTGGGCGTGTCGATTGAATGGGTTGAAGCCACGCCCACTCACAAGAAATACAATCCTCCCCATTTTTAAAAATGCTTCTGATCAGAGCGCAGCTGCCTGGCTCTGTGGAATTAAATTTACTGTTTTCTGGCTCAAATCTCTCTGTTATATACTTTTAATGACCTGTATGAACAAAATGGACAAAGAATAATGAACCCTTGAAGGGAAATTCACAGTTTACACTCTGTTCTTGAAGATACTACACACACATAGGCTGAGTTACGTGCAAACATGCACAAACAGGATCCCCATGGACATGCATTAATGGACAGATGTCAGAGTGATGGCCTTGCTGCTCTCACTGAAGTGCTTTTGAGAGCTTTTGGGGGTTCAGTGCCTTGCTCAAGGACACTTGGACAGTACTCAGAGAGTGGACAGCTATGACCAAAGTCCAGACATGGGCTGTTGCGTTAAGGGGGCGGGGTAATTCCCCATCAAGACTGGTGATGTCATGGGCTCAGATTTTGGCCCTGCCCAAATAAAACCAAGCCAGGAAGGAGGAATGACTTTCTGTTTGTCTAAATCTAAAATTCAGTCACACATAGATCTCAGTGTTTTCACATATTTAAAGCAACCTTATTCCAACATATCTAGCATGTTAAGACACAAAGTCTGGAGTTTACTTTACAGGGACTTAAATGCTGCTATGAGGAATTTTTCGCTGGTTGGGAAACAGACTGACATCAATATTACAGCCTTTTTGTGCTCAATTAGACCAAGCAAGACCATCAGTAACAAGCTTGATTTTATCTGTAAAGTTTTTTTTTTTTTGTTTTTGTTTTAACTTTAAACTGCTGCGGTGGGGTAGTGTCAGAGTAAGTGCTAGACACCAGACCACGTTTGTTATTTTAACGTTTCTAAGTAAGTGATACAATCAACAGCTGAAAAAGCAGAATGAGCTGGATTGCTTGTACAAGCCCAATCTGAAAAGACATAATAATAATTATTTATAATTATATATCTTATATACCTTTAAAAACAGATGTTTACTAAGTGCTTTGAGTTCTTAATAGTTCAAATGAGTAATAATAATTAAAACAACTGAAAGAAATGGAGATGACATAGCAGAGAGACAGTTAAAATTCTAAAATAGTACTTATTAAAATACATGAGGAGCAATAAAGGACAAAATTATTGTAAAACATAGCATGACAAAGAAATAATAGACAAGTTAAAGAAAAAATATGAACACTTACACATATATAGAATATCTATGTAAGGGTCAGGGACATTACATGCATATTTTTGTGTCTTAATCTATTATTTCCTTTTGAAAATAACAAATCAGATCATGGCATACATACCTATCAGGCCATGGCAAACCTACTACACAGTTTAAAAAAAAAACAACCGGTAAAATCTACTCAGTGAAATTGAGGTTACAATTTGTACTGAGTTTAACTGTGTACATTTTACTCAGTATTTTGTGTAAATAAGCAATTGTAATAATCTCAAGAAAAACTGGCTAAATATAGTCAAATTTTATCATTAGACTCCACAACTTATTATCTTATGGAAATAAGTAATATTTACTTTTCATTGTCACATTGTAGATTATTCATGGGCGTAATACAATAACATTTTATAGTCTTTCTCCACTCAGATGAGGTACAGCTGTGGTTTGTTAGAAGCCTGAGTTGCACAATGTTAGGAAGAGACAGACAAAGAGTGTAGTACACCTATCATGCGAAGGTCACAGTGACTTTCACAGGTGGGAAGTCTCCAACTGAGTGGGTGACTTTGCTTATGGTGCGGAAGTGTCTACACACAAAAGCAATTTTAATATCAGGAACATGATCAAAATAATCTGCAGAACAGGCAACATCAAAACACATTTACACAGTTTCCTCTGACTTTAAGTCCAAAAGCATGCTGGGAAAACTCTGCCCAAGCAGAAGCCTTGGTCAGTGAACAAGCAATGATGAGTGTGCACATGGCAGAACATACCCAATATTTTTGGCTAGAGTTCATTCCCACAAAAATCTTTTTCTGTAGTGTGATAGTTTGAATACATTTCCCTGTATTTGAATACTAGAATTAATTTCATATTTTGGACTTCAAACCTAAAAGAGTCAGCTGATGTGACCATCCAAGTAAATGAACAGATTACAGACACTGTGAAAAATGGCCTTTTAATTGTGAAGAACTGAAATTACCATACTTTGGGGTAGCTTTATGGTGTAAATCTTTAAAAAAAATTAAAGTTCTTAAGATAACCAAAGACCTTTGTCCTTGAATTTGCAAGTTATGAAATGTCAGGGTAGTGCAACCGTAAATATGGGACAACTGTATGAAAATGAAGGTGAACAAAATGATTGCAGCATAATTTATCATCCATTTAATTCAAGCTGACACTCATGGGGAATAAAATAGTTTGTAGATCATTTACAAGTAAAGATAAAAATATTTCTTTTCAGTCATAGGTCGGAGGTTACAATTTCCATATCTGAATCTGCAAGCCTTATCTGCTCAGATAGGTCGTTCCAAAGTCAAGGGGCCTTTAGTTTTGAGTCTTGACTTTGGAACAACCAGAAGGCCCCTGCCCAAGGATCTTAGGCCTCGCGTTGGTACATACGGTGTCAGAATTTTAGAAATATAACCTTGTGAAAGAACCATACAGGCTTTAAAAGTGACCAGTAAAATTTTAAAATGTATCATAAAACTGACATGGAGCTAATGGAGGGAAGTGAGGACAGAAGTGATGCGATGCTGCCTTTTAAAACCAGTTTTAAGCCTGACCAGCTCAAGATGGAAAAATCAGTGCAAATATGATATTCAGTGCAAGGGTCACTGAAATCTAAACAAATCAAGAGTTCCTCAGGAGAGCTCTGGAAGTATTTCTCACACTAGTAAATTGAGTTTCATGTATCTTATTTCTTTGCAACCTTAAGGCAGCGTTGCCAAACGCTTCCAGAGCATCAACGCTGAGAACACTGAGGAGAACAGGAGGCTGTACCGCCAGCTCCTCTTCACCGCTGATGACCGCATCAACCCTTGCATCGGTGGCGTCATCCTCTTCCATGAGACCATGTACCAGAAGACCGATGATGGCAAACCCTTCACCCAGTTCCTTAAAGAGAGAGGCATGGTGGTGGGCATCAAGGTCGACAAAGGTGTTGTCCCCCTGGCCGGAACCAACGGCGAGACAACCACCCAGGGTAAGCAAAGAACGGATTTCCATGACACAAAGAGGGACAACATTTTTTAAATACCTGTCTCTCATTTATCTGGTGTGTCTTTCACAGGTCTGGATGGACTCTATGAGCGCTGCGCCCAGTACAAGAAAGATGGTGCTGACTTTGCCAAGTGGCGCTGTGTGCTGAAGATCACCCCAACCACTCCCTCAAGGCTGGCCATCATTGAGAATGCCAACGTCCTGGCCCGCTATGCCAGCATCTGCCAGATGGTAAGGCACAGCAGATGGAAACACTGTGACAGGTTTTCAACATGATTCTACAACCATCACTGCAGACCAATGACAATGTTAGAAGCTTTCTAGTAGAAGTATAGGTTTTTTTAAAAGTTTGTTGTATTAGCTTAATAAACTTTGGTCTGCGCTTTTAAAACAAGGTTATCATTCACTATTTTGCAGTGAATTTTTTCAATCAGTGGAAAAATCCCTTGTGTTATCCCTTCAAAATACCCTTTGAGACATGACAAGGCTCATAACATGGAACAAATACAAGTTCAGCCATTATTTTGACTTCTCTTCCACAGCACGGCATCGTCCCCATTGTGGAGCCTGAGATTCTGCCAGACGGTGATCATGACCTGAAGCGCTGCCAGTACGTCACTGAGAAGGTCCTGGCTGCTGTCTACAAGGCTCTGTCCGACCACCACGTCTACCTGGAGGGCACTCTGCTCAAGCCCAACATGGTTACCGCCGGACACTCCTGCTCACACAAGTACAGCAACCAGGAGATCGCAATGGCAACTGTGACCGCCCTGCGCCGCACTGTGCCCCCTGCAGTCCCTGGTGAGTTTGAGGCACTCAAAATGACTCAAAAACTGGAGTGTTGAAATGTCAGATTTCTCAAATTTCAGAGTTTATTTGACCTCCCAAAGTGTAATTTTAACACCATTCTGAGTGAAATGGTTTTTAGTGTTGGAGTTATTTGACAGTGTTAATCATCAGTGTTAGTCCAGCTCTGTCAAGTCAATGGATCTAAACTCTGCCATTTCAAACCGAGTATCCCATTATGCTCTTGGGTAGGGTGTTTTAGATATGTCTAGGTGTTGCCTGTTGTAAAGAGATCCCTGTTTTGTAGTTGTTTTATGATTGACACTCATGTACCATGAGTGAAGGTATCCACCAAGTTAGTCACTTCCCACCTTTAGTCTGCAACAAACTGTGGTGTACTCATTTTCAAACATGACTTTGTCATCAGTGGTTAAAAAAGATAGCAGTCTTTAAGTGCATGGCAATGTGTCAATAATTAAAATAGTAAATACTTCAAATTTACACCCATAGTAATAGGAAATAAAACGTGTAAAAAAGCACTTTAATGTGTAAGAAAAACATGTAACCTGTAAGATTCATATATACTGGAAAAAGTGTTACATTAAACACTATGGGAGCTGAACTGATACTGACCTCAGAGTGTACTTTATTTTGTTAATGTTAAAAAATGATTAAAAACTGAGTTATATTTACTTGAGTTTATACAAGTGCATTGCTGAATTCTCCGATTTTCCTGCACAGGCATTACTTTCCTGTCTGGCGGCCAGAGTGAGGAGGAGGCTTCAGTCAACCTGAACGCCATGAACCAGTGCCCTCTGCACAGGCCCTGGGCCCTGACCTTCTCATATGGCCGTGCCCTGCAGGCCTCTGCCCTCAAAGCCTGGGGTGGCAAGAAGGAGAATGGAAAGGCATGCCAGGATGAGTTCATCAAGAGAGCTCTGGTACATCTGACTATAAATCAATTCAAATCTAAAAGAATAGATACATTAATATAATGATGCTGCAGAACTGTTTGCACTGGTGCCATTAATTGTTAATATAATGTCTTTTTCCTCTTCCAGGCTAACAGCCAGGCCTGCCAGGGCAAGTATGTTACCAGTGGAAACAGTGCTGCCGGTGGCGAGTCACTCTTTGTTGCTAACCATGCTTATTAAGCATGGACAATCCTCATTTTCCTTTCCACCTTCTTCCCAACATCAAAATATCTCCATGGAAATTGCCATGTTGTTACAGGCACTCAAGTACAGCACTTTCACAGCATCTTGGTAGAAAGTGAAGAAGGACAGAAGAAAACTTTCCTTTGAGGTTGTCTCTGCAGCTAGAAGATCCTGAAAAAATGTTCTGCCTCCATTCCCTTACCTTTTATTTTTTAACACCTTTTTGCAGGTGAAGATTCCCTCACTGTTTTTACACAACTTGTACTCTTTTTCCTTGGTCTGATTCCACCAAATCAGTGTATGATTTATACTGATACCAAGAATAAAGAATTTACCCTTAGTTCACCCTTAGTTTGTTTCCTTCTTGAGTACAGCATCAATTTAAAGTCTCATTTAAGCAGGAAAATGCTAGAGCCAGGGTTGGCTTAAATGTGCCTCACTGGGGTTATGTTATTCACAAAAGGCCATTAAAGAGATAATGAATTAATTGAAATTCAAACACATCAGCTCTCTGCCCTGGTAATTTACATTTTGAACCTTATGTGAATCCTAAATGATTAAAGTAACCCTGGATAAATCCTCATAATACCTTCTCTTTCCATCAGGATTCAAACATGTTTTATGCTTTGATATAGCAGCTGGTTTAACAGTCCGTCAGTCTCCTAAGCTTTGGTGGCATAAAGGTGGCAGTAACCTCCCAAGGAGTAATGCATTGAGTTTCCTGCAGCAGTAACAGCTTAATCACACAGTGTTATGATTTATTACATTTGCTCACTCATGTGGAGTAGTTAACACGGTTATCAACACACTGAAGAGTACTTTCAATAGGATAAACGGTGCAAATAGTCAAATAAAATGAGCAAGTCTTATGTGGCTGCTGCCACTGTGTTAAAACTCGGCTAATCAGTTAGGATATCCTTGTTTAAAATCACAAATATTTATCATCATTGAACTTTGATTCATTATAATGGTGAGACTTAATCAGCAGAGGATGACATCTACAAATAAAGAACTGATTATAGTTTACTGATCCATAGTTATCTGTGATGTAAAAGAGAATGGGTAAATAAAGTTGAAAAGCATAGCTTCAAGTGGAAACACACAATTGAATGGAGTCTTCCCAACTCAAGTTAACAAGTTCCTCTGATTCAAATGCATTTAATTTTAGGGTATATCATCTCAGTTTTACCCATACAATTGTGTCAAAGGGTCAATTTCAAGTTGAAATAGCCCAGAAAAGTACAACACCACAATTAAAGCACAAAGCAGAATTAGAGCCATGCTAAATACTACAATACTTCAACAAACACTCACAGATACTTTTTAGAGTCTATTTCCATCAGTGCAGCACCCAAATTTACATGACAATACATTAGCTTGTACATACAACATGCGCCACTGACGATAAATATCTTCGTCATCTTTCAGCTGATCTGTAATCACATGACCAATTTATTTTACTTCATTGCAGATATTCAGAGTATTACCTGCCAGTTTAAAATCAGGAAAAGCCATATTTTTATCTTCCTTGGTTCTACAGATCATGATAACACTTGTTGCATCGTTGTACTTTATGTCATGTTGTTCTGTACATAGAACACACATTAAGGAGCTGCTGAAGACTGGTTGAGCTCGTGCTAAGAATCACACAATCATCAGCGTACATAAGATGGTTCACCACTGTACTGCCAACCATACAGCCAGTTCTACATTAGTTTAACTGATTTGAGAGGTCATCAGATAAAAATTAAACTAAATAAGAGATAAAATGCTCCCCTGTCTGACTCCATTACTTGAAAAGGAGCAGACACACAGTTGTCCCATTTAACTCTCATGTTCTGATGAGCATACCAATAAGACAGGATTCTGACTAAATATTTAGGGACACCGACTTGACTCAATTTTTCAAATAATTTCCCATGATTCACATGATCAAATGCCTTAGAGGCATCTAAAAGCTATGGAAGAGTATAAGGGCCACTGAAAAAAAACAATTTTGAGACAATTTTTTTTTTCAATTGTGAGAAAAAAGTCAGAATTCTGAGATTAAAGTCAGAATTCTGAGAAAAAAGTCAGAATTCTGAGAAAAAAGTCAGAATTGTCTCAATTTTTTTTTTTTCAGTGGCCCTAATACTCTTCTGTAAAAAGAACATAAAAACAGATGAACTTTTTGTCTTATAGTTACTCAATAGTTCCTTTAGGACACATTGAAGCCAAATTGATTATCTGTTGAGACAATTAATTTATTGATCCTTTCCAGGAGAATTTGTTCAACAACTTTAGACAATATGCTAGCAAGAGCAATAGGTCTATAATCTGAGCAGCCCACTTTTCCTGCCTTATCTTTGACCACGGGAACCAGCAGCACTGTCATCGTAGAGTCTGGAAGAAAGCCATGAACTGAGAGGGCAAAGAAGCATAGAGCAAGAAGCGGAGCTAACCTTGAGCTTGCAATCTTAAGATGTTCAGTGGAGACAGAGTCCATACTTGTTGATTTATTCACTAAGTTTTTGATAGTTTGATAAACCTCATGGGGCCTCATCGTATCTACGCTTTCAACACTATCCACTTGATAGCATTCAGACAGGGCACAGTTAAATAGTTTACTATAATGCTGTTGCCAAAGCTCAACAATAGCATTTGCACCAGAGACTCCATCTACTGTACATGGTACGGACAGTTTGCAGTTATTAATCAATTTCAACTCTTTCCAGAAAGCTTTGCTATTGTTATATAAAAGTTTCTTGGCCATGGAGTCAGAATAAAAAGTACAAATGATCACATTATATTGATTTTAATGAGTAGTTTATACACAGTGATCTACATTCATGTCAGTACCGATAAACCACAAATGAATATGATTTAAAGAGTAAAGCACAGAAGCAGAATCTACTGTCTTATACTTAAGCAATAAGATTACAGTTTTTCTCTTTGATTTAAAATTATAGCTAAATTGTGAGCTGTGCTGGCTTGTAGATAGATAGCCTTTAAAAAGGCTGCAGTCGATTTAACAAACAAAAAAAATTTGCATATTAATTTGGCACTAAGAAGAACACAGTAAAAGCACACATTTTAAATCTTTCTGTCAGTTTAATTCTATTCACCGCACACTGTCAATTGTATTTAACTTACAGATCTGGTTCATTTTTTGGTTGCAGTGGATGCCATTATTACTACATACATGAATATAGACCATTGAGCACATAAACCATTCATCAGAATCTGTTTTATGTGAGCATGAGTGCTTTTTATTCAGAAAATCTCAAGTTTCCTCACATACTTGTACATGTACTTGTCTGCTTGTATCTGTGCTGTCCCAGACTAACCACTCTGATTAAAAGCTAAAAGCACTAACACGTCCGTCATACGAGACAGCTGGATTGCGCAATAAATGAGAAATTAAATATGCATCCTCCATGTTTTAGGCAACACACCTATCTTAAAGTTTTCCTCTGAGTTCTGAACATGTTTGATAGACAGTGATCTGATCCTATCAGCTGTGAGTCTCCTCAGTGATGCTGCAGACGGTCACACACGCTGTGCATGATGTTAACTACATTTTGAACAAACTCGTGGATGTATTTCAACATTTGGTTAAAGCTGTGTTTAAAAGACTTTAGTCAGACATGAATCATGTAGAATAAAAGATGATATAAAAGAGAGGAGGTTAAACTACTACTCGTGATGTAGCCTGGCCACACTCTTTACTGTATTTCTGTTGGAGTGTGAGCAGACTTGTCTGGAATAGTTCATGATTTCCTCATTGCGGGGGATCCTCAGCACATTGCTGGAGAAAAGCTCACATGCCTTGCTACCTATTCAACCTATTCAACTTTCTTAACTAATATCACAAGAAAACCAAAAGACCAACGCTTCCGTTTGTCCACCTTCAAAATAAAATCGTTAAATATCTTTTTCAAACAAGGAAAAACTGATATTTTCAGGGCAGCTGATTTTTCTTTTTTTCCCTTTACCTGACACACTAGATAGGCTGTTCCATGTATCCATTGCATGGATGTAATTCCTGCTGATCTGGGAAATCTCCCATAGGAAATGTTTGAGAAGGGCAGGACTTTTCAAGAATCCTCAGAAGATGACTGGCTGAACATTTTGCTTGTCACATTGATTACAGGCCAACTGGAGCAACAATGCAAGATGAGCTGTTAGATGTGCAGCTCCAGTTCTACCCTGAGCTCTTCAAGCTAACGCTGCTGTAAATATGAACAGTGGAGCATGTCGGCAGCTAATCCTCATGACAAAGCCAGTCAGTGAAGAGTGCAAAAACACATCTCAAGAGAAGCTTCTAGTGTGGATCTTTGCTTGTGTTTTACTTAAGAAATGTGGCCTAGCTGTGATAAGACTGCTGCCATGCTATGGCTACATCCAAGCTAAGTGCTACACTGGCAGCAGCCATTGTATATACCGGCTTATAGTAGAGCTAAACCCTGCCTGGGAGTATCACAAACTTGTACGAAAGCAGGTCAGCAGAGGAGTGAAAACATTTTTTCTGTCATGAAGCACTTTCAATGCTGCCCTTTTCTCTTCTTGTTATAAAGAAATTTGGTCTAGTACTGATGAAAGTGTCTCTACACGCTTAGCCACGTCCAAGCTATCAGCCTGTCCTCAAATGTTGCTAGCTTCTATGCTAACGTGTGGTGTGTACTCCTCAGACCAGGCAGTTTGTTTTAATGGTGATCTTGTCAGTGTTTGCTAGCTGTTTATTGTAGCACCTCTGGCAGGTTCAGTAAGTCTGTTGGATCAGTGTATGCTCTGTGGGTAAAGAAGCTCCATGGAGACATCAGTAGCCTGTTCACCACACATTGTGATCTCTGATCAACAGTGATCACTCACAGCAGCCATTATATATACCCGCTTTGCTTTGGTTGAAACACAATTGCCAATAAATAATCAAAAACCTACAGCTGTTTTGACTTGAAGTAGATTTGTATTTTATTTGCAAAATAGATGATGGTCAAAACAGAGCATGAGACCCACCTTAAGGATTGTGTAGAAGATAGAGGGAGTCATGCTGTAGCATTTTTAATGTAGCCTAAATCATGCCCTATATAAAATAATACCACTGTAAAGAAAAAAAAATGTAAGGGTCATAGGGTTTCACATCTAGTAAAGCTTTCTACTGCAGCAGTTGCAGGCACTCTTGTATATTTTTAATCTGGTGTTCAGGAAGCATCAGTGTGCGTACGTTTGACTCTTTTGGCCTTATGCTTTAAAACTGTGAAGGCATCTTATGAATGTGAGTGTTGCTTTTGAAAACAGGAAATGAAACAAGAGCAGATGAGCGTCTCTTGCATCACAGTGGGCTGCTGTGAGGACCCGCTGATCATTGATGAGGGTCCCTCCACAGATGTGCCGTGCAGCTGAACCAAATCTGAAGTGCATGCTGGCCTGCAACGACCCAGCTGAGGCGGTCACACCACCCACTATCTTTGTGTTCAGAGGAGCCAAACCCCAGTCTGACAGCGAATAGACACACATATGAGGCAAATACATGCTTTCATTTGGAGGTAAATGTAGGAGCATTCATATGGCTGGTTGTAATGAAATTAGGCTGTACTTTCCCTGAGCCTTTGACCCTGTAGAAAAGAGGGAAAAAAACAGTTAGTTCTATCTGTTCAGGTCAATGTAAGTGTCTTTGAATGCTGAACAACTTAAATGTCTGATGGATTTGAGAGTTGTACACATAAACGACCACAAGGTGGTGCTAGAGCTGAAGCAGTTTCCTACAACTCCTTTTAATTGATAGCACTATGTATGCAGATACTACTGCGTAAAAAACTTTGTATAATCATCTTTAATAGAATGTCTTATACAGTCCATTACTCAGATTTAATGAGTGGTAAAAGGCACTGACATTTCACAGCCAGGAGACTTTCAATCAAAGCAATAATAACCCATCTCTCAATACACCTTGTTCTGTGTATGGGACTCCTTTTCATAAAAAAAAACTTTAGTGCAAACATTTTTTCTTTTTTAACTGTAACCCCCTTTTTCATTTAAACTTCAGCCCTTTTCTTTTTACTGTTGCGTTTTCTTGTAATTGTTTGTGTAACTATGATTCTTCATTCAACATAAACAACAATGACTGGCATCATTTTGTCATTGTTCTGGGAACAGGTGTGTTTATGGGTGGCAATTTCACAACACTAATTTGTTGAAAGACAGAGAGGAATTTAACCCAGCCTTGCCCAGAGGATGCTGAAGAATCAATGCTCTCATAGCTGCAAATGGGTGTACAAAATAATTGTTAACCCCACATATATACTACATACTGTATTTTTCTGTTCATTTAAGGCACTGAATACTTCAAACATTAAATAATGTGAAAAACACTTCTCTTTTTATATCAGAATATTGAAAGATGATCCACAGCTGCCCTGGCGCATCTCCGTCAAAAGCTATAGGTTACATATTTCAGATTTAAACAAGTCCTCTTGCTCTGTATGGGCTCTCTGTGGAACGGTTCACTGTTAACAGGAGTGAGGGAGAGGATGTTTTCTCCACAGGAGGAAGCTGCATAGTGTGATCACAGAGTTGCATTTAAAACTACGGCAGCAAAGAGGATTAGACCGTGTTTGGTCTGGAGCTTAGCACAGCTGATAAGACAGCCTGAGGCCAGAGTTAGCTGGATAATCACATCACATATCTTCACACGACCTAAAACTCCTTTTCCAGAACTGATGCCAGAATCCAGAATCACCTGGTTTAATTTGAAACAGGTTTGTTCCATCTGTTTTAAATGTTTTACATACTTTCAACGTGTTTAAATTTGCTACACGTTTATCTCAATGTAAGGCTTTTTGCTGTTGCCAGTGGTTTGCCCTTGTTGGCCATGAAAGTCATGACCTCTACCATTGAAAGTGCTTTTTTTAGTCCTCTGGAGGAGTCGTGGGACTAACTGAATGAAACACCGACCAAGAGGGATTCCCACTCGACCACCTCAGCGGAGTTTTGGCTTTTTGCTGCCCATCGGTCAGGACGGTTGACTTGTGAAGGCAAATAGTAAGAAATACATATGAAATACATTTTAATTCAATAAAATAATGAATAAAAATAAAAATATGGGACCACATATCAAAACCTTAACTCTGTAATCACAAAGAAGGGTAAAACCAAACATATAAAGTGGTAACTCAGCATAAAAAGCTAACCCCTCTCCGGTCAGGACTCCACATATGACGAGGATCCATACAGCCCACGGTGCCATGCTCTCTGCCACTCAGTAGACACTCACAGAAACTGTAATATCACCTCTGGCTTTTTCCTCAGCCACGCGCTCAAATGTACAGCATCCACTCCTTCTAAAACCTGTTTTGTTAGATACCTCAGGCATGCTTTCATCAACTCTATCAAGGATGACGATGTGATACCACTATACATAAAATAATAAACTACATTATAAAATATTTCTTTATCTGGGGACAAATATATTGATGTGGCTCCCCTATATTGAATTTTTTGTTGTTTTAAATGAATGACATGAAGAATGAATAGAGAATGTGTGTGCATTCCTTCAAAGGCTCAAAACAAGAAGAGAACAATAGTTGAACAGCTGTCATTACATGCTCTTTAAAACTCAAACAGGTCCTGCTGTGCCCTAGTCTTCTGTAATTTGAGTTTGTATGAATGGAAAAAAAAACAAAACAGATCCAGGCGATTGATACCTATGACCTGCCTAGTAATCAGACACACACTGGCATAATATCCTGGCTATTAGAAGAGATGAAAGCCACTGATACCAAGATAAGGAAACTCCTTATAATTTATACATTGCTGAATATTTATTTTCTATATAATTCTATAGACATATGCCTAGATTCCCCTACACTAGAAATGTAAATAAAGCTGTACGTATGCTGTTGAGGTTATAACCACTCAAACAAAGTGATAAGTAACCACATTAAGCATGATGTTGATCAGCAAAGAGGAACAAAAGGTTAGCAGAGCTTGCTACTAAGCATTCCAGCCCCACAGCATTTACCTGCTGACACTGTAATCCTGTGCTGGATAGACTGTTTTTAGAGTGTTTTCTTGGCTTTAGACGAGTTAAAAGCACATTTAGTCAGATAATGAAATAGTCTGTGGTGGATTGTTGTTTTTGATGTGGGACACATTTGCACCATGAGTGAAGTTATCAGCTGAGTACAAGTTGTCACCTGTGACTTTAGGTGATCCTTAAGGTTGCGTTGTGCATAACTATTCTTTACCTTGCTATGAGATTGACTGGGCTTTGCACAGTTGTTCAATAAATCAGATTGAACCAATACAGCATAAAGCTCTGCAGCAGCTGGAAAATTCTGTTCTGTAACCCAAAGAAAAACCATACCCCTGTCATAAAACAGACTATGGATTGTATTCAGCTATGTATTTCACAAAGATACACAAGTGAGGACATCAATAACAATGAGCTTTACACTGAAGGGTCAAGGTGGTCAGAGTCTGGAGAAGAATTATTCTTTTGGCGGTATTTCAATCATGTTGAGTGTTGTCTCAATTTAGCCACACACACACACACACAAAAAAACATATCATTAAGTTCTTCTTGTCAAAATGTTTGTTTACAGAATTAGCACGGTAGCATCACCTTGGGCTGAAACTATGAAATACAATATAGTCAAGCTCCATGTTCAAATGTGGGACATTTTTCATTTTATTTTTAGGATTTTGCTGCAGGCCAATCAAAATTTGGACCATGGGTTGCATTTGGGCCCCGTGCCATAGTTTGGACACCCCTGCTCTAAATGAACTGCTGCAAGAGCTAGAAGAGCATGTCTACCCAACATCCTTTAATGACACTTTATTAAGTTTTGTCCTTTGGTGAGGCACTCTGGAGGGCAATTTATCATGTTTTTCCACTGGAAGAGTACCTCAGAAGGCACTTTACCACATCTTATCCACTGTAAGAGCACAATTTGGGCGCTTTGTCATTTTGTGTCCTCTTATATGGCACCATGGTCGACACTTTATTAGGTTTGTCCACTGGAAGGACAGCCCAGAAGAAGGTAACCTGAAGTTATGATTAAAGTAAACACTACAATAGTCTTCTCCTCTTAAATGTATTAAAGGTAAGGTATCAGTGGAGGTAAGTAATAAGTGGTTTGAGCAGTTAAACCAAAAGATAAAGCTTTAAAAGAGATTGTTTTTGTTGTCAGCCGTCGGGGTTAGGGTGCGGCAAGCAAAGGTCGGGGAAGGTGAAGTTTTCAGGAAATTAAAAAAGTGTCTGGTGACTCAAAGTTTGATCCAGGCAAGGTGTGTTTAATGTTTGTGTGTGTTTTATTAAGTAGATCTTTTGTTAGCCTCTGTGATTCTCTGCTTTACTGCTCTTACTTGGCTTGGGTAAGTTAATTCTCAGATTAACTCAGATTAACTTGCATACAAAATCTCTGACTTGGAGATACTGGAAGAAATGTGATTGAGGAATGTTGGATTTAGTTTGCAGCTGAAGAAAAGAGGCAGACTTGCTGTCTATATGAAATTCTCCAATATAGCAAAGTCCCCTCTATCTCATTCCAAAAACACTCCATCCATCCACCCTGGTTTGAAAGAAATGATTGTGCTTTAGTGAAAACAAGAGCTAAAAGAGAGGTGTTCTGAAACAGATATAACTTTAATTTTTAATAACCAGAATGAGGAGCTGGCAGGCCAGTCATGTTTAGGGAAGCACAAAAGTAAGAGCCCCTGCATTTGCAGCCCAATAGTAATGCTTAAATATAGGAAGGCTGAAGCCACCACTGTTCAAGTCTGTAGGTGAAAACATAAAATTTGAGGGGTTTATTTGCCCAAAAAAAGGGTAATCAAATGAAGATGTTTAAAGAAAGACAACATTAACATTAATTGCATTGATGTGGCCAATCATAGAGAAGGGAAGCAGCTTTCAGTCTCTAATATTAACTTTCAATCTTTCTATCATGTCTAAGAAATTAGTTTCAGTAAAATTTTAGGATTTCTGGGAATTTATAGTCCAAGATAAGTTATGTGAGAAGTAAGTAATTTAAATTGAAAAGATTTTAACAAAACGAGGCTCAAATTATCTATTAGAGGCATGAATTCACTTCTGCTCCAGTTGATTGTGTATCCTGAAAGTGTACTGAATGAATGGATGAAGCTTAGAAGGTTTGGAACAGAAAACTGTAGGGTTAAAAAGACAGGTTAATAAATCAATCATCAGTATACAAATTAAAAAGAAACTCAACATTTTGAAATTTGACACCATGAATACCTGGGTGACTCCTTATTTCTGTTGCAAGAGGCTAAAGCTATGTCAAAAAGGAGGGGAGAAAGGGGGTCACCCTGCCTTACACCTCACCGCAAGTTAAAGGGCTGAGATTTGTCCAGATTAATGAGAAATGAAAAGATAGAATAGATTGTTTTAAGATTTATTTTGGGGGTTTTTTTAAGCCTTTTTTGACAGAGAAGGACAGTGGACAGAATCAGAAACAGGGACCACGTACATGGGGCGCGCCTTAAACTACACCATCATCTGCACCCCAATAGATTATTTTAACCCACTAGATAAAGTTCTCCCCAAACCCAAATTGTTTCAATTCCTTAAACATGAAAGGCCATTCAGTTTGATTAAATGCCGTATGAGCATCAAGGGCTATGAAAGTAGCCTGCATATGCTTATCATACGATACAAGAACTTTATTTATTCCTGAAGGGAAATTCAATAATCATGGTTTGAGTACCGCGTATTTAGAAGTATTTAGACAGCTTTACTAAATGAAAATCTTCTAGGGATCACTTCGAGCAGGTTTTGATACAAAGCAGAATTCCTTGAGCCTTCTAAAGACCCCTGCCTGACCTTCAGTTGAGACTTGGGTGTCCATCAGCAGGGTGTCCATCCCATCTGGGGTGACAAAAATGTAATAGAAATCTGAAAACTAACACATTGTGATATATCAAATATCTTCCTTTAATGCCATGCAGCATGGAGAGAAGACCAGAAGTGTTCTCTCTCTTCATTCACCACTCCCACTTTTTATACAAATGGTCAATCCCAAAATACATCTGTGCTTGTTTCTTTTTTTCCCTTACAACATCACACAAACAGTCATTCCCTCATAAGGTCTGTTTTTCTTGCTTCCTTATGTTCCTTAACAACAGACGCTGCAAACACATTCCATGAAGAGCTCACCTAAGTAACATTGTGAAATCCCAGTGGAGAACCCCTTACCCCCAAGAAAAAATGCTCAAATTCCCATACACTCCTCTTTTCATTAGGATACATACATATTTTATGCTTTAATATAGCAGCTGGTCAGTTTACTAGGCTTTGGTGGCATATAGGTGGCAGTTTTACCTCATAAAAAGGCACAAACTTCATCTTTATTAAGTCAATAACATGCTTTTATTTGCTTTGTTCAACAGAGTTGTAAAAAAACGTCCCAAGGAGTAATGCGACAAGTTTCCTTAATCAGAAATTATTTGATGCAAACCAAAAATGTGTTCTTTTAATTCCTTTTAATAGAACACTTCTCAACTTGTTTGTAGCCTTTAACTGTTCAGTCCAACAGTGAAAGACTTGAAGGTGTGTTTGATCAACATAGCGCAGCTCTAGAAGGTTCAGTAGATCTCCCTTAAAACTTTTTGGTGCCCTACAAGCAGGACTTCTCCAACTGAGTCAGTAACTTCACTCATGGTGCAAAAATATCAAATGCCTAAAGGCATTCTGGGAGACTCTACAAATTCAGCAAACATCCAGTCGAGCTCATAGTTCAGTGTTAAAGAACAACTTGCAGTACACTGCAAGTACACTTATGTCTGTGGGTTGAAAATTGAAGGACTCTTTAAGTTTAAATCATACAGCCCTGACAGCAGGAAGCAGCTATCCTGACACGCCAGTTCAACTGAATACATTTCACAATCATCAAGGATTGCACCCATAGAGAGCATTTGGGAAGGGCAGGACTTTGCAAAAAATCTTCAGAAGGTGATTGGAGGAACAATTTGTCCATCACATTAGTGATAGGCCAATCAGAGCGACAAATGACAAACATAACGCTCTAGTTTTGTGCAGGCCACCACTACCTTAGGTCGTAAATGGCAGAGCTTCATGTAAAATTGATTCCAAAGCTGCTTGGGAGACGTGCAAAGACAACTTCTGTGCCAAGACAAGCTTTCAGTGTGACTCTTTGTGCTTGTTTAAAAAAAAATGTAGGCCATTTTCGATTAAACCCCTGCTTTTCTACAGCAACCCTAAGCTAATGGCTACTACAACAGCAGCCTCTGGATACACTGGAAAACCATAACCATTGTGATCACAAAGCCATGCCAAACAGAGCTGAAGATGAGTGAAAATATCTTATCTGTCACAGAAAGCTTTCAGTGTTGCCATTAGCATTGGTTTCAAAAAAATGTGCAGCTGTGGCTAATTCCCAGCCAGTCACTCCACTAGCAGCCATTGTGTACAAGCATTCACACAAGACGTAACCCTTTCCCCATTACTATCACATAATCAAGCTGAAGCAGGTCGGCAGAGGAGCAAAAACACCTTTCCCCACATGAAAAGCTTTTAGGATTGTTTTCATTATTTCATACAGAAACGTGGTCCAGTTCTAGTAAAACGAGGGCAGTGCTAAAGCCATATCCGAGGTAATCACCGCAGTGGAGGCAGCCATTACTGACAGCTTTCTGTGCAACGAAACCCAACCCATAGCACAACTCTGTATGGTAGGGCTCTGAAAGTATAGTCAGTCAGTCAGTCAGTCAGTCAGTCACATACAAACCAATGTGGAGGGCTGAGTTGGTCAAACCAAAGAAAAACAATATTCCTTCTATTCAAAATATTCTTCAGGTATATATTTTGTCGGGACAGATTGCTGTTCTGTTACTTGTTAATGCTCTTTTTGGAAGTTAACTGTTATAAGAGAGGACTTTTATTTGAAATTGAATTTGTTTTTTATTTATAGGAAAGAAATTCGTCAATTGAAACTACAGCTTAGACCTGGTTACGTGTCAAACCATTAACTTTTAGGTGGCTTAATTGGGTGAAGAGTTCAGTTTGGTGAACCCATTGTGACTAATGCAGCTATACAACATCTATTATTCATCCTATTGTTAATTGCTTTTGGTTTCAATTGTAAAATACAATATAGTGCAACTCATTCAAAACAATCGATATATATCTTGATGTCCATATTTGATTAAGAGAATCAATAAAATCAGCAAATGAAACACTAATAATAATAGGGATGCAGAAAGAGAATGATTCTAGTGATCCAAAGCTACAGTGCATTGACAGTGAAATTATGATAAATTATTTAAATGAAGTAAAAAACAGCAGAATAAGGAGACATGGAGGAGTTCATAACAATGCTACCGAGCTAAAATATACAGCTGGAACAATGTTGCCATGATAACCATCACTATCTCATCTGTGACTGTTGATGCCCCAGATGTTGTTGAAGGTGTTGTTGTAAATGTAGAAGTTCGACACACAAAGCTGCTGTCTGGGTCGGTGCCACTAGAGGTGAATGTCACAAAGCCTACATTCGCCCCGGCCACTTGATCCAAGATCCATGTCTGGAACTCAGAAACTCGAGCATAAACCTCGGGAAAACCAGGCAGTGCACAAGGTACTCCAAAACTAGATATGCCTGCTTGGACCCACGTTGAGTTTTGTTGGCACTGCAAAGGTCCACCAGAGTCGCCCTAAAGCAGGAGAGACAGAAAACAAACAGTTGTCAGAGACATTTCTGTTTTCAGGCTGTCTGTCCATCCATCCATTATTACACCTGTTTGTCCAAGCCATTTCTTTATGAATGTGAAATCTGTGAGGAGTAAAAAAAAAAAAAGACTAAAATGAGATTAGACCTAGTCAACATTTTAATTTAAAAACCTAAAACTAACACTGAATTTTGAAAAGCTGCCAAAATTTACACTAGACTCATGCACTTTCTCTTACTGCTTCAGATACATCTCGGATGTTTCCAGAATTTCCCCTCTGGGGATCAATAAAGTATTATCCTCTTATCTTAGACACTGTAATAAAGCTCACTGTGGTAAAAGACTCTCCTTATATGCTACTTTGCACTCACCAGTCTACTAACTGTAACTTAAATCACTGCGGTTTAATGCCTTACCTCACATGCAAATTTGCACTAATTAATCTGTTCACTGTACTAATACTAATCTAATCTATTTACTGTAACTCAAATGCTGTAAGAAGACTCTCTGTGGTAAAATAATTATGATTTACTTTGTACTAATTTAATCTATTTACCATACTAAATTGCTGAGAGTAATCAATCTATTCATTGTAACTCTAATCTACCTCTTGTAAATCTGCCCATACCTTTGCATGTTTTATACTCTTGTCAAGTCCAGTTAGCATCCTTTCACCCTTTGCACATCTTGCAACCTTACTATCAATGCACACATACTTGTATATACCAGAAATAATACCTTCAAGAGCTTGTACATATTTATACCTTAAATCTTTACACTTTTAAGTTTATCTACTTTTGGTATCTAATGCTGTATTACACTGAGAGCAAAGCTACCAAATGTGAAAGTCATTAGGCTTCAAGGCCATCCCTTAAATGACACTTAAACAAACCCCAGCCCAGCTCTATCTCTGGACCCCTACTGAACTTTTACTGTCTTTTACTGTACTTGTTTTTGAAATGGTGACTTATTTATCTTTTTACCTCGGGATAACAATGCTTGTTTTACAGCAATAACATCTAAATATTATTTGACATCATGGGGTTACCAATGTTGTTGTTGCATGATATTGAGATAAATAAGACACGATTCTGAGTGACTTGTCACCTGGGATATGTCTATCCACTTAGGGCTTTACTCTATCTCATGTATGAATGTGCCCCTTTTTCTTTTTCATTAAGACTGTCTGATGTTTTTCATACTAGATTTACTGTAACATTTTGTTGTACCTGACATGTTCCTTTACCCGCCTCCCCAGCACAAATCATTTGCTCTGTGATGTTTGCTTCAGGCTCTGGCATGTAGCTGCAGGTGCATTGATTATTTCCAACGACTGGAATCTGGACCTCCTGTAGTGAATCAAACGCCACTAGGGGCTCTGTGGGACAAAAGTATGAAACATGACACCTTTTAATTGATCAAACATCAGGCATTTGCTCCAGAATAAATAAATTTGCAGTAAGTAAATCTCTCTGGTTTAATCTTTTAATCAAACTTGCGTTTATTAAGTTTTCTGCGGCAAACCCATGATAACAGGATAGTTCAAACTGACTTAGTGCCTGGAAATATCTGTGCTATATGGAAAATGCAAGGATCTGTGCCAATGATGAAAAAGCTCACTGGAGAATATTTAAAAGGCATTTTTACTGTACAATAAAAACATTCTCATAAAGGCAATCCATTTGATTTCTATTAACATTTCTGCATCTGAACACAATACATTACCCTACTGATGAGCAATGACAATGATAGTTTTTGTTTCACTAAGTCTGAATGCTAACTCTGAGCTGTCAAACACAACCTGATACTCACCATCTCTCCCAAGTCGGCCCCAGCCAGTGGCCCAGCAGGAGCTGTTAGTGTGGATTTGGCTGGAGTTACTGGCCAGGCAGATGGGTCTGATGAAGTCCGTGAAATTAACAGGACTGCTCAGCTTCATGAGAGCAATGTCATTGTTGAACAAGGTGTCGTTGTAGTCTGGATGAACAATGATCTGGGACACAGAGCGGCTAACCTCATTATTGTTAGGGCCACTCTGAGTCTCTCTTCCCATGTAGAGAGTCCAAAAACTGGTCACATTTCTGGATACAGAGAGAACATGTTACTACTAAATCAGTCACTGGATGCACTACAGTCAACACCTGTGGAGGTGAAGACATAGAGAGGCAGAAGATGAAACTGTGTTGATCAGATAATAGAGAAGATGTACCAAGAGGTATCAAGTGTTTATGTGACTGACTATATAAAACCTGCTATTTACATGGTAGTATTATGGCCATATATCTAAAACTTTTTTGTCTTTTCTTTTTTCTTCAAGTGGAGCAAGAGCTAAGAGGAAGGCAGAGAAGGAATATATAAAGGAATATATCAGATAGTACCAATCTTTAATTCAATTTTTAAATTCTGTTATGCTATTTACCTTTGGAAATTTTTAAACATATGTAATAGGGTTACAGGTCAACACTTTAAAATCCTATAAACTGTTTTAATAGACAAATAAGTTCTCCCAATAAAATATGTGCATATACTTGGATTAAAATCAGTGAATATAGCATATGTAAAGCAGGAAAGAATCTCACAGGGAAAATGCCCTAGGACCCCCTTATTGGGCTAAGCCGTAATGTTGGCAACACTTCCATTTACCCACCTTCAAAATATAATAGCTAAATGTCTTTTTTCAAACAAGGAAAAAATGAAATGTACAGGGCAGTTGATTTTTCATTTTATTGTTTTTGCTTTAACTATTGATTGTGGCCTACTGGGCATAGTGTTGGGACTACGCGACCCTAACCCGACACACTAGATAGGTTGTGTCATATACCTATTGCATGCATATCAGATTGATCTGGAAAACCTCCTAAGTGTGTGGGATGGGCGGGACTTTTCAAAAATCCTCAAAGGTGACTGGCCAAACATTCTGTCTGTCACATTAATTACAGACCAATTGGAGCAACAATACAAGATGAGATAGTAGATGTGCATGTCCGGCTTTTGGCCAGACATTTTAATGCCTTATCTGGCATCTGGTGCAGCCTCAAGCTGGATGCTTATTTGTTCTCCTTTTGGAGTAAATTCACCGGTTATTCTGCAACTTCTCATGTCAAACGTCAACTTCTACCATTGTTTAGTTTGTGAACTTATGATAAAACTCAGTTAAGTTCCTACGCTGGTTCTGATCAGGAATTAATTGATGTTGTCAAACTTTCTTGCACAGATCAGCCGTTTTAAAATCATTATATTTGAAGGTGATTTAACAAAAGATGATAACACTGAAGCAGAAACTTTAAAAAGGCCATAGAGAGGAAGAGAAAGAAGAACAACAGATAAGCTGCTGTGTGTGAGGGAAGGGGAGGTGTGCAGGGTTGAGTGTGGGGGGTATAAGGGGGGGGCAAGATCAGTCGGTTTATATTATTTTAATTTTTAGGAGAAGACATAAAACAGATTGCTAATAAATTGGGACTAAAGTTATGATGCAAATGATCAACCCATAGTGACCAATTGCTTTTAGGCAGGCAAAAATTTGGTCTAGTTCTGTTGAAAGTGTCACCAAAGCCTACTCTAAACTACATCCAAGCTAAACGCTACAACGGTGAAAGCTATTGCTATCAGCTTCCTCCTTGTTCTCCTCAAATGTTGCTAGCTTCTATGCTAACCTGTGATGTGCACTCTAAAAACCAGACTGCTTGTTTCATCTTGTCAGTGTGTGCTAGCTGTTTATTGTAGCACCTTTGGCAGGTTCAGTAAGTCTGTTGGATCAGCGTATGCTCTGTGAGTAAAGTAGCTCCATGGGAGACATTGGTAGCCCATTCTTTTCACCAGTGCATGGATATGATGGATGAATCACTGAAGTCATTTAAATCACAATGATTCATTAAAAACCAACAGCTGTTTTTGACTTGAAGTAGATATGTATTATATTTTCAAAATGGCTGAACTCACAAAGCAAAAATGAACACAGACGATGGTGAAACCAGAACAAAAGACCAACCTGCACATTAAGGATTGTGTAGAAGATAGAGGGAGTCATGCTGTAGCATTTTTAATGTAGCCTAAATCATGCTCAATATAAAATAATACCACTGTAAAGAAAAAAAATGTAAGGGTCATAGGGTTTCACATCTAGTAAAGCTTTCTACTGCAGCAGTTGCAGGCACTCATGTATATTTTAATCTGGTGTTCAGGAAGCATCAGTGTGCATACGTTTGACTCTTTTGGCCTTATGCTTTAAACCTGTGAAGGCGTCTTTTGACTGCAAGTGTTGCTTTTGAAAACCGGAAATGAAACAAGAGCAGATGAGCGTCTCTTACGTCAAGATGCAGTGGGCTGCTGTGAGGACCCACTGATCACTGATGAGGGTCCCTCCGCAGATGTGCCGTGTAGCTGGACCGATACTGAAGTGCATGCTGATCTGCCATGGCCACGACCCAGCTGAGGCATTCACACCACCCACTATCTTTGTGTTCAGAGGAGCTATACCACAGTCTGACAGAGAATAGACACACATATGAGGCAAATACATGCTTTCATTTGGAGGTAAATGTAGGCGCATTAACATGACTGGTTGTAATGAGATTTGGCTATACTTACCCTGAGCCTTTGACCCTGTAGAAAAGAGAAATACACAAGTTACTTCCATCTGTTTGGCTCAACATGTGTGTCTTTAAAGGGATACTTTAACATTTTGGCAAATTTGCCCATTGCCATTCTCCCTATAGTCTTAGTAATAGGTTCGTTACCTTTCGTTGTCCTTGCAAGCTATTTTTAGATCGGTGCTGCCGAGTTCGGACCTGCTGTGCCAACTCAATGGAGACAGAGGGTATTTTTGACTTTCCCTCATCAAACTCACCAAATACACAATCCAACAACTCCAAAACGCTCTCGTGGACAAGTCGTTACCTGCACATTCACCACGCTACGAAATAATAATGTATAATTATGTAACATTACGAAACATACGACACATCACGTGATGAACCATCTGAGCGACAAATGGCAAATTGCGCATGCTCTCGTCTTGTGCTGGCCACTGCTACCGTAGATCGTAAATGGCAGTGCTTCATGTAAAATTGATGCCAAGGCCGATTGTGAGACTTGAAAAAACAACTTCTGTGCCAAGACAAGCTTTCAGTGTGACTCTTTGGGCTTGTTTCATAAAGAAATGTAGGCCAGTTCTGATTACACTGCTGCTTTCCTACAGCTACAGCTGAGCTTACAGCTACACCAGAAACCATAACTGTCTAAACCGAGCGGGAGAAGAGCGCAGACATCATTTCTGTTATGTAAAGCTTTCGGTGTTGCTCTGTTTGCTTTAAAAATAAATTTTGTCCAGTTCTGACCAAAGTGCAGCTGTGGCTAATTCCGAGCTAATCACTTCATTAGCAGCCATTGAGTACAAGCATTCATACAAGAAGTTACCCTTTCCCCATAACTATCACATAATCGTGCTGAAGTAGATCAGCAGAAGAGTGAAAACACCTTTCCCAACATGGAAAGCTTTTAGGGTTGTTTTTATTCTTTATTTCATACAGAAACGTGGTCCAGTTCTAGTAAAACGGGGGCAGTGCTAAGGATATATCTGAGGTAATCACCACAGTGGAGGCAGCCATTATCGATGGCTTTCTGTTTCATTTAAAACAATAAAAACCCATCTCAGTCGCATATATCTTGTCTGGAAATGGGGGACTGTGTTTCATAAAAAGCTTTAGTCCATACATTTTTTAACAGTTAACCCCTGATTTCATGTTAACTCTAGCCATTTGCTTTAAACTATTAAATTTCCTTTGGATTATGTATGTAATCTTGTCTCTTCATTCAGGATAAACAACAATGACTTGCAGAATTTTGACAGTGTTCTGGGAACAGGTGTGTCTATGGGCAACAATTAACCATGCTATATTGTTGACAGAGAGGAATTTAACCCAGCCCTGCTAGGATGATTACTGGCAGGGTAGCAGAAGCTTTGATTCATTTACAAATTAGGTAAATTTGGTAAATATTTGCTTTTTAAATTTGTTTTCTTGTGTTTCTTGATGCTTTTAGACTACATTTCTTTTATAATGTTTCTCGTCAAGTACTGCAGGACACGCTTGATAAAAAGATTTTAATCTCAATTAGGTTTTTTTCCTGGTTAAATAAAGGTTAAAAGAATAAATAAAATAACCGATTGTTAAAATTACATAACATTTAGGTTAGCCAATAAGTAAAGCTGTAATTTAGTTGTGTTTAGTGTATTTACTTAAAAAGCGCAAAGAAAGGAATCTACGGAAGAGGGTAAGAGGCACTGACAAAAAAATTAAAACACTTTTTCAAAACAATTTCGTCACAAAAGTCAGGATTTCTAATATTAAAGTGAGAATCTGACTTTTTCCTCAGACGTCAGACTTTTTTTCTTTGACATTTTTCCCTGCCTGTGGCAGTCTCAATCCTCTGCCACAGAAAACTGCTAGAACAACACTTTGGAAATTCTAACTGAAAAAAATTTAGGTTTTGGTTGTTTTTATTTTAAATCTTTTTGTTTGAAGGAGAAAGTGTTGCTACTGAGTTTATCTGTCAGTCCTGCTAAGAAGGTGTTTCTGATGTGCTGGAAAGAGCAAAAACCTAGATTTCAAGAGAATTGAATTAATATTAGTTAGAAGTGGGGGATATTCTATAAAATATGATCAAATATATGAACCAAACTTTCAAACAGAATTTTTAAATGTACATACTGTATCTTCCTTATGCATGTTTGTGATAGATAGCCTCTTCACTGCTCAAACAAGTCTGCCTGTAAGGCCAGCCAACATAGGCTTTTATAAACAGTTCATTAACCCTATTCTAGCTTGATGCAATATAATAGTTACGAAAGATAAGATACAGTATGATCAGTATGCCACGACATGATGCAATCCAATGACAAACGTAGCAGGAACTACAGATTCAAAACCAAGAGCAAAAGTCAAAAGCAATAACTGAAAAACTACTGGAACAAATGCACTGCAGGAAAAAAACAGCAACATAACCACAGTAACATCAAATATGCTGCAAACACATAAACAACAAAGTAAAAAGAAAAAGTAGCAGCTGCATTAGAGAAACTCTCTCTAACAGGAGTGAGGGAGAAGATGTTTTACATTTACAGGTGAAAGCTGCATAGTGTGACCACCATAAAATCCTGGCAGAAAAAAGGGTTTGAGTCTATTTGGCCTGGAATTTGGCACAGCTGATGAGACAGCCTGAGGCAAGAGTTAGCTGGATAATCATCTCTGTCTAACCTGTCCCTCCCTCGCTGCTGTCTCCACATGACTTACAAAACCTTTGTCAGAACTGATGCCAGAATCCAGAATCATTTGGATCGATTTGAAGCAGGTTAGACACAGTTTTTCAAACTTTCTAACTCTCTACACTTGCTACACATTTATCTCAATGTAAGGCTTTTTGACGTTGCCAGTGGTTTGCCCTTGTTGGCCACAAAAGTCGTGTCTTCTACAGTTGAAAGTGCTTTTTTTAGTCCTCTGGAGGTGTCGTTGGACCAGCTGAATGAAACACCGACCAGAAGGAATTCCCACTCGACCACCTTGGTAGAGTTTTGGCTTTTTACTGCCCATCAGTCAGGACGGTTGACTTGTGAAGGCAAATAGTAAGAATTTAAGTGGATTGAGGGACTTCCTTATTTATCCTCTCTGTAGATCGCAAGTATCATATTTTATGAAATACATTTTAATTCAATAAAATAATGAATAAAGATAGAAATATGGGACCACATATCAAACCCTTAACTCTGTAATCACAAAGGAGGGTAAAACCAAACATATAAAGTGGTAACTCAGCATTAAAACTCACCCTGCCCGGTCAGGACTCCACATATGACGAGGATCCATACAGCCCACGGTGCCATGCTCTCTGCCACTCAGTAGACACTCGCAATAATTGTTATATCACCTCTGGCTTTTTCCTCAGCCACGCGCTCATATGTACAGCATCCACTCCTTCTAAAACCTGTTTTGTTAGATACCTCAGGCATGCTTTCATTAACTCTATTAAGGATGACGATGTGATACCACTATACATAAAATAATAAACTACATTATAAAATATGTTTTCATCTGGGGACAAATATATTGATGTGGCTCCCCTATATGTGACTTATTTGTTGTTTCAAATGAATGACATGAAGAATGAATAGAGAATGTGTGTGCATTCCTTCAAAGGCTCAAAACAAGAAGAGAACAATAGTTGAACAGCTGCCATTACATTCTTTTTAAAACTCAAACAGTTCCTGACGCTGCCCTTGTTGTCTGTAATTTAAGTTTAATGAGACATCTTCTATCCATTTTTAAAAATCCAAAATAAACAGTAACACTTGTTCAAGGTAACAGTATTCCCCATTAATAAGCTGCTTATCAACATGATAGTTAGGTTAGTAGGATACTAATTGCTTATTATTCATTATTAAGAGCTTTTTACTACCTCATTCTGCAACACCATAATCTAAGGTTTTCCTTTAACACCATCCTAATTACTGCTGATTAAAAGCAAATGAAAAAGCTGTTTTAAATTGTTCGTGATTTTAACATGAATATGAACTTTGAGTAAGTATGGTATTTTCTCATGAAACAAAGCTTAAAATTTATTTTCTTAGTAATGTCCAAATAACTTCTGATTTTGTTTGGGTGCATATTGTGAGTTTCAAAGTTTTAATCAGAAGTTATTTGGACATTACTAACAATAGAAATTGTATGTGTTGTTTCATGAGAAGAGACCATACTTATTCAGAGTAATTAAGGGAGAGCAACTATTCCTGTGGTAATACTTATAAGGGTCATACATAGTAAAGCATGTTATGATCGTTATCAATGTGAAAGAACATAATTTGCTTTTAATATGCAGTAATAAAGAGGTAAGAAATGGCCTATTAGCTATTAGTTATGGTTTTACAGACAGATCCTGCAGCTGATTTGTGGGCGCCGTCATCTTGAGCAGCCGCCATTCCTGCGGTGGAAGTGCTGTGTGTACTGCCATTTGCTGGCTGTGACAGCAGCAGAGGTGTTTGGAATAAAAACGTTACAGAATCACAACGGTGCTGCAATCGCAGGGATATGACTTCACTTATATTTTAGAGTTTAAAGATGTATTACCCATGTCTAATATCTATTTCAGTAATAGATTAAAAATGTGAGCTTAGGTCCAGAGTTCAAGCTAGGCTCTCATCTAGTCGCTGACTGACCTCCAGATTTCTACTGATACATCTAAAGGCACAACCAGCATTTAACAGCAATAAAACAGACAAAAACACAAACACTGTGATCCAGTATCATGTCTCACAAGAGTAAGGCGTGAGCCATATATTTCTGCACAAAACCCGAGCTGAGTCCAAAATAGCCGAAACAGAACCAAACCTTAGCCTGAGCTGTCCATCCTGTTACTACAGCCTGTCTTTTAACACAGATTACACATGACTGAGAAAAGTCCATCCATCCATTTTCTATACCACTTATCCCGAATGGGGTCACAGGGGGGCTGGAGCCTATCCTAGCTGTCAGTGGATTGCACCCTCTGGGTGGGGAATGAGTCTTTGCCCTAAGTGAAGGAGTCCAAGTATCTTGGGGTCTTGTTCATGAGTGAGGGAAAAAGGGAGCGTGAGACTGACAGGCTGATTGGCGTGGTACACCCTGGACTGGTCGCCAATCAATCGCAGGGCTGACACATAGAGACAGACAACCAGACACGCTCACATTCACACTTATGAGCATAACCTACTGAGCATGTCTTTGGTGGTGGGAGGAAGCTGGAGCACCTGGGGAGAACATGCACACTTCACACAGAAAGGCCCTGACTGGGAAGCAAACCAGGGACCTTCTTGCAGTGAGGCAACAGTGCCTCGCCGTGCAGCCCACTGAGAAAAGTCATTATTTCATTTATTTGTGTGCAAGTTAAATAGAAAACATCATAAAGTATGACCAGCTGTTTCTTGCATATGCTGTCTGTTGTATTACACAAACGAAACAACAGGCTTTACATAAGCTCCCAGTTAGCCCTTACCTCATTAGCCACCATTAGCAGCTAATAGCCAAATATCCTCCACAGAAAACAGCAGCAAATCATTGTACCAAACCGCTAACCAGCTGCAGAGTAATGTAAGATGCCATGCTAAAACTTTGCATTTTAAATAAACTTAAAGAGGTGATGATTCTCATCCTGACCACTTCACACTGAGCCGTGAACCGCCTGCTGGAGGACCCCCCCCCCAAGCCAATGAAGCCAACAGAACCACATCATCTGCAAAAAGCAGAGATGAAATTCTGAGGTGGATACCCTCCTGCCCCCGGCTGCGTCTTGAGATCCTGTCCACAAACAGAATCAGAGACAAGAGGCAAACTTAGCTGATGCGAACATGCACTGGAAATGTCCCCGACTTTGTGCTGATGATTGTGCTGTTACCATTATTTTCCCACTGCAATGTGAATTATATCCACAGTTGTACAGTAATTCAGATTCAACAACTAAAGCATAAAGCTCTGCAGCAAGTGAAGAATTCTGTTCTGTCCCCTAAAGAAAAACTATTCCCCTGTAATAAAACAGACTATACATTATATTCAGCCAAAGATACACATGAGGATATCAGTGAAAATGAGCATTAGAGCTGAATGGTCAGGGTGTGGAGAAAGATTTGTCTTTTGGCCATGTGTTTGATGATGTCATTGACCATGTATGGGTCAACTGGGGTGTCTGGAAATTGTCCTGTAATACCTGTTGATACGATGTCTCTGTTTACTTAGGCTACTTTTAAAGAAAAATGGTTTGTGTCAACAATAAGGCCTATGTAAAAATGCCCATGCGCTTTTCAGGTTCATTGTTTGGCAAAACTTTTGGGCTTGGGATTTTGTCATCACATTATAGAAAAGAGAGGGGTCTGGCTGAAAACCATGCTTTCTGACAGCCACCACCACAGATCGTTCATCCAAGACACCATATATCTCAGAAAAGGATGCACTTAAATTTGCCAGTACAGTGGTTTACCAGTATTGGATTACTTTTAAGAATTTAAATTTAGTCGAACAAAAAAGGACACAGATCTAATCTGGGATTATGTATAGACCTGTTTTCAAAGTAGTTACACAAAAGGTGGCTGGCTATAACTTTATCTTTAGCTAAAGCTAACATAGATATGCTAGCTACATAATTAATGCAACTACGTTAGTAAATATCGCTAACTTAGCTTCATGAGCTTTAGTGAACATTACATAAAGATGAAATAAACAATAAAAATGATACAGAAAAAAGCTGCAGTGCGTTGACAGTCACATTATGACAAATTACTTTAAATGTGGCACCAAAAAGTCAACCAAGGAAACATGGAGAGGTTCGTTATAATGCTACAGCGCTAAAATGTGCAGCTGGAATAATGTCGTAATGGTAACCACCGTCATCTCTTTCGTAATTGTTGAGGCCCTTGATGGTGAAGGTGTTGCTGAAGCTGTGGAAGGTGTTGAAGATGTTGCTGAAGGTGTTGTTAGAGTTGTTGAAGATGTTTTTGAAGGTGTTGTTGAAGCTGTAGAAGTTTGACACACATGGCTGCTGTCTGGGTCGGTGCCATTAGAGGTGAAAACCACAAAGCTTACATTCGCCCCGGCCACTTGATCCAAGATCCATGTCTGGAACTCAGAAACTCTGGCATAAACCTCAGGAAAACCAGGCAGTGCACAAGGTACTCCAAAACTAGATATGCCTGCTTGGACCCACCTTGGGTTTTGTCTGCACTGCAAAGGTCCACCAGAGTCGCCCTAAAGCAGGAGAGGCAAAACATTAAAAAAAAAAAAAGACCTCAAGAGTTAGTAGCTGGAGGTCATATGTTTTGATTATCTTTTCACCCCTCTAATATTACATCCGTCCATCAAGTCTATTCTCTTCATGAGATATCTCAAGAACACTTTGATTGATTACAAAATGTTTAATAAACCTGTCTTCTTATTGGAAAAAAAGCGTGTCCTCAATGAAAACATTCAAATGCAGCAAGTGTAGCTGACGAACCTCTGTTAGCTGCATAAGCTAAGTGTAAATATATATATATACACACACATATATATACAGTGCTTAACAAATTTATTAGACCACCTGTCACATTTGTCTCAAAGACCATCCAGCATCATGAAGTGCTTTAATGCGGACTCTTTCATTTTCAGTGAGAAATTAATCAAGCATAACATTCAACCACTGAAACTCATTTTTCTGTTCAGTAATGCAAGTGAATAACTATAATTTGACATATAAATCAAGAAATAATAATGTGCTTTACTATGTTTCCATTTTTTTTTTTTTGTAAATCAGTACATTTGAAAATTCATGGATAACAATAATAATTATGTTTTAGCATTAAAAATATCATTTGGGTTAAAGAGTTTCTACATATTGGTGTATTAACCATTGCAGAAACATAAAAAATTATTTTGGTAATTGCCAGTGCTGTTAATTTAGGACAGCTGTGGCATAAACCTTACTTTGGTTAGGGTTAGAGTGGTCTAAGAAGTTTGTTAAGCACTGTATATACAGTGCTTAACAAATTTATTTATTCCTGATCTGGCAAACTAGGGGATGGGGGGATGGGTCACACAGATAAGCATGTGTTAATCGTGCAACAACAACAAAAATAGTGGCGTCAAAAGTTACTTGACTTAACGCGATATTAACGTGTTAACTTAGACAGCCTTCATGGTTACATAAACAATCAAAAGGAAAACCTTGGTGTAAAAGGTAAAAGGCTGAAGTTAAAATTAAACTTGTTTCCTTTTTTTTTCCACAAATATACTTATATCTTTTAATCAAAATCCTCAGGACTGAACAACATTAATACCACTGAGATGGTTTATTATGGATTATTATAATTATCATCTCCATACTAACCCATCCCTCCATAATAAGCCATCTTTCTTTTATAACTCATCTTAGTGGCATATATCTTATTCAATATTGAGACCTCAAGTTAAAAAAAAAAAGCTTGAGTCCAAAAGTGATAAAAAGAGAAACAAATTTAATTTCAACCTCAGCCTTTTAACTTTTACTGTTAAATTTTCCTTTTGATGGTTAATGTAGCCATGTCTCTCTGTTCAAGATAAACTGGAAACTAGGACTGGCAGCATTTTGACAGTGTTCTGGGAACAGATGTGTTTTGTTGTTGGCATTTAAACACGTCATTTTTTTTCACAGACAGAGAGGTATTCTGCCCTGCCAGGACTATGCCAAAGAATCTTGCCAAACCTTGCCTTGTTGCATCTCTGTCAAGAGTCACATGTTACATAGTTCAGATTTAAACAGATGTAAAACAGTCATAGCCCGCAAGTTTACACCGCGTTCCACATTATTATGCAAATGATATTTTTCTCTGATTTTCCTAAATATTAATGCAAATGACAGTCAAAATATTTTTCAAGTCATCAGCCATTAGAGCATAATTCAAATGTTTTTGAACAAACTTCATAATGACAAAAATTATTTTTCAAAAAATAAAAACCTCAAAATGCACTGTTCCACATTATTAAGCGCAACAGCTTTTTAAAACATTTTATAGGTTGTAAAGAACTGAAAATGGTCATTTGTAGAAATTGCAGCATCAGGGGGTCATATTTACTGAAATCAAAGCTATTTCAATCAAAATGTTAACATGTTAACATAGGAGCCCTTCCTTGATATCACCTTCACTATTCTTGCATCCATTGAACTTGTGAGTTTTTGGAGAGTTTCTGCAAGAATTTTTTTTGCAGGATGTCAGAATATCCTCCCAGAGCTGCTGTTATGATGTGAACTGCCTCCCACCCTCATAGATCTTTAGCTTGAGGATGCTCCAAAGGTTCTCAGTAGGGTTGAGGTCAGGGGAGGATGGGGGCTACAGAAGGCACGATTCTCTTTTTGTACCATGGAAGAAAGTGGTCAGTCAGAAACTCTATATACTTTGCTGAGGTCATTTTCACACCTTCAGGGACCCTAAAGGGGCCTATCAGTTCTCTCCTCATGATTCCGACCCAAACATGACTCCGCCCCCTCCTTGTTGATGTCACAGCCTCATTGGGACATGGTGGCCATCCATCAACCATCCACTACTCCTCCATCTGGACCATCCAGGGTTGCACGGCACTCACCAGTCAACAAGACTGTTTGAAAATGAGTCTTCATGTATTTCTGGGCCCACTGCAACCATTTCTGCTTGTGAGTGTTGGTTAGGGGTGGCTGAATAGTAGGTTTATACACGACTGCAAGCCTCTGGAGGATCCTACACCTTGAAGTTGGTGGGACTCCAGAGGCAGCAGCAGCTTCAAATACTTGTTTGCTGCTTTGTAATGGCATTTTAGCAACTGCTCTCTTAATCTGATGAATTTGTCGATCAGAAACCTTCCTCATTATGTCTTTATCTGCACAAACCCGCCTGTGCTCTGAATCAGCCACAAATTTCTTCACAGTATGATGATCATGCTTAATTTTTCCTGAAATATCAAATGTTTTCATTCCTTGTCCAAGGCATTACACTATTTGACACTTTTCAGCAGCAGAGAGATCCTTTTTCTTTCCCATATTGCTGAAACCTGTGGCCTGCTTAATAATGTGGAACATATGGAAAAGTGCATTTTGAGGTTTTTATTTTTAAAGAAATAATAGTTATCATTATGAAGTTTGTTCAAAAACATTTGAATTACACTCTAACTGTTGATGACTTGAAAAATATTATGACTGTCATTTGCATTGATATTTAGAAAATCAGAGAAAACCGTTGTTTACATAATAATGTGGAACGCGGTGTAGATGTAATATTCAGTAATACTATGAAGACAGGGTGCATTTTTCATGAGGAGGCCTCAACAGAAACATTAATTTTGCAATGTATAAAAATCTCAAATGTAATCTCTTTCATTTCATCTTTTAAAAATTTCTTTAAATGAATGACTTAAAGACCCTGTAAAGTGAAAGCAGATCTGTATTTAGGTTTGTTGTATGACAGGTCACTGTGTAAGAAAACCCGAGGCCCTTGTCTGTGCAGTCTTCAACTCTCTCCAAGAACTTTTTGTGCATTCTGTGGGAGGTTGGGGACATGGAATCCACAGACATGGAGTGGTCTGTGTTCAAAGCCTCCTTTGGGATAGAAGCTATTAAGAGTTGCAGCTTGAAACTCTGGGTGAGGGAAGCTGTCAGGTTGAAGAAAGAGGCCTTTCAGGCATGGCTTGCCTATTCTCATGGTACCAGGTACCGGGTGGCTCAGGGGGCTGCTGCTTCAGCAGTTGCAGAAGCAAAAACCCAATAACAACAATAGTGTGTGTAATGCTGACTTTACGTTCCCACTAGTTACTTGTTTCCATAGAAAAATCCAATATATTATGATATGTATTTGGTTTATCTTTTTTATGTCCCATTGGTATTACTTTAAGATTTTATTGTACCTGACATATTCCCTTGCCCGCCACCCCAGCACAGATCATTTGTTCTGCAACATCGGCTCCTCGTACTGGTATGTAGTTGCAGATACACTGATTATTTCCAACTACAGGAATCTGGACTTCCTGTAGTGAATCAAATGCTTGGTTGGGCTCTGTGGGAGAAAAATATTAAGTCATGACACCTTGACAGGGTCAATGTTGCCAGTATGATGAAAAAGCTAACATGAGGTTGTTAAAAGCGTGTTTGATAAGCATAATAGTACTTAGTCTAGTCAATAAGTATTAAAATATTCAGATATGACCCAAACTACTAAGCATTGACAATGAAGACCACCTGGCTAACTGAGCCAAGTACCAGTCTGAAAGCTAACTCCATCTGAGTTTGATGCAACTTGATACTCACCATCCCTCCCAAGTCGGCCCCAGCCAGTGGCTCAGCAGGGGGGTGTCAGTGTTAAACTGGCTGGAGTTACCTGCCAGGCAGATGGGTCTGATGAAGTTAGTGAAACTAACAGGACTGCTCAGCTTTATGAGGGCAATGTCGTTTTGGAACTGGGGGTCGTTGAAGTTTGGATGAACAACAATCTGGGACACAGAGCGGCTCACCTCACTATCATTAGGGCCACTCTGAGTCTCTCTTCCCATGTAGAGAGTCCAAAAACTGGCCACAGTTCTGAATACAGAGAGAAATAAAGACATATTATTACTAAATCAGTCATTGTAGTGCCAACAGTGGAGGGTGAAAGGAAAATCCCAACCATCCTTGTTCCTTGTTTCAAAGTTTAAGAGAGGTCTTCTATGTTGTTATTCAGTGAATAAAATCTTTAGTAGGCTACCTGTTAGCATCACTGTACATTTTTCAACTTTTTTCACCATTTTTGGCAGTGTTCTTTCAAGTTTCAACCAGTGAAAGCCTCTTATGTTTGAAATTGTGAGGTGTGCAGATGATTGTCTCTTACGTCAAGATGCAGTGGGCTGCTGTGAGGACCCACTCGCTGTTAATGAGGGTCCCTCCACAGATGTGATGTTTAGTGGAACTGACCCCATAGTGAACGCTGACCTGTCATGGCCATGATCCAGCTGAGGCATTCACACCACCCACTATCCTTGTGTTTGGAGAAGGTACTCCACAGTCTGATAGAGCACAGACATGAATGTCAGGCAAATTCATGTATTTATAGATTCACATAGCTGATTGTAATGAAATAAGGCTGTACTTACCCTGAGCCTTTGACCCTGTAGAAAGAGAAAACACAAGTTACTTACATCTGTTCAGATCAATGCATGTCTTCAAAAGGCAAATAAATGAACTTTTAAATGGATTTAAGAATTGTTTGATCTAGTGTTGTAGTACTTGAGAATGGCCTTGGTCTTGAGACTGGTCTCGAGACCAGTTTTGAATGTCTTGGTCTTATCTCAGATTTCAGAGCATTTTTACTTGGTCTTTTCTTGGTCTCGGACTGCTCAGACTTGGGATTTTCCATCAAGACCGGTCAAGACCACAATGCCAACCAAACATAAACTTTACCCACGCATCACACATTAGTGAATTAACCTTCAAGATATCTATTTTGGAGATCACTGCCATCTGTTATGGCCCTGGGCCAAGACTGGTACTGGTTTTCTAAATCAGTCATAGCCAGGGCTTAAACTACACCGGCATCATTCCAGATTTCTTGTGCCAGATCAACAGGGACCAAAAACATAATAATAGCATACCAGGGGTGGAAAGTAACTAATTACATTTACTAAAACTACTGTAATTAAGTAGTTTTCTTGGGTACCTTTCTTGCCTCTGTTGACTACACAGTAGCACATATTGAGAGAGGTTTCCAGTCAATTGATCTAGGCTCCGCCCACCATGATTTAAATCTGGGGTGATGTGTGGGCAAAGTTTTCCATCATGCTCTTGGGCAGAGTTTAGATGTGTTTAGATGTTGCCTTGAGTACAGTCATCACTGCTGGGGTTCTTTTGGTATTGTTTCTGTAGGATTGTTGTTGTTTTTGATGTGAGACGCATTAGCACCATGAGTGAAGTAATCCTCCAACTTACAGTTTCCACCTGTGACTACAAAAGTCATGAACTTTTTCCACTTCTGTAACATAAACAGGTGGAATTTGTTGTGCTTGCAGTCTATCCTGCTTCCAGTTAGATATCACTGATAAATTGTATGCAAGTAAGCTCTGCCTATCCACTTTGTCTCAACTTCACCATCATTGTTGGCCAATCAGAGGCCAACAACAGGGGCGGGTCTTGGCACTGCTGGATGTGTTGGTTCTTGCAGTGCTAGCATGTTAGCTTGGCTGAAAATGGCAAATGTTGATTAAACCATGGTGAAAACGTCCTAATAGTTGATTAAGGACTTACATGAGAAAGATCCTGGATACTAGTAGAAGAAACTCTTCTGGACTAAAAAGCTGTTGTCCAAGCACTTCAACATAAAGGTACGTTTTTGGGGCAAAAGTTTTGACTGCCACTGCGTCATATAAATTAACACATAGGAACACACAGTAAGAAAAAGCCTAATTATTATGTTTGGATGAAAACAGTAATATTTGTTGAGAAAAAGAATAATATTATTAATGTTTAAAGAATAACTAAACCCGACACACCCACTCCCTTCTTCCTGCGGTCCCTTATCAGCCATGTCATTAAGTCTTTGCTGCTTTTGATATTTGATTATCAGCCATAATATCAAAGCCATGATTCAAGGTAGACCTACCATGAGCTACATAAGTGTTAAATGAGTTTTGCTGATGACAGTTGTTTGCCATTGTTGGCCACCATCATCATCTGTCTTTGTTGAGGGTACTTTCACTAATGCATACATTTTATTTCAATGAATAGGAAATAAACCGTAGAATAAGACTGACATAATAATGTAGTTTATTCATGACACATCTCTGAGTAGTAAATGGTATTTCATTACTCATAATTATTACTTATACATATGTACAGGTCTTGAAAATGCATTTCATAAAAAAAAAAAAAAACATGTTAGTAAAAGTCTGTATTGTAAAGGGAAAGGGTAAGTTGTTGTTTGTGTAAATTCATGTGTATTTTTTAAAAGGAAAAGTCACTGAATTAACCAATATCTGTTGAGCTTTTGTACTATACTCAGCTTGTCCAGGAGATGGTGCTCTACACACAGTGACAAGAAGTCTTAGTTCTGGCTAAGGCTAAAAAGGTTTGGAAACAATGAAAACGTCAGAACAAGCTAGCACAAGCAACTGTGTGACTTCCTGTCTTTGTTCTCAGGTTAGTAAACTGATTAAAGCATATAAAAAACAAGCGGCAACCTCTGGTCCTGAAAAATGAAGCCAATGTGTAAGTGCAAAAAATTGCAACACCACGAGCGTCCACTTGAGGCTTGCTGGACACATGTTAAACAGCTGCTTTTTACCCTAGAAATAAACTGGTTTAGAGCCTGGTTCAAAAAACCAAACGTGTCTCATTAGCTAGTGTGTCATGCTTCTGTCAACCGGAATGCTAGCTAGCAGGCTGACAGGAAGTTGAACTTGGTGGACGGCCCGTTAGGTTGGTCCAAATTTCAGTTGAAACCACGATTTCAAACAAAATCTTCAAAAGCTGTTTGAGTTTGCCTATTTTAAGCAGACGACTGACGTCACACAGGGTTTGTCCAATTCTTTCTACAGTCTATGATAAAAACACACTTAAAGGTACAAAGTACAAGCAGGTTAATTTCTAAACTATGTGGGAAATGTCTCAAGTGACTTGGTGATTGTAGAATGTTGCTAAATGTGAGTTTAAGATTATATTAGCCACCCGTTTTTTTTCAAGCTAATATGTTAGCTTGTAGCTTGTAGCTATATTGCAATGTAAACTCAAGTGCATAACTAGCTCGCTGTTCATTAATGTGATTAAATGAAGAGTAGAAGCTACAGTAAGTTGTTGCTAAGTGAATGAATGATGAGATGAAGTAGTAAATGTCAAATGGCTCCAGAATGTGATGTTAGGGATAAGTTTAGCGACAATTATTACTGAAAGGTGGTTAACAGTGTTGTAGCCTACATCGTATGCAATCCATTGATGATAGTAATTTTGATTATATGTAGTGATAAGTTAACAGGGAATTCACTGTCTGGAAGATTTTAATTTGTTTTGTGGTCTCCTAAGAAATACTTAACTAAACAGTGAGTTGATAGGGATTTTGCACTATACTGTTAAACAAAGGACTCGAGAACTAATTTATATATGAGAAAATTTACAATATTTAGGTTCTTGTTAATAAACAGAACAAGTTAACACAGGCAACTGTGTGACTTCCTGTCTTTGTTCTCAGCCGTTCTCAAGGTGCAGTCCTGAGGCAGGTAACACATACACAAATGATCAAATCCAGTCAAACTTCAACTCTGTAATTACAAAGAAATTAAAACAAACATTATGTGGTGTAAAAACTCACAATGCTCAGTCAGGACTCCACATATGATGAGTATCCATACAGTCCGCGGTGCCATTTCCTCAGTCTCAGTGAAACTTACAGTAATTTTAATATTGTCTCTGACTTTTTTGCTAAATGCTATCCACCCCCTCCTCAAAGCTGTTTGCATAGCTAACTCGAGCTGGCCTCCATCAGTTCTATCCAGAATGACCGTACAATGCCACACTACACATTTAATGATTAATTCTTCATCCGGGACAAAATATTTTGATGTGGCTGCCCTAAATGTGATGTTTGAAATAAATGACATTAAGAATGAATAAAGAATGAGCGTGCATGAGAGGACAAAAGTTGAACAGCTGTATTTGCCTTCCCTTTAAAACTTGCAATTTTTTTAATTCAAAGTTTACACAGTCTCCTGTTCAGCTGGGGATTCCTGTTCTTAACTGAGCAATGAAAGATCTCTGACTTCTAGTTTGGTTTGTTTGAACAAAGAATACAGTCACATGGAAAATATTCTTTTATTTGTGTGTTCAAATTTGGGTATTTAAACCATTTAAAACTGGACTCAACAAAACAGAGAAGCCCTACAGCCCATGGAAAATTCTGCACTTCCTTTTGAAAACTTTCTTTTTGATCCTTTTATTCAACATTTTTGGTGAAATTATTCCACAGGCTAATTTTTCACTTTTCCTCTTTATTGAACCTTGAAACCAGCCCAAGTTTCCCAAAGAAGGAGACACAAAAACAATTTAAAGCTCTGTTTAGTGGACAGTCTTGAATTGTGCTTAGTTTAAATACATTTTATACAATGCACCTTTACAGGGCTTTACAGTGCAACATGTGCTACAAGAAAATTGGTCTGTCCTGGAAGTTGTACACAAGTTTATTTCAGTCAGGACCACTTAGTCAAGAAACACATGATTTGCATTGTAAATATTTTCCTTTATTAGCAGTTATTAATTTGCACTTACTGCTGTTATTTGTATTTGGCAGTGTGGCTGTGTGTGGCTGTTCTGAGATCCCCCTGTCCTTCCACAAGCATTAGTGGAAAGCATCAAGCATTTACTGCAGCAGCAGCTTAACCAAGTGATCAGATTGGTGACTCCAATAATTATTTCTGATATTTTCCTCCATGTATTTGTAATAGATAATGGCCAGTCACCAAAATTCTGTGGTTGTTTAATCTTCATTTCCATATTTGCATCAGAGCTGCTTGTTAACCTATATTTAAGGTAGATTTAAACTATGGTTTGATTGAGAAAGCAATCCAAGTTCTCCAAAGCTACGCTGCATTGACAGTCACATTATGAAAAATCATTTTAGATGTGGTATGAATGAAGCAGCAGAATAAGGTGACATGGAGCAATGCATGACCATGCTACAGAGCCCAAATATGCAGCTGGAACAATGCCGCGATGATAACCAACATCATCTCATTTGTGATTGTTGAAGCCCCCGAGGTCGGACACACAAAGCTGCTGTCTGGATCGGTGCCATTGGAGGTGAAAGCCACAAAGCTTACATTGGCCCCAGCCACTTGATCCAAGATCCAAGTCTGGAACTCAGACACTCTGGCGTAAGCTTCGGGAAAACCAGGCAGTGCACAAGGTACTCCAAAACTAGATATGCCTGCTTGGATCCAACTTGAGTTTTGTTTGCACTGCAAAGGTCCACCAGAGTCGCCCTAAAGCAGGAGAGACAGAAGATAAACAGTTGCCAGAGGTCTTATGTTTTCAGGTTGTCTGTCTAGGTACACCTGTCCATCCAAGTCATTCTTTGTTTGTGCTATCTCTTTAAACTTTGGAGGTTAAAGGTCAAGCTCATTTGGCTTTGTGTACATCACTTACTTGTTAATGGGATATCCTAAGAATGATATGAATGATTTCTTCAAACTTTGTTCAAATGGGTCAAAGGTCAAGATCACTGGGCCTCACAGGAGTTGATGCAACAGAGTTGACAGTTTTATATATCTTCTACGATGCATTATGGTTGCTAAAAATAAAAATACGCAGCAAACAATCAACTGTGCGTGTCATATTTAGACTAGAAAATATGGATTGAAGTCTGAGGCATGTTGTCTCTTACTTATAAGATTTCTATGAATCCCACTAACACAAAAACCATCCCAGTTGTTCTCTTTGACCTATCACTGTTCTTTCACTATCCAGCAAAAATATTCCCCATGGAGACTTTTAACCAAGAAGTTATATTTACTTAATTTCAGCTGTGTCTGCTAGATGCCTGCTTCTTTTTACAGTGTGATAAAAATGATAGTTTTCCTGTGATAATGGCTCAGTTACAGCTATTTTATTGAGCTCACAAAGAAATAAACTCAATATCATGAGGTACCCAGTATTGATATTGCAAGATACTGAGATAAACAGGTTAAGATCTTGAGAAACAGAAAACAATACTGGTTACTGTAGGAAAATGCAATATCAACAGCTAACAAAGTTAAGAAATTTGTGTTTAGTAGATTATTTCTTTGTTGTAACAATGCTTCTTGGTAATAAATCTTATAAATAAGGTATAAATCTTGGAAAGCCTGCTTATTCCCCTTTTAAATGTTGCCACATTTGTAAGGAATATGTATTTGTGGGATGAGCAGCAGAGCTGAGTATGTGGGTTGCGCTCATGAAACATTTGCCAAATCTTCTCTGCCAATGCCAAACAGCCTATTGTGCCATTGACTCTTGTTTGGTGTTTGGTGGATTGGAGGATTGAAGTCTGAAGAAACCAGACATATTGGCAATTTAACAATTTATTCATTTAAAAAATATGAGCCTCAGTAGCGTGTAGAAGAACCATACACAGCCACAACAGCCTGGTATCTTCTCCTCATACTGGTCACCAGCCTGGTCACACACTGCTGTGGGATGGCATCCCATTTTTTGACCAGAATTTGTAGCAAGTCAGCCAAAGTGGTTGTGTTGGTCACTCTGGCACAAATAGGTGACCTCACGAGTGTTCAAAGGGGTTGAGGTCAGGTCTGCTGGCAGGCCATGCCATCCTCTCCACTCCTAAATTCTGGAGGTAGTCTCTGATAAACCCTGCTCTGTGGGGGTGAGCGTTGTCATCTTGGATGATAGAGTTTGGTTCAAGACTGTGAAGAAAGGTTCTCCAGGTCTTCTCCACACTTTGACCTTATAATCCAACTGCTGTAGGCAGAATCTGGACTCATCACTGAACATAACATTCCCCCACAAGTCCAAGTTCCAGTGCATGTGTTGCCGACACCAACACGAACAGGCCTGATGTTGAAGGACAGTCATGGTCTGTTCTGGATTTTCTGGGCAGGGAGCCATCGGCCACATTGCCTGCAAACCTTGACTGCTGGGCTGTCTGTAGCAGACAGCCCACAGTTCTAAAGTGACAGGGTTAGGAAACAGTCTTCTTGAGGAGTCGTCTTCTTGGGACACCCACTTGACAGCCTGTCTCTGTTAATCCCTGTTATATGGAACTTGGCCTACCGTTTGGAGACGGTACTAAGGCTCACTCCAAATAATGATGCAACCAGGTTTTGTGGATCACCAGCTTGAAGTTGCCCTATTGCATGGAGCCTAATAAGCTGTTTAGCATTAGCAGAAGAGTTTTGGTAAATTATTCATGGGTACAACCCACATTTTACAGCTCTGCCATTCATCCCACAAATGCATGTGGGTTCAGGCTTTCCAACAGTATAAGATGTATTGCTGAGAAGGATTGTTACAAAGAAAAAAATTTATCAAACACAAATTTCCTTATTTTGGAGCTAAGTTTAATAACATTTGTATGTCCACCAAGGGATTCCATTTATTGTTTGTTTGTTTTTTTTTCATTTGAAATGTTGCTATTACTGTAAGATTTAACTGTACCTGACATATTCCTTTGCCTCCCTCTCCAGCACAGATCATCTTTTCTGTAATGTTTGCTTCTGGTATTTCAGTGTAACTGCAGGTGCACTGATTATTTCCGATGACAGGAATCTGGACCTCCTGTAGTGAATCAAACGCTTGGTTGGGCTCTGTGGGAGAGAAATCAAGACAACTTTTATTTTCTGCTCTTTAGCAAAGGTTTAAGCTGCTTTGATGGTGGGGTGAATGAAACAACTAAACACATCTAAACACATAGAAACACTATGCCCCAGGGCATCATGGGGAAATTCTGCCTACATATCCCCAGATTTATTTCCCACCAGTCTGATTTATCATCACTGCCATGTCTTCAGTTAGCAGTTCATCTATTACTGATTGTTAAAGAAGCCATTTACCACTAATTTGAAATACCCACAATGCATCACGGGGCATTTATTCATGGATAATGTAAAGGTAACAAAGTCAGGCTTAGTTATGTGGATAAACTTTGGAAGATTGGCTTACATTACTTAAATGATTCTTGTTTTGGAAAGAAATCACAGTGTCTTGTATTTTTAACAAAAGAAACTGACAGCAAAATTAGATTTTCTTATGTCAAGCTAGAAACTTGGATTTTTATTGTTGAGTTCAAAGATTAAATTTGATTTAATTTACTTTGGCTTCGATTCATTTTTCTCAGTGTAGTAACTTGATTTTTGAGCTGAAAAGTGTGTCAGACTTGGTTCTGACGTTGAGATTATCTCTCCTGTCACTTTTGAACCCCTTTAAGCCACTTTTATACCAATTTTGCCATTGTTATTTGTCACCTTTTATCAAATTTTCCTACTAACTTTTGCTACTTAAAACATTTTTTTTGTCGCATTTTAACCTCTTTCAACACTTATTTTCCCTATCTTTGCCATTTTAACCCATTTTTGCAACCTTTGGAATCCCTTTCACCACTTTTCCTTAACATTTTTGAATCTCTTAACGTATTGTTGCCACTTTTCAATCCAATTTACCACCTTTCTGCTACTTTTGAGCCATTTTTATTTTATTTTTTACACCATTTTTTTCCACGTTAAACCTGTTTTTTGCCATTTCACAATTTTTCTACCAGTTTTTCCACTTTCAACCCATTTATGCTTGGTTTAAAATCCCAAATTATGTCCTTTTCTGCCTATTTTTGCTATTTTAAATTCCTTTCTGTCACTTTTCCACCCGCCTTTTTTTTTGTTGTTGTTGCCACTTTTGACCCATTTCTACAATTTTGCCTTTCATCATTTTCCTCTGGTTTTCACCATATTTATTCTCTTTCCGCTACTTTTTAAATTCCCTGTCAACACCTTTTCTGCCCATTTTTGCCACTTTTAACCCATTTTAATTCTGTGGCCTTGCTCTGTCTGAGGCTTAACTAAAAATTGCATGACCTGATACTTACGATCCGCCCCAAGTCGACCCCAGCCAGTGGCCCAGCAGGAGGTGGCGTTGTTGAATTGGCTGGAGTTACTGGCCAGGCAGATGGGTCTGATGAAATCCGTGAAATCAACAGGACTGCTCAGCTTCATGAGGGTAATGTCGTTGTTGAACAAGGTGTCGTTGTAGTCTGGATGAACAATGATCTGGGACACAGAACGGCTCACCTCATTATTGTTAGGGCCACTCTGAGTCTCTCTTCCCATGTAGAGAGTCCAAAAACTGGTCTCAGTTCTGAATACAGAGAGAAATACAGACATTAGTACTAATCAGTCACTGTGGCACTAACAGTTATAGGTTGCAGGAAACTCCCACAAAATCAATCAAAACTGTGTTTGTAAAGCACCAATTCATAACCAATATTATCTCAAGACTCTTTACAAAGAGGGCAGGTCTGGATCGTTCTCTTTGATGTATTATCATAAAGACCCAGCGCTAATCACCATGAGCTCAGCACTCGCGGTGTAGCTTTGTTACACTGGAGAGGAAAACCTTCCCTTTAATGGGCAGGAACCTGGAGCAGAACTAGACTCGTGTTACAGCTGTCTGTCAAAGCCACATTAGGGTTTGAAAGGGGTAAAAGGTTAGGGAGAAGCAGAGTAAGAGAAGAGGGGATAAGAGAAACAACAAAACAACAAATGCAAATTAGTGGCTGTCATGGTCATAAGCTTATCTCCTATTATAAAAGATATGGCTGTAACATTAGTAATGATGGTAGCAGTATAAGAAGAATTGGCATTAACGTCAATGAATGATAGAACCTGTGAAGGCTTCTTATATTTGCAAGTGCAATTTGTAAAAACAGGAAATGAAACAAGACCAGATGAATGTCTCTTACGTCAAAATGCAATGAGCTGCCGTGAGGACCCACTGATCATTGATGAGGGTCCCTCCACAGATGTGCTGTGTAGTCGAACCGACTCCAATGTGCATGCTGACCTGCCATGGCCAAGACCCAGCTGAAGCATTCACACCACCCACTATCTTTGTGTTCAGAGGAGCTATACCACAGTCTGACAGAGCACAGATGTGTATATCAGGCAGATTCATGTATTCGTTTGGAGGTAAAGATATGCATAGTTCCATTATTTTATTGCTGCAGTGCTTGATAAGAGAATTCACATGGCTGATTGAAATGAAATATGGCTGTACTTACCCTGAGCATTTAACCCTGTGGAAAAGAGAAATACACTAGTTACTTCCATCTTTTTATATCAGAGCAATTTAAAAAAGGATATCAAAGTCTTTCAAAGCAAAACAAACAACTTCTACATGGATTTGAGAACTGTAGATTCCTGCATATAGGATTAGATGTACTATGCAAACATTACTGAGCAAAATCTGAGTGTTTTGATTGGATTAATTAGAGAAGAATTGGATAAAAAAAAAAACTAATCAAACCCACTGATCACCACATGCAGGAGTGGTTTTAGTCTTTTGGAGGCCCTGGGCAGAGATAAAAATGAGGCCCCGATAGTGGTTTTCTAAAATGAGTCATAAGAAATGCACTAAATATTTGGGAGCACCTCTTTGCAGGTACTAAAGCCAGAGAACAACAGGACAAACCCAAATTTGAAATATAAATAAATACCCAAATACCAGCAGTACTTCATCAGCTCTTAGAAGAGAATCAGGAACATTCAACATGTCTACAGGCCAGATTTGGCTTGAAAAATATAATCATATGCCCACAGTTGGTGCAATATCCATTCAAAGTATTCCATAAGTTCATTTTCGTCTTTTAGATCGACAAAACTATTTTTTGTTTAATACGAAAGTGTTTGCAGGTTTTTGCAGCTTGCACCCATAATTCATATAAACTGTATTGCCAAAAGTATTCACTCACCTATCCAAACAATGTAAATCAGGTGTTCCAATCACTTCCATGGCCACAGGTGTATAAAATCAAGCACCTAGGCATGCAGACTGTTTCTACAAACATTTGTAAAAGCAGTGGTGTAAAGCACGCTGCCACTGGACTCTAGAGCAGTGGAGACGTGTTCTCTGGAGTGACGAATCATGCTTCTCCATCTGGCAATCTGATGGACGAGTCTGGGTTTGGTGGTCGCCAGGGGAACGGTACCTGTCTGACTGCATTGTGCCAAGTGTAAAGTTTGGTGGAGGGGAGATTATGGTATGGGGTCGTTTTTCAGGAGCTGGGCTTGGCCCCTTAGTTCCAGTGAAAGGAACTCTGAATGCTTCAGCATACCAATAGATTTTGGACAATTTCATGCTCCCAACTTTATGGGAACAGTTTGGGTGCACAAAGCAAGGTCTATTAAGACATGGATGAGAAAGTTTGGTGTGGATGAACTTGACTGGCCTGCACAGAGTCCTCACCTCAACCCAACATAACACCTTTGGGATGAATTAGAGCAGAGACTGAGAGCCAGGCCTTCTCGTCAACATCAGTGTGTGACCTCACAAATGTGCTTCTGGAAGAATGATCAAAAATTCACATAAACACACTCCTAAACCGTGTAGAAAAACCTTCCCAGAAGAGCTGAAGTTGTTATAGCTGCAAAGGGTGGACCGACGTCATATTAAACCCTATGGATTAAGAATGGGATGTCACTTAAGTTCATATGTGAGTCAAGGCAGGTAAGTGAATACTTTTGGCAATATTATGTATATTTTTTTTCTCCTGTGATTTAATTCAAGAAGTGGAACTTCCATATATTCTAGATCCATCATTACAAAGTATACTATTTCAAGATTATACTTGTTTTGATCTTGATGATTGCAGCTTTCTGCTCACAAAACCAAAAATCCATCATTCCAAAATATTACAATATCAAACATCAATATAAAAAAGGATTTATAATACAGAAATGCTGATCTTCTGGATATAAGCTCATTCATGCTCTCAGTACTTGGTCGGAGCTCCTTTTGCACAAATTACTGCATGAATGCTATGTGGCATAAAGCCAGTCAGTCCGTGGCACTGCTGAGTTGTTATGAAGCCCAGGTTGCTCTGATAGAAACCTTCAGCTCGTCTGTAATTTTGGGACCTGGTGTCTCAAATCTTCCTTTTGACATTTCCCCAGAGATTCTCTAGGGTGTTTAGGGCGGGCCAGTTGGCTGGCAATTCAAGCGCAGTGACATCATGGTCAGCAAATCAGTTTCCAATAGTTTTGGATTCACTGTAGTTTTCTCAGCAGATGAAAGTATGAAGTCTTCTGGTAGTCTTCCAGATGTGGTTGTGTGTACTGAATGAGAGAATGAATGCTAAGGAAACTTTTACAGATTGGACTATTCCACAATGTTCTAATATTTAAAAAAAAAAAAGATTTTTTATTTTCTTAAGCTTTAAGTTGTAATAATCAAGATTGAAACAAAAAGTCTTTAAATGTTTCACTGTATGAGATGAATCTTGACTAATGGAAATTTAACTGTCTTAAGTCAGTCAAAGGAAAAAAAGGAACTTTTACATTATATTCTAATGTTTGAGATGTGTCTGTGTGTGTAACTCTATCTCTTTTTATCAGTCTACATACAAGTATATAAATCAGTCTATCTATCAGCTTTAACATGTGGGCTTTCGCTTGATAACACTTACCTGAGTGTTTGATGAAATTTCATTATCATAATAATCACATGCACATAATACACATTATAAAGTCCAGTCAACCCAAAGGACAACAAATCAAAACCTAAACTCTGAAAAAACAAACATATAATATCTCAGAGTAAAACTCACCTTGCCAGGTCAGGACTCCACATATGACGAGTGTCCATACAGTCCACAGGGCCATACTCTCAGTACACACTCACTGTATTTTAGTAATAACAACAATTGTATGTTATTTATTTGTTCAGCACTTTTAAAAACAAGGGTCCACCAAGTGCTTCAATATATGCGATATTGCCTCTGGCTTTTCCTCAGCCCAGCAGGTATATATAGCACCCACTCCCTACTCAAACCTGTTTATCAGGATACCTCACCCTCATATCTGTCCACTTTATCAAGAATGAGTGATTATTGCTGCATTATACAGCACATTATGTAATTTGTCAAATCTCTCTTTATTTGTGAACTACATACATTGATGTGGCTCCCCTTCATGTGACTTTTTTTGTTGTTTTAAATGAATGGCATGAAGAATGAAAATTTAGTGTGTGATCTTCTTAGGCTCCAAACACTAAGAAAACAAAAGGTGAAAAGCTTTCTTTACCTTGTTTTTAAAACTCTCAAACAGGTGCTGTCTCCACCCTCTCTGTCAGTGCTTTATTAGTCATAAATGTTCCTGAGTCACAGTTCAGTCTCTGTTCTTCTGAAAAAATCAATCTTACAATGTCAAGAGCCAAAGGAAGTGCTCCCTGACTTCTTGTTAGGTTTATTTGATATGAAATTCAATAACATAGTAAAGCGTTATTTTATTTTGGTTTAAACCTTTTTTAATAAATCCAAAACAAACATTTTCTAAATGTGTTCCCACTGCATGGTCAATTATTTCTACAGATATACTAATACAGCTTTAACAGGACTGGGTTAAACCCTATATGGCTGACCGCACCCATCTGGGATGCCTGTTGAAATGCCTGACTGAACAATGTGTCCTGGTGGAGTGTTTATTTGTTGGGGTGTATAATTGTGCTGCCTCTTATGTCTGTGGGTTGAGAATTGAAGGATCCCAAAAGTTTCAAACATAAAGCCCTGTCAGCAGTTAACAGCTAACCTGACATGCCAGATCGACTCATATCCATTACATGAATCTATTTGACATACATCTGGGACAGCTAATAATATGAATAACACTGCTTTGTCAAAAATTTTCCCAAATAAATCAAACTGTAAATGGAGCATGGGGACAATAAATAAACCATAAAACCAAAAGAATGACTACATTTTACATATTGTTTTGTATAAAACCTGGTACCGTCCTTATTTATATGGAATTTATTGTTACTGGTGACTTAAATTTATATAGTTTCATTTTTCTCCTCTCTCTCTCTGTGGAGACTGAATGGTACACAGAAAGCTCTCAGTGTTGCTCTCTGCGTTTGTTTTAATAAAGACATGTTGTCCAGTTCAGACAAAACTGCTGCTGCAGCTACAGTCATGGACAAAAGTATTGGCACCCCTGGAATTTTTTCAGAAAATACACCATTTCTCCCAGAAAATTGTTGCAATTACAAATGGTTTTGGTTTACACATGTTTCCCCCAAAGGGAAATGTTGCTTTGCGGCCAGGCAGAAAACATGATAGATAAGAAACACGATCACACAAACTCAGACCCAACACTGAAATACATAAATTCAAAAGTACATAAAAGGTCAAATGAAGCAAAAACCATCATTAAAAGACATCTCTAGACTTCTGTTGTAAAAATAAAAGGCTTTATATTTGATCATTTTTTAAAGTTTTGTTGTGTAAAGGCTTGAATGATGAAACAATAACTTTGATCATCTGAATCTCCTTTCAGAGAGGAGCTCAAATCAGAGCTACTCAGGTAGAAGTATAGATACTAGGGTTTAAAAAGACTTCTGTAGAAGTTGAAGTATCAACTCAATCTTTTTACTCAAGTAAAAGTGTAAAAGTACTGGTTTCAAAACTACTTAGCTCATTGAGTGCCATTGACCTATATATACAGCAAAGTGTTTTTTTGGCGGCTGGCACATGGAGGCGCTCTCAGCGCCCTGTGAGTAATCTTGGGGCTTCTGGGATACGTAGTCGGAACACTACAGTCAGAAGAGACGGTAGATCAAAGCCACAGAGATCAGAGGTGGAGACCCTGGGGTCAAAGAGCAGAGCAATTGTTACGGAGGTAATCTAAGCTAAAAGTTCTCAAATAGAAGCTGGAGGAAACTTTAAACTTTTGCCTAAGAAACTGCTTACTCACTGAAACTGACACTGAACTTAACGACAGTGAATCCAGGGATCGGCGCTTTCATTCATCTGCCTATGCCGGCCAAGAGGCTAAAGACTGCCGTGAGATCTCCACGAGATCTCCCCCATGCATCGGAGGAAAAAGGCAGCCTCTCACCAGCTGGATGCATACAGCAATGACACTTCAGAGACTGACTTGTCCGACCCAGACTCTAAAGAATGGCTGCCGAGTGAACGGAGTGGATCTTGTTCTCCGTCGTGGAGGTAAGTTAACGTTAGGAACCCACTGATTCAGCCAAATTTATTGAATGAAACCATCACTCATGCTCCTGTGATTTCAGAAGCAGACTTGAGAGAAGAGCAAGCCCCATGCAGTTCTGCAATACCATCTGTTGGCAGAAAAAGAGGTTAGAACAAAAAAATCTATATTATAGATTATACATTACATACAGTGCTTTACAAATTTATTAGACCACCCTAACCCTAACCAAAGAAAGGTTTATGCCACAGCTGCCCTAAATTAACAGCATTGGTGATTACCAAAATCATTTTTTATGTTTCTGCAATGGTTAATACACCAATATGTAGAAACTCTTTAACCCAAATGATATTTTTAATGCTAAAATATAATTATTATTGTTATCCATGAATGTTCAAATTTACGGATATACAAAAAAACTGAAAAAATAGTAAAGCACATTAATATTTCTTGATTAATATGCCAAATTATAGTTATTCACTTGCATTCCTGAACAGAAAAATGAGTTTTAGTGGTTGAATGTTATAAGTGATTAATTTCTGACTTCTCAGAGAAGTCCAGTGAGGCAGCTCAAATTTGGGTGAATTCAGTTTGAAATCCCTCATTCCTGTTCAAAATGGTAAAACGTGGAGAGCTCACTGAAAATGAAAGAGTCCGCATTAAAGCACTTCATGATGCTGGATGGTCTTTGAGACAAATGTGACAGGTGGTCTAATAAATTTGTTAAGCACTGTATATAAAACATATTATATAGCTATTATATTACTTCTATAATTTACAGGTAGTGCCAGGGGACATGCAAGCAGGAGAGGGCGTGGGCGTATAGGGGGGTCCCGTGGAGGCCGTCCAGTTCCAGAGGGTGAAAGGCATGACAGTGACTGGAAGCACTGTTATTTATTTTACAATAAAATAACATTTGTAATACAATTTTCAGATATCTTTTATGTTGTTGAAGACAAAATTATAACATTCAAATCATTGTTTTGCTTGACAGACTTTCTTTCACAAAAAGGCATTTTTTTGAGCTTTCTAGAAAAAAAGTGGTCTTTTGGTGAAACTAGCCAATATTCAACTTCAGATAAATCAAGAACGGAACAAGGTGCAAACAAACATTTTTTTTCCCATGATGACATGGAGTTTCTTCTTTCATTTGAGCTATTTGGTGTTTTCAGAGTCACAGTACAAAATATTCTGTGGGTCTTGAAAGATGACTCAGAATGGCCAAAAATGCTGGCACAAGCCACTTTCCATCTTTTAAAGGGGCTGGCACTCAATGAGTAAGGGTATAAAAGTAAAAGTAATGTAAAGGGGAAAAAATTCTATCAAGGAAAAAAGCTTAGGCCTCAGGGGCCTATAGTGCACTACCCCACCTCCCAAAAAGACATTTTTCTAAAGGCTATAATGACTATAATGTTGTTAATGTTGGAAAATCTGGGGTGCACCTGTTTCAGCCACATTTATGCCCATTGAAAATGAACGCATTTTAGTGCAATGCAAATACATTCAAGAACCATGTATGTGTACTACTGAGAAACATGTGTTTGATGACTAGCTGCCTGTAAGTATTGTAATGGTGCAAAAAGTCAAACTTCAGAGGCATGTTATCAATAGCCTTTATTGGAATATAAATGTACATCCAAGCATCCACAAACATTCAAGACCCAGAACAGCTGGTGCTGACCAATAGGGTCTTACTCAACACGAAGGCTAGATTGTTTCAAACTAATCTAGGTTAAAAAAAATGTTTCATTACTTTATTAAGACACTATCACAACTCACTCTGACTGTGTCATTCACAAACCTCAGAGTGTGTCCTCCTGGTTAAAAACTTCTGTAGTCATCAGTGTTCAGAATATATAAGATAAATCTGTGGAGAACCAGTGGTAGTGAAGAGCACATCAGACAGGAAGCCGTTCACCCCTACACACTGGGATCTGGCCATTAAAAAGTCTAAAATCCAACTTACAGCGCCAGGACAGAGGTTAAAATTTAATAATAATTTAGAGGCTTAAATATGGGGCTTATTGCACACTAGTAAGGCAACCTATGATATTAAATTTGTCCACTGGAAGGGAAGTTAAAGAAAAGTGTAACCTGACTTTAGGAATAGCAGTCATAAAGTACAGAACACAATATTTTTTTCCTCCCAAGTGTTTTAAAGTATAGATAAAGGATTATAAGTGTTATTATTAGTCTTTGTTCATGCATGTATGAGTCAGAAAAACAGTTTTTAAGCATACGTAAAACTTTCCACTGCAGATAACAGATTGTTTTTATTGTCAGCTGTTTAGGGTAGGGTGAGTCAATCAAAGAGAAATGTCTCCAGGATATCAAATGACAAATGACTCTAAGTTCAACCAAGGCAAATTGTGTGACATGTGTGGGTGTGTGTGTGAGAGAGAGAGAGAGAGAGAGTCTGTCATTTCCTGCTGTACTGCTCTTACAGGAAATATTCCTTGATACCTGTTGACATGATAAGTCACTGGCTTCTTTTAAAGAACACTACACCAGAAACATTAATCTCAACAATTAATACATCGTAAAAAATGTCCATGTGCTTTTCAGGTTCATTATTTGACCACACTCTTAATTCTGCTTATTAATTTTTTCCACTTTTCAGATAAAGTCAAAGGAGTCACCCACACCTTGAACAATACCTTCAGCACCCCTGCAGCCAACAGCTACATTAGAGTAATAAGGCCTGTGTTTTTGTTGTCATGCTTTCTGGAATATCCGCCATGTTGGTTCGTCCACATTGGAGTGTGATAATAGCAAGCAATCTCTGTTTGCCATTTTTCTTTTTCACATTATTTATTTGCAGTTACAGTAAGGAGTTGTTGTGTGACAGGGTGTAGCACCCAAATAGACAATTACAGCAATATTTTGTCATGTGGACCTTGCTGACACACGCATCAGTACAGATTATTGTCAGTTTTTAAAATATACATCCACTATGATGCAGTTAACAAAAACGCCAACAGATGGCAGCAGTCATAACTGCATGGTGCAGCACACGTCTCACTCAACTAAAACAAACTAATAAACAGACAGGTAACATAGATCATAGTGTTAATCTACAGCCACAGGGCTTATCAGCAGCTAGCAACAAGAGAGTGAGAGTGCATGATCTCAATAAATACATAAATGAACATTTATTTCTTGCCTCTTGTTACGGCCCTGGGCCAAGACTGGTACTGGTTTTCTAAATCAGTCATAGCCAGGGCTTAAACTACACCGGCATCATTCCAGATTTCTTGTGCCAGACCATGAGGAACTAAAAACATAATAATAGCATACCAGGGGTGGAAAGTAACTAATTACATTTACTAAAACTACTGTAATTAAGTAGTTTTCTTTGGTACCTTTCTTGTCTCTGTTGACTACACAGTAGCACATATTGAGAGAGGACTCCAATCAATTGATCTAGGCTCCGCCCACCTTGATTTAAATCTGGGGTGATGTGTGGGCGAAGTTTCCCATCATGCCCTTGGGCAGAATTTAGATGTGTTTAGATGTTGCCTTGAGTACAGTCATCACTGCTGGGGTTCTTTTGGTATTGTTTCTGTTGAATTGTTGTTGTTTTTGATGTGAGACGCATTAGCACCATGAGTGAAGTAATCCTCCAACTTACAGTTTCCACCTGTGACTACGAAAGTCATGTACTTTTTGTACCTCTGTAACATACACACGTGGAATTTGTTGTGCTTGCAGTCCATCATCCTTCCAGTTAGATATCACTGATAAATTGTATGCAAGTAAGCTCTGCCTATCCACTTTGTCTCAACCTCACCAACGTTGTTGGCCAATCAGAGGCCAACAACAGGGGCGGGTCTTGGCACTGCTGGATGTGTTGGTTCTTGCAGTGTTAGCATGTTAGCTTGGCTGAAAATGGCAAATGTTGATTAAACCATGGTGAAAACGTCCTAATAGTTGATTAAGGACTTACATGAGAAAGATCCTGGACACTAGTGGAAGAAACTCTTCTGGACTAAAAAGCTGCTGTCCAAGCACTTCAACACTAGAAAAGCACTCAGAGAGCACAGAGCTCCGCCATTAGCCCTATCTCCCCATAGTAAAGAATCCTTTTAAAAATTCCTGGATCCAATCAGTGATCTGGATCACTCCCAAAATCTAATCAGTTCTTCCTTATTCCATTTCTGACATTTCCTGAAAATTTCATCAAAATCCGTCTATAACTTTTTGAGTTATGTTGCTAACAAACTAACTAACTAACTAACTAACTAACCCTGCCGATCACATGACCTCCTTGGCGGAGGTAATAAAGGTAATTTTTTGTTCATGTGATGGAAAGTTCTGGAACATTAGCCTGTTGTCTATTTCTAATGTTATACATACTTTATAAGCTAGCTCACTTTTCTCCCTATATAAGCTCATATTTCTGGAGAAAACTCTGGATTTATACACTTCACTGTTGTTTTAGTTAAATATTCAACGCAGGCAAATGTTTAGCAAGCTGCTCTGCTCATATTCAGTCAGTTAAAAATGACGCATGTTCCAAAAAGACACGTCAAGAGCAGCAGCAGCAGCCATCTGTCAGTCCCCCCGCCCCACCTGAACAAGCCCAAGTACCCCTGAGGAAGGAGGTGAGCAGCTGTGTGTTAAAGTAGTTGATTATTATGGAGAAAAAACATTAAAGAATAAAAAATTGTTCTGAAATAAAAAAGTCTATAGTCTGTATTTCTTTCAGAACGATTTTAAGGGTTTAAATAGCATCAGCTATCTCTGAAATGTAATGTTTGGTCAGTAGTTTGGGGTTTTGGGTTTAGTTTTATTTAAAAATTTAACATGGATATTCCAAAGCTTTCAAAATAATGTTGACTTTAAATGTCTTTATTCTAAAAACTAAAACAAAACTTTTGGGAGTTCTGTTAAATCAAATAACTTGAACATTTCACAGAATAAACACAAAAAACATGATAAATTATTTCTAAAAATTAAAATGATATTTTCCATGTTATAACTTTGCCTCCCTCCTTACAAACATACATTAACACTTTATGATCATACTAATGACAACAGCCTGAGGATATGATTTGAATGACAGACTCTGTCCTCTACGTCCTCTTGCAATTATTTTATCCCAGAGAAGCCACAGGTTAGCCTCAGCCTCTTAAAGTTATTATTATGATAACTTAAAAACATTTATCACTCACATATTCACCAAGCTAACATTAGTTTGTTGACGCTTGTTGTCAGACCGACCTGCATTTACAGACGGTCACACAAACTCTCTCTGTCTCACACACACACACATACACACACACACCCAACAGCCATGTGACTGCAGCTCAAGCTTTTCCTCCTCTCCCCTGTTTTAGTGAACATTTAGAACACAAAGTGTCTCATCTCCGTCATGAGACACGGTTGATGATGAATATATCTACTTAATTTTTCCGCTAATCACCGGATTATAATCAGAGAAGTACTACACCAATCCAAAGTTATCAGCTGTCTGCATGTGATGTAAACAGCTCATGTTAACTGACACCATAATCGCACGACACAACGAATCAACACATAAATTTGTTTCCAACTTTTTAAATTATCGATTTTTATTGATTTTATCGATTCGTTGTTGCAGCCCTATCGTATAATGCCACACTACATATTAAATGATTAATTCTTCATCTGGGACAAAATATTTTGATGTGGCTGCCCTAAATGTGATGTTTGAAATAAATGACATGAAGAATGAATAAAGAATGAGCGTGCATGAGAGGGCAGAAGTTGAACAGCTGTATTTGCCTTCCCTGTAAAAACTCTCTCTTTTTTTTTTAATTCAAAGTTTACACAGTCTCCTGTTCAGCTGGGGATTCCTGTTCTTAACTAAGCAATGAAAGATCTCTGACTTCTAGTTTGGTTTGTTTGAACAAAGAATACAGTCACATGGAAAATATTTTTCTGAATGTGCAATAGACGGGGGTTTTTTTTAACAAGGGGGATGCACCTTGTTTATTTTTTTTATTTATGTACGTTTCACCTGGACTAAAGTCTTTTAAACATCAGAATGTGCTGACAGAGCTATAAGAAGCTTTCCAAAGAGCTGATGAATCACGGGTGTCTGTTTGGGTATTTATATTTCATATCTGGATATTTACTGTAGTTCTGTGACTCTGTTAACTTAAAGTTATGCTTTCTATTTTTTCCTCTCATTATTATTGCTTTTAGCTAAAGGGGGAGGGTCCCCATATTGGTCTCTGCCCTGGGCCTCCAAACGGCTAAAACTGGCCCTGCCCCACACCTGCAGCTCCCCCTCACAAATCGTTCTGCTCTGCCAGTTTGTTGCTTTCACTTTTCTGTTTCTGCCCTTTTGACAGTATCATTAGTACATTTAAGATCAAATAAAACACCCACGTTTGGACAAGTTTTACTCAATTTTACATTATTTCAAAATGTGATCTGTGTGTGTTTGGTTCATTGATGATGATGCGCATCGCAAAAGTCATCATCAGGGGGCACGCTGGTAGTCGAGTGGTTAAGGCACGCACCATGTACGCAGGCGACCTGGGTTCGAATCCGGCCTGTGGCACTAATTCCTGCATGTGTCTCCCCGCTCTCTTCCCTGTTTACGACTCTATCCACTGTCCTCTCTCTCTAATAAAGACACAAAAAAGCCCAAAAATAAATCTTAAAAAAAAAGTCATCATCAAATACGAGTATGTGAGCATCAGCAGGGAGTGACTGAAGAAATGTGTTAAAACGAGAGCATCAGAAGCTTATCTTGGAACACAAGACAGCACACCTCTATGAATGAACTTAATGAAGAGACGCACCACCAGCAGACTTCCTCTGTGCTCTTTTATGCACGTTCCTCCGTCCTGCGCGCATCCGACAGTAATAATATACAAGTTTTCATTTGAATTTGGAAGTTAAAGTCTTTCTTCTTTGTGTGGACTTAGATTTATTGATATGACTTGTTGCAGATTTGACAGTTTTCACCTTTATAGAGGATTTCGGGAGAACTTTTTAATAGTAAGCCTTAAAAGGGGGCATGTGTGAGATCAGCCTCATTGCTGGGTTACAGGGAAATCCCAGTGTCCGGAAAATCTATGCTATAGGCCTCCAGTAGTCTGTATTGCTGTCTTAACTATGTGACCCTTGTAGTTTCATTTATTTTTGTATTATTATGTGTATTATTATTATTATTATTATTATTATTATTATTATTATATTATTATTATTATATACCTTTTATATTAATATTTTTTAATATTTTAAAAATATTTTGAAATATATGCGTTTCTAAAATTTATTTTTCTTTTCCTCCTCCTCTTCTTCTCTCACTGTCCCTCTTGATCTACTTGAATATCACTTATCTGTCTTGTTATTTCTTACCTCTTGAAGCTAGCTGTTGTGCCATTCCAATGGGGCTATTCATGCCTCTAAACTCCTTTCTACTCAATTTTCAACTCTTACAGTGCAGATCCTGGTGGACAGCCTAAATAGCTCATAATGGAGAGAAAGAGAGACAGAAGGCCCGTGGTGTGGGCCTCCGTGTCAATGCAGTCAGAAACTGGTTTGAGAAATAGCCAAAAAAAATAGCTGTTACAAAGAAGCACAACGATTTCAGTTCAAATAGGTTCAGGTGAGACAACATGGTTAAAAAATAGTTTAGGGCTTGAAGGGTTAATATAGCACATATGATGACATGACACCCAAATGAAAATTTTAGGCTCAGTAGAACTGCCATTCAACAATTTTGTTTAATAAATGATTAATCAAAGAAACATTTACATTCAAGCAGTACTTTAAGACACATTTAAGAAGAAATTATCAGGCCTAGAGATGGAAATTTTCATACTCTAAGATAAATGCTGTGAATTTACAAAATGAAAGTCATACATTAATCTTCTAATAAATTATAGTTGTTATCAGAATAAAAGAGTTGCCTAAAGAAGGCAGTTATTGAGTGAAGGGACTCTGAGTTTTGGGATTTTAACACTGCAGCAGCAGCTTAACCAGGTGGTCAGATTGGTGACTCCAATAATTATTTCTGATATTTTCCTCCATGTGTTTGGCCAGTCACCAAATTGGGTAAATCGTGTTTAAATTCACAAATATTGATCCATTAATACAGTTTGAACAACAACTCATTAATATAGCAGGTCTTAACAATAAGAGGGTGAAATCTGGCAATAAAAACAGGTTACAGTTTACTTATCTATAGTCAAATAAGTAAAACCTTTATTGAATTCAATTGCTCTTATTCTGTGCAATGGGATTTCTTTTGCTTTCAACTCATTAGTAGCAGTTATATTTATACTTAATATGCAGTTGACCTCTGTGGCTGTTTAATCTTCATTTCTATATTTGCATCAGAGCTGATTGTTAACCTATATTTAGGGCAGATTTAATTTATGGCTTGATGCAGAAAGAAAGCAATCCAAGGTCTCCAAAGCTACGTTGCATTGACAGTCACATTATGAAAAATCATTTTAAATGTGGTATGAATGAAGCAGCAGAATAAGGTGACATGGAGAAATGCATAACCATGCTACAGAGCTAAAATATGCAGCTGGAACAATGCCGCAATGATAACCAACATCATCTCATTTGTGATTGTTGAAGCGCCCGAGGTCGGACACACAAAGCTGCTGTCTGGATCGGTGCCGTTGGAGGTGAAAACCACAAAGTCTACATTTGCCCCGGCCACTTGAGCCAAGATCCATGTCTGGAACTCAGACACTCTGGCATAAACCTCAGGAAAACCAGGCCGTGCACAAGGTAGTCCAAAACTAGTGATGCCCGCTTGGATCCACCTTGAGTTTTGTTTGCACTGCAAAGGTCCGCCAGAGTCGCCCTAAAGCAGGAGAGACAGAAAACAAACAGTTGCCAGAGGTCTTATGTTTTCAGGTTGTCTGTCCATAGGTACACCCATAGATATGGATATGTAGATGACGCATCCACGGCTGTTAAATGTAGCTGCTGTGCGTCTGCCGGTCTGCCATCTTGGAACAGGTGGGATTAGTGAATGCTCAATGAAAATAAACCCACTTTGCTTGTAAAATCTGCCCCATCTTGCTTAATCTTGAAACAATCTACATGAAATTTGTTTTGTGATATAGCTGAAAGTTTGAACATGATACTGATTACTTACTGGAGTTAAATCAAGGTACTGATTGTGGGTCTGATAGCAAACGCGTCATCTCCGTCTTGATATCTATGGGTACACCTGTCCATCCGAGTCATTCATATGTGTTATCTCTTTAAACTTTGGAGGTTAAAGGTCAAACTCATTTGGCTTTGTGTACATCACTTCCTTGTTAATGGGATATCCCAAGAATGATATAAATGATTTTCTTCAAACTTTGTTCAAATGGTTTAAAGGTCAAGATCACTGGGCCTCATGTTCATCCCTTACTTATAAGATTTCTATGAATCCCACTAACACAAAAACCATCCCAGCTGTTCTCTTTGACCTATCACTGTTCTTTCACTATCCAGCAAAAATATTCCCCATGGAGACTTTTAACCAAGAGGTTATATTTACTGAATTCCAGCTGTGTTTGCAAGATGCCTGCTTCTTTTTACAGTGTGATAAAAATGATAGTTTTCCTGTGATAATGGCTCAGTTATAGCTATTTTATTGAGCTCACAAGGAATTAACTCAATATCATGAGGTACCCAGTATTGATATTGCAAGATACTGAGATAAACAGGTTAAGATCTTGAGAAAACAGAAAAAGATACTTGTTACTGTAGGAAAATGCAATATCAACAGCTAACAAAGTTAAGAAATTTGTGTTTAGTAGATTTCTTTTTTGTAACAATGCTTCTTGGTAATAAATCTTATACCATTGGAAAGCCTGCTTATTCCCCTTTTAAATGTTGCCACATTTGTAAGGAATCTGTATTTGTGGGATGAGCAGCAGATCTGAGTATGTGGGTTGCGCTCATGAAACATTTGCCAAATCTTCTCTGCCAATGCCAAACAGCCTATTGTGCCATTGACTCTTGTTTGGTGTTTGGTGGATTGGAGGATTGAAGTCTGAAGAAACCAGACATATTGGCAATTTAACAATTTATTCATTTAAAAAACATGAGCCTCAGTAGCGTGTAGAAGAACCATACACAGCCACAACAGCCTGGTATCTTCTCCTCATACTGGTCACCAGCCTGGTCACACACTGCTGTGGGATGGCATCCCATTTTTCAACCAGAATTTGTAGCAAGTCAGCCAAAGTGGTTGTGTTGGTCACTCTGGCACAAACAGCTGATCTCACAGGTGTTAAATGGGGTTAAGGCCGGGACTGCTGGCAGGCCATTCCATCCTCTCCACTCCTAAATTCTGGAGGTAGTCTCTGATAAACCCTGCTCTGTGGGGGCGAGCGTTGTCATCTTGGAGGATAGAGTTTTGTCCAAGACTGTGGAGAAAGGTTCTCCAGGTCTTCTCCACACTTTGACCCTACAATCCAACTGCTGTAGGCAGAATCTGGACTCATCACTGAACATAACGTTTCCCCACATGTTCAGGTTCCAGTGCATGTGTTGCCGACACCAACGCGAACAGGCCTGACGTTGAAGGACAGTCATGGCAGGCCTCCAGGCAGCCCTATGAGACCAGAGATTTGTTCCATGCAGTCTGTTCTGGATTTTCTGGGCAGGGAGCCATCGGCCACATTGCCTGCGAACCTTGACTGCAAATCTGTAGCAGATAGCCCACAGTTCTTAAGTGACAGGGTTAGGAAACAGTCTTCTTGAAGCGTCCTCTTCTTGGGACACCCACGTGACGGCCTGTCTCTGTTAATCCCTGTTATATGGAACTTGGCCTACCATTTGGAGGCAGTACTAAGGCTCACTCCAAATAGTTTTTCCAACCAGGTTTTGTGGATCACCAGCTTGAAGTTGCCCTATTGCATGGAGCCTAATAAGCTGTTTAGCATTAGCAGAAGAGTTTTGGTAAATTATTCATGGGTACAACCAACATTTTACAGCTCTGCCACTCATCCCACAAATGCATGTGGGTTCAGGCTTTCCAGCAGTATAAGATGTATTGATGCAAAGGATCGTTACAAAGAAATAATCAACCAAATGCAAATTTCCTTACTTTGGGGCTAAGTTTAGTAACACTTGTATGTCCACCTAGGGATTCCATTTATTTTTTTTCTCATTTGAAATGCTGCTGTTATTGTAAGATTTAACTGTACCTGACATGCTCCTTTGCCCCCCTCTCCAGCACAGATCATCTTTTCTGTCAGTTTTGCGTCTGGTATTTCTATGTAACTGCAGGTACACTGCTTATTTCCGATGACAGGAATCTGGACCTCCTGTAGTGAATCAAACGCTTGGTTGGGCTCTGTGGGAGAAAACGTGAAATCAAGACACCTTTTTATTTTCCACTCTTTAGCAAAGGTTTAAGCTGCTTTGATGGTGGGGTGAAGGAAACAACCAAACATCAGGTTTTATTTCCAGTTGTACTCATTTCGCAAAGTGTAAATGGTGTTGATTGAGTTTTCTGTGGCAAGACCATGATAACATGATGATACAATCCTGAACTAGTGCCTCAGAATACCTGTGCTTTAAGGAAAATGCCTGAGTCAATGATGCTAATATGATGAAAAAGCAAATATGAACAAGTTTTAAAAAGGCATCTTTAAATTTCTTAGATAAGTATGTTAGTATTTTAATGGCAATCCAGTATATCAAAATATTTACATCTGAACCAGACTAGTTGTCCTGCTGATTAGCAATAACAAGGAAGACCACCTTGCCAACTCTGTCCAGGCCTGCTCACAGAGTTGGCTGGACCCCTGACAAACCCAGAGAATGAGCCCTCCCCAGTTGTGATTTATTGATGATATCAATGCATGCGTGTTGGATCGGTAGCATTGCTAGCTGCACTGATAAAAATATTAAGCCCAAGCTACTTAGAAAAACCTTGGCAATTTTTTGCATCAATTTTTTTTGTAGATTAACCAGATAAGTCTTTGTAAAAACTACTTCTTTGTTTTAGTTCAAGAACAAAAAAATCTAAGTGAAAGTTACTTACATTTTCAAGTAGATTCAACAGGACTTTTTTTGTTTAGCCTAATGTTTATTTTAAAAAACATGTAATTTCCATTATTCTCAGCTTGTAAAAAATGGCTCATTCTTTCTTTGCAGTGGTATAGCACAATAATATGAATAGTGTAGTTTATGGTTTCCTCCCATTAGTGGTAAACATTAGTAACACCTGTAACAATGCTTGCACAGGAAGTATCTACACTTGTTTCCATACTTTCTTGATTTTCTCTCATCAATGAAATTAACAGAAAATAGTTCAATTTTTGACTATAAAAGTAAGTCAGGGAGTGAAACTCATTTTCAGGAAGTCTTCTTTTCACTCATAGTGCAAAAGTGTTGACCATCAAAATTAACAATAATCAATCAGAAAGATGAACAAAGGAATCCCAGCAGTAATCTCTGTACAACATTCAACATATAAACTCACCTGATCACATTTAAACATATCTAAGCACATACTAGAAACACTCTGTCCCAGGGCATCATGGGGAAATCCTGCCTACATATCCCCAGATTTATTTCCCACCAATCACTGCCACACCTTTAGTTAGCAGTTCATCTACTCCTGATTGTTAAAGAAGCCATTTACCACTAATTTGAAATACCCACAATGCATCACAGGGGGTATTTATTCATGGATAATCATTTTAATTCTGTTTCAAGAAAAGGGGTTTATATTTCTAAGAAGGCTATTTACTATGGCAGATAGTTCTCACCTTTATCTCCCCTTAAAGGGATACTTCAACATTTTGGCAAATTCGTCCATTGCCATAATTCCTATAGTCTTAGTAATAGGTTCGTTACCTTCAGTTGTTGGTGCAAGCTGAGTTGTTGGATTGTGTATTTGATGGGTTTGATGAGGGAAAGCCGGAATACCATCTGCTTACATTGAGTTGGCACAGCAGGTCCGAACTCGGCAGCGGCAATCTAAAAATAGCTTGCACCAACAACTGAAGGTAACGAACCTATTACTAAGACTATAGGAGTTATGGCAATGGACGAATTTGCCAAAATGTTGAAGTATCCCTTTAAGGTGGCCTTGCTCTGTCTGAGGTTTAATGAGAAATTGCATGACCTGATACTTACGATCTGCCCCAAGTCGACCCCAGCCAGTGGCCCAGCAGAAGGTGGCGTTGTTGAATTGGCTGGAGTCACTAGCTAGGCAGATGGGTCTGATGAAATCCGTGAAACTAACAGGACTGCTCAGCTTCATGAGGGCAATGTCGTTGTTGAACATGGTGTTGTTGTAGTCTGGATGAACTATGATCTTGGACACAGAGCGGCTCACCTCATTATTGTTCGGGCCACTCTGAGTCTCTCTTCCCATGTAGAGAGTCCAAACTCTGGTGTCGGTTCTGGATACAGAGAGAAATACAGACATTAGTACTAATCAGTCACTGTGGCACTAACAGTTATAGGTTGCAGGAAACTCCCACAAAATCAATAAAAACTGTGTTTGTATAGCACCAATTCATAACCAATATTATCTCAAGACTCTTTACAAAGTGGGCAGGTCTGGATCGTTCTCTTTGATGTATTATCATAAAGACCCAACGCTAATCACCATGAGCTCAGCACTCGTGGTGTAGCTTTGTTACACTGTTACACATTAGGGTTGGAAAGGGGTAAAAGGTTAGGGGGAAGCAGATTAGAAATGCAAATTAAGCAAATTAGTGGCTGTCATGGTCATAAGCTTATCTCCTATTGTAAAAGACATTGCTGTAACATTAGTAATGATGGTAGCAGTATAAGAAAAACTGGCATTAATGTCAATGATTGACAGAAAACAGAAAGATGCAATAATAGCTTTATCTCCCACCTGTCCTCAAACTTTGTATAGTTAAGAAAGAAAGAAATATCTTTTATGTTGCTGTCCATGGAGGAAATAGGAGATTCTGGAAAGAACCCAGGCACACACAGAGAACATAAAAACTCCACACAGAAAGCCCCTGTAGGATTTAAACTAGAAAGCTTCTTGCTGTGAGGTGACAGTGCTAAGCACTGCTCCACTGTTTAGAGTGGTCTCTGCTCATGTGACATCCCATGAAAGTCAAGCTCTCTACCAAAACAGAAGTAGGCAATTGTTTAAGATTTTCTTGTGTACAAGACACATCACTAAATATTTTACTTTTTTGGAACAATGCTTCCAACCTGTGAAGGCTTCTTATATTTGCAAGTGTGATTTGTAAAAACAAGAAATGAAACAAGACCAGATGAATGTCTCTTACATCAAAATGCAATGAGCTGCCGTGAGGACCCACTGATCATTGATGAGGGTCCCTCCACAGACGTGTTGTTTAGTCGAACCGACTCCAATGTGCATGCTGACCTGCCATGGCCAAGACCCAGCTGAAGCATTCACACCACCCACTATCTTTGTGTTCAGAGGAGCTATACCACAGTCTGACAGAGCATAGATGTGTGTATCAGGCAGATTCATGTATTCGTTTGGAGGTAAAGATATGCATAGTTCCATTATTTTATTGCTGCAGTGCTTGATAAGAGAATTCATATGGCTGATTGAAATTAAATATGGCTGTACTTACCCTGAGCATTTAACCCTGTAGAAAAGAGAAGTACACTAGTTACTTCCATCTTTTTATATCAGAGCAATTAAAAAAAATGATATCAAAGTCTTTCAAAGCAAAACAAACAACTTTTACATGGATTTGAGAACTGTAGATTCCTGCATATAGGATTAGATGTACTATGCAAACATTACTGAGCAAATCTGAGTGTTTTGATTGATTAATGCGAGGAGAAATGGGTGAAACAAATCAAACCCACTGATCACCACATGCAGGAGTGGTTTTAGTCTGTTGGAGGCCCTGGGCAAAGACTAGTATGAGGCCCCGATACTGGTTTTCTAAAGGCATAAGAAATGCACTAAATATTTGGAAGCACCTCTTTGCAGGTACTAAAGCCAGAGAACGACAGGACAAACCCAAATTTGAAATATAAATAAATACCCAAATGCCAGCAGTACATCATCAGCTCTTAGAAGAGAATCAGGAACATTCAACATGTCTACAGGCCAGATTTGGCTTGAAAATATAATCATATGCCCACAGTTGGTGCAATATCCATTCAAAGTATTCCATAAGTTCATTTTTGTCTTTTAGATCGACAAAACTATTTTTTGTTTAATACGAAAGTGTTTGCAGGTTTTTGCGGCTTGCACCTATAATTCATATAAATTATATTGCCAAAAGTATTCACTCACCTATCCAAATAATGTAAATCAGGTGTTTCAATCACTTCCATGGCCACAGGTGTATAAAATCAAGCACCTCGGCATGCAGACTGTTTCTACAAACATTTGTAAAAGAATGGGTCACTCTCAGGAGCTCAGTGAATTCCAGCGTGGTACTGTGATAGGATGCCACATGTTCAACAAGTCCAGTCGTGAAATTTCCTCGCTCCTAAATATTCCACAGTCAACTGTCAGTGGTGTTATAACAAAGTGGAAGTGAATGGGAACGACAGCAGCTCAGCCATGAGGTGGTAGGCCACATAAAATGACAGAGCGGGGTCAGCAGATGCTGAGGCGCATAGTGCGCAGAGGTCGCCAACTTTCTGCAGAGTCAATCGCTACAGACCTCCAAACTTCATGTGGCCTTCATATTAACTCAAGAACAGTGCATAGAGAGCTTTATGGAATGGGTTTCCATGACTGAGCAGCTGCATCCAAACCATACATCACCAAGTGCAATGCAAAGCATCAGATGCAGTGGTGTAAAGCACGCCGCCACTGGACTCTAGAGCAGTGGAGATGCGTTCTCTGGTGTGACGTATCGTGCTTTTCCATCTGGCAATCTGATGGAGGGTCCAGGTAGTAGTTTAGTTTAGGCACACACTCACATGTAGGTTTTGTTATATTTGTTTAGTCACACTAGGTTTAGGGGTGTTGTTCTTTTGATGTTAGTAAGTGTAGTTAGTTAAGAATTATGTTCATTTTGTTTCACCAAACAGTTAGTTAGTTTTAAAATACTAGTTTAGATTCTGTTTTGTTTGGTTAGCAGCAGAAGTGTCACGTAACTACACAGCAAAAACTGGAGTCTTAAATTCTCAGTGTTAAACATTTCAGTGTTGATTTTAACACAGAGTGTTATTTCAGCTTTACTCAGAGTAAATGGTCTTCAGTGTTGGAGTTATTTGACAGTGTTAGTGCACCAGTGTTACTCTAACACTGTAGAGTGTCAATTGATCCAAGCCCCGCCTACTGCATTTTCAAATCTGGAGGGCAGAGTTTTCCCATCATGCCTTTGTGCAGTATGTATAGATGTATTTTAGATGTATTCAGATGTTTAGCTGTGTTTAGATGTTGCCTGTTGTACAGGGATCACTGCTGGGATTCACTTGCACATGTTTCTTGAATTATCTTGAGTTGTTAAGTTTTTGACATTTAACACTTTTGCACCAGGAGTGTAGTTGTCTGCTAGGTTGATTACTTCCTAACTGTGAAAATTACTCTGTCAGATTTGTGAAGAGAATGCAGTCTGTCAACTCTGAGTATGTCCTATCCCTAAGTCTGCTTCATTGCTCCATGGTTGCCATAAAATACCTCACCTTGCTTCAGTTGTATAATGTGAGGTGGCAATCAATGACATCAGGTGTACCTGATTTAATTGTCTTGAGAGACTTGTATCTTGTTATTAATAGATAATTTTCTATATCCACTGGAGTTAATTGTAATACACTCACTAGTGTTATCACAACAGAGTTACATGAAGTCCAGTAGAGTTGATTTTTTTTAACACTAACACCAGTGTAGAGTACTATCAACACTACTCGGTGTAAATTTTTAACACCATACAGTGTTGGAGTAACACTGGTTCAGTGTAAAAAAGAAAAAGGTAACACTTTGAAAAGTGTTAAATTAACACTCAGAAGTGTGGACACATATAAAAACTTTTCTAGTGTTAGATTTAACACTCTCAGTGTTAATCTAACACTGGCAATTTTGCTGTGTAAGTACAAATACTTTGTATACAATATAAGTAGAAATTTTGGGTATCTATACTTTACTGGAGTAATTATTTTTCAGCCGACTTTTTACTTCTAGTCCTTACATTTTAAAAATAGCCTTGTTACTCCCATTTCATTTCAGTTTGTTTTCATTACGGCTTGTCATCGTTCAAAAAACCACAAATAAAAAACCAAAAACCTATCCAGATAAATCACGCCATCCAGGTAGAGTGAATTTGATTGTGGTTGGATGAGAAGTATAAACATAATACCATTACGACACCCTATTGGACTGTATGTGATCCATCGCACCTGCGCACATGACACAAATCACGTCACACTCCAGCAAGGAAATAGCAGACATATGTAGCCTGGTGTGAAGATGTCCGTGGTAGAGACTCAAGAGAACTCCAGCGAAATGTCCCAACCAAGCACCAGTGAGGAGGTTGGTAGTACACATATATGGTTCTTGAATGTATTTGCATTGTATTAAAATGTGTTCATTTTCGATGGGCATAAATGCGGCTGAAACGGGTGCATCCCAAATTTTTCAACCTTTAGAAAATGTTTTTTGGGGAGGTGGGGTAGTGCACTATAGGCCCCTGTGGCGTTGCCTAAGCTTTTGTCCTTAATGACATTTTTTCCCCCTTACATTACTTTTACTTTTATACTTTAAGTAGTTTTGAAACCAGTACTTTTACACTTTTACTTGAGTAAAAAGCTTGAGTTGATACTTCAACTTCTACAGAAGTCTTTTTAAACCCTAGTATCTATGCTTTTACCTGAGTAATGAATGTGAATAGTCGAGCAGCACTCAGCGTTCCTTTTATTTTGCCTCATCTTTGTTCAGCACAATTTTATTTTTGTAATAAGTAACTTTAATTTACCAGCACCATCTGGTTTTTATGTTACTTCCTTTTACCCTTAACGAGCTGGGTTGTAACAAGTGCACAAAGCAAGATCCATAAAGACATGGATGGCCTGCACAGAGTCCTCACCTCAATCCGATAGAACACCTTTGGGATGAATTAGAGCAGAGACTGAGAGCCAGGCTTTCTCGTCCAACATCAGTGTGTGACCTCACAAATGCATTTCTAAAAGCATGGTCAAAAATTCCCCTTAACACACTCCTAAACCTTTTGGAAAGCCTTCCCAGAAGAGCTGAAGCTGTTATAGCTGCAAAGGGTGGACCGACGTCATATTAAACCCTATGGATTAAGAACGGGATGTCACTTAAGTTCATATGTGAGTCGAGGCAGGTGAGCGAATACTTTTGGCAATATTATGTTTTTTGTTTTGTTTTTCTTCTGTGATTTAATTAAAGAAGTGGAACTTCCATATATTCTAGATCCATCATTACAAAGTGTAATATTTCAAGACTATATTTGTTTTAATCTTGATGACTACTGCTCACAAAACCAGAAATCCACCATTTCAAAATATTAAGATATCAAACATCAATATAAAAAAGGATTTATAATACAGAAATCCTGACCTTTTGGAGATAAGCTCATTTATGCTCTCAGTACTTGGTTGGAGCTCCTTTTGCACAAATTACTGCATGAATGCTATGTGGCATAAAGCCAGTCAGTCCGTGGCACTGCTGAGTTGTTATGAAGCCCAGGTTGCTCTGATAGAAACCTTCAGCTCGTCTGTAATTTTGGGGCCTGGTGTCTCTCATCTTCCTTTTGACATTTCCCCAGAGATTCTCTAGGGTGTTTAGGGCGAGCCAGTTGGCTGGCAATTCAAGCGCAGTGACATCATGGTCAGCAAATCAGTTTTCGATAGTTTTGGATTCACTGTAGACAGGTGCTAAGACCTGCTGGAAAAGTAAATCAGTATCTCCATAAATTTCTCAGCAGATGAAAATATGAAGTCTTCTGGTAGTCTTCCAGATGGTTGTGGTTGTGTGTACTGAATGAGAGAATGAATGCTAAGCAAACTTTTACAGGTGCCAGGTCCACAATATTCTAATATTTTGAAAAAATAGATTTTTTATTTTCTCGAGCTTTAAGTTGTAATAATCAAGATTAAAACAAAGTCTTTAAATATTTCACTCTGTATGAGATGAATCTTGACTAATGGAAACTTAACTGTCTTAAGTCAATCAAAGGAAAAAAAGGAACTTTTACGTTATATTCTAATGTTTGAGATGTGTCTGTGTGTGTAACTCTATCTCTTTTTATCAGTCTACATACGAGTATATATATCAGTCTATCTATCAGCTTTAACATGTGGGCTTTCACTTGGTAACACTTACCAGAGTGTTTGATGAAATGTCATTATTATAATAATCACATGCACATAATACACCTTAATAAGTCCAGTCAACTTCAACTTTATTTATTTGTATAGCACCTTTCAGACATAGACATGTAGTGCTTTACAAAGGAATAGACAGCAATGATCAGTAAAAACCAAAGAGCACAAGAGACAGTAAGGAATAGAATAAGACAAAATTGAAGAAATAGAGAAAAAGAGAAAATAAAAAACCCAAAGGAGAGCAAATCAAAACCTTAACTCTGTAAAAACAATATAAATGATATCTCAGAGTAAAACTCACCTTGCCAGGTCAGGACTCCACATATGACGAGTGTCCATACAGTCCACAGGGCCATACTCTCAGTACACACTCACTGTATTTTAGTAATAACAACAATTGTATGTTATTTGTTTGTTCAGCAACAAGGGTCCGCAAAGTGCTTCGATGTGTGCAATATTGCCTCTGTCTTTTCCTCAGCCCCGTAGGAATATATATCACCCACTCCCTACTCAGACCTGTTTATCATGATAGCTTACCCTCATATCTGTGTTAATGATTGATGCTGTTTTATACAGCACATTATGTGATTCACCACATTGTCAAATCTCTCTTTATTTGGGAACTCCATACACTAATGTGGCTCCCCTTCATGTGACTTTGTATTGTTTTAAATGAATGGCATGAAGAATGAAAATTTAGTGTGTGAACTTCTACCTAGGCTCAAAACACTAAGAAAAAAAAAAGGTGAAAAGCTTTCTCTACCTTGTTTTTAAAACTCTCAAACAGGTGCTGGCTCCACCCTTTCTGCCAGTGCTTTATTAGTCATAGATGTTTCTGAGTTAAAGTTCAATCTCTGTTCTTCGGAGGAATTGTTCAATATTACAACTTCAAGGAAGTGCTTCTGTTCTGCTCTGACTTCTTGTAAAGTGTATTTGAAATTAAATTCAATAAAGCAGTAAAGCTTTATTTTATTTCAGTTTAATGAGACATTGTTTAACCTTAAAATATTCACCCCCTTTGATTTTTTTTACCCTAAAAGATCCTCTTTAATGCCAAAGTGAAAACAGATTTATATAAAACAATGCCAATTCATAAAAATATGTGATTTAAAATAAATGCTTTCCTACATTTCCTTTCCCTTTATAGTGACTGACCTAATTCAATACGATACAAGTCAAGCTAATTGGTGGTAGTACTCTCCAATTAGTAAAATGGAGATCACTTAGAGAACAGTACATGTGACTCAAGTGATTGAAGTATAAAGACACCTGTGTCTGGAAGGTCCAGTCACTGGTTAATCAGTATTCCTGGCTACCATTACACCATGAAGACAAAAGAAAACTCCAACCAACTCAAAGAAAAGGTTATTAAAAGTATAAGTCAGGGGATTGATACAAAAAAACTATCCAAGGCACTGTACATCCCCCAGAGTTATGGCATGTGTTAAATCTGTCTAGATCAGGCCGTCCTCACAAACTGAGTGACCGTGAAAGAAGGAGACTAGTGAGAGAGGCCACCAAAACGAAGAAGACAAGGAGTCACAAGCGTCAGCAGCTGAGATGGGAGAGACTCTGCATACAACAACTGTTGCTCAGGTTCTGCCCCAGGCAAAGCTTTATGGGAGAGTGGCAAAGAGAAAGCCACTGTTGAAGAAAACTCATTACATCTTGACTCGAGGTCACTAAAAGGCATGTGGAAGACTCCATGTTCAAGTGGAAGAAAAATCTTGAGAGACAAATATGATGCTTTTTGGCCATCAGACATGACGCTGTGCTTGGCAGACATCAAACACTGCACATCACCACAAACACACCATCCCCACTGTGAAGCACAGTGGTGGCAGAATCATGCTGTGGGGATGCTTCTCAGCAAAGGTAGAGGGTAAAATTAATGCAGAAAAAAATAGGAAAATCCTGGAGGACAATCTTACACAGTCTGCAGGAGAGCTAGGCTTGGGGGAAGATTTAATTTCCAGCAAAACAGTGACCCAATGTATACAGCCAATATTACACGTAAATTGTTAAAAGACAACAAGGTGAATGTTCTGGAGAGCCCAATCCCCATGCAACCTGAAAGAGCTTGAGAACTATGCAAAAAAGAACGAAGTAAAATTGCAGAGTCCAGATGTGCAAACATGATTGAACTTCAACCTCAACCTTGTTGTCCCCAAAGAGAAATGTTGCTTTGCAGCCAGGCAGAAAACATGATAGAGAAGAAACATGATCACACAAACTCAGACCCAACACTGAAATACATAAATTCAAAAGTACATAAAAGATCAACTGAAGCAAAAACCATCATTATAAGACATCTCTAGACTTCTGTTGTGGAAAAAAAGTGCTTTATATTTGATCATTTCTTAAATTTTGCTGTGTAAAGGCTTGAATGATGAAACAATAACTTTGATCATCTGAATCTCCTTTCAGAGAGGAGCTCAAATTCAGCATGAAGAGGATGATCAAAACACTTATGATGTCCTGAGCCTCTTGTACTGACTTGGGGACAGATCAGGTAATTTAATACCAATAATTTTACTGGCAACCTACACAATATTTTCTAACTTCTTTTTATCTCCTAAAGAGAGGCTACCAAACCAAAAGTTAGGACAGATTCAACCATGGCGTGATAAATCATTGTCATTAATTAGCTGCACACCCCAAACCGGTTGATCTTCCGGAGGAATCGAGTCCCTTCTGTGATTTTTTTGTAAACTACATCAGTATTTTTATTAAAAGACAGCCTACTGTCAATGTGCCAAGGTATTTGTAACTAAGGATGCATGGAGAACCAGTGGTAGTGAAGAGCACATCAGACAGGAAGCCATTCACCCCTACACACTGGGATCTGGCCATTAAAAAGTCTAAAATCCAACTTACAGCGCCAGGACAGGGGTTAAAATTTGATAATAATTTAGAGGCTTAAATATGGGGCTTATTGCACACTAGTAAGGCAACCTATGATGTTAAATTTGTCCACTGGAAGGGAAGTTTAAAAAGAGTGTAACCTGACTTTAGGAATAACAATAATAAAGTACAGAACACAATATTTTTTTCCTCCAAGGTCTTTCAAAGATAAAGGATTATGAGTGTTATTAATCTTTGTTCACTGATGTATGAGTCAGAAAGAGTTTTTCTTTCCACTGCAGATAACAGATTGTTTTTAATTGTCAGCGGTTTAGGGTAGGGTGAGTCAATCCAAGAGAAATGTCTCCAGAAATTCAGATGACAAGTGACTCTAAGTTCAACCAAGGCAAATTGTGTGACATGTGTGGGTATGTGTGTGAGAGAGAGAGAGAGTCTGTCATTTCCTGCTGTACTGCTCTTACAGGAAACATTCCTTGATACCTGTTGACATGATAAGTCTGTTTACACTGGCTTCTTTTAAAGAACACTACACCAGAAACATTAAGCTCAACAATTAATACAATGTAAAAAATGCCCATGTGCTTTTCAGGTTCATTATTTGACCACGCTCTTAATTCTGCTTATTACATTTTTCAGTGTTCAGATAAATTCAAACGAGAAACCCACACCTTTAGCAACACTTTCAAGATTCACCCCTGCAGCCAACAGCTACATTAGAGTATTTAGAACTGGGTTTTTGACGTCATGCCACAGTGATTTCTGGAAAATCCACCACGTTGGTTCGTCCGCATTGGAGTGTGATAATAGCAAGCAATCTCTGTTTGCCATAATTTTTCTTTTTCACATTTTTTATTTGCAGTCACAGTAAGGAGTTGTCGTGTGACAGGGTGTAGCACCCAAATAGACAATTACAGCAATATTTTGTCACGTGGACCTTGCTGACATACGTATCAATCCAGATTATTGTCAGTTTTTAAAATATACATCCACTATGATGCAGTTAACAAAAAAGCCAGCAGATGGCAGCAGTCATAAATGCATGATGCAACACACGTCTCACTCAACTAAAACAAACTAATAATCAGACAGGTAACATAGATCATAGTGTTAATCTACAGCCACAGGGCTTATCAGCAGCTAGCAACAAGAGAGTGAGAGTGCATGACCTCAATAAATACATAAATGAACATTTATTTCTTGCCTTTTCTTAAATTGTACGTAAAATGTTGAAAATACTTCTGTTCAGGTTTATCCATTTATAGCCTGCAGATTATGTGTTGATAGAAATAACATTTGAAAGAAAATAAAGTTTAAAAAAATGTAATAAAAGGTAAAAGTCCTTAAACTATAGTTTGATAAAGATGGTGAGATAAAGTAGTTAAAATGAGCCCAAGAAAAAAAATGGATGAGAATTCTTTGTTTCCCATGAGCTATCATCTTTGAAGCTAGTCTAACTTAAGAGAAATAATATTCCTTACATCCGTAATATTCCTCACTACTATATTTCATGGAGATAGATAGCTTTGCTATTGCTTTATAGAAGTTAACTTTTACAAAAGAGAACTCTCACTTGTAATTGATAGTTTCTTTATTCATAGGCTATAACTATGTCAATCATGAGTATACCTTAAACTCAGAAATTAACTTATCTTTAATAACAAATTAATCCATTTATCTTTTTTAGGTAAAAGGTGTTTAGTTTCGTCAATCCATTGTGACAAATGAAGTTACGTAAAGTGAAATACAATATAGTGCAAGTCATTATTAAAATTAATTGTTATATCTTACAAGATTTGATCAAGTTTATCATTAAAATAGGCAAATAAAAAGAAAAAATAATTGTAATGTCGAAAAAAGCGATTGATAGTGATATCATGAAAAATCATTCTGAATAAAGTATGAAACAGCAGAAGGAGACATGGAGATGTGCATACCAATGCTACAGAGCTAAACTACACAGCTGGAACAATGTAGTGATCATAACCATCACTATCTCATTTGTGACTATCGATGCCCCACATGTTGTTGAAGGCACTGTTGTTGCTGTCAAAGTCGGACACACAAAGCTGCTGTCTGGGTCGGTGCCATTAGAGGTGAACGTCACAAAGCCGATATTCGCCCCAGCCACTTGATCCAAGATCCATGTCTGGAACTCAGAAACTCGGGCAAAAACCTCAGGAAAACCAGGCAGTGCACAAGGTACTCCAAAACTAGTGATGCCTGTTTGGACCCACGTTGAGTTTTGTTGGCACTGCAAAGGTCCACCAGAGTCGCCCTAAAGCAGGAGAAACAAAAAAGTACAGTTTGTGGAAGGAAGCATTATGTTTTCAGGTTGTCTGTCCATCCATCTGTCCTTATGTCTGTGGGCCCAGGCTATTCTTTATATATCTAAACACTAAAGACTTTGAGAGATTTCCTTCAAGCTTTGTGCAAGTGTCCACTCTGACTCGGGGACCACTGGACTGTGGAGGACATTGGTCAGACACTTTCTTTTCTCCTTTAACTTTGAACATATGTCATCCTAGACTAAAATGGACTGACGAGATTTTGAGTTGAGTTGATTGGATTTCTTGTCCATTGGTTTCTTCTAAACACTGTTCATCATTTGCTAAGTGTGATATCTCAAGAAACCTTCAAGAGATTTTCTTTGAACTACACTTATGTCCTCTCTGAATAAAGGATGGTAAGATGTTGGAGGTAAATGATAAAAAGTAAAGGTTAAATGAGCCTCATATTCATCCTATGCTAATGAATGCAATATCTCAAAATTAGATTACGTGGTTGTGCAGAAATGTCCTCTCTGACTCAGGGATGATTGCATTTTGGAGGTCATAGGTCAAAGGTTAGGTCACTTGGGCCTCATGTTTACCCCTTGCATGTTAATCCAACAACACAAGAGTATTGAGAGAATTTTAAAATACATTGAACAAAAGCCCGTTCTGACTCAACAATGAGTTGATAAGAGGTCAAAGTTCAACGTCATTGTTCCTTATGTTCAACCCTTGCTGGTCAAGGAGCTTCCCAGGAATTTTTGGAGGGATTTCCGCCAAACATTGTCTGACTATCCACTCTGAACTGGTATAAATCTGGAGGTTGAGGTCAGTGTGATTTGGCCTCATATTCTACTGCTTTTAAGACTTTGATGAAACACATTAACACAAAAATCCTCTTTTAAGACCCATCACTATACTTTCACTTCTATACTTTTGTCCAGCAAACATAAGCAGAGAGTTTTAAAACATTTAGGTGGTAGTGCTAATTTTACTTTGTTTTTGAGCTCTTAAGAAATCAACTCAATACTACCAGCATGACTTCCACATATTTTATCTCATGTTTGAATGAGCAAATACTGGTATTAGTGCAAGATCTTTGTACCTGACATATTCCTCTGCCTGCCTCTCCAGCACAGATCATTTGTTCTGTGATGTTTCCTCCTTGTACTTGCATGTAGTTGCAGGTACACTGATTATTTCCAACGACAGGAATCTGGACCTCCTGAAGTGAATCAAACGCCACTAGAGGCTCTGTGGGAGAAAAGTATGAAATCAGAACTTTTTATCTTCCAATTTTTTTTAAGGTTTTACGCTGCTTAGATTGGGGGTTGGGGTGAATGAAACAGTCAAATATTAGGATTTGGCTCCAATAGAATTCATTTGGCAAAAATACATCCATCTGGCTTTATTTTTCAGAAAGTTATTTTTTCTGATTTAGTTTTCTGAAGCAAGTGGTGGAACAGCCAATATGAGGATATTCTAAAGTATTTTACACTCTTAGATAAGCATGTCAGTATTTTAATGGCAATTCATTCAGTATATATCCAAATATTCAGAGGTGGCCCATTTTTGACATTAGGGGCAACCTCTCTTTCTTCAGGCCTTGTCTGGCCCCACAGTTCACAAGCAGTACATAAGCTTCGTGATGGGGGTTGCTGCAACGCAGCAATTTGTAGAATTAAAACGTCTTTTCAATTGCCATTTAAACATTAGGTAATTTTAAGTCTTGTCCTGACCTCATTGACCTTGATGCTAGGTACGATCATGCCTACTGATGAGCTAGCTTCGCTAAGTCCTAGACTGAATGCTAACTCTCTCTAAGCCTAAAATATAGCATGACTTATACCCACCATCCCTTCCAAGTCGGCCCCAGCCAGTGGCCCAGCAGGAGGTGTTAGTGTGGACTTGGCTGGAGTTACTGGCCAGGCAGATGGGTCTGATGAAGTTAGTGAAACTAACAGGACTGCTCAGCTTCATGAGAGCAATGTCGTTGTTGAACAAGGTGTTGTTGTAGTCTGGATGAACTATGATCTGGGACACAGAGCGACTCTCCTCATTATTGTTAGGGCCACTCTGAGTCTCTCTTCCCATGTAGAGAGTCCAAAATCTGGTCACATTTCTGGATACAGAGAGAAATAGAGAGATAGTATTATGATAGTTTTATTAAAGGTAGTTGTGGTGCTGATGTTAAAGCCAAGGTGAATTAGTGTGTTCAATTACTATAACTACTATATCACTATTCAATCACACTAATAGTCTTGGGTTGCAGGCAAACCATACCTGTCCTCAATCTGTGTCTTAAAAGTTCAAGACAGATCTGTATTTTATTATCCAATAAATAAAATGTTCAACAGACCACCTGTCTGATGTTAACATTAGAGTTGCTCCGATACCAGTGGTATTGGTATCGGCGAGTACACCAGTTTATGCACCAATCCAATACCATTTCATTTAACTTGATATTTTGCTTCATTTAGCTATTGGTTGGAGCTAAAAACCAGAAATCACTTCTTCTTCGCTGCCAGAAAACACCGCATGCACGAGCTACTGTTTTAGAACAGCAAAGAAGAACCAAAGGACCCACTGCAGCAGCAAAGAATGGAACTCTGAGGCATTTTTACCTCCGCCAAGGAGGTTATGTGATTGGCAGGGTTTGTTAGTTTGTTTGTTTGTTAGTTTGTTTGTTATTTTGTTTGTTAGTTTGTTTGTTAGTTTGTTTGTTAGTTTGGTAGCAACATAACTCAAAAGGTTATGGACGGATTTTGATGAAATTTTCAGGAAATGTCAGAAATGGCATAAGGAAGAACTGATTAGATTTAGGGAGTGATAAGGATCACCATCTGGATCCAGGATTTTTTTAAAGGATTCTTTACTATTGGGAGTTAGGGCTAATGGCGGAGGTCTGGAGTGACATGGAGAGACAAAGTTTTATCATAAACTGTTGCCTCGTATACTTGTTTTTCCTCTTGAAGCTAGCAATTGTGCCTTTCCATTGATGCTATTGGTGCTTTTGAATCCCTTGTGGCAGCATTTTCAGCGAGCCTGGAACTCATGTGACTTTTCAGGACTATAATGATTAAATCCACACCAGTAAATCAAATATTGAACATCTTTTTTTATCAATTTTAATCCGATTATGATCATTTATTGCAGCTAGCAATCATATAGTCTACCCTCTGTCGGCCAATGGCAGGCTGTTGCTGCCTGAATCCAGCATGATGGAGAGAGATAGAGAAAGTCTGTGATGCAACCCCCTTTATTATAATTATTTTAATATTTAGCAGTAAAACTCAATAATCAGCAGAAAAACAACATTAGGGTCACAGAGATTCTGTACATTATGATTCTATTTGTGGAGCCATGTTCTGAGTCAAATATAGGTCTAAAACATTTTGCTAGTCTGCACAGACAGTCCAGAAAGTTCACACTGGTATCTGATATGTACTTGGTATCGGCCGACACACAACACCTTGGTATCGGGAAGAAGAAAAACGGTATTGAAATATCTCTAGTTAACATGTAACACAATTCAGTTGAACCTCCAAGAAAACAACAAAGCAAGCTTAAGAACACAGCAACACTGAAAGCGTGTTATCTTGCACAGCAGATTATTGCAGCTGTATCCTGTAAGAGGAACATTTTTTTTTTAATCTCAAACACTTTGACTAAAATACAGAAATTCTTTTACTCTTATGTTACTTCTCATTAGTTGTCCTGTTCTTCCATCCACCTATCCATTATCTTTACGACTTGAAACCCTGGATTAGTTGCTAGTAAGTCACTGAGGGGCACTTGCACACAAAGAAACACTAACTTTTTTTTTTCTTTCAATAACTTTTCGGCACTATGCTTTCAATTTCGACCTGTGAAGGCTTCTTATATTTGCAAGCATGATTTGTGAAAACAGGAAATGAAACAAGAGCAGATGAGTGTCTCTTACGTTACAATGCAGTGGGCTGCTGTTAGGACCCATTCATTACTGATCAGGGTCCCTCCACAGATGTGCTGTGCAGCCGAACCGACTTCGAAGTGCATGCTGACCTGCCACGGCCATGATCCAGCTGAAGCATTCACACCACCCACTATTCTTGTGTTCAGAGGAGCAATGCCGCAGTCTGACAGAGAATAGATGTGTGTATCGGGCAGATTCATGCATTCATTTGAAGATAAATGTGTGCTTAGTTCCATTATTTTGTTGCTGCAGTGTATCTCCTGAGTTCAGTAGGAGCATTCACATAGCTGATAAGTAATGAAATATGGCTGTACTTACCCTGAGCATTTGAGCCTGTAGAAAAGAGAAATACACAAGTTACTCACATCGGTTTAGTTCAATCCATGTCTCTAAATGCTAAACATAAAAACTTTAGCATGGATTTCAGAACTGTAGATTTATGTATAATATACTGTATGATATAATGCACTACACTATGATATGCAACCCTACAATATGCTACGCTAAACTATGATACAATGAAAAACAATATGCTACACTACAATAAGCTACACTACAATATAATACAATAAAACACAACCGTAAAATATGCTACAATAAAATACACAAGTACAATATGCTACACTACAATTTGCTGTGATAAAACAGAGTTCAATACAATTCAATACAATATGCTATGATAAAATTTGATACAATGCAATACACTAACATATGCTAGACTGCAATATGTAAGGGTTAATGCCCGACGAAGTGTCCAATTATCAGGGATTAATGGATGACCTAAACCGTCCAACACGCAGCGGAAGACAGTTGCCTCTGTGAAGTCCATTAATCCCTGATAATTGGACACCTCAAAGGGTATTAACCCCCTTATACCATGGTCACTAAATATAATAAATAATTAATAAAATGCCTATCATTCCCTGGCTGTTTTGTTCAATGTCTGTTGTTTAGTTGGTGTATGAATTAAATAAATGAAATAAATGAAAACTACTAATTTATAATTTCATACGTTTTGTGATCATAATAGAAAGTTTTACTCAAACAACAATTTCTTTCCCCTAGCAATGCCTGAGGGCTTGACTAATAACTGGAAAAACCATTCCAATCCCATAACGTTCTTAGGGAATTCCTAGGGAATGTTAACATAGTTCAGTACTCCAGTAAATAGGGTGGGCCATAGATACAAAGTCACAATGGAACAAAAAAAAACTGTCTGCTCAGTGCACATTCTGAACAGATTTATCAATGAAAAGACATGAAGACAAGTTAGACTGAGAGTCATCTGTGATCAGACTATAAACCTGTACATTAACATGAACAGTCATCTCATAGAAATCGTAGTTTTAGCAGTTTTAGTTTTACAATACAATATGGTACGAAGAAATGCAATCCAATAAGATCTACAACACTGCAATATGCTAGGATAAAATACGATACAGTACAATACAATATGTTACACTACAGTATTTGGTGTATGTGGCAGAAAGTCCGCAAATTAAATCCAACTGAAAATGTCCAGAAAAATCTAATGACTGAAAAAATCTACAAATGCTCTGTAAAACACTTATTAGCTCCTCCTTCAGTATCACTGGCACCACACTATCCTGGTTTAAATCTTATCTCACAGACGGACAGCAAATTATCCAAATCAATAACTGCTCCTGCTCCTTAGCTCCCCTGTCTGAAGGTGTCCCCCAAGGCTTGGTGCTTGGTCCCTTTCTTTTCATTATCCACCTACTTCCGTCCATCTGTCACCATGGTCTCCACTTCCATTGTTATGCAGACGATATCCAACTGTACATCTAAACCAGCTCAATCACATCAAATGCCCAGTAAACCCTGGTAAATTGCGTGAAATTTCTGTTCATTAAACTACAATAAAAATGCCATGCTAATCATCAGTCCCAATCCCTCACTAAACACTCAAAACTTCAGCCTCAGTACTGACAATTCTTATTAAAACTGCCTTCTTCCACCTTAAAAACACATAGCCCATATCCATCCAGTACTCTCCTTCTCTGCTGCTGAAACTCTAATACATACTTTTATCACTTCAAGAATCGACAACTGCAATAGCCTCCTAAGGTACATCTTCCAAAGCTTCCAGTAAACTTTAATACATCCAAAACTCTGCAGCATGTCTCCTCAACACACCCTCCATACCCCCTTAAAATTAAACAAATAATTCATAATTATTATTATAAGTAATAAATCAAACCATAGGATGACTAATCCTAACTTTAACTCTGTAATCTCAAAGACTGTAATCAGAGCTAACATACACATTAAATGGTAACTCAGTGTAAAGGCTCACCATGCCCAGTCAGGACTCCACATATGGCTAGTATCCACACAGTCCACAGTGCCATACTCTCTGCCAGTCAGCAGACACTCACTGTACTTTTAATGTCACTTCTGGCTTTTTTACTCCCAGCCCACAGGAATTTAGAGTTTCCAAGCCTTACTCAGACTTGTTTTACCAGATACCTCAGGTGCCTTCATCAACTTTATCATGGCCTGAACTATTAATGCCACAGCGCATTATAAAAATTATTATTAAAATTAAAATGATTAAATTTGGCACGTCTTTATGTGACTTTTTTTGTTGTTTTGAATGTATGACATTTAAAGCAACAAGCAGCAGCTGGTTAGTGTTAGCATTGCTTAGCATTGAAAGTAGAATCAATGCGCGGACACCTGCTACCTGTAATGGTTGACTAAATTGTCTGTATAATATCAACAAAAACAAAGGTCTAAAAATCACAAGATGTTTCACAGGATCCCAGACTATCTCTTGGCCAGATAAGTCTTAATATTGCTTTCTGGCTGAGTTTGTTTTTCATTTCAGCAAAAGTATTGGAGGGTGTGACTGACAGGTGTGCTTTGTTGCCTAGTTGTGTCCAACCACATTGATTACTCTTACAGTAACTAGTGCTGAATGCCTACACTCAGTTTCAGATTTGCCTGTGCAGATTCTATTTATAGAGGTGTAACCAACGTGACAACCAGAAAGCTGTCTGTCGGTGAAAAACAAGGGATTGTGAAGGTGAGAGAAGATGGAAAATCTGAGCCACTGCACAAACATTGGCCATAGCCAGTACAACCATTAGAAATGTCCTGAAGAAGGAAGAAACCACTGGTGTAGGACAGAAAAGTTGTGAGAGCTGTAAAGAAAGACCCTAAAACAACTGTTGGTAACATCAGCAACAACCTCCAGAGGGCAGGGGGAAGGTATCACAATCTTTTGCTGGTAGAAGACTTCATCAACAAAGTACAGGGGCTACACCAGAAGATGCAAAACTCTCATTAGCAAGAAGAACAGGAACGAAAGGCAGGAATGTATAGAGGATTTTTTTTTTTTAACATTTATGTCCTCTATAGTTATTCTTTAAGCACAGGAAGATTATTAATTTCATACAGAATTTGCTGCACAAATAAACTTGACTTGATTTAGAAGATTCTCATGCTCCAGACTGTTAATGTGTGATGACTTCCTGATGTCTTCCTGAGTGTCATTGTGATGTTATCTTGAAAATCTGGCTCTCAACCTGACGTTGTTCATTGTCTTCTGTTACAGAATGATGCAGGGTATGAGGAAAACAATCTCTTTTCTTGGCAGTCATCAAAATTGCTGGGTGTTGTCCATGTTGTGTGGGAAGAGTTTCCAAGTATTTAATACTGAAGATCATGTGGGCTGATGTCTTAGTCCTGTATCTGATATGATGTACCGTCTTATCAGACTTGAACAAGTACTCAGAATGACAGGATCCACTTCACTTGAGTTTAATCATATCTCAGATTGATCTCAGTTGGTGTGTTCATGATAAGTCTTGTTCGCACATGAATGTTAGCTGTGGAGCTACGCAAGGTTCTGAGCTCAGACCATTATGAGGAACCGTTCCATAAATTTCCATTACTATGCAGATGATACACAACTGTACATATCCAAGAAGCATGATGACATAAATCAGTTAGGTCAGCTAAAAGCATTCCTTAAAGACTTTAGGAACTTTTTTAACACCTTGACAAAGACTTTGTTCCTCTTTGTTTTTAAACCATAATGAAAAACTTTTTAACATAAAATGTATTTTTTTATTGAACAAGGTTATCTAATTTTTTAGTATTTTTATCTCTCTTAAAATAGCTCTGCACTGCTGACTTGAATAGTAATGGATTAGACTTCTTCACTGAGCGCTGATCCTCTTTGTAGGGCACACATATCTTGTGTTTCTTCAGAAACTCTTAAAAGAAATTTGGTAGGAATTTCTTTGAAGTATTTTTGACACATTTATCATCTGAAATGACAAATAGTCAAAGTACTTTGATAGCAAAAACCAGCATTTTAAGAAATAGCTTAATCTGTTGTGTAGTTACACCTATTTTGAGAGGGGTCTGACTGCAGACTGTAGCCTACATTTCTGACAGCCAATCTCACAGACCGTTCATCTGTGATACCATATGGCCAACAAAGAAGTGCCATAAATTGCTGGTACAACATATTTCCAGTTTTAGATAAAAACAAAAACCAAAAAAAAAAAAAAAAAAAAATCAACTTTACTCATAAAAACAGACTGTTATATTTATGAAATAAATATATTTTTTAATAAAACAGAGAAAAATTTCGGAGTTCTACCGAACTGAGGCTCGCTTTAGCTTTATAAGCTTTTGCTAAAGCTATCATAGCTCCATAATCAACATTACTACATAAGCGAATGTCACTAAATTAGCTTTGGCAACATAAGCTTTAGCCAAAGAAGTTAAAGCTAACATAGCTACATAGTTAACGTACCTACTTAGCTTATATAGCTGCTTTATGAGCTTAGCTTTAGCTACTGTAGCTAAAGCACTGTTATCTATAGCTAAGTTAGCTTAAGCAATATGGGCTTTAACAAACATAGCTAAAGCTAACTTAGCTACTCTGATGTCATAGCTACATAGCTCATGTAGCCACTATGTGAGGTGAGCTTTAGCTATGGTGGCTGAGTAGATACACTGACTACAGAGCGACATTATCTAAAGCTAACTGAGCTTTGGCAATGTGAGCTTTAACACAGCTACAGTTAATAAAGCTACTCTGATAATGTAGATATGTAGCTGCAATGTGACCTTAGCTTTAGCTATTTTGGCTAATGTAGTTACATTAGCTATGTAGCTACATTATCTATAGCTAAGTTAGCTACAGTAACATGAGCTTTAGCAAACATACCCACTGCGCAAAGACACGTTCAAACAACGTCTTTTCAACATCATTTTTGAACATCTAATTTTGGTCTCCTGAAGGTGCAGACTGTTACTCCAGACGACGTCCATGGTCGCTTTTCTATGCCATTTTTGCACATCTAATTTTGGTCCCCTGAAGGTGCAGACTGTTACTCCAGACGACGTCTTTTTTCCGACGTCTAGTGAACGTCCATTAATGACGCCTACAGTACCTCCATATAGGAAGTAATTGTTGTCCAAATGTGTTATTTGTGAACGTCTTTTCTACATCAAATTTAAACTCGCTGTGAAATTGGAGGTGTAGTGAACCCAAAATGCCAAATGACAAATGACAAAGTTTAACAGATTATTGGTTTTTATTGGTTAACAATTTCAGTGAAGGGAGGGGGTTCCCCATGTAGGGGGTGGTGAGGCATGGAGAGAGGCACAAAAGGAGTAGACGCAGGATTAGTGGCGAGCTCAAACAGCACTGGAATTAATAATCAACAAGAAATCACAATAAATGAGAGACAGCCTGAGAGCTGAGGTTACCGAGGGTGAGTAGCTGGCAATACTGTGGAGCTGAGGTAAGTCTCTGCAGGCTTGATTGCAGAGCAGAGACAGCTGTGTCTGAGCAGAGACAGGTGTGTCCAATCAGCCTCAGCGCACCTGGGGGAAGGGAGCAGCCTCAGAGAAGTACTATCACTACTACTACTAAACAGTAGTCAGCGTAACCTGCAGTTAAGTTTGTAAAAAGAATAGTAGCAAAATACAATAAATAAAATTACCTTATCTTTGGTCTGTACCACAAATAAGAATCAAAATATAAAACAATGAACATTAAAGTGTGAACACTGAGGTAAAAAATCCAACTGAACACAGAAAAAGTAAAGGGCTGACCAGATTCCCCTTATGAAAATCAAAAAAATCAGTCCAGAGTGACTATTAAAACTTGTTAGGTTCTTGTTAAAGAGCTGATGACAACTGAAGCACTTTTGAGGTTTTATTTTCCATCCAAACCATGGTTTCTGTTTAAACAATAAAGTAATAGGTTAACATAGGCCTTAAGTCAAACAATCAAGTTCCAATTTGTATAATTAACATAAAATAGTAAAGAAAGTGCAGTAAAACAAAGAAACAGTCTTACATTCTCAAGGATGCATGGCTGGGAAGTGGATGGAGATCAGAGAGACCTCTGCCTGACTGTGCTGGGCTTTTAATGCTGGCTGCAGGCACACCTGTTAGCCTGACACACCTGTCAGCAATTATTACTCCTGTCAGATTTGTACCATTATTGGCCACCAGATGCCGCCATTCTGACAGCATGAGAGAATTCAAAACAGTGTCTGTGAACCTCCCTCCTCCACTTCTTTGTGGCACATGCTTTAAATGCTCTGAAGCATGTGTCCTTATGAAGTCCTCAGTTGCCGGGTTATTAAATTGCATGACTCCATCCCTTCTTTTCACTGAATCACTTTTAGATGTTCAGCTGCATGTGATCAGACAGCATTGTCTTTTCCCTCCAAGTGAATTCAGTACAGCACCTTGTATTGCTTGATAGATTTTGTATTCTTGAGGGATGTTTTGTCCTTCTTCTCCTTCATGTTGAAGCAGGCCATTGGAGAACTTGTGAAGAGCCAGTGAATAATTTCATGGACTCTGTCCTTATGGTCCAGCATGAGCTAGTTGCTGCAGCTGTTCGGAACAAAATGAAAACAAAAACAAAGGAAAAGAAAAACATTTTACTGACACAACTTAAGGATAACAGTGCAGGATGTAAGACTTAAACATGTATTTCTTCATTTCAGTGTCAAAATTTTAGATGTTAGATCTCAGAATGCTTTGCAGGACATGTCCAAGTCTGTCATTAGAAGACAAAATGACCTGCAAAACATTCTACGATTGTGGCCCCCATTAGAGCTGCCTGCAATAGGCTATATGATCAGTATTGCATAAAAATGGGGAAAATGCATTCACTATCGGATATATGTCCATGAATTAAATTTCATAAATCCTCGCAAAGACATCCTGCGATATTGAAAAAGTAATTTTCGGACCAAAAGACGTTTTATATGATTGTTATTTGTTGCATATGACAATGGTGGTTCACAGCTAATGCTGTGTTCGATTGTACTTGGAACTCAGATAAATTCGACCTCCCAATCGGAAAAGTGCAATAGAACGGCCCTTGAGCTCGGGCCTCCGACTCAGGAACACGGGTAGGATCCAAGCAGCCTGAGTCAGTCAGAATGACGTAGCAAAATGGCATTGCACACCGTGAGAGTCACTTCATCTCAACTTCTACTTTTATGTGTTGTCTAATTTAGCATTTGTGTTACTACAGTACAGGCCTCTGCACAGCTCGCTTTGATGCCTGTATAAGTTCAGTAATGCATGCAGGATTCCCCTCGCTGGTGCATCCATGTCATATTTACAGCATATGATGTTTCTCTTTCTCTCTCTCCCTCAAGTAGCTAATGTATTTCACCAACAGTAATTTTTTAACCTCGGAAAAAATCAAAACAAACATCAGCTTACTGCGGCCTGCCATGTTTTCCGAGCTTATGCAATGAAACACATTTACCTCGGAAGTCGGAATTTCCGACCCAGATTTTTCCAAGTTCAGAGTACAATCGAACGCAGCATAAGCACATACACTTACGTCTAGCGGGGCGTCTCGCTCTCACTGGCCGGCGAAAGGCGCATGATCCGCGGGGGCAGGTATGATGAAGACTAGGTATGAAGTTGGACTCGCTGACAGCAACTTTTACACAGATGCACTCAGCATCGCCTTTCTCCTCAGAGCTTCCAAAGACTCTGCCATCACGTCCCTGCTCTTCGTCATCTATGTTGTTTTCTAGGTTAAAGTGCAGGACATTTATTTTGATCGGTTTCCTCACTGCGTGCACACGCCCATTTGTATGGAGATGCCGCAACTATGTTACACGAAAGTATAAAAAGCTGCTGATAAAAACACTTAACTGTGTCTCCCAGTGTGGTGTTAGTTACACTACAGTATAAAATCTGCTTTCTGAGTAAAAAAATGTTAACGTGTCTCCCAGATGAGAATTTCACCACACTGGCGTTCATGACTTAGTATCCGCCATTAACATTTGAGTTTACTGTAAATTTGGCCAGCTGGGCTGAGCTAGTACTTTTAGCGTTCGCCATCTTTGTTAACCCCTACAAAATCGCAAAAAGTGGACACTGGTTTGCAACGACTGTTGATGAGATTACAGAACAAAAAAGGTAACCTGCAGTCAAATATACTTTCTTTAACTTAATCTTGTACTTCTTTAACAGTCCAACCAAGTCTGTGTTACTGCTGTGCTTGCGACGCAAGCTTCCAGTTTAACAAAAGGCATACGTCATTTTTCCTGCCGATAGTTCCACGCTTGTGCAGATTAGCTTCTGTCACTCCGCTTGTGAGCAGCTACCTTAATAGCCGAGGTTGCCTGATAAGATGTTTGTTTTATTTTCAGTAAATATATTTATATGTGTGTAAGAAGAAAAAAATGCTGGTGTGAGCAGTATATTGAATAATGTCAATTTCATGCGCTGTTTAATCTATGTCAGTATTCTGCACCTGATGTTCATGTCCACAAGACGTTGAAAAAAAACGAGTACGCAAGCGTTCCAATATTGAACTGCATATCAACGTCCAGGAGAGGTCACACTTCGGCGTCCAGATCCACTACTTGATTTGGAGGTCAGAATGACGTGCAGATTGGGTCCTGGACCGACCGACTTGATTTAGCTCAGATTTGCACGTCCTGTGGACGTCCAATGTTTAGGGGGAAGGTATTCTGATATTGTAGTGACATATCTATTGTAGCTGCTATATGATATTAGCTATAGCTATAGTAGCTAAGTAGCTATAGCAACAGGAGTTTTAGCAAACATTGCTAAATCTAACTAAGCTTTTCTGATATGATAGATAACATGCATAGCTGCTTTGTGAGCTTAGCTTTATCTACATAAGCTACATAGCTCCATTATCAACATAGCTAATGTAGCTAACAGAGTTATGTTTGCTGCGTTAAAAAGGCTTTTTTCCTGTAAGCAGACTGTTTACTCGGCTTTATAAAATATTTTGTAGTCAGGTTTTACAGGTCAGGTTTTTGACTCTTAACTTTTATATCCCAACCTTTACCTTACCCTTAAATTGAAGTTAAATCTGATTTTATTTTGAAAGTTTTAGCATATATATCCATTCTGAGATATGTGTCTCAGATGAACAGTCTGTGAGAGTATAGCTGTTAGAGATGAACGTTCTGCAGCCAGACTATCTTGCCTAGTTTCCTTAAATGTGTAGCCTAAGCATTTCCAACTGTCCCTTTCATGCTTTTCCAATCTCACAGCATTCAAAGCACATACCTAGTTTTTTTCTACATTTCTGGGGTAAAAAATGGCCACATGCTTATTTTATTTTAAGTAAAATAAAAAAGATCCTTAAGTATTTAAATATTTCCATTTACACTGGCAGAGTTATTTCATTCTTTCCATCAGCTGTTGTGTGCTCCATTAAATCCTGAACCCAAGCCTCCTGAAGTGCACTCAATCTTCTGTCCTGATAAAAGAGCATGTCAGAAAAAGAAAGAAGAGAAAACAAAATGTTGATTCAGAGCTGGTGTTGTTTGAGGACAAAGTACCAAACAGTGAAATGGAACACATTAATCACCTTCTTTTATACCTTTCCAGTCACACTTTTGTCTCTTCCTAAAGAAAGTGGAGCAGTAAGGGTATGAGATAAAGAAAACAGTCAGAGACAAAACTCCAGCTCAGTGACACAGATACCCTGTGTGATAGGAAATAACCATGTTCACCGAGACCAACTGAAGAGCAAAGTCAAGCTATTTAAAACAGCTAATCGAGTTAATGAATATTCAGAAGGGGGATGAAACAGAAAGCACCTTCTACTTCAAACATCAAGCGCTCGTTTAGGCTAAACATTAACTCCAATCAGAGGGGGCGATCATAGCAGGAGCTGTAGAGAGATAGACAGCCTGTAAAGAGGGGAAAAAGGAGCCATTCTACTGTCTTTATCTTTTTTTTCCTTCAAATTCAACACCATGCTAACTTTGTACCCAGATAGAAAAGAGTTGTAGTCTTGCCTGAGTGTTTGCCCACATAAGCTCAGCAGGATTACCCTCTCCGTTTGTTCATGGCAACACTGCACCAATGTAAAGTAGCCCCAAAACCTTGGCCAGAGGCCTGCTTGAATTTTAAGTGACCTGTTTGCCCACTTGTGTGTCCCAGCACATCTCTCCCCTTCACCAGTCCTCTTGGGCTTTCTTATTAAAGAGGACATACACATATCAAGGGCCTCCTTTCACTCCTCTGAGGCCCAGAGACAATATTTCTTATTTCCTATGTGGCTGGACGAGCCCGCCCCCCTGTCACCTCATAGCACTATATAAGACAGCAAAGGGGCCTGATGATAAGAAATTGGTCTCAAGAACAGCCTGGCCATGCGGTGTAAAGTCCTCGTCTATGTCGTTCTGCTGGCTCTCATAAAGCATGGTGAGTATTGTGTCATTGCATTCATAGGCCGGTTACAAAAGCTGTATTGTTGACAACATTCAAACAGACCAGGTGGATCTGGGAATATTGATTGTGAGTTATCTCAGGTGGACTCTGAATTCTTAGGTCAGTAAAAGGAGCCTTTTACAGCAATTAGTCCTAATGTGAGCCATTAGTTTGAGTATATTTACTATAATGATATGTTTTACTTGGTATGAGTTTGAATAAGTGTAGAAGTACTTATGAATTCTGGTCAAAGTCATGTCAGTGTGTTCCTGACCTACATTTTTTGTTGATATATGGCAAACAATGGCAGTGTATCAGTTCAAGTTTTAAGAATAAGGTTGCAAGAGTGAAAGTTATAGTTCATAAAGTCAGATGTGACTGGGGCTCAGCTATTTATTCTGACGTACAGTATGATCATTCAAACTTAATTTAAATCTTAAGGAGTCATTGAGAGCAAGCTCTCAGTTTCAACTATGTTTAGAGTAAAAGATACACAGCACTACAGAATAATACAAAGTACAAGATGGCAAATGCACAGTTATTAGTAACTCAAAAAGATGGAATAGTTCAAAATCATAGTGTTGAATTCAACCAAAGATACACGTTTCTGCATTTTTAATTGTAAGTGTTAATATGAATGCTGAGAGGTTGAAAGTATTGTAGACAGTCACAGTAAGATGGATTTAACAAAGACATAATATCTGGTGGCACCTTATCATTTTAGGCTTTATGAATAAATAAAAGCCAATGCCTGTCACATTTTACTTCAAGACATGTCCAGCCCAAGTGCTTGTATAAAATGCAAAGATGTGCAGTGCAAAGGTGTTTGCACACTGAGTCTGTAATTCTCGGATGTGTTTTTTTTTTTTATTTGCCAATTCCCTCATCCTAAAAAAAAAACACTTACTCAAACCTTGCACATTGAGTCTGATGGGGTTTTTTTTGTATCAACTGCAAAAAAACACATCCAAAAATAACAAAATCAGTGTGCAAAGATGTTAAAATCAAGTCAGCCCATGTATCTGTATTCTGCTCAGCATCAAGAAGTTTAGTTTCAGTAAGGAAATCTACTTTTTAGTGCAGCTTGTTTGCCAAGACTAACAGTGTGGAATTTGACTGTGAGTTTGTGATCAAACCAGACTCCGAGTTATTTGTATTCACAGTCTCTCTCCATTCAATGTATGTAATCAACTGACCACAATGTCTATGAGTCTAGAAAATAGCATGTCTTTGTTTTGGTTGTAACTGACCAAAAGCTTGCAGAAAGATTTCAATGGTTGATTGTTCAATGTCAGCAAAGCAGTATAAAAATGTGTCATCAATGTATAAACTGATGTTAAAATTTGTAATAGCCAATGTATTGCAAATTAAATAGGACTTAGTGTTGAACCTTGAGGAACTCCCTTTGACAAAGATAGAAACACAGAATATTTTTATCCGTGAGCACCCAATGACGTCTCTGGGACTGATGGTCCTGAACCATTTACAGGACTCAACATCAGACCTGCCCTCACTTAGTCTCCAAAAGCGCAAGACATAGACAAATGATGCAACACAGTATTTCTTTACTTCAACAGCAGAAACAATCTCATTTGTAACAGAGATTGATGTGGACTCTACATGTGATTACTGGAGAGGAATGATTTGATTGTTAACTGATGATTCTTCAAAATTGCCTCTTTTATGCTTGTTATAGTATCTGTAGTTGTTTAATAGTCATAGTAACAATACACGGTTTTTCAAATTCCTGTGGCACACTTAGACATGCCTTAAGGCACACTATTTAAGAACCACTAGTCTAGAGGTGTGCTCAACATCACAAGGAGAAATCATGGTACAAGATGGCGCACTTCTACATAAGCCTTAGGCTACTTTATTTCATGTTTGTTACTAAAATATGTTGCAAGGTGGTAACTTTTTTTTCTTTTGTCCCTTTTTAAGCTTTGTTTTGTCACACTGGTGGATGAGTAGAACCTTTTTTGCAGATTGAGCCCAGCTCTTGTTCTTTTCCTTCCTGTCACCCTGCCATAATTGATGCATCTATCACACTCAACAAGAAGTGCTAAATAAACACTTAACACCAAAGAAACTCAAGTGTTTAGCTTTATACCTGCCGACAGGTATTTATTGTACTAGTTATTGATTAAGCTGATTGCGAAGCCAGATGACACTGAAAAGCCTTATATTTACTTTGATTTTAAGAGGTGTTCCTAGATTATTCATTTACAATTGGGAGTGAAAAGAAAGAATGTGACGTGGAAAATTTCATTTAAAAGACAAAAACTTTTCTTGGTTCTTTTAATGTTATGACAAGTATTACTTTATATAAACCTCTCAAGAAATATTAACCAAGGCTGAGGTAGTATTGTTTCTGCAGTTTTGGTTTAGTCCTGTATGTTCTTACCAAAGTTAATGCAAGAGATTGAAAATGTAAGTTAGCTTTAGGCTAAAGCTGCAAGACTTTAGCACTTAGTTTTTATGTTTTGCTTTAAATTTGTGAGAAAACCTAATGACATTTGCTATCTGTTAAAAAGTTTTGCATTAGACAAATTATAAAAGAGGACTCAGTGACCCAAAGTCAATCAGTCTATACAGCCACATCTTTGTTTGCTAATGTTAGCCAAAATTAGCAATCCTACTTGTAACATTAGACAGACAACAGAAGTACAGCTGCTGCTGAACAAGGTGGGTTTTATTCCCCTAGGAAACAAACTTTCTTTCACAAGAAGACAATTATTTCATTTTGAAAGATGAAACGCTTCACAGGAGAAACATTTTGTTTGCTACTATCCTTGTATATTTCAGTGTGCTTTGAAACTTTCTATAGGTACTGTGGTTTTGGGCTATGTCAGCTCTTTTTATGGCAAAAAAAGATTCAAATATGGGTTTCAGAGGCACTTTGAATAGTCAAAATTTGTTTACTGTAGAGGTGAAAACTGGCTTACTTGTCTGCTAAACTTAAGGACAGTGGGTTTAAAGGGACGGAGGACTTCAGCACAATAGAAGAGGGAAATGTACAATAACCTGAAAATGTTCCTGTGGTTGTAAAACTCTAATGAAGTCTTTGTAATGTTCATGCAGTATTTTTAGAATATTTCACAAGGGAAGATTAGAGCATGATAAATATGCTAACTTAAACATGCTAACTTAAACTATATGATAGCTTGGCTAGGGCTATGAAACTTGATTTCTTTTATAAAAACACTCTTCATCTCTCGTGCATGCAGACGAAAATGAATCATAGTTAAATTTGCAGCTTGATATCAGACTCAGTCATGAATTTGATAGCAGTTTAACAACCATTTCAATTAGCTTCCTATGTGTTTAAAACAAGCACACTGTTAAGTAAAGGTGTTTTTTCTCTCTAAAATTTAAAATTTGTTTGTTTTCTTCAGTGTTTCCATCTGAAATACAAGCCAGCCCAAATTCAAGGGTCATCCTCCCCTGCAATGTGACCTTCCCCCCTTCTTTGGGCCAAATAGACAACTCTCTCATCAAAGCTGGCTGGACTAGAAACGGCTCTGACGTCGCCTCATTCAGTCAAGCGGTGGAGCAAAAACAGGAAGGCTTTAGCTGGGACACTGGGGATTTTGTCAATGGGGACTTTTCGCTGACCATCCTCAGAGCCAGTCTGGACCTGCAGGGGGTTTACGAATGCACTGTCAGCTACAACTCCATAATGCAGCACTCAAGTAACACGACATTTAGTATCCTTGGTACGTCCTTATTCAGATTCTAGGGTTTGCACATTTAAGCTGAACTTTTATATTATCCTTTCTTTTTACACAATTTTCTCCCTTTTTACCTTTCTTAGCCTCCCCTGTTCTCTCTGTCCCACAGCAGTGGGTGGTATTAGAAACAGAGAGCCAACTAAAGTGCAATGCAGGCGGTTTCTACCCTCCTCCTGTCACTTTCTCCTGGACCAGAGACGGGCAAGTCATTCAACCTCCATACAATGTTGAAGGTGAGCTGACTGCAGATGGATACTATATGGCTGTAGGTAACTTGACCTTCTTCCCCTCCCGTGAAGACCAGAACATGACCTTTGGGTGCAAGGTGTCCCACAGTGGCAGCCACCAAGAGCTGGATTTTCAACTTAACATTACATGTGAGTGAACACAATGAGTCATCAAATATCTCTTTCACAGTAGGACTGGTAAAGCTGGTTCCTTCAATCATTTCAGCTGTAATGAATGTTTATCTTAATCGGATTAAGCCTTTTGTGCTCCCAGGGATTCTAAATATTTTTTGGCATTCTTCAGATCAACCCTTTGTTAGGCTTTCAGTCGTGCCCTCCAGATCTGACAGCAGTCCTCTCACTCTTTACTGTGACGTGGAGAGTTTCTACCCAGAGGAAGTGTCTGTGTCCTGGCTCCAAAATGGTACCGTTCTCCCTGAGACAGTTAACGTGGACCAGAACCCCGATGGGACCTTCAGAACCAGACGCTATTACACTTTGAGTGCAGCGCAGAGAGAGCAAGGTGGAAAATTGGAGTGTGCAGTGAACCAACCTGGGGTAGTGCATCCAGTCTCTGGCACAGCATTCTTAGAGAAACTGGATCCCAGAGGTAGACTTTAGAATTCAGTGCAAGTACAATTCACATCACACCCATATTCTTTTGTTCTTCATGTATGATACATAGGTACCCTAAATCAAATGTTATTCTCTCAGAAAAATCTAACACATTAAAATACCTTTGGGTGCTCAGTTATTTGATTCATATAAAGGTCTGTTTCCTTTCAGATGAGGCCCCAGTGTTGACAAAAGCCGCCAAAGCCTCAGTGGCTATGATGTGTATTTCTATAGTGCTGGTGTTCCTGCTTTGCTTTGGATTTTCTTGGAGAAGACGGGATGGTGAGTCAGTGCAGTTGCTGTATTGTTTTTACTGATGTGTCAAATCTGAAATCAAGGGAAATCAAGTTGTGTCTATTCACATGGCAAATGAACTTTGGTTATATGACTTTTATTGTCTTTAGATCACATTAAATATTACCTCTTTTAAACAATGATGGCAGAGGCTTCAACATAAACTGCCAACCTACCCATTACTCTGATCTAATCATTTTGAAATATCGACTTGAAGAACTAGGATACAAATCACCAACAGTTCAGTAATGGAGCAACCTGCACTTCCACTGAACCAGTGATATTCCTAAATAATCGTTCTATTTGGTTAACCTGATATGCCATATAGACTATTTCATACAGCCATTGCGTGGATATTTCTCATTCATCTGGGAAAGCTTGCTATCAAGGCATTTGGGAGGAGCAGGACTTCAAAAATATATCTCGTAAGGTGATTGGACGAAAGTTCTGTCTGTCTGTCACATTCATCACGAGCCAATCAGAGCGACAAAACGTGATTTAGTAACACACATGCGCAGCTCTGCAGCAAATTTACTGGTAAACGCTACTGTAGTTTAGGAACTGTGGATTATGATGTAGATTAAACGCCATGGCCAGTCGGAAGAAGAGCGAAAATGTCTTTTCCGCCAAGAGGAGCTTACAGTGGGGCTCTTTGCACTTGTTTTAATAAGGAAATGTGGTCCAGCTCTGATTACCTGCCACCATATCAACAATACATCCATGCTAACCGCTAACTAACAGCTCCCATTGTGTATACAGACCCACACTACTCCCCCGCCCCTTTCCCTCATAACTCCTGAGAACTCGAAGCAGGTTGGCATATGGGTGGAAAAAAATTTTCAGTACTTTTCTACGCTTTTGACACCACCTTACACAATTCAATATCTGTTACTTTTTACAAATGATAGTATTAGAGTAACAAAGTTTTGAAGAAAAAAACTCATACATACACGTGTTATAAACCAAGCGATGTGAAATCAAGTAAGAATTAGTGACGTGTCCTTTTGCTAAAACAGAAAAGATGATGGGTATAGTGTGTGTTATTGACTGATAGAGAGCAGATGAGAGAGACAGCAATGTCTCCTGGTCCTTTAAAGTTTTCCTTTACATCCCGATTCTGCAGACTGATGAAAGCCTCACAGCACTGGTGTAGTTGTGTGTGCAGATGTGGGTATACGATTGATTTATATACAGTATAGTGGGTGTGCTCTTCGATTTCAAGTGGTATACTGTGGTGATAAAATAAATAAGTAGGTATACTCGGTATGTTCCCCTGTATACCCTGCACTTCACCACTGCTTTACAGCCCTGCTTAAACACTGACACCCATCCAATGAAATACAAACAGAGCAGAATCACTGCATACACTTCTGGTTTATTGATGATAACCCAAAAGAAATGCTTCATTTTAGGTAGGTTCTAAACATGAAGTTTAGGGTCAAAAGCCAGCATTAAAACTGCAGAGCACTTGCAGAATGCATAGGATAGTTTGGGTCTGATTGGGGTGTATACTAACAAGAATAAATAATCCCCCAACTGCATTACCTTGGGACATAGTCCAACAACAAGAAATTTGACTTGAAAGATATCAGTTGGACTTATCATGTTTACATGTATTTCACAAGTCATGCAACTCAGATACTAGATCCAGCACATATAGGCTCTTGACAGATGATGTATGAAAATAAGATCAGCGTTCCCTGTAAAGTGGGGAACTCTATTCCACTGTGTCCACGGCTGTTTGAATGTAGGGATGCACAGATACAGTATATCAGATATCAGTTTAACATTGGTAATAGCTGATATCAGTCCTGTTGACAAACATCAGCCATTGACAAATACTATGACATGCACAGATAACAGTAGTCAAATTGTTTCTGTGGTGTTCAATCAATTTCAGTGCTTACATCCATCACACCTAATTGGTAAATCAGACAAGAGATAATCTACTGGGCAGAAGTCACCAGCTGGACAAAATCTGACCTATTTTCATGATCAAACTCGAGAGAGGGTGAATGTTACACCAATTAAGTGATGGGCAAAAAAAACCCACTGGTGTCAGACATTGATTCAGCTGTTTTAAAACTGCCACAAAATGAAAACATCATCACAGAAGCTTTAAAAAGTGAATAATTTCCAGGGACCTGAACCCAATTTTGGGAGCTATGAGTATATTTTAGGGAATATTTAGGGAATTTCAAACGAGCGCCTCACCCCTTGATGCGTGAACTTTTCTGTTTTACTTTAAACCAAAATCAAATCTTCAAAGTAGATCAAGTTTAACTATAACTCTGTTTCTAACTGACATGTCAGTAAAACATTTCCATAAGCTACCATGGTAGTTGAAATAAATACATAGAGATAAAACCACAATGAGTTCTAGGAACACTTGATCCGGCAGGTTGTGGGAAACCTGTTTTGTGTTGTGTTGTTACAGCTGATCTCATAAAAATGCTGACTGCAAATCCTCTAACTATCTGGCATTAGCTGTTCTTTATTTTCTCTCATTGACTCCTTTATCTGTGCTCTTTTACCCCCATCTCAGAGAAACAGAAATCTCTGAATGTTTCTGGGATCATCCTCCCTCCACGCGTGACAGTCGGTCAAAAGGGCAGGGTCTCAGTGAGCATAGAGGGCAGGAGGGTGGACCGAGTCCAGGCTGTGTGGTTCCTCAATGACACCCCTATCACTGACACCTCCCTCACAGGTAAGACAGCTGAGACACATCCTCATTCACTCTGTTTACAGGCAAGTGTTTTGTTTCGCCTTACATCAGAGCCATCAACTACTGTACAAGGAACAGCTAAAAATTATTGTCCAACGTCCAAAAATTATTTTTCATTTTATTGCATGGGAGAAGTGTGCAGGCATTTCTTCTTCTCCCTCTTGTTTTGATTTGTCCTGCTGCCCCTGTGTTATGAACATGCAACCAGCCCTTTTTTGTCTCTGCAGATTATAACTATCTTGACCTTAGATCTAATATTTATATCAACTATTAATGTGCAAAACTTTAAGGCATGTTTGGGCCCCAAACTGAGGGGTGTAGATGTGGTGAGTAAGCCGCCTGAGGGCGCCATCAAGAGGGAGGGAAGACATTACTCTGGTCATTCCTTGGACATCCTTGCATAATACCAGGGACATGGGGAAGTCCTCAGTGAAAAAAAAAAAAAAAGTCCACACCTTTAGGGTGCAGTAAGGGGTAGATGTGGCGAGTTAGCATGGCCTATGGTACAGTCCAAGCGGGTAGTAGGTTAACACAAACTCCATTGTAAGTTCTTTTTGGTTGTTTTATCAAAATAAAGGCAAAAAGCCACAAACATCTGTCTGCAGTTCTGTTGCCTTGCAGTAAGACAGATCCTGGTTCAAATCCTGTTTGGTCTTTCTGTCTGGAGTTTGCATTTTTCCACTATGCATTCATGGGTTTTTTATGGTTGTTCTGGCTTATGAGGTTGTTTGGTGACTTTAAATTGTCCTGAGTGTGAAAGTGCCTGGTTAGAGTCCACTGATAGCAAAGATCAGCACAGGCCTCCCACAACCCCAAAGAAGACAAGCAGTATACAAGCAGTATAGGCTCTGTCTGCCTGGAGGTTGCAGAAATTAGATTTGCACATATTAACAGAAATCATGGTATAATACTTATAAATAATTCATACACTGGTTGTTGTGTGGAATAATTTGTGTTTAGGGCTACTTTGTTTGGATTTACACACACAAAAAAAAAGTTAAAATTTATGTTAAATTTGGCCCCAGAGTATCACTACTTTTTTTTTCTGTCGGTCCGGGGGGGCTCGAGTTTTCTTAGATACAAGTAGGGGGAGCTAAAAAGAAAAAAGCTTGGGAACCACTGGTATAGATAATCGATGAATAGATGGATGAATAAGACTGTGCAATATCAATTTCCCAAGAAAGTGGACAGAAAAATGACTGAGATTAATGTGTTGTAATAATTGCATTGGCTTCTGAGGTATATTCTGCGTTGCAGCTGCTTATACAACCATGTTTTCTCTTTTACCCTTAATTCTGCTAACAATTGCCCCTCTTATCTGGATAGAAGCCTCTAAATCTAACTTTAACTGCCTCTATAACCCCCTAACCACCATCCATCTGCCCTACGGTCTAACTCTCACCTCCCCAGTGTCAGAGAAAGGCCGTCTGCTGCCCTCTAGAGAGGAGATGGGGTATTACAAGCTGCACACTCAGGGGCCGCTGCACTCATCTGGAAGTGGAGTCCAACAGCTGATCGCCTCGCTCACCTTCATCCCCCAGATTTCAATCCACAAGGGGGCGGTGTTCAAGTGTCAGGTATCCTACCTGGGCAAAGACAAGATTGTGGCAGAGAGGGTGTCAGAGAAGTTTACCATTCTTTGTAAGAAAATGCTTTATTTATCACTCATGTTGTCTTTATTTCCTTAGTTATCAGTTATTTGATGATATTTGTGTATTTCAGCTGCTCCAGAAGTATCAGAAATCCAGCTGGCTGAGACACCAAGTGACCCTGGTAAGGTTTAGACTTCTGCTTTAATTCAGAGTGTAACTTTCTGGTTGTGGGGGCTACATTTGTGTGTTTCTGTCCTCCAGATGTCATCAGCATGACTGTCAGGGCGTCACATTTCCATCCAGATGTTATTACCTTCCGCTGGTTCTGTGAGGGGAGTGAGCTGAGCCCTGTAGCCTCCCAGGCCTCATCCTCCCCTCGACCCAATTCTGAAGGCTTCTTTTCAGCCTCCAGTCAATGTAAACTCCCCCGCAGTGAACTGGAAAGAGGAGGCACCAAAGTGTGGGTCAGTGTCCATCATATCGCCCTAAAACAGCCGGTCACACGAGAGACCAGAGGTACAAAACAACAACAGAATAAAAACATTTAAGAATGAATATTGGAAGTTGTTAATGATCATATTTTATCCTGACCAGGCTTCATCAAGAGCCCACGTGTGTCTGATATCATCCGCTCCATTTCCACTCCTGATCAGCCTTTCACGCTTGGATGTGAGATCACAGATTTCTACCCTCCAAATGTCTCAGTGACCTGGCTGAAGCTCAGAGAGGGAGAGCGGGATGACAGAGAAGACGAGGTGATAGAGGGAGGAGAGATGTGGGGCCCAGTGCAGACTCAACCCAGACTGTACAGGGCCACGGCCACACTGAGGAGGAGGGCAACAAACGAGGAGAAGAAAGAGAGAGGAGGAGGGATTATTTGTAGAGTGGAGCACTGTTCTTTAACAGAGCCTATTGAGAGATACTGGAGAAATGTTGACATTGGTATGTATTTTTACAGGAACTTTTAGTGCATAAGACACCCTTTTTATACTTAAAACCTAAGCAGATATCACTCTTTACATTTATTCACTTCGTATTCCTTGATAATGAGTTAATTTCAGGTTGTTTTAGCAGTATTTCAGAGTTATGTAGTTAATTTGGGAGATCTGTTATGCAGCCAGCAAGATGATGGCATCCATTATGACACACAAATACCAAAATACAGTTAAATGAGAGAGAAGGAGAACTGTTTAAACCAGGCCATAACATTAAACAGATCATGAGAGATGATTTTTAAAAAGTGACCCAAATCATTGTTCTGCACTGTTTTCAAGTTGTCAATCTGTCGGTACAATCATCCCTGAGAACAAGACATCTCAAATATACTTTGAGGGATGTTTTCAAATTTTTGAGGTCAAGGGCTAATAGTCAAAGTATGGGTCTTATGTTCATCCCTGACTTGTTAAAAAAGATATCTCATAAAAGTTTTACGGGACTTTCTTGGAACTTTGCACAAATTTCCACACTGACTCAAGAATGAACTAGAGAGATTTTTAAGGTCAGAGGTCAGCGTCATTGGCCGCATGATCATCCCTTGCATGTGAGCATAATATTTCAAGAACACGTATGTTGTGTTCACTCCAGATGCGAACGATTACCTCATCACGCATATCTGAATGCAGGAATTCAGGGACTTTACTTGCTTAATTATTTTCAGTGTGCACAGATATTTTGCTCCACATGTATGCAAGTGCCCAAAAGATGCATGAGGGGAGGGGCTTCCTCTTCCCATATCTAGCATTTCAGTCAGTTGTCAACAATCATGGCTGATGTGAAATACATACGTCATTGGAGGATCTCCATGCTGTTTGGCTATGGCGGTGATTCACTTGGGTCCAGATATTTTCTCATGAGGAAGCAAATGAAACGAACAGTGCATTGAACATGGGCAAATTTGCCTCATTCGTGCCATTTGCACCGCCCAAGGCAAACTCACATCCTTACATTGACTCTACATGTGATTGACTCCCGCAAATGATTTTACTCGTGTCTGGTGAGAACACAACATTAGAGAGATTTCTTTAAACTTTGCCAAAATGTTCACTCTTACTCAAGGATAAACTGATTGGATTTTAGAGGTGAATTAACACTGATTTAGAGTTGATTTGTTATAAAAGAAGAGTAAATCATCAACACAGCTGGGAGTAATTTTTACACTCTTCAGAGTTGATTAACCTGAAGTGTTAAGTCTTATTCACACTCCACAGTGAAAACAAGTGCTAGAATCTTACTCTATTTAGAGTTAATTTAACTCTAAAAATGTTAACACTAGGGAAAGAGTGAATTTAACACCATTCTGGGGTAGGACCATATACACTTCAATACAGAGTTCTTTACACTGCAAAATTTACTGCGAATGTTCGTCAAGATCTAACTAAAAAGACCAAAAAAAGTGTCAATAAATGTATAAAAACATGTCCTCCTAGGGCTTCCATATATTTTTTAGTCTTTTGCTTTTATATTTTATTCACTTACACTTTCCTTTCATTTCCTTCAGTTGCTCCCTCCATTCCCTCATCCATCTCAGTGTGTTGGAGCAGTGAAGGTGTCGGCGTGTTCTCCCTCCTGTTGAAGGGAGGGCACCCAAAGGCCAAGTTAGTCTGGGCAGCTGGAGGAGCTGCTCTCTCACCACTGGTGTCCAATGAAACAGAGGAGATAGGAGACGACGGACAGAGAGAGATGAAGAGTCTGTGCGCGCTGGAGAGGTCGACGAGCATGCCAAGTCCGACGAGCAAACAGCCGGAGAGACAGAAGAATGGACACGCAATAAGTAAATGTTTTTATACATGTTCATACAGTGTGTTTTAAACAGCAGAGAATTCAGTCTCTTTTGTTTAAAGCTTATACCTGATTATTTTTAGAGCTGGTACTCTTACTTTAGTTCATTGTGTTATCTAAAACAGGGTGGAAGTTCTAAATGCTCTACTATAATAGCTCTACTATAATAATTTTTAAATCATGCTTTAGTTTATGTATGTTTTGCAAGTATCCCAATGACCTTAAACCCCTTTATTTTTTAAGAAAAGTCATTAGGTTTAGCACTTGTAGTCTGTTTTAGACTGATAGGAGCTCAAACTTCAGTACAGCTGTGAGAGATTGAAATATAAACATTGAACACAATGGAATTTAAGATTCTACATTTTGCAATTTGTGCCCTAATCTCTTACCTTGTGATACTATAGATCCTTGGTTATCCACAGGTTGGTTGGGACCTTAAAGTGTGTCACAAAGCAGTTGTCAGGAGGTCACAGATGTGTGCTATGAAATCAAAAAGTAAATGGTCAAAATGGTAAATGGACTTGAGCTGGTGTAGCACTTTTCTAGTCTTCTGACTTCTCAAAGTGCTTTTACACCTACTCACTCACATTAATTCATACACTGATAGCAGAGGTGGCAATGGAAAACTGGCCAACAGTATAAGATAATCCCATTCATACCTATTCATTCACATTTACACACTGCAGTGGGAGTAAATCGGGGTTTGGTGTCCTGCCCAAGGACACATCAAATGTGACTGCAGGAGCTGGGGGATCAAACCCATGATATGTGGGAAAAAAAGTCTGTGATGTGCTTTTATTTTATTTTTTTCTCCTTGTTTCATCATATATTTTGTTCCATTTCCATTCAAACTGACCCATTTTTCATCGAATCACTTGGGTATGATTGAAAAGTTTAAGATTGCAGTTTGTTGTTAAGGAGATGGTGGTGGGTCCTGATACTAGATATTGTCAGCCTTATTGTGCAAATAGGATTGTATGTTGTAAAAGGAATTAGCAAATGATTGAGGCCAGAAACTGTGTTTAATCAGGTGTTAGATAAGCCCAGAAATAAGGTAAGTTTGGGATTCACATTATCAGATGAATCATTCATATCTGAGACTGGCTAAACATTATTTTATGAATATAAACTGATTTGAAAAACATGGGAGACCGCCTTAAGGGATTGATTGGACAGAAATATCTGATACAACACCTTAAATCAAGTCCTGTTCCTCCAACTGTTGGGGGTCTCAAACAGGCCCTAAAATACTCCTCCTGCTAGCCAATAGGTAGAATGCAGGTAAAGTTATGTATTTATTCATAAAACATTGTGTCAGTTTATCTAATGTCTTCATATTTAATTATCTATCTTTTTCTGTCTCCAGAGACGAAGGCAGCAGTCACAGACCCAGACACTGAAGGGATAGAATACATCGATGAAAAAGTAGATGGGGAGAATAACAACATCGACAGGGATGAAGAGACGAAGTCAGAGCTGGATGAGGACAGTGACAAAGACACAGATGAAGAACCGGGCGGCCTGTACATAAACAAAGTCAACCTGAGGCAGGGAGCCCGAGAAAGTGAGCGTTCACGTTTGAGAGTGAGTGTGGAGATCACACATCCCACGCTCAGGCTTCCTGTTTATCGAACCTGGACAGGTAAGGCCACCAACTCGCTGCTGGTGTTTCACAGCTTAAAAAGCAGTAAATAAGCACACTGAGTTTAAATAGAATGAGTCTAGCATCCCTTTTTATGAAGAAACTTCTCTAAGGTTGTCTCACATTAAAAAGCACAGGAAATGTGGTCATGATACATTTTCAACACTCTTGTTTTCTCTATTTCAGAGCCAAATGAAGAAAATTCCTCTACTGCATAAAGCCATAATGAGAGCCCCCATATATAATGTACTCCATTTACTAATATCCTGTATATTTTTATGGTAAATATTCAGCTGTAGCCATGTTTTTAGGTTATCTAACTCTCTTTAATGTGATCAACAGGTGTGGTTTTGCTATCAACATTTTTTATCTTTATTTATTATTCTTAATCTATCCTCCATTCTGTGTTTCACTGCTACATGATTTATACAAATATCCATATTTTTGTATACAGACTTTACAATAATGAACCCGCAGATTATTTTCTAAATCTGCACTGGAAAATAAATGTAGATTTATTGAATTTTTTTGAAAGGTTTGTCTTTGCATTGTGTTTTTGTCTCAGGGTTTTGTAGTGTCTGTAAATGGTGGCCACACAAACATTTCCCATTTTAAAATAAACTTCTTCAAATTTTTTGTTCCGCTTTGCACCCTGACCGCAGAACTGTCACTTCACTGTGCAGAGGAGAAGAAGAGGAGGTGCTGTGTGGTTTATCTGGTTGATTTAAATGTTTAGTTTAGGACTTCCTCCTCTCAGTTTTAATAGCTAGTACTTGAGCAGTTTCAACAAACGTGTTCCCCTTGTGTTTCTCTTTATACACTGGTCAGAATTCCAACTGATGATATTTGAAACTGAATTTAACATAACGCCAAATACAGATTATGTTCTGAAATTCTTACAAGGCACAATTCATTTTGGACATCAAGAATTCCGTTACTGATATATAAATGTTCATTTCGGATAGAAGAAGAGCTCATTTTAACTAGGAAGGACTGAGTCACGTGTATATGTAATGTATAATTTACATCCGTTCTTGGGCCTCATCATTTTGTTTGGTATACGACCAGTATAAGGGTTTACCTGGTGTTGGATAAACTGGTTTCGCCCCATTAAACATGAACCATGCTGCTCTCTTCTCAATTTTAAGAATTTATCAGTCTTTGAAGATGCAAATGCTACTCTGGAAGAGTCTGCTGGGCCACAAAGTTTCATAAATATTCCAAAAGAATATTTAAGTCTTTGCAGAAGCCTGATGATGGCAGCGGCTTATTAATTGTACATTGTGACACCCTAATGTATCTGAAATCTAAGCATTTACATTGTAATTCTGTGATTATGACAAAAAAATGTGATTAATAAAGGTACATTTTTGAGTCTCATATTATGGTTGCAAAGGGTTTTTTGGTGGGCCCCAGAATATTTTTAGGTTTCAAATTATAAAGTACTAAATTATATTCAAGTTTGGAAAAGGCTGATCTACATTTTCTGTATTGGCTCACATTTTTGTTGATTTTTTTCTTAAAGATAGCGATTCACTTATACATTTTTAAGTCAAAGAGTATGTTGGATCAAAATGTCACTGTTATCCTTTTTTTAGATAGGACAGTGAAAAGAGGCAGGAAATATTTTGCTGAGGTCATTTTCACACCTTCAGGTACCTTAAAGAGGCCTAGCAACCCACTTCCTGTGATAACAGCCCATAAACATCACTCCACCACCTCCTTGCTGGGGTTCCAGCCTTGTCTGGGACATGGCGGCCATCCACCAACCATCCAGAACTCCATCTGGACCATCCAGTGCAGCACAGCATTCATCTGTGAATAAAATTGTCTGAAAATTAGTCTTCATATATTTCTGAGCCCACTGCAATCATTGTTTTCTTGTGGGCATAGGTAAAGAGTGGCTGAAATATAGCTTTACGCACATCAGCAAGCCTCTGGAGAATCCTGCATCAAGAGGTTCTTGGGACTTCAGAGGAACCAGTAGCTTCAAATACCTGTTTAATAATCATCAGTGGATTTTTCACAGCTGCTCTCTTAATACAATTAACTTGCTTTACAGAAACTTTCCTCAATACACCTTTATCTAAACACACTCAAATCTTTTCACCGTACAATGATCTCTCTTAATTTTTAGTGAAATATCCAGTGTTTTCAAACCTTTTGCAAAATACTGAACTATTTCATGCTTTTCATCTGCAGAAAGATCTTTCCTCCCTTCATATTGCATGAAAGCTGTGACGTGCTTCATAATGTTGAACAACCTTAATTGGTTTCCCTTTAATTAGGCTCACTTTGCAAACTAATAAACAAACCTGTCTGAGACTGAGATTGATCAGGAAAAGTGACACAATTGAAAACTTTAATTGAAAAAAATTGAAAAGCAGATATTTCTTTAATTAAATCATATTTGCATAATAATTAAAAAACACAGTGGAATGTTATTTGAACTAAACTTAAAGCAAAAAGTAAGGCAATTTGTGTTTGGTACATTATTTCTTTGTTGTAACAATGCCTCTTGGTAATAAATCTTATACTGTTGGAAAGCCTGTTTATTACCCTTTTAAATGATGCCACATTTGTAAGGATCATGCATTTGTGGGATGAGCAGCAGAGCTGAGTATGTGGGTTGCGCCCATGAAAAATGCTCCAAATCTTCTCTGCCAATGCCAAACAGCTTATTTTGCTGTTGCTATTGACTCTTGTTTTGAGCTTCTGGTAACCCAAGGTGTGGCCAATCAGGTGCCTGATTGGCAGCACCTGTGAGCATGGGCCCTGCTACAGTGGTCAGTAGATGTCTGCTTCAAGATTGGCATGCCACTTTTGACTGATCTGGATAGGGCCCGTGCGATAGGGCGACTTCAAGCTGGTGTTCCACAAAACCAAGTTGCGGCATTGTTTGGAGTGAACCCTAGTACCATCTCCAAACTGAAGGCCAAGTTCCATATAACAGGGAATGTCAGAAACAGGTCTCGAAGTGGGCGTCCCAAGAAGACAACACCCCAAGAATACTGTTTTCTCACCCTGTCAGCAAGAACTCTATCCTCCAAGATGACAACACGCGCCCCCACAGAGCGGGGTTTATCAGAGACTACCTCCAGAATTTGGGAGTGGAGAGGATGGAGTGGCCTGCCAGCAGTCCTGACTTCAACCCCATTGAACACTTGTGGGATCAGCTTGGGTGTGCTGTTCATGCCAGAGTGACCAACACAACCATGTTGGCTGACTTGCGACGAATGCTGGTTGAAGAATGGGATGCCATCCCACAGCAGTGTGTGACCAGGCTGGTGACCAGCATGAGGAGGAAGTGCTAGGCTGTTGTGGCTGTGTATGGTTCTTCCACACACTACTGAGGCTCCTGTTTGTCCAATGAATAAATTGTTAAATTGTCAATATGTCTTGTTTCTTCAAACTCCAATCATCCAATCCACCAAACAAGGGTCAATGGCAGAATCAGCTGTTTGGCATTGGCAGAGAAGATGTGGCACATTTTTCATGGGCGCAACCCACATACTCAGCTCTGCTGCTCATCCCACAAATGCATGATCCTTACAAATGTAGTATCATTTAAAAGGGTAATAAACAGGCTTTCCAACGGTATAAAATTTATTGCCAAGAAGCATTGTTACAACAAAGAAATAATGTACCAAACACAAATTGCCTTGCTTTTTGTTTTAAGTTTAGAAGCCTGTTAGCTGGGAAAAGTATAAGTAAACTAGCAAATTTGCCAATTTACAAGATACATAAACACTATTTATCAGTTGTAAATATCCAGATTGTTTCAAAATGTTGCAGTCTATTATTTCAAACACTAAAAATAAAGTCTTACTTGTAAACATGACACCAAGGAGAACAGCTTTCACCAGTGAGCCCAAGCAATTTACTGATAAACAGCCAAGTGCTCAGTCATTTATGGATGTCTGACGCCTGCTGCCAGGCTCTCTTGGATATTTCAGATAAAGTATTTCACAGCAGCTGTTTTCAGCAGTTAATTATTCTTTTTTTCTTCTTGTTTTTTTTTGTTTTTGTTTTTGTTTTTGTTTTTTGAGACTCAGGACTACCATACCCTTGAATCATAAAAAGTTTTAAACTGTTTTTATGGGTGTCAGCTACTCCTCCTCCACAAGATACTTAAATGTGCAAAATCTGATAGGGTCCACTCTATTAAGTAGCCTATAGCCTACACCAGCAGAAGAACATGACAAGATATTGGCTACTGCCACCACAAGCTAGATAACTGTTGACAACCCCTGAGTTTACTGAAGGTTGTTGTGCTCTGTTTTGCCATGAAATACCTCCTTTTGGCAAAAATCTATTTTTAATTAATATTAATATTTAATATTATCCTTTTTAAATAAATGCCCATCTTTAAAGGCTATATTTAGGTGTAAGCATAGATTAAAATCAGTTTATTCATATAGGGAAGTTGGTCGCCGTGTTGCAAAATCAGTCATGATGAAATATGCTCAGATAGCTTTCATACTTTGCGTAATTTTCCATCACTAGTTTGCTACTGTGGAGAATTAAGCTTAGACCTTGTTGTTGAGAGCATTAGGCTAAATTTAAGACCTCTCTGTCACTTGGAAACCATCTCACACCGCTACTGTGGTCGGACTTTGCAGAAACTCACTGACGTGTGTCCACAACCTGCGACATTTAGTTTCGATGCAGCGGCTTCTCAGCTGTGTTAATGAGCTTCTTCCTCATTATGATACACGGACACGAGTCTGTTTGAGGAACTGAGCCCTGCCTGCCAGCTAGCAGAGGTGTATAAACCTGCCCGGATGAAGATTGATGTCTGAGAACATTAAGAATACTGTGCTTCATTTACACGGTAAAATCAACATCCTGAAGTAAAAGAGGAGCACGCTTTGAAAATGGACCCTGAAAGCCCCATCATCAACAGGGTGGAGAGAACTTTCTGGACTGTTTGGGTGAGCCTCATTAAAACTTACTGACTATAGAGATAAATGCTTCGATGTTAATGTGAAGAGGAAGTGTAATGTGGATCCAGGGCTACTCTCTTCCTGTATAGGGACTTATGCCTCAGGTTGTATTCTGTATTAACCCCCCTCCCCTTGTCTCCTCACCTCTCTTGCTCCCTCCTCTTCGTCTCCTTCTGACCTGGCTCACAAAGACATGGACTGTCTGCACATTGATGCTTTTTAGAAATTAAAGTCCCTGTGAGGAGTTTTGAGCTGGCTATGAAACAGACTCAAAGTAATATCAATTGTTTTTTTGAGACCAAATGAAACAAACAAACAAAGCTGTCAGATGACTGGCCACTCACATAAGTTTATTGTTAATGTGTGAAACCGCTGCTGGGGGTGGGGGTATTGGTGTCAGCACGCCACTGAAAATCTTTTATTAAACTTTCCACTGCAAAGATCATCCATGACTGAAATGTTTGACAGTTTAAAGAAGCAAGGTGATGGTTTTAGTCAGTAAACGCTGTAACATAAGCCTGGATTATAGTTATACGTTAAATCTACACTGTAGCATACATTATTAGTGCACATAGCCTGACATCCATCTCCTCAAACATGTAACTGTGTGCTGAAACAATGCAGACTGCAGGCCCTGTGATTGCTCCACTGGGTGGCATTAGGTAATAGCCAGATCAACTTGTCAACATCTGTCTTCCTCGGTGTGAATAATTCTCTGTCTGAACATATTCAGCACTCAGTCATTCCATCTCCCCATATGTCTCCCTCTGTGCAAAAAATGCAATAAATCAAAATCAGTATATATCAGTGACATTTATCTTCCATGCTCTTTCTTGCACACATCCAATGGAAATTTACAGACAAAAAGTAAAAATTGACAATTCAATTTGACCTTTAAAGCCTACTGTTTAAACATGCCAAACAAATTGATTGATGCGACTTGTAATGGATTATTTCTGAGGTATTTTTTGTTTTTAATAACCAAAGCATGAGGGTGAGGTTCAACACACTGTCCAATTGCACATGATTTCCTGTTTTCACTTACAGGAAACTTGTGTTAAAATTATCCCTGAAGATCTGATTTTTTTTTTATTAAGCTTGGGTAGTTTTCATCATCATCAGTCATAATAAGATTGGGATTGTGCAAATAAGAGAGAGTGCATTGTTTTAAACAAATGGGACCAAAATGAATCAAAATAGGGACTATTTTGTCAGTCAAAGCTCTTATGGGTTGTTTCCACCATGCAGTATGGTTCAGTTTGCTCTGTATGCATTTATTTGCATTTCCATTATCAAAAGTTAAGGGTCCTTAATAACTGACCTGTGCAGTCTTATTTTTTTAGCTCCCTTAAAAAGGGGTGCCAAGCGTCCCTGTCCATCCCTAAACAGTAGACTTTGACACACAGTAGACACAATGTAGTTTGCTCATTGGTCAAAAGAATCATCCCTTCTCACACAATAGTGGAAATGAACACAAACACCTGCCATGTTTAAATATCTTGTTTATTTCAAAAACAGAATATTATCAGGACAATATTTTTAATCAACATGTCAGCACGTAGTACCAACCCATGGACGACCTTGAAGGTGCAGACCCTCCTGGTGCTTGTTGTGACGAGGAGGTGCAGAGGGAACTGGACTGCACTGTGGGGTTATGTGTGGGGCACGACAAAGTGTTCCAGCTGCAGGTGTAGCCTTACCATCCAACGCACAATGCTGCCCACCAAATGAGGGTGCAGGTGCCTTTGGAAATGCAAACTGTACTAAACCATTATGTATTATTTTAGTTAACTAAGACTAACTAAATAACTAAAACTGAAATTAAAAAATCATTTTAGTTAAATGAAACTAAATAAAACTAAGCTTTAACAAAAAAAAAAACAAAAATTAACTGAAACTGTATAGTACGCTTACAAAACTAACTAAAATAGAATAAAAATAGAGACAAAATATCCTTAGTTTTAGTCTTTGACACAACCATACTGACTGGCACCTTCACCCATGTCTGGGGAGTGTAAAATTGTCTGAACTGATTGGTTAAGACTTCACATAGTGGTCATTTTATGTCTGAAGCGGTATTCAAACATCATCTTTGAATAAACAAAATGATAGGTGAAGAGTAGCCTGTTTGAATATGTTTTTTTTAAATGTATGACGTTCACTCAGCCCCGACATCTATCTGAAAACACTAAAACTAATAAAAACTAAACTAAAACAAAGTATTTTTGTAAAAATAAAAACTAGACTTAACTAACCAACCAGCTAATTAAAACCAAACTGAAATTGAACATAGAAAGCGAGAACAAATAAAATAAAAAACTAATGAAAAATCCAAAACTATTGTAACCTTGACTCAAACAAACTGGACAACCTGGTGGAGGAAGTTTACAAACCATCAAAGTAGCTCTTAGCAGTGTAAATAATGTTAATGTTAATTAAGTTACTGTATTCAGTCATGAAGGTGTTGTTTAAAGTGATGACCAACTCACTCACCTCAGGAGCTTTCAACAGCTCAATGGGCTATTTTAACGTCTTTGTTTTGGTGTACTCCATCATCACTGTTTTGGTTTCCTCCCATTGCTGTCATGAAACCACAGTAGGCCCCTTTAATTTGCCACACCCTCCGAGAAAAACCACAGTTTTAGGCCTTTTTATCAAACCAAATCTATCACAAAATATGAATGATGCAGATCTTCTGGCTTGGCAGAGGCTGACTGTGCTCTATCTGCCGAGCACTGAGCAGGTTAGTTTGGGAACAGTAATGAACCATAAAGTCTGAAGGAAGCAAAACTGACTTAGTTAAAGTTCATATTTTCATCAGGATACGTGCAACAAAAATCCAAACAAATGCTTTTCTTGTGTAGTGATGTGTAGCAATCGTAACATTGCAAACACTTATCTAAAGCCATTCACCCCAGAGGGGATTGTTTGACTTGTAATCAAGATCAAAATAAAAGTGTGTTCTATTTATGGGTACTTTATTGTGGGTTTAAGCATTGTCATGTTGTAACAGGAAGAGGCCATCCCCAGACTGCTGCTAAGCGACAAGAACATAACAATGTGAATACTTGCTGTTCCATAAAACCTTCTCTTAGCTACACAAAACAAAAAACAGCTGAAGATTTATTAAAAAAAAAAAAAAAAAAAAAAGAACGGGGGGTGGGGGGTAAAACAGTTGTGTCCATACATGGTAAATATTCAATCAGGATGTTTTTGAAACAAGGGAAATGTAAGCATATACGGTGTGAATATTGAAGAAGGAAAGCTAGATCAATCTATTGAGTCAGTTGCAGAAGACTTTATCAATTAATCATGAAGTATATGTCTTTCTCTCTGTCTTTCCCTCAGTCTTTTATAACCGGAGCTGTGAACAGATTGCTCAGGTCAGAGCCAGGAAACACTGATAGCAAAGACTCAAACTGTCTCCAAGAATCTACAGTTGACGGTGAGCTTGCAGAATGTAGTCATGAAGGGGGGGAAGCCAACATTAGAGAAGTCGATGAGGAACAACCAGTTACGACAACCTCTCTGCTTAGCTCATCTCAGCCAGCTGTTGCCTGGGAACTTTGCACCACAGAAATCGACCTTGGGCGTGATGAAAACAGCAAACGGTTCGAAACAAAGAAAGAGTCAGAGAGAGATGAAGACACAAAGGAAGAAGAGGTATCCAAAATGGGAAATGATAAGTCAGGGCTCATCCTGAAAGATGAAGAAAAAAAAGATGATTTGCTCACTCTTGAGCAAGATGACATGCCCAAAAATGAGAAATCTGATGAATGCTTAGAAATGAGGTCACAGATACATATGGATGATGCAATGGGTGAAAATTTGTCATGTGCTAAGGGAGAAGCTGAGTGGGAAATGAGCCTGAATGTTCAGCAAATAATGGAGGAAACTCAGCCAAGGATCCAGTACAAGGTAGAGGATGATGAACATGATGTGGTGGCAGATGACAATCAGAAGAAATCATGCACAATCACAGAGAAAGCAAGCATGCACATAGAAGAGCTTAGTGTGCAGAAAAATGAGACAGATCTATTGAAGAAGCATGAGGAAGTAGAAAGCAGTGATGGTGTCTTAATGCCAGCCTCTGAAAAAGAAATGGAGTCAGGTGTGGGTGCAGTACAGGTCGAAAAGCAGCTCTCAGCACAGGAAAAAATTTCAAATGATGACCTACTTGTGGCCTACAACAAAAGCATCACTGTACATGAGGATGAGCTGGTAGCTATTGGAAAAGAGCATGTGATGACTCCAAGAAATGAGAGCGAAAAATCAGAGGATGTGAAAGAGGAGGATGAGCGCTCAATGGACAAGAACGATCTGGCAGCCGTAATCCAGGAAGAAGATGAGACTAAGACTGAAAACAACCAGGCACTGAGAGAAGTGCTGGAGCAGGAAGAAAACTCACAAGAAGTGCCAGAAGACAACAATTCAAATGATCAAATCATTGAATTTGTGCTAAATGTTCAAATTGAGCCGCTCACAAATGAAAAGCAAGAGGAAGTGGCAAAGGACACCAGTGTGCAAACCAGATTAACAGAGACAGATTGCAGGGAGACAGAAAGCTATGACACTTTGATCAATACAAATGTGGGTGTTACATCATCAGATTATTCAGCATTTGAGAGGTTTCTTGATGAATATGAAGAGCAGGAAGATATTAAAGAAAGTAACTTCAGAGAAGCACATACAGCCTCATCAGTTACTGTAAAACCTGACATTGAGACTGGACAGGAACAAAGTGGGGAGTTAAAAAAAACTCCTGAGGGTATACTTGAAGGCCACTCTGTTGTGTCGGAGGAGCTTAACCCTCCCTCATGTGAGGAAGTACAAGAGGGAGTTCCTGAACACAACAATGAGCCAGGGCCAGATGAAAATACAACACAAAGGTTCCTGGAAGTTGGAGATTCCAAGGAAGTCCAGACCACCCAGTTACCAGAAGAGGTGGAGAGCAGAGAGACAGGGAGCCTTCAAAACAGTGGATGCAGTGCTGAAGTGGACTGTTTGCTGGTGCAGGAGCATATGAAAGATACTCAAGAAAAGAAAGAAACTAGTAAGAGTAACTTTGATTTGGTTGGTGCTGGACTGACACAAGAACCAGTGGAGCCAATTATAGAACAGCTACTTCAGGAAAAAGGACCTTTTTCTGCAGAAGAGGACAGAAAATCGATGGTTACCTCAATGACAACAGGGATCGAACCTGCAGAAAAGGAATCCGTGTCAGACTTTGGCTTTACAAATGAGAAAGATCTGCAAAATGAAGAGCTTTTGGTGGAAATGGCTGAGGGTCCTTCCAAAGAAGCAGATGCTGCAAGGGATGGCTTTCTAGCGATGGAAAAAATGTTAGTAGAGGAAACTCTGAAATTGCTTGAGGCAGAGGAGCAAAATACAACAGAGACAAGCCTTCTGGAATTGGCAGACACTGTGAATCTTGAGCCAAAAATCAACAGGACGTCTAATTTACTGGAGGACATTTCAGAAAATGTGCAGACAAAGCCTAAATCACTTGAGGACATAGAACTTCAAGATGCAGGGAAATGTTTAGAAGTCGCAGGTCTTAAAGTTGAGGAGGATGCAGACTGTGGAATGCAGAAAAGTGAGGTGGGAAACTTTGATCTGCAGGTTGCTGAAATGGCACCAGCTATAACCAAAGAGATGAGTGCTTTGATTTCAGAGTTAGCATTAACTAAAGATGCTAAGTCCCAAGAGATGAAAAATCAACTCTCAGACTTTCAAGAAACTCCTGACTCAGAGATAATGGAGTCAAAACCAAAAGATGTTACCATGATATCCACAGAAGAAATGCTGAAGCATGTTGTAGAATCAGAAGTAACTCATGGTGAAGAAACGGTTTGCTCAGGCAGTGGAAGTCCAGATCATATTGATGAGGAAATCCTTGATTTGTGGATGGAGACACTGTCAAAGGACGATGAAAAACATCAAAAAGGGACTGAACTTGGACTACAAATTCGCACTGATGTAGAGCTGGCAAAAGAGGAACAGAGAGAGGTGGAAGATGAGCAGCTTGTGGAGTCAAATTCAGGAGAATATGAGTTAGTGAGTGATGCAGAGATGTCTTCATCAACAGCAGAGTCTGGATTTTCTGACCAGTCTCTCAGTGAATTGGGAACTCAAAACAGTGAGGAACAGTTACTGAGATCAACCCACACAGGGCCGATCCATGGTACATATGACATGTTGGTGAATGCTTCAGAATCAGGGGACATCTCAGGGCAACAAGTAGAGCAACAAAACTCTGTATCTGAGGAAACAGCTGATGTGGAGCAGTCATACCTAAAAGATGAGGGGTCTGTAGCAGGATATAACCTTGAAGAGAGAGGGTTGGGAGTGATGAGTCAAGAATGGGATCAAACACAGGAAAAATCACATGAATCACACAGAGAGATTGATGAGGAGGAGACAGACCTTTCAAGAAAAGCAGACTTCAAAATCACAGAAGATATGTCACTGACAGAAGACCCTCAGGAGGCTCTTATCAAAGTGGAGTCTCTTGACATAACTCCACCTGAGGCTAAAGAAGATATTTTACAAACTGAATCATCTCAATCACCAAGTAGCTCAGATGCTTCATCTGAGGAGGGAATTCTGTTGGCTGAATTTGGTCCAGGAGATGTCACCTTGGCCCAGTCAGACGAGACGTCACTGAAGCTGCCCTCGCTTGAGAAGATGCAGCTTGGATGGTCAGAGGACAAAACCGATTTAGTACCTGGGCCTAACAGGGCTGAGGTGGAAGAACAGCTGAAGCTTGAGTCTGAAGATCAGACTGAGGTATTTTTTTGTTTAACTAACCATCAAAATAGTCAGATTGTCATATATTGACTAAAATACTGTTCACAACCTATAGCCATACAATGGATTTATCTTCTTTCCTTTTCCAGTTGGATACCTCTGTGCTGGACTTCAGTGCACAAAGATCAAGAATTGCTGTAAAAAACCCTCATGTTCGACCACCCAAAGATCCCCGCTCTTTGCTACTTATGCCTTCCGTTGATCCCACACCTGCTCCTGTCAAAGTCCCTGCAGGTGTTCCTCTGGGAGGCATGGGCATTGGGATAAAACTGCCTGGTAGGTTGCTCGTAACATATGGAAACCTTCCTCGTGTTTGTTTTCATAAACCATAAACAATATCAATCACTTTTATTGTATTCCAGGGCTTGGTGCTGGATTTCCTGTTCTGAAAAAGACACAACATGTATTAAAAGATGAAAACAGCTCAGAGGACAACTCACAGGTACTATTAATGGTTTTTCAGTACTACTTTTATCTTGTATTGTAGCACATACATGATTAAAACTCCCCTCTATCAAAAGGAGCCAGAGACAGAGAAAGAAGAGAAGAGCGACTCTACCAAACAAGATGAGACACAACACAGACCTAAATGGATGCCACCAAAACATCCAGGGTAAAGTATCAAAGTGCTTACACTGTTAAATTCAACACAAATGAGGCATCTTGTATTCAGATGGTTTTTGATTCTTGGGTTTACTCTTTCCTCCTCAGATTTGGAAATCCATTGATGTCTGAGCTGAAAACCAAACTGAAGAAAACCACGAAAGACTGAGATGAAGATGAATTGTTTTCCCTTCTGTGAATATTTGAATATAAATATATAAACTGCTTTATTTGGTGTATATATCAAACTGATTACACTGATTAAATGTTTTTAATGTGTGTGACTTTGCCTGTGTTAAATGTTTGTAATAAAAAATAACTTCAAAATAAATGGTGCTCTCTTTAATTGAAAATGTTGCATGCACTTTGCATGGGTATGTTTTTGCAGCAAAGACAATAACCTTAAAGTCTAAAGTATGAAACATGCAATAATTGGGATGCAACAAAAAGTAGTTAAAGTGCAGCATTTTGCACATTTTAAAATGTTTAATGTTTTTGTTTATTAAACATGTAAAATAATGAGAATGTGCAAATAAAGTTAGAAAAGAGCAAGTGGAAGATTTAAATTTTTGGTGAGGATTTATAGATACACTAGATGGCAGCACGGGGCTCATAGGACTCACCAGTGCTAAAATACACGAAGAAGAAATCTAGCGTTCTGATTGGTTGGAATCATCCAATAAGTTTGAGATAAACCGAAGTTTGAACCAGAGCGGCGTTTGAGTGGTTGTGACTTCAAGTTTTCGGTGTTATTTGACATTTAAAGTAAATGAAACTATAAATGCCGAAAAAAGAGATCGCAAAATCTTTTGTGAATATTCAACAGGTAGAAAAGTGCGCCCTGACGTCTAGTAGGTAAGTCAAAGCTGTTGACGAACGACTGACGTTGCTCTGCTAACTTGATCGTAGCTAGCAGTCAGTTGAGCAGGGCTAGAAAAGACAACTGTCATTATAGAAAACTTGCTGTGTGATTATCTGATGGGTGAAGTTATAATAGCACTGCCTATATGCCTAGAATAAGCCGTAATTAACTTTTTAGATAACAGACGCAGTTTTAGTCTTATTAACATCACATAAAATGTGGCCTAGGTGGTCTATTAAAACCAGTGATACATACTTTGATGTACCAGCCTGTAAGTCACTTATGTTGTAATCAGAGGTGGAAAAAGTATCACTACTGTAATCATGTAAAAGAACATTTTCTTTTGTTAAAATATACTTCAGTAGAGATACAATTACTGGCCGATATATTTACCCAAGTAAAGAGAGAAATATTTAATTTAAAGTTTACTAAAATTATGAAATACCGAGAAGTTGTACTGTAAATGTGATCTTTCATAACTGGCAGTAACAAGAATGAGAATATGAATCTTTAATCAAGTGTTTTTATGTTGTCACACCTTTATAATAAAGTGAATTTTGTATTTATTTAGGCTATTTAATGTAAAATTATTATTTGACAATGTGCTGCTGTAGTGATCTTTAATAGCCTACAGCTATTAAACCAAAATGATCAACACAAAATAGTTTTATCAGAAATGAGTTACTGTTTGATCCATTTTTTACAGATATCCCCTTGTCAGCCATTATAAGTAAATGTGATGCATAATAAACACATATCAGTCCAGTCCTGATTAGATCAGCAATCTGTGTTAACTTTTTAATCTTGATGCGTTTTTCACCAATCTTTTTAATTAACAAAAACATAAATAAACAAGGAAAGTATGACTTTTTTGCTAACTTTTCTAGAAAACAAGACTTGAATGATTGCATCATGTGTAGAGCACACCATCTCTGCTGCAAAAAAAGTTTTAAACTTGTATTTTTTACACATATATGGTTAAAGAAATATTTCACCTTCTACGACCAACTGTTGATGGTGGAAACAGATATTTGCATACAAAACTGAACTGAGTCAGACTTGATTGAAACATAACCAGTTTGACTCAAGCTATAAAGTTTTTACCACTTTAGTGATTTTTTGATGCAGATCATATAAATCAGAGGTTCTCAACTGGACTAGCATCAAGAGGACCCAAATATCCTTACTTTTTCAACCAGAATCAAATTGTTTAAATAAAAGAATGGGACAGTTTGGTCTTGAGCTAGAACAAAAGATCTGACAGAACAACGAGATGGAGACATGTCTTTCAAAATAAAAGCACAATATAGTTTTTTGCCACAAATTTCCTCCAGGCACACTTCCACAACCCACTGAAAAATAATCTCTTGATTCACCCTTATGTCCAGACCCACCAGATGACAACCAAGTATATAAATAATGCAGATTTTATTGTTTTCAAACTGTATCAAAATTGTTAACATTTTCAAAACCCTGTCTTGTATTGAAAAGTTAATAAAATTGTTAACTCTGTTTTATCCTCAGTCTATAACCACGAAGTACCAGAGAAGACATCTTGAAAACATGTGTCCAGAGCTCTGAGTGTTGTTCCTAGTCACTTATAACAAGAAACTCTCTGGAAAAAACAATACATGTCATTCAGCATGGCCAGTGAGACAACAACAACAGTGCAAACCTCATATGTTCATGAAAATGACGATGCTGATGATGACTGGGAAAATATTCCACCTGAAGGAGAGGTCCAAGTGGGAGATGCGGTTGGAGGTTCCTCTGCACAGCAAAGTGGAGAAAATCCACCCCTCTCTAACACTTGCACCTTTTCAACTCCAGCTCCACCAAGCAGCAAAATCAAAGCCAAGTCACGGCTCTCTGGACTCCAGTCTGCTCTGACGCCAATTTTAAAATACCTTAATATTAGTAATAAATGTCTGTCTCCAGGGTCTTTAAAACAATGTGATGCAAATAGTCAAAAATCAAATGAAGATTCAAACCGACACCCTGACTCACAGCTCTCCAGCAGCCATCCTGGACAACCAACGGTGGGTACGAATGCTCCCATGCGCCTGCTGGAGGACGAATATTTACCAGAAATAACTCTTCTTGATGTGACTTGTGATTCTACGATGCAAGTAACAAGAAATGATTCAGCTCTTCCTGACAGTGTGCCTGCTACACCTGTAACAGCCCAGACTGTGTGCTCTTCATTCACTTCTCACCAGCCTTCCAAGTTGAATGTCTCCAGCAGTTTAAATACTACCTCTCAGATGCTAAGCATGAAGATGGATGATCCCCCTGAGAGCGCTTTTGCTCCTCTACGATGGCTGGATGATAGATACTTCCCAGAAATAACTCTCCTGGACGTAACACGTGATTCTGAGCTGTCGCCAGCAGGAGAACGATCCTCCATGAACATTACGCAGGATATTTCACCAGCGGATACTGCAAAAACCAACATGGACTCTTCAGAACTCAACGGTCAAACTGCAGCAGAGTTCAAGCGTGATTCTGAGTTATTGCCAGCAAGCGAACGATCCTCCATAAACGTTACACTGGGTATTTCACCAACTGGTACCGCAAAAAACAACATAGACTCTTCAGGATTCAGTGGACAAACTGCAGCAGAGCCCAATCATGAGTCAGAGCCATTGGCTGCAGGAGAACAATCCCCCTTAAATGTTACACTGGATATTTCACCAGCAGAAACGTCAAGAACCAACATGGCTTCCTCAGAGTCTGCCACGTTGGACATAATTCAAAGTGAGGACTTGTCAAGCACTCTTGAAGGTAATGCCACACATACCATCAGCTCTTTCCATGAACAGTCGAATGTAACAAAACCCTCTTTGGAATTAACGCGGGATATTTCTATGAGCAACATTTCAGGAAACAGTCGCCCCTCATTGGCAGAAAGTGAACAAAACATGCCGAACATTCACACAATAGCAGAAGACACACCTGGAACCCATCCTGTTAACGTTACACATGACATGAGCTCCTCCAGTGACATGTCTGTACAGAGTGCTAAGACACAGTTCTCTACTTCTGATATGCAGTGTGACACCAGCTCAAAGACTGTAACCTCTGAAGTGCAGCCTGTGTCGACCACAAATACTGAAGAGCTACATACTAGCCACAATTCACATCTGTCAAGCCTGAGCCCTAAAACATCTGGATCTGCAAATGACACATTTACTGTTGGCCAAACTGCCAGTCTGAGTTCCTCTAGCAGTTTAAGCAGCACAGCTCAAACACCTCAGAATAAAACGTTGGATCTTCCAGCAGAGGGTGAGACTAAAGACTCGGCTACTCATCTCTCTAGAAATATAACTGAAAACTCCCCTGTTGTGAATTTTTCTGCCTTAAAAACAAAAGGCACATGTGAAGTGCAGAATGCCACTTTTGATAGGAATTCTTTTCAAAAATCCAGTGGAAATTCAACACTAGGGGAAGCTGCTGCTGGAACCTTCTGCCTCCAAAACAACACATTCGATACCAGACCTACTCAGCTGCAGAACGGCACGATAACTCTGTCAGAAAAGACTGACGGTCATCAGAACACTTTGGACAAGCCTTCTACTTCTAAGGTTTGTGACGTAACAAGCAGCCCTAAAAACACCACTTCTGAAATCCAGCCTTGTGAAACCTCTAAACAGAATAGGTCAACGACCAATACAGACCCCAATGCCAAGACATCTGACGTCCCTGAGAGCACATTTGAGGCCGACCCACAAATGGAGAAAGCTTCTGGTTTATCCAAAAGAGAGACTAAGGATTCATCACAGTCTGGTCTGCCAATGACAGACAGTCTCTCCGACTCCTCTGTCCATCAAAGCAGAGATCTGGAGAGCAACAAAGCAAACACATTCCTATTAGATGACACCCTAGATTTAGCAGCAGCTGCTTTGATAACATCAACGCCAATGCCTAGCTGTAAAGTGTTTAACTTTAATAATGAAAGAGAGGTGGGCAAGATCTCTGGGGCAACAAAGAAGCTGTATGGGGACGTTCCCAATAAGCCTGACAGTCCTGTGACCTCGGACATTCCTCCAAACATTGTCTGCGACAGGAAAACATTCCTGACGAAACCTGCTGCTAAATCCCTCCTACCGCCATCCAAATCCACATCTCACCTGTTGAAGTACAAACCAGCCTCATTACTTCCTGGAAAGTTTGAGCTCCCAACCGCAGGCCTGCCCATGACGAGACAGAGAACCCAGGCTGAAGCTCTGAGAAGTACTGCTGCCTCTGATGTACCCCAAGTGGTAATAATCTTATGTTTTTAATTTTTTTTTTCCTTTCTTTTTTAGATTTGAGCCTGTCTGTTAAATTTAAGGCTGTTACTCACACATCTCTCACAGTGTGAAGTTTTCACTGTTTCAAGGGCAGGTTATGATCAACAGATGCTGTTGTAGTAATTACAAGATATCCAAGATAGCATGAAAAGCAGTGTCCAACCCAAATTATTTTTTTGCCTTTATATCAAGCTACGTTTGAATGAACATAGCCACTGTATTAATAAGAGTGATTAGAACATTCTGGTGAGCAGATACCAGCATGAAACAGCTTTGTTATGTGAATGATGATTGCACTAGTTGTGTGAAGTAAATGTCATCATTACTGTTTTACCTACAGTATTTTTGACCCTTATTTACCTGCTGCGTTCACATGTCAGTTCACCCTGATTTCATGTGGAAAATTTACTCTGGGACTGGCAGGAAAAAGTCAAGCTCAAGTTGGGGTGAAAAATTGGCTGTTAGCAGTTTTGTGTCCTTTTCTGTTTCATCTTTTAAATCAACTTCTCGAAATAACTACAGAAATAACCAGGCATGAACAACATGTTAATTAAATCCTTTTGTGTTTTTCAGCCTGCAGGAATACCAAACTCCTACAACTTGCGAGCTACAACAACAGGTGCAGTAGCTTCTCCTACATTTTTCAGAAATTTCACTTTGAATCTTTATTTATCAGAAAAACATGATGAGAATGTAAAACATCTTTGCACCCTATGAGATTAAGTTCCTGAGTGGTTTTTTGATAGGTTAAGAAATATATTGAAAATAACACTGATGTTCTGGTGCCTCTTTATAGCCTTCAAAAGCAATCAAGACCAAAGTATAAACATTTTCTGTTTTTACGTGCTTGTCCATGTAAGAATTAATGGTATTTAGAGCAGTGAAGCCTGTACATAACCAGCCTGTCTCTATTTGTGAGTAAGCCCTGCCACCTCAGTGTGAGCAGAAGTCATTGAGAAGCCTTCAGTGTTCAGAGAGATTTTAGTGAAATAATCTAAAATAATGAGAAGAAATGAATTCAGCCACTAAGAGAGGACTTTTTGTTTAAGACTGTCCCAGAAAAGCAACAGAAAAAAGGTGGTAGCAGCTTGATGGCTTTAGAGTAAGCATCAAGAGGTCTCTGTCCATGTTTGTTCTCACTCAGTCATGGCTGCATCTCCTCCCCTCTTTCTGTAGAATAACACATCAGGATATCATCTTTAAACTCATATTTAATGCTTTGGTTTGTTGTGTTTTTGAGAAAATAGCAATCTGACAATAACAAATTAGCGTTTATCTAAAACTCTGGCGCACAACGAGGCACATCAGCGCACACTCTAGACCAAAGACAGGATATCAACAACTGACACTAGAGAGATCATCTGAAAAATCTCCAAAACCAGTCACTGATGTAGGGAGAGAAAGACACAGGTAGAGTTAGCATGCTACTGTTAGTTAATAAAGTTGGAAAACTTTTTAGGTCTTTCTGAGCAACATAAACGATCAGTCAACATAATCATTAATTTAAAAAGCAGATTAAAGTGGTTAGGGGAAAATGGATCAGGTTGTAAATGTTTTGTCTGATAACTTTCTGCCCTGTCATTCAGGAGTTGGTTGATCTGTGTTGTTTCCTGATCTTAGCGCTGTTTGATGTGTCTTCCCCCACTTTCTCTCCCTATATTTTCTGTCTCTCTCTATCTATTTTATCCAAATAAAGGCAGAAAAGCCCCAAAATAATAGATTTCTTTTTTATTTTTGTGCTCAGGCTACTCGAAGCATTAGCTAAGAATCTGACTTTTAACAGCATCAGCATTGTTTGTCAAACATTTTCTTTCTTTTCATTGCTTTTTTTTTTTTTTATTTAGTACAGTCTTTTGGCTCTACACTCGTATTAAAGTAAGGATTTTGTTTCTACACCACCTCTCAAGCTTGGGGTGAATAACTCAACAAAGATACAGCTTAAAATTAAACGGTATACATTTCAAAAACATTGAAATGGCCAAAACCAATCATTTTAAACCTCCATATAGCCATATTAAAAACAAGACCATGAAAGAATACCCTCTCCATGGGAATCTATGCATACACAGTAAACTTTATCCACACTCTGTCCCCTTTGTGCTCACCTAGGATCCAAGCTGCCAAATTCTGGCTTGCGTAAACCACAATCAAGTGGCATACCTTCAGGTATCCAGAGAGCTACAGCAGGTCTCAGGCCGCCAACAACAAGAAGCAATGCACCAGCACCTCCTCCTCCTTCTTCAGACAATGACAAACCACGATCACCTGCAGGTACTCTTACTGTGGTCCCACTGCTACAGCTCTGGCTGTTTATTCTGACATTCAACTGTAAAATAAACAGAAATTTAACAGCAAAATGAGCACAGAATTAAAAAAGAACAGCTATCAAGAAGAGCAAGAATGAGAGGGCAGTTTGGTTTTAAACTGTTTATAAATGTTATGTTCTGGCATGCCAGCATTAGCCTCAGAAGCCAAAGGTTTTTATAAACACTCAAGCGTATGTACATCATTATTTCATTTTTGCAAGGCTATACCAAATGCAAAAAGCAAAGTTTTACTTGAAGAGATGAATGACCAGTACTCATTAACAACACCGAACAACATGAGAAGAGAGAGGCTAAGAGTTAACAAAAACATTTTATAGATGAAAATAGTAAAATCCAAAGGTTTTTATTTTCTTTAATACTGGAGTTTTGCATACGAACATGAGTGAGGTTGATACTTCTTTCTTTTTTTAACCGTGTGATCCTTCATTTTCATGCAGTTTTTTGTTTTATCTGCCTTATTACCAACAGCGACAAAGCCAGCTACGAAGATGGCACAAGGGAAGAAGCACCCTTTAAGCAGAGCTGAAACTTTGCAAGTTGCAGCAAAGAGGAGGAGAACGGGTAAATGCTGAATATTGTAAAAATGCCTATGATTCTTAGACCTGATTTGTGGTTTTGCACATAAGCATCTTCATCCCCTGTAGAAACTGCTTACCAGTTATTGTGATGGTTTTTAATTACAATGTGGATAATTCACTGACTGTAGTATCTTCTCCTTTCAGATGCTCCTTTATCATCCAATAATGCTGAAGCATCCTCATCTTCCTCTGATGCAGCAAATAGAGCCAAAAACCTGAAACAGCCCACTACCAATCAGAGAGCTTTACCGGCTAAAACCCAAAGAGAAGGTAGGTTAGGATTTTCTCATGTTGTGAATGAAGCATTTTCAGGTCTTTTTGGTTACTTAGACTCTTTGGTACTTGCTCTTTACCACATGCCTTCAGAAGCTGCAGCACCAGCCTGTACTGCATCTGGTGATGCTGTCAGCAGAAGCAAAGCCCTCAGACAGCCTGGACCCAGCCTTAGAGGTCTGCTAGCCAAACCTCAAGCCCACGGTAAGCTAAATAAACTTGTCATGGGACTCAATTCCATCAGTTATTTTCACAGTGCTGCTAAAAATCGGCCGTCTTGCTCTTTATGCAAGCTAACAAACTACATTTATTGATTTTCTTTTTATTTTTTTTTTTTAAGATTTATTTTTGGGCATTTTTGTGCCTTTATTAGATAGAGGAGGACAGTGGATAGAGCCGGAAACAGGGTCAAGAGTGGGGGAGGGACATGCGGCAAAGGGCCTCGGGCCAGATTCGAAACCGGGCCGCCCGCATACATGGGGAGCGCCCTTAACCACTAGGCCACCTGCTCCCCCCATTTATTGATTTTTATTGATGTTTCCATACCAACAGCTTTTTTCATTTAAAGATTAAAAATCTTCAACCCAGCAATCCACACACCTTTTACCTCCACCAAGGAGGTTATGTGATCGGGTGGGTCTGTTTGTTTGTTTGTTAGTTTGTTAGCAACAGAACTCAAAAAGTCATTGATGGATTTTCATGAAATTTTCAGGAAATGTCACAAATGGCATAAGGAAGACCTGATTAGATTATGGGACTAATCTGGATTAAGAGAAAGCCACTGTTGAAGAAAACTCATTAAATCTCAAGTAGAGTTCGTCAAAAGGCATGTGTGAGACTGCATGGTCAAGTGGAACAAAGTTCTTCCATCTAATAAGACCAAAATGGTGCTTTTTGAACATCAGGCAAGACACGGTATTCAGCGGACATCAAACACTGCACATCACCACAAACACAACATCCCCACTGTGAAGCATGGTGGTGGCAGCATCATGCTGTGGGGATGCTTCTTAGCAGTCGATCCTGGAAGGCTTGTAAAGGTACAGGGTAAAATGAATGTGGCAAAATACAGGAAATGCCTGAAGGACAACCTTAATCAGTCTGCAAAACTATAATAGTTTCAGTTTGTGAGTAGTGGGGGATGTTAGCGGCTGCTCATGCTGACATGATGGCATATGTATCAGTACTTTAAACTGGCCATAGTATATAGGCATGTACAACATATGTATTAAATCTGTCTTGTACACCAGATTTTACAGTAGTTGGCTTAAAGGAAGAGATGTTTACTCTAATGTAACACATCAAAAAGAATGATTTGCTTTGTTTTGCAGGTTGTGCCAACTGTGTAGCACTTGAAGAGCAACTGAAAAAGAAGTCAGAAGAAATAAAGAAACTTAAAGAAGGTATGAACTGTGACTTTAGCTCTGTCTCTATTAAAGTGTGCAAAGGATTTGTAAAAATCAAGCTGCAACATCATGAAACTGGAGGGTTGTCAGTGTTGTTTGTAACCCCTCATGTGACTTCCAATGACACAACAAGTCACTTTAACTGCTTTCATCATAATATGTTTGTCATCTTTGAGCTTGTCTTGGCTTCAGTCGCGTTTGGCCATATCAGATCATTAACTTTTGTAGTCATAGATGTATTGGTCACATTTACAGGATGATAATTTATTGGTAAATACACATAACTGACCAGTCTTAACCTTTTATAGAATTTGTTGCATGTTAAATGTGTTGTTTAATTGATGCCATTTTCCTTTGTTTCAGAGTTGCAAAAGTACCGCAAAGAAGAAGAGGAATGCTGATGTAGTTTTGAATATTTGTAAACTTATAAGTCACAATGTTTCACACTGCATGATTTTTGTAACCAATAAATGTCCTTTTATATGAACAAAACCACATAATATTTAACTCTAATCTTTTAACTTGCTGCTTTGTTTGTTGTGATGCTTATTATAATAAACTGGCTTTGGCTGACCAGTAATTACTTATAAGTCATATCTGGTCTTATGTTTTATCCTCACCACAAGAAAGTTAAATATATGATTAAAAAGACAGCGTAAGTACTTTAATAAAGTTTGTGAGAATAAAACAGCATACTTCTCAATGCCAGTGTAAATATCAGCATTTATTAATGTAATTTTAAACTGTGTGTTAAACTTTCAAGTCTTTAATATGGAGTATCACATCTTTAAAATACCTTATACTTTATGAAAATATAAATAAAAACATGAAACCCTACTTCAAGAAGCTTGGTCTAGTGTTTTGAGCATATGTTTAAGGTAATAAAATTCTTTAAAATATATATAATTTGTATAGAGCCCTAAGTGAACTTTTATCTATGGATTTTAATTTAATCCATCCTACCCGTGACAATGAATCAATTTTGGTTGTTTTCTCAAGAAACTGACTTGATATAAGGGGGAAACCAATGTTATCCCTAGATAAGGTCATAAGTCAACATCTCGGTAACACAATCAAAATGTATCTGTCAGTGCAAATGGAATAAAGATGTAAGGATGTTTGTCTGCTTCGGGCTTCTGTAGTTCTGAAAAGATGACAGAGATTTATGTCTTGTGTTGTTAATATCATTGTATTAATTATCACCCTGTTACTCTCATACCGACACTGAAATCAGAAGAGGTCCTCGACCCTGGATTATGCCACTAGGGGGCGACACAACCCCAGGAAAAAGTACTGTTGTGATTTGTAGCTCTGCTGTGTACCATCCGTATGTTAGCAGATCGACGGCGCACTTCCTTTCCTGACCCAAGTGCCCGGCAAGGCTGCTGCACGCCTTTAATTGTGGCCGCTGTACAGCAAAACTGGATTTTATAACGAGTCAAAGGAGACAAACACACCAGAATTTTTTTTCTACGAGGACGTAGGTGAGCCTGTCTGTAATTATTACCTGTGAATTAATTAATTCCTTTGTGAAATCCATAAGCCGACGACACATGCGGTGAAGGCCTCAGGATCTGTCGGTTGGTGCTACCGTTAGCTTAGCGACGACTAAGCGCCACGTTACTTTCGCACTATGTTGTTATGAAACCTATTGATAACAGTTTACTAACCACAGCGGGAAGTGTCATGTAATTATTTTATGTGGCTTTATAAATAGAAAACATCTCCTGAAACATGTATTTACTGCTGCAGAATGTTTGAAATGCTATCTGTCAAAGCTAGCTAGCATTAGCTAGGTGAAGGTTGCTGTTACATACGCAGGTTGCTAACGAGAGCAGCCTCCGTGTCGCCTCATTGACAGTTGCCAGGAAATTAGCTTCTCCAACTCCCACCAACATTAATCCATCGAGATTAACTCCTTCATGTAATAATGCTTTAGACATTTAACTGCCTAAACATGTGAATTACTGTCGCCAATAGGAAGCTCAAGTGTCTGATGAATCGCATTATTGAAGATGGGTCAGTATGACTGGTGTAGACTTTAGTTTGCAGTAGTAACTTGTCAGTGACGCATAGCTTTATATGTCCTGTTATACCATCAAAATTGTATTGCAAAGTCTTACACCGGCTGTTTCTCATCTTTTTTGTGCTGACTTAAATGAGGAAGTCTGAGAAAACACCTGCTCAGTCATGTTATGTTTAGCATAATAAGTTGGGACCCCTCTAGACTATATGCATATCTTGGAAGCGCATTTGTTTTGGTCCTACATTCCCATCAAGTTACAAAGATGTCTTTTACTAGATAATACTGGCCTAGACAGCAGCACAATAAGTTCCACACAATAACAAACTACAGACCTAACAAACAAAGCTGTCAACAGTCGAAAAGTTAGCAGGTTGCACTTGTAAAGCATGTGCATACCGTGTTCAATTAATCCTTAATTCTGGTTTCACAACCTTCCAGACTAGTTTGAGGTTGCTCTGAAGCTTAGATCCATGTGATGGAGGTAAAATATTAAAAGGTCAGATATGTTTGAGGAGTCTCATACTTTATGGATCATGAGACCCTTTGTCACAGTGTATATAGTGCAGATACTTCTCCCTCTTTTTCAGCCCAATTTTAACATGTAATTTTGTCTTTGCAGATTGACAGCCTCCTTCAGAAATGTCCCGTTTCTTTGCCACCGGGTCTGACAGCGAGTCAGAGGAGTCCTCATCCGCTGATGAGATCACCCCTAAAGCAACTGGAACTACTTTCAAGCAGTCAGTGCAACTTAAAATACATCTCACAGGGACTCTTCTTTATTACTATTATTATTTTTCAACCTCATATATCTCTTTTGTTTCCACAGGTCATTGCTTCTCAGTGACGATGAAGAGGACACAAAGAGAGTGGTGCGCAGCGCCAAAGACAAAAGGTTGGTGTGGTATCTTTATGAGCAGCTTAATTATAACTTTTACAGCTACACTTTTGTTCTACTCATGACTGAACCATTCTTGAATCTTAGGTTTGAGGAGTTGACCAACTTCATCAAAACTATTCGCAATGCTATGAAGATTCGTGATATGGCCAAATGTCTGGAAGAGTTCGAGCAGTTGTGTCGAGCCTTCCTCAAAAGCAAGAATATCGTGGACAAAGAGGGTGTTCCTTCTTTCTATATCCGCCTTCTAGCTGACTTGGAGGACTATTTGAACCAGGTCAGAAGCAAAAAAAATTAGATCAAAACTTGTTTAGTTTTATGTTCAAGGTCCCACTTCAGTGTTATTAAATCATTATCTTTGCAGCTTTGGGAGGACAAAGAGGGCAAGAAGAAGATGAACAAAAATAATGCAAAAGCCCTCAGTACACTACGTCAGAAGATCCGCAAATACAACAGGGACTTTGAAACTGAAATAGCTGCATACAAAGAGGTAAAGAAGGAACTTTTCACTCTAATGTCCTCTGTTGTCTTTATGTCTACTTAACAGAAAGTTCTGATTGAAAGAAATTAGAAATACTTTTAGTAAGAAGCAAGTAGAAGTGCATTGTTCCTATGCTTGATAGCTTTAAGTAACAAAAGAAAAGCAACATTTTTTCTTTCTTATTAGAACCCACAGGAGTCTGCAGATGAAGAGGAAGAGAAGGAGCCGGGAGATTCTGGTAAGCTCTGTGTGTCTATGTTGAGATTCACAGAAAGGTTGTCAGATGTTCAAGAAAATAAAAATACTGCAAATCTGTCATCATAACATCAGAAAAGATGGTAGATTGGTTCTATTCAAGGCTGATTTGGTGCCTTTGAATTGTGTATTTTAGCATGTATTCCAGACTGTTATCAAATATGTTTTTTAACAATGGAGTTTAAGAAGCACTGAGACTGTTTATCAAGATCATATTTGGTCATAAACAGCAGAATTAAGGTTTAGAACCATTGCGTCTACAGAGGTAGTGGCATCATCTCTAAAATGCATCCTCTTTCTTTTAGGCTCATCCTCTGAAAGTGAGGGAGATGCAGGTGATGAAGGAATGTCTGCTAAGTCTTTTTTGAAGAAAAAGCCGGAGCCCACTGCAGATGCCAGCAAGTTCCTCAAGTCTGCCAAGGGATCTGGGGTAAGAAGCCAGTTTGCCATGTTTTTTTGTACCAGTGTGTGAGAGGAACCTGAGCTAACATGCTTTTGTTTCTCTCTCTGTCAGGATGAGTCCTCCTCTAGTGACGATGATGATGATATAGAGTGGGGATCAGACTCTGTCGACAGCGGCAGTGAGAGCTCGGATGATGGCGATGAGAAGAGCTCTTCTTTGGCTGTGGTTTTCCTGAAAAAGTTAGTCTCTGCACATAGCTTCTTTTTATTTAAGGGCAGGAAGTTACTCTGGAATACAACTAGTGCAAACAAGAATCTTCATGCACACTTGTATTGACTTATTTTTGTATTTGTAAACTGTGAGCTTTAAGTATGTGAAATTAATAGTTAAAATGAATTGAAAATGTTACATCTCTTTAGAAGTGAAGATTACATCATGCTCATCTTTCTCTTTGCCTTTTTTAAAATCAAATATACCTTGGTAGTTTTTGGCAGAACAAGTTAGATATAATTAATAATAGACATCATAACTAGTTATAAATTTAACAGCAATCCTAAACACGTATGATGGTCATTAAACAAAGACACAGTAACATGTGAGCTCATCATCTCATGCTCCATCTGTTGTCAGAGCTCAGGACACTGAGAAGCCGAGTGAAAAGAGGATCGGGAAGAGAAAGAAGCCCAAGAAGAAGGAGCGTCTTGAAGAGGAGGCAGAAGAGGAAGGAGGAGAGGAGGTGGAGGGAGGCTGGGAGAAGGTGAAGGGAGGAGCTCCTATGGTCAAGGTAAAGAAGAGTTCAGATGATGCCTTTTTAGACTGCTTGCAATCATGACTGATTCAGCCAAAACAAAATGAAACAATAGATGGTACATCAATGTGTCAGTGCAGTAAAACACATTTTAGATCAATGATATTAATGAGCATCATGATTAAATGTCTAAGGAATTTGTATAGAGTAGCTTTTGATGAACATTTTGCATTCAAATGAGGAACCACAAAACACTTTTAAGCAAATCTTGAAAATGTGGATGTAATGTGATGTTTCCAACCCATCAGGAAAAGCCCAAGATGTTTGCTAAAGGCACTGAGATCAACATACCAGTGGTGGTGAAGAAGCTGAACGAGATCCTGCAAGCTCGAGGCAAAAAGGGTACCGACAGGTAACATCACTTCCTTGTTTATACTTCCACAGTAAATCTATGCTGGAGCTAAGCCATTGTGACCTACACCATTGTGAGCACTATAAACTTATGTTTGTGTGTCTGTGTCATTTTCATTACCTTGACCAGTCACTTCTGGGAAGAGAGATTTTTATGCCAGTTTCATGCATGCTTGTGCACAGGAAACCATGACAACTAAAAACCAAGTGTATTATGCTTCTGATAAAAATTGAGTACTAGTTTATTACACTGCATGGCTGCATAGGAGGGAGGAGACATCAGAGGAGATGGAAAGAATGGCTGCTGATTCAATTAAGACAGGGAAAGGGGAAATATTGCTCTTCTTTGGCCATGTGGATAAGGAAATGCCATTTTTTTTAAGGTGGTGAGCAGATTTGACTTATTGTTTTACTGTCTGTAGCCATTTTTCTCACTCTAGAGTACGCTCAATATGCCCAAAGACATGCCCAGACACCGGCTGTTACCTAGTCCCACCCAGCAGACCAAACCCAGAGATTATGGTCTACATCATTTCAACACAAAGCTAGATTTTGAGGAAGTGCATGGAGGCTTCATGCTAGGCAGGGGGCGTAGAGTTTAGGGCTACATGGACCTTTGTCATAGATTTGATGCAGAATTTTAAAACAGGCTCTAGACTACAACTTTGTTTTATAGGAAATATGTAAAAATATACAGGATTACATTAAAGTAACATTTAAAAATTAAATCCTTAACACTTAATCAAGTATAAGGATGTCTAAATAAACAAAATGCATAATAAAGCTTTTACTGGCCTAGCAGCAACTAAGTACAAACCTTATTACCCTTCTTACAAGTGCAATTTTCCCCAGTAAGTTCCGTAAATAACAATAAATTACTCAAAAAAATACTTGCACTTGTAATACTTTTATTTTTATCATAAATACAGTTCTAATGAATCATGTAAATTTCATGATAAATAATTCCACAGAATTCCCTGTAACTTTTTAAAGCTCATGCTGTTTTAATGTTTCCTTGATATTATCTCTTGGTCCATTTTCTTCCTTTCTCAGAGCCGCCCAGATCGAGCTGCTCAACGCTCTGGCAGCCATCGCCGCAGAGAATGACCTAGGCCAAGGTATCATGGTCAAGATCAAGTTTAACATCATTGCCTCCTTATACGATTACAACCCCAACCTGGCTGCTTTCATGAAGGTAAGAGATGCTGATTATTTCTAAATGTAACCACTAAAAAGGGTTTGTAACTACACAATTCAGTAAACATGACTAAATAGCATTATTATAGAGCTATTGATATTCCTTATATTATTTGTTACACATGGTATTTTTCATAGCTTGAATTCAGTTTTATTCATTTATTTATTTATTTATTTATTTAACCTTTATTTAGCCAGGTTAGTCCCATTGAGATCAAAGATCTCTTTTTCATGGAGACCTGACCAAGAATGGTAGCAATACACAGTTTTAACAACACATGTGCTCAAACTCACAACAGTACACGATAAATGTAATCAACAATAGTAAAATAATCATCAGTTAAAACAGGGGCATTCGGAGAGTTTGAATTCAAGAGTCTTCACTAAAGATTTAAAAACATTCAGAGTCACCAAGTTTTGCCATTTAAATTCAGTCTGTGGATTATTCCACACAAAAGGAGCAGAAAACCTAAAAGCCTTCAGTTATATTTATATATGACAACCCGCTTTTAAAAATGTTGAGATTCTAGAGCTGGACTTCTGTTGTTTTCAGACTGATCATTCTGGTTTTGTTTCCCTCCAGCCCGACATGTGGAAGAAGTGTCTGGACTGTATAGATGAGCTGCTGGACATCCTCTTTGACAACAACAACATCTTCATCGGGGAGAACATTGCAGAGGACAGCGAGAACCTGGCAGCCTCAGAGCAGGTATCCCACCTTTTCTTCTTAGTTTTCTCCATCATTTACACCATCTCAAACAGAATCCCTGCAAAGTGTGTGTCTTTCTGCATCTGTGTTTTACTTGTAGATGTTTTAATGTTTGTATGTCTTGAGCTTTAATGGATAATCTGTTTCATTCTGCACAAGCTGTGTGTTTGTATCTGTATTCTGATGGATTCTTTTTTTTTTTTGTTTTTGGAAAAAAAAAGTTTGTTTTTAATTCAGTACTTGTTTCTTCAGCCCTTCAGGGTTCGTGGCTGCATCCTTACACTGGTTGAGAGGATGGATGAAGAGTTTACCAAGATCATGCAAAACACAGATCCGCACTCACAAGGTGAGCTCTACCAGGAAGAAAGAATATTCAAAGACTTTGATTTCCTTTCTTTGTCTTGTTTTCCTTTGCCATATTTTCCATTTAATTTTAAATTGTAAAGATGTTTCTCTTGTCTTGCCCTGCATTGGAAAGGGGACTGACTCACTGTAAAAATGTGTACCAGAAGGTTAAAACAAAGTAATCTAAGCCAACCCTTCTCTCCACCTGTCATCCAGAATATGTGGACAATCTGAAAGATGAGGGACGAGTTTGTGGCATTGTGGACCGGCTGCTCGGTTACATGGAGAACAAGGGCAGCACTGAGGAGATCTGTCGCATTTACTTGCGTCGGATCATGCACACCTACTACAAGTTTGACTACAAGGCCCACCGGCGCAGCCTGGGCCTCCAGGGAGAAACCAAGGTTAGAGGCATAGTGGAGGTTTACGTCTTTTTGAAAAAAGTTTAAAGTGGAAATCTATCTAAAAGTGAGTAACTTTATTTGTTAATGGTGTGAGTCTGGAGTGCTGAGTTGTGTCTGTCTGCTGTTTTTAGTCTGAGCAGGACCAGGAGGAGAGCGAGGGGGAGGACAGCGCCATAATCATGGACCGTCTCTGCAAGTTCATTTACGCCAAGGATCGCACCGACCGTATCCGAACCTGCGCCATCCTCTGCCACATCTACCACCACGCTCTGCACTCCCGCTGGTACCAGGCCCGAGACCTGATGCTAATGAGCCACCTGCAAGACAACATCCAGCACGCCGACCCGCCCGTACAGGTGGGCACACACACACACACCTAAATAATAACACACTAACAAGAAAAAAAATGAATGTTAACTGATATTTTCTGTTTATTTTGCCTAGATCCTATACAACAGAACCATGGTGCAGCTCGGCATTTGTGCCTTTAGACAGGGCATGATCAAAGACGCCCACAATGCACTGCTGGACATTCAGTCATCTGGACGCGCCAAGGAGCTGCTGGGTCAGGGTCTGCTCATGAGGAACATGCAGGAGAGGAACGCCGAGCAGGAGAAGATCGAGAAGAGGAGACAAGTAAGTCAGACATGGGTGGACACTGCTCAAACACTAAGGACTGGTGCTGTGAGCTAAGTGTTGTCTTTCAGACGGAATAATTTAAGACCAAAGTATTGTAACAATATTTTGACTTCCCTCACAGGTGCCCTTCCACATGCACATCAACCTGGAGCTTCTGGAGTGTGTGTACCTGGTGTCGGCCATGCTTCTAGAAATCCCCTACATGGCTGCACACGAGTTTGATGCCCGCCGCAGGATGATCAGCAAACAGTTCCACCATCAGCTCCGAGTGGGAGAGAGACAGCCTCTGCTAGGTAAGACACAAGTCCCTTAACTCTAAAACCCAGGAGGGTATTTTTAAAAAGTGAGAAAGAGCATAACTGAAGACTTCTGTTTGCCCCTTAGGACCCCCAGAGAGCATGAGGGAGCATGTGGTGGCAGCTAGCAAAGCCATGAAGATGGGAGACTGGCGCACCTGCCACTCATTCATTATCAATGAGAAGATGAACAGCAAAGTATGGGACCTGTTTCCTGAGACACAGCGAGTCAGAGAGATGCTTGTCAGGTTAGCACATGACAAGATCTTATCAATAATTATTTTTTAGTACGATTTGTGTATAAATCCTGTTGAGAATCATTGTAGAACATAACCCACTGATTTAATCTTGCCTTTTATGGTTTCCTTTAACAGGAAGATCCAAGAGGAGTCACTGAGGACTTACCTGTTTACATACAGCAGTGTGTACGACTCCATCAGGTAAGCACCAGACGATTAGATTGGAACAGTGCTTGCATTGTCTCTGCTAAAACATTTGTGTGTTTAGATTCTGTTCCTCTTGCTGAAGCATCAGTTTGTAGTTCGAAGACTAGATTTAGTGCCAATCTAGGATGAAACTCAACCTTTTAGTATAAACAAAAGAATCTAAATTAAAGCATTGCCAAATTTTGTCTGATTTTAAAGGTTTTTTAAATCGGGAAAATATTGAGTTATAGTGTATTAGAACTAGTGTTGCATCAGTGCTGTTAACGGTTATCACATGGATTTTTACAAAACCCTAATCATGGACTGATGACACTAGTATGGTTAGTGTGGACAGAAGGCAACACTGATGCCAACAATTGCTCAACCGACCACCCACAGTGGCTGGTAAACAAAAGTAGTGCAAGATACTGATTAGTGACAGCCATCTCATATTGAGCCCCTTTCTTCTTTATGGTTCACTCTGACGCCATCAGAGTAGAGCCAGGCAGACTTTAAACACTTTCTAAGGCTGGCCACACACTATATTATGTTAAGCCTGATTTTAGTCTAGATTTGCCCCCGATGATCAAAAACTGTACCTTTATTCCAGCTTTTACCTTATACACCTTGTTTTTAAATTTTGCTGCAACTATAATGTGCACCAGGACAGCCAGCTGAGTATTTCAGTTGTCCTACATGTTTGTTTTACTTCTGAAGTCATGTTTGATCACATAAGATTCAGTGAGATCTCCTGTGTGCAGTCTTCACTGTGAAATTGTTACTTCAGACAGCAGGTGTGTGGTCTCATAGTCTGGCTGATTCGCCTAGTGTGCATTCAGAGGATTACAAGTTGAAAAACTTGTTTGAAACCCTCCTTATCTGTGGTCTGTCAGTTTTTCAAAATTGTTTAAGTTTAAAAATCGTCTCCTGTGTTGCTAACCTAAACAACCAGCATTGCCGCCACCTCATGTCAGAGCAGGTGTTTATGCTTACTGCATTTCCATTCACTCAGGTCCACCTGCTCAAAGGCACTTTTCAGTTGATGACTTGCTTGTCAAGTCTAAGATGATTAAAAGCATTGGACCACTGAAGCTCAGTTTATTTAACCAGAAAAATATTTGATACTGGACAAACGCTTCACAGCTTTAGTCCCTCCTTATTGTGTTGTTCAGATGCTTTTATTTAAAACAGTCATATCAGGAAATATATTGTTTTCCATAGCAGCCTAACGCAGTTCAGCTGGATAGAAACAAAATGTTTGATTACATATCCAGACACAAGCTACAACATAATTGAAGACACAGTGATTTAAAGTATCTTTCTCAGGTCTTGTGCACAAACAGGAATTGACTACAGGCTTGTTTGAGAGGGAGAAAGAAGGTCAAAGTCAGAAAACATCACTCTTTGTTCAGGACCTTTTAAAATTTTGCAACATTGTGAGAAAAAAGAAACTATTAAAAACGTTCTTGCCATATTGCTTACCACTTTCCATATCCCCCCCCCCAGCATGGAGACCCTGTCTGAGATGTTCGAGTTGGAGATCCCCACAGTTCACAGCATCATTAGCAAGATGATCATCAATGAGGAGCTGATGGTAGGCTACTCCTTTTTACTTTAGATTTAAAATGAATTTCAAGATTTAGCTTTTTTTTATCTACATGCATGATGTTATTTTCAAATCAAAGTTTTTGAAATGTTTTCTCTTCTTCATCCATCAGGCATCGTTGGATCAGCCCACACAGACGGTAGTGATGCACCGCACGGAGCCCACCTCTCTACAGAACATGGCTCTGCAGCTGGCTGAGAAACTGGGAAGCTTGGTGGAGAACAACGAACGCGTCTTTGACCTGAAACAGGGCGTCTATGGAGGTTACTTCAACAGAGGTGAGTTTAGACTGCCAGTTTCACAGTATACTGTAGATGCCACCTAGTATAAATGTGCATGTTACAGCACATTTATACAGTTACTGCATGTATGTGATGTTCTCTATGCTTTCGAAATTATAGCCTGATCTTTTTGAAATTAAATGTGCGTCTTCTTTTTTATACAGACCAGAAAGGTGGATACCAAATGAAGCAATCCTACCAGAGAGGTATGGTAGAACATGCTCAGAGTGCTTTTAGATAAACAAAACTATTCTGAACCATATGGTGACCTTCCCACACCCACTGATCTCCTGCAGAGTCTGTGTGCTGTTAATTCACTGCTGCTTGTGACTTTATTGCTGACTCACTTTGTCTGCACTTAATCAGTAGCTAGCTTGTAATGTATTAAAAGGTGAGTTAAGGATAAAGGATGGCATTATTTTTAAGGGATTTAAGTGATAAATGGTGTTGTATAACCAGATCTGTGGTTGGAAGTCTGAACTGTTCCACACAGCTACACTACAATGGAAAACAGAGAACATGAACGTGGTGTTGTTTTAATATGCTGTTAATGTGACATTATTTTGCTCTTAATGTTGTACTTGGTGTCTCCTCAGAAAGTGGAAGAATATAGTTGTCAAGAATAAAACTAACTGTGAAAGATAAGCTTCATATCCTGTTTACTTGGGGTTTATTGAAGTGAACTGTATCAAAACAGTTTCCCTTACCTGATACATATTAGAAACTGATCCTCTGTTAAACTGTTGTTATGGTAACTTGTAGATAAATGTTATTAAACACCCTCATTTAAACTATTTGGATATTGTGGTTTGATTGAATATAGTTTTGATACTCTGATAACGCTTGTTTCCTTTTTGTTCACAGATCAGAAAGGAGGCTACCAACAGAAACAGGGCGGCTACCAGAGAGGTGGCTACAGGAATCAAAACCAAGGAAACTACTGAGCTTGGATTATTACGATTTCCCTCCTGTCTCCTGAAAGTAGTCTTCATTCCATAACAACAGCATCAACATGTGTGTCTGTGCGCTGCACTTGGCTGTTCTCCTTCATTTGACTCCAAACAGCTCTCTGCTGATCCTGAACATTGTGGCAGTGTGGGCCATTATTACTGCTACTGCAGAATGTTTTATGGGTAGAGTTTTGAAGGTTGTATTGAGTAGCGGTAGAGATGAAAGCATTGCAGCGTGTCCGGCTTGGAGCAGTAGTCCAGGGACAGACATGTCAAGTATTGTTAAATTACACTTATCTAATAAACAACATTAAACAGTGTGCTCTGACTTTTCTTTTGACCATTTTATTTGTTTTGATATAAATTCAGCAAAATATTTCCAAAACATTAGAAAATGGAGAACATAACTCCTACAACCATTTTGCGAAACCTTGCTTCACTAATCATTGGCTCTTAGTTAGCAAGAATCATCTAGGTAAGATAAATGATCAATCTTGATTCTGGATAGCTTCTATTGGTACTCTTGGAAGACTTTTAAATTATTAATAGATGATTTCCTTTTTCAAATACTATGTACAAAGATCAAATGATCTGTATGATTACAGAACAAGCATGTCAAGTTTTGCATAAGCAAAAATATTTCTTCTAAAAAAGTAGGGATGCAGTATTTAAGGTTGGCATCCTGGCTAGGTGTTGATATTGGAACACTTAATCCACATTTTTCACATTTTTGCAATGACGTACAGAGTGTAATTACAAACTTAAAAGCTGCTTCTTACCATCTCATATTCATACCTGAATATAGAATAAAGTCATAGTGATACTCGTCCAAGTTCATTGGTAATACAGACTGAAATGACTACTTTTAAAGAGGTGATCAACTGGAGTGAGTATGCAGAGAAATGCACTTTAGAGTCAAAGGCCACTCAAATTACAGACAAAATATCCTTACAAATACAATGAAAGTATCAGGAACCATAAATATGCCATAAATGCCACTGTCACATCTTATTTAGGGTGTTTAGATCCACTTTAAACACTTTATTAGCTGAAGATTTGAAACAAACCTCTTCAACCCTTGTCTTGCATCTGTCTTTCTCTGTTGCCAACAAATGTTTACCGTCTTAACTGATTGACTGCTGTCTCTGTCACTTGAATTTGTACAAAAGTGAAGCCAAAAACTTCTCCCACTTGTGTATCCCTGAACTGGTGCCATTCTCTTTGTCCCATCTGCAGCACACCTTAATCCAGTACTATTCCACTGGAAAAACACTGCAAAAAAAAAAGACACATTTATCAACAGAGATGTCATAGTATTGCATCTGTTGTTTATGCATCTAATGACTATTTCAAACATAACAGTTCAGAAGATAAAACTTAGGTATACTGTATAAAGCATAATATTTACAACAGAAGCCATGTTTGAGAAAACATCATATGACTTCATCTGTTACCATGGAGGAGGTGGGGTTTATGACTTAAACTACTGTCTGCTGAAAGTCTTCAGGAATCCTGAAAGTCTTCAGGAATCACTCCAAGGCAGCTGTTGCACTGAACGTCTTGATGTACTGTGATTCTTCTTTTCTTTCTTGTGCTCTCAATAAGGTCTAAACTACTCCACTAATGCTAGTCTTATGCATTATTTACATTCACCTTACTTCATCTGTGTCAGCAGGGTATGGCTTTTGTATAAACTGATGCAGTGTGTTGGAAAACCAAAAGTGGCTGCAATTCTCATTTTCTCCCTGTCTCTCTTGCACCTGCTTGCTCAAGAAATCAACAAATTAAGCAGTTGTAATGAGAAAACCTAGGTTTCTGAAGAATAGCAAAAAAATGCAAGCATTGGCTTGCATACAAATGAATGATTTATGCTATTGGTTGTGAGTGTTGAATGGTTCAGCTGTGGAGTTTACAGATTCACTCACTAACAGAGAGTCCTGTCTTGTTTGTTGCCCTTTAGTTCCCTCCTCTCAGACTCAGCCTCCTGTAAAACTCCCTCCTCAGTAGGTCTCTCTCTTTGCGGATTCCCTGCAGCACGGCGCGATTCTCCTGAGCCCGACGCACCAGATAAGGCAGCGTGTCGTCCACTGAGCCATACGGCACCGACTTGTAGACAGCATAGCCCTCCTTAGCTGTAAGGATGATGAAAAGAGATGTTGAAACACGAGAGAAAGTGAAATGAGATAAATGCATTTTACTAAGACTGCACAGAAATAACCTTCAACAAATATACAGTAAGTAATGAAGTTCGCAGGTTTAGTCCTTAAATCAGGTTTCTTTCATTTGAATACAGAAATAGTCTTGCATGTTAGAAGACACAGCTCACCAAGTGTAAGGGAGACGTGATCACACATTCCCAGCAGCTGTCCGAAACACACCGAGCCTCCGTCTTTGTCTATCTCTAATTCTTCCATCCTAGCAGTGACGGACAAAATAACTCCACAATCATGTAGAAGAAGTGCAAAAATCAAGGGCTGGACATCCTAGATCAGGTCTGGATTAAAAGATGCCTCTAATATTTACAAAGTAAAATATAAATGAAAAAAAACAACAAAACACAAAGTAATGGTGTTGGAGCCAACCTTTTGGCAGCCTTTCTCACAGACTCCTCATTGTGAGTGGCCACTATGATCCTGTAGTGCTCAGGTTGCTGGGATATCGCCTTCAGCATCACATCAAGTGAGCCATTATAGCTGCAAAAAGACATGGTGTTTAGTACCACATAGAACAGCCTCAATGCTACATATAAACAAGTGCATTTTAGTTTAACTCAACAAAAAGTTTTGATAATAAACTGAATTTCATTGACACAATTAAACCAAGACAAGTGTTATACAAAGTTGTCACTGTTGTGATGCAGGTGTAGGCCTCAGGCTGCAGGCCAAGCAGCAGTAATCACAACAGGGACCAAATCCAGTACAACATCTCAAGCTTGAATGTGATGTGCTATTATACAGTTATAGGAACAGAAAATAGTAAAAGGAAATAATCAAAACAGATTATTCTTAGCTGCACCAGTATAACTATTTCCATAATTTGAAATAAATAAATAAAAGTAGACTGTTGCCAAGAAGCCAAAGTTCAGGGGTCCTATTCTCCTATAACATCACTCATGTAATTCCTCCTCAGACTGGTAGGCTGAACCCAACTGTTGGGATTTATTTGCATGGTTTGGATTAAAGACACTCCCTCCTACCTGACATTGGTGTCCTCCCAGCAGTTGTGAATGGGGTCCTGTCGGCCCTCTTTCTCTGCCAGCTTCCTCTCTTTGTCCATGTAGGCTCCTCGCACCAGCTTGACTCCTAGACAGAAACCATGCTCCTTAGAGAGATGCAGAGCCTCTAATAGGAGAGACTGAGACTCCTGAAAGACACAGCAGAGAGGGTGTTCTACAGAACAGAAGAAAATTACTCATTTAGTTTGGTATTTAATGCAGTCAATAAAGAATAATGATTTGCCTTTAGGTAACACTGATATGTGTTCCAAATCCAGACGCCATCTTTGTTAAACTTCTTCATCATTGCCATTGTGACGAGAGAGAGGGCAGGGTTCATGTAGGTGTACTCTGCATCCACCAGGACTCGCACTTTGTTCACACTTGCCTGATGAAGAAAAACATTTTAATAATGATTCAAATACTTATGATACTTTGAATCAGTCACATCTTTACCTCAGCTATTTTGTTAAGTCGCTGCAGGCCACAGAGAAAATGAGCAGCTTCGCCTTCATCCAGACCAGAGAAGATGATTTGCTGAAAGATTAAATATTTATGCAAAGTGTAAAAGATTATCATAGAGAATCATCAACAAATGAGAGTATCTTTGTGGCACGGGAACATACCTCTCCGCCCATTGCCCTGACTACTAGATCCAAGTCATATGGCTGTTGTGCGATGAGGGTTGTGAGTTTAACCTTGGTGCAAAAACAGACTTGATCAAGAAGTGAAAAACAAATGGGTTTAAAAAAAAAAAAAAAACACCAGTGGGCACTTCAAACATCAATCAATCATCAATCAGTTAATCTTTATTTGTAAAGTATCAGTTTATAACCAAAGCAATCTCAAAGCACTTTAGAGAGCAGGCAGTCTAGACCATACTTTTTGATATATTATTGAACTGAACATTAATCACCATGGGCTCAAGCTACAGTGGCAAGGAGAACCTTTTACAAGCAGGAACCACAAGCAACATGTGTTCTTATCTTTTTTCCCATGAATCTGAGCTATTTTAAGCTGCTTTCTGGTTCAAGTTCACTAAAAAGTGTAACTGTTATGAAATGACCTCTAGACTCTGAAAATTAGGGCGATGGTTTCATTACTTGGAATAAAAAAAACATCCTGTTGAATGTCGCTGATCAAAATTTGTGTCAGAGCTGCCCATACACATGAAGACATCTTATTTACCACATTTATGTCAGAGGCAATTTAACGGAGGAAGGCATGAGATTATAATCCTGCTGTGAATGCTCTGTTGTATCTGTTGGCACTTCCAGTTTACAAGTGCCAAAAGTGCAGTTCCTCTTGTGGCCACTTGAGGCTTGTTCAAAAGTGATTCACTCTCCATTAGAACCCATATTAGACTGTCAAACTTGACAGCAGAAAAGAACATGTTAACAGGATGAAATAAAACAATTTTGGTTATTGCTGTAGTCTTTAAAATGTATTAGCAGCGGTAATGTATTCAAGCCTCTCTGCTTTCGGCTTTTTAAAAAACGCGCTGAGAGAAAGAGAGAGAGAGAAAAGTGCAGCGGGTCTCACAGCTGCTGCCTTACAGGCAAAGTGAAGGGAACAAAACATCATGGAGCTCTCGCTGCTCAGCCTCTAGAGCTAAATTTTCTTTAGTGTGTTCATGCCAGGCTGCCTACTTCCCCTTCTTCGTTAGTGTTTTAATAGCAGTTAGCAAACAGTTACCAGCATAACTGTCACTGGGATCGACAGGGATTCACAGGATGCATAACCTTCAGTCAAAAAATATAAATAAAAATAGTTTTAAAAATTTAAACCCTGTACAGTTTTCATGGATTCGGAAATATGAAGCAATAACCAAAATTGTTTAGTTTTTTTTCATCCTGTTAACTTGTTCATTTCTGCTGTCAATGTTGACATCCTACTATAGGTTCTAATGGAGAGTGAATCACTTTTGTGCAAGCCTCAAGTGGCCACAAGAGAAACTGGACTTTTGGCACTTGTAAACTGGAAGTGCCAACAGATACAACAGAGCATTCACAGCAGGATTACTGTACAATCTCATGCCTTCCTCTGTTAAACTGCCTCCGACATATATGTGGTAATTGACAGTTAATAGGGGGATATTTGTATCATTTACATCTCCACTACCTCCATCACCACTCACACACCGTTTTAACAAATTGCTGACAATTTTCTCTCACTGAACAACAATATATCAGAAATCATGATCATTAGCCTCATCAAATTTGTCCATAATGTCAGCTTCCAAACTGACTCTTCCTCCCTGTCTCCCTCCCCTCACATCCACAACCTTGGTATCATTTTTGACAGTCACACCTCTCATTTCATCAGCATGTCACCAAACTTACTAAAACCACCTTCTTTCACCTGAAAAACATCATCCGCATCCATCCATTACCCTCATTACCTGCAACTGACTTAAAGAATTCTTCGACTGGTGAATGAATCCTCTCATGAGGATAAAAGCTGTGGTGTGTTTTAAACTTTGTTAGATGGTAACTGCAATGAAACAATCAGGAAGTAATGTCTTGTCCCTCTGTACTACCACTCTGTTTTAGCATCAATGATACTCCCATTGGATTGCCCCTTGCCATGCAATATCTCTCTCTCTCTCTTCTTTTTCTTCAAAAATTTGGTATTTTCCAACACAAAAATTATAGATATTGTTTCATTTAGGTATTAAAGTATTGAAAACTTTGCCAAGCGTAATCTGCAGTCCCCAAACTTATGGTTGATGTTAACAGCTGCTGCCTACATACAGTCTATGGTGTCCTTACACACAGTTCAGGGCTGAGCAGGGCCGTGATCTTCAGCTGCATCATGGGATCTTTGCTCCAGGCGTTGCTGTGCGACATTCGAACACATTCCAACATGGCCTCCATGTTGTCGTCATACCTCTTCTCTCTGAAGGTACAAAGGTAAAGAAAGTTTAATTTATGTCACATTTAAACATCACATAGTCCTCTGTGGTATGACGAGTTTGTCTCACCCAGTGCTTTCTCCCAGATCCTCCTCTATTGGCACAGCCAGCATAGGCCTCAGTCCCAGCAGGCTCATTTTCTCCATGGACTGAGAGATCTCTCTCTCATTCTCTCCAGCCACAAATTGAGCATACACAGTGGGCCTCAGCAGCATGGAGAACCCCCTCCTCCCCAGGATGGTACGAGCAATCATCATGAGCTGAAAGAAACAGACAGGAAGAAGGTTAAACAGACAGAAAAGTGATGAAGAAAAGAATAAGACCTCTATTTTCATGAACTATTTGGCCTTGTTTTCCTCATTCTCTCTGTAAAACAATCAGTCTTACCTTTCCACAGTTGTTAACCAGCACAGGGAAGGAGCACAGACGAAACACACCTAGAGCACGCAGCAGCTCACCGAAACTCTTCACCCTGAAGGCTTTGGGATCCTCAAAGGCCAGAGCATCAGAGAGAAGACTGGGCTGTTTGACCTCCACCGTCCTACAGGCCGCAGTGCTCATCATCCTCAGTGGCATGAGGCGAGGGAGTGAAGTACGCAAACGAGAGCACAACATCGTCCCAGGAAAATGTGTTAGTTTGTGTGTCAGCTGAGCTTGGACCAGGAGTCTTAGTGATTGGGAGTGTTTGTGTAAAACATGAATGTTTGGTAAACTTCCTCTCATGTCAGACTCTGTTGGAAGAGCAGAAGTAAAGGGTGTCGATGTAAGACACAATGGTGGGACAAATTACTAGTAGGGCTATATATACTAAAATGTCTTGATTCCTGTAATACTAGACTGATCACTGGTTGATATTTGATATAAAGATGTGACACTAACACATTTCACTGACTCATAGCTCTACTACTCCTTCAGGGTGGTGATTAAGATATTAATGAGTGATGTAACGGGAAGTTATTTGGTAAAAGTTGACAGTCAATAAAAGATGAAGAAAGTGAGGTAATGTCGGACAGAAGTGTGAGGATAAGACAATCAGAGATGAAACCGACACCTTTAGTTTGAACTCACTCATTTTTCATGTTAGCAAAAGTATTGGGACATGTGACTGACAGGTGTGTTTTTTTGCTCAGGTGTGTCCTATTGCACTGATTATTCACACAATAAATAGCGCTTAATGTCTAGATTTGGGTTTTGCCTGTGCAGACTGCATTTCTAGTTAGAGGTGTGACCAACAAGAGAACCAGAGAGCTGTTAAACGGTAAAAAACAGGCAATTGTGAAGCTGGCCATAGCCAGTACAACTATTTAGAGTGTCCCGCAGAAGAAAGACACCACTGGAGTACTCAGTAACAGATGTTGAATGGGTAGACCAAGGAAAACTTCAGCAAAGCAAAGCAGAGAAGCAGGTGATGGAATTTAAATCTTACCCCAGGATGCCTCTAACAGCGCTCACATATGTGACAAATATGTAGCATTTACTAATAAGTTTAAGAACAAAATCTAGGCAAAACTGACACGTTTTATTCTGTGTTAACATACAGGAATAAATTAAGTATCTGAACTGTTCTTTTAGCAGTAGGGTTGGTACACTTTTGGGCATATGAGGGCATTCCTAAAATAACAAAAGTGCCCTAAACTGAAAATAAAAACATACAACAAAGTCACAAGAATCCTCCTACCTGCTGTCCTCAAAGTGACATTCTAAAAACTCTGAGATGATTAAAAGCCAAGCAGTTGTGATTTGAGTCTGAAGTGTGAACCAGGTAAAATCATCCTCTTTCTACTCGCTCACATGTTAATAAGTGACTACTTTGTAATTTGAGTAAACATCAAGTTGACCCTTAGCATCAACCCACAAGTGTTGTGTCAGTTTGACACCAATCAAAAGCTAACTGTTCATGTGTTAAAGCATTTTTAAATGTTTTTTAGGGATTTGAAAAGGAAGGCAGAGTCACTGACATGTTTCAGTGTTCAATTCTGATGATAATTGTAGACACAAGATGATGCAAATATCCTCTTTCAATCTCTTTATTTATTTTCCTTATTTTGTTTTTTGCTTCTGTGAAACATAATTTTACCTGTAATCAGATGCCAGTGGCCAAATGGTTCAGCCACTTTCAAAGCCACCTAAATCCACTTCCTCCCTCATTCTTATGCTCAGTTTGAACTTCAGCAGATTACCTTGGCTATGTCTAAATGACTAAATACATTAGTTGTTGCCATGTAATGAGAACAGGTGTACCTAATGAACTGGTCAGTGAGTGTAGATTAATATTGTTGATACTGTGTTTCATGATTGTGACAATAAATCAATATATTTTATTTGACAGTACCTGTCTAAGTGTCACTGGTGAGGAAAAAACCATCCTTACACAACTCTTCCGTTTGATGATTGTTTTTTTAAGTAGATTCTTCCCCTTTTTAATGAATGAGGCTGGATAACAAAGACTTTTTTTTCTTCCAAAGAATGTTTCCTAACAAGAACTTTGGAGAGGTCAGTTATATAGGCTACTGAGGACAGAGGAGTTCAAACATTTTTTCTCTAAAAAGACCCAGCAAAGCAACCAGGAGAGGAAATGATTAACCTCCACCTGCTGCCATCCTAAATGTCTTTCTGTCCCAACTAGCAGGGAGTCCACTGATTTTCTTCACAGGCTCCTCAAATCTTTGCTGTGGCGGCATGGATGACCAGTGAGGCATGAACTACAACATGTTGTAAACATAATAGTTACAGTTGTAATCAACACTTGAGGTTTTGGGACCTTTGATATATTCATGTTAACATGCAGCATGTAGCGACTGTAGGGACGAACAAGAACAGATGTCAAAATCAGTCATGATTAAAAGTCATTTAAAATTCATTAAACTGGGAAAGCCTCTTTGAGCTTAAAAATCTCCTTAAGAAGAGTGCCCTGGCCAGTACAGGACATGTTGTTGAATTTAATCTTCTGTGAGGATTTTTCCACAAAAAAAGAAAAGAGAGGACAGAAAAAGAGATTTAAGACTTGACTAATGACTGGGGTAACTTTAGACACAAGTCTCTAACAGATATAAGTCTATCTATCTGCAGTTTGACATTTTCTTGCCAAAAGTTTGATGTGAGTTGTAATACAAAAGTCCCTTCTTCTGAAGCTTCCTAGCTTAAAATTAGATTATTTACCATCTAATTAATCTAATTTAATTAAAGCTAGCCCTGTTCCTCCATCTCTAAAGCTTACTAATCAACACATGTTAGCTTTGAGTTCTTTTTTTTTTTTTTTTTTTTTTTTTTTGAAGCAACAGGTTAAACATTATGAATTTTAGATGTATGAATTGAACTTGCTTTTTTAAAGCGCTTTGGTAGCTTAGGGTTGACTTATTCTTGCAGGCAAACCCAGAAGTGGCATCACAGAGGTTCTGTCAACCAAAACAGATTAGTCTTTCCAATGGGTGTTTGCATTACTGCTGAAAATAAGCTCTGTGATGGGGAAACGTTTATGAAACTTACACGATTTGTTCAAGATAGCACAGAAGAGGATTAGTACGGAAGAAGATTAGGGACACCTTCAAAGGAGAAATGACTTCGGGCTAATCAAGATTGAAGTCGAAATGACGAGAAAAAGTGAAAAACTTGCTATTACTAACAGCGCATCTTAGACATTGTGTGTTTATGTGATAAAGAGAAAGAATCTCTTTGTTGTTAAATCCAATAATGAGGTATAGCGTCACATGCCCATAGATATAAAGCATAAGGCATTTTGTAGACAGTCCTGATATGTTGTTATTGTCTTAAATACTCATACATTAACAGGAGAGACTTAACAGCGCTCCTCTCTCTTCTTCTTCCTCACCATCTGATCACCTGTAGAGACGCACAGGTGACAGAATCAACATTGGTGACTGGGAAAGTGAAGGGAGATTGATCACTCATTTATTGGGAGCGTTTGGGCCAATGCTTCAGTCAGTCTGAAAAATCACAGTCTTGAATTCCTCATGAGATTTTGTTGTCATGCCTTTGGTTGTTTCATTATAGTTGCTTTTTCAAACCTTGCAAATGGCTTTTTAAAATTTCTCTTACATCCACTTAAATGTTGGGTTTGAATTGGTTGCTGTTATTCCTTATTGTGCAGATATGATTTTATCCTTTAATCAGCATTATGTATTCTTGTTTAAGCATGGTAATTTGTTTAATTTTGTTGACAGTGTTGATCATTTTGGCAAGTACTTCATGTTTTCTATTGAAGGACAAGAGGTATTTGGACAATTAAGGAGTACCTTTCATGTTTTAGGGAAATGTAACTGATGGGGTGGTTGTCTAGTAAGCCTGATAGTACCTGGGCCCCATGCTCTCTGTCAATTTGAAAAAGGCCACTAAAACACTAAAATGCAATACAATTTAAGAATCTTTTGTCAAAAATGTTAAACACCAATACTAACATTAAGGATTATGGCAGTGTAATTGTTTCTTTGATCTGTTTGTGTGCTCTTTTGATTTGAGAATATATTGTTTTTTCCAGATTTTTCTTAAACAACCTCAGAGTTCACACTCAAAAGCATTCTAACCTAAAACTTACTCTCAATGTCAGAGGAACAAAACTTAAACTGTAGTATGAAAACACTAAGGAATTTAACAATCCCTCAAAACTGAAAATAAATTACAGCAATGTGAAAATTCCTTTTCAGTGTAACGATGCTGGCTGAGGCGGAACATTATTAATCTCAGTTTGCACATTTTTTTTTTTTATCTTTCAGATACAAAAAACATTGAATCACAAAAGAGTGAGGCATATTTTTTATTTTTCACACTGGAATGGATAGAATATTTGAAAAGAAATCTTCCACAACTATATACAGATTTAAATCAGTTTCATTCTTCATTCATCAGATTCAACAGCTGACTAACAGAGGACACTCACACACTCACACTGGCAGTACTGGGGCAAATTATGCTAAGGCTAAACATGAATTTTAAAAGTCCTAAAAGCGCTATCAGTGTCTTTAAAACACAGGTCTCGTGCTCATATCCAGGTAGGACCCCTGGCCATGCTGGTGCTGTCTGTACAGATGCCTGAACGGGATGGAGAGGGATGAGTGGGGGTCCTGACAGAGCCTCAGAGGGTAGGATGGAAAGGCAGGGTAGAGGGCTTGAGGAGGGGTGGTGGAGGGTAGGCTGGAGGGATGCGATGGATCCAGCTGAGGGAGAAGAGATGGGTGGTGCAGTACCATATCTGGGCGGTAGGGGGCAGCAGAATTGAACTGAGAGATGGCACTTATGTCGAGTGGAGGGTATGAGGAGGTGGAGGAGGAGGGAGGAGGGGGATTGTGCAGGTTCTGAGGGTGTGCTGGAGGAGCAGAGGTGGCAGGCTGCTGAAAGGAGGAGGAGACAGCCAAGCAGGAGGAGGGCTGGAAAGGAGGGTGAGGGAGGGAGGATGGAGGGTGAGTGAAGGAGGAGGGAGGAAAGGCTGGAGGGAGGGAGGGGGCTTGGTTTGGGAGGTGAAGGGCAGGGTGGGTAGGGTTAGAGGGCACATTTGGGAATGAAAGATTTTGCACATGTGGAGGGAGGGTGAATGATGACGGGGCACCATGAGGGGGTAAAGAGCACGGCAGAGTGGAAGGAGGAGGGTAGCTTTGATTTGGGAGGGTTGGAGCAGGAGCAGGATTTTCAGGAGGGATATTGGGATATATAAATACTGTTGAGCTGTGACTGCTTGGTGAGTTATTTGAATGAGCTGACATTTGCTCCTGCAGACCTGATGGAGCAGAAAAGGAGGCATCTGTGGGTGTATGAGGACTAATCGTCTCCTGGATGGTGTGATAGGTGTTGGCAGCAGGGGAGGAAGAGGAGGACAGGAGTGGCTGTGGAGAGGAGGAGTTAGAAGGAGGTGGGGTGGGGAAGGTGAAAGAGGTCTGCTGCAGAGAGGGAGTGGTGGTGGAGGAGGAGGAGAGGATAGGGGAGGAGGCGAGGATGGAGGGGTAGTCGATAGGAGGGATGTTAGGATGAGGGTTGGATGAATCAGAAGTGTCAGTGAAGGAGGATGTAGGTGGGAGAGGGGCTGAGGGGAAAGAGGAGGCGTTGGGTTCAGCTGCAGGGAAGGTGGAGGTGTATGCTGGTTCACCCAAAGTGTCTGATCTGAGGAAGAAAAAACAAAGATAACATTTAGTACTGTGAATAGAAAAAATAATAGAAATGATTAATCAATTAAGGCAAAAACACTGAGTAAATTCAGCCTCCAAAATATTCCTATTTTATGATTACGATGTCTTAGAAAGACGTTGTGACCATGACATTACACAGAGTGTTAATTAATGAATGAAGCAGGGAAAAAAGAAAATATAGATGTAGCAATTTTTATCGCTGTGGTATGAATACATCGGAAGAAATAATCTATTTGCAATAGCATAGCTCTGTCCTAAGTTAACAAAGTTTTCCCAAACTTTTACAACTGGTTAGGAAAGTTTTAAATGACAAAAAAAGGAATTTTCTGTTTCTACCCCCCCAGAAATTCTGCATTTTTTTATCCTTAAAGTTTCTCAAAATGTTTTATAATGGTTTCCAAAATGTACAGGCAAATTTTCTAAAATTTTTGACAAATTTCCCAAAAACTTTTAAAAAAGTATTAAAAATGTTTTGACAAGTTTCTGAAAATTTCTGACAAAAAAAAATCTAAACTTTGATATAACAGAAATTTCAAACCGTTAAAAAAACAATTTTAACTTGTGAAATTTTATGTTTTTGTTTTTTGAAGAATGTTTCTTAATTTTCCAACAAAAGTGCCAGATTTTTTAAATGGAAGTTTCAGATAATGTAAAGAGAATTTAAAGCAAAAATTCCAACGGTATGTAAAAAATTCCAAATATAAGCGTCATATATTTTTCGCAAAACTTTGTGAAATCTTTGACAATTTTTTTCTGGTGTTTCTGCTTAGAGTTTCTTCATTTTTTAAGCTTTCCATAAATGCAAAAACAAAAATAATAATTAAAAAAAAGTTTCTGGAAATTTCTGACAACAAAAATCTAAATTTGAGGTACCAGAATTTTTTTTTCTCAGTCAAAATTGAAATGAATAAATAACAATCATAAAAATACCTGAAATTTTCTGAGAAAAGTTCTTCAACAAAAGATAAATTATGTGAAGAGAAATTAAAAACATTACATTATGCAAGAAATTTCTGATTAAATTAAAATTTAAATTTCTGACATTTTTTAAGTTTCTACAAATTTCAAAACTTTTTTTAAACGAACAAAGGTTTCCATAAGCTTTTGTGATTTTTCTTAAATTGTTTGATAACTTTTCTGACACTTTTTGAGAAAGGTTACAAAAATATTGACTTAGTATTATTATTATTTTTTTAATCAAGTGTTCAATATTGGATAAAAATATGTCAAGAACACTGTGTAAGTTGATTTGGGTTATCCAAGTACCTATAAACTGTAAATTTATCCTTTAAACAGTAATAGGCAGATACATGTAGAAACAGTATTAGCTTTTTCTCTCTCTGCACACTCACCTTTCAATCATCGTATTCGTCATCTCACTTCCTGCCGGGTCTTGCATCCCATCTGACATTGAGAGGCCGATATCTGACATCCCGGATTCCATGAATGCATGGCCAAGGTCCAGTGGCTGCTGGGGGACCAGAGTGTCCTGATAAGTGGCCTCGTCTTGTCTGAATCCACAGGAGGGGTCAGGCAGTGGGGGCAGAGAGGAGAGAGTGAGGGTCTGCAGGTCTGTGCTGGAGGAGGTGTTGGTGCTCATCTGCTGTGGCAGGAGTTCAGTGGAGTCACATGGATCGCAGTTGACTGAGAGATGGATTGAAAAGAGGAGATATTTTAGGAGAAGGCAGCAGTGGAGAATGAGCAGCAGTTCTATCAAAGGGGCAGATGAGTGAGTTAAAGGTAAGTTATAGATTTTTGTTGATCAAACTTACCAATATCTAAGGTTTCTGCCAAGGCAGACATTTTCCGCTTCTGTCTTGCATCTCTTTGTCTGCAGAAAGAAAATAATATTAAAGAGGTTTGTCAAATCTTTAATAATATGAACACAGCATGAAGTGTACGTCTCTGTATGTTTCTGTGTGCTTATTCGGGTGACTTACTTTTTGCTGTTCATGCCGTCCTCTCTGAAACCTTTAGCAAACGGGTTGGAGTTGATCTTAAGCTCTGTAATCTGAGGAAGAATCAACAAAGACAAATTTTACTGCTAATTCTTTAACTTTAGGACATGTTCTGTATAATGTCAGCCCATTCCTTTATATGAAAAGGCATTTTGATGGTACCTTGTTGTTCTGGTAGGCAGTGACGGTAATGAACTGGGTCTCAGGAAAAACAAAGGAGTGCTGCCCTCCACCCCACCTCAACACATCTCTTGCTTCAATGACATGGATTCTGGGTTGGTAACGATGCAGTGAGTGCAGGATAATCTGGAAATTAAAGACATGTGAGTCAAAATGTACCATAAAGACAACATTATGTCACTTTTTGTGTTGTTTCTCCTGCGGTGCTTACATGTCCCTGTGTGTCAAGTGTGTTGTTAGTCAGCTTGGCGTAGTGGAACGAGATGGTGCGGCCCTGCCAGTGAGCACCTGTCGCAGGGGAGTCTGGGTGGATGAAAACCCGATCCGGCAGCCTCGCCTCGGCTCCGCCTACAGCCTGCCAGCCACCGCCTTGGAAACGGTAGCGGGAGTTGTCAGCTGGAACGATGTCCAAAAGGAGGATGTAACGGAGAGACGGGTTAAGGCCGGACACTTTTAACCTCAGCCCAGGGAACATCCGTCTGAGAGGGGACAAAATTTAATCAACTTTTGAGTGTTATGTTCTGCTTGTTCATCCCATTCATTAACCTAAGTGAAAAAGAGGATGCTTTCACCCTTAAAAGGTAGCACAGTACCCTCTTACCTGCCCTTCTTTGTTATGATCATCTCTGTGCCCACTGAGCTGAACTGTTTCCAAAGAGAGGCGTTCTCCAGCTCCATCTTCACCTCCTCTTTTGGGGTCTTGGTGACAGGTTCGTTGGGTCCAGGAGGGGGGGCGAGCAGCCGAGGGGGCAAGGCCTTTGCTGCCACATCACATGCTGGAGGGAACAACGGCATGTGGGCTGGAGGCTGCCGGTCTGTGGAGATATACAAATCCAGTAGTAAATAAGTGAAATAAGTCAAAAAATAGAGTATCATTTGGTCTGTTTACATCTTACTCAGGTTATTGTACAAACGTGACCATAAAATGTTCCCTTTTGGCATGGCTGCCAGTGGACCAACAAGGCCAATTAATATGAAAAACTACACTCAGTTGAACACATAACATGCATTCAACCATTAGTTTGGAAAATAAAATGACATTAAAGCCATTAAAATCCTTCATAGCCATTCAAGGCACTAATAAGTGCACGTTTGTCCCTCTCACCTCTGTAAAAGCAGTCTCCAATCCTCTGTGCTCCCAGACTCAAACTAGAGTACATGTCCACGCTCAACATTTTCCTCCTATGTGTTTGTCTCTTCACTCGTCCTCTTCACCTGTTGCAAACTTACATTTCACTTTTCAGCTCTTCCTGTCTCCCTCTCTGTTTTCTCTGCCAACTATTCTACAGTACCAGAGAAGCTCTCTTTAAATATTCTTCTCTTTGTCTCTTTTCTGCTCCTTCCTCCGTGCTCTGCTTTGCTTCAAATGCACACAGCGTCGACCGGCTCTGTTAAATAGGTGTGTGGAGCTTCACACGTAAGGCCAAATGGCGGCTGTCTCCCAACACGTTTCCCCCGACTTCTCTTCTGGCCTTGCTTGACAAACACAAACACTCAGATTCGTTTTTAAACATATCTGAAGGAAAACTAACATGGTTTGTGTTGATTCATGCCCTGATGCATGCTGTGATTAAAGAAATGCTTGGATGTATTTGTAGTATTTGAATTTTATGGAGCATTAGCATTAGTTCCTTCTCCATTTCAGAAGCCTTCTCACTCAACCAGCAGTTGTTCAACAGCTGCAGCCACAAAAACCCTTTACACTTGGCACACTAAAGAGGTGGCACATTAACTAAGTTGTCCTTTGTGACCATTTTGTGCAATATGAATAACATGTAACATGCTGTATATTCTTGTGCTTTTTTTCACAGGCAGGTGCTTCTGTATTCACTGTTTGTTAACACAGATATGTACTGTACTGTAGAGGAAGCTACTCAATTATATCTTAGCAGATGCCATTGCATGGCATTGCAGTGAAACAGAAGTGTTGTGAAATGTTTTACTGAAACATGCTTCAGCAGAATGTGTCATATTGTTTCATGTTTTTTCCCTATCATTATTTATCAAATTTCATTGTATCATATCAGAACATGCCATATTCTGTTGTTTCCCATCATATCATATATCATATCTATTGTATTTTATCCTGTTGTATTAGAACATGTTGTAGCTAAAGAAGCTGTTTCAGAATGTGTCGTATTGTATCATATCATGTTATATCATACAATGCTTTATTGGAACATGCCATAACACAGTATATTATATCATATCATATCATATTGTAGCTGATATATTGTATCATACTGTATTATAACTGATCTATTGCATCTTGTGGTATCATATTGAAACAGACAGATCATACCATATCATAACTGGTATATCCTATTGTATAGTAACTGATGTATCATATCTTAACCTGACATACTGTATCGTAACCAAAGTATGGTGTTGTATTGCAACTAACATTGCATCTTTTCGTAATATAACTGACGTTCGTATTTAATTGTGTTGTATAATATTGTATCATACCATATTGTATCATGTCATATACAACATAACAGAACGTGTTGTACAGTCATGGACGAAAGTATTGGCACCCCTGGCATTTTTCCAGAAAATACATCATTTCTGAAATTGTTGCAATTACAGATGCTTTTGGTATACAGATGTTTATTCCATTTATGCACATTGGAACAACACAAAAAAACAGCAAAAAAAAGACAAAATTGACACAATTTTACACAAAACTAAAAAAAAATGGGCCGGACAAAATTGTTGGCACCCTTTTAAAACTGTGGGTAAATAATTTTATTTCAAGCATGTGATGATCATTTAAACTCACCTGTGGCAGTAACAGGTGCTGGCAATATAGAAATCACACCCGAAGCCAGTTAGAATGTATAAAATTGACTCAACCTTTGTGTTGTGCCTGTGTGTCACACCAAGCATGGAAAACAGAAGGAAGAGCTAAGAATTGTCAGAGGACTTAAGAAGCAAAACTGTGGAAAAATAAGAACAATCTCAAGGTTACAAGACCATCTCCAGAGATCTTGAAATTCCTTTGTCCACTGTGCGTAATATAATCAAGAAGTTTATAACCCATGGTACTGTGGCTAATCTCCCTGGAAATGGACAGAAGAGAAAAACTGACAAACGAATGCAATGCAGGATAGTTGGAATGGTGGATAAACATCCTCAGTCAACTTCCACACAAATTCAGGCTGTCCTGCAGACTCGAGGTGCAAAAGTGTCAGCTCGGACTATACGTCATCATCTGGATGAGATGAATCGCTATGGCAGGGGACCGAGGAGAACCCCACTGCTGACAAATGGACATAAAAAAGCCAGACTGGAGTTTTCAAAAATGTACCTGAGTAAGCCTCAAACCTTCTGGGAGAGTTTTGTGGACAGATGAGACTAAGGTAGAGCTTTTTGGAAAAGCACGTCATTCTACTGTTTACAGAAAACGGAATGAGGCCTACAAAGAAAAGAACACAGTACCTACAGTCAAACATGGTGGAGGTTCAAAGATGTTTTGGGGTTATTTTGCTGCCTCTGGCACTGGGTACCTTGACTGTGTGCAAGGAATCATGAAATCTGGAGATTATCAAAAAATTTTGGCCGCAATGTAGGGCCTAGTGTCAGAAAGCTGGGTCTGCATCAGAGGTCATGGGTGTTATAGCAGGACAATGACCCCAAACATACCTTAAAAAGCACCAAGAAATGGTTGGAGACAAAGCGCTGGAGAGTTCTGAAGTCGCCAGCAATGAGTCCGGATCTAAATCCCATTGAACACCTATGGAGAGATCTCAAAACTGCTGTTGCAAGAAGGCACCCTTCAAATCTGAGAGACCTGGAGCAGTTTGCAAAGCAAGAAGCTTGTTGATGGTTATAGGAAGCCATTGGCTTCAGTTATTTTTTTGGGTGTGCAACCAAATATTAAGTTGAGGGCGCCAATAATTTTGTCTGGCCCATTTTTCGAGTTTTGTGTAAAATTATGTCAATTTTGGCTTTTTTCTTCTGCTTTTTTATGTTGTTCCAATGCACATAAATGAAAAACGTGTACCAAAAGCATTTGTACTGCGACAATTTCTGGGAGAAATGGTGTATTTTCTGGAAAAATTCCAGCGATGCCAATACTTTCGTCCATGACTGTATCTGAACAGGCTGTATCAGAATGGGTTCTTTGGTGTCACACTGGGTTGTGTCTTAGTGTTTAATATCATATCATGTACACTGACTGTATTGAAACAATTCATAATTGTGTCAGAATATGCCATTTTTGGTCCTATACAGCTTCATATCATATACGATACATGATAGAGTGGAACGTGCAGGTTAGAATCTATCAGAATGTTTTATATCATATCGTGTCATATCAAATCTCATATCTCTCACCATAACATGAACATGAATTAACTTTTAATTAAAAAAAAAAATCTATCAAAAACCAAAATGTAGCTTTAAATGTAGCAATACACAGTAAAGCATCTACAATAAAATAAATTCCCCCCCAAAAAATTAATTATTTTTAGAGTATAATTTGTTACAGGTATTATTGAATCTAATATTCTGACATGTTCACTTTCTTTCATTAGTAGTGCATCAAGTCAAAACTACTGTTCTTGTAGGTGTGTGTGTATGATATAAAACCAAACCAGGGTTAACTCTGCTCGTTTTTTATACACACCAACACCGCGGCAGATTTACTAGCAGGTCCCCTGCGGCTCCTCGACGACTTGATGACATGTTTCTTCCTCTCAGCAGTCTGCCTATTCAGCCGCTCAGCAGGGAGTTTGGTCTTCAATGAAGGTGGAAGAGGAAGACAGTTTGGCCTGCAGCTGCAATTTGGCTACAATGTAAACATGAATGTCTAGAAATTTATAAGAAAAGAACTCAGATATCACAATGCAGCTGATATTAGGTAAGCCTGATTAGAAATGCCAGATTTATCTCTGTAAAATTTGTCCAATTAATGCAGATGTTGATGTGTTGTGTGGGAGATATGATGAGCAGAAAGGATTTCTTGTTAAAACACAATAAAATCCTCAATGTAGACCACACAGACAACTTCTGCTGGTATGCAGACGGTTAGTGCGAGCCATGGTAGACATTCAGATACCTTATTTGAACAAATGCTTTTCCTTTTTTTATTAGTATCTGTCTACTGATTGGAAAGTGTTCACTTGTGTGCTGCGGTGTTGTTTTTGTTTACTTTTCTTCTAAATCTAAGATGCTGCTTGATTTTGTAGCCAAGAGGATGACAATCTACCTTTGTTTTCCTAAAATATGTATTTACTTAACTTTAAAAACAGACATTATACAGCTTCTACTTTTATTTAGAGGCAAGATAAATAGGGAATTTTAAACCTAGAGTATATCAAAGACAGCTTGAAAACAATTTGATATCATATCATCTGACCTAAGGCATCTTTACAGCTTTATTTCCAAATAATGTGATTGTTTTTTCATTTAGAAACTATATTTTTGTTTAGCCCTAAGATTCCCTTAAAAATCATAGGATCATTTTAATGACAAAGAACATAAACAATCAAATATTCTTCACATAGTACATGCAGTGGGTTTCCTTTAAGGGCTTTTTATAGCCTTGAATACGCCAATGATGAATAAAAACTTTAATTTTTAGAAATGATTATATTTTAAACTTTTCATTCATGTATGGAACCAAAAGCTACAATTTTCCCTCATGCTAAAATTGAGAAAAATTGGCATTAGATAAAGCATAGGAAAAAATACACATTTAAAGCAAAAACTCCAGAATAAAAGCCAGAGATTAATATAATATACTGGACCTATATGTTGTGGCTTTTAATGTTAATTTTTTACTTAGTATTCCATGCTTTTTGAAATGTAATTATGTACAATACTTCACTTAAAATATACTTAAGTAAAAGTAGTGATTAAAAAAACACACTAAAAAAGTACAAGTACACAGAAACTCAACTCAATTACATTAATTTAAGTAAAAGTAATTATTTACTTTCCACCCCTGCCCATTTGTGATTTATTGTTGACATTAATAAATGTGTGTTGGATCAATAGCATTGGTGCTAGCGTTCTGGATAACAGTGACCTCATTTTGGCTGTGAGAAGTATATCAAACTATCACTGGGTTCTCATATCTGGGGATTATTTATTTGTGCAACTTTTACCCCCCTTTTTCAACACAAATTCTGCCCATTTTTGCTTCTTCTTTTTACCGCTTTTAACCAGTTTTTGTTGTTTATGCCACTTTTTTGCTGCTGTCACCACTTAATGCCCATTTTGCCAACTTTTCTTTGTACCATTTTTTTGCCACTACTTGCTGATTTTTACCACTGTTTAGCCACTTTTAACCCACTTTTGCTGCTTTTTATCTATTTTTGCCACTTTTTCCCATGTTTACCACTCCTTTTTGCCACTTTTAACACATTTTTGCAACCTTATGACCATTTTGCCACTCTATTCCCATTTTTGTCACTTCTTTTTGCAACTTTTTCCCATTTTTGCTGCTGTTTTGCCACTTTGAACTCATTTTTTTCACTTCTCTTTGTCACTTTTCCACTATTTGCCCATATTTGCTACTGTTTAGCCAATTTTAGCCAATTTTTGCCGCTTTTTGTCCATTTCTGCCACTTTTAGCCCATTGTTGCTGCTTTCCTCCCTTTTTGCCCATACTTGCCACCTTTCTTGCCAGTTTTTACCCATACTTATTTGCCTCTTTCCACTACTATGTAATTATTCTCTTTTAAAGTTGTCTCAGATTTTTTTTTCTTTGCTCTATTTCCTGGCATCCTGACATTTGTGCACATCATGGCTTAGCTATGAAGTCTGACATTACTTTCTGAATGGTTTAGTTCAATATGCCCATCCACATTGTTATCATCACCAGTAAAAGTATTCCTCTTTCAAGAAAAGGGCTTTGCATTTTGAAAAAGGTGATATTTGTACTACACCATAAGTAAAAGCATTTTTTTTTCTGGTTATTCAGGTTAAAATAAGAGATGGTTGCCACAGGTTAACTTTACAATGGAACCTGATTTTTCCTGACCTCCATGGGCTCCAAATTTAGAAAGCTCTCCTCTTTATCCCCCCTTATGGGCGGCCTTGCCATGGATATTTGTCCATCCCAGCTGTTTCCAGAACACCTGTGCATTCATAAAAAAAATTGTACTGGTCTCTTTAAAACATATTTCAGTACATGAAACACATTTTAGGGCGATGCATGTTTTGAGTTTTTCGACATTTGGTTGGCTGACATGCTGCTGTGATGCAGCACATGTTTTGATCCATGTTTTAGAATTACTCTGCATTTTATGTAATATCTTGTAACTGTAAAATGCGCTGATGCCGGTCTTGGCAAGGACACGCTTGTTCAAGAGATTCTTAACTGCAATGATGCTTTCCAGGTTACATAAAGTTGAAAAAAATGTTTTGGCTAAGCAGATTAAAGTAACCTACATGTGAAGAGTGACATTAGTGAAGCACTCACCTGAGTAAATAGGTGTTATAAATGTGAACCTGTTTCAATGAAGACACACTTGCATAAAAGCAACCTAATGACATTCTATCAATATGTGGCAGTTCACACATAAATTTTGATTTCTTTAAAGTGATAATGACCAAAGAAAAACCCTTAAATGAGCGTAATCTGCTGTTCTTTTTGGACGTGTAAACAACCCACCAGGGGATTAGTGTTATGTCATCCGTCTAGCCTTTTTGAAAGTTAAAATCAAAGAACAAGATAAACTTTTTATTCAGAAAAATCAGTATTTTTTCTTCTCTATCAACCTGCTCTTAGACTTTTCTACTAACACAGAGAGTGACAGCTGGAGTCCCTTTACAAGCATGTATGTTGTTCTAGTTGTTGTTTTCCTTCTCCATTTGTGTGAGTGTGTGTCGGTAGAGGGATAAAAGTGAACGTGGACTGAGAGGAAGTGGAGGTGTCGACGTCCCGCAGAGAGAGGTCATTACCTTGATGAGGGCAGTGAGGTGTGCGTGATGTCTCTTAATGTTTTTACGAGCAGACAGGTGTGTCGCAGCAGACTCTGTTACAGCCTCTGATGAGGATTGTTACTTGTGTTTTTTTACCATTGTGGGAGCAGGGGGAAGATGTGTGTGCTGTTGACAGAGCATTATGTATTAGCGCGGGCCTGCTCTTTGACATGCATGTGCCAAGTGGTTTGATATTCACCCTTGTTTTCTTACTGAGGTCTTAAGGTCAGAATACTTAAAAACCCTTGATTTAGAACAAGAATTTATAGAGGTATTTGCCTTTTAAAGTCTGTGGTTTTACAGAAAAGCAGGAGATTGTCCAACTTTTAATCTCATGAGGATTACAGATTTGTCTTTGCTCATATGCTGTTCCTTTTACAGGAAATGTCTAGATGTTAAAATCTAAAAGGAGCATTTATTATTAGATTTAAAAGACAATGTTTTGTGCGTAAATAAACCCTCCACATCCATCAACACAGATTACAAGCTTAATCTTTGGCTCCGGCATCTGTATTTTGGCTGATCCTACACGACAAGTCCATTTTATTTCCATCAACCAGAACCTTTTTATCTCAGTGTTGACAGAAATACATGAAAAACAGCACAAGGTCCAGGAGGGCCCTTTTAATCCTTACATGAAGAAAAATGGCCCATTGTGCTGCTTTTTTTAAAAAATAGCTTGACGAGAAGGTTTCATGTTCTTACAAGGCCTGATGACACTCTGGAGCTTCATTATTGAGGTTTGCTGATACAGGGTTTTCTTCTAAAACAGTAAAAAGAGTAAATAACTGAAGGTGTAGTGTGTAAAATTGGGAATATAAGCCATGTAAGAGTCAGATTCTATATTGCATTGCTCCCTTCTTGTGGTAACTGTGAAATCAGTGGTATTAAGAAATGTGTTTATTTGGTCTCTTCTTTGGTACTGCAGAAACACACAAGATGCAAAAATCCAGGATGTCTGAATTCATACAAAAATATGATCATTTAATGTAGATAGGCCTAATTATAAATATTGTACATTTTCACCAAGTTTGTTTGCTAAATGCTACCAGGCTGAATATAAATCAATGCATTTTTTAGTGTTTGAAAGCATGAAGTGCTTTAATGTGTACTCTTTCATTTCAGTCAGCTCTCCACATTTTACCATTTTGAACAAGAAAGAGGAATTTTAATCTGAATTCACCTTTTTATACCCAAATTTGAGCCGTCTCACTTGGCCTCTCTGATAAGTCAGAAATAATCAAGCATAACATTCACCACTAAAACCAATTTTTCCATTCAGGAATGATGGTAAATAACTATAATTTGACATCTTAATCAAGAAATAGTAATGTGTTTTACAATTTTTTCTGTGGTTTTTTGTAAAACAGTACATTTGAAATTCATAGATAACATTGATAATTATATTTTAGCATTAAATACATCATTTCAGTTTAAGAGTTTCTACATGCAGATGTATTAACCATTACAGAAACATAAAAATGATTTTGGTAATTACCAATGCTGTTAATTTAGAGCAGCTATGGCATAAACCTTACACTGACACACAAAACCATGTCCCACTGGGGTCTATATCAGGTGCTATTGAATTCATGACATTGTATTATACAAAATTAAAATTTGAGGAAACTTTACTGATTCCAGTTTTAATACTTTCTCTTCCTTAAGTTAACCTCGAGCTAACGGTATTTGACCCTTTTCAAAGAAACCTCTGCCAATCAGACTGTTTTTCGTTTGTTCGTTTTTCGTTCGTACATTAGTTTGTCATGCTTTTAAAATTTCTTTTATTTTGTTGGTTCTTTCGTTTTTACGTTTAATGCACATTTGTTTTTTGTTTGTTTTACATTCTTTCGTGAGGTTTTCATTAATTCTTTCATTTTTTGTTTGATCGTTTTTCATTTGTTCTTGAGAGACGAAGAAACTAGTACTAAGGTGCATTACACCTGTGGATAATTTTTTTTTCTACATAAAAAAACATTTTTTCACTTGCTGCAAGGAAGTTTTGTTAGTAAACAGAAGTTACAGACAAAACTATAAAGTATTTATCACAGTAAACAATATGTCAAAGACTGGTTACTAAGTGATTTTTGAGGCATTTTTAATTTTTGTGCAGTGTCCAATTCAAAATTTACTCCACCTTAAAGCCATTAAGGCCAAAAACTGTCCTTCACCAAAAACCAAAAAAACATTGCAGAATGTTAATTTTCCTAACTTTTTAGTGGGTTAAAGCTTTAAATCAACTTCAGTCTTGATAAAAACAATCTTTTATTCAGTTATTTATCCAGACATGAACCCTTTAAATTTCATAAGAGGCATCAGGGGCATTCAGTCATGAATGAATGAATTACATTTATTTTGGTTCGCTCACAACAAAAAAAAAATAAAACTATTTACAAGGTCAGAGTGAAATTTCTGATTTCCAAAGGTAACTGAAAGGGTTAAGGCTAAAGCTAGCACTCAATTAAACCTATCCCTCTTACTCCTAAAAACTATCACAGAAACAAGTTTATATCAAGAACACTGATGCTTTGTTGTCACTGACACTAGTGCACATTAACATTTTATCATATTCATACACACATAAATTTCCCTTGTTGTATCTAATAAATGATGTTACACAGTCTTTCGAGCCTGACCAATGTACTGCATATTTTTACATTTTTAAGAGATTATCCACAGGTTGTTTTCTTTTTCATTTTAAAAAACCTCTGGATACTTTGTAGTAAATGTCCAGTTTACTTTATTATTTGTGTTGTTTTGTATACTATTAAGTCTCTAAATTTTAGTTTATTTAGTTGATAAAATGGAGAATTAGTTGGCTCAAAATAGGGGTTTTGCTTTTAATTTGTAAAGCTTTCTTTTGCAGTAAAAAAATAGAGTTTGTGTTTGTCGGAAGGTTAGAACTGTGGTTCATTTGACCAGCACTGATGAACACTGCTACTAATTGATAACCTGATGCAGTTTCTGTTATTTATGGGCTGCTATTTGTTCTCTGTGGTAAAAGAGATCTTTATTTCTCAATAAAAATGCTTCTGGTAAAATAAAGTTTTAAAAAATGAGTTTCTACATGAAAAGAAGCAGATATTGTTTCTCTTGTGTTCAATTTAATCCAATAAAACTGAAAGTTTTTACAACAGGCTACCTACAGCCCCTCGTTTCTCAGACCACCTCCAGAGGGTCTCGGTCCGCCTTGGACACCACCACTGTCACGCTCTCATGAAGACGCACAGCCAGCCTCTCCCTGAATACCGCCAGATATCCACGCTCACTGTTGCTATGGTCGCTGAGGATAACACTTGTTCCCTTCGCCACGGCGTCTAGCACTTCATGATGGGACATCTCACCTGAACAAAGGTTACAGTTATTATGTCTGACTTTATAACAAGCAGAAGAAAATATGACATTTTAAATATATGCCTGTGATGTAGAGGTCTGCCTTGACTCCGTTCAGCACCGAGGCTCCAGATCCAGCACAAACAGCCGCAGTACACACGGATGACTCTGAAAGCAACAGATTTAAAATATCTTAAACAATCTGCTAAAAGTAAGATTTTCAATGTGCTTCTTTTGTCCTTTAAAATTCAAAACCAGAAGCCAAATCAACAAATCTTCACATTCAAGCATCAATAATGATGGCCTCCACTGAGTTTCAGTGTGTGAGTGTGGAGTGAATGGGTATGAATGGAAAGTGTGACCTCAGAAGACTAGAAAAGTGTTATACAAGTCCATCTACTCCTTAACATTGTACATTACAAAGTGAATAACAACCCAGCTCAACTGTCTGTTGTTTGAATGTGAGTTCATTACCAAGCGTCTGCCCCAACCCAAGAGCCAATCGGAGGTGACTCAAACCCAGGTGTGACTTCATTTTCTGGATGGCTGTTGCCACAGAAACTGGCTGGTCCAAAACACTCAGTCGCCCCTGGCCATGACCCGGGAGAGGGGGCTGTAGAGAGATAGGGGTGGAAAGTAATCAACATATAATACAGTGGCTGCTATTGTTGGAATATGAGGTGTAAATTCAGAGCTAATTTCCACTTTTATACTCTATTTTTGCTCTTTGTGGGCTTTTTTGAGTCACACTGATGATTTACAGTTAACTTATCCTCTATAAATTATGGAAGCTAATTCAGAAATACAGCTTTGTCTGAATTTCTAAACATTATTTATGTAACACGGATGAGTTTGTGTTTCACCTTCTCTAACTTGAGGATGCTGAGGGACTGGTTGGGAGCATTGTGTTGTAACAGTGTCTGGACACTAGGGGTCAGCGCTGAGTCACTGCAGGTCACACTGACGTGGATCCCACTGTCATCTGGTCTGTAAGGAGAGAAAAGAAAACTAATATTTACCACTGCAAATAATTTTATTGTCAACTAAAACACATGCTGTCTGCCTTAAATCACTTTGGTACATTTAATTCAACAGAAATAACTGGCTTCTATTATTAATAGTATTTTATTAAAGTCACCATTCATACACAAAAATCTCACTGACCACCAGAAATCATTAGGATTTTTCCACTTCACTTTAACATTAATTATCGTAAGATTCAGTATCAGTTTGTAGTGATTATGCAGCTGTCGCCTTTATCATGTCTGCTGTTTTTTTATTGCGCTGGTATGGAGCTTGGTGTAAATAAAGAAAAAGTAAAGAAGCAGAGAGCAGTCTGTGTCAGGTATTTGCTCAAAGACTTTTATGTTCAAGATGTGAAAGTAAACATAAAGCATCAACAAGCTCAGTGGCTTCCAGATCACATACAGGATGAGAGGCTAAGCTGTTCCCAGAGTTAAACTGATGCTCAAACATTAGACAACAGTTTCACAGCTTTTGGTCAGGGTAACTCAGGGGGTCAGAGGCTTGAAAAATTAGGTCACAAACACCATTTTTAAATAGTTTAAAAAACTCTTTTGGACAGAGAGAAATTTATAATACCCCTTTTCCTAGGTTTTTATCAATGAAATGACTACAATCGTTGATTTTTAACAGTTATGTTAAAAATTACGGGGGTCAGCTTTTCTAAGATACAAGTAGGCGGGCTCAGATGAAAAAAAGTCTGGGAACCACTGCTGTATAGAATGCTTTATCAAACTGTAATTACAGTGATATCTGTGTGTTTGTTTTGAAATGATCTGTGGTAATCATATAGCAACTGTGAAGAACTTTAACTTTGGGGTGTGGCTGCAGATGTGGATCTCAAACAGTCCCTCTCACAGACTTACTGTCAGCAGACACGCTAAAACTTTTAAAATAAAACTGGATTTCACTTTCAGCTACGTTAGGGTAAGAGTTAAGGTTAGGATACCAAATGTTAAAATTTAAAAACCTGACCTGCAAAACCTGACGGCATAACATTTAATAAAGCCGAGTAAACAGTATGCTTCAAGGAAAAAACAAACAAAAACAAACGGTTTTCCATGAAAATATTCGAACCTAGCAAATGTAGCCCTGTTAGTTGCACGATCAAAGTAGATAACAGGGCTACGTAGCTTGTGTAGCTACAGCTTAATGCTCATAAAGCTATTGAATATCTATACCAACGAAGATACGAAGCTAACATTAGCTACGTAGCTACATAAGCTACAGCTGCTAAAACTCACGTGGGCGACAGAACATGTAGCAGATGGCTGAGAGTAATTGTAAATAGTGACAGACTTGAGCTTGTATGGCACTTTTCTAGTCTAGTGGCTGCTAAAAGCACCTTTACACCAAACGTCGAACACACCCATTCACTCCACATTGTTGCTATGGAGAACAGGCCATCAGTATTAGCGAATCCCATTCAAACACTTCCATGTTGCCACTGACAAATCAGTGAAAGCAAATTTGGGCGGGAGTCAACGATCGCACCCACAACCTTTCATTTGTCAGACGACAAACTCTACCTACTGAGGTGTTTCCCCACGGTCCATCACAAGTAAGAAGCACAAAATGTTTTTGAGGTACGGCAACAGAGCGGTAGCTACCAGTAACAGCTCATGCTTCCTGATGAAGGAGTGTTTGATTCACCATCCAGGGTTGTCTGTCACAGCAGTTCTGTCGTGGTGGACGCCATGATAAAACAAAGGACCATTACAACAATAACAACTAATAGTTTCTTTGGCTTTAAAATCTGTTGGAATACTTTGAAGTAATGTAAGTATTTAACTAATATCTAAATTATATACATAAGTAAACATGGGAGTAGTCATTATTTGATTGATGCAGATGCTTCAGGGAGAATTCTTCATATTGATCCTTAAAGTAAAAATACTGAATGCTAATTCTTTTATATGTTTAATATAGTTAGGTCTGTAAGTATTTGGACAGAAACAGTTTTTTGTTTTGCTTCTTTTTACTACCACAGTGGATTTGAAATGAGAATAATCAAGACAGGACTGAAATGTGGACTTTAATTTAAGGGGTTTCAAAAAATATGGCATTATTTACCAATTACAGCAATATTATTCCAGATGGCCATCACCTACATGGTAAATGCCATGTTTCTGTGAAGCCTTCTAAATTAAATCTGAAAGTCCACACTTCTGTGATGTATTCATTGTAGCGGTAAACAGAAGCTAAACGATTAATAAACATGTGCCACTGCCCAAATATTTATGGACCAAACTGCACACAGCTTTGTAGTTTGAGCAGGACCTGCTGACTGCATGCTGAAGTGTTGTTCCACTGTCACAGGCTCTGATTTCCTCCATGATGCTGTTGACTTCTTCTGTATTTTTGACTATGAACTCAAGTTTGTGACTGTGGGAGGCGCCACCTTGGGCTTGACTCAGCACAGACACCTGACCGCTACCTGAGGAGGGGGAAAAACAAAGTCAGGAGGACAGATAGTTGAGCTGTAGGTCAGTGTCATGTGTCACATCATTTTAGCCTGACCCTTCTTTAAAAATGTAAGTAGTGTAGCACATTTTCATCTCAGTGTAACATCTTACCAAGTCCTCCCACCAGCCAGTCGTTCACTCCTCCTTTAACGCTGTCCCACGATGTGTGGGGGGAGAAGATGGCTATCCCCGCCTCCACAGCCCTGATAGCCAATCGCTGCTTCCAATCCTTCTGGATCAGACGCTTGATTGGCCGAAACAAAGGAGGGTGATATGAGATAATGAGGTCACAGCTCATGGCCTCTGCTTCCTCCATGACAGCATCTGTGAGGTCATTTGTCAGCAGAATAGTTTTTACAGGGTGAAGTTTGCTCGGCTCAACCAGCAGGCCAACGTTGTCCCATGACTCAGCCAGAGACAGCGGAGCAAGCTGCTCCAACACCTGCAGGATTTCCTTTAGCTCCATCACACCTGAACACCCAGCAGGATGAGAGAGGCGGTGAATGGAGGAGGAGTGAACAGATGAGTGTAGGAAGGCTGAGTTTATATGACGTGTAAAGGAGCTGTGACTGCAGGTCAAGTGAGACTGACAGATAGATGAAGCTCCTGAGGTAGAGGAGAAGAGTGCAGCCTGGGAGGTCAACCAAAATCTTTGATGGATGAGTGGGAAAAATGTCCGGGAGAGATTTCTACATCCAATCAACATGAGTGATCACCTGTGTATGCACAAGAGAAAACAGGATGATAAAAAGTCTTGACTTAGATGACTACATAAGAAACTAATGAGCAATTCTCTAATGAGGCCATAAATACAGTGAAAACAAACAACAAGGGATGTAACAACACCCCTCGTAATTTTATATGCAGGACAAACCCCGATATCATCGGCATAAAATGAAAAGAAACATTTGGAATATTCTGCCAGTGAGATAGTTTGCTCAGCTGAGAACCTGTAGCTTTTAGATGGTCCATTAAGATTCTGTAATCCATGCTATCAAAGGCCTCAGATCTATAAAGAAAACAACACTGTTTCTTACCTCTAGAATTTCACTGAAAATTTACATGGCAGCAGTGATGTGGATTTGTCTAAAGCCTGACTGAAATGTAGACTGAATAGAGCGAGAGGCCACGTTCTTTCACCTGATCACTGACCACGGTTTCAATCATTTTAAACAACATAGAAAGCTTTGCTATTGGTCTGTAATTACTTTAAATTTTTGATCTACACCTTTGAATATGGCAGTGGTTCTCAACCTTTTCAGTCTGCGACCCCCAAATAAAGGTGCCAGAGACCGAGGATCCCCGCTGTACCTGAAGATGGTTGAACACAGCCATGCACATTCAAGAATAGTCATGTGCAGATAGGTATGCCTGTTGGGGGGGGGGGATAATGGGAGAGCTTTCTGGGACCCAGCCAAACTGGGGGCCAGCAAAATCATGGTTCACTGTAAAGTTGAAGTGTGGTATTTTATATTTAACCTGAATAGTAACCACTCTTATCAAAGACACACATTTTAATTCATCTGTGTAGTAAGTAGCCCTCTTGAAAATGTAACTCCTTTTGTTGATAACAGAATTTAAATACATTAAAAACAGCTAAAATGGGTTAATAATGGCAAGAAAGGGAAAGGTGGTGAAATTTGATTTTTAAAGGAGCAGAAATGGGTTAGAAATGCCAAAAATTAGAAAAAAAGAGGCAAAATAACCAAAAAAATGGCAGAAATGGGCATATTAAGTGGTAAAAGTGGATTCAAAAGTGGCTGAAATTACATTAAAGTGGCAAAAAATAGTTGGAAATTTTGTGAAATGGGATGAAAATGGATATAAACTGGCTAAAAAAAAGGGTTAGCTGTGACATAAAAAGTCAGAAACTGGCAAAAATGATCATATTAAGTTGTGAAATGAGGCTTAAATAGGGGTAAAAGGGGTTAATAGTGGCAATAACATGTCAACAAAGCTAACAATAGGCAGAGAGTGACAAGATTTGGTTTAGAAGTGGTAAAAACAGGCAGAAAAAAAGTGGTGAAAAGGGTTTAAATTTGACAAAAAATGGGTTTTAAGTTGCAAAAATGTGTTAAAAATTTATCAAATAGGTGGAAAAAAGTGAAGAAAACTGGTTTAAATTGAGCAAAATTGGTGTAAGTGGCAACAGTGTAATTTTAAAAATGTTCTTCCTTTTTTTAAGGAATCTGGAGACCCCCAATGGAGTCCCAACCCCAATGTCAAGAACCCCTGGACTAGAGGTAAAATAAAAAAGCTGATTTCCAGACCTCAGGGATTTTATTTTCACTAAAAGTGGGATTAAAAATGTGGCACAGTGGTTCAGCATAAAATCTGAGGCATGCTTTAAAAAGAAGGGCTCCAAATTGTTTGGGCCAGCTTGTTTCCGGGGTTTCTGATGTTTACAATTATATTGTCACGTTACATCCCTACAAATAACTTTCACATTTATGTTCAGCAGCATTGCAACTCATAAAAAAGGAGACATACCTTTGGAAAGAAACAAAATTTGAAGTAATCAAGAACAGTTCTCTTGTAGGGAAAATACACTTCTACCTTTAAAAATACCCAATCAACCAATCATGAGTCAACAAAACTTTAAAAAAGTCACTGATTACCACTCAAACAACTGAGGCAATCTAACACGGTCAGTGAAACGGACTCGTTTCAACTGAATTAGTTCAGATTAAAAACCTTGATTTCCAATCAGGCAGCACTGTCAAAGCAAAGGACAGAAAATCTTCATCCACATCCATTTACTACCTCTCAGAGACTTAAGCAACAAATGTGCACAACTTCAACTTTGTAATGTTACTCACATAGGATACACAGTAAGGATTTTTATGTAACATTAAAATAGTTATTTAACACAATAATGTAGTAGACGCCCTGGTCTGACCTGTCAGCCGTGACAGTGTCAGTAAGTTGTGCAGAAGCGTGCAGCTAACAGCAGAGCTAGCCGGTTAGCAGACAACATTTAGCTAGGCAGAGACGCAGCAAAATCGACACTGCTAAAGTTTAACACAGAGTTAAAACATGCAAGGGTCGGTTTATCATACTTTGGCTTGCCCCTCTCTTCAAACACACTACCAACGCTCTGTTGTTGAACACATAACTTCGGCAATGGCAGATGGGTTACGCCTTGCTGAAACCAATTGTCCTTCTCCGGCTTCCGTTCTTCAGCGCTATGAAACCAAACGTCACTTATGAGCGACTTTATCACCGACGTAAAGACAACTTAGCTGAGACCAGAGTGAACAGTCCAAGACCAGTCAAAGATTGTAGAAGCTCAGTTATACTGTCCACAGGCACAACTCAGAGTGTATATAGAGGAATTAAACAAGGAGACCCTGCTGCACCCTTCTTATTTCTGTTAGTTATGCAAACTACTTCACATTAATCAGAACAACTTTAGTGGTATTAAACTAGCTGGGAAAGAAATCAAGTGCTGCCAACTAGATGACACAACAATTTAAAAAAAAATGGAAATGAAGTAAAAAATGTCATCGAATGCCTGAACATGTTTTCAGGGGTGTCAGGATTAACTGTTAATGTTGGAAAATGTGACTTGTTTGCTTTAAAAGACAAACCAAATGACCTACTTTAAATCTGTGGGATTCCTATAAAAGATGTGGTTTCACATCTGGGTGTCAACATATGTAGATATCGAAAGGAACGGGCTAATATGAATTTTGATCCTTTAATAAAAAAAGTGAAAAAGAAATTTGATCTTTTTTTGCTTTAAATGGACGTGTTTTACTTTCTAAAAGTGAAGGGTTTTCATGACTAGTATACCCAGCTATGATTCTGGATGTTCCTCAAGAATTTATTGAACAGATTGATAGGAAACTTTTCAACTTTGTATGGAAGAATGAACCCCATTATTTGAAAAAGAATGTATTATGCGATTCACACTCTGAAGGGGGTCTAAATGTGTTAGATTTTGGTACATCCAATACTGTCTTTAAAATTTATTGGATTAAACAATATATAAAAGAGAAAGTCAAATTATGGTTAGTATATACTGTAGAATTTTGTATATACACAAGTGAATAATGTAAATGTCTGTATGGTTGTTTGTGCTTCACATATATTAATAAAAAAAGAGAGACTCTGCATGCAACTACTTTTGGCCAGGTTTTTTACTAGTCAAAGCTTCATGAGAGTGGCAACGAGAAAGCAATTGTTGAAGAAAACTCTAATCAAATCTTGACTAGAGTTCACCAAAAGGCATGTGGGAGACTCCATGGTCAAGTGGAAGAAAGTCTTTTTGTCTGGTCTGACCAAACTGGTGTTTTGTAGCCATCAGACATGACGCTGTGTGACCAAACCACTGCACATCACCACAAACACACCATCCCCACTGTGAAGCACTGTGGTGGCAGCATTATGCTGTGGGGATGCTTCTCAGCAGCTGGCAATGAAAGGCTTGTAAAGGCAGAGGGTAAAATTAATGCAGCAAAATATAGAAGAATCCTGGAGGGCAACCTTAATCAGTCTGCAAGAGAATAACGGCTTGGAAGAAGATTTATTTTTCAGCAAGACAATGTCCCAAAGCATACAGTGAAAGCTAAACAGAAATAGTTTAAAGACAAGTTGAATGATCTGGAGTGGCCAAGTCAAAGCCCAGGCCTCAATTCAATAGAGAATTTGTGTCTGGACCAAAAGGGCTGTTCATGCCTGGTCCCCATGCAACCTAACAGAGCTTGAGCAGTTTTGCAAAAAAAAAGGAGTAAAATTGTTGCATCCAGATGTGCAAGCCTGGTTGAGACCTATGCAGACAGACTCAATGCTGTGATTGCAGCCAACCGTGTATCTACTAAATACGGACTTATCCAGCAACTTAAACATCAAGATAATCAGAAAGGTTATTTTGATTTAGCTAATTGGAAAAAGATTCTTAAACCAGATGCAAGGCCTGTATGGCTGTTGGTATTAGATAATTAGTTTCAATATGTAATAAAACGTAATAACTGATTAATTTAAACAGGAAAAAGAAAAATCACTTTGACAATCTGCATTAACTTTTACAGGACAGGTGGTCTGACAGAAGCTATCCAGACGGTATGTCTGCTACTTCTCAGAGGGATTACAGTGACTTTGAGAGGAAAAAAGATACAATCCACTCAACAAACAGAAAAAAAAATCAGAGCAGAGGGTCTTTCGGCCTATCTGTGGTTGGAAGACGACTGCAAATCGTTGAAACCGCAGTGTCTCAACAAACAAATTTTGACAGCAAGATGTTGGGCTGAGTTTCTACCTTGGAAGTGAGTCAGAGAGCGACAGAGAGAGATTACCATGGATTAATGCAATAAAGGTCGATGGTGGATGTTAGAGGGATCAGGGGAGGATCAGGGTAAAGGCCAGGCAGAGAGCGTTACATCATCTGATTCTTCCTCTGGCCTGCTCAACCTTTCAGTGTACAGCATCCCTCTGTCTAAATGACACCCCCTCATCAAAAACATACCATATTTCCTGTTTCTTAAACATAGATATTCTCATTCTGACCGCCCTTACACTCAAAGGAGGGGTTATTTACAACACAAATGTGTCTGTTAAGCTTACTGACACACATATCCCTTGCATCCAATCTGTGGAGTGGTGCTAACAGATGTTGTACTTATTGGGTCTTTGGTGTCAGACAGAGAAAAGCTTCACTTCTGTTAATTGGGACTACAAGCTCTCAAGTTGTGCCCTTTCAACCTGTCTGTTAGAGGTCTGATCCAGTTTATGTGTAAAACATCTGTACAGCTGATGTTCCTGAGACAGGTAGGTGCAATGTGTTCCTGTCCACGTACATAAATCCACCCAACACAGGTGTTTAATATTGGAGATGCAAGGATTTATGGGTCATTTTAGCAGATTGAACACTGAACGGTTTAAAGGTCTTTGTGTTACAGCAAAGAGATAAAAATCCAGTGCACATGTGTTGCTTGGCAGACAAGGTCAAGCTAGAAGACATGTTTTTTGTCATGTCTGTTTCACCCCTGGTAATAATCCCAGAAACTGCTGGCGGTTTTCAGGCCTTTGGGACATCCACAACATGACCAGGGGCTCGTGGCAACCCAAAACTATCCACATCCACTCCGAATGTTCCCTTTATTTTTTCCAACAGATTATTTTCCCATGCAAGTACATCTAGAGCATGACCGGGGTTTTGTCAATCCTCTTCCCCGTCCAATGATGCTCTCAGACAGCTTACTCGCCACATCTATGCCTTACATTAGCCTCAACTGCAGGCACAAATATGCCTAAAAGTTCTATAAGAGGAAAAACTTTTTGTTGTTATTATTGTTGTTCTGACTTTATTGTCATTGTACACAAGTACAACGATATTGCGCACAGTTCCATTCAGTGCAAAAAAAAGATATAAACTGAAACAAAGTATTCTAATAAATAATGTAATGTTGTGAGGTGGAATGAGTCACTGGTTAGTGTTCATTTATTGCAACTGCTCTGGGATATGTGCTGTTTTTCAGTCTGTTAGTTTTGGCTCTTATTGTCCTGAGGGTAACAGTTGGAACAGGTGTGCTGGGTGGGATGAGTCCTTCAGGATGCCCAGGGCCTTCCTGTGGCAGTGGGACCTGAACAGCTCCTCTAAGGAGAGGAGAGCACAGCCTGTGATTTTTCTGTGCTGTGTTGATGACCCTCTTGAGAGCTGTCTTCTCCTGAACAGTGCAGCTAGAGAACCACACTGTGATGTAGTATGCCAGTACACTTTCAATGGAGCATCTGTAAAAGGACACCAGCAGCTCCTTGGCTAGGGCGTTACTTTTCAGGACCCAGGAAGTGGAGTCGCTGCTGTGCCTTTTTGATCAGCGCTGTGGTGTTGGTTTTCCAGGTCAGGTCATCATCCAGGTGCAGGCCCAGGAACTTGAAGTTCGAGACCCTCTCCACCAAGCTGAGGGTCAGATCTGTCTCTCCTGAAGTCCATTATTATTTCTTTAGTCTTTTAGGAAAAGGAAAGAATCCTGGCGGACCCTCCCCACACTCTTTATTCAGAATATGAGGTACACCTTAAAGGAGCCATTAAAGAGCAAGCAGATACAAAAGCAATCGCTACAAGCTTCCCTTTCCCCCCAATCCATTACTCTTATTAACAAACAATCTGCTCATTTTTAACATCTCAGTTTTAGAGCTTTTAGCTCTCTGTGCTTCTTTTAGTTTATATTATGGTAAGCAACAATTTTTTGCAATTATCTCATTTTACTGTTCTGTTTTTTTCATCACATTTACTTCTTTTATTTATATTGTGGTAAAATAATGCCACTAAATTTATAAAACCGAACACTCAAAGCTTGTTAGAAAATTGAGTTGTGCAACATGAAATCCAAAATAGCTATTTTCGCTCTGTTTTTAGTTTTAAGTAATCAGTACTTGATCACTTTAAGCATTTTCATCATTTTAATAAAATTGTCTGATAATCCTCCTTTAAAATATACTTTTATTAAATAGACTAGTATTAGGGTTACAATGCTTTAACATACATTTTAAAAGTATAAAATAAACATACTTTTAATGTGCTTATTTGAAGTATACTTTTTAATAGCATGTTCAAGTATAGATTCATGTATTTTGAATGTGCTCAAAGTGTATCTGAAATACAAATGCCTTTTGGTGCATTTAATGTATTATGTAAGACTATACCGAAAAAATATATATATAGTTATTTTAAATGGCATTTTAAGTAAGAGTGAATAAAATATACTTTTTGTAAATACACTCGTATTAAGTTTATAATATACTTACCATTTCACATATCTTCTAAAAGCATAAAATAAATATGTTTTTAATGTGGTTATTTGAATTCTACTTTTTAAAAGCATGTTCAATTACAAAATAACATAATCTAAATGTGCTTTAGGTAAGCTTATCTGACATACAAATGTGCTTCAAACATACTTTTAGATTTTTTAAGTACACTTTTTATTGACCTGGGAATCCACCAAACTCTTCTCACTCTTTTACTCCAAAGTTCAAATTTAATGTATAAGCTTATAATTACAAGTCCCTGGCTGTACTTAGTAAACAACGTGATGTAACAGTTGTAGGCTAAGCAGCAAGCAGCTAACTTGGGTAGCCCCGCTAACTTGTAAATGACTTTGTCTCTTCACAACGTTTGACACTCACATTACCACAACATTCAGGTTCAAGTCACTTGTTTGAAAATGCAACAATCATACTTGTAGGAACCAGCTAACTATGTTTACTATGCTAGCTAGCAGTAATTTGCTGTCTTTTGCCGATGTTTTTCATACACTACCATCTTTTGACTTCTAATTCTTCCCCTTATTTGACCTCAACAATCACATTTATAAAAACATTAATAAGTCTACTTTGGTTCCTAAGGATGCAGCCTTTTAAAAGCTTGAGATAAAACATCAGTGGAAATAAGCTAACTATGCTAACTATAGCAGTGACAGCTACTGTCTGTCTGCAGTGCTTTTCAGTTACTCTTCTCCTCATTTCATCCAAATATCAAAATTTACAAAAAAAAAAAAAAAAAAAAAAACTGTTAAGAACTTTTACTTAGAATTCTGAGGCCATGCACTGAAATAAAGCTAAATTCTGGCTAGAGCACATCCTAATCTCTTTTTTGACACTTAATACTAAGAAATCTGTCGTTCATGATGTCACAATTTTAAACGGATGTTTTATACTCTTACTAAATCAGAGGCCACTATTTTTTTGTAACCAAATCTCTTTATCCCTATGTCCCCTCAAAGCCAGGCCAGAGGAGTTACTCAATCCTCTGCAATCTACCCCGCAGTGCAGTAGCATCCCAGATGTTTTTGGCTCCCAAATCCCTTCTTTGGGTCCACGAAATCCACAAATCACTGCTTTGCTTTGACATTATACAACCGGAGAGTTTCACATTATTATGCAAGTTGATTCATTATGAAAGACGTAGGCGTCTTTGGATTACATTACAATGTGCCATCACAGATTTGATATCACGCACAATTTAAGTCTCTTCACTTTAAATTTGCCAAAATAATAAATCAGCTTTAGTCGTCATGTATGGCGGCAGACTCATTTCTAAATAACACATCAAGTGTTTATCTTGCTGCACTGATTAAGACACAGCTCTCAGGCAGAGTGAACACGGTATTAGATGTTTTATTTTGTAGCTGCACATTACTGTTACACACCAAGATGTAACTCACTGGATTTAAGCCATAATATCATCATCTTTTCCAACAGGTTACACAATACAACAAGTCCAGGCTGAATACCGTAATATACATTATAGACAGTAGTAGCTTAACTGTTTATGTGTGATCATTTCTGCACCATAACATTGTTGCAGTGATTAAATAATGAAATATGTCAGAATAAATATATTCCATAAACAGAGTTCAATCCAGTTCAACAGAACAACCCAAAATGAGCTTCTGTATTCACACTGAGCTCCTTCTAACAAATCAGTATATTCTCACATCCTTTTGGATTAAATCGCCCGTCTCAGCATATACTGGTCAGTTTTTGCATAGCTGTAGGATGATCTCGGAGAGCAACACCATATTGCTTATTTACTTAAGATAACTTTGTGTTATGTATGTACAAATTAATCCATCAAAGAGCTCCATACAGACAGCTTCAGGATTAATGCAGAACTCTAAAGGTGATAAGGTGCTTTCTTCACGGATGCTTCTCGGCTGTCATTGATGGGACATCATTCTGACGAACTCTGCAGAACAGAGAAGAAGAATTTCATAATTTTATTTGATTGTTTTTAGGAGTTTAGTAGTGTTAGTGTCACAGCAGGAAACAGAGGCGGCCTTACCTTCGAAGTCTACTGTGCCGTCTCCGTTGTCGTCTGCTTCTTTTACTATGGCGTCTATCTCCCTCCTGCTCATGTGCTCTCCCATCAGCTTAATCATGGCTGACCTCAGCTCTGCTGTTGTGATCTCTCCGTCTCCGTCCATGTCGAACTAGGCAGAGAAACGAGAGAGGAAACAAGTAAAATATGAGTTTGTTTGTTGCGCAAATCAAATTTATCAGCATTGAGACAAATGTATAGCTGTTGCTTGAGGCAAAAAAGATGCACAGAAGGAGAGAATTTGAGTTTTACCTCTTTAAAAGCATCTTTGAGCTCCTTCACGCCAATCATCCCAGCAGTCTCTGCCAGAAGCTTTGGGGCCATCAGCTCAACGAAATCCTCAAAGTCTACTCTTCCACCAACTGTAGGGAAAATCACAATAACACATGGAAGAATTTAGAAACATCCACCACAATTTAATCATCTGTTTTTTATTGACCAGTTTTAATGCGGTAGCATGTGGCCACACTTCCTGCTGCACATATGGGAACAAAAATAAGAATAAAAAGAATAAGCCTAAATCGTGTAGAAATGCCAAAGTTGGATATCAAATTGAAAAATTACAACCAAAAACAGTCTTTCATCAGTTCTGTGTCTACTTTGACCAAATTAGGCAACAACTTTCATATGTTGCAATGCACAAGACTCAAAAAAGTTAAAGACAGCTTAATCAACAAAAAAGGTACATTTTTTTTAATTTCATTTTAAGAGTAGAGATTTTCTCTTTGTGGGTTTTAGGGTGCCTACTCTTATACAGAACAAATTCAAACATTACACTTGGTGTCTGAGTCACAACACTTTCAAAATAAAAGCATTTCTATTGCATATGTTTCTTAGATTTTATGTGGTGTCTTGTTTAGTGAAGGACTCACGGTTCATGTTGATATTCTGACTCAACTCGATCAGCTCCATCTCAGTAGGCATGTATCCCATTGTCCGCATCAGATTCCCCAGGTCCTTACAACTGATCAGCCCATCTTTGTCTTTATCAAACTCGTTGAATGCATCCCGCAGCTCTGCACCGGTGGCAATATGACAGATTAAGGGTTGTGTGAGACAAAGCGTGAATTTTTTATTGTATTTACAGATAAAAGCACAAGAATACTCATGACACTTACCGTCAATCTCATCATCAGCCAGTTCTCTTGTCTGTGAGAGAAATTTTACTGATTAATATTACAAAAGTGAGGATTTACTTGATATTTATTTTTGAATTGAGCAAAAGTTTAGTGCAGAATTATATCGAATTGTAAGAAAAATATAAATGAAATTGCAGGTGAGCTTCTGATTCTGAGACTTTTTAATCCTGTCAAACTCATGTAGTTTGCAAACGTTAGCACAAACTGATCAAAAGTAGGAAAAGCTGTACTCACAATATTTTTGCCTCCTCTCAGGAAAATGCACGCTGCTCCAAAACTCATGTCTGTGGATAGAAATAAACAAACTTGACTTACAATCTGCAAATTTAACGCATTTTAGCACCATCTGACACACAATTAAGAGCTTCTGGGACTATTTACAAAGTCAGGATTAAGCTTTAGCAGTACTTTTAATCTGATACTATAAAAATTTATTCAAAATGGATTAATGAACAAACTTTTTCAAACAAATATTGCTACAAAAAACATTTAGAAATACTTCAAATTAAGCATTTAAAGTTTATCTCCTTCTAAAAATACTACAAACTTATCTCAAATCCAGTAAAGTCCCCTCTCAGCTTTTTTATTAGAACTAAGTGATTTGATATGTGATCTCCTACCGTCCTCAGGGGATTTCTTGTCATCAGCTGGTCGCTTCATATGCGAGCCCTGCAGCAGCTCTCTCTCTTCTGTGAATGTGCTCCTGTGCGTGTTTGCCCTCCTCAGTTCAGCCCCGCTCTGCCCAGCCGGTCAGGATGCTGCAGGGGGTTTGAATGACAGGGAGGTGTGGCTGCATGCATGGATGTTCGGTTGATGGGTGGAGTCAGCGCCGTATTGACATCATGTTGGAAATGAGTCCGTCACCTGAACCTGAGGGCGACACAAGAAACTATCAGCTAACATGGCTCCAGTGTCATGAAACAGTTCAGGTTTTTTGCTGTGAATTAATTACAGTAGTTTTCCAGTAGAGTTTTATAGAACAACAAGACCCAGCAGTTTAAATAAGCACCAGGCTATATTAGGGACAAGACTGCACCTGTTAACATTAGAAATACTATTTATAGTCATAATAGTTCCTTTAAGTAGCTTTTGTCTTAATATGAAACAGATTGAAAGTTATATTGTTGCCTTTTTTGAGTTACAAGCGCAACAAAAAACAGAAACCACCACATGAAGATTTACTTTTTACTTTTACTTTTTCCATTAATCATCTACTGCATTTGCAACCACAGTGTGAGGTAGGTGTCAGATGAGATAAAATGTACTTTTTACATTTTACAAGTGATGCACTTGACTGTTTTAAAAGACAGGGTGTATTTTAGGTTAAATAAGAGGTACCATTTTGTCCAAAAAGGGTGCAAAAATCTAGAAAAATCAAGTTTCTTATAGGAGCTTTAAGTAACGCTCAGTATGTTTACATGCGGTTAAAAAAAAAATGAATTTAAAAAATAAAACTAAACTTTTATAATGTATGCAAAAAATGTGGCTTAAATAGTACTAATTCAAATTTCTCAAAGTTTAACTAAGACTTATCTTTACTTTTGAGGAACCTGAGCCACCTAATGATAGAAATGTATCTTTGATTAAAAGCAGCTAAACAATGAAAATTGTCATAAGTTACGTAAACTTCATTTTCTTTTGATTATGATCAATGAATTTTTAACACAAAAATCCCATTACAATATCAAAATAGGGCTGTGGCACTGAATTGCAACCACCCCTTGGACTTTCATGAGCTGTTGTCTAGAGCAGGGGTTTCCAAACCTTTCAGCCCATGACCCCCAATACAACATAGTTGGAGACCGGGGACCCCCACCTTCCCTGGACGTAGTTAAAGCATAGGATGTTGCACAAAGTATTGTGTACAAAATTAGGCTACATTTCAGGTAGTTTTTTTTTTTAACATTTTAGTTATATCTAAGCAAAAATTTTACTTGTTTTTAATTTAAATTAAACTTGTTTTACCAACACTTTTACAATAATGGGCAAAATTTGCAACTTTAAATTGTATTTAATTTGTCTTTGTTACTTAAGAAATCATCCTGCGACGCCCCGATGGATCCTGACCCCCACTTTGGGAACCACACTGGTCTAGAGCGGTGGTTCCCAAAGTAGGGGTCAGGACCCCCAGGGGGACTGGGAGACTCTGACGGGGTAACATGGGCTGCTTTCCAAAAAACAAAGATAAATTTAAAAAGACTTGAGGAGGTACATCTTATCCATTATTGTAAAAAATACTCTTGAAATGATTTCAACTTAAAATAAAACTCTAGTTATTGAGTGAGTTGCACTTTAATGTATGTAATTTAAAAACAAACAAAAAAAAAACTCCCTAAATGTGAATTTCTACATCATGCTTTGTGAAACATCGTACACTTTAACCACCTCCAGGGAAGGGTGGTGTCCCCAGTCTCTGACACTGTTATTCAGCTGAAAAGCTGAAAAGTTTGGGAACCCCTGGTATAGAGTAGCCCACTGTAAATCATTTAGATTGGGTAAACAGCTACGAACTCTAAAGTCTTTCACACTAAATATGAAGTTTCAGCATGTGGTGTAAATGTCAGAGTAACAGCTTTAATTGGTCTTACAACAGATATTTGACATCGGCATACAGATATGTTAAGAACGGGTCTGTAATCACACAAGTTCAGTTTGAGGAAGTTTCCACCCAGTATGTTTAAGTAACTTCCTGTTACATGGCGAGACAACAAACTTTGACAAGCAACTGGAGCCACACCCCTCAAACTTTGAATATGAGATTAATAACTTTTTTCTTCATGGTATTTGCAAGCTTTAAACAAAATTTCACAAAGGTTTGGACTTATTTTATAAGAGTAGTTAATTCAAGAAGGAGTCCTGGAAATGTCCATTTTAAACCATTATTTAACCTAAAATTTAAAATTGCATCCTTCCTGTTGATTTGGCAATATGCGTCCAAGTGTCTTTTTTGAAGTCCCCTGCATTATACATGTGCCTCTCAAATTTCACAGTCCTAGGCTGAATATGCTGCAGGGGCTGAATTTTAAAAAATATTAATATGATGATAAATTTGATTGCTCATTTTAGTGGACTTGCATAAATTTAGCTTGGCTTTCAGTGAGGTTTAATTTTTTGTATTGCCTTGCTGTTTTTACAGAAGCCAAGCGAGGACATACTGTATACAGTTAATCTTACCCTGTGATAAGGGGTAAACTTCCTCAGATTATTTATCTAATTTTCTCAGGTTGTTGTGTGATAACGGGTTAATTTTTTGAGATCTTGAGAAAACTTATCTTGTTGAAGGAAAATTAAGTAAAATCAAATTAATGGATGCATGATCTCTTCGGGATTCTGTCATATTTTGATTGCTTGTTTTGCTTGAGTAAAATGCTTTCTTTTGCCAAGAAAATTACTTTTTCTTCCCTCGTGAAAAATGTGGTCGAAGCAAAATTACATAATACATTTTCTAATTTTACCTTGTACTAAAATTACAGAAATACATTTTTCAACTGATAAATCATCACTGTAAGTTGGATAGAAGGATTTACAGTCTGAAATCTGCGATAAAAACTGGAGAGTACTTAGTACTGATCCAGAAATACACATCTCAGACTGTTACAGCATGGTTAATGCGGACTTATGTGGCATCAGCTGATCTGCATCAGTACAGCAAAAACATACCAGATGTACCAAAACTAAAGGAACAGTATTTACATATAGTTTACAACATTGGAAAATCTAAAATCATCACTGTATCTAGGAAAGGGCGTATCCGGGTGGGGGGCACCCCAAAATGATCAATTATGACTGGCTGTGTCAGAGTCTTCCAGGCTGTGTTGCAGTCTGCTTGTAGCTTTCTTTGCAATGCACAGTAACTTTTGTTAGCGCTTGATTTTGACTGTGCATTCAGACAGATTCATTCCAAGTCCTTGAAATTAGGATAAGAGGACATGCAGTGTATTTTTGACCACTTTAGACCACTCCTGCATAAGTCACTGCCACCACAAGTGTTCCCCCAGTCAAAAAAGGCTGGCTTCATCACTAATCCTACACTTCATGTTCAGCCTCTATTCTGAGAACCAGAATTGTGTGAAAAGGCATAAGCATTCTGTATAAATTACTAATTAGTTTGATAAAAGAAGCTTTGTGTAATTTTTGTTTGTAAATGCAGCACCTTTCTTGATTTACAGTCATGTGCATAGGTTTCACGTATGTAGGGCCCTAAGGTGTCATCACATGGCCCTATCTGCCACAACAGGGGTTGGATGGGGGCTGGGGGGTGGCCAGAGTCCAGCTTGATACATGTCGCTACATACATTTCAATAGGCAGCCAAGGTCAAGCTCGTCTCTTTTTTTATTATCAGGCCTAGCATGTTTTTGGGCCCTTGGGACATCCACAGCATGACTAGGGGCTCAAAGCAACCCCAACACCTGCCCAGATGGTCCCCTAGGCTGGACTTACTCACCACATCTGCACTTGAGTGCGCCCTAAAGGTGTGGAGTTTGTTATTTTTTCAACAGATCATTTTCTTATGCCTCTGGTAAAATGCAAGGACATCCAGAGCAAGGCTGGGGTTGTGTAACTCCTCCTTCCTGCCCAATGGTGGCAGGTTTACTTGCCATTACATGCCTTTCTTCAGCCTTTTGGCCCAAACATGCCTAAAATAATGCAAAGTAGTGTATATGATGCTACTGTAAAAATCTGTGTATCATGGTGCTTACATTTAAATAAAATTAAATGTTTTCTTCTTCACAAGCATCTCCATGCACGAGTGATACGTCAGTAAGTATGACAAGATTATTTTGAGTCTTTGTGATGTTCTCTCTTTTGAGAATACAAACAAAAAGGTCATTTTAAAGTTTGACAACATTACCCCTACTAGTGCATCAGGACATTTTCAGAAAAATAAATATCCATCATTTGTATATGCTGTGTGTTTTTTGAAAGACATGAGGAAGTAAAACTTGCATTTTATTCATTAAAGAACATTGAGTCAATTACAGCTAATATCCCAATGTGTCATAACCTGCATGAGTGTTGGTTGTTTTTGCTGGGAAACAAGGGATTAACATTTCCATGAAGTACCCTGATCATGACAATGTCTAGGATTAAAGTCTGTGGGCCAATCTTCACTTCCTACAATCTGACTGAGCTCAAACCTTCACCGCGTTTGTCCTCCGCTCTGACCCTTAAACCCCCCCTCTGCCCGCGTCCCTGTTATGTAAATTCATCATAAAATCTGTCAGCTTTAGAGACGTAATCCGCCAAACCATGCGACAGGAAGTAGAAATTTTATTATCCATTTTTTCCTACCAGATGACAGGTTATGGAAGGTCAAACCCTCAGCTGTGCAAAATGTCTGCGAAGTGAAGGATGAAAAGTGAGAGAAAGAGAAAAGAGGAACGGTTAGGATGAACAGAGTTTTTTTTATAATGTGAAAAAGAATATCATGTAGGGTTAATAGTAGATTTGGAAAGAAATAATCCTTAAACTACATGTATAAGTAAAGTCAGATTGAATAATTGGATTTCTGACTTCAGATGCGAACTAGAATGAAAAGCAGAGAGAATATCCAGTCTATTATGTATGCATGTTTTCTCAGCCAGAAATGCACAACACAGAGATTAATCTGAGTGGATTAAGCAAAGTCTAGGCCAAACAAACCGTATGTGTGATTGTGATGACATGTGTGCATCTGTGTATGTGCTGGCTGTCTACCATCAAACGTTGTGTCAAAGGAAAAAAACCCTTGATACTCACATTAGAAGATCAAAAGTTCAAACAAAAAATAGAGCCATGCATAATAATATAGATTCAATAATCACATGATTACAATTCAGGATTCATTGTAATAAATTTGATATTCAGAAAGCCATTTTAATGACACAAGCAGGCTGTACTGCTCTGATCAATCAACAATAGAAATCAATCACACCTTTATTTTTCAGCAAGCATTACATAATAATCCGTCATTATCCTGAACATCAATCAGTATTAAAATGGATGGTTGACTAATGCATATCACATACAGGGTTTTTAATACATTGACCTATTTTCCATTTATAGACTCTCTCCTGACTGAATCAGAGAACAGCAAATGAAATCAGTTCGATTTCACTCTCTATTCCCTTAATAACAAATACATTTATGTTGGATTTTAATTCAGACGTGTCATTATTTTGTGATTATTTTGTGTGACTAGTTTTCCCATGAAAACAAATTTATTTCTGTGGTTTGCCTCAAATTTTGAGAAATTAAGTCATTATCACTGAAATCCTAAGTGTTGTCTTGAAATAAATCCATAAGCAAATCAAGATAATGAGAAAATAACCAAAATTTACACTAAATTATGGGAAAGTTGAGCCAAATAAAGTGTGTTAATGTACATCCACTTAGGGCAGGGGTGTCCAGACTTTTTCCACAGAGGGCCACATACAGAAATATATAAGGATGGTGGAGCTACTTTCATATTCCTTGCCATGAGGATTTTAAAATTAGTAAGACTAATCTAATGTAAGTTAATACATGCTTAGCAATTTAGTATGCCTAAATGGCTCGTTAATGGCTGACAGGGCAAATAGACAGTCACTTGGGAGGGAGGAGGGGGATAGCAGGGTACACCGTGGACTGCTTGCCAGTCAATCGCACAGCTGACATACAGCTGCATCTCAGAAATTAGAATAGCATGAAAAAGTTCAATATTTTTCATCACTCTTTTCTGAAAGTGAAACCCATATATTATATAGACTCATTACACATAGAGTGAAATATTTCAAGCCTTTATTTCTTGAAATGTTGATGATTATGGCTTACAAGGTAAGAAAACCCAAAATTCAGTGTCTCAAAAATTAGAATATTACATTAAATCAATTAAAAAGGATATTTTAAACAGATATGTCAGGCTTCTGAAAAGTATGTTGATTTCTATGCCTTCAATACTCGGTTGGGCCTCCTTTTGCATGAATTACTGCATCAACGTGGTGTGGCATGGAGGCGATCAGCCTGCGGCACTGCTCAGGTGTAATGGAAGCCCAGGTTGCTTTGATAGCGGCCTTCAGGTCATCTGCATTGTTGGGTCTGGTGTCTCTTCCTCTTGACAATAGCCCATAGATTCTTTATGGGGTTCAGGTCAGGCCAGTTTGCTGGTCTATCAAGCACAGTAACACCATGGTCATTAAACCAGCTTTTGGTACCTTTGGCAGTGTGGGCAGGTGCCAAGTCCTGCTGGAAAATGAAATTAGAATCAAATATTGACTGCATAGAAATGAACATACTTTTCAGAAGCCTGACATTTCTGTGTAAAACATCCTTTTTTTATTGATCCCATGTAATATTCCATTTTTCTGAGACACTGAATTTTGGGTTTTCTTATCTGTAAGTCATAATTATCAACATTTCAAGAAATAAAGGCTTGAAATATTTCACTCTATGTGTAACAAGTCTATACAATATATGGGTTTCACTTTCAGAAAAGAGTGACAAAAGATATTGATCTTTTTCATGATATTTTAATTTTTTAGATGCACCTGTATATAGAGACTAACAACCAGGCACGCTCACATTCAGACCTATGGCCAATTTAGAGTCACCAATTAACCTATGGAGGTTGTTTTTGGTGGTGGGAGGAAGCCGGAGGGAACCCATGCATGTACAGGGAGAACATGCAAACTCCACACAGAAAGGCCCTGCCCAGGAAGCGAACAAGGGACCTTCTTGCTGTGAGGCAACAGCACTAATCCCTGCGCTGCCGTGCAGCACCTATGGTCACAGACGTGAACTCTAAACTAGTGGAAAACTTCATTCATGGTGCAAAAGTGGGAAGATTTGGATTGTAATGTGAATCATTCTCTCTCCATGTGCAACTGTGTGACCAACAGAGGTTGACTACAGTTAGTGGGGATTAAAATTACTGTACTGATCAAAAAAGTACAAGTACACAAAAAACACGTAATTTTAGTAGTTTTTGAGTTAATGCGATTAGTTACTTTCCATCCCTGATTTTTAGTCATAGTTTTCGTCGACGAAATTAATACTGTTTTAAATCATGTTTATATGAGTTTTTTCTTCAAATTTTAATAATTTAAAACGAACTCACCTTTCAAACACTGACTGGAGCAACAAAAATATCCTTAATCTTGTATTTTGTATCCACTAAGGTTTTAATTCGTTGTAAATTTTCGTCCACGTGGAGTCGTCGTTGCAGCTAATGTGCTTGTTTTTCAACCCTCGAAGAAGAGCACTTCCGTTTTCCTTTCGGCTCCCGCCCCGCTCCGCCATCATGAAGTCCTGAACAAAAACGGATGGGAGTCAAGCAAAATGGGGATAACACGGACTGAGGATGAAATTCGCCGACAACACTAACGAAATGACAGTGCACAGTGGAGAAGGGAGCGGACCAGTGGAAATTAATGAATCATTTTCCCACTGAAAACGTCCCAGGCGGCTCCTGGCGTTACGTTATATAGTTAGCGGTGTTGCTAACAGCAGCCAGAGCTAGCCCCTGATTTTCTTGTGAAGACAGCTCTGTGCTATTAGCTGCCTGGCTCGTTTAGCTGGCAGCCGTCAGTCAGCTAGCTGTCACTGTAATTGACTGGCACTTCACTCATGTCAAGTCGTGCAGACGCGCTAGCTGTCCAATTGACTGGGAGCATCAGGATGGAGAGGAGTTTAAGTAAAAGCATCGACAGGCAGAATGTGGTTTGTTCGTGTTGAATAGACACCAGTGTCGAGGAAAGGGGAGTGAGACCAATATTTTCCAGCCAGGCCAGTTAGCTAGCTTCAGAGCTAGCTACAGTGGATCCCAAAAGCCACGGTAAGACATGCTATAAATCATTCAACATGCTAAAGCTGCCGTATGCGCCTCTCTGCGTCTGTTCGTAGGGAAATGAGAAGCTAGCTCCATTTTCTAACACATTTTTGCATCCTGAAGACGTTGACATTGACATACGGGCTTGTTGTTGGCCTGCAGCCTGAACACCCAGGCAGCCTAGAGTTGTTGTTGTCTGTTGTTGTATATATGTCATTCATTTATTCGGGGAGGAAGAGCAAAGATAGCCTAATTGACCAGTCAAGTGCAAAAAGCTATGTAGCCTGCTCAGCTGAGACGCTCACTGTAGCTACATGATACTGATGCTAGCACCCATCTCATTCATTACTCCTCTGACTCAACAGCCAAGGACAATATGCGTTTTCCCCTAATATTAGGAGACGGATACAAGGTTGTAGAGATTACATGTCATTGTGGAGATGATCTTTGATGAAACCGCTAGATTTTAACTCATGCTGCCTCTCTGTCTGTCTGTCTGGATTGCCTTTGGTTGGTTCTTTAGGCTTGGTTGATTTAATGCACTTAGCATTTTAAGAGAAAAGCACACACTTCCTCTTTTACAGTTACAAAATATCCAGTAATACAATGCCTCATCTGGTGCTTGAACATGTGAAATATGGATGTATGATTTTCAGTCTTTTGCAGATGTTCAACATGCAGATATTTCCAAACTCGTCTGATATACGTATATATATCAACTCTTTTTTCCTTTTGTTCGAACACCAACTCTCTCCTGTACTAGAGTGACCTGTTCCTCTTTCTGTGGCAGCCTATTTGTTTTAGAAACGGACACAAAACAAGGCCAACAAGATTTACAATAGCTGTATTCTTTTCATATATAGACGTTCAGTAATGTAAATCTGAAAGTAACGTTAACACATTTTTACAATAACAGGTAAAATAAGCTTCACAGGCCTTTCTGAGATTTAAAAACAGCATTGATAACCTTCAATGAGCTCTGTTCCACACAAAATAAAATGGTCCCCATTTTATATTTTGATAATGTATTAATTTTCCAAACTAAACACAGTGATTTGCAGGGTGGTGCCCTGAGAAAATGCTTAAAATAAAAACAAAAAAACACATTCTTCTGTAGTGCAAAAACAATTAAAGCAGCTTTAGTTCAGATCTTAAGCTTCAGTTCTTTGAAAATTTAAGGAATGACGACAGAAAAAGACCAAAATCTCAGCTGAGGTAGCTCTGTAGGTTGTTTGTAGTCACATGATCCTGATGACATGCAAATGCCAGGAGGCAGTAAGGGAAGAACACCAATTAGGAATCAATAGGAATGAAAAAATGTTAGTATGTTAAAGCTCTATTTGGGCCTTTACAGGCAATCATCAGTAGAAAATTACTTCATGTATGATCCCTACAGTTTAACTAAAAAGTGTTTTTTTTTTCATGTATTTACCGATTTCCTGGTGAGGAGTCGATTGATATCACATACGACTCAGCACTGCAGAAATCCTCCCACCAGATCTAAGCTTTTCTTTCTATTTTTGTCATAAACACTGGTTTAATTAAATCAGTGATTTACCGTTAAGGAAGTCAACCTTGCAGGGCAGGCAACCAATTAATGATGTGTTGGTAACAAACATCTTACAAAATGGCTCTTTTCTGTGAACCACAGGAGCTGGCACCCATTTGAGTGCCAGCTCCTTTTTGCCATATTTCTCTTTACTGGGGCTGTCATTACAAGGACCACTCCAAAGGAAGGACACAAAATGTGGAGAAGTTGCACCTGTGTCATTTACTTGTATTTTCTATTGGCCTCTTATTTCTAAATCATGTGCAATGCAAGACAGCCACTGACTTTAACACATTTTTCTCTTGAAAGTATTGATTCAGGCACCATTTAGGAACTGGTCCCTTTTTAAAAGTATCAATTTAGCACCAGTTCAGGAAAAATCCCAACTAATGCCCAACTGTAGTCATTATTTAATACGTGTTTCAAAAGCCTGATAAGTACAAAATGAACAGCTGTTTGGAAGTCAATAAACCAGGGTTGGGTATCGTTGGGGTTGTTTTTTGATACTGATGCGAAATCAGTAGTTTTCACACCATTTCCATAACGTATCTCTTGCTTTTCACTGAAGGGGCGGGGTTTCGAAACGAAGTATCCACGTCTGTGTTGTATTTAGGTCTGGTAGGTGCTGGATGTGTTAGTACCAGTACCATGTCAATACCAGTTTTTTTTCAGATACTCATTCCTGTAATAAACTAGCATTTACTACTGAACTCAGCCAAATTATCCAAATCATTGAAAAGAGATCGATTTCCAATCGATTTGAAACAAGCATGGCTGGACGGACAGCAAGTGTGGAAACTCAGTAAAGATCAGAGTTTACTGTGCCAAACCGGACCTCTGTGAAAATGCACAAAATACAAGTGTTGTCTTGTCCAGGCTTTAGAAGGAGGTTTAAATTTTTTTATGCAATTAGTTATCATTATAACCATTTAATTCTTTTGTTTTTCAAGATTAGTTTTGGGTCTTATGGCCCTTATTGATAGGACACCTGAAGAGAGACAGGAAACATGGGGGGTGACAGCAGGGGAAGATTCAGACCAAATATGCCCCGAGAAAGGGAACCAATCCCACGACCAGTGAATTGTGGACTACAGCCTCAGAATACAACCACCTGCCCCCCCGACTGATCCGAACTGGCTCCCAGGAGGATGCTTTAATCCATGTCTGTCACCATGTTTACAAGAGCTTAAAACCTGTTTGCCTGAAGGTGTAACAACTTTCAGGACTCAAAAGTAGCCTTTTTTGTCCCTGCAATTAAAACAATTAGAGCTCACATACATGGCAGAAAATAAACATTTTGGTAGCACTTCTTTATGTAGAAATCACTCCTTGCTACCCATCTGGAGTTTTATACTGTGATGTGATTTCATTTGCAAACAACCATTAGTTTCTGCTTAAAGCTCCACAAACGTAATACTCACCTCATAAGGTGGAGTATCATGTTCATGTCTTTGAGTACACATATTATGCCTGTAATTTCTTGCCTTCCTGTTTTTAAGTGTTTTCATGCTTACCACTGATCCTTAAGGTTATAAAATGTTAAAAACATCATCATTTTGCATGTGAGTGGTAATAGATTTTAGATGGCACTTCGACAGGGAAATTTATGAAGACATGATCTAATCTACAATGTCTTGTAAGTGTTTTATTATTACTTTTAGTACTTTTGGTGGTTTGCTTTTCAAGTGACAGTAAACAGCATTTATTGTAGAGTGTTATGTACAATTAACAAATAAAACTGAAGGGAGAAGAGGAAAAAACTTTAAACTTGGGACTTTTCGAATCAAAGCTTTCAAGGCCCCAATGATATCCAATAACAGTGCAAAATTTATCTTCATTTCATTGGTTTGTGTCTTAAAAAGATCTTAAATTTTGAAAATATGCAGCAACAGTAGTTCAGAAACACTTGAAAAAAAATCAGCATGTGATACATGTCCAAATTAATTTTTCATTAGTTTATTAGCTGTTAGCTTGAATGTTCGGTTGCTTTGACTCAAAAATAATGAGAAAATGGATTTAAGAGAGGCTTAGGTTGTCAGCTTTTTCAATACTTCAGAAGGATACAGTCTTGGTAAGGATAGAAAATCCATCAGATATTGCAAGCACTTTGTCTAAAGTGCAAGAATCTATAGCCAGTTTATTGTGCACTTTTGACAGTATGCAGAAATCTGCCTGCAATTTTTGACACCTGAAACTAGGAATTACTCAGTTTTGGGTGCTTAGGACTTCTAGTCTTTGATGAGGTTGTTTCAAAACTGCTTTTAATGTCATTCTAATTTTACCAGCGTATCATTTCAGAGTAAAAAATCCAGGTATGATGACAACCCTAGTTCCTTTCAACACAAAAAGCCAAATGCTGTGTTTCTGCTAAGACTAATTACAAATAGATATGATAACATGTTATACATGATGTTACAGCTAAGAGACTCATTGCATGAGTCTATTCAACATTTGTCCCTCAGTGCTCTCCTGTCACGATCACCACATTTTTGACTGTATTTCCATAATAGGTCAGGAAACCTCTGATGATCTTTTCAGACTGTCGTGCTTACAGTTCTATTGTGCTAAAAACAGAGGTATATCTTATCAGATTTGAAGCAGACCATGAGCCTGCTAAACTGGTTGGAAGTTTATTTCAAGTGCACAAATGCTTACGTACGATGTCTGCTGCTTTTCATAGAAATGCCTTTTTGTACGAGAGCAAGACCAGAACATTTTCTCTGACTGATGCTGTCAGTCAGTGTTATGATGTTCTCAGAAAAAGACCGAAGAAATAGAAGAAAATCCAGATGATTCATGTCTGGATTGTAAAGCAAATAAAAAAAGGACAAAGTGTGCTTTTCATAATGAATGAAAGAGACAAATTTGCTGCTATTCACATTGCTAAAATTAAACTTTAGGGCTGCACAATTAATCCCACTTTGACAGGTATTGTGATATGAGCCTTTGCAATAAACACATAAGAAATGTACAAATGTATCCCAATGAATGAGAGAAATCGTTGCTACAAGCATGCTTTCTCACTCTACATGTGAACATTTTACCAACTGGATGGAAGCCTGAATATAATGGCCATGTTTTCACACCATTATGATGCAGTCAGATGGAGCACGAGCTAGCAATCAGACATTAGTGCCAATGTAAGGCTTGAAAAAAGATTCTGGGATTAAGAATGGACATTTTGCAAACAAAACATACAGAATCATTTATAGCTATCAAGTACTCATTTCTCCTACATCATTGTTACAGCAATATTGAACATGTTAGAGTATATTGCATATTATGCTCTTATCATACAGGCTTACGTTGAAAGATAGATAGATGGATAATTCTCTAGGTTATGCTTATTTTCACATACATACTTAGACATAACAATACACCAAGAATGCGTATTTGCATATTTGTCCAACTCCAGCTGCTATTGTAAGAGTGTGTAGGCTACTGAAGCACCAGTAAAGGACATGACGCCTCAGAATCACTTTTTTGAAGAGATAAAAAACATATTTTTTTAGTATTGTTGAAATGAATAGCACCTAAATATTGTGCTCTTAAATGTTTTGCTTGTACTGTTTAGCCTTATATTTCTGGGAGAGGGACAGATGGATGATGATGATGATGATGATGATGATGATGATGATGATGATGATGATGATGATGATGATGAATGGATGGGTGGGTGGGTGGATGGATGGTCATTTGAGGCTGATGGGCACTTTAATGTTTTTATACATAAGAGCCAACACACATTTGCATTTTTGGCATTGTGTTGACCAAAAACACAGTTCTTAAAAAAATGACTGTACTGGGTGATTTAAAAATGAAGATAAATTCTATATATGCTTAAAACATGTCAATTAAACATGACCTATAAATCTTTTAACTAAATTTTAACTCAAGCTGACACATTTCTCTACAAAATAAAAAAAATCATTCCTGTTAAAGTACAATAAATGATTTGGTTATAATTCAACATCCGTCTTACTAGTGGTGTGAGGTCGGCCCCTCCAAATAACATGCATTGACTCAGTGCGTCTCTTCACACTCACTAGGCGCTGGCCATGCCGTCGAGTGTGCGGGCCGGGAGCCTGAAGGACCCGGAGGTGGCTGAGCTGTTCTTCAGGGAGGATCCTGAGAAGCTCTTCACGGACCTGAGGGAGATCGGCCATGGGAGCTTTGGAGCGGTCTACTTTGTGAGTTACCTTCTGTTTTGTCTTCGTTTTTAAGTTAAAGGGAGATCCACGCAGTGTGAATGCTAACATGCTAGCAGCCATAATGTTTTTTATGGTGTGTTTTTGGGCTTTTAGCCTTTATTTGGAAAGGACAGTGGATTGAGTTGGATCAGGAGGAGAGCGATAGGTAATGACATGCAGGAAAGGAGCCACAGGTCAGACTGGAACCTGGGTTTTCCTGATTAGAGCAGCTGTTCTCTAAAACTCCTGAGCAGGCATTCAACTCCCCCGAGCACCTACTTCAGCAACTGTGGGTAACACATTTGATGGGTATGCTATGTCCATATGGCAGCGCCATGACATTACCTCTTCAGTCCCAAGTGACTACTGCTTTAATGTTTAGTAATCAGTTATTTACTGTTAAAGTCATGAATTTCACAGCACATATTAGAAAAATCTCATCTATGATATTTGAGTGCAAAACTTTATCTTCTGCACACAGAGGGGGAGTGGTGCCTAATTGTGCATTAAAACAACTTGAAGGGAACACCAACCCTAACCCTACCACCATGTCCTTAGTGACAAATCACAACCCCAATCCTTAAAACTTTCAATCATGACCAAATGTTTTTAATGAGAAATTGAGCAGTTTGGAATAAAAGATGTGACTGAACAAAGAGATGAAGACATAGCACATAAGGCTTTTTTTCCAGACACACACCCATGACCTATTGAAATAGCTTAGCGACCCACTTTTGGGTCCAAGCCCACTAGTTGAGAACCAAGGGCTTAGGGGGACTGCAGCCTCTGTATATGGGGCGTTACCAGACCACAAGACCATCTGTACCCCTATTTGTTTTTAATGCACAGAATGGCCTACTTTATATTTGATAGCCTCTCACTTAAAGTTCCCAGTTTTAGCAGTGGCTGATTATTGCTATGAAGTTAGTTTTCACTGCTGCTAGGGGGCAGGCATGAGCTGAAGCATTTAACTGTTAACTAAAAAATTATTTGAGTGGTACATTTGATTGTTCAAAGTTAGCAGGATGAGATTTTTGTCACAAACACTGCTTCTACATTCACATGATGGAATCCACAAAGGCCGTATTTTGGGGGGAACATTTGACACAGACACAGAGCTTATATTTTTTTACAGGTCTGTATCGTTTCATTTTGCCTTCTGCTGGCCGAATGATATGGCTACCATAATCGTTTCTATATTAAAGATACTTAAGGTGCAGATGCAGAATTATGTTTAACTTAAATTTTAGTAGTCAGAAATCTAGTTTTAACATAGACATCTCTTTGATTTACCTGCTGTTTTAAAGCTCCTGTTATAGAATCTTTTACTCTGTCTGAATCTTTGCTGTGTATAAAGTAAATAAAGTCTGTTTTGATGTTAATCTCTTCCTCTGACACCTACCCCCTACAGAAGTTTCAGACTTTAAAAACAACTTCATAGAAATAATCAGTCTTGCTTTTGGTTTCTTAGGTCAAAAAGAAATACCAGTTTTCATTTCTGTCATCTCATAAACAATAAAAAACTCCCCACAGGTACTTTAAGTTTGAAGCTAACTCTTAACTAACATGATTTTGCCTTTAATATAAAGGATACACAATACTGTCGACATGACATTGGTAGCGGAAGATAGTTTAAGTTAATAAATATATGTTTTAGCAGATAGGAAAAAATTCTGCCAATATTTGGAGCCATTATGTTGGCCATACATATTTAGAGTATAAATCATATTGGTGTTAAATATTGTCAAAATGTAAAATGCACCATCAGATATAGGTTGTTGCCTAGGGCTCTATACACTCAAGGAGGCCCATCATAAGCCCTGCATGTCTACAAAAGTCCAAAATCATACATTCCTATTTTAAATGTAAAATAACATTTATGTATTTACAAAATTATGCTGAAAACCTGCTCTTGATTCCTGGAATAGAGACAAAAATGTCATGCTTTTTGACAGGTTGGTCACGTGGTGAAGCACTAAAACGTAGCTTGCTCTTTTCTTTCCCTGTCAGCCCTATTTTCCTGTAAAAAATTCAAGAATTTTTTGGTACAGTTTTCAGTTCATATCCTGCACTCCTCAGGGGTGTGAAGCTCGCTAGTGAGGTGTTAGATTATTAATCTTGCTTTTTAAGATCAAAACAGAACTGAATTTGTGAAGACCTACATTGGAAGTTGGGCTTGCTGACTTGTGAATCATGGAAGTCTTTTTCTATCCATGTGTACCTTAGTTATAAATTAGGTTACGATTATTAATGTTCTGGGTTCATCATATTGTTTGCATCATTGAGATTAAGCTCTGTTGATTCAAAGTGGCTGATGGCTTAAAAATGTAAGAGCAGAGGAGGAAGATAACTGACAGACCGTAATGTTAGAGAAAGATGGTGTCAGACGGGACAGGAGGTGGTGGTGATGATGGGGCTTCTGTTAAGACACAAGGTGAAATCTGAGGATGAGAGGTGTCAGAAGAGAAGGAATTAAAGGTAAAAGCGCAGCAGGAGTCGAGGACAAAGGACAACTTGCGGATGTGTTGAAAGAAAAGCCTGTTTAATGAAGGGTGAAAAGAGCTAGTCATGGATGAAGGGATCAGTGGTAGAGAGAGGAAGAGAAAGGTTCTGCAGAAATCTTTGTTTTATGTATAAATGATTTCTGCTGTGGATTTGATGTAAAAGCATCTGAGATATCCCAGACTTTCTGAATGTGTGCTCTCAGAAATACAAAGCAGGAGCATCTCTGCCCTTTATAGAAGACTGTAGACACTTTTAGATATGAACTCCTGTTTCAGGACAGAGAAAATTTCAGGACAGCCTGTCCCTGACATTTTCCAGAGCTCCCCCCTTCACATACGCCCCTTAGAGTGGGAGATTTTCTCTTGTTGGACTGAAGAGGGGATCTAGAGACTAGAAACCACTTTTAAACAATCCTGCACAAGCCACACTGTAATGTTTAAATATATCCATGATGGCAGATGAAGCAACAGTCAAAGCTTGTGACATTTTTTTGCTAAGGATGCTTGAAATACAGTATAATTATGTTTCCAGTCAGTGTTTTCCAGACATGTAACCAACTAGTCTGAATAGAAAACAGAAAACAGTCAAATTCATCACAGGGTCATCGTGTGACCGGGTATTATGTGAGCCTGATATGCTGTGTAGAGTGTGGCTAAAATTAGCAGCTAGTTCCTCACTTCCTATGAATTTGCTAATTAATACCGTGCTTTCATATGTGGTCTCTTTTCACTTTGGTTGAGTAGTTATATGGGAGTATAACCCTCAACAGTCTATGTAACACTTTATTTCCATTTTCTAGTTCCAAAAACTGTCATGCTGAGCTGTATCTATGACATGCTAATGGCTACGTACCCGGGGAAAGCTCAGACAGGAAGGCAGCGCCCATTAACTGAAGCTACTAATTGCGGGAGGCTTTGTTACAGTTTTTAAAGAGCATTTGACCAGAATTTCAGGCTCATGTTTTCTAAAAACGAAAAGATAGATCATTAGTTTAACTGGCTCGTAGATATTGCACTAGCAAATTTCTGTATTTAGCTATTTAACCATGTGCACCCGTAATAAAGACGTTACTTTTGATTGAGAGAAATGACTTGGATTTAATTTCTCCAACAGAAAAATTAAAAAAAATCCCTTCTTTTTTCTTCTGCATACATATTCAAAAGTAATACGTTTTAATTTTGAGGTTGTAGTTACTAATAGCAGTGTAAAGGTAGGCATATTTGTACCGTGCAGATTCAGTGAACTTGGCATGTACTGGATGAATACATGTGGAGCGAACGGTAAAACGAGCACAATCCACACCGTCCTGGCAACCACAGCAAACGATAGACACAGCCCAAATATTCCCAGATAAGTCTCCCGTTTGGGAACACTTTGTTTCCCAGTGAAATACAACAGTGGACAAAGACCAGGACCAGACAAAAGTAGTGCAGACGTTATTCAGCGGCTGCGTAGCTGACAGCATGTCCATTGGATTAATCAAAGCATTAAATGGCACCACATAAACATGAACGTCACTGTGACTGGAACGACAAAACAGAGCAAACACAGCTCACTTTGGAAGTTTAACACCCTCTTTCTGGCAATTTCTGAGAGGACAAAAGAGGTGAAGATGAGTTTTAAAGCAGATGATCTACAACCACATAAGCTGTTGAGGAAACAGGGTTTTAACACTCTTCAAAGTTAGCTGAGCCAAAATAAAGTAATTCTAATCCTCCACCGTTTAACAAAAAAAGCTCACTAGCCCTTTATGAACTTCCCATGATTAAAGGTCTCTTTATTATAACACTGGTGGTCATCATGACAGAGCTGTCATGACAATGACATGGAAACCCTAGATGTTAGATCAAATACTGCTATTTAAAGCCAGCACACTGTTCGATTTCAGGCTGATTCTATAACAATGCTTTGTGGTGAAAAGTCAGCTTACACTGTGCGACCAGCGTTTACGATGCATGGGCTCTGCTTTTACAATCTGAAAATCAGGCACGACCTGAGTGATCACACCGTACCAGTGAAATTGGGATGGACTGTAACAAATATCCATGAAGTTTCTTTTGAAAAGTCTCACAGACGGAGGTTGAAGTCTACTCATATTCTCGTTTGCACGTCTCAAATAGCCACAAACGCTGGCAAAAATACTCTTGTTATCTCTCTCACACAGCTTCACCGTTAAACACAACTAGCAACTAAATAATAGCAAATGCTCTGTAAGCTAGTGAGGAGAATTCAACCAATTTACAGTGATCTGGATCTTTTGGTTCAGCGCAATAAGAGCCATTTCTCAAATTACCAAACAGCTCTACATGTAGCTTTCATAAAATTAGCCAAATATAGAAATTTTTGACCTATTACTGAGATTTGTAAAGATCCTCCCTTTATTCTGAGGCATATTTTATAACAACAAGGGGGAAAAAGGAAAACCGCTAGCATTGTTCGCATGAAAGAGCCAGCTCTTAGAACTGGTTTATTCATGAATGACATATCTTCACTGTCAGTGTGAGGTCTGTAGGTATTTCCTGCTTATTCATATCTTTCATTGTTGGAGAGAAAGGCACATCAAACAGGCTTGCTGTGGTCAGGGTGAAGTCAGTTTACAAAGGAAAAATACCCCAAAGTTGGTGAATCTGCTTGTGGCTCTGCTCTGAGTGTGTGAGAGCATGCAGACTTTAAATTTGTGTCAGAATCAGCCAGAAATTGCACACTATATGTCCGACTAAAGGAAGCAAGAACTCAATTCACTCTTGTTTCTCTACAGTTCATATAAATCTTTTACCATTTAAAGGAAGTAAGAGCTGCCACTGGTTCTGCTGTATGTCATTTATGGTTTTAGCTGCTTACTTGCAAAAGACCCTGGTTATTTCCTCCTATCAGTTGCTCATTCTGTAGCCCAAACTCCTCCAACCCCTGCAACTTATAACTTATAGATAGAACTTCTATGGGTACAAATAGAGTAAGGTCAACCTGAACCCCTGAGTGGACACTGCCCCCCCGCTCCTCTGCTTAATTGTTATTTTAACTGAGGTCTCTTAGATTTAAAAAACTTCACTTAAAATGTTTTTACTCAACCGTAAACCACCGTTTTTGTTTCATTTATAAATTTCCAGGGAGAAAAGCTGTTAAAAATGGTGCTCCCTTTCTGCTTTGTGCTGCAAGTGATTAACCTGACATGTCAGATAGATTGGTTTCACACATCTATCTGGAAAACTACTGACAGACAGGGTTTGGGAGGGGGCAGAGCCTTTGGAAAAAAAACTCGGAAGGTCATTGGATGAACATTCTGTGTGTCACATCTTGACGGGCCAATCAGAGCAACAAAACACCAGAGGTGTAATGATTCATCAGTGTATATTGATATATCGATTGGTTGATTGATGATCCAGTCAGATTGATGGAAAGTCAAAACATCAATCTAAGTTGATGCCTCAAACTATGCTTTGTTTTGAAATTCCCCCTGCATGCCTGTTTCCGCCCCAGGCAGCGTCTACAGCAAGCTAGCTGCAAACTAGCTAACTAGCAGCAGTGGCTTAAAGTTTTGCAGCTGAGAGAAAGAGGATATCCTCTCCTTCCTCGGCTGTGTGGACATATTTCAGACAGACGCTACTGCAGGACAGAGCTCTCTAGTTTGCCAACTATGTCTAGATCTTTATCTGTATAACCGCCGTATGAGACCGTTCACGGATAAAAACGCTCCACTCATTATGGCTGAGGTAGCGCGAGAGCTGTCTGCAGCAGACCGCAGATACACAGAGGGAGAAGTCCGCTGCTGTATGTCTCCTTTAAAACACGTATTTTACATCACTGTCTCATGTTAGATTTATAATGAAAACATAAGCTGTCCAAACTTAACGTGGTTCAAGCAGGACAGCTGTTCATACCCCCCACCCCCTCGCTCTTGTTATGAAGCTGCACATCACAGGAGCATCTTTTATAACAAAACTTTGCTCTAGTCTACTGTCTAACCTTTTCATTTATTAAAATCAAGGTTGCAATAAATAAATTTAAAAAAAAATCATTATATAACATTATATGCCACATGTTTAAATCTCACCTTACATTTAAATCTTGTAAGCTGAATAAACTACAAAAATGTGAACTATCCTCCACATTAACAGCAGAAATATCTGTTGAAGTCCACGTGTGTAAATAAGTTTAAGAAAAGAATCTAAAATGGGACCACAGGCCAAACATTTTGATCATTATTATAAAGGGTAGCAGAAAAAATCCATATTGGTGCTTTAGAGTGATCTGAGGATGTGAGGAAATAAAAATATTTGGTACTGAAAATGTTTGCTGTTTTAAATCAACATGTTTTTAACACAAATGTGCATAGTTATGTTCGTAATTTAAAGGTAATCGGAGTAATCAGGTCTTTGCTGTTTTTGTTAAAGAGACATTTTTTATTAAACACAGAGACCTGTCACTAATATAATTGCAGAAACTGTTTTTTTCTGTAACTGAGAAATTTTTGCATAAAATCACCTGATATCGACTGTAGGGCTCTATATCAAATCGAATCAAAATCGTATCATGACGGATTTTGTGATATCATAAAATATCATATTGTGGTCCAAAATATTGATATCGTATCGTATCGGGATGACACTGGTGATTTACAACTCTACAAAACACGTGACGTCGTAGCTGCAATCGAGGTGCGCCACTACCGAGATATAAATTCCATATAAAACAGCATAACACGAACCATGGTGACTGTAGACATGTAAGTCCACGACTTTTGTCCGCTTTTGAATAGAAAACTACTCAGTGCCGTTCTTTGTTCTTCCTTTAATGAAGAAATGTCGTCAAGTTCTGATCAAACTGGCGCTTTAGCAGCATCCATGCTAATCTCTTCCTCCATAACTGCACCGGCTTCTTGTTGCTACTTGGCTTACGTCATGACTCCACTGTGCCCGAAAGTACTGCCCCTCGTTGCTGATTCGTCCTGTCACTTTCTAACCGGGCCCAAAACGATTCAGATGGGAGCTTTGCAAGATGGATTCACCAGTGAGAAACAGGGAAACGGGCGTATCCATCTGCTTTGCAAGGTTAGCAAGTGATTCCATAATGCCTTGCAAGTGGTTTGCGGCATGAGTCAGGGAGGGGTCTCCACTTTAAAGCAGCTTTTCTCACTTGTATGAATTTCAGGCATTTAAAAGAAAAAAAGCAGCTCCATTGAGGTAAATTTTCATGATTTTTCCTGATGTGTTCATACATCACCCTGACTACAAACAAAAATGTTACTGAGGGGCTGGCTGGACAAATCCTGGACGATGTCCGGTTAAACTTGGTCTCCAGGAGTGGAGTACGTATGTGAAAGGTCGATTGTTAACTGTTTGTTTTTCTCACCTGTCCTCTTTAGGCCCACGACATCCGCACCAATGAGGTGGTGGCCATCAAGAAGATGTCCTACAGCGGCAAACAGTCCAATGAGGTACCACATCTCTCTCTTTTTGTGAATCCTATGTTGTATCTGTTTATGAGTTGGGCTTCCAATGATTGTGTGTCTGCTCCGCTGCTACAGAAATGGCAGGATATCATCAAGGAAGTGAAGTTCCTCCAGAAGCTGCGTCACCCAAACACGGTGGAGTACAGGGGCTGCTACCTGAGAGAGCACACAGCATGGGTGAGTGTGCTTGTAATCTTTGTTTATATTGCTCCATATCTGTGATATCTGAGAAACAGTTTAAAGAAAAAGGAGAAACTGAAACCTCCAGACCATCTGTCTACTCTGTTCACTCTGCCGAGTTGTCTTTATGTTATTTCAATTCTGAATAAAACTGATATATTCCCCGTCTTTCTCTGTAAGGAAGTCAAAAACCGTCTTACTTTGATTTTTAAACAAGAAAATGTGAACACCTCATCCTGGATATCAACACTTGTGCTTTCTATGACTTCCTGAGTTTGTCTTCAAAGTAAAAAAGCAGAGTTGCCAAAGTCTTGATTTTATCCAAGTCTGACATTGAGCTTCTTGAACCAGCAGAGCCTGAAACTCTCAAACATGGATAAATTGCAGCTCCTGCTTCCTCCTGTTGAAACATTTTAAGAGTCATAGTTTCTTCAAAAAGATCTCAGTTCCCTGGGAAAGTTGCTAAAGTAGAGATGCTTTATATGGGAGAAAATATCTGCTTTTAACTAGCCTATGTTCTTTTTTTAACGCTGCTTACTATGTGTCAGTTCTGCATCACCTAGAGCAGACTCTTTTTTTTGGAATTTATTTTCATGAACCTCACTCCTTGGCTAATCTTTCTTTTACTTCAATCTTCTCATTTAAAAAAAAATATTTAAATTTCATCAGTCCTACTTTTATTTTTTAAGATTTGACAGGGTTGCCCCCCGATCCTTAATCCTTAACTTAAATTTATATGTGAGAGGTTTTAAATTGTTGATGGGCACATTGACTAAAACATGTTTTTATCCAGTCTTGGTTTTCTAGCTAATTTTTTCTTTATTTTAGTCATTCTTTAACCGCATGTTTGTCTACGGACGGGGTGAGAGAAGCCCACAGTGTCGGAGAGATATTAGCAAAAACAAAAAAAAATTAAAAAGAAGAAAAAAATGTCTTCAACAGAACAGACTCATTGTCACTAAAGGCTGTGGAAAAACAGTAGCACCAACATGACGGCTGAACAGTAAGGGTTAAAAGTTCTCTATCCATATGTTTATACGCTCTTCCTCATGTCCCCCTGTCCCTCTCTTAACCAGTGCGCCTTGAGATCCAATGAATATTTACTCAGTGCCATGCCTTGTAACATTTTATTAAAGCCCAATAGTGGGCTCATATTAACATATCAGCATTTTAGCACAATTCCAACAGTGCAAGATGCGTGACTGTGCGTGCATTATGTACAGATTAATAAACGCAATATTTCAATAATTAGACCACAAAAACGCAACACACCATCTGAAAATCTTTAAAGGGGACATAATATCCAAAAATTACCTTTTCAGGCTTTTCTAACAAAAATATGTGCCCCTGGCCTGTCCACAATCCCCTAAAGTACCAGAAAAATCCACACGGGACTCAAAATGACCTTAAAAAGTCTTGAATTTGAAGTTTAAAAGTGGGCAAGTTGAGACCTCTAAAAACAAATAAGAACAGCTGATGAGTTGGCTTTAAAGATGCTTTTAGTTGAATGTGGGTTAGAAAGCGGCCCTAGGAGACGGGTAAGGCCTAAGAAGGAGTCCTGTTTATATTCAAAAATTTAGATGTGTTAAAATCTATTTGAATGTATGTTTTATTTTGTTAAATCTATTTTTTTTTACTTTAAAGCATTTTATGATGCCTCTTTGTACAAATGGACCTCTATAGACAACTGTGATTGCCCTGTGGAGGACAGCATTAAAACACCTTTCTGGCAGCGCCTTTTAGATGAAAATCATCTTTCCCATTTTAACAAAACATCAGAGAACAATCTCCTGGTTGATGATAGGCTTCTCCTCTTTGGGTCAGGTTTTCCCATCTTTAAAAGCAGGTTTTGCATGTAGATCTTTAAAACATGCTGTGTTTTAATGCTCCCTCTCACTGTCTCTTAGCTGGTGATGGAGTACTGCCTGGGCTCAGCTTCAGACCTCTTAGAAGGTAAGTGGGAGACAAATCAGTGATTAAAAAATGCAAATGAGGCACAGTACATGATAATGCTTAATACCTGTCTCCTCACAGTCCACAAGAAACCCCTCCAGGAAGTGGAAATAGCGGCCATAACCCATGGTGCACTGCAGGGATTGGTTTATCTTCACTCTCACAACATGATTCACAGGTAACCGCTGTCCCTTTTCTCACTATCTGTGTCTGTTCACTCTCCTCGCCCACACTTTTGACTAGAGACAAAAAAACAGAGGGGAGAAAGCACAAAATGTGCTGCCCAGGAGAAGATTATGCAACGGAGGATGTGTTCAAACACACTGTGCAGCAACACAATTCAGTCCCCATTCTCAGATAAAACACTTTCAGTCTCATGTTGCTGCTTCTTTTTGTTTTGTCTTCCTCAAAATTATCCTGAGCATGCATTTCTTTCTCTCTGGTCACCTCTCTCTGTCTCTCTCTCTCAGGGACGTGAAAGCGGGAAACATCTTGCTAACAGAGCCAGGTCAGGTCAAACTGGGAGATTTTGGCTCTGCCTCCATCGTCGCCCCAGCCAACTCCTTTGTAGGAACACCGTACTGGTGAGACATCTGACAGTATCATCATCTTCATTATAATTAAGTCACCTTAATAGGATTTACCAGTATTACATCAAATTATGATGTAGCGAAGCTGCTACTTTTAGTGGATTTTAGGAAGGTTGATGACATCCTTTAGTAAATGCTAATGAATGCTAAGTTTGTCTCTGTTTCATGATAATCCACTTACAAGCTGTTTTTAAAGTTATAATCCCACAGAAACTCATCTTGGTTGATTTAGAGACATTTTGCCTATGTTGCCATAGAAACAGCCAGCAGGGTCAACGACTGCAGTTCCCAGAATTCTCTGGGTAGCAAACGTTGTCTGAGCAGCTAGATTTGACTACCTGCTTTCTTGTTTTGTAGATGCTTTTTTTAAATGAAACCATCACTGTTAGCAGTGACCATATTTAATGTGTCTACTTCAAAATAAAAGCGCAAATGATTTAATGGTTTAACTCTTCTACACCGAGGCAGTAGGAAATGTTCTGTTCATTCAGAGCCACCTGTTTTTAACAAAGGGTGAAATTTTTTTTAAACATATTGGTATTTATTTTTAATATTTCACAAATTATCTATGTAAAAATATGCAAAACATAACAATCTCTGCTTCTTCTTTCTCATTGTCTTTGAACTATCTGTCCCAAATATCAACATACACTGAAGCTTTCTTTTCAGGGATTAGAGTTTGTTCTTTTTCATGGTTGAGATTTCATGTAGGGATGGGCCAATTCACTTTTTTGTAGGTCCAATCTGATTCTGATGCATTAACACCAATACTCAGTATGAATTCTGATATAAAAAAACACTATTAATAGTCTTGTTTTGGTGTTATGGTTACACAGAGCTCTAGTAAACTTTAATATCATTCCCAATGCGTTTATTTACACTTTGTGCTGGCTTCACATAGAAACAGGTGGCAAAAACAAATGTTAGGATTTAAAATAAAATATTGCAAACTGCAGTGCACTGTAAAAATAGTAGTAACAACAGCAGCACATGGCTACTGCAGCAAACTGAGCATTAAAAAGAAGTGTATTACTGTATCAAAGGTAAATATGCATTAACAAAAACATATTAATGTTTTTCAAATCTCTTCACAACTAAAAATGATATATCTAGTGCTGTTGCAGCAGGAAGTTTTCAAACCAAAAATTGAGAAAAGTGCATTCTGCTACTGAAAACACCACATTTCCTGATGTGGGTTTTCATAATAAAAGCACTCAGAATGAGCTGCTGTCTATCATAACTCACTGCTATGTTAGTTTACGACACATGCATGCTACTGCATGTTGGCCCAGCAAAAATGCCTGGATTTGGATCGGTGACGTGGATCAGTGCCATCAGTCTGATGTCTGATATGAAAATAAAGATCAGGAAGAATTTGCACACTAGTCTAGATGACAGTGACACTTCTGTTTTTGACCACTATTGAAAAAAAGAAGAAAAAAAAAAGCAAGCACAACAAAACTGACAAAGAAGAAAAGTTAGCTCCAGTAGCAAGAGAAGCAGAACTAAACTCTTTGGATGTAAAAAGCAGAGAAGGTGAAAGTCATTACAGTTGCTAACACATTTTAAAGGCTGTATGTGGAAGCAGAGAGCACTGGCTACAAGTGTGTGCTCTGCTCATGCTCCATTACAACATCCCATCCTGAGCTAGTCTGGGGCCTTTCACTGATAGACACATGTCGTGATTTTGCACAAGTAACCTCTGCACCGGCTTTTTATTTGCAACATTGTGACATAACAGCACTCTTCATAAATCATAAATCTAATGTAGCCCTAAAATGCACATTTTTTTATTTTGATTTATCAAATCAAGAGACATTAGGCTATTCAATTCGTGTTGATTTTCATTTTGCCTCATTTTATTGTTTTCCTTTTTTTGTTTCATATTTTATAGACCACAGGCTGCACCAACTGTCAGTGTTAGTTCTAAATATCCCTATGTGGAACAAACTGAAGCTGCACCACTGTCATCACTAGGATGAAATAAGTCGTATGGTGATTACAAACATGTATATAATAATTTCTTTGGAGCACGTTGCGTTTAAGACATTTTTAAAAATCCAGTAATAAAGAAAGGAAACAAAACATTATTAGCAACAACCCTCACTTCAGTCACAGAGAGGCTTCAGTTTTTATGTGCAGTGCTCCAAACTTTAAATATCTGCCTGCTCGCCTCTGTCTGTGGCTGTGCTTTATTTATACTGTTGTAGTCGTTGGCTCTGACTGTGCGCCCTGAGGTGCTGTTCTCTGTTGGTCCAGGATCAAAGGAAAAGAACTGAAAATGGCTGACTTGCTTTGTTGTCTTCTCCATGTAGGATGGCCCCTGAGGTGATCCTGGCCATGGATGAGGGTCAGTACGATGGGAAGGTAGATGTGTGGTCACTTGGCATTACCTGCATAGAGCTGGGTAAGACATTAACATAAAAATACTTCTTTAATTTTGATAGTTTGTTTTTAGAGCCGAGCGCATTCAACTCTTTTTCCACTGTCTCCTCGCTCCTTTGTCTTTCTCTGTCACACATTGTTCGTTTTTGTCATTCTGCAGCGGAAAGGAAGCCTCCTCTGTTCAACATGAATGCTATGAGTGCCTTATACCACATCGCCCAGAACGAGAGCCCTGTACTGCAGTCCAATCACTGGTGAGAGTCACTCAACTTTTCTTTTTTAACCAAACAAGACCTTTGTTTCATAGTAAGCGTGACTTCTGTTGCCTCAGGTTAGAAATGATGCTTTACAAATTAAGTTTACAGTTTTTCTGAATTGAGTGAAAGCACTTATCTGAAGCCATTTTCAGGTTTAAAAGTATTTTTAAGTTAGATAATAAAAATGTATTTTTGATTTGGTACTTTAAAAAACAGTTGTTCATATTGTTTTATGCTGTTTGTTTTATTCATTGAGTCTCCATGATGAGAATAAAATGCATTCTTAAATCCTACAAAAAGAGTGTTAAATCGTACTAATCTACGTAGTATTTTCTGGTACAGGCAGTTTTTCCTTTACAGTATATATTCTGAGAGAATTACCTCAGCAGAAGTTTGCGTTGTCACAGCACAACAGTATAAGACTGCTGTGACATCTATAATGATGGATGAAATTGAGATGGTAGTGTACCTGGTTCTCCATGTGCGACTTTTTGCCGCTGCAAGGAAACAAGATATGTTCTAGAGATGGAAGCAGCGAGATGAAGTACCGTTAAAAAGCACAGGAGAGTCTGGGAAGTTATATGGCAGTATGAAAACAGGAAGGCTTTGTTTGTAAAAAGAAGTTGCAAGGGATTCGGGTGCAGATGGTCTTTGGTTAAGGCAGGCCAGGTTCATGTCCGAACTGTGGCTACTTTCTCGCATGTCTCCCCCCACTCATCCATCCATGTTTCCAACTTTATTCACCGTCCCCCTCTATGCATAAAGTCATAAAATGCCCCAAAATCATATCTTAGGGAAAAAAAGACACTATAAGGGAGTCATGATATGTTGTTCACATACAGACCTGTTATAAGTGTTGGCTCCTTGTGTGAATGACTGGAGCCTCCTCTAGTTTAAGGAATGGCTTTATTTTTTACTTTTTGTTTTGTTTATTATATTTTGTGGCTGTTTTGCCTTTATTGGAGAGATAGTAGGGGAAAACAGGTTTGGTTGTCACACTGTTACTCTAGTATGAACTGCTCGTCATCAGAACATCTTTCAGTAGTCATTCCTACATTAAATTGTAGCTTAAGGTGTTGGCCTGAAACTTACTGTGACAAAGAGGTAATATACTTTTAAAGACACTGTGACACATTGTGACAACCAACCCCGTCACAGGGATAGTTGTCACCCAATATGGGGTTGTCAGAATGTTATTTAAGACTTAAATTGCATTGACAAGTTGATAAAAACATAACTTGATGCATCTTAACACAAAATGAGCAGGGAACATGAAAGGGAACATCTTTAGTCCAGCCTATAGCAACGTAAAGAACAAAACAAATGGGCCTATCAGTAATGACATACTCTACTAAGCTACAAGCATTCAGTATCATGTGATGACCAACCCCAACTGGAATTTCTTGATAGCATCAAGGCTAACAACCCTCAAACACCAAGTTAGTTAGCTAACAACAATCTATACTATAGCTTTACTTTTTTAAGGGTAATAATTGTTTTGTTATAAACCCATTGTGTAAAAAAACTAGAAGAAGAATACTGAGGGGCTGAGTATTTACAGTTTGACATGAAAAACACAAAAAGTCCTCTTACCTCAAATTCAGCTGTCCTTCTCCAGAGAAGACTATGTTGGTGAGCTTTGGTCCACATTCTGCAAGTTTGCATACTGAATTTTGGGAGACAGCGTCCTCTGATGGCGAGATATAATGAGTGGGAAAACCAACCCCATTCTCCCTACAGTGGATAGAGCTGGAAACAGGGATGAGAGAGTGGGGATCGACGTGGTGAAAGAGCCACAGGCAAGACTTGAACCTGTGCCAACCATGTACATGGGGCCTGATCTTACCACTATAAGGCCATCTATGCACTTTTGCGGCTGTTTGAAAGATATAAAAAGGCAAATAGTACCAAATGAAGAGCTATTCCAGGGCACAGATGGCCCAGTGGTTAGGTTGCGCCCCATGTACTAGTACATGGACAGCCTGTCCAGGGGGAGAGACGTGCTCCTCTTCGCATTTCTGTCCCCCATTCTCTTATCCCTGTTTCTGATTCTATCCACTGTCTTCCTCTATCAATAAAGGAATAAAAAGCAAAAAAAAAAAAAATTTTTAAAAGTACCATACACTAGCTTCAATCCCTAACGGGGAGTCAAGCCAGTGCCACATAGTGGACAAGCACCATAAATGAATTGGCAATTTCCTGTCAAGTGGTAAACACACTGGTTTAAAAAATTGTGTTCATTGCAAAACACAGTAAAACTTCCTGTGTAAAGCTGCTGCTTTGATCATGTGTGGACACAAACAGAACTATTGCAAAGTGTGGGCGTAATGCTTTTTGACATCCTCCATTAAACCAAAAAACTTAGAACAGTATAAATGAAAGATAAAACTAAAATAGCCACATATGTTTTGAAAAAAATTAATCACTGAGAATGAATAAGTATTTCTTGGCTTCAGTTGTACCAAGCATATTTCACATCAGCAGAGCTCTTCTAATGGCATTTCAATTCTTTACAGGTCCGATTATTTCCGTAACTTTGTGGACTCCTGTCTGCAGAAGATCGCCCAGGACAGACCTACCTCTGATGTGCTGCTCAAGGTACAACACTTGGAAAAACAATCTGTTTGATTTTGAATGTGAGGCCAGACAGCCATTTCTCATCATCTCTTTGTACAAGATTATCTTTAAAGAAAATCTGGAGTTGAGTCATATACAGTGGAATACGGCACCTTTATTTCTTTGAGTCATAACCAGCTGCAGCCAGCACTCAGGACTGGAAAAAAGCAGACGTTTGTTGTTTCTGTTGGCTCACACACATGGTGGCATAATAAAAAGGCTCTAGAGATGACATGAAAACAAAATATTTGCCCAGCAATTTAACTTCAGAGGGGAAAACTTACAAAATGCAGAGACATAGTGTGTATACTTAAGTGGGTATTCACCTATTTTATAAAACTGCAAACATTTTGATAGTAGATATATCAGTTTGAGAAATGTGTTCAAGTATAGAATGTATTTTTGAATATTGTTATTAAAGACAAAATATCCAGATTCTCCATTATGAGCCTGTTAAATATGTATTTTTGTGCTCTATATTCATCCACTGCAGTGAATTCACTATAGCATTTTTTACAGTTTTATGGCATTATTTAGACCTAACAAGTATTGATTAATCAGATTTTATATCAGTTAATCCTTACATCTAGGGACTTTGATTCCTGTGCTTAAGAATCCTGTTTATGCTCCATTATTCATGAATTCTCTCTGTCCACCTCTGTCTCCCTGTCTCTTCACTTTTCTGTCCACCCAGCACCATTTCCTATGCAGAGAGCGTCCCATGACGGTGGTGATGGACTTGATCGCCCGCACCAAGGATGCTGTCCGCGAGCTTGACAACCTGCAGTACCGCAAGATGAAGAAAATCCTTTTTCACGAGGCGCACAATGGCCCCGCACCAGAAGGAGGTGACGAGGAAGAGGTAAGGAGGAGAAAAAGGAGAGCGGAAGAAGAAACGGAGATGTTGGGTTTCATATGAGAGTAAAAAAGTCCACTTTGTGTGAAATATTTGACAACTTAGGGCTGCAGTTTGACCTTTTTCTGTGTTTTAAAGAGTTGTGCAGCTAAGAGTGTTTAAAAGTTTTACAAGTGAAAAAATCCCCTGAGAAGCTGATGACATTTGCATCAGAAAAAAACAACAAAAATCTTAAAGAGAATGTGAAAGAGAAGAAAGTGTAATTTTTTCATTAGTCCTTATTTCGTAAAACCTGATTCAAACAAGCAAAAGCACACAATGTGATAAATGTCAGCTTTCATTCTGTAGTGTTCTGCAAATCAGAAATGCTGCTTCATCTTTAATTTTTTAGTTAGATTATTGATCTTTTCCATTATGGCGTGATCAGTATTGGATATCACAACTTTAACTTAACATTAATGTTACTGCTTTGATATTTTGACTGAGTGTATTTCCTCAGAGCCATGCATCGTGTTGACATGTAATGTATTTCCTGCTTACCTCAGTTTATAAAAAAGGGAACCTTAAAAGGTTTCGCATAATTGTGTACATGTGAAACTGCAAATACAGTTCAAACTTAAAAACTGGGCACAAAGGGTGACTGCAAATTTAGCTGGACTCCAGACAAAAAAGATGAAGAAGAAGCTGCATGAAGCACTCAAAAAGCAACTGTGTTTGAGTCAGAAGTATGTTTAAGGGTCTATAAGGGGAAAGAGCTCTCTCTAATCCATCCTGCCTTTGTATAGACTTGTTGTTATACTGTAAACTTTGTAGCCTTCCTCTTCATACAAAGCCTTTTGTTTTCAGCAACATTTAACTTCAGCTTGTTGTTCCTCTGAAAAAAGGAAACAAAGGAATGCTGAGTATGTGTGGCTGCGTTTCTCTTCAGGGGAGGCTCATTTCTCACTTCACTATGATTCAGTTTTAATTCTTTGAAAATTAGTATAAGCATTTGAAATGAAAATACTGAAAAAATCTAAATTCATCACAACAAACAAACAAAAAATATTTAATGGAAACAAGCAATTCTTATTAATTTGGCATGTGCACATTTTACTGGAAGAAAGGAGGATTAATGCAGTCAGATTGATAATTTCACCAACTAAAAATGTTATGATTGCATACAATCTTTTTTTCCATGAGGAAGAAGAGACTAAGACAGAGTGATGTTTTAGATGAGACTAAAGTGTTTGTGCTGGACTGTCAGAAATTTAAAGTTTGAAGAAAATCAACATTTTGTATAAAAGTAGTAATTGTAGGGACTTCATAATGACTAAAATGGGACTATGTTTTTGAGCTTTCACCATCTAAATCTACACTAAACTATAAAGGTTAAAAATGAGAAAATTTGACTAGAACTCATGCGCGTTTTTATTGAAAGACTAAATCAAAAACAGCTGCCAAATTAACACTGAGTCAGAGAAACCTTAAGGTTGCTATCAGCATCTCTCGGGTTAATTGTTGCCAGTTTAACTGTGAAAAGATGTTTGGTTTTTTTTAAACCAGCTAAAGCCAAAGATAATGAGAGGTCTATTATTTTTTGCACTAAACATTATTGAAAAATACTGTTGCACATCATGTTTTATGTCATACTGTGCTGGCACAAAACCTTAAAAGACCCATATTTAAGTCTTAATAAACTCCCTGCCTTTATTTGGAATCACTTCCTGGGGTTGTCTATATCACACTATCCATAGCAGAGAGAAAACAAATCCCACTGCTATTTTTCCAAGTATTGTTAAGCCCTAGTTCAGCCTATATATCTAGTTCTTTTTCTTTATATTTGTTTGACAAAATCATGTGAAATAAATACACCAGAGCCACTGCAAATATTCTCCATGAGGTAAAGAAACCCCAATCACCATTCTGTTACCCAGGACTTTTCACACCTTCTGACTAAACTTGTCCCCTCTCCCTACAGGATGTGGAACAGTACATGCTGCGCACCGGCACAGTCAACAGCATGGAGAGCTCCCACTCTCTGCCCTCCATGTCAATCAGCGCCAGCTCCCAGAGCAGCTCCGTCAACAGCCTGGCAGACGGCTCCGACGACAGCGGGGAGATGGCCATGATGCAGGAGGGCGAGCACACCGTCACCTCCAACAGCTCTGTTCTGCACAAGCCCCTGGTCAGTCCAACCTAAACTTTCTGTAGGTCTCCTTCTACCCCCTTTAATCCAGTTCACCACGCTCTCCATCAGACAACAAATATGTGTCAAAAAAGAGAGTTAGCAGCTCTTTGCAGCCATTTTCTTTCATATTTGAGGTGATTAAAGCACCTTCTTCAAAAAAGAAGAAACAGTTACATTTTTGAAAATGATGATGGCCCCAAACCAAAGTAAGTGTTTTTTTCCCCTTCAGTGCTGCAGTAAAATGCTTTCCTTTAGTTTCTTTGAGAGGTACTGTTCTCACAGGTGAGTTTTACACTTGCGGACCTGCACCACCTGCTGGAAATGAAAGGTAATTGCAGCACAGTGTTGACCTGCAGACATTAAGGAGATGAGGTGGCATCTGTGAACAGAGATCACCAGAAAAACTGTTTTGGTGAACCTTCACTAAGCCAAACCCCCAAAACTAGAACTAGTGTAAGATGAGGGTATTTCCTTCTTATTATTACCATTTTAGTAAATACGTGACATTTCACTGAAAGAAGACAGAGTCCAAAGTTCCTATCTTTGTCTCCACTATGCAGAGCCATGACAACATCTATGATGATCCATATCAGCCTGAGGTGGAGTCACAGCGAGAGGCGTCGTCTGCGGGTGGTGGAGGAGGCGGAGGAGGAGGGAGGCGTCGTCGAGGCAGAGACCATTTCGCCACCATCAGGACGGCCTCGCTTGTCACCCGTCAGATCCAAGAGCATGAGCAGGGTTCGGCTCTGAGGGAGCAGATGTCTGGGTATGCCTTCAGAAGTTTCAAAGAGTCTTTAAAAATCTTAGAAATCTAGAAAATAAAACCTTGACGTTTGACCTAAAAACGAGAACAAAGAAACCTGACAGTGAAATCTGTTTTTGAAATAAAAAGTCAAGTTATCCAACAGGGGTTTCTTACTTCCTGTCTCATCTCCTCAAAGGTATAAGCGAATGCGGCGGCAGCACCAGAAGCAGCTGATGGGTCTGGAGAACAAGCTGAAGGCAGAGATGGACGAGCATCAGCTGAGACTGGACAAAGAGCTGGAGAATCAGAGGAACAGCTTCTCCATGGAGGGAGAGAAACTATCCAAGAAGCACCTGGCCATCCTGGATAAGGAGGTGAGGAGGCAGGATTGAGGGATGGTGATAAGAGGACAGAGGGATCACAGCCAGAATTTTAAATGATGCGGTGGTTTGTGGTTTTTTCCTTTTTTAAAGACCAAGGCAGTCCTGACTGAGGAGAAGAAGTTTCAGCAGCACATTTTGGCCCAGCAGAAGAAGGAGCTGACCAGTCTGCTGGAGTCCCAGAAACGACAGTATCGCCAACGCAAGGAGCAGCTCAAAGAGGTGCTGCTATGATTGTTAATGAATTGCTAATCAGTTAGCTAACACAGGAGTTTTGAGTGAGAAACACAGCCGTTCAATTCAGCTGTACTGTCATGCAATATATTCCTTTTAGCATGTACTTTTCCTTTCAGTCTGCAGGATGAACATTTTGTTTCTAAATCTAAATTTAATTGAAAGGAGCTTTAATATTCAGTCATCAAAATCAAACACAGCAACGGTGATTTTCTCTGATCCTTTTCTTGTTTATGATTGTCACTTTATTACTTTGAAATTTCATTTCTAGTTTGATTTACAGAATTAGAAGATCTAAACCGTCTGACCCTATTGGCACGTATACAGTCATATTCATTACAAGTTCTGTCCCTGAGAAAAGAAAAGTGGTAAATTACTGTGGTAAATTAGGACTGATACCAAAGTGGTAACATTGTCCTGCTCAGAAATGAGGTCAGAAATGGAAATAATAACACAAATAAAGATAACACAGGCAACACCATTCTTTAAGTTTGACGCTGATGCAGTTCACCTCACATTGTGTACTTCCTGTTTTTTGAAAGGAACTCAATGAGAACCAGTCGACACCAAAGCGTGAGAAACAAGAGTGGTTGGTACATCAGAAAGAGTGTCTGCAGCAGCTGCAGGCGGAGGAAGAGGCCAACCTCCTGCGACGGCAGAGGCAGTACTACGAGCTGCAGTGTCGCCAGTATAAGAGGAAGATGCTGCTCGCACGTCACAATCTGGAGCAGGATCTGCTCCGAGAGGTACAGATTTCTAGATTTAACTGTCAGCAGAAGATTAACAGATTATTCTCACATAAAATTAGAGGCGGGTGATATGGAAAATATATCATCATTTTTTAATAGCCAGCTCACAAATTCATTTTTATCGTGATTTTTTTGGGGTTTTTTTTTTTTTCAATTTTTAAGACAAAATTGTGTCAATGACCAAAAAAACCAAACTTCCTCTCTAGATAATTTTTCTAAACAAGTCACATTTTTCTTTTCTTCTGCAACAACCTGTTGGTCAATGCATTAAATATTTTAAGATTTGCCATTTCATAGTTGGCACCATCAACTAAGGGGGTTTGAAGGTCATTTCACCAAATACTTAAACATTAAACATTTATTTTCCTGCATTCTGATCTATTTCATGGAACCAATTTCTGCATTTTCTGTGCCACTTTAAAATTATGACTTGTGTAACCTCTTTCATTGTTTTTATATCTATTTAATTGCTTATCAGACACATTTTAACACCTTTATTTTTTTTTTAAAGCATGTGGACTACAATAGAATTCCTGTTCATATACAATTTTATATCAGAGAGCTGCTTCAGCCTTTTTATAGCCAGCCAAAATAAGTAAATGTAAACAACCAACAATCTGAGACTCCTGGTCATGTACTAAAGTGGTGACTGTTATTTTAACATGAAGGAGGAAAGAGCTAAAAGTAAAAGCAGATTCTACAAAAAACAGATTTATGTTATGCATCACTTTACCATCACAATGGGGATGTGTGCATGCGCTACAGTCAAATCATAGAGCAGGCAGTGTTCATCAAGTTGTGTGAAGCATGTCACACTACCTCCGTTTTCTGCAAACCAAAACTACAAGTCTTGTTTCCAGGACTAATCTATGAGTCTGTCTAATGTCACCTTTAGTAATCCAAAACCTGAACTGACCACTGGGCATTCAGAGTCTTGTGTGTTAAAATGTACAGACAACAGGAATGTATCCCTCTAGGATACCTTACCATGATGCTTGAGGCAGATATGTATTCATGCCATCAGCAGCACCTCCTCCTGGTGCTCATATGTGCTGTGTTCACATAGACTAAACAAAGCTTTTGACATAGTTAGAAATGGCTTATGACATGCAAGGAAAACAATTGTGAGTCATAAGTCTAGTTGTAAAAAATATGAAGTCACATGTAGCTTGACCTTAGAGTCACCATCAGAAGCCTGGACCCAGTGTGTGATGACACTAGGACAGGGTTTGGATCTGAAATCTAAAAAAACGTCTTTAAGACCCAAAAGGAAAGAGGGCAGTTATTGTCGGATCAGAGTTTTAGTTGATATACATAAAAAACAGTGCTTAAAGCTGATATAATTCCTTTTTTAATCATATACAGAGCAGTATCTGTTTTCTCATTGTTGTTCAGCTCTCATATTTTTTTTTGAATAAAAACTTACCCTAAACTAACCAATAACCTCACCTTGAAATATTCAAAGAGTTGAATAAAAAACATAGCTACTGTTACTGTTAGCTGAAACATCCTCTTACATTTGAATGGTAATAGACGTCATGTGGGTCTGAGGGTCAAAGCTTAACCCTCAGACCCACCTTAAAAAAAAAAATCACACTTTACCCTTAAGGCCCTTTTAGGTCACTGGATATATTTAAAAATATTAAATATGAAAATAAAAATGGGGGGCGGGTCCATTAACTCCAGTTCTCATCTTGTTTAGCAAATGTGAATTCATTTTCATAATTTTAACCCTCTTAGTGGAAGTTTATTAACATAATGCCACACAAAAATATCTGATGAATGTTGAGGGGATTTTTTGTGCAGGTATCAGTATGGGGCATGTCGATGATTAGCAACTACACTGATTTTGATGTGCAGTTAAAAAAAGTACAAAAAAACCCACACTTTCCCCTGCAGACCTAAAAAGGATACAATAAGTAAACAGCCTTCATAAATGATATAAAAATGATACATGGATATTACATTCAAATTATTCTATTAACCTTTTGAGCGCTGAAAAAAATTGATTTCAAACATGTAAATATTGTTTTTGTTTGCAGACAGGTAGAAATGTACGATTCTGTCCCTGAATCTGGTTCCCAAACTTTTTTACGATGCAGATATGGTTGCAAAAATCATGTTACACCATTTTTAAAAGAGTAACTTGGCTTATAACTCTCTAAATCTCTAAAACCCTGAATGTAAGATTTTACGCCATAAAATGTAACCTGTTGGAAAAACCATGTAATGTCTCTGCAGATCAATCCTATAAGAAATGAGGGAATCAGCATTGAAGGCATAAGTCCAGGATGCATTCCCAGTATAATCAAATTCAGCCTTTTTTATACCATGGCCTCAAGATACAAAATTACAGTTTTTCTTGGTTTTCATCAATAAATATTTTTTTCAACACAGATTTCAATGTGTGTTTTAAACCTACACATTCACACACACTAATTTTTCAGTACACACACACCAGACTCTGACATCCAGAGAAAACACCCAAAATAGTTTTATTTGAAATAATTTGTTTCTGTGGCCTACAGTCACTGTTATATCCTATCTAAAAAGGCAATTATCTCTCACAATGCCTTTCAGCAAACATTGAAAAATGGCAACATCAGATTTTTTTGTGGGTGCAAAAACCTTTAATGACAGGGTTACAGAGGAATTACCAGGATTTCATCGGTATTGCAATGGCAGTAGAATGAAAATAAGTGGTTTTAATGATAGTAAATGGGGTCAAAAAGGGCTCCAGGGGAAAACTGACAGTTTTTGTCCACACAGTGGAAAATTTTGTCAGCACAGTGTGGATGCTGAAATCTAAAGTCACTTATAAAGTTAACACCTTTGTCAGATATCATCATCTCAGACAATAACAGCCAAGATAAGTGCAAAAAATTTAAAGCCCTCAAAGGGTTATTGGAGGGCCTGAGGGCTATATCTTTTCTAACTGTTCTCGAAATATTTACTCACAAATACTTTTGCAGACCATCCAGTTGAGTTTACTGCCATCCCAGTTCAACAAACCCCTCCCTCCTCTTCATAATCTCCTTTTCTCCCCCAGGAGCTGAACAAGAAGCAGACCCTGAAGGACCTGGAGTGCGCCATGCTCCTGCGTCACCACGAGTCCACCCAGGAGCTCGAGTTCCGCCAGCTGGGCCTGGTGCAGCACACGCGGGCTGAGCTGATCCGCACGCAGCACCAGACGGAGCTCACCAACCAGATGGAGTACAACAAGCGGCGCGAGCAGGAGCTGCGTCAGAAACACGCCATGGAGGTCCGCCAGCAGCCCAAGAGCCTCAAAGTGAGTGAGAGCAACCAGAGCCAGGGGTCTCCTGAGGAGGGGGAGAGCCCGACGACTGGGGGGCATGGCTTGGGCAGCGAAGAGGGGGAGTTAGAACTGGAAGTGGAGGGCGAGTTAAAAGAAGAGGGTGAGGTGTTAGCTGAGGAGACATTTGATGGTCAGGAGGAGTTCAAGTCTGAGGTTAGAAGTGAAGTGGAGGAGGAGGGAAGGGAATCTGTGGTGAAACAGAACGATGAGGAAGATCAAACTCCAAGCAGAGAGGATGAGGAGTGGAAAATATGTGAGGGAAAGGCAGAGGAGAGGGAAGTAGAAGGGGTGCAGCAGTGGGAATACGAGGATAACCAGAGTAAAATTGCACATTTAGACACAGATGAAGAAGAAGAGTCAAGGGGTGTTGCCGACGGCTGTCCATCAGAGCTCATCTCACCCCTAACTCCAGAGAGGAGACGACTTCGTGAGCGAGACATTGATGAACTGTCAGAGTTTTACTTCCCTGACGCTCCAGAGCTAGAGCCCGTCCCCGTCTCCCCCCCTTCTCCTCCCCCTTCCTCAACCCAAGCGTCACTCCCATCCTTCTTCTCCCACGCCATCTGCCTCCTTCTCTCCCTCTCGGCCGCCGCCCAACCCTCCAACCTCACCCTGCTGCTTCTCTCCATCTTCCTCCTCTCACTCCGCCGCTCTCCTCCTCTGCCCTCAGTGGCCTCACTGCTCCTCTCGGCCGAGCTCGCCTTCTTTGCGCTGTTCTTCTCGTACCTGTTCCTACGCTCCTGCTGCTCCCTGTCCCTTTCCACATACCTGTCCCTCAGCCTCTGGGCGAGCGGCCTCTTCAGTTTAGGCCTCTCCTTCAGTTTGGGGATTTATTACATCCCTATGATTCTGATTTCTGCCTCCTTCCTCAGCTCTCCCTCACTCTTCCTCTCTCTTTACCTTGTGGTGGTACTCGTCATCAGGCCGGCCCGCGACTTTCTCCAGAACGCACCTCGCAAAGTTAACCGCCTCTGCATGCGAGTGCTTTTCCGATTGCCGCGCCCCCTGTTTGCCATGTGCCAGTCAGTCCTGGGCGGTATGGCAGAGAGGAATCTCTATGAGATGTTTCCAAAAGCTGGGCGCAACTGGGGTGTGCGTCAGTCCAGAATCCCTGTCTCTTTGAGGAGTCTGCCATTAGAGTATCAGGCTTGTTGCAGTCATGCCACACCGTTCGCCAGAGGTCTCCTCTGGATGAAACGATTCTGCAGACGGCCCCTAGGGGTCATGGCAGATCTCGCTAACTCCATAGTGTTAAAACTAGCCACGCTGCTTGCTAAAAAGCTGCCCCCAAATGTGCGTATCAAACTGCAGACCGTGGGTCTCTTAAAGAAGGAAACTCCAAGCAGACTGCCCCGACTGCTGCCCAGAGAGGTGAGAGAGAGGAGGCAGAGGGAGAGGAGAAGGAGAGAGAGGGAGAGGCAGAGGAGGGAGGAGAGAGAGAGGATGTATCGAGACGAGGTTAGGTGGGAGTGTGGGTTAAGAAGGACCTCATCTGGGAGGTTTGTCAGGGGGAAAATTCGGCCGTGGAGATAAAAAAAAAAAAAAAAAAAAAACAAGCTGAAGGGAAAGAGAAACGTGTGTGCTTTATCATGACACGTCATCCATCCTTTGCATCGTTTTGGTTTCAGCCTGCTTGAATAAGCCCCCTACTGGTTTCCAGTCACATTTGAGAAAAATGAGACATATTTGACCCCGCACATTACCTGCAGGCTGAAAATTGTTTTTTGGCTGTTGATCCAAATGTGCACACGAGCCACACTGCTGACTCAGCGAGCTCTTCAGATGTAAACAAACACACCATACCCAGTGAAGTTTTCTCATTATTTTGCTTTTTGTAAAAGTTTCTTAAAGTTTTTTTTTATTTTATTTGATTTTATTTTATTATTTTGCTCTTAATTTGTAAGACAAATATTTGAATGGTTATTTTTTGGACCACTTTTGTGCAATCTTTTGTTTTGGTTTTTCTTAGCATTGGTCTTATTTCACAGGGTGCACTGGTACCTCAGTGCTCAGAACAAACCAGATCTGCAGTGTTGCTTGGCTTCTTAGCTGTAATTTCAACCCCCAAAGCTGAATACTGTGAAGAAGAAACATATAATTTCACTAAAATCACCCTGAACACTAGCTCTCCGAGTTTTAATCAAAGTGCAATAAACAGGAAAGCAGAAATATCACATTTAACATCATCAAAGTCTGACTTTAAAGGAGTTTAAATCAGAGCTTAGAGACACTTAGCTGGAACTTTTAGCATATCTAGTGCTTTATTTTATCTAGTGATATCATTATAATAATATAAAATATAATTCACAGCAGATTATATCTATCTTTTATATTATACTTGGTTATAATGATGATATTGCACTTTATGCAATAGTCTAGTTATTATTTACTATGTAAACATTTAGACATTAGTTCCTTTAATCATATAAATAAACCCGTTTAGTGCCTAGCTTCAAGTGTTTGCACAAATACGTTTGGCCTGTTGTGAAGCGACATATCCTACATTTGATCTGAAGCATAATTAAGCTTTAGTAAAAGTTTAATATAATAGACCCTATTTAATACTTGATGTAGCTTTATTTATATGAAGCCATAAAGACAATCTTTTGAGACATGCAATCATAAAATTAGTCCAAAGGTTGATGCAACTACTGAATGTGAAAGTGGAAGAGGGAGGAAATGCTAATAATAGCAGACATCGGTTTAGCTTTGCACTGTCCCAAAGACTTTGAAAAACACCAGGATTGGCAGAGGAGAGTTCTGCCATGTGGACCTGCAACCAATAATTTATGATCAGGCAGTAAAAACTAGAAAGAAAGTAGCAGAGAAATGCCTTTTACACCAAAAAATTCAAACAAACCCCAAAGAAATTCAGGTTACCCTACTTGCGCTTTTGCTTGTATGAAGACTAAATTACTGAAAAGCCCTGATGTTTTCTTTATTTAAATGAAGTCTAATGAACAATGACTGGCAGCATAACAAGCAGAAATCTGAGAGTATAAGGAGTTAAAAATCTGCCTATTTTCTAAGGAAACCTGCTGCAGAAGTAGTGATTATAAATGATCGTTTTGAAGGGAGATTTTCCCGGTATTTAACAGATGAACGTTTAAAAGCCATCTTAATGAAGAGGAACTCCATGTTAACTGGACTTTATTCCAGATGACCTGCATTTGGAAAGTGCAGCTTTAAAAAGTAATTTTACACCAAAAATTGTTCTGTTTGAATGTAACTTATCGGCCATTGATTTCATTCAGTGAATTCCTGTTCCTCTGTGTATGTTTACATGTTTGTATCCTGTTTTGTTGTGACACCGTCTGAGTTATATCACCTTGAGTTTTTTATATATTTAATTTATGCAGTATTTATAAGACTGCATTGTGTTTGGCAGCCATTTTGTTCTCCTTTTATCCTCATTTTAGCTGCATGAGTGTTTGTGTACTGTATGGCTGTGCGATCGCAAGCATAGAAAAGTATTTTGTCATACTTTCAGAGTTTTCTTTACACAGAAAAATAAATTCTTTTGTGTGGAAATCATTGTCTTGTTTGTTTTTATGATTTCTGTCTCCATTATTTCATTATTTATGTTTCCCCTGATTCATCAAACAGAAGGAGTATTTATATTTATACATTTATTTTGCTCATGATCATTCCTCCTGTATCATCATACCCACATTTATATCTGTTGTCTTTTTGTGCCCTTCCCTTTGTCTGAAAACCACCAGAAATAATGGCAGCAAACGAAGTAGCTATTAAAACCAACAGATGAGGTAGTGGTTCCCAACCTGGGGTCTGGGCACCCCAAGGGGGGCGCCAAAGATCTCAGGGGAGGCTGCAGGACCCTGTTGGTTCTGATGTCAAAATTAGATGAACTTATATTTTTTTTAAATAATGATTAGAAACATAATGTACAACGGCATATAAGGGCCAATCTAAAAGATAAAAAATAATAGAGTATTTTTTAATCAAAAAGGTCACCATTTTTTGGGGGGTTTGAGGTTAGAAAGTCTTTTATTTGCAAGAAAAACTCAGAATTTAGTGTAGAAAGTTGTAAATTTACAAGTTTACAAATTCTTAATTTTGACACAAGAAACTACAAAATTTCAGGTTTTTAAGATTTTAAATTTGCAACAGTTGAAAGTCAAAAATTTATTTATCTCAAATCCTAAATTTTGGTTCATGTGCATTTATGACTTTTAAGTTTAAATCTTTTTTTCCCTTTGAATCAACAACTTATTAAACTTGAGATTTTCAGTTTTTTTCTTTCCACCTCATAACTAGTCTGTCATATTAAATTACACATCACATAACCTTATTTTAGATAAATGGCATAACATGTAAGACCTTAAGTTAATGGCTGAATGTGAAAAAGTAAATAGTGTTTTTTTCATTTTAAATGCCTACACAGATCAGTTTGATTCCCTCTAGAAATAACCTCAGACATCTGCATTTCCCTTCATTTGCATTGCATAGGTATTTTTCTTGGTGTCCATATCTGTAATTTTTAGTTTAAAAATGAGTAAGAAAGTTTTTTTCTTGATCTTGAGGACGCCCATCTTTTCATAGAAGGGATAAAAGGAACAACATTTAAGGCATTAACCTCCGGAAACCTGAGCTTTCGTATGAAATGCAAAAATGTTTATCTACCTATATTAGGGATAAATGGGGCCTGATAAATGTGACACAAAACAATATTGTTATTTCTTTACTTTTAGAAAGTCATTTTCATTGAGAATATGTTTTTAAAATCTAAAATATGAAAAATACCATAAAACCCCATTAAAAAAAATCCAAATATGTAAGTTTCCTGCCAGCCTTTAAAAAAAATCTTCACCAGAAATTCCATGAAAATTCCTCAAAATTTCCAAACAATTTCTTAAGAGTTTACAAGTAAATATTCTCAAAATACCATTGAAATTTTGCAAAACAAATTTACAAATGTTTACAAATAAATTCCACAGTTTCCAATGAAAATACCCAAAATTTTAGATGAAGTCCCTGTAATACTTAAAATCAAACCCTACAAAATGCTCCTCCTCACCCCCTCTACACACACAGAATCTTTTTTTAATTCTTGAAAATTTTGAAGTAACATTCAAAGCAAATAACTTAAACTTCTACGGAAATTCTGGACACATATCTAAAAAATTTTGAATAGCAGAATTAAATTATCTTTTAAGAAAGCCAAAATGTCATAAGTCAGCAGCAACCAGGCTGAAAACTGCTGTGCACTCATTTGTTAAGACCTAAAGAAAAAGATTTCATTTCAATCTCTGAAAGACAAGGCATTTTTAATCAGATAATTCTGACTCAAAATAGCTTTGAACTGAATGTATTACCAGATTGAGCTCCTATGTTTGTTCCCCAAATATCTGCAAAAGAAACTGAGCATATACAATCGCTGCTCGCTTTATAGGGTACACCTGTTCAACTGAGCATTCACGCAAGTGTCAAATCAGCCAGGCACATGGGAGCAACTAATGCATTTAGTAGACTTGGTCATGATGATGCACTGAAGTTCAAACTGAGCTTCAGAATGGCAAAAAAGGTGATCCTGATTTGAATGTTGGAGCAGAAACTAAGACTCATCAAACCAGGCAACATTTCATAAACCGTTGGGAATTGTAGCCTCAGTTTCCTGTTCTTAGCTTACAGGAGGGGCACCTGGTGTCATCTTCTGCTGCTGTAGTCCATCTGCTTCCAGGTTTGACATGTGTGTTCAGAAATGCTCTCTGTACACTTCAGCTGTAACAAGGGATTGCCCTCCTCTGACCTCAGACATCACTAAGGCATTCTGGCCCAGAGAAATGCCACTCAAGGGATGTTTTCTTCGTTTTGGACTGGAGATGTATGTGCATGAATATCCCAGTAGATCAATAGTTTGTGAAATACTCAGACCAGCTGTCTAGCACCAACAACTAGGGTATGTTCAAAAGTACTTAGATCCCCGTTCTTCTTTGTCCCAATGCTTAGTTTGTACCTCAGTAGATCATCTTGGCCATGTCTACCATGCCTGAATGCTCTGGCTGTCATGTGATTTGATATTTGTATTATGGAGCAATTGAATAGGTGTACCCAATAAAGTGGCTAGTTAGTGTCTTCATCTATTACTTAAACATTAAAGTGAAACTAAAGCTTCAGACCATTTTTAGCTGAAAGTACTGTACTATATATTCAAGACAGTCTGGCTGCAGATGGTACATCTCTGACGGCCTCTCACAGAGCGTTAAAGTGAGACACCATCTCTGTCAGAATGGAAGTGCCTTAATTTGACAGTATAATGTATTTCCAGCTCTACATTTTTTTAAATTTAACTTTATTCATAACAAGAACTGGCGGTCATAACTTCATGAACCTACCACTTTGGCAACATAACAAACTAAGCAACATTTCTTAGATAAAATAGAAAAAAAAGGCCAGATGTCCAATCCTGGGTTAAATTATGTAGACCCATTTTAGCAGTTACATCAATGGTGATTGCTTTAGCTTCGCTAGCACAAGCTAAAGATAACATACCTATGCTAGCTACGTGATTACCATCAACACATAGGCCAGGGTAGCTAAGTTAGCTTAAGCAACATGAACTTAAGCAAATGTAGCTAAAGCTAACGTATATAACATAGTATGCATAGCTCCCTTAGCTTCATAAGCTGCGTAAGCTTCATAGATAACATAGCTACTTTGTGAGCCGAGATTTAGCTGCATTAGCTATGTAGCTAACATTGCTACATAGCTGCTTTGTGACTCTTGCTTTAACTTTATTATCTATACAGCTATGTTATCTACGCAGCTCATGGAGCTTTGTTAGCTACATTTGCTACGATGTGTTCGAATGTTTTCATGGACTATGAGCTTTTTTCCTGTAAGCAGACTGTTGACTCGGCTTCATTAAACATTCTGTAATCAGGTTTTATATCCTAACCAATACTCTAACCCTAAACAGAAGTTTGATTAGATTTTATTCAGAAATTTCAGCATGTTTTGTCATTCTGACAGTGATGGTATCTCACAGGAATGGTCTGGTAGGGGGGCTGTCAGATATGTATGTTCTGCAGCCAGACCCCTCTGTATATTGGCATTTACTGGTGTTGTTGAATAATTTAGGTCAGACTCTCAACATCTGAGCACAAAGTTAAAATCGTACAACTTGTGTAAGAAAAGTGCATTTGGACTGCCCTCTACAGGTTGAAAGAAGGCTACTGCAGCTGAATTTTTCTGTTGGCTGAGCTGGCACCATTTGACATCACCAGCCACTTCAGAACCCAGTTACTCATTAATATTTATTTTAAACATGGTGCTTTTAGTTGGCTGTTTCATTTAAATGCATGATATTGTCATGAATTATTCTTAAGGTGTTCTAAAGGCATTTTCTAAATTCCAGGCTAGTTGTACCACAGTATTTATTTATATAAGATCTAAGAGCTCATTAGCCAAGCTGCCTGCATCTCTCTTGTCTCTCCTCCAGTCCAAAGAGCTGCAGATCAAGCGTCAGTTCCAGGACACGTGTAAGATCCAGACCCGTCAGTACAAGGCTCTGAGGAACCACTTGCTGGAGAACACACCCAAATCGGACCACAAGGCCGTGCTGAAGCGTCTGAAGGATGAGCAGACCCGTAAGCTGGCCATCCTGGCTGAGCAGTATGACCACTCCATCAATGACATGCTGTCCACACAGGCTGTGAGTAAGGCAAGAGACGTCGTTCACTTCACACTCGCACCACACCACCACTGCTGTGCACGGCCCGGGGGCTGTCCTGCCTGCCCGTCCGTCTGCCTTCCTGTCTCCTCGCCAACGAGCCTCCTCCTGCTCCCCCAGTGTTTATCTCCACCTAAACCCACCTTTACCTGTTTTATACTGAATGATGTCCACCGTCCTGTTTCCCCGACAAAGTTCTGTGCAAGTCCTCTCCAACACATTAAGACACTTTATATGTCAAGCACATCAACGCTTTAGCTCTCAGAGATCAGAATTAATCAATGAGTAGTAAAAGTAGTAAATATCTACAACTCAAATACAGAACAAGCATAACACAGTGTGTCAGATAAAGTGCTAAACTCCCAAAAGTTTTTTGATGAATCATACTAAGGCAGGGGGATACTTTTAAGTGAAAATAAAACCTACATATAAAATCATCAAAGGAATAAGTGGTATAATTTGTCAAAGGGGTTGTCAAAATCAGCACAGACTTCAATTTCAGGAAAAATGTTGTTTTTAGTCCTTCAAATGTTGCATAATAAAAGCTACATGACCCTCAGGTGGATTTCCCCTTTAAAACTAACCCGGATTATCGTCCAATCTTTCATATCATGTTACATGACCTACAATACAGTATTGACAGATTTAACACGACCTCCACATGACAATGAGAGTGACCTGAGTTACTCTGATGGATTGTTTTTAAATTATGGTGGAGGGTGGAGCTGGAAAACAAGGATTAATGTTTTTTCTTGTACCTGAAGGGATGGTGATCTGATTGTTTTTCAGAACAATACACAAGGACCTTTATTTTTTCACATACTCTGACACACATTCACAGGAATGTTTTTCTTGGGAGATTTGATTTTTTACCTCCTACGTCCCAGGACATTGGGTTCCCTGCACCATTACTCTTAATTTTGCTGAACTTAGACCTGTTAGCCTTGTTTGTGGGCACTTTATCGGCCATCTTGTGATCACAAAAGCACATTACAATTATCAGCGTCCATTCAAAATGACCACAATTCTAACCAAAATGCTCTAAACCCACTCCCAACAAAAAACGATTTTTTTAGTATTTATGCTTGTAGTTTGATATGCTTGCAAATTTGAGAAGATTTATCAGCAGTAACAAGTTACAACACCACTAAACAGGACGTACTTGTATGAGGACAATGAGACTATTCACTAGTGTAAAAATGATAAAATATAGCTAAGGCAGATTTTGAAAAAGAAAATGGTTTACTAGTAAAAGTCAGTGTAAATGCTTATTGCATGTGGTACAAATTAGTCTACATTGATTTCATTTGTATGGGATACATTTCCAGGGCTAACAATGGTGGATTAACAGTGTCAAATAATCCAACAATGAAGAGAATTTTACTCAGAATGGAGTCAAAATCACACTTGGGAGATCAAATCAACTCAGAAATGTTTAATGAGATATCAACCACCCAGTTTTTGCTGTTTCAGGATGTGATGTGGAATCAGTCTCTCGTTACGTTTGACTGTGTAGTCAACAGAGGTGGAAAAGTACATGAATATTGTACTCAAGTAAGTACAGTTAATATTTGGATCTACTTAGCTAAATATAAGCTATTTCATTAAGACCTACTTTCTTAATCTGAACATTTTGAAACATTTTCCTCTGTTGAGATGACATGAACACAAAATACTGAGTCATCACAACATTTACACTTCTAGCAGCGGTGGAAAGATTCAAATTACATTTATTCAAATTACTGCAATTGAACAGTTGTTTAGTGCACTTCTATTTTTTTAGTACATTTTTAAATTGGTACTTTTACTTCTACTTGAGTAGGTTTTAACCAGAGTAACTACACTTTTACTTTTCCACCTGTTGACTACAAAGTAGCACATAGTGAGAAAAAGATTCCACATCACATCCCAAGTGAACTGAGTGAAGTTATCCACTGAGTTAGTTTGTTTATTTTTTTCCAGTGGAGACTCACCTTAACTCAGATTTTCAAGAGTTACTGCAGCTCTGTCATACAGTAAAATATTTAACACTTCAAGTGTTTCAGGAGGTTAACTATATGTAGTGTGGACCAAAACAGGCTATTTTACAGTGGTAGATTTAAGTTAAATTAACACTGTCAGCTTTGCTGTGTATTTTACTTTAAGTAAAGATGATGTTTCACAGTACAACTCCCCCATAGGGTCTCAGTACTTAAACTGTAAAGTAATTGATTTTTACATTAACTTGAGTAGATTTATAGATCTGTACTTTTACTTTGACTTAAGTAAATTTTAACCAGAGTCACTGACCTTTTACTTGAGTACAATAGTTATGTACTTTTTCCACCTCTGACCTCTAGTATAATGACAATTAACCAAAAGTTACCATGACTGTTTTTACAGTGCAAATAACAATCCAGCTTTAAAGATTTAAATACGTTTTTATAATAGATAACTATTATTTAAGTAGGTGAATAACATCATTTAATGAGTGAGTGAAGTTATTCCAGCGCTACTTTGGATGATCCTGCTTTTAAAAGTCAGCCTCTTATACATGACTCTTGACTCTTTCCTCGCCCTTTGACAATAGGACTCTTACACTCACTAATCTCAGGCTTTTAAATGATTGAAACATACTACAGAGCGGATGGGACGTAATAAACCATCTTTCCCCATCAGTGACATAACCTACTGTGCTACTTTTAATTACCTCTCATGGCAGCGAGCCATGTAAGCTCAGTAAGCCAAATCCCTGCTGCCCTTGTTTGTCCGCACATCACCTCCTGCTGTGCTTAAAGTCTCTTTTGGGAAGGTTTCCAACTTGCTGATTAAACTCCATGCCCTGGTCAGAGAAAAAAAAATATTTACATGAAGATGCTTTTGTTGAAAACAGGTTGAATCTGTTTCCTGGAGCAAGTTAAATGATTTTAAACATTTACCTTAAAACATTTAATAAAAGTCCCTCTAAATTTAAGGTGCTGTCTCTTTTTTGCTGCACGTTTTAACAAACAAAGGCAAGGCTCACTTAGAGATGTCTCTTCATTTAGTGTTGTATTAGTTTGTAGCACAAAAATAAGGAGGAAAATCAGAAATACTACAGAGCAGGCTGGCGCAGATGGGCTGTCTTAGTAAGCGCTGTTTCATTGTTCATACATATACAATACTTTCTGATGTAAATCAACATTTCTGTGGGCCTTTCTATCTTTGCTGTGAACATTTTTTGTCTGAAAACTTTTAAAGGCCTGCCATTTTTACACCAAAAAATCAAAGCAAGGTCATTTTAAAAACAGAATTAAATAAAAAATGTGGCTAACAATTAAAATTTGAAGAACTTTTTAGACTTTTTAAAGTTATAAATTAAGTTTAGCTCTCCTGTAGAGTTTCTGTCATGTTTACTTTATTCTAACATTAACATTGTTTTTTTGTTTCACTTAAATAAAGCAGATGATAATGATCAAATTCCACTAACCTTTAAAAAGATCAAAACTGTTTTATAAAACCTCAGTATCTCACGCTCCTGATCCTCTCCTTTTCTCTCTTGTCTATCTCATTTTTTCTATGTTTTTCTGAATCTTTCTCTCCCCTCAACACTAAAGCAAAATTTCTCGCCTTACCATCGTGCCAAACCCGTTTCTCATCACCCTACCTCTCTTTTCTGCCCCATAGCTGCGATTGGATGAGACCCAGGAGGCGGAGTACAAGGTGCTGCGGATGCAGCTGCAGCAGGAGCTGGAGCTGCTCAACGCCTACCAGAGCAAGATCAAGATCCACACGGACACCCAGCATGAGAGGGAGGTCAAGGACCTGGAGCAGAGGGTGTCCATCCGCCGCGCACTGCTGGAGCAGAGGGTTAGAGGCCTTTAGCTATCACTCCTATCAATGCAAAGCTCTTTAAAAAGGGGAAAACATCAGGTGAGTTTGAGGAAGCCAGTTAGGGGAGACGGAGAGGATGGTGAAGCTGGAGAATATTGAATAAGGATGTACAGCACCTGTTAGCTTTAGCATCGTTAGCATAGATATAACTTTTTCCTATCTTACATTTAAGTAGACTGAAAAGTTTTCTATTAGTGGTCCTTCTCAGCACAAAGTCTAGAGCTTTCTTTGTGATGAATAATAGGGCCTCTCAAAAAATAAAAGGGACCCGTTCATTTTATAAAAAAACAAATCAGATTTAAGATGGTTTGCAGAATTTCTGCACCAAAATATCTACATTACTTTAAAAATTGACCATTCCTATGTTACATACAGTGCTTAACAAATTTATTAGACCACCACCCTCTTTAACCCAAATGATATTTTTAATGCTAAAATATAATTATTATTGTTATCCATGAATTTTCAAATATACTGATTTACAAAAAAACTGAAAAAATAGTAAAGCACATTATTATTTCTCGATTAATCTGTCAAATTATAGTTATTTACTTGCATTCCTGAACAGAAAAATTAGTTTTAGTGGTTGAATGCTATGCTTGATTAATTTCTGACTTCTCAGAGAAGCCCAGTGAGCCGGCTCAAATTTGGGTATAAAAGGGTGAATTCAGTTTGAAATTCCTCATTCCTGTTCAAAATGGTAAAACGTGTAGAGCTCACTGAAAATGAAAGAGTTCATGATGCAGCCTTACTTTGAGTGGTGGTCTGATAAATTTGTTAAGCACTGTATTTTAATTGAGATATATTTTACTTACAGTATCTCAGATATCTCCTAAAAATTTCAGACAGAGAAATACTCAATTTTATACTTGTAATGGGACGTGTCTTGTCATGGAGACCGTCATAGGTTATGAGTTCAGTTGCCCAATCTCACCTCTGTAACATGGATCCCCCCACATAAAGCATTTCTCAGGGCTGCCCATCTCTACGATCTCCTTCTCAGTACTGCTTCATTTGTTTAGAGAAGTGGACATCACAAGCAGGAATTTAACTAGATTTCACTAATATTCCGAGTTTTGGCACACTGCACTGTTAAGAGTTTCAAGTCAAGCCCATTTTAAAAACTCAGTTGACTAAAATGCTGCAGACTTATGACAATTATGGATATATGAAATATGAGTAAGAAGGCAATAAAACAGTAAAAAAATGTGAAAATGCAAGAAGAAACTTAGTAAATAAGGCCATAGAATGCAAAGAACTTCTATTAAAAGCCAGTTAAAACAGGTGAGTCTTAAGCAAAGAGTTAAAGTTTTCAGTAGATTTAGCAGTACTTTAATTTTTTAGGTAAACTGTTCTATATAAATTCTATTTTTTTCCTCAATAATGTTTACTTTTTTCCAGATCCTCTTTATTTTTTTTTAATTTTTAATGTGGCCCTAATTCCCCATCCTACTTGTGCCACATCAATTAATCTTCTTCAATGAATTCAGGTCCAAGTTAACAGAAAAGTTGAGATCAAAACTTGATTTTTTGATGTAAAGAGAAGCACATTCCTTGGTCAGGTTGGGTGTTTAGGAAGGGTGGTTACATGCAAATCACATAAAGAGTAGGTGCTGGGATGTTCAAAGACAGCTGCAGAAAAAGAAAAATCCGCCCACTCACTCCTCCGTCAAGGAGGTTATGTGATCAGCAGGGTTTGTTAGTTGCTTTGTTAGTTAGTTAGTTTGTTAGCAACATAACTTGAAAAGTTATGGACAGATTTTGATGAATTTTTCAGGAAATGTCAGAAATGGCATAAGGAAACACTGATTAGATTTTGGGAGTGATCCGGATCCCCATCTGGATCCAGGAATTTTTGAAAGGATTCTGTACTATTGGGAGATAATGGCGGAGGTCTGCACTCTCCGAGTGCTTTTCTAGTTATTATTATTATTTTTTAGCGGGTCAGACTTTGGATTTTTAGGTGATGATTTTTAAAACATTTGGGGCCACATTCATGTGTATAGATTTTTGACACCAGTAGACGCCATGACTGCAGGTGTGGTCAAACATTGAGAAACAACCCAGGGTGAAAAAAAACCCAATACAAACGTACATACATAAAACAATCAAATATAAAATACTGTAAAATACAGCTCAAGATAAACCGTTTATTTTTTTAAAGACAAATTAACAGCTTATACCTCAGCCCTTAAACTCATTTTAATTTTGTTTAATGTTTCTGAGATCATAGCACAAATTGTTTTTGACATTTCTGTCTTCATTTTGAGTTTTTCCTATAAACAGGAAAGAAAATCAGTTGAAATTGGAAATTGGGTTTGGTCTGATAAAAACCAGTCCAAACTCTACAGACAAAAAAGATGTAAACAGAGAGAAGCCACATAGATGTATGAGTGAAATTTAGGTATTGTGTTATATCTTTTACATTTGTTTGTTTTTTAAAGTTTTTTTTTTACCTTGGTGTTTTGAATATTTGACCACTTCTGTAATCATAACTTCATGTATATACAGGTGTGGCTGTCATCACCTGAACAAGACCTCTGGTTGAAGCCATGTGATTTATGAGTCTTTTTTGTCACTGAGTGAGTGCGAGGGAACAAAATATGAAACCTCTGGATGTCCCAGAGCTTCTTTGCTGAACAAAAATCCCAGCTACAGAAAATGTTTGAGTGCTTTTCATAAAATAAGACAGTGTGTTCATGGCTGTTGTCCTGTTGTTTTCCTAGATCGAGGAAGAGATGTTGTCCCTTCAGAATGAGCGCTCTGAACGTATCCGCACCCTCCTGGAGCGACAGGCCAGCGAGATCGAATCCTTCGACTCTGAGAGTATGCGTCTGGGCTTCAGTAACATGGCTCTGTCAGGCATCCCCAGCGAGGCCTACCCCATGCAGGGTTACTCCAATGCCCCGCCCCCTGGCTCCCGGTCTGCCGGCCACTGGAGCCACGGCCTCCACCCCCAGAACGCCCCTCAGCAGCAGCACTCTCGCCGCAGCCACAACAGCAGCAGCAGCAGTGGCATCAGCAGCGGCGCCAGCGACCGCCGCAGCGAGTCCTCCTCCTCCTCTCACGGCCTGGGACTGGCCCTGGGACTGGGGCGAGACAGCAGGGAGGTGCACCACTCCTCCCGCTCCTCTGCCTCCTCTTCCTCCTCCTCTTCCTCCTCTTCCTCCCACCACCAGCGCCACCATCTGCCCCAGCACTACCACCACCAGAGCACGCCCCAGCTATACCGTGAGCGCGAGCGGGATAGGGACCGCGACAGGGAGCGGGAGAAGGAGAGGGAGCGGGAGTGGGCTGGAGTGCGGGGCTCCGGCGGCGACCTGGCCCACCCACACCCCCTGCCCTTCTCCCATCACCTCCCCTCACGCTCCTCCTCCCAGTCCCTGGCCATGCTACCTCCCCCACCGCCTGCTCCTCCCTCCATCTCTGGCCCATCCTCCTCGTCCTCATCCTCCTCCTCCTCGCAGGGGGCGATCTACGGCGGTGGAGGTCTGGGCGTACGTGGCGCCCCCAGCCTGATGGCCCTGAGAAACAGCCCCCAGCCTTTAAGGAGGACGGCGTCCGGCGGGGGGCCTGGAGGAGCAGGGGGCAGTGACGGCGTCTTGAGCAGAAGCACCTCAGTCACTTCACACATCTCCAACGGCTCCCATCTCTCCTACTCGTAGACGGGCGTAGGAGGAGGAGGAGAGAGGGAGGTGATTTAGGAAGGTAGCTATCTCAGGCTGCATCTCAACACTCTCAGCTTGTCTCCTCGCCCATTTATTGGGCTGATCTGGACTTTAAGATTAGCGAGAGTTCAGAGGATGATGGGACAAAGAGTGGTTAAAGCGACAGTGTTGAGATGCATCCTGCCTCTTTAGACTCAGGGTGGCTTGAGAGGTTTTGTCCCATTCTCACAGGTGTAAACATAGGAGGGAGGAATGTAACCACCTGTGAAACCACTGGATTTAGGTGATGCTAGATTACAAAAAGAGATGCTTTGTGTTCAGTGTTTTTATCTTTGTATAGGAAGCGTGAAAGGAGCGACCTTTTTTACCTCCCAGAGCTGCAGGAAGAGAGATGGCAGCCGTGTCTTCTTCTATGATGTTCTACGCAGGAATGGAGAAAGATGAAGGACAGAAGGGAGGAGAAAAGAGGAAGAAAACATGTTTTTTTGCATTGTGTATGTTCTTGTATGTAGTCGGTAGTGATGAGAATATATCTAGCAAGCACTCTTAAGTTCTGCTCCAGAGAGAGGAAAGGGGAGAATCTAAAAACATGGCTGGCTTCAGTCCCCAGCTCCTGCTGACACTTTTTATTGATTTACAACAGCTGTTGATTTTTTTTTCTACTAAGTGTACTAAAAAAAACACAAAAACAAATAGCTTGGAACGTCACCAATGCCTTTAAGGGGTTCTTAAAGGGATGACCTGCCATCAAAGTTTTTATTTGATGACTTCGAGATGATTTAAAAAATACACCGAATGTTTTTAAAGGCGAAAGACTCTGTTCAAACAATGCAGCCGGGATGAGGAGAAATGTTTGTGGACATGTACAAATACAAAAAAAGAAAAAAGCTTTCCAGCATTCATGACATATTGAGTATCTAAACAAACATAGGTGTCTATGGGAGTCACTCCAATGCATGAGATAGATGTATAAAAAAAAAACATTTGTAAACATGACCAAACACATTTGAAATGTACCGTACCTGTCCAAGTTTCACTGGCATTTAAGATCACTCTTCCCACACTTTTTGATCTCTACTGTACATATTTATGGGAATATGAAAACAAAAAACACATCATTGGTTTTATAGAGTAACAAAGATAATGATAGTAATTTTGATATATTCAAATGAGTATCGGATTCAAGATTTAGAGGCGGGAAACTCCAACTGCATTTTCTATAGGTGTCAATATTACCATAACTAATCCTGATGTTATTGTTGTTGTGATCATGTTCACAAAGGGCCCACTTCTGACTGTAAAAAACTATGATAAAAACTGTTGCATTGTCAGGTATGGTGTGTGTTCAAGGCATTAATGATTATTAATAAGGGGTTGTTATTAATAATTGTTAATTATTTATGTATGTATGTGTCGAGCGGTAAAGTCTGGTTATATTGCCACTTTTTTTAAGACAAAAAAAAATTTAAAGGACACCCCACATGAACTCTGACCTCCTCTGGACTCTTAAAGAGAAAAATAATGATTTTACAATTGGGCACTGGAATGTAAATGCTGGTTTTCCTTTTTTTATTTATTCTTACTTTAGGGGTTTTAAAGCAGTACCTCTCACAGGAATCATGGGAGAAAAGAGAGATGTGCACAGTCGTTGATAATCTGTGGGAAGAAGGTGAAGAAGAGGAAGGACGGGCGTCGACTGAGCTGCTGTGAACACACAGCAGCAGTGACCGCAGCAGCCCGTCCTCAGCTAATGGCACCAATCAGTATTTCCTTGTGCACATGAAGCTCCTGAAGGCTCCCTCTTTTTGAGTCACTTACTTGACGGGATCAAAAACAACTTTTTTTTTTTTTAAGAAAACACAAAAAAAAAGATAATCACCCTGCTGTTTGTATGACTCAGAAACACCAGCTCAAGACAATTCCCTGTATAACCTACTACTTTATGCTTGGTTGAAATCTCAGTGCATGCATGAAACTCCTTATATAAACTAAGACTGGCGGGTTCGGGGACGGCCTTCGTGTTGGGGAAGTCAGTGTGGTAGTGTGTTTAGACGGGCTGTTGTCTGTGTCCGAGCAGGCGGGCTCACCTCCTGCCCGGTTTAAACTTGAAGACGAAGACGCAACGCAGACTCCACTGTGTTTTGCAGAGTTTTCGGGGGGAGAGGGAGGGTGGGCGTGGAAGAGGGCGAGGTTGGGTGGGGGAGGCTGGGAGGGTGAAATCCTTATTAAATATTCAAATCAAGCAATTTAAAGCTTGAGGAGGAAAAGGGCAAAGGGTCTGAACACATGTATTGGAAAAGAAGTGGGGTGCTTTAAAAAGTAATTTAAAAAAGATAATAAATTGATATTAACACATTAACTGGTCTTGATTTGATGGATTTGCCTTACATCAAGGGGTGTCCAAACTTTTTCCATTGAGGGCCACATGCTAAATTATAAGGATGGCGGTACTGCTTTCATATACCTCACCTTTAGAATATTAAAGTTGGCTAAACCAATCCAGTGTAGGTCAAGATATAGTTAGTGATTGGATATGCTTAAATGACTAGTCAATGACTGACAAGGCAAATAGCCAATCATCTTAAGGACCGACCAGATTTAAGGGGATCTCTGGTAAGCCCTGGCACATCGATAAATTCTCCTGGTCACGATGTTTGTTTACAAAACTGGCATGGCAGCACTGACTAGTGCTGAAACCAAGCAGTTCACTACAGTCAAGCACAAGCTTCTAGTTCTAATGTGGTCCATATTTAATTTTACTGGTAGAAATTGCTGCAGGACAATTAAAATGGGTCACATTTGGTCTCCAGGCCATAGTTTGGACACCCCTGCCCTACATTTTCTTGGAGGTCCTTTCACAAAATGTGCCATCCATTGCTAAAAGTGTGAAAGAGGTGCATCGTTGTCATGTGGCCTCCCTGTAATAACTTTGGGACCCCCCTTAAAGGGCATGGGCTCCACTTTGGGAACCTTTGGATTAAGCCATGGCCATCACTGAAATGATCATCTCTAAATCCATGAAGGCTTTTTTTTCTCACAAAAGGTCTTAAAAGAAACTTCTAGTTTATAAATGAGGGTATAGGCTTGTATTTTTATGAATCTGAACATCCTCTGATTTTTGACTTAGTAACAAAATAATCCATATTGCACAAGAACATTTGTTGAATTTTCTAAGCTTTATGGACCGAATGATCAAAACAAAAAAACGATCAATCAAAACTATCATTAGTTTTAGAATTGTTATCAAAAGATCATCACAATTTTATTTTCCAAGTTGATCAAATAATAATGTGACATAAAATGTCACCAAAAAAGTCCCAAAACTATGGAGGCCCTATGGGGACATGGGCAGAAAAAATACAATTCAAAGAAAGTTTCAGGTCCACATGGAAAACTTCCTTGTATGCAACAAAAGCTATCCCGTGAACATGAAAAGTTTTGCACGCTCACAAAACGTCTTATGTGGGCACAAGATAATTCCCAGTATACATGAGAAAACATCATCAGTGAATGGTTAAAATCAGAGGATCAGACCCCTTTGTGGGGGTCAAGTCCTTTACCAATTTTGACTTATAAAGTTCCTCCTACATCGTCCTGCTAAACAATTCATAGTTCATGTGTTCCCACTACTATACCACAAGTCTACTTATCATTGTTGAGACATATTTTAATGCTAATGCCATAATACTGTAAATATATCAATAATATAGCCTATTAATGAATATTACGGCCCTGACCCCACCCCCAAAAAATAATACACTTTGCATAACTACCCTCAAGTCTTTTCTTTAAGAAATGCCGAGTTTCCATTGTAAAGGTAATGGTGATGACCGTATTTTATTTTTTTACTGAATAATAACCACTCTTATCAAAGAGACAAAAAGTTATTTGTTTATTTATGCTGTAGTAAAATATAGCCTTTTTAAAAATTTTAAACCCCTTTTCTTAAAATAGAATTACCTGTTTTTGGTAATGTTTAAAATGTGAATGGGCACACTGACTAAACTATTTTGAAAGTAATGTCAGACCTTATACTAAGCCAGGATGTGCACAAATGTCAGTATGCCAGGGAATAAATTAGAAGGAGCCAAAATAACTTTAAGGGGAAAATAATTAAATGGTTTTGAAAAGACAAAAAAGGCGCCAAAATGGGTTTAAATGGCTGAAATTGGCAGGTTTAGAAAGTGGTTAAAAGTGGTTACAGGGTGGTAAAAATTGGTTCAAAGAAGCAAAATTGGTATAAAAGTGACAGGAAAATAAAGACAGTACAAAAAAGGATCAAAATGTGTGGACACTGGTGAAAGCAGCTAAAAAGTGGCAAAATGGGATGGGCAAAAAGTGCCAACAATGAGTAACAGTGGCAAAAATGGTAAAAGTGGCAAAAAGGGTGGCTGAAGCAATGAAAAGGGGTTAAAAGGTAGCAAAAACAGGTTCGAGGTAGCAAAATGGGCAACAAGAGGCAAAAATGTTTTTAAAAGGGCAAAAATGGGAACAAATGAGGCAGAAATAGTGATGAAAAGGGGTTAAAAGAGTTATGAATAAGTAATTTGAACATCAGAACCTAATAACAGCTTTCTGGCTCCAACATAAGGTAACTTTTAGCCAGGATATTAGCACCAATGCTACTGATCCGACCCACGTGCATTGATATCATCAATAAATCACAACAGGAGGGGCCTATTCACTGGAGTTTTCAGGGCCCAGTCAATTCTGTGGGCAGACCTGATTCTGTGTAAAGATTTGAGGGGCTGGAACCTGTGAATTTGGTAAATCTTTAACCTAAATGGGACAGAGTCCTTTTCTTTTCCTTTATGATAATAATTACCTTGAAAATAGATTGAGTAGAGCAAATAATGAAAATGATACCATAAAGAATAGTATGTTTAAAATGTAGGCTTTTGAACAATGCATAATGCTGAGTATTAATCCCCTCCATTGTGTGTACACGCTGATCTGTTATTCATCCTGTGTACTATATCTGTCTCTGACATCATTATTATTGGCCGACAGGGAGGATCTGCGTGTCCTCCCCTTTAAGATGCGTCTGTCATCGCTCTGTTAATGGAAAGTCACTCCGGCTGTTTTCTGCGGCGCAGGAGGTACAGGAGGAGATTTGCTCCAGCTGCCCGAGGAGTAAGAGGAGGGGGGAAGGAAAAAAAAACAACACAGAGTGGCGCATTTTGCGTCGGCCGACTAAACCCAGGAAGGAAGGGGAGAGGACGAGCTTCGCCAGAGGGAGACGGAAATGAGAGGAAACTCTATCCCTTTAAGAGCAAGTGGGACATAGCGGTGCGAGAAAAGGAGAGGAGGGGGAGAAGAAAGAGGAATTAAAAAAGAAAAGGAAGAAAGAGACAGGGAGGGAGGAGGGAGAGCGGGCGATAAAAAAAGAAAGATGACATCCTCGTAGCTGAACGGCCGAGGTGGAGCGAGAGGCTGCGGCCCGGCGAGAGCGCCTCGCGCCGGGGTCAGGGCTTGAATCCAACGCGAGGCTTCGACAAACAGCCGATTGGCCTATTGGGAGAAATCGGAAAAAATAGATTCATAAATTAAAAACAAAGCATGACCTGCTGTGCTACCAGATACGTGTGTTATAACCCATATGTGCTATCCTTCTTAAAAATGTTTTTAATGTCACGTAGTGTTTTTTTGTTAATTGCTAAAATGTAATACTGTAATATGCGTTTTATTGTTTTTTGGAAACAGTTAAGTTCTGTGATATTGCGTTATAGTCAAATAAGTATTTAATTAATGAAAGTTAGAAACCAAAGTGAAATAGAAACAGGCCATTATTTGAGCTGGCCTGCGTGCTGCAGCCTGCGTGAGAGCGTGCATTTTAATGGACAGCATTAGGCTACCTCAATGAGAAAAACATATTTTTGCAAACGACTTCATTCACGTTTTTTCGAGCAAATCCGGGAGCCCGTCGTTCCTGCTGCAGGACAGGCGTCTGTTTATCGCCACGATCGCCGGTTGATCGATCCAAACCATGCAAAGATTTCTCTCCCCGATCACAATCAAGAGCTGACTTTATAATCTCCATCGCTGTGGCGCAAAATGGATGCTGCTTGGGGCAATTTTCTCTTCCAGGTAGGCTTGATGAGCAGGCCTCTTGTTTCTGTTCTCATTCTGTCACACAGCCTCTCTCAGTGTGTGTGTGTGTGTTAGTGAGTGTGTGTGCAGCAGCCCTACCATCGTCACACGTTGTGTTACACCTCTAGATAAAGCTGGGACTTGTGTTTACATTTGGTGATGGCCTTCTGCTTGCTCCACCAGAATACTCCCACCCAAAACCAAGTGGAGGGGAGCCTCCAATCAGAGCTCATGTCTGTGCATACGAGTTCTCCCCAAACCCCACCCACAGAGCACATAGCTCAGCCTCCTTCAACGGTGGACACTGCTGCTCTCAGTGAGGAACCCCTGCCTGGTGAGGGACACTACACTACATTACACTGTAGACCTGTGGAGCTGCCAGCAGCACACAGAAGCTCACAAAGCTGCTCTAATTTACATCATTCAACAGGTGCAACAGAAATAAAGTATTTTAAGATTGGCAGGTGAAAGGATGACACAGATCCAGGTGAAGCATGGCCATAAAGAATGTAATCTAATAAATGTGAACAATCAGTACTGGAGATTAATCATTTGAATTGAAAATCACTGATTGAATTCCCCTCTTGGAATTCTTCTGTTGTTAATTTTTTAATGATATACCATATCTATACTAAACTTAGCAAATAAAGTAAAGAAATTTGTGTTTGGTAGATGATTTCTTTGTTGTAACAATGCTTCTTGGCAAGAAATCTTATATCATTGGAAAGCCTGTTTATTACCCTTTTTAATGGTGTCACATTTGTAAGGAACATGCATTTGTGGGATGAGCAGCAGAGCTGAGTATTAGGGTTGCACCCATGAAAAATTTGCCAAATCTTATCTGCCAATGATAAACAGCTTTATCATACTTGTTCTTTCTTGCACTCATCTGATGGGAAAAAAACTAATTGATGTGACTTGCAATGGATAATTTCTGCAGTCAAATTTCCCATTTTGTAAGGTTTTCTGTGGAAATTATTTTTCAGAGATCTTAAAGAGCCCCAAAATGAGACTCAAGAGCCACGTGTTAAGTATCACTCTAGTCCAAACCATGGACTGATTTGTTACATTAATGCATAGTTACCTCAAGTTTGTTCAGTGTTCACATTCACATTTACAAGCAGACTAAAATGTGAAAAAGAAAAAGCTCTGTGTTATATGGGAATGCAGCTTCATCCACAGATGAAAAATAACAAGCAGCAATTTTGTGGATTGATAAAACACTTCTTAGCAACTCTTAAACATTTTTATTAAGTATTTTATTAAAATAAATAGGATATTTTTGGCCTTTGACCTGATTGTCAGACTTATGATGGTTGACAAGAAAACATCAAAATAATCTCTAAAGTGAATATGATAGAATAATAGTTAACTGCCACTCTCCATATGATCATTATACAATAAAATATGCAATAAAACAGCTGCTTAATCTATATAATGATAATTATCTATGATAATCTTTAAATAGATTTTTATTGCTAACCAACAGGATAATGGGATAATAGTAATACTCTTCTATTAAAATAGGAAAATGTCAAGAAGCCAAAGACAGAGATGTTGTGTTTTTGCTTGAAATATGAGCTACATCATATATGTATTTTCTAAATTGTTGCCAGCAAAGTGTTTTCACTGATTTCTTCTATTATTTTCCATATTAAATCTTTAACCAAACAGGTTTGCTGATACATTACTACCATGAGCTTTCCAAACCTATTTTCTCCAACATGTTGTGCTGTTACTAGTATGTACAAGAAAAGCATCACTAACACAAACCTTTTTTCTGTTTCTGTCTCTCCACCCTCCTCGTTGTGGATCCAGTGAAGCCCGTGTCTCGGCCAGCCCGCGTGCCCCACATCTGTGCCATCTGCAACAAGCAGTTCAAGAACAACTACAACCTGCGGCGGCACCAGTCGGTCCACACTGGGGTACGCATGAAGGACAGGGCCAGAGAGCAGGCGGAGGGGGCAAAGGAGGGAGCAGCCGGCCAGGTGGCTGTGGCGGTGGCCGCCCCGTCGGCGATGGCGGTGGGGGCTGGAGGGAGGGCGGAGAGGCAGACTATTCCCCTCTCCCTGCTTCACCTCTCCGCACCTCCTCCTCTTGCCCCTCCCGGCTTGCTGGCGGGGGCCCAGCAGCCTCCCCTGGGTAGTCAGGATGGTGATGGGGTCGCCATGCCAAACGTAATGGCTAGTGTTAACCCCCACGCTCCGCCTCCTGCTGCTGTCGTCATGACCTCAGGGGCGACAGTACAGGTGGGTCAGGGCCTTGTGGAGATGGCTGTCGTCAACCTCGAACCTTCCAGCATGTTGTTTCTGAAGCTGCCTGGCCACAGGGATGGTGTTTGACAGAAAAAAAACGTCTGCTTATTTGACTGGTTGACTTTGTATAGAAATCTGTTCTGGGACCAGTGACATCCATCCCAGTTTTTTGCTCTGGTCCCCAGTTTTAGAAACACTGTGCTAGAAGCCCCCCATGCTCCCCTGCATGTTCTCTGTACCGTAAAGAGTGCTGCTCACACAATACTTAAATTTAATTGGAAGTATTTAAACTAACATAATAAATTTACTGGAAGCAGGGCAAACATGTCTGTGTATTTGCATGGTTTAGGCAGAAGAAAGATCAAAAAGTGTCTGAATGTCTGATATGGAAAGTGTTTTTTGTATGAAGCTGTTTCCCATCCAAACTCCAGAGTGAATTTATCTGCTTGTTTCTTTTGCCTCAGCGGCCCTCCAACCCCAACCCCAACCCTGTGAGGAAGAACCACGCCTGCGAGACATGCGGGAAGGCTTTCCGTGATGTTTACCACCTCAACCGCCACCGCCTGTCCCACTCAGACGAAAAGCCGTTTTCCTGTCCTATCTGTCAGCAGCGCTTTAAGAGGAAGGACCGCATGAGCCACCATGTGCGCTCGCATCAGGGCGGCGTGGAGAAACCCTACGTCTGCCCCCACTGTGGCAAAGCTTTCTCCAGGTGGAACATTTGGTCTGATGATTTAAACCACAAATATTCCTACCTGCCTTTAAAAAGTTGCCTATGTTGAGATGTTACCTCTCTCTATTTACCAAGGCCGGACCATCTCAACAGTCACGTCAGACAGGTGCACTCCTCTGAGCGACCCTTCAAATGCCCGGTGCGTCATGTTGTTTCTCCATAATATCCTCCCAAAGCAGCTTTTATTGTCATGAAATGATAACAGTTAACATGTTTAGATGCAGTGGTCCTGATGACTCATGGCAGGAGAAGCCACTGACATGATTAAGTGAACACTGAGAGCATTACCATGGAAACTAAAGCAGGTCACTTCATGGTTATAGTTGAGCTAACATATAGCAGCACAAAGTCTTACTCCTACACGATGAAAACCTTGCTGTCATGTTCGGTACATTAAATGTCTCTGTGTTGCATACATGTAGGAGGTCATATGTAGAATGCATGGACAATGCATCCCAATAAAATAGATAAAATACCCCAATGACAAGTTCTGACAGGTTGGGCTAATGACTTCATTTGAGGCCAAGAAATGTGCATATGGGAGCTGGCTTGTAGAGTGATGGTATTTACAGCCACTTTTTTCTGCTAATCCAAGCACACATTAAGTTTAGGCCGCTTAGGTTGGTTCAGTCGACAGTAAAATAAATTCTAGTGTAAGTTTTGGGCAGACACCTAAAGTTATAGAAAGTTCAGTGACTTAACTAGAAGCCTCCAATAAGTTTTCTCTCACCTGAATCCCTTTACTCTGCTAATCCTATTTAAAATGTTGTGCTGCATTTTTAAACAAAGCTGTCAGTCATGATGCTAAGTTTACTTTCTGTTCAATTACAACTATCCAGAAAAATGAATGCCTGGATGTTTATCACAAAAATGATACCTGTCAAGGCAGTACCTGTGATAAAAGATGATTTAATGCCCAGTTAAATTCCATCTGTTAACATGGAGAAGCGGTATTTTTGAACTAAACTGTAGCCAGTCAGCAGGGGGAGCGCTAAATGTTTTGGCTTCATTCCTAGGCGGCCGCGTACTCCACCCATCTCAGCCTCTGGTTAAAAGTGGGCGTTCAAGTCTGATTCATGTAACAAAACATCAACAGATTTAAATGTTAGAATTAAAAAATTTCTTAACAATAATTGATGAATCATTTTTTCAGACCTGTGAGTCCAGCTTTGCCACAAAGGATCGATTGCGTGCACACATGATTCGCCACGAGGAAAAAGTCCCCTGTCACATCTGTGGCAAGCTCCTGTCAGCTGCTTACATCACAGACCACATGAGGGTGCACAACCAATCACAGCACCACGCCTGCCATCTCTGTAACCGCAGTAAGTACAGATGCTATTATTTACCAGTTTACATGTTACACCCTTTTGACATTTTTATCTGTTAATGAATGTTAGCATACTGAGGCGTATTGTGCACAGAGGTCACCAACTTTCTGCAGAGTCAATCGCTACAGACCTCCAAACTTCATGTGGCCTTCAGATTAGCTCAAGAACAGTGCATAGAGAGCTTCATGGAATGGGTTTCCATGGCCGAGCAGCATACACCTGACTGCATTGTGCCAAGTGTAAAGTTTGGTGGAGGGGGGATTATGGTGTGAGGTTGTTTTTCAGGAGCTGGGCTTGACCTCTTAGTTCCAGTGAAAGGAACTCTGAATGCTTCAGCATACCAAGAGATTTTGAACAATTCCGTGCTCCCAACTTTGTGGGAACAGTTTGGAGATGGCTCCTTCTGGTTCCAACATGACTGTGCACCAGTGCACAAAGCAAGGTCCATAAAGACATGGATGAGAGAGTTTGGTGTGGATGAACTTGACTAGTCTGCACAGAGTCCTGACCTCAACCCGACAGAACACCTTTGGGATGAATTAGAGCTGAGACTGAGAGCCAGGCCTTCTCGTACAACATCAGTGTGTGACTTCACAAATGTGCTTCTGGAAGAATGGTCAAAAATTCCTATAAACACACTCCTAAACCTTGTGGAAAACCTTCCTAGAAGAGTTGAAGTTGTTATAGCTGCAAAGCTTACGTCATATTAAACCCTATGGGTTAAGAATGGGATGTCACTTAAGTTCATATGTGAGTAAAGGCAGGTAAGCGAATACTTTTGGCAACATAGTGTACATCAAACTCTGACACATCATTTTGAGTGGCCTGTGAGAGCTTACAAAGAATATAATTTTTTTAATATACTATTTCAAACCACTGAGTGAAGATTAAATAAATGCTTGGCTTGATTAACATCTAGTTTATCAATGGCACGCTAACCTGTGTTGAATGACAGTACTGTTACTTTTCCTCCATATTCTCTGTGTTGTATTTCCATACATAAATACAAGCATTTGTTTTCATTACCAAACTATTTTTAAAGAAATTGTACTGTAGTTGCACAATTTAATGTCTGTTTTCTGTTATTTTTCCTAGACTTCTGCTTTAAGTTCTTATTATAAATTAAAATATTACTAAAGCCTATGATAAACAAAAATAAAGTTGAAAAGGTCGTTGATTTTTGTAGTCTTTGAGTAACGACTGGCCCTTTAAGAACACAATTAATGCTGATGTGGTTCAGGTTGAAACTGATGTTGACACCTACGATTTAGAGCATCTTAGCCAAATAAACGTAAGACCTTCCTGTTGGTATGAACACAGAGCTGAGAACAACAAACTCAGAGGGGGTTTGACTTTTCTGTCTTTATAGTAAGTCATCACTCAATGAAATATTAAGTCGGGAAGTATTTGTTGTTTTCTTTTTTAATGTTTAAAATATCTTATATTATACCTTAAGTTGTTTCAAGAGTTTCAGGCTCCTGTTTGCAGGTAAAACCTCAAACCTGCAGTAAATGTCATGTTCATCATCAAAGAAGTGCACAAACACAGTTAGCTGCTAGCTTTTAGCATTTGGCCATTATAAAATCACATAGAAGGTGTTAGGAGCAGGAGCTGGTGGAAACCAGAACAGAGCTAAAAGAGCTATAATAATGGACTTTAATTCTCTAGAAGGTTGGCCTGAAAATTAATTGAATTGAATGTTGGTGATTATTTATGTCTGAATATGTACTCTGCCCATACGAGACTTCATGGTGCTGTTTATTGAAATATTGTTCAAAAATATATTATCCTGTTTCATTTATGTGTGGGTATATATCATGCTCTGTGAATATTCTTTTATATTACTGTTTTTTTAGTCAGATAAAAACATGGCAAAAAAGGGTTTGCTAAAAAAAAATCTCTTTAACTGTCAGGAAAATGTACTGAATTACTCGTATTGAGCAAAACAATTAGGTCCTTAGATAAGGGTTAACTCTGAACACTAAGTCTTATTCTTTTACATTTACTCCTTACTCAGGCTCTTCTATAAAGTGTCTTAAAAAAAAGTGGCAACGTAAAAAAAAAACAAACAAAAAGTGTCCATAAATCCAGAATCTTAAACTTTTTTAGGGCTTTGTGTTTGTGAGCAGGCTTTTTTATTCCATGTAACAAAAAAAGATCATACTTACCATTTTCCTTTTGCTTTAGAGTCCTATTTTGGGTTTTGGAGATCTTTTCTCACCCTGGATCTGAGTGAGCTGTAACATCTTTCTCACTCTCTGAAATAATCAAGTCTAATTTTTCACTCTCTCCTCTTTTTAGGTTTCACCACACTGACGTACCTTCGTGTCCATGCTCAGAAACACCATGGTCAGGAGTGGAAGGACAGCCCGGGGGGGTTCGGCGGCACGGCCACCGGTGGCGTCCTCGTCTGCCAATTGTGCGGCGTCCACTGCAAGACCCCCACGCAGCTCCAAGGGCACATGGGAACCCACAACAACAACCAGGGTGCCCCAAGCCCCATCACCTCTAATATTGCTGCCAGCAGCTCTGTCTCCCTTAGCAACATGGTGACGGCACCTACAGTGTATGTCACTGGCAACACTGTGGTGGACCTGCTCGTCACGGACTGCTCTAGCATCGCAGCACCACAGTCCCACAGTTAGCAGGACGGAGCTCAGCAATAATAACATTGGTCTTCTAACAGAGGGTAAGGTTAGAGAAGGTTAAAGTGACACGTAGATGCTGATCCACTTTCTCTTGTCTAAAGTCCACACTTATTGGTAAGGTTAGGATTAAGGGTGGAGGAGATTAACAGCAGTAAAGCGCTCAAGGGCAGCATCACCTCAGTGCTGCAGAGAAAAAGGAAGAGCTGTGTTAAAAGAGCAGAAAGTCACAGAAAACGGGGGTGTTTATGGCTACACTAAAGACAAAAATGAATATGTTGTCTGAATGCTCAGATAAGAAACTGTGGTATTGTAAGCATCTACTGTGTTACTGTTCCCTCTCTGCCCTCTCTCTCTCTCTATCCTCCCTCCCTCACCCCTGGCGTCAGCTGCTCTCTGCAAGTGCACCAAGTACTGTATATGTCACACCAGCTCTGATCTTACCTCCATTTTGCAGCTCACACTAAAAAAAAAATCCAAATGGCTTGCGTTAAGAAATAGAGAAAGAATAGTTTGATAGAAACTAAGTAAAACATTAGGAAAGGGAAGTTGTGTGTAAGCATGTTAGCGTCACAAGGCTAAAATCAATGTTTGATTTTCAGAGTATATAGATCAGAACAGGAGGCCATACCTAAGTGTTGTGGTCAGTATGGATTTGTGGGATGTACTCATTGTTTTTTTGTTTCTTAAAGGTACAGAGATAAGAATAGAGTTGTGTTAGGAATGTCAAGCACCTTAAATTATTGTGGTTTGATTCAGCGAGGATCAAAATGGGCTTCTTGAATTTTTCTTCCTCTGAGTCTTCCTCTCTGGGTCTGGCTGTCTTAAAAAAACACAAAGAAGAAGTAAGAAAACATAACTGAAAATCAAATCTTCTTCTGGCTTCTGACATGGCAAACTCCTGCACCTGAAAACTACCTTTTTGCATGAAAGAAAGCTAGCTCAGTCATGCTTATTGTTAGGGAAGCGTAGTGATGAGAGAAACACTTAGCCGTTCCGATACATTAGTTGGCTGTAAACGATTATATTTATAAAAGTGTTGATTTTATTCAGACATAGTCAGACATTGACCATATTCACATGGCGGCTATTTTTCTTTCGAGTCATGCTAGGATGATAGCCATTGCACTGCTTTGTTCTATGATTTTGTCCTTAAAGATTTTAATCTGAAAAGTCAGTATCACATTACAAGTTCCTGATTGATCCGCAAAAGAAAGTAAAATTCTGAAAAGACCACAGACCTTATTTTTAAAGGTTAAAAACTGTTAGCTTTCTTTCTCCTGCTGGCTAGCATTACCCAGAAAGTGGGTTAATGCTAAAATCATAGTTAGCTGGTGTAGATGATTAACCTAGAATAAGAAACGTGCCATTTTTAGCTAAAGGTAATAGGACTTTGAAAGTAATGGATGCTAATAGAAGCTCTTGTTTAAAGTCTGTTTAAAGTTGAAGCAGAAATTAGTCAGTTAATACACCAGACATGTTGGGAAATAAAAAGTTGCTGTAAATAGAGAGGAGTCTAGCTGCAGACTGATGGTCTCAGATGTTAGCTTGAGCAAAATGAGCTTTAGCAAACATAGCTGAAGCCAATGTAGCTTTTTCCTGTAGGCAGACTGTTTAGACTGCTTTAGTTAAGGCCTTGATAAACATTTGTAGTTAAGTTTTTCAGGTCAGGGTTTTTTTTTTAACTTTTGGTATCCTAAACCTAACTGAAGTTCGATCTGATTTTATTTTCAAAGTTTTAGGGTGTATTTCCATTACCTGACTGAGGCATCTATCAGTAGTGGTCTGTAGTCTGCAGCCAGACTGTCTTGAATTGTGTGTGTGTGGATGGTGGGGGTGATCTGCAGTTTTGCTAGCTAGACTAGCACAACCTCCATTTTACATGGCATGGGCATCTTCTCTGGAGACAAGGATTTGAACAAACTGCACTGCAGATTTTTACACTTTAGAGAGGCGCGTCGTTTCTAACCAGCGGGTGTGTTTCATTGCATATCAACAGCATCTTAGGGCTGAGATTATTGTTTCCCATTTCATGATTTTAAAACTTAATTTTATACACTTAGTGATGAATTTCATCTGGAAAATGTGGCCTGGTGGTAACTAACAGCCTGTCTTGTATTGAAAGCTTAAGATATATAATGTTTTGTTTCACAAGGACTTTGATGTAGCTAATGGGTTATAAAACACATAGTGTCAACCTGAAATACTGCCCAATTTTTGGATGCAATTTTTTTCTTTTCGGTTGCTGATCAATCAGAATATATAAGTTTTTTATTTCTGGCACATGTGGGATGATCAATCTGTAACACAGCAGTGCAACATCACAGTAGTGCTTTAGCTTCTCATCCTCAGTGTCATGCCAGGGGAAAATGGCAGCCAAATGAATGTGATGAATTCATTTGATTGTAACCATCATTGCCATAGTCCATTTTTGTCTTCTCTCTGTACCAGTCCAATGAGTGAGACTTATGCATTAGATTTAGTCATTTAACTCTGTATAGCACATCATGGTCTGAATGCAAGTCATTATTGTTCATTATTAATCATGTTACTGTCTGTTGGATATTTTTCTGTTGATCTGAGTTATATTGTGAGTGATGTGGTGTTGAGAAAGGGCATATAAAGTCATAAGTGTGGAGAAAAAATGTACTTTTGGAGTCTGAAAACACCACTTGGTATGCTGTAAACAAACCTGGTTTTGTACTGGAGTGCTTTTTCAGTTTTGTGTTGATATGTTACCTTGAAATTTGTAGTTGTTTTTTTTTTCTTCCTTTTTTTCTTTTCTTTTTCCCTTTGGAAATGTGTTCTTCCTGTTGAGAAAAGTAGTGATTTCTGGTTGATTTTAGTTTTTCTCTTCATAACACTAAAAAAATAATACCTCTGCTCTAGGATTCTGTACAGCTCTTGTGATACATCTTAATGCCTTATCGTACTCAACTGCATTTTAATTATTTTATGATGAAATATTTCAGATCTTAGTCATGGATTCATTAAGAATAATAATGGGATGTATTTATATTTATATTTTTATATTTCTCAACAGTATGCATGTCTAAAAGGTTGTTAGAGCAAAAAAAAATCAATGATGCTTACTACAGTCATAAATATGTTATTTTGTAGATGAAGTAGAAATCATGTTATTATTTTGTAATTTGGACAATTTAAAGTAAAAAGAGTAATCAGGTTTGTTTGTGTGTTGATCTGTTTTGCAGTGTGGTTGATTATGGGCATATGAAGTGGTTCTGTTGTTTAAAATGCTGCTCAACCATTTTGTCATTGCCAGAGATAACACTTCATAACAAGGGTACACAACACACGCCTGACTAATTCATAATTAATGCATGACTCATGATGATTTGATGCATGAAATAATGCAGGATGCACCATTAAGTGATGCTTCAGTCATTAGGAGCATATTTGATGAGTTCATGGTTAAATCAACATTTATTCACTGCTAATTTACATACCACCAAAATATTCTTTACATTTAAAAAAAGGACACTTTAGACCAATACTTTTTAAAGCTTCCCTGAAAATAGAACACAATGACCTCTGTCCAGATGAAAAGCTGTTTTCAACGAACAGATGCAAACATGACCCAGTAAGCAGTTTCAAACATATCCATGCAAAAAAAATTAACAATGTCAGTGGAAACATTTTCCATGCATAAGTGGACAAATGTGGTTTATGTAACTTCACATCCAAATGAGTCCTGCACAGCTACGACGTTTCCCAGCAAACAGAATTGATTTTTACCTTTCTTGATGCAGAATATCCACATTGTCAGCACTTATCTTTAGTATACTCAATACTTCAAGAGAAAGGATACTTTAAAAGGGTTAAAAAGAAGCCAATCTAGACATGAACTGTAGAAGGTGCAGTGTCTTACGTTTGTGGGCTTACAACGAGAATAAAAGTGTGACAAATCGCTTTTCTTTGGCAGATGTTCCACATAATCTGGTGTGAAACACCATGGAGAGGAAGTCGTTCTCTCAGCAGCTAAACATGATGATAATCTCTTACTGCTGTTATCCCCAAATTAGGTCCCCTGAGCCAGGTCTGGCCCACTAGTGCCAATTATCAGGCCTGTCATAATTTTAAATATAACACCATGAGTTAAAAATGTGATCTTACTTTTTGCCACTCCATGTGTTTTGATTTCACTCTGCACCTGTGCCTTTATTATGATTTTCCTTTAATATTTTCTTTTTTTTTTTAGTTTCTGAAAGCATTTGGGAATCTCAAAATATGAAACAACCTCTATTAGGCCTACTTATTACAAGGGCTATCAAACAATAATTTTTAATCATGATTTGTAGTTCACTGCGATTAAACTCCTATTTTGTTGCATTTTTATTTTCACTATTTGCATTTCCAAATCAACGTGTCGCAACAATCGCATACTTTTGTTTGTATACTATACTGTTGTATACTGCATGTTAGTATGCTGTTTTTCAGTACAGTAAAATGCAGTAAAGAGCACTTAACCACGGTTAGTATTGTTGTAAATCATGCACTGCTGTTTTACACTTACAGGAAGTGACAACTGTCTTTTGCCTCTGTTTTCTTCTTCTATTTCTTTTTTTAATTGCAAGTTGCAAACAGATTAGATGAGTATAATCGAAATGTGATGGCTATTTTCACTCACTATGAGATTCTTGTAACTTGTTTTTTTATGTTAACATTATTCACTTACAGAAAATGAGTTTATTTTGTCTTAAATGCCTTCATTCTGATGTGCTGCCCTAACTTGTAACACATTAGCTAGCTAGTGGATGCTTACATTAGCTAGCAAGTGCTAGCTAGCGCACTAGCTTGCTAACAGTACAATATTCGCTGCACTGCTAATATGGCGTTCACTGAGGCTACAAAGTTTCCATTGTTTCACACTTAAGTTTTAAATAGTTTTGAGTGTGCCAGTAGTAGACTGCATGAGTTAACGTCTCAGTGTGAACGCACTTTGTGCACTTATGCACTCAGAATAGAGGTATGAGATTTAGGACACTTTTTTATTTTATTTTATTTTTTTTCCATTTTGGATTTTCTGAATTAAGAGTTATTGACTTCCTGTTTGAACTTTCTAAAGCACATTTCCATGAATTAATTCAAATCTGAAACCATACAATTTGCTTTTACTTTTACACTTAAATTTTACCAAACCTGTGGTATGTAACTTTATGAAATAAACAGAAAACTGCCCCTTTTTTCAAGGGAGAAAAGTTGGTTTGGTCTGGTTTCAAAAAATATGGTGGTTTCGGAATGACATATCAAGATCAATCATTAATGCCACACTGATGTATAGATTTGTTGGCATTTTAAATCTAAATGTTTATTTAGAATAGGCTAAAAATGAATAAATAAATAGTGGGCATACCTGCCTGATGAACAAAAAACCCAGGAGCAAATGTCCCCCGATCCCAAGTTTGATCTAAGCCCCGAATATTTATCAACTGTGGTTCCCTGCCTGCAGGCAATCCTGTCTTACTGTTTCTCAACTTGACAAACTTGATATCACGTTAGCTTACCCTTAATCTCTTATTACCGACAGGATCATTGTTAATGTTAACATAACAAGTTGAGACACATTCCCTGCAGACTTTGTGAGAAAGTTGGGAGGGAAACCTGAAGTGTAAGGCTGGTAAAAGAAGCACTCTAACTTATTTAATGCCACTACTGGTAAGAAATAAAACAATATGGTTATAAACCTCTGTTGACAGTCCTTGAAATCTGTCTTCTCTGTGTCTTACTGAATTTGAACAACACAACTGCTCCTGTTCCAATCCCTGAGCTGTCTGTTCAGACCAAATGTTCAAAGAATTTTCTACTCACAGTCAGATTAATTATGGAAGTGGATGAAGGTACAGAACATTGAGTCTTAACCTTTTCTACGTTTCTAAATGCTACAGTGACCAACTGCTTTCTATCTTCTGCTAAACTTATGATGAACTGAAATTGGCGTGTATAATTGCTGTGTTTAGTATTCAGTTGTCAAAACTTGTGATACAGTGCATTCAGAAAGAATTTTTCACTTGTTTCAATTTTATGTTACAGCCTTATGCTACGATTGTTTAAATTGTTCATTTTTTCTCTCATTAATCTACACTCAGTACCCATAATGACAAAGTGAAAACAGAATTTTAGAAATGTTTGCAAATTTGTTAACACTTTACCTACTGAGGGAGCACCGGTGATCTGTTCTATATGTCTGGAGTTTTATTACCATAACTCTGTCAAAGCCGATTTAAAAAATTCCAACGGTGTTGGAAAGCTGAGAACTGTGGGCATGCGCACATATATGGTTCATTATGGTACTCGCAAACATATAATGTGGGAATTCATAACAATACACCAGAAGTTTGGAGAGACAACTACACAGATTCTCAGCACCATAACTCCTTGAAAGTTTGCTCAATTTAAAAACTTCCAATGCTGACCGAGAGCTGAGAATCTGTGCTTTCCGGCAATATATGATGCGTGGTATATATATTACAATAATGTCGAACAGCACTGCGAAAAGGTCAGCTTTGCAGAAGACCAGTGAGAAAGGAGAGCGAAGGAAGAGAGTAAAAGGAGAGCGAGCAAGAGTGGTGCTTTGTTTTCTAAAAAATAGCGTTAGTGACATTTGTGCGTGTCTGTGTTTTATTACACACATTTATAATGTCGGGTAGACCATCAAGAACAGTAAAACAGCCGCTATGGTTCATAGAGGAGGACAGCGATTTGAAGGATGCATCTTCTGAACTGAGGTTTAGTATAGTTCTCTTTTGCACATCCAGAGTCCTAGACTCAAAAAATGACTGGTGATTGTTCTAAACATGTATAGGTTCACATTTCAAATGTCGCATCAAAACTTCATGAGCAATAACAACATTTCTTCTCATAAAAGCCATGAAAAACAAATCTGTTTTTGTGTTTTTCTTCTTTTAAACTGCTGACAATTCCATATAATGAGCAATAATCATTAACCAGATGTTGAAAAGTCAAGTTCAAGCACTCCTGGGAAAAGGGACCAAAGCTCTCAGACATAGGGCATTTCCTGACCATTTTACAGCCAGAATAACAAAATATGTCCAAATCGGCATTTTTAGCCTCAGTAGGTAAAGGGTTAAAAAGAAAAAAACTTAAATATCACATTGACAGAAGTATTCTGACCCAGGTACCATTTCTCTTGATCTTTGCTGAGATATTTCTACACCTTTACTGGAGTCCACCTGTAGTAAATTAAAGTGATTGAACATGATTTGGAAAGACACACACCTCTATAGGAGGCCTGACAGCGTACAATGCATATCAGCAAAAAACAAGCCATGAGGTCAAAGGAACTACCTGCAGAGCTAAGAGACGAGATTGTTTGCAAGGTACAGCTCTGTAACCTTGCAAAGCAGATGGATACGGCCGTTTCCTTATATTTCATTGGCGAATCCATCTTGCAAAGCACCCCTCTGAACTGTTTGGGCTCAGTTAGAAAGTGACAGGACCAATCAGCGACAAGGGGCAGTACTCTCAAGCACAGCGGAGTCGTGATGTATGCAAGCAGCAACAAGAGGCTGGGGCAATTATGGCGGAAGAGCTTAGTGTTGGTGCTGATAAAGTGCCAGTTTTTTTAAAACTTGATGACATTTCTTCGTTAAAAGAAGAACAAAGAACAACAGAGAGTTGTTTTCTTTTCAAGAATGACAAAAGGGGTCAGCCACAGGGACTGGTAAACTGGTCAGCGTTGAGGGGAAGCTGAATGGAGAAAAGTACAGAGATATCCTCAATGAAGACCTTTTCTGCAGCATTGCACCAATATGGCATTGACCCTAAGTACACAGCCAAGAAAACACGTGTGGCTTAGAGACAACTTGGTGAATGTCCTAGTGAGGCCAAGTCAGAGCTCTGACTTGAACCCCATCTAACATTTCTGGAGAGACCTGAAAGTGGATGTCCACAGACCATCCCCATCCAACCTGAAAAAAAAAAAAAAAAAAAAAAACATGGCAGAAAATCCCCCAGTCAGGGTGGCAAAGCTTGTTCCAACATATACAGAAAGACTCATGCTGTAATTGCTACCAAAGATGCTTCGACAAAGTACTTTGTAAATGCATTGTACTTTAATACTTTCCAGTGACAACAATTTTTATATGGTTTAGTTTCTCCTACTTTAATGATCAATGCTGAAAAGAACTGAACCTTTAAGAAGGAAAAAATCAGGTCTTCAATCACATTTTGACACTTTTGAAATCACACAAAACATTAGCCACATCTTAATTTGAAAACACTGCCAGTATTTTGGTGCATTTTTAGACAGTGTGCAGGATATTTGGAGAGGCATCTAGCTGCAGACCTTCATGGTGTAGCATTTTGGGCTCATCAATTGCAGACCTCTACAATGGGGCCACCTGGACCATTGGGCCAGAAGTGATGCACTAACCTTTTTGGGGTTTTTCTTTAGTTTGTGGTGTGTTATTTTTAATCTTATCTCCCTAACCCTCTTTGAGTTTCCTTAGTTTTTGGCGTGTTACATTTGATTTTATACCCCTCAGTAAATTTTTTATTTTTACTCATAAAATTTTGCTGTTGTGAAAGAAAAAGCTGCTTAACCTCTCACAGGGAGAGAAAAATATACATCATTCAGTACATCATGCTGGTTCCGGCTCAGGTAATATACGTCACGTCTGGCCCCACAGTCCAGGTCGCTCCATTGTAGGTCTGCAGCCAGATCCTCTTGGATATTTGCCAGGAATTTGGGGGGACTAACAACAAGTTATTACCCCAGATTGGGTGCAAGGTGCTTGCACTTTTGTCACTGTAGTGTTAAAATAAATATCAGTTATGTCTGTTTTTGAGTAGTGTTGTATCACACTTTCAAAAAATCTGATATCATGGCAACCCTAGTTTACTAGAGTGTGTTCCTCTGAATGTAGTTCATTCAAGCTCGTGGTAACCCAAAAAATATGAACATGTGTTGCAATTATAAACAAATATTAGTTTAATATATTCAAGCCAATGGTCTATTTTCAGACGTGAAAAAGAGAGAAAAGTCTCTACATGCTCTAATTGAAAGGATAGAGTTGCTTTATCACTCAAAAGCCAGAACAACTATTGAGAATGTAATCTCTAACGTGCCAAGGTCTATGAGGCTGCAAAATGTGAGTGCCTTGGGCTTTCAAACATAACCAAGCATCTCTGATTACAGGGATTGATAATTGATTATCTTAAATACAAATATTGGTCCATTCAACGGTCAAACGAGTTACCAATCCAAATAATCAGTCATTTGTCTGAGACACAGTATGCCTCAAAGGGCTTGGAAACAGCCCTAATGATTTTACCATTGTTTACCTGATTAAAACCCGTCATTGCAAAGTCTCTGTGTTTATAAATGCCTGTTATTTTCAAGTGAATGGTGAAAATTATGAATGCAGCTGGAAAAGTCTCCCAATGAGGTATTCATTCAACGTCTCCCTGCATAGAAAACTAAAAAAAAAACAGTTTACAAAATGCAGTGCAGTGACTGGTGCAAATTTCCCGTCATGTCATGAGCTGCCGCCTGGACCTGTAGGAACTAGCTGGCGCAGCAGTCCACAGTGTTGAGTCAACGTTGCATCTGCGAAGCTGAGGCAGCGGCATCACTGCTCTGCTGTGAGGAGACAGATGGGATGACATAGCGGCTGGGCCAGCTAACCTTCCTTTGACACCTGGATGAGATTGTGCAGATATTTTTCGTTAGTTAGTCGTGTTTTGATTCGCTGTGTAGTTACATTGCAGGCTGGTCCCCCAATGCTCTCGGAGAGCTGTCCTCTCATATATGTCGATCTAACTTGCTGCAAGCTAGCGTTAGCTCGCTGCTGCTACCCTTCAGACATTGAAGTGGCCACATAAACATGCGGATCATCGAGGCGGAGACCCCCGGGACATCTCTAACGTTAAACGCTGCCTGCAGGACACGAGCTTCGACTGGCCGCTGACTGGACTCTGCAAAGTCTGTGTGTAAATGCTGATTGTGATTTTTCATTTATTCTGCACATGTGTAAACTCAAGTCTGTTAGCTAGTTAGCCGTGGCTAGAGCTCACGGTGTCGGTTAGCCTGCACAGTGGCTACTGCTAACGGCTACAAACAAATAACAAGCTGACATAACAGTTTAACGTCAGGATAATGTGAGCATGGATGACAGGCAAAACGTGGTCAGGAGTTCATTCAGTTAGTAGTTGTCTTGTGTATAGGGTCATCACCTGGCTAACTACCGCTGTTTGAATTCAGTCACAACGAAATGATTGCTAACTACACCAGCGACAACCGGATGACAACCGTAGCTAGCGTAATATTCAGAGATGCTAACGATGCTAGCGTCATTGTTAGCCGGCGGTTCAGCGGCGCAGACAGTTGGTCATGCTTACCAAAGAGATGGATGACTTGTATGATAATTACTGCTCATTAAAAGCACTCGGGTTTTTCTTGCTTTCCTGCTCTAAAACCAAATAGCACAGCTGTGTAGTTACGCTATCTGCGGTAGCCTGACGTTGATTTTTAAGCTCAGCTGGCAGGTGTAATGTTATTTAATAAAGAGCTGCTGCATCGCCAGCTAAGTGAGCCAGGACTAAATTAATTTTACACGTGTGCTCCCAGAATTTAAGTTTTGTCGAAGTTGCCTTTCAAAAGCATTTGCTCGTATTAGTAGACTATTATCCTGGTTTAGTTAGCCAACATAGCAAACTTAGTTGTCCCCCACAGTCGGTCGCATTGCGAATATTTGCACCTGCTCAGCCCCGCCAGTCCGTCGTTAACCATTCAGGTAACATTAGTTAACGGTGATGTTAGAAGCTGTGAGCTCCAGCAGTCCATGCATTTGTCAATAGTTTCGACGTTCAGGATTTTAAAATAGCGCAATGCGTATTTTGCTAATGGGCTACAACTTTTAATGAGTCAGCTAGTCTGGTGTAAGCAAACTGCTAAACCGCATGCAACTACCACATGGTTGCCCCAGGAATGAATGTAAATAATGCTTTCAATGTCATCAGATGGACAGGGCAGCGTGCTGCACAAAGGGGCCTTCTGTGTGATATCCTGCCACGGTACTCCGCATTAGTCTCCGTTTGTTAGTTCCCATGCAATCTTTGCCTTTAATACAAACATTTTCCCATATCGTACCTAGTCTGTTTTGTATACGTTTTATGTAAATCCAAATTATCTTTATTGTGGATCTGGCAAGACTGTAAACAAGCAATAGAGTAGTGTATTGACACATGTTGGACTTTGATAGGCTGCTCTGTTTGTTATCTTCTGAAATGCAGCCAAATGCATACATTTGAGAGTCACCACAGGTCAGAGACGTCAGTACAAACTGTTGATTCAGTGATTGTTGTTTTTCAGAGAGGGGAAAGAGTGACGGATCTCAAGGACCAGACTGCCCACTGAACTTTTCGTCTCAAAGACAGATTCGCCAGGGACCATGCTGACCATCCTCGCTGCTGGGTCTGTGTTCTTTCCAGGCCTTTTCCTTCTGTCCAAACAATGCTTGAAAACGATCCCAGCGCTGAGGTGGAGCGAAGGAGATGCAGTTATTGTATCTGCCAGGTGAGGACTTCTGAGAACTTGATTTTAGATGTTAGGGCTAATATTTTGATGAAAAATGCATGATAGTTTGTGTACTGTTGTGTCAGTGTGTCAAGTACTTCACACATAGGCCTCACATGTAGTTTTTTGCTTGACTCTTGTGACAGCTGCAGTTTTATCCTGTGCTTTTACTTGTATTGGCCCAGCGTTGAAACCCTTACTGCACTTTCTATAAAACCTTTCACTAAATGGCCTGTTTAAAAATGCATTATTTGTTGTTTGTGGTTCAACCTCTGCTCCCAGGTTGGTGTCATCAGTTCAGGCAGTCATGGCTTCCTCAGCTGGCTACATCATTGCTTCTTCCTGCGAGGACATCATCGAGGACCAGTAAGTCAAGAAAGTCACATAAGGATGTGTTATATACAATTTGACCTGCCTTTTCTCCTGTGGGTCAGCTGCCAGGATTTGTTATTTCCAAGGGTTTAGGATGCCCTGCAGAAGAGGCTTATGAAGGGGTTTGGACTTAGAGTCATATATCTGCTATAAAGTATAAATCAAAAGTATAAATGGATCCTCACACTTTGAAAGTAGTTCCTACTTGGAAGTGATGTGTATAAAACCACATTGCCATTAAGCTGTCTATGATGTGTATTTATTTTATAAATCAGCCGCAAGCGTTGAATTATTTTCTTGTAAATTCAGGTTAGGTGGATTTAATAGTTCTCCTGACTTGCAGAGGAAAAAAAACTATTCCTTTTAAGTGTAGCGGCTGCATTTTTAAGGATATAGATTTGTTTGAGTTAAATTTTGTGTCTGATTTGATTGAGTGATTGTTATCTTATCTTTTCAATGTCTGCTTCCCTCCCTCTCTATCCAGGCATTGGCTGACTAGCACTTACATCATGTTTGCTGTTCCCTACTTTGTCTATGACATCTACGCAATGTTCATGTGCTACTGGTACAAACTACGGGTCAAAGGGCATGAAGAGGCTTCAGCAGCACCACAATGCATGAGCTCAGCTCTGACCAGCTACCTGCGTCGCGAGTTCCTCATGGTGCTGCACCACGTTGTCATGGTCACCGTCTGCTTCCCCGTTTCTGTGGTAACTGCCACACATTGCTCTTTCTGTGGGTCTGGGATTTAAGGCAAAAGGAAAAAGTAAAACACAGATTATCTACATGAAACTACCCACTCTTTGGTGGATTACATTTGTCTTGATGTGGCTTTGGTTTATGGGAAATTTAGTCCTTTTTTTCACAATTTTCATACCAAGTGCATTGAAACAGCTCTTATGTGAAAGATAGACACTTTGGCATACAAGCCCATTATTTAAAGTCTCTTTAGAAAATTGTCTTTATTCAGAGTTAGGAAAAAAACTATAATCTGATTTGCTTTTTCCACAATATTAGATTTTTCAGTGTGGCAGCTGTAGTTTTTTTTCTGTTAATTTTTGCAAAACTTTCATTACTTTTTAGCAAATGTTGTTTACCCAAAGTCAGTTGCTGTTAGGGAAATAAAAAATCTAAATAAACAACAAATTTGAGAAATTGTGAACTAACTTAATTATAAGCCTTTAAAGTTCAGTAAATTACAGTTATGATTATCATTACATGACATTTTCTTGTTAATTCCCCAATTATTAAAGCCTTAGATTTTATAGATATGCATCTGCCCTTGTAGGCCACCATAGCTGTGTGTTATATGGATTAAAGTGTGATATAATCTCAATTATACCTAAAAATAAAACTGTAAATGCCCCTCTGTTGGAGGAAGTGGCTATGTGATCTCATAGACAGCTCTGGGTTACCTAAAGGTCACTATGCATACAGACTGCCTGTGGAGACATTTAAAGGCTGCGCTCAAGTTTGTTAGACTTTTGAGGAGTAGAAAATAAGGCTTCAAATGTCATCTCTTTCAAGATTTTTTTCATATTAAAGTATTTACTGTAAATAAGTCACAAAGTTGAAAAAAAAACCTTTTAATTACATTCTAGACAATCAACTCTTCTTTCTCTCTAGTTTTGGCGACAAGGAAAGGGCGATTATTTCCAGGGTATAATGTTCATGGCGGAGCTCAGCACTCCGTCTGTCTGCTTAGGAAAAATACTCATCCAGGTGAGTGCCTCAGTTCAGCCTCAGAAAATACTGCAGTGCATTGCTGCATGTGCATCCGTCACACTAAACTCCTTCTGCACTCTCCACTTCTCTTTTTTTCCCCTCACCTTTTCATTCAACGGGAAATGCATATCCATTCATTCCCAGCATGCAGCTTGTTCATGCCCATCAGCTGTGTCTTACATGAGCAGCACTGTCAGAAACATCACGCCTTAAATTGGTAACATTGTCTGCTTGAAAAGTAGAAGCTGCACCCCCTGCAGTGTTTGCTATAGTTGTGTGTGTACAATGTGTCTGCATCGGGGTGAAGGTTGGCCCTCTGTTGCTTTCTGCTTGCCCCCCTTGTCTGAGGCTCCTACAGCTGTTGGTCTCTGAATATAGCCCCTAGTATTTAGATGGGATATTCAGTAGATACAGTATCAGCTTGTCCTCCCACCCTCTATCTCTCAGCACACCGCCCCGCCTGTCCCTGACAACAGCGCATGTGGTCGTTTGATAAACAGCAGCAGGCTAATAGCTGTGGCCTCTTGTACCTGTAGAATAGAAGATGATGAATGTGTAAACAACAAACACTAGTATTTGTAGATGTGATGCCATGTAATTGTTGGGTAGTGAATGGAAATGGGGTAAAACTGTTTAGAGAAATGCATATAAGCCTGACACTAAAGCAGGTGAAGTGTAGAATATAAAATCTAGTCAATAAGACCATTAAAAAAATCAGGGTCTCAATCAAATATTTGACATACTGTGCCCTCCATCTTCCACTGACTGAACTGAAAGATGGACGGTGTGTCTCTGCCTCCTTTAGCGTCCATGCCCATTGCCTTTTTTTTTTTTTTTTTTTTTTCTTGCTGTACCACCTCTCCTCTACTAGTCCAGTGCAGTCAGAACCAAAGTAGCTGCATGTGTCATCAGGAATGTCAGTCATGACATTTTACCCCCTTTAACATGGCATCAATGATATGATAAAATGAATAGTGATATAAACATTTTGACAAAAATCAACATGATGATAAACAGCTTGAGACAGAAATCATGTCTTGACTTGTTCGGTGTTTTAATATCAAAGTTTAACCCGTGTCATTTGGCTCCATTGTTTAAGACCCGTCAAATCATCCATCGTTTTATACAGTCTATATCATCGCTACCTCCTCCATGCAGATTTTATTAACAGCTATAACAGTATCAGTGTTGTCAGTGTAACTATGGCATTTAAGTTTAACTCCATCAGCTCTCACCAAACTGTACTGCTTGCTTTTCTTCTTCCCTCACTCTCGACTTCTCCCTCTGTTTTTTTTCCGCTCTCAGTACAAACAGCAACACACTCTCCTGCACAAAGTGAATGGGGCTCTTATGCTGATCACTTTTTTCATCTGTCGAGTCCTCCTCTTCCCTTACCTCTACTACGTCTATGGAAGGTATGTCTGTCTTTCCATCTCTGTTTTCTCATATTCTGCTGTCTCGCTCAGCTTGGGTCGGCAACTTGCACATGATCTCTATCTTGCTGTGAAAAGACTCGAACATCTTGTAATGAATTGAAGGTTTTATAATCCTGTGTCTCTTGGGATCCAGGTACGCGTCTATTCCCTTCCACATGGTTCCCCTGTCGGTGCCATGGCACTGTAACCTCGGCGCCGCTCTGCTCATGGCCCCCCAGCTCTATTGGTTCTCCCTCATTTGCAGGGGTGCCCTGCGACTCTTCACAGGTTCCTCCCGCTCTCAGAGACCGCGCTCCAGCATAGCCACAGCCAAGGAGCGGCAGACGGATAGCAACACGCTGCCGCAGCCCGCCAACGGCTACAGCACGCGCTCCACAGAGCCCGAGCTGGCCACCCACTGAAAAGGGTGGCGGGGAGGGTGGGGAGGGAAGGAAGGCGAATGTACCAATGAGTATGTAAAGGAAGGATAACTGTGAGGGGAAGAAATGAGACTTGAAACAAGTAGCAATATGACGAAAGCTACAGACAATGGCCTCAAACAACACTGAAGTTTTTGCGGCCAGCAGACAAACACCAAGTGTTTGCTTGCTGGCCTTCAAGCACTTCAGCTTCTCAGTTTGTAGGAAACAAGCAGAGTGTTTGCACACTCAGTATTAAAGATGTCATCAGGCACTGTGACAGATAAGAACATGTACTGACCTGAGAGGAATTTGCCTGGATGTATAGCAAGCATAGGTGGCTATTTCCCTCATGTAGATCAAATTCAGTCCTCTCTGCCTCACTGTACAGGAAGAGCAGGAAAATAGGAATGTATTATATTGTATGTTAGTACATTTGCTGTAGATGGAAGGCCTGACTCAGCTTAGTAATGAAGAAGACCTTCAAAAAAGAAAAAAATCCCGGCTAAGCAGTATTTTGACTTGTTAGTGTTTATTATCTGTATCCTCTATGTAGTCACTGTCACTCTAACAAAATGTAACCAACCTGCAGACTGACTCACCCTTTTTAGAAGGGAGATAATCTCATAAGACTGTATTCTGCTGCCTTATCCCTTTTCTCCCATTCTTCACACTTTCTTTACATTTTAATTTATTTTTATCCTCAGAGGAGAAGGAAAAGGCTCCCTCAGATGGACAAATGTGACGGGTGTACATAGCTGATGTAAAATTGTCCTCATTTCCACGTCAGTATTAGGTCTATGTTGATTTTTTTTTAAGAGTTTGTCTTATTTGTGCAGCGCAGTTTTTTCAACGATGACACTTCAGCATTAAAACCTTTCAGTTTTTCAACTCGGTGTACACAAACTTCCACAAACCGTACAGCAGTGCTTCTTGTTTCAGCCTAGATACAACTTCATTCCATTTACTTCTGTTACAAAGTGTTTTAAGCATTTTACTTTTGAAAAAGTGATGCACCAATGCATTCACTTTGAAACACATTAAAATGTCTTTTTAGTTGATTTCTGATGTTAATCTCAAGCTGTTCATTTGATTGGTTTCACTAAGGGATCCATGAGATTGGAGCATTTTTAAGCTTTGTTAGGGGCCTTCTAATGTTGCAGTTTGAAGGGGAACAAAAAAATCTAGGGAAGCATTCCCTTGTGATCGACATGCAGCACGTCCGTTACAACTTTTAACAGTTCTCTGTTTTTTAACCATTCTTGAGTATGACTTGTTTTAAGCCTTTTACATCATATGGTTTGCATCAGTCATTGAGCCGTTTTTATTTGAGCCACAGGTTCTATGAACCTTTTATGAACAAACTGCTGAGTTTTAATCATTGTCTGTTTGGTTCAAAGCAGCTTCACTATCTTGAAAATGGGTCAAGAAAAAAAAAAAAGAAAAACAAAGCTCAGAAACCATAAAAACAGGGCAGCGTGTGCCAAAAAACATCTGGACAACTGTGGGCATGTTGAACACAGAGTATCCATTCCCCTGTTCCATGAAATCATAAAGTACTGCTTCTTGACAATACTAAAACATTTCAACTGATGTACTGTATATTCCACAAAATGCTCGTTATTTATTTGTAAGTATTTATTTATTTATTTATTTGGTTTGTGGTTTTGAATGCATATTTATGCATACATATAATACTATATGCTTCAGAGCCTTATGTGAAGGCTGTATTGTTACTCGAACTTAGCTAAAATATACTTCTCTGTCCTGAGCCTGCCTCCAGTGTTTTCTTTCCCAACCTTTCAAAGGCATTTTCACATTTGCTCTTGAACTGTCAAAATATCAGGCAGATTGACCCTCTATCTTCTTGAGATCACAGACACCTCAAAGTGGGAGAATAACGTTGCATGGGTTGGAGGGTCTCTGCTGCAATACACAAAATAAAAAGGAACAACACAGATGAAGCAAAACAGTCAAGATGAAGTATGACAATTTTTGCCTCTATACAGGTGTGTCTTTGCAAAAAAGAAAATCTTGTGAAAGTTCAGTTTTTCCTGTGCTTTACTTCAGAATGTTACACTTCCATATATCCTAGATTATTCTAGAAAGTGAAACCTTTCAAGACTGTTTAATTAATGTTGGTGATTACGGCTTACAGCTCACAAAATCATACATCCACCATCTTAAAATATTAGAATAAAGACCAAGTTCAAAAATAAAGACTTAAGAAACAGAAATGTTGACCTTGAAAATGATGGTCATTTATCCACTCAGTACTTGATTGGAGCTCCTTTTGCACAAATGACTGCATCAATGTGATGTGGCATGGAGTCAATCAGTCTGTGCTGGGGTGTCATGAAACTCAGGTTGCTCTGATGGCAGCCTTCAGGTCGGCTGTACTGTTAAGTCTGGTGTGTCTCATCTTTCTCTTGACATTTCCCCAGAGATTCTCTATGGCAGGGGTTCTCCAAGTTTTGATAGCTGAGGGCCAATCAGGAACCCAACATTGGACTGAGGGCCGCTGTAGGAAAAAAAATTTGGAAAAAAACAGAAAAAAATTCCACTTGTAATCATTTTAATGACCAGGTTGCATCTCTACAGTTTACATTTATTGGTCTGCTTCCAGTAATGTGCAATAAACACATTTTAATTAATAAATGAGGCTAAACATGACACCATGGACATCTGGGAGTGAGGTCTAAATCACACCTGTAATTACCGCTTATCCATATAGATGCCACTAAAGACCATGAAATAGATTCATCCTTTCAAAGCAATGTACAGTTGGATTAAAACTAACAATTGCGGGCTGCCAGAATAGTTACTGTGGGCCACCATTGGCTCGCGGGCCGCACTTTGAGAACCTATGCTCTACAGGGTTCAGGTCAGGCCAGCCAAACACTGTAACAACACAGTCAGGACACCAGTGTTAAGTCGTTATGGCTTTACTGGGGGCAGGTGTCAAGACCTGCTGGAAAAGCAAATCAGTATCACAATGAAGCTTCTCAGGAGATGGAAGTATGAAGGTCTCTAAAATCTCCTGGTAGACTGCTGAGAGCGTTGACTCTGTACTTAATGAAGCACAGCAGACCAACAGCAGCAGATGACATGGCATCTCAAACCATCACTGACTGTGTAAACTGAATACATTGGACTTTGAGAAACTTGGATTCTGTGCCTGTCTGATCTTCCTCCAGACTCTGTGACCTTGATTTTCAAATGAATTCAAAATTGACTTTCATTTGAAAACAAGACTCTGAACCACTGAGCACTGGTCCAGTTCTTTTTCTCATACCAGATGAGAAGCTTATCATGTTTTGTGAGGTTCAGGAGTGACTCGACACTAAGAACACAACACTTATAGTCCATTTCCTGGACCTGCCTATGTGTGGTGGCTTTTGATACACTGATTCCAGCCTCAGTCCGCTCCTTATGAAGCTCCCCTAAATTCTTGAACTAGCTTTGCCTTACAATCCTCTGAAGGCTGCATCTATCCCTGATGTCATTGCGCCTTTTCTTTCCACACTTTTCCCTTCCAGTCAACTTTCCATGAATATGTTTTGATACAGCCTCAGAAAACAGCCTGCCTTTTCAGCAATGACCTTCTGTGGCTTACCCTCCATGTGAAGGGTTCAATGGTTGTCTTCTGGACATTTGTCAAGTCAGCAGTCTTCCCATGATTGCAGTTGTGTGCACTGAGCCAGAATGAGAGAATTAAGGCTCAGGAAACATTTGCAATTAGACTTAACCACAATATTCTTAATATTTTGAGATAGTAAATTTTTGACTACCATGAGCTGTAAATTGTAATGATCAACAAAAAATGTATTGAAATATTTTACTTTGAATGAAATTAATCTATATTATATGGAAGTTTTAACTTTTTGAAGTAAATCATGAGGAAAAATGGATTTTGATGATGATGGTGATGTTCTATTTTTTAAATGCTGCCTGTAGTTTGGCAAAATCCTAATGAGATGCAGAAGGCTGAGTGGTTCCGCCCCATGTTCAGGAGCTTGTCTTCCAAGTGGGAAGCACAGTTTGAATCTAACCTGTGGCTCCTTTTCTGCACATCATTCCTCCTCTCTCTCTCTCTCTCTCTCTCTCTGATTTCGTATACCAGACTTTCACAAATGTACGTACAATACGGCCCACTTTGAAACCTGAAAATCTTCTGGGGCCCACCAAACCAAAATCCAACCAAAGCATGTGACTTAAAATATTTACCTCCATATTTTATTTTAGAAACAGAGTATTTTAATGCCTACTGGTGGTTTTACCTACCGAAACAACTTTAATCATACTTATTCACTGCCTACTTCCTGATTCTGATAAATTATCAGTGCTGTCACATAATGATTAAAGTTACGTTTTTGTGAAATCAGAAAGAACAATCAATGAAACACCAACATTTATATATTTTGGATCAGGGATCTGCAGTCACTTGTATTTTTTTTTTCAAGCAAGCATCACTTTATTTGGGGATCCACAAACTCTTTCCTGGTGTTGTTAATGTCTCCAAAGATGCTGAAAAATTAATAATATAAAGCAATCTGTGCACTAGAATGTTAGAGTGCTCGCTGGTAATATGGCACCAGTTAAACCATGACACTGGTCACATCAGACAAAATAAATGGTTATATGTGAAATGCAAGTTAAATTAACCATTTCCAACTAATATAAATTTGGCATCAAGTATTTTATACTTGTTTAAAATTTGGTTTTACATGTTTTTAACTATTTTAATTGAGCTCTTGTGGCTCACACTTTGAGAAGTACTGTCCTACATTATCCATCATACAGACCTTTCAGAATAAAGGCAAAAAGTCCCCAAAAATAATTCTTTAAAATCACATCAAAACTGATAACACTGAACAAACAGAAGCCATAAAGAAGCAGTTTATAACCTGCATGAGGATCAATGTGATAATGTGGGAACACAATGAATGATTACATGCTGCTTGCAGTGAATTTTCCTCATTATTTCCTGCTGTTTTTTTTTTTTTTTTACAAACCAGAGGGCTGGTAGGAACAATCCAGATCAAGTATGAGAGAAAATTATGGTTGTTTATGTTCATCTGTGGAACTCACCCTGAAAATGTAGGAAAGGGATCAGTACAAGTGTAATAGCACTGTCAATTTCTTTCTCCATGTAGTGCTCTATTGTAGGTTGAAAGGTAGCCACTAGAGGGCACCAGAATACATTCATTTCTGTAACAGGGCCTGATTTCAAGCAACAAAACAGTGAATAAAAATAACAGATTTGCTTTACCAATAAAACAATGGTTGTTTTAACACACACTCTAAACACTATCAGTAAATCAGTTTACATTCTTGCTGTTTAAAATGTTTATTGCCAATATACAAAACACACATACAAAACATATAAAACTCGTTACATAAAAAATTCAAGTTTTGAGAAAGCCATTGAAAGCTCTTGGCCTCATTTGCCTCTGAGCGAGTCCTCAATCATCTCTTAATACTTCAGTATCTCCTCTGTCTCGGGGAAAAGATGGTGTTGGGATTGCTGTCTCGCTCTCTCTCCTTCTCCCGTTCCTTCTGGCTGTTTGGAGACAGGGCCTCCTCCAGCTTCTTCTCAGTCTTAAAGAGATCCCGACCTGTACGCATGATGTGCTCTTCTATTTTACGGTGGCGCTGCATGTCAGAAAGGACCTTGTCCAGCCGAGCTTCCCTTTTGACAGAGGAGCGCGCTGAAGATCCTGGGAGAAGAGAAAGACAGTAGAACAAGTTACCGTAAAAAGACCAAATCATCACTTTGACATCACTTCAAGTTTTTTTTTTTTTTTCTTGACTGACAAACCTGGTGTCCTGCGTCTGTTGATGAAGGAATTTTTCGGAGTTGCTTGCATCTCCTTATCATCAAAGTCAAACTCAGTTGGTGTTGGAGGCCTAGAAAAAAAAAACAAGTCATGTTAACACAAACTATCTGGATTTTTAGCTGTCAGAATTTAAGATACTGCAAGTCAATACTGTGTTTTAAAGCAATACAATCTCTATATCACAATGAATGATAGTACTGAAAAGTGCAAAGCTTTTAAGAAAAGCTCAATCTGAAATTGCAATCAAACTCCTGCATATTGTCTTAATTGCATAAATATGTTGGCAATGTTTTGGTTGCAAAATGTTGCCAAAGTATTTGTGCATTTTTGATGGTGTGTAGGAGTTTGCTTGCAATATTTGATAATTAAAAGTGCCTAGGACTCACATTTTTTTGCCCTGTTATTTAAACAAGTACAGTTTTTTTTTTTTTTGCTAGTATTTAACTTAAGTTAAATAACTATCTCAATATTGTGACAACCCTTTTGTACACAGACAAATATTCCATACAAAATCTGTTACTGACTTGCGTTCTCTCTCCTCCCTCTCCCTCTCCTTTGCTGCTGCCTCTTCATCGTCTCTCTCAGGTGATGGGGTGCGTTCAGGTGTAGGGGGCCTCCTTGGAAGGGGCACAAAGTTCAGTTCCAGCATCTCCCCTTTAGCAAGAAGCTCATAGAGTCTTTTGATCTCAGCAGGAGGGGGCATCCAGTTTTTAGGGTCCTCCATTTCCTCATCACTGTATGCAATTTCCCATTCACCATCTGTTACTGCGGCCTGCTTTCCCTCGTTACCTTTCTCTTCGGCGTCCACCTGAGCCCCATCTTTGTGCTCCTCTTTTTCTGCTACATCCATTTCTTCATCTGAGAAGGAAGCAAAAATACAGACAGACGGTTTAGCCAAAGCCGCTGAGGAATACAAAAGTTTGTAATATGATCAACAGGATGTTATACATCAAAATGATGCTACCATATAGGAGAGTAATTTTTAAACACAACACTTTTGATAGTAGACAGACCCGCACATACTACTGAACAAAAACACAATATTTTAACAGTAATATTTTGTAGGGCAGTGGTTCTCAACTAGTGGGTTGGGACCCAAAAGTTGGTCATGGAGTAGTTTCCAGTGGGTTGCAAAGGTATGACAGGGTAAATTGGTTTCAAATGATCAATTGCAATTAATCTCAGGAGTTCTGTAGTTGATTGCAATTAATCACACCCTTTCCGTCCCATTTTTAAATTCCTCTATTTTGCATTTAAATCTGTTTTTGTCATTTTAGATTTTTCTACCATCTTAAGCTAAGGGTAACTGACTTTCAGTTAACCTACAGACCTGCTTCTATAGGCTTTTTATTGAAGATTTTCAAAAATAGTTAAAAATCACACACATATCGTACTGAGATATTGTACTGATTATCATGCCTGGGCCTGAAGCCTTGTACTTTCAGCTGAATCACATCAGTTCTGATATTCATATTATTCTCGTGTTACTGCTGGAGTACACTTTAGAATCAGTGCAGTCATTGTCTTTGTAAAAGTAAAACTTTTTATTTAAAAGATGAGTAGACTGACATACAAGGCCCCCCTCTCTTTCTATTTTTCTATTGTATTTACCCTTTTCCTCCTTGTTAGTGGTGTCATCCTCTGTTGCAGAAGTCATCTCCGTGTCCTGTGGCTCTGTGTTGCCCTCCTCTTCTTTGCTTACTGCAGGATTTTCTGTGTCCTTCACTCCCAGAGTCTCTACGCCTTCTGTCAACGAAGAGTCTGTGGCCTCGGCCTGCATTTTTCCAACTGCTGCTGAACTTGACGGCAACAAAGCTGTAAAAAGACACATTTATATTATAATACTGTTTAGTTAAACTGCATGGCAAACTGCAGCCATATGACAAAGCTTTGGGGGGAGTTAACAGGCAGGTCATATCATTCCTGTGAACATGAAGCCTAACGATAGCTTTTAACTTTGCTTTCTGGATGTTGGGATGTCAGCGAGCACACAACTTTAACACACTTTCGACCTTTTTGGCATAACGAGCAAGCTAACATCAGGCCCAACCGTAAAGTAATACTAAACAGTAAATTACAATTACACCACATACGAGTCTTAAATTGCCATTATTACCTTGAGTCCGCTCGATCGTGGATCGATGGTGCTATTAGTAACGTTAAGTTATATTATCTTTCCCAGAGAGAAAAGCCACCATAGCTCTCCATAAGACTTGTTAAGGATAATAAACGATTACACAGAGACGTAAACATAGCGCCATTTTGGATACGAGAACTGTGCGTTCAGGGTGGTTTTGCAACTCTGCGCACTGCTAACTGATTAAACAACATGTGGATAGTCCATCGACCACAGGAGCAAGCGTCCTGATTTAGACTGAGTGTTGTAGAAATCTACTAATGGTAAGACTTCCTGCTCAGTGCGCAAGCGCATAGAGGGATTAATGGATATCGGTTGAAATTAAAATAAACTACCTTCCCTTTGTCGTTTACGCAGATTGCTTGCTTGAAAGTGGTACATGCATGTTTCTCAGGCGAAACGTATATTTAACTTCCACGGTACCCGGGTATGTTTTATAATTGAGGACAGCAGACGTCAAACAGGCGCCAGTGCCTCTGATTGGTTGATAAACGTTTCCGGTTGTAGCGCTCCTCATTTGAAAATGTTCAGTTAGCAGAGAAGGCTCTGTCGCCATTGTTAAAAGCCGTTTTCGATATAATGCCTAAACTGGGAGTTTAAAACAAGTTTTTCAAAGGAGTCTCCATATCACATCGGTAAGAACCGCTTAAAGATTGTCTGTGCTTGTCTTTCTGGCTGTTAAATCGTTATGTCAGCTTTAAAACCTTTACGTGGCCGTACTTCTGCTAGCTTGTTGTTAGCGTTAGCCGTTTAAACCGTCGCCACTCAAGCAAGACTTTGCTCATTGTTGTGGTGTCATCATTCAAGTTAAATCGGCTTCAGGATGAACTATATTATTCTGTTTCATAACATTGCAATCTAATACAAGCGAGACACGTGATAATATACACTTTTTAATTATAAAATGCTCTTTTCTACTCTAGAGGCCTGCTCTTTTTAAGCGCTCTAACATGGCTCAGCGAGTGGCGGTAGCAGATGGAGGAAACAAGAAGACATCCAGAATTCGGGTTGCGGTCCGTTTGAGACCCTATATGGGCAAGCAAGACGAGAAAGACGAAGGACCCTGTGTACGAGGATTGGACTCCCAGAACCTGGAGATAGTTAACTGGAGGAACGCTACCGAAACAGTCAAATACCAGTCAGTGTCCACAGCTTGCCCCAGTTGTGAATGTTTATAATTTACAGCTATGTCAATATTTCTCTTTTTTCAGAGGTTGCGTACTCATAAATTGTTTTACAGGTTTGATGTTTTCCATGGGGAGCAGACAACGCAGCAAGAGGTTTTCCGCTCATCAGTGAAGCCAATCATACCACACATATTCAACGGACAAAATGCTAGTGTCTTTGCCTACGGACCAACAGGGGCTGGTATGTTACTGCTGTATTGCACTTGTTCACTTAGTAATAACCTGAAGTCACCAAGGCAAACCAGTCTTCTACTTCATTTAACACTTCACTTTCTTATCTGTCTGTTTCTTTAGCATTTCATGTCAACAGTCTGCATAGCATCAGCAAACATTTAGACCTCACTATCCTTAATTCGAAATATGTGATAAAGATTTATTTTAGCACTGTTCACCTCACACCATAAGGATTTTTTAAGTTAGAAATTGCTCTGAGTACTCCGTCCCTTATACGTATTAATGGCTACATTTCCTCCTCTCTCTCCCTATTGTCTTTCAAAGGTAAGACTCACACCATGTTGGGGAGCCCTGATCAACCAGGTGTGATCCCTCGAGCCATACGTGAGGTCTTCAATTTGGTCAAAGCTAAAGATGAAGATGAAGGATGGGACTACAGCATTGGCATGTCTTATTTGGAAATTTACAATGAGAAGGTATAAAAGGCTGACTCTAAATACTAAACTGTGATCTTACAGCTACTGCTTTTCTACAATATCTTAGAAAGGAATTTAGTATATTAGAGGGAGCTGTATGGGCAGTGTTGACAGTTAGAAATTTAAATCCAGTCAATTTTCGGCTGACCGCTGAGGTCAGCCCTACATATGGCTCTGTCTGTAGACTAACTCAGTGGTTCTCAAACTGGGGTCCGGGGACCCCTGGGGGTCCGCAAAATAATTTGCAATAAATTGTTTAAGTAATGCCATGTTATCATAAAGCAAATAAATACATAGTGTAGGGACCACAAACCCATAAAACAACCATACTAAACGATTGACTCCCACATGAGTCAGCTTTTGGCCAATGAAAACTCAGATGTGATTGTAAGACATCCGTAAATTTAACACTCGTCACGCATCAGTCTCTTTGTCGGGATGCATTTGGTGTGCAGGTCCAGCTAGCAACTATGGATACATATTTAAGCGTGTCCACTTCATCAAGGGATGCTAGGCCCAAACCAGCTAAACTGAGAAAATATGATGACAGCTATTTTGAGTTTGGTTTTAGTGAGAATAGTGATGGAAGATCAAAATGTATTGTGTGGCTTCATGTGAAGCCATGAAGCTAAAGCATCATTTGATAACAAAACATGCAGCGTTTAAGGACAAAACCAAAGATTTTTCACAACTAAAGGGTGAGGAATACAGACGGCAGAAAAAAGGAATGGTGAAACTGACCACAACCCTGAAAAAGCACAGAGGGCTTCTTATTTGACTGATTAAAGGATCACAAAAAGTGAGAAACCACACTCAATTGAACAAGAGCTTGTATTTAGGTTGAAGAGTTTAAAATCTAGGTGTACCATATGTTAACATATGTTTAATCAGCGCAAGGGTTATGTGGGGGTCCTTGGAAAATTTTCCGCCCTGTAAGGGGTCCCTAGCCTCGATTTTTAACGGAAAAAAATCATAAACTTGAAAAAAAGAGAAGACTGTGGAGAAAATCCTGGAGACAGCGCAAACACGGACTTTATAGTCTACTGGGCGAGCTGGTGGTGAGTTGTTGTCATAGACATTATATACGTATATAATGTCTGTGGTTGTTGTCAGTCAGCTCGCTTCTTGATTCTCTACATTCCGTTCCACGTCACAATTCAGAGCCGTGACTCGGGAGTCATTGGCTTGCCCCACACACGAAGATTTTTGGTTGTAAATATTGAACAAGTTCAACATTTACGATTGTCGGCCCCGACTGTTTTCGGAGCCAATTATCGAGACAAATTCACTCTGAACACACCTCAGACCACAGGATAATCTCATAGGATAATCTTATAAGACATAAGATAATCGGGCGTTTGCCATCCTTGGTCGGGAAGGGGGAAAATCAGGACAAAAACGGCCCGATTATCTTTGAGTGTACCCCGCTTTCATAGCAGCACTTAGTCAAAACTAGACATTTCTTTATTAAAACAAGTGAAGACAGAAAAACTAAAGACCTTCTGTAACAGAACGGGTGTTTTTGCTCTTCTGCTGAACTGCTTCAGCGTGAGTGTGTGATAGTTAAAGGGGGAAAGGGTTACTTGTGTGAAAACTTGTATTTACGGCCTGGTAGCCAAACGTTAGGTAAGCCATAGCCAGTTCAACACATTTCTTCATCACAGTTAGTACTGAGAGCAACACGGAAAGCTGTCTGCCCACCGAGCTACCCCCGAACTGTTAAAACCAGAGCAGAGAACCACTCCGACAGCTTGTCTTGTGGAGACTATACATCGTGATTTGAGACTCGTGCACAATCTTCGGTTTTAAATTTTTCCATCATGATCTCCTGTCCCCCGTCACTCTTTCTCCTGTCGTCCCTATCTGTGTCTTTTACGCAGCAGTGTCTGCTGCTCTCCTCTCATCCTCATCTGTTTTGATGCTGCATAAGAGTGACACACACACCCGGGATGCTCACACATACACCTACAGTGAAATGCACACTAACATGTTGGTAGCGTAGACTCAGGGCTTCTATCTGTTGAGGGCAAAAGTTTCAGAATACTGGAGGATAAACAGCAGAACTTTCTCCTCTTTAAGCTCCTCTCTGACCACAGAGGATCAGCGCATTAGTGCTGTGTGTGTGCACGCTCCAGCTGTGTGTGTCTGTCACCCGCATGAGCCGGGAGTGTGGGCTATGTAAAAAAAATTTGGTAAATATTCCCTTATACTATATGTTGATGGGAAACAAACGTTTAAATCTCTGCATTTGCGTTGTTAAGAGAACGCTGATTAAAAGTATGACACATCTTTAGTTGCAGGGAAACGCTAAATGTGCTGTTTATTGATCATTAAGGGATATAAAAAACAATAGGAACACTAAAGTAGACATTCAGCTTAATTTTACTCATATAAAGACCCTTACACATCTGTCTGAGGAGAATTAGAAAGGTTCATGAAAGCTGCTGCGGTTTTTATTTTATTTTAGAATAAACAGTTAATTAACAGTTAGGGTTTTATTGTTAGTATAAACTTACTACCATTAAAGACATACATCTGACAAAAAACGTTTAATCTCCAGTGACTCATTGTCTGTCTCTATCAGTGAAGTCTGACGCATGTCTCTGTAGTGTTTCATATGTACACAGAGAAGAGCTTTTTTAAGAGGAGAGACAGAGAGAGGGCAGCATGTAGCTGTGTACATTTAAGAAGCCCCAATAAATTTGGCTAACAAAAAATAAGAAAAATGAAAAAGTTACTCAGCCAGGCAGGCATTTCAACAGGCTTCCCAAATAGTTGTGGTCAGCCATATACTAGGTTTTACCTAGTCTTGTTTAACAAGGACACAGTGTTCTATTTGGGCTATTTATTTTAGCAAGCTAGCCTAGCGTTTTGGGGTCCATTCTTTAAAAAAATGTCTGTTTTCCTTTATTCATTGAACTTACCGTAAGTGGAACTGCTCTTAAGGATTCAACCTTTTCTTGTATAATGTCCTTAGTTTTAGTCTGATAAAACCATACTGACTGGCACTGACAACCAAGTCTTGGGAGTCTAAAATTCCCTGATCTGATTGGTTAAGACTTCACACAGTGGTAGTTTTATGTCTGGAGTTGTAATCAAACATCACCATTAAATAAATAAATGATAAGTGAAGCCTTTTTAAATATGTTTTTTAAGATGTATTACGCTCACTCAGCCCTGACATCTATCTGTAAAAAACTAAAACGAACACTTAAACTGATAAAAACTAAACGAAAACGAAGCATTTTTGCAAAATAAAAAACTAAACTAACAAACCAGCAGTCAAAACTAATAAAAATTAAACTTAGATCAAACGCAGAAAGGGAAAACAAAATATAAGTACAAACTAATGAAAAATCCAAAACTATTATACCCTTGGTTCTGACTGATATATTCAGCTGATTGATGTTGGATATTTGGCTCTTTCATAGTTTTTAAAAGCATTGTTTGGCAGTGTTTGCCAAATCTGTCAAATCTTCCTTTTTCTGTTTTCTCAGGTGCTGGATCTTTTATCCCCAGGCTCCCAGGATTTACCAATAAGAGAGGACAAAGACAAAAACATCCTTATCCCTGGCCTAACCCACACAAAAATCTCCTCCTTCTCTGATTTTGACAAACATTTCATCCCAGCCAGCCTAAATCGTACCACAGCTTCTACCAAACTGAACCAGCGCTCCAGTCGCAGCCATGCGGTCCTCCTGATCAAGGTCTGCAGAATAGCTTTTTGGTTTTCTGTAATTCTCTGAAAGTTTCTCTGCTTTGATCTTTGAATGGGTGTTTTCTTGCATGATATAAGGTGCGAGTCAGACAGCATCTTAAACAGGTCCTGGCCTCTGAGCAGTAGGCCAGGATTTGGTAGCTGGTGCTAAAATCAACTCTCTCCTGCAACACTCCCGCTAGCAATTGTGGGCTTTCTGGGACTTTACTGGGAGAGAAACAAACTGGTGTTTTCCATCATTCTGCCAACATTTTTCTTCTGTTATTGTGTAGCTTAGGTTATCAATGATAGCATAAAAAGTCAGCCTCTTTGCTTTCTATAATTTCCACTTTCTTCTGCCCTCTTTGATCTCCTTTGATCCTTGTGTATTTACCTCTAGTCAAATCTTTATCTTTTCAATAATCCAGGTTGTGCGGACTCAGCGTACTCCGCCCCACAGACAGCAGACAGGCAAGCTCTACCTGATCGACTTGGCTGGATCAGAGGACAACCGCCGCACAGGCAACCAGGGCATCCGTCTGAAGGAGAGTGGTGCCATCAACCTATCTCTCTTTACACTCAGTAAAGTGGTGGACTCCCTTAACTCTGGAACTGCCATCCGTGTGCCATACAGAGACAGTAAACTGACACGGCTACTGCAGGACTCTTTGGGTGGCTCGGCACACTCGGTCATGATTACCAACATTGCACCAGAGTACAAATATTATTTTGACACCTTTACTGCACTAAACTTTGCAGCCAAATCAAAACTCATTGTGAACAAACCCTTCACACGTGAGACGGTCGCCGTGCCTGTGCTGCCAGGTGAGGGAAACTGACCTTGTTTTTCATGAGCACTTTTAAGTTTGTGAAGTAAACTGAAAATAGACAAAGGGGGATTCTGTCCGTTTAATCAAATACCAACAGAGGGTGCATGTTTAATGTTGGAGGATGAAGAGGAAAGATCCAGCTGCCCCTAGGCTTGTTGGAAGTCGTTTAAATATATCCAACACTTCTGAAATTAGCTTTTTGAGGCATCTCTTTTTGAGCAACTGTCTTAATTGTTGTGCTGACACAGTTCTTGTGTTGCTGTTAATTAAGGCTCTGCATTGCAGCCTGGATTGATGCTCTGCCATCTTTATCTGAATCGTTTACACTCTAGAGAACTCCCACAAACAGTGTTGCTTGACTGCATTGAATCCTAAACTGTTAATTTCCTTTCTGCCTTCATCTCCAGTGAAGCGGGCCAGGGAGGACCACGAGGCACGGGGGTCTGGCATCGAGCCACAGAAGAAGAGACAGAAAGAGGAGAGGAAAACAGAACAAGATGGCTCCTCACCCTCTGCACATTTTCACAGGTTAATGCCAACACACACCAACAGTTACTAAATGTTTGGCTGGCTCATCAGACTCAGCAATTGTAATGTTTGACTGTCAAGAGAATACGTCTGCCTCTAGCTACCACATCAAATCTGGTCCGTACAGCTGTACCTCAAACAGGCCATAGCCTCAAAGCAGCTCTGTGCAATGCTCTGATTGGCTGCAGCTGCTATGCCCAGCGGGGACTCTTTGGAAAAAGATGCAAGCACTGATTTCTCACCATCTGTTACTAGGTGTGAAAGTGTGTCTGGGCCTTGAATCTTATCAACTTGTATTTGTTCAGCCTAGTTGACCAACTTCTGAGTACATTTCAAAACATTTGATTACACAGCTGCTCTTCGTGTTGTCTGACTATTCGTACTTTGTTGATTTGTGTTTATCTGTTTCAGTCCGTCTGAACTGTCAGTGATGGACAGACTTATCGCCCTAGAGAAGCTGATGATGAGCTGCCAGGACAAAGACAGGCTCGGCATGCTTAAAGATGTGGCTCAGTCTCGCAAGGAGATCCAGGTAATGTCACACAACTACAAACAAAATAAGTTTATCCTCCTGGGTGTCCGACGACCTTTGTCCCTTCTGTCTACGTGAGATGTTCAAGATGCTGATGCTGTCTCATCTTTATCCCTGATCAATCAGCTCTTCTTCATGGATATTTGATAGCCAACTGTACTGCTGTTTTTGTTTTGGCAGGAGCTCAAGGAGAAGCAGAAGGAGTTTGAGACCAAGGCCATGCTGTTCAGTCGCCTGGCAGGAGAAAAGTCCTGTGCTGCACAGGAGCCGGTTTTCAAGAACAACATAGCTCCTCTGCAGAGGAAACAGCCAAATGTAACAACATCCAACAAGCAGAAGGCTGTGGTCCAACCCCTGAAAGGTCAGTTTGACATTTGTGACTAACTAAAATGTTTAAGTCATGGGGTACAGAGAGCCTAGTGGTTAGGTTGTGCCCCATGTACGCCAGTAGCCTGGGTTCAAGTCTGCCCTGTGGCTGTTTTCCTGCATATTACTCCTTACTCTTTTCCTTGTTTCTGACTCTATCCACTGTCCTTCTCTTAGAATAAAGGCATTTAAAAAAAAAAAAAAAAAATCTTAAAACAATTAAGTCGTAGGGGAGTGCCTCAAAATATTACAGGGCTCAAGTTTCAGCCAAGTGTGTGTTTTCACACCAATTTAATAACATTGTTTTTATCCCTCTAAAAATCCCCCACAAAACATTTGGTGTCTATTACAATGGTCTGCAAAGCATGTTGTCCCCATTGATGTACGATGCCTGCCAGAGAAGGCTCCTGTTTGACAACAAACACGCTAGTTTATCTGCTGCAGGCTATTCTTATGGTAATATGAGCCAAGAACATGTCAGTTTGGGAATATTTTACATGAAAATCCAACCTTTAGAACAATAATGGAACAATTCTAGCTATTTTCCGACTCCTCATAGGAATATTTTTTAGTTGCTTGTTCTGTATGGGCCTCACAGTTTGAGGTCTCATGTGGCAGCTCATTATGTGAAAGGAACAATGTGAAAATGGTGGACGAAGCAAGGTCATCATATCTCCAGTATCTACCAACTAGTTGAGAATTGCATGTTGGCAGAATGAAGACATGATTAATCTGTTATTGCATGCGAGGAGATTACACTGATCACACACCCTAGGTCCTAGAAGTCATCCCCCACTCCTGCTCGCCCTCTGTGAATTCTCCTGAATAATTCCTACTGTGTTCTCACTTCAGCTCAGCTCACCCTGACTTTCCCAGAATATTTAATAGGTGGCTGTGAGCGAAAAAAAAAAAATCTAGGTTAAGCTGGGGTGAAAAATTCAGTTGGTTGTGTTTGCTCTTGCAGTGCACCTTGAAACTATCTGGAAGTTTACAGGAGGGTTTTTTTTTTTGCATGTGAATAAGACTAGCGAGCAATCATATCACAGTCATGCAAAATTGGAAATACAAAACTTTATTTAAACAAGCAACAGTAAGTAAAGCTAACTCTTTAGTTAAGATGAACCGTAGTTAAAAGAAAACAATTTAGCAGATCAGATACCAAAGAGCAAGACTGCTTAATGATGACCTTTGTACTTCTAGACATACAGCAAATAATAGCAGCAGGGATCACCATCTGTCTACACAAGAAAGCGCAGAGCAACAGTAGCAGTAAGGTAAACTGGAAATGATGAAAATACACCCCCTGAAAGGTATTGGAACCAATGTCTGAAAGAAAAAGGGTGTCACTGAACTTGTTTAGCATTGAAAACTGTCTCATTGCAAAGAACTGTCGCATTAAAACTAAGATATATCAGATCATCTTAGTGACTCATTTGATTCTGAGCAAGGAAGCTCTCATGAAGTTAAATGACCTTGAAAAAAAGTTTTTACTTGAGGTGAAAATCTCTGTTCATGCTTCAATAAAAAGTAGACACGGATTCATACTATCATGTTGAATAATTGGAGCTATTGAGAGCTGCAAGGGGATACAAGAACTCAGGCTTGAATACAGGAGCCAGAGAATCAAATGACGATGAGGAGGAATTATTTTTACATCCCTCAGCAGCCCGGAGAGTGAGCCAGATAACTTTCCTGGATGTTTGTGTCATGCATTTGGCTCTGAAACAAAACAGCATACCCAAAGAAAAGAATCAACTTTGAACTGCTTCACATAAAAATGTGCTGTCTTTATTTCCCCCTCTGAAAAATGTCTTTGTTAACAGATTGTGTACTTAAATAAATGTTAATATATTGATTTATTGTGGCTTCCTCCCCATCAGTGTCCCAGCTCCAGCCTCTTCAGCAGCTTGCAGTCGTCAGGAAACAGTCCGTCTGCGTCAAGAAGAAAGAGAGGAAGCTTTCAGACCAGGTTGAGGTCAGCATCCGAGCCTCGGCTGTGCTTTGCTGAGCTTGACACATCTGCAGAGTTGCAAGCATCACAAACAAGCTGACGTAGTGCATTAGCTTCAATTTGTTGTTGGACTACACAGGAGCTGCAAGATCTCAAATTTGTTGTGACAAAAATAACCTCCTTTCTGAACAAGTGTTGACAAATAAAAGTTGACACATGGTTCTTTTTTCATGTACAATACATTGTCTACAAATGTGGAAAAATCCCAGAGGTAAATGTAGTTTTCCAAAAATTTTAAATCTGATTTACCTCTTTCCTCAGGCTCCAGATGGTAAAGAAAACATAATGGAGAACGGTTGGGAGTCCCAGCTCGACACATCAGTTCTGGAGCAGTCAAGACAGAAAATCCTGCAGGTTTTAAACACCGGTTCTCTCAAAGACCTGAAGGGTCTGCAGCAAATCGGTGACAAGAAGGCTAAGCTCATACTGGGCTGGAGGGAGATCCATGGTCACTTCACAAAGGTTGGTAGATGAAACCATGACTAAAGATCCTGTTGTTATTAATCAAAACAGTCCTTTGGCATGCCATAATTTGATATTTATGATTTCTATTTACTCAAGGGGGTTTAATAATTGATTTTATTTCACAGTTGGAAGATCTAGAAAAGGTTGAGGGCATGACACAGAAGAGATTTTCTTCTTTCATGAAGGTAAGCCAAATTACAGGAAAACATTTGGGTAGTTTCTTATTTATTGTAGTTTTAGGTGTTCAGACTGAAATACATTACTTCAACAAGAAGTGCCAATTAAATTTATTAGAGATTTATGTCCTTGAAAGAGAAACAATTTCTTAACCAAGACCTTTTAATTCTCTAAAGGTCAAAGTACATGGTAAGGTTAACAGTGATATTTGGGAATTTTCCAACATACAAATGTTGCTGACTCATCCTGCACTCTGATGTTTTGTAATTTTTATGACCTTCTCCCATGATGCACCATGTCTACAAACTCACTGTTTGTGTTTAAAGTTGTCACACGGAGGGCTATTTGCTACTATAGCCACCAACACTTGTAATTTCCTTTTTAAGAGAGAATGAGAAACTACTTTAACTTTTCTTACACTTCTGGATAACTGTGTAGCACATGTTATTTGTGCTACATATTATAATAATAAATAATCAATAATGTTAAAATTATATATCACAATTATATGGACCTGAAATATCACAGTTATCAATATTACTATAATTCAAAATTGTCTTAGTGCACTCAAAATGCACTGATGTCATTAACATAATTTCTTAAAGTTTTATTCTAAAAACACAGAGCACTGTACACTTTGTTTTATACAGTGCCTATAAAAAGTATTCACCTCCTTGGATGTTTTACCCTATTGATTTTATAAATTAATTATGGTCAATATATTTTGGCTTTTTTAATGTCAATTTGAAAACAGGTTTCTACAAAGTAATGTCAATTAAATAAAACTAGGTAATGTTGACTGCATAAGTACTCACCCCCTTTGAGTCAGTATTTAGTAGATGCACCTTTGGCTGCAATCAAAACTCTGAGTCTGTGTGCATAGGTTTTAATCAGGCTTGCACATCTGGACACTGCAATTTTACTCCATTCTTCTTTGCAAAACTGCTCAAGCTCTGTCAGATTGCATGGGGATCAGGCGCGATTCGCCCTTTACAAGTCCACCCACAAAATGTATTGGATTGAGGTCTGAGCTTTGTCTCTGCTACTCCAGAACATTTACTATGTTGTCTTAAAACCATTTGTGTAGCTTTCACTGTGTGCTTTGGGTCATTGTCTTGTTGGAAAACAAATAGTCTCCCAAGTGGTAGTTCTCTTGCAGACTGAGTAGCCTTCTGCTCCTGGACTTAACTATTATTTGCTGCATTCATTTTACCCTCTACCTTTACAAGCCTTCCAGGGTCAGCTGCCAAGATGCATCCCCACATCATGATGACATTACCATGACATTAAAGAAGGGTTTTATTGTATTTCTTTTCTTTCTTTCTTTATTTTTTAAAGATTCAAATTATATTGACCGTGATTAATTTATGACATTTTTAAAAGGGAAAAACATCCAAGGGGGTCAATACATGTGAATGCAGCAGAATATGACCCTGGCCTAGAGCATGTTTGTTAAGTGCCCTAGCCATCCCTACAATGTCCCGTTCATGCACACATATTTAAGTTCCCTCCTTTACTAGCATACACAAGCAGTGATATGACACAAATGACTGCCAGTCAGTAACAACTATGAGACTGCATACTTCATAAATCATTGATACACTGCTCCTGAAAACTTGTATTTTCTTATCCTATGTTTAATTTATTCCATATTTTCAAGTCAGGAAAGGTTGTTAACTACATGAAGCTTTTTTCCCATCTTTTGGTTTTCCTCTTTTTTTTTAATTGAATGGTTAGTACAGTATAGACAGCACCAGCTGTCTCACAGTCCTAAACTGCAACTTTAATGTAAAAAATAACCTATAGAAATCCTGAGCATTTAGTTCCATTTTCTTAACACCTCTTACAAGCACATTGTGAAAATTTTGTGATGTTCTTGCCTTAATGGTTTTTTTTGTCTTTGCAGGCAAACATCCTGAGTGCCATGGGAAAATGATCTGCTTTTCTTTCATTGTTATAATCTTGTTTTTTTTAATACTCTGTCCTGTGTAATGTATATAAATGGATCCTCAGAATGCTTTTTTATGCTTTGTTTTATGTTTTTGTAGTTACTTATGTGCTCCAGCTGGTGGCGTACTATTGCTTTTAATAAATTTCTCACTGAATATCTCGAGTGTTATTTCGTGCTCATGTATAAATCTGATGGTCAGTATAACATACTTAGATACGTGAAAAAGCTCCAAGATCAGAGAGGAAACAGCCCATTTAAGGGTTGAAACCCTAATTTAGCTAATTAGTGAACTCTTCCTCTCCGTGGTGGGACAGAGGACGTCCTTTAATCTGCAGCATCACAGGATAAATATAAAGTGTTGGGGCATGCTTCGGGGTGGATGCTACAATCTAGTAACCCCCCCCACCTTCCTCTCACATCACGTAGTCTTGTGGATTTCACTTTCCATTTCACACCCCCCCTCCTCTCTGATCCTCCCTGACATCCAGGAGCCTCCCCCTCCATCCATCCTTCCTAGCACTCTGCTGCAACACGGCGCTTCAACAGCCCTTCTCCGCTCTAGTGCGCTGAATTAACGGGATTTTCGTGGATTTTGGGGCTAAAAGCGCATGTTTGCTAGTACACTGTGTGAAGAGAAGATGCCTGATGCGTATTGTTTTTGAGAACGTTACCACGATGCAGAGCCCAGGGACACCCCGGCTGCACTGAGACTGGCGCGGAATTAAAAAGGTCAGTTTGATTTATCTTTATGACCTCCTCTTTGATCCTCGCTTAATGCAGAATTTGGTATTTGAAAGACAATTCGGTCGTATTTTCAACATTTAAATGCATGTTTTTCTGATCAGTGTGGTAGCCCACATCCTCTGAATCCAAATCCCCAACAGCAGGCTAATTAATGCTACTCGTCCTCTTCCTTCACCCGTCTGTCCGACTGTTTTCTCCTTTGTCATCATCCTCTTTCCATCTTCCCCTTTTTACCTTTTGTATTGTGTCAAACAAATGGTCTCCGTATGCCATAAAAAGGCTGTGTACACATGATGAAATAATGGTATGTACACACCTGCACGAGGACCATTGCTTCAAAAGAGCCTGCCTCCATCTGCCATGCCTTTGTTCTCGTGTCATTGTGACCTGCTTTTTTGTTCTTACCTTTATATGGCTGCTCTGCTATTTAAATATGCTGTAAACAACAATGGAGGAGCAATATACCCTGGGACATTCGTGTATTTCATCTGTTTACCATGAGTCTATTTACTGTCAACCATGATGTAAGAAGTGGTTTTATAAAAGTGAAATGCAAATAATGTTAATATTAAACCGTCAAACGTCAAAACGGAATAATCTTAGAGCTCAACAAAACAGGCTGTGAAAAAATATGTGCTGAAAGGTCAACGTCTTAGAAAGTATGGCCCTCCATTTTCCCTGGACCTCATACTGTCAAAAACAGAACACCCTCTTTATTTGTTCCAGCAAAATAAGATCTTCTGTCAATACCTGGCCACACAACACAAAGAAAGACTCCACAAGGCTATACCCTAATGTACATGTTATACAGTTTGCTCTTAAATTTTACACATTTTATAGGCTAAATGTAATGATGGGATAAAAAAAACAATATGGCAGTATATTATCCTCACTGATTGGTTACGCTTTATTTTGATCATGTGAATGACAAAACGTTTTTTTAAAAGAAAACTGAACAATAAGAAATAAGTGACTTTTAAATGCAAATGCAAATAGGATTAGGAAGAAGTATGAACTTGTTTAATCCTAATCCTTTATTTTCTACATAAATTTTATCAATACTTCTTGAATTAAATCATAAGATCATCTCAGTTTTAGCATCATTTTTTAAACCTGTTCTGTGAATATACAGTATAATACTCTTAAAATGTACAAGAAGGCTTTTATAATGAAACATATATGCTTACTCGAGTCATGTAAAGCCAAAAATCATGGGGCCAAACATTCGTAAAACATTTGTTTTTGCGGGTGGGGGGTGGTATTCGAAACTGATTTTTGCAGTGATTTAACTTACTGCATCAGCATTGACTGAGGTCAACATGACAGGCTGGAGACTAACAGAAAGGCAGCAGTAAACTCCCAGACTAATTTTTTTTATTAATTTGGGGATTTTAGTGCCTTTTTTATGTAGGAGGACAGTGGATGAAGACATGTAGGAAAGGAGCCACAGGCCAGGCTTGAACCGAGGTTACCGCGTACATGGGGTGTGACCTAACCACTATGCCACTTGTGCCCCTGCCAGACAAGTTTAAAGTAGGGCTGTCAAGATTAATCAAGCTAATTGCCATTATTTACAGTCCTCAATTAGTGCAATATTATTAGATTGCTATTAATCACATGCTTTATGTCCCTTTCAACACATACTGTTTAAGGCACGTCAGTGTATCCCTGCAGCCACAGTGATGTAAAATAAGTCCACCACTGTTACTTAATGCCTCATTTCACTTAAAAAAAAAAAAACTTGCAACAGCTCAGGAGACAAGTCAGGAGTCATCTAAACCTATTTGATCATCTTTACTTTCATTTTCAGTCCATAGCAAGTTCCTTTTTTCTGTGGTTAAGCCTATTGTTTAAATCATCAATCTACCTCTAAAAGTAGGTCTGTACCCAAACAGGAGGTCAATTACCCTTACTTTAAGACAGTAGAAAAACAAAAAAATGACACAAAAACAGTTTAAATCACACAATAGGGAAATTTTAAAATGCAATAAAAAAGGTGCAACTAATCACCATTAAATACAGAAATTCTAAGGTTAACTGCGATTAGAAATTGTAATCTTTTAACAGCTCTAGTTTAAAGATAAAGCCCACTGAAGGCAAAATTTACACCAAATATTAGTGAATAAATACATAAATCCTGCACTTTTTTTTCGATTTTGTAGACCTTCTTTATCCTGTCTGTCTGATGTCTACATCAGGTATTGCAGAATTGCTGCATTGTGATAATACTGTCATTGTGGGCTACTTATCGTCTCTTGAGTTACCAAGTAACAGGTGGAAGAAGTACACAACTACTGTACTAAAGTAAAAGTTTAATTATTGAGTTTCTACTGAGTATCTGTACAGTGAAGTATGATCTTCAATTATGGCAAGAACAACAAGAGAACAGATCTCCAACCAGGTTGTTCAGGTAAAATCCCACCTCTTCACAGCAATATCGACAGAGTTGGTTAAGCTCATATAGACTTAAATTCCACACTCTTAAAGTGTCTTTATTGATCCACACTTCATGAAATTAAACTACAATTGGGGGTCTCCTCAGGCAAGACTGTAGCAGGAAGTCAACATCATGGCAAGACAATGCATACTGCTGAAGAATAGTCATAATAATCCCTTAGGAGCACGTCAGGCCACAGGTGGGAACTTTTACTCAGCTGATAACTTCACTCATGGTGCAAATGTGTCTCACTTAAAAAAACAACAACAATACACTAGAAACATGAACAAAGGAGCATCCCTTTACTGTGTAGTTAACAGAGGTGGAAAAAGTACAAGTATCCAAAAAAACCTACATTAGTAAGAATACATGTAATTATTACTTTCTACCCCTGCCAAGTAAATGTTATTCTCAATACTGGAGTTAACACAACGATTTAGCTGATGTAGATACTGGTTCTTTGCATTACTTCTTTTGGTGTCACTCGTACTACGGTAACATTTTTCTCTCATTTTTGACCATGAAATCAGATCAGTTTGTCCAACATAACACTTCTTCTGCCCTAAAAAAATATCTCTTGTCTGACTCAGCAGCTAGATCAGATGCCAGCATAAAATTGATGGGAAACCACACATGAAAATCATTAATTTATATGTGTTTGTGTGACATTATTTGGCTGATTGCTGGTGTTTGTAAACAGGGCCAATGTCAGCTATTACTGATGTATCTGTGCAACCCAAGCCAAGGCCTGTAAAGATGCTTAAAGTATGGGGGTTTCCTTTTTGAGTAATAATAGGTAGCAATTTCACAGAAAAATGATGAGTGCTATGTCATATTGTGTTTAACTCCATGTATCCAAAATTCTTCAAAATTGATGTGTCTGATGATGGCACTCTGTGGTTGGTTCCCTGTGTTTTTTCTGGAAGTGGATTTGCATGTGAGAGAGGAAGGTTGTCGCTGTACATTTTAAGTTTGCTAGCAACACATGCAGCAGTTATTTAAGATTTTAATGAAACAACATGATTTAGACCAGTGGTTCTCAGCTGATCTGGCCTCAGGACCCACCACAAACTACTGAGCAAGCAATCGCGACCCAAATTACCTTAAATTTTCAAGTTTTTAAATATATTTAATGATGAATGTGGAAGTCAATACTTTATTTGGAATATACTGCGACCAAAGAAACGAAGAGGACAAGCACGTCATTATGGAAGCGCTGAACTGATGTGCATGCACAGATTGTATTTTCTACTGTTTCTTGTGATAGGGTGTATATTTTGGTTGTTTTCTAGAAATTCTGAGAAACTAGAACTAGACTAGGGGTTAAATGGGTTTAGAGCTCAAGAAAATGACTAAAATATGCACGTTTATGTCCAACACTTGAACGGTGATTTTAGTGTTGTTTTGAAAGTCCCTTCTGTGGAATTTACGCATTGTACCTTTAATAAACTAGTTTCAAAGCACTCAAATCAAAGAACAGGATGGAGTTAGATTTCCCCAAAATGTTTGAAAAATATGTCAAAAATAATTCTAAAACACTTGCTTACCAAATCTTAGGTAGATTTTTCTAACCCAGAGCTGTCACTGTCTATTTTTATGACACTCTATTGTTGTTAAGCCACATCTATCTGCATAAAGTGAAGCCAGGAGTCTAACAGTCATATTTGAAGTGTTGTGTCCTTTACAAATACAAAACGAAATCACTTTTAACAAAAATAGTCTGCCATGTCTCCTTAAAACTTAATCATGTTAGCCTCTGTAGCTGTGTTTGACAGAAAAAGTAGACCATGATATTGGCATGCTACATTGTCATATGGAAAGAAACATATTTGGATAAGTTTGCATGCAAATAATGTGCATATAAAAAATGTGGGCAACACTTTGTTTAAAATATAGAATTGAACCCATCTTGATTTCGAGAGAAGGTCAAAAAATCCCCAGAATACTGTGATACTTCCCTTTTAAAAAGTAAAATACACAGTCTTCTCCCTTTTCACCCTGCCATTCCCACCTTAATAATTTAGAGGAAGTCTCTAAGCAGTTTGGAGGGAGCTGCTCATGTTTAAAAATGGCTAAACCCTGCTCTGGTCCCCCAGGTGTAACTACAGGCAGCACACACAGGAGTGCACCACAAACAGAGACTTGATTTTGCTCTCAGCATGGCTGTAAACATGATGCCAGGTCCTGCCATTTGGCCAGGGGAGGATCAGCCATCTCTGCTGGACCAGGACGGCTCACTGTCGAGCCAAGCCCCCACCTCGGTGCAGTGCCAACCAGTCAGAGGTGACCAGCTCATCAACAGCAGTCCAGCCAACACGAGACCCCCTCGCAGCAAATCCAAAGGAGAGCTAGTGATAGTGATCAATGAGAAGCTGAAGAACAGTAAGTGACTCACTTTGACCTCAAATGAAGGCGGAGGGGGGTATGTGGGGGTCATACATCTGCCTGGTCAGCTCAAGTTAAACTGCAGTGCACAAAAAAAGCTCCTGGGAGTGAACACATGAGAGCTAAAACACATTCAGCCCCTGCAGCATTTCAACCACTGACCTGTCCTTTTTTGCCCCTGATGTGCAGGTAACGGGATCCATCAAACACCTGCAGAGAGCACCTCTCCAGTCATCTCCTCCCCTCCCAGGAGGCAGCACTCCATCTCCTACCCTCATCATGGCAAGACTAGGAAGGGGAGCAGGGCCAGCTCCATCGGCTACACCGCCTTCTCGCCCAGGCCGTCGCTCTCTCGCCACTCCAGCATCGCTACGAACCCACCTCTAGACCGCACTAAAGTCAAAGACTACCTCCTCCTCTCCGTGCTGGCCTGCTTCTGCCCTGTATGGCCCATCAACATCGTGGGATTTGTCTACTCCATCATGGTAAGAACAGGATTCAGTCTGTTTGGGGAGCTTGCAGACAGTGCTGAGGGTATTTTAAACCATAAAGTTCCAGCATGCTCTGATGAATAAGCCAGGAAATAAAGGTTTTCTGGTGGATCCATATCGGAAAACATGTATGCCTGGATGCTTATTTGTTGTCTAAAACTGATTTAAGGTGGGAAATAATGTGGATTCTAATATAATTTAGTTAGTTTCATGCTTGGATAAATAGACCTTTTACTTTCACGTTGTGCTTCTGATATGATCATACAGAAGTCTGTTTCTTCGAAAAAAAAAAAATTATGATTTATGAATCGTAAGCCTACCTCGTTGTGGCTACTCAGCTAATTCCACGGGGTCTGTGTCAGCAGTAATCCGTCCATCCCACGGTTTTCCAACAGTGCATGCCCTTGCCAACTGGGTTCATTTTAATGCTAGCTAATCCGCTAATTGTGCTCCAAAGCAAAAACTCAAGTAATGATAAGTGCATTTGTCTCATTTCTTGTTCAAATTTCTCATTACTCATTTTACAAGCCCCTCTCCCATATCAAGTCCAGATACAGATCTTATTTCAAGACATGAAATAGGAAAAATAAGGTCTCTATGGCTTATAATAAGTGAGAATGAATCTGTCAATGGGTCAAGGATATTTTACGTGTTAAGTGACTAAAGTAGCAAGTGCATTTCATGACACATTACAAGCACTTTAGATCTTATTCTTTGTGTTTTTATCTTAAAATAAGATTTTTATCTGGACTTAGATGGATGAGGCTTTTAATGTTTCATGAGATATTTTTCACATTGTAGTTGGACAAATCTGTGCATTTGGACTTGAATTTTTGTATTGTCCAGACAGTACCAGTGGTAACTGACAGGACTGTGGACCTGTAGTAGACTGTGGGATGAGCTGGAATAAGATACCATCTATGAAGAATAATGGTAACTATTTTTGTAGCACCTTTAAAAACAGAGGTTTACAAAGTGATTTGACAATACACAGAATAATAATTAAGACAAAGCATCACAGCAGAAGCATACAAACATAACAACAAAGACAAAAACCTACCAACAGAAGAACCCATGAAAAATTCAGCCAACAATGTAACTCCAACATCATTGTAACCAAGCAGATACATTACAAATCTCAAACGTCTTAAAAAGACTTCATAAAAACCCAGAATAACCTAGAAGAATCTAGGCAACACAGGAACCCAACTACATAAAAAGATTCCCTAATGACCAGAGATGTGAGAGCATTTATCAGAGACAGAATAGAATAGAAAACAATACAGTAAAAGTACATCAAAACAATTAAAATGTGTAGATATTAATAAATCAAAATGAAAAATGGAAATCTAGAAACTGTAAAACAATAATAATAATAGTGATAATGGTAATAATAATCAGGTAAAAACAGATAAAAAAGCAAAAAGAGGTAAAAACAATACAAGCAGAGGGAGGGGCTAAAGCTCTACAATCAAATAGCAGAAGTGAAGAAATAGAGGCAATAAAAGCCAAACGAGGCATGAAATACAGAGCAAAGAAGAACAGACATAAGAGCTTTAAGATAAAATTTGAAGAAGAAATAAAAAAAATTTAAATCAAGAAAACTGATCAAAGAGGAAGGAGACACTAAAAGAAAGACGAGGGCATTACATAAAAGCAAGTCTATAAAAATGAGTTTTAAGAAGGGATTTTAAAGAAGTGACTGATCCTGCATGCCTTCAGGTAGGTAGCAAAGGAGGGTAACAATGACAATAAAACCCGGGGAAGGAGGCAAAACTGAGTATAAGCAATGTTTTAAAATGTACAAATCAAAACAAGTCTCTATCAGAAACAAAAGAAGTTGATCTGTCTGTAAATAACTCTAAACATCATTAAGAGAAAAAGCAAAGAAATCACTTAGGCTTCTGAGTAAACAAGTTGTCCTTCCACATTAGGAGATCTTGGAGCTTGACGCTGACACACATACAGCCAACAGCGGCTGCCTCCTCTCTCATGCTTTTTATACCCCAGCTCCTGAATGCTGAGTTGACTCAGGTGTGCTCAATCAGCAGCTGCAGCAAGGGGGGAGCAGCACCTGAAGAGTAGACAGGAGGGAGAGAGAGGGGGAAAAATCCAAGACACGACCACACGCAACATTCATTATTAAGACTTAACCAGGATCAGCTTTGTAGATAAAAGTCCATAGAATCAGATTTATAATCTTAAATACTTTACCTAAAAATGTATTCAAGCATTACAATTGCTGTGGTATAGATTGCGCATATAAGATAGAAAATAGAAGTAAAATTTAATATATACATTCCAAATACACAACATGATATACACAGAATTTTTTTCTATTAGAGTTGATGAAGACCTACATGGTCAAAACATGTCAACTTTTTAAGCAATTGGGCCATAGTAATGATGGCTTTGGAGCGCCTGGTTACCTCTCTTTATATTAGTCAAACTATGAAATTCACAATTCAATTGCATAAATAAGATCAAATAAGAATACTGTTTCATAGATGAACAATATGGCTACTGTTTTATTCTATGTATTGGGCTTGAATACTAAAGACATCTACCATCTAGTTTACCTTCAATATGAACATGACAATAATTTATTTAAAAATATCTGACATCATCATTTATAAAAATGGCATCAAATCAAGTCAGACTTTTTTTGTATAGCCTAGCACATTTTGCGAACAGGGTTAACACAATGTGGTTCACATTCAACCAATCGATCTTTGCTTGTGTGGCACCAAGTCGTAATCAATGTTATCTCATTAACAAAAAGAGCAGGGCTGACCGTACTCAATGTTACATTATCTAAAAAGGCCCAACCTTAATGAATGAATTAATTAGGAAGGCACGATATCATCTGCATAGCGTTGGTAACGGCAGGTAATAGCTCAATAAAAAGTGAATTACTGGTGTTGGCGGGTTCTGATGTACTGTACTGGTTGTCGATTATGCAGAATGAAGAAAAGAATCCCAGTCACCTTATAATGTGAGGCATTAAGTTTGCAGAGTTTAAAGCAGAACCATGTTTATAACAGCATCTGAAAAATCAAGTCTGGAAATATCAGCATATCAAATATCAACCAGCATCATGATTCCCTTACATTACAGTATGCAATGATCCTACTTAAAAAAAAAACCTTAATATCCACCTTATTCCTAGAGCCCTTGTCATACTCTCATACTTTGTATGTATCCTGGGTGTGAGTTTGGGTGCCCTCTGTCAAAACCGTGTTTTTGAAATTAATAAAACACGAATCCTGATTAATCGAGGGAATCAGAGATGAAAAATATATGAATGCCACCTGTTACTATGGAGGGATGGGAGGAAATATGAAGAAATAACCTCAGATAACCTACACCAGCATATTAAACTGATGTTATTAGCTCTGTATCAGTGTTTGCAGAGTAATAAAGAGAACTGCATTTTATTATAAGAGGTGGGACATAATTTTGTGTGCTTAAAAGCAGATTCAAAGCATTAACATTTCTCTGTTTAGTTTGTGGATGCTCTGAAAATTGTATTATTTCTCTAAAGAGTTCCTCTATTGATATGTGTTTTCATTAATATCCATGATTTGCATGGTCACCTTTTCAGGTCAGTAATTCTGACATTTTAAACTCATTTTTGAAGAATCACACCCATTCAGACAGGAAACAGCATGTTGAAATGCACAACACTGTTAAAGAAATATGTTTTACTTTTGTGGTTATTAGTAAAAGCACAAAGAAAGGGGGAGAGGATTTAGTGTTTCTTAGATATGAATAGGGGGGCCAAGGAAAAGAGGTTAGGGAACCCCTGTGCTATATCATCGTATGTTGCACCCATAATTTTTTCCATAGTAGGGCCCCAAGGAATGAGGTGGATAGGCTATAATAGAAACATGAACACAAATACTAATGCATCTGTCCCATGTAGGCCTGATTATTTCTGCTGACCCATATATCAGTCTGGTTTTGCCCTTGAGTATTGGGAATATTACTGTAATCGTGCTAATGGGTGAATCCTCTCCTTCAGTCCAAGAACAGTCTGGAGCAGGGGAACCTCGACGGAGCCGTACGTCTCGGAAGGGTGGCTAAGATGCTCTCCATGGTGTCTCTAGTAGGAGGGACGGTCATTATCATCGCCTGCATTGTCAACCTGGCCAGTGAGTGTCCCAAATCTGACCTTTAAACCTTAACCTCATCTCTTTATCTCCTGTGTAGCTGCGAACAGCTAACCATCCTCCTGAACTCTCCTTTCCTTATGTCTTGAATCCTGACCCAGCTGGCCCAAAAACCTCCTACTGTCACTGTTTATATCGTCACAACATGACATGTAGCTGTGCTAGCACAGTCTGACTGTAACCAATGATATTATTACAGTCACTGTTTGCACAATTTTTTCCACCAGTTCCAAAGCCTGCATGACTCTTTATACACTGCAGCACTTTAGCCTTCAGGAACTATGTTAACGCTGCACAAAGATCAGAACATATTCATCACATTTGCACTGGTCAGATCTACATTTTCTGACATGTTTCTCACAAGGGCCGGCCTCTAGCTGTAACTGACTGCATGCTTCAGCCCGCTGTGTGTATATCTGTAGGGTGAACTGTGTGTAGTCCGTGTTTGTTGTATGCCTTGCCTTGTTTGCTTGTAAAAAATGTTTAGTCATTGTTGTCCTTGTATGATATGTATGCTTTATGAAGTGTATGTCAGTGTGTGAGTTGTTTACTTGCTCACTAATGTACAATCATTGTACCTGGCTAATAAATGGACTGTGATAACTAAACTTTTAAAGAAAGGGAATAATATTTGTGTTTACATTACTGCACAGTGTATTTAAAGACATGAATCAAAGGTCAGTTAAATGATGCTTTTTGAACGCGCACATACACAGCCTGTTGGGTCTCGTTAAGCAAAGAGATGGACTAATGAATGACTAGAGGAGTTTGTGTTTACATTAAAGTGGAGTTTAAGGCCTCTGGGGCTCAACAATCCTTGTTTTTCCTCATTATATAACTGTCCTCTGTGGTCTGTGAAAGTTTATACATCCATATTAAGTTGCAGAATGTATACATCTAATATGCTTCCTCTTCTTTTTTTAGTAAATGTGAAAACCTGAGTTTCATCCCAGGGTGAAACTGGATAAGGCTGAAAAGTGACCGTCTGGCCTGCACCTGCACCACCGTCTTTACCGCCTAGTCATTACCTGGATGTGTGACAAATATGCACCCGATATTCAGTGCTTACTTATATTTCTGTAATCTATATCAAATCCCTTTTTGCTAATGGAGGAAAATAAATATGCAAATTCTGCTGCTCTGAGTCGGGTTGGGGGAGGGGGTTGTCCGTCTGGTGTTAGGTGGAGGAAGGAATCTAATCAGTCCCTTGGTATTCTGGTCAACACATTCAGAGTGATTCTCGAGAAAGACAGAAAAAAAAGACACTGAGAATCCTTTCATCACCTGCAGAAGTGATTCACACAGAGCTGGGAAAAGAGAAACCAATGGAGGTGGTTACAGATCGTACAAAAAAAGAAGAAAAAAAAACACGCAGGATGGCCTCCCCAGCTTCAGCTCCACATAAAGTACCAACAAAATGTCCGGACCCATCCGAGCGCCAGCTTCCTGTTAAATCCCCTCAGATACATGAAGAGCCTCTGGGGTCACAGAAAAGAAATCATCCCTCACACGGAGACAAAAACACTTTGAATCACTATTTGTGGTCCTGTTTCAGACTCTTTTCTCTGATTTCCATGTCATCTTGTGTTTGAGACCAAGCGTACGGGTGGTGAAAGAGCAGGAAAAAGAAGCTTACCAAGGACAAGCTGTGGGTGCTAAAACAGAAGAGATTATGGAGAGTCTTGCACACGTCACAGTCATCACTACAAGGGAAAAAATGTGCCAAAAAAAGAATAGAAAAGGAAATGTTCTTGCTTTGTAAAGACCGAAGTCTGATCACAGAATCGCTGTTGTAGAGAGGAACATTAAAAGTGTTTTTACTCTGCTGCACCTTTTACTTTCTATCTGACCACTGTGAGCCAGGAGGGGAAGGTACATGTTCACAAGAACCCCACTGTAGCAAGGAAAACCATTACGTAATGTCATATATCACCTTTTGATAATGTTTGTAAAACATTTTGAAACTAGGAAAAGATTACGTAACATGATGCTTTGAGGAGCCAAGCCGCAGATGACAAGTGGCGGTAGCATTGTATGCACATGGACGTCGTGTTTGGTTAACAAATTAAATAGCTTGTGATTGCAGACAGATTTGAGCTTGTGCTTTTAAAGCAGACAGACTGTGGTATTTTCCCTCTAAGAACCCTATAAAAAACACTTTAAATATGCCCAACAAACAGGATGCCCTCTTTACAAAATGAATTCTTAGCTGAATTGGTTCATAACTAATGATCAGTTCCCTTTGTATCCTGAACTAACCTCTAATTTCTATCGACCTGTCATTCTCACTGTGATCTGAAACATAAAAATTGATAAACTGCTCTTTATTTGCTTTATACTGGATTTGAAATCATGTACAGAAACGCCACAACCTCAAAACTTGTGACAACTGCAGACAATTTTTGTAAGGATTAATATGGCCTATTTTCCCTCTGTTGATACTTCGTATGTACACTTTATTGTAATCAACATTTGATGTATTCTGCAGATAGAAATCTTATTATCGTGGTAACTCTAGAGTTGATATGAGTTAGCATTATGTAGTTTTATCTAATGTAGGCACAGAAGCTGTCCTTTAGACAGACATTGTATTACCAGCGGGCTTCTATAATCTTTGTGGTTATTGGCATGTTGTGGATTTTTATTCATGTAAAATGATGGAAGTTGAAAATGACAAAGATAAGCTGGCACTTGGAATCTTCTATTTATGCAGCACATTCATAATAAAGACACATTGCATGCAAACTGTTTTCATTGTTGTTTTAAAGTGATAAAGAGCAGCACTGGAGATTAACGAGAGTATGTTTTTGTTGGGGGGGGGGATCAACGTCAAAAGTAAGTGTTATCCTGAGAGCTTAGCAACTGAAGAGAGATTTTTAGAGCCAAAAGGGAAAAAAAAACAGGAAAGTATTAATGCAGTTGTGCGTTTAGTGATAGAGAGTAAGCTGCTGGGATTTACAGCACATGCTGGTGTTGGGCAGTGAAGATGAGACAGCAGGAAGAGCCAAAGGCTGTAGGAGGCACACAAAAAAGAAAGTACACTGTATCATCAGCAGTAATAACAGCTTCAGATATCTCCAACTCATTACTCTGTCTTTATTGAGTTTTTTAGGATTTATTTATTTATTTATTTTTCACTTTTATGCCTTTAGAAGAGGAACAGGACATCTGAAAGAGAAGGAAACTGTAGGAAACAAGCTACCTGCTTCAAAGACAACAGTCTTAAAGCATGGGAAGTGTGGACAAAACCACAAGTATACCAGTGCCTATTAAGCTGTATCAAATTTGAATTGAGGCATTTTTGATGACAAACACTTTCCTGGCTCGTAATTATGAGTATTCCTCACAAGAACAGTAGCTTGCAAATGAGCTTTTGAAACACAATGAAGAAAAGACAAGACTGTAATTGTAGATTTCTACGTCCAAAATGACAGTTAAGGCATCAAAAAAGATTTCACAGCAGTTTATACACACTAGTGCAGTCTGCAATAGACTAAAGTTGGCAAATGGACTTCTATTAGCATTAACATTCACCACTAGCGGGATAACAGGTTAGTCGATTTGATTAATTTGCTTTTGTCTCAACAATAGCTTAGCTATCACTTAAGAAACAAACTTTAGCATACTAGCAGTGTTAGCATGTTTGTGAGGCTCTAGTCAGACAGCAGTGCGGCTAACAAAAGACCAAAAAAGTATGTTTACATGCTAACAACACCAGCAATGTACTAATGTTTAGCAAGTGTCATGTTAGCATACTAACTATATTAGTTGAGCAAATGAGCCATCTTGAAATAAACCAGAGTGTGCTTAGGGCCTGACTTGGGCCAAGGGAGGCCCTGCAAACAATGTTAGCAGCTTAGCAAGACTCTAGTCTGCCATTAGTGTAGCAAACCAATGGCAGATACAATGATTACATGCTAACATCACCAGTAGTGACATAATGTTAGTAGGTATAACGCTGACATGTTCACCATCTTAATGTAGTGTTTTAGCATGTTTGTATTTGCCATCACATGAATGTTGTTACTTTACAGACATTTGGTCAACAAATAAAGTATTGGTCAGAATGAGCAGATGGATGTTTTGGCCTAATGATGACATTTTAAAGTGGTCTTCAGTCATTAAAATGAAAAACACCTACTTAGCAAAAACTGAAGTGTAGTTATTTCAGTGTCAAACCTTTCAAAGTTGATTTTATCTCCTAAAGTGTCATTTTAACGCCATTCTGAGTGAAATGGTAGACAACCGATTGATCTGAGCGCCGCTCACTGCCATTTCAATTCTGTGGGAGGCTGTGTAAGCAGTTTTCCCATCATGCCCCTTGGCAGAGAGTTTAGATGAGTTTAAATGTGTATACACGTGGTTCCTGGTGGATTGTCGTCTGATGTCAGATGCTTTTGCACCATGAGCGAAGTTATCCACTAAGTTAGTGACTTTCTGCCTATTCAATTTCCTGTAGTTTGAGAAGACCTGGCAGCAAGCTTGTCTGTGAACTTCGTCTATGCCAGAGGACACCCCACCTTGGTACAGGTGGTCAGCATGGGGTGCAAAATCAGGTATGTATGAAAGTGCATCAATCAAAGTCAGTAATAAATGCTGTAAATACTTAAAGTGACACAAAGTGAAAGGAACTGACACATGTAATAAGTAGACTTAAATGTGTAAGAAAATAACACTGTTGAGTGTTAATATTAACACTTTAAGAGTTAAAATATTAACACTTTCTAAAGTGTATGTCTGACTCTGAACCTGAGGAAAACTAATACAGTACTAAAATCATACAAATCAATTCATTTTGAACAATTAATGACAACTTCCTGTCCATACAGCTGTTGTTGTGTAGGGTTTTTTCTAGTTAAAGAGGTGGAATGACAAAACTTCATTACCATCCGAAGAATCGTGCTGTATAAGCTAGATGAAAATATGCCAAACATACCTTGTCTTAGCTGTTATATTTTTTCATAAGCTGGGATTTCAGTCATGTTTGGTTTTGTTTTCATGGAAATGGAAAAAAAAGGACATCATTGCCTTTATAAGAGATAATAAGGCATGTCGAATGTTCATTTGTAGTTAAGAATGATGAAAACAAAATGTATAGGAAGTGAGTGAACAACCACTCATTCTCTATGTAAACAAGAATTTTAGAGGTCAATGTTAAAACATAACTGACATCAGCAAAAATATAAGTGCAAACACAACATCTGACAACAGCAAAATCTCCATATCCATCTAACCACAGAGACAGCAAAAGGTAATTTATTTAGTACTCAGCTAATTTAATGGGGGGTCTACAGTGAGCATGACTTGGAAAGAGGATCAGCACATCAGACAGGGACACATCCAGCTGCAGTAAGTGGGTCAGAGATAATCCAGCTGGGTCATACAAACACTGAGGCAGTGAGTCAGCCTGGGAGCGTTTGGATGCATCATGATCGCGCTGTCAGTTTGAGGAGAAAATAACAACATAATGAGACACACTGACCTGTGGACATGCATGTTACTGGAGCCGGCTGCATAATCTGAGAGACCAAAAATAAAAATCCTTGATTGGGGATTTTCTGAAAATTTTCATTTAGAGCTTTGAAAATGATAGACTTAATTTTAAACTAACTTTCGCTTGAATTTTCCCATGATTATTTGTTCAAATTCACCTGCAGTTTTCCTGGAAATTTCCTCAGTTTTGATCAACATTAGCTTGGGTATTTTTCAGAAGTCTTGTAAAATTTTCCTGAAACCTTTGGGAATTTTGGCATTAATTTAGTAGCAAATATTCAGGATTTTTTTTCCTCTGGAGTTTTCATTAGATGATTTTATTTATCGTCTAGAAATCTTGTGGTGATTTTAAAAAATCTATTTATTTGTTATGTTCTCTGAAATTTTCCTGAGACTTTTAGGAATTTTTGATCTTTTTTGAGATGATTTTATGAAACTTTTCATGATACCATTGAGACTAAAATTATGAGGAATTTTCCCGAACACCTTTGGGAACTTCCATCAAAGTTTCCTGGAGTTTTTTGGGGGAATGGTTCCAGTAAATCTTTGGGCCTTTCGAATTCTGGGTATAATCAGCCAAAAATGTCTATCCAGGAATATCCACATTAAATTGAATCCTGTGCTTGAACCGCTTGGATTACAAGCACAACAAGGTGTCTTTGGTAACTCTGAATTTTCTTCCTTTCTTCCCAGACTCACTGTAGATGCAACTGGTATTGAGTAAAACAACAAAAAAAAAAAAAAAGAAAAGTTTTTTCCTGTCTGAATTTTTATGAGGCCTGTAAATGACTGTAGTTGGGAGGTGTTACCTGGAAAACTCAACTGGTCCAAAGCCTGAGGCCTTAGCTAGTTCAGATTCAAAGCTGATAACACTAAAGCAGAAAAGGAGGATTTTACTACTGTTTTTATGAAAAGTCCAGGTGTTTCAAACTGAAGCCTCCAAAACAGATTGAGGTTGGCAGCATTGAGGATGTAGCAATGATAATAGAAGTCAGGAAAAAAGACATTATCACAGCAAATACAGCAGACTATTAGGAGCAACAATGGCAAATTTAAAGTTATACAAAACAGTCCATGGATCTTTATGGATAGAATCATGTTTTGTACTAGAAAAAACTAGATGAAAATTTGGGGGACTCTTTCTGGTGCAGCAGGGCTGATTTTGATGGAATATTATGATCATAAGACTACAGGAAAACTTCTAATGAAAAGCTGTGTCACTTTCATAATTGTTTATCTGTTTGTAGCCTGACAAATGCATTAATTGTTGCTGTGGTGGTTTTATCTGCAAAAGTAAACATGGTCAGAATCCTTAGAATCAGAGCTTTCTGCTGGTGTATCACATGTTATATTTACATTTTGTAAATAACTGAATAGTTACATCCAAACAGCATCCAAAAGAAGGATGGATGGATGGATGGATGGATGGATTTTGAAACCAAAAATTTGAAAAATACTCTTTCATTCAGAGGAAAAAAAAATCTGCTTGTCCACTGAAGGTATTTTCTAATTTGTTTTGTATCTTGATGTTTTTATCTAGAAATGTTTTTTAATCATTTACATGTCAGATAAAGTAAAAAATCACTGTAGAAATAGGACAAATTTAGAACCTTACAGTACACCTTACAGTCTTTGCAGGAGAATCACAAGTGTTTCTTACTAATGCTTTACTTTACTGATGTTTTTTTTTTTAATCTACTATTTGTTTTGTTGAAATAGATCATTAATAACTGCTGTCAGATGTTGGCTGTGACTGAGATTAGATTTCATTAGCCAAATGAATAGATGTTTATCTTCATAGCAAATAAAATATTGTATATTGAATTTGTCTTAATGTTGTGTTTTATCTTGCACCTCATAGAAAATGGATTAAAGTCCTCTTCAACAGTTTTGGTCTAAATGACAGGATGTCTGGTCACCAGCAACAGGACCATTTATTTTTTCCAGAAAGCCTTTTGCAGACATGCATGATGGGTATTTTCTGGTTGTTTTTCTCAAGTTTTGCCTGATGATGTGAACTTTAAGTTGATATTGGCCCATCATTAAAGCCACATTTAAGCACCCTCTGCTAGTCCTTCATCACAGTGTGGCTGGGTGACAGTAATGTGCTCATTAATGTCATTATTAAATGAAAACTACTCATCATCACCCTCAGGATCATTGGCTGTGCTGGCTGTTATCAGTTATGTTTCTACCAGAGCGTTCATATTGTCTGTATTTAAAGAGAGATTTCATATCATGTTGTCTTCACTCTCTTTATCTTCCCTGGTGGTATTACAGCAGCATCAGCAACCGCAGTGTTTTTATTACTTTTTCGGCATTCCCATTTTCATTGTAATGAGAAAAATTTAAAGAGAGTACTTCAGATGGAGATGGTAATTTAGTTTGTAGAGTTACAAACAAGCCTCTAGATAAACACATGCAAAAATATAAGCATTTCTATGTGCTTTACTCATGCCAATGAAAATCCAACCATTTCACAGTATCAAACATCCAGATGGCTATTCTGTGTCTTGTTAGTCTTGTAGCTCATTATCCATAATGTGTTTTCTAAATCATAGTAATGTCATTCCTGTCCCAGAGTTCTGCGTTTAAATAACTGTCTGTGTTTTCCCCACTAATCTGCTTAACCTCTGGGGTAATCCTCCCTGGGCAAATATCACTACCTTTCTAGTATTATTAGCAGCAATGTCAGAGCTGGTCTGTATCATTAGAGAAATGTTTTGTTCAGAGAATACTTTGTGGTCATTTTCAACAACATTACATAAGTTCTGATGAATCATTACATCTTTTTTCTCATTCAGGTTTATTTAGACATTCTTGGTTACATATGTAGCGATAAAATAAAGTCCATGGACCCAGCCATTGATGAGAATGTCATCTAATAAGTCAAATTGAGCTTGCAATCGAACCGAATGAAACTTAATTAAATGTAAATCTCAGGGCAGCTGTGGATCAGTGGTGAAGACAGTTGTCTCTCATCCAGAGAGCTTCTGCGGTCGCATGCTGACTTGTCCTTGGACTAGACAATTTATCCCAACTTCCTCTCTCTGCTGCATTAACAGTGTGAATTGTATGAATAGAAAATTATGAATGGGATTACCTGATATACATTTCATATACAGTGCCTATAAAAAGTATTCACCCCTTTGGATGTTTTACCCTTTATTTGGGTATAGGTCTCAATGAGGCTTGCACATCTGGACACTGAAGTTTTCTCCATTCTTCTGCAAAACTGCTCAAGCTCTGTCAGGTTGCATGGGGATCCAGCATAAACAAATCCAGCCACAAATTCTTTTTGTATTGAGGTCTGGGCTTTGACTGGGCCACTCCAGGACATTCACCTTCTCGTTGCTGTATGCTTTCAGTCATGTCTCGCTGGAAAATAAATCTTCTCCTAAGCTGTAGTTCTCTTGCAGACTGAATAAGATTGTCCTCTAGGATTTTCTTATATTTTGCTGCTTTCATTTAACTCTTTACCTTTACAAGCTTTCCAGGGCTGACTGCTAAGAAGCATCCCCACAGCATGATGCTGCCACCAGCGTATTTCACGGTGGGGATGTTGTGTTCGGTGTCTGCAAATCATAGCGTTTTGTCCGATGGCAAAAAAGGACCAAAGAACTTTCTTCCGCTTGGCCACGGAGTCTCTCACATGCCTTGAGTTTTCTTCCTTGCCTTTCTCCCATAAAGCTTTGACTGGTGAGGAACCCAGGCAACAGTTGTTCTATGCTGAGTCTCTCCCATCTCAGCTGCTGAAGCTTGTAACTCCTTCAGAGTAGTCATAGGTGTCTCTCACTAGTCTCCTTCTTCCCAGTCACTCAGTTTGTGAGGATGGCCTGATCTAGGCAGATGTACACGTGTGTCGTATTCCTTTCATTTCTTGATGATGGATTGAAATGAACTCTGGGGAGGTTCAGTGCCTTTGAAAATGTTTTGTATCCATCCCCTGACTTAAACTTTTCAGTAACATTTTCTCTGAGTTTCTTGGGGTGCTCTTTTGGATTCATGGTGTAATAGTAGCCGGGAATACCGATCAACCAGTGACTGGACCTTCCAGACACAGGTGTCTTCATACTACAATCACTTAAGACACATTCACTGCACTCAGGTGATCCTCATTTCACTAATTGTGAGACCATTAGCACCAATTAGCTGGACCTCTGTTGAATTAGGTCAGTCACTTTAAAGGGGGTGAATATTAATGTAGTCACTTATTTTACTTTACATATTTACATGTTTTATTCAGTAGACATTACTTTGTAGAAATCTGTTTTCTATTTGACATTAAAGAGTTTTTTGTTGAAAAAGCCAAATTGTATTGATCATGATTAATTTATAAAATCAATAAATGGGTTGAGCATCCAAGGGGGTGAATACTTCTTGTAGGCACTGAAGCAGCCTCCACTGTTAGAGACTTTATGTGGAGTGAATAGGTGTGTTTACCTATAAAAAGCACTCTGAGTAGTCAGACGACTAGGAAAGTGCCATACAGGCTGAAGTCCATTTATCATTTAGATAGTAAAATATTGATGAGCTATATATTCAGTATTGATAAAATATTAATTATGTTACCTTGCTTCAGTATATTGCGAGGCAGCAATACGACAATATTTTATCTTCATAAGACCCATAATCATCAGTTTGTTCTTCATTAACTCAGAAGGTATTACACCAGCTGTCAGTTTTAAAGATTTTCTTTTACCTTTTCTCTGTGAAGTGGCTGCAGTTACAGAATCTGAAGACTAGGTGGCAGTGTCGGCTTTTTCAGACTGCCACTGAGCTGCATGTTAACCTTTCTGCTGAAACTATGACATAAGCTAAAAATAAAAATCAGAGATCCACAAATCAAATCAAACAAATATTTTATGAAAAACTTCAACAGTCATGCACACTTTAAGTTCCAAAAGACAAACATCCAAAGCAAACACAATATATATATTTACATATAAACACCATAGTGTTTTCAGCATGCCTCTTTGACCACATGAGACCCAGCACAGATACAACCTGCAGCAAGTTATCACACAACACTGTGCTCTACACACCATTCAGTACATATTTGTAATTTAGATATTCAACAGAGGATGATGATGTTATTACGATGCACGGCTGTCCACAAAATCAATCTCTCTGCTCCGGGACCCTCCTGTTAATTACATCTCTGTACTTTTGCATACAGATCAGGGGTTGTGAAGTATGTCGATGTCAGTGTGTCACTAATAGCAACAGATGTTTTTGTCACACAACTGTGAACAACGTTAAAAAAAGTGGTTAGCCTTAAAATTAAAAATCCCCCTCTGCAGAATAATAATTTCCTCCAGGTACATTTTTGCTTTGAATTTGCACCATTGACACTAAACATGCAAAACAAACAACATGGAAGAACAAATTCTATCATTGGGCTGCGCTGTGTGCACTCAATCCAGTGGCAATCAGGCCAATAGATGCAAACTGTCTGGCATCATTAAGACCACTTGGAAATATTTGGAAGCATTCAGCAAAACATTATTGCAAAAGAGGGGTGTGTGCACTGTCAGACAGAGGATGAGTTTAAGCAAAAATAACAAGCAGAACAATCCAGGTTTTTCATTATTTTCTGCTTCATTTCAATTTTTCCTGCAGGCTGACATCTAACCAGCTTGTAGCAGCGTGGAGGAGCATTTAGATGAACATAAAATCAACAAAAGAGATGTGATCTCTATGAATATGATTATGAAAATTCTCACACTGTTAGCTTTATACTGGGGGCCTTTCCTCACATTTGCATCAAGTCTATCTAAAACCAAGATTACAGTATTGATCCCAGACTATGACCCCTTTGTGTTAAGAATTATGATCTCATTTATGACACAAAGTAAGCTGGATATGAATCCTCGTCTTATTCATGCACAAAAGTCCTCAGAACATGCGATGAATTGCCCCTCATCCTGAGTCTTCAGGCGTCTCTCTGGTGTCAGAGGACGATAATCGCTTCATTCCTGTAGGGTCGATCCTGGCAGCTCATTGGTCAGTGTGTGCCAGCGCTCCACCTTCTTGCCCTTGTTCTTCAGACAGTCTATCCAGTGCTGCAGAGTCTCTCCCTGTGAGTGGCACCCAAAGGACACGCCCCCTGACCAGAGCAGACACGGGACAGGAAGTCAGAGTGAGCTAAGGTGAGAGGCCATGTGTCTGAAACTTCTTACTTTTACACAATTCATACTAAATGTGACATCACATTGAGTATGTAGTACGATCCAAATTCATAGTATGCAGTTATGTATGTGAGAAATCCCTGTATGTATATTTGATTTGACATAATTCTTAAGTATACAACAGTGATTGCACTGAAATGCCCCAAAGTGCATTGCAGTTTCAAGACTTTTGGACCAGTCAACAAGTGGTGAAAATATAAAAGTCCTCTGAAATGTTTAAATGTTGCTGATGCACTCTCAAAAAAACTACAAGCTGTACTTAAATATACAAATTTCTGTCGTTAAGTATCATCTCTTGACCATTAGTTGCACTAGCTTCTGACTAGCTTAGCCAATGCTGCTTGACTGAAGCAAATGAACCAATGCACCACTAAAGCTCTTCTTCCTTTCGTTGAAGTGAGGTTTGTTAATAACTAAAGAAATCAGACAGCTGTTCTAAAAGTCAGCAGGTTATTAAAAAATGAAACGTCCTTCTTTATGTATTTGTTAGAGCAGTGGTTCCCAGACTTTTTTACTCCGCATATATCTAGAAAAAGCTGAGCCCCTCCATGACTCACCTGGAAAAAAAAGATCATACTTTGCTGTCAAAAATACTAATTGATTTAAGTCAAAAAATGTAGATATACAGCCCTACAGACTAGACCTTTATACCTTCTACAGGGAGTAAAATTCTTGCCTTTATACTCCAGGGAAAGCAGTACACAAAGGTTGACACAGTTATTGACAGCTCAGTGCTCTCCTCAGTTCTGTTTTAAAAAGACTGAATCTCCATTATGTATCACATTAATGAGGAACTTCTAGTTTGTGTTGGTTTTGGGGACCCCTGTAGGCAAAGCTGTACCTTAGTCTGTGCTGATTTTGTCTTGTTCATGTGCAAGTAGACATAAATGAGGAACTTGAACTTAACCAAGGAAAAAGGAACTTATCATGGATTGAAAAGGAAGTAAATGAACGTCAAAAAGATAAATGTTTGATAACTTAAAGTACAGATGACTTTTGACTTGTCAACTGAAATGAAAGGGACAATAAAGCATGCAATTAATCACAATAAAAAATGCATGCGTTGTGAACCTATTAATAGCGGTTAATGCAATAATTCTGACAGTCCTAAATCAAACATATACATTATTATAAACAGAGGTGAAAAGTAATAAACTACAAATACTTGTAGCTGTGCTTAAGTGGACTTTTCTGTGTTTATTTTTTCTGAAGATGTTTTTCTTTTGTGCCTACTTTTGAACATTAATATCTGTACTTTATACTCCTTATACTTTCAAAACGGACTCATTACTTGTTTCAACTGAAACAGATGAGGTGAAAGACATTTTTACATGCAGAATGAACTGGAGGTATTATCAAAAGAGGTAATATCATGGATGGTAAAAAAAATATTTTTGCTTTTGTACTTAAGTATATTTCAGAGCCTTTAATTTCTAACATTTACAGGAGTAAAGAGGTTGAATCAGTTCTTCTACTTTTACCAGTGTTTTCTCACCTAAGCATCTGTACCTCTACTTAAGTACAGAATGTGAGGCCTTTTTTCACTTCTGTCTTTAAGCGAGTCTTTGCCATGAAAATTGAGAAAAAGATTGATTTTCAGGGTGCTGTTAACCACCTGGTCTGACACCTAACCGCAGTGTTTATGGGCATTAAAAACGTTTTTGTCGTCTTAATAGAGGGAGCTTTAAATGACAGATAACAAAAAGTACTAAAAGATAGAAGAAAGAACATAAACCCTGCCAGCTCTCAGTCATATTCATAACTCTATTTTTTAACCAAAGCAAGAGACAGAAATACTGTCAAAAATAGTGTGTGGGGTTTCAGGAAGTGCTAGGCGGGTTGTGAAAAAAGGGGAAAACAGAACAAAAAAATAAAAATCTACAATGTAGCAATACAATTTTGGTAAGTCTGAAAAACTGAAAAATCAAATTCCTCTTAAAATGGAAAAGTTTTCTAAAAAGTAAAAGACTACTAGGCGACCAGGCTGAACATGACTCAGCTTCAAGAGAGCAAAAACCACAGAGATCCACCTGGACATCAGAAACTAGCCAGTATGAGCCCACATGCATAAAATATGAACAAAAGAAAGTCAAAGAAGTGAGTAGAAATGTCTGTGCTGTGACACACTGATTATAACAAATGAATACGAGGAGAGAAAAACTATAAAGTAATAGTGAGTAATGCCACAAATAAGGAAATGTATAAAATACCATGCACAATAAAGACATGGATTAAAATAATTATATTATTAGATTATTATACGCTAATAAAAATGAGAAAACATATGTTTGAATTCTGATATTTGCCACAGTAATATAATAGGATTTTAAGGAATTTTTCAAAGGGGGGGACTTTAACTAATGTTAAATGGGGGTCTTTGCATGGCAAAGCTGGGAAACTTCCTGCTCTTAATTGTGCAAAAACACTGGTTGTCATTTATTTGCACAATGTATACATTGTGTAGATGAAAAGTTCAAATAAAGGGACAGGATTTCATGTAATTATACCCTGCTCACAGATTTGGGTTTAGTATAGAGCTCATTTCCAACTTCTGACATCTAAATTTTCTTACAATTACACACAGCACTCATAAGATCCTGAAATATCTCTGTTCCTTGTACCCGCCATGGGTACAACATTGGTAAACTTCTCATTACACAGCCATAGCACAAGCAGGAAGGGATTAGCTGCCTGTGTGTTTTCTGTGACCTCTCACCTATGAAGTCGTTGGACTTTCCGAGATCGTAGTCCCACACCGTGACCTCCAGGGTCTTGGTGGCTAACTCTGAGAAAGTGATTTCATAGAAAAACTCCTGTGAGAGAAAATAGAGAGAAAAGGTTTGAGGATGAGAGCAAGGGTCAAAGGATCACGTCTAACTCACATGTTGCTCTTTGCCTTTAAGGCTCTGAAACACTCACTAATGAGGCAGCACGTAATCATATTCAAACAGTAATTGGCCATCTTACAAAAAGGTTGCAGTTACTTTGCATGCAGTGTGGTGTCTCAGGAGACTGTGTGAGTGTGAAGGAGCTGTCACGCACAAACATGTAAGTGTACCTCATTAAACTCCGGGTTCAGAGTCTTTTTTATGACTGCTGTTTTGTGCTTGGATTTCTTATGAACATCGGGTTTGAGGTACCTGAGGAAAAGATGGAAAAGAAGGAGGAGACCATCACATTATTGTTCACGGGTCATAGTCCGGGTGAGAGGAACAGGAATGCACTGATTGAAAGAGGAAACACCAGAGAGCACTACAGAGAGGTCACAGTAAGTTCAGTCATGTAGAAAATCAATACGATCCCTCAGGAGTAACAGTCAATGATGGATCAATCATGCTGTCTTTTGTCTGTCATGTCAGTCTTTCATGCCACTATCAGTCACTGCTTTACAAACTACATAGAAATATGTTTTGATTGATCAAAAGACTAGTTAAATATTTAGGAAATATAGCTAATAATGCAGAATAACAGCAGAAAATGCTTCTAAAACATCCACATCTGCAACTCTGCTTTACTGACATTCAATATTCCATACACTAGGTGGCGGTATACATTTAAAATTGTTACATCACAGTAAATATGACAGGTTTTTCCAAGATGTTGTAGTTTCTGGACTCAGCTCAGTCAGTTTGCACATTTTAAAAAGTATTGTATTTTATGTCTGTATCTTCCTGTGGACCATCACATCAAGAACAGGCACACTGATATGCTGATCCCACCACAGTAGGGACCTTATGGTGTCTCCAATCAGATGGAAATATATGTGCATATTTATGTACTGGCACTGGTAAACTTTCCCAACTGAGCTGGAAATAACTGCATACTTGATGATGGCCTAAGCCGAATAATGTCCACCCCTAAATATTCTACATAGTGATCTTGCTATCAGATGTGTTTATATAGTTTAAATAAACCTACAGACAGCTGGTTAGCATAGTTAACATTGTACTAAGATGACAAAGTCAGCTTTAAAGGTGCTACATTTAAACATTAGTATAGCAAGTGTCAAATACATACTATATGTAAAAAAAGTATTTGACCACCTGACAATTACACCTACAGGGATTGTAATGGCAGTGTGTTTAAACACATGTACTTTAAAGGTCACATATTTTACCCTTTTAAGACAAGTTTATATTGGTCTAAGAGGTCCCCAAAACATGCCTGTGAAGTTTGTTGCTGAAAAAACAGTCCAGTATTTGATTTTTCTATGTCTAAAAAAAACCCTCTGTTTCAACCCTGCTCAGAATGGGCTGTGTCTGTGGCTTTAAAAGTTAATGAGCTGTCTGACTCCGCCCCTGACTCCGCCTCTCTCAGGAAATGTACATGGCTTAATGCATTTGGCAGCTGAAAGGAGGATCAGGAGAGGAGGGCGGAACTTTCCTCTGAGCGGGGAGCGCCAAGCAAACCTGGGGGCGGGGTTAACTCCCTGCATGACATCATGAGGGGAAATCTGAGAACGGCTTGTTTCTGCTCACATTTTTTGAAAGGTGGGGGGGGGGGTGTCCTGATAATTGGGGGGATTGTGGACAAGTCAGGGGCACATATTCTTGCTAGAAAAGCCTGAAAAAGTGTATTTTTGCATGATATGTGACCTTTAATATGGACTCAGCCCACCTTTTGGAGCTATAACAACCTCCACTCCTATTGGAAGGTGTTTCTGTAGAAATCTGTGCTCATTCATTCTGAAGAGCATTTTTGAGATCAGGCACTGATGTTGGATGGGACTACCTGGCTTGCAGTCTCTGTTTCAGTTAATCGAAAAGGTGCTTGATGGGGTCGATATCAGAGCCAACCACGTTCTTCCACACTGAACTCATCAAACCATGTCTTGATAGTCTTTTCTTGTGTACAGGGGCACAGTCATGTTGAAATAGAAAAGGGCCTTCCCCAAACTGTTGCCACAAAGTTAGAAGCATAGCGTTGTCCAAAATGTCACGGCATGCTTTTCAGTGAAGATAAGGGGCCTAGTCTAAACCCTGAAAAACAGCCCCATTCCACAATGCAAACAGGCAGGTATGTTCTCCTAGAGTCTACCAAACCCAGACTTGCTGAGATAACTGCCAAACAGAGAAGCATGAGTCATCACTCCAGAGAACATGTTTCTACGGCTCCACAGTCCAGTATAGTGTGCTTTGCGTCACTCCATCTGGTGATTGGCATCGGTCAGTCACACAGTTTTTGTGCTTACATTAATGCCAGTGGAAGTTTAGACCTCTTCAGCTATGGTACACATCGTACACCTTAGTAGTCCTTGATCTTGCTCTGTGATTTTATGTGGTCTTTGGCTTCTTGGCTGTGTTGCTGTTGTTCCTAAATGCTTCCACTTTCTAATAATATCACTCACAGATGACTGTGGAATATCCAGCAGGGTTGAAATTTTACAAACTGTCTTATCGCAAAGGTGGCATCCATCACAGTACCACGCTTGAAGTCACTGAGTTCTTCACGACTTAGGTTGTATCACAGATGTTTGCAAATGGAGACTACATGGTTAGGTGCTTGGTTTTATACACCTGTAGCAACTGGTCTGATTGAAACACCTGACTTCAACAATCAACATGTGGGGCCACATACTTTTGTTGATATAGTGTGTATCCTAACAATATATCTTATTGAGTAATGCGTGATAAAAAGATACTGAAATCTCCCTCTGAGTTTGTTGTTCTCAGCTCTGTGTTCACACTGATGGAACAGGCTCTCATTCAGCTTTTTTATGTTTCACTCAGAGGCTCAATCATGTTTCATATATTTTACCTTTTTTTCTCTTTGAAGATCCTCCTCCGATGGACAAAAACAAACCCTACAACACAAAGAACTGGCTTTTTCAGTCTGACATAAGAGCTACACCTACTTTGGACTGCATATACAGAGATCAGTCACACAGGTGGCTTCACTTGGTCACTGAGGGAGGTAAAGGAGGGCAAGGGTGTTTTGCTCTGGGACTAATGCTGAAGTGCTGCATGTAATGGACCTTAACTTGCCCACAGGGGCCGCCAAAATCAACGCAAACAGAAAATTCTGACAGTTGCTTTAACTTAATGTTACTTTATGATCGATGTAAATACCTCTTTAGTAAAAGCATAAATTGGGATAAAATCCTATCCAGCAATTTGTGTCCAAAATGAGGTTAAAAAAAGGAAAGCATCAATAGCATCCATATCTTTTTAAAATGTTTTTTGTTGAACCAGACAAAGGAAAAGACTGTACAACCTAAACTTATTTGTCTTAATAACCCCCAGTAACATTTTACAGCTCTTCCTGGGGGATTCTTAGATCATCCCAGGCCAGATGAGATACTGGGTCTCTGCCCAGTTGATTGCACCTGGAAGAATTCCACAGGGAGGCACCCTAATCAGATGCACAAACCTCCTCAACTGGCTCCTTGAGATGCGAAGGAGCAGCAGTTCTACTCTAAGGCCATCCTGATTTTTTAATCTGGTATCTACCTCCAATCAAATCTGTTGAATTTATTCAGATCACTGGCACCCCATGCTAGGCTAAGCTTGAAGGTTGAACCTTCATAGTTACTGTATGGTTAAGAAATAAAAGGTTTACTTCCTCAAGTACTGAACCATCCTCCATTATGCTTTACTTTGCAATGATGCTGGAAAAGTCAAACAAAAATAATATCACAGCCCCAAAAATTGAAGTTGGAGGCCCCAAATACTGGAAACCTTCTTGTTTCTACAAACCACAAGACGCAAATGAACTCCTATATGTTTCCTTACTGAAATAATGTACTTATAAACAGCACTGTGCAGAAGTTTTAGGCATGTTTGGGCAAAAAATTGAGGCTGAAATAGGCCTGTAATGGCCGCACCACTGGTCAGGAAGGAGGATCGACACAATCCAGGTTGTGGTCTGGATATCCTTGCATGTTACCAGGAGCATGGGAAATTAATCTGTTGGAAAAAAATAAAGCCTGAACACCTTTAGGGCAGAGTAAGGGGTGGGTGTGATGCATAAGCGTGGCCTAGGATACAGTTTGGGTGGGCAGTAGGATTGCCATGAGACCTTGGTCATGCTGTGGATGTCCTAAGGGGCTGAAAATAGTCTGCAGAAAGCCCAGGTGTGTCACCAGGGGTGAAAAGGCAAAAGAGATGCTGCTGAGCTTGACCTTGGCTTCACAACAGCGTACGTGTGTTAACGTGTCAATTGGCTGCAACCCCCATCCTTAGCATCCCTAAAACTTGTACACATGTCTGTATTTTTTCAGTTTAATAGCTTGCAGGAGTTAATAGATTTATTTCTCCCCTCACCTGCTTTATGAAACAAATGTAGTCTGTCTAAAGCTTTGGAGCCTTTGAATGCTGTCGTTCATGATAATAACGAGTATGGTATCACTTTAAATGATGTGGGATTAAGAAGTATCAAAATGTTAAAAACCTCATTCCCACAAAGGTGTAGTAAACATTAATGGGAAACAAGTGCCGTAAACATGAGGCCTGATCGGTAAAACCTTCACCACCACAGCACAGATTGAGAAAGCTCAGCATGCCTTTGCAGGGTGTCATTAAATTCTCAGGATATTTTTAAGCCAGCTGGAAGGAGCGTGGCAAAATCTCTATTCACATTTGCTTTCCACCCACCACCCACAGCTAGCACAGCGTATGTTCCCACACGCTCACAGACACAACAAAGCATCTGGGAGAAAAAATCTCCCGCCAAAGGGCAGAGATGCAAGCACGCATATGAAATAAAACAAGGTGCGAGGGATGCATGTGTGTAGGTTCAGTAGGTCTAAAGACGGAGGGGGAGGAAGTTTAAGGCATGACGGGTGAGGAGAAGGGAGATTAGAATGCACTGCAGGCGTGTGTGTGTGTGTGTTTTCTGTGTTTTACTCGTTCCAAAAGGAAAAAAAAACATAAAAGCCTGAAAGCCATCAGGAGAACGCTGAGTGAAGAAGAGTGAGATTTTATGGCTCATTTGTCCAGTTTCTGTCAGGATTCATAGGTAAACCTTCCTGACCTCTCTGCCGCAAACACAATCACACAAACACAAACAGTCACACACACCATATTGCTTTTCTTTCATCAGTGAGTAATGAAACTCAGAGGGACCTTTATGACACCAACCATGCTGAGATGGTCTGCCCATAACATTACATCATGCCACTGCCTATGTGCATTTGAAGGCTGTTCATACACACACACATAGAAACACACATGAACAGGGCTATCATACATACAAGTGCAATTTTTCACACTGCCCATTAAAGGCAAAGGGTTCCTCATTTGTCACAGTTATCTTACATGAGGTTAACTCGAGACATCCATCACCAGTGGGCAGTGACAAGTGGCGGTGCATGGGGTCAATACATGACAATGGCTTTATAAAAGCATCTACAGGTGTAAAGAGGGAGATAGAAATTGGAACTGGATTTTGTTTGGTTAATAATGACCTTACATGACATTTCATCAGTCTAAGTAGTTTTTGTTTGTGCTCATATTAATATAAATGAGTCAAATTGTGAGCTTGTATCAGCTGTTAGAAATGCTGGCTACAGTCAGTCTACAGTAGTCCCCTACAAACAACTTTTTCCTGTGTTTGAGTAGTTTGCAGAAAGCTTTGCTCTTCTAAGGTAAAACATGCAGTTTTCAATCCAGTAGATGTTTTTATGCCATTATTCTCTCAGACCAAAACAAAACTCCTTCAGTGTACCACCTTCCCTCCTCTTTCAACCACATGCAGCCATTTGTAAGACTTATCTACATCAGATATACCACCCAAAGATGATTCACTCCCCAGGCATTGAAGTATTTCAGATTGATTCAGACTCAGAGATTAGGTTGATTCTCCTTGACTTGTGCTCTTGCATCAAAATTCTGCTGTTATGCAAAAACCTACTGATTCTCTGAGTGGGTGGGGTCTTCTCACGACCCCACAGGGCTAAAGCTTTATTTATCCTTCATTGCTGCATCTCTGCTGCAGCATACACTGTAGAAGAGTACAAAGAGGCCTTTCCACGTAGCCTGTAGTGTACCTTCTAAAAACTGTAGTGCTTTAGGTGGATATTTTTGGAATGACAGATTTTCCTCAAAATTTTAAAAACAATGAAAGAGATTTGGCTGCAGACTGTAGCTCTCAGATGCTTCCTCTCACAGACCATTACTGTGAGACGGCGCCTCTGTCAGAACAGAAAGATATGCTAAAATTTTCAAAATAAAATTGGATTAAACTTTCAGTGAGCGTAGGTTAGGGAAAGGGTTAAGGTGAGGGTTGGGATAACAAAAGTTAAGCTAAAAACCTGACCTGCAATGTACGCGTTTTGCTGCTGTTAACACAGCAAAATAATGTTAAAGCAAATGTCCGGTAGTTGTTCTAAATGGCCGGAATTCTTGAGGACTGTTGGTCATTTTGACCGGGGACAAAAAAGTCTAGTGGAAACGCTGTTGGACTATTAGTCGACTAAAGGGAAAATCTGACAAATCAGATTCAACTATAAAAATCCTTAGTCGAAGACACCTCTATTAAAAACATCTCCATCCCCATGAAAGTGCAAAATGGACTTTTACATAATGTGAGGAGCACACCTTGTCAGCAGCAGTGATATTCTGAGGATTTCTTTGTTTCTCTAAACAAGTCAGAGACAGCAACGTTGTCCTTGCCGTGAAAATTTCCTTGCCGTTTGTCTGTAGTAACTATTTTATTTTCGAAGCTGTCCCACCAACCTGAATCACGTCTTATCAAGAAGTGCTGAACATTCACAGGAGGATTTGTATCTTTACAGTGTTGTATGTATCAGCAAGGACCTCTTTAGTTCATTCAGGCATCTTTGTTCATCAACACAGTGGAAGACTGACTGTGTGGATGTGTAAGCATGCCAAAAGTCCAGTCAGCAACACTGACACCACCACTAGTTTGCTGTCTGACATTGCCATGAAAATGCAAGTGATTTAATATAAACTTCATAATTCTTGCATGCATTGAACTTGTGAGTTTTTGGAGAGTGTCTGCTTGAATTTTTTTGCAAGATTTCAGAATATCCTCCCAGAGCTGCTGTTTTGATGTGAACTGCTTCCCACCCCCATAGATATTTTGCTTGAGGATGCTCCAAAGGTTCTCAATAGGGTTGAGGTCAGGGGAGGATGAAGGCCACACCATGAGTTTCTCTCCTTTTATGCCCAAAGTAGCCAATGGCACAGATATATTCTTTGCAGCATGTGATAGTGCATTGTCAAGCACGATAATTTTGCTGCAGAAGGCACGGTTCTTCTTTTTGTACCATGGAAGAAAGTGGTCAGTCAGAAATGCTATATACTTTGCCCAGGTCATTAGTCAGCTCTATATAAAGTGAGGCTATTTGATATGTGATCATTTAATGAAGAAAAAAGGCTTATGTTGTATCTTTTACAAAAATACTTAAACTGTATATTCAAACTGTTTTAATAGATTTACAATTCAATTAGAAACAAGTTAAATTAGAGTTTAATCGATAAGGGTGTAGATGAAATATGTGAGAGCACAAACGGACAGATTGAAACATGATTTGTAAAAAACTGAAGGCATAGAAAAATAGTATTGCCTTTACATTTCCAAGAAAGGTAAACATGGTAAAAAAAAATTAAATTAGCAGGAAATGTAGAGACATTTTTTTGTTGACTTGACCGTATAATTTGGTGTCATTGGTTTGACGTCACTCTTACGTTTTAACATAGGGGTCAGAGAAGCCGTTGACATCCATGGCTGCCAGGTGGGCACATCGTTTCACGCCCACACACAGCCCACCACGTGCCCTCTCCTTAGCTTCGCCCTTCAAGTCATCATCGGCAGCGGCCGGTGGGAGGAACTGCAGGCAGAGCAGCAGGCGGCCTCTCTCCTCAAGGCTTCGATGCTGCTCGGTCTCCCACTGAGAGAAAAGCGGGGATAAAAGAGATGGAAATGGAATAAAATGAATGTGTTAAGGGTTTGTGAGTTGGGTGATAAACTTTGGTGTTAAACAGAGGGTTGTGCTTCTTGAAAATGAATAATCGGATGTCGGCACAACAGTGAAGTTTTTTTTAATCAATCAATGTTGTTTCTAGTCTGAAAAGGGACCTATATACACTACTCACTCAGCGGCAAACATCAATTGGCATAGTAAGCAACAAAGAGATTGTTTTCGGGGGTAAACATTCAGATTTTCTCTCAGGAGGTGGTGAATACCATCACACAGCTGAACTGGGAGCGAGTTGTGGACTTGTTGACTGAGACACTGTTTCAAATGAATGTTAATGTTGCTCCATGTCTGTCTAATGTGTAAATTAGTCAAGGCTCGTCGCTAACAAGCTTGCCATAGCATCTGAATAAGGCGATAATGTGTCAGTGTTGTGTTTACTGAGGCCAGAAAATCAATGGAGGCTAATTTAAAGCTGCAGTGAAAATGAACCGCTGAAATTCAGTGCAGAGCCGTCTTTACATATCGAAGCCATGTTTGCTAACACCAACTTGTGCCCCCAGTGATGAAATACATGCTGCAACACAGGCCTGGGGCAAATCTATGAATCCAGCCAATATCAAATCTGAGACCCAAGATGAATCATAGTGGACTTCATTATTGACCAGGTGCTACCTGGAGATGGAAAAAATAGCAATCATTTTTATTCGAGCAGAAGGAGGTGATTAAACAAAACAAAAGTAGTGCTAGTGAAACTTTGTCTGTGAAGGGGAAGTACTAAAGGTTCTAAGATGTACAAACAACATAAAAAGTAAGAAAACACCTGCTGAAGGACATTTCTACTGGCTGTTTATGAACAAAGACTATTAAACTTCATTTAATATGTAGGAGCTTATTGAACTTAATGATTCAATAGAATAAAAAACTGAAAATGTTTTACTTTCCTGCAATAAACTTGTGTCTCCATAAGCCCTTCCCAGTCACGGACATCAAGACACCTTTCTCTATGATTGAGCTCCCCTTCTTTTCCGTTTTTTTTTTTTTTTTTTAAATGTATGTATCTTTATCATGCAGTCTCTTCAGTTTGTACAATTCTTACTAAAAGATAGATTTAGCAAGGACTCACTTTTCCAATAATGCACTGTCCAATTAGTTAAAAATCAAGCCAAACAAATACAACAGAGAAGCCTCTGAATTGTACCAAAGCTTAACGCTCCAAAGAGGAGCCTTTAGACTGAAGCTGAGCATAGCATTTATTAAAGACCCTGTAAAGTGAAAACAGATCGGTGTTTAGGTTTGTTTTATGATAGGTCACTGTGTTATGAACCGCCAGGTCAAATTTCAGTCAAATAAAACATCTCAAAGTTTATAAAATTAAGTTTCAGAATCATGAAAAATGAGGCTGTAAAATCTGCTCTAGGATGGTGTGGGCGTGTCTGTTAAATGAGCTGAAGCCACGCCCACTCAGGAAAGACATAATCCTCTCAAATTAAAAAAAAATGCTACAACCTGAAATGAGGAAAGCACTCACGCCATCAGCCAGCCTCTTGACCTTTTTTTGACTTTAGAAGAAGAGACAAAGCCAGTTTTCTGGCTCAGATCTCTGTTATAATACTTTAGATGATCCATAGACCACTGTGGCTGATAGATTTGGCAAATTTACCTGACAATGAACAATAAACAGCATTAACTGACGGTTAACTTTAATTAAGGCTGTGACATCAGCTAACAACAGACTGTACTGAGATGAACTGCTCTGTGATTTTATATTCTAGTTTTTAAGGGGTGGGGTTATTCCCCACTGTGGGCTCGTGACATCACAAGTCCACATATTGGCCCGGCCCAATTTAAACCAAGCCAGGAAAGAGGTGGAAAACTTTCTGTCGGCCTCAATCCAAAATTCAGTCACATGTAGAGCTCAGTGTTTTTAATTGTTTACAGCAAAAATATTCCAATATATCCAGTGGGTTAAGATACAAATTATGGATTTTACTTAGCAGGGTCTTTAAGACAACGCCTTGGAGCCAAGCACTGCTATATAATTGACAACAGCTGATCTCACACTAGCCCTAATCAGCTGACAGCCAGTTGATTCATTTCTAACCATCCTATTGGCTATTTAAGCTGCTCTAGCCTGCCCACTCTTTGTTGCTCCTCCTTTATGATATATCTGACTTAGTTAATGGCTGAATTTCAACTTCTCCCTAAACCCTGAGCCCTTATTGACTGAACTGCCTGCACCTGGAAGGTGATTAAGTGCATGTGGCTGCAAGGGCTCGAAGTGGTAGAAACAGGAATGGGAAAACCCTTTGTTTTTGTTGACAGTCGGCTTCTTGCAGAGCTTAAAACAAAGACAAAAACAAGCACGTGTCACCTACAGACCTGTTTTCTCAGTGGATGAAGGCTGTTTTGTATAACAGCCTATACATAGGCTTATGGGAAAAATACTTATTTTTTGCAATGTCCACCCCTTTTTGCACCTTCCATGTGTTTTGTTTACAATTTCACTCTTTCACTTCACTTTTGTAGCGTTTACCAGCAGGCATCTCCCGAGAATCCCTGCCATACATCACAATGCAATGAAGTATGGGTAATTCCTTCATGCTAAGTCTGCAGAGGTGCCCACTCACAGAAAGGGTGCATGAAGGGCTCAAAAAGTCAGCAAGAGATCCCTCACGCACTTTATGATTTGACAGTGGGACAGCCCTAAGCCCTCACGGACTTATCGGGAGCACGCCTCAAAGTCAGTGAGTGTGTGAGTGTGGACATTGGGATTGGGCCAGTGTCATGCTGTCATTGATACATGCCCTGTTTCTTTTATTCTGCTGCTTCTCTCTCTACTTCGGGATCATAAAGCTCAGTTTAAATAACTGCAATCAAAGTTTTTGTCTTGACTAAGTGGTTCCGACTGAAATTAATAGTTTGGTCAGAAAACAGCACTAACACATGGACAAGATTATTAAAGATTAAGAGGATTTTGTTCTGTCCACAGCGGGCATCAAAATTGACAAAGTAAAAGTTTCTCATGGGAACTATAAGAAAAAAGTTGTCAGAAAAATAGATGTAAGTACCCTCAACTTCTCTTTACTTAAGGAAATGTACTTTCTCATTTCCTATCTCTACAGTGAGATCATTAACACATAATCAGTCAGTAATAATAGTGATATAAAGTGCTACAAAACTACCTGGTAGTTTAAGATAGTAGCCTTTGCATCCTAGCTACCAGCAAAACATAAACACGACACCTGTCAGTCAGCTCTGCTACATCACCAATTTAAAAAAAGGAAAAATCATAACGGATGAGTTATAAAAAATATGTACGTGCCAATGAAAGTCATTTCTGCATTAATGTCAAAACAGCCCAAATTACATTGTTGAAGTCAGTTCTATCATCACTGCAGTCCAGTGGGAAGATCTGAGCTTGGAGAAGAAACATAGGGTCAAGAAAGGGAAGGAGATTATGAGCCACTCTGACTGCATCCTGAGTTCTCTTTAACCTCCTCTGACCTGAATTTTTGTTTGGAATGCATTTTTAGATTTTCATTTCCCCTCATTTGGGATTAGTTAGACCTGATAGTTTAAAAGCTACCCCAAATTATCTCCAAAAATTCACATAAATTCCTTAAAATCTAACAAATATTACCCAAAATTTCTGCAAAATATCTGAAACATTTTTAAAGTATCATGAAACCTCCCCCAATTTTTTTCTAATGTATGTAATATTCTAAATCCTTCAGTGAAACTTATCATAAAGCCTTAAAATTACAATAAAAATTTCTACTAAAACTCTATGTAAATTCCTGAAATCATCTATCAAATTTCCCCAAATTTCAAATCAAATTCCCCCAATATTTCTTATCAAATTTCCCAAAATGAAATCAAATGTAATTTCCCAAGACAACATGAAACGACAAATATTCCCCTAAACACACACACACACACACACACACACACACACAAAATCCCAACCAAATTTAAAATCATTTATATAGAAATAAACCACATTTTCATTGGAAATACCTAAAAACCAGTAATTTAGAATATTTCAGAAAAATTATAAAAACCCTTGACGATAATGCCTGAAAATTTCCGAACAAATTCACCCAAACATCCAAATAAATATACGGACATTTCCATGAATATACCTAAAATTACAAGGCAAATTTAAAGAAATTTGAATCAAATTCCCCCCAAAATACAAAAACATTTCATGATAATGCCTGAAAATTTCAATGTGAATTCCCCCAACATCCAAACTAGTTTCACAAAATTTTAAAGCAAATTCCCTCTAATATTTCTTATCAAATTTCCAAAAATACATTCAAATATATTCCCAAAATGTAAGAAAATTCTCCCAAACATCAAGGACAACACCTGCCCACCCCCGAGAAAACAAATTCTCAATCAAATTCAAAATAATTAACAAATAAATATAACAAACTTCCAAGAAATAGTGAAAACTTAGAAAGCAAATTACCCAAAGAATTCAAATTGTTTTGCCTAAAAAGCATTTCACTACAATCATGGACATTTTCAAAGTCCCCCAAACATCTTAACAGTTTTCCGGTATATGCTGAGATTTTGAGGTACTTATTTGTAGTTGATTTGGGGTTGTGGCTCATGGTTCTCAGCAACTTGCTTCTCTCAGTGAATCTGTTGTCAGTGACATCTGAATGCTGCTGTTGTCTGTGTGTGTCTCTTTTTCCTGTTGGTAGGCTGTATACAGAATTGACCTTCAGCGATAAATAAACTTGTTTGAATCATGAATCTTAATTTTTTTTTCTACATTGGATGTTGTAACTTGGTGAAAGAAGAAGAAGGAAAGTGGACAAATGTACTCTATGTCCTTCTTTGGTAGATTAGTCCACTCTCTTCATCTTTAAAAGCAGAAAAAGCTACGAGGCCCACAGACATTTATTTTAGCTCCTTTGCCTCAGCTCAGACACAAACTACAACTTCCATGACAAAAAGCAGGAGTGCAGTCCATCAGATAGCAAAGACCTGTCTCAGACGACCCTCAGAGTCATGCTGTTCTACTTGGTTGCTTCTGGCTCGAGTATTTTTCCCTGGACAACATCAAGCTGTTGCCCAATCATCTGACAACAAGCGGATCAACAGCACAGATTCAAAGTGACAGATGAAAGAGAGCGAGGAAGCAGCAACAGAGGGTGAGGAAAGGGAGGAGGATGCTCTCACAGGACCGTGACTCAACCTTACGGCCGAAAGAACCAATACATTTATGTTATTTATAGGGAGGACGCATGTTTGCTATTTCAGGAACGTCATAACTGCAGGTGCATCCATGTGTCTGTTTGATTTTTCTCCAGTGAAAATGTAGGAAACGCTGTTTTATTGCCTGATTTAAATGACATTTATATTTAAAATGAGTTCCATCATTCTTTAACAGCATTTTTCACCAAATGTCTCTCCTCACTTATATATCATTTCATCTCTCATTAAGTCTTATCTCCAGGCGAGAAGTGGACACAGCTCGGGCTATCAATATATCCCTCTCCTCCCTTCCTTTCACTAATTGTCTCAACAGCTCGCCCTCTTCCTTTTTCTAATCCTCTCTTCCTCCTCCTCCTCTTTGTCTGCACTTTTCTTTGGGAAATCATCATTTGTGCCAACAGCCAGTTCTCCATCTGCCATGACTGAGTCGCTGACTTTAAAGCTCGCAATTAGTGAGGATAATTTGCAGCAGGTATGTGGTAATGAAACAGCTCAGACCTTCACAGATCGATAGAGAGCAACTCATTAGGGAGGTGGAAATAAACGCGCATCAGTGTGGAGCTACAAACACAGACACGCAGTGACAGACGGATGGGAAACAGATGCATTTGTGGGTGGGTCTGCAAGACTAAAGAACAGCGACGACACATAAAACAACCTTGGCTGTGGCGGGAATGAGAGACAGCTGTGTTACTCCTGTTATCTCAATGGAGTCCAAGGAGCTGTGGGCCCTCTTGTATGGTGCTTTAAGTCATTTATCTAACATGAGGAGAGGAGTGGTTCGCAACTTATCAATGTTTCTGGAGAAGAAAAGGTAGGAACTTAGGTTAATCATGTAGATAATGGGTTTGATTTAAGTAGCAATCTCTGGTGTTGAAATGTGAAGTCAATGCAGAAGGGGCTAAGAAGACGCCTTTGTGTGTGGCTGACTTAAAAAGATCTCAAAGTCCTGTTTACACCCATGTTAAATAAAAATGTTAAATACCCATCTTAAGTACCCATGGTAAATACCTATGTTAAATACTCATGTTAAATACCCATGTTAAAACCCATCTTAAATACCCATGTAAAATACCTATGTTAAATACCCATGTAAAATACCCATGTTAAATACTCATGTTAAATACCCATGTTAAGTACCCATTTAAATACCCATGTAAAATACCTATGTTAAATATCTTTTTCAAGAGCCCCTGTTATATACCCATCTTAAGTACCCATCTAAAATACCCATGTTAAATATCCATGTTAAATACTCATGTTAAATACCCATGTTAAGTGCTCATATTAAGTGCTCATGTTAAGCACTCATGTTAAGTACCCACATTAAGTTTCCATGTTAAGTACCCATGTTGAAAAGTCATGTTAAATATCCATGTTAAGTACCCACATTAAGTACCCATGTTAAGTACCCACATTAAGTCCCCAAGTTAAGTACCCATGTTAAGTACCCACATTAAGTACCCATGTTAAGTACCCACATTAAGTACCCATGTTAAGTACCCACATTAAGTACCCATGTTAAGTACCCATTTAAGTCCCCAAGTTAAGTACCCATGTTAAGTACCCATATTAAGTCCCCAAGTTAAGTACCCATGTTAAGTACCCACATTAAGTACCCATGTTAAGTACCCATGTTGAAAAGTCATGTTAAGTACCCATGTTATGTACCCACATTAGGTACCCATGTCAAGTACCTATGTTAAGTACCCACATTAAGTACCCATGTTAAGTACCCATGTTAAGTACCTATGTTAAGTACCCATGTTAAGTACCCATGTTGAAAAGTCATGTTAAATATCCATGTTAAATAAATACCCATTGTGACAGCACAAATAATCACATTCAGATCCCTGGTTAAAAAAATAAAATTAGTCTGCACTCATCTTTAAACTCAAGTATTTATTGGCATATTCTGCATGGGGGTTGGAATTTTATTGGTTGGAGCCTGATGACGAGTGAATGTCAGATGGGGGGCAGGAAGTGGAGAACAGTGGATAGGAATTAATCTGAACTGGGAAACGTTAGTACGTTAAAACTCTAAGTAGACATACAGTACAAACATTATGTATGATCCATGCACTTAAATGGAAAATGATTTTACCTACTGGTTTAACTGATTTAAATGCATGGAGGTGATTAATATCATATATTACTCAGTCCTTTTGTTTGTAAATTTCCAATACACCACGTCTGTAATTCACTGCTAGTTGCTGATTGACGTGCACATGTTTGAAATACCCCCCCCCCATTGTTTGGTTGGTTAAGATTATCAGGGTAAGCCTGTCAGAGGAAGATCCCAAAGCAGTGCCAAGAGGGATGGTGGCATTACTTTCTCTCAGCTTATTGCTCTCATTATAATTTCATAATGATCCTTAAGGCCTAACTTTAGGTGTATTAAATATGGACGGACAGTGTATAATACAGGCCGTTTGTCCTTTACTGGATTTATCCCTAAAAAAAGTGAGGCATAAATTAAGAGCAACCACTCCTGCGGGCACCACTACACACTGATTAAACCTAATCGCTCCATAACTATTGCTAATTATACAAGTCTTTCTCAAACTTAAATAGAAGTGAGTCGGCAAAATGAGAAACTCCCCTGCCCTCAAGACTTGTTTTTGACTGCTGCAGTCTTATTTTGTTCTGGTATAAATGAATACTTAATAAAAACTACTTGTTTCTTAAAACATTTCTTAAGTAAAATGAAAAGAAGGGGAAGAGAAAGAATTTTAATAAACTTCTTAATAACAAACTTCCTTAGTTGTTGTCATGCTGACTTAAAAGTTTAGCTGTAGTTGTTAAATGCAAAAGAGTTTAGTTGTATTATAGATCTCCTGGTACCTTGCTCCACACACAGACGGTTATGCTTCTGTATTTTTAAATCTGTCTTTTTTGGTTGGTTCATTAAAAAGGATGCACTGTAAAATGTTTTCTTCCCATCGATTTTTATCACATTTCAAAAGAAAATAAAATGAGACAGAGGCACTAGCAATGCATAAAGATATAATACAGACAACTGTGTATTAGGAAAGGAAAGGAAAAGTTAATTCATCCGCTCTGATTAATCCTGTGAGCTAAAATAGCAGACAGTGTCTACTGTAGGACTGATATAACAGATTCAGTTCACTGACTTCATGAGTCATCTCTTCTTGTCTTACGGTTGTGTTATTCTCACATTACATGACCACAACACAGCCCAGTACCAGCACAAACAAAGGTCTGACTGATTCACTGATGTATCATGAAGATCTGATACATTTCTGCCCTCTGCCTTGTATCTAATTGATCGTATTCACATGACGGCTACTTTACTCAGATTTCGCATTCAGGGTGTAGTACATGTGGTAACAATGGACTGCTGCGCTCAGGGTTGTAAACAGTGTTAAAGTTGGACTTATAAAACTTCTCATTCCACCTCTTCAAAAATAATAAGAGACTGAAAACACGACAGAAAGTGAAAAAAGGTAGAGGGACCATGGGCCATACATCAACGACCTTACCCTTTAGGTTCTGTGAGATAAACGCTAATTCAACCATCCACATTCACTTCTAGCCGAAACAACTTTAGCATCGATGCTCGGTAGAAAAATCCTTTGATCTACAATGTACGAGTCATGGCCTTTGAAACAATCTGTATCTGTAAAAAAACATTTTAGAAACTGTTAGCTACTTTAAAACAAGAGCTAATGCTAGCATTCATGCAGTTTTAACATTGCTTTAGCATTGCGTTACATTGTAAGGAGTTTATGCTTGTCCTGTTCTGTAATTCCACACTCTTAAATGGTATTATTGGCTTCCAACACTTCTTAGCTAATGCTAATATTATTCAAAACAGCCTGAATGCAAATACGTGCCATAATATGCCGGTACAATGTATTTCCAGTTTAAGATTTTTATAAAGATTCAACTTGATTCATAAACAAAGTCTGGTAGTTACAAAGTATATTGCAACATTACAGACTAAGCTACATTTCATAAACAAAACAGAAATAAGGTCAGAGGTCTTGACTGGGAGTAAATTATAGACAAGCTGTGGCTCGCTTCAGCTTTGTTAGCTTTAGCCAAAGCTATCATAAGTGTGCTAGCTGTGTAGCTAATGTTACTACAGAAGCCAATGTAGATAAGTTAGCTTTAGACTCATTGGCTCCAGCAAACATAGCTATTGCTAACTAAGCTACATAAAATAAGTAGCTAATGTTAGCTTCATAGCTTTGTTAGTATAGATATCCATGACAAGCTTTAGATTTAGCTAGGTAACACTGCCATTTACGTAACTCCTTTATCTACCTAACTCTGTTATCCACGTGACTTTGTTATCACCGTAGCCTATGCAGCTACATTCGCGACATTAGAATGTTTTCATGGAGGACAATTTTTCTCCTGTAAGAAGACTGTTAACTCTGCTTTATTAGGCCTAAACATTTTGTAACAGGCTGTAAACAGGCTGTTTGAAATACTGCCCCAAACAAACTAGTGGTAGCAGCTAACAGATGAGATAAAAGAAAAAAATCATTCCTTTTGAAAGCGGCGGCAGCAACAGCCTGCTTGATTCAAGCTGCAACAGCTTACTTTAGATGGCTGCAATGGTCCCTTTAGCAACGTTCTAAAGCAGTCTTATTGCATAATGAATCTTTGGTCTGAGAAAGGCTACAGACTGCATCTGGTTGGTTCTCCCAGCTATATTTGTCAACAATGTTTACATTTTTTTAAGGATGGTATATGATCACTGTTTAATGTCACTGTTTGGATGTACCAGTAGCAGTCTGGAATCTGAGATCAGGATGTCAAAGGAAATAATAATATAAAAAACAGTCGATTTTACATGTGACTTCTAAAATAGTGGTTATCAGCTCTGAGGTCATTGTAATAAACTCTTTGGGCTAAGGAGCAACTCATTGCCCCGACCAGCGGGTGAAACTCTTCAGAGCACATTCAGTGGGTCACACAACCCAGAAGTAAACCTCAGAGCTGGGAGCCAGATCTTGATAATACTGGCATAGCCAATCATGGAGTCACATTAGGGGTTAAAAAATGCTTGGGGTTAGTGTATTTCCTAAAATCAACCCAATTTCCTTCGACAGCTCTGAACCCTCTATGAGGCAACACTGCCCTTAAAAAATGTGTCAGAAAAAGTCATTTTTATCTGGATGGCAAACGCTGAAATTAAAATGCTTAATTTCCTTGCACATTAAATGAAAATTAAACTTTATAAAAAAATATACTGCAAGTGAACAGAGGACTTCAGGCACGTCTCATCAACTTATCTGAGTATTTGTAAAACATTTAGTTGGCTTGGTTTGAGGTTTCTGATTTTAAACATGGTGATGGGGATTTAAAAAAAAACTTTCATTTGAGAGACAGGCAGTCTGAACCTGTAAATAACTCCAGCATAAATCAGCTTTTAGATATGTGGCATTTTTAGCAATGGTGATAACAGAAGTGATGTTTAAACACTTCAATTTTGGATATTTGCATGTTTGTTTCCTTGTTTGCCACTGTTACATGTTGGTTTTAAATCATTTCAAAGGACTCAAAAATCAAACTCAATCATTCAGTTTGACCTGAGATTGATTTGTATTGTACTGCACTTAATGACCTCACAACAATAAGCTACTACTGGCTGATTTTATTAATCAATACTGGTCTATATAATTTAGCTTTTTTGACAAAATAAGCATAAACCTCTTTAATGTCAAAGGGCAGACAGATCTCTACACAGTAATGTCAATCAAACAAAAATCTGTCAGGTAAATTAAGTGACTGCATAAATATTCACCACCTTCAAGTCAGTATTCAATAACGGCACTGAGTCTGTGGGGACAGGCCATACTCCATACTCCATTCTGCTTTGCAAAGCTGCTCGAGCTCTGTCAGAATGCATGGGGATCAGGTGTGAACAGACCTTAACAAGTCCATCCAAAATTCTCTGTTGCATTGAGGTCTGAGCTTTCAGCCATCCAGAACATTCACCTTGTTGTCTTAAAGCTATTTCTGTGTAGCTTTCGCTGGGTATGTATAAGCTCATTGTCTTACTGGGAAACAAATCTTCTCCCCGGCCATACTTCTCTTGCAGACTGAAAGAATTGAAAAAAATTATATTTCGCTGGATTCATTTAACTCTCTACCTTTACAAGCCTTCCAGGGCTGGTTGCAGAGAAGAATCTCTACAGCATGATGCTGCCAACACTGTGCTTCATAGTGGGGATGTTGTGTTTGTGCTGATGTGCAGTGTTTGCTATCCACCAAACATAGTGACTTGTTTGGCCCAAAAGCACCATTTTGGTCTCATCAGATTGAAGAACTTTCTTCCACCTGTCCATGAAATCTCCCACATGCCTTTTAGCAACTCTAATAAAAATGTAACAGGATTTTTTTTTTTCAACAGTGGCTTTCTCTTTGCCTTTCTCCCATAAAGCTTTGACTGGTGAAGAAGCCATGAAACAGTCTCTGTCATCTGAGCTGCTAACTCCTTCAGAGTAGTCATTTGTGTCTTGGTGGACACTAGTATCCTTCTTGCACGGTCACTCAGTTTGTGAGCACGGCCTGATCCAGGCAGATTCACACATGTGCCATATTCCTTATATTTCTTGACGATGGGTTTAACTGAACTCACTGAATGTTAAGTGCTTTGAAGATTTTTTTGTATCCATCCCCTGAGTTATTTCACTGTACCCAGGTGATTTTCATTTCACTAATTGTGAGACTACAAGCACCAGTGGCTGGATCTCTGTTGAATTAGGTCAGCCACTTTAAAAGGGGTGAATATTTAAGCAGTCACTTATTTTACATCACATATTTTTGTTTGATTGACACTACTTTGTCAAAATCTGTTTACTTTGACATTAAAGAGGACTTTTTCTCATAAAAGTCAAATTATATTGACTATGATTGATTAATAAAATCAATAAAAGGGTAAAACATCCAAGGGGGTAATACTTTTTATAGGCACTATAATTCTTGAGAATGATTTTATTTGAAAGGCAAAGACATGTAACAGATTTCTCTCACATAAAATATGAGCTAAACTAAATGAAGTGAGTGAAGTAAGATGAAAAACTTCAGGTAAGTTTGCTATCATCAGTTATTGTTCAATCCTTTTTTATGTCCCCAGTCTTGCAGCAGCTGAGGCCAGAGGCACTATGTTTTCTGTCTGTCTGGGCCATTTTTGTGAATGTGATATCTCAAGAAAGCTTTGACAGTGCATTGTTTAATTTTTGCACAAATGTTCACCCTGACCCAAGGATGACCGGATTGAAGGCACACAATAATTTGACAATTTTAATATTTTGTAATATCATCACTTTTCATCAAAGTTAGCAATTAGTTAGCTTGGTAAAAATATTTCTATTTCTTATTGTCACCACAAAAAAGAAAATCACAGTTTCTCTTTCTATCTTACTCCTGGGAAGGTGGCTTTATGCCAGCAGAGGGTAACTTAAAGCTGTTGGTGTGCATGCAAAGCTAATTTATCCAACCAGTAATATTGCAAAGGAGACAGATTTCACTTTCTGAAAATATCGCCATTATGTTTAATTTTAGGCCAAAAACAACAAGAACAACATCCTGTTGAAGTGTGAATTGAAGCCAATACTGTACTGTTTTCACTGAAAGAGCTGTGCCTAATAAACAGTGTATGTCTCTGCCGGTTTGTTGTCAGATTGTTTGCACAATAACGAGCTCTAAATGTTATGGCATCTGTTATTCCTGCTATTAGGCTGCAGAGCTACAGATTATGGCTATAAACAAGGCTGTGAAAAAGCGTCAGTGTCAATATATTCAAAAATGGATAACAGCTGGTGAAGTCTGGACAACGGGCATGCAAAGCAAGTTGCGAAAGAGTGTGATGTAAGGGGGTTAAGAGCAAGATCAGGAGTGTCATTACTGGAGAGCTGGGAGTGCAGGGGCAGAGTTTGTAAAGGAGAGGTCAAATGAGGCAGTTCAAACCAGTCACTGGATTTGAACAAGGAGGAATAATGCCATTTGGGACAAAATACAGCCAGACAAAAATCACTCATTTCCACAGTTTTGTTCTCTTTCCTTATAAAAATGAGGGAGTAGGGGGAGGTAGAGCAACCCCCTCCACCCTACCCATCTCCTTTATAACATACAGTCTGTTGCACCTTCATATTGAGATTCATGCTACTAGTGATTAATTGCTTTTGAACTAATTTTATTGAATTCAGCATGCAATGTCTTAAATGCATCCATACATAAGGGGGTTTCTAGCCATGCGCTCCCCGGAAAGTCAAAGCATGCTGCTTGACTTTTCTGTGGATTCCCATTACTTTTCTCAGTAGATGATGCAGTTACACAGAAATGTACTCTTTGATTGCAATAGTCATGTAACATAACAAGTTACTTTCAAAAGCAGCGTTACCCAACATAGCAGACGGACAGACAAAAGAACAGAGAGAGAGAATGTGTTTGATCATGTGTTCACCTCTCTCAGGTAGCAGGAGATTCCTCTCAGCGCTGTGCTCATGGCTGTGGGTGAGGGCAGCTGGAGAGACAAAAAGACAAGAAAGACATCAATAATGAAAAGGCATGACTGACAGCAAAGCTGTGCAAACAAGCTCGATAACAAGGAAAAGGACTTTATGAGGGGTTAGATGTATTGAGTGAAGGGTGAATCCACTTTAAAAATGACAGGCCTGACACAGCGTCTGGCTTGCAGGATGACAGAGAGGCTTTAGTGTTTGATCGCATAGAAGCCGACAGTCTCAGAGAGCCAATCTAATACCAACACATGGAGAACAAAAAAGACACCACCCTCCTGCTCCCTTTTCACACATATGCAACCTGCTGTGCACCACTTTTATTTTTTAATCCATTTGTTTCTCATCTCCCTCGCTTGCTCTCTCTGTCTATCGATGGCCCCCCTCCTCTCGCTCTCTCTTCTCCTTTTATTCTCCTGTTTTCTATTTACCCTTTCCCAATGTGACATTTAGCCTGCACAGAAGGCCACCGCAGGGCTACAAGAATAGAAATTCTACTCCTCTTTTTACGTAATAATTGATATTTACAGACAAGAACACTCTCCATTATGTCAGTGGGACATTAATCCCTGCTGAAATAAACTTAATCGAAAAGTATATTATGTGGCCAAAAGTTTAAGTCTGGGGTAGTTATTTTAGGCTTGGTTTCAATAGTTTTGACAGTTTGCTTTAAATGATGTGAAGTGTCTTTATTGGTCTGCAGAGATGCTTGACCTAAAAGTGCTCAGACTTCTTGGAAAACTTGACGCCCACATTTTGCTCTTTGTAAAGATGTTAATAAAGTTGTTCAATTGTTTTGACTGTTTTGACCAAATAAAGCTGAGGAAAGTCCAGGGAAGAATCCATTAAAGAACCTAAGCTATCAATTATTAAAACCCTTATGACAAAACTGTTATATCAAATAATAAAAGACCAACAGGAGGATTTTTGAAACACTGCACCAAAAATTACCCTTGAATATTATAGGTATGGAAGCCCTCAGTTGACGTTTATCTAATTTTACTTCAGGTTCCTGTGATACCAAGTAAGTATTGGTCGTTTTTGCAAGATCTCCACATATTTATGCTGTCATTTCAAATAAGAAGGGTGTTTTTACCCTGGTATGAGATTAATTTCTTGAATTTTGGCAAATCAATGAGAATTTACTCAGAAAACCAGTGTTGTCATCCCAAGATGATAAAACAAACAAGAGCAGAATTTGTAAGAACAACTGAAATCTGCTTGTTATCACAGTAAAATAAAATATAGGCTATGGTTAGGGATTCTGTAAATATAGCTGATTTATGGAGTGGGCAACAGACTGCAGATTTCAGACGCCCCCTCTTGCAGAGCACTAAAGTGAGATGCCACAGAAAAGGAAGGCTGTAATTCATGTTTTAGAAGGGTTTTCTAAACAAAAAAGATTCAACTTGATTTATGAGCAAAATGTGGCAGTTACATTCATAAAATAACCACAGTGCAAACATGAAAGACTGAGTAACATTTCATAAAAAGAAAAGAAAAAAGGTCTGATGTCTCATCTACGATTAATGTGTGTATAGGCCCATTTTGGAAGTAGTTGCACAAAGCTTGATCTCTTTAGCTTCATTAGCTTTAGCCGAAGCTAACATAGCTCCACTAGCTAGGTAGTTAACATTACTACGTAAGCCAATGAAGCTACGTTAGCTTTAGCTAAAGCTACAAAAGCTCAAGTGAGCCACCATTCGCAGAGCTACTTCTAAAACAGGTCTAGCTTTAGCAAACCTTGCATAATCTAACAAAATTAACATAACTTTGTTAGCTTAAGCTTTATTTTCTTAATGCTAGGTAGTAAATGTAGCTACATTAGCTTTTGATTTAGCTGCATAACCTATGTAGCTAGCATAGCTTTTCATTAGCTTTAGTCTTAGCTATGTTAGAATGTTCTCATGGAGCATTTTCCTGTAGGCAGACTGTTTACTCAGCTTATAAACCTATCCTAACTGTTACCTTAATCCTTACCTCAACCCCAGGAACAATGTGAGAGGTTTTAAAATACTTCTATTCCTTTTTTATCATATGAGGCACTCTCCATATAAACACAAATATCCAGGGAGCAGCCTGTCATTTAGCTCAGCACTTCAGACATTATCAATCTACTGCCTGGCTCTCTTAGGTAGTTTCTAAATCTACCAGCCAGCACAGCTGGGTCACTTTATCCACATGAAATCTTCTTTAATTTGAACATAAATCAGCAGAATGACAGCTACCAATTTGCCAGGGCTTATATCCCTGAGCAGTCAACTCCTTAGAGTCTCTTTTTTGGCACAGTGTCATTTTCCCTTTAAAATGTCAAAAATGTCAAAATCAGTATAATTTAATTACTTTAATCTTTACCCTCAGGTGAGGTCACCCATAAGAGGGGATAAAGGGGAGAGCTTTCTCGGGGCCAACCAAGTGAGGGGCCCAGGGAGTTAAGAAATCATGGTGCATTGTAAAGTTAAGTTGGGATAACCATATATTTTTTAACATGAATAATAATAACTCTTGTAAACCCCCTTAAATTCCCCCCTTTTTTTTTTGCTAATGTTAACTATGTGCATGGGCAAACAGAATAAAATATTTGGAAAGTCAGACTTCATATCAAATGCGAGGAAACACGGTGAAAAGTGGTGAAAAAGAGGCAAAAATGGGTTAAGAGGGACAAAAATGGGTCAAGTAAGGCAAAACAGAGACAAAAAAATGATGAAAAGCATTTAAAAAGTGGCAAAAACTGGTTAAAAGGCAAAAATGGGTCAAGAGAGGCAAAAGGGGCAAAAAATGGATGGGAAATGGTGAAAAGCTGTTAAAAATTGCTACAATGGGATAAAAGCTGAAAAAATGTTGGAAAAAAAAAGAAAAAAGGGTGGGAACAGTCATGAAAAGGGGGTTAAAGCATTGCTTGAATAAATCATTTCAACATCAGAACCCAATAACCGCTTGACACTTTCCAAAATTTAATACCAGTTCGCTAGGACGCTAGCACTAATGCTACTGACCCAGGCCACATGCATTGATATATCAGTAAATCACAACTAGCGAGGGTCCAGTCACTGGGTTTGTCAGGGGCCCAGATACTTCTGTGGATGGACCTGAATAGCATCCTTTCTGGGAAAGTAGGAGGAATACAGGGGAAAATGCAGGAATTCTGGGATATTTTGGTTACCCTTTCATGAATCATTTGCTGGAGTGATTGTACAGTCACACCGGTGTTTTATTTTCTCTAAGACCCAGGTGTGTGATCATTAATTCCCTGTTGGCCTGTAAATAATTTTCTGCCTTCTCGTTTCACCACACTCAGCCCTCTATTTGTCTCTCTCCTCATATCTCTTCTCTGCTTTAATAGATGAGGTTGTAAGTCCCACAGGAAGCTTTAATGTATTGAATATTACTGCACCCTCTGGTCATTCATCTCCCTCATAAACTCTCATTTCTTTCTTTTTATCCCCTTCCTATCCCTCTCTTCTACTCATTCTTTGTCATGTGCTCACAGGAGGTGGATGCTCCAGACAGATGTTATAGTGTTTGGTCTGGTCAGGCTTCAAACGGCGCAGGGCCACCCGCGACTCCCCGATGAACTCATTATGTGTCAGCTTGTCTTCGTCGCACACAGATACCCTAGGAGCAAGAGACAGAAGAGGGAGTAAAAAAGACAAGAGTGAGACACATGAGGGGACCCTGGAGAGCAGAAACAGGGTTATAAAATCTCACAAAGATTACATTATAGAGTAACTGTCAAATATTATGACTCTTTTAATTATCTTTAATGTTCTGGCAACATTATAATGAGGGAAGGATACTGTTGACCTGAAAATCACATATAAATAGATCCACTGTCTGTATATTGCAATAGCAATTACCATTTTCCCTCCACTGGGAATTTTTGATAATGTGAAAGTGCATCATGCAAGGTTAAGTCAATCCATATTTATGGGCCTGGCAAACTTTTACACCTGCCATTATGTCAGCTGAAACGCATAAGTGGGTGGAAGCAGCAGAGAGGAATGAAGAGATGGCGAGGAGACGAAATCAAAAGCTGCCGAGCAAAGGATGGAGTGACGTGGGTGAGAGGGAGAGATAAAAAAACCACAGGAATTTATTTAAATGAGAGTGTGCATGAAGAGTAATTTATGCATGCAAATGTGTGTGTGGCAGAAGCGGAACATCAGTATGCCACATATGTGTGATTGGCTTTTCCTGAGCCTCATGTAAATGTGGGTGGCAGACATGCTATGGAGAGAAAGCAACTTAAAAAGCAATCTGTTAAAGGGGAAATGCATAGAACATGCAGCTGGTTGGCCTGCTGCTTTTACTCGACCTCCTTCTAAATTCAGAACATCAGGGATAAAATGACACGGCCACTTCCTGCATTCAAGATCCAGCTATAAAATATGAGATTATAGAAATATAGAAGGTGCAAGAGGGCAATAGCCTCAGGGAGACAAGATATGTGTTGGCATCGCCTGAGATCATTTCTGGTCTAGAAGCCAATTTGCAAAAAATAGACCCGAGCCTTTCAATGAAAATAAGAGAAGTGATAGGGCAAGAGGAGAAAATAGAAACAGGAAGCCAAGGTGAAAAAGGGGGAATGAAATGTGAAGGATGGTGGATGTAAGAGTAAAGAACATCTGCAATCAAATGGGCTGGAGCTAGAGGGAAGGTACAAAGATAAATTAGTACAAGATAAGACTGCTGCAGTTATTATCTGGATCAGTGCTTTCCAACAGGATTTTATAAGACTATGGTGGGGGGACCCTGGACCTTCTACGGGGACACATTGTGATATTTTGAAATTAAATGCACCAATATTGTGCATTTAGATAGGCTAATTCTGCTCTTGAATTTTCTCTTGTAGTAATTAAATCAAAGACGTAATACATAGCAAACTTAAATTCAGTCAGGAAACTCTCATCTTTCATTAAACCATTTTACTGCAAAATGGAATTTTACTTGGCAGAGGAGGCTCTGCTCAAAAGATGCTTCCTGGGTTAGTCAAGCAGCATGCTCTGACACTCCAGGGAGTGCATGGCTGGAATACCCCATACATTTATGGCATTGTATATTAAATACAATAAAATTAGATTAAAAGCAATTCATCCATAGCAGCATGAACCTGAATGGGGCTATAAAGGAGGTGGCTGGGGAGGAGGAGGTTAACATTTGCCATTTTCCCTTTCTCCTCTTTATTAGTGGGTGCAGAGAGTTTTTAACATGTTTTATATCTGCTATAAATACTTTAGTAATTTCCTGTTAAGTGACACGTTGCTTCTACGTGCTTGTACGCCTGGGTTTTATCATGTAAGACAGGGGTGTCAAACTCAATCACAGCAGGGGCCAGATTCTGGATTCAGGTCTAACCTGAGGGCCTAACAGGGTCACCTTGTCAACTGTCAACCTCATTTAACCAGTAATAACATATGAAGACTTAGCACTGGTGATCAATGATTTTCATTTAAAAAGTTAAAAAGACAAGTTTAAAGGTTCACAATCTGAAAAAAGTAAATCTATTAGTTCAAAAAGGTCAAAACATGAAATTGAAAAACAATGTTTTTTAAAGACAAATATATCAGAAAGAAGTCAAAATCATGAGTTTAAAAGGTCAAAATATGAAATAAAATCTGTAATCATGGAATTAAAAGTCAAAATATGATTCTAAATTTTCAGTTGTGAGTCTAAAAGGTCAAACTATGGGATTATGAAGTCAAAGTATGGAGTTGAAAATATGAGATAAAATACAAAATAACTGGTTAAAAAGGTCTAAAAATGACTCAGAAATGAGAATTATGAATCTTAAAGCTCAAAATATGTATGAAAAGTCAAAATTATGAGTTGAAATGCTCAAAGAACAAAAAAGGTCAATATCCTAAGTTTGAGTCCTAATTGTGAGATGCTAAATTGAAAATGTGAAATTAAAACACAAGTTAATTTCTTCTCCTGACTTCTTATCTAAATCTTTTTACTCCTTACTTTTCCAGATTTTATGACTTAACAAGGACATATTAAATCATCAGGGATAAGTTCACATTTTTATACTTGAGGAAATCTGCAGACCTCATACTGATGGGCCAGTTATAACAGAAATATGAGATCATCTTGCAGGCCGGATGTAACTGTTACACAGGCCAGATTTGGCCCCCGGGCCTTGAGTTTGACACTCCTGATGTAAGACAAGAATATCAACACAGTATTTTATAAATTAGACATTAAGGTAGCCTGCGCATGCACAAGAGAGACACGGTGAGATCGTGCAAATCTATTCAAATAATCAGATCCTACATGGATATAAATTAGAGAGGAACAGAATTCACCTGAAATGTTTCAGGGCTTTGTCTCCTGAAGCTTGAGTTTCTGAGGCTCAGTCATACAGTGCAGAGCTTTGTTTGTACGTGGCACACTCTGTGCATGCAATATGGCGTGCACAGAGTGTGCCACGTACCTGCACGAACAGGTTCACTGCTGGGCTGGCCAACGTCGGTTTTAGGAAAATGTAAAATTGGCGGGGACTATGGCAAAAAAAAAAAAAAAAAAAAATAGGACTGGCCAAAAGATTCACAGCTGTTTCAGACTTGGGTGTGTGGCAGCTGCGTAGTGGCTGCTTCACGGCTTTATTATAATTTCTACATACATGTAAACAAGTCATGGCTTTCAGACTACCAAGAATCTAGAGCAGTGGTCATCAGTTAAAATTCTGAGGTCTGGTATAATTCAGTCCAATTCATGATAAACATTAAACACAATACTTGAGAGGAACTGGAGGTAATAGTGAAACCATAATAAAGCAATACAAATTAGATATCAAAATTAATTTTTTTCTTGTTGCTAGTCAAAGAAGCTTTGTAGGCAGTTTAAATACAAAATAGACTACCTACCAACAGACAGCTCTTGAAAAGGGTCTAATCCAAATAAAGGCTTAATTTTTAAAATGTCATAAAGGTGAACTATTGGTTTTCCTTTCTCTTGTCTTTTAAAGATGTTTTATTTTTCAAAGCCAATTTTGAAATAAAAAATCACAGCACATTTAAAATGTAAAAGCTTGATCATGTGCTTCTCTCTGTCTTTCTCTCTTCCAACGCTGACATTTTTCTCAGCCTCGGTGAGAGATCATAACTCATCCTGTTAACATTTAAATCTGAGCAGAAACCAGGCCTGTATCAGACAACCCTGCAGTCATGAAGGGATTTAAAGCCTCTTCTTAGAGAATGAATGTGTCATCGATCATATCAGGCTCTAAGTTCATTATTTTCCGTGTCCTCAGATCAGATGTCTGTGTGGTTGCTCAAAGATGTATGTGTTGACTCATGGTGTTAGACTTTACCACATTAAGAAATCATATAGTCTCTTTATCACTGTCATCTTTTCTTATTATAAAGCACATCTTCTCCAGTTCACACTAACTCCCTCGTTTTCTCCGTTGAGATTTCTCTGCCTATGTAGCAGCACGCTGTTCACAACCACCATCTTCACTCGCCATGCCTCGTCTGATTGAAGCGTCTGATTGGCTGAGTAGTGTCACGTGTAGCTATCATATAGACATGGGAAGCTGTGCAGGTCAAAATCTATTATTGTACATGTAAAAAAGCTGTGCGGATCAAAATAGAAGCACATGTCACGAACGAAATAACAGGTGTGAATGGACAGTAACCCGGTCCAGATCTCCTTATTAGTGAGAGAACAGAAAGCTCAGTATATTAACCACAAGTCACGTGCATCTCTCTGCCAGAGTAGAAAAAATAAAGAGCCATGTTTGCCTTGTTTTAGCAGATAATGTGTGATCACACTGGTTGGATAGACCAGATGTTTTTTTTTTTTTCGTACGTTTTTCCACTCTGTAATCTGATAAAAACATCACACTGTCCAAACATGCACACTGGGTCTGATGCCTTTCATTTGTTTTAACTGCAAAAATTCAGATGTTAGCAAATGTTTTTGTGCTGTAAAGACAAAAAAGAGTAAAAATGATTCTTCCTGTTTTACTCTTTGAAAGAACATGCTGGATCCAGCCATCCTGACAGAAAGCTTAATTCGGCACCAGCTTGTGCGTCATATTGCTAAGTTGGAGAGAGTGGGAGCAGTTTTCCTAGACTTCAGAAAAGGCTTTGACATTTTTAACCATAATGTGCTGCTATTCAAACTTCCTGCATTTCAATTTTCTAATCAGGCTTCCCAGTGTTGACTCATACCTCAGTGGGAGGGAGCAATGTGTCAGAGTCAGTGGGCAAAAGTTCATATTCTGCTCTGACAGCATGGGGATGCCCCAGGGGTCAGTTCTTGGTCCACTGATTTTTAGCATGTATATCAATGATCTGAGAAATGTCCTGCAGTCGCCTGCCAAATGTATGCTGATGATACAGTTTTATACACATCAGCTAGATCGGCAAGGAAAGTCACTGATCTGATATAAAAAACAGTCTCAATATGTTTCTCTTCATGTAAACAATATAAACAATAATAATTCAGGATTAAAATCATTGAGCCCATTAATGTGGTTGAAGATGTTAAGGACCTAGCTAGACTCAAACCTGCAGTTTGAAAAACAAGGAAGTTATTTTTATTCATTTATTTGAAAGTTTAGCATGTATTTCTGTTCTGAGGCATACGGCGTCTAAGATGCACAGTCTGTGAGAGCCACCGTCAGAAATGAACAGTCTGCAGCTAGACTGTCTTAGACCTGTTGCATTATTTTTCTCAGAAAAAAAAAGGGGGGGGGGTCTCTTGTAGGGAGATTTGCTTAAAAAATATAGCAGCAAACTTCACCCACTCTGAAACGGTCATTAAAGCCTCCGTAGGAAATGTCAGAAACCTCCATGATAACAAATGAGACATGGGTCAAACTGTAAAAATCATGTACGCTTCAAATACATTTTTGTGAATGTGGGGGTTTTGGCTTCACTTTTGTATAATTAAAAAGACACATTGTCCTTGTTAATATGCATTCAATGTACAGTATTCATATTTGTCACAAAAAGTTTGCTTAATGTTGGGAAATCGGGCTTTTAAATGTAATTCAGTATAACCAAATGTTGTCTTGTTAGACTAAATATCAGTTCAAGGGTCGGATTTAAAGGGGACATATTATGCAAAAATCACTTTTTCAGGCTTTTCTAAGAAAAATATGTGCCCCTGGCCTGTCCACAATCGCTCCAAAGTACCCAAAAAATCCATTCCTTTCCCCTCTTTCTTTTTCCACCTTTCAGAAAATGTGTGTTAAAAAAGCCATTCTCAGATTGTCCCCTCATGATGTCATTTGGGGAGTTAGCCCCGCCTCCCAGATTCGGTTGACCCTCCCCTCTTGAAAGAAAGTTCTGCCCTCCTCTCCTGATCTTCCTCTCACTAGCCAGCTGGGATGCTGGATAGCTCAGTGGGTTACCATGCTGATTTAGGTATGGGTGATTGATGGTTCAAATCCCACTTAGGTCTTTAACTTTTAATAAAAGCATCTGTAAAGTTGTAACATCAGGAGTGCCAAATCTATTTCCTGAGAGGGGTGTGGTCAGGTGCGGAGTCAGACAGCTCATAAACATTTAAAGCCACAGACACAGAAACGGTTTGTTCTGAGAAGGGCTGAAATAGAGGGGTTTTTAGACATGCAAAATCCTATACTAGAGTGTTTTCTCAGCAAAAAACTCCACAGGTGTGTTTTGGGGACGTCTGAGAACAATATAAACTTGTCTTAAAAGGATGAAATATGTCCCCCTGCAGTTGCAGTTAATCCCCCTTAAATAAATCAATATTAAGACTGATGCGTACGTGAAAGACAGTTTGATGTTAATTGCACTTCATTGAGAGATGTCAACATGTTTACATGTTTCAGTAGGTCAAACTCGTCCCTTGATCTTTAAACGTCTCTGCTAAATAAACGCCATGTCGCAGGCCGGTTGTAGGGCCAGTTTGTCTAATTTCCCTCGGGAGATCGACCATGGATCCTATTTAAATCCCTCTCCCATGTGTTCCACGGCGAACTTTTAGTCACAGGCAGTGACAATTCGCAGCTTTCGTCACCTCTGGAGTGGGTCAATGAAATTAAAACACCCCACGGTGCTTAGTGCGACCTCAATCTGTCACTGCAACTTGGAGAGAGAGAGGAAGGCAGGGGGGAGGACAGACAGAAAGACAAAGAGAGAAGGGATGATTCAGGAGGAGAGCAGGGAGATCTTTCCTGATCCTAGTGGATAAAGGTGATGTGGAGGACACAGGGGGATAAGGTGAGGTGACAGAGGAGGATCAGCAGTGATAGAAGAGCCAGGACAGGCTAAAACCAGAGGGAGATAAAGGCCTTCAAACTGAGAGCTAAAACACTCTGAGACTGAGATAGACGATAAGAAATCCTTTGTAACAGCAGCTTTCTGATGGGCAAGATAGACCAGAAAGTCAGAAATAGAAAGAAAGCTTCTAAATTGAACATTTACCGGAGTGTTTTGCGGTACATGTCCTCCTCTGTGATTCCACAGTAGGTGAGCGTCTCGTTCCACACAGGGTTCAGCGTGTTGCGCACTGTCTTGGTTTTCAGTTTATTGGCCTGTAAATCAAAGCAAAAAAGGACCAACCATTAAGCTAAAAGCCTTTTCTTACAGCTGTTGACTGCAAACAACCTCAGCAGGGATAAATTTAACTCTACTTGAAACAGATATACTGGCCTGCTCTTACATCCTCATAATGTGTCTCAAAAATTATTACAGGACACAAAGTTCTGATTAACATGTTATAAAACAGTGGGGGGTTTTTCACAAGCAAAGAAGACAGTGTTCTGATAATAAAAGAAGACCTTGCAGGCTCCAGGAAGCAGGTGTAGCTTGACGTAGGGATCAGCCAAACCGTTAAAATCCATCGGCTTCAGTCCCTAATAAAGACAGAAACATGAAGATTTGGGGTGGGGGGGCACAAATGTCAACACCAGTAATGAATTGTGAAACCATTATCTGTGTCAGAGGTAAAGGGTTCAGTTACAAATTAAATCTAACCTACAGAGCTACAGACAGAAGGAGGAGGGGGGCTTTGAATTTGACACATAGTTGACCAGTGAGCAACAACAGTGCAAATGTTCTGCAGAAACTAAAATATCAAGACAGCTTCAGTCCTCTGCAATCATTTCTCCCTATTAAATCAGTGAAATGCTCTGTTTCTGCTGGATTACAGGCTGAATTTATAACTAAAGCTCTCAGTTTCTCTATTAAATTTCCCTGCAGCATCAACAAGTATACGACAGGACCAATTAATTTTTAATATTGATGCTGTCACAGTCATTCCCAGCATGCAGGTCTCTTTGACCTGTGACAACAGCAGGCGTTTTTTTCCCCCAGAGAGGTAGCTGGTGCCATTACATCACTTTTATCTACTGTTCAATGAAAGTAACAAGAAATGAATCAATGCCTGCCAGCTAGTTAAGGCAGACACCAAAAATGCATGATTCTTACAATCATCTATCAGTGCATCCTCCTAATCTGACGATCTCTTTAAGCTGCAAGATTTCCAACCCTCTGCTCTATCATAATACCAGTGCTTTGATTAAACTATACCATAGCATCCACCTGCAGGCTCTGATGGGAGTGGAAGGGGTTTTAATCGTGTCACCACTCCTCAGTTTTTGCATGTAAAATAAATCTGCCAGGAATGATGTTGCTGCACTAAGCATTTTAAACCTTGTGAGAATCTGAGTGAGATTAGGTTGAAATTCTGCTGCCACACAAGCTGAAGTCAAAAACACGCTTAGAAGCAACGTTAACCAAAACTAACAATATAACTATAAATAAAATGTGAAAATCATTTTAATTAACTGGACAAATAAAAATTAAGCCAAACCAAAAAAAGAAAACTAAAACTTTATAGTTCACTTACAAAACTAACTAAAATAAAATAAAAAATATAGAGAAAAAAATATCCTTAGTTTTAGTCTTTGACACAACCATAATGACTGGCACCTACACCCAAGTTTGGGGAGTGTAAAATGGCCTGATTTGATTGGTTAAGATTTCACACAGTGGTAGTTTTATGTCTGGAGTTGTATTCAAACATAATCTTTAAATCAATAAAATGATAAGTGAAGAGTAGCTTGTTTGAATATGTTTATGTTTAAAAATGTATGATATTCACTCAGCCCGGACATGTATCCAAAAAAACAAACACTAAAACTAATAAAAAATAAACTTAAACAAAGCATTTTTGAAAAATCAAAACTAAACTAAACTATCAAACCAGCAGCAAAAACTAACATAAACTGAACTGAATTAAAACCCAGAAAGTGAAAGCGAAATAAAAATAAAAACTAATGAAAAATCAACACTATCATAACCTTGCTTAGAAGCCTCTAGAAATGGCCTTATAACAAATCAAATTTTTATTATTAAAAAATTGGAGAGAAAATTAAAAATTATATATTTAAGGAAAATCAGTAGAAGAAATTCCCAGTTTGACATTTCTCTGGCTCTGCATGCAAAATGCTTTAATACATGTTTTACAGCTCTAAAGGCCACCTAACTAAATAGTTATTAAAATAAGTACAAGTATAGGTGTTTCTTGTCTGTATCACAGTAAGCTGTTAAAACGCTGTTAGCTCAGCTTAACATGCTTGTTTTTGAAGTGTTGAATGATATGCCTAATGTAGAGTTAGATAGTACAATGACACTGTCACCTGACACACCAAACAGTCTTTGGCATATATCCGTGTCATGGTTACATTCACATTCAACTGTGAAACTGCTTATACAAAGAGTTTGGGAAGGGCAGGAAGATGATTTGCCAAACGTTGTGTTTGTCACATTGATTACAAGCCAATCAGAGCAACGACAAAATGAGATAGTAAGCATGAATTAACTAACTTTGCAAAGCAGATGGATTTGCCTGTTTCTGTGTTTCTCACTGGTAAATCCATCATGTAAAGCTCCCGTCTGCATCGTTTGGCCCGGTTAGAAAGAGACAGGACCAATCAGTGATGAAGGGCATGCTTTTGGGCGTGGCGGAGTTGTGATGCAAGCAAGTGGCAACAAGAAACCAGTGCAGATATGGCGGAAGACATTAATGTGGATGCTGCTAAAGCGCCAGTTTTATCAGAACCTGACGATTTTTCTTCATTAAAAGAACAAAGAACAGCAGTGAATTATTTTCTCTTCAAAAACGACAAAATTCGTGTACTGACATGTCTATAGTCGCCATGGTTCACATTATGCAGTTCTATATGGAGTTTATTCATCGGTAGCTGCGCACACGCACCTTTGTAGCGGTGACATCACGTGTTTTGTTGCTCTGACTGGCCTGTAAAGATGTGACTGACAGAACGTTCATCCAATCACCCTCCGAGTTTTTTTTTCAAAGGCTCTGCCCTTTCCCAAACGCTGTATATCGAAGGTTTTCCAGATGGATGTGTGAAACAATAAAGGCCTTTTTGAGCAGAAATACAAAGTAAAAAGTAAACCTGGTCTCAGTAGAATTGACTTTTTATCAGTACAAGACACAGCAGCTGCTCTAAATGAGTTTTCAGAGGACTGTATTTACCTTTGCTCTCAGGACTGTGCAGTGCAGGGAGCTGGTGGCTCTCTCATACAGCAGGTCAAACTGTAACGTCCCCAAAGATGCTGGAAGACAGTTGATTAAAATGTTCCAGTTAATATAATTGCTCCGGCTGATGGCTTTATTACTTTGTACAGAGAAAGATGGCATGAAGTCACTAATCTACGGTCTGTCTAGCCTTGCCTACATAGACATTAATAACTTATCTCTGTAAAGATTTAGTTAAACAGTGAGCAGTTATCGATGAAGGGGTAACAGCTGAACAAAATATCACCTGGCTTTACATGCTAACCCTAACCAATGATACAGCAGATGAACTTGCCAAACAAATAAGTATACCACTATAGCCTACTGTAAAATAATAATTAAAAAAAAAACCTGCTTTCTTCTTTAAATCAATGAAAAATAAATTAACTTTAAAGTTAACTAACAATATAAGGAGCTGGATGTTCCACATTTCCTTTTCTAATATCTATGCTAAGCTAAAATGCACACTTGCTAACTAGAGCATCTGGATGGAGATAGGAGTAAAATCTATCAAAAAAAATATATTTTTAGTGCTCTATAATAGAGTTTTCTTTTCAAACAAATCTACACTTGAAACCAACAAGACCATTATGTACCCACTCATGCTGCATAGGTTAAGCTAGCTAGCTAGAGCTGTTTCAAATCTGGCAGTGATAGCTGTCATAACCTTATTCTGTTAATGCAATGGAGACTTTTAATTTCTACTATTATGCTAAGAATCTCAGCAGCCATCATCGTTGCGAGTGATAGATACTGATTAAACCAGCTAAACTGGGTAAGATTAGCAACTGGGACCACCCGCCAGTCTACGTGCAGAAGGCAGTAGTTAACCCCTCAGCTATTTGTGCTGGAAACAAAAGCTGCGTTTCCACCTGGTGGTCCAGTTTGATTGAGTACAGTTCAATATGGTACACTTCAAAATTGTTAGTTTCCACAGACACTTGAACCCTTGCTTGGTGGGTGGATGTTAGAGGGTACGCATGTGACGTCACAGGCGGTGTGATTCTCATTCTCATTTCAGCCGCTGAGTTGAAGAGAGTTTGTACTGGTAACAAAAAGTTGTTGGGCTTAAGCAGTACACGGCTCTATTTCAGGTGAAAAGTGCTCTCATTTCTATAATTACATCTTGTCGATGTTTATCCTGGTCAGTACAGATCCCCAGCTGATGGAATAAGTTTACAGAAATGTTCTGAGCTGGGTGCACAGATGGTCGAGTGGTTTAAGGCACGCACCATGTACGCGGGCGGTCCGGGTTTGAATCCGGCCTGTAGCCCTTTGCCGCATGTCTCTACCCACTCTCTCCCCCGTTTCCAAGTCTATCCACTGTCCTCTATCTAAAAAGGCACGAAAAGGCCCCTAAAAAAAACAATCTTAAGAAATGTTCTGAGCTGTAAAGGTAAGTTGATAAAGCCACAAGATGAAGCTAGGCTAGTGATGGCCAAACGGCAGCCAGGGGTCAACATGTGGTCATCCACCTTCCTCAGTGTACTTAATTTCAAATGACTAGAAATTATAAAAATGAGGTAAACATGAAAGAACCTGCCATGAAAACTGAAAAATAGACACAATACTACAATGCAACCTTTATTACTAGTGTTTGTAAAAGTAGAGATATAATTGGCCTTAACTGTCTTAAAAATGGTATTCATTATTATTTGTATAATAACATAGATGCAAGTAAAAACACTAAAGTAACAATACAATTTTTAGGTTCATTGCACTATAAAAACACTTCATACTGGTTTAATTTCTGTGTCAAGCTGACTTAAATAAGCATTAATATTTACACTTGCATGATAAAATCTATGTGCTTGTTCCTTTTTTAATAAAAGTAATTCTAATTGTTTTATTGAGAACATTTCTTAATTTAGAAAGGAAAATTAAGACCTTAAATTTCAGCAAATCAACCACACAGTTAAATAATATCTAAGATGACAAGGCATCTAAGGATAATGGATTATGTTTTATAGCTGTCGAAATAGTCCCATTATGTCTGATTAACACAGCTTTATAGAAGAAAGTCCACTGATATTTATCACAGATTTAATAAAGAAGGCTTTGTAAATTAGTGTGATTTCTATTTGGTTAAATACCAAAGTTAATTTTCTGTTAAGGCTTCATGAAGTGAACGTATCTGAACAGTTTATATAATATAGAAGATGAGAGCTGTACCAAGAATTTGTCAAATTAAAACTAAAAATAAATGTTTAACAGGTGTTAGAATTGAACTAGATTAAGTGAGACAGCTGGGGTACATTGATCTCGTTTTAAAATACACCCCAAAGTTTTGCAAACGGATTTAGCAGCCACAGTAGTGATGGGAATTGCGCCTCTTTTAGTGATTTGGCTCAGCTCACTGAAAGAGTTGTCTCTTTCGGCTTCCAAACGGCTCATCATTCGGGTTTTACCTACCATATATGTGCTGTTTTTTATTCCAATCATGCTCAGCTTTTTTTGAATTGATGAAAATATCATGTCATTACTTTTTCAAAATATAATGTCTCCCAAAACCACCTTGCGGGTCAGAAGAATTTTGCTTATTGGCTTAGCTATGACACATCTGACATTAATGTTACACCGTGAAGCATGAGTCCTTAATGCGTGGTGTTTGTGGTAGAGCAGTGTGGAGAAAAGATCATCCCTACTAATCAATCACAAAACACACAGAGACAGACAATATATATAAAAATATCAATAATAATAGTAATAATGATGTAAAACATCTCAAGAATAGGATCCAGCTCTTATCGTTCATGTAAAAGAGTCGGCTCTTTAACCAGCTCGTTCACAAACGACCTATTAAACCACAGGGCAATCTTGTCCAAATATCCCTAACTTAAGCAGACACAAGTCTGTTTTTCTCCGCTTTCAACCACTCATAGGGCAGACATCAACATCAGTGCATAACGTAGACGTAGCTCTATCTTTTTAGGATGGGTCAGTTATTTGGGACCCTTTCCAACTTTTCATAATGGAAACACAAATACCATGTGTCGCGCCGTACCAAACTGAATCGGACCACTTGGTGGAAATGAACTAATAGAAGAGTGAGGCTGCCATACCTGCATGAAGATGAAGCTACAGTTTTGACCTTGGTTGCTGACTTTAGGACTCTGCATTAATGACTGGCATATGTTATAATTTAATTACAATGCAGTGACACATCAAAGTCTGTCCCATTTCGAAGACTACTTCAAACGCAGCTGACCAGCGCGCCTTTATTTTCAAGGCCAAGCAGTGCAACCTTCAATGCCTGATATATCGTAAGATTCATTGTGAGCCATTTAACTGGTTTCTCCTCAGTCAAATAAGTAGTGATAATGTTTGAAACAAAAAAGAGGGGCAAGTGTGTGTATTATTTTAGGTAGTTCTGGTGGAGCTGTCAAAGTTGGTAAGTGACAAACTAAGCTGTTGTAGGCGGTCTATTTTATATATGAATGCTTGCCTTAAAATAGGACATAAGCCGTGCTTCAGAGGCCCTATGTTGATGTACACAGAAAAAATGAGTAGAAATAGAGTCAGGTGAACCTCCGACTGTAACTTCTTAGACATATTTTAGACCTCTCTCCCTGAAGTCACACCTGTGTTGAGTTAATTTCTTCTCTGTCTCAGGCAGCTTTAGTGAAACCACATCATTATTTCCAGGTGACTCACTGCTATCATCGCTGTCACAGCTGTCGATCTCGATGGAGGTGTCCACACTGCTCATGGCTGACAGTGACCCCCCTCCACCAGCAGCCCCTGGTAACAGCGGTGACAGCAGGCTGCTGCTCCCTCCTCCTCCCCCTCCTGCACCTCCACCTTGACCTGTCGCGCCAGGGCTGAGCGAAGTGGGAGCTGCCATCTGATTTGGTGATAGGGGCTCGGAGAAGGAGGAAGTAGGCGAAAGGCGAGGGAAGTAGGCGGAGATTTGACGGATTGGGCGGATAGGGCCTGGACACACGTCGATGGCCATGTTCTCCTGGATGGAGATGGCTAAAGGTTTTCCTTTTCGCACAGTCATGGGGCTACAGAACAGGAGGAAAGAATGAAGGAGAGTTAGCAAAGTAGAATTATATAACTTTTAAGGAATTCAGTGGAAAAATTGAATCTATTCAGCTGGAGCCAAAGTTAAGACATTGATCCATAGATATGGGGCTGTTTTTCTCCATTTTCCCTCTGCCTTTTCAAGCGAAGCAAGGCTGGCTTAGCCAGGTGTTTGTAGATAAATAAGGTATTTTCCTATATCTGGCCATCTCCAAGGTAACATCGACAAAACAGAAGTTTCTCATTTGCTACATTAGAAGCAGAACTTGTTAGAAAACATTTATCTCAAGATGAAGCCTCCTTGAACATAATTAGAGCTCTTTAAAGGAAAGACATTACTCATAAGCTGACAAAATACAGCAGAGGATGTCCTCCAATTTGCATTTCAATTGAATACAGCTGGATAAAATAAGGCCTACTGGGAAGGATAAAGGATATCAGACAATAGGGGTCTCCCTCGAATCGTAATCATTCCTGATAAAATTGTAGCGTGTAAGCCAACAAGGCACACGTGTTATCTAAAGTACTTAACAATCCTTCACAGACAGACAAGTAATTACAGGATGAAGTCTTCACAGGCTCTTCAGCACACTCGGAAGCAGTGAAGAGTCCTGGTGATTATATAAAGTTGTGGTAGCAGGGAGTGGAGCTGACCACAAGGCTGATGTGTCTGCTCTCTTCCTGAAATAAAAACGAGGGAGGTGGATTACAAATATCTCACAGCTTTTGTTTTTCTAAAGACAGCTGGCCTTGAGGGGGCGTTCTGTCCTCAATACTGAACAAATCCCCCCTCGGACTACCTTCTGCTCTCTCTGCAGTCATCGATTGAAACTGAGAAGTGAATATTTGCACTGCGAATATTTGCACTTTCTTTGTGTTGTCTGGGAGGTGAATGTCTGTGAAGTTTGGAAAATCAAAATGACTCAGAGAGGGAGGTTGTAGAAATAGTTTAAAAGAGTTGACATGCTGGCTTTTTTGGTTGACTTGAGGAAGGAGATTTAAGTAAGAAATCAGAAAATCAGACAAGACTGGCAATTTGACATCTCACAATACCACACTGTTTTTACAGTGTTTTACATATTAAACAAGGAGCTCAGTGCTCAGTGATGACATTTAGAAGATAAATATGTATAGCCTACTGTGTATCTTTTTGAGATACACCTCAAAATTTAGTCAACATATGATTATTCATCAAGCTAAGCTAACATAAGCTGTGCAACATGAAGATGAGATAACATAAACTGAACAACTAAAGGATAAGCTAAAAGAGCTAAGCTTAATAAGGATGCGCTGCCATAGGATACAACCACTGTAAGATCAGTTAAATAAAGTAAGTTAACAGAAACAGAAACACTGTAACAGAGGCTTAAAAAAAATAAGGTACTCTTAGCTTTATTAAACTAAGCTTAAAAAAGCTAAGCTTAGTTAAGATTAGCTGAGATAGCATAAACTGAACTACTAAAAGATAAGTTTAAATAAAAGAAAAGCTGAGTAACAATAAGCTCACATAAGATCAATTTATAAAAGAAAATCTAAATAAGATAAGCTGAGATTAAATAAATTAACATAAGTTAAACTCCTAAGACTAAAACTTTTAAAGTACCAAACAACAGAAACTACTAAGATAAGCTATAATAATATCACAAGCTATTCAGACAAGTTGAATTAACAGAAGCTAAACATCTATAAAATAGGCTTAAATAGATCAAGTTAAGATGAAGTACAGTAAATCAAGCTAGCATAAGATAAGCTAAGTGATAGAAAGTAAAGATAACATAAACTGAACCACTGTAAGATAAGCTAAAAGAGCTAAGCCAAACTAGCATGATATAAAATAAGCTACGATAAGTAAACTAAGCTAAGAGGCTGAGATAAAAAGCTAAACTTCCATAAGATGAGCTAACATAAGTTTACAAACAACCGTAAGATACACTTCTAAAATAAAGTTAAAATAAACTCAAACAACATCAACCCCTCTAAAATAAAGTAAAAAGTTAAGCTAATAGGATAAACTACTTGGATTGAACCTGCTTAAGTACTGAAACTAATGAAACTAACAACTTTGAGGAGTTGAGCTAAACTACAGTTATAAGCTAATAAAAGATCATTTAAGATAAGCTATGTTAAGATGAACTACTGTAAACAAAGATTACATAAGATAAGCTAGGTGATAAGTTAGCTAAAATACAGTAAAATAAACTAAGATAACATAAACTGAACCACTTAAAAGGTAAGCTAAAAGAGCAAAGCAAGATAAGCTTACAAAAAATAAACTAAGATAAAAATGCTAAATTAAGACAAGCTAATTTATAAAAATTTAGATAAGCGAAGCTACTTTCATACAAGCTAAAAATAGCTAAGTATACATAAGATAAACCACTGTAAGATATGCTTCTTAAAGGTTTAAATAAAGTAAGATAAATAAAGCTAAATAAAGCTCAAAAGCTAAGCTAAGTTAGGATTTCCTACGACAAACCACTGTCAGGTTTGTTTATAAAAGCTAGAATTTGAGATAAACTAAGACCAAATAAACGGAGCCACTTTAAGATGAGCTAAAATGTTCAGAGATAAGCTAACGGACAAACTACTTAAATAAGGCAAAATAAGATACGCTAGATTAAGATAAATGGGCTCTATGCACAAACCGCTTCTGCATTTGGCATTAGACGGCTCCCACACTTCCAGTTGGGAGAAGAGAATGGGGTATGATGGCAAAATCGTTGCAGTTTACTCGCTGTTTGCATGAGTTACCTGAGCTGACTGTCAAATTTAACTCAAGTCTGAGTTAAATTTAGCTGAAGATGTACATTGTAGCACGCAGCAACGATGTCCAGAAGTGCTTTTAACCTGTTTTTGAAACATCATTTTAGCATGTTTGGATGCCAAGCGATGATGGTAAACACAAACAACAATCAAAACAAACAAACAAAAAAAAAAACGAACAGGACAAATTAAGGCAGCATTAGGAGGGTTTAGATTCCGTTTTGGCCTAGCACGTATCGTTAGGTGGAAGTTGAGAATCGGTCTTATTTTCCACCGGAAATACGCCACCCCCTGCCGTGTATAGAGCCCACTGGATTAACATAAACACAAACTACTGTAAAATAAGATGAAAAAAGGTAGGCTAAGTTAAGATGAGCTCAGAGAAGATGAACAACTGTAAGGCAGGCTAGCATAAGACAAGCTAAGTGAAAAAAATACCTAAGATAAGCTAAAAGAGTTCAGCTAAAGCTAACAGATAAACAACTCAGACTGAAACTACTGAAACTATTAAGTTAAGCTAAAATCAGCTAAATTAAGATAAATTAACCAGGACAAAAAAAGACTAAAACAAAAAGTCAAGTTAAACTATAGAAAGTTTCAGTACGGTAAAATTAAGCTAAAATAAAATATGATAATCTGGATACAATAAGCTATGTAAAGGTAAGCTAGGTTAAGATTTGCCAGTTGTAGCTTCATACAAACCCGCTGTTGCAATGTTATTGAGCTTCCTGTGTTGTAAATGTTAAAATAATCCTTAATGAAAATAAAAACCTCATACAATGTTTTCGAAATTTAAATTTTCCATCACATGTGTATGTTATAAACAAGTAAACAGATTAATAAACGATCCAGTCATCAGGATAAAATCAGTATGGCCAATGATGCCATGGCAGTAGGTGTCTCTGGAATCACTGCCTCTGACTGTTGACCTTCAGCAGAATTACAGGCAGCGAGGGTCATTTGTCTTGTGCGTTCCAGCCTCACCGCTGTGAGCACAACAGTGGGCAGTACACACCACAGCTCATCCAGCTTTCTGTTGGCTGCAGATGAAACAAACTTCTGAAACACGCTACAGCCTGCCAGCCAGCAAACTTCCTCTACTCATACAACTGAAAGGACTCTGACAGACCACTAGCTCAGGCTTAGAACATGATGGACATCTTGCCTTTTGAAGCGACTGCATCACTGAGGACTACAATAGCAAATTTAATGACTTCTGAGGCGGTCAAAGTTCATCACCAGCCAATTAAGCTTTGAGGAGATAACACTTGAGGAAGAGATGCTGTGAGTCACTTTTAAACCACAGTTTTAATAATGAATGATTATCACAGCAACTGTGCTGTAATCTAGTTTGGTCTGGAATTACAATAAAACAACAGCCAGGTCCCCATCAGGGGGAAATAATCTAAAGGTTAATGGAAGATAACAAGGCACAAGTTAATGAAACTCTGATGAATTTAAATGTGGCTAGGATTGATTAAAAGATGAATGAACTTTGTGAGTCGATACAAACGATTGTTCTTATGAAGAATATATAATCCCTCATACACACAACACATTGACAGATACACAGCCTTTAGATCTTTAATTCATCTCTCCACACACATCAGCATTCGCAGGCTTGCAAGCGCACATCTGCTGATATAATGTGCACAGTCAGTCGCCTCCCAGTCCCGGCAGATGTGGCCATAAGCTTGAGAACTACAAGCAACACCCAGCCCCACCAGCAGCAGCCGTGCACATACAGCCTGGAGGCCCGGAGGCTTGCAGCTCGCAGGGAAGCAGAAGCTCACAGAGAGATCATGATTGATCGCCCTCATGCTGCCAGCTGGAATCTCTCTCTCATCTTCTCTTTTCATCATCCGCTTGTTGCTGACAAGTGACAACGCACGCTCACACAATAATGAGGTGCAGCTTTCACCTCACACTTTGCAGATTTCCTCGTGTTAAAGCTTGTGCACGACTCTTAGCCTTGGAGCACATGGCAGGACAACTTTGCATAATTTCTACGGTCCAACTTGTCCAGAGGAGGTACATACACTATACAGTCGCCCTGTAGCTGTCAGTTACGTAACCACGTACAGTACAGAATGATATGCTTTGCCTGCATGTATACATTAGTTGCATAGGTTTAGAGCTTTGGAGCAAGCAGGGATGAAGCTCCCAGCTGGGAGGAATATCTTTGTGTAATATTCATCCTCCCCTCCTCCTCCTCTTTTTTCAGCTCCTTCACTTTAAATCAGAGTCACATCACAGCATGGACGCCCCCTCCTCAAACCCCCTCCTTTCCACCTTTATAGGCTAACCCACCTCTTCTTCTCGTCCCCCCCTCCCCTTTTTCTTGTCATTACTGCTCCTTGAGTCTTTCTCAGACATCATTATTCCACCTGTAGGTAGAGAAGATCTCTCTCCCCTTCCCTCCCTCCTGGATGGTCCTGGTCTTCTTCTCTTGTGTCCTGCATACAATGGGGCCCCTGTGGCGGTCTCCGTTCACCTTTAAATAACAAGCTGCTAGCCGACAGGCAGATGGTATAGTACAGTTGCTGCACACTGTAGCTACTCATTAGGGCTTGACAGTCAGCACATCATTTATAGCAAAGTGCAGTGACAGTGAGCTCTTGTCAATTAGAGCCAAGTTATTTTCAGACATCTGTAGATGAGTAAACTTCAATGTGTGTGAGTGTGCCTCTCTCATGTGTCGGTTTGTGTCTGAAGGTGTGGAGGAAAAAGTGAAGGAGCAGGTAAGAAGTCACATGTTGCACCTGCTTGATGTGTGAAAATGATACAGGACTCATCCGTTCTGCCTAGTTCTTTTTTTTTTTTTTTGCTGCATTAGTTTTAGAGACAGCCAAGAAAAATAGACACAGCCAAGACGATAAATTGGAAACATTTCAAAACAAGAGCATAGTTATTTTTCATGAGGAAAAAGCATACATTAAGATCACAAAACTGACATATCCAACCTGTTTAGATTTAAAAATGAAAGAATGTAAATGATGACTTACCCCACTGATAGTGTAAGTGCAAAACTCCTCATAAAAAAAGAGGGGATTCCAGTGCGGCGAGGACAGGGAGACTAACTAACAGGTGGCGAAGAGAGGAGCAAAAAAATAGAGAAAGAGACAGAGGTAGAGGGAGGGGAAGAGGAAGACAGAGAGAGAGAGAGAGAGAGAGAGATAGCTGTACGCATATCATTAAAAATTAAATGCACGAATAGTTCTAGTTGTTGAGATGAAAAAGAGGAACAGGAGGGGGAGAGAAGAGCGGTGCACTGAAGGAGGAGGATGAGGAGGGATGGAATCGAGAGAGAGAGAGAGAGAGAGAGAGAGAGAGAGACGCAGGGGGGAGATATTCCTTGACATTCTGTTGTGCATGTGACTGTATCGCCCCCACCCCCCCCACCATCCCCCCAGCCACACACTTGTGTTTTTGTCACTTTGGAGGCCATTTCATTGACTTGCAGTCTTTCCTGGAAGAATTCAGCTCACCCTGAAGGATACGGCTGATGATGCGCTGCATTTTTATTCATGGCAATAAAATCTAAATGAGAAGAACAAACATTGATCAAAGTACTACTACACACACAAAGAAAATGCAACGTTAATACTAATATGAACACTTTTGAATAATTTGGGTTTGATTACTATTCATCATCAGTTGTTGTTTTAATGTGGCATTGGTTCCCCACCTTCCAAGAGATCTCAAGAGGCTAAATGTTCCATCTGCTCTTAGGTTTTAATGTTAGATTTGCTCATATTTGCAGCAGAAACTGTGAGATAATTAATGACCACGGCTGGATTTTTTGTGACCGTCCAGAATAAAAACCCGGAGAAGCCAACATTCATTTGTGGATGAATACTTGTTCATTCTAGACATCATTTGCTGATGACTGCAAAAAATCAGTGCATGCAAAGATAAATCAAAATTAAAATGTACTGGATGAAGCCGAATCCTCTCTTGACATAAGACTACAAAAATCAGCTACATTGTAATGAATGACAGTCCATCTATGTCTGGATCTACACAGGACTGTCCGTTTGACCTTTTTGATTAATGTCTCGAGGTCTACACAGCTATGTAGTTCTGTCATATGTGTAAAAGTTTAGTTAGCTGTATGCTTATGTGAAATTAAATCTAATCTAGTGTATCAGAAAGTATTCAGACCCTTGTTTTTTTCTCTTTTGTCATGCTGAGCCTGATGCTAAAATTGCTTAAAAGCATTTTCTCTCATTACTCTAAACTCAGTACTCCATAATGACAAAACAGAACATTTTACATATGCATTTTAAATAAAAAAACTGAAATATCACATTCACAGAAGTATTCAGACCCTTTACTCAGTACTTAGTTGAAGCACCATTAGCAGCATTTACAGCCCCTCAAGCTCAGTCAGGTTGGATGGTCAAGTGTCGAGGACCGCCATTTTTTAGGTCTCTCCGGAGATGTTTGATAGGGTTCAAGTCGAGGCCACACTAGTACACTCACAGAGTTGTCCCTAAGCCACTCCTGTGTTTTCTTGGCTGTGTGCTTAGGGCCATTACCACGTTGAAAGGTGAACCTTCTTCCCAGTCTGAGTTCCTGTAGAAAAGGTTGTTATTAAGGATATCTCTCCACTTGGCTCTATTCACCTTTCCCTCAACCCTGACTGGTCTCCCAGCCCAACTGTTGAAAAGCTCCCCCACAGCATGATGCTGTCACCACTATGTTTCACTGTCTCTCGAATGGTGCCTGGTTCCTATTGAGATGATATTTAAAAGCCATAAAGTTCTGTCTTAGTTCCCAGTTAATCTTGTTTCCCACAGTCTAAGAGTCCTCCAGATGCTTTTTAGCAAACTCCAAGTGGGCTTTCGTGTGTTTTGCACTGAGAAGAGGCTTCCGTCTAGCCACTCTGCCATAGGACCCAGATTGGTGGAGGGTTACAGTGATGTTTGTTCTTCTGGAATGCTGTCCCATCTCCACACCAGATCTCTTGAGCTCAGAGGGACTATTGGGTTCTTGGTCACCTTACTTATACCCTTCTCCTCCAGTTGCTCAGTTTGACTGGGCAACCAGCTCTTGGAAGAGTCCTAGTTGTTCTTTCATTTGAGAATTGTGGAGGCCACTGTGCTCCTGGGAACCTTCAGTGTAACAAAATTTGTCTTGTATCCTTCTCCAGATCTGTGCTTTGCAACAATCCTGTCTCTGAGCTCTGCAGGCAGTTCCTTTGAGCTCATGATGTGGTTTTTGTTCTGATATGCATTGTCAGCTGTGAGGCCCTCTAAAGAGAGGTGGATGCCTTTCCAAATCACGTCCAATCAGTCCACAGGTGGACTCCAATCAATGTGCAGAAACATCTTGGCAACAATCAGAAAAGCTGAAGGGCTTTGAATACTTTCTGAAAGCACTGTTTGTAGGGGTTCTTGTGTATGTATTGTAAAAATGTTATGTTTATGAATGCATTTGAGTTATATGCAAAGGAAGCACACATCAAAGTTTATGTGTACTAGCTGTGCTTTTTTGCCACTGATAGGCTAATGCATTCCTCTCTTTGAGAGTCAGACAGCTGCATAGACTGGATACCTACAGAGACAGGCCTTTCTGATATTGCAGTTATACAAACAAACTAATTGATTAAGTCAGCAGTAGAACAGCAAATCCATTGTTTAGCAAGTAAAAAAGTACTTTTTTCCCCTATAAAGCCTGTAGTCTTGAAGAGAAGAAAACAAAAGCTGATTTTTTTTTAAAGGGCATGGTAATAGCACATAGATCTGTCTTTGCAGGGGCTCTACTGTAAGGTGGTCAAACACAACAAATGAAAAGCTTTCCATGGTAAGACAGACATGAGAGAGGGATTAACCCATTAATGTCTGTTATCTCATAAATTGTTGAAACATTTTTCCAACATGTAGTGCAATTAAAAATGCTTTTTTAAATAACAGACATGTCCACATGGGGGTTTATAAGACTGACTGTAAGCTATGCTGTGAGTTTAAAAGAAGGTCAACGGTGAAGTAGTGATATAAAATAAACGTAAAGTGTCCCACTAATCTTCACCAAACGTGAAATCGAAACCATAAAATGTAATGGCCCACTTAAGAATGCAATTCAAGCTGTATCGTGGGTTATACAAACAAAGAAATGCTTGCTGTTGAGTAGAAAGTGAGCTCACTGAGCCCTGTTTCAGTCAGTAAAATCATGCTAATGTTAATTTTAAACAGTGTTCTTGGACCTGCTGCTGTGAAGTGCTCAGGGACTTGTTTTTGCAGAGTACGGCTCCTTCACACCTGCTGATAAAGGGTTTCTCATCACACAGAACTGACTGCACGAGCACTGTGAACCAGTTACCATCTGTTTGTGTCAAAGGAACCCTGAGTACTGACGAACATGAAAAATAAGATTTAGGTGAACTCCGACTAGCTGTACTGAGTTCATGAAATCCCAGGTATCAGCTTTCAAAGGTTATTTTCAATTCAATCTTTGATTCATGAATAAATGAGTTTTTGCTACAAGTGTTTGACTGTGTGAAACAACATTTTGACTGATACTTGTCATTCATAAGGAGTTACGGCTTGTTCAATAAAATGCATGGCAGTTTCCTTGAACACTTTCCAGCTACTTCAGCTACAGTAATTTAACAACCTAACTAGACCTCACAGCATGGCCATAAAGACCTTAAACCCCCAGCTGGGCACATTTTGGCATCAAGCCTTCATCAGGAAGTAAAATAAACAGAAGTTCAGTCAGGAACACTCTTGTCATGCATTTAACCCTTTACAACAAAATGGATATACAAGCAATTAAATTTTGTAGCATGAAACTGATTATGAGGGCACAACATGCTGAATGCTATAAAGGAGGAGGCTGGGGTGGTGGAGGTGAATCTATGCCAGCAGCAGTGTGATGCATTAGCACTGATGAAGCAGGGATTAGTGAGGGGGACGTCATATTTAAATGGACTTCTGTGTTGAGCGAAAGAGCTGGGATTTGCTGTGGGAGCTGGGCGTATGACTAATGTGTCCTGCACTAACTAATGCTTAGCTTAATTTAGCGAGCAGTAGCCTCTTTTAAAATGGTACCCAACCATAAGTACATACTGTACATGCCACTCAAGCATACAAATACTGAATTATTGAGGGTGTCAACATACAAAACCTCCAACAGTGCAAGAATACCCTATCACCTGCAAGACAAAGTAAAACAAAGCACTTAAAACTTAAAATATGTTTTTCTGTCACCCTTTGTTGGAGGAGGGGATGTGATCGACGCCAATAGCTTGTTAAGTTGCTGAGTTGCTGTAATGAACTTAATGATAATGTTTTGCCATGGGATTGCAAAGATTTCCAGATCTAATTGCATGTTTGTGATCTGCTAGTCTGTACTGTAAACATCTTTCTTTTTTATGTAAAATACTTAGCCACTGGAACATTCTAGCTATAAATGACAAATATTGTTTTACAGTTACTGAAATTATTGATTGTGTATTGCTGCGATGTTACAAAGTTATTTAGAGGACAATTTTGTCCAAAGCAGCACACATCTGAAACTAACTACAACACAGGCAAAGATCTAGACAGAAGGGAACAGCATCAGTAAGTGCTACAAAGTGCTTCAAGGCCGATCGGACACAGGTGTGTTGCTAGAGGCAATGCACATGGTGTAGAAGGAGGCTTTTAGTCCATTTTTGTCTCCTACTAATATAGATATCATAAACAACAAAACAAGCTATCAGCATGAGATCTCAAATCATCATCATCAATTGCATTGTCCTTATTAACATACACTATATTGCCAAAAGTAGTCACCCTCCCATCCAAATAATTGAAATCAGGTGTTCCAATCACTTCCATGGCCACAGGTGTATAAAATCAAGCACCTAGGCATGCAGACTGTTTCTATTAACATTTGTGAAAGAATGGGTCGCTCTCAGGAGCTCAGTGAATTCCAGTGTTGCACTGTAATAGGATGCCACCTGTGCAACAAGTCCAGTGGTGAAATTTCCTTACTCCTAAATATTCCAAAGTGGTATTATAACAAAGTGGAAGCTATTAGAAATGACAGCAACTCAGCCACAAAGTGGTAGGCCACGTAAAAAGACAGAGCGGGGTCAGCGAATGCTGAGGCGCACAGTGTGCAGAGGTCACAAACTTTCTGCAGAGACAATTGCTACAGACCTCCAAACTTCATGTGGCCTTCAGATTAGCTCAAGAACAGTGCGTAGAGAGCTCTCTCACAGACTGCTAATGTGAGGTGCCATCTCTGTCAGAATGGACATAGATGCTATGAAGCCGTACTTCATGTAGCGCCAGTTGCTGTTTAAACTGCATAGACATAGCTAAAGCTAAAGCTCACATGGATATCTGTACGTGACGTTAGTTACGTAGCTACACTAACTTTAGTCATGTTTGGCAAAGCACATGTTCCTAAAGCTAACTTAGCTACATTGGCTTATGAGGCAATGGTATATATAGCCAGCATAGATATGTTAGCTTTAGCTAGAGCTAAGGAAACTAAAGCGAGCCAGCAACAGGCCTACATATAATTAAACCCTGGATTAGACCTCTGACCTTTTTCTCTGTTTTATCTATGAAATTATTACTTAGTCTGTAATGTTTGCAATGTGGTTACTTTTTGACTGTAACTGCCAGACTTTGTTGATGAATAGAGTTGAATTTGGAAAAAAAAAAAAAAAAAAAAACTAAAACTGTGAATGCGTTGTACCAGCACTTTACAGTCACTGTTACGGTTATCCAGAGATACGTTAGCCATGGTTACTGTGTAAGCTACATAGATAATGTAGCTACATAGCCAATATAGCAAAAACTTACATTAGCTACATTAGCTTTAGCTACATTTGTTAAAGGCACATTGTGTAGAATTTGGAATTTTAGCGACACCTAGCGTTCAGATTTTAGAATGAGCTGATCTGTTACCAAAACATCACATCACTAAGCGACGAGAGCCTTTACAGTAGTGACGAGGTGAGAGTTTATTCATTCATTTTTGTAACCATTATTTTTATAGATTATAGGTCAGTCTTCTTCTCCACCTGCCTTCCAGGTAGCTTTCAGTACCGATGGGCAGGTTCGTATTTAAAAATCCTGTTTCACTCTTTCTGTCCCCAAAACATTGCCGTAGACAACATGGCGGTTCGTTATGTCAGCCTCCGTGAGGGAAACCCGCAGTAATATAAATTTAAAAAGCTTTTTTCTAATTTTGTAAAAAGAAAACGAAAGGTTAAAGGGGATGATTGTGCACTTATTTTAACATACTTCATATAAATATTTAAACATTTTATCCCATTTACACCGTTTCTGTTCGGCGAAATGCAGCCAAATTCTACACACTGCACCTTTAAAGCCCCTGTCACTAAAGCTAACTTAGCTACAAGGGCTAATGTAGTTAAGTTAACTACGTAGCTAGGGTAGATATGATAGCTTAAGGTTAAGCTAACGAAGCTGAAGCCACTTATTGTCTAACTACATCTAAAATGGGTCTATACATAATTGAATTGAAGTTGAATTTTAAAAATTCTAAATACGCTGTAACAGCAAATTAAGTCACTCCTATTCCATTCAGCATCTCACATTAACGGTCCGCAAGAAGGGGCTTTAGAGATCTGCAGCTTACTGCCAGACCACTCTCAAAAGTCCAAGTTGTAGTCCCAGTATCGTCACAGCATCTCTCCTTGAATGGTTTGTTACCTTTGTTGGGGAAAATGTGACCTCTAATTGAATCTCTCCATCTTTCTGTCCATTTAAATTTCAAACTAATAAACTTTGCGTGTATGTCCTTGTTTTACAAACACTCCCTCTCTCCCTCCCATGCTGGTCTCTTAGTCTTAGTTCCTCCATATAATTAGGTTAATGGTTCTTGAGTCAGTGATAGACAAAGGGAAACATGCTATTTCCCCGTTGTGTCTATTAAAGGGACAAAACTGGTGTTCTCATTGTGTCTCTGTCGCTCTTTATCTGACTTCTCTCTTTTATTTTATTCCAGTGTTGACTCTCTCCAAAACTATCCACCCATCAAGAGGAGAATCCTCGAGGCTGTCATAAACACTGTTGAATGGGCTTGCTGCTGCTTTTATTGTGTTGTCTTCAAAAAAATGCTCAGTGTCTTTGTTCAGTAGCATTCTTCATGTTGCTCTTCTCTCTTATCTCATGTCTCCACTACAGCTCTCGCTCTCTCTTTTTTCTTCCAAACGTACACACATATAAACACATAAATACGTTCTGGTTCCATTAAATTGATGTCATGGCACAGACATGCATGAATGCATTAACACAGCGATGTAATGAACACAAGCCTCCAGAGAAGGATGACTCCCACTTCATGCAAACTGCCTCTGCCACACATGTATATACGCACCACACTCACTCACTCACTCACTCATACAGCCCGATTTAGAGCAACCACGCACTGCCATCTCAGACAAAAGACCCTTCAAATCCCATATCAATTCTGTGACTTTCACCTTCTGTGACTACTCTAATTCCTTCCTCCTCTTTCTCATCATATCTCTCCTCTCCTACATCATGGTTATGAGAACTGAAAGTCTCTTCATTATAAATGCATGGTTGTTTCGTGCTCACTCTCCTCACCAATTATGTCGGGGACATGTGCTGGTGCTTCAGTGACAACAGCTGACCACAACAGGGTCCATGATGGCTCTGACAAGAGCTAATGACAACAAGTCCAGCCAACCTAGATACAAACAGGCAACAAACACAGGCAGGGTGGTTTCTGGAATCAGCTCTAATTGAAGAAGAGAGCAACTAAAACATTTTGGTCTAAAAAATGTTTCAATATCATCTTAGCAATAAACTGCTACCCTGATGTATAAATGTGTAAGACAAGATGTTAACAATAGTATAGCAAATATCACATAAATCCTAACAAAATATGTGGTTTAAAAAGGCTTTAGTTAAAAAAGAGTGAAGTGAAACTATTGGGTTTGTTGTTATTAGGTCTGTGTTCACACTGATGGGAAGGGGCTTATCCAGCTTTTTTATGCTTTGCCCATTTACATTTTTTTTTTACATCCCTTCCTGTCAAACCATTAGCCCTGCCACTATGGGAAGGAAGACAGCAGGTTTTCCAAACCAAAGAAAAGACTGTATTTGGTATAAAATACCTCAAAGGAACCTTTTCTGCATGTCCGAATAGAGATGGTCCAATAAACGGCAACACTCAGTCAAAACCAGCGGTTCCCAACCTGAGGTGTGGGCACCCCTGTGGGGATGCCAAAGATCTCAGGGAGTGTGTGGGACCCTGTTTATTCTCACATTTTCACAAATAAAAGTTTAAAGATTAAAATAAAATCATGATTAGAAACATAAATTGTGCCAAAGTACACAGAATCTGTTTATTTTTCAGCAAAAAAAATGTGTATTTCACTTAGAAATTAACATGCTGTATTGAAAATTACTGGGAATTGTGATCTAGATTATCTGTAGAATATTCAACAAGAAACTAACAGAAGCATACAGTAAAACATTGTGAAAAGAGGCAGCATCTATTCATCAATAATCTTGAATTAGCATGATTTCATGTGGTTCAGGTTTTTCAAATCCCAAATTTAAATATATTTAAAACCCGTGTGTTTTTCTGCTTATATAAATGGATACCTCTTTTTGACCTACTAAAGTAAACTTTTTCTTTATATTTGTTTGTGAATGTTTAAAACCACTGCAGCAGAGTTGGTGTCACACAAACTGAGCAGTTAGGAAATCAGAGTAAGATTTTTTTTTGTTAAAACACTTCTTGTACAGCACAAAATGAGAAAAGAAATAAAGTTGCTGCACTATTCACAGGGGGATTGAACTCCACAAAAATTAAAGGTTCCTCACACAAGCTTTAATGAAAGATACAATCAAAGTAACCCCATTTTCCAAATGCACCTAGCCACACAGCCACACAAACATATGTGATACAAAATGGGTCGTTCTGAAGAGCTCAGTAACTGCAGACGTGGCTTTGATGGATGCCACCTTTGCAATAAGATGGTTGGTGAAATGTCAGCCCTGCTGGATACTTCACAGTCAACTGTACTTGATAGATGATTAGAAAGTGGAAGCGTTTAAGAACAACAGAAAGTCAGCCATGATGCAGAAGACCACATAAAATCACAGAGCAGGGTCAATGACTGCTAAGGTGAATGGTAGCTAAGTGTCGCTAACACTCTGCTGATTCCATAGTTGAAAAATAAAGAAATTCCAATGGCATTTATGTGAGCACAAAAACTGTGCGGTAGAAGCTTCATGAATGGGTTTCCATGACCGAGCAGCTGCATGCAAGCCTCACATCATCAATCAGATGCCAAGCGTCAGATAGAGTAGTGTAAAGCACACGGACACTGGACGTGTAGCAGAGGAGTGACATATACTTCTCTGTTTAGCAGTCAGATGTCTCCTGCCTGACTACATTGTGCCAACTGTGAAATGTGGTGGAGGAGGGTTAATGGTATGGGGCTGTCTTTCAAGCTTTGGGCTATTCTCCAATGAAGGATGACATTAATGCTTCAGCATGCCAAGACATTTTGGACAAAGCTTTGCTTCCAATTTTGTGGCAACAGTTTGGGTAAGGCCCTTTTCTATTCCAACATGACTGTGGCCCACTGCACAAAGATGGTTGGATGAGTTTGGTGTGGAAGAGCTTGACTGGCATGCAAAAAGCCCTGACCTCAACTCCATTAAGCACCTTTGGGATGAACTGGAATGGAGATTGCAAGCCAGGCCTTTTCATCCAACATCAGTGCCTGACCTCATAATTTCTCTACAGAATGAATGGGCACAAATTCCAACAGAAATACTAAAAAATCTCAAAAGTTCAAGCCTTTTTCCTTAACTTCAGTGTCCCTAAAGTTCCTGCTCTTGACTCGTCTGTACAGCACCACACAGAGCAGAAATAGATAGTAAAATATTAAAAACCAATAATCTTCATTGTGATAAAATATTAAGAGATGTAGTGAGTAAAATGTTAATGTCATACTCTACATAAGACCATGTCAGAGGTGACAGCAACAATATCATGAAGTATAAAGCTGAGAATTTGGTATTGATGTAAGACACAAGTTAGGAGAAAGCAAAGTTATGTGACAGTCCAGAGCAGATGTTCATCCATCTGTCTGTCCAGGTCATTCTTGTGAATGTGAGATCTTGCTAAGGGATTTTCTACAACCTTTACATAAATGTCCACTCTGACTCTGTGATAAACTCATTAGATTATGGAGCTGATGGGCTTGTGTGCATACTTTGCTTGGAAGACAGTATCTTGAGGATTTTCCTCAAACTCTGCACAAACATTGACTCAAGGATGAAAAAAGATTTTGGAAGTCATGGTCACTGGTTCTCATGTTCATCACTTGCTTTGAAAGCAATACCTTTGGAATGTTTTTGGAGATTTTCTTCAAACTTAGCACAAATATTAACTCAGTGTTGAACTCATTTGATTTTTTAGCTTTTAGGTCAAAAATAAAGGTCATGGTGTCTCAAATTCATCAATTGCTTGTAAATGCAATATCTCAGAAATGCTGTAAGGGATTTTCTTCAAATTTTGCACAAAAATTTACTCTGACTCTGCATGATTTTTGAGGAGACAAAAGAGGCTTACTAGCCTACTGTGGGTGTAAAGATGAGTCATAAATCACCTTTCAGCTCCTGAAGTAAGAAAAATAAATAAACCAAGAGAAATTGTTTTTATTTGACCCAATTTTATTGACAGAAGTTTTAATCTTTCAGGTGGCATTTTAAAAAATATATGAAATTACAACTCCCTGGTTGTATAAATATGCACACTCTTTTAGTTGAAGGTTACAGCAAAGTAACCTGACACGCCAGATGGATTTGTTTCACACATCCATCTGGAAAACCTTCAATCCACAGGGTTTGGGAAAGGGCAGAGCCTTAGAAAAAAAACTCGGAGGGTGACTGGATGAACGTTCTGTTTGTCACATCTTTACGGGCCAATCAGAGTAACAAAACACATGACATAGCCACTAACAAGCTGCGACTGCGCCCCTACCGACTAGGCTAAACTCCATAAAGAACTACATAACTCGAACCATGGTAACTGTAGACAAGTCAGTACGCAACTTTTGTCGTTTTTGAAAAGAAAACAACTCACTGCTGTTCTTTGTTCTTCTTTTAATGAAGAAATGTCGTCAAGTTCTGATAAAACTTGCGCTATAGCAGCATCCACGCTAATCCCTTCCACCATAGATGCACGTTGCTCTTGTTGCTGCTTGCTTACGTCACGACTCCACCCCGCACGAAAGTACTGCCCCTCGCCACTGATTGGTCCTGTCACTTTCCAACCAGGCCCAAATGGTTCAGATGGGAGCTTTGCAAGATGGACTCACCAGTGAGAAACACGGAAATGGGCGTATCCATCTGCTTTGCAAGGCTATCAGCAAAGACCATGGACCACAGAGAGAGAGGGATCTCAAGATGAGAAGAAAGCTGAACATTCTGAGCCGTGCTTAACTGTCGTCTTCACACCTCCTTTAATTACTGAAAGATGCATCTGTAAAGAAAAAAAAGGTGATAATTTTCAGATGACTACTTCTCACACAACACTATAACAAATCTATCATCATCAACATCCTGTTATACATTTTGCCTTAGTGTAAGGAGAAACTCATTGTATTTGAAATTGAGGAAGAAGTAGGCTAATCCTGCACATCTACATTAAAATTAGTTACTTTTTGAATTATTACTTAGAATTCAGTGTCCATTTCTACTAATATAAACAAGTAAGCTTCTGACTTGAGCTTTTCTGCCACCCCCCACCCCCCCCATAAAAAAATTAAAGAACTTTTTGCTTACTGAACAAGGCTTATAATAAACCTTACAACCATGACGATAAGGTTAAAACCACCATCCTCAACTCCACATTGTTTTATCGTAGCAATAGAAATTCTCAAATTGTGAGCTAATGAAGTCCAGGCTCAAAAACACTATGAAAATGTGCAGCACATTTTTTGTTATTATTATTTTGTTTGTTCTGTTTTTCAACTGTTATTTAACCAGGTAGTCTCTTGAGGTTATATTTTTTATATTTTATATTTTTTTGTCTGCCGAATTTGGCAAATTTCACCGACATACTCAGCACTGCTGCTCATGCCACCCAGCATCATGAAGTGCTTTAAAGAGCTTCTAACATATTGGTGTGTTAACCATTGCAGAAACTTAAAAAAATGATTTTGGTAATATACCAATAATACCAATGTTGTTAATTTGGGGCAGCTGTGGCATAAACCTTACTTTGGGTGGTGGTCTAATAAATTTTTTAAGCACTGTATATATCCACAATTTATTAAAAAAGACAAACTGAAATATCACATATCACAAACAAAATAAATTTGCAAAAATGTCTACAATTTTGTGTTTTCTGTCAAAATGGGCTGCTGTGTGTACATTAACGAGGAAAAAATCAACTAAAATGATTTTAGCAAATGCCTGTAAATAAACAAAGATTGAAAATTTTAAGGGGGTCTGAATACTTTCCATACAGTATATATATTGCACATATATCTTTTATACTTTTTTATTCTTATTCTTTATTCCTATTTTATTTCTCTGTGCAATATATCACTGCCAAAGTGAGCTGCTAAAGAACCTTTCGTTGTTCAATGTTGTTACGAATGTTTTACAGTGACAATAAAAACCTCTTTTCAAGGGTGACCTAGTCAAGACAGCAAACCTTTTATAAACAAAATGATAATAACAGCTTCTGATTCAAAGTTGTAAAAGCTTTTTCTATCATCTAGTTTACAATAAAACAGAAACGTGCTTATGCTTGTGTTATTCTTAACCCATTAAAGCCTGAAAACACCAAGTTATAGCCAGACAATTCTAATTTTTTGGAACAGAAATGTTTATTTAACTTTACACTGAAATTCAAAAAATCCAAATTTCCATATCAAATATGGTACAACAGGCTTTAAGGGGTTAAACAGTGAGTGGCTAAAGGTTTATTAAAGGATATTCCCCTTGCAACAGATGAAATAAGACTGATTATACTTAATATTTACAGAAAAACATTCATCTATATTGAGCTAGTGCTAGCGGCTAGTGCTAACTAGTTAACCTCTAGCTTGAATTATGCTCTAGTCAAGTTTAGATAGTAATTGCTATCATACATTTATTCAGTGTAAGTACATTTAATGTAAATTCAATCTTTTATGTATAGATGTGTTACAAGTAACATTAGCAAAAGTTCTTTAATAAGCTCCCTGTGGTTAGCTAGCAATAGCTAGTACTAGCACCTATTAGTATAGCTCCCTTTTGCTGTCATTTGCTGCTCTAACCACAGAAGCCATTACAGCCCTTCTTGACCCCCGTGTACTTTCACTATTTGGCATTTGTAGCCCCTTTAGAGCCATTTAACTGCTAGCTTTTGTTACATATATGCTTTGCATTAGTTGTCTTGCATCTGTTTTATATTTATATATATATAAAACCTGAAGCTGTCTCTTGATTGGCAGCAGTAGGCCTATATGTTTATGTCTATAGGCTGCATAGAAGAAGTACAAAGCAGAAGAAACTAACATAAAAGCTGTCAGTCATACAAGATCAAGTCACAAAAGACGGCACAGTGTCAGTAAGCTCCTCACAACATAGGGTGCATGTGAGTTATCTATAGATTTTTATAGGGGATAAACCAGTGTTTGCACCTAGAATAATGGTAAACACAGGCAGAATAAAGGAAGCAACCTGAGAACATCAAGGTCCTCTTTTCTTTTATTCTCAGCTTTGTGACTGCAAGGTCGCAATGTACTGTGGGGGAGAAAAAAGACTTCTCACAGCACCGCACTACATCGCTTCTTCAGTATTATCTCATGTTGAGATACACAACCCTGATGTATTGCAAGATTCACTGGCCCATAAACCTGTGAAATGGAAATGCTAGGGCTCCAAATATGGCCCTGTTTTGTTAGAAATGAAAGGGGAAAAGCCTGATAGCACCAGGGAGTAAAAAAATACAGCAGCTATTGTGATGCCAAGAGTGCAGGAGAGAGGAGAGTGACAGATAGGACAGATAGGAGAGGAAACTGCATCTACAAAATAAACTCATGAGATATATCGAATGAAATCGTAGATTTATTCAAGCCTCATAAAAGTGGTGCTGCTGACATTTCCCTGGCTTAAGAGGATTTAGCCAGTATGTGATGGATTGATGGAAGAGATTTCACAACCAAATCCAAGGAACTTTCTTCGCAGTTTCTTTCTTTAATGACAGGATAATACATAAAAATTCACTTGCTTTAGGCAAAGGCACACGTTGTTGTTTTATTACCTCATAATTTCAGTCCACAGAGTGTGAAAATAAATAAAAACAGCAGTCTTTGCCTTCAGCATATCTGAACAAATCATCAAAATAATTTTCATTGTATGTTTTTATAACTGTGTTAAAAGCTTGTTTTCACTCAATGCAAAAAAACAGCAGTGTGTTAGCTATTCTTTTCTTCAGCCAGACTTTTAACAAACCATGTCATGTAAAAAAAAACTGGTATTGAAACAAAAATGGAAAATTTAAAATAATTTGTCAATTAATTAGTGCTATTCTTGTTTTTTGACAGAGAGTCATCTGCTTTTGGTTTCCTTGCTTCAATTAAAAATCAAAATTTATTATGGAATAAATTTGTATCAAAATTTCATGCCACAATTAAAGTGATCAAAAACATCAAGTTACAAAACATATATATAATACAGTGCCTATAAAAGTATTCACCCCCTTGGATGCTTTACCCTTTATTGATTTTATAAATCGATCATGATCAATTTAATTTGGCTTAAAAAAAAAATACAATATACCTCTTTAATGTCAACGTGAAAACAGATTTCTTCAAACCAATGTCAACTTAATAAAGATATGTAATGAACAATTACTGCATAAATATTCTCCCTCTTTAAAGTGACTGACCTAATTCAACAAGGGTCCAGCCAAATGGTGCTAGCAGTCTCACAATTAATGAAATGGAGATCACCTGAGTGCAGTGAATGTGTCGTAAGTGATTATAATATAAAGAAAGCTGTGTCTGGGAGGTCCATTCACTGGTTAATCGGTATTCCTGGCTACCATTACACCATGAAGACAAAAGAACACTCCAAGCAGAGAAAAGTTATTGAAAAGTGTAAGTCAGGGGTTGGTCCAAAAAAAATAACAGAGACTCTGAAAGTCCGCCAGAGTTCAATGAGACTTAGTTTATTTGTGGATTATCTCTTTTATTGCCACTTCACAAACATTTACACACATTTTTTACGCTTAATCTTTAAAATCACATACATCACCTCATCACCTTAATTTTAAACATCACTTTTGTTAATTTCACCCTTGAGGCATCTTTCCTTAAATACTAAATGTTTGCTGTGTTAATGATAAATGATAAATTAAAAACAATCTAAATTATGAAATTTGCCACTGTATTTATCAAATTGCAACACTTTTCATTTAAAAAAACCTCAAATTAATCAAATCAATTAATAATGTATCACTTTATTATTCAGTTCACACGAGTTTTTATCTCCACCCTTCATATTAAAAAGGTATTTTGTTAAAAAACAATCGTCAAAATTTTTGATACTTTAATACTTTAAAAATAGCACAATATCAATTATTTTTATGTTTGATGGTACAGAAAATGTAACCTTGCAAAGCAGATGGATTCGCCTGTTTCCGTGTTTCTCACTGGCAAATCCATCTTGCAAAGCTTCCATCTGAAATGTTTGGGCCCAGTTGGAAAGTGACAGGACCAATCAGCGACGAGGGGCAGTACTTTTGGGCGTGGCAGTGTCTTGATGTCAGCAAGCAGCAACAAGAGGCTGGTGCAGTTATGGTGGAAGATGCTAGCATGGATGCTGCTATAGCGCCAGTTTTATCAGAACTTGACAACATTTCTTCATTAAAAGAAGAACAAAGAACAGCAGTGAGTTGTTTTCTTTTCAAAAATGACAAAAGTCGTGTACTGACATGTCTACAGTCGCCATGCTTCGGGTTATGCAGCTCTCTATTGAGTTTACCCCTCGGTAGCGGCTACCACATCATGTGTTTTGTTGCTCATTGTCCCGTAAAGATGTGATAGACAGAACGTTGATCCAATCACCCTCCAAGGTTTTTTTTTTCAAAGGCTCTGCCCTTTCCCAAACACTGTCTATGGGAGGTTTTCCAGATGGATGCGTGAAACAAATCCATCTGGTGTGTCAGGTTACAGAAAATTACTAAAGTTACAAAAAACAAAGAAAAATTATTAGTCATATTTTCAACCCAAACCTCTTTACTACAAAAAAAGGTAATGACTGCATCTGTTCTATGTATTTTTATTTTTTATTCCTGTGCTGCCTGCTTTCTTCAAATTATTTACCATGATTTTTCCGTGTGGTAATGGTAAAAAGGTTTTCATGGTAATTAAAATTTGATCAGTTTTATCATAGTTATCTTTAAAGCCAGAGACTGATTTATCCCTAGATGTATGTCTTCTTAAAACTTAGATTTAAAAGTACATTGTGAACCCATGACAGAGTAACACACCATATTGTAAGTTCAGTCTATCATAACATCCCTGTTTCCAGCTCATATTGAGCTTTTCACCTAAAGCCAAGAGTCTCTGACTATGGAGGACATTATTAGATGTTCTCTCATGCAGGTGCAAAAAGCTTCCAAGAGCAAAGTGAAAAGAAACATCTTGAAAGCAGTTTCATTTAAAGTTGGCAGTGTTTTTATGTCAAAGAAAACATGTTGCATGGTGATAAACAGACAGAGCTGTTAGGGAGCCATTCGGTGGGAAGCCTTGGTCACTATAAAGAGACGAGCTGGGAACAGTCATGGAGGGTGCAGAACAAGTCTTCATGGGGGCATGACCAACTGTGACATGTGCACATTAGTGTGCTGCAGCTTATGAACCCTGCAGCCTGATGTGCAGAACAACACAACAGGCATGTTTGTGTGTCTGCACTCACATCCATCCCTAATAAAAGCATGTGATGTGTGTAGTATGTCGAGTATACGGTATGCCAACAGCTTCCTCTGCCTGTTGATATTACCATGGAGTTGAATTTGTGAGGAGAATAAGAGCTGACAGCTATTGTTTCTTTTGTGCAAAAAAAGGAAGCTGGCTGATGTTTGGGACTTATTAAATGGAGTTATATTGCAGGAATTCTCATAATGGAGACGTGTTATAATGAACACAGACCTGCAGGCTGTGGCACATAACATAAGCCTCTTGGAAAGAGCAGGGAGAAATACGATTTCACAGGTAATTTGAGCTCAGTAATTTTTGTCATGTTGAACCAGATGAAGAAATTACTGAGGAGAAGCAGGAGCTATTAAAGATTATTGCCAATGCCCAGCATCTGAGCAGAGTAATGACTTATCATCTGTATTGATGCTGTATTCTTATTACTAGGGTTTGTGCTGTAAAAATGATAGCAGAAGACCAGATTGACCAGGCGTCGCAAAGAAATGCTGATATTGGGCTTGATTAACAGTCACATATTATGCAAAATACACTTTTTCAGGCTTTTCTAACAAGAACATGTGCCCCTGGCCTGTCCACAATCCCCCCTCCCCTTTCCCCACATTTTAGAAAATATGTGCCGAAACAAGCCGTTCTCAGATTTCCCCCTCATGATGTCATGTGGGGAGAAAGCCCCGCCCCCAGGTTCAGCTGGCCCTCCCCTCTTGGAAGAAAGTTCTGCCCTTTTCTCCTGATCAGCTTCCAGCTGAGGGGAGGATCAGGGGAGCCACATCCATTTCCAGGGAGGGGCGTGGTCAGGGGGAGGAGTCAGACAGCTCATTAACATTTAAAGCCACAGAAACAGCTTGTTTTGAGACGGGCTGAACCAGAGGGCTTTTTAGACATGAAGAATGTGTTTTTTAGCAACAAACTTCACCGGCATGTTTTGGGACCCCTGAGACTTATATAAACTTGGTTTAAAGGGGTAAAATATGTGACCTTTAATGTTTCTAATTGATCTAGTTACATCAGTGCTTTCCAGGCTGAAGCTCAACAGTATGTAAGGAATTCTAAGTCTTTAGTTCATTATAACTTTTAATCCTGTTTTCCTGTATTTCTGGACCCCTGTTTACAACTCCAAATAGCAGATGGGGAGTCCCATGTCACCAATGACTATCTGTTAAGTAATTATGATAATTGTGTATCTACATTTTTAATGATTTTGTATTAAACTGACCTGAACGGTTTATATTTGTATTTGCAGGCTTATTCACACAGTGTGTTGATGTTTAATCCTATTTAGCATGAAGCAGAGCAGGTTATAATCCGTTCTAATCTGAATGAGTTTTTTTTTTTTATCTTAGACATATTAGAACCCTTTGAAGTAAATAAAATAGAATTATTAAATATCTCCCCATCAGTCACATTTCTCGAGTTTTGCTGCATCATTTAAATCTCATACAGCTTTGCATACATTACCTTCAAAATGCAGCTTGAAAGGATGTTAAGTCAGCAATAACTAAATCTGAGCTAAAGTGGAGAGTGCTGAAAATACTCCCTAGAAGAAAAAGCTTGGTGTCAACTTGCTTTCTCTTTTTTCCCCTAAAGTGAAAACATTCAGTCTCAGGTGTCAGCAAAAACTGAAACCTATCAAGGGTGCACTGAAATGTAAACGAGGTTTCAAGGGCATTCGAAAATGAAGATATGTTTGATTTGATGTTGGTTTGCAGTCTTCATAAGTTCACACACAGTGGGACCGCTCAGCTAAAGAAGAAAAGCTGTGCTTTATTAAACATGTTGAACTAGTGTGGCAGCCTTCACTTCAAGGTCTGCCATTTGACAGAAAACTGAAAAGAGGAAACGGATTCAAAATGATTTCCTGACGGAGTTATAAAAACGTGCTGGTAATGACAGCACACAATCCAGTCCAAAAAATGACCTTAAGTTTCAGGACTCAAGGCTGTAGTTTAAACTTCAATCATATTGAGATGATTTGTTATCTCAACAACTTTCATTTTTTATCATAAAATGTAAAATAAACCTAGAGGGACTGTGAGGATATGAAGTGATTTCAGTGTGAAGCTTTAATCACAGAGTGACATCTGATGGGATGTGGAAATATCAGACGCGTGTTAATTGTAGGCTAAGGGGGGTGACAGACAGGCTGCAGAGCAACAAGCATGAAACAAGGCTCTTATTATGTAAAACTTTATTAAACAAGCACATGTTTTGACATGAGATGTTACATTTTATGCCTCTTTATTTCATGATGGAGGCCCGGGGCTGCTTTCAGGAAGTTTGTTGAAGTGTTTTGATGACATAAATGGAGGGATAAGAGGAAGACACTAACACATAAGATAGACAGTTGCAGTGATGGCAGCACAGCTATCAGGATGAATTCAAACATTTCACATTTCTTTTTTATCCCAGGTTATCTTTTAACCCTTAGATGGTGTAAAATAGATTGTTACAATGAGGGTGGTACTAACAAATAATGGAAGCATACATAAACAACAATAAAAAATACACATTATTTATTTTTCAAACTTTTTTGCATTCAGTTTTTAATCAAGATCAGTCCTGATCATAAAGATCAAATGTAATGTTTCCTCTTTTTCTAAATGTAACCCTTTTAATGCCAGTGGAATGTCAAAAACATCCATAAAAATGAAAAACATGTTAATAATGAGGGTCAACTTTTATTTTTATGCATTATTATTATTTTTAATTTCAAGATATAAAAAAATTTGAACCCTCATGGTGTTCATGGCGAAAAAATGACAGCATACATGAAAAACAATAAAGGTAGCCTACTTTCATCAAGGTCAGACCTGATCATAAATATCAAATATTGATATAATTTTGTGAATTTAACCCTTCAAGTGCCAATTCAATTGAATCAACTTTTCTCCAATATACTCCCTGTGAAAAGGATTTCTTTGAAGGGGGGTTATCACAGATTTGAATAGATTAAATAAAGCATCTTATTCATTTAACAAACAAGAGCCTCAGTAGCGTGGCCAGGTCACACACTGCTGTGAGATGGCCTCCCATTCTTCAACCAAGGCTCTTATTATGTAAAACTTTATTAAACAAGCACATGTTTTGACATGAGATACATAATGTGCCGCTTTATTTCTTTTGCCTGAAGTCAAAAGTCCACCAATGTTTTCAGGACTGCTGGCAGGCCATCCCATCCTCTCTACTCACCAATTCTGGAGGTAGACTCTGATAAACCCACTCAGTGGAGATGGGTGTTTCCATCTTGTAGGAGAGAGTTCAGTCCTTGTCGAGATATGGGATTGTCACTGGTTGCAGAATCTCATCTCTCTATCTCTCTCTGCATTGAGATTGCCTCCAGTGATGACAATCAGGCACCTGATTGTTAGTAGCTGGGGTACCAGAGGCTGAACAGAAGAGTCAGTCATAACAGCAGAATAAGCTGTTTATCATTGGCAAAGAAGATTTGGCAAATGTCCATGTACCCAACCCACATACTAAGCTCTGCTGCTCATCCCACAAATACATGTTCCTTATTAATGTGGCACCATTAAAACGAGGATAAACAGGCTTTCCAACAGTGTGAGATTTATTGCCAAGAAGCATTGTTACTACAAAGAAATAATCTGCCAAATACAAATTTCCTTACTCTTTGTGCAAAGTTTATTTGAAAATGGCTGACATTTAGTGAAAAACAGGTAAAAACTGAAAACTGAAAGCAATGACTCAAGACTCCTTTAAATATCATAAAATGCATGTTGTACCTCAGTGCTTGGAGGATCAAAAATTGAGTTTTTAATGGGTTTCAATGAGGCATTTTTGGTCATGAACACCCTAAATGTACACAAAATGTGCACATAGCTTCTCATTGACTAGTTACAGGTTCTGAAGTCAAAATTTCAAAATTCTATTGAAAAAAGTACCATCTAAAATCTATGTTGTTAGCATTACCAAGGTCAAAATAATAAAATAAATTACCCCAAAAAGCTGCATAAAGGTCTCAACAGCCTCTGAGGAATAGTAGCTGGATTGAGAACGGGAGAGGCCTTCAGAGTAGTCCAATAATCAAATCCTTAAGAGAATGCGTCATAAGGGAAACTGAAGGTGAAGTATCGATTTTATACCAGGGGCCCTGCTGTCACTCACATGAAGCTCTTGAAATTCCTCAGGGATTCAAGATTTATTGGAAAACCATCAGAGATGGCCTTTTTCTAAAGGAGTGATTGGCATTGTGTTTGCTGTAGTGTACGTTTCAAGAAGGTAAAACGTGAATATTGTAAAAATGCTGTCTCTTTCTCCTACATCTGCCAGTTACCTTACATATCAAACAGCTTTCATCCTCATCTAATGTTAGCTTCCTGTTAGAGACAACTGAGGTCTTATTCAAGGTCAGAAATAGAAACAAATTAGAAAAAGTACAAAAAAAGCAAAACACCATCTAGTCTGGGGAAACTTTCCAATCTGAATTTCCAGTCTGAGGAGTGTGTGGCTCTTCAAAAACAATTGAATTAGGTCTGTCAGATGATGACCAAGTCAAGTGATGCCTGGAATATTTTGTTGAAGAGTGCCCTTTCATTATCTAGTAGTGCACTTCTGCTTCACAAGACACTAAGGACAGAACTTTGAGGCTGACTGCAAAAAGAGCTTTGTGCTAAATATTATTTATGAGAGAAAAAAAGGAAGTTAGACACATTTAAAACAACTTTTTTATTCATGTAGGAATGACAAAACTACTTGAGAGGAAAGTCATATTTATCTGACATGTATGCAAAACAATCCGTAAAATTAAGGCTCTGTTGGCTTAGCAAAATGAGTGCTTTTTAAAAACATATTTTCTTTCCTGTTCAATTTGGAGGCTGTTCTGTTATTAGAGCATGTAGCTGCTCTTAGATGGTATTTCCTCTGCATACAAACAATTAGCATCTTAAATTCAATCATGATGTGGTGTTTCCATCTGTCATCTCTCACTGAGCAGAGGATTACAGAGACGAAGGGGGAAAAAAAGGAAGGCTTTAAACACTAAAATGTTAAAGGATGAAGAAGGACATCTGAATATTTCAACATACATGTACTGGAATGTTCTGGAATACCAAACAGGTTGAGAGATTGAAACTCAGAAATCAACAGCACCTCTGTAAGCTCTCACCTGAGGTATCACAGTCTGACAGTAAGACCAATTTAATATTTCAGTAGAAGAGGATATGACACCAAAGTTTAATTTTGTCAACATTTAAAGAAGAGGACTAGCTGTTCTGCCCTTTTCTGGTTCTTATGCAAAGTAGGAAGTATCAGAATAATCAATCATTGATTAAAAAAAAAATTGAACATCTTACATGACTTTTATCACATCTAAAGAATACAAAGAGCATCTAAAGCCCTATTCACACTGCTGCGCGGCAACTCGCCACCTCCAGTCATTTTAATGAGGGACGGGCGGCAGACGGGAAGCGGTTTTAACCGCAGCAGTAGGACCCAGAAGAGGTTGCCGCCCACATGAACATGCACAGATTTTGCCCTGCCGCTCAAAATTCGGTATGTTGAACTTTCTGGCGGCAGCTGCCTGGCAGCAGCCAATCACTTCGAAGGAGGGAGAGAACCCATAAAAAGCAGTCTTCGTGGGTCCAAGCAAACAATGGAGGAGCTCATAATGTTGGTGTATCCTGAATATCCTGAGCTCTACAACACGGCTCTACCTTCATATAAAGATGACTAGAAGAAAAATTGTGGAACCAACCACTGAAACATATTCTCTAGGGGGAATTATTCTGATGACGGAACCGTATATTTCTCTTCGTTTTATAGTACATTATACATGTTAATATACAGAGATTGTGAGGTACTCTACCGTGTTTTTGGGGAGGGGTGTGTGATGGACTTGTGGGTGGGCTCTGCTGTGACGTTCACCGAAGCACCTCCACGTCATTGCTGCCTCGTACCGTGGCGGCAGCCGCCGCTTTAAAAAACACTAGGCATTTCAGGGGACTCCTCCGGCAGGGAGGTGGTTTTCAGGGTAGTTACCACGCGGCGGTGTGAAAAGGACTTAAGTGTTGTTTCTCAGTCACCATAGAATAACAAGAAGAGGAGAGATGCTAAAAAACTAATTTAGCATCTGTTTTCTGAAGAATCTACTTAACATTGTTAAGTAAATGATGAATTCAGAAAGCTCACACTTACACTGATAACATGGATCATAGTGTCTACTAACCTTGCAAAGCAGATGGATTTGCCAGACTCCATGTCTGCCATCAGGCAAATCCATCTTGAAAAGCTCCACCCCACAACGTGTGTGCCCAACCAAACACTGTTCGATCCAATCAGTGTCATTCAAAAAGAACAAGGCAGTAGCTTTAGGTGGGATTTAGATATACTAGCCCTCCTAGCGCAGAGATAAGCTATATAAATAGTAAATAAAGAGTACAGACTACACCAAAAGCTTTTCATGATGCTGTGTTCAATGGCTGCTGCAACAGTAGCTTGGATGCAGCTGTAGGTTTAACCAAAACTGGACCACATTTTTTTCTTTTGAAACAAGCACTAAGAGTCACACCGAAATCCTGCTCCGACTAACCATGGCATGAATTTTATTCAACAAGGAGCTCAGCCATTCACAATTATAACAATGATAGCCTGTCAGCTCAGGAGCTGCACATGTGCACAACATAATTTTGTCTTGCCACTCTGATCAACCTGTCATGAATGTGACAGACAGAATGTTCCTGAATATTTTGTTTAAGTCCTGCCCTTTCCAAATGCTTTCTATAGGACCTTTCCCAGATAAATGTGAAATCCATCCTTGCAGTAGATATATGAAACCATCTATCTGGTGTACCAGGTTATCTATCTACAGCCAGCAGGCTGAAAGCAAATAATCTGGATTATTTTTGGTTTCTTTAAACACCAAAAAAATCAGGGTTTGCAACATGCATCATGCAAGCTGTAAAAAGGTAAAACACTGCAGCAACACCAATCTTCACTGACACACAACACCATGCAGGCTAATTAGCAGTTAGCAATAACAGTTAGGCTCACCGGACTAGTCTGTGTCATTCGGAACCAGCATTGAATGAGGCTGTTAAGTCAGAATTTCCCTCAACTTCTAAACCGGATCAAGAGATCATAAGCAGCACTTCATGTGTTTGTAAAGACTTGAGCCAAAGCTTACTTATCTATAGAGACATCTATAGATAATGGAGTTACATAGCTATGTAGCCAAAGCTAAGCATAGGTACATTTTCTATGTTTCTATTTCAGACTTAGCTACATTTGCTAAAGATCAGATTGCTAAAGCTAATTTAGCTACATTGTCTTACGTAGGAACAGTATGTAGTGTAGCTACAGCAAGCCACCGATCGCATAACTATTTCTAAAATGAGTCCATACATAATTAAGTCCTGAATCAGACCTCTGACCTTTTTTTTAAATTTTATTTTCAAAATGTTTCTCAGTCTGTAATGTTGGAAAAAGGTTATTTTCATGAATGCTACTGTCAGACTTATTATGAATAAAGCTGAATTTAAAAAATCTAAAGCTGGAAATGTGTTGTGTTGGCAAAATACATTCCTCTCTGAGATATACAGCAACTCAGATGAACGGTCTGTGAGAGTGGGATGTATGTCAGCAGCCAGACCCCTTCCTGTTGACCTCCAGTTGATATAGAATACTTGTGATTGTTTTGCTGCTAGTTGTTTTTGCTGTTTATGTGTACGAGGAAGAGATGGCAAGAGCAATATTTTCACTGTTTGTAGATTTTTGAGGCATTTAAACAAGACAATAGATCTTACTTCAACCTTTTTGTGTGAGACTTTCAATGGAAACTCCACTGACATTAGTCACAGTCCTCTGACATCACTCATACAAGTGTGAGCTCTCAGCTCATGACCATCTGACCATACAGCGTAAACACATAAATCTTGCATGATTGTCATGGGTCATAAACAATTCAGTCGTACTGTGTGAGCTGACATTCCAACATGATTGTAATCGGGTTGGCCTGAAATCGCACAGTGTATGCCCGGCTTTAGTATTTAGCCTTTGATGGTAGCTTACAGCACGTTTGCTTCATGGAGGTCATATTGATCATTTCCTGTTCATCCCAGGTATTCAGGGAAATGAATCAGAGTTCCTTTCATGTAAAGAAATTTTGTCTCTAGGGTTCAAACTTTTGAACTTGAGCAAAGGCAGCAAATTTCATGTTTGAATTTCATCATTCATAACGCAGAGCACACTTTCAAAAATGCGTTTTGACCCCCACACAAATTCAGGTCTTGCTGTTGTGCTTTCAGTGTCAGTTTACCAATGTTCTGGAAATTCTGGAAATTAAACAAAATTGCTGTGACTCTAGCAAAGACAGACAAATCTCAATAACATCTTCTCAGTTCAGTTGTGATTTTGTTAATTGTGTTAATTTCCTTTCTATTTTGGTTTAATGCTGTTTCACTTTATCCTTGGGAAGTAATTTAATCTTTTATAAATATGAGTAAAAAAATTCTTTTGTGCAGCCCTCGTGGTCAGAAAAATCTGACATTAAATCTTTTACGTATCAACACTTTCTACTTCTACCCTCCCTACGCTCAAAACAAACTGTTAAAAGAAAAGTGGAAGCCACATCTCGTGACCTCTCCCTACTGCTCAGCCCCTCATGTATCATCATAACCTCTCCTGTAAAATGCTTCATGTCAGAAATGGCATTCGTGCTGACTGTGGGGTCCCATGGCGGTTTAAGAGATGGTCCGATGGTCACATGTGGAGTTAACAAGCAACCATCAGAGCGCTGGTTGAGGAGACCACCATCTTTCCCCCTCCCAAGAGGCTCCATCTCAAAGAAGGAGTCTTGCAACCTCTTCACCCTGCTCCCCTATCCAAACCACTACCCCCCACTCCACCCGCAGTAGGCCATGAAACCCATGCGCAATTACAACTTCCAGTGTTGCTTAGCAACTGGAGGGGGAGATTACAATTGGGGCTGTGCATGCTAGAGATGTAACACTGTTTATGGGGGTGTCAATGTGTTTGTACACGGCTATGTGTGTGTGTATGTGCAAGCAAATGTCTATGCATGGGGGCAGGAGGAAGTAGTGTCTGAATGAGTAAAATATGTGTCAGCGTGTGTGTCCATGTATCCCTAATGTTTGACTCAAATGTCCATGGATGCATCACCTGCCTGTTTCCCTGCTGTTTGAGTCAATAAACAATAAAATAAACTTGGCCTTAAAAATACAAAACTGTGGCAAATGAATAAAAAGACTACCGGCGCCGGTAGTCGAGTGGTTAAGGCGCATGCCATATACACAGGCGACCCGGGTTCAAATCCGGCCCGTGGCACTATTTCCTGCATGTCTCTCCCTGCTCTCTCCCCTGTTTCCAACTCTATCCACTGTCCTATCAAATAAAGGCCAAAAATAAATCTTTAAAAAAAAAAAAGATGTCTGCCTTTGAAAACTGTTGGACATATTTAGCTTTATAGTTGAGGGTTTATATCAAGGTGGATACATTTAAACCATCGACTGAATCAACACTTACAACTCATTGTCAATATTACTAAATTAAAGAGTAAAAATCATTCTCTTATTTTCTTGTGATCCTTATGGAGTCTTGAGCTTCAGGCTGGAAAGCACTGTTCTAAAAAGATTAATTAGAGCATTAAACAAGCCTAATATCAGCGTGTCTTAGCACTTTTTAGTGGTAAATAAAGTGCCGATAAAAGAAGTATTCACCTGGTTCTTAGGATTCCTGGCTACCATTACATCAGGAAGACAAAAGAATACCCCAAGCAACTCAGATAAAGATTATTGAAAAGTATAATTCAGGGGATGGATACAAAAAAATCCAAGGCACTGAACATCCCCCAGAGTTTTGGTTAAATCCATCAAGTAATGGAAGGAATATGACACAGGTGCAAATTTGCCTCGATCAGGCCGTCCTCACAAACTGAGAGAGCATGCCAGAAGGAGACTAGTGAGAGAGGCCACAGAGACACCTATGACTACTCTGAGGGAGTTACGAGCTTCAGTAGCTGAGATGGGAGAGACTGCATACAATAACTGTTGCCCAGGTTCTTTAACGGTCAAAGTTTTATGGGATAATGGCAAAGAGAAATCCACTGTAAAAGAAAACTTAAATCTTAAGAAGAGTTCACCAAAAGGCATTTGGGAGACTCCATGGTCAGGTGGAAGGAAGTTCTGGTGCTTTTATGGCATCAGATAAGACGCTATGTTTGGCAGACATCCCCACTGTGAAGTCCGGTGGTGGCAGCATCATACTGTGGGGATGCTTCTTGGCAGCCAGCACTGGAAAGCTTGTAAAAGTAGAGGGTAACATGAATGCGTAAAAATATAGGAAAATCCTGGAGGACAATATTATTCAGTCTGCATGAGAACTACGGCTTGGGAGAAGATTTGTTTTCAGAGGGACAATGACACGAAGCATACAGCTACACAGAAATGGTGAATGTTCTGGAGTCAAAGCTTAGACCTCAGTCCAATAGGGAATTTGTGGCTGGACTTGAACCTGACAGAGCTTGGGCATTTTTGCAAAGAAGAATGGAGTCAAATTTTAGTGTCCAGATGAGCAAGCCTGAGACTATCAACACAGACTCAGTGCTGTGATTGCAGTCAAAGGTGTATCTACTAGATACTGACTTGAAGGGGGTGTATATTAGTCAATAGGTGCAGCTTGAGCCATGGTCTCATCTGCCGTCTTGAGTCACCATGAGCTAGAGGTGTACAGTGCATCTCCTCTTTACCATGAGTAAAGAACAGAGTGTGTATGCCGCACTATAAAGTTTGTTCACGTCCATGCATAATCAGTAAGCTGTTGGTTAACTTGTTAGCAAGGTTAACTGGAGGAAGGGCTACAACTAACTAAAAGGGAGTATGTCTCAATCTACCATAGCAGAGTTGGACAGAGTAATGAACATTTGACAGCGAAGACACAGAAACAAAGGGACCGCAGAAGTAAGCGCCATGGAAGAGCTTTAAGTCTGACCAGACAGAGGTGCTGACAGGCAGCACATAGACAATACACAGGATACGTAGAATTTAATAATTTTATCATCACTAACATTCAGACTTACGGTGTCATCGTCAATAGCTATCATCATGTATATTCTGTTTGACTCTCTCTTGAGTCGTATAGAGCTACATTCTTAGAGAAGGCTAAATATGAGGAAAAACTGAAAAAAAAATCACAATATTATGATGAAACATTCATACATTTGTGTTTTTTTACTTAAACCCTGTGTGAAAAGAACAGAGTGTCCTATCCAGCAGGAGGGAGGGTGTTGGATTTGGCTCTGAAGCTGCATTGCCCATCTTTCCTTCAGGCGCTCATAGCTGCCAACACATCACCCCAGCGCCCATGTGAGATTCTTTCCGCCCTACCCGTCATCCCTGAGAGGAAACCTGGGAGCAAGTTTGTCAGGCTTAGTCAAGCTTACAGTACCTTCTGCCCATCACCAAGCAGAACTAAACCAACCACCCCACTGGAGAAACAGCGATGGAGCTCAACAATGCCAATGGGGGCAATTTAAAAAAAAAACCATAATAATCACATGTGGAGAAACGTCTGTGGCTTGATAATTAGCAGTAGGGAATAGCGGGTATCCATGATGCTGTTTGGTTTGGCTGCAGTGCAACAGCATGATGGGCTTTTTGATGATCCCGTTCCAGCTGTCACAGAAGTACTGTCAGGAGTATGGAAATACAAACATCTATAACTCAAACTGGACTTTAGGGCAATGGTTTATCCTTGAAGAGTGAGATAAACTGTTTTTCTGTCAACGCCGAGTCAACACCATGACCATCATCTGCAGAGCTGCTGCTTTCTCTTGAAGCAAATCAAAATGAGTTTGTAAATGACACCACAGTTTACAGTTTGATTTTTCAGAAAGAAACCTATGCTTTTTTTTTTTTTACACAAAATGTTAGTTTGTGGATCAGGAGTTTTTGCTTTACAAATTCATGTACAACTTTAAACAAAGTTAAATAATTTGGTTGTTTCTTGCCTACTTACAGTTTCTACTGGGGATGCCACATGACCAGAAATTACATCTTAAAAGAACACCACAGTTAATAAAGATAAAGTCCTAGGTTACCTTAACCAAGCATACTCCTGCACACTGAATCTGAAAGGATCACCACTGCTGTCTCTAATGCCTGCAGCATCTTTTGGGTAAAATATACCTAAAGAAATCTGTTGTACTGTGATGTATCAAAGGTTTTTACAAGCTAAGATTCAAGCAGTTGTTTCATATCTATTAATGATTAAACAGTAGCCAATGTTTGCTGGATTTTGGTTCACATTTTCTGTAAAATCATAATTATGTTTGCTCTTCAGACTACAAAATTAGATCACATGGGGATATCTGTGTTTGATATATAATTAACCTCTCAACATACCCATCGATTGCTCCGTTTCTAGTCCTTTAGCAAAGCTAAGCCGACCAGATGTTGATGTAGTTGTCTTTGTACCAAACAACCTCTGGTGTTAAAACTGGTCAAGTGTAAAAAACATTTCCCCAAAGGTCCACTTCAGTCTGGTTGTGTAAGCCAAGGAAGGCAAATCAATACCCATGTGAAAATGATGGACTGTAGAGAGTATTGGCCAGAGTCTGACTGATATCTATTTGGCTACTGAAGCCATCTGTTTGAGTCAATTCGTGGCAAGCACCATAATAAAAATGCTATCTCAGTGCTGGCCTGAAACCTCCTGACAAACAGCTACAATGTGCTGGATGCATCATATCAGCCATGCCCCTAATTTTATATCATTACACATAATTAAAACAAAAACAGACAAGTTATAAAAACTAACTTCTTGTATACACATCAGAATCTGCTAGCTAGCTAATGCAAAACATTCTGGCTGCTGCCGTTCATCTGACAACATATATGTCAGAACAGAAGTACATGCTAAACTTTTGAAATGAAATCAGATTAAACCTCCTATTTAGGGTTAGGGTAAGGGTTAAGGTAATGGTTAGGATACCAAAAGATAAAGTTAAAAACCCGACCAGCAAAACCGGATAACAAAATGTTTAATAAAGAATAGTAAACAGTCTGCTTGCAGGAAAAGGCTCATCCCCCATGAGAACAATAAAACAGAGCCAGCATAGCTCATGTAGCTCTGTTAGCTTGGTAAGCTAAGTAGAAAAAGGAGCAGCATAGCTAACCTGGCAATGTAGGTAACATAGCTAAAGCTGAGCTCACAAAGCAGCTACTAAGCAACATATCTATGTTATCTATGTGGCTATTTTAGCTTTAGCCATATTTGCTAAAACTTGCGTTGCCAAAGCTAACTTAACTATAAATAATGTAGCTACATAGCTAATGTAGCTAAGGCTAAGATCTCAAAGCAGCATTGTAAGCTTTAGCTTACCAAAGCTCACAGTGCTAAAGCTAACTTAGCTACATTGGTTTATGTGGTAATGTTAGTTAGCTAGCATAGCTTTGTTAGCAGTAGCGAAAGTTAATAAAGCTAAATTGAACCATCGTTCTTGTAACTACTTCTTTAACGGGTTCATGATTAAATCCCTTATTAGAACTCTGACCTTCTTTCTGTTTTACTTATGAAATGTTGGCTCGTCTGTAATGTTTGCAGTGTGGTTGATTTAGGAGGTTAAGTGCCAGACTTGTCTCATGAATAAAGTTGAATTAAAACAAAAATCTAAAACTAGAAATATGTTGTACTGGCAAATTACAACACTTCCTTTCTGAAATATACAGCGTTTCAGATGAACAGTCTGTGAGAGTGGCCGTCAGAGATGAATGGTCTGCAGCCAGACTCCTCTGAGCTAGCGTGTTATTAGCAATGGCAGCATACTTTAATGAAGAAAAAGGCAAGGCAAAAGTGCAAGTTAAATGAATTAAATAGAGAAGGAAAATAGTCGTCAAATTTCAATTATAATCGCCTAACATATGTTACAACTTGCTGATAAAAAAAGTAGAAGAAAACACAAGTGCTAAAACTTTTCACTTCCTGTACGTTCAAAACAACAGTGCACGATTTGAGACAGCACTAACCCACTCTGATTAAGTGTTCTGTGCTGCATAGTGTACTGTAATATTCTTCTGTAAACTAACAGAAGAATGCAATTTGGGACACACTGTGAGGCTAGGACCATGTTTTATACAGCCAGTGATATTTACCAGACAGAGATATCCAAATTATCATACCAACAAGACCTATTTTTTTTTACATCTTTGTTGGTCCAGAAATTGCTGTGCGCCCAACTCCAGAGCAAGAAATGTTGCATGCAACAAACATATCTCTTTGGAACCTGAACTGAAATTTCTGGGCATTTGCTCCCAGTCTTTGTGTAATCTTTGATAGAAGTTACTGATGCAGTCATATGTTTTATCACCCTCTCTGAGGCACTCTTTCTCAGACAGTTATGTTCACTGTAAGGTCCCTCGGCTACAACAATTGTCATAGAGAGGCACTGCCACAGACCACCCAGGCATATCTGCTCACGGACCATTTGTTTCACCGCTTTCACCATTGTGAATCTATCTCTGGCTCTGCTCGCCATCTGCCTTTACAGCCCCTGACAACTCATGTGATAAATAGCCTCCAGGCCGCTCCCCTTCTGATACTTCAGCTCCCCGAACAATCTGCACGTCCCCTTCCATGATAATCGTCTGGTAGTGGGGACTGACCGTGTGCATCAGCCATCAGGAATCAGTGTCTGGCATCAGGATCCACCAGCTGCCTATGTCTAAGACTGTTCCAGTATGCTGTAGTGAAATCCTGCCCCCCTGTGGATGCAAAAACCTCACAGTACACCACGCTGATGCACAGACCACAGGTTTAGAAATACTTGTCTTCATCTGAATTCTGAGCATGCATCTAGGATCCAAAAGTTGATTTTAATATGATGTAATGCTTTATTGATCCCTGGAGGAGCGTTTTCTTTTCACTGTTTTCCTTCCACCTCTAGGTCAGAGCACTAGGTCACATACAAAGCAGCCTTGTCTTGCTAAAGGACATGCAACAGGACGAATGCTTGCTGACACAGGAGCTTGGAGCCGAGACCGCTGGTGGAACAGTGGTTTTTCCGTTCACTTTGCCACCCTGTTGCACGAACACGAGAATTGCAGATCTTATATTGTTTCTGTGTCAAACATGGTGAGAAGATGTCTTAATTCAAAGGAAAAAAAGTTTACGTAAATGAGTCATTTAGGTGTAGCACACCCACTTTCTGCATTGTCTTCAACTTCTTTTTCAATCCAAAGCCAGGCAACGTGTTTTCAGCACAGTTATAACCAACAAAAATGAATGCATATAATAAAAGAAAGCCCAAAGCAGGCTTACATATATACATTTTGTCTCATTTCTTTTTGTTGTGGGATCCCACGTTTGCTCATCCAGCTGATGTCTGCCCTATTTTCTGGTACAGAGAGTGCGGCGTAGTATAATGGCTCCACCTCTGACTTGGGTGTTGCTGGTATCTGAGCATGTACGAAAGTCAGCCTTTCGGTCCTTGGTCCTCTTGGTATTACTATTCACTTGTGAGGCCTGTCCCACATCCTTAGTTTTCTGTCTGTCTCTTAAAGGTCCTGTCTGTCCTTCTTTCCTGATGTCCTTCTGGATTCTCCAGGCAGAGTCTTATTCTACACCCTGACTGATGCCAACCCAAACTCTAACCCCTACCCTGAACCCAAATCATGAACTAGCACTAGCAAAAAGCACCAGAAGAACTGTCTTAAATCTAGACAGATCATTTTTGCAGTGTACATACCATCAGGTATTTTGGCTAAGTTGTACGATTCAGAGGTTTTACTGAATGATGATCAGTTTTGGATGAGCCAGTGTAATGTGGTTACTGTAGAGAGATGAAATGTCCATCTTATTAAAATGTACTTGAATCACAGTGAAGTTATTGTTAGAATATATTTGTAAATGCAACCAGTAAGTTTTTTTTAAGTATGATAGTCTGTTAAAGTTAGGTTACCTTCAATAATGATATGCTAAATGATTCACCTCTTTTTCTCTCCAGTGTGTTCTAGCAGAGTAAAAACACAAACATGACCTAATTTTCGAGGTGCAGCTGTCCGAATCAAATACGGTGCTTGGGAAAGACCCTAAAAAGTTCCCATTTGTTTCTGTAAGTCTCCATCTTGGAGCAGGCTTCTAAAATTGGTCGCGTCTTTTTTTAGCCTGCAAGTTTTCACGGAGTACAACCTTCCGCTTTGAGGTTTAGGAGGTAACGTAACTTCGCTGAATGAAGGCTTGCTGCTCTTAACAGGCCTTTCTATACCTGGACTAAGTAAATAATTATCTGGGAACCGCGGCGCTTCAACAGCGGTCAGCAGCCGCGGTGTACTCGTGCGTGTGTGACCGCCTGGTGAAGCTTGATTTCGGGGAGCGACGCGCTACAATGGACCGGTGAGGGTGCTGCTGCACGGGGGGAGGATTTACTGAGCAAGTGCAACACTACAGTCAGTTTGATCTGAAATAAAACCAGAGAGTTGCTGAAACTTCAAACCATTACGTATGACTTAATTTTAATGGAAAGAAATAACAGGTTACAACGTGTAAATCTGTGCTGACCAGAACATTTATCACTGGGGCATTTGTTCCTCAAGTACTTCACTTTAAACTATAACAATGTAGTTGTTTTTGTGCTTGTTTTTTTCTTTATGTTAATTTATAAGTTTTCATTAAATTGACAGAACTGGCAAAGGTTCTTTTAAGCCTTTCTTTTAAGCATAATTTTTCCTCAGTTGCATCTTTCCAGAAATCCTACATAGCCCATAATTCTTTGCTTCTGTTCAGTTTTAACAACAAAGTTGCAGAACCTAACCAGACTTCATGAAAGAGTGAAAGAAGTTGTGTTGTTTGTATTTTTAATACTTGAAAATAATATTTTAAAACAGACTTAAAATTAACATCCTGGTTTTTGGGCAACTCAAGTTTGTTTCGGCTTAGGTGCATCAAAGAGCTGCACTTCTGTCAAGAGTCACATTTTCTACATTTAAGAAGATGAAAGTGGTTGTTTTCTGACTTGTAGTGGGTCAGCTTCTCTGGAGCACTATAAGGCAGCCATGCTGCTAAGTGGTGTTGGTGATGCTCTGGGGTACAGGAACAAGCAGTGGGAGTATAATGAGTCCGGACCTGCTATTCACCAGGTTGGTGTCAGACATGGAGAACCCACCCTAAAGTTTGTAATGAGGTTCAAATACTGTTCAAGTGATCTAAAATGTCTTGCCCCATCCTTTCGGATGTTACAGGAGCTGAAGGAGCTTGGCGGTCTGAAGAAAATCAAGGCTGAGCTCCCTGATTGGCCGGTGAGTGATGACACGGTTCTGCATCTGGCAACGGCTGAGGGACTCGCAACTGGTGAGCTTAAAATTATATCTAACTCATTTTCTTTTTCTGAATTTTCTGTCTCCTTTGCTTATTCTCTTAAAACAAAAAACTGACTTGACTGACCTGATCATCCATGCTCATCAAGGCATATACTACACCGTCCAGCTAAAGGTTACATCTAATTTCCAGTCGTGTCTTGATTTGCTGCACTATTACACCCCTGTACAAGTGGAGAGAAAATTGTAGCAATTCTGGTTGACCTTTACTTTGATAAGGCCTTGTTAGAAGGTCTGTATCATCTTTAAAAAAAAATTCAACATGGACAACGTTGAACTGGTTGTCCCCCTTGTAGGAAAGGTGGGGGATGAGCTCCTGCATGATGTGGCTGCTAGATATATAGAGGGGATGAAAGACATGGAGGGGAGAGCACCAGGGCCTTCAAGCATCCTTGGTGAGGCAAAACCTTTGTTTTAACAATCACAGAATAAATGTGTAGCTTTGGTTAAGATCTGACTTACTTTACATGCTCCTTTAGGAGTCTCTCAGCTGAAGCCTGGAGAGGAGGGGGGCTACAGAGTGCTCTATAATCCAGAGGGGACAGGCTGTGGAGCAGCCATGAGGTCCATGTGTATTGGCCTCAGGTAAGACTCATACAGTGTTTTTCCCGAAGTTGTCCAGCTCGGATAAGTTAGGTTTGGCACGGTTTGATACACCATTATCTTGTACTGTAAATGGGCAAAAGTAAATGGCAGTCCAAAGTATCAAGATTTCAAACTTAGAATTTCTATTTTTGTTTAAACAATAGTGTATATAAGTATGCAATGAAACCATCTGAAACTAGCTCATCTTAGTCCGGATTTACACATTATTTGTCCAAATATCACTCGAATCTTTATTTAAAAAATTGTTGCATTTTTTTCAGATGATAACAGTAAGTACTTCCTGTCACACTAGTTCTCCAGTTCTTCTGTTCATTACTCATTACTCATTAGTTTCACGTTAATAATAAAAGCCGATAATGTGTTTTTTTTTTTTTTTTTAAAGATTTATTTTTGGGCATTTTTGCACCTTTATTTGATAGAGGAGGACAGTGGATAGAGTCGGAAACAGGGAGAGCTTGGGAGAGACATGCGGTAAAGGGCCTCAGGCTGGATTCAAACCCAGGCCGTCTGCGTACATGGGGCGCGCCTCACACCACTAGGCCACCTGCGCCCCGATAATGATTTTTTAATACTTTTTCCTCACCAGGTATCCAAAGCCAGATCAGCTGTTGTCATTGGTGGCGGTTGCTGTTGAGACGGGCAGAATGACCCATCCTCACCCAACTGGTTTTCTTGGTGCAGTTGCATCGGCCCTTTTCACCTCGTACGCTGTCCAGCGCAGGCCAATCACAACGTGGGGGCTGGGCCTGATCAACGAGGCCTGTCCAATCGCAAAGAACTTCGTTCAGGGTCGAGGTTACGCTGTGGAGGAGACGGAGAGGGACTGGGGATACTTCTGTGAAAAGTGGCAGTGGTATGATTCGAAAAATCAGATTTTATTTAACAAGTTAGGTAAAATGTACAGTGAGCAAGTTGTTAAACAAAAAGGGTTTATAAAGCAATAACAACCTGTTCACTGTACATTATCCTGCTTATTACATGGATACTTACAAAAACAATAAACTGGTTCAAATAATGCTAAAAAAACAGTATCTTATGAGGGCTTTCAGCATTATTGCATTGCTCTCAGTTAATTAAGGTACTTAATTGCGACTGCTCCATGCTTTTTTGTCCCTTTCCACATTTTGGTACACATATTTTGTTTTTATTGAACAAACCTCTCAATGATAACTATTTAAAAAAAAAATCTCAAAATGCACTTTTCCAAATATATGCATTACAGAGTTTCAAAACATTTTATAGGTTAAAAACTGAAAATGATCATTTGTTGAATTTGCAGCATTAGGAGGTCATAGTTACTGAAATTAAAAGCTATTTCAATCAAAAACATCTCAACAGGCCAAGTTACTTGTTAACATAGGAGCCCTTCTTTGATATCACTGTTAGAATTCTTGCATCCATTGAACTTGTGCGTTTTTGGAGAGTTTCTGCTTGAATTTCCTTGCAAGATGCCAGAATGGCCTCCCAGAGCTACAGTTTTAATGTGAAGTACCTCCTACCCTCATAGATCTTTACTTAAGGATGCTCCAAAGGTTCTAAATAGGGTTGAGGTCAGGGGAGAATGGGGGCCACACCATGAGTTTCTCTTCTTTTATGCCCATAGCAGCCAATGACACAGAGGTATTCTTTGCAGCATGAGATGGTGCATTGTCATGCATGAAGATAATTTTACTACTGAAGGCACAGTTCTTCTTTTTGTACCATGGAAGAAAGTGGTCAGTCAGAAACTCTATATACTCTATATATATACTTTTACATATTCTTTGCTGAGGTCATTTTCACACCTTCAGGGACCCTAAAGGGGCCTACTAGCTCTCTCCCCATGATTTTGGCCCAAAATATGACTCAGTCACCTCCTTACTGACATCGCAGCCTTGTTGGGACATGGTGGCCATCCACCAACATCCACTACTCCTCCATCTGGACCATCCAGGGTTGCACGGCACTTATCAGTAAACAAGACGATTTGAAAATAAGTCTTCATGTATTTCTGGACCCGCTGCAACTGTTTCTCCTTGTGAGCATTGGTTAGGGGTGGCCGAATAATAGTTTTATACACAACTGCAAGCCTCTGGGGGATCCTAGACCTTGAGGTTCATGGGACTCCAGAGGCACCAGCAGCTTCAAATACCTGTTTGCCACTTTGTAATGGCATTGTAGCAGCTGCTCTCTTAATCCAATTAATTTCTCTGGCAGAGACCTTCCTCATTATGCCTTTATCTTCTTCACAGTACCACGATCAAGCATACGTTTTTGTTAAATATCTAATGTTTTCATACCTTGTCCAAGGAATCGCACTGTTTGAGGATTTTCCAATAGTAGAGGATTTTTTTTCCAGTCCACATTGTTCTATAGCAGACCTCAAAATCCTGTGTTTGACCAATCATAATCATGGGTTTAACAAACTGATGTGTTTGTAGACATTGGTATGAAAATATTCATGATGTCTTGTGACTCTCTTATCTCTGTCCACAGGTACCTGGATTTGAGGGGCATCTCTAATGGAGTGGGGCCAGCGATCTGGCCCTCCTCTTATGGCCCAGCTGAGAGAGATGAAGTCTACAAGAGCTTCAGTCTGTCAGGCTGGGCAGGACGTAGCGGCCACGATGCTCCCATGATAGCGCTGGATGCCCTGCTCGGTGCAGGTTCAGACTGGGAGGAGCTGATGAGCCGAGCAGGCTTCCATGGAGGTCAGAGATTTGAACAAGAACATTAATTTGGGATGTTTTAAAATTGAAAGTCTTGCTCTAACTTAAGTCCTAGAAAGCACAACATCTCTGAATGTTATCACAAAGTATTTTAGCATTCAGCAAAGTTCTTATTTCATCTTTGGTGGATATCCTAACTCCTTTTTGTTTATTTCACAAATACTCCTCTCCCCTTGTTTTGTTGGATGCTTTTAGTTCATTTCTTCCATCTAAATTCAAGGCACTTGTTGCTCAGACAGGCCATATGGTCTATTGCTCTAAACTCCAGCTGCTCCTCATCTTTCATCATGTTAACAACAGAAGCAGCTTTGTGAAGGTGGAATAAATAAAGTTTAAACGGGAACTGTTTCAACCAGCAGTATGTTAACAAGCATTCAAGCTTCACAGGTTGAGGGTATCCTGGATATTTATGTGAAACTGCTCTCTGTGGTTTGTTTTTGTGATTTAATAATGATATTGAACTGAAAAAGAGATAAATGTACTCAGGATGAATTATTTTATGCAAATGTGTCTACTTACAGGCAGCAAAGGCTTTAAAATAGAGAGCCTACAGGTGCATCTCAGAAATTTAGAATATTGTGAAAAGTCCAATTTCTCATCAGTAATGTCCATTCCTGAGCTTTTATACTTTCACTCTAGTCCAGTACACACAACCACAATCAGGGGGAAGACTGCTGACTGTCGAGAAGACAATCACTGACATTCTCCATGCAGATAGTAAGCCAAAGAAGGTCATTATTATAAGGGCACACTGTTCTCAGAGGCTTCATCCAAGGATATTAGTGGAAAGTTGACTGGAAGGAAAAAGTGTGGTAAGAAAAAGTGCAAAAATGGATGACCACAGCGTTCAGAGGATTGTCAGATTCAAAGCAGATTCAAGAACTTAAGACTGGTTCAGACTACTTGATTTTTTTGGTCAGCACTATTCAGACCACGTGACAAGACTCTAATCCGTCTTGGCTGACAGCCTGGCCACACTACAAGATAAACAACGCTCATCTTATGCTGACGTCACCACTGTCTCCACAGACTCTATAGTTGTGGGGCACCTTGGGTGCGTCATTAAATCATATCACTACAAGACCACAGACATCATAAACATCTCACCTGGGCTAAGGAGAAAAAGAACTGGAGCGCTGCTCAGGGTCCTGTTTTCAGATCCAATTAAATTTTGATTTCATGATTGATTTGAATCAAGGTCCCAGAGTCTGGAGGAAAAGAATTCAAGATGCTTGACATCCCGTGTTTTCAGTTTCCACAGTCAGTGATGGTTTGAGGTGCCATGTCATCTGCTGCTGTCAGTCCACTGTGCTTTATCAAGTCCAAGGTCAACACTTCAAGCCCTCTACCGGGAGATTTTAGGCCCCTTTATGTTTCCATCTGCTGAGGAGCTTTGGCACATTGCCCACAACTAGCCAGACCTGAACATCAGAGAATCTCTGGGTTATCAAGAGGTAGATGAGAGACACCAGGCTCAACAATAAAGATGAGATTAAGGCTGCTTTCAGAGCAAACTGTGCTTCATAACACCACAGAAGTACCACAGATTGATTGCCTCCATGTGACATTGCATTGATGCAGGAGCTTGCAAAAGGAGCCTCAACCAAGCACTGAGTACATAAATGAGAATTTTTCAAGTTGACATTTATGTATCAAAAATCCTTTTATTGGTATTTTGTAACATTCTACTATATTGAGATAGTATTTTTAATTTTTGCGAGCTGTAAACTATAATCGAGATTAAAACATTAAGTCTTTAAATACTTACTTTGTGATGATGACTGTAGAATATAAAGAAAAAAAAACACTTTTTTGAGATGCACCTGTACCACAGGTTTTAGATTTTCTGTCATCCAAATAGATGCAGATGTTTGAAGCACATGAACTATAGAAATTATATTTTCTGGCAAGGTTAAAAAGACATTTAAATCCTTTGAATAATGAAGAATCTTCCACCAGCTGGAAGAAACTTTGTTTGAAATGTGAATCTGGGCAGGAAGTGCAGAGCAGTGGGAGCTGTGAGATGAGAAACAAAGCAATTAACCAGCAGACACTTAAAAAGCTCTTCAGCTGAGGAGAGCTGCACAGTTGGGTGATATTCATCTGTGGGTTCATTACTACAAGTGACCGTAACACCACAAAATATTGACTTCTATAATGCAGAAAAGATCTATTAAGATAACAGAGACACTTACAAGTTCAGTTATCACAGGACTTTTACTCAGACTGTCTCCTTTCCCTCCTGCTCAGGCGACAGTGACAGCACCGCGGTGATTGCCTGCTGCTTATGGGGCCTCCTCTATGGCACCCAAGGAGTCCCTGAGTGCAACTACAGCAACCTTGAGTACAGGGATCGACTGGAGCGCTGCGCTGAGCAGCTGTACGCACTGTCACATTGAGGAGCCTGCCACAGCCTGCTGCACTGATACATCGTTCACTGAGGGGGAAGTAGGCCACGCACTCTGACACATTGACGTAGAGCTAGTCCGTGGTAGTACATCGATCCTGAGTGCTGTCATACATGCCTGAAGGGGAGGCCGAGTGCCCCACTAACCTAAAGAGGAGCCGTCCCTGCCACAGAATCTGTGGCAAGGACTAAGTGACTCACAACAGAGTCTGGTGTGTAAAGAGGGGTCCCCCTAGTGACCGTTTTGAATTAACTAGCTGAAGTGTACTGCAGAGTGGAACCAATCCCAGCTAATGAGAAAGTGAGGAGAATACAAAAAGTCCCCCAGGAGGTAATTACATCGTTTTGTCAGCCTGACATAATAGTAAACCCTTAGTGAGCTCCAAATTAAATGTGCTCTCGTTATCAACCAGTGAAAAATACATTTTTGTGTCTCATAGTTGTTTCCTCAAGCATTGCACAGCAGAAATGTGAAGCATAATCATTCAAGCAATAAATATAACAAACAAAGCTTTGTAGTTGAGTTGAAAACTTTATTTTTTGGTCATTGTCGTTTTAATATTTTTTTTTGTCTTGTCCATTTTTTTTATTAATGATATTTTCCTACAGGAGAGAAGAAGGGCAAAGGGGTGGTTTTAACTACTGTACTGAGTTAAAAAATTGCTTGCTAAAAATCCCCTCCTCTTCAATCCCTGCTTACAGTCTGCGTTTCCCACTTGTGTCATGGTACTTTCCAAACCACACAAGGCAAAAGCCACTGAAGTTTAAGTGTCCTCTGCTGTTTTTTATTTTTCCCCTCTGACTGGTCCGCCCAGCAGGGTGCCTCATGTCTCTGAAACGGGAATGAAGTGGAGAGAGGAGCAAGATGGCAGCCGCAGTGGTCGGACTCTGCCGCTGTCCTCTGCCGTCTTCATTATTAGCATTAAAAAGGTCCTCCCTCCTCCTCCAGGGCCGACAGTGAATGAAGAGCAGGAGGATAAGGTGCTGTGAGACTTTTGTCCTCTTCTCTCCTGGTTACGAAAGGGTCAGTTTGTGTTTTTTTATTTCTTTTTCAGTCTGGGCCTCAACTCCAGCAGGGATGTTGGGGCTCATTCCTGGAAACAGTTTAGGATGTAAGGAGGAAAAAAGGGCAGGTGGGGTTTAGTTTCCAGGCGGGTGAAACTGAGCAGGGTGCGTCTGTACCTGCATTGCTGTGGGAGGGAAAGACAAAAGAACAGAAACTGTAAAAACAAACCACGCATACAAACTTCAGAGAGAATGAAACTCACTTTTATGTGACTGAACAATGCAGGCCTTTCATGTGGCCACATGCTTCCTACCTTGTGGATGCCCTATGTAAAAGTGTTGGTGTGCTCCTTGCTGAGGTCCGTGCTGAGGGTGTTGGGGCACAGAGCCAGGACCCTGCTGAGGAGGCGGCTGTAACATAACTAACTGGGGCTGACCGTGACTCCCAGAGTGGTGGGGACCTGACATGGCTCCTTGTACATGGGCCTGAGGAAAAGGGAATTAATAAAGTTTAGATCAAGGTTAAACTCAAAAAAACACACAAAAAAAACCTCCAAAAACAAACACACTTGGAGGGTTGTGTGAAACTTCTCAATTTGACTCGACCTCAACCTACAAAATTGAAACGCTTTAACCAAAGTCTTCAGATTTTATTGAGCATATAGTGTTAGTTCAGGCAGGCCATGGAGTTCAGTGCTGCCACATATTTCAGATCTCACGTAAGCCCCAATCGGCTGATGGCCAGCTGATTTGCTCTAAGCATGGTATTAGCTAATTGCACTCATGCTGCCAGATTTAAACTGCTTTAGCCTGGTTATGGTTTGCTGCTTCCTTTGCAAGCTGCTGTTTACAACCCTCCTCCATCCCAGCTCCTCTTTTATGCAATATCTGACTTAATCAATGTCATTCTGTTGTCACTGATGCCTGCTCTACTCTGGGTTTATTACTGCTCTCTCCTTGTCTCAGGCTTTCCTTGTAGGCACAGGAAGAGCATGAACATGTGCTGTTCCTGCTTGATACTTTCCACATAGGCCTGTGAATGGGCAGGGGGATTCCAGAACAGCCACAACACCAGATATAAATAACATTAATGAGAGCAAAATTAATAACTGCTAATAAAGAGAAAATTTATAGAGCATTTGTGTGTTTCTTGACAAAGTGGTAGTGACTGAAATGAAGGACTTAGTCTGCTTAAGACCTACGGTCAGCTGCAGCTTCTCAGTACTGAAACAGGGATGGGAACAATTCCTCAAGAACTCACTGATGACATTATTCAAGTAATATTTCACCACTAGCCAGACTACAGTTTCATATTTCATGCACCATGCCAGCAATGCTAGAGTTAGAAATGCTATCTCAGTACTTAACCATGTGCACTTAAAACACAAGAAGCAACCAGCAGAAACAGACAATAGGCAGCTTGCATCACATTTTCTAACCCTGTTAGCTGATGGAATTGTGATGTTACCAGAGCAGAGAAAATTTGCCTGCTTTTAACAAAAATGGTGACTGGAGACATGCTCCAATTAAGTTTTGTGGAGGAAGAAGGCTAGAGCTACTGGTAACTGACAAGCCCGAGTCACCTCAAACAACAGCTACAAGAGTGAAGCAGAAGTGTGGGCTAAAATGCCATGTGTTGCCAAAGTGGCTGTTCCTACAGACTCCTTAACATTTAATAGAATGCTCCTGGAGAGCCATGTATAATGCAACATATTTTTTTAATGGAAAACTAGATTGGAATAACCTAATTTCTACTGGACACTGTAATTGTGCAAAAGAAGGAACTGTGGTCATGAAGCAGAATACAAAGTAGTAGCACCATGGATCCCTACCTGTGCAATCTGTCCTAGAGGATACGTCGGTGGGATGCCCTGGTGGCTGTGGATGCTGTAACCCTGGATGGGATAAGAGCCCTGTGGAGACGTGTGGCCTGGCGGCATGTTGGGTGGGGTGGGTGCTGACAGGGGGCCTGAGTGGTACAAGGACTGGGGCTGTGGGCCCGACTGGGCATTCTGAGAGGAGAAATTTAAGAGGCAATTCATGAAAAGTCTTCACTTTCAAGTTTATCACTACAATGGCTCTGTAAGACAGTTGAAAAGCTATTTGTAAATCTCAGCATTATACTAGGCAAACTCCCACAATACCCACATTTACAGCTCTAAATCACACATCATGTAATATTTTGTATATTTGTTTGCAAAGGATGACAACCCTGAAGACTGGAGTATGCAAGTGAAGACACAGGAAGTGTATTAGTATCTCACCTGTCCAGGGCTAGGTGCAGCATGCTGGGGAGGGGGCTGGTTGCCCGTGGGGGTACTAGAGGGCTGGGGCTGGTGCACTGCACCCGAGTGGTGGGAGAAGGACTGTGGCGCTTCACAGACAGAGACAGCCAGGGTCAATATAATGCTTCAAGTCAGTGTTTAACAGTCAAACATACCATTAATTAACAAGTGAACTAATGATGGTATTTTAATTTGCATATAGAAATTTTGGTGTTTCAAATCTGCAGAACTAACTCACCATAGATGCCTTGCTGTGGTCCCTGAGGTCCATCTCCCTGTGCAGAGAACTGGGGGCCACCTGGAGGACCCAGGGCTTGTGGGTGGGGACCTCCACCTTGACCTATCATCCTGGCTCCACCCTGCAGCATCGAATACATCTGGAGAGGGAGGTAAAAAATACTCTTATTAGGCGTCATGTTGGTGTGTTATTAACTTCTGTTGTGTAAAAAGCTCTCTGAACCTGTAGTTTAGAAAAGGTGAGATTGTCTTACCTGTCCGGGGTATGGTGCCATTGTCTGAATGACCTGCTGCTGGCCGTACTGCTGTGGGTTGTACTGGAGGTAGGACTGCGTGTAGGGGGAAGCTACTAGAGGGGCCCCAGCTGCCGACGCTGCAGCCTGTAACATGGGGGGAGCTGACGTACCATGGTCAGAGCGTGGAGCCACAACCGAGCCTGGCGAGGGAGAAGAATCATCAAACACTGCACTAACATGCACAATGCCAGAAAAAATAAATAAATTGTTTTCCTATAAACTGTATAATTTTCCTGCTTTTAGACTTTATATAAGTATATGAATCTGCTGGTATTTTTGTGACAGGATCTTGCAAATGTGCAATGTTAGATTAGGCTCTCTTAAAAGCCCTTAGGGTTTCTTTTGTCCCACCTGTGCATTTCATATGTACATGTATTCCTTTGTCTTATTTTAATCTTCTTTCTTTTGCACAATTAAAAAAAACAACTTAAATGGAAAAACAAAATAAAACATAATTTAAAGCAAAACCAAGACTTCAGTGAGATCATCTTTGTTTTAGGAGCTATTTGTCAAATACATATCATTAGGAAAAAATACTGAATATACAAATAAGGGAAAAATCCAGTGTTTACCTTTTGTTCTGGGGTATTTTCCCTGACTGACTGTGGACATGGTGTACTGGTACATTGGTGGAGGCTGAAAGACAAAAGATCAAGAAAAGAGGTTGGCAGAAAAAAACTTTCAGCTGCACTGTCATTATTTATTTCTATTTTGTTTCTCAAACACAAAAATTTAAAAAAATGATCACAGATTCTCATCTGTTGTCAACTCTGCTTTTTTAGTGCATTTTTTATAAGAAAAAGAAAGGTTATCTAGGACGCATGGGAATCCTGACAATTACTGAAAATAAACACCACTTAAAATTTTACATGACAAAGATAAAAGGTGCCATGTTGCCCACAGGAGTGGCTAAAAATAATACACCATGAAACCTGTTCACAGGAGCTTTAATAGTAGGCAAAAATAAATGAATAGATCAGAGTTTTACACAAAAGTGTTGTACTATGCCATAGATATGAAGGACAGTCTCCTGTTTAAAGTTTGTCTTTTTACCTGCACAGGGTGGATCTGTGATACGTAGGAGAGATACGGGGTATTGTAGAGGGGTCCTTGTCCACCTGGGTGCTGAAGGACCACCGGGCTTGGAGGGGTGGGTCGAGGTGGAGTGGGTGCAGTGTTGGGCTTCGTCTAAGTTACAACACAGACATAAGTCGGTAATATGTAGATACATGAATTTAGAAACACAGCTTAGTAACAGACATACACTGATGTATGACAAAACTGAATATAGAAGCTCACCATTGGCATCTGAGTTTTGATGGGGTTGAACTCTTTTGCATTTGGATTTAACGTTGATTTCTTCACTTGCCTACAAGAAATTTTGAAACACGTTTTAAAAATTGCTGTTACAAAAGCAGAAATCAGCTTAAACACAGTAAAGAGTTTTTAATCCTTCTGAGACTCACTCTGCAACTCCCTCCGTCCTCTCTGCTGTCTCAGGTCTGACCTCGTCACTCCCTGGGGTCCTCGCTGGCTGCGGGGTGGCTGGTGAATGCCGGTCTGAAGCGGTTGATGTGGTGGCAGGTGTCGCTGCTGTGTCCTTGGCGGGGTCGTCAGCAGGCGGAGGTGACGGCTGCTGTTGGGGCTGAGAAGGACTGGGAGCTGCAGGCTGAGCTTTGGGCTCTGAAGCAGGGTGAGGGTCTGATGGCGAGGATTTGGTGGCAGCTGTTTGGGCGACCTCGCTGATAGCGGGAGGTGTGGCTGCTGCCGGGGAGCTGGGGGAGCTGGAGCTGCCTCCACTTGCCTGGAGCTGGAAAATAAAAGGAGAGATTGTGATTGATGTGAGAGAGGAAGAGAAAAAATAAAGGCAATAGGACTGGCACATTAAAAGTTTTTAAAATTTAGACATGATACATGGAAAAGTAAGTCTATACCTGATACCACAGCAACAAAAATAACTCCTTGAAACCCATTATTGGGCAATTTCTTTCTAAAAATTCAAATAGTTGCATGGACATTTGTGCATATTGTCCAATTGCATGAATATGGCAATATTTGTGAAATTTAGACAGGTCCCTCTCTCTCTTCATCTACCAGCAGCCTTTGGTTAAAATATGAATAAGCCTCAGTACTTTTGATACAACTGGACATTAAAATTCCAGAGATTGCATCTTTTCAAAAACATGTTAGTATCAAAAGTGCTTAGGGACTACTAATTTTGATAACTTCAAAGAGGAAGACAAACAATATGTTGACTTTTCCACTTAATAAAGCTTTATTAAATGTTTGTATTCTATCAAGAGAATTTGCTGCAATTTTAAGCTGCGATCAACTGTAGTTAATTTAAAAAATCTGTCTAAACTTTGCTCTTCTATCCAAGCAAAACTTTGATTAGATGTTTTTTAATGGCAGCTGATTGAGTCATTACACGATTATTTTACAGCAGTTAAGCTCAAAATAACTTGGAACCAACACATCTTCAACTTAACATAAAGATTCAGGCTGTTAGTATTGAAGTGGCGCTGCTGAGCGTCTCTACGCTGCCCTCCCTCACAGCATCAAACCCCGCTGCCTGTTTAATTCCCCAGCCAGCCAATAGGCTATATGGTATCACCTCCTTTTATCATCTCAGTAAAGTGTTCATGTTAGTGTTAGTCTCTTACAAACAGAAGGAAAAAGCAGAGGAGAGAAAAGACAATATCTCCTGGTCATTAAATCCTGACCTGCAAACTTCTTTCCCTTCACCTTGGTAAATAAATGCTGCATGTGGTCTGATATATGACATGGCAAGGGCTGGATGAAGTGGTTCTGTTAGTAGTTATCATTATAAATTAATTAAAACACAATTATCTGAGGTTATTCTGTAGGCTAATTGAGTTTAGTCATTGCAACGTGATCATGAAGATCATATGATCAAAGGCAAGTACACGCTACACAAAGTGACGAGGGTACAAAAAATTATCAATGGTTCAAAAAGCCTGTTTTGAAAACAAAAATAATATTTGTATTCATCGTACACAGCAAACTTTTAAGTCTTTACACTCTGATAAGAATTCAATCCTCAGGTGACGACAGTGGTATTTCTTCCTACTGGGATGTCTTTTCTTGAACTATTTTATAAAATTCTATTATCCTACAGTATTTATTTGTATATAGACGAATCCGGAAAAACACCAGAAATTGACTAGCTGCCATTACTGTGGTGGATTCTCGCCAGTTAAGCCATGCGTTCTAATCAAAGTTGACTTGTCAAGTGACATTTCTTCTTTTGCTGACTTTCAATTTAACTTTAGTTTACTCAACAAGTTAGAGGATGTGGTACAAGTGCGGATTTCACAGCTGAATTAAAAATCGTCACAAACTTAAGATATGTACGTAATGAGCAACTTTTAAAAACTATGTTTTTGCCAGTACATACTTACATAGTTTTATATAATTACGGGAACTTATTTGAATAGAATGCCATTAAACAGTCTTTAATCTTTTTTTAACTGGTGCTGGGTTTATGTTCGCTGACATTGTTTTGTCAGACATTATGACACATAACTGCCAAGCAGATAAAGATATGAACGGCCACTATGTCCAATATGCCATTTGCTAAATAAATGGAAAATAATTACACATTTAACATTTTATTTCCTAAAGAAGCATTGGTTAAGGGTTGAATAGTTCTAATATACACTAGTCATCTTTCTATGACCTACATTTTTTGTGAGAGCATGCTCCTTCCTGCTCAGTGCTCAGGTTTATTGATCTATGTAAGTAGCACATGGCTAATGAAATATTCAGAAGATCTACACCAACTAGTGGGGAGTTGAACAAACTCTATAATCAGCAGTATGGGAGGATTTTGAATCAGTCAAGGATGCGGCGAATAATGAAGCAGAAACATGGAGGATTGAAGATAGCTTAGCGACACAAACATGAAGAAGTAGCAGCTGTAAATATACCTGTGGCCAATTCCCAAAAATATGGGACTGTATTTAAAATGGATTCGAGTCACGAAAGGAAGGAAAAGATCTTTCTGGCTGTGGAGGACAACACAGACTCATTTACACAAGGCTGGTTAGCATGATCAGGGCTATCCAGGCTAACAGCAGTGAAGACTAACTTCAGCTTGAGGGATAAACAAGACAAGGACAGCACTAAACTAACAACAGGGGACGTTTTTTCCTTCAACTATTCCAAGAACCAGGATAGCTGGCTTTTAGAGTTGTAAGCTGACAGCGGTTGCATTGAATTTATCAGCTTATGAGGATCAAAATCATCAATTAGGTAAGCAACAAAGTTCATATAAAGTGCAGAGTTTTAGCACAGTGTCTGACATTATTCTGCTGCTGGTTAGCAGTTCGGTATAACGATTTGCTGGTGTTTTCTGTGGAGGATATTTGGCTGTTGTAAGCTGTTAATGGTGGCTAATGAGCTAAAGGCTGAATGGGAGCTAACATGAAGCTACGTGTTTAATGTGTCAAATGTAACAAAGGGCATATGCAAGGAACAGCTGGTCACACTTTATGATGTTTTCTATTTGACTTCCATGCAAATAAATGAAATAATGACTTTTCTCAGTAATGTTCAAGTTCCGGTCATGCGTAATCTGTGTTAGACAGGCTGTAATGACATGGTGGACAGCTTGGGTTACGGTTCGGTTCGGTTTTTACTGTTTTGGACTCAGGTCGGGTTTTATACAGAAATATGTGGCTCCAGCCTTAACATGATACTGGATCATAGTGTTTGTGTTTGTTATTGCTTTTAATGCTGGTTATGTCTGTTTGTTGTATACGAGTGGAATTCTGGAGGTCAGTCAGCTGGAGTCTAGCGTGAACGCTGGACCTAAATTCACCTTTTTACTGTATTTCTGAAATAGATATCAGACATGGGTAAAATATATTTAATTTGTAAACTATAACTGAAGTCATGGCCCTCTGATTACAGTTCACATGTGGTTCTGTAACATTTTTATTCCAGACATATCTACCGCTGTCGCAGCCAGCATGTAGTAGTGGACATTGCAGTTTGCCTGCAGTAATGGTGGCCGCTCAAGATGGCGGCGCCCACAAATCACCTTTTCACCTTTTCTTAGGTTTTTCTTGATGGAAATTTCCCGTTCTTTCTCTCAAAGGTGTCCTGGACCATCCATCTTCTTTGTTTTCATAGGTTTCAACATATGGTGTCAACTTAATTGTGAAAAACACTACAAGTCCAAGATCAAACTCAAGAGTGCATCTTTCTTGCTGCCAACTGTTCTGGTTACCTGGCAAAACTAGACCGAAAAGCTGAGAAACACACTGTCAATACAGACCTGACATTATTGTCACTGCTCAAAATATCCTTACATACAAGTGATGACAACTAGGCCAACAGCACCATTTTTGACATCTTTTCAAATCATTAGTTCATAATCTTGCATTTAAATAAAACTCTGGCTCTGAAGTAAATAAATCCTGTGGAGGCTCCTTTTTTTAACTGAATTCCTCAATTGAAGATAGCGAGTGACGAGCAGAGGTGTTCAGTGTGACTCACAGTCTGTGGGTCTGTACTTCACAACTATCACTGAAGGCTAAGAACTTAACAACCATACAGTACCACAAGCTAGCAGGAATGCAAACTCCACATGACAAAAACAGATGGTACTAGAGGAGCTACAATGCTGCAGAGAAATGCATGTAGTGGATTTTGAGGAACTCAAAAGACATGAAGACCCTTCAACATTTGTCCCCACAAGGAGACAGCAAAATAATGTCTTACATGCTGCTCTCACCAATACTTTGGATTTTAAGGTCCTTGTTGCATATCTTTTATGTAATGTTACTGAACATAACATAAAGAACTGAACTCATTAATCAACCTCCAAAGTTATAAGAATGTAGACGAAGACTCTGGCTGGTTCAGATCAGTTTAAACAGTTTGATGTCAAGAACAATCGCGCATGTGCAAGGTTTCTAATGCTTAAAGAAGTTGCCTAACATCAGTGACGTCTCTGGTCACTCTCTCTTGATCGTTCACAGATTTCCTCATTTCATGCTTCAAAGAAAGCAAACTGAACTCTTACCCTGAATTCCTTGCCAAATTTCCGCAGCTCCTCAAGCTGCGACCTTTGCTGAACAGAGGGAGCTGACGAAGGAGAGAGGAAACAGAGGTTAATGAGAATGTGAAACCTGCAGATTTAGTGCCTGGTTTAACTTGCTGTCAAAATGATCAGGGCGTGCAACTCGACAAGTTTTCTCAGATTTTAGCCTTCAAATTAAAAGACTTATTTTTACATTTAATTTGATTTACACACCTTTACTACCCTTTCCTTCCTCTGTGCTGCTGGGGCTCTCAGCTGAGCGCTCTTTTGCAGCTGCACCAAGGATTTCATTCACTGTGAAAACAAAAGGAAGTAAATGGTTTTAGCGCTTCAATTGTCTTCACCTTCATTCTTCACTTCAGAGCGATTAGCAGCAAGCATTGAAGTTCCCTTCATAACAGAAATGAATAGTTTTGACTTTGATTTGGCACTTTTTATGATGAAAACTTAAACAGAAGGTGAGAAGTGTGACAGTACCATCGACAGGGAAAAGAGGGGCGGGTCCAGACGTTTTCTGGGCAGGCAGGGAGACGGACGATGTGTCCAAATAAGGCGTGTCCTGGGAAGAACCTGATTTAGGAGAGCGAGCAGCTGCAAGCACAGGACAGAGGAAATAAAGGTGAAATTTGAGACAAAATCAATCATTTAAGCTCCAGTTGAGTTTTTATCAGGGTGTCAAACAGACTGAAATGAATATTAAGAGTCTTTATGACCAACAAAAGTATTTAAGACCAGTGGACAAAATTAAAAACGTGAATGCAGTCGTTTTTTATGCTTGTAACCACTACAGCTGGGTAGGTGTCAGGTGAATGTTAAAGAAAGCAGTAAAAAAAGCATTTTTTTCTGTATTTATAGAAAGGAGTCACAGTAAGGGGTACAATTGTCTGTTTAAAGAGATTTTCATTGGATAACACCATAAGCTTAAGTAAAGATGGTAATTTTTGAGATTCACAGGTGTCTGAACTTACCTGTTGACTGAGAATGTGAGTTTGAAGTGCGGACTGTTCTGCTGGACTGTGGAGGTCTTTGGGCTTTAGGAGACGTTCTGGCAGAAACTGAAAGAAACAAAACTTGAACATCTGACTGTATAACACCTGAGGGTATTAAACCAACTTTAATAGAAGTTTTCTCTCTGTTTACCTCCGTTCACTGGCCGGCCAGCATCAGACAGCGAGTGTGGAAGTGACTGGGAATGAGGAACCGTATGCCCATGTGTGGCAGGGGGGCTGGCTGAGGATGGGGCAGCAGAAGCGGGTGTTGTTAGTCCTCCTGGTGAGGCAGGTGTGTATGGGCTTGAGGGTCCAGAACCTGGACCTGGGCTGGGACTCCCCTGGGGCTGGTGTGGAGCGAATGCTCCTCCACGGCCGGACAAAGGGCTGCTCCTCTCTGAGGGAGAGGCGCCAGGCTGTGGACCAGTAGCAGAGGGAAGTGGGGGTCTAGGAGAAGAGGAAGATGGAGGGTTGGAGCGATAACCTCCGCTCAGACGGTTGTGGGTTGGAGGGCCACCAGAACCTCTCTCAGCTCGCTCGCGGTTCATCTCTCTCTGACGTTGAGGTAATGGAATGTACTTCCCCTCCCTGAAAAAGGGCCAATCAAACATCTCAGAAAAGTGATTTCTGGAGTATTTTAACATATCTTACAATCTTCTCCAAAGGATGGCACTCCACTACTTCAAGTTATTGCAAGACTACATTATTTCAGTTTTTGTTCTATAATTTCTCCTCCTGTGAAGTATGATTCAACATCTCAATATCAATTCAACTCTAGTTGTGATTAATTCAATGGCTTGAAAATATGTACCAAAGATAGTTTGAGGTGATTAACAATTTTTGGACTAATCTTGAAATTTAAAACCTTGTTTGGTATTTGTTAAACAATTTTGCTCAGTTATTCCAATGCAACGTCATTCAGGAAAGATAATTGTGTAGGTTTTTAGTGGCTTTGAGGGCTTGTACATGCTGACATACTGTCATGACTAAATGAGATATTTCATTGGAACAAATCCATTAATAATGCTATGTGTAACATCCATTATAAACTTAAAATGTGATTTATAAACACCCTGACAAACTTGTGTCTCTTCTCACCTGTTTCCAGCTCCAGGGCTGTCTCTGCCCCTTTCCCGCTCTCTGTCCCGGGGGCTCTCTCGGCCCCTTTCACGATCGCCTGAGTCTCTGGCCACAGCGCTGTACTTGTCCTCCTCTGTTTTGCACTCGTCATTTTCCAGAGAAACACGATGACGATACTGGGGGCTAGACTCGATCTCACTGGCCAGGCGAGCGGCACGTGCCTCCCTCTGACGATAGACATCAGAGTTACCTCTCTCCAGAGGAACACTAGACAAGAGAAGGAGGGTAAAATAAGGTTGTAAATCCTTGTAATAAGTCCAAAGTGAGCTTCAGCCTTCATTTGAACAAATCCATTATATTGTTAGAATTACAGTTGTATCTGCTGCCAAAGGTACTGATATAGAACAAAACATCATGATGTTCTGAGAACGATTCTTCAGAACTACAGCAGGCTGAGTTTATCCTGAATAATCCAGGGAGTGCCCCTGATACACACATCTTGCAATAATTGTTTCTGGTGATGACCTGTGACTGGAACTCGCTTGCTGATCTCTTATCCAAAAAACAGCTGAAACATGATCTCCATGTCCGTCCAGCCTTGCTGGTCACTTGCCTTGAACTGAGATGTCATGCCAATCTAAGCAGTATCCCCCAAGGTTTATTAACCTTGAGTATTTAACATTCTTTTTTCCTACCTTCTTAGTTCATTGCTAATTTGCCTTGATTTATTACTATCACCAGCTGTGTTATTGTTCCTGGTATGCTGGGATAATTAGCTACAAACTAAGAATTTGACAGTGCCTCTTTAACAGCTGATTTCCCTCATTTTGTCGTGAACATGTATGAGAAACTATCACATACTATATTCAGTAAATAAACATTATAGGGTACTGGTAAGTACAGAATCTTTAAGTATCTCACGATTGGATACTACTCTGATCCTGGGGGTCAGATTTCATTCAGAATGGATTGACGATTCAAACCTATTCCCAATTCACAACACATTCCCTATGTCTCATAGAGAGGTGATTATTTCAGTATCTGCTCCTGTCTGCTGTGCACCAAGTGCCTGTAAATCATCATTTGACAATAAAAAGTTCATAAAATGTGCTCAAGATAATGCTTTTTAACATATTTGTAGCATTTAGCAGCTAATAACAATAATAAAGAATACAGCAATTTACACTTAAGTTGCAAAATATTTCAACATGAATAAAATATGTGAGCTTAGGCTGTAAACATATTCATCAGAAACTTATTAGAAAACATGACCATAAATCTAAAGTATTCACTGTTACAGATGCTCTGGGAGAGCAGGTGTTTTGGTTTAAGTAGTGACCATGTTTACTGGTTTCTTTCAGCTGAACGTAGCGTTGTTTGTCATGGTTGCACCATTGTTTAAACACTGAACATTTTCTGTTGTGCCTAATACATGTTTTTAAGATATGAATTTAATGAAAAACTAAACAAAGGGGCTCTTTAAAGTTTTCAATATCTGTTATCAGAAGCACCGGACATCAGTGTTAATTTCGTCAACTAAAACTACGACTAAAAATGTTCGTTGACAGCCTTTTTTCTTTGACAAAAACTAGACTGAGACTAACAGAAACAGATCTGTGATGACTAAAACTAAGTGTAGTTTTTGTAAAGAGGACTAAAACTTGACTAAAATGTAATGTAGTTTTTGTCAAACATTCAAAATCTGTTATATTTCTCCACTGTGGGTAAATCTGTCAAAAAACAATGTAGCTGCCGTAGAAAGCAGGGACCCCAGGATCAGCAGGGTGCATAGAACACACTACCATGATTTGGTAACAGATTTAGGCAAGAAAATAAATGCATGAACTAAAATTAAAGACTAAAATGTGAGGACTTTTTATGGACTAAAACTAGACTAAAATGTTTTGAGTTTTCGTCGACAAACTCTAGACTAAAACTAAAAAGGATAGAAATAACTAAAATGTGACTAAAACTAAAATGCATTTCATTTAAAGACTAAAAATAAGACTAAAATTAAAAATAGCTGCCAAACATAACACTGCTGGACGTGTGCGTTACCCGTTAACATGGCCACTCAATAAACCGTAACACTGGTCATTGATGTGAAAAAAATTGAAGATGTTCTGATTATTTTTACTCCGAGTGAGCATGTCTGTATGATGTGAGCAAACATGAACTGTTCCTAAAAAAGATACACTTGTTTAGCACACAGACTGCCTTGTACCTGGGATTGTAGAATCTTGAAAGAGTCTTAAAACTTTTCTTTTGTCAATCCTGGAGACTGAGTAACTCAAAAATCCACTTACAGTGCAGGCAGTTTGATTCTTGGACATTTTTAATTGATTCAAAATTGTAGAAATTAGTGTACAGATTCTAAAGTGAGTCGATTTTTTACAGCACCTCTACTGGTTAGACAGAAAAATATCAAGTGATCAGTCAGGCTGGATGACTGTAAATAAGCAAGGCTTACACCTTACTGGAGGACTACCAAAAATTATGTCAGTTGAGGGGACAGTCTTGAATGTTTGCCAGTAGACGAGTGTCTACAGCACTGAGTCAATCACACAAAGGCAACCTGAGCCATCAGATATCCACTCATGGTTGGTCTGCGAATACACAGCAGCAAAGATGTTCCTGCAAGTTGTAAACAGGGTCTCTAACTCACAAAGCAGACTCCTGTTCAGCTCAATGCATGATAAATTAATACGCTGAGATAAATGTACAAAAAAAAAAAAAAGTAGCTGGGTTGTAGTATCATGGATACAAACAAATAGAAGCAGGAGAAAATTGGATTGATTGGCATGAGGTGAGTTTCAATTAAGATGTGGAACTAGTTGACTTAAGCGGGGTACACACTTAAGGATTTTTTAAATCTTAAGACATTTTTGATCTGTTAGAGACCCCACACATGAAGATAAAAAATCAGGCATTGAACAGTTTTGATCGTACTGTGTATGGTGTGCTCCGATAATCTGAACACAGCACACCACACACATCATGATTCTGTCTCACCACCAATCTAGAATCTCGTCCTCCAAGCCAGAAATCTCGCGTGATCACATGTGATCTAACAAAAACGAAGAAGAAACATAGCAACAACCAGAGAACACAACACGCAACGTGCAACGTCACAATTCACGGCGTCATGACTCGGGAGTGGTTGGCTTTCCCCACACTGATGAAGATTTTTGGTCGTAAATACTGAACAAGTTTAATATTTACGATCGTCGGCCCCGACTGTTTTTGGAGCCGATTATCGGGACAAATTCACTCTTAACACACCTCAGACCACAGGATAATCTTATAAGACATAAGATAATCGGGTGTTTGCCATCCTTGGGAAGGAGGAAAATCGGGACAAAAACAGCCCGATTATTTTTATGTGTGTACCCCGCTTTAGGGCGCACTCACACTAGGCCATCCGTGCCGTGCCCTATTCTAACCGCGCTGAAGCCCATTTGACCCCCTCCCCGTCCCCCCTTTGGCCCGCACTCACACTGCTCAACGCATCTAGGCCTGAGCATGGATACGTCACGCGCCTACGTCACCACACAAAGCAACCACCGTTGATGAACTTAAACATGTTAATGACTCAGTATACATAAGTGTTGTTTTTAGACTGTAAAATAACAACACATTTACACTATATCTGATCTGACATCGGGGTTATTTCACCTGACCTGGGCTCAGCATGCATGCAGCTGCTGCCTGGTGTGCTCTCTGCGCTCTGAAGGGGGTCCTTTTGTTACTTCACGTTACGTCACATTCCTGCGCTTGTGCTCCTTCATTTGCATCCGTGCCGTGCCTAGGCCCACCTCGTCCTTCCATGCCAGGGTCGCAAAGCGTGCTGCGCCAAAGCACAGAACGATTGCACTCACACTGGCCAAACATACCGGACTTTAGGCTGAAAGGGGCCTGGCACGGTACTAGTGTGAGTGCGCCCTCAGATGAGCAAAAAAATAAACCTGCAGTTTTGGTACCATTTTCTTCAATCACTTGGTCTTTGAACTGTAGTTTAAAAGGGATATTACATTCTCGGAGATAGAGACCCTTCGGTTTCAAGTAACTGAAGTAGTCCTCTAAAGAAAATGCTTTTTATGACTTGTGACATCATCTGAAATATTAGTGTTTGGTTAAGAGTAAATTAACCTCATGGTGACATATTAAGAACAGCAATTATTTAAAAAGATTCACAGAGTGTGCTTTCCTTGGAGATGCTTTTAGCTGCCTGTTACTTTTGAAATGGACCAATCAGAATCAGGTATGCTTCAAACATTAAGAGGCACAATACTCTATTTTTCTACCGTTGTCCTAACTAAAATCTACAAACAGATCTTATAATTCTTTTAGGAGGATAGAAAAACTTTGCTGTACTTTTGATACATTTATAAATACTTCATGGAGGGAATTATTCTATGTGGAAACTTACGTGTACATGGAGAGGCTGGAATCGTATGTTGACGTGACTCCATATTTCACTTCATTATAACGGAACATCTCATTGGCGTCCCAGCCGTTAGACTAAACACCAGAAAAAAGAAAGCCAAGTGATAAAGAGATTATTGATGTGGAAAGGGATCAAAACTTTATAACAGTGCTTAATCATTACCACGTGATAGAAAAGACTGATTACTTATAACGTATCAGATTGCCTACTAAACCTTCTTGTAATTTGTTTCAAAAGACTAAAGAATAAAAAAAATCAACTATGGGTAAATGAGAGGCTGTGAGCAGAGTATTACAAAGTTACAAAGGCTGCATATCATTACAGTGGTTCAAATTTATTTCAAAACCATTAATATAACTACATGGTTTGAGGTGTATTTGCATTTAAAGCACAGAGAAACTCACTGCATCGTTTTCTAGATCATAGCTCTCTCCGTTGCTGTCTCCTCCCTCCCATCTTTGCAGAACTTTCTCCTTGTGTTCTCCATTAACACGGCTGGAGCTGATGGCTGTGTCTGTGAAGGTGTCTGAAATTAAAACAACAGAAGATGAAACATTTCTGGTTCCCTTTGGAAAATACTCTGCAGTCTGCTGATGGTTGTAAGGCAAGTTATGAGGCACTATTTCATGTGCTTTACATTTAGAAATACAACAGAAAATTAGAGTTTAAAATCTGAATGATGTGATTGTTTTCTCTTATTTGCCACAAGCTCAAAAAGCAGTTGAAACCATCCACAACTTACTCATACATACACCACCGCTGTGTACTTTGTCATCATTTGAAATAAATCAGGACTGCTCTTAGCGAGACCACAATCCAATGCTAACTTCAATACAAGTCCTTTGTCTTTTCCACAGAGAACAACGCACCTCCGCTATAAATGCACCACAGCTCTGTGGATTACATGCATCTTGTGTAATTTGTACCTCTGGTGGCGTAGTTTAGATCGACATCTCTGCAGATCATAGTCACTAAGTCTGAGGGGCTGAAGATCATCGTGTCTGTGATGTCCTCCCTCCGTGGCGGAACTGATGTTGAGCCCTCTTCCTCACTGCGTTTGTGTACAGCATCCACAGCCAACTCACACTAAAGAATCAAACATCAGGACAGCAGCCCAGGACTCAGTGAACTTGCAGAACAGAGAGTAAACAGCCAAAGAAACTGCATCGTATTCACTCAAAACAGGTCTATTATACGCAGATTACCAGAGGATTACTTGCAGTATTTTATTAATTTGGAGGGGGAAAGTATGTGCCTCTGTGCTCACTAAGAGTTTCTTACCCGAGAACTGAGCGTCTTGAATATGCCTTCAAATACACTGCCGTTCTTCACTCTTATGTCACAGGTGGAACCCTGAGAAGGATGAGAAAATGTTTAAAAAACATCCACACGTGATAAATCTGCCCATCTACAAACGAAAGGAATATGAGCTTTTCCTCATGTAGTCAAATAAGAAAAAGGCTGTAACCTTTCACTTCCATGGACACTTTCTGTAAGCATTATATGACATGTAAAAGGGGCTGATGAAAGTATTTCATTTAGAAGAAAAGTCACTGAGATATCAACAGAGGACTGACAATCATACAAAATGACTCACCACAACAGCTGTGAGGAAATGAAGCATTCTGGCGTTGTTGTACACACCATCGAACCCCTGCAGATTGGACAAGGTTTTGAGTAGCCATCAAGCACATTTTTATCAGGACATAGCATAAAGATCATTGTATAGCAGTGTATTCAGCATGGTTTGAAATGAAACATTAGGTCAAAGCCACTGTGATACAGCATTAAACGCTAAATGAAAATGTGAGGTCTGTACTACAGGAGACCGAAGACGCCCTCTTTCGAAAACAGTTTAAACCACATTTGACCCACATTCAATAGGGCTACAGTAGGTTTCTTTCAGGTCATTAGATTCAATTCAATTGCAATTTAAGGCTGACATTTCAATAGTGTTTTTACCATTTAAATAAAATGACGTCCTTAAACCGTGACCTCTTAAGATACACATACTGCAAATTTCCCATTATTCTGTTAAAAAAAAGTGTATTATTAATGTACAAAAGGGATGGATTGGGACTTCAGTTTTGCTCTTTAGCACTTTATAATGTTCACAATATGATACTGTCTGACTTTGCTTGATCAGGATACTCACAGATGATGACTGGAATGATGGTTTTGCAGAGGGTCGATTCCTAAGAGAAACAGCACAGTTAAAAGCATGTTCTACAGGTGCATCCAAAAAACTAAGAAGATCAAGGAGCTTCAATTCACCTCTGTAGTTATTAAATTCATAAATTGAAAGTTTCATATGTTCTAGATCAGTGGATCAAAACTGTCCGGCCAGGACTCAGTAGTTGTGCCAACACTTTGTGCCAAAAGTCCAAGAAATACTAAAGCCACCCATACATTTTGTTTTATTCTTTTTACTGATTTATAATATAAAAATTTAAATGTTTTCTTATTCAATTTCATTTATCTCATGATCATTTGTCTCCTTTTTCAGTCATATATTTTGTTCCAAGATCAGAACTGCAACATCTTTCGTCAAATAAACATACACTGTTGAAATTTTTTGATAACTCTGATTTGTCATTTAAGAGTCTTTGGCAGCCTGCAGCACTGCTGAAGTGTCATCCAAGCTTAGGTTGTTTGATAGCAGCCTTCAAACTTTTGTTGGGTCTACAAATAAACAAAGGATCTATGCTACACGCAATTTTCACTTTTGCTTTAAATTAAGGGAAATACTAACTTTCCCAGGATATGATATACTTTTAGATGCAACTGCACACTTAAAAGCAAGGAGAAGGATGTGTTTGAAACTTCCAAAAGACAGGCAGGGTTGCATAAAAGTGTTCATACCGAATGGGATGACTCCCAAATCATCACTTAAAACAGTATACTTTCTTCAGGAACATTTCAGCTTTCATGTCATTACCAGCCTTTACTTGTCACTCTTGCTTAAAAAATACAGGAATCTCAAGTACTGTGTGTTATTTTGCACTTTGAAGCTTAATATTTCATGTGTCTTGTTTTTTAATGACACATTTCACATGTATTACTGCCTTCTAAGGAGACCTTTGTTTGATACAGAAAGCAAAGGAGAAAGTTGCATCATTTAAGTCCAGTCAACATTTTAATGAAAAAATGGAAACCTGGATTATAGCAATATTCTCATCTTATTTCATTCAATAAAAGGATCAAGGAGTTTCACAATTATAGCTGCGCCTTCTTCATGAACACATGGGATTGTTTGTCCGCAAACCATTTGCGTGGTTACAAAACAAAGACAAATCTGACAGCAGACCAGTAAACACGCGCTCATCTCTAAGATGAAGACTAAATATGACCCAAAATTATGTCTAATGGGAATATTAAAGTTTCTATATCAAACAACATGAGGATGCAAAGTCAGGCTGGTGTTTAAGTATCGGTTTCTCCTAAACATCAACGTCCTTTCTCCTGTACTGACAGGCCAGAAAAACTTTGTTTGCTTGTATGCTAATTTGCTTTAACCGAACATGAACCCACCTCACGTATTGGTCCTTCTCTAATTTTGAGGATTCTCATTGGCCTTCTGCAACTGTCAATCTACTATAAACTCATTTCATTGGCCCATGTTGCAGCTCTATTCCCCGAGTCACACCCACTGAGCACAGCGCTTTAACCGGTAGGCCTCTGAGTCACAGGACAATCCCCGGACTGTCCTGACAGGAAGCACCGCCACAACTCACCTCCCAGCCGGTGTCCTGCTGCCGCTGTTGATGCCGCTGACTGGTGAAGACATACCACCGGGGCCCGAGGTTCCGTTAGACGCCTTTCTCCCGCCTGAGCCGGGTTGCTGCTGTTGTTTCAGCATTGCGAAGCACAAGGCTTAGACAGTACCAAGCGAAGCCTAACTTATACACACAGATGCCTGGTTTTGAAAGCGAACTATCTTTAGCAATATCACCTGTCTTAAGCAGAGCAGAGCCGGTGTAACCTCACTAAGACCGGCTAATGTAGCTAATCTTGCTAATGGAATACCAGTCGCTTGTGGCCTAAATGTTAAGTCAGAACACCTCGATATTTATAATTAAATGCGTAATATAAATTAAAAAATACCCCTTTACTATCTACTATGTGACCCCAAAGCAGGTGACTAATAAAATGACACGAGTTTCCGTATAATTATTTAGCAATAGCTAGCAGAGTTAGCATTAGCTTTGATCCTCAAGCTCACTTCGGGCGCTTTCCCTCCGGGATTTACTTTCTTCTCTCGGTCACTTCGCCTCAATTTCGGCACCGCTGACCCTTCCGTTAAAAATGTAAGGTCGTAGCGTTGCTGTCAGTCGCCTTGAGAAGTTGTATTTTCCAGGTTTCTCAATGAAAACCTGCAGCGGTCGGTCAACACCACCTCTCGGTAGGTTCACTTGACTCAATCCGCGCGCGGCTGACTGGAAACCGGCTGGAAGGGGGAGGGGGCGTTGACGTGCGCGTGCGTGTTCGACCTACTAGTGAGCGCGCGAACGTGGATTGATACATCCATTGAACCCATATTTGATTGATTCTAATGTATTTCAACAATTACAGCAAGGGGTGGTCTTTACTGTACACGTGGCAGTCACCTTAAAAACATCAGAAGTTGCAGTGTTTACAAAGTCTCATGTTGCTTATTCACCTCCATTTCCAATTTTTGACCGATATATTACTGTCTTTTCGCTTCATTCATGCATAGCTGTGTTTCTCATCTGCTCTCTGCACAGCTTCTGCAAACTGACCCGAATGTAGATAGGAACATTTTCAGTGCGGCTATACAACAGTTATTACGACCGAAACCTGCAGACAGCATGGCTGCCTCCATAAAGAGCGTTAGTGTTACTGAGCAAGAGTTTTGTAATTTTACAAAGAAATTACTGACTGTTCCCATAACTTCCTCTCTCTTTCGCAGGCTACGCTGAAACTGAAAGCTCCTTTGTTGAAACTGTAAGTATATTTTATTGGTTATGTGCGTGATAATATTCAATTTCGCCTTTTAGTGAATTTCCTTGACATGTAGCCTGGTGTTAAATGAAGATGTGCCTCACTGAAGGTGTAACTTTTTGTGGATCCTTCAGTGTTTGTTAAACAAACACATACACAATGAAAACATACAGTTAGACTCGTCAATACAGCACAGAGCAGTTCCAGAAAGCTGCTGCACTGAAAAGACTTTTAAGTAGGTTAGACTGAACTTCAGGTAAATACAGCGCCTATTAAAAGTATTCATCCCCTGGGATGTTTTACCCTTATTGATTTTATAAATCAATTATGGTCAATATTATTTGGCTTTATTGATAAAAAAAAAAACCCAACAAAAACGCCTTCTTTAATGCCAAACTGAAAACAGACTTTACAAAGTAATGCCAAATTTTAAAAAAGTAAAATAAGTGATTGCATAATTATTCACTTCTTAAAGTGGCTGACATAATTCAACAGAGGTCCAGCCAATTGGTGCTAGTAATCTCACAGTTAGTAAAATGGGGATCCCTGAGTGCAGTAAATGTGTCTCAAGCTGTCATTGTAGTATAAAGAAACCTGTGTCTGTAAGGTCCAGTCACTAATTTATGGGTGTTCCTGGCTACCATTACACTATGAAGACAAAAGAACACTCCAAGCATAAGTCAAGGAATGGATACAAAAAAAATCTTAGGCACTGAACCTCCCTCAGAGTTAAGTTTAATCCATCATCAAGTGCATGTGTAAATCTGCCTCGATCAGGCTGTCCTCACAAACTGAGTGACCAGGCAAGAAGAAGACTAGTGAGAGAGTCCACCAAGACACCTATGGCTACTCTGAAGGAGTTACAAGCTTCAGCAGCTGAGATGGGGAGACCCTGCATACTGCAACTGTACCCCAGGTTTTCCACCAGTCAAAGCTTTATGGGAGAGTGGCAAAGGAAAGCCACTATTGAAGAAAACTCAACTATAGTTTTCCAAAAGGCATGTGGGAGACTCCATAGTCAACTTGAAGAAAGTTCTTTGGTCTGATGAGACCAAAATGGTGCTTTTTGCCCATCAGACAAGACGCAGTGTTTGGCAGACATGACAATGCATGGTGGTGGCAGCATCATGCTGTCGGGATGCTTCTCAGCAGCCAGCCCTAAAAGGCTTGTATAGGTAGAGGGTAAACTCAATGCGGCAAAATATAGGAAAAACCTAGAGGACAATCTTATTCAGTCTGCAAGAGAACTATGGCCTCGGAGAAGATTTCTTTTATTTTCCAGGAAGACAATGACTTGAAGCATACAGCTATAGCCAAACAAATAGATGGATGTTCTGGGTGGCTGTGTCAAAGCCCAGACTTCAATCTAATCAGTGGCTTTTTGTGAAAAGGCTGTTCATGCTTGATTCTGTGCAGTCTGACAGAGCTTTAACAGTTTTTCAAAGAAGAACGGAGTAAAATTACAGTGTCCAGATGTGCAAGCCTGATTAAGACATAGACACAGTGTTGTGATTGCAACCAAAGGTGCAGCTACCAAATACTGTCTTGAGGAGGGTGAATTTCTTTGCAGTCTTTAAATTTACATTACCTATTTTTGTTTAATTGGCGTTACTTTGTAGCAATCTGTTTCCACTTTGACATTAAAGAGTTTTTTTTTGTTTAAAAAGCCAAATTACATAGAACATGATTGATTTTGAAAAACCGATAAAAGGGTAAAACATCCAAAGGGGTACTTTTATAGACACTGTAAAAGTTGTATATGGAAAATGTAAAGAAGTCAACAGCGACAGAGTTCAGAAAGAGCAGTCAAAACTGATGAGTTACAGGCCAAAGATTATAATTTGACTTTTAGTCTCCTGAAAGTCCAATTTCTGATCCTACAACTCTCTCCCTACAGGTGTGCATTCTACATGTTGTCAAAAAAGATTCCCACTCTACAAAGACTCCTAGCTCAGGTCTACAGACGTGCCAGTCACCTTGCTCGACAGCGGTATGATGTCATTGTTGTGGGAGGGGGTCATGCTGGGACCGAGGCGGCAGCAGCAGCAGCCAGAGTGGGAGCAGAGACACTTCTGGTCACACAGAAAATACACACCATCGGTGAGGGGATGGAGTCACTTTGCTCTTAACCTGTATTTAACTCTACTTCTAGTGTCCTTAGCTCTCTCTTTCTCCCCTTCACACCCCCTCAGGTGCTCTGTCCTGTAACCCATCTCTGGGGGGAATCGGAAAGGGTCACCTAGTGAAAGAGGTAGACGCTCTGGATGGTTTGTGTGGACGGGCGGGGGATTGGGCAGGAATTCATTTCTCCATCCTGAATCGTAGTAAAGGCCCTGCCGTGTGGGGCCCGAGGGCCCAGCTAGACCGTCAACGCTACAGAGAATTTATCCAGGTAACTAAAAACCACCTGTTTAGTTTTCTGTCTTTACTACTTTATTTGAAACTGCTGAAAATGAAATATTAGGATTGAAAATGAGTGCGCTCCGCCTGAATGCCGTTTGTCATTCAGGCAGAGCTGCTGTCGACTCCCAGGCTGACTGTGGTGGAGGGTTCAGTGGAGGAGCTGCTCATATCAGAGGCAAACCCAGAGGAGCCGGGACAGCACAGAGTCACTGGAATACGTCTAGGTAAAAAATCTAGATTTTAGAAAAGTTCTGTCAACATTTCATTTCTTCAGTTCAACTGTCTTTGTCAGCAAGTTTAGATGATAAATGTAGTCATGTATTTTTACTTCTATTCATGCACGTCTTTGAGTTAGTGTGATACCCATATTTTCCCCATGTGCTGTCATGTGAAAACTCTCAGGAATCTGTATCCTCCTCGCTTGATCCTACCTGACATTTGCTAACAACTCACCCCACTTTTGCAAAATGCCACGCATTTCCAAGTATAATTTTATCATGAATGAAAAACAAGTTGCAACTTTTTTGATGTCTTCTCAGCAAACGGGAGCCATTCGATTACAGCTACCTCTGTGGTTCTCACAACGGGCACTTTCTTGTCGGGCTCCCTCTTCATGGGCCAAACCATGTCCCCAGGGGGTCGTATTGGAGACCCTCCATCAAGTGCCGGGCTGTCACAGACTCTGAGGGAGAGACTCGGGCTGAGGGTTGGCCGGCTGAGGACAGGGACCCCTCCCAGGATTGTAAAAGATTCAGTGGATCTTTCTCTGGCTAAAGTTCACCCTCCTGACCCGCAGCCAACTCCATTCAGCTTCCTTAACACACAGATACGCTGCAGGGTAACGATCAAGTTCAGTACTGTACATTTTTCTTCACCGACATTTTCTCTTCATTAACAATGAACTGAACTGATACTAAAAGTTATTTTTTAGTTGCTCAATTTTTATCCCCAAGATTTTAAAAAGGTGTCATTTTATTTTTACGTTGATATGAAATAAACAGATTTGAGATAAGTGTTTTGCTTGGCATGTAATATGAAGAATAAATCAAGCTAAACAAACTGTAATTTCTTATTGATAATAATGGCCTATTGATTAACCAAATAGAATTTCAGTATAAGTAAAAGTGGAAAAGTTGAATAGTTTCACTACAGTAGAAGATTCAAAAGTTTTAAAAATACTAAAATCTATGTCCATCTCTCTCTATTTTTTTCATTTAACCATTTCTGAAGCCCGAGGAGCAGCTGCCCTGCTACCTGACATACACAACACCTGGAGTAGAGAAAGTTGTGAAGGAGAGTGTTCATCTAAACTGTCATATACAGCAAGACACCAAGGGCCCCAGGTACAGAGACACAAAACACGCAATCAATTTCAAGTCAAAGTTGGCCTTAAAACTCCAATCTCATTCTCTGTCTCTCACAGATATTGCCCATCTATTGAGTCTCGAGTGCTTCGCTTCCCTGGCCGAGAGCATCAAGTGTGGCTGGAGCCTGAGGGGCTGACCTCTGACCTTTTATACCCTCAGGGTCTCTCCATGACGATGCCCCCCAACATGCAGCTCCGACTCATCAGAGAGATCCCTCCCTTGCACAGAGCTGAGATCCACACACCTGGTTAAACACAATAACAACTAATATACTCTTACTGTAAAAGTTAGTTGAATTAAATTAGTATAATGCCATGTTTTTACCTGAATTTGTCTTTGTTTTTCTAGGTTATGGTGTGCAGTACGACTTTGTGTGTCCCACTCAGCTGAGCCCAGCCCTGCAGGTGAAAAGCACCCAGGGTCTTTTTCTAGCAGGTCAGATCAACGGGACGACAGGATACGAGGAGGCGGCAGCACAGGTTAATGTCACACTAAATACTATTAATGGGCTATTATCACAAAAATAACTAAAACCTTGGTAAATCTTGTTTCTGTCCTTATAGGGTCTGTGGGCAGGGGTGAATGCAGCTCGTCGGGCTCTCTCCATGCCTACAGTGTCGTTGTCTCGGACAGAGAGCTACATTGGAGTTCTCATAGATGATCTGGTGAGTTGCGGTGTCACAGAGCCGTACCGCATGTTCACCAGCCGGGCTGAGTTCCGGACCTCGCTAAGACCGGACAACGCTGACCTTCGCCTCACTCTGAAAGGTCAGTAGTAGGGTTGCTACAAAAATAATGTTATTTGCAGGTGTGGAAAGTAATGAATTACATTTACTTAAATTACTGTCACTGATTAGTGTTTTTGAATACTTTGAAATCAGTACTTTTACTTGAGTGAGGTTTAACCAGTTACTGCACTTTCCACATCACACCCCAAAACAGCTATTATACAAAAAAATGGAACAACTCCTAAGTAGCCTGGTACTCAGTACTGAAATTCAACTTAATTATACATTTTACTTTTACTTGAGTAGATTTTTAGACCAGTTCTTTTACTTGGGCAAATTTAAACCAGAGTAACTGTACTTTTTTTTTTGAGTACAATAACCATGTACTTTTTCCACCTCTGATTATTCGTAACAGATGTGACAGCAGAGAAAGTACTGCGGTTGGCTCTAAACCCAGACTGATGTGGACTTAATACATGATCACTGGAGAGGAATTATTTGATTTGATTATTGATAAATGACTCCAAGTTTTTACAGTTTGGGAATGTACCGGTTTGTCTGTTCTGGGACTGCATGTGCTATCTTCCAAGACCTCCTTCAGAGAGGGACAGATTAAATATGCACTTAATTTGATCAGTAATAGGACATAGAGTTTTAGAAAGTATGGATTGAGTTTATCTTCTCCTTTTACCTTCCTACAATCTATAGTAGTGCTTCTCAGACAGCAGAAGAAGTAGAGGGCTGCAATTTGAACTCTGAGTTAGGGTTTTGTACAGTATACTGTAAACTCATTTATTTCACTGACATCTACATAAATGTCTGAATGTAAGATAACCTTAAGTTTTATTAGGTCATCTCCAAGTTGTGTTTTTTGTCTTTTGTCAGGGTTCGAGGAGGTGGGTTGTGTGTCATCCTTGCGTTACCAGGAGGCTGTGAGAGTGAAGAACTCTCTGCAGGGCGCTCTGTCAGCCCTGCAGGCTCTCGCTCTGTCAGCACCAAACTGGAAGAAAAAGCTCCCCGACGTCTGTCTGAGTGAGTCCAAGAGCTCCATGATGACGTGAGTACTTAATCTGAAGAAACAGTGAGAGGTACATCGATAAAGGATTTTATTTTAGTGTTATTTTCTTCAGTGGTCTAGATTTGCTGCAGTACAAGGATGTGAACTTTGAAATGCTGGCTTCAGCCATCCCAGAGTGCCTTTCTTCATACATGGAGTTCGCACAAAGACTCAAAATCGAAGGTAAGGAGTTTTTGTGGTTTTTTAGGGCTGAAGCAATGAAAACTGGATTTATTTATCTTTGCTACAAAAATAGAATTAACTGTAGTGCAATAGGAGAGTGATGTAACACTCCACTTATTATGTGATACATATCATGAAATTGGGTTCTTAACACACATCTGTCGAGATGTTTTAGGTTTTTCTAATGTTAAGACAATAGATCTAAATTAGTTTATAAATACATATGATCATTTAAACTGTTCGATATCAACAAAATAAGTTATATTTTTCAATTTTGAGGTTCAGTAGTAAAGGATAGGGGACGTTGAAACAAGAGACCCCATAAGCAGATGGCACCTTCTGCTGGTTCATTGAAGGGTTCTTCGATATATACAGTCAAATTGATTTAAATTGTCTATATCTCACTGTTTTATTTAGCTGTGTACCGACCTCACTGTGACCTTCAGAAGAAAGAGATTGAGAGAATTCAGAAGGAGGAGAACATGATTCTCCCCCAGGACTTGGACTATTTCTCTCTGCCTGTTTCACTGTCACAGGAAGTACGAGAGATTTTGGACAGAGTTCGACCCAGCACTGTGAGTTTCTAGTGTTTTTTTTTTTTTTTTCTAGACATCAGTAGTGGTTAAAGTTTAAACTTTTGTTATATAATATAGAGAAAAATTTTAAATGCAGTACTACTATCCATTTATTTTCCAGCTTGGTGCTGCGACACGTTTACAAGGCATAACTCCGGCTGCAATTGTCCATCTCCTTAACTACGTACACCACATGAAACAGACGGAGAGAAGACTACACAGAAACAAACCAGACCAAAGAGAGGAGGAGCTGTGTCCAAGTACTGCAACTTTACCACAGTGAAATGACTCAAACAATGTTTGTTTGTTTTTTTGTAAAAATGTATTTATTCCTAAAAATGTACAAAAGAATAAATAAATGGGGTTTTCATTTCAATGCTGTAAAAAGTCTTACTAAATAAAATAACCTGTTAGAAATCCAACTAAACTCTTTGCCTCCTGCTGTGCTGTTAGCGCTCCAGCTACCTGAAGAAGAATTCTAATCCTGTTAGTAAGATCACTGTGAACAGCATTAAACTCCATGTGACCTTGTCAGTGTCACAGCTGTTAGTAACAAGGTGCCCGTCCAGCTCAGCAGAGCCTCTGGTGAAGAAACCAAATGGAAACTTCCAGTTAGGCTGGGGTGAGCCCAAGGGGCGTTCTGGGTAAACTGTAGTGTCCACAAATGTCACCTCTGTGGTTAGAGCGATAAAGGATGTCAAAGGGCACTGAAAGGAAGGAAAGAAAGAGAGCATTTAAATATTTCTATTTAACCACTTCAGCTACAAAGAATCTAGCATTTTTGATGTGAACGTCTCAGTTAAGAGAGAATACCTTGATGTTCTGACACTTAAAAATGTACTTGGCCCCAAGGATGTGGTTTTGGGGAAGGTGTAAGAGACCCTGGCGAGCCCACAGCACCCGGATAGAGAGGGAGTTTGGTAGGACACAGCCTGACTCACAGGTTTCCTAGAGATGGAAGAGATGTCAATACAAGGAAGAAATGGGCAGAGTTAGCATGATGTCACCCTTCGTTTAAAGCCTATAATTCAAGATTTGGCCACCCGAGAAGATGGTGGCAACTTTTCAATCACAAGTAGCCATACCTAAGGCAAACATTACTTTATTGTTCATTTTGCTCTAAATATGACCGGAATTTACAAAGTACCATGCCTCTTTACAGAAGATTTACACTTGGAGTAAATATTACATCTTTTTGTAAGCAGTGAAGTCACCTCCTGCTGGCCAGGAGGAAAAATGCAGGTTTAAGCACATGTTTCCCTTTCAAACCAACAGGAGGTATGCATTTCTTTTAAGGTCTATGTCATGAAAACACATTTTCACCACACCAGAGAACTTAAATATCATCCTAGTAAAAACCCTGTCCAAACTTCACAAATAATTTTCCAGCTGCTTTGGTACCGACTGTTTGTAGGAGTTTGCCTGTCATTTTTGATGGTTTTAAAAAGCATCCAAAGTGGAATTGAAAAGTACCAAACTGAGAAAACTTTGGTAACCTTAAACAAAATTATGGCTTCAGCTACTACCTGTTAGACTAGTGGTTCTCAACTAGTAGGTCGGGACCCAAAAAATTGCTAGCAAAGCTATTTCTAGTGGGTCATGAATGTGGTGAAAGAGTATGTGGGGAAGCCCTAAGTAGACGTACAGTAAAATCATACATGTATTATTAAGGTTTTCCAATGATGGCCAGTATATTTTCAGTATTAGTCTTGAAACCTTAATTATTTATTTCCTTTTCTTTGGATAAAAGCTGTTTTTTCCAGATAAGGAGGAAATTCCTTGAGAAATATCCAAATTTCAATTATTGTTTTTTTCCATTTAGGGTCAAACATTTTTCAAAAAACAGCTTTGAGAGGTTGAGCATTTTTGGAAAATTTGGTCATGATTTCCCTTGAGGAGGTGGTGGGTCCTGATCCCTGACCAGTTAAGAACCACTGCTTTAGACAACTTCAAACATAGTACTGCTGACCTAGCTTTGAAGGGCTGTTGATTTTGACTAAAGGACGTTCAAGTCCTGCTTTACAAAGCCACAAAGCAAGAACTCTTCAAGGTCAGTACTCAGAAGGCTGTATGTATTTCAGACTGTGTTGTACCTGCAAGTTGACAGGACACTCCTGGGTGATGACCCTTGTCCAGTTTGGTTCAATTCCTGAGTTCATGGCGATCAGATCTGGAGTAGTGAGCCCCTGCAAGATCCCGTAAATGTGCGACCGCAGCTCTGAGCAGTCACGAGCCGGAGAGCTAAGCAGCACAAAAAAATTACACGCGGAAGACGATACAACTCAATCATTATTCTGTGTAAGAAACACTGGTTGTATTAGAGATTACTGAGGACGAACAAATCACCTGAAAGTGCAGCCAGTGATGGAGTTGTGTGTGAAGAGGATGGGTGCTCGTCTGGTTGGGTCAGATGAACACTCCCCACCCTGTGACAACCCCAGCGTGGTCAGCTAACTCATCGTCAAGGAACCATAATTGACTCTAAGATAAGTGAAGGAACCTTATAGCTAGAAAAAACTTTTTTTTCAAGGATACAGGCTTCAATTCTTCATTAAAGCGACCAATGACTGGAGATCCAGCAGGGAGTCCAAATGCAGGGACTGGAGCACCAAGAGTGGGACTGGGTTCTTCCAGCTGGAAGAGAAATTATTGCAATCATGCTTTTTTTATTTTTCACTAATGCTCAATTGGTGATGACGACTCCAGCTTTTACAGCTTTTACCTTAAACTGCACTGAGTGCGTCTGCAACAATGGCTGATTTGGATCGACATCAGCCAAGACTACGTTCACTGTTGCATACGTGAGCTCCCCTTTGCCTGTGTATCCAATGACAAACTCCACCTACAGGAAGATCAGGAAAAGGAGTGTATGAGCTTGACATTTTTGTGATTTACAGGACAAAAAGTCATTTTGTTTTCAAGCTACTCACCTTTTCTGCCACATTGACACAGGAGTTGTTTTGTTTGCTTGGCAAAGGCCAGTTAGACAATGGAGTAACTGGGACCTGAAATTTAAAAAACATCCTTATTTTTCAAGAACATGTTGACCTTAAACATTGCTTTAAAAATCTTACTGTTTTGTTGCATCACTATAAACACTGCTACTGTGATTTGACAGGTTTTTTAAAGCCTTATTTGTACTTTATTACAGATTTTTCTTATGACATGCAGGAAAAATGCAAGTCTTGGCATTCCAAAGTCGAAAATGAAAGTGTTTACACCTTTGCCATGCCTGGTTTTGGTCTGTAATTACACTCTGAAACTTACCAGTAAGTCAGACACTTGTACCATATCAAAAATCGGTACCTGTGATGAAGATATTACATCTCTGTAAGTATGTAAGTACATGTTCACATACACTTAAAAGTGTCTCTAAAAAGATAACATGCAAGTAGCCTTGCTGACCTTGATCAAACTCATGTCTGAGAAGTAGGAGTGAGCGCTAAGAGTTGGATCTGTGGTGCATGACTGAGGAGTCAACATTCGGGTACAAGACAGAGACCCAGACCTTAGGAACTCTGCAGATAGAAAAAAAGAGAAAACAGACAATATGACTGTTAAATGCAGATATTTTATACTACAAATGGATCAGATATATATATATATATATATATATATATATACACATATATATATATATACATATATATATATATATATGTTTATTTATTTATTTTTCTTTTTGCTTAAATTGAATTTCTGTATAAGTACACACATGGCTGATATGACCTCAAGTCTGTATCTTGTCGCTGTATGTCAGAAGGCTTAAGACTGCCCCTTTCTTCCTCCCTCTGTCTGTTTCTTAGTTGATAAAAAGTTAGTTTGCAACCATCACGGACTGGCTTCAAAAACCAAATGGTCAACAACTCTAAGGCTTCGCACAGTATCAACAACAGTTGAAAATCTAAACTGTTTTTTTAAGCTGAGGAGTTTTTCCTTGGTTATGAAACAGACTGAAAAGTATACTGATGCACCTTTATGAGCGACAAAAGACAGCAAAGTTTGTCAATGAGAAGATTTCACTCTATTGTATGCAGGGGTAAAAAAGTACTCAACTATTGCACTCAAGTAAAAGTACAGGTATTCTGGTTAAAATGTACTTAAAAGTACAGTTTTATAAATCCACTCAAATAAAAGTAAAAAGTATTTCATTTAAAGTCTAAGTTACATACTGAGTAGTAGAGGAGTTGTACAGTGATATCTAATCTGTTTTCACTGGCAAAAGGTAAAGCCACATTTCTATAATAAAGGAATATACACAGCAAACAACACATACTGATGAAGAATACACCATCTGCTTCCTGTAGGAAGCAGATGGTGTAGGAAGGAATTGGCAGAAACTCTAACTTGGTGGATAGCTTTACTCATGGTGCAAATGTGTCCCAACACAATTAAACACATGTAAGCATTCTGCCGAAGGGCATGCTGGGGAACTCCACCCACACCTACCCAAAATTTGAGATTACTTTATCAATGTCCCTCCACACAAAATAGGTTGCATGTAGTTTTTATGTGGTGTTCACGTACTTGCAGGATTGCGGTTGACACAAAAATCAGCAGCAGCCAGTGGAGATGGCTGACGAAGAAAACTCCACACAGAGGAGTTGATGAAATATGTCTGGATGACATCATCAGCCTAAAAACATAAAGACAACAGCACAATCCATAACACTATTATACACTCTAACTCACTGTCAGTGCTGCCTTGACACTTGCAGTCCCAAAGGTTTTCTTCATGTGTTTTTGCACTTTAGATATCATATTACTAATGCAAAAATTAAATATCCGTTTACCCGGTAGAAATCTCTGCTGTAGCTGATGCTCAGAGGTGCTGGTGGGGAGAAGTGATACGAGTCCCCCAAAGCTTTATACTGAGGCAGAGCTGGATGGGATTTGGGTGAATCATCTGTTTGGAAGAGGTTAAAAAATACTAAATCTTAGGTGCAAGGGTGAAGAATACATTATTCTTGTGATTTTTGCTGTAACATAATCAGTGACTCCTCCTGTCAAAGCCTTAATTATCATCACCTACTTCTAAGGTTATCATACAATGTTTTTAGATCAATAATTACTTATGACTGTGCATACCTTTGGACCGGACACAAAACAATGAATCCGTCACAGTGACAAGGGATGAATTCACATTTGCCCGGAACATCAGCCATTTCTCAATGCAGGCTCCCAATCTGTAAAAAACACAGCTTGAAGTAATGCCTAAAAGCCGTAAAGTTGCATTTTAGAAGTTAAAGCTTTGTAGGCTTACATGGCTTTCTGTGGACATCCAGTGAAGACGGTTCTCAAGTTTGCAACATCACAATCCACCGTGTCACAACAGCAGCCAATGTCACAGAAATCCGGTGTTAAGTCGCAGAGACAACCTGGACAGAAGACTTAGGTTAGACACACGGATAACACAGTTATTGGTTAAATTTTAAAGATGCGTTTTCAGCATCTTATCGACCGCAGACGCATCGCCCGGAAGTCGCCAGTTAGTATAGTATCTTGTTAAACTGAAACACCGATGTACCTTGGGAAGTCACTTCAGGCTCGCTAGGGTTGGTGCTGGTTGGTGCAGAGGGGGGTCCACTGACCCCAGTGGGAACCTCAGACACGGTCGTAGTGGATTCAGTTGAGTCCTGAGTGGTTTGAATAGTGACCGCTTCCGTAGCAGTGGTAAACTCCTGTGTACCTGTCCCACCAGAGGGAGCAGGGGTCCCGGAGCTGGAAGAGTCCCCGTTTCTGGGGCTGGAGGTAGGGCCTGAGGTGGACGCAGAGTCTGTGGATGCGTGCGCCATAAGTCCATAAAATAAAATAACTATCTGAACCGAACAAAAGCAAAGGCGGGAATTCATCTCAAACAGACATGATAACTGATATTCGACGGGGTGAAGTCAAGCTAAGTGGTTAGCTACTTAACGTATGATGACTTTAAGTTATATTACTCCTCACTTACGTCGCTCGATACAACGTCGGACCCATTACTGAATATACAAAAGTTCAAAAAGCGTCAAAACAAAGTCAGAAAACTATAAAACAATAGCATTTAGCTGAACATCCTACACATAACAGATCGAACCAGTACTGAACAGCAAGCTTCTCGTTGCCAAGGAAGTTGTCTTCTTCTTCTTCTTTGGTTTTGGCAGACTAGACGCATCCAAGGCGTATTGCTGCCCTCTACTGTTCCATGCGATTTCTGTTAATACTCAATCATATTCTGTTGTATACTCCAATGGAGTGCAGATACTGCAGAAGCTTCTTCATATTGTTCCAGTCTTCCAGATTCAGCAGTGTGTGCATGCTGAAAACAGTCTCTCCAGCTGCACCCAGATTCCTGAAAAGTTTCCTCCTTTGAGATGAGTATCTCTTGCAGTGTAACATTACATGTGTCACAGTCTCTGTCTCTCCACATTCACATTGTCCATCGGGGTGTTTCCCAATCAGAGCCAGCCCACTTCTAAGACCACAGTGTCCGAGTCTTATTCTGGTGATGACTACAGCATCCCTCCTGCTGCACCCAAAGCAGTTTTTCCTTCCCCCTACGCTTTTTTGTATATTATAAAATACCCTGCCTTTGCTTTCCTTATCCCATGAGTTCTGCCACATTTCCTTTGCTGCCTGATTTATAACAGATGAGTATTCTGGTGGTCCAAAAACCAATTCCAGTTTAACTTTTCCCTGCTTTACTGCATTTTTAGCCATAATGTCCCTCATTCCCCTGTATACCCACATGTGCTGGTATCCAGATGAATCCTACCTCACACCCTAATTTGTTAATTCTATACAAAATTAGGCACATTTCTGTTATTAAGTCAGGTCTGGATTTGGAGCGTGTCTCTATTATTGTCTGTATAGTTGCTGCTGAATCACTGCATATGACTGCATAACTTGGTTTGTTGTTCTCCACCCACTGAAGAGCCTTCAAAACTGCCATCATCTCTGCTGAGTATACTGACATGTGATCTGATATCCTATAGCCTTCCCTTATACCTAACTGGGGGATTACAATGCTGATCGCCATCCTCCCACTTTCTGGTTCTTTTGACCCATCTGTATATATCTGCAAATGTGACCTCCATTTTTGCTGCAAATGCTTGTGAATTTTGTCAACGATGTCTTCATCCTTTTTCCTCTTATTACTATTTAAAAGGCTCAAATCAACCTCAGGTTCTGTAAAAAGCCATGGTGGAACAGTTGCCCAGCAGACTGGGGGACACACTCTCTTCTCCAGAATACCTACTTTCCCTGCAATGTCTTTTAGCTTGACTCCAAAATTAACTTTGATCCTTCTTCCCCTCCCCTCAAATTCCCAGTGCTGGTCTAACAGTGTTTTAGTTGGAAAAGACTCATCTTGCCCTTTTATTTTCATCAAGTACTTCAGCCCAAGCTTAACCCTCCTTATTTCCAATGGCATTTCTCCCAATTCTACCAATAATGCTGACACTGGGGTGGTTCGAAATGCTCCGCTACATACTCTTAAGGCCTTAGCTTGTACAATATCCAGAGCTTTCAGAGTTGTGTGTGCTGCTGACCCATACACCATACACCCATAGTCTATGCACGATCGAATCATTGCTCTGTAAATCATCAACAAGGTTTCTCTGTCAGCCCCCCAATCAGTTCCTGCCAGACATCTTAAAACATTTATTATTCTTTCACATTTCACCACTGTTTTCTGTATATGTGTTTTCCATGTCACTCTTTCATCCATCCACACTCCCAGGTATTTAAAACTCTTAACTCTTTCTAGATTATGACTGCTGACCATCAGCCCTTTATCCGGCACTTTCTTTTTACTCCCAAACACCATGAACTTTGTTTTGTCTATAGAGATTTTAAATCCCCATTTTTTTGTCCAATCAACCACTTTATCCAGGCTTCCCTGTATTTTATTGAAAATGTGGGAGAGATTCCTTCCTCGCTTCCAAATAGCGCCATCATCTGCAAATAATGACAAACCAAGGTCTCTGCTCACTGTACTAAATATGCCATTGATTAAAATGTTGAAGAGTACAGGGCTGATCACACTTCCCTGGGGGGTGCCATTCTCCACTTCTACCTCTTCAGATAACACACTACCAACTTTAACCTGTATTGTCCTGTTGCCTAAAAAATCCCTAATCCAGTTAAATAGTCTCCCTCTTACTCCTGCATCATGTAGGGTGATTAATAGCCCCTCTCTCCATAACATATCGTATGCTTTTTCAATGTCAATAAATACTGCGACAACTGCTTCTTTGTTCGCAATAGCTCTCCTTACATCTACATCTAAGCTAATGTCCATTGTTGAATGACCCTGCCTAAACCCATTCTGGTACGGCACAAAGTATCTTCTTTTTTCCAGCATGTACACTAATCTGTATGTTATCATGCGCTCCATGATTTTACATACCACTGATGTCAGGGCTATTGGTCGGTAAGAACTGGGGTCACTCGGCTTTTTCCCCGGTTTCAAAATTGGGATAATAACTGCATGTTTCCATTCTCTGGGTAATTTGCCAGACTCCCACACACTGTTAATTAATGCTAGCAGCTCCTCTAAAACACAAATTCCTGCATGTTTGAAAAGTTGATACTCTAGCCCATCTCTACCTGGACTTGTGTCCCTGCCTTGGTTTATTGCTCTTTTTAGCTCATCTAATGTAAAATAATTATTAATGGCATCTGAGTTATCGTTATTTGCCTGCAGCTTACTAATTTGCCCTGTTACTACTTCTTCTCTCATTCTTTTGTTTCCTAAACACATTGTCTGAGCTATGAACTTTTTGAAATTGCTTTACTAACATATCTGCTTTCTCCTTATTGTTTGTAGCCTCCTCTCCACTATGACAAAGGACAGGCAGACAGCTCTGCTTGCATACTCCAGACATTCTATGAATTAAGTTCCACATTTTCTTCGTAGAGGTCTCCGGCCCCAGTTTGCAACAAAAATCTCTCCAGCTTGTTTTCTTTGCCTCCTTTATGATCCTTCTGGCTCTGGCCCTCAACTTCTTATACTCAATTACATAGCTTTCTAATGGATATCTTCTTAGTCTCTTGTACGCTTTATTCCTGGCATGAACAGCTTTGCTGCACCCTTCATTCCACCACGGGACCATAGAGCCTCTTTTAGGGACCTTCTTCCTAGGGATCGTCTCTGCTGCTACTGACCATATGTATTTGGAGAATGACCTATTCCATTCCTCTATACCATGTTCACTATCTATCAAGCCTATTTCTTCATTTAATTTTTCCTCATACTTTATCCAATTTGCTTTCCTGAAATTAAATCCCATTGCTAGGTTTTCTGGTTCCTCAATCAAACACCTTCCAAATTTGCTCCTTATAGGTACATGATCACTCCCCATTGTACGCTGGTCCATTACTTCCCATCCACTCACTGCTGCTAACTCTGCTGATACCATTGTGATGTCTATTGCAGATGAAATGGATTGCCCTTCCCTAAACCATGTTGGCTGACCATCATTCAACACTACCAGATTATTTTTATCCATAAACTCCTCTATCATATTTCCATTCCTGTCATTTTTCTGTTTTCCCCATAACTCATTATGAGCATTGAAGTCCCCTACCCAGACTGTTGGTGCACTAATTTTATCCATTACTTCCTGCAAATGCTTCCCTTCCAGATTATTACTAGGGTTATATAGGTTGATGATAGTGATTTTCCCTCTATTGGTCCATGCCTCAATAATTACACATTCCAAATCTGTCTCAACTTCTTTCCTGCTGTACTGTATTCCTATCTTAACAAAGGTAGCAAAGCCCCTCCTGTCCTGTTTCCTCTATCTTTCCTTTCACATTTATATCCATTGATTTTAAAATCCAAGTTTGGCTTTAACCATGTTTCTTGAACACAGATGATTGCTGGCTTTTCCTTGAATTCCTCTAATCTTTTCTTAAATTCCTGACCGTTTGCTATTAGACTCCTGGCATTCCACTGTAAGATGCAGAACATCAGGAAAAGGAAGTTAATCCTCAACATAATCCCCATCTCTGCTGTCCATCTCTTCTTCATCACTTCCCAACAGTAATTCCTGTCCCTCAATTACAGTGTGTCCATCTTTATTTTGTGAGTAGGTAGCCTCCCATACCTCTTTTGGATCTACACCCTTAAATCCCAGCAGCTGCTCTGCTGCAGCAGTAATTTCTCTTGCCACATCTGATTTTTGTTTGCAACCATTTTCACCCTCCACATTGCTTCAACCATAAATGCCAATAGCCTTTTCTTATTGACCACAACCATGACATCATCACTGTTTAACATTTCTCCTCCTTTGATTGGCTCTGCTCTGGTCTGCCCCACTCTGCTTGTGTTTTCCACCCTTCGGAGTGCTTCTGCATAAGACACTTTGTTCTCCTTCCTTATTTTCTGTACATTCTCAGCTTTTTGATAATGTGTACATCCCCTATAGGAAGCTGGGTGATTACCTCCACAGTTGCAACACTTAGCTGTTCCTCTGCATTCTTTCCCATCATGATCACCACCACACAATCTGCACCTTCTTCTCTCCCGGCACACAGCTGCAACATGCCCAAATCTTTGACATTTGAAACATCTCATTGGGGGCCTTTCATAGGTCTTTACAGAGTAGCTCATGTATCCCAGCATCACCCTTTTGGGGAGCTCTTCATCCTTAAATGTCAAAAGTATGGGAGTAAAGCCTCTATCATTTTTACCCATGCGCTTCACACCAGTTATATTTCCTCCTTTCAAACTCCTCAGCAGCTCATCCTCTGACATATCATTTGAAATATTGTATATCACCCCTTTAGTTTCAGAGACAGAGCGTGGTTTGAACACTTCAACCCTTTTGTCCAGGATGTTTTTTATTTTAAGTGCCTTTTCTTGCTGAGCCTCTGTCTTGCATATAATAGAAATCATTCCATTGCTCAGGACAGTAGCATGCATCACATCATCAATATTATCCTTCAACTCTTTTGTCAATTTCAGGGGACTGACAGAGAAGAACCCAGAGCCACTCTTGGCTTTTATCAGGACTTTGAATCGCACCTCCTTGTCTAACTCAGCCCTCCTTACTTTAGCCTGCACATTATCAATATCACTATCCTGTGAGGTATCACCCCTAGCTGTGCGATCTCTTTTGGGTCTATTCCTACTCACAGTCTTCCACGCTTCCCCACTCCCACCCCTATAGTTTACGTCCTGAGTGGACATAACTTCCCCTGCTTTGGGAATGTGGCTTCAATTTCTCCCTTGTATCTGGGGACGTGCAGATCAGTCAGAAGCTGAGCTAGAATACCGTCGTACCGGGCCAATAGGCCGTCGGCCGATATCCCGCACCCAACTACCCACTCAAACCACTGGCACCCCAATGCACGATCCAAAATCCAAAATTATAGCCAGTTAGTCCGTTTGAATCCGATAACAGCACTGCTTCAACTCACACTCCCGCCAACCAACGTTCCAACTTCCGCGTCTCCGTCACTTCCTCCAGGCCCACCCCCTCCACCACCAAGGAAGTTGTCACAGTGACTTCCGTTTACGAAATATTACTACCGTAAAACACATGAAAGACAAGCAGCAACGTGTTCTCCCAGAGCTATGACTTCCAAGTGAGAAGAAAGAACATGAATTAAGCACTCTAACTGAACGCAAATGAAGTACTTACATCGAGTTTTACAAATGCGAAGAGAAATAACTTACAAATATCATATTTTCAGCGTCTTCTTGAATGATTTGAAAACGTAAATGTGGATATTAAAGCTTTTTAACTTTGCATATTCCTAATATTTTCTTTGAAATCCATCATAGGGATCTTGCATTATGTGTTAAAATGCTGTTTGTTTGACTTTAATCGAAACTAGCACAGACTTTAATCCTCAAGCTTAATTCTAGTATCATTAATTATTCAAATTTTTAACTCTAGAGGCGTCAAATGACCCATGGGTGTCAACTTTTGCAGATAAAGTGCAATCCCAATTATCCCAGCCAACATGCATTGTCCACATAAGTGGAAAGTAACTAATTACATTTACCCAAATGACCATAAGTAAAAAGTATGCAATGTGACAGTGCAAAGAATAATGATGGGTTTTTGTTATTACCTTGTTGTGGAATGTGTAAAGGGTTTTTGTCTGCTCATTTGTTGTCAAAATTAGATTTGCACTGTAGTCACCACAATTACACCTACTTGATAGTTTGTATCAAGGTCTGGTAAAAATGTGTGCGAGCCTAAGGTGTTAAAAGAAGAGCTGTTAAGATGTTCCAGAGAAGATACAGTTATCAAGGGTGAAGTTTCTAATAGAAACAAACAAAAACCTTTTTTTTTTTTTACAGCAATGCACCACCTTTTTTTTTTTGAGTGCTCAGCTTTTCTCAGGTAGCTATAACCTCACCAGACCCCCTGTTATTTTCTTTAATATGTTTACAGAAGATCAAAGATGCCCTACACAGTGAACCATCAGTGACAACTGGATGAACTATTTCAACTTTGACCCTGTGGATCTGACTCAGCCTGAACCAGAGCCTTTGGGAGGGCTTCACCTCAAAGGTCATGCTGATAAGACTGTGAGTAGGTCACATCCTGAGTTCCATTTTACTTCCGATCAACAAAAAATCTACACTTAAACAGGAAATGTCACTCAATGACATGACACGCTGAATAAAGGAGCTGAGAAGTCGTACCCTCACTGTTTCCTCCTGACATACTTAGTATGCTTCAGCGGCTGTGATGAGATTAGCAGCAGGCTTCAGGCTGCACTGAATGCCAATCAGAGTGAACAAAATGTTCCTGGAGATCTTCAACACAAGTTATCTTATTTGTGTTCTTGTGTTACTTTTAGGTGGGTATGGATTAAACTATCTGAGGAGGAAAAAAGGCTGGGAAACACTGTCCTAGATAATCATTTAAATTGACTGTGTCTGAACAGCATCAGAGTGTCGGATAACCACATCACACACTCACTCACTTCTTATCTCCTGTCCAGTAAATTTCAGTTTTCGTGTAAGCAGTATGACATCAAGTGATTTTATACTGATGCTGATTAATGTATTCAGAACCTGATTTCAAATGTTTTCAGTCTTAGATTTAGTGTCATATAGCATATCTGCTATTAGCTTCACACCAAGAGGACAAAAACAAGCATCAATGGTTCTATTGAATTAAATGTGTGTGTTTCCTGCAATAAAGTAAAATCAATAGATACGTTTTCTAAGAACTGAAAATAAATCCGACATTTAGGATTCGGGAACTCTAATGTGAGCCTGGTTCCAGGATGGCATCAGATAATTCCAAAAATGCCAAAGAATGTCTGAAAAATGCATGTTGTCATCTTATGAAAGCAAAACATGGGGATGAATGGTGGCCATCTTTTCACATTTGGGTGAAAGAGTGAGGTTTTCCAGAGACAGACCTGTTGTAAGGCACAGATCCAGGGAGGGCTATACCAAATATTGCACTGAAGGTTCCCAAGCACAGCAGCTTCCATAATCCTCAAATGGAAGAAGTTTGGCACAACCAGGACTCTTCCAAGAGCTGGTTGCCTGGCAAAACTGGGAAATCAGGGGAGAAGGGCCTAAGCAAGAGAGGTGACCAAGAAGCCAATGGTCACTCTGCCTGAGCTTCAGGGATCCTGTGTGAAGATGGGATGAAGTTCCAGAAGGACAATCATTACTGCAGCCCTCCACCAATCTGGGCTTTATGGCAAGACAGAACTTTCTCCTCAGTGCAAAACACATGAAAGCCCGCTTAGAGTTTGGAAAACCCTACATGTGAAAGCCAAATGGGCTTTATCCCATGTGGCCAGGTAACACCTCAAGATCCCTAGGAGGAGGAGTTGGAAAATGTTGCTGGGGAGAGGAAAGTCTGGGTGAACTTATTTAGCCTGTTTCCACAGTGGCACGGCACTGGATAAGCAGAAGAAGTTGGATGGATTAACACTATAAAGGTCAAAATCAAAATTATAAAGAGTAACATGAAACAGGCCAGACAAATCACAAGTAAAGGCAAACATTAAGATAACATACTTTAGAAGATACAAAAATCAAAATAATTGTAAAAGATTGCATTCATTTACAGCAGGGGTGTCCAAACTTTTTCCACTGGGGGTCACATGAAGAAATTTGTAAGGATGGTGGGGCCACTTTTCTATATCTCACCTCGATATTAAAGTTAGTACAACCTATCTAACGTTGGTTAAAATATGCTCAGTGATTGGGTATGCTTAAAGGCTTACTGATGGCCGACAAGGCAAATGGCCAAACATTTTAAGGATTTTGGGGAGGCCAATCAGATTTCAGGGGGCCCAAGTCAGCTCTGGCTACCACTAGCCCTGCCCCTGGAACATCACTGGTGCTGCTATTTGCTGCTGTAATCCATTAGGGCATATTTATTCAAGATATCTTATTATTTAGTTGCAAATATTTTTATTATCCATAGAGTCGTTTCAATTAAGTCCTGAAAAAACAGCTACAAATCCTTGTCAAAACGTTTGTTTACAGTATTAGTATGGTAGCACTGCCTTGTTTCAAAACTACGATGAATAATACAGTGTAGCACAAGCTTCATGCTCTATTGAGGGCCATATTTAATGTAACTTCAAAAAAATCCATAGTTTGGACACCCCTGATTTAGAGTAATATTAAAAGTAAAATTCAAACAAAAATTATGAGTCAAGTAAAATCAAGAAAAACTTAGAATATCAAAAAATTATACCTTGTAGAGAAAAATAAATCTGAAGTTAAAGGGGACATATTTTACCCTTTTAAGACATGTTTTTATTGTTCTTACACGTCCCCAAAACATGCCTGACATGTAAATTGAAGAAAGAGAAAAAAATGCCCAGTTAAGACTTGCACTGTGGCTACAAAACCAAACAGGCATGTCTGTCAGTGAGGTTTATTGAAAGTGTGTTAGAGGTGAAGGTGGAGCCTGTGAATGAACTCACTGATCTCTTCTGCTTCTGAAGACTACAGCTGTGAGGAACAACAAACACAGTGCTGACCTCTAGTAATGCACTATAGAAGGCTCTATGTTAATCTTTAATGGTTCCATACTTCTGTTTTATTACAATGTTACAATGTTATGTAGCGGGTGCCTTTATCCAAAACAATTTACATCTGAGACAGATGGGATGTCGGGAAGACCAAAGGCCCACACTGATGGACCGACTGTGTCCAGACTGCATCTCGAACCCCCAGTCTCCTTGTGAGGCACACAGGGCACTTGCTATATGCAGAGGTGCACCACTACACATATAATAGTCAGACATTTATAATTAAATAATAAGAATTATCTTTATTATGATTAAACCCACTATACCTGTTTTAAACTTTCAGGGAATAATGAACTCTTCAGCCATGTAGCACTTTGTGCTACATTTTGATGTATGAAAAGTGCTATACAAATAAAGGTTAATCTATTTATTTATTTTACAAAGACACACAAAAGAAAATGAACTTTGTACTGAGGCCCTAAGTCGGGCGAGGGGCAGTCAGGTAGTCAGGGTGCTGGTAGAATTGTTCGTTGGCCATGTGTTTGTAGAAATCAATGACCTTGTGTGGATTTACTGGGATGTTCCTCTCAGTGGACAGCAGCATAAGTTCAAACAGCCTGTTTTCACCTCTTCAGTTCCCGAGCTGAGTTTTGATCAGCTTTAGTTTGGAGAATGACATCTCCATGGAAACAGCTGTCACTCATGATGTGGCATATACAGTGCCATGAAAAAGTATTTGCCCCCTTTCTGACTCCTGATGTTTTTGCATTTTCATCACACTTAAATGTTTCGGATCATGAAACAAATTTTTACATTTCTCAAAGACAGCCCAAGTAAATAAAAAAAATGCAATGTCTGAATGATTATTTAATTTTTTAAGGGGGAAAAAAATCCAAACATAATTGGCCCCATGTGAAAAAGTAATTGCCCCCTGAACTTAAGAGCTGGTTGTGCCACCCTTGGCAGCAATAACTGAAATCAAGCATTTGAGATAACTGGTGATGAGTCTTTCACATCGCTGTGGAGGAATTTTAGCCCACTCTTGTTCACTCAGCCATATTGGAGGGTTTTCCAGCATGAACTGCCTGTTTAAGGTCCCACCACAGCATCTCAACTGGATTTAAGTCCAGACTTTGACTTGGCCACTCCAAAACCTTTATTTTTTATTTATTTTTTGAGCCACTCAGAGGTGGACTTGCTGGTATGTTTCAGGTTGTTGTCCTGCTGTATAACCCAAGAGCGCTTGAGCTTGAGGGCACAAACTGATGGCTGGACGTTCACCTTTGGGATTTTCTGGTAGACAGCAGAATTCATTGTTCCATCAATCACAGCAAGTGGTCCAGGTCCTGAAGCAACAAAGCAGTCCCAGACTTCACACTGCCACCACCACTGTTGGCATGATGTTCTTTTTATCAAATGCTGTGTTATTTTTATGCCAGGTGTAACGGGCCACACACCTTCTAAAAAGTTCAGCTTTAGTATCGTCAGTCCACAAAATATTTCTCCAAAAGTCTTGGGGATCATTGAGATGTTTGTTGGCAAATGTGAGATGAGCCTTTGTGTTCTTTTTTGTCAGCAGTGGTTTTGGCCTTGGAACTCTCCCATGATGCCATTTTTGCCCAGCGTCTCTCTTATGGTTGAGTCATGAACTCTGACCTTAACTTAGGCCAGTGAGGCCTGCAGTTCTTCGGATGTGGTCTTGGGTTCTTTTGTGACCTCCTGGATGAGTCGTTGTTGCACTCTTGGAGTCATTTTGGTTGGCCGAAACTATTGTTCCCAGTTTTCTCCATTTGTGGATAATGGCTCTGACTGTGGTTCACTGGAGTCCCAAAACCTTGGAAATGGCTTTGCAACCTTTTCCAGACTGATAGATTTCAGTCACTTTGTTTCTCATTTGTTCTTGAATTTCTTTAGATCGTGGCATGATACATTTCTTTCTGAGATCTTGTAGCCTACTTCACTTTGTCTGGCAGCTTCTATTTAAGTGATTTCTTGATTAAACAAATCTGGCGGTAATCAGGCCTGGGTGTGGCCAGTGAAATTGAGCTCAGCTTTCCAAAAACTGTGGTTAATCACAGTTAACTCATGATTTAACAAGGGGGGCAATTACTTTTTCCGCAGAGGGTTAGATAGATTTGGAATTTTTTTACCCTTAAAAAATTAAATAATCATTCAGACACTGCATTTTGTATTTACTTGGGTTGTCTTTGTGAAATATAAAAATTGGTTTGATGATCCGAAACATTTAAGTGTGATGAAAATGCAAAAACATCAGGAATCAGAAAGGGGGCAAATACTTTTTCACAGCACAATATGGTATTAAGGAGCTTGGTCAGGGTAGGGGAGAGAGCATTATCATTCCTAAAGTCTTGGTTGGGACCCATCGTTACATTGCTGGAGATTTTTTGGGGGTCATCAAATCAGTTTTGAGGAGGAAAAAAAAGAAAAGCAGGAAAAAGAGAAAAGCAGTGTTCCAGACCAGACAGCCGAGGCCCAAGGGATCAAGGATGCAAAGGCAGCCAATGTGACAAAGGTGAAGTGGCTTCTTCCTGGCTTGTAAAATAGAAGGTGCCAGGTCAGGACCAGGTTGAGTCTGAAATTAAGTTATCCAAGCACTTGACATCAGTTCAACCAACCAGCCAGATATGGCACAGATAGCAGACAAGAAAAAATGTTGGGTCCCAACAGCTTTTAACCAAAAATTTGGTTGGCAGAAAAAAAGTTTTGGGGGTATTTCACCACATTTTATTCACTGGGATGGAGCCCTGAAGTGCACTTGACCATGTTGTGTCCATCACAAGGACATCCTACAGAAGTGCCCCCCCCCCAATTAGATCAAAAGTGCTCTGGTTCCAGAAGTAAAATTCAGCATTGAAATCCCCCTTAGACATTTCATAAAATATTTATTACAACACTTTAAATGCATGAACCAAGCTAACCAGGTACCTGTATACTCATGACTTTAAAACATTTGATTCAGTGAAAAACTGCCTTCGAAAATGGAGAAAAAGGCAAAAGTACAAGACTGTATGTATCTTCAAGGCTAAAGGAACCACACTTTCCATAGCACATTGTGATTAATCTTGTTCATTGTTCAGGACAGTCTTTCAAGCTTTAAAACCATATCAGTACTTTTTTTTATTGATGCTTATCTCTATTTCAGCATTTACATTTGAAACGATACTACCTTAAGGTATCTTAGTTTGAGCATTTATCACCTCATACTAAGATGACAGGAATGGACATCATCACAGCCAACAATCATCGCTGGCAGGCGTGGCAGACATTTCTATGGTTACCGGAGACGCCACCAATCAGAGACGTTGCTGTCACAATCTAGGATTGTGGGTACTGTATTCATGGCAGAGGTCACTATTAAACTCTGTTTTTCTAAAACAGAGGCTAATATCTTACAAACTTTTGCTGTGTACAGTAGCATACATCATTTTACACACAGGCTATGGCAAAAACTGGAACTACAATGTTAAGGTCTGTCGTATTGTGCGGGAAACACAAAGGTTGAAAAGGACTTTCAAACCAATATCTTCATTTTTATTCACATTTTACACGTCACAACATTTTTGGTTTGTACATCACCAGCACAGCATGCCAGCACGCCTTTTGTAAGGATATTTGGCTTCACCTTTCCATAATGGGAGGAGACTTTGATGTGCCATCCATTTTAATATACACTAAATGACCAAGACATTCTGTCTTTGAATCTTTTTTTTTTTTTTTTGTTCAAGACTGCTTTGTTAACGTTTCCGCTGCATCTCTCTCTGGGTTACACTTCTGAAAAACCACAAATGCTGTCAATTTTCTCCACTTTTAACACAAAACATAAATGCAAATGTAAGCTGCATTGAATTTTAAGGTTTAAAAGAGTCTATCCTCTTTTCTGCACTTAAGGAGACAATCATAATAAGCCCCTTTAAACTACAGAGAGGCTTCTGTTTGTTGTTGTAGGCAGCTTTGGATTTGAGCGTATTTTCTGTAAAAATATTATCTTAACCTCTGACAGGATAATGAGTGCAGGAATCCTGGAATGTAAAATCTAGAGGGCTGCTTCTGGCTGAAGAGAGCGCTAAACAAACGTTTATTGTCTGTAAATGGCTTCGCTGAATGTCAAACATCAGCAAAACTTTGTTTACAATCTGGTACAGGCAGAAATGAGAGTAGAGGACCTTTATCATTTGATCACAAGACGTATTTGAGTTTAAGTCCAAAGGTGAGTTTTAGCAGTTTTCTGCCACTCATAAAAAGTGGTCAGGTTAGTTTTTGTTAGAAATAAAAAAAGACTTGATCACATCAGGAGAGAATTTTTGTTTTAGTCTGTGCAAAAGGGAGTCATTGGGGTTTCTTTGCCGGTCAAACTTTGAATCAGTCTCCTGTCTTTGGAAAGTTTTTCTTTGTGGAGCTTTTTAGACCCTCCCTTGTTCCTTCCTCAAATTACCCAGGAAGTTATCCTCGTGAGTAGAAGTAGAGTTCATAGGGAACTGTGAACGTTACATAAGGGCACTTTAGTGTAAGTCTTCAACAGATCCCAGACACACCAGAACCTGGGACGAGCACTCAGACAGACAGGTTACAAAGATAGAAAGAGGGTAAACAAAAACAGCACGGCTGAAGCACTCAGGCTGCAGGAGGAGACTTCTGGGAGACTCTTCTTGGGTTTCGGATGTTGGAGAGGATTTCGGCAGGAAAGCAGAAAACTGAACCAAAAGATTCCTGGACACAAGGCAGTGATGATCAAAGATCTACCTTGGCTTGACTTTTCACCAGCTGGGATAAAAACAAAGTAGCTGTGATTGTTTGACAAAGGACCAGAGAGAGAGAAGAGAGGAGCTGCAGACACAAACACAGGAGCACACGAAGAAACATTTCTCAGTGTCAGTCATGTCCCAGAAGGAAGAAGAGCTTGACTACAGTATGGCTATAGAGAAGGCTGCTGCCTCTCTTACCCGCTTCCCTCTTATCCCGATCAGAGGGATTCCTCTCATGAGCTACATCGCTCAGAACTGGGACTCCATCTGGGCTTTTCGTCCGGACCCCTCAGACCTCCTCATTGCCACCTACCCTAAAGCAGGTACACAAAGCCTTTTTATTAGCAGCTATTTTATATATAAAGACTGCATTTTTATGTTTTTAATCCATTTTGGACAGGAAAATGTCTATTTTAGTCATTTTGGCTCTGTTAAGTTTGACAGTTTCCTCTACAACACCACATAAAAAGTTAAACTACATCACTAAAAGTTTCAACTGCGAAAGTAATTTCATGCATGTTTTATTCTACATAACAGAAAAGACATCCAGTTCAGTGTACTGTATTGTAAAACTGTGTTCCTTGAACTTTTAAGTTGTTTAAATTCTTTTAAATCCTACTACATTAAGTTTCTTTTCACATTAAGTTTCCAAATAACTCATTAAAAAATCCAAGTTTGATCATTTTTTTATGACACTGCACAACATGTCCATGCAACTTAACCAAGCAGAACAGGAAAACACTTATCCAATCAATTAAATCTTTATAATTAAAGGTACAACATTACATGGAACTACTGCGCTGTACTTGTGTTATCTGACATACTTCCAACAGTTTTTAAATGCCAGCTAAATTATTCAGTTTTATTGTTGTAATGGTAACAACCATGGAAGACACGTCATGTTTATCGTGAGTGAACTGCTGCTGGAAGTTGCCATTCTGTTGCGGTGTCTCATTCATGTTTCATGCCTACTTGCGAGTCCCATCGACTGCACGTTCTGTCACATTCCCACACTTTAATCCCCATAACGCATGACCAAACTGGATATATCTGAATTGCAAAGAGCCATGCTGCTCAGTTTTCTAAAAATTAAAACCACTTAATGAAGCCTCGTTCATGCAGGACACGGTAGTCCTACGCCCAGCCATGATCAGCTGACGGCCAGCTGATCCTAATTATTGCCTCCCAGCTCTCACAGCCAATCACAGCTCTTTCTCTCAACACAGTGGTCCATTTAAGTACAATGTACTTCTTACTTATCCCTGCTTGCTTTAATACTGATGCATTATTCTGCTGCTGTTTGGCAAAGCTTAACCTCCTCCACCCCAGCCTCCTCCTTTATGGCATAAAGCTTGTTGCACCCTCATACTGAGATGCATGCAACTATGGATTCATTTTTGGTTTATTTGTTTGTTTAAACTTATTTCATTGTATTTAATAAGCATTGTCATAATATCCATATGGAGGTTTCTAGCCACGCACTCCCTGGAAAAGTCAAATCATGCTGATCGACTAACCCAGGGAGCATCTTTTGAGCAGAGCCTTCTATGTGAAGGAAAACTGTGTATCCATTTTTGCAATACAATGGTAAAATGTATGACAAGTGTTCCTGACTGAATTTCATTTAATGAACTGTTTTTTGAATAATGAAAGAGAAAAGCTGTTAAAAGTGACCTTCTTGGTTAATGCTGTATGAAATCCCATTGTGCTTTGTGAGTAGCTTGCAGCGCAAACTCTTAACAGCTTTTCTCCCTCATTATATGAAAATTGTTGGTTAAATGAAAATAGTGGTTTGCTGTTGAGTAAATACACCTTTTGGAGTATATTTCTCAATTCAAATCAAGAAGTGAGCAATATAAGTGAGGGAGATGAGCAGCACTCCTCCAGGTTAATAATCATCTTTTGTTATTTTTTTGGACCAGGAGCCTTGGACAGGAGAATTTATATGCTGTGCTTTCGATAGCTGTCAATAAATAAATAAATAAAGTGAACTCAAAGTATGTTAGAATCTTTGGAAGTATGTTCATGTCAAACTAACAGAAAAGAGCACTCCTCTAAAATATCACTGGTGTTGGGCAAAACCTCCAATTTCCAAAATCACCCCATTTCAGGAGATGATATGCTTTAATCCTAGAACAATGGGGGTTCTCCAGTCTCCGACACTGTTATTTTTGGGGTTACGGGCTAACAGGTTTTGTAATCCATTTTAGAAAATGTAGTTTTGATAATAAAAGACCATAAAGAAATCAGCATTTCGTTTAATCCTAAAAAGTGTCCAGGAAACACTTCTGTAGCATTATGAAGATAAAGTCAAACCAACCCAGTTTTAGAGCATTGATTACAAAGCTGGTTTAATTTAGTACTTGGATAGTATTCATATTTATCTAACTAGGTGTTATTTGTTCTTTGGGGACAAGGGACCACGTGGACTCAGGAAATAGTTGACCTGCTTCTTCATAATGGAGATGCAGAGGCCTGCAAACGAGCCCCCACACCTGTCCGTAGTCCTTTTCTAGAGATCAGCTCACCTCCACCTATCCCCTCAGGTGAGTATGTTTGCATGAATGCGATAACTGAATAAATTAAATCGTTCTTTATAGTAAAGACAATTTAGAAACAAAAGGGTTGACTTGTTTCAAATATCTTCTTTAAGTTTATGCAATTTCTTCTCAAAATTATACACTTTGAGAGCTTTTGTGTCATGTAGCTCTTCCAAAAATCTGTCCTACATGTCAGTGAAACTCCCTATTTTAACATGAAAACCATGAAAGCATGGAGCAAAAGTGTGTTTCATTGATAAAAATCCTTTCCCCTGAACTTCTGTTTCAGGTCTCGATCTTCTCAAAACCATGGATCCTCCAAGAATGATCAAAACACATCTCCCCTTTCAGTTGGTGCCCCCCGGATTTTGGGAAAACAAGTGCAAGGTGAGACTGAAGTGAAACAAAAGCCTGCATGTTCAGGCTTACCTCACACTGAAGAATAAATGCTCCTTTACAAGGTGAAAGGTTCATGACTGAATGTGCACAGACTGTGAACAATAGAGTGCAATATAACAATTTGGAACTCATTCTCTGTAATAACCCTTTTAAACCCTTTCTACTGTGTATAAAGACTATCTATGTGGCACGCAACGCTAAAGACAACCTTGTAAGCTACTACCACTTTGACTGTATGAACCTGACACAGCCTGAGCCCGGACCCTGGGAAGGATACATACACAAGTTCATGAGAGGAGAATGTGAGTAGATTAAACCACACACCGGAGTGTCATATTACCTTCAAGGAAACCGGTTCAGTCTGTTTACAAAAAGCTTAAACCTGAATGACACTACCATCACACAGATACTAGACTATGTGAACAACATCTTAAATGAGTTACTTTAGCTTAACAAACATGAAGAGGGCACCAGTATCACCCTGCAACTAGCAAGACATAATTTAACATAATTTGTACTGATTTAATCATGGAAATTCTTCCTATAACAAAAAGACAGTCTTAAATTGTCTTTAATTTCCTTTCCCTGTAAACTTACTATCAATAAACTCTCAAGTTTGCTGCGACAGTGATATTTTCCTGGCAAAAAAATTCATCACACATATTGCTGACAACCATAGAAGACATGCACCCAAACATCATAGTTTACTCAGTTTTTCCTGTCATGATGAGATCATTTCTGTTTTTCTTGAGATCTTGACTTATTTATCTCACTATCTCAAGACCCATTTATTAATTCATTCATTATCCATTCTGTTCATCATGTGTGAGGCCACCAGGGGCCTGGAGCCAATCAGAGCTGCCACTGGGCGAGAGGCTGACATACACAACCCATTTATACATAGCATCAAAAGGGATTTATATATTTTTGAATACAGTTCCACTGGTGGACTTAGAGGGGGGCAGAGGAGGCAATCACCCCCTTTGTGTCCTAATGTTTAGAAAAACTCAGTGAAAAAGACCTTTGGATGCTTTAATGATAGATAACCATGATGAAGTGCCCTGTTGAGTACCTTGTAAATAAACAAAATTAGAGAAAATGCTAACTTAGTTGTTCTTCAGAGCCCTCTAACTTAACAAAATTTGACTAAGTGACCTCCTTGGGGACCTGTGAGTATACAAATTTTTAAAAAGTGCATCTTTGATGCTGTCTTAATGAAAAATATTGATATAGGGCCTCTTTGATGCCCCTTTAGTATACAAAATTTAAGAAAGTGCCTCTTTAATGCTCTCTTAAGGAAAATTGATTAAAGCCCTCTTTGATATCCTGCTAATAGACAAAAATGTAATAAAGTGCCTCTGTAATGCTCTCTTAAGGAAAAAAAAAGATTAAAGGCCCCTTTGATGTCCTGTTAATAGACAAAAATATAATAAAGTGCCTCTTTGATGCTCTCTCAAGGAAAATTGATTAAAGGCCTCTTTGATATCCTGCTAATAGACAAAAATGTGATAAAGTGCCTCTTTGATGCTCTTTTAATGAAATAATACAGGATACAGGGCCTCTTTGATGCCCTGCAAGAAGATAAAATCAAATTAAGCGCCTCTTTGGTGCTCTCTTAATGACAAAAAATGACATGGTGCTATGGCACCCTGGAATAGACAAAATTTGACAAAGTGCCTCTTTGGCACAAAAGTCAGTGGCAGCCTTAACAGACATTTAACTCTTTAGGAATAATCAAATATGTTCCCTTTAGTCTTGTTAGATTTTTCGCAGGTCATAGAGAGGCATTAATATTTATTCCTTCTCATGGGAGCAGCATGTGAATGAATGATGATATTTAAACATCAGTAAATGACTTAAAAAGTTAAAACAAAAGGTCCTATTTTACTGACTTGAACATATATGCAGCTGGACTGGGGATCTATTTGTGCTCACTGAACAGTAAATATCAGCCTTTTACTGGACTGGAGGTAGCTTATATGAGATGTAATCAGTGAATTCTGTCTCCACAGTGTCATGGGGCTCGTGGTATGACCATGTTAAAGGTTACTGGGCGGAGAGAGAGAAGAAAAAAATCCTTTATATTTTCTATGAAGACATGAAAGAGGTAAGAGGGGCTTTCTCAGGCAAAGACAGAGCCAAAGCAGATGTGTACTTACTCCATCTTCTCGTAGAATCCTCGGCGGGAGGTGGAGCGCATCATGAGGTACCTGGACCTGTCGCTCTCTGATGAGGTCATCAGTCGAATTGTGGAGCTCACGTCTTTTAAGAACATGAAGGAGAACCCGATGGCCAACTATTCCTGCATCCCTAAACCTGTTTTTGATCATTCCATCTCTCCATTCATGAGAAAAGGTGCTTCTAAACACTCAGGGAGAGGGAAAATCATTTCTCTTGAATAGATGCACTTCATCAAAAATTCGTACAACATCACAAAGACATAACTCAGTATTCTTATATTGTTTTTGTCATTTATTTATTGTTTTGTCTTTAATTCTCTGCTGATGAGATATTGACCCACAAAGACCACATCTATTACTTTTCAACTTTACAGATGTATTTCTTTAGTGCCCGGTTTAAAGTCAGATTCTATGATTTGTACTGGTCTGATGCACTGGGAGAAGCTGTATGAAAAAAGAACACCAAGCATTGACAATGATAAAAAAGAGGATGAAAATGACGACAAAAAATGAGGAAAACTATCAGGAAAAAGATGATGAAAAAAAGAACTAAAACAAAATGATGACGATGAAATCAACTATGAAAATGATAACAAAAACAACAACCAATCGACAATCGACTACGAGGATAATGGTGAAAAAAAATGACAAAAATGACAATGCAATTGATGCTGAAAAAGACGATGAAAATGGTGAAAATAAAAAGTGATGAAAACAGAAACAGAAATTATGACAGAAAAGACAATTAAAAAAATAAAGAAAATGATTATGAAATAAATGCCAAAAAATGTTAAACGAAAAAAATGAGGAAAACCATTAGGTAAAAGATGATTAAAACGGGAACAAAAACGACAAAGACGGTGAAATCAACTACAAAACTACAACTACAAAAAACGACTACGAAATTGACAAAAACGACGAAAATTTATTTATATCTGTAACTAAAGCCAGAAAATATTACATCTTCTATAATTATCAAAGTCAGATGTCAAATCGCCTTTCTTAGGCTCAACGGTGGAAAATACACAGGCTCACTCTCTCCACATTTGGAGACTACGGAGTTATCACTCATGACAGGGTTGGATTTTTTTTTTATCTAGAGGAGATGCCCTTGCTGGCTCTATTCAGGGTGGAAGATTTATTGAAAGCTGTATTTTACAAACCAGATTCTAGCAACAGTAAACCTACTCTGGTAAGAAGTGTTCCCATCAAATCCCAGCTATTACAGTGCATTGCAATAAAATAACAGTTATGTGTTGTAAAGGTAGATACTTAAATGTTGAAAAGTAACTGCTAAATGTGGGATAACACACAATAGAAGTATTACTAGGCATGCAAAGCATATTGCAAAGTAAAGAAGAGTATTGCAAGGCACTAAAAAACATATGGCAAGGCAAAGCAAAATTATGGAAGAGGATGAGGGCCATGGGGGAAGGCAAGAAATTCAGTGCACGTTGAGAATGAAGTTGAAATGACGAGAAGAAAAAATAGAATAAAATTTCGGCATTAAAAGAGAAATGTTGAGAGTAAAATCAGCGCCTCAACAGCCACGGGCATGGCTGACAGCAATGGGAGCTGCCAGAACCTCAGCAGCGTACCACGGACAACTACACTGTTTTATGAGCTGAATGACAAAGAATCCCATTGTTGTTAAAGTCCCTGTAAAGTGAAAATAAACCTGCATTTAGGTTTGTTGTATGACAGGTCACTGTTCCCCAGGTCAAATTTCAGTTTGAACTGGTAAGCTTCAAAATCATGAAAAAATGAGGAAGTAAAATCTGCTCCAGGATGGTGTGGGTGTGTCTGTTGAATGAGCTGAAGCCACGCCCACTCAGGAGAAATATGAGCCTCTCAAATTTAAAAAATGCTACAAATGGAATTTGTTGACTCAAGAATAAGAGACAAAGTCTGTTTTATTGGTTCAAATCTCTGTTATGATGTCCTAAATGATGCATAGACCACTGTAGCTGATAGATTTGGTAAATTTACCCCACAATGAACAAAAAAAACAGCATTTAATGGACTGTTAACTCCAATAAAGGCTGTGACATCAGCTAACCACAGACTGTACTGAGATGAACTACTCTGTAATTTTATAGTGTAGAGTTAGAGGGGCGGAGCTATTCCCCAGAGTGGCTTATGACACCATGAACCCACATATTAGTCACGCCCTAAAAGCCTTGAAAAAGGTGAAAAACTTTTTAACGGTCTCAATCCAAATTTCAATCACATCTAGATCTCAGTGTTTTCAAATGTTTACAGCATATTCCAACGTATCTATTATCTCATCATTTCGACTTTATTCTCAAAGTGCACAGTATTATTTTTCTTTCGATGCTGGCCCTAATCCTCTTCCCTACAAAACACATTGCGATGAAATAAAGTACTGTTAGATAATAGAAAGAGACATGGCAAAGTAACAGAAGATATTGCAAGGTAAAGTATTGCATTATAAAGCAAAATCTTTCACTCTCGGGATTGATAAATTCTATCTATCTATCTATCTATCTATCTATCTCTCTCTCTATCTATCTATCTGTCTCTCTCTCTCTCTCTCTCTCTCTCTCTATCAATCTATCTCTCTCTCTATCTATCTATCTGTCTCTCTCTCTCTCTCTCCCTCTATCTATCTATCTATCTATCTATCTATCTATCTCTCTTTCTCTATCTATCTATCTATCTAAAAACTCTGTTATTGATAACGTAGAAGGACAGTGATGCAGGGTAAAACATAACTCAAAAAAGTAACAGCAGTAGACCTGAAGCGTGGATGGCTTAAATAGCCTATGAGCTAACAGTTTGAATTCTTCAGAAGTAATACTTGTTGGAAAGCTCCGTTTACATGCCATGAAGTCTACTTGACATCCATTAGCGTTAAGAGAAGATCATCTGAATCCTGCACTGGTTTATTCAATAAATACCCTGACTGTTCTGTGTGCAGGAAACATTAACACAAACACCACGTTAGTTTTTCAAACAGCTGACATCCTGCAGAAGATGCGGTGGTGCCATCTAGCGGTCAAGGTACAAATTCTAGAATTTGAAGTTACTCATGAAAACATAATAGACAAAGGATCCATCATAAGGCTGAAATCCGGTGCTGTTTAGATTATTTTTTCCTTCATATACGTTTTCAGACGAAATTTTTCTCGCTGCATACTGTTCATGGTCATGAATATACATCTGACAATGTATAATTCTCCTATTTCTATTCTCTCTCTCTTCTCAGGTGAGGTAGGTGATTGGACAAACCATTTCACAGCTGAGCAATCCAAGATGTTTGATGAAGATTATGAGAGGCAGATGAAGGGAACCAACATACCTTTCAGGACCCAGATCTAACTTCTTTTTAAAAGTTGGTGCAGCTCTGCAAACCAAAGAACTATAATTTGCAGTGAAGAATTGATCAAACAAGTTTGAAAAAGTGAACAAAATGACATTATTTTTACTCACATCTGAGACCTAAATGTTAATCGTTGCACTTTGGTGTGATTAAGAGAAGTAAAATCAGAATGTGTGCTTAAAGGATCAATAAAAATGTGCTCCACAATAAGAGTCCATGAGTTTGTAATCATCACTTTATTGCAGCTTATCACGTAAACAATATATAAGACCAAAAGTGTTGTGACTGAGTGGACATGCCCATTTTACGTCATGAGACCTCCAACAGAGTCCGCTGAGCGCATGGAGTCTACAAAGAGTGCTGACAGCTGCAGGCATGTTTTTCTATCTGCCCATATGAAGTCATTTTGCAACCCTACACCACACTGTACAGAGCCCAGCTAAAGCAGGGAGGCTGCACGAGACACGAGCGACAAAGACTAAAAAGTTATGAGCTGGAAAGTCAATCATATGAAAATGGACAAAGGACACAAAAACACAACAGCTGAGGATATCCAAGTTTAACAAAAAAATCACTTTTAATACATTCTTTATTTCTTAGCATAAAATCTTAAATATTTTAATACTTTATTGGAAGGGATACCTTCCTTTGTTTGAATTAAATCTCCTTCCTTATATAGAGGCTATGTTTTTAAAGGTTTTTCACAACTTTTATTAGTTTTTTTCTACATTTTCCTGTGTTTTCTCCTCTCTCTTCTAACGGTTGGCTCACTATGGCTCCCCTCTTTGGTTTTGATCATACTCTTTCTCTTCTCCGCCTCTTTCTCTTCCAACCCTTAAGACCCTCTTCTTCTACATCTTTATATAGCTGCTGTACCTGGGAAAGAGAAAAAAGATGATTAGATAAGGAAATGATTTTTAATATGAGTCATTAATGGGAGTATGCACATAGACAATACTTTAAAATCTACTATCTAATTAAAGCAGCAAGCTTCGCTTTGCTCCTATCTGCAGGCCAAAGCTTTATCAGAGAAATGCATAATGCACCCAAACCTGGTTCAACCTATTTTTGGACATTTTGTTACAAACCCACGTGTTTCTTTCTTTTAATAAACATGGATGTTAAATACAAATTGGAAAATCAGGGTACATTTAAAGAATGTCAAAACTGAGACCACCAGGCCCCAAAAAGGCAAATGTAGAAGAAACAGGCCTGTCAGACTGGCTTTTATGGCTCTGACCTAAAGTTTAGGTAGAAAGAGGTAGTCAATTTTATTACTATATGATTATTTTGTTGTTTTCTTTTTAAACAATACGATATCTGTTATGTAAATTAACAACAGTATCAAAAATACTAAAGAAAAAGATATATCTGTTTCATAAGACAAGTGCTTTGGAGTGGGATGAATTGATCAAAAAATTGGAAACAAACTCCTGCACACTGTCTACATTGCACAAATTCATTGACAATAAGCCAGTATTGAAACTTGTCAAAAGAGGAATTTATACAATTTGATCTTTACTGGTATCTACTTAATGCATACATCAATAGAAGTGCATGTTTTATAAGACCCTTTATCTGCTTCAATCAATCAATCTTTTTTTGTATAGCACCAATAACCAAAGTTATTTCAAGACACTTCCTAAAGAGGGCAGGTCTAGACCGTACTCTCTGTTGTGGCCTATTATAATAAACCAGAATTAATCATTAATATTATAATGAAGACTACACCCTATTAAGCATTCATTTATTATTTATAAATATAGCAGTGAAGTAGTATTGCTCATGGATTCAATAAGACTGTTCTGGTAATGATGATAGTGGAAAGAATGATGTTAAAATATGAAGCAATGATAACTCGAATACTAGCATTAGCAAAAAATAAATGGGGTGAAAAGAAAGATGTATAACATATATGAAGGTTACAATGCAATGTAGTAATGCAATTTGAAGCGTTTTTAAATTCACTTTAAGATGTGTAATAATTATAGTACATATAATAATAATAATAATAATAATAATAATACATGTAAATCGGCTAACATGTACATTGTTCTTTGTAATTAACCATTTACTAAATGCTAAAGGGTGACAATTTTTTATTCCACAAAATTAAATAAGATGATGCATCTGTAAAACTCTTTCAATAGACAGAAAAATCCAAGGAAACAGCACAAGCAGCATCTCTGAGGTGACTAACCCGATTTCTGAGGCATCTAATGAGCTGCTATGGCATCAGACATAACAAAGAGCTCAAAGGAAGACATGGCCAGCAATCCAGGATCTCCTAATACTTTAAATATCAAGTCACCTCTACAATTTGTGACTTTTTAAAAATGAGAATATCTTAAAAAAGAAAGGAGAACCAGGACTTCCGCATCAACAGGACTAGGACAAATAGACTGCAGACATACTTAACAAAAACATGGACACAAACGGTGATGATACAGCGTGAGCTGTGGAGTACCTTTCTTTGGTTACAGGCTAATGGTGGTGGGAGAACTGAATTTAGTCTGAAAATCAACAAAAAGGTTAAGTGAGTTAATGAAGAAGGGAGAGAGAGAGAGAGAGAGAGAGAGAAGAGACATGGAAACAGGGACTGGATGAACTTATGATGGATTTTTGAATAGGTGAGAGGATGATAACAGAAGAGGATGATGAGGGAACACATGGTTAAAATATTAATGACAAATATTACTGTATGTAAAATATTACTGTATGTAAATACCATCTATAAGATGCACTTTAATTGCTTTATTTTCATCTAAAATTTTGGCTGTGTTCTATATATAAATGTGACCAATAGACTAGCAACGTGTACCATCAGGGCTTCCACTAACATCATCTACTGCAAGCAGCCTGACTACTGCAGGATATATATAGAAAATCTGACATTAAATTTAATTCCTTTTATGGCCTTTTCAAGACCCGCTTCTTGCATTTTAAGACTCTATGGCATCTTCAATTTATAATCCTTTAAATTAACAACATGCTTATGTGTATGTTTTGTGCTGATAGTAACACAAAAATATGACAATTAAGAGAAGTAGATGGTATTTCTTGCTATAGTATGCAAAGTATTTTTTTGGAGAAGTAAACCCATAAGGTAGCTTACTTTTTACTTAAGCTGCCTAAAAGTAGTTGTGCCACAATCTAGAGGTATTAACAATATTAACAATTACAATTGTATTTACAAGTTTTGCAGGTTTTTGTTAAAACTAAAAAGAAGAACAGCGTACATTTAGGTTTTAAGAACAAAATTACAAGGTATAATTGCCCATTTCAGAAAATGTATAATACTCTTTAATTAGTAAAAGTAAACTGGGATAGAAAGTGATGCAGACCAGACTGGTGGCCCCACTTGTCAATACTTTTGGGTAAACAAACCATGTGTAGTGCTGATTTGACTGATCAGACACCTTAATTAAAGACAAGTGAGATGGGAATGGTGGCCAAGAGACTCACTCTTGGTGACTGGAAATACCCCTCTCCACTTTCTTTTTAGAAATGGGTTTGTACTATGTTGTCAGTCATATAGACGGAGAGACTCAGATTCTTAAGGACTGACTCGATAAAAACTTTCTCTGCTATCTGGGATCCATTTCTTGTCCACTTGGACATGGCCAATTTGGGATGAAAATTGTCTGCATGCAAACATATTTTATCTCCACATTATATTATCATTTTTACATGTACCTATTACTCTCTGCCTCAAAAATGTGATGCACAGCATATGGAATCACATTATATAATTTGTAGCTTTGCACACTATTTTGTTTGGTAACTGACTGTCTGAGCCCTGTTGTTTTTCTTTTTTATTTATTATTTTTTCTTGTGATAATTGAAAAATTACAAATAAAATATTAAAAAAAAGACAACAAGTGAGCAGTGGAGGTGTGCAGCGCAACTAGTGCACTGTGGGTCTATACTTCACAACTATACTTATTAAGCTCCACATGATCAAAACAGACGGTACTAAAGGAGCCATTCAAATTGTTGTGGACTCTTCCTTGCGGCCGTGCAACTTATATTATGTATTTTACAGTAATACATTACAATTAAGAGATAGAGAAACATTAAAGGATGGATGATGGATTTTAATTTTTTTAGTATGTTAAAGTGAATGTGAAGAAATGCAAAAGTTACTCACTCTCGACGTAGTTGCGGGCAACGAACTTCAACACCTCATCAATGGCGATGACAGGGAAGGAGAGCTTCAGGACCATCATCCACTGATCGAAAGACAGATGGGTCAGCTTGAAGATCATCTGGGGGTCAGAAGAGAGAGAGTTAGAACTGCTACATGAAGATCACAAAGAACTTGTGTAATTCCTAGCTCTTTTCATACACAGATGTTAAACTAAGGAGCACTTACAGGCAGAGGGTCGACATAGATGATCATGAAGTGCAGGGACATGGAGAGGGTCATGGCGGCAAGCAGCCAGAAGTTGCTCCATGGTGGCATGCGCAGCAGAGACTGGTTCTCAGACAAGCTTAGGAAAAAAAATGTCAAGAGTTAGGTTTATGAACCCAGGATTTAAGTGTTTCAAGTTAAAATATGAGCATCACTTGTTGGGTTTTACCTGTTGAGGGCATTGCACATCTCAATGGTGACCAGCACAGACAGAGCCATGGTCATGGGAGGAGCGGCCTCAAAGATCTCGCAATCGAGACCAGCAAAGTCCTCGTTCTCATCGTGGCACTGCATGAAGTGGGACTGCACAGAGAGAGGGGGGATGTTTGCTATACAGCCATTGTTTCAGAAAGACAGGATGAAAAAGCTAACTCACCAGCTGGTAGTAGGTGACGTTGGGGCCAGTGGTGTCGTAGAGGAACCACCAGGCAGCACCACCAACAGTGGCAGCACCGACGTATCCTGTCAGAGAAAGTGTATAAGAGTAGGCAAGTGTTCTTTTCATTTTAATTAAATCAAAAAACAAAACATTCTGAGTGCTACTTACCACCAATAGCCATGTATCTGAAGAACAGCCAGCCAGAGATCAGGGGCTCCTTGGGGGAACGTGGGGGCTTGCCCATGATGTCCAGATCAGGGGGGTTGAAGCCCAGAGCAGTGGCGGGCAGACCGTCAGTCACAAGGTTGACCCACAGAAGCTGGACGGGGATCAGAGCCTCAGGCAGACCCAGAGCAGCAGTCAGGAAGATACTGAGAGAGGGAATGAAGACATAATGTAAGAGAAGCAAAAACAGATGGAAGGAACAATGTCCAAAACGTGGTGTTTGCAGGAGGTCACTCACCAGACGACCTCACCGACGTTGGAGGAGATGAGGTAGCGGATGAACTGCTTCATGTTGTTGTAGATAGCTCTGCCCTCCTCAACAGCAGCCACAATGGAAGAGAAGTTGTCGTCAGCCAGGACCATCTCAGAGGCAGACTTGGCAACGGCAGTGCCAGAGCCCATGGCGATGCCGATCTCGGCCTTTTTCAGGGCGGGGGCATCGTTCACACCATCACCAGTCTAGAGCAGGAGGAGAGGAAGCGTGAGTTAAATATATCAGACTACAGACACATGCAGGCTGCTATCATATACCGTGGAGTTCCTACCATAGCAGTAATGTCATCGTAACCCTGCAGGTACTCCACAATCTTGGACTTGTGGGCAGGCTCCACACGGGCAAAGCAGCAAGCTCTACGCACAGCCTCGGACTGCTCGTGGAGGGGCAGATCGTCAAACTCACGTCCGGTGTAGGCCCTGCCTGAAACATCCTCTTCCTCGCTGAAGATGCCAATACGACGGCAGATAGCAATGGCAGTTCCCTTGTTGTCACCTGAAATATGGAGGAGCGTCAATGAAGGGAGCAATGCTTTATGGGGGCAAAAGGCTAATTTTGCAAGACAGCAGAGTCAAATCATTAGCAACTAAAATACACAACAAGAATGTTGTTTTCTACAGAGGAGGCTTTAGTAGGACAGTTTAAGTACTGGTATACACTTCTGAACCATAATATACTCCATTCTTAAAACTAACCAGTGATCATGATGACACGGATTCCAGCATCCTTGCACAGCTCAATGGAGCCAGTGACCTCCTTACGAGGGGGATCCAGCATACCAACACAGCCAACGAAGGTCAGGTCAGTCTGAGGAGGGCAGAGTTAATAGAGTTATTCATTCAAAGATTTTTTTTTTTTAACATGATTACGTTCCCTTCACTCGGTCTTAGGTTGTCACCTCGTAGTCAGCGAACTTGGTAGAGTCCTCGAGGTTCATCTCCTCAACCTTCAGTGGGGTGTCACGGGTGGCAAGGGCCAGGCAACGCAGGGTGTCACGGCCGGTACCCCAGTCCCTGATGACGGACATGATCTTCTCCTTGATGGCGTTGGTCAGGGGGACGCGGGTGGTGCCAACGCGGACGTATGCGCACCTGTCAATCACACCCTCAGGGGCGCCCTACATGGAGAGAGAGGAAAAAAAAATTGCTATTTGGAAATAAGACTAAGAACAAACAAGCTAAGATCTTATGCTAGGGCAGTAACTGACCTTCACGAACATCTTGGCGCCACCATCACCCTTGGAGGGAGTGCAGTACACAGACATGGACTTCCTGTCACGGGAGAACTCCAGAGTGAAGTTCTTCTTCATGAGTTGCTTGATCACCTGTTGGATGAAAGAGTTTTCTGTTAAGAAGTGATTCACTTTGTCTGCCATGATGGAAAAATATCCTGTAGCACACTTTAAAAGCTTACTTTCACAAATTCAGATTCCAGCTGTGCTTTATTGAGCCTACAAAACACACATCTCCTATTGTCTAATGTAATGCTTCCTGATATTTCTTATGTTTGTAAAACAAAACATCCCGCTCTTTTAAAGAGAAGATCACTGTACACAACAGTGCTATTAAAAGAAATGATATTACCAGCATTGTGACAAGACACTTAAAGACACACTATGTTTTCCTTTTTTTCCAGGAAGAGAGGCCATTAAAACAAGTTTGTGAAGTGGCAACATATATTTTTATCAGAAAAAAAGAGAGAAGAGATTTTTTGCACTTAAAAAGTTTATTTCCAGGGGTTGAATGAGGATTTTTCAATTAATGAGTATCTGAAGTAATTTTTAAAATGGTGATTCTTGCAAAGTTTTATGACAATACTCTACTATTATACCAGTAGATTCTACTTTCATCTTTTTATCTTGTATCTTTTAGGTTTATCATGACAAATGTTACTGATCCTTTTATTTTTTTTCCTACTGATTTCAAACCTTATGAACTCTTACTCCACCTAGTGGTTGCTACCTCTTAGTCCTCTAACACAGAGGTTCTCAGCTGGTGGGTTAGGACCCAAAAGTACTACCAGAGCCCTTTTTAGTGGGTTGCAAATTTGTTTCAGGAAACAAAAAATGCACCAGTGTCCAGAAACCTCTAAACATGCTTATTTTGTCCCTTATGCTTGATCTCTTACATGGTTTGTACTGTTTGAGGTCCAAACTATACTATTTTCTGATGGAATGAATCTGATTGGTTGAAAAATATCCATAATTTGGGTCACAATTTCTCATTGAGGAGTTGCTGGTGGGTCCTGAGGCTCTACCAGTTAAGAGCTACTGTTCTAACACAAATTTGGTGTCATCCAGTTTTCTGTTGGACGCTCTTTTTGCCTCTTTGTCAGTGTTTATTGGTCATAAACCACCTGATCATTTAACCAACCCAATGGGGCTGTTATCCTATTTACTGGTATACATATACGGATACATTTTTGATTTTTTTTTTCTCATTTTTTTCGATTCACATACTGCCCTATCTAAATGATGTTTTCTATGTGTTTCCTGGTAAGCATAATAAAGGCTACAAGCTAATAAATTTGTTCTCTAAACTAAAAGTGTAGCTGACGCTTTCTGTTTCCATCAAGACTTTTTTATTAATCCTCCATGCACCTTGGAAACTGGTTCTTCATTTCTTATTTTTGTTATAGAAAATACCATAACACTGACCTAATTCAGCTGTTTGCAATGACTTATGTGTTTTTCCTCAAACAGAAGGAGGAAACTCACGGTGCAGCAGGCATTGGCTCTCTCAATCCTGGACAGGTTCTTCACATTAGAATTGAACACGTTCATCTTCTCAACCAGGCAGGACAGAGCAGTCTCAGTGGCCTCACCGACCTTCTCATAGATCTTCTTGGACTGTAAAAAAATGAGAATGCAACAAAAGTTATGAGCTGGGCAAAATCAAAGATTTGAATGAATGGAATATACTGACTGACTTTTCAATGTTACCTCGTTGTAGTCGAGAGAGGAGTCATTGCACAGGGCGCAGATGGTAGCCAGCTCAACAAGGCCGTCGTATGCGCTGCAGTTTGTCTTGGCACCTCCCTGGGAGCTAAAAGGCAAAGACAGAATTACAAATAAATGAAAGAGGCCACAACTGTGAGTCTGTTTCTGTACTTTAGCCAAGTCAAAGCAACTTACACTTCGCCCTCAGGGGTGTACTTGGAGCCAGAGATGTCGAAGGCATCAAGGTCAACGTGGTCGCCATCAACGGACTTGACAATGAACATCTGTTGAAGAGAAAGAGAAGATGTTTTTACCAACGTTTAAAAAAGCGAGATTTGTGTGAAGAGTGTAAATAATGTCGGCACCCACCTTGGTCACACACATCTGGTTGGTGGTCAGGGTGCCAGTCTTGTCAGAGCAGATAACGGAAGTGCAGCCCAGAGTCTCCACAGAGGGCAGGCTTCTGACAATAGCGTTCTTCTTGGCCATACGGCGGGTACCCAGGGCCAGACAGGTGGTGATGACAGCAGGCAGACCTTAAAGACAAAAGTGTGAATTGTAAGTGTCGGAAACAAGCACAACAGAAAAAAGTCACTTTTTTGATCCCCCCGTACCCTCAGGGATGGCAGCCACAGCCAGAGCGACGGCAATCTTGAAGTAGTAGACGGCACCACGGATCCAGGAACCACCGTGGACGGGGTCGTTGAAGTGACCGATGTTGATGGCCCAGACAGCAACGCAGATCAGGGAGATAACCTTGGACAGCTGCTCGCCGAACTCGTCCAGCTTGGCCTGCAGAGGAGTCTTTTCCTGCTCGGTGGCGGCCATCTGGTCACGGATCTTGCCGATCTCAGTGGAGACTCCGGTGGCGATGGCAACACCGATGGCCTTGCCGGCAGCGATGTTAGTACCCTGAAGAGAAAAGAGACAGTAGAAAGCTTAAAACTCAGATAACAGGCTCAAATTAATGCAGCAAATACAGAAAAAGTCTTGAACACATGAATGAAAATGATTGCACATACAGAGAAAAGCATGTTCTTCTTGTCCTGGTTGACGGCTCTGGGGTCAGGGACAGCCTCAGTGTGCTTGATCACACTGACGGACTCACCTGAGAGAAGAAAACAGGAAATTAACTCAAAATTGCCAAAGAATTTTCAACACAACGAAAGCATTATTTGCAGATTTGAGGTGTCTTGTAAGCGTACCAGTAAGGATGGACTGGTCAACACGCAGGGTGGTGGACTTGATGGAAACAATCCTGATGTCAGCAGGGACTTTGTCACCAACTGTGGGAATCAAACAAAAGCCAGCATTAAAATAAATCATCTTTTTATACATTTAATAGTCATATATGTAATCCCAACATAGATTAAGAGCAGCTGTGGTGTCTCTGGGATATTTTTTCTCAGGAAATTTCAGCTTGTGTTCAGTATGGCATCTCCTGTGGACACTGCAATGCTTCTTATCTCTTTATGAGTCAGTTCTTTCCTTCTTTTATCTTTTATACTCTTTGGGGGCTTTGCATTTATTTGGTTCCAAAGTGAATGGAGCAGGAAATCAGGAAGAGAGAGTGGAGAATGTCATGTGGAAGTAGACTTGCAGGTCCAATTTCAACCTGGACTGCCTGCTTAGAGGACTGTTGCCTCAGCACATGACCAAACCACTAGGCCACCAGTGCCTTGTTTTTAGTGTCTTCTAACACTTCTTAAAATGTTAAAATGCATCATCAGGAAGATTTATTCAGTAAGATGTTTTAGTAGCATGCAGTTAATCTATGTGATTGAAACCCATCTACTGTCATTGGATTTAAATTCTTCAAGTAACTACCATAAAACTTGGGAGTAAAGGCTCATACTGATTTCAGGCCAAGTCTCTTCTACAAGCCTGGAGCTGCTGCTCATTTTGACTAATAGCGGCAGGTCTCAAATAGAGGTATGTAGTGTTGAACTATAATCAATGTTTGGACAGCTCCATAGGATGGCACAGCACTCATTACTGATGACAAAGAAATAGAATATTAGAATATATTGTATGTGGTTTAAATAACTCTAAAGTCTGTCTACCTCGCCATGTGTTTCATTTGAAAATAATTAAAAGCCTTCCTTGTATTGACACCTGTCCCAAATAAACAAGTAAAAAAAAAAAAAAAAAAAAAATCCAAGATCAAAGACCTAATTAGAAAGTAATGGTTAAAGCATCCCAAATACCCTTAGTGTTCTTGTAATGTAATTAATTCATAGACTTAACAGTGTATATAAACTATACACATGTCGGGGGGAGGGGTAAATGGGGGTTTCCTGCTAGGGCAACAACAGGTGTGCACTGACAAATGAACAGAAGTGGGGAATGGCAGGGAGGGGAGAGGAGGTGTGGCAGGTGCTGCTGAGGGTATTTATACTCCTGATTTTGCTTTCCTTCAGTCAGCATGTTTTCACAGCAGTGCTACTCCATCCCGCCGTGCTCACATTGCCTTAAAAAGACACGAGGCTCTTGCTGCCAACAGCCTGTGCCAGACACATATGTGTTGCATTCATGTCCGTCTGAAAACAACTGACATAATTGTTGTGTGGTTTTGCAGCTACAGTGAGGGACCATGTGGCTTTATACATGCAAGATTGGCAGAGACACGAGTGGCTAATCTATCTGTTTCTTACCAGACACCTCGACAATGTCTCCGGGAACGATTTCTCTGGCCTTGATCCTCTGCACACTCTTTCTGTCAGAACGGTAAACCTTGCCCATCTCAGGCTCGTACTCCTTGAGAGCCTCGATGGCACTTTCAGCATTACGCTCCTGTTGCACAAAACAAAAAAAGACACAAACAGTTGTTATATATTCAACTTAATAAGGAAAGCAGTAGCTAAATAAACAACAGATAATCACAGTAACATTTTAACCAAAGCTGATTGAGATAGAAGCCAGAGATTGACAGAAATTTTCATCAACTTTGGATGTAAGCTACATTCATTTTGACCTTGATACTGTCATCACGAAGCCTTTCAGTAATTGTAACAACACAGCAATGATGAACCAAGATAAGATCAAATCTATCATTTCAAGGCCCAATCCATTTAAGGTTGTAACATGTATTTTTTAGTTGAAAATAACCACAGGTTATTAGGAGGAAAACCAGGGCTTAGTACATGTGTATCATCTAACTAAGTAGAACAAACCACATGCTGTGCTCAGAGGGAATACCTGAAGTGATACAAAGTGACCCTATAATACCAGACTGCCAAAGTCAATTCTGTTTTCAGTGAGGAAACAGAAACAAGCAGCTGATTTGGACTCTTGTCAGGGATGTCACAATAGAAGTGTCCCCAGAGTAACTGCTGCTTGGCAGTGAAGTTTGTTACTTCATGTCATGACTTGCATAATGTGAGAGATCACTGCAGTCCAAACAGAAACTAGGCATGATTTTTGCAAATCACAGATTAAATGTTTCAAATCTGTTCTTTTGAAAAGATTCAATTTTGATTGAAGAATATTTTCATTTAAGATTTACTCAATGTTGCAACAGGATATTAAGATTGCACACTAGCTGTTGAAGTGATTATGTTACAGTTAGGCAATCCTGTCTGGCAAGAAAACATGGCAGTAACTGGATCCTGTGTACTTTCTGTCATCATTTCATAAACATGTGTTGTTGCTCAAGAAGCGCAGTCTTCGACTGACCTGCCACACTCCGACCACGGCGTTAGCGATAAGGATAAGAAGGATGACGAAGGGTTCAACGAAGGCGGTGACGGTCTCCTCACCTTCCTCAAACCAGGCCAGCACCTGAGAGTCAGAGAAAAAGAGCAGAACGGTGTGAGAGCAGAAAGCAGTGACTTGAAAATTTGGCACAACCTTGTACTTATATGTAATGCACTTATATCATATTGGATATTTTCATTGTGTCAGATCCATCAAACCTCTTGTAAAATATGCAAAGAAAGAATGAGGAAGAGTAAATTTGGGGAGTTGTGAGGGCTGCTACTAGCATGGATGCTACAAACATGTAAACAATGTACAAAAAAAGGGCAAAATGTGTCTTTTTACAAGCTAAATTTTACAGTTATTTTTCAAAACCTTCCTTTATTTATATAAAATCAGTTCTGTTAATTGCTGTTATGTTTAGAATATTTCTGCATGTCATAATAAGATTACATAATTGTTATTAATTTGATCTCACTGTCCCATAGCTTTTTGCTCCCTCTGACTTGAATATTCTCTCTGCAGAGATTCTTCGTTCCTTTCTTCACGCCTGACCTTTCCCGAAGGATTCAGTTTCTCTCCTCAGCTTGGGGCTTTCTTAAAATAAACCCTTACCCCTCAGCCCCCCTATACTTCCCTGACCCCCGTCTCTCACTGGCTTCTCAATATTCGCCTTCTAAGGCCATCGTGACAGCTGCCCCAAAGGGGTGAAAGCTGGGCAAAGGAATTAATACACCTCCTACGAGCCCCTAGCCATCCGTCTCTCTCTTCTCAAGTTGTTGTCCTCAAAAATACACTGAAGGGTGGAGAGACTTGAGCAGAGATGAGGAGTCATCTTGACAAAGTGACAGAAATTACGTGAACTACATACAGCTTGTTTACTGAAGAGTATGTTTCATTTAAAGTGAAGCGCAGTTGGCAATCAAAAATGTGAGAGGAGCCAGAGATCGCTGTGCCAGAACCGCTAAAGTGAGAAGACTCTAATTAGTGGTGGCTGCCAGAGTTTAATCTGAGGGCATTATTTTTGTTCATGAGTTTTTTTAGCGTCTTAGTCAATGTAATCATAATTTGTGTCTCGTGATTAGCCTTTTTTGAATTTTGAAATGAATGTGACACCCATACAAACAAGTTTAAAATTACTGACACAATTTCTAAAAGTCCTAATGTGTTTACTTACAAAAGAGATGCAGGCAGCCAGCAGCAGGATCCTGACAAGCAGGTCCTCAAACTGCTCAACAACCAGCTCCCAGATGCTCTTACCTGAGGTAGACAAAGAGAAAAACAAGTAAGAATTAAAGGGTTATCATCCTAAAATTAGCCCTAAATATGAAAGAGGCGTTTTAGCACAAAGGGAAGTGTATTCTCGTGATCTTGTTGCTAAGGATGTTTGGCACAGGCAGTGATTGAGGTTGTGATCACTGACACGTGAGTGTCACAGTCAAAATGATGCCTTAATGTGTTTTCAATCAACCACTCTGTGGATGGTGTGGAGGGTTACCAATGCTTTCTTTTCTGGGTTGTTATTAGTGTATGGAAGCTCTTCTTCAGATGTCATATGATAAGCAAATGTGTTGGGATAAACACTTACCCTCCTCAGCGGGCAGCTCTGGAGATGGGGCGCAGAGGTGAAGGAGGAAGAAAGGGTGCAGAAACAGAAAAACAGAAAATAGTTAGTGACAGATAAAAGGTCAGAAAACAAAGATGGAGTTCTGGACGAAACAAACAACTGTTATAAGCATGTTAAATCTTTCTGTGTAAGAATATGAATGTGGCCTAAAGATCTTTGGGCTTGACCTTTTCAGAAATGCCTTTAAACTTCACACTTAATGTCTGAAAGCGTTGTAGCATATTCACTTCCTTAAGCTTCAAACCAAGCCACATTAAAACCTCAGTGCAATATTCAAAGCAACAGAAACAAAACCAGAAAAACACGATAGTGCAAAGCCTTTGCACTCTAACCAACGATTCTACTGGTTATTGATTAACAATCATAATATAGATCATTTAGCCATAAGCCATCTAAGGACCTCCCCTTTTAACCCCAGCCTAAAATTATCCATCCGTCCTGTTAACGCCTGCCCCATATATCACCCAGGAAGCTTCTTGAGCCATCACCTGTCTCTCTCGCTCTCCAGCCATCTTCTTTGGATATCTTTAAATAGCTCTTCAAAGCCCTCAAAGTCTCTGCTTCTCAGTGTCTCTACATTTCTACCAGCTGTTGCAACTCCTTTTTAAAAAAGCATCCCAGGCACAATCTCAACCCAGCCCAGCTCAGAGAGGATCTCCACTTGGGGAAGCAATCTCAAAGACTACTCGAACTTTTGAATGCAAGCTCTACATATGTGTACATCAATAAATGGAGATGTTTCTCAATGCAGTTTAGCAACTTTGTGAGTCATTTTGCTTTCATGAGGCCTCCCTCCCCATCCCATGATGCCCATGCTCTCACCATTGAAGCCGTACTTGTCCAGGTTCTTCTTGAACTGGTCGGGGGTGAGACCGCTGGTCTCATTCACACCGAAGTAAGCCAGGCATTCTGGCGGGGTCTTAGTGTGTGCGTTCTCCATCCTCTCTGGATAGACAAGGGGTTTCCTGTCTAGCCGTTCCTATCCGCGCTCTTTTGACTTCTTGTTGTTCTCTGCAGTTTTTCACCCTTGGTCCACCCCCTCACCTAAGAAGTGTGGCACCCTCCTATTCAGGAGTGCTGGACTGACAGAAAGAGCAAATAGGCACACGCACGCTCAGGGTTTTATACCACCGAGGGGGTCAGGATTGGTGGACACCCCGCTGACACACACCCACAAATTCCAGCATGGGAGGATATGGCGTTGAAGGGGGGGATCAGGGTGGGGCCCGAGGTGGAGCAATGGGGAGGTGAGATGGTGGACTTGGACAGGAACTGGTGGACGACGATTGGATTTGGAAAAGAGGTAATGCAGAAGAGAGGGGTGCATGGGGTGCAGAGGGTGGGGGTTGTACCGTGGATGAAAATGAGATCTGTTTTTGGAACATGCATGGTCAGTGGAATAAGACGAAGGGAGAAGGTGAGAGAGCGAGACAGGAGATCATCCAGAGGGGAGCAGGAGGAGGGGGGGCGCATTGAGTGACGGCTCAACTGGTTTCTGCTGATAAAGGTGGCTGAGCCAAGAGACTGAAGAAGAGACATGGTGGACATAAAATTCAATGCAAGAATGAACATTTTGTTTAGGCATTGTTTCAGCTAGTAACCAGAACTTTATGCAACTTAACTGCATCATCCTCTGCCATCAACAGGTGTCCAGTAGAGTTAATAACATAGCAGATACAGAACAGTTACACCTGCTTTGATGATAACCCCAATTAAATAAGACACTGGATGATAAAAGAAAGCAGAAAGTGGCCGTCAAGCTGAGGAATAATCACTGTTGGACAGGAATGCCAAAGGGGCTGTCCAGCAAGTCACACTATCCCGCAGCAGAGGAAGAACCCCAACTGCAGATAGACATGGATCAAGTTTTATTTCTCGTTTTTTATGGGGAAGGGAAGGCAGCAGAGATATGGTACGGCTTAAGAAGATGCAAGAAACATGATCAAGCAGCAAGTGGCTTTTGAGTGAGACACAATGGCCTCTGGTGGTGGCTTGTGAGCACAGAATTTGTTTGTACAAAAACATAAGACTGAACAGAGAAAACATGCTCTTATTTTACTTAAATGAGTTGAATAAGTCTTGTTAATTTTAATCAATTGATTTGTCAGGAAACCTTTGGTTTATGATTTACCTGAAATGTAAGTAGAAAGAAAATGCTAGCAAGTCTTCATAAAGTAAAATCTAGGAATAAGCTTAAAATCCAGTATAAAGGATAAAGCATATGAAAGACAGTGGTGATTTACTGTTTGTTTGAACAGCAGTAAACAGGGCACTGGGTGGTGCACAGTCCTCTTCAAACAGGAATTCAAGTTGTTGTCGCTAATCAATAACGCAACAGGTGTCCCTGGAGGAACAGCAGTGGCCACTGATCACCACCTTCGACAGCTACAAGACACAACTTTGCTGCACTTTGTTCAGCATCACAGTTTCATTGTTAAATGGGCTTTACTTGCAGGACAGTTGTTGCATAATGAGCAGCATACTCCAATGTTTATTTTTGGGTCAAACTGCTCCCAGAAAAATATTAACGGCTTTCAGTTCCAGACATCTGAGTCATTAAGAGAGTCTCACTGTATGTTGGTTAAACTGTGTCGAGTTTCATTTAAAAGCGGCTGTCACTGAAAGTCTGGACAGGAAACTTAAATGAAAAACTTACAAAATTCAAACAAAAGGATCGAGCAAAAAGGGAAACAATCTAAGTTTGTGTTTGGCACAAAGATAATAAAATGTAGTTGATGATTTCCAAAGTTTTTGACACATCATATTTATTCAAGTAGTGTGGAAGTCTTTAATACTATTTGATACCCCTTATTTTAAACAATGAATTCTTCACAATTTTAATGATCAATAAAATAATGCTGCAATAACTTGCAATGTCATCACAAGATACGGAAGATTAACGCAGGGCTATAAAAAGATAGATTTTTTTAAATCATGATTCATCTCAGAAATTCTGTAGTTAATTGCAATCAATAACACCCTTACTTAAAATTCCACAGTTTGCATTCGGAACATTTTCGTGTCGCTTTGGATTTTTTGTACTGCCTTAAACTATGGGGGATTGATTTCCTGTTTAGGCACAGACCTGCTTTTACAAGTAGATCAAAGATTTTAACAGTGTATGGTAAAAAGGTAAATGTTTGTGAGCACAAGGTTTAGATTACTTTTGACTTGTTCAGTGAGCTGTCTGTGAGTTTTTTAAAGTGAAATGAGACATTTAGGGACAGTGGTGGACTTTGTTTGCTGTGGGGAGATGCTGACCTGATTTAGCCAAAGTGTGTTTGTTGAAAGAGACAATAAAGCATGAGATTAGCCACAATTAAAAAATGTGTGCACTATGGGAGCGCAGATGGTCGGGTGGTTTGGGGCGCTGCCCATGTGCGCGGGCGGCCCGGGTTCAAGTCCGGCCTGTGGCACTTTGCTGCATGTCTCTCCCCATTCTCTTCCCTGTTTCCGAGTCTATCCACTGTCCCTCCTCTATCAATTAGAGGCATGAAAAGGCCCAAAAATAAATCTTAAAAAAAAAAATGTGTGCACTATTTGTGGAACTTGATTAGTTATGATTAACTGGATTTATCTTGACAACCCTAAATCAATGAAAAGGTGAGAAGAGGAATCAGTCAGAATCATCAAAATTCCCTGAAGACACCAAAACAATGTGTAGGCAGTTACATGCAATTTCCAAAAATAGGAAAAAAATCAAAATGTCCAAAAATTGGCTGCATATGACCTCTAGTTTTCTGTACTTGTATAAAATCAGGAATCATTAAGGTTTGATTTTTTGCTAGTATGACATTAAAGTTTAAAATTCTTGTGTTGTGACAACCCTAGTGTGGAGCATTTACCTTTAATGTGATGATCAATACAAAAGTCCTAGGTAGAGCAAAATGAACAGTTAGATATCAAATTTTTTTTTAAACTTTTGGATTCCACGGCTCATTTCTTTTCTTTTTTTTTTTTTCTTTTTTCTTTTTATCACTGACAGACACTCAGGACTAATTTAGCACAAATTTAACACTTCTCTGATTTAATTTTTGATTGAATCAAAACAAAAAACTGCATGACAACAAAGGCTATATAAATGACCAAATGTGAGCTGTAGAATACTCAGTAGAGGGAAAGACAGTGTCAATGCTCACCTAGTTCTACAAATATTTACCGAACCCCAATTTAAAAAAAAAAATGGAAGGCGGAGGTAAATGGGAAATAAAACAGTTATTTTTAATTTCGTAGTTTTACATATAGACAAGAAGAGGCATTGTGCAGCTGTCAAGTCTCATTGACTTGTTTTTGAGCACAGTTGACCATGGGCTTCTCATACAAACACTAAGTAAAATTGACTTTAACTCCATGACCTGTAAATGGTTTCAGAACTACCTGTGTGAAAGATGGAAATATTCCGTTTGGGTTTTTACCATTGACAAAGGTGTTCTACAGGGCTCAAATCTCAGCTCTATGCCGTTTATGATCCATATCAATAACATTGTTTCCTTTTTTAATAACTGTAATATCCATCTCTATGCAGATGATATGATTATGATCCTTATAACACTCATCACTGTGCTCTATGTAATAAAGTTGGTTGGCCTTCTCTGGCACAGAGGCGAATTAACACCTTTACCTTTTTTTATCTTTAAATCCCTTATTGGTCATACACCATCTTATCCTATAACATCAATGCTAAACTGGTCAACTGGACATTACCACACTTGCCCTGCTGTCTGTTTCATATCTTGGGGGTTAACTCTAAAATGGGAACTCTGCTTTAGCTTTTGTCTCCAAATATATGGAGTCTTTTACAACACATGCTTAAAACTGGTACTCTTATTTCCCTGAGACAATTTGAGCCAATTATTTCAAATTCTTTCACCTTGGTTTGTGAGCGTTTCTCTGAGTTTCTGTTTGTGCTGATAACTGTAATTGCACTTGTTTTTATTCTGTAACTGGATATCGTTGTAAATGAGGGAAACCTAAATGATCCACGAGATTTAAATAAAGGTTGATGATGAAAACAGAAGACAGTGATTTACAAATCTTTTTGAACCTATAATCAATATATAGTACGGCACAAAGACTAGATATTTAAGGCTCAAACTGATTAAATTTGTTTTTTTGGGGAAAAAACACCAATATAAAACTGATGCCTACAACACAGTCCAAAAAAGTTGGGACAAGATCATGTTCACCACTGTATCAATTTGTAGTATTGAAAGTGGAATTTCTTTCCCATTATTGTTTGATGTACACCTTAAGTTGCTCAACAGAGATGGGGTTCTCATTGTCGTAATTTGTACTTCATAATGCTCCATTTGGTTCCATTAGGACACCGATCTGAATAGGCCAGTCCAGTACCAGCACTCTTTCACTGCAAAGTCATGCTGAGCAGTCATGCTACTACTATTATAACACGTGCAGAATGCAGCTTGGCATTATCTTGCTGAAAAAGCAGGGATGACCCTGAAAAAGAAGTCATCTGGATGGAAGTATATGTTGCTCCAAATGTACCTCTCAGTACTAGTGCCTTCACAGATGTGCAAGTTACCCATACCAGGGTACGAATGCACCCTCAGACTATCAAAGATGATGGAACTTAGTATTGACAACAATCTGGATGGTCCTTTTCCTCTTTAGGAACAAACAATTTGAAATGTAGACCACAGCACATTTTTCCACTTTAAGTCATCCATACAGAATTAATTTACATTTGTAGATGCAACAACCTACTGTGTTAACTGGCAATCGCTTTCCAAGGCCCACTCTGTAATGGCCATCACAGAATGTTGTGGATTTTAATGCAGTTTTCCCTTAGGACTTGAGGTCACAAGCATTGAGTGTTGGTTTTTGGCCTTGTCCCTTACATGAAGAGATTTCTCCAGACTTTCTGAAGTTTAGATCATATCAAGGACTGAAGATGGTTAAATCTTTAAATTCATTGAAACTGCTCGTGTGGAACGTTGTTCACAAACAGTTGGATCATTTGCCCATGCAGTCTCTCACAAAGTAGAGAACCACCCATCACCAGCATTTATGAATGACTAAGCTATTCAGCAGTGTTCCAGTTAAACCCAATCATTGTACAATCACCTATTAACAATTAACCTTTATACTTGTAGATTGCCAAGGTGATATAACAATCACAACTCTCCCAGAATGTGTGTAAATTTTAAAGAAAGTTTATCATTATGATTTTTACATATACTGTCTTTGTGCCGTATTCAAATGATTGTAGGTTGAAAAGAATTGGCAAATTACTGTATTCTGTTTTTATTCACATTTTTCACATATCCCAACTTTTTTAAAATTGGGGTTCCTACAATCAGATCAAATCCAACCTATATAACTGTATATAGTTCACATTGTTGACTGCCTTAGTCTGTTTTGTTGTGCGTGTGTGGTTGGAAATACACAAGATAACTCTCTGAACATGAAGAATTTAAAAATTATTTACTGTGGATTACTTCCAGAATAGATCAGAAAATGTATAGGCCTACACATTTCCTGGATCTACACCTTGGATATTTGCAGTGTAACTCACAGTAGCCCTGCTGATGAACTTACAGTATATACATTACTGATCCATCCTGTATGCAAACGTGAGCTTCTGCAGCTTCTCCAAAGAGAATGTCTAAAATAGGACGTTGTTTTTGTGGCAGCTTTTAAGTTTCCAGTCAGCTGCTGGTGGCCAACTGACCTGGCCCTGTGGCCTGCTGTTGCTGAGGGGCAAATTCTTTCTTCTTTAAGGTACAGTATGAGCTCCAAGAAAGAGCCTTTTAAGAAGAACACTTCATGTAATGCACATTTCATTTTATGGCACTACATTTCTTTTTTAAAAAAGATATCAAAATCAAACTGCATCACACAAGAGCTTTTACACCTTTTTGAATACCGATTTTCCTTTAAAAAACTGTGACCCATGCTTTAAAGTGCACATCAACACCTTTATGTACATTGTACTTTGTGTTACATGTTGTTCTTTGGGACTGAAGAAGAGATTGAGTCCTAGAAATTGATCAGATGGTGTAAAATATGTAAAATTAAATGGGACAAATGTTTAGCTCCAACTTTGCAGTATACATAATTTTTTTAGGCATGTTGCTGAAACATTTAGACTTTTCCTGTTCTATGGGTGTCCCCATCTCTGTTTCAGACCACCGTTTTCAGGCCTCAGCTGTTGTGCAGCCGTTCTGACCTCTGAGATTTGGGGGCTGTGATAGGGGTCAGCCTGTCAGTGTCTCCCTCAGGGCCGAGCTGTGACATTTAACTCAATATCCCAGAAGGATAAGGTTTCTCCCTCCCCTCCATCTTCTGCTTCAGTCTATTGCCTAAGTGTCAGTAGCCTGAGGGTGCAGGGGGGGACTTACTACGGCGTAAACCCCTGCGAGCTGGGACACCCATTGCCTCCAACTCCCTCTGCGGCGCTAACATGCCACACCTTCATGCCAGGCTGAGGGATCACCATGTGCCTCTGCGACCCATTGAGCCCTCCCTTCTCCGCTGGCGAACTCTATCCGTGTTCCCAGTTCTGTACAAGTGTTAAGTACCGCAGGGGTGCAGCTGTACGCACGGCTATCTTATGCAACTAAGTCTGTCTCTGCTGACTTGCACGGCACAAGCAAAGTGAGAGGGACAAGGCAACATTTGTCACTTAAAGATGTGGAGCCAGGATAGACTGGCATATTTCCTAAAGAAGGTTATTGTCATAAACAGCGAATTCTAAACATTGTATGCTCGGTATCATCTGTTTGAGAAGTGATGATGTAGAAGAACTCTCATTCACAGATGCTTAAAGTCACTGACACACTTTCATTTATATGGTCTTATTAAAAAAAGAGTTTGACATTTTTTGTCAGCCAGGAAATGTAGCTTTTCTGCTTCAATAACAGATATTGATAACTCATACTTAATGCATGTTACCTCTATAACAGCATGTATGAGGCATAAATATGAAAACGTTTGGGAAATGTATGCATGCTTAATGCTTGCCAATTACTTGTCTGACAGAACCCGTTGTGGCCAGATTACTGGTTTCATCTCATCATTTCTGGAGGTATCCAAAGGTGTCCCTCAAGGTTCAGTCTTAGGACCTATTTTATTTTCCATCTGCATTAACAACATGTGGGATAAATTGTCAAATGCCTCTTATCATTTTTATGCAGATGATACCATTATCTATTGTTGGTCATCCTCGATTATGCAGGCTTTTGAGTTTTTACAGTCTGCTTTTAACGTGGTTCAGTCTCATTTGCAAAAACTTAATTGGTTTTAAATGCAGACAAAACCAAACTCATGGCATTTTCTAGTTACAGTGACTTACTAGGGAACATCCCATCAGTCTTAACTTCACGAGGTGTACCCATTGAACTAGTCTCTAATTACAAATATTTGGGTTTTCTTATAGATCGTGAGCTCTCATTCAAAGCACATATTGCCAGTTTGGTCACCAAACTCTGGGTAAAAATAGGTTTCTATAACAGAAACAAGTCCTGTTTCGCTCTCAGAGCTACCGTTGCTTGATTATGGGGATGTTCTGTACATGACTGCTTCAGCCAAATGTCTACAGTCTTTGAATACTGTTTATCACTGTGCGCTGAGGTTTGTCACTGGTTGTAGTCACCTCACACGTCACTGTGACCTCTATGCCAAATCTGGCTGGCCCTCTCTGAATGCTCGCAGGTACACTCACTGGCTGACTCTGATCTACAAGGCTCTTCTTGGCTTGGTTCCTACTTATTTATGTACTCTTCTTCAAAGAACTAAAAGCCACTACGCCTTGCGTTCCTGTGATATTTTCCACCTGCTTGTTCCTCGTGTCAGAACTGAACAGGGGAAAAGAGGGTTAATTTTTGCTGCCCCCTCTGCATGGAATACTCTCCAGACTGATTTGAAACTGTCTGAACTCATCTCACTGGAAAACTTTCGCTCTATCTTAGATGATAGACAACTCGAGTCCATGGTCCATGGACCTCTTGGCCAGGTCACCCTTGAGAAAGAGCTCTCAATCTCAGTGGGTTTTGTCTGGTTAAACAAAGGTTAAATAAAAAAGTGAATATAGGCTGATCCATGTAAAATTTGGATATTATTTATGTCTAAGAGATCATGGATGTTTTCACCCGACAGTGTACATTCAGAACTAAAATATTTTTTCAAGAATGAGTTTTGACAAACACATTCAGTAGAATTTAATTTTACTCTTCCTGTAAAAATGTATTTCCACTTATATAAAAGACTTAAAATTGGCCTGAATTGAAAATATCTGGATTGGAGGGGTTTTAAATATACAACAACATATCATCTGCATATAGATACACTTTCTGTTCAGTCAAAAATATTGTTGTTGTTGTCGTATTTTAAGGAGTTGCATAAGACAAAGGTCACCCTTTCTGATATGAAAATAATCTTTATTTACAGATTCTACATAAAAAATGCAGACTACTCATAGGTCTGGGTTTTCTGCTTCTCGTTCTTAGCACATTGGTGGAATGAGTTGTATTGACCAAAAACACATCAGTAGGCTTTGGTGTCAGAAAAAAAAACCTGTCCCTGTGGACAAGAGTGGCAAGTAACTAATACAAATACTTAGATAGCTGTGACTGAGTAGTTTTTCTTTGGTTACTTGTACTCTTTTGAGTACATTTTAAAATCAGTACTTTTACTTCTACGATAGTGGTGTGACTTTACCTAACAACGTGGTTGAAAATTTAGTCACAATGTTCTTGCCAATTCGGAAAGATAATATTTTACAGAACAACTCAGTATTTACTCTGTACACATTACTTAAAGTACATTTTGAATTACATACTTTTAACTTAAGTAAATTTTAACCAGAGTAACTGAACCTTTACTTGAATACAATGGTAATGTGCCTTTTACACCTCTGCATTGACAGTATTCTAACAATGATTTATTTTCTTCATAAAGAAATATCTGAATCAAAGTGTAGCTGACAATCAAGTGTGGTTCAAACATTTCAACTTGAGTTGCAAACCTGCTTGAAGCTTTACCACAAAAACCAATCAGGGTTTTCAAAATGATATATACTTGGATACTTTTTTAACACCATATGTTTTAAATCTATTATCTCCTTGAAAGATAGTATTGAAAAGTTGTAAAGCCGTGGAAAAACTAGATATCTTTAGTCAATAAAAATTGCTGAGAGAAGAGAGCAGTGGTTGTTCACTTTCACAGGTTGGAAAATAATGATGTTTCTGGAGACCTTTGGAGCCACAAAAAAGAGAAAAGGGCTGCATTCATGTCTCTTTCAGTGCTGGATATAGGTTACTAATTAAAAAAGGAGAAAAATAAAAATTTTTAAAATGAAAACAAGAAATAACCCAATGTTGGGAGCGTAAGCGTCTATTTTTGCACTCTTGATTGAAAAACAGATTTCAGAACAATTTTACTTTAATTTATGTCAAAGTTTAAATTAGTTCTGAAATCATTCTACAGCTCTGTATCAATCTGAAATAGAAAATTCAGTGCATGTGTTGCGTTGACAGTAAGGACATAATTAGTCAAAGGCAATAAGAAACTGGATAAAGGAGCAACAGCATCTGAGTTAGCGGGGTACTTGTTACAGCATTAGCTAATAGTAATAATAGAAGTGGCAGCTGAGTCTCTGAATCCAGAATTCCTCATGAGATATAAATAGAGCAGGTGACATCCCGATGCTGGACATGGCTCCATGACAGCTTTAAGGCTTTTTTATTTCAGAATGCCGGATGTTTAGTTCAGCCTCACAGGTCTACCTTTCATCTACTGGGAGGATAAAAAACAAGTTAGGATGCTGAAGGGCACATTCAACAGCACAGTGTCATCAGTATCCATGTGGCACACTGGAACCTAGAGTTCCTGGTTGTTCACACCATTCCTCACACTTAGGGCTGTACTCTATAAGCCTTGGGGGAGCCAACAGGAAAGTGAGCCTGTTGATCAAAAGTGGCTTTCATTTTACTCATGGAGTGACATTTACAAAGTCAGATCGGACTTTTTTTTTAAAGGGAAGTGTTCTTAAATTACTGGCAGAAATATTTTAATAGGAAACTCAACATCTGATAAATAAATCAAAGGATTAATAGCTAAGATAGAATCAGATAAGAGTCACAGCTGCTTCAGGTTAATAACAGTAAAGGGTTTATGTTATTTTGGTACAAATTTAGCATTAACATTATTTTTTGACATTTAATTAAAGGTATAACATGTAAAATTTCTGCACTTAAATGTTTAGATTTTATTTAAAAAACTCCTATGTTTTATATATTTGTTTTAGTTGGGTATTTACATTGCCTCAAATATGTTTATAAGTTTTCAAAATAAGAGAAAATGTCTACATTGTTCTGGTTTGCAACAGTAAAGTTCTTGACAGTGCAGCCATGACAGGCAGGACATGTATGTTGTTGCATTGAAACGTGGGTGTCATGTGATGACTGCTTCATAAAGAAGTGTGAACTGCTTCTGGAAGCGGCTGTTCTGTTGCTGTATTTCATTCATGTTGTGCTGCTTACTTGTGATGAACTATGATCATTCTTTGCCTGGCTGTGCTCTCTTTTACCAAAGTCCCTCTCCTAAACATAAAACTCCTGTCCCTCCACCTTCTTCATATTATTGCCCAAAACACATTTCCTGTTTTGAAATGAGGAGTAAAACAATGTACGCTATTTTCTTTCAGAACAAAAGCAGGTATGTATCCAAATAGAAAGTTAGATACTCAGTACAGGAAAGTAAAATTTAGAATGAAACCGTAACACTTTTAAATGCAGAATAGTGTAATTTCAAAATGGGAAGATCAGTCATGATTAATTAATTAATTAATTAATTCTGACATTAATCAGGATTTAAAATAAGAAACATAATTTCACAGCTATAATAAACCGTAAATCATCATCTTCATTTCACTGATTAATTTTATATAATGAGGGAGAAAAGCTGTTAAAAAGTGGCCTTCCTGGCTAACACTGCCAGCTACTTAAACGGTATTATGGAATTTAACCAGGAAGGTCACTTTTAACAGCTTTTACCTCATTATGTGAAATTCAGCTATGAAAGGAAACAGTGGTTTACTGCGTAGTAAATACACCTAATGGGGTGCAGTTATATTATCAGATAAAGCAGCTGTTCCCAACCTGGGGTCCAGGCACCCATGGGAGAAGATGTCAGGGGGGACGGGGACCTGTCTGCTTTGAGGTTGTCAAAATAAGATGTAAAAATATTTCTAAAATCATGAAATCATGAAACAATGTACCACAGTCGGGGGGGGGGGGGGTTGAGGTTATAAAGTCAGAAACCAAACTCAGAATATCTGAGTTTAAAAAAATGTAAATTTAGAATAAAAAAACAGGAAATTGCCAAGCTTAACAGTGGTAATCTAAGAAAATTGAAGTATTTAAAGTCATAAATTTACAACATTGTAAAGTAAAACTTTACGAGAAACCAGATGATGATAATCTGATTATTCTGGGCTAAATTCAAATGTATTTCCTTATTGCTCAAGCCCAGTATGGAGTATCATTTGAGGCTCTAAACTTTAGGACTTGTGCAAGGCAAGCAGCTTCATCTGGTATGATTATGGTCTACGCAAATGGCTATTTTTAACTTTATGATCTAAAATATTCAAAGTTTTGTTTCACGTAATTTTATGGCTTTTAAAGAAGAAAATTTTACATTTTTTTGTATTCTGTAGCTCAAGCTTGTACATCAGAGACACTAGCATTCTTGTCAATGGAAAACCTATTTACTCATTAAGTGTTATACTAGCAATAGCCTGAACCAGCAAGCACGGTAAGGTGGAGTTTGCTTTAAAACAAGAGCACATAAAATTCTGAAAATTGAAAGTAAAACAGTTTATCAGCAGGATCAGCCTCAAAGAGTTTGGCTGAATTAAGTGCCTGAAATGTCACTCAACAAAGTCCTTTGATCCAAGTGAGAATTATGTCCATGTTAGACTGTGGGTGGGTCTTGAGTGTTTGTGACATTAAATGTTAATGGAAAGTACTGGCACTGAGGGGGAGCTTAAGAAAAGCATCATCATCACATCCTTTGGAATTTTGATTCTAAAGTGTCCTGAGTCCTTTTAAGTTGCATTACACTGTGTTCACACATTATAAATGCAAACTGATTTATGATGATGCAGCCATGGCAATGTTACACTGAACAATTAACATGGTGTTATGGCACAGTGTAAGTAAAATCAGAAACTGGTCTCTGAAAATACTACAAAGTAAAGACTTTGCTATTATCATGAAAATACTGACACCCTTGCTTGACTTAATTCTGGAGTTAGACCACTAGAATTGTCTAATTACTTTTCAGCTCAGTGTTTCTGTGGGTGGAGGCTTGATGACACAGTATTTGTAATACTGATCCCACCCTACCGAGGGCTACAATGGTATAAAAAGCACTGAGCTCATTAGCATCTCTGGTTACACAAATCAATTGAGTGTAACTACAAGTTTCAACACGCTTTCAGTATGCTAGCGTTCTTCCTGGATGTCAGTGTGAAGAATGTGAACCACAGTGCTAGGGTTTTTAACACACCCAAGACATCCCAGAGCGTTAAGAGTGGCTTAATTTTTCATGATTTTGGAATAAAATAAACTGCACATGCACTCTACAATATTTCATGCCGGAAATTTGGTCTGGTGGTGAATAAGAGTCCTCTGTTGTATGACTAACTTTAGATTTTTTATTGCTTCACAGACACAGTAATCTGTCATTAGATACTTAAACTTTCTCAATAACTCATTCTGAAAAAATTTATATTGACTTAAGTCTTTTTCTTAGCAAAATATAAATAATGTGAGTGTGCCTCTCTGTCATCACTAATGAAATCATCAGGTCCGTAGATCACACTGTCATCCTCACGGTAGATCTACTGGCACACTGCCATTCATTAATTGTATTATATTACTGGAACATAACTACATACTATTCAGTTACACAGTTGCTAAGTCAGTCTGCTCCTGCAGACTGCACAGACTTAACAGTTTTCTTTATTTGAATGTCTTCACATGAAAAAAAGAAATATCTGCAGGTTCATAATAGTCGTCATAAATTCAACGGCTTAGTATTTCAGGCAGCATAGCTGCATGAACCACTATGTACAGTATTTGATATCATCTGAAAGATGAACTTCTACTACATCTTCAATGTCTTGTCTATTTTTAATGCTGTTACAAAACCAAGACACTATTCTTGGGATGATTGCTATCACTGATGGGCATGTCTCAACCACAAAATTTACATTGAGTCCTAGATTTATGGCCTAAAGTTTAAATATGACCATTTATTTATTTATTTGAAACATAATACATTATACTAAGAACTCAGTCAGTGACATAGTCGGATGACCAAGGTTGACTTTCATTCTTTAAGTATACGAGACAGAGCAGTTATAGCCTCTTGTACATCTATTGTTCGTAAATCTCTTCTTTTCATGAGCAGAGGTTATTTACTAATTTCTTTCAGCAATACAGTAAATACAGAGAACTTTTTTTTTGAAAATGCTCTTCTTAAAATCTAAACCCTCCCTCCTGAGCTGTCCTCTTCACCCATTACTTCAGTGTTCTTATTAAAGACGGTACAATGATGGGCACAGTGCCTTGAAGAAGGCTGTTGTTGACAGCAAGACGAATGAATGAAAACAGATCCAGAGAAATGCCTCAGAAAGAAACAGGATCCCTGTCTGATAAATATAGAATAAGGAATGTAAAAGAGAGGTACAGAATCTTCAGCACAGCTACTATATAATAAGGTAAGGTGACTATTAACTCATATTCATAAAAATAAAGTTACAAGCATGTTATTAGTAGAGCACAAAATGATAAGAGAATTGAACACACATAGTTACTTTATATGAAGAAGTATTAACATGCTAACTTTAACTGGTAAATTTAAAGTAAATGAGCAGTTTTACTTCAGGTCTACATGTGGAACTCAAGGTTACTGTACAGGCCTCCACTGACCAGATAGTAAGGAGCTCTATAGCACCGCCATGTGGACCAAAATGAACACGTCAAAATAAAGTGCACTGTCACATAACAAATAAATGTGATCTGAAGTGTGCTTTGGGAAGCAGATAAAAAAAAGTGAGTGTAATGGGAATATTGAAAACGTGAATTATGACACTGAGGCAGGATTGTTGCAAGGCATGGATCTGGGGTAGAATAACAAAAAAATCTGTTGCTTTAAATGTTCTCAAGATGGCTTTCATATGGAGTTTCTGCAAACTCCAAGTGGGCTTTTATGTGAGGAGGGGCTTCTGTCTCACCCCTCTGCCATAAGCCCAGATCAGTGGAGGGCTGCAGTGATGGTTGTCCTTCTGGAGCTTTGTCCCATCTCCACACATGATCTCTGGAGCTCAGTCAGAATGATCATCAGTTTATTAGTCACCTTTCGCTTTCTTTTATTTTCAATTTCAGGCATCTTGCACAGTGGGTATGTGCAATACATTTCAATCTGCTTATCACAGTGAGGTAAGTTACAGGGCAGGTGCAATATAAACTTTTACTTGTAACTCTTCTTTATCTTGTCTGTTTTGGTGTATTGTCTGTTTTGTGTGAATATATTGGCTGTGAACAGCAAAGTTGCAATTTTGCCCATGACAAATTTCCCTCAAAGGACAATAAAGTATATTCTTATCCTTACTAAGGACATTCTCCCCAAATAGCTCAGTTTGGCTGGGTGACCAGCTCTGAGAAGAGTTCTGGTTGTGCCAAACTTCTTCCATTTGAATATCATTGAAGCCACAGAGCTTTTGGGAAGCAACAATCCTGTCTCTGAGCTCTGCAGGCAGCTTCTTTGACCTTATGGCTTGGTTATTGCTCGGATTTGCATTGTTAGCTGTGAGGCCTTCTTTAAAAAAAAAAAAAAAACAAAAAAAAAAAACAAACTAATTCTTACTACAGTAGCATTGGGCTTCAACATTAAATTAAAAAATGTGAATGGGCTCTGAGTATATTCTGAATGCACTGAAAATCTTCAAAGAAATCATCTTTCACTTGTAAAATGAAATATTGTTTCTTACAATTCTTGCTTAATTTTTGGATATCTGAATATTTTACTACATGACCAAGGCATCTGTTCCCATGAACTTTTGATGGAGAAAAGAAAATTGGGTGTAAGAACTAGGGAAGAAAAAGAGTAGCCATCATTGGCCACTTATTGACCATACTTCCTATTGCAGCAAATTACTGAAATCAAGTACAAACTTCCTCACAGTGTAAAAACCTGGAAAAGGTTGGATCAAATAGCTAAACTGAACTGCTCTCATTGTGTCCAGTCAAGCAGCAGCGCCCTCTACTGACAGTAAAGAGCAGTGCGTGTTGGGGTAAAAGAGGGGTCTGTACATCAGTATAAATATCAGTACTGGCTTCAGTAAACAGAAATCAGAATATCACAAAGGCATAATCAAACATGGTACATTTCTATCTAAAAACTGTTAGAGCTGTTTTATATTGTTTTCTTATATAGCAATAACAAATCCATTACAGAAAACTAAAGCCTAATAATCAAAATAACCATGTGTTTACATTATTTAACAATTTAATAAAACTGCAGAAGCTTTATAATAAGACAAAATGTCCTGTTTTTTTTTTTTTAATCAGCGATACTTTTTTGAGAGTTAAAAACAACCACGAGACATAGTAGCTCAGATTCTCTTTCTTCTTTATTGGTCAACTTGATGAAAGACTACAAAACGAATTCACAAAAAATCTCTTTCAAGTAATCAAATCTGTACAAACCTAAACTGTATGGGGTTTTTACAGCTCTGGCTCATATGAATCTGAAGGGTCATACACGCGTGTGTGTGTGGGTAAGAAAGTGCTTGCTTTAGTGAGACAAGGTGACACGCTCTTTTCCTGTTTAAGGATACGAGACGCCACGCTCAGACAGGCAAAACACTGAGCACAAACACACACACACACAACCCTGTGTTTGAGATTTTACAGTACAGAGGACGGGGAAAACAAAATACTCCCCCCTCCACAAAAACACACATCACGTGCTGGCAGGGGTTTGCTGCTAAATTCATCGATACAGCATCTCCCACTGTCTCCCACACCCTGCTTTTCAGTCAAAATTACTGTACAGACAGACACTGTGGTTTCAACCTTTTCCACGGGAAGAGTGGTAAGAGAGAGGGGAAAGTATAAATCTCTAATACTCTCACACAAAATGTACACGTGCACACATGGTCTTAATGCTCACCCGCAGATGAGACGTGTTCATCACCCGCTCACACACGCACCCATACACTCGCTCAGACAATTCGTAACATTAAATGTTTTAAGAAGTACAGATAAAAAAGGAAAAAAGCCCTGGGTATAGGTTTGATTTCTGGCTGTTTGGTGAAAGAAAGGAGAAGAGAGGTAGAGAGGGCAGGAGGGATGGGCTGGAGGTCGAGGGCAAACTACGGGTGTCATTTCTTAGCTTTCCTTGGGGGAGTGACTGGGCGGCCAGAGCCCATCCCCCCGCCTCCATAAAACAGCTTCTTGTCTGCAGGTTTGAGAATCTGTGAAGTAAGAAAAATGAAATTTAAATTATTCAATTTTGCTAGTGTATAAAAACTGAAACAAGTAGCAAAAAACCCTTTAAAACATCATATTTTTATAACATCGAAAGAAAAAGATTGTCAGCTATATTAGCCCTATGTCAAGCCTTTTGCAGCTTTACATTGTTTTTAACCTCATTTTGAACACTGAAATGAAAACTGAGAGGCAGCCAGTGCTGACCTTCCTCTACTCATATGACTTCTATGATCATGTCACAATTAGAGCTTAGAATTATAAACAAAATAACTTCACATTATTTGTTTTACCTTACAACAAATACAATTAATAGGATCTGCTTGTTCCAGCCTGTGCTAAGTTGTATCCTAATGTATAGTGCCCAAACAGCATGCAATGTGTATTTACCAAGACAAGCTGAAAACAAGTCTGCAGGTCGGGACGCAAGAGACAACTTCTAGGGACCAGGAGCCATGACTGCCTTTCTCCTCTGCTCCCTCATTTTCAAACATTAACGCTGACAGGCATTTTTTTGCCTTTATTCATGAGGACAGTTTATAGAGCCGGACATAGGAATAGGAGAGTGGGGGAGAGACATGCCAGAAGACTGCCATAGGCCAGACTTGAACCCGGGCCGCCCACATACATGGGGCGTGCCTTAAATCACTAGGCCATCTGTGTCGGCTTAATGTGCATTTTAATATGATAAAGGGGCTCCATATAGCTCAACAGAGCGGTCTGATTTTACTACTAACAGAATCCTGCATCTTTAGTCAACTTGAGGATGTGCTGTTTCAGAGTTCTTTAGATCCTAACCACTGTGGAACCAACAGAAAATAAATTCTGCAGCACTGATGTGTTTGTGTCCCTCTCTCTACTTTGCCCACCACTGCCCACTCCTCTCTCTTATTCCCTCTACTGCAAGCTCCTGTTACACAACACCATAACGCTATGTGAAAAATATTTCTGCTATTGTTGGTACAATCTGAAAGTAATAAGAATGACGGCAGCAACATTTTTCAGATATCGCTATTCAAAAGGGATTGACTGTAAAAATCCTGTTAATGCACATTTTCATATTGTGTTACATAAAAAGGAACAACTGGCATTAGTTTAAATTCAAGTAAAGGTACATACTTGGAGCATAATTTACATTAGCTCATTTTTACAAGTTTTTGGACAGTATCATGTGTAGTTGTTGGGCAGACAAAGACATTAATCATCCAATTGTCTGGTTGTAAAGAAGCCAATGACCAAATTGACCAAAAAACTTGCAAAATATATGGACTGTATCCATACCTAAAAGATGTCTTGACATCAGACCTTTTATATAAACTCAGTCATTCATGGCTGTGCTAAAACTACCTCAAAACTAAGCAGGAAAATCAATAGCATTATGATTTAGTTGTCAGTGCAGGCTGATATAGTTGAATCATGGGAGGACTACAGACACTTGAGCAACAGCAGTAGGAAACCTCATTTTAGCTGCTGGAAGAAACATCCACAAGAAGTGGACAGTGCTGAACTATCCACAGTGGATGCTTTTCTCTTTTTTATGACTACTCAGAATAAACAATGGTTGGATCTTTTAGGTTTTAGTTGATTGTGATTACAGTTATGTTTGCTAGCTTATGAGAACCAACACTGGACAATCATCAATGGTAAGACTCAAATTTCATTTAAAATGCTGAGAAGCTATTGGTGTGACTATTTACTGGTGTTTTCTGTGGAGGATACTACGTATATATAGTTTTGAACTGCTATATAATGGTAGTAGTTAATATGCTGAAAGGCTAACTAAGAGCCAATGTGAAGCCAAGTGTTTAGTGCAGATGTGTTTGGTGCAGCTGATTACACTTCTCATGTTTGTTTGTTTAAATAACAAAATAATGTGTTTTCACAGTGTTTTCAAGGCCCTGCCATGTGTCTTTTATCAACAAGCATGCTTTAACAGTCTAACCACAACTCAATTTCGGTTTCTACCATCTTGGACTTGGGTCTACCTCATAAAATAATATGCAGCCCCAGCCCTGCTCTAATACAGACATGATACTAGTTATAGTGTTCATGTTTTGTGTGTTTAACTGATTTTAAACACAAGTTATTCTCCATTTATATGAACCAAAAGCATTTGTCTGGTATTTGCTCTATATATCTTGAAGTTTGGAAAAATGTAGGCCATATTGGCTGGCGACAAAAAACTATAGTGTAAGTTTATCATAAATAAATTGTGATCTGGAGGCAACAAATCTCACTGGATCGTGTCATTTTCTTTTCCACTCAGAATTTTGGTCTTACCTGGAACGAGCACATGAGTGTCTCATCTACGCTCATCATGGCTCCAGCATTGTCGAACTCACCGCAGTAGTTAGGAGCAGAGAACAGCGTCACCAGCTGCCTCTTTGCAAAGAACTCATATCCGTCCTCAACCACCTGAAAACAAACAAAAAAAAAGGTTAAGAACATTTTACTCTTATTTGCATACAATGAATGTGGCACAAATAGTATTATGGGGAGTGTTGTAACAATAAAATACACCATGACTACACAACTATCACTGTCTGCCTACCTGGTTATCAGTAAAATTGCGCTGAAATCCAACTGTGCTGAAGTGTCCACAGCTATCCATGTAATCACCTCTGCCACCTGACTGCTCTGCAAATATTTCCTAACAGCTGGACGAGCATGTTTGATAAAAGCCCTAACCTTATGTTGACTACAAAAGGAATTATGTAATAGGAGAAAGATACATCAGCAGGGTAACACTAACAAAAAGCACTAAAAAAAAACACCCTTAAAGCCATGTTAATCAATAGCTCTTCATCTCCTGTCAATATTTCAGATGTGCCAAAGTGGAGGAGCACAATTCATTCACTTGTCTTACCAAAGCTTTTCATTCCTGCTGCTAACACAGCTTAAACCTGAGGGTCAAGGCCATGCATTTACCTGATGGGCCCGACAAATGAGGTCCATATCGTGTTTGTGTAGGAACTTTGTGACCACATCAGCACCAAAAGTGAAGGAGACACCACGGTCATTCTCGCCCCAGCCCAGCACATCTTTGTCCGGGTCGGCCCAAAGCAGGTCGCACAGGAGGCCCTGGTCAGGCACATCAGTGGGGCGCATGACCCTTCGCACTTGCTCCATGGACTGGAGGTCAGGGGATAGGCCTGAAAAGTAATGTTAAATGTCAGTACATAAACATGAAATTGGGCAAAAGAAAGGGGAACTAGAAATATACACAGACACATAATTATGATAACGTTCTTAACAAAATATGGACCATTAAACTTAGCGTCATCTCTTTAGTCCCTTGTCAACTTCTATATGTAGGTTGCTCACAACAAGTGAAAAAGGGCGGCATATTAGTTTTTAAGAACTAAAAACGATAACTTGGTTAGCTGATGAGCACACTGACTGAATTAATTCAGTCACTTAAATACATGGTTTATCCTTTCAATGAAAAATATTCTTTATTTCCAGCTTCTCTAAGACAATTTGCTGCCGTTTAGCCACTCTTTGTTGTATTTTATTGTGAAGTGAACATGTTTGTCTTTGTCATTGTTGTTCAAATTAAGTGAGAAATCTTAGGTACTTCCTTGGTTTCTGAGACACTGTCATTTGCCAAATCTTAAAAGACTTAGAGACTAAACTTTTTCCCCTTTTCATAAGCCAACATGTAGAATGAACGATCTTAGCTGCAGCTAAGCTGATAAATGGTTTGAGAAAAAGAGACTTATGCAGCGGCGTCTCTGTGGATCAGATCGATGAAGGGGAAATAAAAAGTTGTCTGACTTTTACCTAGGTCAAATTTTAGTCTATTTCCTTCTCCATTGTTGCCTTCTCTGTCCATCTAAAGACCTCTCTGTCCTGCAGCTGACCGTCAATGTCCATGTTTGTGTGCAGGGGTAAATGACATGTGTGCACACAGACAGATAATCATATATGATTATAATATTCAACTTAATGATTTAAGTTTACTTAAAAATACTAAAATAAAATAGAACAAAGTATTAACAAAAAAGTTGTTCAAATTGTCAAGTGACATTTGCAAGTTTTTTTTTTGGTAGGACTAAAATTTTAAAGACTAAAAACAATCAGTCATTGAACAATCAAGTGTAGAGGAGCAAGTAAAAAGTACAATTTATTCAAATGGGGCACAGCTTTATTAATCAATTGTAGGAATTTATTCAAAGTGGATTTTCTAATAGCCATAGCCTTTGCAAAAGTATTTTAGTCACATTTACCATTGTCTTTTTTTTCCTCCTAAAAGTATTGATTCAGGCACTGTTTTGGCGCTAGCACAGTTTTAAAAGTATCAATTTAGCACCGGTACTGGGGGGAAAAACTAATGATACCCAAGCCTAGCAGTGATTAAGAACTTGTTTGCCATGCTTCACAGCAGTTACACAATCAAGTAGAAATAGAAAGATGCCAACGCCTCTGCACAGACACGAGGAGGGAAGATCTAGGACTTTGTTTGACTGATGCCATCTCCTTCTGCCCGCTGTGTTCGTCTTTCCGCTCTGCCCCTTGCACGGCCTCTATCCCAAACTGCTGTTTAATTAACCAGTCAGCAAAAACATTTTAGTAAGTCTCTCTGACATCTCATAAAGATGCAAACGTTAACATCAGTGTCAGTTTCAGACAGCCAGAAAAAGAGGAGAGACAGATATGCCTTGAGGCCTGTTAAAGTTTTTCTCCAAGTCCTGACTTGCTGACAGTGAGCTTTACATCACTGTACACAAACACTGATGACTATAAAGCATCCAATTCTTTTTAGACATTCCAGAAATTCCAGATAGAGAGCAGAATCCCTGTACACACTTCTTCTGGTTTATTAATGATAATTCTAAGGAAATATTTAATTTTAGGAAGGCCCTATATTATATCTGTTTTGGAAAATCCTAATCAGTTTGTGTTCAGAGACTAATGCATTGGTTGGAATTAAAAAATAACGTAATATGCTAGTTTTGGTGTCCTGGGGGTTAGATTTTGTTGTCATGGTAATAAAACAGCTATCAATATCATTTGATTTTTAACATTATTTTAACAAAATTAAAAAAAAAGTTCAGGTGCTGCAACAACTCTAACTTCTACTGAAGAAGATTCATGGAGATGTGTTTTAGACTAGAGTGTTAACATGCACAGTCTGAGTCATTGCTAGCTGAGGAGTTTTAAAACGATTTCATAAATGTATTTTTTTGGCTGATCCAAACATTGCTAAAACCCCGTGATCAGATCCAAACCATGAGATCTGAGACCCGTCGCGCCTCTAGGTTATGGAATTGAACAGTTGTGTTCAGCAGATGAAAAATTCAAGCAAAGTACAATTTGCTTTTTGTGTGTTCTAGCTTATGTAACGTTATGTTTTGAAGAGTAAGGTTGTGTTTACCCTCATGATTATCAGTGCCTGTTTACATATTTTGTGTAGTGGGTCTCACAGGCATGAGATAGCTGTGACTGTCTGCTGGTGTCAAGCTGTCTGAGCCTTTGGGTGCAATTTTTTTCAATTTTCTGCTGAATATGCCTAGTAAAATAAGTTTAAATCCATTCTTTTCACTTTTAGTTTCTTAAATTTCCTTTTGACAAATGTGTTGGTTGCGTTTTCTTATGATTGATTGAGGGAATAGATCTGTTCCTTTCATACTGAGCATATTTCTACCTGTTAGCAGCAGTGTAAATAGGAATATGGATTAAAAAAAGTTACAATTGCTAAACAGGTCAAGAGTAGATAAATATAGTTTAGCAAGAAATGAAGCTCCCACACAGTCCTGCAGGCCTTTGACCATGATGTTGACAGTAACAACAGTGCAGAGGCGAGAGTGTGTGCTCTGGATGGGAGCCAAATGAACTGTTTGATGAGGATACCTCCATGGCAACAGAAGATCTTCTCATCAACAATGGCTGCGACTGGCAAACAGTTGAAGCAGTCGGTGAAGGTCTTCCACAGCTTAATGTTGTACCGCCTCTTACCTGTGGGAGCAAACAGCATGTTCTGTCACAATCTTATCTTCGGAGCTATAAAGTCTCAGCAGCTGCACCCATTGCATCACATTAGCAACATTTTACATAATCCTGACTGTGAATAGCAGGGAACGGCATGTGATTAATCAGTGCTGCCTGATCACGGCCCTCAGCCGAGGGCCTTCTCTAAGAGGTGATCTGTGTTGAGGCTTTTGTTACTACTTATAAGGCAACTTTCCCCTTCAGGTTTTGCGTTCAGATTTACTGAAAGTGGTTACATACAGCATAATTATATATACTCATTATAAAGCAAGGGTCATATCTTTATTTAATAAAAAGACAACATAAACTGCTGACTCTACAAAAAGGAGCATATGTTGTTCATAATGGTAAATTTTTAATCAACAATAACGTTGCTCATAACCCTTTGATCGTCTTAAAAGAACAGACAGTAAAAATATACATGTACCCATTAAAATGTTTTTAATGAATCCAACCAAGATGATTATTTGGAAAAAAGCTAAAGGCACATAAAAGAAACACTCCTCTAAAAATAACAGGGATCTTAAAATCATTTAGTGAACACTTCAATATCCCAGTCAAGTGCATTTGATAATATGTAGTTAGAATTACTGCTTGTGTAAGGTTTATTTCTGTCAACTCTTTTATATCATGTAGTCTTTCTCTGGTAATAAACAAAAATATCTAAACTAGAAAAGCACTCGGAGAGCGCAGACCTCCGCCATTAGCCCTATCTCCTAATAGTAAGAAATCCTTTAAAAAATTCCTGGATCCAGACAGTGATCCGGATCACTCCAAAATCAAATCAGTTCTTCCTTATGCCATTTCTGACATTTCCTGAAAATTTCATCAAAATCCATCCATAAGTTTTTGAGTTATGTTACTAACAAACAAACCAACTAACAAACCCTGCCGATCACATAACCTCCTTGGCAGAGGTAACAAACCGAAATGATTATCACTTAGACTTCATAAAACCCTGCCACCTTGAGCATACATTTATAACAAACTGTTTCAAGATATTGAGAGCAGAGGTAACATTTATATTTGTTTTTTTTTTATGCTTTTTTTGTGACTTACACTCGTCATAGAAGCCGTATATTCTGTTAATGGAGGCGCACTCATGGTTTCCTCTCAGCAGAAAGAAGTTTTCTGGATATTTGATCTTGTAAGCCAGCAACAGGCAGATGGTCTCCAGCGACTGCTTGCCTCTATCAACGTAATCCCCCAAGAACAGGTAGTTGCTCTCGGGTGGGAAGCCCCCATATTCAAACAGCCTCAGCAGATCATAGTATTGCCCGTGAACATCACCTGGTGAAAGGAGCAGAGTGTTGGTTAAAGGTGTGATTATCATGCTGTGTGTACGTGCACAACAAAGCTAAGTGACTTGGATGGAGGTACAACAACACTTGGCGCCTTGCAATTTAAAAACAATTCATACCACGACTATGTGTCTATAAATAAACACTGTTATCACAGTGCTGCTTGAATGAGACACAGAAGTGAATGAGCAAGCTTGCCATTTAGTGTGAAGATGCTGGTGATTCTAACTGCAGAGCCAACATAGCAAGCTCATAATATGCAGACCGGTCCTCTAAAACAGCGGTCTTCATTAAGTGGCATCAGCAAAATGACACAGGAGGGCAACTCCATGGAGACTTCAAGTGCAAAACAGCACTGCAGCAAAGAGCCAATATTATCAGTACATCCCTATAGCTCAGTAATTATGTCGCAAGGTCACAGCCATGCACTGCAGGCTGCCTCCATGGATTAAACACTGTTCTTTTTGGAAAAAAGGTCAAAACTTGGGTAATTTAAGAATATTTTAGAATGCAGCACAATGTGACCATGAGCTTTATCATGATAGCACAAACAGCTATGACAGCCATCTCAGAGTGTTTATAAACGCATTGTGACCTCACATGCAAATTCCCTCGACTCTAAAGAACACAACTAAGCCTCACCACAAATCTTGAGGGGCGCCTCAAGTTCGAGCAGGATTGGCTGGCTGAGAAAGATCTCTCGGGATTTGAGGCAGAGGCCACGGATTTCATTCTCTGTCAGCTGAACATTTTTGCCAGGTCTGGAGCCTTTCACTGTGAAAGGAAAGTAGAGCAAGAAGAGTGAGAAAAAGCACAGTGGAAACAAGACACATCACACAGCAGAGTATACAAGTCTTTGGTATTGAGCTGAGAAAAAAATTCTATTCACAATTATGTGCAAAAATATGTGACATAATTATTGTTTGCATCATCAAGGGAGATTTTTATTTTTTTTTTTAACTATTCTGGAAACTACAACCTCAACCAGAAGTCACATTTTTTTTTGCGCCATAATCAATACCATTAGTTTTACAGAAGTTATGCAGTGTTCGTTTGGCAGATGTCAATTTGTCTTAAGACTTTAGATTGAAATGCCTTTTAGTTCCCATCACATTTGAGTCATTTTCACACTTTTTAGTTTTAGCTGATGTAAAACTAAAACATTGTTCTCCAGTTTAGTCAATAAAAAGTCCTTATATTTTAGCCTTTACTTTTACTTAAGTTAATTATCTTTGCACAGAGCCATACTATAAAAAGTATTCATAAAACGCTTATATTAATGCACTATCAAAACTTGAAATTTAATCAAGAAAATACTGACATATCCAGAATGTGCACTCCCCAATCTGTACTACAGATGCATGAGATCATCGGTATGATATCAGTATCAGCAGGTATTAAAATTTCTGCCTAAATGTTGGCTAATAAAAAATATGTTGATATCAGCCTTAGATAAAGGCTGAACAAACAAAATGCAAAAACAAATCTTTGTCAGCTTAAACCTCTTCTTTTCATAATCATTCCTTTCACTTTAAAGTGTGTTTTTAAGACTGAAATTTGTCACTTTTTCATGCTTAAACTTGAAATTGTGTTTTAACAACTGAAATCTTAGGTTTGGAACTACATCAAAAATACTGGCATTGATAACAGCCAAAATTATTATGTAAATAACGGCATATTGGATATCAGCACAAAAAAAAACAACAACAACAAAAACCCAATGTCATGCATCCCTGACCTCTACTCATGCTTCATCAATTATATGCACAATGACGCAATTTCATGGATTTTAATATACACTTAATATTAAGTCTTGTACTAGTGTCCATGGCAACAACTAAACTTACTTTTCATTGTTGTTGTTGTTGTTTTGTTTTTTTTTATCAGATCTGTTTTTAGTTTGTTTTTTGTCTTGTCCTCCTCGGGGCCAAAAAACAGGGGTTTAACATTTGTGTTATGGCTTTAGTCACTGAAAATAACATAGAAAGCACAACTTACTCAGGATTTATACATTAATGTAAGTAGTACCATTCTGTGTCGATGCGTTGAAAAAATTTCAAAGCAATGCAAAGTGGAAACATATTTCGTAGGGACGCACAATACTGGATTTTTACTGATATCCAATATAGTGTTATTGACAAATCAATTTTAGCGAGTATCGACAACAATTCTGATATTTAAATGATGTTAAACCCAAAACTTCATCCCTTAAAACACAAAATTCTAAGTCTACAGGGTGAACAAATTAACAAATTTCAGTCATTAAAACACACTTCAAAGTGTAAGGAGTAATGATAAAAAAAAAAGAAGTTCTGCTGAAGAAGGTCTGTTGGTCCATCCTAAAATTCCACTAACTTGCTTGTACAGCAAATATATTCAGCTGATAGAGACAGCTAAAATGACAGTTGTAAACGTCTGCAGAATTTTTCAGATCTGCTGATACCAACATTTCACTTTTTATGCTAATATCTGCCGATACTGATATCAACCTGATACTATTGTGCATCCCTACTATTACTATGTGGTCATCACTGTTTTAGTTGATTTAAAATCTTCAGCACTTCTTCACACCTGAATCTAACAATTGTATAAAGTAAGAATCATATAAATATTAATGGCTTATCTCCATAACAAATTCACAAAGGAAGTATTGATTTGTTTGTCTGGTGAGCAAATAGCAAGCAGCAATAAATATAAAATGAAAAATTTAACAAGTAATATCTTTGCTGTAATATTTCTACCTGGAAGTCCGTAAGAATCAGGCTTGGGGTAGTTTAGTGAAATGCTCCTTCGAAGAATTGTGCAACAATGACAAAGGTTCAGGTTCTTTGATTTCAATACATGTGTAAGTGATAACTCCAGGTCAACCGCGCAAATAATCACAGTAAATGTAAATGTACAAATGCTCTACCTGCAAGAGTAAATGCGACTAAATATTTTTCGCTCTGTTCATATGAACTAGTGAAGAGTTGAACAAATACATTTCAGTGCGAAGTGGATGCAATAGATCAAACAATACTAACGCTTAAAGTCTGCTCAATTCAAATCCTGTATTTCGCTCGCAACAAGCAAGAGACGAACTTAACTGGCTAGCATAGCGTAAGTGGCTATCGTTGTCTAGCCTCTCTCGGCTAAAATGGCTACCTCGGTGAATAAATATCGAGCGAAACACTTCCTTACCTTCCAGCAGACGTTGTATGATGGAGTCGATGTTCAACTTATCGGCTTCTGCCATACTATTCCTCTATTTCTGGTCGGGTCTGTTTTCCCTTCGAAGTCAGAACGTAGTTAATATTGACCGGGACCGAGTTGCCGTTAGCTCCACCAGTTTAGCGTTAATCGGCTACCGTCAGCCCGCTAGCTAGCTAACCTTGGGGCAGAAATAGCAACCTCAAAAAATGAGGTTGGGTGTTTAAATGTTAAAGATTTAATGGCGGTCATGTACTTATAAAATCCGCCTAAGTAAATTATTTCAAGTAAAAATTTCGAATTGAGTTCAATAGTCGTATTTTATCGGGAGAAGGGTGTTTCTGCCGTAGCTATTAGCACCATGCCATCGACAAAAAAAAGGCTAGAAGAGCGTTAGCTCAAAGAGAGGTTGAACGGAAGAGGACTGGCAGTTCCCGCCCTCCCATTCGTCAGTTTTACAAGTGGGTGGGGTTTTATGAAGGCAGTGTTCTCGTCGATTGGCTGGTTTCACTGTCGGTCAGCATTTACTTATCTCAAACTATAATGTAAAAAGAACGTTTTTTTCAGCATATCTGTCGCGTCCTTCTCGCATAAAATGAAAGATTTTATTAAACTTTGCAAGCCTAATCGACTTTGTCTCCAATGGCTCAAGTTTTCACGTTTGCATCACTCTGTATTTGTTGCGCAGTACAGCGACACCCACGGAAGTGACCAAGATAGGAAGTATCACCGACGTATTTTGGCATGACGCAACGTCCCAGCGCCTGGCAACCCGCACCGAGTGATTCATTCTGAAGTTGAGATGGCTTAGCTAGACTGCTAATTCACTAAAAGTTCAACATGAATTTATCTCGGATAAACAACCTGATATTTCTTATTCGCGAATAATACCCTCTTTTATTTAATAACATCAGTCAACCATGAAGTTGCTTCATAAAGACATTGAAAAAGACAATGCCGGGTGAGTGACTGTTAGCAAGCTAGCCAGCTAACCAGCATGCTATTAGCAGCTGACTGTTCATGTGTCAACTTAGTCCTGGTAAAAGTCCATATTTGATTTGCTTCCATCACTTACAGCAGGGACCCAGAGAGGGTTGGGTTTGTAACAATCCTTTTGGTAATGTACAAATAAAGTAAACGGCACGCGGGGAACGAGTTTTATCCATACGAGTATAGATCCTGTCCTAAAACTAGATTTATTTTTAAGGTTGAATAATTTAGGCTTCAGTGACTAAAGCCATGACACATCTATGTAGTATATGCGTATTGCTTTTCTGATTGTAATGTCTGCATGTTTCTTTTTAATTAGTGTACCACACCTGATGTATTACTCACAGTAACAACAATGCCATAAACACAGGTTTATTGATGACTTGCACTTCTTCAGTCAGGTGACTCTGATACCAGAGGAGGCAGAGGATATGTGGCACACCTACAACCTTCTGCAAGTGGGAGACAGTCTGAGAGCCTCCACAATCAGGTACCCACTCACATCTGTAGATGAAGCCCTGTGGTGCATAACCACCCATCACACACACTCCCCAGCGCCATAGAGAAGGATCTTAACACTTATGATTCAAAATTTCAGAGATAGTTGTACAGTATTTTTCTCACCTTCTTTATTGGTTATTTCTTATTTTTCCCAATACATTCAAGATCATGATCTACCAGCCTGTCAATGCATGTATTAATAGAGTTAAAGTCATGCTATTCAAGGTTTAAAACTCACAGATCAGAACAATCAGTACAGCCAACAGCTACACGGCTTGACTGTGTAGTTTGAAATGTATAGTTACAACAGAAAGTTCTATTTACACATGAACTCTTCATGTATAAGTGTACAGAGTAGACACTCTATTTATACTAAAGCATATGTAGCAGTGGCACAAATACAAACAGAAATGTCAAGTTTAGGATACCCCACTTTATCTCTTAGAATTCTGAAATCAGTCTGTGTTTGTAAATGATTTCACTTGATTCTTTCTGCCTGTGCTTTTATTGTCAAAACCTTCAGAGAGTTATTCAAATGAGTTAAAGCTGTGTTTTATGTTTCCACAGGAAGGTGCAGACAGAGTCCCAGACTGGCAGTGTGGGCAGCTCCAGAGTTCGGACGACGTTGACCTTATGTGTAGAGACTATCGACTTTGACTCTCAGGCCTGCCAGCTGAGAGTAAAGGGCACTAACATCGAGGAGAACCAGTATGTCAAGGTCTGACATTTCTATCAAACCTGAAACTTGTAGTCTTGTAACTTCTAGAGTTATTTAAAATTAGGCATTTTAGATTGAAATGATAAATTTAAATAACACTACACAATAATTTACCTTTATAATGCTCATTTTACTCTTTTCTTGTCATTGCTCTTCCATAAAATACAGTTTCTCTCTGTAAACTACTGCATGATGGAAGTATTTTGTGATGATTCTTTATTCTTCACTCCTCAGATGGGGGCTTACCACACTATTGAGCTTGAGCTCAACAGGAAGTTCACTCTTGCCAAAAAGAGCTGGGACAGCGTTGTGCTGGACAGAATTGGTAAGATGTGTAAACAAGTTTCAAGCACAGTATTCCATTCTTGCACAAGTTGCGTTTATCCCTCAAAATGACATTTCACTTGTTATTTTTTCAAATGGTTTCAGTACTTTTATTAACTGCAAGGGTCTTTGACATTCTAAGCCTTCCCTGAAAGTAAGCTCACATAATTTCTATCAGATCAAACACAGACATTTCCCCCAATATCAAATAGTTGTGAAGTGAATCAAATATCACAAAATTATTTCCAGAGATTTAAGAATTTGGATCCTGTCAAGTGTTGAAATCTTGCCATAGTACTAATTTTGCCAACTTTAAAAAATCTTCTTTCCTTGAAGAATCCCTTATTGGATGTGGACTTTTTTTTTATCTCTTTTGATACCAGCTATGGTCCTACAGTTGTTGCTTTAACTGCATTGTGACTTGCTCCCGGCAGCAGCACTCATGAATCAGACATACAGTATATTTTAAGAGCTGTTGAGCACTGTGTTTCCTGACTGACAGGCTGACATTTAGCTGGTTGTCTTTTTACATAAAAAGCTCAGTCCTCTGTTGTTAATTTATTTACAGTGCCAACAGAGAGGGAGAGTTACCATGGGAACAGAATAGGGAGAAACAGGAGGGAATAAGTGACAGATGGGTTCATGTTTTGAAGGAGTGGAGGTCCATTGAGTCATTGCTGCTTCAGTATGAAGTGTTTTTGTGAATTTGCTGCAACTACAAGGACTGAGTACTAATTACAAGAGAGTACAACAATTAATGTTAAAACTCTGCACTAATACACATGTATTTTATTGGCCTTTAGAGCAGGCTTGTGATGCCACCCAGAAGGCTGATGTAGCAGCTGTGGTGATGCAAGAGGGGCTTGCCAACCTGGTGCTGGTGACTCCTGCCATGACTCTGCTCCGCGCAAAAGTGGAGGTCACCATTCCTCGTAAGAGACGGGGGAGCTGCACCCAACATGAGAAGGTAGGAGAGATTTGCAATATCATAATTGCTTGGACACCGTGAACACAGAGGTGGAGAAACAGGATTTATTACTACATTAATTGCCAGAAAAGAAAAAGTTAAATAGAAATCACAGAGGAGACTGATGTTTTATTTGTCATGCAGCCTCAATCTTCCCATCTCTTTTTGCAGGCGTTGGAGCGCTTCTATGAGGCAGTGATGCAGGCCATCCTTCGCCATATAAACTTTGATGGTAGTGCTGCTGTTTACACACAGTTTGTTCCTGTTTTGTGCCACATTCTTCTCCCTTTTTCATTTGTTGTTCCCATTCTTGCTCATATACTTCTTTTTATGATACTCTTGGATATACTCTCTGCTTGATCCTTATTTTTGTTTTATTTTATTTTATTTTGGTAAGACGGATCTTTAAATAACATGATTACATTTCTGTAAATAAAACTATTCCCTCCTTGCCCTCTTTTAGTGGTGAAGTGCGTCCTGATCGCCAGTCCAGGGTTTGTACGTGACCAATTCATGACTTACCTCTTCAAAGAGGCGGTGCGACAGGACAACAAGATCCTGCTGGAGAATCGACCTAAATTCATGCTGGTGCATTCATCATCTGGTCATAAATACTCTCTCAAAGGTGCGAGCTGCTGCAGTCTCTGGGAATAAATAATGCCATAAAATCTGGAAATGTAATGAAATGCTTGTTGTTTTTGCAGAAATCCTCTCCGATCCCACTGTGACAAGTAGACTTTCTGATACCAAGGTAACTAAGCATCCTGTGATTGAGCAGCTCATCCTTCTTTAAACATAAACTCTTTAGGCTTGAAAAAATATGACTGACAGGTGTTTATGTGCAGGCAGCAGGAGAGGTGAAAGCGCTGGAGGATTTCTATAAGATGCTTCAGCACGAGCCTGACAGAGCTTTTTATGGGTGAGTGATGACAGACAAGGCAAAAAGACAGCTACCAGTCTTCAGTGTATAACACTGGTAATAAACAACCTTTGTGTCCTTGTATGCTCACAGATTGGCGCATGTGGAGAGAGCTGCTGACGCCCTCGCCATTGACACCTTGTTGATTAGTGATAAGCTTTTCAGGTATACTCTGAGACTGTTTGCCTGTTTATATCTGCTTTCAAAGACAAACTGCAGCTTTAACACATTTAATTTTTCTATAAATTAGTAGAACAAAATAAAAATGACACACTTAGGGGCTTTTAAACTACTTGTCCTCATCTATTCCTGCAACTTACTCAGAAAAATAGAAGCACATCTTTACATGTTTTGTTGTGTCTCTGTTTACATTCAGACATCAGGATGTTCCCACCAGGAGCCGTTATGTTCGGTTGGTGGACAACGTAAGAGACAATGGCGGCAACGTCAGGTATCAATATCTTTAAAAGACACTGACTGCTTTAACTTCAAACAAAAATGTATGTTATATGTTTTTTCTGATTCGTTTTCTGTTTTTTTTTAATGCAGAATATTCTCAAGTCTCCATGTCTCTGGTGAACGTAAGTTTTCCTCTTCTTTTTTGGGGGATTTTTATAAATATCTCAGAAGTATCTAAAAGATAATAGCATCTCTGTGGAGTCGTGTCCCTTGTCAAAATGCACTGTGGGTAATCTAAAGGCACCAAAAAGGTTTTGGTTGTATTCTGATCCAAATGCAGCAATTACAAGCCCTAGATTTTTTTTTACAATTATTTTCATGCTCAGAAGCTTGCAGTCTTTTGGACTGACTCTTTTGGTGCACTTCTTCTCGAAGCACATTACTGCCACCAACTGTTGTTTCAGCAGAATAGCTTGAATTACTTATTTGTGTGTTTCTTCAAACTAAAAAAAGAAATTAACTCTTGAAAAGTGTACTTTATAAATTTGAATGTGGTTGAAAACTCAATGACACCTTAAAAATGCCAAAGTTCTGTGCATCTGATTAATTCTGCCAGAATTTTAATCGCTTATCAGGGTCAGGCTGTAAATGTTTGATTACTGTGAATGCAATTCACAGACCAATAAAATAAGGACTTTCATCAAGGCCCTAACTTTCTCTGTTAAAAACAGACTGAAAGTAAAAGCTGCAAACAGACACAAACAGCTGATTAACTGTATTTGTGGCTTGCTCTGCATATGTCCCTTTTATTTATTTTGATGGCAGCACCTATTTTCTCTGAAAAAGCCCAATACAGTTTAGTCTTTTCAGCGCTCGGCAGTGCAAAAAACCCCGTCAGCGTTAGTTGTTTTCTGTCGCTGCTCTCACACTGCTGGCAGATGATTATAGTTCAACTTTTGGTACACCTCTGTGCTTGTCAGTGACACTTCTCCCTCACTAACCAAAATCGAGACTGATTGGGACTTATAAAACCAACGTTATCAACAACAACAGGGGAGAAACAAATGCTTCTCTATGCACAGTTTCTTATACATCCAGCCTGGTGTTTTTAGGGGAACAAATTTCCAGATTTAAAGCTGCTGCTGATGCCTGGACATGATTCCTCTTGAGGTTAGCTCAGACTACACAAATTCAGCTCTTAACTGCATTATTAAAGCTCATCATCAAACATCAGGCCAGATTATGAGTGTTAGGGATGACAAACACTCTTGTAGTGTGACATAATTAACGGCGTGTACAAGATGACCCCCGACCATGATTTGACAAGATTAGCATGCCAGAACTTTTCTTGCCTCATCGTCTAGTTTGTCACCCTGACCTGACGTCAATGGCGGGAATTCCAGTGCCTACCAACAGGAGAGCATTTTCTCCCTTTCTTTTGTACCTGTGGAGCCAGTCCACATTGTTCTCCTCTTGATACATTGGGACAAGTCCTTAATTGCTTCTTGTTTGTTTAATTCTTCTTTTCAGAGCAAAAGATCTCTAGAATCTCACAGAGCCCTTCTGTTGTATCAGTCATTGACACCCTTTGACCCATCCCTCTGACAACCTCTGAACCTGCACATAGTAGTGTGACCAGTCTGTCAACCAAGATGGATCAAGATTTTAGTTGCAAAAACTCCTGTGGTCTGAACCGGCCTTGATTGTGAAAATAGGCCTGACACTGATACCAGTGTCTAACATAACAATTTAGCTGATGCCAGTACTGATATTTTTTGATTTTTTAAAAACTATTTTTGGTGTAGGTCGCCTACTGTGCAAACATTTTTTTCTCATGTTTTGCCATGAAAAGAGTTCAGTGTCAGTCTGGCTGGTTACTTCTTCTGCCCTGTAGAAATCTCTCAGTTTGATTCAGCAGCCAGATAAACCAAGTGTCGGCATAAAATTGAATGGATAGAATAAATAAAAATTAGTAACTGATATCTGTTTATACCACATTGTTTGGCCATTGTTTGTAAAAGGAACCAATATCAGCTGATAAAGATGTTAACCAATGCACAACAAGATAATGGTGCCAATTGTCAGCCTGAATCCTCCCTGCCAACCAGAGTTAGCGAAGGCCCAATGATCAGATGGTTCAGATTATCCTGCCAGATTATCAGATTGCAGTGCGGGTTGTGTTATGAGTAATTTTCCCTCTCCAAATTAAGATCGTAAATAATAAACATGTTCAATATACACAACCAGAAATCCTGATGTGCATGGTCAGCACTGAGGACAGATGAGCAGACACAAGCAGAATTATTACATGGAACAGAGTAATAGCCAATCAGGAAGCAAAATGAAAACACAGCCATGGCAACGATAGTAAAGAGGAAGCTGAAAGTTAGATGGTACATCAGACAGAGAGAAGTGACTTGTTGACTTGTTGCACCAGAACAAGTGTTTAACAATGTGTACTGTAAAACAGACCATCGATGAACTGACAAGAGAAGGAGATGGACCGGAATTGCATCCGCAATGGATGTATTATGTAGCTAACAGCTAACCACAGTAGCTTCTTCACTTTAAAGTCATGTTCCTCCGTGCAAGATTTGGTGTTTTGAGAGACAAGATCAGGCCCAGACTCTTGTAGTTTTGTTCTGCTCCACACAATACAAACAAAATGGTAAAATCACTGATCATTTGTCATCATGTGTGGGGTCCTTCACATTAAAAAATACGCTAAAAGTTTAAAATTCTTTATGTGTGTGGTGAGCTAAACTTGTCTTCATTGCTTTTTATTTTATTTTTAATTCCTTGAATAAAAGCAAATATTACTTAACTGTGACTACCAACAGTGTTGGAAATTGTGTAAGACAACTTCTGTAGCCCATTAACCTCTTGAGACTCTGCATGTACATATTCTTTGTCAAAATGACTTAACTTAATGACTTAACTTTTTATTGTGCAGTTTTGTCCACATATGCAGACATAATTTTTTGGTGAAAACTACTTTCTTTTTAAAGACAGGACTCAGGTTTTAACTTATCAGGTCCCACTTGTCCCAAACAAGTGAGAGAAACTAAAAGTGTATTCCAAACAAAAGGATGTTGTGTACTGGTTAGCGGTGCTCTAATACTGAGGTTTTGCTGCAGACAAAATACTGTTTGGGCACAGGCCCTTATCCTTTTTCCTCTACTGTCTCCCCAGAACTGACTCAGCTGAGCGGAGTTGCTGCTATCTTACGGTTTCCCATCGCAGACTTGTCTGAGCCAGAGGATGGCAGCAGCTCGGACGAAGACTGAGCCACATCCATGTAGCAGAGAGAGATCTTAGAGTTGGAAACGAGAAGGTTGTCCACTGATCACACAGGAATCCTTATTGACTTGGTGTGTTGTTAAAACAATAAAGTTGCTGTGTTACGGTCAGCATACTCCATCTCTGCAGCACGACTTTAAGTCTAATATACTTAACCATTTTCTTTAAGTGAGCATAATTTCATGATTTAAGGCATTTTTCATTGCTTTGGTTTGAAGGTGGGTGAAGTTGATGAGATGCTAATTTACAGGAATGTAACGTTTGTTGCCAAATCCAGAAAAAAACAGTGAAAGTTTGAATCTTATTCAGCAATAGAAAAAAACACATTTTCCTCAAATGTAAATATATCCCTCATTCAAATAAAAAAAATAGCATTTAACCATTGTCATGTTGCACTTTTTTACATTTATGTCACATGAAAGAAAACAAGTGTAGCCAGTTATAAAAAATATAATTTATTACATACAATAACATAATTTAACATTTTAAAAGCTATTTTTGTAATGGGTAATATGACCCAATACTACTGCATGTCAACAAACTAAAAATCAAGTTTGGTCAGGATTTTAAATTCAATGTACCAGATAACCTCAGTCACAACACTGCAGGTTCCTCCTGTCCTGCTCTGGCAACACGTTAAATTGCAAACTTCCCTTAGCAGCTAGGACTAAAGTGCATTTTGAGTCCACTCTTCTTCTTATACATTACTCCTCCTGTCTTATTAAAGCCTAAACCTCTTTTCTATCAGCGCAGCCATGAGTGCTTCCTGTTTATGTGCTTGATATAGTTGGCATCACTCAGTAGGACACTGGTAGGTCTTAATCCAGGCTAAATCCTCCAGTGTGCCCCAGTGCAGGTAGATAATGGAGCAAATGACCATGACATGCATGATCTGATGGCTGTTTCCCCAGTTGTCGAAAAGGCCTGGGACAAATCGCTCAGGGATCTGGATAATGTTAACCAGTCCTCCCAGTACAGCCAGGGTGTCCATGATGACAAAGAGGCGCAGGGAGTTAGGGCTGCCCACCCCGCTGCCAAACACCCTGAACAAGAAGAGGGTGAAGCGGAACAGGGCCTGCCACACGAATGCTCGCAGACGCAGGACGTTGGTGCGGGCTGTAGTGGCGCAGTAGATGCCATAGGTGGACAGGAGGATGTAAGAGAGCAGGGCCGCTTGTCGTATGGTCGGGTAACAGAGGAGGGTGATGTGGATGATGGGAAGAGCCCCTGGTGAAAGGAGGAAACAGCAATGTCACTAACACAGCTCTGATCAGATTGAACAGTTAGGGTTTTCTTAAGTAGATAGAGATAGAGATAGAGCCAGACTAAAGACACTAAACAAAAACTAAAGGCTTGGTTGAGTGTTCTTTTAGATAAACTATTGACACTACTCACTTAAGACTGGACTTTAGCTGGACAGTCCTCAATTTTGACAGTATACTATAGTAAACATGCACTGTATGTAACATGGATGCTTAGTGACGTCACCTACTGTTGCTTGAGGAGGCCCTTTAGACTATTTGCACTATGTTTAGTAAAAACAGAGTTTCAGTGTTAAGACAATCATTAACAGTGACTGTCATTTAACTCAACCACATCCATAATACTGCACATCTTTGATATAAACAAATTAAAGGAGTAATTATTAATAAAGTCACTACTGTACTCTTGTATTTCCTGTAAACCCCAGTGAATAAACCTCACTTTTTATTCCTATTTTTTTAATATAAAAAGTTAGCTATGGCTTATATACCAAGGCGAGTTATAGCAGTATAAAGTGCCAAGGCAAGCAACAACATTAATGTGCAGCTGCCACTGACACACTCCACAAGTCCTAACTAGATTGAAAATTCACCTCATTTACTGTGTATTGCAAACAGCCTCTTCACTGCTCAAAACATGCTTGAATATAAACCACACAGACCAAACCAGTGGGGTTTGGTGCCACTTTTTAACCGCTTTTCTTCCTTGTTAGGTCCAAATCGTGCATTTAAAGAAACTGAAGGTATACCGTTAGTGTTAGTGTCACTCAAAGCTGGTTTGATTGAAAACACTTCTCAGTTAGGACAACAAGTGATGGCAGAGGAAGGCAGGGCAGCTTGCTAGCTGAGTCTGTAAGGCTGAGAGCTCAACTACTATACTGTAGCTTGTAGATGAGCGGATTCTGTGTGACAAAATCAGAGCGACACAGCTGCACAGAAACTATTCTCTGCAGATTTTGCTGAGGATGGTTTAAACCTTTTTGTCTTGAGAGAGTCCAAAAATCAGACTGCAGCTTATGCACCAGGGTGACTTAAATTTTCTGGACTTTGTGGCACCAATAAAGACATAAGTTTATCAGACCACATTTTTCATTAAGGTATTAAACAGGTTTATCTCTGCTGTCAAAATTAGCATTTTATTACGGTGCCCAATGGTGATTCTTTGGCTTTTACGGCCATCTTTAAATAGACACTCAAAGATCTGCAGTTTTTTGCACTGGCCCATTTGCTTTATTTTCAGAGGTTGCCATTTGGTCTCAAATTGAATCAAAAATGGGACTGTTTTTCTACTGAAACCACGATCTCTGCATTCTCTGCTGTTCTGCTGGCAATCATTAGAAATGACTTTTTGAATATATTCTATGCAAAATATTCTGGATACTTTTTTTGTCATGTTTGTAGGAACTTTCTTCACACCGTTTAGTATTGATGATTTCCAAACTTTTCAGCTCAACAAGCCCTGAAATAACAGTGCCAGAGGCTAGAAACCCTGCTGACCCTGTAAACATCAATAATTATGTTGTGCACAGCTGAAAATCCTTTCCCAGCACTGCCATAAGAACAACACAAAGGAACACATTAGACTTACATTTTAAATGAATTAATTTTAGGGATATTTTGACAGTAATTGTTGGAATATACAGTTTAAATAAGTTGCTTTTTATGAAGACATCTTGGAACCGCTGCCCTTCAGCAGCCAATGGTGTTACAAGACTCTGATTTAACCATCCAACAACTTCCCTCCCTGCAGCCACTGTTGGTGTGCATTTGTTATTCATGGGCAGTTTAGACAAGTTTACACTAGCAAGTTAAATATAGTCTTTGTAGTTGCACAAAAATGTCAAAGAAAGGTTTGGCATGGTTAACACTGACAACCAGTCCCCGCCCTTGTCTCCTCAGTGCTCTCATGTTGACTGGTCCTGACATGTAAGAGAGGCACAGAAATTCCCATTTTTAAATGAGCAGCTTTAAAAATGATCAGATGTGTAAGTTAAAAGTTAATACTATAACTCTTCCAGCCGTTTCAGACTTGCAGCCGCTGGGATTGTCCTCTCCAGCTTGCACCCTTACGGCTTATATCAGACATGAGTGTGCTGCGTTTTCTCGCTGCTGTCAAAGCCCTGTCATTCCTCATAATTTTCAGCTTAATAAAGCTCCCTGCAAGTGACTTCAAAGAAATGCTAAAACTGGATTTTACTTTGAAAAGCACGTACCGGAATGGTATATATTATGTACTATGCTCATCTTCTCTGTTACATATTGTTCTGAAAGCTTTGGGTCTACAGCAATTTTTCCAACTTATTATCCTAGAAGCCCCTCTTACTTGTAATGTAGAGGAGTTGAGTCCCTCCCAAGACCCACACAAACTGTTATACATAGATGTCAAAAATAACATGAAATGGGCACGCAGATGGCGTAGTGGTTAAAGGCATGACCCATGTACGCGGGTGGCCTGGGTTCGAATCTGGCCTTTGGCCCTTTGCCACATGTTTCTCCCAGCTCTCTTCCCCATTTCCGACTCTATCCAATAAAGGCACAAAATGCCCAAAAATAAATCTTAAAAAAAAAAATAACCTCAAATTTCATTGTTTTTATTGTTCCAATTGAAATAAAATAGTCCCAAACAAAGGTTTTCTAGAGAACAACTTTTTTAAACAGATGCATGTTGGCCTGTGGCCTTCATCAGGGTCGTCAAAGCCAAAAGTTCCAAAACTCACCACTTTGAAAATGCTTTTTTGCCGCAAAATGCATTCTTTATGGAAAGCAACAGGAAGAAATTTGCTTGCAAAACAGCATCATTCCTAGTCTTTAAACCAAGACACTGCAAAAAACGCCTGGTGTTTTTAATGCCACTTAGCTCAGTTTTAATTTGGAATGTTTTTTATGGTGTCTTATTTTGAAATGCCGTCTAAAATGTCATTTAAAATAGCTTTTTATTGTAATGTGCGTCTTATTTTGAAACATTGGAAATAATGCATTTTTCCATGCAAGAAGGGTTTTTTCCGGGTGCTTTGTGCAAAACAGAAGTGACTTACAGGCAAAATGCATTGGCAAATTGGCACTTTTGGTTTACAACAGTCGAGAATTAGATTACAACCGTATTCTACCAGTGTTTGCTACAGAAAGGTAAATTATTTTAGCTGACATCTGCACGCAGTGTGCAGAAAAAAACAGGAGAGTAATTGATTCTCTAGATTCTCCAAATGTGGGACGTGTATCAGGTGAATGGGACACAGCACTCACACAGACAGCCTGAACGCCCAGACTTAACATGCAAACAAAGTTAAAAACAAGTGATCAGTCTTAAATGGGCTTTAGGACTGAGCTTTAAAGGTGCAAACAAAGCAACTTCATTTGAATGGAGTCAGGCAAGCTTTCATCCAACTGTAGTTAAAAAATAAACAAGTGAGTTTCCCAAAAGTGTGAAGTACCAAGTACCAACTTTCTTTAAGGCAGGAAATAACCTGCAACTTGATTTGGATGCTAAAATAAGAATGTGAAAGTGAATTAATGACCTTAAGACAATAATCTTTTCTCATGGAATACCTCGTTGTTTTTTTTTTTTTTTTTTTTTTTTTTTTTAACTGTGGATGGAGTTGGCTCCATGTCAACTGGGTCAACTTCTCACTTTGGTCAAGATAAAGAGGTGTTATTTAAAGCTCATTAAAAAGTGGACTTCTAGCGACAGCAGTGATTGCAATCCAAGCATCCAGGGAGGAGCAGAGGATGATGTCATCAACAACCTACCGAGAGTGTTAACAAGACAGACACCAAACATGTCCAGGGAGAGCAGGGTGTCATACACATGCTCGCCTCCCACATGGTTCATGAACACATGATAGACCACTGAGCCCACTGTGGGGCAGAGACAGGCCAGGTAGTGGACCACGCAGATCCAGACGCTGTCCACCTCCTCCCAGGGGATACTGAAAGGCAGCAGCACCAAGAAAAGGAAAAAGGGGATTCCTGAGATGACAGGGAAAAGAGGGAAGAGTAGAGATTAGATGTAAGAGGAAGAACATTAAAGATGGTGGGTGGGTGAGTTAATGTTTGTAGGATTATGACTTCTCTTATTTGAGCAGGTGCTGTTAAATATGCTGAAACATTTGAGGAATTTAGCACAGAGATAGCGCTTCTTCTGTGTTTCACTGCCAGGAAGCATGTTTAAAACATAGCTGTTGGCTACAAGCGCTCCACAGCTAATACCCTACACTTCCTCTTAGTAAGAGTGTTAGCCTTAATGAACTTAGAGGATCTCCAAGGAGAAAATGGAGTGAGGAGGATCGCTTTGAAAGTTCAGGACTGTGCAGTTTTTACCTCTTGCAGTTAAACTTCAAACTGTTTTTTTTAAGACTCAACACAAGTTTTACACTCCCAGATCCAGAAAGTACATCTCTAAATGTTTGCATACTCATTCTTAACTCTGAACCTGCATCCAATTCTTTGCAGGTGTGCATTTCCAGGCATGTCTTTCTCACAATAATTGATTTGCAGCTGAAAAAGAAGTGTCACACGCCTTCAAAAGACCTAATTACCTCCAAGGTTATTTCCAGGACAAGGATTCCCAGGGCAGATTAGAGCTAATACCCCATATCCTCATTACACCCTCTTGTCAAGTACGTCTCTAACTGGTCATAAGTGAGAGTATGAGATATCTATGACCCGTTAGGTTTGCACAACCCTGAATTGGTTAAATGGATACAAGATGGTGAAAAAGGACTATGAGGACTCAGATGCAGTTACACACCTTAATTAACATTTTGCATTCAGTCCAAACTGAAACTGACTGGAGTAGACTCCTACAGAGAGCACAGATTCCTGCACTTACCATGAGAGTAGATGTTCCCTAGTTCATTGTGCATGTAGAAGAGGCTTCTCATGCACTCCTGAGCCGTGGACACCGGCCTGTAACCAGTCAGGACATATTTGTTAAACTGAAGATGTGTAGGGGTCTTTGCAAACTCCAGCAGCCGCGGTCCTTTGTAAAGCACCATCATGACTCCCCTGATGCCCTCACATTTAGCAGGAAGGTTCCTCAACATTTACATCCCAAATGCGGCCATGCTCAGACGACACCTGGGCACGGCCATGACGACAGAACTGTCTGGAAGTTGTGCTACCTGAAATCCATCATTGGACAGGTGTTATTCCAAGCAAGCAACCTGTTGAGCTGGCAAAGTGGCATGCTTTCTGCAGGGCCAATCAGCAGAGGGTTCTTATCCTTAAGCTGGGGTTAATCCTTACAAAAAGCCATGTGCACTACGGCAGCTGCTCATGAGTGACGCACACCTCAGCTTCATGGGAAATTGACTTATTCTGCATTTCCTTTTTACACATAGGTTCCCTTTCTCATGTTAACATACAGCAGGTTTACAGTCATGATGACCTGGTGATTATAAGACTAAGAAGATAAACATAGATATACGCACACGTGTAGAAATAGAATATCTTTGATGGTTTTATTCAGTCATATTCTGTACAACAATAAACAGATCCCTGCAACATTAGTGGAAAACCCATTCCCCATGCAACATAAATTACACTTCTTTGCATTTTACAGGATCATTTTGAGCAAATAACATCAAATTCAATCAAGAAAACTCACTGATTTTATTGCTCTACTAAGCAAATCTGTCATATGGAGTAAACTGTAAGTGCATGACAAAATGTAACATAGGATACATAAAACATACAAAACAAACACCTAAATACTCAAATATCACAATTTTACTCTACTCCAAAACACAGAAATGCAAAGGCTATTCTACAAACGAAGAAGAATAAAATTAATATACATTTTGGAAACAGCTCAAAATAATATATAACAGCAGGTGAAGGTTGTCATCAGTGAGGTTAACCTAGGTGGAGAAAAACAGTAACAGATGAGCAGAGGGCTGAGAAAAACAATATAATGACAATCATGTCAGTCGAAGTCTTACCTTGATAGCCACTGTTCCCAAAGAAGCCGTTCAAGTCATATTTTCCATTCTTTGCTCCTGAACATGAGGGGAAAAAAAGGACAACTGTTACTCTTAAGCTTTATTACCATGGACTCTGTTATTTTAAGCAATACATTTGGGGAAATGGTCTCACTGGCTTTTTGTTTAGTGTTAGACAGATTGATAAAACTCTTTCTTCCATAGAGTAAAAATAAAGTTACAGCTGTTACCCAGTTAGTTTAGCTTAGCAATTAGGGACAAATTAACTGAGCTAAACAGTGCCCACCAACTTTTTTTGACAGCTCTGGTTCCAGAAATAAAATTCAACATTAAAATCCTCCATTGACATTTTTATAAAAATCCTTGCTTCAAGATTTTTCATCCAGAACCAAGCCAACAAGCTACCTGAACACTAATGACTATAAATGAAACATTAACAAGGCAAAACAACTATGAACATATCTTTTAGTGAGGATAAAGGAACTATGCTTCCAACAACCTGGAATGATGCATTCACTGTTAAGGATAGTTTAAAACTTTCAAAACATACATGTACCTTCTTTCTACATTTATCTTTACTGGGGTGTTGACATTTAATATGACTATGTTGTAATATCAGGGCTGGAAAGTAACTCTCTACATTACTCAAATAACTGTAGTTGGGTACTTTTTGGGGTAGTTGTACTTTCATTCACTTCACTTGTCCAGTTTACATTTTAAAATCAGTACTTTTACCTCTATTTATGTAAGCTTTAACCACAGTAACTGTACTTTTACTTGTTGTATATTTTTCTACCGCTGTTGACTACACAGTAGCAAACAGAGAGGGAATAATGTTAAGTGTTGCTCTCTGCCCTTATTTTAATAGAGAAATGTTGTCCAGTTCTGACAAAACCGCAGCTGTGGCAAAGTCCAAGCTCCACTTCTCTTACATCCATTGTATAAACCCACTCACACAAAGACTAACCCTTTCCCATCAAAAAAGCTTTTATGTTGTTTTTATTTCATGCAGAAATGGGGTTAAGCTCTGGTAAAATAGAGCTATATCTGAGTTACTTGCCACAGTGGAAGCAGCCATTGCAAACAGCTCCAACTAAAGCTTTTCAATGTAGATTTGCCTGATGACAGACAGAGTCTTGCAAATCCATCTTCTTTGCAAGGTTCATATCCTTGAGGTTCAATCAAAATGCTCACAGCCGTTCTCCCTGAGTGTGTGGCACCCTGGACAACCATCTATACTTAAAACATTTGTACATTTGCCGACATTTAAGGCCAATGCATGATTTATACTGCTGATATGTATGGCTGATTTATCGGCTTCAAATAAGTGGTTAACTAATACATTCCTTAATATTACCATATTTCTGCATTATTATTCTTAAAGTTCCAACTCATTACAAGGTAATTACCACCTTATTCTTCAGAAATAAGTAGTTAATTACACATATTACTATAAAACTAGTAGGTAATTAGGTCCACTAAAATAAAGTGTTGCCCAATTTTCCTTTGCTTTGTGGTTATGTTTCTTGGTTGTTATCTGTTGTATGCTACTTTTCCTGATGCATTTTGGCATACAAAGTGTCTTCTTCACAGAGGAGTTCAGTATTAATTCAGACAGCGGTGCGATAACGCTGTCTGAAGTATAATTACTATGATTATATCATAATTAATAGTAAATAGAGGGTCATTTTAGGCACAGCTCGTTAATGCTAAGCTAATCAAACTAACTTGTGGCTGTAGATTCACATAGTTTACAGACATTAGAGCAGTATTGATCTTATTTTACTTGCATTAAGAAAGGGAGCCAAAAAAAGCCCTCCAAATCTTCCTAAGAAAATGTGAAAACTTCTGTAAATAAATCACAGTGGAGGTTTCCCGCTAGTTTTTGAGGTAGCTAGCTAGGCTAGCAGTAAACATAAACAGCTGTGCTGAATTTAAAAGCAGCATGCTTTTCAAATATTGAATAATTTGACTCTTCTTTCCCACATCATGCTCTATATAAATGTTTACCCTAAGAGATAAATCAATACATGTTTAATCTTCCTCTTCTTAACAATTTAAAGGAAACCATGCTTTCTTCACTTTAAAGGAATTTTCTTAATTCAAGCCACTGAACTTTAACCTTTTCTGGACTTGCCTTGTTGGTGAAAATGCAGCTTGAGATGCTGCTGAATGTGAATCTGACGTGGCAGCTGCTGTTGATCATCAGGCTGATCGGGCAGCTGAACCACACCCTGCGTTTCTGTTGCAGGTGACGAGTCTAAGGCGAGGCTGGTAGTGCCTGCAGGGTCAGGTAAGTCCTCCAGACCTGCTCCAGGTGTAACATCAGGAGTGAAGGACGAGTCCACAGGCAGATAGGACGGGGCGGATTGGTAGGCCAGGGTGGGACCAGGCGTGGGAGCTGCTGGGAAATTAACAACTGTAGAGAAAACATAAGTAAGCAGACACACAGGGTAGGGAAAAGGTGGTTGGTTTTGACTCATGTTTTAATTTGTAATCTACATAATAAAAAAAATGGTGCAGTAGTTTTACCTTCTGGCTGTACCTGTCCGTTTATATAGCCCACATTTTCTGAAAATGACAAACATTTAAAAGTTAACTAAATGAAGAAATGCCAAAACAAACAGACACACAGAAATATACTGACCATATCTATCAATCCCATCACCTTCAGCTGCAGTCACTGGAGTCTGTACCCCTCCTTTCACTAAGAGGAGAAAAATAAGGAGGAAAAATTAGTGATAGGAAATAAGAGATCAGGCTCTGCTGAATGTTTGAAACACTTTGATGACACACAGAAGGATTTCCCAGCTGAATTTGGCTCCACAGGCAGGGGGTCATAAGATAAGCCATCTGTTTCTGTAAAAAAGACAAGCATTTATAAACTTAAAATTATATATCTCAAACCCAAATTAACAACTTACGTATCATTACTATATCAAGAATTGCATATTCCTCACCAGATCTCACTTCAGATGTAGATTCAAGAGGCTGTGACTTATACGGACTCTGGCTGCCTGTGGAAGGTTGACAAGATTACAAACATAGACAATACAATGTTTTATATCCAAATAACAAATTAAAAAATATTCTGTAGCATATTTCCCAGAAGATTTTGCCCGACTCTGAAAACCATGAGCTTCAGGTGCGTAAGGAACTTCACTTCCCTTTGCAATCACACAAAAATCGAAAGTTAAATGAAATATATTTGAAAAGAGGTTTGTTTATAAGGTTGTTTTATGTCAGCTAAATCTCACCATATTGTCCTGATAATTTTCCATTCTGTCCATATCCGAGAGGTTCAGGCTGATACTGTGCTGCAGCCGGACCTGTAAGGAAAACCAGAAAGAGAAAATTGAATCTCAACATAAAATGAATAACATTCATCAGCATAAGTAAGTTATGCATCTTCTGAAAAAACTGGCTATGATATCTTGGCTCTTACTTTCAGCTTTGATGTTAAAAGGTGTGTTCTTTTTCACTCAAATTTGTAAAGACTTAAAGAAAATTAACCCTCTGAGCCCTACGTTTTTTGTTTTTTGTTTTCTTGTTATCTTGCCTGCATTTTGGTGCACAGTCAAGCTCTCAACATCCTTTTTTTCAGGACAACTTTGGCTTTACGAATGCATGTGCTGCAGTGATGTCACTTGAATTAACAAAAAAGTTACTAAAGTAGGGACTACAAAGAAGAAAGAAAGAAAAAATGGATATTAAAACTCAAAGATTTGTATGCATTACTAACAGTAAATACTAATGACTAAGCCTTTTTTGTAAAAACTCTTTCTCCCATCTCTTTGGGACCAAAAAGTGAAAAAAAAATTATCATTCTGTGACAAAAAGACTTCAAAATAATGGCATTTTTACACAAATAGCTAATGCAATCCGTAATGATCGCAGAACCCTGCCAAAGCAGTCAGGGGAAGAGCAAAAATATCTTCTCCATCACAAAAAGCTTTTGGTGTGGCTCTTTGTCTTCTTAAAAAAATGTTGTCCAGTTCTGACAAAACTGCCGCTGTGGCTACGTCTGAGCTCATCACTCCACTAGCAGCCACTATACCCACTCACACTGCATCTAACCACTTGCCCTGTAACTCTCAAAAACTTGTGCTGAAGCAGGTTGGAAGAAGAGCAAAAACAAGTTTTCCATCATAAGCTTTTAGTCTTTATTTTGTACAGAAATGGGTTCCAGTTCTGGTAAAACTGCCACTATACTATGGCTAAATCTGAGCTAATCACCGCACCAGCAGTAGCGATTGTAAACGGTTTCTAGTACAACTAATCCCCGTGCATAACTATCGCCTCAATCAGTGTTCGGTTCTAACGTTGGTGATTGGAGCTTTTCAAGATGGATTTGCCTGTTGGCAGAGATGGAGTATGACAAATCCATGTGCTTTGCAAGGTTGTCTACCCCTTGCTTTAACCAGACATGGACGGTTGTTTTTGCACAAACATACACAGAAATGTTCAACCATTTAAATGTCTTTAAATGTCATCCAAAGCACCCTCTGATCAGCACCACAGACTGTAGCTATAGTGGCACCTTTGTCCTTTATCTGAATGTAAAAAAAAAAATCTTTTCCATTTGAAAAGTTTTTGGCACACAATTTACCCAACCCCCTTCTGGCCTCCATTAAATTTGTCTGTTAATCTAAAAAAAAAAAAAAGATTATCTATTTACCATATTTGCCGTTTGATTTGGCTCCAGGGCTCAGTCCAGCTGGCTGAGCCTCATAAGGCATTCTTCCATAACCTGACCACGGAGAAACAAAAAAAAGATGAGAAAAATAAAGGGAAGTGGATGCTGGCAAGGAAATCACTATAACAAATACTAACTAAATCTTTACCATATTTTCCAGGTGTATTTCCATTGCCATGACCAGGGAGTAGCCCACCAGTAGGAGAACCGAGATATGCTAATGACAGAAAAAAATGGACAGCATTAAAGTATTACACATTAGTAAAGAAAAAGACCAAATGAGAAGTTATTTTTAGATTGAAGTGTATTTAAAACACAAACCACTGCAGTAAATACAAAACTCTCTCTTTAGATACTGACCATATTTCTGTGGTCCAGGGTTTCCCCCGGTGCCAGCACCACCTGCAAGATAGTTAAATCCATGACACAAATATCTCCACATAAGCATAAAATAAATGTTTGGTGGTTTGTTTTACATTTTGAAGCTCTACATATGATACTTCATTTTATTTTTTAATTTGACCCACCATATTTTCCATTACCGGCAGGTCCATAGGGGCTTCCAGCATATCCTGGACAGTGATGAGACAAACAGGTTATCCTTGATCACACAGTAAGACAGAATATAAGGTATGTTCTGTCAACACATGGACTGAGAATGAATTCACTTACATTTTGAATCAAGAACTATATCTATTTCCACAGAATCAGTGAGAAAGTTGAAATTGCAATAATGACACAGGCTTACCATAACTTCCTGCACCATTAGTTGCTCTGTTGAGTGGCTGTCCACCAAACTGCAATCCACCAATACCTGAAACAAACACAGGCAGACAATAATGGGTAATGAGAAAGTACTTTATCCGCAAGGTTTTATCTTTAAACATAAAGCCTTAAATTATTTAAATGCTGAAACAGGACAAACAAGCACTCACCATACTTTGTGTTTGATTTTTTTGCACCCATTCCCATAGGCTGACCACCATTAGGCATGCCACCCAGTCCTGAAACATTAAACAATATCTATAAATGTTTAATGCTATCAGGGCATGTCTTGTATGTTATTTTATTTTCTAAATACAGCTCTTATCTGTTGTGTTCTACAGGATTAATATGGTTTTCATACGTACCACCATACATGCTGCTGGTTTTTCCATTTGGACCAAGACCAGCAGACTGAGGCTCAAACTGACTCATTCCTGTATGAGTTCATGAGAAATGTTAGTGGTTTATTGTGATACTAAGAGACCTACAAACTGGATATTAGATATTAACTGTTTTTCAAAGTGAGGGTCCTGAGGGGCTGACCAGAGAGCTCTACAGGGGATGTGGAAGCTTAAAGTAAAAAGGGGGACAAATGGAACAAAATTAAAGACCAACTAATCACTTATTTTTGACAGACACTGCATCAAGGCATCTTGAAATATATGTGTTTCCTTCCGTATCAATCACTTTAATAGAATAACACATACAATTCTAGCGGCCAGAATGTGAATATTGTTAGGGACTGAAACGAGGAGTAATCACTGCCATTACTACTATTCATGTGACTCCTGAAACTTATTGAGTATGAATTCAACAGACCATTTTATAACAGATAAGAAAAACAATATCTACTGAATTAATAAGAAATATTTTTAATGTTAACATAGCAATTGATTATTGATGAGACAATAATTCTAATAAACTGTTTACAATAAATATGTTGAATGATGAGACTAAAAAGATTATTACTTTCAGTTTGGGGTATTTCTTATGTGCAAAGAATTCAAGACATTTTTCAAGAGTGGGGGAACTTGCTGGAGATAAATGCTAAATGGGAGTCCTTGGCAGGGCAAAGTTTAGGAGCTCCTAGTCTTACAAGCTAAAAGGTCCTGCATATCAGCATCATGGATTTCATCCACTCTGATCTCCTCTATTTTCACACACATAGTAAATAATCCAACATCAGTAATAGTTTTTGTTTCCTCAGAACTCTTACTGGTGTTTGGTTACTATTACTGTTTTGTTTCCCTGCTGTAGATTATACTCTGGATTATCCTTCTTACAGGATAATCTCACTTTTCACTCGTGCTTAAGTCATATTTTTACATCCTCTTACCATCAAGTCCAGCAGGAATCACTGGGGCTCCATTGTAAGGACTCTGCTTGGCACCACCTGAATAATAATCAAAAAAAGACATTATTAAGTCTACATGTTTTACATTAAGTTTGTCCTAATTTTGCAACCCTAAACATACCGAATCTGCCACTGGCAGTAGGTAAACCTTGTCCAAGACCTAAAAAAAAAAAAAAAAAAAAAGATTTTGTTTTATCCTTTTATTCTTAATCATGTTAATGAAAGTAGCAAAATACACACTGATTTAAGTAAAGAGTTAATAAGTTTCTTCATAAGATAATGCTTACCAGCAAACTCTGGCTGCACACCAGCACTGTAGCCATTTCCATTTCCATTTCCATACCCTAAAGACAAAACAACAAAACCTGCCTTACGTGGTTGGATTAAGATTTCTAGGCTGAGATGAAAGGCCTTCAGTAACTCCATGTTAAAATCGCATACAAATAGTTATTATATGCATTTATCATTCAAGCTTTTGTTAATATTTCAGCCAACATGATTTGGACTTTGCTGCTGAGCCTTGACCCGCATAACCTAGAGAAAAAAAAGGCTCATTTTTAAGAATTTGCAACGTTATCTTTTTTTGTGTTGGTCTAACAAAGAGCCTTCACTTGTAGTTTATCCTTCTTGTATTGCTCTTTTTAAGGCTTCTCTGATTTCCCCCCCAAAGTTGCCATACCCAAACAGAGTAACATCACATGATTATAAAGCCCCTTATAGCAAATAATGATAATCAGCTTCATAAATCCTACTGGCTTGACTTAAAGGAACTTATAGTAGAGCAATTCAAGGATTGTTTTTGCATATTTCGTTACAGATGTGACTCATAACTTCTTTAAACTCACCTCCATATGGATTTCCATTTCCATATCCAGCTCCAAGGTATGCTCCCTGTCCATAACCTGAGAGCAAACAAACAATTTATGAAAATACACTCCCATCTTCATTACAGCCATTAATGAACGCTACGTTGTCAGTGGAGGGCGACTCACCAGGCTGCTGAGGTTTCCCTGCATAAGGATTTCCAAGTCCTGAGGACACAAACGGCATACTTTGAACATTTTCTTGGACATTAAAAAAAAAAAAAAAAAAAAAAATTTCACTGATGTTTATATTGACAGTATTTATTACCAGCTCCATATCCATTGCTCAGTCTAGGGACAGGGTAGCCTCCTGCTCCATAACCTTTGGATAAACAAAATATTATTCATTAGTTCAGGGACTTCCAATCTTGGGAGGGACACATCAAAAAATTATAAGGATGATCAGACCATGCTAATATATTAGAATTAGTAAAAGTATTAATAATCCACAAAGGGGTAGAAAGGGGAGAGCTTTCTGGGGCCCAGCCAAACCTGGGGGACCATGGTAGTCAGCAAAATCATGATCCATTAGAAATCTAAGCTATAATAGCCATATTTTATTTTTGACTTTGAATATTACCCACTCTTATCAAAGCAACAAATACATGAAAATGAATTTTATCTATTTATGCTGTAGTACAATATAGCTTTTAAAAAATGTTAACCCCTTGTCTTTAAAACAGAGTGATCTTTTTTATGGTAATGTTATTAATGTGGATAGGGTCAGAAAATGGTGGCAAAATGGGTTCAAAGTGGCTAAAAAGAGGCTAAAATTGATGAAGTGTCAAAAAGACATTGAAAAGTTAGCAACAAGTGGCAAAAATTGGTGAAGAAGGGCAAATATTGGTTAAGTTGGAAAACAGGGTCAACAGGTGGTAAAGGGGGAAAAAAGGGATTTAAAAGGACAAAAATGTAACCTGACACGCCAGATGGATTTGTTTCACACATCCATCTGGAAAACCTTCCATAGACAGTGTTTGGGAAAAGGCAGAGGCTTAAAAAAAAAACTTGGAGGGTGATTAGATTAATGTTCTGTCACATTTTTACGGGGCAATCAGAGCAACAAAACACATGACGTAGCAGCTACTGAGCTGCGTCCCTACTGAGGAGTAAACTCCATAAAGAACTGCATAACGTGAACCATGGCGGCTGCAGACATGTCAGTACACGACTTTTGTCGTTCTTGAAAAGAAAACAACTCACTGCTGTTCTTTGTTCTTCCTTTAATGAAAAAATGTTGTCAAGTTCTGATAAAACTGGTGCTATAGCAGCATCCATGCTAATCTCTTCCGCCATAATTGCACCGGCCTCTTGTTGCTGCTTGTTTACGTCACGACTCCGCCGCGCTCGAAAGTACTGCCTCTTACTCCTGATTCGTCCTGTCATTTTTTAACCGGGCCCAAACAGTTCAGACGGGAGCTTTACAAGATGGATTCACCAGTGAGAAACACGAAAAACAGGCAAATCCATCTGCTTTTGCAGGGTTAACAAAATGGGCAAAAAGGTTTAAAGTGTCAAAAATAGGTGACAAGAGGGAAAAAGCAGCAAAAATGTGCAAAAAGACAATAACTAAGTGAAGTGGGAAAATGGGGCAACACAAAAGGGGCAGGTAAAGTGAAAGTTTTAAATTCACAAGCACAAGTTTCTTTTATTTATTCAGATATTTATGTTTATTTCATTCAATAAAACAAAACAATTCATATCCAAAGTTAAATCTGTCACTTTGAATGAAAAGGAGCAGAAAGAAGAATAATCTTCACATTTAAATATTTTATTCCATTCAAAAAAAGTTTTTTGAGGTTTAATCAATTTTTAATATTATTTAATTCATTTATTTATTTAGTTTTTGGAGGGGTGCCAAATAAAAATGGACCTCTACCATTGGCCACAGTTGGCCCACAAGCCATAGTTCAGACATCCCTGTGAGGTTTTCCCCTGTAAAACCACAGAGGAGCAGACATTATAAATGAATAGTTGCCACCAGAGTGGGTCTGTGCAGGGCAAGTAACACAGCATTCATCACATTCAGGACATTACAGGTTATTTCTTTTTTTTAATGAAGTCATAGTTTTCAGTTAAGTATGCCAATTAGAAAATTTATATCTCTGTATTGTTTTTCCCTGAAGCAGACATCGAAAAGCATCTCATCTAAATGTCTTCACATGGGAAAATAAAAATGTTTGATGTCACAGTAGAAAAAAAAGGTTTCTTACTTGGTTTGGTTGTTTTAGCTCCTCCCCCATTAGAATATCCCCCTGCACTGGCACCATAACCTAAACAATGTCAGAAGAACACCTTTATTAGGCTTGGGGTATGTTTACATTCACGAGGATCAAAGCCTTTATTTCTTTAAATAAAAATTCTGTTTGCACCTGCAAAACACCAACAATTTAATAAACCTAAAATTAGAAAATAAAGTATGAAGTACCATTTGGCTTAGAGCCATATCCATTAGGAACACCAGCTCCGGCTCCAAAACCTAAAAGCAATTAAAAAATGATACACTTAGTTGATGAATAACAAAGACAAGGGTTTTTTTATTGAATTAAATTAAAATGTGCAGTGTTGTATCATTTGCAGTTTCAGTCATATACAGGTACCTTTAGTGTTGGAGCCAGAAGAAGCTCCAGCACCTCCATTATAACCTGAAGAGACAAAACATCAGTTCTCAGTTTCCATCATCACCTGCTTTTACTCACTGTAATGATCAAATTTATTGTTTTATATGCAAAACACAAGAATATAAATTCAACATGAAGTTGAATGTTTCTCTAATGATCCACTGAGCTTAAAACCACCCAGTTTCTTTAAATGCCAGTCTACATGAAGTAAGAGCAAAAGAACACATTTAAAGATTTTGGTTAAACAAATGATAATATAATAATAATTCAAATGATTCTTCATTGTTCTAGCCCCAGGACTCGTCACTACTTCCTAAATGAAAAGTCACACACCAAATTTCTGAAACTTCTAGAGACCTACAGAAATGAACACATAACATGAAACCAGCTTTTTAATCCCCAGACTGAGATTGAAATAAATCTAAATTGATAAGAACAACCTATGTTTATTTCGCAAACAAATGAAAGAGAGTAAAAGGAACTATCTGGATGCATGTCAGCTAAGGGCATCCAGACATCCTAGATTTTTTGCCACAGTTTTATTTCAGGGCAAACATTCACAACCAACTTTTGGGTTGGTTGAGAGCCACTTTTTTAAACTTTCACTGCTGGTGCTACAGTAGTACTGTCCAGTTACCTGGTCGAGGGATCTTCATCCACTGCCCATTTGGTACTCCTGATGGTCCACAGTCTACAATAATAGTGGGAAGATGTTTGAAGAGAATAGTTCAAGATTACAATGCCGCACACTCAGGTATGTCCAAACACCTGAGAAACCATTACTGAAATGCATGTGATTTTAATCTGCATGGTTGAAAACTACTTCAAAAAGCCATTTTATGATATAAAACTAATTTTGAAAGCCAGTGTGGTCAGTTTTGACTGTATTGTACAATAAAATTGTGTTCTTTCTCAAGCACTAATAAGACAGAGTTAGCTCAAGCTAAGATTTGCTGTGTGCTAGGTGCTAACTTTAGCACAGCAACATGCTGACATTGAAGAGTTGTAAGCTTTTGAGACACAGGTTTCCTTCAACAATACTTAAAACAGAAAATAGGACATGCTGATGTTTGGTGCCGATGTAATTCATCTCATTTAGCATTTTTAGCAGTCTACTTAGTTAGCATGCTAACTTCCTCTTTTGAACTAAACACCAGGTCAAGATGAAAATGATGTTGATGAACTTTGTTTTGCAGGTTTTTGCTGAAGTCAAAGTGAGAAAAGTAAAAAAGGAGAAAAAAAATTGCAAGATTTCGTCTTCAATATGACATATTTAGGGCCCAAGCACCAACATCGGAGCAAGGATCTATTCATACTGAAGGAATTCTTCTCTCTATTATTATTCCTGCAAATAAATTGCTAATTTGGTGGCCTTAACATGCCCCAAAACTCACCAAAGTTTGCAGATGCTCCGATCCTGGTGAAAATGAACATGTTCTAGTGCTTCAGTGCATGTCTGGCATGAAATGGCTCCTCTAATTTTAGGGCCCCTCAACATAGTTCAAGGGGATCTAAAGTTATCCCCATCCCAAAAAACAGGCCTCTTTTATGGTGGTTAATGACTTTAACCTGAAATAAATTTTGTATAGATTATTCTGTGTTCTTCAAAATTTTCTGGCAAGATAACAGTATGACGCTGAACACACCTACACGCAAACATCTCATCATAGCACCCTCTACTGGCAACAGGAAGCAACAATTAATGGGCCATTACTGTGCTGGAACTGTCAAGCTCAGACTTTGAACTGAAATCCTCAATATCTGTCCACAGCACTGACATGTTTCATTGAAGGAGGCTTCCCTGCTAATGGCAAGGATTGTACTACCTCGCCAATTTCACAGGAAGTTGGTGTAACTCATGAAACATATGATTTGCTATAAATTTCTCATGTATGATCAAGGTCTGTCCCACTACACATTGAAACATTAATTTCATGGTTTTGCTATAGCCCCACCTACTATAAGATGCCAGTACATATTACCATCTTGTTCTGTTATACTGCTACCTAGTGTTTATAGCCAATACTACCTTATATACAAAGTGGAGTATAGTTATTATTCTTGATTCACTGACAGTCCTATGTGGTCTCTCAGCTGTGCTGCAGCACACTGCACAGGTTGCTAACACCGGGATGCTATCCTCCAACTATTACCGGCATGCACCAGGGTGCAAGGGCCCTTCAGTGCTGCTAGCAGCCCTAGATCTTTAATGATTCTTACAGCCATGCAGTGGGCAGAATTATCTATTAATCAAAAAGAAGAGAGTAATAATTACCAGGTCTGGCTGGTTTAGCTCCCTGTCCTTTGGACATTGTAGGTCCTCCTCCAACCTCTGAAAACCAGATCAGACAGGATACAAGATCAAAAACTTGGTTGGAAATAACAAACATACAACTTTTTCTTTATAATGACCCACTTCAACACAGTACAACAAAGTAAATAAAAATCTAGGGGTTAAGCTTTGTAATTCATGCACTGAATGGACCACAGCGACGCAAAGACAAACATCAAATAAACCCAAAAGACAGCACAATTTGGCTAAAGTAACACACTGCTCAGAAGAAGTCAGGAAATTAACCCATTGTGAATTTGTCTATTTAACCTGAAACAACTGTTACAAGAATGGCATGGCATTTTGGGAAACTGCTAAAAGTAAACCAAGACAGAGGGATAGCTTAGCTTGGCTAGAACATACAACTTAAACCAATGAAACATTTAGCTATTCTCAGTCAAACCACTGCTTAATGTTTTCAGTCAATTTTCTGAGTAATTTAACACTCAGAAAGAAAAAAAGCCTTATTTCCCAAAATGTGGCTTCAGAAGTGATGAATCTGATGCTCTAAATGAGCCAGTTTGGTCAGGGTTTCAACAAGAATATATAAAAGAAAGACATGTCTGAACACAAATTGTTGGTGAATTTCTACAACAAGAACATGCAACAAACAAAACACCATGTAAATACACAACATCTGTAAAATGGCTGAGCATTAGCTAAGATTCACTCTTCTTCACGCTTCTCTTTTTAACATTTACTCACTACATTAAAGCTCCATTTTCACATAATAGTTCTTGATAGCACATAAATATGAATCGTGATAGTGCATACAAGATTGACAGAGTGCTAGAGAAGAGTTAGAGACTGAATCTTAGCCATTAAACCTCAAAACAACACAAATCTTGCAGTTTTAGATATTTAGATGACATAAATGTACACACACTGACAGTTAGAACAAACAGGATTCGGTCCACATTTACACATGCAGTACAGAACCATTAGAGAAGACACAATCCTGATATGAATTACCAGTCGCCCCAGTTTCTCCTGCAGGTTGACCTTTGACCCCAGACCTGTCCGGTCCTGCCTCAGGCTGACTCTTGATGTTTGCTTCCTCTGGTGTGACTTCAGGAACTCCCACATTCAAAGCTTCTTCAGGGGTGATGTTGTCTGTACTTTTAGCTGACACTGTTTCAGGCACAGCTTTGGGTTTCAGGGATTTGGTGCTTTCAGGGACAGCATCCCCTTCACTGTCAGTTTCCCCCCCAACAACAACATCTGCCTCTGTGACTGTCTGCTCAGGCACAGCATCCCCAGTCACATAACCTAGAGGTTACACATTTCATCAGCATTAAGGAGTAAAAATCATTCATAAAGCTTACATCTGTAAGGAAAACAAAGTGCAATCGTACATAATCGCCATCTTCATAAAGGATCAAAAACAACTTAACCTATAGTGCACTTTTTCCATTTTGTTATGTTGCAGCCTAAAGCTACAGCTGTTTAAATTCATTTTTTATTCTCATTAACCCACACTCAGTACCCAGCATTGACAAAGTGAAAATAGAATTTTAGATATTTTTGCAAAGGTATTAAAAGAAAAACTGAAATATTATTTTGACATGAGTATTCAGGCCGTTTGCAGCAACACTAGAAATTTAGCTCAGGTGCGGTCTGTTTCTCTGGACTGTTGCGGAGATGTTTCAGACTGTGAAAAGCAAGATTCTTTGGTCTGATAAAACCAAGATTGAACTGAATGGCCTCAATTGGAGGAAACAATGTGCTGCTCATCACCTGCCCAATACCATTCTTACAGTGTAGCATGATGGTGGCAGCATCATGCTGTGGGGGTGATAAGCAGTAGGGACTGGGAGACTGGTCAGGGTTGAGGGAGAGCTGAATGGAGCAAAGTACAGAGATGTCCTCACTGAAAACCTGCTCAGAAGCACCAGACTGGACCGAAGGTTCACTTTCTAACATGACAGGAGTGGCTTAGGGACAACTCTGTCCTACAGGGGCAAAGCTAGACCCCTGACTTGAACCCTATTGAACATCTCTGGAAAGACCTGGAAATGTCTGTCCACTGACAGTTCCCATCCAACCTCACTGAGGTTGATACGATTTTCAAAGAAGAATGGTAGAAAATTCCTCCAATTTGGGAAAGCTTGTTGTGTCATATTCAAAAAGATTTGAGGATGTAATTACTGCCAAAGGTGCTTCAACTAACCACCGAGTAAAGGGTCTGAATGCTTATGTCAATGTGATACTTCTGTTTTTTTCTTTTGAATAAACATGCAAAATTTATAAAAATTCTGCTTTTACTTTTTCAGTATGGGGTCCTGAGTACGCTCAGATTAACGAGAGAAGAAATTAATGTAAAGAAATGTAGCATCAGGATGCAACATAACAAAACATAAAAAAGTGAAGGGGGCCTGAATGGACTGCAAGTTGCTGAAATTGCAAGCTAAACATGGTCCATATCTAAATACTGCTTGTTGTTTTCACACATGCACTGAAGTCCCCAAAGTCCCACAGCATTTTCTTGCTGAGCTGCAAATGTGAACAAACACCTTAAACTTTTAATACAACTTCAGACTTTTTCCCCCCAGTAAAGCAAAAGTCAGACTACACAATCTTATCCATTGCGATCATCATACAATTGGTGCTATGTTCTAAAATGGCATGTAATACATAAGAGTTTATGGTTTACAGTAGAAGGATTGATATTTCACAGGTACTGAGCATTTACTTCTTATTTTTAGAAGTTACACCTCTGCTTAAAATATTACAATGTTGTGAGTCAGGATGCCCTTCTAAAAGGTGATGAGCAAGTACTGTAGGGTATTTGGGTGTTTATATTTGAGATTTTGGTACGCCTTCCAGCTCTTTTTGTTACGTGAAAAGAAATGTTCCAGAATATCTTGTTCACTCGCTATGATTGATTTTAGCCAGGGCAGGGTCTTGTATTGATCTTTGCCTGTGGCCTTTAAAGTACTAAAATCACCCCTGCACACAGCAGGATTGGGCAACAATGCCAAAAATATTTTGTTCAGGTTATATTTGGGAATGTGCAGTACACAGTGATTTTAACTTTAGAATAAGTGTAGTATGAAAATCTGCCTCTCTTTCAGTGTTGTATTTTATAAAGCTCCAGTGCATGCTGAATATTACCATTTATACAGAGAGTAGATGGTAAGTTGGTACTTTAAAAAAGTGAATACAATTTTTTTGCTGCAGTTATACAGATATTTTTCCCACCATCACTTAAAATAAAGGATTGAAATGAAATCAATCTAGAGCGACATTAAGCTTATATTTTTGAATTTCACGAGACAGGGTGGCGTTTTATTTAAAAGAGGGGTCTGGCTGCCAGCCATAGATCTCAGACACTCCCTCTTGCAGATCATTATTGTGAGATTGGTTGCTGTCAGAATGGAAATAAATGCTAAAAAATTCAAAAATAAAACCATGTAATGTTATGTTAGGTTAAGATAAAGATTAGGACACCAAAAGGTAAAAGTTAAAAACTTGAACTGCAAAATCTAATTACAAAACACTTAATAAAACTGAGTAAACAGTCTGCACACAGAAAAAAAGGTTCTTGAAAACATAATGTAGCAAGCTAACAAAAACGTTAGCTGCGAAATCTACATAAGCTACGTAGGTAGTGTGGCTAAAGCTAAAGCTCACTAAGCTTGTGGAGATCTGTATTAACAAAGCTAATGTAAACAATGTTACATATGTTGCTAAATTTTTTACACAGCTTACACAGCTAAGTTTGCTTTAGCTACATTTGCTATAGCTCGCGTTGCTAAAGCTAACTTAGGCCCTGTTCGCACAACAATGTTCTACTTTGTATTAAGTCTTTGTTATTTAAATATTCCATATGCAGACTGCAAGTTTTTAAACGTCTCTGAGCAGTCGAGACAGCAGGAAATACAACACATGCTGTAGTATAAATGCCAGGCCAGTAGTTGGTCTGATTTTGCAATGAACCAAAACATATGCATGCGTGGAGATCCTTCCTTCCTTGGAGCTGACCCTACTCGCCGATGGCAACTGACTGCAACCACAGTGTGTACGTGCGATTGTTGTGTTTTGCCTGTCATCATTGAGACAGACACGGGGGGTGTTTTGAAAGCTTTTCACTTGCTTGTTTTCAGGCACCCAAAAACGACATTCTCATGAAGACAGGCAGCCAAAACGCAACAAAAGTTTTACATTTTCACCTGAAAACATTATCATGTAAATAGGGGCTTAGCTACATTGGTCTGTGTAGTAACACAACTACACAGCTACTGTAGCTATTTTAGCTTTAGCTAAAGCTGGTGAAGCTGAAGTGTTCCACTGTTGCATAGCTACTTCTTAGATGGATCTATACATAATTTTAGCCTTGGTTAAAAAATCTGAAACTGAAATACATTGTACCAGCAAATTACAGCACTCTCGTTCTGACAGACATCTCACATTAGTGGTCTGCAAGAAGGGGCGTCTGAGTTCTACAGTCTGCAGCCAGAATGTCTTGGCATTATCTCACTTTACTTCTCAACAAGAGAAAAGCTATTCTGATTTTACAATATTCTGAATATTTTACTTCTTGCAGAAACACTTTACAGATTTACAGGTCCATGTATGGGATACTTGCCTTGAGGGAGTGCTGCTTCTGGCTCTGGTGCTGGTCCAGATGTTACCACCACTGGACCTTTAGCAGAAGGTTCAAGTGTGGTTTCAGGTGCAGGTTCTGGTTCTTGGGGAATCACTGGAGCTGGTTCTGGTGTAGCCAGAGGGATCAGTGGTGTCTTGTAGCTTTTGCTTTGTGGCACAGGTGAGGGCAGTTTGTGATGTCCCTCTTGTGTCACCATGACGATGATGCCGCTGGTGGGCTCAGGGGCGCTGGGTGCTGGACCGTCAGTTACGGCTTGCTGAGGGACAATATCCTCCGGTGCTGCGCTTGGCTGCTCAGGAGAGAGAACTTCACCTTTCAGACTCTTTCCATTTGTTGCACCTGTGCCTTTCCCATAAGGCATCTGGCCATACCCTAAAAATACAACCAAGAAACATTAGTCAAATCAAAAACACATTTTCACTGATAATTTAATAGCAGAGCGAAATTAAACACATGCATGTACAGGATCATTTACCAGGGTTGGCTGATTTTGTGAACTGTCCGTTAGGTACACCAACAACACCGCCATAACCTGTGAAACACAGCATTTTAATCGCAAATCACAAATGTGAATAAGATAAGATTAAGGAAGATTATATGAAACACAAAACTCACCATTTCCCAGTGACTTTGCACCTTCACCTGGCAACACAGCTCCTACACCTTTGTTAGTTTGTGGTTTTAAACTTCTGCTTGGGACCCCAAATCCTGCAAAAAATATTTTGTCATTGTCATTTTAAGGCAAAAAAAAAACATTTGTTTTTAAATTTCTTAAGTTAATCTAATGATTGATGACTTAAAGTTACCATTAAGCATCCCTCCATATCCACCAAGGGTAGCACCATTTTTAACTCCATGACCTCAAAGGAAAACAGAGCAAGGAGTGGCTAAGGATGGCAATTATGGTAGATTTTAATACTCAAATCAAAATGAACAAAAACATAAATGCATAAATAACGTGTACATTTATCACCATAAAACAAAATAAAGCTGATCTCAATTAAAGCTATATTCCTTTAACTAGCCTGATATGGATGCTCATTTGACTTATGGCTGCTTGTAACTCCTTCAGAGTAGTCATAGGTGTCTTGGTGGCCTCTCTCACTAGTCTCCTTGCATGGTCACTCAATTTGTGAGGATGGCCTGATCTAGGCAGATTTACACATGTGCCATATTCCTTCCATTTCTTAATGATGGATTTAACTGAACTCCAGGGGATGATCAGTGCCTTGGATTTTTTTGTACCCATCTCCTGACTTATACTTATGTATAGAGTGTTCTTTTGTCTTCATTGTGTAATGGTAGCCAGGAATACTGATTAACCACTGACTGGACCTTCCAGACACAGGTGTCTTTATTCTACAATCACTTGGGACACATTTACTGTACTCACTAATTGTAAGGCTATTAGCAACATTTGGCTGGACCTCTATTGAATTAGGTCAGTCACTTTAAAGAGAGTAAATCTTTATGCAGTCACTTACATATTTTTCTTTGACATTACCTTGTAGAAATATGTTTTCACGTTAACGTTAAAGAGGATTTGTTGTCATTTTTTTGTCATTAAAGCCATATTATATTGACCATGATTGATTTATAAACTCAATAAAAGAGGTGAATACTTTTTACAGGCACTGTAATGTTGTCCAGCAGGGAGCAGCATAAATGCAAGCATTCATTACAGAGAACTCTTTGGTTCTATAGATGAGAAAACAGATTGGCCTACATCAAAGTGAAATCAACACAATCCACTGAATTACTTTTTACTCTAACTTTGGCATTTGAAACCCTGCATACATGTTGGTGTTAAACTGTGTACAAATGTAGAAAAACAACACATTTTTAATAGTTGTTTTTACCATTGGATTTGGCTCCATTTCCTTTGACTGCACCGGCTCCAGCTCCATAACCTCAGATCAAACACAACATCACATAGATATAAATTCAAACTAAAAAAACAAAGTGCTATTAAAAACTCTAACATTAAACAGAACTTACCATTTGGTTTAGCTTGATATCCATTAGGAACCGCTCCATTTCCAGGACCTTAAGATTTAATCAAAATTTAACAAATATGTCTATATTAGGTATGTGTTTGTACATTTACTTTTTATATTTGCATGTTTTTAGGTCAAGTTCTACCTGGTTGGGGTTTCGCTGCACCTCCTCTGGAGGCTCCATATCCTTTAAAAATATAGAAAAGTATTTTAATTTTATTGTCAATAGATATCATTAATGCATTCCCAACAATTAAACAAGACTTTATAAAGAAGAGACAATCTTACCATTTGGTTTTGCACCATACATATTTTGACCATTGCCATAACCTACAACATGAAATGAAGAAAATCAGAGAAAAGTAAAAATCAGGGTTCTGAAATTTATCAGTTTCAAAATGCATCCATGTTGCGTATTGTAAATGAAGTGTTTCTGTCTGGAAAAATCTAAACCATTAGTAAAAAATAACATTTTCAAACAAGGGTTGGATGTTAATTAAAACTGTCATGTTAAACTAGTCAATAGCACTTGGTGAGGGCCCTTATTAACTAGTACTTTTATAGAAACAAGTCTAATTATCTAGAAATTTCTCGAGAATAAGGTGGTAATTACCTAGTAATAAGCTGTCATTTTGCAGAGTAAAAGCTAGAAATAATGTATTAATTATCAAGTAATTCCCATATTATGGCAATTCTCTGGTAATTAAGCGGTACTTACCCTATCCCTAACCCCAACTCTCGCAATATTGTGACAAATATCTGGCATTTAGGTGGGATTTTACCAGGTAATTTATCAGAAATAAGATGAAAATGTTCAACATAAGTTACTGGATAATTCCCAGGTATATTCTTTATTTTGGCACACTATATTAAGGTGAGCTCTTCCTGAATAATTTCAAGTATGTTTTAGGGTTAGGGGTCTAGAGTAAAATACTACCAGAAAACCAGAGAATTGAAAATACTTGATAATACATTAACAGAAGGTAAATATTAGAAGGTAAATACTTCTTGAGAAATTACTAGACAATTACACTTTATACTATGAAATTACTAGGGAAACTACTTAGATCTAATTAAAGATAACGTACTTAATATGACTCCTTATTTACCTGGTTTTGCTGGCTTGGTAGCCCCACCACTTGGATATCCATAACCTTAACAGTCACAAAAATTAAAGCATTTCACTTTGAATTTTGATTAACATAAAAAAAAAAAAACCAAAACATTTATTGCAGGATTAACCCACCATTTGGTAAGACTCCATTCCCAGTGGGGGCTCTGGCTCCAGAGTAACCTTTAAAATTGGCACATTAATTTAAGAGGCCAGTCACATTTCAAGTGGATCTGTTTTTGAATCTCATACTGTATTAAAGGTTTACCGTTTGTTTTAGCACCTTGTCCATTCGAGGCACCAGTTGTAGCACCATATCCTAAATTTATAACAGGGGTTTCAGATGCATTGGTTATTTTAACATCATAAATCATAAATTAATTAAGAGATAGAAATAGTACCTTGCTTTGGTCCTTTCATTCCTCCATTTCCATAGCGAGGTCCTAGACCTAAACCAGCACTCCCAAAACCACCATTAAAGCCTAAAAGTTCAGCATGCACATCAATGTTCACATTTCTTCATAAATCAGCAAGTGATATCAATGAAAACAGACTTCAGTGTAACTCACCTTCCCTTGGTTGAGCTCCATAACCATTATGACCATTACTGCCATATCCTGGAGAACAAATAAAGACAATTTCACTGATATAAAACACTCACTGATCACTTTATTAGGTACACCTGTTCAACTTCTCATACATACAAATATCTAATCAGCCAATCATGTGGCAGCAATTAGGCATGCAGAAACGTCAAGACAACCTGCTGAAGTTCAAACTGAGCATCAGAATGTGGAAGAAAGGCGATTTAAGTAACCTTGAACGTGCCATGGCTGATAGTCTCACAGGCTTTTAAATTGTTTTTGTAGCATGGCACATTCAAAGTCACTTAAATCACTGATTCTCTGTTGAACTTCATCATCTTAGCCATCCTGGGTCTAAGTGTTTAATATGTAAGGTTTTATGACCTACACTCACCTTGGTTTCTGGCGAGCTGGGGAACTCCCATGCCTGCACCTGAAATCACAGAAACACATGTGCATCAATAGAGCGTAAAAATGCATATTCATGAATTTTCAGGCAGCAAGGTAGCAAAAGATGGGTCACCTGCACCAAATGGTCGGCCAAAGCCTTTCATTGCTTTATTTCCAGCTGCAGAATGTCCTGTAAAATACAGGAGTTAGCTGTAGTCATGTAAACATAAATAAAAGCACAAGTCTAGAACAGTTGCATGCTCAAATGAAATGATTTTACAGTTCCTACCGTTTGGTCTTGCCCCATTGCCGTTGGCCTGTCCTGCTGCAGCTCCCTGACCTGAAAAGCAATAATTACAAAGATGTTATACCATTTTCATTAAATGTATATTCAAATGGGATTTAAAGCTGTAGATGCTGATCATAGCTGTAATGCATGTTATAATTTTTACATTACCATTAGTCTTAGCCCCATTTCCATTAGGAACACCAGATCCAGCACCATATCCTATAGAAGAAAGAGAATTTTTAAAACTCTTAGTACTGTGCATAACTTTTGGGCCTGTTTGAGCCAAAAATTGAGGCTGAAGTAAGGCGTGTTATAATAGGTTAATCTGTCTGAGGGAGCTATCAGGTGGGAGGGGAGATTGACAACCCAGGTCGTGCTCTAAATGTCCTTGCACATCACTAGGGGCTTGGGAAAATAATGTGTTGAAAAAATAACAAATTCCACACCTTTAGGGTGGAGTAAAGGGTGAATGTGATGAGTAAGCGTGGTATAAGGTAGTGTCCTGGCAGGAAGTAGGGTTGCCACGAGCCTCTGGCTATGCTGTGTGGATGACCAAATGGCTGAAAAACTGCTGGTGGTCTCCAGGTGTAACACCAGGCCCAGACAAAAGAAATGCCATTGAGTTTGACCTTGGCTGACACACGTGTGTGTTGACGTGTTCCTCTTGACTCTGGTCAACCTCCTGTGCTCCAGTCCTGCACCGTGGCACATCGGGCCCCCTAATGAATCCTTGGCTCCCTATATGCCTAAAACTTATGCACATGACTGTATGTAGAACACTTGGGAGCTAAGTGCAATATTTTGCCAGTTCTACAAGATGACATCCTCCTCTTCCTGGCACCTAAAGTCTTTTTTTATGCTGCATATTAACCAACCAGACAAACAACTCTAAAGTTAGAAGTGCTGGGTGATGCAAGGACAAACTTTTGGCATCTAAAGCAGCAATTTTTAAATCAAAACCCTTTCAGACTTCTTCAGATTCCACTCCCTTTAACCAAACCTGATTATGATAAATTATTGTATCAGTAAATACATATTAACATAATAATGCTTACCTTTAGTTCCAAGTCCACTTTGTGCACCTGCTGCAGCACCATTACCTGCAAATATATACAATATTTATATTTACTGAAGTATCTTTTAGCAGTAAAAAGCAACAAACAAGTTATTAACTTTAAAGTTAAAAAAATTAGGCAATACATTTATTAAAGGAAAAATAATCAGCGATCAAATATATCTCGTGATGTTGTAAGGAGTCAAATGTTTAAAGCTATGCGGTTGTAAGAGTTTAGAAGTTTAAATGGGTCGTAAACTAAAAAAAAGTTTGCCCTTGAAATCATATGATTTAAAAATACCATTTCCTTTAGTAGCTTGTCCTCCATATCCACCAGCCTGTGCGCTGTATCCTGTCAGAGAGTGAACAGTATAGTTTGACTGTGATGTTGCTCAGCGTGTGCATGTACAGAACTTGTGTGTGCTGCTCCTCATTTATGGGACGTTTTCATACCATTGCCTTTCATTTGTTGTCCATTAGTTGGACCAGCTTGAGCTCCATATCCTGCAACAAACACCAGGATTTATTACAACTAATAGTCATCAATATGAGTTAGAACATAGGCGATGTTGCAAAAACAAAAACAACTTCTTTAGATCTATTGCCTTCTCGAATCATATGGAGACCTGCCTATGGCATTAGACATTTCCAGCTGTGTATTATCCAGTCATGCAATTATATTATTATAAAATTGGACAACTTAACAACTATATAACAGAGAGTACCCACCATTGCCTTTCATTCCAAATCCACCTGCTGCAGCACCATCACCTGCAAACATAACACATTTTTCTTTATAATCTATTCAGAGCAAATAAATGAAAGACATTTCATCAAAATGGTCTGTCACCATTTGATTTGGCTCCAGTTCCAACACCAGCTACAGCCCCATGACCTAAGAGCCAAGCATGGAAACAAACACACAGAGACTACACATGAGTGTTTTGGTAGGGATTTGAAAAAATATCACAAGTGGCTCACATAAAAATATGATTCATCTCTGATATGATACATTATCAAATCAAAATACCGTTGCCTTTGGTTCCTTGTCCACCGTATGCACCAGCCTGAGCACCATAACCTTAAAGACAGAAACACTGGACATAAGTGTGTTTCTGTTTGAGTGTGCATGAATGCTTAATGAGAATTCATTTGTGTCATACCATTGCCTTTCATTTGTTGTCCATTGGCCGGGCCAGCTTGAACTCCATATCCTGGAATAATGACACCAGAATGACTATGACTGCACTGCAGCAAATAATGGCTGAGGTGAAACTTGTGAGGGAGAATTTAAAACACAGACCATTTGATTTAGCTCCATTTCCATTGGGTAGAGCTGCTGGATTTCCTCCTGGAATTAAAACGCACATACAGAGAAAGTTTGAGGACTGAAGTATTTGTCAGTTATTTTAATCATTCCATTTTCAATCGGTGAAGTTTTTGGGTTCAAGGCTGAGGTTAGATTTCACTATAACAGCACTCCTGTGAGGGTTTCCAGGGCAGCTGTGAGCCTAAAACTCAGGAAGATGTTCTGCTGTGCAGATTAAGACAGATGTTAACCCTCGGATGTTAATTTAGATGTCTTTAATGTCTTTATATGTATGTTGTAAGGCAAGGCATGTTTTTTTATACAGCACATTTCAGGCATAACATAGGTAAAAGAAGCATCAACACAAGATAGACAACACAGATGCAAATATTACAATATAAATAAAAGTACTAAGTACATAAAACAATTGAGAGAATAAAGTCAGTTCAAAAGAGGCATTAAGTTAAAATGTATAAATAGAATAATACAATCAATTACAAAAGGCAGTTAGGACTACAATGAAACTTAGGCGTGAGGTGTAGGGTTTATTCAAAGGCACATGAAAACGTTTTCCACCTGGGTTTAAAAATATTCAAGTTTGGGGCTCATCAATTTGCTCCAGAAATGTACTCTTGGTCTGTGCTGGTCAGTGACTTATAAACTACAAAAAAATTAAAATATATTCTAAAATCATCTGGGCACTGGGGTTATGTGTTTGATGTCCTTTACTTTGGTCAGGAGTCTCGCAGATGGATTTTAAATGAACTACAGCTGTTTAACAGGCTTTTTCTGGAAGGCATGTTAGAATACTATTAGAAGAATCTATTCTACTAGAGATAAACTGACCAGCTTCTCTGGCTCTGTACAAAGAAACTGCATAGAAACAGTACATTTTAATATTTTGAGAAAATCTAAAACATAAGTTAACATGTATGTTGTCATAATTGCACAAAGCACACTGGGTAGTGATGTAAAATTGGTGCATTGTTCTTCCTAGGGAGCGTTTTCCTTAAAGCTTTTTTTCATTCGAACCATTGTTGTGCAAGAGTGCATTGCACAACAATGGCAGCAATGTCTAAATTTATTTGACATGTTCTCCAAATGGAGGAATCTACATAGTTTTATGTTTGACATACATACAAAAGACACAAATGTTAATCCAACGTATCAACATGTCTTGACATACAGGGTCCCTTTAAACAGAATCTCTTTGGGCAAGAACAGAAAATCTGTCTGTGGGGACAATAAGACCCCATTGTCAGGGACACTATAGCCCTGTTATTACTGATTATCTATACTGTACTTATTCTTTTATTTTTTCCATATTTCTTTTTGGACCTCATATTCTCACATACTTTATATTTTCTTATTTCTAGTGCATAAGTACTATAAATGTTTTACTTTGAACTTTGTTGATCCCTTTGAAATGCTTTTGTGCTCTTTAAATAAGATTGCCTTGCCTATAAGGAGCTAAAAACGACCAAAATCCCCTTTTAAACCACAGGATTTGAGAAAAGTTGTTGAACAGAGACCACATATTTTGCATTTGCTGCCATCTGCTGGTTTAACTTGATATCAAATAGAGAGATGGGTCCCCAAAGGAAGAATACAAACCCTGTGATTTTCCACCTTGTCCATTTGCGACACCAGCAGCAGCTCCATAGCCTTAAACAGAACAAAAAATATATTTATGATTCAAATAAGCCAAATTTACATTTAAAAACAGCATTTCTTTAAAAAAACAGACAAGTCTGCAAAACAGATTTATGTCCCTCACCCATGCCTTTAGAAGGGTATCCACCATATCCATTCTGTGCTCCCATTGCCTGACCCACACCTAACAAAAATTGTAAAAATCAACAACTTTAAAAATTATTCTGAAAAGATAAATTTGTGTCTAACCAAATAAAACATGAATTTACCTTTTGATGGCATCAGCATTCCTCCAACGCCTCTACCATTCCTACCTGGAAAGATCAGAACAGCGAGAGAAGATCTGTCTTCATGGAATCCAACAAGAAGAATTTTGTGTCTCAGAAATACAGAAAGTGAAGATAGTATTGATTTACCATTAAGCTGTGGTCCTTGTCCATTAGATACTCCAGATGCTGCGCTGTATCCTAAAACATCATAGATTTTATGTAGATAAGCAACACATCCACAGTAGTCCTCTTCCTTACTACACAGGACAGGAGTCCTGCATTATTAGGATCAACTTTACGGCTAACTAGCACAAACATACTAAACGATATTCACCAAGACATTACAAATGATATTCATCATTGCATTATAGACAGCGACAGTGAGCAAGGAAAGAGGTTTTCTTCAAACTAAGTTATAAGTTGCTGTTAATGTTTGCAGATTAAAAATGTGACAAATATAAGACACTGATCTTCCATTTCAACTTTAAAGGTGCAACATGTAGAATTTTTGCATTGTCATGTCTCCTATAATTAAAAAAAAAAAGACTTTTCCTATGTTATGAATATCTTTAGTTGAACACTTACATTACTTTAAATATTTACAACGTTTTTCAAAACCAGAGATATCTTCAAATTTTATAGTTTTATGGTGTTTTGTCATCAGGCCTGCTCACAGGTTTGGCCAGACCCCTGACAAACCCAGAGAACAGGCCCTCCCCAGTTATGATGGCTATTATTGGGTTCTGATGTTAGAATAATTTATTCATGCTACTTCTTAACCCATTTCACCACTTTTTCCATCCATTATTGATGCATCCTTTTGCCACGTTTATCCTAGTTTTGCCACTTTTTAAAAACTGCCTTTTGCCCTTTTTTGCCACAGTCTGGCCTATGTTTGTAATTTTTTTTTTGTCAAGTTACCATTTTTTCCCTATTTCTGGAACATATTTTTTTGCCTAATTTAGCCACCTTTTGCCATTTTTGCTGCTTTATGCCTATATATAGCCAGGTTTTATTCATTTTTGTCCCTTTTAGCAGCTTTTTACCAATTTTTTTTCAATACTTTTTGCCAATTTATGCCATTCTGACCACCCTTTGCCCCTTTTTGGCACTTTTTATCCATGCGATCTTTTGCCAATATTTGACCATGTTTTGCCACTTGACACTTTTTTGCTGCTTCTTGTCCGTTCTTGCCACTTTTGCCCATTTTTATCATTTTTTTAAGCCACCTTACCTCAGTTTTACCACTTTCCCCCTAATTTTAACCCCATTTTGCACCTTTGCAGCCATGGTAGCATTGTGTTTTGCTAATTTTTTTGCTGCTTTTTGCCATTTTCTGCAACTTCTTTTTGCCAACTTTTGCCACTTGCAACCCATTTTGTCTCATCCCAATAAGTCTATTCTTTTCCAAAAAAGTTTTCTCAGTCTTTTATACTTTATTTATTCGCATTGTTAACATCACTAATAAGGTATTTCTGCATTAAAAATATGGGTTTAAATTTTAAAAAAGGTATATTGTACTACAGCATAAATAAATGAAATTATTTTTTGTTGCTTTGATCAGAGTGGTCATTATTCAGGCATAAAAAAAATATGGTTATCACAGCTTAACTTACAATGAACCAGGATTTTGCTGACCTCCATGGGCCCCCAGTCTGGCTGTGCCCTGAAAGCTCTCCCCCATATCCCGCCTTATGGTTGGCCTTGCTTGTCAATAGTTGCAATAACAGAGCTGCCATGGCAGAAATAAAATGTTTATCAGTGCCATAGAAACACTGGATGTAGCATAAAAATGCTACATGGAAGCAGGTAGAGCCACCAGAAGCTGCCGCTCTGTTGCTGTACCTCATTCATGGTGGTGCTGCTGACTTGTGATGGAAAACCCTTAACACTTGAACCACTGTTGGCTAATATTTACCCAAAGCTGTTCTTCAATTGTGTCTAACCTCATACTGACAAAATTTCAATATCAGTTGTTGAATATCCTAAAAGTTTGTTTTGTTGCACCTTGTGTTGTTAAGATTGTTTATATAACTCAATTTTATAAATGGCTATTAAGGACCGCCATGCAGCTAAATTTTATCCCAGAGGAAACCATCAGTGTTCCCTCTGTTTTATTTCACACCAGCAGATAAACGATAGACATTTTCATGGAAAACCTCCCTTCTATTGCTGCACTGCCTAATCAGAAAACAGATCAACCTTCAACATGGATACCACAAGCAAAAGAAAAATATCCGTTATTGTCACATGTTACATGAAGTTTCAATTGATTTGCCCAGAGCTTTGAGTGAAGAAGAATCTGATGATGGGGAAGTCTCTGAAATAGAATCCTATTTTTGGATGATGTAGAGGACATGGTACCATTTTAAAAGCCAAATAAAAGCGAAAAAAAGGCTTCTTAAAGCATGCTGGATGTTGTTTTTTTAAACCCTGACCCAGAAGTTTCCCCTCCCCTCCTCACAATCATTTTTGGCAGTCCCTAAATTACAACCTTCTAAAAAAATCTCCTGGTTTCTCAGAGGTGTGCCAAACATTTTGGGGAAGTAGTGAGCAGAGACTGAGTGAAGTGAAAGGAGTGACTGTGTATACGCAGTAAAACTATTCTCTTCTCCTCTCACAGTGGGATGTTAAATTTAGATGCCTGCTGCCACTGAGGCTGAGCCTCCTTTGATTTCTCGAGCTGAGACCGCCGGCCCAAAGGAAAGAATATATCGTTGTTTCACATCATCACAAGAAAAGTTAGGACCGCGGCACACACCAAAAGAGCAAAGCAGCAAGAGTTTCTAGGATTTCAGTCTAACAGGATCGTTTGAAATTTGACGAGCAAACCAGAGCATCTGAAAGACATCCGACTCATCTTTTTTTTTTCCTCTCTGAAGGGCAGCATCTGTGCACAAGAGTGTGGAGTTTGTAACATTTAAGATGTTATAGGAGACTTAATAAATGTATGGTACTTGCTCAAAAATTCATATCTATTCAGGAAGGATATTTGTCCCTGTCATTTCAGACCTATAGTACAAAATTGTGCAAGTGTAGCCAGTTACATTGTCGTTTAATAGAGTGGAAGTAGCCTCTATTGTAAATAAAAATAGCGATCTACTGTTTGTCAGTTAAGGATGCCCTTATTGTATTACTGTAATTAAACTAATATTGATACACAACAAAAGTTTTTTTTGTACACAGCTTGTTTGTAGTTCTTTTTCTTTTCAAAAACCACAAAACATGCAGTAAAACAATGAGTTTAAAGAGTGGAAAGACATAAGACATTGTTTAATATCCATTAAAGCAGTGGTTCTTAACTGGCAGTTTGGGACCTAAATGTGACCTACCAGGGTTTTTTTTTAGAGGGTTGCAAATGTGGCAGAAAGTCAATAAGTGGACGTTTATTATTTTACTGTAATTCCAGGGATAACAATCCATTTTGGGTATTCACGCACAACTGCTGCAAGTTTCCATTAACTCTCGTCTTTAGGTCACTGCTAGCTACTGACTGACGTGCATGGGTTTTTGCTAAGGCGTCAGAAAATGATTAGTTTAAAACTTGAGCAATTTTCTAAAAAAAAAAAAAAGTTTCCATTCAATTTGTTTTGAAATGTCTCCACAAATGTGTTTACATTTTTCCTTTTGATCAGGAATCAGAAGTTTTGGGACAACTTTGGCACACACGTTTGCCATGTTCAAATTTCGTGCAAAATTTGCCAAACTGACCCTTTACCAATGGAGATCATTTTTGCTATCCTGCTTATACTGAGTCCTCGATCATTTTGATAGATTTGTTCAATTTGTTGAATGTTTTCAGAAGTTTTTGATGTGCATGGGCATCATGTGCTGTCAAGTTCATATTCACCAAAAATTTCAAGTTAATGCGTTGCTCCACTTTTAAGCTTCTAACACCTTAGCAGCAACATGTACTTCAATCAGTAGCAGTGAACTAAAGATGTTACTTGTTGAAAACGTACAGCAGTTGTGCATGAATATTCAACCTTTAACACTCAGTGTGACTGTGAACCATGTGTTTTTTTACTCATAAGCACTCTCATTATTACATAGCCATATCTTGTTATTAGGGCTGTCAAATGATAACATTTTTCAAACTGAGATTAATCTCTGTATTTCTGTAGTTTGTGATTAATCAATCCTTTCCATCACCATTTTGAATTGAACATTTTTCTGTATCATTTTTGATTTTTCAAGCTAAGGGCAAAAGACTTCTTGTTTGGATACAGACTTGCTTTTTAAAGGTAGATTGAAGACTTTAACATAAATCTAACCATGGAAAAGGAATTTGTTATGGACTAAAAAGGAAATAAGGAAACACTAAAAAGCTAAGAGTTTAATAAGACAAGATACTGATGCCTTTCGACTCATCTACTGAGCTATCTGTGAGTTTTTAAAGTGAAATGAGACTTTAAGGAGCACTGGTGGACATATTTTACATCACTGTGGCTGCAGGGAGACGCTGCAGTAGCTCAACCAAAGTGTGTTTAAAAGGCCATTAAGGCATATTAATTACAATTTAAAAAAATAATAATAATAGTGCACTAATTGTGGATCTTAGTTAATCACAATTAATGTGATTAATCTTGAATTTAAAATATTTTTGTTTTGAAAATTTTGGGTCAAGATCTCCAATAAAGTTGGTGGTGGGTCATGATGCTGGACCAGCTGACAAGCACTTAAGTCAATGAAATTCAATGTAGGTCACTACACTAGAAAAAAACAAGCTGTTAGATAATTTTATCAATAAGCTTCTCTAGATAATTGAATGAAAAATAATGATAGTTTAGAATAAAAACAAAAGTTATATGTATATTTGCCAGTCTGCAGATTAATCAGTCAGAGTAATCTTTAGATGAAGTAATGTACTCTGTTCATATTAAACGCTAGATCATTGAGTCAACAGTCTATATCAATGGACCATTACATCCTTAGAAATTAACCTGGGGCAATTTCAAAATTGTTAGGGTAAAATTTTGTGTATATTTGTTTGATTTTCAGACATAGTTCAGTTTTAGGAATCATTTCAATGTGATTTTGTCATACATGTGTAATACAGTCCTCTAGAGACTACCTACAAGACTTTATAACACCCTCACCATCATCCTCCCACCTTAACTCATGGAGAAGGAAACCTTATTGAAATCCTTTGCCAGTCTGCACATGTAGGTTATAACTTAAATATAAATTCATTACACAGATTCATAGGCAGATCACTAGTATGATTTATATTTGATCAAATATAAAATAAAAATAGATATCACAGTCCTAACATTGTCTTTGGTATGACCGACTCTGGACAAGGCCTTCACTCACCCGTTGTGTGTGTCGTCTGCACCAGCCAAAGGACCATCGTCCCCTGAAGAAGTATCCGTCCCAACATGGTGGACCTGAAGGGGGAAAAAAAGCCCAAAAAGTGTCAAACCCCAGAAGGAGAGTGGGGATGTGGAAGGTGAAGCTGATGTGTGTTACATGCACTGATTGTGAGGGTCTCTTATACACTCTGGTCTGGGGGCGTATAGATGCTCCTGTTGTGCAGACCCTCCCCCACAGCAGGGGAATACACACACTAACTAAATAATTGGTCACTTAAAGCACATTAACACTTAAGAGAGAGAAAGGGGGGCAAAGAGAGGGGGTCATCAGAGCGGACACTGACTGATGAGCTCCAGACAGTTTAACAGGATCTGATCGTACATTCTAACAATTTCTTAATTACTTTATTTTCTCTTATAAGAAGCAATCTTTGTAATGTTTTCAGACAAGGAGTTTTCTGTCATTGTTTTTTGTTCTTTTATTTTCATCAATCAAGAAATGCAAAAGAAAAGAAAAAAAACAGAAAACAGTGTAAAAGAAGCCAAGAACAGAAGAGTAAGAAATACATCATATGAAAGAAAAATAGGTTGAAAATAGCTGCAGATAACTTAAAGCGTTAACTCTCAGCTCCTGTGAGGAGTTTCTTAGAGACAATGAAACAGACTGGAATTAACACTATTGCCACCAAATGGTCCATAAAACTGAACAAGACCATCAGCGACAGTAATGATCATTTCTAAGCTGTTGCTTTTCAAGTCTTTAACTACAGTCACAGAGTAAGTGTTTCCTGCTTTCTGGTGAAAAGTCAATTTGTAAAATGTTTGACTGTGAAAAGACGAAAGGATAACATTTAGGTACAATAAACAGAAGTTTAGCTTCAAGCGGGAAGACCAGTTCATTTCCATTCATCCTTTCAGTCATTAATAATCACTCATTCATGCGTCTTCCTTTTCCTGCTCTAGAAATCAGCTGGTATGGACGTCTACTCAGTTCTGAGCCAGCCCCATTCTGCTACAATCTCTCCCGATGCAATTATCCTGCTGCTGTCATATTTTAAAATCTGTTGTCCTCCCCCCCAGCTACCTCCATTACATCTCATTGTGTCCAGGTCCAGCTCCTTCATAGTATAGTAAAAAATTTAGGTAACTACAGTCATGGACGAAAGTATTGGCACCCCTGGAATTTTTCCAGAAAATACACCATTTCTCCCAGAAATTTTTGCAATTCCAAATGTTTTTGGTACACACGTTTATTTCCTCTATGTGTATTGGAACAACACAAAAAAGCAGAAGAAAAACCCAAAATTGACTTAATTTTACACAAAACTCAAACAATGGGCTGCATGGCAGTGCAGGGGTTAGCGCTGTTGCTGTTGCCTCAGAGCAAGAAGGTCCCTGGTTCGCTTCCCAGTCAGGGCCTTTCTGTGTGGAGTTTGCATGTTCTCCCCGTGCACGTGTGGGTTCTCTCCGGCTTCCTCCCACCACCAAAAGAATGCTCATTAGGTTAACTGGTGACTCTAAATTGGCTGTAAGTGTGAGCGTGCCTGTCTGCCTCCATATGTCAGCCCTGCGATCGACTGGCGACCAGTCCAGGGTGTACCCCGCCTCTCGCCCAATGACAGCTGGGATGGGCTCCAGCCCCCCCGCGACCCCCAGCGGGATAAGTGGCATAGAAAATGGATGGACTCAAAGAATGGGACAGACAAAAGAGTTGGCACCCTCAACTTAATATTTGGTTGCACACCCTTAGTAAAAAAAATAACTGAAACCAATGGCTTCCTATAACCATCAACAAGCTTCTTACACCTCTCGACTGGAATGTTGGACCACTCTTCTTTTGCAAACTGCTCCAGGTCTCTCAGATTTGAAGGGTGCTTCTTGCAACAGCAATGTTGAGATCTCTCCTGTTCAGTGGGATTTAGCTCCGGACTCATTGATGGCCACTTCAGAACTCTCCAGCGCTTTGTCTCCAACCATTTCTTGGTGCTTTTTAAGGCATGTTTGGGGGTCACTGTCCTGCTGGAACAACCATGACCTCTGATGCAGACCCAGCTTTCTGACACTAGGCCCTACACTGCAGCCCAAAATTTTTTGATAGTCTCCAGATTTCATGATTTCTTCCACACTGTCAAGACACCCAGTGCCAGAGGCAGCAAAACAACCCCAAAACATCTTTGAACCTCCACCATGTTTGACTGTAGGTAGGTGGTAGGTAGGTGACTGTAGGTCTTTTCTTTGTAGGCCTACATTTTAACTGGCTTCAGGTGTGATTTCTAGATTGCCAGCACCTGTTGCTGCCACCGGTGAGTTAAAATGAGCATCACATGTTTGAAATAAAATGGTTTACCCACAGTTTTAAAAGGGTACTAATAATTTTGTCCTGCCCATTTTGAGTTTTGAGTAAAATTATGTACATTTTGGGTTTTTTTTCTGTTATTTTTTGTGTTGTTCCAATGGACATAAAAGAAATAAACATGTGTGTACCAAAACATTTGTAATTATAACAATTTCTGGAAGAAATGGTGTATCTTCTGGAAAAATTCCAGGGGTGCCAATACTTTCGTCCATGACTGTATGTGTGTAATATGTGGAGCAGTAGACACCATTGAAGTGTTCAATTTAACTTTAATTGACTGTAAAACTCCTCAGCAGCTACTCAGTACTGGAAGTAAACGATACATTAAATACTTTTTACTTTTATTTGAGTAGACTCGGCGGTAACGTCACTCTAAGCGCCAACATCCGACCGCCAAGCTGAATGGAAACAAGCATTAGCAACTGAGGTGAGTGGGGCTGGGCAGTGGGAGGTATTTGGGTGACAGGATGCACAGTTGGCAAACGTGCCTGACATGGTGGCCGACATGACAAGAAACATTACAGCTATAAAAATCAAGAATATCTGCAGCTTTGTAAAACTGATAGAAATGTCTACAGTAATGTAAGAATCATTTATGTTACATGGGAGTTTTAATTTATCAGTGTTGACATTTCAGTGTCCAACATCTACAATTTTTATCTTTGCATTTCTTATTTCTTATGAAAAATTAAAATATGAATAACACTTTGTTTAATGCAGGGAGGTGACTGACCATGATGATGTTGGCTAACTCACACTGAGAGTAAATTGCTCTTTAAAATACATAAATGCAACAGACAAACAAAACATGTAAAAATAACTAAAATAACCTGAAAAGAAACTCATCTGAACAGTCCACCCATGGAAACACACACTGCAGAGATGCTAAGCTAAACATTAGCATCACTCAGAAGTTACATTAATCATCTTAATGACAAAACACAAAACCAAAACAAACTGTGCATGCTAAGTACAAGTTTAGTCCAGTTTCTGGTTCTTAAAGCTGTTTTTTGAAATACCGTAACATTTTAATATGTTTATGTACGCGGGTATTATCATTATGCTCACCTAACATGAAACCTGTGGTGTCCAAACTTTTGTCAATGGACTTACCGTCATCACCTTAACATGCAGAGAAGGCAGTTTAAAAACAGAGAAGATGGAAACTGTCGGGAAGCTTCATCGTCTGCTCACGCCTCATTAAGTCCATCAAGTTTCCATGGTTACAGCCTACACACAGACAACACATATAGACTAGTTAGTGAGAACAGCCCAATGTGTATTCAAAGGGGGGAAAGTGAGTAAAAAGAGAAATATATCTCACCTTTCACATAGATTCCTCACTTTAAGTCCAAATCCTCTTCTTATGGGGTCGAGGAGGGGTTAACGTCTCACCCCACAGCCCACTCAGACCTCTCACATACTTGGCTTCTCAACAAACACTCTCGCCATCTCTGCTGACAAACCATCAGTCTGACTACTCACCACCTGCTTACAGATGTGCCCGAGGATTTCCTGTTTGATCTGTTAGTTTTGGAAACTCAGTTTATAATTCCGAAAAGGTCTTTAGAGTAGAGTATCTTCTTACAGGCAGTCAAAAGTCTAAGAAACATAACCCTCTGATGTGTAAACTGTCCATTTCTCACTCTTTTATGTCCACAAAAGAACCACTTAGTCTCAGTGAACCTATTTATAGAGTTAAAACACAAATTTGACCACTTTCATCCATGCTGAAATATGTACATACACTCATGGTCCTCAGAGGATAAATCAGAATTGATTGCCATGAGATTTGACACCACTGGGGTACTTAACATTTATCTTAAGCTAGAAGTCAAAGTAAAGCCGCACAGAGTAGCTGGCATGCCTGTTAACTGACAAATACCATTTACGGCTTGTAACTGTAAATAAGGCAAACATCTGTGCTAACTGGATAGCCTAAGGTGTCTTTAGTAAACCTTTAAAGAGTCATGTGGTAAAAGCCAGAAATAAAAAAATCTAAACATCTTGGCAGAACAAAACCACATTGACACCCTTTAATGACGGTCAGCACTGTAGCATGAACACAGCATCAGGAGGATTTTTATAAAAACAGACTGTGTTTGGGATAAAGTTGAAATCACAAAGCCAACTAAACAGTCAGATTTTAGACAAAAAAATGGCACAAAAGGTAAGGAATTTGTGTTTGATAGGTTAATATTAACTGGCTAAATTTTGTCCCCAAAAGAACAAAAAAAAAGGCCCAATTTTCACTGAATCTGGACCAACACGGAAGACTACAAACAGCCTAATTTTAAAGGTGAAGTCTAGGCTAGATTTAAAATGCTATTTCTGGATGAAACATTGAACCAACTTAGATCACTTAGTGCAATTTTAAGTGTCTCTTTTTGAGCAAAATTTGGCCACCAAAATATGAATAATCACAACCCCATCTTCAACTATTTTTAAAATTTTGACCAAAAAGGAGACTGAAAATAGCCCAGTTCTCAGTGAGTTATTAAGGCCTGTTTCTAGTTGGTACTCTGCCTAGACTTCATATCAGTGCATTAAGGTTGTCCAACCATTCAGTAGGTAAAGAATGACATATCCCCACTGAGACGCAAAGTCTAATTTCTAAGAAACACAAAAAAGCCACTGAAAAGTCTCTTTAAACCAAATTGCATCATGTCAAATACTAAATGCTAAATCTGCTGTGGTGGTTTGCAGTGGTGGTGCTTAGGATGAAAAAAGCGACTCTGTGTAATAGAAAAAAAACAACAAAGAAACCCTTCCACCTTCAGTAAAATCACTGTTCAATAAAGACCATCAGTCTACAAACAGCAAAGGCTGCCGTGTATACTCCTCCTGATGTGTGGAGCGTCCCAGGCCAGCCAACCAACTAAGATGTGACCCAGTGTTTGGCTCAGAGCCAGTGGACTCTGCCAGCTCAGGAATGACGACTTCCCTCTGAGACATTGCTTTAACCGTGATGCAAACAAACCTACACTGACAGCTGGGAGCACAGTGGAAGAAGTGAGATGATTTATCAACTAAAGCATGAAGAAACCTCAAGTTAATTTTCTGTCATGACACAAAAACTCCTGAGAACAATTTAAAAAGAGGAAACCAAGACCAGACCAACAAGATTCCTTTAAAAGAAAGTCCATGGCTTACATTAGGTGTACAGTGTACATCCCTGTTCATTTTTAACATGTCAAAGGGTTTAATAAAGATGACCACCAAAGTGAAATAATAGCTGTAGTTAAAAAGAAATCCATACATCCCAAAGCAAAAAGAAAAAGTTGAATTGATTGATGCACTATATTTCTATCCTTGTCCAGACCTTTCATGTTTGTGTTTCAATCTCTGATCAGTTCTTTCCTTATTTCAGAGTTCTGCTCCGAATATAAATGTCTTTTACTGGCTGTTAAGTCTCGTCACATTAATTGGCTGCCACTTCCTCCCTTCAGGAATACTCCCACTGGTGTTTTCATGCTTATTAACTTGTTTTAATCTCTTTAGTTAAAAACATCTCTACTCACTTTGCTTCTCTTGATTTGACATGCATGTCAAAACCAAAGGCTAATTTATAACATAAAATGCCTGCATGATTTCTTTATTTAAATGTCTGTCTAAATTTAAGTTTTTGTACGTGACATTTGCTCTACTTTTGTAAAGATCCCACTGTTGTGTAAGTAAATGGAAACAAGATCAAAACAATGCAACGACTGAGAAACGATCATCTCCAGCACTTTACCAATATTACAGATTATCAATACTGAGGTTAAAACTGCAGCACAAGAAACATGTGACTCACAATTACTAAGTCATGATTCATAAAACTCGCCTGTATAGATGCATCTTCTGCACACTTTAAGGATTTTCAACGCTTTTTTTTTTATTTGTGTTGCAAGTGCTCTGGAAGGGTGCTATTTAAAGTATTCCTGTTTCCAAATTAATACAATAAATAAAATATATTTTACAACTGAAACATCTAAGATGAAAAATTACACCAAATACATCATATTTAGTATCATCACACATGTATACATAACATTTGTCTTTACAAAAAACACAAAACTGCATGGCTTTTGTTGATGGACCATGCCATGACAATTTCCTTGATAATCATCATTACTATCATTATGATGAACATATATAATCAGCTGTACAATCATAAACAACTATACAATCCTCAATCTAGTCACCAACATCTGAACAAACATGATCTCAGTAAGTGAAGCTTCTTTTCCTAAATGTAACAGGATATAAAAGGTAATCTGAAAACAAATTTAAAGTTGTTTGGTCAAAGCTTTGAAATTAAAGATGCTCTTTCTATATGTTAATGAAATTTTATAAACTCTGTAAACAGAAATCTCACAACATGACAGCAAAGAAATGTTTCATAGGGTTGTTTTTCCAAGTTTGAGTTGATGTAACTTACTGGAGACCAAAGGGAGGAGAGTAAAAGATCAGATAAAGGAAATAAAAAGGGAAACAGTCAAAGTGTGCAAAAATGTGAAGGGACGAGGGAGGGAGGAAAAATAAGAAAACAATCAGAGAGTACATTACATTTCTTCTGACATAATAAACAGGGAGGAGTTTTTTTTTTAGGCTCCTTGCCTTCATTTGCTCACCACAACCTGAGCGTCATTACCTAAACATCTTTTAAGCTTTGGTCCATGTTAAGATGGGAGAGCCAGGAATCCAGTTGCAGATCTGAACAAAGACATTTGGTTGTTATTTTGGTCTATGACCAAAGAAAGACAGAGAATCCCCTTTACATGTAAAGTTACACTGAAAAATGTGACTTACTCCATGTTGCTTTTCAGCTGATGAACAGTGCGTTTGTCCAGATAACGACAGAAGAGCGTCAGCAGGTTTGAGGGCAAGAGGAGTGGCTCTACCAGAGAACACTGGGACAGCTGCCCTGCCACCTGGAATATTGTGTCAGTCCTAAAAGAAGGAATCAACACTGGGGTCAAAGCATAATGACAATGATAAAAATTCTCCAGATCACGACACACCAGGTTCATATTCCCCACCAGGTCTCAAAGTCACCGATGCTGGGCTCCAGAGGGACACCTGAAGACAGCAGCTTCTCTCCCTGGGACAGGAGGGCGTACAGTAACGACAGTCCAAACTGAAAGGAAAAACAAATACAAAAAGACCCTGACAAAACTATAATCTAGAGTACTTTTCACACAGGACTAGTATTACCTGTTGACCTCTGATAATTTGTGAATTATCTCCTGACATCAGTGTTTGTTATGGTGCATTTGCACATGATAAGCAACGTCTGTAATGCACTAGAATTTAGACATTTTTGAAAGAAAACTGAAGGTTTGCAGCATGGCTGCAGCCATAAAACACTGAATTTGTATTTCTAAAGTTCACACAAAAAAAATGCAATATTGTGCACATTGTGTTCTGTAGGTGACGTTTTCTTCATGTGCCTACATATTTTTAACCAGTTTCCAAAAGACAACATGTGCATATTTGTTTTTCCTTTCCTTTTTAACCGTTTTAGATCTATAGCAATCTGTCCACTACCAATAAACTAGTGAACAACCTTCCCATCTCTCCCATTATGAATCTAGGTCTCATAAGTCACCTGTGCTTATCTGAAGCATAAGCTGAAATCAACTAAAATAGAATCACTATTTATAACCCATATGTGTCAAAAGTTTATTAACAATCTCCTGCATAGCCTCTATACATTTATATTTTAGCAGAAAAAGCAACACAGACTGTAAAAAACATAATTACCACCCTAAATTAAAGAGATGCTGATTCATATAGGATAATATAACCTCTGGACGTCTGTGTGTGCACTGAAATATGGTAGGTAATTTACCCTTGAATTTTTACTCTGCAAAATGGTCGATTCATATCAGATTAAAAACACAGACATCCTGTGCTATTTTTACAAATTACTGGAGGTCCCATAATACTAGTCCGGTGCGAATAGGGCATAAAATGTGACGACAAGTGCAGACCTTGTTCTGACATGCCAGCGTGAGAGACTCATACGTGGTCAGAGACTCAGATGATGTCAGATCTTTGAGGACGCCGATCAGCTGACTGAATGTCAGACCTCCGATGACGTTACGAAGAGGTGGGTAAAGAACAGGAAGGGCCTGAAAAGAGGGAAAAAGCCAACGATCAGAGTAGTCACAATAAATGTCATCCATTTTTTTATTTTAGACAAGTTTTAAAAGTTATTTTTTGCAGTTGAGTATCTTTTATTCTGCCAAACTACCTCTTCTGTATCTCTGCTCATCAGTGTCGGCAGGTTGGAAGTCACGATGCACAGGATCTTCAGTGCAGTATCATGTTTTAGGAACGGAAGCAGACGTGCGAGAAGCCTTTTGCCTTTTGAGACTAGCAGGAAAGGAAGAAACTCTCCTCCTGAATCTCTACATGAACACATTTTCACACAGTCAGTGGTCAAATTCACCAGTCAGAAACAAGAAAAATTAAAATTAATCACTTCTCTTTAAGTACTATTAAGGCATCACTTGTTGTTCATATCTGTCGTGTGTATCTCACCGGGGATTGTGGTGTTGCAGCTGGGAGTAGATGTGCTCCACTTTCCTTTGAGTCTTTTCCATCAGCTTCCTTTCTTCTGCTTCAGACAACACCGTGGTTTTCATCCTTTCTGTCTCCTCCACCTCCAACAGAACTACAAATAACTGCAGACAGGATCAGATATGGCAGTATTAGAAAAGATTATTGAAAGACCCCCTGACTGTTTCAAAAGGAGTATCGAGCAGATACCTTTTCTATTTTGCTGAGGACCTCTAACCGCTGCTGCCTCATGTCTTTTTGCTCCTTTAAAATCAAAATAAGGGTCAGTGTAAGTGATGAGAGTTTATATTGCTTCTAAGACTTCAGAAGTTGTTTCAAACACATACAAGTACCTCGAGTGGGCCTTGAGCTTGGATGGCATGAACTGCACCGATGGCGCGTCGAGGAGAGTAACACGTGGACACAGCAACCTGACCCAAAGAGCCTTCTATGTGCACCACTGGAGAAGAAAGATTCACACAAGGAAGAAAAAAGGTGAATCATTTAAGCTTTACTGCAAATGCAATAGCTAAACTTTGTACTACCGCTTCATATCAAAACTTAGTTTAGATTCACAAAACATTGGGGGAATGAAAAAATAAGGGTAACAAACAAAATAAAATAAACTGTCTTGCTGCCACTTTAAAAAATTGCAAAGTTTTAAACAGGAAAACTAAATTAACAGCACCATTTCCATCTCTCACTAACAAAGCAAACACACCACCAAAAACATGACTATTTGGTCCAACATTAAAATTTTTCAAAAATGACCTGGAGTGTAGGAGTCCGTTTTCGTGATGTAAGGTGTGGTGAGCTTTAGTGGCTCCCTTTTGCCCCTGATGCCCAGCTCTTCCTCTGCCATCTTGGCCTCTATCCGCCGATAGTATTCCTGTGAAAAAAGGTCAAAGACACTGTCAGTAAAACACTCAGTTATGTCATTATAGAAGTGGCTTCCCTGATATAGGAAATAGTGATGAGGATGAAGGCATAAAAGGAGTGGTGGAGAAAGAGCAAAGATTTCCTACCTGGTAATAGTAGTCCTCCAGGTATGGATTCTCACTCTGCAGCTGGATCATCTGCAGCCTGGTGATCCATTCCTTCTCTTTGGCTGTCATGAGGTTACAGTAAGGATCCCAGCCCTCTGATTTTCTACAGACAGATTTTTCCCTCAGAAATAACCTCTTATGAGTGCAATATTGGATATGATAAAAACATATTTGGAGGCACTGAATAATGTAGTACCAACCTTTGGAATACACGCTGTTTTTGGCTGAGGAGTCGTTTATGTTGGGGGTGGAGCTGGGTGACAGGACCAGGTAACCTGTGGATCACATTACTAAACATTTAAGGCATACCTTTGACACAAAAGACTGATTTCAATCATTAACTGGCACCTTATAAAAACTATACTAATGTTATCATTCGTAAAAGTTGGGTGCTTCAACCAACCCAGATGTCTTTAAATTTTAATCTAAAACTCAGAATAAGCGACATCTTCTCAGTATGAGTGTTTTTTTTGTTTTGTTTTTCTTTAGCAACATTTTTTTACTCGTGTCATTTCATTGAAAGTATTGCCTTTATAAACTTATATTTGTCTTTTCATGCTGGCTAGATCCAATAACTTCACTTAATTTCTTATCCTTTTTTTCTTTAAGTATTCCAGTTCACATCAAACCAGTGTGTGGGACACATGGCTGCATCTTTTGTCTAATGAAGTACAGGCCTATTTCCTCAGAGGATGAAGGCTGGTTTTTTTTTGCAGTGTCAAAACTGATTGCACCCTTCATTTTTTTCTGTTTATCACTGCTCTCTTTTCTTTTCCCTATTATAGCATTTGCTAGCAGACTTGCCCAGGGAATCCAACTTACGTAACAATACTGTGGATGATGGGTAATTTCCTCACACCAAGTGTTGACAGTGGGACAGCCCTAAGACCTCACATACTTAGCAGGAATGTGCCTTAAAGTCAGTGAGTGTCTGAGTGTGGACACTGAGACTAGGCCATAGACCAGCACTCCAGCAATTAGCCTGTCCTTTGACCTTATGGTGAGCCACAGTCAGAGCACTGGCTCTGTGCCAGAGCAGAGAGACAAAGTTGAGGATTACGTTTACTGTGTTCTGGCACAAATCTGATGCTTTTAATAACCCATAGGCCACTGTGTCTGATAGATTTGGGAAATTTACATCACATTGAACAAAAAACAGCATGTAGTTGACGGTTAACTTTTAATGAAAGCAGTGACATCAGCTAACAACAGACTGTACTGAGATGAATAGCTCTGTGATTTTAAACCGTAGTGTTAGGTCGGTGGGGTAATCTCTTTGGTGACGTCTTGGGCTCCTCAATTTTCCCTGCTCAAATGAAACTAAGCTATAAAAGAGGTGAACAACTTTCTAATGGTCTAAATCCAAAATCGAGGCATATATAGATTCCAGTGTTTTCACATGCAACACAGCAACCTTATCCCAATATATCTGGAGTGTGAAGACACAAATTTTTGATTTCTCTTTACAGGGACTTTAATGGATGGGATTTTAAGAAATACAGTTAATGAAAAAGTTAATGCACTTAAAAGACCTGACAGCCAAGTCTTCGATACTCAATCTCCACTTACAAATGAGCCCTTTAAAGTGGTTGAAGACATTAAATACCTAGGATTCCTTCTAGACTCACATCTGCAATTTGAAAGTCAAGTAAATCATGTTTGCACAAAAGTAAAATCTGATTTAAGAGAGTGAATCTTTCATCAAATACAGCCCAGCTCAATATTCATGCTATGATCATTTCACATCTGTCATGCTGACTTATTTCTTGGTCCCAAGTCTCACAAAAAACTTTAAAACCAATCACATAATTACATAACCAAGCAATGAAAATCATGGACAAAAACCCTGTACGATGGCACCAATGTCTTGTATTAGAGAAACACAACATGCTTAGCTTTGAAAGCTTCATTAGCTACAGCAATCTTAAGCTGATTTTTAAATGTGTGCACCTTTTTATCGGGGCAAAACTCTGGAATGGCCAACCATTGAGCTGAAAATGCAGCACAATTTTCAAGTTACTAAATCAAGGCTGTCCCCCTGTGTCTGCTGATCTAGAGAAACTGTCTCCAGTACAGCCTTTTATTTTACTTTATTTTAACTGTATTTTATCTGTGTTGAATCTCTAAACTTCACTGCATTTGAAAATGTTGGATGTTCTTTTGGCATCTTTGTTCCTTCCTCATTTTCCTTTATTTCTGTCTTTAACCTCTAAGGCCTCCAGTGGTCAGGGGTTGAACATTAGCAGCCTGTCATAAACACTTACAGCAGTGCATCTGGGACCTGTGCATTATTAAATGTCATGGCATCAATGTTACTGTGGCTTCATGTTCAATAAATGTTAAATAAATACATGTGTCAGCCAAACATTGGTGTAATGCTCAAGATTGTTTGCACACCTGAAATGCTGCACTGAGTTAGACGAGGGGCTGTAAAAGGGTGACGGCCTTGGTGAGTTGGCACCGAAGCGAAGTTGCATCATCTTAGAAGGCAAAGACTGAGGTGTGGAGGGGCAGGGACGGTTCGAGGGAAACATGTAACCCGCCGTCTGATTCAACAAACACAAAAGGAAAAAACTCAAGAGCCCTGACAGACAAGTGCATTTACAATAGTTTTGTAACTAGACATACTACAAGATTAGCTGAGTTGTGATAAGTCTTTATAATAACAGATCTATGAATGAAACCTGGTTGTAATGTTGCCGTGGGGTTAGTGGCTGGCGTGAGAAGATGGGTGATCCTGGTGCCAAAGTTTCATGCATCTGCGAGACAAAGATTTAAGTGGGGAAATGATCATGCTGTGTTTCTAAGGGAAACATACTTAAACTTGCTTGCAAAAGAAGTCAATAAGATGGATAACACACCACACCAATGACGGACCTGGATAGAGCAACCTTAAGCTGAGCTGAACCGAGACTAGAAACAGGGGTAAATGCTTCAATGGCTCAATAAGAGGTTGCAAAATGCACCCATTAGCATGTCTAAAAAATCTTTTTAACCCAGTAACCAGAAATACACCAAAGGTTTAGGGTTAATCCTCAGAATACAAACCTGGGTAATAGTTTCCTAAAGGACTAGTGCTTGGCTGGGTGCAGTAACTTGCCAATTTCACTGCCAGCATCCGAGCCCTTTTTTAACATGTTTGGTTTAGATTTTGATTAGCTTTAATGAACATAAAACAAGTCAGTAACAGCATCCCTTCCCACTCCAAGAAAGACATCTAAAAAGCTAAAGGCTTAAAATGTCCTGCATTCATTAAAAGAAACAATTGTCTTGTAAATTGAGTTTTTCCACCTGATTGTGGGCTCTGAGACCAAACTGTCTCCTGGAGTACGATCCTCTTGGTTCTCCTCTCCTTCCCCTGAAGGATGAGACAGGATGTGGCAAATCCAAGTAACTGGAGTTCAGGTGCTGACCTCTGCCTCTGTGCCCATCAATCACACACACTATAGCTTGATCCTAAGCAACATAATAACATCATGAAACTATCATTAAGCAACCTACTTTCATACAGATAACATCCATTTGTTTGTGATCTGAACCTGAAGTATTGATCCTGAGATTCTTCTTGTCTTTCTGGAAGAGGGCTCCATCAACTATGGGGGGAAAAACACAATGACAGGTAACATTACAACACAAATAAAAATGGGATAAGAAAAGCTGCATTAAAAAAGGACACCTACGTCATCTTTTAAGTCATTTTTGTACATGGCGTTTCCACAGTCTACTATGGCGCTGTCCAGGCTCTGAAACACCCAAAACAGTTTTAATGAAGACAGCACCCTCTGAGGTGATCTCAGTCATTTCAAAAGTATATCAGATATTCATCTTTACCTTGAGGCTTGGCCACCCTTCAACTATTCTCATCACAGCTGGGTCCTCAAACATTTGGCCCCTGCCCAGCCCACCCCTCCGGGGTCCTCGACCTCTGCTGTATCGCCCTCGTAAGGCTCGGGGCAGGTACTGCGGTCTTTGCCTGGAAGGGGAGGGGGGGCTGTGGCGAGACGATGGCAAGGGGTGTGCTGAAGGTGGAGACGGTGGTGGTGATGAAAGAGGTGGCTCCCCAAACTGGAGGAGACTGGTGCTGGGGTCCTCTGTGGCCCCATGTGCATCAAGATCTATGAAATCAGTCACATGTAGAAACAGTATGAGGCTATGGGTAGAGTTTAACCTTTAACAATACAAAATTATGTACAGTACATTCTCACATCAAAAGTTATTTGTTACCATAAAGTGACACTTCTATTATGGTGCTGATAAAAATATACACTATATGGACAAAGGAACACCTGTTAGTTATTAAATTCAGGTGTTTCAATCAGACCTGTTGCCACAGGTGTATAAAATCAAGTAAATAGCCATGCAGTCTCCAGTTGCAAACATGTGTGATACAAAATGGGTAGTTCAACTGTAAGTGACATATTATCATAAATTTGGTTTAGGAACAACAGCACCTAAACCTTGAAGCAAAAGACCACGTGAAATCACAGAGTGGGGTGAACAGCCACTAAGATGCATGGTGAGTAACCCCTAGAATACACCAGATACGTCTCCGATCAATCATGGCTGTGCTGCAGTTTAACTGCATGCCCCACCGTCCGCCAACACCCACCGACTGCGTTTGCAGTGTAGCACGGAGCAGCACCGCTGGACGGCTAGGCCCACAAGACCAAAGAGTTACAATGTTACAATGTCATTTAGCAGACGCTTTTATCTAAAGCGACGTATATTCGAGAGCAAGAACAACACAAGCAAAGACCTTGACAAGAAGAAACAGCATCAGTAAGTGCCACAAAGTTCTTCAAGTTCAATTGGATGCAGATGCTACCATGCAGTGTTAAAGGCAAAGCACATAATGTATGCAAGTTTTTTTTTTGTTGTTGTTGTTTTTTAATAAAGAACAATGAAACAACCAAAATGTGAGATCTCTCATCATCATGATCCATTAAATTGTCTTCACAAAACTAATGAACAAAGTACCAAGTGATGGGTCACTCCCAAAGAGCTGGGCAAAAAATCCCAATAGTAGTCGGGGGACTCATTCTACCACTGGAGACGACAGAGGAGAATAGTCTAGCTAAGTGCATAGTGTTCTCTAAAGAGCTGGGTCTTTAGCCTTCTCTTGAAAATAGAGAGGGACTCTGCAGATCGAATGGAGTTGGGTAATTCATTCCACCATTTAGGGACAACAGAAGAGAAGAGTCGAGCTAGTGACTTAGGATCCTGATGTGCTGGAAGTACCAAGTGCCTTTCGATGGCTGAGCGTAGAGGGCGAGAAGGAGTGTAGACCTGGATGAGGGACTCCAGGTAAACAGGAGCAGTTTTGGTTACTACTCTGTAAGCAATGATTAGAGTTTTAAATTTAATGCAAGCTGCAGCTGGAAGCCAGTGTAGAGAGATGAAAAGAGGAGTGACATGAGCTCTCTTGGGTTGGTTGAAGACCAGACGTGCTGCTGCGTTCTGGATCATCTACAGAGGTTTAACTCTGCATGCAGGGAGGCCTGCCAGTAATGAGTTGCAGTAGTCAATGCGTGATATTACAAGAGCTGATACCAGGAGCTGTGTTGCATGCTATGTTAAGTAAGGTCTGAACCTCTTGATGTTATAGAGGGCAAATCAGCAGGACCGAGCAATCGAGGCCACATGAACCTTGAAGGTTAGCTGGTCGTCAGTCATGACACCCAGATTTCAGGCAGACTTAGTGGGCATGAGATTATTTGATCCAAGCTGGATACTGATCTGTGGTTTCACAGTGGGATTGGCAGGAATGATAATAAGCTCAGTCTTGGACAGGTTAAGCTAAAGGTGACGTTCCCTCATCTATTTAGAAATATCAGCAAGGCAGGATGAGATCCGAGCTGAGACAGTTGTGTCATCTGGTGGAAAGGATAGGAAAAGCTTTTAATCATCTGCATAGCAGTGATTGGAAAAGCCATGGGAGCGGATGATTGCACCAAGTGAGGTGGTGTATATTGAGAAAAGTAGGGGACCAAGCACTGATCCTTGAGGCACCCCTGTTGATAAGCCATGCAGTTTGGACACTTCTCCCCTCCATAATATGCTAATAAAAGATCTCCCAGTGAGGTAGGACTTAAACCAATGGAGGGCAGATCCTGAGATACCAAGTGAGAAGAGTGTGGAGAGAAGGATTTGGTGGTTTACCGTGTCAATGGCAGCAGACAGATCCAGCAGTAAGAGAACTGAGGACTGACCAGCTGCTCTAGACTAAAGATGTAGAATCAGGAACTTCTTTGAGTTTCTCGTGGATATCCTTTAAAGAATTAAATTAACAAGTAACGACTGGTAACATTGGCTATTGTTGATCGTTATATCCTGTTACATGACACAAGCATAAGAGAGACCAGTGAGGGCCACGTACAGAAAAAAAGGTAAGATGGGACCACTTTGATTTTTCTAACCTTTAGTATGCTAAAATAAAACTATTCCAATATATCCTGTAATATACTTAGAAATTGAACATGCTTGAATTGCTTGTGAATGACTAACACTACACTAACAATCAATCACCGTTTGGGATCTTTGGGTGGCCAATTGAAATTATAGGGGAACTTTAGCTAGCCTTTGCAACCACTGGATGGTCATCTCCAAATTCATACACAAGACAGGAGCAAACTGCACCAAGCAAACAAACTTCACCAGATCTTGGTGCTTGAAGATTAAAAGCCTGATATGTTTTGTAAATCAGACCCTGAGATGGAGGAGCAAAGGAGCTGCTTGCTGCTTTAATCCTTTTGTCTTTATTTATGAGGGCATTTACCAATTATGCTGACGCCTCAGTTCAGTTATGAGATAAAAAATGTTGACAAATTTTTCTTGTCAAATTTCTTTTTACAGAAATTACACAACAGCACTCCCTAGAGTCAAAATTAAGAAGTACATTACAATTAAGCACAAGACTTATGTTTTATACTGCATTTGATAATAGAAGAATTTGGTGATGGGTCTCAGGCTGCAGTTGGCCAGTGGACCATGATTTGTACAGCCCTGATATAAACGTATGCACTGTACGTTACCTAAAGACAGACTCACCTTTATGCTAATCTGTCTCTCTGCAAAGAAAAAGTTAAACTGATTCAATGTCCATCCAACTGGGACGATCAAGAATTGACATTTTAAATGTGTCTGTATTAGTTTACACTGTAGAAACAGAATTAAGCATCAGTGCACCTGCAGAAGTAATGAGTAAAGTCTACACACCCATTCCAAATGTCTCCTCATTGTAGACGTTGATCTCCTCATCCTCTTCAGCCATGGCTTGCAGAAGCCCACAGTCCATGTCGGTCCCGTCCTCTGCATCGCTCCACTTGTCTCCATTCTCAGGCCACTGAGGCTCACACACCTTTTCAGCCTCCTGGGTTGATGGAGACAACTTTGGGGTAAATAGAAAAACTCAAAGAAGCTAAGACAATCTGGGAAACCCTTAATGTCTGCAAATGACTATTAAGCTTTTGTAAGTTTAACATTTTCAGTCATGTCCCATTTAAATGTGGAAAATATTAGCACTCATCTAGTAGTAACAGTAACACTGCTAAAACCACTGACTGCAGAATAAAAAACATCATACTTAGTGCAGTAACCTCCACTCATAAGTGCTCTCTGTATACAATCAAATTGACCACATCCTGCAAATTATTATACTGATTTGTCCCAAGAGACTTCTGGGTCTAAGAAACTGTCCAAGTTTACTTTCACCAATCACATAATCAAACCTAGCCTGTTAAACATCTCACCATGACCCTCCCTAGGCTTCATATCTGTGTTTTAACCTTAGGCAGTTCACCATTGGCAAAGGTCTGTTTATTTCCCTTTAAACTGTGCCACATTTGTAAGAAACATGCATCTGTAAAATGAGCAGCAGAGCTGAGGATCTGGGTTGCGCTCATGAAAAACTTACCAATTAGAATAAGCCAATTACTTAGCTTATTCCGTCATTGACTCTTGTTTGGTGGATTAGATAATTGAAGTCTGACAAAACAAGATATTATGGCCATTTAACATTTTTTTCATTTAACAAACAGGAGCCTCAGTAGCACATGGAAGAACCATACACGGCCACAACAGCCTGGCACCTCCTTCTCATGCTGCTCACCAGCCTGGTCACACACTGCTGTGGGATGGCATGACAATGGGGTTGAGGTCAGGACTGCTGGCAGACCAATCCATCCTCTCCACTCCCAAATTCTGGAGGTAGTCTTTGATAAACCCCGCTCTGGGAAGGTGTCGTCATCTTGGAGAATAGAGTTTGGTCCCAGACTGTGGAGATATAAGGTTGCCACTGGTTGCAGAATCTCATCTTGATATTTCTCTGCATTGAGATTGCCTCCAATGATGACAAGTCTCATTTTTCCAGTGAGAGAGGTGCTGCCCCACACCATCATACTGACTCCACCAAAAGATGTTACGCTTTCAGTGCAGCAATCAGCATAGCATTCTCTGTCTTCTCTACACTTTGACCCAACAATCCAACTGCCGTAGGCAGAATCTGGACTCATCTCTAAACATAACAGGTGCCAATCAGGCACCTGATTGTCAGCACCTGGGGGTACCAGAAGCCCAAAACAAGAGTCAATAGCAACAGCCCCATAAGCTGTTTGGTATTGGCAGAGAAGATATGGCAAATTTTTTCAAGGTTGCAACCCACATACTCAGCTCTGCTGCTCATCCCACAAATGCATGCTCCGTACAAATGTGGCACTATTTAAAAGGGAGATAAACAATGGTGTAAGATTTATTGACAGGAAGCATTGTTACAACAAGGAGTCTACAAAAAACACAAATATACTTACTTTTTGTTCTAAGTTTATATTGTCCAAAACTAGTTTCAATTATCAAGACATGTTTAGAAAGTAGTAAGGGGCAGAGGGTGAATAAAATAGCATCAAAATAAATTATTATAATCAGAATAACTTTTCATAAGTCCATTGGAGGGTGTCATGGGCCCCAACAGAGTTACTTCCAAGCTCCTTTAAAAGGCCTGAGATGTTTTCATATCAGGTGAATTATGGTTAGACATACCTCATAGACATACTGAAATAATGAACTATGGATTCCTGTGTGATACTATAACGAAAATGTATGATTGTGGCAGACAAGTATTGCACCAAGAATGAGCATTTATCTATTTTCTTAAGTTACACCTGGGCTAAAGACATGTTAAACCATTTAGATGTGGTTGGTTGGAGTTATGCTCTGCCACTGTTGGTTGTTTTTTTCCTTTCTTTTCAGATTTGGGTATGTCCTATGCCCTTCTTTGTTATCTGAAAAGACATGTAATAAAAACATGTTCACTCTCTGTGACTGATTCTGCGTAAATGGGGAGATCCTCATGTTGGTTTTTGCAAGGGACCTCCAATCTAAAAATAAAACACCCCAGACCGTATCCATGTATTTTGCAAAGACAAAATGCTTACGCGATAGCATGCAACAAATATATGATGCCCTTGCGTTATGTGGCCTTTACTAAGGCTTTATTTTGTTCTCAGCATCAACAAACTCATACAGCACCATAGCAAAAGACAGTTAGCTTACCTGCTGTTGCTCTAAATCACTCATTGTGTGTGTTTTTAAGTTAAAGCCGACGGTTCACTGTGACTTTCCTGGGAAGATTACCTCATGTCTCTTGTCCAGACAGCGATGAAGGCTAATTAACTTTTAAACGAACTCACCTGTGAGATAGAGAGACGTGGACACGTCAGCACGCTGCACGTAGCTGTTAGCTCGCATCGTATTAACCCCGGTCAATTGTTATACCCAGTAAATATTCAGTATGCTTTGAGTGTATTTCAAAGCTTGTTCATATTTTTATTTATAATTTTTATTTTAAAATGTACACCCTGGAAAGAGCCATTGATTTTCAGAGGACGTTAAAGTGGTCGTTAGGGAAAGCAACAGCGACACCTAGTGGCAAAGTTTAATTAAAGGGTACTTGCCAGAAGAAGCTAATCTTTTTTTTCCAACTCTTTTTATTTATGTTGGAGCACCCTTGCGGCCACAACAACAAATAAAAAGCACAGAATTACAAATGCAAAAAATGATGAAATAACTGGAAAATTAAATAGACTTTACCATACAAAACAAACACAATGATAATCCTTTTCTAGGAGACCTATCAATTCATTTGACTTAAATTTTGTTTAAATTTAAAATTTTGTTTGTCTTGGTTACAACTGTATACTTTATCCCCATGATTTAAATATCTGAAATCTGTCTATAGTCCATTTTTATTTAAAAAATGTAAATGGTGACCTTTTTCTTTCTCTTTCACATTTTGAACGTGACAACTCGTGTTTTAAATAAAGCCTTTTCCCACCCATAATTCCTTTGAGAAGCACTGGCCTTGACCTTCTGGCAATTTTTGGACACAAAGGACCTCAAAGTTGCTAAACTTCATGATAGATTGCTAAGTTTTCTCATTTCTGTTTTCTAATTTCTCAGTCAATTCTTAGATTATTTCACTTACAAAACAGTAAAAAAAAAGTTGTGTTTTCCTTTATTGTAATCTTTGGAAATGTCTTTGGCAAATTGCATAGAGCAGATGTGAAAGAATAATGCAAAATATTGGACATTGACCATATGATAGCTCAATTTGTTACACATAAACATACATCACATAGCAGGCAGCATACAATATATAAATGCATTGCATTGGCACTTTTACTGTTTGCCTTGTAAAGCAAATATATATTAAAAGGGATTTAATGCAAAAAAAAAATCCTTCTCTGAAACATTACATGTTTTCTTAACATACTGCTTCCTTTCTGTCTTTGGTAAATATTTTTTCCATATTCAATTTGAATCAATACAGTACATAATAGATTTACACACATGACAAAAACATTTGGGATCATTTGGTTTCTGTCAAATCAGTAATTTGTTTATTTTTTGTCAAATGAACAAATTACTGGGCTGGATTTTCCTCTTATTTGACCTCTTGTATTCTTAAATCAAAAAAAGAGATCAGCTCCACCCTTATACTATAGAAAAAAAATAGTGGGCTGAGAGTCATGATGAAGGGGTTGTAGTAAAGTCCAGCTGTATCCTCAGCCAAAGAGTTTGATGAAGCAGGGGTGGCAGTATGGTTTGTTCTCCTGCTCCTTGAAACAGCCTTTGCTCAGCGGCTTTAGGCAGAAGTGGCACACCAGGTGGTGCGGGTGGAATTTGGCCCCCATAGCAGTAACGCAGCGGCCCAGGATCGGCTGCTGGCAGGCCTGACACATGCTGCCACGGGACTGGTGGTAGTGGGCCTCACACAGCGGCTTCCCCTCGTGTTCAAAGAAGCTGCCATTGACAAAGGGGCTGTAACACTCCTGAGGGGGGAAGAGACACGATTACTCAGAGGACTGTAATTAGAAAGTTATGTGAAATGGAAAGATTCTCATGACATAATCAGGCTTATTTTTGTTTGGTTTATTTTAGTAGTTAAAATGATCTGTGTGTCTGAGCAGTGCCACAGTAGCATATGTAATTCAAATACCTTATTAAAGTAATAACACTGACCTCAGCTTGTTCTCAGAAATGCCCAAAAATCTTAAGTAGTTAAACAATGGGATTTACTCTACACCCATCCATCTCAGACAAATTTTTAAATAGACAAGAAGTATTTAAGAGAATTTGACCTATTTCTGTTTTAGAAATCTGCTTACTTACGAACATTTTCTTAATAATCACTTTTATTTCTCTTGGCTCTGGTTTGGACCCCGTACGTGTTTGTGGTAGAGTAGACAAATTCCTTTTTTCGATTGTAGTTTAATCCATTAATTTCCTTCCCAATAACAGAAACTTGATCTGAAACACCTTAACTTTAGCTCAAGTGGACTAGCGGTTCACTCGTGCACCCCATGTTCAGAGGCTGTAGTCCTATATGCCAATTCCCAACCTTTTTTCTTCCCTCCACTTCTATTTAAGAAAAGAAAAGCCCCCACCGGACCAATGCAGAAAAATAAACAACAATTTGAATTGTTTTCTTTGAAAATCTCAACAGAATGGGCCTAGCCATGCTTGATCTTGTTAAAATATCTATGCATAAACTATCCATTAAGTGTCTACCTATGATTTCCAAAAATATTTCCAACAAAATAAGTGCAGGCAGAGCTCTGTGCCCCATCTGAGATCTTTGATCCACCATTGTTTAAATAGCTAACATGTTTCTAAAACTTTAATGGTACATCTTAACATTAAACATTACTTTTACAAGAAAAAATACAGGAAACCCTTATAAACTACCAGACTCACAAAAGGAAACCTTCATATAAAGACATATCTTCATTGGATAATCAATCAAATAGGTTCATATGTAGGCTGACGAATTTACCCTGAGTAATAATGCAGATCTTGTAAAGAGATATATTAGTAAGAACATGTTGTAAATGTAGATCAAGGTGAGTAAAACTGGAAAGGCATGGGAAGAGGAACAATACAACCAGCTGACATCACTACCCAGACTAACAATGGCAGCCTATCATAAACATTCACCTTTTTTAAAGTGACTGACCTAATTCAGCAGAGGTACAGCCAAATGGTGCTAGTAGTCTCACAATTAGAGAAACAGGACCTGAGTGCAATGAATGTGTCCCAAGTGAATTTAGTATAAAAACACCAGTGACCGGAAGGTCCAGTAACTTTTTAATAAGTATTTCTGGCTACAATTACATCATGAAGACAAAAGAACACTCATACATAAGTATAAGTTTGGGGGTGGGAAAAAAAAAATTACAAGGCACTGAACATCCTCAAGAGTTCAGTTAAATCCATCATCAAGAAATGGAAGGAGTATGGCACATGTGTAAATCTGCCTAGATCAGGCGATTCTTATAAACTGAATGACTGCAAGGAGACTAGAGACTAGTAACCTGGCAGAGCTGTTTTTGCAAAAAAAGAATGGAGTAGCATTTTTGTAGGCACTGTAATTCAATATGGTCAATATGTCTCAATATGCAGGGTTCCTTTAAAGATTATAGATCAATAACAATTTGTTTCTCCTTCCTACACTCTCTCCAGTGTTGAAATTGTAAATTGTGTTCATTACCTCCACCAAGGAGGTTATGTGATCGGCAGGGTTTGTTAGTTTGTTTGTTAGCAACATAGCTCAAAAAGTTAAGGACGGATTTCGATGAAATTTTCAGGAAATGTCAGAAATGGCATAAGGAAGAACTGATTAGATTTTGGGAGTGATCCAGATCACCGTCTGGTTTTAGGAATTTTTTGAAGGATTCTGTACTATTGGGAGATGGCGGAGGTCTGCGCTCTCTGAGTGCTTTTCTAGTTTTATTAATGGAAAACTTTGAACAACACCATGAATGGATTACATAAAAGGACATGGAATAAGAAACCAAATACATCAATTCTTCTTGAACTATGCTCCTCACCTTCTTTCTGTTTGACTAATGCAGTAAACATTTTCATTGACATGGGCCTCAAACCCACAGAGGAACACTCACCCTGCACACGAAGCACTGCGGGTGCCAGAGCGAGTTGAGAGCTGAGATGTAGTTTTCCAGGATAGGTTGGCTGCAGCCTTGACAGCGTGAAGCAAACAGAGTCAGAAAGCACTGCTGGCAGTACTGCTGGCCCTCACGGTCATGGAAACCTGCACAAGACACGGTCACAGTGTTACACAGTTCAGGAGCTGCTTTGATGAATGGTAAATTAAGTAGATGTTGCAGGGGGAAAACAATTTCCATGTGACTCCAATCAGTGTCACTTAAAACTTTAATCTTGTTAAAACTGTTTTGAGCTTAATGGATCTTTTTTCTTTCTAAAGGCTGACATTTCTTTTATGTTTCAAAGCCTGTTTTGCTTAAATTTGGTCATTCTATGCCAAAGATCATGTACTTTATCTCAGTCTTTGCAGGATAAAACTGTCTTTAAAAGAGAGCAATAACTCTGCTTTAGAAGCAGTTTAGTTTAACAGACTTTTAAAAGTATGTTAAGTTAGACCTAAGGCTCATGCAAATAGATTTACAGCTTTTGTTTACCCTGTGACATATTCTTGCAAATTTATGAACATTATGTTGTACAGTGCCTGGTAATTAAAAAAATTATCATAAGAATATGTGCTCAGTAGGGCTCTCAGTGGTGTGCTTCAGTTTGACTCTAGCTGAGTTCATTGTTTTGTATCAAACCCAGACAGGATACAGTGCATACCGCCCATTACCTTCCTCTCCGAACGCCCGGCTGCACTTCACACAGCAGAAACACTCTGGGTGCCAGTTCTTATCCAGAGCTGTGACCATTTTCTTTAAAAAGAGAGAGAGAAAGAAAGAGAAGAGTTAGAGTCAGATGGGCTCAGTTGTGTGCAGGTAATCTGGGTGAACTTGAGTCTCTCACATTCAGAATGGGCTTGTTGCACTGCGCACAGTGAGGGGAGAAGAGGGTGAAGTAGTCTGACTCGCAGTACGGCCGTCCATCCTTTTCAAAGAAGTTACGACTGCCTAACTCTGTCTCACACTCCGAGCACACAAAGTGCTCTGGGTGCCACACTTTCCCGAGAGCTGTGACCACCTGCATGATGAGAGAAGTCCAAAGTTAAAAAACAATCAAATATCCACTCTTTTAATGATATATGCAGATTCTGTGACTTTAGGGAAAAAAATGACAGAAGCTTAAAATACTTTGTGTAAATCTATAAAGAAGAACTTGATATCTCACCTGTCCCACCACTGGTTTTTGACAAGCTGAACAGTTCCCCTTAGACGACGTTTGAACTCCCTGTCGGCTCAGGTCTGACTGAAGCAGCCCCAGCATGCTGTCCAGTGAGCCCCCGGGTGAGGTCTGTGGTGGAGCGGCGGGCTGCTGCGGTGCTGTCACTGCTGGAGTGACGGGTGCAGCTGGCTGTGAGAAGAAAAAATACAAAGTTGGCATTCATGCTCAGTAGTAACACAATCATGCTAACATACTTTCAAAAATAACACAACAGATCATTATATGCTATTAATCCCAGTTTTCAGGTCCGTCTAATACAAACCAGTACAGCCAGGGAAATTGATATTGATTTTGTGGTATCTGCCATAATCCAAAACATGTTGCAAACTTAATTTTTCAGTGAGTTTGTGTCCAATTTGCTCTGGCAGATTCATCTGGTTGCCCTCTTGATCAGAGTCAGGTCAGACCAGTCCTGCCGTTAATCATATACTGGGTGAGGCTAAATGCCGATACGTTGATTTGAGTCTTCATAAACTACCAAGACGGCTCCTGCCCCAAATGTGGAATATTATGAGTATCCTTCCATGTCAGTGAGTATTATTTTTCATTTATTTAAATTTAACTTTATATTGTGCATGAAACTGCTACACAGTAGAAAACAAAGACCAAATATGGTGCAAGAGGGCAGTAACAGCAGGTACAAAATACTGAGACAAAAGATAGCCCAGACTTACAATAACTAACAAGAGCAATGCAAAGAGCAAAGAGCAAATAAACAAAACAAAAAAAAAAAAAGAAGAAGGAGATTGTAATGTAATGAGAAATTAAAAATTAAAAAAGAGAAAAGGTTGAGGAGAAATAAGGCAGACAAAAAGAAGGCAAGCTTTTTCTTTTTTCATTTTAAGAAATGGAAAAGAGAATTCTACAGGTGGTTTATGTGTGTTCATTATTATCTTTGAATATGTTAATGCTACACAATGTTTTTTGAACTTTGCAAAAGTGTTTCAGTCTTTGTAGTTTTGTATTGCACTTCAAGGCCACCATAAATAGGAAGCAAGCACATTTGCATTTGTCTTATACAAAAGTATGGTTAAAAAATCTATCATTCCTTTACACATTCTTGGTGAAAACAGCAGAAAGTAAAAAAGTTCTGTCTGAACCTCTGTTCCCAGAACCTCCCTCACCCTTGTTTATAAGCCACAGCTGGACTGCACACTTAAACCAAACAAAATGACAGAACCATTTCCTTTGCTGACATTGTTGCTGCTGACCAGCTTAAAAGAGGCTGTATTCTAGACAAAATCTAGAAATACAACTGCTTTGCTTTCCTACTTTCTGAAGCTACTTTTGAAGCTGGAAAATCTATCTACACAAATTTACTATCCTTTGGATGCCTGATACAGACTGATTTTTATGGTTCTGTGCTGGGGTCAGGGCACGCAGTAAGGGTGAAGATTTTAATCTATCGCTGCAGCTGGAACAGCTGAGGATGAATAGTTGGAAAAAAAACATTCTTGTGGCCACAGACTGAGAAAAACTGGGAACATACAGCCATATGCGTAACTTTTAGGCATGCAGGGGTTCATCATTGGGCACAAGTCGACACACACATCTGTCACTCAGCAGTCAAGGTCAAGTTCAACAGCATTTCTTTGGTCTGGACCTCTATACTACTTGTGGTACGCTTGGAGACCACCAGCGTTTTTGAGCCCCTGGAACATCTGCAGCATGACCAGGGGCCCATGGCAAACCTATGGTACCCTAGATCATGCTTACTAAACACATCCACCCTGTATGTCACCCTAAAGGTGGAGACTTTGTTATTTTTCCAAAATGTTATTTTCCCATGCCCCTGGTAAAATGCAAGGACATCCAGAGCACGGCCTGGGTTGTGTCAATCCTCCTTCATGCCCAATGGTTCCTTCATGCAGTTTACCACCCACATTCACGCCTTAATACAGCCTCAATTTTTGGCCCAAACATGCCCAAAAGTTATGCATAGTAGTGTGCATTACATAATTTCCAATTAAATTCTGTTGTGTAGACTCTTACTGTGCTCTGGACTCTGAAGTCTGACAGTGAAGCCATCAGTTTGTCCAGTTCCAGTGTGGCTGATGTTGCTGAGGGCTTTGCAGAGCTATAATATAAAACACAAAGAATACCCTTATATCATCAGATAATACTTAAGATAGTAAAAGGTTATTGCTGCACTGAAATTCTGATTCTTATATCCCTTGATTTAATTATACTATGCCTTCTAGACAAGTGCTTACTTAGAGAGAGAGAAACGTAAGAGATGAAATGGAGTCCCAATACTAGTGCTTTGTTGAAACACTGCCAAAGAAAAGATAGGAATTCACCAGAATTCTTGATATAGTTAATAAGCAGCATTATGATAGCTTTTAATGTGCAGCTATTTCAACAAGTTTTCCATTTTAAGAAATCTACCAGTAATAATAAACTAATTCAGGCTAAGCAAATTAAAGCATCTCCCCTAACAACTTAAAGCACATTTGTTAATAGAAATTAAACTGCCACTTTTACAGATCAATACCCCATGGCTATCAAACCTGCAGCCCAACAAACTGATTAGATTATGTACCTGGGTGAGGAGGTGTTGGCTTTATCCTTGATCTTATCCCTGTCGTCCTTCTTAGAGGAAGGGAACTGGGCCAGGATCTCATCTAATAATAAAAAGACTTTTTATAAGGAAAGAGTCACCTCAGAGGAAAAGGACACAAGGATACAAAACAAAAAGTAACCTGTGATGTTGAACTGGGTGGCGTTGAGCTCCTGTAGCAGATGGTCTAGTTCACTCAGACCTCCTCCCAACAGCGAGGAGGAGGAGAAGGCTGGAGGAGGGTCTGTTGTGCGGGGAGACCGTGGTTTACACACAGTGCTGTAAGACAGACAAGAAAGACAGTGAACGGAAAACAAAAACAGGTCAGGAAACATCTCATCAGGATTATGTGGTTTGCATCTCGGTGGACGCCTGTGGCTGCTGAATGTAAGACATGAGTCATTTTGCAGGAGGATATTCAGTACTTTTCCAAAGAAGCAGTTTAGGGTCCCAATATATTCCTTTTGAAAGTGACAAAATACAAAATGTACAAGACAAAAAAGCAACTTGTACGTCCTAATTCCATAAAAGCTGGGACACTGCATTTAACAGTGTATTTTCAGGCACTTCCATTTCTTGGTTAGAGCCTCAGAAATCTGGAAAAACTCTTGTTATCCTTTTTTTTTTTTTAGAAATGGAAAAAAATGAAAAAACAGAAAATCTTTCCCATAAATTTGTTAGAAAAAGGAAAAATGGAAAAAAGAGTCTTTTCCTTTGAATGTGTTTTTTAAGAAAAATTTTGACAAAAGCCAGGTCTTCCTTAAAAAGACATTGTCTACTTAAGTGGCAAAAATTTGTGGCAAGGCACACTGGTGTGCCAAGAGGCAAGTCTAGGTGTGTCTTGGTAACTTGTACAACCATACATGATTACTATGACTATGCAAGTATCAAAAAATTGGACAACCATTTAGAAAACCAATATTTTCTGTAGTATTTTTAGTATTTTCTTACTGTGCCTTTCTTTCATATGCATGCTTTTTGGATAATTCGGTGTAGAAATTACTTATCACAGTTACAAAAGATTGGGATTAGTTACAATAGATTGCTTCAATCAACAGCTGTGAATAAGGCTGATATGGCTGAAACGTCTGCTACAAAAATATAGATATTAGCATGTATTTGTGTAATTCAGTTGTTCCCAAATTGTGTACCGTCGTGAATATGAACAACCATGTATTCTTACCATATCTATATATCAACTAAAAATGCTATAAGAAAATTTTAAGAGGTGATTTTGCATGGATATGGAGATAGTGTGCCTTGAGATTTTGGCTAGAACTCAGGTGTGGCTTGGGCAAAATACATTTGAGTATCACTGGTCTACTTGGTAGTATATGTTGCTCAAAAACCTTTATCCATCATTCAGTATTAACTGAGCATTGACATGTGCTCCACCATAGTGTCACAGATGCTAACTTCTGAACTGAGCTCATAAATTTAAGCTATTTTCAAGGTTTCAGTATTGAACAAATTATCATTTCTGTTTTTAATTGCATTAACTTTTTAGGAAATCAAAACTTTTAAAAAATATCTAATTGTTACTCATTATTAACAATGAAATAATGAGGTGAAAACATAAGTGTACTGCCAATTCTAAAATTCCAGTATCACTCTATGCAGATGATACTTTCTTCTATTTGACAACCAGGGGCAGACAAACCTGTATAATTTGTCAGGATTGGAGTTCTGGGAAGATTTCATTGCGGCTGAAACAGTCTGAAACACAAAATATACAGACAATATATGAAGCTTTTCATTGAAAAATTACACAATAGACAATATTTGGGTTGATTCATGATGTGAACATCAGCCTGAAATCCTCCATTGAGGACACGTGTCAACCTGCTGTGGGGTGTAGGCTGGCGGTGGTGGCCGGGCTTGGGAGGAGTCCTGGGTGGTGGGGTCAGCATTTTGAGGGGGGTCAGAGGTCAGCAGGACAGGACACCGAGCTAGAGGAGACCCTGTGTTCTCCAGATCAGCAAGGAGGGCATCTGGAAAGAGACAGAGGAAGACAAATTAATAAGAGAGAGAGAAAAGATGCAACGTATGACAGCGTGGATTTGATGGAAGTTTAGATGTAAGATTTAATTTAATGTTCAGTTTTAGGTTCTAAAGAACGAAGGAGAATGTAAAAGGTATATCTATTTCTATATCCTGATGTATATTGCTGAGTTTAAGGTTTCACAGAAAATGGAAAGAAGCACGAGTTAGAAATGGATTAGAGACTATGCAGTAGTAGAAAGACAGCAGAAATGAGGATAAGTCAAGGATAAAATGATTATGATGTTCTTGCAAACTGAATGAAGCACATTAAAAAAACACTTGCACAGACAGTTACGTACCAAACACAACAATACGAGGACTGAGAGGATAATTAGGTGGCTCAGGCACTCCTATAGAAAGACAGAGAGCCAATATGTGACCAGTACAGCAGCAGCAACATGATCACATACTTCAGACAGGACATGAACATCCTCAGACACTAATCATCCATAGGACAGAACAGACAGCATTGGCACAACTTGGAGATAACCCTGTGACACAGAGAGGTTACGAGAGCACACAAACATTTCTTCATTCATATCCATGACATGCCAAAAAGCAGAAAGAGGAAGCAGAGGAGGAATGTGGCAGCTGATATTAGCTGAAGGGGAAGCTGTCCAGAAACTAAACTTGCTCAAGGGTTATGTATGACATCATTGAGTGCTGAAAAGTCCATGTACGTGCAAAGCTGCGACTTTGAAAAGTTGGCTGAGCATGAGTCAGTACAAACTCTGAGTTGTAGAAAAGAGGCTGTGGCTTTGGCATCTTTATAAACAAGTGATTTCAGCTGGATAAAATGTAACATGCTTGAAGAAAGAGATGTAGTTTAAACTCTGGTAAGACTCTTTGAAGAACACTCAAATTTGCTGCAGCAGAGGCTAAAATAACCTTGAAACACTGAATCCTATGAATCCCAGAATGCAATGCAACCGTATATGTTATCTCTGCAATTAAAGTTGACATCTGACCTTTTTTCTAGATTTTTTTTTGTCTTTTTATGCCTTTAAATTTACAGAACGACAGCTGACAGAAAGGAAACAGTCATGTTTTAAACCAAAAGCCGCCTAAAGGACAGAAAGAGCACTGTCTAAATTGCACAAATAGTGTTGCAAATGTATTTTGACAGCGTTCAGGAGTTAGCTTACACATTTTGCCACCCAAAACAAGAAATTGCTCAAGATTCGGTGTTTAGACCTCCCATTTTTGTTACTGTGGAAATGAAACAGGTATACAGTAGATACTATTTGATTTTAGTATCATATTGAAGTCTAGAAATCTGGTATCGTTAGTTATTTTTGGCTGAGGATGTGACCTCTGATCTGTTTTCATGACCAAACAGAAAATGTAAGCATTGTGGGACTGTGACAACAAAAGAACTCATGAAAAATCAGTACAGAAAATCAGATAAATTGTTGTTTAAAACATCGGTATTGGCATCAGACCTGAACTTTACAATCAGTGCATCCCTAGTGATCCCTAAACGAAGCTTTGAATGCATTAAACAACAGTTTCAGATGTGCTTTTCTTTCTTATTCACTTCTTTATAATTAGGCACCAACTGGATGTACTGGACCTTTCACAAGAACGTTTTCAAAGACATACTCTGATTTCAAAGTAGGTGTAAATTAACGATGCTTTACAGGTTCTAACAACTTTTAATCACAATAACTTCAAGACAGTCTGGTTGCAGACTGTACATCGTTGATGTGAGACAGCCTCTGTCAGAACAGAAATACCAGTACAACATATTTCTAGTTTTAGTTTTTTTTCATCTTTATTCATTAAAAAAAAGTCTGGTAGTCAGATTTATGACATAACCACATTGCAAACATTTTACACTAAGCAACATTTATTGAATAAATCAGAGACAAGGGTGAGACATCTAATTTAGGATTAAATTATCTATAAACCCATTTTAGAAGTAGTTACATGAATGGTGGCTCACTTTAGCTTCATTAGCTTTAGCTAAAACTAACATCCATCTTCTTCCGCTCATTCTGGGCTAGGTTGCAGTGGTAGCAGGCTGAGGAAGTCAACTCAGACATCCCTCTCCCCACTGACACATTCCACTCCTTCTGGGGGATCCCAAGGCATTCCCAGACCAGACAGGAAATATAATCCCTCCAGTGGATTCTGGGTCTTCCCCAAGGTCTCCTCCCAGCCAGACGTGCCCAGAAGACCTCTAAAGGGAGGTGCCATGGAAGCATCCTGATCAGCCTGAACCATTTCAACTTGCTCTTTCTGATGCAAAAGAGCAGCAGGTCTATTTTAGTTCCCCTCTGGAAGTCTGAAACCCTCATCCTATCTCTAACGCTGAGCCCAGCAACCCTTTGGAGAAAAATAATTTCTGCCTCTGAGTTCATGACCATAGGTAAGGGTTGGGAGGTAGATTGACTGGCAAATGGAAAGCTTAGCCTTTTTGGCTAAGCTCCTTCTTCACCGCCACGGTCCAGCACCACGCCCACAGTACTGCTGACACTGTACCAATCCACCTGTCAATCTCACACTCCCTTCTACCCTCACTTGTGAACAAGACCCCAAGGTACTTGAACTCCTTTAACTGAGGCAGACTCCCTCCCCACCCATAGGGAGCAATCCATTGTTTTCCGGCAGAGAACCATGGCCTCAGCCTTGGAGGTGCCAACTCTCATCCCAGTGCCTGCTGGAGGTCCCCAGCTGAGGAAGCCAACAGGACCACATAATCTGCAAAAAGCAGAGACGGAATTCTGGAGCCCCTGGACTGGAAACCCTCCTCCCCTCAACTGCACCTCGAGATCCTGTCCATAAAAATCCCAAACAGCATCAGAGACAAGGGACAGCCCTTGCAAAGGCCAACGGCATCAGGAACGTGTCAGACTTTGTGCTGAGAATGTGCACACAACTCTCACTTTGGTTATACAGGGGCCCGATGGCGTGCCTCAGCTGCCCCAGGACCTCATATTACAGCAGTAGCCTACCCCCAACATGACCCCCCAAGGTACATGATCAGAAGCATTTCTCCAAGCCCAAAAACACACGTAGAAAAAACGAAAACTAACATAGCTATGCAAATTAACAATATAACATAAGCCAATGTAGCTATGTCAGCTTTAGCTACGTCAGCTTTAGCTACGTCAGCTTTAGCTACGTCAGCTTTAGCACATATAGTAGGTGTAGGTGCACAGCTGCTTTGGAAGTTTACCTTTAGCTTTGTAAGCTATGTAGTGATGTTATCTATGCAGCTAACAGTGCTACATAAGGTACATGTGCTGTGCAGAATGTTTTCATGGAGGACAGGCTGTTTCCCGTAAGAGGACTGTTTACTTGGTTTCATTACACATTTTGTGATAAGGTTTGGCAGATTAGGTTTTTGATTTTTTTTAATAGGGCTTTCAAAAGATGGACATTTTTAATCCCAATTAATTTCAGAATTTCCGTAGTTAATCACGACTAATTGCATCCTTTTTATTGCATTTTAAAATTCTACTCTTCTGCATTTCAAATTGTTTTCATGTCACTTTGGATTGTTCTACCGTCTTATACGAGGGGCAACTGACTTCCTGTTTGGGCACAGACTTAATTTTAGAGGTAGATTGAAGATTCAGTCATTGACTTAACCATGGAAAAAGGAACTTGTTATGGATTGAAAATTACATAAGAGACCATTAAAAAGGGAGATTGTGGCACACCTTAACCACAATGTGTTGGAAGGGACAGTAAAGCATGTGATTAACCGCAATTAAAAAATTATACCAGTGCACTAATTGTGGACCTTAATTGATTGGAATTAACTCAATTAATCTTGACAGCCCTAATTTTTAAATTGAGTATCTAACCCTACACTTGACCCTTATCCTAACCCTAAACGGAAGTTTAATCCAATTTTATTTTGAAAATGTTAGCGTATTTTGTTTCTTTCTGACAGTCTCACATGAACAGTCTGCGAGAGGGGCTGTCAGAGATATACGGTCCGCAGCCCGACCCCTCTCAATAACCTTAACATTACATAAACAAAGCATTAAAAAACTCATTTGAAGACCATTATTGATTCACAGACTCCTGATAACTACAAAAAAAGTACTGATCTTTGCAGGTAACTCCTTAAAGTGTCATTTTAACTGGATGAATGAGGATATTTTGTTAAAGCTCCTGTGAACTTCAGAAGAAGAAGAAAAATCTCAAACTCCAAATGCTGTTTAACATCTTATCTGACAACTACCCTGCAGTAACGCTTACATATATTTAATAAAAACCTACAGAGAAATACTCAGTTTAGGTCCTGATGGTCTCTATTGCCATTGTAGGTCATAGAAGCATCAGTATTAATTTCAGTCTTTTTCATGACCAGATACAAACTCCTCAGAGGACCTTTACAGGGTAATAAATAAGTAATACAAAGACATAATTTTGGATGTCTTAACGTTTATATTAGGTCTGTGTTTTTCAGTAGGATCTAGATTGCTTTTGTAGCAGCAGATGTTAGATGGCGCAATTATTTATTAACCACTTCTACAGCTGTCTCTACTGACTCACTTCCAACAGTCCTGTGCAATAAGTGGATCTTAGTTCATTGAGAACAACTGCCCCCTTTAGAGCTGGAGTGCCTCTGTGTGGAAACAGCTCATCTACTCTAGATCATTTTAGGAACACAGTCAGACATGAAACCTGTGCAGGGTGAGTAAATTAGAGCTCAAATCAGCACATCAACCCCGGGACAGCATAGACAGGATCTGCAGAGATGAGGTCAGGAGCACACGGTTGTAGTTAGACCATTTTAATGAGGTTCTGTCTCTTGTTAAAAAGCTTTAACCACAACCTTATGCTACAGTCTTTGTCCTCTATCACTGTAAGTCTTGTTGGAATTGGGACTTGGAGATGTACAAGGATAGTCTCACTACAAGATCCTTTAATAGCAGCTCTGGGTAATAGATCTTATTACATGATCTTCATTGGAAATTGTTAAAATTAAAATGTTCTTGTGAACTTAAATGTTTTTTTGTCCATGACTAGAGGTTGAAGCAAATTCATGACCTTATGATGGCAGCTATGAGGCCTTTAAGGCTGCTCTGACCTTTTGAAATTTAATTTTATTGCTGAGTAATTTTGAGAATTCTTGTTCATGAGGGTCTAAAAATGAGCTTCAGAGTGGATTCTTTACCTTGGGCACAGCATTTGAGGCGCCTTAACAATAATTTTGTCTTAAATCTTTTAGGTTTGTAGCCTCTGTAGAGGAATACTGAGCATATTTAACATGAATATAAGTCCTGGGCACACAATATAGCAATAGTTCCTGTATTTTCCCTCTTTTTCTTAATTTTTTGATAAATCTGAATAAAGATATGGCCTTTATTTTGAACAGCTTTGGTTCCTTTCCAATACTATGGAGAGCCTGTATTGTTTTAAACCTCATAATATCAAAATGAATGAAAGCCATGGCATCTCCTTAAGACGTTTTGACTATTTCAAACATTTTGAGTGATGATATTTGACACAGTCAACTTAAAGACTACTGATCTACCCGGGCTTGGTTCATCTCAGTGGTTCCTTCTACCCTGGATGATTCGCACTTCTGGTACGAGCATGTGGTGAGAATCTTGTGCATATACTACTCGCCATCCTCCTCCCTGCTGTGAGTGTCTGTCTCTTCCACACACTCACTCACTCTTACAGACTAAACTGCTCATATAAGGAGCTGAACTTCTCTCTATGGGAATTATGACCATATTTAGAGCTGCCTGTCGACTTGTTTGTCTTGGCGAAACCATCTCTTACTGAAAAGCCTCACCAGATCCAATACATAAACTTACAATAAACTGAGCGTCTCGAACATGATCACTCACCCCGTCTCCCTGTCGCTCTTCTCGTAGTCCTATCCAGATGTGCTCGGAAACATCTAGCCATTCCTTCCAGGACTGCTTAAAAAGCACAATCCTTTTTTGTAGTGGACTTCCAGTGAAAAAAAGTTTCCCAAGAGAGCAAATGGGCAGTGGAGGCAAAAAGGCCTTTCTATTTTCATTGAACTCTGTGGCTTTTTGAAATAGCAGTGTGGCCCTGGGCTATTTCAGGGCCTCTCTGACACAGTTATACCCAAACAAAAAGATCCTGCTTCTCATAATGTTCTGAGAAAGATGAGAAAAATCAAACCAAAAAAGCGAATCACAGCACACTTTTTAAAACCAGAATACACTCTGTTTAAAATCATGTGGCTTCCCTTACCCCACTTTCTTCGTATTGAGAGACGGGAAAGCCCGCTCTGCTATATAGCTGTCCTCCTTAAATCTAATTTACCAAGAATTTATTGAATTTGCAGGGCTTGCACCAACACTTATTGGCGGCCAGGCAGACACATAGTAATGTAGTACCACTTCTTTGTTATGTTTGGTATACTGGCCATTTTGCTTGAACATTTTTAAACAATTCCACAAAAATGCATTCGAATGAATGCGAGGACTGAAATGTGAATAACATTAGCAAGATGCATCACAAGTTGTCACATGAGAGAAAGGCTTGGGGTACAGTAGAAGTTGTGAGGCACTTATTGGTTTTTCCATGCATTAATACAATAGGAGCTACTTAGATCCTCTCTATTACATCCTCAAACATGTCCTAGTGGACAAGGAAAGCTAATTCTCCTCCCTTGTGACTGCCAGACTGAACAGAGACATGATTTCCTCTGTTTGGGCACACCACCCCTTCCAAAAGATCCCCAACAGATATCCCAACATGTAGTTACAAAGCTGGAACGAAGACCAGCTTTATTACTTACCCAGATCCTCCATGATATGATTTCAGCCGAGTGTTTTCCTCTTTGTGTGGTCCAGCAGAGACGTAGACGGCATTCAAAAAGCAGTGATGGACGTGTATATTTAACACAGTCTCGGTGCTATTGTCTGCGTCGGTCCTGAATAACTTCTTGGACACCGTTATCCGCCAAGAGAGGAGGAGGAGGAGGAGGAGGAAGAGGAGGAGGGCGTCCCGTTTCTTTTTCCTACACGGCGGCTCTCTTCCTGTGTAATGCCTACCAGGACCTCAGACTGAGGGAAGGCGTAGTTAAATAAATGTGGTTACAAACCCCGCATTCCCCGGACACACGACGTCATCCTGGACATTCCGAGTCCATATTTGGGAGAGAAAATTAAGGATTCAAACTGCAGTAATACGTGCTGCCGAACGCGCGAACCGATGACACAGAGCATGAAAGGTGTCCGACGTGAAAATACAGAGAAATGGGTGACACCCCAAACAAGACATCAATATGACATCATTTAACTCTGGGGGGGTTTTTTTTTTGGAGGTTTTCCGGATGGATGTGTGAAACACATCCATCTGGGGTGTCAGGTTATCAATTTATATTTTTGTATATAATATATTCTCCACATAGATATTAAAGAAACATGTTTTAAACATTGGAAATCTACATATCCTCTTTCACTGAATCCCTGGAAAACCTGTCTTATTTGAATATGGAAAAGCTACTGGTCATTGCAAGAAAATAAATCACAAAGCCATGCCAGTAGTATCCCATGGTCATGTTTTGTATCAGTTTGCAGAAATACCATTTATCCAAAAGAAGGCTGCTTTGAGCATAATTTGCACCTTTAAGGGTCTTAGAGGTGCCTCATATTGACTACGATGATACTAGAGGTGCAGATTCCCCTAAAGGAACTGGAACTGTTCAGCTAACTAAAATCTTTGGGGACCCTGAATTCATGAAGTGTGTAATAAAATCCTGATAATTTTATATATGCAAAATGTCACACTATATAAATAAAACCTCTTATTTTTTAATCATAGCATCTCTTCTTCTATTCCAAACAATGGCACAAAAGTTAAATATTTCTCATAAGAATTTAGTGCCAATTATGAACAATAAATTGAAAATGAGGACTGCATTTTAGGTGCTAGTATGTTTTTCATTATAGTAGTTGTGAAATGTCAAAGTTCAATAGAATTCCTGGTTTCATTTTGTTGTGCAACTTTTGACTTCTAACTTACTATAGTTGTGTCTCAATTTAGGGATAGCATCCTTTTACAGATCCAGCCTCCACAGACCATGCAAGCTAAACTATGATCAGTTTGGTCAATGGAGGTTTCCACGTGTCTCTAGCTGTACTTTACCCCATGGTTTCTAAATACTGCCACTGTCACCTAAAAACTACTGGCAGCTACCCCATGACTAGCTTATGCAGTTCTTTTAAAAGTGAGTTAAATTTTTAATTGTATTTTGAAAATGAATATTTGCAACTTTGTGAGTGAAAAAAACCCACATTACTTAAATTTTAAATTGCATGCCTCTGCAGCTCGAGAGTTCATGATCTCCTGCAATGAATTGGGATATGTCTTGGAGGACCAAGGGAGATGCGTTTGTCGGCAGCATTAATTAACTGATTATTAGGTTTATTTCATTCTAAGACCAAACATAACAAATCAAAACATAAAACCTCTAGCTTTGAATGTTAAGGAGTAGGATGAACATCAGAAGGGGCCCTTACATATCACAGCCTTTGATATGCCCCTATGAGATAATCCGTCTTCAAATGTGCCTTAAGAAGGATGCTGCCCCTGGATTGAGACCCAGCTTTTAACAATGAATTGGGACCGAACCATCAGTAATGTAACTCGTCAAATTTGTGACTAAAGCCAAAATGTCTCCTGTGAATACATTAAAGTGCCCGGCATCTTTAACACCAACTGTTTAAATCTCTCGAAATGTCGACACAAACTTTTGTTTCGAATAAAGAAACAGTCAGTCATGTAAAAAAGAAAACAGGAAAAAACTTTAATTAAGCAAGCTCACAGTTACAGGCTATGTTTGTGTGATTAGGGGAGGGGGCCACATTTATGTTGGTGACATGTGGTATATTTTTAAAAGGAAGTTGTAACATCAGAAATTCTTCTCCTGTTGACAGTGTATGTCACAAACAAATGTTCTTTGACCAAATAAAAAGTCCCTCTGTTGTCAAAGAGGTACCTGCCTTTGGTCTCAGTGCATTAAACACACAACAAAGAACTGACATACTGAAAACAAACAAAATGACAACATAAATGTACACACAAGAACCATAAAGACTTTCTTTCTTGGTATGAAATCAAATCAGAAATGTACAACAAAACTGGGAAAATCAGACCAAGGAAACTTAGTAGTTGAAGGTTCATCTGTTCATGTGAAAATAAAGCCTTTTTTTTTTAAACTTGTTCATGCAGTTTGCCGATTCAGACACCAGACTCCTTACCTACACGTGTTACTTCTAGATCACTGTGACACACAACTACGCCTTCACCTTTTCCAAAATATTAAAGATAATAATTAGAATAACTCACACTCACAAAACAATCATACTTTCCAAAACCAACTTCTTTACTCAAAATCTTTGAGCAGGTTGGTAATTAAGAGCAAAATCGAGGAGCAGAACTGCATGTGATGTGGGGACAAAAAGGTTAAAAATGATTTGTGAAGCTATTTTCAGGAGGAGGGGAGAGGTTGTGATGCTGGGATGATAGCATGAAGGTAACATGGATAGGTTTGGTTACCCTTAACGTCCCCATCCATCAACTTATATTATATTACATATTCTCCACCCTACTACTTCTCCACTGCAGTGAATCCACACACACCCATTTCCATCCTCCTCTCCACTGCTCGTTTCCTCTCTCCCCATCATCACTGCACGGCCTGCTCATTAGCAGTGCTACCCGAGTCCTGAGGCTTCATCACATCAGGGAGTTCTGGGGGGCTGGAGAAGGCCTCAATGTGAAGCTGTTCGAACATCTCGTCTGGAGGATAGAGAGGAGTAAAGAACACAGTGAACTCCACTGTGACAGCAGAGTCATGACTGGTAACGTGACTACTCTTCCTTAATAAAACAAACAAGTTGGAGATCTGCACCCTCTAAGAAGAGCCAAAATAATCTTAATCTTATGATCGAGGTCTTTGAAGTGAATAAAGTGTGAGCATGTCAAACATGAAAGCCAAGTTTGTTTATCTATATGCAGAAAGGGATCTGAATGCTTGCTTATCATTTATCTGGGGCAAATGCAATTCACCTAGGGCTAAGGCTATAATGATTACTGATTGACTGTAATATGCATTATTATCATTGCCAGGTTAATTGTTGGTGTGGCTGCTACTTTTATTCTGGATCTGTGTTTGAACTACAAAAACAGCTGTAAATAATTTCATCACTGTTGTACATATCAAATCTGTTACTTCAATTACTTATATCTATCTTTGTTTAAGATATGGTTTCTTCAGATCTAACCCTTAAGAAATTATGTTTTGTCATACATTTTGTCTCACACTTGATGCTCTTTTGTATTACTCTGGCTATACCTAGCACAAGAGTTATGTTCAGGATTCAAAATGCTTAAAAACTAAGAAAAATCTAAAAGTCTTTGGTCATATTTTAACCAAAAGGTGCCACAACAAAAACACTTGTCTAAATGTTATTGAAGTAGGTATAGATATTGTTATGTTAATACAATCACATAAAATTTAAACATATTTGTACTGTGATAACCCAATGCAAGACATAAAAATCCACTGACATTTTGTCTGGGGCTAAAATTCAATGAAAGATAGGATACTTAAGTCACTTGCTTTGCCTTGTTTATGTTAAATGTGTACAATTCAAAGAAAGACCCAGCAGTTACCCTAGCCATGGCTTCAGGCCACACATGTGATTTTTCAGAATGTGTCAAGAGTCAAAAGTAAATGCAGAAGAGAAAGCAAAACTAATTAAGTTTTACACACAAACACTATCTTTGTGTTGAGAAGACCTGAACTTTTTCATGTGTAACAAAAATGGTTAAAAGAGTCACAAGTAGCTCTAAAACCAGTTTAGATCCAACTTACTCTAACCCACTACACTGAACATCAGTGGTATTCAACTACTTCAGGAAAATTACCATTTCAGCCTGAATACAATCAATGCAGACAAACTGGCTGAAAGTTATAATGTTGATATAAACCATGCAGTCAGTCACTAAAATGCAAATTGGTGAACTATAAATATGATCCTAAAGAGTCAAAAAGTAACAAACAAAACATACCATTTATGCGGAAAGCCAGACCAACTGTAGCTGGGGCCTGAGGTCTGGCAGTCTGGTTAGTGAATCCACAATCACCAAGGGTTTTGCTGTCCTCTAGCAGCTGGTCATCCTGTGGATCAGAAGTTTAAAAAGTCAGAACATTTTCAAGTAGCCTGCATGAATTCACTCTGATAATGAACTCCAAAGCAGCGTATGAGACATTATTGTGCAATACTGAAGTTGTGTTGAGGAAACCAAGTTCATCTCTGTCCGACAGACAACTCACTTTGTAGAGCCTCTGGTCTTCAGGCGTTCTCTTAAGGATTCCTTCAACAATGCGCTTCAGCTCATACACTGTGGTGGACTCTTTGGCGTCTGTGAAGATTGTAGTCTTGTGACGCCGGATCATTAAGAACACGTCCTGAAAAGAAAAATAATCAGATTAACAATTATTCTATGGGCCATTCAGTTCATTGTACTGGCTTGAAAGACTAAAAATCAATGGTAGCTTTACAAGACAGTCAGTTCTGTAAGGCAGTAAATTTGAAGCCAGGTTAAGAGGTATCAATTCCTCTCCATTCGACAAAATGTAAAAACAGGCAGTGTCAGTGTGCCTCAGGCAACTATTCATAAAAAAAACCAACTAATTGATCTGTATGTCGACTAAACATGCCAGCAAAGCAAGATCATAAATAAATCTGTAGCCGTTTTTTTATTGTATTATTTTTCTATATTTAGTCATAGTAACTGCTACTCTAGACGTCTGTAACTGGTCATAAGCATTAAGCAGTGGCAAAGAGACGTCGATGTGAGCTAACCCTGAAGTGGACTACATGAAACAGCTTTAATTCAAAGAATAAAAATACTCCCGTCAGTTCAATTTAACGTATAAGTAGAGAACAATGACAGTAAACATCCAGCTAACCTGACAACACAAACTGGGTTAGTTGGCTTGCTAACGTTACATCATTTCCAAGGTTAGCCTTGCTAAGATAACTTCCCTAATAGCTGTAGCTCGATGGAAATGCTAACATAGCAAACCTAAAGTTAGCAGCAATGCTAGCTAGCTGGGTAGCAAACACACTCTGAAATCTACACTTAACCGACAGTTTGTTAGTTATTAAGACGTTAATATTTTAAACGAGCGCTGAACATTTACCATGTTTGAAGTAAGACAACATTCAAACAAAATTAAGGATATTATTAATAAAGTTACCATTTCAAGTGGTCAGCTAGCTAGCCAGTTGCGCCAGCCCTGTGTTGTGTGCAGCAGAACCCCAGACTGCACCGCTTGCGGAAATTGCGCAATACAGATACGTATTCCGTATTCACGATAGGCAGGTACGTAGCACTACGTATAGTTTTCAGAATTTGGCGCGAGGGTAGTTTTCATGCTTGACGGGTGTACTCGCTGCCTGAATAGGAAACAATGTCAACCTGAGCTCCACTGTGTTGAGGACTGTCGTCAACATTGGGATATGGTTTGTGTTTTAACATGACTTCACTGTACTTTATTAACTCTTATGTGTCAGTTACAGCTCGTTGTTTTATTGAGTGGTAGCTAACAAGCAAGGTAACGTTTTTATGTTGTTGACAGGGTCCGCCCTGAGGTAACGTTAGCTAAAATCTGTTTTGTTTTAATGACATTTCTCCTTAATAGCTAAATAAGAACAATACGTGCATGTTAATCCTTGTCATATTAACTTAATCCATTGCTTATTCAGAGAAGTAACTGAAATACGCATTACAGTCATAGTCTGACGTTGAATAACAACATGTACAGTGTTAGCTCAGATAACCTAGCTATATACTGTGTATCACATTCGACAGGTTAGTCCTACATAAAGTGAAATGCTATATAGCAATACCTGTTCTTCCAATAAGATGACCATTAGGGATAAGGGTAAGTTATTGGTGCAGAAAACCTGATAAACGAGATGTTCAGGTTCTCATAATGACCAATGAATGAGACCAAACTGCACAGAATAAGAGGAAACCTCATTAAAATGGCTTCATCTCACTCACACGGTTGACAGATGTGTTAATGTCTGAAATGAGTCTGTTTTGGTAGATCAACCACAGACTTAAAACAAGAGACAAGTATACTATGAAGTACAATGATGACAAGCAGTGCTAAACAAACATTCATGATATTTGTCAGCTACTGCAGCTAATGTTAACTTTTTCTTTTAATTGTTACAGGTCTGTTTCTCCAGACAAAGGAACTAGAAACAAAGTCCCTGAATGATGTCAGTGGCAGTGGAAACCAACATGCCCAGGGTGCCTCTTCCTATCCCGGCCCACTTCTCCCAAGCAGAGCAGTCCTTCTCCCTCAAAAAGCGCAAACCCCCTTGTTCCTCGTCGTCTACATCCAACTCATCGTACTCCTCCCCTCCTCGGCTCTCATATTCTATGCCCCCACTGCCACCATCCAAGGGATGCCCTCCTCTGAGCAGGATGTTTCCCCAGCATCCATCCCCTTTCACACCCTTGTCCTGTTCCCTTAGTAAGTCTCCACCTCCTAGTTCTGTTTATGATCCCAACAAGCAGCAGTCCTACTTTAACCAATGCTTCACTAATCTGGGGCTGGTAGGAAGAGGATCATTCGGAGAGGTCTACAAGGTGAGGGAAACAATAATGCCACTAAATGCATATCTTTTCATTTGTTATCTTTTTCCTGTTTAAAACATTGGTTTAAGTTGAAAAAAGTCATGTAACCGTTTTTGATCATATCTTGACAGTTTGAACGTCTGTGCTGTGGTTTTTGTACAAGCAAGGCTCACAGTCAAAAATATTCCTAAACTATAATTTTCCCCCTAACCTAGATTGATTTTAGATGATTAAAAGGCAAGACCTTGACGTTTCCTTTATTTTTTCAGGTGCAAAACAACAAGGATGGTCGACAGTATGCAGTTAAACGCTCGGCTCATCGCTTTAGAGGCAAGAGTGAGAGGAACCGGAGTGTGAGGGAAGCCAGAAACCATGAGCGCCTATGTCCTCACCCTCACATCCTGGATTTTGTGGCAGCTTGGGAGGAGTGCGGCCGTCTTTACATTCAGACAGAGCTTTGCAGCACCAGTTTGCTGCTACATGCTGAGAGCCAGCCTGGCCCAGGTGAGTTGGAAACCGATGGAAAAAAAATGAGTGATAGAATATGCAGACAAAAAAGAAAACATTTTCTTTGTTGTGAAAATTTTAATCCAGATGAGCCTGCAGCATGGGCTTACCTGTGCGACCTTCTCTCTGCACTACAACACCTGCACTCTCATGGTTTTGTGCATCTGGACCTCAAGCCCGCCAATGTCCTCATGACTGACTCAGGTCGTCTCAAGCTGGGGGACTTTGGGTTGCTGCTTGAGTTCAAACAGAGGAGTACAGAACTCTTAGAGCACAAAGGGGAAGAGGATGCCCAGGAGGGAGATCCAAGGTACATGGCGCCTGAGCTTCTCCGTGGGAAATATGGACCTGCTGCTGATGTATTCAGGTACAAATAAGATAAATAGTAATAAAAAAGGATGATCATCTATATATAGTAGGGGTGTGACGAGATCTTGTGCCACAAGATCTCACGACATCAAAACGCCATGAGATGTCTCATCGACGTGAAAATCATCTCGCAAGATCAGTATTGCCCAGAAAGATCACTAAGATGCCCTTGACACTTTAAAAGTGTTGGTTTGACAGTTAATGAAGAAACAGCAGATCCGTGACCCATTCAGTCGCCACTCCATCCCCCCGTTGCCTCCTCTGCGTGCGCTACTCTGAGCCGCATGTGATCCGCCAATGCATAATAAGTTAATAATAATGGTCCGAAATGATGAAATGCTGCTGCTGGAAACCTGTGCAGTCTCTGCGAGTTTGTGTATGCTCACAGACTTGCTCATAGTGTCGCTATTTGTGAGTTTGTAGCTTTGATTCAGTCGTTGTTTCGTCAATTCTCTCTCTCATCTCACCGGCTGTCAGTCACACATCCGTCAGCTGTTGGCTGTGCTATCATCAGTCAGAAACTTAACATGTGGAGCGCAACAGATCATTGTATTCTGAAGTGGTAAATTTAGCATATAAAACTCTGTTTAAGCGCCATAGAGTCAACTGTTAGCTCCAAAAAGCGAAGTTCTAGTCCCAGGTTAATGCGCCTTGTTTGTTGTCTGACAGTAGGCAGAGCAGAGACACACACTCGCTCACCAAAGCACACATATTAAGGCACATCTGTGCGTTGTGTCCAACATTGTCAAAACTCATATGATAAAAAAGACCACAAAACAATAAAATAATCTGTTTCTCTAGATTACTGTAAAAACAAACAAATGTGTTATTGACAGAAATATTTCTTTTGAGTGTTTAAATATGGATGTCCTTAAAGAGGATGAGAAAAAAGTTTGATTTTACTGCTGCAGCTCTTTATATTTTAGTCTGTTGTAAACAGTGATTAAAGTACTTTCAAGATAATGTAAATGCTTTAATTATTATTACTATTACTATTATTATTATTATTGTAACAATGGGTGCATAGTGTAGTAAAATAAAGATGTAGTAGACTACGGAAATGAAAGGTCTGATTTGAAGAGCATTAAAACATACAGTTTGAGTCAGAGTTAGACAAACTGTGTGTAAGCATTGACAGCCTTTTCAGTACTAGAGGTGTTAGTTAAAACATTTCTGAATAGACCTGAATGCTTTGCAATTATGACTTTCAGCCATATAAAAGACATATTTTACATTCATAACTTTTTTTTCTCAAATTTAAAATAACGTCAAAAATCTCATCTGGTGAGACAAGCATCTCGTTACACCCCTAATAAATATTAGGGGTGGGAATCCCTTGTGGCCCAAGGATACGATATAATAACAATACTTGGGTCACAATTTGATATTATTGTGATTTTAAACATTTCGCAATACAGTGAGTATTGCAATACCATATATTGCGACATATTGTGATCTACACCATTTTTTAAAAACTTTTTAGCTGATTTAGCATTAGTCTTGCCCTCATGTTTGCCGTATCTCTGAAGTATTTTATTTTCATGTAGCACTTCTTGCAAACCTCATGTGTCATGTCCATCTCATTCGTGCCCTGCTTGCATTTCTAATGTCCTTCCCCTGGTGCTGCCATATTGGTTGTACTAATTTTCTCCTGCTGACCTCACTGGACAAATGAAGTCTTATACAATTGATTTTATTTTTCCATTATAATAAACTTCAGTTCATATTAGCAATTAACTTGAATATACTTGAACTTGAATATATATATTATGAAATCTGCATACATTTTGTTCAATTCTTCTCTTTCAGTTTGGGTGTTTCTATCCTGGAGCTGGCTTGTAATATTGAGGTCCCTAATGGAGGAGACGGCTGGCAGCAGCTCAGACAAGGCTGCCTCCCATCTGAGTTCACCAGTGGTAAGCTTCACTTCCTTTGAAGTTCTGATATGTTGTTTTTTTATCAAGAATGTGGTGTGATTCTGCATTTATCATTTATTTGAAAAGATGAAAGCTATCCAAAAAAAAGAGACAAAAAAGAGGACACAAGACGAGATCATGAGATGGAGCAGAAATATTAATCACAATACAGGAAAGGAACAAATTGATGCTTAAAGGACACAAGGTATGGGGGTTAATGCCAAATATAAAATGGTGAATATTGAACTATTTCCCTGCATTGACCAACAGAAAGAAATATTTTGAATGTGCTTAACATGTTAACAGTATTTGTGCATTTAAACACTTACCAGTAATTTATTTTGGATTAGTTTTGTCTACTTTATTTTCTTTGCAGTGTTCCTGCATTTTAGTAGGGGCCATACTGCTGTATCCCTTGCCAACTCCATCCCTATGACTGCAGTTTGGAGCCATTATAAAAAAGTATGAAAAATTAAAAGAAGACTAGAAAAAGCTCCAAATTTTAGATTATAAAGCCTCAGATTTAAAAAGATAAAAAATATAAAGTGAAAAGTTTCAAACTTTTTTAAACTTAAAAAAATTAGTTTTGTTTCTCATGAATTTTGCCCTTGAAATTAATTTGAAAATTCTGAGTTTTGTAATAGAAATTTGTTAGGGATTTATATTTGATTTTTTCCCATATCTGAACTTCTTTTAACTGATGCCGAAACATACCAAACCTTTTCATGGTAAAAACCACAAAGTCTTTTCTGTATTAAAATTGATCTGTCATTGCAAATTAATTCTCCTAAAATAGCAGTTTTGCATGGTGCTTCCATGAGACTATCATGACAAAGTGCTTGAAATAAAGTAATAAAAACACATTTTTCTCTTGTGCAAGAAAAATTGAATTAGCTTTAATACTGCAGCTGTAGTCCTTCAAGTACACTGTAAAGTTCAAGGAATGGGGATGAAAAAAGAAAACTTGAGCTGAGGTAGGTCCATCAATTCTTTTAACCGCACAAACTTATTCAGAAAGTCTGGAAATATGTGGAGCAGAAATGGTCACATTTGTTGGTACCAATACTTTTTGAGCTAGTATCTGCCAATACTGATATAATGCTGATATTATTGTGCTTACTCAAAATTCATGACTAGTTTTAACATTTAAAAATAGCCCTAATATGCTGTTGTACATCCATGCATTATTTTTATGCAGATGTTACCACTTTCATGTGTATTTTTTGTAGGTTTGTCAGCTGAGCTTCAGACTGTACTGCAGCTGATGCTGGCACCAGATCCGTCTGACAGGCCGACGGTCTCAGAGCTCCTCGCCCTCCCCTCTGTTTGGAAACACAGGTGCAAAAGACGTGTTTACCTCTTGGTGGCTGAGACCATGCTGACACTGACCTCACTCTTTAAGGTAAAACAGTTAGCTCTGGATTGAAACATTTATCATAGCTTTGACAAGGGTAACTTTGCTTCTTTCTATCAAAAGACCTTTAAAATTTTATGGTCTTTTTCTTGTAGTCTGTCGTGCTCTTTAGCTGCCGACTGTTCTCCTTCCTTCCTACTCCTGCCTTTCTCCCTCACTGGACAAAGCCAGTTCCCTGCACTCCTCCTAAAGACAGCTGGGACAGGGATCTAACCCTGCCCCTCAGCGCCATGCATGCTGACTCAGGGAGTCCAGAAGACGATGCAGTGTTTTTGTTGGATCCCACAGATGCTGAGCTTTCCCCCACCTTCTTAAACAGGTAGACAAACATTGCATGAATAAAGTTGTCGGCCTGTCTGTTTGTTCTGGGGCCACTGAATGATTTAGTTAAATGACAAACAGCATACCTAGCTGTCAGGAACTTATATTTTAGTTAAACACCCTGGTTTATTTTAACCTTTATTTTTGTTTCCCTCATTCCACAGGGTCAAATCCAGATTATCTGTGGAAAGCACATCAACTCCTCTCCCGGCTTCACCGACGCACAATCATCACAGTCCTGCCCACACACCCACTCACTCAAATATGAGCGACTGGCTCTCCTGTAATTTAGCGCACACGCCCTCCAGTATTCACTCCAATGGTTCCTGCCACACTCTTACACCCAGCGTGAGCCTGATACATGCTGGGATTAATTCACACAGCATGAATGAAAACTCCACACACAGCCAACACTCTTCATCCACCAGGTCCTCGCAGAGACGAGGCTGCAGCTGGGTCCGGAGCGAAGAGTCCTTACCCCGACCCAACATTGAACCAAAGAACCTGCTTAGCCTGTTTGAAGATACAACACTGGAGGGAGAGCCATGAGTTAACTGCCTGGGGGTGATGGGTTTTCACTTTAAAATGCTGTCAAGCTGATTAATGTATTCATGTAACAGGTTTACTGCTTAGTCTGTAAAAAGCTGTTGCTGTTTTGTAGCTGTCCTACAGCAGCTTCTTTTAATGTGTAATGTTTAAAATTTAGGGACGAGGGGTTGACTATACTATCAGATCTTTAAGCACTTTTTATGTTTGCAATCTGTTGCTGAAATAACAAGGCATGTTGAGTTGTTTAATAAGTTATGACTACATATTATCCTGTACCTCATGAGTGAAAAGAAAATAAAATGAGGAGGGAAATGATCAAAATTTTGTTGTAGGTTTTTGTGTTTTTGAACTTAAAATTCCCAAATTATGAGCAGCACTGGACCATTTTTAGAATTTGTTTTGGCTGTGTGTTAGTCAGTTGTTGGGGGTCTTTGCACACTAAGAAGTGGTGTTAAGAGAGGTATGATTCCATGAAAATGAAGATGTTTTTTTTATTTCAGAGGACCCACCGTCCCTCCCAAATTCCCAATCAGATTCCCTAAAATTTACAAATGCATGTCCCAAATTTCAATAAAAATATTTAAAAATGTCAAGGTAAATTCTCCCTTCCAAAATTCAAAGCAAATTCCCATGAAAATGCCAAAAATGACACTCCTCTAAATACAAACATCCCCCTAATGGAAAATATCCACACAAATTTCCTAAAACTTAAAAGACATTACCTAAAATTTCTATAGAACTTAATGTGTTTAAAAAGTATCCCATAAAAAATAATCCTACATTTCTCGGTATAATCCCAAATGTTTCAGTGAAACTTTATCATGAAACATCAACATTCCAAAAAAAAAAAAAACAATTCTATGTAAATTCCAGAAAATTTTCAAGCACATTCAACAGAAAATCTTAGGTATAAAAACATCCAAAAACAATCTTAAAAATGAAGGAAAATTCCCTCCAAACATGAAATTTCCATCAAAATTCTTGAAAATGTAGGACATCCCAACTCAAATTCCAAATCAAATTCCCCCAAAAATTACAAATGTATTTCCCAATTTCCATGAAATTACAGAGATATTTCGAAATAAATTCCACCCAAAAGTCTAAAGCAAATTACCATGAAAATGCAATACAGACATCTCCAAAATGATCAGAAAATCCAAAACTATTCGCATAAATTCCCTTACAGTTCCATGTAAATTGTTTAGCAACATTTGAAGCAAATCATTTCAGTGGGCATTCCAGAAAATAATCCCAACACTTTCCAATGACAGAAATTATTTCAATATTGTAGAAAAGCCAAAATGCCTTATCCTGTGCAGGGTATGTTTTTCGTCCGTACCACTAGATGTCAGCAACGCGCATGTTCCTACGAATACGAAACCGGAAATGCTACACCAAATGAAGCCAAGCGGACTCACTACCTAACGTCATGAAACGGGACTTCACATCCATATAAACAATGCGATGATTTTTCAAATCAGGATCACGTATAGATAATCTTTATCAAGGATTTATCAAGGATTGTCAGCCTGCACATCAGGTTTGAGATACGCTGCTTCTAGGATTCTCTGTTTGTTTGAGGTCTCGAGGCTTTCGTTGGAGTCTCCTTTTACGTATCGCAATATGTTTAGCTTTTGCATTTTTTTACAATAGTTTTCTTCTCTGCTCCTCTGAAAATGTGTTAATTCCCACAACCCACCAATATGGATTACTTTATTGGAATTAACTTTAAATTTGTCTTTAATTATGTTTATATTATACTAAAGCTCTACAAAAACTATAATAGATTCTAAAATCCAGAGGTCTCTCCAGAAGCAAGACCTCTGCAAGGTTGAAAGTTCAAAGGGCCTCTTTGGGTCAAAAACTAATCTGCAGACTATTGCTTTTACAAACCCAACACCTCTTACAGTCATAAGAGGGTGGACAGTGAGCTACAACCTGATTCCCATCAGCACCAGCTGTCCTCTACACTGGCTCCATGTACAGCCAGTAGGGACTGTCTACAAGTGCAGTACCGCAGAAAGATACAAATATGTTAAAGCACTTTACATTTGATAGGTGCAGCATCAGCAATATCTCACCAAACGCTTATTGTTCCTTTAATATCCTATAATAACTAGTTTGAAAGTTAGACCTTCACAAATCTATGTGGATTTTTACATAACAAATATACACAGTAACCATCTGATTAAACATGTAGTGTCACCCAAATGTCTTTACCCATACATGATCTCCCAGAGGGGACACTAGAATGTTTAGTAAGTAGCTATTGTATATCTTTTATCTTTACGAAATCTCTAAAATTATGTAGAAATACTTTTTTCCCATATTTGTGAGGTGATAAGGTTTGACGGTGTCGTTAGCTGATGTGTGTGTGGTTTTGTTGTTGTTGTTGTTGTTTTTTACCACTATTATACCACATCATATTATCAGCTTGTAGCTCACTGTCCACCTCAAGGTGGTACCTAGGATGAAAGGACAAAATTGCATTGCAATCCAGAATTAATACACAAGAATACAGAAGTTTTGCAAGGTACATTAAAAACAAACATGAAGTATGACATCTTGGTGACTCCCCAGTTTTACACTATTTGATGGTAAAATTGTGTAATTATTTGAGTCCCAGTTAATCTGTATGTTTGCAAATGCTTCTACAGAATAGAGTCTTTTAGTAACTGATCATTTGTTAGTTAACTTCAGGCTTCACACTTTTTTTTTTTTTTTTTCTGCTAACATAAGCACAGTTATAATCACATTTTCTCCATATATTCAGGTCAATAAAGATGTCCAAACTGGAGCGTCTGAATTCCCGAGTGGAAAAGTTACTGTCTAAAGCCGTGCAGGAAGTTCTGGAGGTGGTGAAAGAGACAGTATCAGAGTACCAGGAGAAAACTGCCCGAACACAGAGAGAGAACAACAGTCTGAAGAGGAGGCTGCAAGAGCTGCAGGAGAGCTTAAGACTGGAAAGCAATGGTAGATCAACTCTTAAGTTTTTCTTATAATTCTTGTAATAAATATCAAAACTGTTTGATAAAATCTTCTGTTTTTTTAGGTATTGCAACACAAACACCCCCTGCTGCCAGGCAATCTAATGCTGAGATTAACTCCATGGAAGGGGACCAGAATGAAGAACAGGAAGAGGACATCAAACTTGTTACCCCTTGTGACAGTGCAGCGATTTGTCTGTCATATGACCATGAGACATCCGTCACATCACAATTCACCTCCTCTCTTTCCTGTGGAGCCACAACCAGTTCACATTTAAATGGCGATAACTTTTCTGATCCAAGAATGCCAAAAACAGAGACTGAAAATGGACTTTTAGCAGTAATTTCAAACCATGTGATAGGTACCAGTGCAGCTGTAAACTCTGAGAAAGGCAATCCAGTTAAAGAAGAGGCTGTGGTGGAAGAATATGTCATACACAACACAAGTTACTCACATGGTGAGGCTGAAAGAACAGCTGCATCCTCACATGCACCAAACATAGAGCCTCATCAGGCCTATTCAGGACTTTGTAATGAGACAGAGCTGGTCTTCTGTCTAAACCAGAATAACACAGAAGAACCATTAGGTCAAAGATACAACAATATGACCAGAACATGTGAAGAAAAGCAGTTCGTTGCACAGAAGAACTCCAAAGCTGGAGGTTCTGGCTTAAGAATTTTCCAAAGAAGCGTCAGAAAACACTACTGCTGCCCACTCTGTGGCCGCACCTTCAGACATGCAGGCGACTACAAAAAACACAGCCGTGTACACACTGGGGAGAAGCCATACTGCTGCTCAGTGTGTGGGAAGAAATTCAGTCAGTCAGGATATCTCACGGTTCACCTGCGCTACCACACGGGAGAGAAACCGTTCAGATGCAGCCACTGTGGCAAAAGTTTTAGTCACTCGAGTAATATGAAGAAACACCAGCAGACTCATTTGTGAGCCTGCAGTGTATCCAGATGTTTTTTTACACATGTTGTTCATATTGCTGCCTGTTTCCTGCAACAGATGAAAGAATCATTTAACAGAAGTTACGCCTTTATAACATTAAAATGTCAAGCACGGTCCAATATTGATTTTTTTAATCTGATGTTAAAACTAAATAGACAAGCGGGAATATCAGTGTAAAGACTAAAAATTTCTATATAGTAATTGTCCGATCTAAAAAATTACACCTGAGGGTAGGTGTCAGGTAAATTGATTAAATTATTTCATATTCTACTCTATAAAGATTCTAAGTGATTTATATTTTGGTTGTTAAATTAAGAAAAGTCAAATTTATTGTTGAAAAAAATGCTACAGGAAAGAGTCTTTGAAATGAGACAGTGATTGGCACAGAGCTTTAGATATTCACTCCAAAGAATGCAGCTCCTAATCTTGGACATACCTAGGGATGAGACACCAGAAGTCCATCCAAGGAGCTTTAATCCTGCAAAAAAAATGAATCATATTTGATACTATACAATTATAATTAATTGGTTTATCAAATATGAGTCATTTGACTATCAAATTTGATTCATTAGCATTTTTGAGTCCTCAGCAATCCCATTGAGATATTTTTTCCCCCATAAAACCGGATGAATACAACCAGATACATGCAGTGCACAAATAATGTACAAGGAACAGAGCACACTACACCACCTTGTGAAGTATTATTATGTCAATTCGTCTGATGTAAGCAGTTACTTGTTTTAAGAAAGGTGCAGGTATTATAAGTTCGCTTCATCCTGCTCCTTTCCAATCACTGTATTGGAATGAATAAATAAAATGAAAAATGAAAATGAAAAAATAAAGTACAGCAAAATTTAGGAAAGTCTCTTGAGTGACAGAAATGTGATTTTGCATGAACATTTTCACCAATTCTGAAAAAGGTAAAAGAAAATAATCTAATGAAGTTGTTACTAATATTAAAAAAAGCAAGTTACAATTAAATAATTTTTTGGCTTTTTTTATAGTAAAATTATGTTGAAAATATGTGCATCCATCTTGGTATACCAGGTCATAAAGGTAAAAATGTTGGTATTGAATGATTATTAGCTATTTCAGGTGGTTTTGTCAATTATTTTTGCACAATAAAGTAATGTTTTCTCTTTTGCATATTAAATAGATTAAAGACTTAAACGACATGATTTGTCATATTTGAAGTGGAAACTGGGAACAATTATCGGGGATATTGTTTTTTTTAATATACACAATCTGTAGTAACATGGTTAAATATGAGTTGTTGTATTTTTGCATGAGTCAATTGCTCATAACTTTCCTTCCCCGACTTAATTTTCACTTGAACAGTTACATTTTAAAATGATGTGAGACAAAGATGCTAACAAAAACAACAACCAATGGGTCAATAAAGGTCAGAATGAAATTATGTTTTTATTTTAAGTGAAACATTTTTTAACTGGCAGAAAAAAATTACACCTGATGTATCAAATATGATACAACTCATACATGCAATATCAACTTCTCACTTTAAATTCAGAGAATTGGGGTTTTAATGACAATTATTTGATGTTTGGCCTGTAAAGAATTCAATATCTTTTTTGTGAATGTTATTTCTGGGAAAATGTCACAATAATTTCCTTATCAAATTAATTTGGTGCCCCATGTGGTAATATTTGTATGAACACTTTTCTTTTACAATGATTCTGTATAACCAAAACTCGAAAAATATAGCCGGTCATTTCTGACTTCTGCACACTTGAGAACATAAAGTAAACTGTAGAGTTTACTATGATTCAGTGCATTGATAGCATGGTCCTTCTGTAACTGATCTGAGAGTTCATTATCAGTGATACAATAAAATTCAGCAGCGAGAGAGACATGCCATACAGCCCTGTGGTAAAATAAAATATGGAAAAGCAAAAGCAGACACTTCCAGAGGAAACAAGTCACAAAAAGGTCACATTCACAAATATTTATTATAATTATTATTATTGATTTATTAGATAAAACATTAATTTTCAGCCTCTCATTTCAGCAGCAAGCTACATACATTCGCTATGTTCATAAAAGCATTGCCAAATGTGCAGGCGTATCTAAAAATCAGATATCACCGCAAATGGTACAGAATAGAAAAAATGAAGACATCCAATTCTTAATTTAATCTACAGTTATCCAGTAATAGCATTTGAATTTTCTTGGGACTCGTGTTTGGAAAGCCAATGGCTGCACAAAACTTTGTGGTTTGAGTTTTATTTTGAAATATGTCCGTATGTGCCGGAAATGATTCAGGTACTCTGTCCGGGTGTCGGGACTTGTTTGGTTCTGGCTGCTTTCTGATTTTGCCTTGTTACCGATATTTTTATTGTTGTTTGTATTGAAGTCCTCAGACAGAAATTAAAGGATCCCTCTTGTTTACGACACAATGAAATAGCAGTTTTATTTGTGGTTTAAACACAAAACAAACAAACAAAACACGGAGTGAGCTAATGTAGCTAACAATAGCTACCCACGTTACGTTGCACGCGCTAACTTCACGGCTAGCTTGCAGGTAACGTTTCTTCCTGTTTTACTCAGAAAACTTGAACAAATGTTTGCTGAGCGAATGAAAGGGGGTGTTTTTTTGATGGAAGTATGTTTTGCTTTGAGATTGATGTCAAATAAACCTCCCACTTTCGTTTTAATCCCCGACGTACTTGGTAAAAATCATCCTCAAGCTAGTATGTAACTTAGCGAAACAGTTTAAAATGGTTTTCAGGTCGACCCTGTGCTGGGAAAATGCGAATAGATTGATAAAATACCCCCAGGGACTAATCTGTTACCCTGGAATGACTGTACACCCCAGAAAGTCGAGCAAATTTAGTTTGCCATGTATCTTAACGCTATTGCTATGAAGAACCTGTAAGAAATGTGGATATAAAAGAGTCAATTTCTGCCATTGAAGTTGACATCAGGGCAATAAAAGGAAAAAATCTTAAGTAACATTTTGATTTACATTGCATCCTTTTCACAGGCTTATAAATAAGTAGTCTGACCATTTGGCTGATTTTATTTCAGGATGTCTAAACTTGAAAGATTGAATGCTCGTGTGGCAAAATTGTTGACTGAAGCCGTGGCTGAGGTTCTGGAGGTGGTGAAAGAGACTGTGTCAGAATACAAAGACAAAACTGCTCGAACACAGAGAGAAAATGAGAGTCTGAAGAGGAGACTGCAGGAGCTTCAGGAACAGATAGCAAGAGGCAGCACAGGTAATTTTTTGGGGTATTTATCATTTCACCCAATGCTATGTTAACATATTTGTGATCTAGTAAAAATATAACACTTAACTTTTGTTTCTCCTCTCACAGCTGCTTCAACTACATGTAGTCCAGTAACAGAAGAAAAGGAAATCACACAGACTCAAGAGGAGGATGCGGGCCTTTCTTTGAGGCAAAATGCAGAACCCTGTCTTCAAGAGCAAAAGAATGAAGTTAGCCACAAGCCTGACTACGAGGTAAAGCAGGAATCAAAACAACAAGGAAGCTGTGATGACATTAAATTACAGTCTGAATGCAGCTTGGCACAAGCATCCGAAGATTTCCAAGCACCATCAAAGGAGTTGGCACACATTGTTAAGGAGGCAACAACTGTTAACACATCACAAATTGCAAATAGGAGTGCCAGCACTGTCTCCTCTATTACTACATTTACCCCACTCCCTGAAACATCACTTGGGGTGAACCTGGCTGTTATCAAAAGTGAGCCAGAACCATCAGACAGTACAGCATCAGAACAGCCACCTGTTCAGGAGCAGTTCAGTGGATGTGTAGATTTAAGCTGTAACTCATCACGTTTCAACCCTGCTGAGCTGCACAGGCCCCAAGTCAGCACTGAATCCCACAGACTTGTCTTTGCCCACTCGAATCATGCCATACCAAGGAGGCATGGATTTGCAAAAACCAACAGGACTGCTTTGGACGGAAGAAAAATCAGAATGGAGCACTTGAGGAGAGAGGAACCACACATGTGTGTTGTGTGTGGAAAGTCGTTTAGCAGGGTTGGGAACTTGAGAATCCACCAGCGCTGTCACACGGGAGAAAAACCATATGGCTGCATTCAGTGTGGGAGGCGTTTTAGTCAGGCAGGGGACCTTAAAAAACACAAAAGGGTCCACACAGGGGAGAAACCGTACTATTGCAACCATTGCGGAAAGAGCTTCAGTCGGGGGGAGAACCTGAAGCGACATCAGAAGATTCATATTGGTGAGATTTTACAGTTACAGCAAGTGTGGAGAGAACAGCAGCAATGATTATTAAGCTAGCATCACTGCAAATAAGCACACTCACTGTGAACAATCTGTGAAGAAACATTTTTGCTCCTTTATGATAAACTGTGGGATTGAATAAAAGCCTCCTGGTAAGCATTTGGAATAGTTACAAGGGGTTACTTAGTTCTGTGCTATACCGCTAGTTGTGTACTACCTATGCTGTTTTTTCTGTCCCTATGATCATGTCAAAACAGGGCTATACAAGGCAAACATTTAACCAAAGAGGCTAACCCTTTACAGATACACAAATATAAGTGCAACCTGTCCTTTGTGATGCCAGCCTGGTATTATTTTTAATCAATGAGATTTGTTACGCCATCTAACCTCAATCCAACCCACTGCTATAATGAGCTGCCCTGAAAACCATCAGGGTTTTTAATGGAGACTCAGCTAATTGGTTTAAAGATTTATGGGGTTTTTGTTTGTTTGTTTGTGTTTTTTTTGGGGCTATGCCCTAATGTAGATAGTATAGTGGGTAGAGTCAAAAACTGGCTGGGAGAGACCGGGGAATGACATGGGGGAAAGGAGCTGTAAGCTGTAGGTTCACATCATGGACATCAGACTACATCACCCCTATTGAGATCATTTAGGAGCAAGTAACCTCAAATTGCTATATGGTGATAAAGCTCTCTTGGTCATGTGGCAGAGCCAGTTCTTAAATGTTTGATATGTGATTCTGATTACTATTGTTGGCACTTTTCAAAATTCTGTACAGCATGATTGTCATTTTGAATGCCTGATTGCCTGGAATGATTGATGCTTGCTGGATCTATTTATTGCAGATTTATATAGAATGTTTAAGAAAATAGTTTGTCTAGTAAAAGTAATAAATTAATTTATTTCCATTACAGCAGGCTGAGTCATATTTCACATGTTAGTTGGGTAATTTTCTGTAGGCTTAAATATGTGAGAAATGATCACATGCAGCCACTTGACTGGCATCTGATGATGGGGATTTTCACAGAAAAGGCAAAAACTGCACTTCTGACTTAACAGTTCATAGGGTAACACAGAAGAAGTGAAACAGCTATACTAGGGTTGTCCAACAATAAAATTCTTAACCACATTTAGTCTTAGAAAATCTTCAGTTAAATGTACTAACATGGACCTAATTATGATTAATGCTGACATCATTTAAACACAGACACTAAATTAAAAAGAGAGTGAAGAATATGTAAGTTGCATCCCCGATCTCATTTAGCCAATTCTTGCATACATAAATGTCGGCCCTCACAAGTTAAGGTGGTGCCTCAAGTATTGATGAGGCAAAGTACACACAAAGACCTGCTATGTGATTACAAAGCATAAACAGTATGTACCAAGATTTAGGCTAAACCTAGTACAGTACATCAATTAACCCTTTTACTCCTGTTGAAGCACACTTTACATGACCATAATTGCATGACCGTTTGTGCTATCGGAAAAATTCAAACAGTTTCTGAAAGCTAAGAAACTGTGCTTTACAGCCAGCATGCGGTTATTTTTATTTATTTTTATTTATTATTTCTGTAATTCCCCTTTTTCCCACTAAGATTCCAGCATAAAGTTCCCCCGTTTTTTGTGTTTCTTCATTTTAAACTGTTTAAACACAACATGCAGTAATATGTAAATAACTGCCATATATTAAAAGTTCTAAGTATTGTGGAAAAATGGGCAAAAGCATGTACTCACAGGACATTTTCTGGGCCTTTTATGGTTAAATTAAGAAAAGAGCCCAGAAACTCAGTTTTAATTTAAACAGTTAAAAAAAACACTTTTTAAACATGCAGTACATTGTACACAACTGCCAGATATTAAAGTACTCTAGAATAATGGGCAAAAGCAGTTACAAGACACTTTATGTGTGATTTATAGTTACAATAAGAACGTGTCCAGAGGCTCAGGAGTTAAAGGGTTAATGTGAACACAGTAAAGTGTAAAATATGAAAACAGTATACCACAACATCTACCTGTTTCTAGAAGTATCAAACAAATTGAGGAATTACATATGAAGTATAGTACACTCGGTTGCATTCTACTAGCACAGCAAAAGTAGTCATGCTAATTCTGGTGCAGTACATCAAACCCTACAAGTTGTACAAACCCAATTCCAAAAAAGTTGAGACATTGTTAAAAATGTAAATAAAAAATATGCAATTCATTGCTAATCTCATAAACCCATACTTTATTCACAATAGAACATAAAACAACATATCTGCTAAAATTTTTCATGAAAAATAGTTATTTTAAATTTGATTGTTGTGACACTTCTTTAAAAAGTAGGGATGGAGCAAAAAAGGAAAAGCATTTCACAGCTAATTGGGTTAATTGGCAACAGGTCAGTAACTTGACTGGGTATAAAAGGAGCATTTTATAGAGGCAGAGCCTCTCAAAAGTAAAGATGGACAGAGGTTCACCAATCAGTTAAAAAAGCTTTGCCTAAGCATGTGTAACAATTTCAGAAAAATGTTCCTCAATGTAAAATTGCAAAGACTTTTACTATGCCACCATCTACAGTACATAACAACATATCGTCCAAAGATTCAGAGAATCTCAGGGCACAGTGGTCGATTTTGGATGCTTATGATCTTTTGACCCTCAGGTAGCACTGCATCAAAAAAAGGCATGATTCTGTACTGGAAATCACTGCATGGGCTCAGGAACACTTCATGAAATCATTATCTGTCAACACAATTGGCTGTGCCATCTACAAATGCAAGTTAAAGCTGTATCAGTTAAAGAGTTATTCATATGTGAATACAATCCAGAAATGCGACCATCTCCTCTGGGGCAAAGCTCATTTAAAAAGAAAGTGAGGCAAAATGGAAAACTGTTCTGTGATCAGATGACTCAAAAATTGAAATTCTTTTTGGAGACCACTGTTGCTGAGTCTTGCAGACTGAAGAGGAAAAGGACTATCCAGCTTGTTATTAGCACACAGTTCAGAACCTGCATGTTAGATAGTTTGGGGTTGCATTAGTGCCTACGACATGGGCAGCTTACTCATCTTTAAAAACACTATCAATGATGGAAAGTATATGGAGGTTTGAACAACATGCTCCCTTCCAGACTATATCTCTTTCAGGGAAGGCCTTGCATATTTCAACACATCCATCACAACAGCATGGCTTCACGGTAGAAGAGTCTTAGTGCCTGTAGTCCTGAACTTTAGCCAACAGAAAAACGTTTCACACATAATAAAATGCAGAATCTTTCAAGGACTACTTGGGCCTGTTGAGCAGCTAGTATCCTACACCATACAAGATTCCTCTCCCACAACTCCTGCAATTGGTCTGCTCACTCCCTAGACGTTTCCAGACTGTTTTTAAAAGAAGAAGGGATGCTACACAATGGTCCCTACTTTTTTGAGACGTGTTGCTGACATCAAATTCAAAATGAGCTAATATTTTTCATGAAATGTTCAAATGTCTCAGTTTCAGCATCTGATATGCTTTTTATGTTATACTGTAAATTAGATATGGGTTTATGAGATTACACAGTATGCCTCAGCACAAATACAGAGGGCTGCCTGCGTGCTGTTGACGTGGAGCTGCCCTCACCTTGGCAACCAGGAAGTGATTGACACACACCCACAGCTACTAGAGGAAACTGAAACACACAGAAAGGTGAGTAAATAAGAACCATGTGGAAGTGAGAAATCGTGTAATTAAAGTAGAGATGGTACAAACAGAAAAAGACTGAGTTTATAATTATGTTAGGTTCTTTTAAAGACGCTCAACGGTAACCCGGAAGGTGCCGTTTTAAAAAACAGTGGTCGAGTTATTAATGGCGGTCAAACTGGCTGTTCTCCAACAGCTCATAAACGACAGTAAAATACTCGACGGTTATAAAAACAGTTGAATAAAGGACGTTGAGCGACACGGAAGTGTTCCAGTATTACAAAAACCAGCTGACCTTTGATAACTTAAAGCCAGTTAATATTAGTTCTCCATAAACACATGCGTTCAAATATTAAAGGGGAAGTGAGTTCAGGGTTTAGTTTTGTTTATGTTGCAGGTTCAGTTCTGAGAAGCCCGAGATGTTGAAATGAAGTTACATGAAAAAATTGTCTCCTATTTTGAATCATGCAACTCTCCTGTGGACAAAGAAGGCTACCTATGCAAGAAGGTAAGACCCTTTAAATTTATTATGTAGAAAAATCACATTTCAACTGAAAGGACCACACATAAAGCCACATTTTTATCATTCATGTAATTTTGATATTTATCTCCATAATACTATTAAAAACAATTTGAACAAGCTCTCTCACAATAAAGGCTGTGGTGTGATTTTTACAAGGAAACTAGGTTGGAAACAGCCTTAGCTGCTGTTGAATTTGTAAACAGTCCAGAAATAAGAAATGGAGATAACTCTAGGAGTTTTTGTGTCAAAGCACATGAAAACAAAAATAAGTTACTTCATACTTTCTTGCATCAGAAATTTCATGAAGAGCATGGACACATTGACCTTCCTCTGTGCTGTGTATTTCCTAAAACCAGTTGTGTAAGAAATTGTGAAACTATTTCTAACTGAGTGAGGTAAACCCGTCATGGCACAACTGTCCCACAGGGTGAGATAAAGACTTCCTATCAGAAGCGCTGGTTTGTGCTGAAGGGGAACCTCCTCTTCTACAAGGACCGACGGGACGATCGAGATCTGGCAGGAGTGATTGTTCTTGAGGGCTGCACCGTCCAGCTGTGCGAGTCTGAAGAGCAATTCGCTTTCTCCCTGGTGTGGAGCGAGCCAGGACTGCGGACCTACAAGTTTGCAGCTGAGGACCAGGAGAGCCAGGAGAGCTGGATCAAAGCTTTGTTGTCTGCCAACCACAGCTACCTGTCCCTGCTGGTGATGGACCTGGAGAAGAAGTACAGAGGTGAGGGACAGACAGGATGAGTGTTTTTTTTTTTTTTTTTTTTTTTTTTTTTACATCTGAGGGCTGAAAGAGAGCTGTCTTTGTTCTGAGAGCAGCTGTGTGAGACGTCACTGTTTACAGCCCTCATATCTGACACCCTGCACACCCTGGTACAAAGTATTCACACTGTGTAATGTCTGAACCTCTAACTTTTTTTTAGGCACTACCTTAATACTATAATTTGCATGGCCCTTCATTTCGTGTCTTCAGTTTATTTATTTTTTTCTGGAGTATGCTGTTATACATGTAATTAACGTGTAATTTAACTACTCAGGTTTTACAGGACAGGAAGTTTATATTCCCCTCTTTGAGGCCAGGAATTGGTCAGGAATCAGACAAATTATCATGTTAAAGATTTTAGTTTTCTTTCTTTTAGAAATCGTGTCCATCAGCTCCAACTCATTTCAAGATTAAGTATTAGACTGTGTTAAGTGAAGTGTTGTTGGTTAATTCAAAAACTTAGCTGGAGTGTTTACAGTTTGACATGAGGACTCAGCAAGAAGCACAGGTGGAGCATTTTGTTTTCTGTAATTCTGTAGCATGTACAATGATAACTATAATATCAAAGAAATCTCTGATTCAATGCAATTATTTGAGGCAGGATATACAGTAAATGTTTGCACAGGCCAGATCAAATGAAACGCACAGTATGGAAATTCACCACTAGGGGGCTCTCAGTCAAAACAATAACAAACAATAAAAAGTAGAGATGTGCTGCTAACCTCCGCCCACCACTGTTGCTTATTTCTCTTTTTTAACTGAGGACTGTGTAAAAAACAAACTGCCCTCCCCAAGGTGTATACTGAGTGATAAACCAGGGATTCCCAAACTTTTCAACCTGTGACTCCAAAATAACAGAGCCAGAGACCGGGTTTCCTACTGTACCTGAAGGTGGTAAATTGTAGTATAACACAGCTGAGCACATTCAAAAAGAATAATGTGCAGACTTACATTAAGGATTGTGATCACTTCCAGAAGCAGATAAAATTAAAAAAGGGGAAATAGAAATCTCGTTCTGACAGGCTCTTTTTCCTGCTGCACTTTCTGAGAAAATCCACAAGAAATAAAAGGCTGTAGGAGAAAAATGTGTTAGTGGAAAATTAAACAGTCTTAAAGGATATCTTCAACTGGCCCAGCAAAGCATTTTTGTGTTTATATGTGCTGGGGAATTTCCCTGCCGCGCTATGATGGTGATGAAGAGGAGGATTTAGTGATGAATTACTCTCATGCACCTGTGTATGATAAAAATGTTACATGTTATCACAAACACATGAAAAACAGTGAATGTGCAGTAAAGTCCTTGTTGTAGAGACAGACAAAACAAAAACAGAAAATGAAGCAGAACATTGTTGTGAAAATGAGGCCTGAGTCTCTACTCGGCCTGAAATGCCTAGTGGGCACTAAACATTACTGAGAGTGAAGGTGGAGTTCTGCCTTTTGAGAGAAAAATTCTACATATTTTACCTTTAAGTGTTTTTTCTAGGGATGCAAAAATATTGCCTATGCAATGGAAGCAATGTATGAACAAAAAAGGACAACAAAAATACTTAACGCAACACCCTTTTCCAGCAGCAGGGAAACCCTGTCTGCTCTTGGCTTAGTCTTCAAATTAAAACGTATTACCATTGGAAATTAAGGGGTGGGATATTTTCCTTTTTTATTATCAGAGAATTTAGATTCAAGAATCTTATCTATTTATAATTGTCTTCAGTTTCATTTCTGTTAGAATTAGAAAATCTTTAAGAACCCTTTAAAATGTGGGCAGCAACTGATTTGAGCCCCTTTTCAAATTTAAGTGTAAACAAGAGGTACAGTTTCTGTCACAATGTTCCTGGACCTGAAATTCAAAGTACTGTTTTTGAACATAACTAGAGAGTATAGTTAGTGAGGCACTTTTGGCAACAAAACAAAAAATTAAGAAATTTAAGTTATTCTCTTGGGAATAAAGACAATTTCTGTCTTTTTTTCTTTTAAGCATTAGTCCCATTAAATTTTGCAAACCAAAATCATCAACTTTAAGTGCATATTGTGTAAAGAAAATTGGGACGAGACACAGTCTCCCCATGCCAGTGAAGGATGTTGTCAGAGCTGTCCACTTGTGATCTGATCACTCATGACACATGTTAATGCCAGGTGTAAAGAGGGTCAGAGTGACGTAGGCAAGAGGCTGGATCAACAGAGCCTGTCTTATAAAACAAGGCAGTGTAACTCACACAGCTTTGATCTTCAACATTGATTAATGCATTTGTTTGTGTGTTTTATATTGGTGCTGGGCAGTTAATCGCAAATTAGATTAAATTGCAATATGGCCTGCTGTAATTTCCAAATTGCAGTAGTTGCAATATTTCTTAAACTTGAAATATGTCAAAATAACACTTCAATACTTTCATTTTTGCAGCAGCAACTTTACAAGCTTAACCTCCTCCACCCCAGCCGCCTCCTTTAAAACTTAAAGCTTGTTGCATCCTCATATTCAGATTCATGCTACTATGGATTAATTGCTTATGAAATCATTTCATTTTTTTTCAATACACATTATCAATTATGTGTCCATCCATATGGTGGGTTCCAGCCATGGGCTCCCTCTAAAGTCAAAGCATGCTGCTTGACTAACCCAGGGAGCATCTTTAGAGCAGAGCCTTCTCTGCCAAGTAAAACTGTAGGCTATATCCATTTTGCAATGAAATGGCAAAATGTATGATGAGTGTTTCTGACTGAATGTAGGTTATAATATTGATTTATTGCTTGAATTTTTTTGAAAAATGCATAAGTCGAGTAATCTAATAATAATTGCATATTATATCGCAATCGCAATATCAGGGGAAAGAAAAATTGCAATTAGATTATTTTTGCAAATCGTTCAGCCCTATTTTATGTGTTTCTCTGTTTGCTCTTTCCTCAGAGGCGTTAGGCGAGCTCTCCGCTACACCAGCCAAAGCTTTCACCATGCCCAACTTCAGCACTGCACAACCTGTTTCTGCATCACCCTCTTTCGGTAAACAGACTTCCACACTCCCCGTTGCTGGAGCAGGACTCAGCCCTGCCTCCAGCCCGAAGCTCCAACCTCCGCACATTTCATCCAAATCAGCCAGTAAAAGATCCCCTAAACTGTGGCCCAAGAAGAGCGCCAACGTGGTGCCCATGAACACATCTGCTCCACCTTACGGGGATTGGTCGGGGCTCTGTTTTAGCTCTAAAGATGAGTTCAGTAGATTGCATGAAGATTTTGGGAAAGAGGTGAAAGAACTGATTGCTGATTGGTTAAAGAGGGGGCAAGGGGGTGAAGCTGTTCAGGAAGAAAACTTGATAGATTTTGGATAATTTTTAAGAAGTACACTTTGAGACTTAGGGCTGGGTGGTATGGACTGAAATCATTTCTTGATATTTCTTTAGCAGAATGGCGTTGATGTCACAAGACCGAAATTTCAAACTGTAATATTTCTAGTTAAAAGTAAAAATACTGTTTGATACCATGCCAACAAAATAAAAGTCCCAGATACCCAGTACTAAGTTGTGCAAAAGTATTGGCAAAATTTTCACATGTTGATGTTGTCAGGATGTTCAATACTCTTAAATGCCTTGAGTTTGTAATGAATAGATCAACATTGTTTTAATGACAAGTGGCATCAAAAATTACAGAAACTGATCGATTTTCAGGGATATTTTTAACCAAAAAAGACACAATGCCTACATTTGTTGGCAACATTTGGAAAAGTGGCTAGAACTGGCACGCCATGCATACATTTCCCGTGTAAGGTGTCTAGGACTAATTTTTGTGGTATCAAACAGGTATCAATGTTAGTTTCTTTTTCCAATTTAATTGATATTAATGAAATTACCCTGTATCTCATCTGAAAACATACTTATTTATCCTTTAAGTCAATGTACTGCCCAGCTCCACTGTGACTTACCCCTTAATTTTAATAACTGTGGTCGCTTTGCAACCATAATGTAATAGGAATTTTAATTGCTAAGCTATTTGTAATTGTTCATTTTCTGTTGTAAAGACATGCTGTTCCTTTTCACCAGTTATGGCATGGTGTCAATAAATGTTCGTGATCTGTTTAGTTCATCTTTGTTTATTGTTAAAGATCTTTGATTTTTAAACCTTCAAAAACAATACTCAGACCAACACAAACTGAACATATGGCCTCTTTTTAGTTGATCTTAATGGACTCTGCTATGCTGGGTTCCAATCTGGGGTCCTGGTACGAGCTTTTGTCTGCCCTGAGTTAAATTTGAAACATAGATGAGCCTACCTAAATTCAAGTCAGACACTTAATTTATATAAAGGTCTTTTGTTAGGATAAAAAATTATTTTTTCTTTTTGTTGCGTTTTTAAAAATAAAATGTAAGACCGTTACACGTTTTGACATGGATCATGGGGCTCAGCTTTTGTTAGATACAGGTAAAGTGGGCTCTAAGGAAAAAAGGTGAGGAACCACTGCCCTACTGTATTTCATCTCCTTAGATCTGAATTAGTGAATCTTGGTTGAAAATGTAAATGCGTTGGTCAGTGAATTTTAATCTCTTTTATGTGTTATTATTGCAGAAATTTAAAAAAAAAAAAAAACGACAAGGAAAAGTTAAAAAGTTCCATAAAGTTAATGCTAAGATAGTTTCTTGGACAAGGAAAGGGTCACATTGTTGTCAGTTAAAAGAAAATAATCCACACCTAACCTCCAATCAGAATCAAGAATATTGTGTGTTTGCAATATTATTTTCTGTTTCATGACTGCAGAAAAATGCAGACTTGCATCAAATTAATGTTTTTTCCCCTTTATGAAAGAATAAAAAGGACCTGGCCATACTGTTCAGTTATCAGACAATAATGCACTCTTAACACTCAATCAGAATCAAGAATATCCTGTGGTCCAAATATGATTTTTTTAATGTTAAAAAGTGGAAAAATTAAATTTTAATAAAGTTAATATTTTGATTCTAGTTCCTTTATGAAAGGCAATAAACGAGGACCTGCGTTCAGTGACAGACAATAACCCACACTCTACACCCAATCAGAATCAAGAAAATCCTGTGGTCATAATAGAAAACTTTAAAGCTTTTGCTGCAGAAATAGAAAAAAATATTTGCTAGAATTAAACTGTAAAATGGTAGCTTGAATTTAAATCAGTACATTTCTGTTTAAAGATCAGATTAAGTAAACAGTGTGGTTGGTATCTGTTGCCAGTGTCTTTGCTTTACAAAGCTCATTTTAAATACCAAAATGGCACCTAGGGTTAGTCTACAAAACCCAAACATTATTGATCACCAAATTGTCAGATTTACAGCAGTCAAAACCCTGATCACTCTTCGTCTTCCCGGGGAGACTTCTGTGGCTTAAAGTATAAAAAGCTGACAGCAGGCCAACAGGGGGGAAGTCAGTCTGTCAAAGTTTAGAAGAGAGCAAAACGGCTGAGAAAGAGAATGGTCGGGAGATGGTGGGGGGAGTCGGTGCTATTTCAGTCTCTAGAGCAGCTGTCTTGTTTTTATGGTCTTTGACAGCGCTCTGTCTCTTTCTCCCTCTCTGTCTCTTTTCACCTTCAAACCCAACTTAAAGTGGCTGCTCATAACTTTTTTTTTTTCCACACCGGATTAAACTTTACCTCACTCTTTTGATAATAACCCTTTTGAATTTAAATGATCAGCATCAGGACGGAAATCAGACAAATTGAAATCATCATTGGTGACTAAAAATACATTAGATGTATAGAGCCCCACTTTACAAAAAATTAGGTCATATTTTGCCCCTGGAAATGCAAGCCCTACAGTTGAGCAATGACACGTATTAGTTCATGCTGGTGCTGGTTTACTGATACATACACTGGATGGCCTGATTGATGGCAGCCTTTGGAGCTCATATATGGAGTTTAGTGGGTGGGCCACTGTCCTCCTGTTGTACAGCAACTATACTGGGAAATACCCGAATTAGTGCTTCCATGGTGGGAAAGCTGCTCTTTTAGTCCCATCATCATTTGCCGTTTTCCATCACAGAATTGAAATGATACTAAAATGATCTTACTTTTTGACTTAAAGTTTGAAAGCACTCTTATTAACTGCCTGTGCTTAACCTATATGCAGTTTATTAATGGAATGACACTTAAAACAAAATAATGAAAAGAGGAAAAGACCAAAAATCTGCACTTTGAGTGACTTAAATCAATATGAGCTATTTTATAGCATAGTAAAGTAGCAAAGTAAGACCACTTAATGACCCTCACCACCTGTTAGTATTACAGGACTGTTTACATTTCTCATTAATGCAATGTCACTGAATCCAAAGCCTGGTCATAGTCCTGTGTCACTTTTGGACCTGGACCAGTATCCATCAGACAACTGCTTTCAAGTATCATGTCTGTTTATAAACCCCGCTGGTGGCCACTGATCATGGAGTAGAAACTAAACTATCATTTAGACAGGCGATGACTTCCGGATATGTTTACTGCGATTACAAGCTGGCAACTTGAGCGGCTTAGGCCGTTGATTACTGTTAATCCAATACGTGCGAGTATCAAGTTGGTAGTAACAGGCTGTCATCATGCATTAGCATTTGTTCATCTAGTGGAAATAAAACGGTCAAAAATAGTCACAAAAAGACCTTCAGTTTGCAAAGAAGAAGGAGCAGAAGAAAGGTTTAGGGGTAGTTCAGTTGTTGCAGCATTCTTGGCCTGTTAGTTTGACCATATTAGTCTACAGATGACACCAAAGTCAGTCGTGTGTGTTGGCATTGAATTCACCTCATTCCAAGACTCCAGGGGCCTATTTTGGAGCATCGGTAAGCTGATCTGCCCCGCCACCTTCTTCTCACTCCTCCCTCTTTCTCTTACTTTCCCCTCAGCTCTGTTTTCCTGCCAAACCTGATGGTGTGGCTAAAGTTAGCCCCCCATGGGCTAGTATATAAGGCCCCATGGGTGCGATGCATACATGTCAGTCACATCGGCTTTGGCGTAGGCTTCTCTTCTTGACCAACAACAACCCCAAAACTTGAGAGATGGTGAGTGAGGCTATGTTGCTCTGAAGAACAGTCTTCAGGGAGCTAGGATCATCTCTACACTCAACTGATGAGAGAAAAGAATCTGCGACGCAATTTTCAATCTGGATAACCAACTGGCAAAGATCCTGATTTAAGGGTCCCCTGAGGAAAGCCTTTAAAACTCTGGATTTGGAAAGAATTACATATTTTTCTGCTGGTCTAGGCTAAGTTAATCTCACACCTCAAACTTTAGCAATGGGACAATACAAATTATATGGGCTAAATTACTTTCCTCAATGGGAATAAATACGTACAACCGTAATTATTTTGATAGAAATAATTACAATTGGAAAAAATATTCACATAAGATTTTTGACTGGATTTGTTTACTTATATGATAAGTGTATTATTCAAAGGTTATCTCTGTTGTAGTATGATTTAAAAAGGCACAAGAAGCAAGCCTTGTGTGACTCCTGTTTACCAGATTGTTGATCTTACTTAAGCCGTCATAGACAGTTTAGAGACTAAACAAGAACCTCATTATCTTACCTTGGTCAAATAATCTGTGTTTTTGAAGTTTTTCTTACCCGTTTGTTGTTTTAACAGGCACCCAAGAAGGCCAAGAGGAGGCAGCAGCAGGGTGAGGGTGGATCCTCCAATGTGTTCTCCATGTTTGAGCAGAGCCAGATCCAGGAGTACAAGGAGGTAACATTTTCGCATCACATTTCTTTCATTTGAATGCTGGAACCTTCTAGTTGTATTTATTTTGGACTTTCAAGGTCATATTAGTGGAATCCGTATGTTTAATTTGACCTTGCTGCTAATGTGTGGTAGCCCCTGAGGGATCTACACCTGATTTGTCTGACCACATGACAAGTAAAATGTCCTCATCAGCACGTCAGGACAGTAAATCCGAGTTCTTCCGATGACAGCAGCTACCTCTCCTTTGGGTGAGCTCAGTAATCCCCCTCACAGACGCCCAAGAGACGCTGTGTGACCCCACTGGAATGCTGCCAGACAGCTGGTGGAGGGTTAAATCAATCAAAGCAGGGGAGAAGATCTCAAGATAGAAAGAGTAGGAAAGATGTAGGTACTTGTAGCATGGAGGAAATGGGAAGAAAATGTTATTTAGTCATGATTTAGCAGTTTGCTCATAAAGTAAATTGTCATTGTGGACAGTGGCAGAAATTAGGAGTGGTTTTACCTGGTATTAAGTTGTTAAAATAAAGGCTAATCTGGCATTCACATTCCCTTTACAGATCTCAAAAGGTGAGAGAACATTGGGGACAGGGTCAGTAGATTTAGTCACAAGGCAAAAAAGAGGGGAGGGGTAGGGGTGACAGATGTCATCGATACCATCTCCTTAAATGTCACAAGGGGCTTGTCTCACATTCCGAGACCATTTTAACACCTAAGAAAGACAAGTGGCCCACCAGCTGCCAAGTCCCCAAAGGTTCTCAATGCCATCTTTGGTTTCATGCCCAGCTATGTGGAGAGGGAGAGGTGGAGGACATCTCTGCATTTACACGTTTATGTTGGCAGGCATATAATTATCATAAGCGAGTCTTATGACCCTGACTTGTGAGAAATGTGAGAATCTCAGATATCGCTGCTTTGGTTTTGCTGTGTTTTTGTTAATAGGCTAAGAGCTTTTAAATGACCTTGTCATGTCTTCTCTTTTTCTCTACCTTCAACACCAGGCTTTCACAATCATCGACCAGAACAGAGATGGCATCATCAGCAAGGACGACCTGAGGGATGTGCTGGCCACTATGGGCCAACTGAACGTGAAGAATGAGGAGCTGGAGGCCATGGTGAAGGAGGCCAGCGGCCCCATCAACTTCACCGTCTTCCTGACCATGTTCGGCGAGAAGCTGAAGGGTGAGTTTACACAGAGACTCTTCAAGAATTCTGAATCTGAAACCTTTTTTCATGTATCCCTCCCTTTTTTTTTTTTTCTTTTTTCACAAATTTAAATCTTTGAATTCATGTATTCTTTGTCTTAATTTTACATTTGGTTTAATATATTTTAAGCATCTTTTTTAAATTAACTATGTGTAATTATAATGATAAGAATAATAATAACTATCCATATAGTACCTGTCTTAATAAGGTTACAAAGTGCTTTACGAATGGCCTACATATACACACACACACACACCCACCCACGCACACACACACACACACATATATATATATATATATATATATATATATATATATACACATACATATAAAATGCAACAGGAAGGAAACTCATAAAGAATAGAATTACAATCAACAATACATTAAAAGCAAAATAATTAACATAGCGATAAAAAAAGAATAAATAACTAAATATATATTAAACCTGAAGACAACTGGTTGAAGATGACCTTAGTGGCTTCAGTGCAAACCAATCAAATATTTTCTTTTTAAAAATGTGAATTATTTTTAATACCAAATTTTATTCCCAATCCAAATGATAAAGTTACCTTTTTGTTTGGGTCCATTCTGTGCAATCCCCCCAAAAGTATACGTTTTAAAGCCTCTGGATAAAACAAAGCTCTTATATAATTTCTGATTTTGATGGTATTTTCTATCAAAATACTTTTAATTCTTTTAATAGTCCTATTGGGCAAGAAGACTGTCTGTAAAAGATATTTAAAATAAAATGCTCTTTTACTTCATCTAGCACCTACCCCCGGCAGCATCAGTTTCAAACATTGATAATAACCATATAAAATAATCAATCTTTCCTCTGATGATCTTTTTTGCTTTTGTAGGTTATAAAACAAACACTAGTATCAATTTAAGTCTCTTTTAAAACTCCTCCTCACAGGAGCTTTAATATTCAGGTATTTCAGTAAAAACTAATAAAACAAAGATGTATTCAACACAAATTGGTGTTTGTAGCTCATCAGAAAATTTATGCTGTTCTTTATCCTCTTTAAGTGAGGTAAATTGGCTGATTTTACTCTTAGCTTCTTTGAGAATCTTTCAGTCTTTGCTGATTGTAGCGCCCCCTCTGGACAAAACAAAGCTCTTATATCATAATTTTATATATAATTTCTGATTTTTATAATGTTTTTTTTTTTTAATATATATATATCATCCCATTTCTTTTAAAACTTGTGTAAATGTGACAAAGAGATGAAAACTAGTGCAACAGTGTTTTTTGTTGCTCATCGGGGGAATTATGCTGTGTTTTATCCTTTAGAAGTAAAACTAATTGGTTAATTTTACTTTAAGGTGCTGACCCCGAGGACGTTATCGTGAGCGCTTTCAAGGTCCTGGACCCCGAGGGCACTGGTGCAATCAAGAAGGAATTGTAAGTGCTTCAACCTTCGATCACAGCAGTGTTACTTTGTCAGAAACTCTTAAATCTAGCTATATTCACACTCTTCTATTCTTCTCTTACAGCCTTGAGGAGCTCCTGACCACCCAGTGCGACAGGTTCACCGCTGAGGAGGTGAGCTGTTTAATCTTTGCCTCACACTTGTTCACACTTTTTAAAAGTTTTTCAGCGTTTTAAATCATGTCCTTCTCATCTCTCTTCCTCTACAGATGACCAACCTGTGGGCTGCTTTCCCCCCTGATGTGGCTGGCAATGTGGACTACAAGAACATCTGCTACGTCATCACACACGGAGAGGAAAAGGAGGAGTAAATCCCCCTCTCTCAAACTCTCTACCTCCGTTCAAACCCACGCTCGCCCTCACCATCACCATCTACTTTCTCCCTCATTTCAAACGCCGCAACTCTTGCACACGTTCGCCCCCTGTGCCCTCTCTTTCGCTACAAAAAGACTTGTCTCCTTTATCGAGATCCTCAGTGAGAGGACTGAAGGCTGTGGGGGGTGTTTGTGTGTGAGCTGTACCAACAGGGGAAACATGGGATTATTTCAATAAAAATAATCTTGTGCTACTGAAACGCTCTCTCCATCTCTGTCCCTGCCTCTTCTTCCTCTTCCTTTTCCCCCGTCAATCACTCCGTCCTTCTGTGTCGAGGCTAACGGTGCGCGTGTCATACCTACATACGACGTGTCAGTCAGTCAATTTCTTGGGTGCTATGGTGCATGCACAGGCGCTTACTTGAAACAAGTATGCAGTCTGACCCTAGAGGTCTGTTTGCCTCAGCCTGACGGGGTGTTTAATGGATTTGTGCCTTTGTTTGTGAGTGCATAGCAAAAGATAAGGAGTATTGTACTATAATAGTTTCCTCCTTCTCTTTTGAATCCCTCTCTCTCTTCTACATGGGTACAAAAGGAAAAAGTTGCAGTGAAAATAGGAAAGATTTTTCTTTATGGTTTAATCTTGTAAATAGAGAAAGAGATGTTGAGAGATGGTGAGCGGGAGGCAGAGATGAAATAAACAAAAGTGAAATATCTTTGTTTTTTGACTCTTCTTCCTCCTCTCACTGCTGTTTCTCTCCTGTGTTTGTGACTGTACCTGTAACTAATAAAGAAGTACAAATAAAATACACCATCTTTTGTATTACGTTGTGTCTGCTGATTTAAGTGAAACTCTGTCAGTGTATTAAAAATAAGGTTTTAAAGTCTCATCATTATTTAAAAATACTTTTAAAATAAACCACCCAAACATTCTGAAATAGTCTATCTAATGGGCAGTATTTCAGTCACCCTTAACTAACGCCCACAAGAAGAAACAATTGCAGCCGGCTCAGAAATATGAGAAGACTAATTTTCAAACAGTTTAACTCACCGATGGATGTCATGCTACACTGGATGGTCCAGATGGATGGAGTTCTAGGTGGTTGGTGAATGGCCACCATGTCCCAACAAGGCTGTGATGTCAGCAACCGTGCCTTCCAGAGTAAAATCATTTTCATGCAAGACAACATACCATCCAATGCTGCAAAAAATCTCACTGTGGCCTTGGCTCTATGGGCATAAAGGGCGAAAAAATCATGGTGTCATTGCCTGACCTCAACCCTATTGAAATTTTGTGGTGCATCCTTAAAAGGAGGCTCTATGAGGGTGGACGGCAGTTTACCTCAAAACAGCAGCTCTGGGAGGCAATACTGGCATTCTCAAAGGAAAAACAGGCAGAAACTAAACGTGGACTAACAAGTTCAATGGATGAGAGGGTTGTTCAGGTGATATCAAAGGAGGGCTCCTATATGTAACTTAATCTTTACAGTTGTTTTTGATTGAAATAGCCTTGATTTGAGGAAAAATTACCAACAGATTTCTGCTTTCAGCATTTTAAAAACTACTGAGTGTTTGGAAACTCTGTTTTGCGTAATGATTTGGGACACAACATTTTAAGTTATTTTGCAAAAAAAAAAATGCTCTCCAAGAGTACCTTGCTGCAGACAAGATGGCCGACATACATCCAATCCATACCAAAAGTCTCAACCGGAAGTCCGTACGTCTAAGGTTAGGCTTAATCATTAAAACCCAAGTGGTTATGTTCAGGGTAAGGCAGTAGGGAAGGTGATATATTTGAGATCCAGCACCAAGGGTTAGGCTTGGCTTCCGATTGGGACTTCCGGCATGGATTGGATGTATAGCGTTGACCATCTTGACTGCAGTTGGGTCCCTCTCAAAAAATGCCATTGTTGTCATTGATCATTTTGTTGAATAAAATCCAGATTACAGTATAATTGTTTAGGAATTAAAAATTTTTTTACTTACAATTAGACTATTTAGGAAAAAATGAAATAGAGTGTAAGGTCCAGGTGGTGGTGGGCCCTGAGCCTAGACCACTTGAGAACCACTACTGATGTGAGGGATGACAAAAGTGAAAGGGTTTCTCTTTTTTTTTTTTGGGACAGTACTGCTGTGGTGTTTGAGGCTCTGTTTTCAGCCACAACAGCTCCTGTAATGTGCTGCAGCATTTGCACACTGTTGAACTTTGTCAAGCAGGTATGGATGTTTTACGTCATTGTTCATACTGATGAGTTGTTCTTGTTTGCAGGTGAAAAGTGTTTGTATGCTTTTATTGATAGTGGAAGACAGTGGATAGAGTCAGAAACAGGGGGAGAGATATGCAGGAAAAGAGCCACAGGCAAGAAAAAAAACATGACAACATGTTTCAAAAGTTAGAAATGTATGAGAAAAAACTTGAAATTTTTGACTTTAAAAGCTTTTAATACACTCAAACCAAAACTTAGAATATTTGAGATTATAAGGTCTATAGTTGATTGTATGTAAGAAAAAGATACCAGATGAAGCTGTTTTCCTTGCAGTTTAGAGCAAAATCAAATAATCCCTCTCACTGGGACTGATCAATAGCAGTGATTGATTTTAGCCAAGACTCATCACAATAACATCATTGGCTGAGAAGAGACATTTCTGTAAACCAGAGCTATCCAGCCACTGATATCACATTGGTTCTTGTAATTTTTTTTACTTTACAATGTATATTTCTGACTTTAAAAACTTAAATTCTTTAAAACTTATGATGTCAAAATGTACATCTTTTTAAATTCAGGAATTTCAGGGTTTTTTAATCATTAAATTGACATCTTTTTTAAAACTCTGAAATTCTGAGTTTAGCTACTTGTAAAGACACAAATGTCAAAAATGTAGATTACCCCCCCCCCCCAAAAAAAAAATCACAACTGATCCCCATTTTTTAATCTTTTTTTATTTTTTTATGCTGTATCTGATACACTACCCTACAATATGTATGTAATCATGATTTTAAGACAATACCTAATTTTGACAACATCAGAGCAGGCAGGACCCTGCTCCTTCCCTAGAGATCTTTGGTGCCCCCCTCTGGCCAAGGCTGGAAACCGCTGCACAAGCACAGCTTTACTAATATTAGAGTCTGCCTAGGGGCCACACTTCAGCATAAGGCAGCCTTGAATATATACAGTACATCAATGCAAAATCACATCATGACATAACAGCTGTGTCAGATTTATGTTTGCTTCTTATTTTACATTTAAATGAATTCAAATTAGAGGAGTAGCTGATGTATCATCACACTTTATTCAAATCATACTAACTTTATGAAATACAGTATATCATTACTTCTACCAGTTGTTGACTTGTTCAGCTGCTGCAGGTTTCCACCCCATTTCACTGATTTATCAAAAAAGATAGAGGCTAAAGTTTTTTTTCTCGACGATACCACTGGAAATGAAAATGTCTGACTTAACCAACGTCACAAACTGCTCTGATGCATCACAATATCTGTTTGAAATTTGTAAGAAGTATCCGGAGACATTTTTCTTCTGGGCATGTGTCAGTATGACAACTTTTGTTTTTGGGTTTCCTGCAGCTGTTGCTGTACTCTGGGACATGATGCAGAGAGCCAGAAAAGGAGCACAATTCACCCCCTATGACGTCTTTGTCCTCAATGCTACGGTGATAGATGGGACTTTTTTGTTCTTTTCTTTGCCAGAACTGTGTAACTTTCTACACACACAAAGCCACAAATTTCAATTGTTCATGGGTTTTTTGCTTTCATTCAACCTGTGTGGGAGGCCTCTGTTCACCACCTGTATCTGTGTGGACTGTTACCTGGCTGTGGTTCATCCTGTTGTCTATCACTCTAACAAGAGTCTGACCCCCAGGATCCTCATGGCCGCTGGTGTTTGGACTCTGACTCTCATCTATGGAGGTCTTGCTGTTAAATATCGGGAGTTTTTTGGCCACTTTCTTCAGGTCTTGTTTTTGGTGTTTACTCTCCCTATGATAGGGTTTTTTGACGTCACCATCTTCTGGAAACTGAAAAGTTCCAACCCTGCAGGAGGAGCCGTCCATCCAAAGAAGAAGAAAGCTCAGCAGGTCATCATCAACAACCTGGTCATTACTTTTACTTCTTTTCTTCCACAAGTGATCTGTGTGTTGGTGTCCACATTTACAGCCATGGATGAGATGAAAACTTTGTGTGTGACTTTGTTTCCTGTGCTGTGCAGCATGTTAATAGGAAACTCAGTTTCACCCATCCTGCATTTGAACAACCTTAGAAAACTGGACTGGCTCAAATGTTTGAGGCAGAAGTAAACCTCATGAACTCTGTTTTGTCTGTTCAGTAGCATTTTAGTGCGCTGTATAGCTACAAAAAATGTAGAATGAGCACTGAAAACATAGATTGATGTCTTAGTTTGATAAACACATGAAAATAAGTTGTTATATTTAAAAATGTATTGGGCTCAGCGAAATTCTGCTCAAATGCATGTTGATTTTGCAATGCATTTAAGTTTAACAGCATGGTATCATGATATTTCCTAATTGCATTTATTGTGTTTATTGGTTGGTTAATTTAGGGGGAATCTACTTTTTAGCGTTATGCAGCTGGAATAAATGTGATTCATTCTGCTCTGCTTTACATCATATAACAAACCAGCCTTGTCACTGCTGCTTGTCTTACATCTGTCAAAACCGACCGTCACATTTACCTGAAAGACAGCATCAGTCATCACTCATAAATCACTGATGTTGACACTGTGTTGTGATAAATATGATGCTGACCAAGGGTTTGCTGTTCAAAGCAAGAGATGCTTTCCACACATTTCATCAGGTAGGATGTTTTTTTCAAGTGAAAAATAGACAGCTATTAGCCTTCCCCCTGACCTTACCGTGAACTCTGGCCAGAACAGAGAGACAGAAGTTGGGGATTAAATTTAATGTTTTCTGGCACAAGTCTCTCTTGTAATGACTCGTAATACACCACAATTTTGTAGGTTGTAAAGAACTAAAAATGGTCATTTGTTGAATTTACAACATTAGGAGGTAATATACTGAAGCAAAAGCTATTTCAATCAAAAATATCTTAACAGGCCAAAATTCTGACATCCATTGGACTTGAGAGTTTCTGCTTGTATTTCTTTGCAAGATGCCAGAATAGCCTCCCAAAGGTGCTGTTTTTTTTTTTTTTTTTTTTTTTTTTAGATTTATTTTTGGGCCTTTTCGTGCTTTTATTAGATAGTGAAGGGCAGAGGATAGACTCAGAAACAAGGAAGAGAGTGGGGAGAGACATGGGGTATAGGGACACGCAGGCTGCCTACGTACATGGTGCACGCTTTAAACTACTCGACTATTTGCGCAGCCCAGAGCTGCTGTTTTGATGTGAACTGCTTCCCACCCCAATAGATCTTTAGCTTGAGGATGCTCCAAAGGTTCTCAACAGGGTTGAGGTCAGGGCGGATGGAGGCCACACCATGCGTTTCTCTCTTTTTATGCCAAAAAGCAGCCAATGACACAGAGGTATTCTTTGCAGCATGAGATAGAGCATTGTCATGCATGAAGATAATTTTGCTACAGAAGGCACAGTTCTTCTTTTTGTACCATGGAAGCAAGTGGTCAGTCAGAAACTCTATATACTTTGCCAATGTAATTTTCACACCTTCAGGGACCCTAAAGGGGCCCACCGGCTTCCTCCTCATGATCCAGGCCCAAAACATGACTCCGCCACCTCCTTGCTGGCGTCACAGCCCTGTTGGGACATGGTGGCCATCCACCAACCATCCACTTCTCCTCCATCTGGACCATCCAGGGTTGCACAGCACTCATCACTAAACAGGACTGTTTGAAAATGAGTCTTCATGTTTTCTGGCTCAAGTCTCTCTTGTAATGACTCGTAGACCACCGTGGCTGATAGATTTTGGAATTTTACCTCACAATAAACAAAAACTCAGCATGTAAATGGCTGCTAACTTTCAGTGAAGGCAGTGAAATCAGCTATCAACAGACTATACTGAGATGAGCTGTCCCACCATGGTTGACACTGTGGAGCATTATATTTGCCCTGCCCAAATAAAACCAAGCCAGGAAAGAGGTGAACAACTTGTCTGAACTCAAAATTGAGTCACACATAAATCTTCACTTATCATAGAAAAAATGTAATAAATGGTTTATAACCAAATGCTGTATCATCAAAATCAGTTAAATGTAAGCATTAATTTTTAACTCAAATTTCTTTCTCCTTTAAACCTTAGGTTGGCATGCTCTTTTGTAACATTAAAAATGTTATCTATTCTAACCTTTGTCAAATATTATATTTAGACGAAACAAACCAACATATAATTTAATATATTGTACAGTAACAATCCTAAAACCATCACAGATCTGCAGCTGATGCTTTGCTCATTTTTCTGTGGATGCATTGATTTGGTCTGCTTTTACTTTGGTTACTGGCTATGCAAAACAGGAAATGCCATTTTATTTTGAAACACTGATTTTTAACAGTCCACCACTTTATTCTCCCAAATCTGAAAAATCAAAGCCAGAACTTAGATAAGGTGATGCTCACACACTGGTATATCTGGAGACTCCTTCCTCTTACACAGCTCAGCTGCTGGGGAAAAATTCTTCACTAATATGCACAGAATACATGCATTTTAGATGTGTTGAGCCAGTAATACTGCTGTTTGGGAAGTGTAGATGAGTGCTTATTAGCTAACAGTAGGTAGTTCATGGTAGCTACTGTTTGTACAAGGCTCAGTGCTATGTCATCTGTCACTTTCACACAGTTTTCTGGGGCTGTGATTTAAGATAGAAGACATTCAGATTTTGATCAAGTTGTAAAAATACATGATGGTAGGGTTAGGAGAACTTTGCTTGGGGCTATCATCTACTTGGAAACTTTAAGAGGATATGACTCCCAGAGTCCTCACTGCTGCTGGTGTTTGGACTCTGACTCTCATTTATGGAGGTATTTGTGTAAGATATGGTCAGCTTATGAGCCAGGTTGTCCAGGCCTTGTTCTTTGCTCTGACTCTCCCTATTAATGGATTTTGTGATGTCAGCATTTTCTGGACCCTGAAGAGGTCAAACCCCACAGGATCTTGACTTTCTCTAATGAAGGGAAATGTGTGAAGCATTAGATCAACCAATGATCAAGGAATCTGATTGAGGAAAATTTGATGATTGAGGCATTTTCTCAGCATGGAGATGGAAAGTATATGATCACCAGCCACATACACAGATGACCCTTCTGGCTGCCATGGATGCAGCGTGTGATGACATCACAGCAGATACCTGCAGAGGCTGGATAAGACACTCCAAAAGATTCTTTCTACGCTGCATTGTAAGAGAAGATATTCGTTGCGGTGTGGATGAGAATTTGTGGCCCAACAGACAGGAATGTCAGGAGGTGTAGGAAGACTGCCCTGGAATTCCTACAGCACTGCATGTACAGTTTTCCTTAAGAAGATTGTGCTATGTTCACATTTCTACTTTTGTTTCTTTATTTCTTTGTGCTATGCAATGCTGTCTTTTCCTTTCTGTATCACAATGACATCGTCTGTCAACAAATTACAGTACAAACAGTAAAAGCATAAATGTGAATCTTGTCCAGTCTCTTGCAAGCAATCTCCCACATACACTAAGGTGTAACTTACAATTTATAATAATTGTCATTAAAATTTTAGCCATAGTTTACATCAGAACATCCCTCCAGAGTACACTATTATATTGACAACATGACTAAGCAATTTGACTTATCATTCTGATGGCACTGACATGTTCATTGACACAGACATTTACTTTTGAGAGATGAACTAAGGATTTTGAGCAAGAGACTGGCTTTTGCAGGTAATCCATGGTGTTTTGCTATTTGTACGAATTGTTCTGAGAAATGCACTTACTGTTTTGCAAACATCGAGGAAAGCAACTCGATGAGAAAAGCAACTGAGAAAAACTGTAAAGCACTTCATGATGCTGGATGGTCTTTGAGACAAATATGACAGGTGGTCTAATAAATTTGTTAAGCTCTGTATTTACTGGTCCACTGCAACCGTTTCTGCTTGTGAGCATTGGTAAAGGGTGGCTGGATTGTAGGTTCATGCATGACTGGAGGATCCTCCACCTTGAGGCTTGTGGGATCCCAGAGGCACCTGCAGCTTCAAATATCTGTTTGCTGCTTTGTAATGGCATTTTAGCATCTGCTCTCTTAATCTGATGAATTTGTCTGGCAGAAATCTTCCTCATTATGCCTTTATCTGCACGAACCTGTCTGTGCTCTGAATCAGTCACAAATTTTGATGATCCCGCTGAAGCCCTTGTGAAATATCTAATGTTATCATACCTCGTCCAAGGCATTGCACTATATGACGCTTTTCGGCAGCAGAGAGATCCTTTTCTTTCCCATATTGCTTGAAACCTGTGGCCCGCTTAATAATGTGGAACATCCATCTTAAGTATTTTTCCTTTAATTGGGCTCACCTTGCAAACTAATAATCACAGGTGTCTTAGATTGATTTCTGTGATCCAAAGAGCCCTGAGACACAACACCATCTATGAGTTTAACAGAAAAACAAAAAACTGAATGTGTATGACATTAAAATCCAATTTGCATGATAATTTGGAACACGGTGCACAGCAGCTTTGTAAGGTTAGTCTCTTGGTTTCCAAATGCCCCAAATTTTTAAATCCATGATAAAACGTCTGTGTAGGTTCTCAGTCATCCAGGTCATGGTTATCCAACGCTGATCAAATGGTTCCAATTTGGAACCAGTCCTGTTGCCACTTGATCAGCGTTGGATATCTATGATAAAACATATAACCCCTCAGTGTTCCTGGACTTTTGAATAAAGTGCCGGATAAACAAATGTCTTCACTAATGTGGAAAATGTTCCAAGCTGAACATGCAAATCTGGTCAGCAACAAATTCATCACAAGGCAGTGTAACATCAGTGATTTATGATGAATGAACGTGAGCTCAACGTGGTAGTACGTGGAGTTTAAAAGAATATCAAATAGGAAAACAATGACATGTTGTTTTTATTGTATTGGAAAAAGCAGAAAACACAAAGGAACAAGGGTGAGAGGGGGATAAAGCACATGCATGTCTTCATCAAGTAGTTGCAATAAAATAATATCTAAGAAAACTCAGTTATCTTCAACTGTTATTTATTTTATTTATTTTGCTTTGAGTACATTTAAGTAGTAAAATGGTAAAGCTATGTTTCATTGAGTGTTGGATGTTTTCCCTGACAATATACCATCCAACACTCACTATAAAATAAGAGAACACTACAGACACAACAATAGCAGAAAATTCATCTGACAAATACTTTGATACAATGTAATCAGTTTCTGTACATAAATGTACTATCTACAGTGTAATAACGTTTTATCATCTCAAAGGGTATTTCTTCACTCAGAGCTATATTCTTCCAACAGCAAAAACATTAGCCATCCAAGAAATATCACTGATCAGAACAAAGATTACATGGTTTGTTTTCTGCCATTAACATTTCAGCCAGTCCAGTTTTCCCAGATTGTTCAGATACAGGATGGGTGAAACAGAGTTTCCAACCAACATGCTACAATACACAGGAACATTAACATAACAATAGGTGGTATATTTGTCCATGTTCAAAGACATGAATATCAACATACCGATTATTGGTGGGATATAGGAAGTAAAAGTTATAACCAGGTTGTTGATGATGATCTGCTGAGCTTTCTTCTTCTTTGGGTGGACGGCTCCCCCTGTGGGGTTTGATTTCTTCAGGGTCCAGAGGATGGTGACATCACAAAATGCAATAACAGGGAGAGTCAGAGCAACGAACAAGACCTGAAAAATATGCTCAATGAGCAAATAATATCTCACAGAAAAACCTCCACAAAGAAGAGTCAGAGTCCAAACACCAACAGCTGTGAGGATCCTGGGAGTCAGACTCTTGTTGGAGTGATAGACAACAGGATGAACCACAGCCAGGTAACAGTCCACACAGATACAGGTGATGAACAGAGGCCTCCCACACTGGTTGAATGGAAACAAGAAGATGGCAAATACATCCAATGATATGTTGTGTCCGTGTAGATAGTTGTACACCTCTAGTATAGCAGAGATCAAACGAATCCCATCCATAGCAGTAGCATTGAAGACAAAGACATCATAAGGGGTTAACTTTTCTCCTTTTCTTCTTCTCTGTATGATGTCCCATAGAACCGCAACGACTGCAGGAAAGCCAAAAACAAAAGAAAACACACTGAAACATGTCCATAAAACAACACCTTCTTGATGACCCTCACACCACAGTATTGGGATCTTTGGTGAGTCAGAGCAGTTTGTGATGTTGGTTATTCCACACATTTTACCAGACACCAGACACTAACCCTCTAAACAGCAACTGGACAAGTCCAGCTTTTATATGGTATGCAGCATTTGACTAATATCTGGATTTGAATAATGTATGGGCATCAGCTCTCAGTCTATAGACTAAACTTTTCCCCAAATAACTGCATAATGGCTCAGCATCTCTGCACACAGGTACATATTTGCAGTGATTGGCCTACAACTTAATAACAGCAGCATTAAAGCTGTGCCTTTTGACTTATTTACAAAGTTTCAGAGCATGCACTTTATCATGGAGCTTTAACAAAGCATCACACTGTTAGGCTGCATGGAGACAGACACATATTCAAACATGTGTACAGAGCAGCGCCGACTACAACCCAGAAAAAACAACAAATAAACTGTGATATTTTAACAGTAACAAGTCACACATCTCCTGTTTTTTCTTGTTTGATAAGAGCATGGAGAAGTGCTTTAAAGAGAATCTAGTTTTATCAAGGATCATGTGGCAGGAGTATCATTACATCCATGGCTTAAACTGCATTTCTATTATCACCTTTACAGTAGGAATGTTATACAGGTTTCTCTTCACCACCATTACTTCTGCTAATGCTAGTATAACTACAGTGATCATTGCTTCATCTTTTAACATCTTTTAACATCTATAATAATAATCATAACTAAACAGTGTCATTAAATCTAAGGGTAATATGACTTCATTGTTCTAATAAATTAACACTGGTCTTCTTGTAATAGGGTATTGTCTTTATTTTACGCCCTGCTCCAAATTATTGCGCAAATGATATTTTTCTCTCATTTTCCTAAATGGTCGATGCAAATGACAGAATAATTTCCAAGTAACCAACCGTTACATCAAAATTCAAATTTTATTGAACAAACCTCCTGATTATAACTTTTTTTCTTTAAAAGAATATTTTAAAAAGTCAAAATGCACTGTTCCAAATTTTTATGCACAACAGAGTATCAAAACATTTTAAAGGTTGCAAAGAACTGAAAATAGTAATTTGTCTAATTTGCAGCATAAGGAGGTCATATTTACTGAAATCAAAAGCTATTTCAGTCAAAAACGTCTTAACAGGCCAAGTTACATGTTAACATAGGGGCCCTTCTTCAATATCACCTTCACAATTCTTACATCCATTGAACTTGTGAGTTTGATGAGTTTCTGCTTGAATTTCCATGCAAGATGTCAGAATAGCCCCCCAGAGCTGCTGTTTTGATGTGAACTGCCTCCTACCCTCATAGATCTTTAGCTTGAGGATGCTCCAGAGGTTCTCAATAGGGTTGAGGTCAGGGGAGGATGGGGGCCACACCATGGGTTTTGCTCCTTTTATGCCCATAACAGCCAATGACACAGAGGGATTCTTTACAGCATGAGATGGTGCATTGTCATGCATGAAGATAATTTTGCTAAGGAAGGCACTGCTCTTCTTTTTGTACCATGGAAGCAAGTGGTCAGTCAGAAACTCTATTTGCGGAGGTCTGTCATTTGCATTGACTACTTGAGTAAATCAGAGACGAATATCATTTGCATAATCATTTGAAAGCAGTTTAATTATCACTGGTATCTGAGATTGATTTCAGTGATCCAAAGAGCCCTGAGCCACAATAACATCTATGATTTTAATTGAAAAACAAAAATCCATGTGTTTATGACACTAAAATACATGAACCTTCTAAAGAGCAACTGAACAAGTCAACCTGTTATATGACATGCAGTATTTCATTAGTATTAGGATTTGAAAAATGCATTTCGATAAAGGACATTTGTTTGAAAGGCAGAATTTTTTGCTGCATAAAACCAAGCACAAAAATGAAAGCAAATTTGTGATTGGTATAGTATTTCTTTATGTAACAATGCCTCTCTGAAATAAATCTAGAACCGCTGGAAGCCTGCTCATTTTCCTTTTAAATGGTACCACATTTGTGAGGGACACATATTTGTGGGCAGAGCAGCAGAGCTGAGTACCAAAGACAGATTTCCTTACTATTTTGTTCTTCATTAAAAATGATTGTCACTGATATATAATGAACAAATGAAGGAATATCTATGAGGTAATGATTGTAAAAAAAACTTGGAAACATTGTTAGGGAACAAATTAGTAGTGAATGAGGCATAAACCCTTCGTTGACTATTAACATATGGAACAAGGGCAGCCACACGTACACAAGCTAACTGCATCCTGTGGTTCATTTTTAATTGTCCCTCAGGAAATTCTGAAAATAACATGAAATATTGCCTGCATTCAAACACGAATTTTGTGCTTGACTGTATTGTACTTTTACGTATGTGTGCTGTGTTAATTCTGTACACACATTTTGTCACTAATATTTTGGTGTGCTTTTTTCATGACAAGAATGAGACAAAAAAGTAAATAGGAGACTTTTTGACACCCATTGATGTTGGGTGTGTAATTAACGATTCAGTCAAATGAAAACTATATCAGCTAGTCAATAGTCAGATAGATACACTCTGTAAACCAACCTCTCTCTACAACAGTAAAACAACGTCACATGAAGTTTGTCTGTGGAATTTTGCTAATGTTAGCAGTGCTAGCACCACTGGCAAATTGCAGGTTAACATCCACATTCCTGAGCTGAATATCTTCAGCTTCGGTTATATGGGAGTATAACCTGATGCTGCATCACACCTAAATGATACCAAGTCACATCCTTACAGTGAGAAAAGATCATTGATTTAATGTATCAGAACTCAAAATTTGGATCCAAGCATCATTTATTTGCAAAACATGAAAAAAGTGACAGCAAGAAGATGCCCTGCCTTCTAAACAAAAGCCTGTTTATAAAACTTTATTCAAATCAGGACAACCTGAAACACCCAGTACGGGTGCTTAACAGTTGCTGCACAGTCGATGGGTGTTTTCCATGGATGTATGCTAGAATGAAAGAGCTCTGATTGCAACTAGAATAAAACCATATCTGTGATTTATTTCTCTTAAAATGTCCTTTTGAAATTCCACTGCTCATTGAGGCTCAATTGTAAAACCTTTCTCATTTTGTTCTCTTTAATCCAGTAGAAGCACTTTGATATTAAACCTTTAAAGAAACAAAGTGTGTGAATAATGAGTCTGCTGCTGCTTTAAACATCAGAATAACTATGACTTGTCACTGTATGTTTAATATCTTTCAGAATTGACCAACACATTTGCCTATGAAGCGTCTTCATTCATAATTTGCAAATCACTGATGGGGTCACTGTGTGGTGATGAATTTGTTGCTGACATGGAGGCTTGCATATTCAAAGCAAGGGACATTTACCACTTCACCAAAGCCCCCTGTTAATACTGCTTATACTGCAAATCTAAGTTAGGACTCTACCATGCATAGTGAAAGCTGAATATCAACAACTTCTACAAGCTGGCCAATATGCAGTTTAGACCTTTCTTCCACTGTAAATGTATGATGTGATATGGAGCACAAAATACAGTTAAGAAACACCAGAAACCCCTCACTGTTGAGCAGCTTTATACCTGCTTTTACCTGTCAGGTTTTGGACCATGTTATCCAATTGACTTGTACTTTGGTGTACAGCTGGAAGAGACCTTGATAATGAAGTTTTATTTCTGACTTTTTCATTCAACTGGATGACTGTGGAAAGTCAAATTTGCTTTGTTGTTGTTTAAATGAAAGTTGGTCATAACTTAGCTGTTCATCATTCAATCTGACTAAAATGTTCCATGTATATCAAGGGTCCATACCTCAGACATGCCAATGTAAAAGCCTAACATCATCTAATGCTATGTTGACAGGCTCATAGGTCCTCAACTAAAGCTGTTGCCATGGTAATGACTAATTCCCCACAAAACAGGCAGTACCTTTTGAAGCTCTGAAAACACTTATATTTCCATGAATATTGGAAATTTCCAATATCCCTTATATTTGTAATGCTTCATAGATGTTCTGTTAAGCTAATTCAAGGTCCCAGGTCAAAATGTACAGTCAGGAGTGGAGACTCTAGGAGTCTCTCCTCTTCTCCAGGGTTGATAGTTTTAACTCACATTCTTGAGTTAGATAAAATGCTGTTTGTTCCTATAGTCAAGGATTGTTTCCTCACAGCTTGTGTGTCTGTGAACCTTAGACAGAGACATCCTGGCTACAGTACGTCTGGAGGTTGCTCGGTGAAGTCTGCAGGATCATTTTGAGTTATGGTCAGGGTTAAGGTTGACCAAAGATATAAAAGGGTGAACTACTTTGGGCTTCCTTAGAAATCTGGCTTCAACCTCACACTGTGTTGGTGTCACTGTTTCTCCTCGGCCAAGACAAGTAATCAGCTCCACCTAAGTCATCTCACATGGTGTTGCATATGCACCAACCCACTAGGTCCTGGGCACTCAGTATGTGGTGAGCTGGATCAGGCCTGGGAAAGCATACCAGGTGCCTGTAAAAGCGCAGCTGCTGTTCACTTATCAGGCAGCTGATCCTTCCCACCTTCGCTCTCTGGGAATGATACCCAAGGATGCGCCAAAAAAAATCGTTTTTATAAAGGAGTCCAGTGAGCACCTCTGCATCAATCAACGTCCAAGCCTCACAGGAGTATGGCCGGAAGGACCAAGGGCCGAAAGACTGACCACATGCTCAGATAATGCCACACTGTCTTGCTCAGCCCATGCATGAGTCCAAGTCTGTGGTTGATCTCAGCCTCACAGTCAGCGGATTGTTGGATTACGCTGCCAAGGTAGAAACTGCTCTACAACTTCTACACTCTCACATTCACAGGCAAAGATTTGATGGCAGCATCTAGGGAGTCCCCAAATGCCTGGATCTTTGTTTTGGCCCAGGAGACGTGAATTCCCAACGCCTCAGCCTCCTCACTTAATATTGGGTGTAAAACTTGAGTTTATTGCTGTTTCACAGTTCAGTATCTGATAGAAATCAGTGTGGCAGGCCATTTATCAGATGAGCCACACTCAAACACACACCAAGGCCACGATTGTCCTGTGGACAAAAGTTTGGACACTTTTCCATTATCCTGCTGTAATTCTCTCATTTAGTCATTAATCTTACAGAAATGCCATTTTTCATCAAATTGCTTTACAAACCACATTTAAAGCAAAAAATCTTGCAGACAAAAGCCCTTAATCCAAACACATTATTCAAATCGAGACAACTAAATCAAACATAGCTTGTCATATTAAAGAGGTCGACTTGTTCAGTTGCTGTTTAGAAGGTTGGTGCTGGATGGCTGGTAAAATGTCGGGGTTGATCAACATCACAAACAACTCTGATACACCAAAGAACCAAGTGCAGTGGTGTGGTAATGAGGAAGGTATTATCATCTGGACGTGTTTCAGTATGTTTTCTTTTGTTGTTGGTTTTCCTGCATCTGTTGCTGTACTCTGGAACATGATACAGAGAAGAAGAAAACGAGCCAGATTCAGCCCCTATGACGTCTTTGTCTTCAATGCTACTGTCATGGATGGGATTTATCTGCTCTCTACTTTACCAGAGGTATACAACAACCTTCAGGGGCATAGCATTGAATATGAAACATTTGCCATCTTCTTGTTTCCATTCGACCAGTGTGGGAGGCCTCTGTTCACCACCTGTATCTGTGTGGATTGTTACCTGGCTGTAGTTCATCCTGTTGTCTATCATGCAAACAAGAGTCTGACTCCCAGGGTCCTCACAGCTGCTGGTGTTTGGACCATCACTATTCTTTGTGGAGGAATTTCCGTAGGATATTTTGGGCTTTTTGAGAACCATATTCAGGTCTTGTTTTTCACTTTGACATTTCCAATTATTGGATTTTGTGACATCTCCATCTTCTGGAAACTGACGAGATCAAACCCTGCAGGTGAAAGTGTCCATCCAAAGAAGAAGAAAGCTCAGCAGGTCATCATCAACAACCTGGTTATAACCTTTACCTCCTATGTGCCTCCAGTAATTGGTGTGTTGTTGTCAAAGTTTCTGAACATGGATGAAGACACCATGTATTGTTATGTCATGCTCCCTGTGTTCTGCTTTTTGTTAGTAGGGAACACAGCTTCACCCATCCTGTATCTAAATAATCTGGGAAAACTGGACCGGCTCAAATGTTTCACGCAGAAACTTTTTGTTCAGTGGCAATCTTAGTTTACTGTAAGAGCCCTTTGGGCAATTGATTTTGTTAAATTTGCCTCTACATGTTGAAAATCCCAAAACTCATTTAAATAATAAAGCTGCACCATCTGCAGATAATTCATTTTATGTACAGGAACTCATTCTGTTTTTGTTTAAAGGTACATTCGATCAATATTTTACTATTGTGGTTGTGTTGTTCAATTGCTTTCATTGCGTTTGTTGGTGGTTTAATTTTAAGGGTTTTTAGGACTTATGAGTCAAGACTGGTCTACTGCTTAAATCAGATTTCAAGGAAATAAAGCTTCATAAACATAATTTTTCCAGTTTTCCATAAACATGTCCAACCCCAAAAAACATTGTCAGAATTATTTAGGTTTTAACTTTGTTTTTTCATTGAAACTTGAATAAAATGTATAAATGCGAATTATTTCTCTCTCTACTGTGTTTCTTAATCAACATAGTAGGACATGTCACTGTATATTTATTTCACATTTTTCAGGACTCATAACCACATTTGCCTAAAAGACAACTTGATTCATTATACATAAATCACTGTTGGTGACAGTGTGTTGTGATAATTCTGATGCCGGCAAAAGTTTGCATATTCAGAGCCAGGGACATTTCCAGATCAATAAAGGCTTCTACTATTGCTGCAGTGAATTTAAACAATAAAAAAAAAAACTAAAAAAACACTGTAGCAATATAGTACTTTACCATCTGCCTTCCGCACTTTAACTGTAATGGTCACTTTATTCCTGCAGAGCTACCTTCTGTATTGTTATATGTGGTTCTTAATGCACTGTTTATTTTGGTTGGTCTCTGCATGTTTTCTGGTTAAAAGTATATTTTTCATTTTTCCTAATGAACATGCTTAACACACACTTTTATATGTACACCATCAACCTGTCAGGGACTAGGTATGGAAATTAGCCTATGGCAACAATTTGGCACATTTACAGTATATGTCCATTTTCATTAATGTGCACCGTCTCCTATAACATATAAACTAATGAAAGGACTTTTCCCAATAGGCTGCATGGTGGCGCAGGGGTTAGCACTGTTGCCTCACAGCAAGAAGGTCCCTGGTTTGCTTCCTAGTCAGGGCCTTTCTGTGCAGAGTTTGCATGTTCTTCCTGTGCATGCGTGGGTTCTCTCCAGGTACTCCGTCTTCCTCCCACCACCAAAAAAAAAATGCTTGTCAGGTTAATTGTTGACTCTAAATTGGCCATAGGTGTGAGTGTGAGCATGCCTGGTTGTCTGTCTCTATATGTCAGCCCTACGATTGACTGGCGACCTGTCCAGGGTGTACCCCGCCTCTCACCCAATGACAGCTGGGATAGGCTCCAGCCCCCCTGCAACCCCCAACGGGATAAGTGGTATAGAAAATGGATGGATGGATGGACTTTTCCAAATACATTAAATAATCAGTTTCAATCACATAAAATATTAATAAAATCTGTCCATAAATTTCCATCAATTCAACAAATGTATACAAATAAGGAATATTAACTATGGTGTGAGAGAAGCTGACATGAGGAGGGTCTAAGTTAACCCACCAACAAAGTTAATAAACAAAAACAAAAAACAAACAAACAAACAAACAAACAAACAAAAAAACAGAATTTCTACATGATTAAAACCCTAATTGCAAAAAAGTTAGGACACAGGCATTTTAAAACAATTTTTTTAAAGCATCACATTCCAAAATAGTTGGGATAGATGCAAGAAAAGAAAGCATGAATGGGTCAAAACCAAAAAACAAAACTGATTTTCTATGACTTCGGATCCCTCAGGTGGTACTGCATTAAGAAATGGCATCATGCAAAGCTGATAGTGGGCCAGATTCCAGATCATGTCATCAGGCAGATCCATCTTGCAAAGGTTTATTCTGAAACCTTTACACCCAGTCAGATAATGGATCAACCAATCAGCATAACTTGAGGCAGTAGCTATGGCTGTAGTTTTTCTCCATTTGCCCTCTGACAGTGGTTTGGTATCCCTGCATACTATGAACAGTAAAGCTGCTTGCAAAAAGAGTGAAAATAATTGCCAGAGCTTTCAGCATCTTAAGATGAATCTCATCTTGCCACTGGAGAGCTATGCCAACCTCTGCCAAGGATGTTGATGGGTCTCCCCCTGATCATCACACTCTGCCTCATCATTGGAAGACATGTTAGTCAAATTAGGGAGTTCCTCAAGGTGTTCCTTTCCCTAACAACATCCCAAGACTGGGGCAGCAGTCTGACCAAAGCCTGGCTTACCCATTCTGACGTGCCTCACAGTTTGCCAGACTATCTTTGGAGTCAGCCAAAATACTTTCTCCATAGGAACTGCTCCCACATCCACATTTTTGCTTCTGCAACTGCTGAAGCATCAGCCCTCTGAACCACCTGATACCTGTCTGCTGCTTCCAAAGACCCCCTAGGCAAGCCAGGCCAAAAAGGCCTTCTGCTGGTGTCCCCAGCAGATTATTGGATTACTGTATAACAGGCTCCAACGGTCTTCCAGCTTTATCCCCTAGCAGCTGCTTCCACAATGGAAGCTTTGAACATCGAACCCTCATCGAAGATCTCATTGGACAGGGGGGTTCTGCCAGCTGTTCCTAGATGGTCTGCAGTGCTCAGATTTTTCAGGTCTGTTTGGGAGTCTTCCCCACCACTTGATCCAACTCACCACCAGGTGGCAATGGATTGACAGCTCTGCTCCTCTCTGCAATCAAGTGTCCTAAACACGGGGCTGCAGATCTAATGAAATGACTACAAAGTTGATCATCAGTCTTTGGCCTAGGATTCCCTGGTACCCTATGCTTGAACATAGTGTTTGTTATAGACAGTCCGCAACCACCACCGAAGTCCCAAAACAGAACCCCATTTGGTTTCAGATCAGACCGGTCATCCCCCCTCCAGGTTTTTCCATCACTGCCCACATGAACTTCACAGTCTGCAAGTAGAACTAAGTCCCCAGGCAAAACCCCTTCCAGGATCCCAGCCAGAGGGTTAAAATAAGAATGCTGTTTGATGCTTAAAAACAAACCACAATCAGAGCCTTACTCTCTGTCACTTGAAGCTGCAGGAATATAGGCAGCCCTCTCATTAACTTAAAAGAAAAATGCATCCGGGAGCTTGTGAGTATCCAACCTAGTGCCTCTCACTATGGGCAATTCGGTGAGAGTCAAACTTCTTTCTAGGAGTTTGGTTTCAGAACCAGAGCTGTGAATGGATGTAAGCCCAGTGAAATCTGGTCAGTAGTGCTCCACCACCTGCACCAACTCCAAGGTGATGTTACATGTACAGCAGGCAGTCTACTCCACTGGGGATCTACATACCAAGGCCTTTGCCTGCCACTTGGTACATACTGCACCCCACCCCCATGCCTATCCCTGCAGGTGTTACGCCCACAGGTCGGGCCATGTTGCTTTTTCAAGTAGAGCCCAGTATGGCTACTAAGAGAGAAGCCTGGCCACCAGACACTCAATGGCATGTCTTCTCAATTTAATCAGGAAAAAGAAACCTGCCTACAAATTCTTTCTGCCAAAATGTTCGTTTACAAAATTAACAAAGCAGCACAGCTTTGTTTCGAAACTACCAGGTATACTACAGTTGAGCACAACTTTCATGATCAAATGCAAGTGGAATTTCTTTTTAATTTTATTATTTGCTGAAAAAACAAACCACAGGCTACTTTTCACCAGTGGTTGGTGGTTTGGACAACATTGTCCTACACGTTAATTAATGATAAACAAAGGTTCCTTAACAACTGCCAAGTTTTTTGTCTTGTTTTATTTCCTCGTTTATCATTGATTAGTGACAACGCCAGAGTTTCTCCTTTAAGTAATGGTTAAGTAGCTTTTAGTTCTTCATTTGAATCCTCTTCATTGCTTCAGAAACCATACTTAAGCTGAAAAAAGTTATCTTCCAAACAAGAGCTCATCCTCCACACGAATAATGCAACTCAAGGTATTAATCAAACAAAGCATGTCATATAACAGGTTGTTTTGTTCAGTTGCTGTTTAGAAGGTTTGTGTCTGATGTCTGATAAAATGTCGGGGATAACCAACATCACAAACTGCACTGATACACCAAAGAACTCAATGGTGTGGTGTGATGATCAGGCAGGTGTAATAATCTGGATATATTTCAGTGTGATTAGCTTCGTTCTGGGGTTTCCTGCAGCTGTTGCTGTACTCTGGGACATGATACAGAGAAGAAGAAAAGGAGAAAAGTTAACCCCATATGTCATCTTTGTCTTCAATGTTACTATCATAGATGGGATTTATCTGTTCTTTTCTATACCACAGGTCTGTAATTCTCTATACATGCAGCGCATGGAATTTGAACAATCTATGACTTTCTTGTATCCATTCAATCTGTGTGGGAGGCCTCTGTTCACCACCTGTATCTGTGTGGACTGTTACCTGGCTGTGGTTCATCCTGTTGTCTATCACGCAAACAAGAGTCTGACTCGTATCGACAATCTTGTTCACATTTTGTTCTTTGCAGCGACACTCCCATTTATTGGATTTTGTGATGGAGCCATCCTCTGGATCCTGAAGAGATCAAACCCCACAGGAGGAGCCGTCCATCCAAAGAGGAAGAAAGCTCTGCAGGTCACCATCCACTACCTTGTCATTACCTTTACCTCTTTTCTTCCACCAGTGATCATTGTGTTGAGTTTCTGAACATGGAAAAATATACCACATACTGTCTTGTTATGCTTCCTGTGTGGTGCAGCATGTTAATAGGAAACTCATTTTCACACATCCTGTATCTGAACAATCTGGGAAAACTGGACTGGCTTAAATGTTTGTTGCAGGAATAAACATATAATCTTTATTGTTTGGTTGTATTTTAATTGTAAGAAACCGTTAATGTTGATGCTGTAAAAATGAAACTGCATCGAACTACAGAAAATGTGTTTTTTTTCCCATCAGATCAATATTCCTCTGTTGTAGTTGTGTGTTTTGAGTTGTTTTCATTGTGTGTGGGGGATAGACTTTAAGAGAATCTGTGTTGCCTTGTGAGGTCAAACTCGCTGTGACATTTCAATCATAATTTAAGGAAACAAAGATTTCTTAACATAATTTTTCCACTTTTCCTTAGCAAAAAACAAAAAACAAACAAACAAACAAAAAAACCCAACACTGTTTAAAATAATTAGGTTTTTACATTAATTTCATTGCAACCAGAATAAAACTTAAATGTGATTTTTTTCTTTCTACTGTGTTTCTTAATGTTCTCTGCTTTAAACAACACAATAAATAGGACATGTCACTGTATGTTTAGTTAATGTAATTCAAAACTCAGCACCACATTTACCTAAAACACAACCTCATTCAACATATGAAAACGACTGATGACAGCGTGTTGTTATGGATTTGATGCTGATGAAAGATTTGCCTAAGCCAGGAACATTTTCCTTCATCTTTTAGGATGTGTTATTACTGCTTTTTATTCAAAAGTTGAAAACTAAGTGCACTCATACAATGAAAAACAATACCTCTTTGGTGGTGAAATCCAAACTCACCAAATATTCAAACAACACCCATTAACTCATTTCTGTGGCTTGTTGCCCCTACATGCTCTGTGTTGTGAAGCTGCTGGCAATAGGAATGAATGGGGTTGAATAAGCCTCTAAACTAAAATGCTAACAGCACATCTTTAACACCTTATATCTTTAATTTTCTCAAACTGCTATTAAAGTGGTGAATGTGCAGGTCACAACTTGTCCACCAGAGTGTTTTGGAGTTGTTGAATTGTGTATTTGAGGAGTTTGATGAGTGAAAGCCGGAATACCGTACATTGAGTTGGCACAGCAGGTCCGAACTTGGCAGCAGCGGTCTAAAAACAGCTTGCACTGACAACTGAAGGTAACGAACCTATTACCAAGACTATAGGAATTATGGCAATGGGCGAATTTGCCAAAATGTTGAAGTATCCCTTTAAAGGACATGGCGATATATTTTCACAAATAAGCCTTATGGGGTACTGGTTACACTGAAATGACAATTACATTTCAGACGTCAAGGTACTAAGGAGTCATAATGTGTGGCTCATGGACAAACCAGTTCAAAAATAAAATAAAAAAAATATATATAAAAATATAAAGAAAAAATCCCCATGGCCACAGCTTAAGATTTAGATCTGAGGCTTCTAAAGTGGTGCATGGCCAAAGATTTTGGATGTATCTAAGTGAATATGAGTGGAATTCAACAAACAGGGTAGGGGTTGAGGGTAATAGTATAAAAGCAATAACTTCTTATCACCAGTTGGTGACTTTGATGTATTCAAAAAGTTCAAACATAAATGTGCACAAGCTGCTACTGTTGTAAAGCTCTTGCTTTAGTTAAGATATGCTGAATTTTAATGATGAGACATGATGTCAGTATCTAAATTCACAACTCTGTCACATGGTCATCCTTTGGACTTAGCCCCACTGATTTTAGTACATATTAAGACCAGGGATGTAATGGTATCAAAATCTCACGGTATGGTAATACCTCATTAACAAGTCCAAGGTATTTATCAAGGTATTAAAAAACACAAAATAACAAATAAAGATGGATAAAAAGCAACATAGGCATTTTCACTTTAAATATCACAATGGGGCAAAAAGTGCCGTAGGTGTGCATTACTGTTATGGTTTGATGTGTGGTGGACCCAAAATGCAGACCAGAGGAAAAAGGTTTAACAGATTTATTGGGAATGTGCTCAGGGGAGGGGGGAATCCAGGAATCCAGGTGAGTGAGTTTTCTTTCCACAGGGGAGTTCGTGAGAGCTGCTGATCCAGACATGCAGGTGAGTGAGAGTTTTCCTCCACAGTGAAGAGTGAGCGTGCTGCTAGGTTTTTAAGTCAAAATGTTCACAGGTAAAGCACTGGAGATCAATCACAAATTTTAAAGCGAGTGTCTCTGGTAGTCAGGGAGTCTTGTACTGCTGAGCGTGGCAGACAATACACTGACGCCGAGACGAGAGGTCGCGGCAGAGAAGTAGTGTGTCTGATTACTCATCCGCAGCAGGTATGATTGTCTAATTGTCTGGCGTCAAGCAGGGAAAGGAGCCTCGAAGAAAGCAAAGTTGGATACAGCAGCACGCAAATGGAAGTTGGCATTTCAAAATAAAATGAATGAATGCTCAAATCACCACACATTATGCTTTAAAATACATTCTTATACTTTGGTTCAAGTGTTTACTCACCTTCTTAATCCTAATTGTCCACCACTGAAAATAGCTGCAAATCTTTGGAGATATATTCACTGATACACCTTGTGATCTGTTGAGTCCCCGTGCTGTTGTGGTGAAAGGGGGATTGTGAACGCTACTTTAAGAGTCTTTTGGCCTGGCTGGATTCTGCTCCCCGTATCTTCACGAATCTCTTCAGGTGATGATTTGCCAAATAGTTCACTGTATCACTTTTATTTCCCAACAAGTGTGTCACCCCAGTCTGGCAGTGAATGCATCTTGTTTTTGTTTGTCTGTCACCTTTTCTCGTTTCTCATTTCTTGGCACTGGGAAACCAAAATGCTTCCACACGTCAGACTTAAAAGTCACTGGAGCCTGGAACTTCAGAGGCTCAGGTGGAAAATCATGAATGCTTATCACAGCCATGTTTTTTGAGTTGCTATTAGATTAAGCCAGCAAGTGGCGGGCAAAAGATGACGGGCACACAAGGGCCAATGGGAACTGTTGTTCCCACTTCTCTTCACACTATTAAAACCAAAACTTTTTGCCCTGACAACCTACCATGTGAAACCATCACATGTCCACGACGACACCGAGGCACTTCTGTCATCTCGATACTGTAGTATTAACAAAACTATTACAACCCCCCCCCAACATACACACACACAGCCCCCCCCACACACACACAAAAGCAAATTTGATTTAATGTGGGTATGTTTGACATGCTAAGAACAGCACCTCTCAGAGTACCAATGTGGCATTTCATATTACCACTACGTGGTGCAATACCTTACGCAGTCTGCCATATGTATGTCTTCAGACACTTGAAATTCACTCTAAAGCCGTGTTTCCATCATGGGGTCCGGTTTGATTCAGTTCGGTTTGGTATGGTTTGGTACGCTAAACCCCAAAATAGTTTGCGTTTCCACAGACACCTGTGCCCTCACTTGGTGGGCGGGCTGTAAAGGTGATGAATGTGAAGTCACATGCAGCATGAGTCTGCTGGTCCGGCCACAGAGTTATAGAAAGAATGGGTGACAGAAATCAGTAGGGAATAAGCAGTAAACAGCTTTATTTCAGCTGAAAGTGCTTTTTTTTTTAAAATAACTGCATTTTAATGATGTTAACCACTGTCAGTACAGCTCCACAGCTGATTGAATATGTGTACAGAGACGGTTTGACTCGTAACGCTGTTTATATCCAATCTAGAACAGTTTATATGACAAAATATAAAAGTTTAGAGTTGTACTGTGAAAATTTGCTGCATTAAAAATAAAGGAAAAGTTCAGCTGGTGTTAAAATCAAGCTAGATTAAGTCAGAAATCCGGGGTGCGCTGATCTCATAAAATAGTCTGCAGCCTGAAGTTTTACAAACACGTTCAACAACCACAGAGCGATGTTTTCACAGGTTACCTAATGTAAGAAGTAGATTAACAACTAGTTACAGAAGAGAATGAACTGTTCTAAGGCTTCGTATTCACAAAACTAAAGCATTAATTTAGTTTCTCATCCATCGCGGATGGATCAAGCTGATGTGAGCCTTTGGGCTCTGCTTTGTGTTCTTAAAATCAGGTCCAGATAAACGTCAGGAAACTTGATTTGAGGCCAGATATCAATATCCATAGACTAGGAAACAGTTTGGATCTCAGTCAGGTCCAAATATTTCCCATTTAGGCAGATATTAGTCGGTTTTTCTCCCGTTTTTGCCTGCTGCCCACAGCGCAGACTTCTGTGTTTTGAAGCCTGGAGGCGAGCAGCAATTGTTGTGTGTGTAGCTCCACCTTTTTGGTATGGGTAGGTATGATTGGCACCCCTATGGAAGGGTGCCGAAAAGTGGGATGGTACGGGTTGGTTTTTTGGGACCCTTTCCAACTTTTGCTCTATGGAAACGCAAAAAAATGTGTGCCGTTCAGCACCGAACTGAGCTGGACCGCTTGGTGGAAACGACCTAAAAGTATGGGTCAGATTAAAGCACATAGAACTGAGATATAAACTACTTCCTGTTTCTTGGCAAATCATGCATACTTGTCACAGTCATGCCTTTAGAGTTTTGTATACGAGCGCAAGGATTTTCATCACTGCAACCACCTCTAGCAATAAACCAAATTTGTGTAGAATTAGACAAGTCCAACCTAGAAGGACCCTTGGAAATGACCATAATACAGTAATATCCTGTAGAGTAAGTGTATGGGTATAAGAGGCTTTTTTTGAAGATCTCATTATGTCATGTGTGCATACAAAATTTCATACATGTAGCTAAAAAAACAAACAAAAAAAAACACAAAAAAAACTGGAGTGTTATTGAATCAGTTTACATCATGTAAATTTTTCTAAGATTTCAGGCATGCTCTGACCCCCCAAAATGTGATTTATTGGGGTCACTAAAGAAGGAAAAAAGATTAAACAGACCAAATTCAACAGGGTCCTTCCACTAAGGTTGGCTTGGGGCCTTTATAGACTTTAAAGAGAAAATAAAAGTGGCATGGTCTTGATTTAGTGTTAATAAATGATTATCTAAATAGTCAAACATCATTTTCTATGCCTATTAAATAGCCTGTATTTTCGTTTTACTGAATATCTTAATGTCAATTATAGCTTTCAATTAGTCCCTGTAGAAATCAAGTCTAACTTTGCATCAGAATTAGCCCTGCGAGCTTTTCACTCATTTGTATTGAACAATAAAAAGCTTTGGACAAACTACAATCAGTAGTGCAGATGATGTTAGTTTTTTAGTAAGTAAGTAAGTAAGAAAAGTTTATTTTATAGCACTTTTCACAGACAGCAGTCACAAAGTGCTTTACACAGACAAAAAATATAGCGAATAAAAGTGATGATTTTGAGATCAACACATGACCCAATAGTCATAGCAACAATAGAACATAGTAAAATCAGTTCACATTACATTAAAGAAAAGTTAACCAAAAGCCTGTCTAAACAGGTGAGCCTTTAACTGACTTTTTATTACTGAGCAACAAATGTAAAAAAAAGAAACAAATGTTAAAAAAAACAGTAGATCTTTGAATTGCATGATCTTGTGACATTGTCAAAGTGTCTGTAAGATGACGAACACATTATTCAAATCAAGATAACTCTATCAGTCACAGCATGCCATATAAAAGGTAGACTTGTTTACTTGCTGCATGAACGGTCAGTGCCTTCCACAGATTTCTTTTTTCTTCCTTGTTTTCAAGTCTAAATGTCGGGGCTAACTCATATCACAAACTGCTCTGAGACACCAAAGGATGGAATACTGTGGTGTGAGGATCATCAGGGAGGTGTTATCGTATGGACATGTATTGGGGTGGTTGCCTTTGTTTTTGGCTTTCCTGCAGCTGTTGCTGTACTCGGGGAAATGATACAGAGAGGGAGAAAAGGAGACCAGTTCACCCCCTATGACATCTTTGTGTTTAATGCCTCTATCATAGATGGGATTTATTTGCTTTTTACTCTTGGAGAGTTGTATAATTACCTACATGAGCATAGCTTTGAATTTGAATTATGTATGATGTTCTTGTATCCATTCAATCTGTGTGGGAGGCCTCTGTTCACCACCTGTATCTGTGTGGACTGTTACCTGGCTGTGGTTCATCCTGTTGTCTTTCATGCAAACAAGAGTCTGACTCCCAGAGTCCTCACAGCTGCTGGTGTTTGGATTCTGACTTGTATTTATGGTGGTGTTTATGTTAGATATCATCTGCTTATTGATTATTCTGTCCAGGTCATGTTCTTTGTTCTGACTCTCCCTATCATCGGATTTTGTGATGTCAGCATTTTCTGGACCCTGAAAAGATCAAACCCCTCAGGAGGAGCCATCAATCCGAAGAAGAAGAAAGCTCTGCAGGTCATTTTCAACAACCTGATTATAACTTTTACTTCCTTCCTTCCACCAGTTATGGGTATGTTGGTGTCCAAATTTCTGAAAATGGAGGAAGAAAGAACTTATTGTTATGTTATGGTGATTGTGTTGTGCAGCATGTTAGTAGGAAACACAGTTTCACCCATCCTGTACCTGAACAGTCTGGGTAAACTGGACTGGCTCAAACGGTTTTGCCAAAAATAGACATCTGTTTTGTCTCTTCACTGGTAATATTAGTGTATTTGTGTTGTTTGTTTGTATGATTTCATACGTTAATATCTTTAATTATTATTTTAATTTCCAACCTCTGCATTTTTTTATTGATCAAGCGGCATTATACTGCAGACACAAGCACATATGTTTTTAAGATCAATATTCTGGCATTGTAGTCATCGTGAAGTTGTTTTGATTATGAATGGTCGTGGTTCAATTTTTGAGGGCATCTCTTTGCAGCGTGTTGCCTATTAATGCCTGTTACAAAATACTAAACAATACATGCAGTCTCTCTATTATTCATTTAACACTTTAATGTTAGAAAATATACAGTGCTTAACAAATTTATTAGACCACCCTAACCCTAACCAAAGAAAGGTTTATGCCACAGCTGCCCTAAATTAACAGCATTGGTGATTACCAAAATCATTTTTTATCTTTCTGCAACGGTTAATACACCAATATGTAGAAGCTCTTTAACCCAAATGATATTTTTAATGTTAAAATATAATTATTATTGTTAACCATGAATTTTCAAATTTACTGATTTACAAAACAAACTGAAAAAATAGTAAAGCACATTAATATTTCTTGATTAATATGTCAAATTATAGTTATTTACTTGCATTCCTGAACAGAAAAATGAGTTTTAGTGGTTGAATGTTATGCTTGATTAATTTCTGACTTCTCAGAGAAGCCCATTGAGCCGACTCAAATTTGGGTGAATTCAGTTTGAAATTCCCCATTCTTGTTCAAAATGGTAAAATGTGGAGAGCTGACTGAAAATGAAAGAGTCCACATTAAAGCACTTCGTGATGCTGGATGGTCTCTGAGACAAATATGACAGGTGGTCTAATAAATTTGTTAAGCACTGTATGTTAGGAACATTCTCTGTTGTTTTTCTTTCTCTTAAACATGCTTGTTTAAATCTCACCAATCACTGAGGAGGCTAAATCCTTTCATATTTTTGTCCCTTTGTACACTTTCATGTAGTCTGATTCAAATACGACATTTAAAGAAATAAATGTGTATCAATAATTTGCCTGCTACTGCTTTAAATGGTGCGATAAACAGAACTTGTCCCTGCATGTTTGTTTAACATCTATCAGAACTCACCAACAAATTTACATAAAAGACAATTTCATTCATCATTTGTAAATCTCTAATGGTGACATTGCTGTGATGAATAACGTGCTGACAGATTACTTGCATATTTAAAAGAAGGAATATTTTCCACATCAGTGAAGTTGTCCACTAAAAGTGTTGCACATTATTCAGAATATCTTTACAGATAGGTACATAACTGTGACTGAAATGATGAGTTAGGACTGGATGATGATGGGAAGAACATAAGTGTCAATGGATGAATGAGATGAAGGGGTGAGGGCTGATGTGGTGAAGGGATTATTGCATGATTACCTCCTATTAATTTCCATATAGTCCGAATCGGTTCCATCAGTTCTGAGCTTAACAAAACAGAAAAGTTACCAAACCATGCTGTAATACCTGATCAGGCTCTCATAGCACTCCAGCATATCTCCCTTCCAGTCTTGTTCCCTTTTTTCTTATTCAAAATGATATCTTCTCTGTTCTCAGGGCTCTTTTCACCATCACATATGTTGACGATCAAGTACATTCTTCCTCCGTTGATTCATAGAGGCAAACTCAAAATACTTTAATACCTGGGGTGGTAAGTAGGGAAAAAGAACAAAGGAAATAAATACATGAAAGCCGGTCAGTCACTTTATCATAAACAACTCAGTTAAATCAATAAATGGACTCTTTAAGCTTACCTACATATATATTTTCTGAGCTGTATTTTGAGAAGTGGTAATTTGAGATTTTCAGCATGTGAGAGGCTTTAGATAACATATGCACAACAAAAACCTTACCTGATGACAGAAGTTGATGCATGTCCATAACTGAGGGAGGGTGCCAGTGAACTGCTGTGGAAGCAGATCACATTCAACCTTTATGTTGAATAAGTCCATGAACAAGACAAAACCACAATACAGTGCTTTAATGTCCCAACTGCACTTTACACAGCCTTTTACTTTTCTGAACCCAGATTTGATAGCATAGGTAGGTGAGCCAAAAGGAACATTAGAAAGTAGCATGCTAACTAGTTGTTCTCCTCCTATCTGATTAAACACGTATCATAATAGCATTTATCTGACTAGTCTAATGTCACATAAGTATATTCTGTAAACCAGTTTCACTCTGGAATGGGAAAACAACTCCACACGGTAACAAAAGCAAGTTGGTTTGCAGAGTGTGGCTAACATTAGCACTGCTAGCACTGCAGGCCTTCAATCCTCCTCACCAGTGTATGTCCACATTCCTGAACAGAGTATTCTCACTAAATACTTCAGTTGTAGGTAAGTATAACCTGGCACAGCCTCAGAACAACTTCATCCTTCATTCTCTAGATTAAATTGCGCTAAACCACATTGTTCCATTCACATGGTATCGGTGGTCTACTGGTTAGCGGTTGTTTTGTTTTAGAGTGAAGACCAATGTGACAGCAAGGGAGTAGTCTTTGAAAGGAACCCTGCATGATCAGACAAGTTTATCTTGTTGGATAGATATTTGTATCTCTAGTATGTATACTGAACTAAAAAAAAACTCACTAGATATCTGCATTATGAATAAATTGAGTTTATAAACTCACCAGGAGGCCGCCATGTTTTGGTCCGTGCTGGTGCTGTGACGTCACAGTGCTGCAGCGCTCCTCTCCATTCCTATGCAGTAACCGCTGTTTCAGACTGGCAGCCAGTGTTAGGGCTGCATCTCAGAGAGGCTGCACGTTTCACGCACGGAAATTTTTTTCAAATTTGAGGTCTCTCCTATTTTTTATTGGCACCACAAGCGGTTATCTATCTAGACAGGAAAATGCTAAATACAGAGCCATACTTACCATGTTGTAGCAAATATTTATGTCCACATCAGTAGAATATGTTTAAAATCTGGTTCTTGATGAACCATTTGAAGGCCACGTGCTAAAATTCGTCTGTTTAATAAAGTTGTTCCCCAAACTTTTACTCTTTATGACGCTTTCTGTTTCTACATGTTTCAGGTAAAGATAAACACAGTATGAATGCACCTCTGGTTTGCACTTTTCAAAGTAAAATTCCACTTTAGCATTTCTTTTGAAAAACTCCCTTTGTATGTGCATACTGCTTTTGTTTTGAAAAGCTCCCAGCATGCTTCCACTATACACTGAATCCAGTCACTTGTAGAGAGGTTTATTGAGGTAAAACTTAGAAGGAATGACAGAGCTGTAACAGCAGGGAGATAAAGCCAACACAGCAAACTCGTGTCTGGTATGAAACCGGCTTGGCAGCAACAGCTGCAAGCAGAAAAACCATCTGAAATACAGTTACTGCATGGCCACGGCGAGGAGCGCTGCAGCACCGTGACGTCACAATACCAGCACATACCAAAACATGACGGCCTCCTGGTGAGTTTATGAGCTCAAATTTACTCAAAATGCAGATATCTGTGATATTTAGTGAGTTTTTTAGTTAAATATACATTTGAGAGATAAAAATAACTATCCAACAAGATGAACTTGTCTGTTCATGCAGAGTTACTTTTAAGAATATCTACAGTGGCATGTGACCATGTACTGGTGCCAATGACAAAGGGATCCAGATTTGACCATTTAACCGTTTTCAGATGTAACTCTAGTGCCAACGTTAGCTACTGCTTGTGGCTAGTTAACATTACCAAAAGCTAAAAACAATCAAAAAGCAATGTAAAAAACAGAAAAGCACTGTTAGCTTGGTAAATGATAGCTGGCAACAATGAAAACCATTCTAAAAAAGGAAAGCCACCCTGCTCTGTGGAAGCTTGCAACAGCGTTGAATCCTCAACCACCATCTCCAACAGTACTGTAGTTGAGACAACCCCCCACAACCCCCACCCTTCAATCCCAGTGATGTCCCTGGTGCAGATAATGTTTTAGCACACACACAGGCAGTTTCGTACTCATGCAGAGAAAGTTTTGTACGCATGCACACAGAGCACAAACAGAGAGTGGCAATTTCGCAAGCAAGCAAATGTAACCGTGCTCAGTTGCACTTCTTTGCTGCTGGCTGGTTCGATAAGACCCACTGACTCTGTGTTGTGTGTAGAGTAATGGACAGGAGGCTCATTTATCTTTGTATGCAGCTGTTTAATATCGGGAGAGGAACAGAGTAAGTACTGGTCAGTCATACAGTTGGCTCGTAGCGACGGTCACGTACAGCACACTACAAAAGGATAGCACGTGAATTTAACACAATGCTAGCTCACAGGTTAATATATTTACAGTGTTGTTAAATGGACACTTCAACGCACGTATCATCAACAACCTGGCAATGACTTTCACTTCGTATTTTCCACCAGTACTAGGTGCTCTGATGTGTTTGTCAACACAGATAATGTAATCACTATTTGTAACATAGTGTGGTGCTGCATGTTGGTAGGAAACACAGTTTCACCCATCCTGTATATGAACAATCTGGGAAAACTGGACTGGCTCAAGTGTTTGTGGCTGAAATACAATTTTAATGACCTGTTTTATCCTGTTTTATAATTTTTGTTTATTGTCTAGCAACATGAAGTGTGTAACTCAAAAAGGTGATTATGCCTGAAGTTAAACAACATTTTGCACGCGCATTCACACACAATTTATGCGCTCACTAATCGGTCCGGTGGTTATGCACAACCTTGGTTTTCACACTGTACAAGTGTGGAATGTCATTTTTTTATGGTTTATTTATGGTACTCAAATGCTGAAATTAATAAATGTATTCACTTTAACTCAAATAGTGTAAGAAGGTTATCTGTGGTAAAATGCCTCTCCTCATATGAACATTTGCACTAATCAGTTACCTCATACTTGACGTTTTGCTGACTAGGACCCAGAAGTAGAGCACAAGTCAAGGTAGACGGTGAAGTTTGTTAACAATAGTGCAAACAAAGGTGGGTATGCTGGCTGGTGGCAGGCAGAAGCACTGCAAGAAAAAGACAAAGTATAACGAACTTCAAAAATTCCCACATGAGATCACTAGAAGGATCACACTGATGGCGGCCTTACACTAAACAACTTTTCCTCAGATTTCAAAGTCGCCGACAATTTTTCCAAAGTTGGAGTAAAATCATGAGTCTTGCTAAAGTTGCAGCCGCTTCCGTTGTCTCAGTCATTTGGTGTAAGGTGGTCATAAGACTCGATTTTAGCTGTTTTAAGGCTGTCTTTCGAGTCTTGGTTTTAAGGTTATATCAAACGTGTTTGATATTGTTGTAAGTCTTATGTCTGGTTGTATGCAAATTGTGTTTCTCAGTGACACGACTGTCGTCCACGACCAATGGGAGCTGGTGTTGTGCATGAGCCCATTAATTCACTTAATTCTTCAAAATATGAACATGATTGTAATCAATCTAGAGCTGCTGAATGTCCACTCATAACTCGAGATTGAAAAACCTTTCTGCTCAGAGCTGCAGTCAGATCTCTGCACCTGTGTGGTTGTGTACCTTGTCTGTCAATTTATTCCAGGCTGACATGATGGGATTTTCAAAGTAAAAGCCCGATCAGTTTGTTTCTGTGGTGAGACAACTCGCGTTTTCATAGGGTACTTTTATGCTGAAGTGTTTCCTGGATAGTTCCTTGGTTGTTGCAGTAACATGGAAAGTTGCTTCAGTGTTTAATTTTCCTTTTTTTTTCTACTTGTATAAATGTTTACATCACAAGATATTAACTCAATGCGATCTTCATTTCCTTCCACATTGTGTTCCCTGCTAAGAAATTGTTGTTGTGAATTTCCACCTGTTTCATGATGGGAAATAACCGCAAAAGGAATCACATTCTAGTCTTGTAGTCAGTGACCACCGATCTTTGCAAAGTCTCAGTCTGGGACTAAAAACTCATTGGCTTGCTGATGAATTGTCTTCAGATGTGAGAGAGTCTCAGATGTCAGTCTTTTTAGTCTTATAAGAGTTTTAGCAAAGTCTTCTGGTGTAAGGCAGGCATTAATTGTAGTTGAGAGTCAGGTTACCACTCAGGAGCTGAAGGAATACTCTGACTGAAGCTTCAACATGAGGTGATAAGGAGGAGACACTGATTGCCTAACAATCAGGGTCTCATTAGTTTTAGCTATATTTGCATAAATTCAGATTGCTACATCTAACCAAGCTACATTGGCTTAACTCATAATGTTAACATTATTCTATGATGCCTTATAACATCTGGCAAAGGGACTGCTGATGAAAATTAGTTCTTGGCTAATTCGGGTACATTTACATTTGTTTGAATGTTGATTAATGTACTATTTAAATTAAATTAAACTATGTAGCTAGTGAAGCTATGTTAGCTTTAGCTAAGGCTGACAAAGCTAAAGCAAGTCACCCTCTGGCCTCCACCTCTAAAACAGACCATACATAATACACCAAGATTAGACCTTTGACCTTTTTCTGTTTTATTTATTAAATGGTGCTAAGTCTGTAATGTTTACTCTGCGGTTATTTCATGAATGTAACCACCGTATTTATGAATAAAGTAGAATCTTAAAAAAGATTCTAAAACTAGAAATACTTTGTTCCAAATTCAGGTACCAGATGTGTCCAGGCTGACAGATCTATCCGGGTCCTGCGTCTGCTGATGACATACCATATTATGATTGGCTGTGATGATGTTTCCAATTATTATTATTGGCTTGAAGCTTACACGGTGGGACAGCAAAGCCCTTAGCTTTTATTAGCCGTGAAAGCTGATGTTAGCATCATAACGTTATTCATACTACGACTTTCTCTTTACCTCAGGATCCCCCTCCTTCAACCCTCCATATTTTTGAGGTGCTGTTGAGGTTGTGAGAAACATCATTTTGTATATTTTAATTCTATGACATGTACGGTGTCTTAATATGTTAGAAGGATGGTCTGTGATTTATACTTTGAACAATAATTCAACAAGTGAGAGAGAGAAAAAATATATTATTTATAAAAAAGAACTGGATTACCTTTAACATTTAACTTATTATGGACAGATGTGTCACTCTTTTGCTTTTATTTTTTCATAACAGATTCCCTTCTATAGTGTTGTATGAATCAAATATTAGTTTTATCAACGAAATAAGGGTCAGTATAAAAAATACAATCACTGTATTGACAGTAAAAAAAAATAAGAATTTATAAGAAATGTGTCACTTTCAATATAAAACACTAAAAATATCTATCTTAAACTGAAGGATTAAAATATCTATCTATCAACTCGACCACGTTGTTGTTTGTCCACATGAGTTGCCGTTGTCAACAATGTTTGTGATGTCATTGGAAAGGTGCAGTTTGAAGGTGCAGAGTCCCTGACAGATCTGGTACCTACACAGCACTTAGGTTCTGATAAAGATGGAGTCTTACCTTAATGATCTGTGAGAGGGGCCGTCTGAGATTTAAGGTCTGCAGCCAGAATAATCTCGCAGCAGACTGCTCCAACCTCGCTCGTAGATCTAACCAGAGTAAAAACTATGGACTTTGCGATTAGAAAAGCTTGGTTTTTCCACATTGGGAAATTTTCATGAATGCAATAAATCATTCAGTGTTTCTTTTTGAAGAGCTAGATCAAATTTCATGCATGTAGCTAAAAATGAAGATAAAAGAATTAATAGGGTGCCATAAAGCAATTTAACCACACATGTGAAACCCATATCAAACGTTAATTTTCAAGATTTTTTCAGCATATTCCAGCTTTTAAAAATGTGATTTATTATCAAAGAAATGTTAAAGATTAAACAGACCACATACAACAGGGTGCATGCACCAAGCCTAAAAGTGACTGTAAGAAATTGTTCTGCCTACCAAATCAAAGCTATGAGACAGCATAAACATTATTCAAATCAATATAACTTTATCAGTCTCTGCTTGTCATACAAGGTTGACTTCTTCACTAGCTGCACAAAAGGTTGGTTCGTCCCACTGATTTTCAAAAGAGAGAAAGCGAGTTGAGTTTTCTGTCATTCTTTTTCTAAATGTCGGAGCTAACTACCATCACAAACTGCTCTGAGACACCAAAGAACTCAATGCTGTGGTGTGAGGATCATTGGGACGGTGTTATTGTATGGACGTGTATCAGTGTGGTTGCTTCTGTTTTTGGCTTTCCTGCAGCTGTTGCTGTACTCTGGGACATTTTACAGAGAAGAAGAAAAGGAGACCAGTTCACCCCCAATGACATCTTTGTCCTCAGTGTTACTATCTTAGATGGGATTTGTTTGCTGTTTGTTATTCCAGAGGTGTACAACTATTTACATGGACACAACATGGAATTTGAAGCATTTCTGATTTTCTTGTTTCCATTCAATCTGTGTGGGAGGCCTCTGTTCACCACCTGTATCTGTGTGGACTGTTACCTGGCTGTGGTTCATCCTGTTGTCTATCATGCAAACAAGAGTCTGACTCCCAGGATCCTCACAGCTGTTGTTGTTTGGATTGGGACTCTTCTTTACGGATGCATTTTCTTAACATCTCCTGTGTTTATTGACCCACCCTCTCAAGTCATATTTTTTGCCCTGACTCTCCCTATTATTGGATTCTGTGACGTCACCATTTTCTGGACCCTGAAGAGGTCAAACCCAACAGGAGCCGTCCATCCACAGAAGAAGAAAGCTCTGCAAGTCATCATCAACAACCTGGTTATTACCTTTACTTCTTCCCTTCCACCAATAATTGGTGTGTTGGTGGCCAAGCTTCTGAAAATGGATAATCAAGCCACTTTTTGTTCTGTCATGCTTCCTTTATTGTGCAGCACGTTAGTAGGAAACACAGTCACACCCATCCTATATCTGAACAATCTGGGCAAACTGGACTGGCTCAAATGGTTTTGGCAGAGATGAAGTCATATAACTTCTGTTTGTTTTTTTCAGTTCATCAGGGCTGTGTTGTTCTGCAATCATAGATTTCAGGGGATCATTAAGACCAAAAAACAGAGCTGCACTGTTTAAAACCTTTGAAATACATTGGATAGGAGGTTCCCATGATGTTATAAATGTCTGCCTATATGACTGAATACTTCATTTAATTTGTTTAAGTATAGAAAATTTATATGACAAAAAGTTAAAGTGCCATTGGTGACAACAAGGAGGAGCAGCAAACAGGAAGCCAAACAACAACAAAACTAGGGAGAAATTAGAAAATATGAGTTCCATACAGAAAGTACAACACTAAATAAAACAGGCAGAACAAAAAACTTACAAAGACTATAACATTAAGCACAACAAAAGAAAGATATGCCTTAGTGATAGGTTGTTTATATTAAGAAGAAACAGGAAATTTTAAGGGTGGCAACATGGGGTTTATATATTAAGGATAGTTGTTGGTCTGTGGATCTGAGAAGTTGGCAGAAAGGAGCCCAGTGTCACCTGAACTTTTCAACTTGTTTTTCTGATATTTTTCCATTGTGATGAAAAAGTAAATTGAGCCATGGGTTGTTGGCAGAGTTTTTCAGGTTTTTCCTGCTTTTGTTGATTAGTGTTAAGGCAATCCAGGCAGGTGATATGTTTTCCCAAGGGCATCTGGCTGCAGACCTCCATGGTGGGGTGATCTCAACTGTGGGGTGGGAAGTGACATACTAACCCTTGTTGGGTTTTCCCCTTAGTATGACGTGTTATTTTGAATTTTATCCCCCTTACCTTAACCTTTAGGGTTCCAGTGCCTAACCCTAACCCTTGTTTGGTTTTTCTTAGTTTGTGCTGTGTTAAATTAAACAACAAAAGGTCACTGAGGAGGCCAAACACTTCTATTTTTTCCTTTTATTCTCTTCCTGTAGTCCAATATAACTTCTTTACTATAAGATCTTTTAAGAAATAAATGCTAATGAATCATCAGTCTACTGCTGCCTTGATTATTATAATGAACGAGTCCTGTCATTGTATGATTGTTTCACATCGGTCAGAACTCACCACCACATTTACCTAAAAGTGTACTTCATTCATCATTTGCAAAACACTCACGTCATGATGGTTCTCTGTTGTGATGTACATGACACTGACGCAAGACTTATACAAAGCCAGGGACATTTTCCACATCAGTGAGAACAATACTGCAGCAAATTACTGCTGCACTTTGTTAAAAAGAAAATAAAAAAGGTCACTCCAAAAACTCAAACAGATCTAGAGAGCATAATATGGATTATGGATTATTTATTTATTTGATGAGAGGTGGAAGGATGAGGGGAGAGGAGAATTTGCAGTTGAGGTCAGATGGATGTAGCACAAGAATGACTGACTGTAAGGGTTTGTTATACTACCAAATAATGAAAATAACATCACATTACACTCATTTTAACTGGAGAAATGTTTGATTTCCACTGCCCAGAAGATCTCATGCAAACTCAATCAAATAAAACTTTAGGGGAAAACAAACATGGAGGATTATTGACATCCTCAGCTATGTCCTGGTGTGTGTTATAGGCGCAATAAAATCATAAAACAAGGACTAAGAATATGACAGCTATTGGGGCTGAGACAAAGACATACAGGGGCATCTAAAAAAAATTAGATTATCATGAAAAGGTTCATTTTTCTTGTGTTTAAATTCAAGAAGTGAAACTTCATCACAATAATCAGAAATCCACTGTCTCAAAATATTAGAATATAACCAAACACCAGTCCAAAAAACTTACTGCATCTGTGCAACGATGTATGGAGGCAATCAGTCTGTAGCACTGCTGGGGTGTTATGTAGCCCAGGTTGCTCTGATAGCACCCTTCAGCTCATCTGAATTGTTGAGTCTGGTCTCTCATCTTCCTCTTTATATTTCCCCAGAGATTCTCCACCAGGTTCAGGTCAGAGCAGTTGGCTGGCCAGTCAAACACAGTATTAGCATGGTCAGAAAACCAGTTTCTGGTAGTTTCGGTTTCATGTGGGCAGGAAAGTCTTGCTGGCAAAGGAAATAAATATATCTCCATAAAGCGAAACGGAAGATGGAAATATAAATGTCTCTAAAATCTCCTGGTAGACGGCTGACAGCGTCTTTTCCTCCTTAGCCTAGGTGAGACGCTGATGACGTCTGTGATTCAGGATTGGCTTGACACTAAGAACTCAACACTTGTAGCCTATTTTCCAGACCCATTTGTATTCGATGGCTCTTGATCCACTGACTCCAGCCCCAGTCCAATCTTTGCCATACTATGAGTAGTTTTTTATTTACTTTGTAAAGCACTTTGATCAAGTTGGTTATACTAAACATGATAAATACTTTCACTGGCCACTTTATTTGGTACACCTTGCTGGTATCGGATTTGAACCCTTTTGCCATCTGCTTTAAGGTTTGACATGTCGTGCATTCAGAGATGATATTCTACCTTGGTTGTAGCAAGTTGTTATTTGAGTTACTGTTGCCTTTCTATCATCTCAAACAGTCAGTCCATTCTCCTCTGACATCAACAAGGAGTATTCATCCACACAACTGCTGCTTAGTGGATATTTTCCCTGTTTCGGACCATTCTCTGTAAACCCGAGAGATGGTTGTGAGTGAAAGTCCCAGTAGATCAGCTGTGTCTGAAATTCTCAGACCAGCTCGTCTGGCTCTAACAACCATGCCACGCTCAAAGTCTCTAAAATCTGCTTTCTTCCCCATTCTGATGCAGGGTATCAGCTTCAGCAGGACGTCTTTACCATGTCTACATCCTAAATGTACTGAGTTGCTGCCATTTGATTGGCTGATTAGTTATTTGTGTTTACAAGTAATTGAACAGGTATATCTAATAAAGTGGCCAGTGAGTGTATGTAAGCTGACTTTCTTTGACAAAAAGAAAACCATTAAATCAATAAATCACACGATGTTGTGATGTTTCATGTAAGAAGTATTTTGCTTTCAAGCAAATGCTCTGAGCACACATGCATTAGTCAAATCAGGATAAGTTAAAATTCACAGTAAGCTGTAGGAACACAGAAGCTCTGTGTTTTCCATGGATGTGTAGACAGAGGAGGGTTTGTTTTCTCTATTTGCAATTATACAACAAAAACTTCAAATGTCTAAACTGATCAACAACACAAACCCCTCTGATATGCCTAAGGATGTGACTTTTTGGTGTCACCAGGAAAATACTACCCTCTGGATATGCATCATTTTTATTTGTTTTGTTTTTGGGTTTCCTGCAGCTGTTGCTGTACTCTGGGACATGATACAGAGAGCAAGAAAAGGAAACCGGTTCACCCCTTATGATGTCTTTGTCTTTAATGCTACTATCATTGATGGGATTTACTTGTTTTTTAGTTTTCCAGGGATGTTCAATTATCTAGATGAAATTAACTGGAAATATGAAGCGTTTATGACATTCTTGCTTCCATTCAATCTGTGTGGGAGGCCTCTGTTCACCACCTGTGTCTGTGTGGACTGTTACCTGGCTGTGGTTCATCCTGTTGTCTATCACTCAAACAAGAGTCTGACTCCCAGGATCCTCGCAGCTGTTGGTGTTTGGACTCTGACTCTGATTTATGGGACTCTTTTTGTAAGATACATTCATGTTATGGATGTCTTTTTTCAGGTCATGTTCTTTGCTCTGGCTCTCCCTATTATTGGATTTTGTGATGTTACTATCTTCTGGACCCTGAAGAGATCGAACCCTGCAGGAGGATCCGTCCATCCAAAGAAAAAGAAAGCTCTGCAGGTCATCATCAACAACCTGGGCATTACCTTTACTTCCTATCTTCCACTAACTGTTGGTATATTGGTGCCCAGGTTTGTTAGAATTAATAGTTTAGTCATAATTTGTAACATTTTTGCTATTTTATGGAGCAGCATGTTGGTGGGGAACACAGTTTCACCCATCCTGTATCTGAACAACCTGGGAAAACTGGACTGGCTCAAGTGCATGAGGCACAAGTAAATTCCTCATAACCTCTGTTTTACCTGCTAATGAGCATTTTTAGTCTATAGTATAGCTACACAAAGTATATTTATCAAATAAACTTGCTTCATCCCAGGGGTTCAATAACATATTATTCCTATAATTGCGGGGGGATATGAGCAGCCCCTCCTAATTAAAACTGATCTAGTAAGCAAAATAACTTTATCGTAGTGGATATATTTCATATATTACCAATTTTTTTTAACAGCAAACACAAATAAACTTAAGAATGCTGTTACAAAATATTGGGTATGCACTGCACAGTGTGTATGCATCATTGCTTAATTGGTGAGATAGCAGGTGTGGCGTGCCGTTATACTTGGATCCTTTAAATTTAGCATTTTGGTGTTATTTTCAGGGACCAGAATTTTTCTGATGCATGCTGCAGCAAAAAAGAGGGGGTTTTCCGAGTATTTTTGGTAACTGCATCATCAATGTTGTGTGAGGACATGCCTCCACATATCCAGCAGCCAATTGCATCCAAGTTCTATGTGATGTTTGAGACATGGACCGTGAACGTGCACTGTCAATGGGAAAAACATATAAACTGAAAGTAATTCAGAAGCTCTTTCTTTCACTGGATGCCCAAAGTCTCTCTTTTAAAATACCTAAAATGACTGATTACTTGAGATTGCCATCAGCTAACAAGTTATTCCAAATGCAAGTACTGAGATGGAAAATTGCACTGGATGAAAAACTGGGCCAGAGTTTTCCCAGCATGCCCTTGTCATGCTTTTGGACTCAAAGTCAGAGGAAACTGTGTTTGAATGTGTACTGATGTCACCTGTTATGTAGAAATCGCTGTTATTATTCTTTTGCATTATGTATTAGTGTCGCTTTTGTACCATGAGTGAAGTTATCCACTAAGTAAGTGAGCCTCTGAATGTAGAGGTGGGTGTTTTTTCAACATTGCAGGTATGCTACATTTCACTGAAAAGCCTTTTTTAGTTCAGAGATGGCCTGTCTGTCTCTTCCTTACATTGAGCCACTCAGCTTACTGATATACCATTAATGTTCTTCACCTGAGTGGAAAAAATGTGCAAAATGCTGTTTAAAACCAGTGAGTGAAAAATGCATTGGATGAAATGCCACTTTTTTGTTGCAACTGAGTAAATATGATTCATTTATCAACTTGTATAATCTAATGGGTTAAAGAGTCAAGAATGAGTCAAGAAAGGTAAAAAAAAAAAAAAGGATGGGAAAATGGTGAAAAGTGGCAAAAAAGTGTCAAAAAAAGGGCAAAATGGGAGAAGAAAATTATAAAAAGCAGTCAAAAATGGCAAAAAAAAAGGGTTAAAAAGGCAAAATGGATCAAGAAAGGCAATGGGAGAAAATGGGTAGGAAAATGGAGAAAAGCAGTTAAAAAGTGGCAAAAATAAGTTAAAAGCAGCAAAAATGGGAAATGATGAAAAGTAGTTTAAAAGTAGCTACAATGGACTAAAAGTTGAAAAATGTGGGGAAAACAACTTTCAGATAAAAAGGGCTTAAGGGGTGGTGGTAAATAAGTTTGAAAAATATTCTCTTCTTCTTGAGAGAACCTTCTTCTTCTAGGTGTTTTAGGGTGGCTAGCAAACATTTTTACATTTTTCTTTTACTGTCACCGTTTAAGATTTAAAAACAACAGGAACTGTGATGGAGATTTTCACAAGGAAAATGATCATTGAAGTGCATGTAAAAGTATCAGATCAAATAATTTTCAGTAATCAGATTAATGTTATCATGTAAATACTCTCATTGTGAAACTTGATGGTTTTTATTATCGATGTTTGATGTTGAAGGGATTTTGAAGAGTTTCGCTGTTTTTTTTGTTTTGTTTTGTTTTGTTTTTTGTTCTTTTTGTTTTTTTAAGGTTTATTTTGGGCATTTTTGTGCCTTTATTTGATAGAGGAGGACAGTGGCTAGAGTCAGAAACGGGGACAAGAGCTGGGGAGAGACATGCGGTAAAGGGCCTCAGGCTGGATTCGAACCCGAGCTGTCCGCATACACAGGGCGGGCCCTAACCACTCGGCCACCTTGCGCCCCCTTCAGCTTTAACACTCAACCTAGGATTTGATTTCTTTTTATTCAGCTGTTGTCTGTAGCTATGTTAGTGATGAAATAAAACTTGCCACATAACATCTGTCACTTGCCACATAACATCTGTCAGGCCTTCAAGCCTTTTCAAGTCCAGCCACAAATTCTCTTTGGGATTGAGCTTTGACTCGGCCACTCCAGAACATTCACCTTGTTGACTTTAAACTATTTCTGTTCAGCTTTCTATGTATGCTCCGGGTCACTGTCTTGCTGGTAAATAAATCTTCTCCCAAGCTGTAGTACTCTTGCAGACTGATTTGGATTTTCCCCTATTTTGTAGCATTCATTTTATCCTCTACCTTTAAAAGCTTTCCAGGGCCAGCTGCCGAAAAGCATCCCCACAACATGATGCTGCCACCACCATGCTTCACAGTGGGGATGGTGTGTTTGTGGTGATGTGCAGTTTTTGGTGTTCACCAAACATATCGTTTTGTTTAGTGGCCAGGAAGCAGCATTTTGGTCTCATCAGACCCAAGAACTTTCTCCCACTTGACCATGGAGTCTCCCACATGTCTTTTGCCAAACTCTAGTCAGGATTTAATGAGTTATTTTTCAACTGTGGCTTTCTCCTTCCATAAAGCTTTGGCTGGTAAGGGCAACAGTTGTAGTATGCAGAGTCTCTCCCATCTCAGCTGCTGAAGCTTGAAACTCCTCCAGAATAATCATAGGTGGCCTCTCTTACTAGTCTCCTTCTTGCATGGTCACTCAGTTTGTGAGGACAGCCTGATCTAGGCAGATTTACACACGTGCCATATTCCTTTCATTTCCTGATGATGAATTTAGCCAATCTCTTGGGGATGATCGGCACCTTGGAAATGTTTTATATCCCCGACTTGATTTATGCTTTTTCTTCACCTTTTCTCTGAGTTGCTTAGAGTGTTCTTTTGTTTTCATGGTAGCCAGGGATCCTGATTATTCTTGTGGTTTTTTACCCTTGTTATAAAGCAACACCTTTTTTATTTCATTTTTATATCATCATATATGTCCTGAGTGATGTGATAACATATTGTATTATTTTCTCTGCAGTTTGTGATTTCGCTAAAGCTTCATTAAAACTGCCAATCATATAAAAGTGATCTTTCAACTCAGAAAAGCAAGTCTGTTGTAGCCTTTTTGAATTTCCAAAGTTTGAAATAAAGCTGACTTTTGGCCTCGAAAACAAAATCATCACATCAGTGAATCACATGTTGTTGTGACATTCTATGTAAAAATGTTCTGCTTTCAAACAAATTCTTTGAGTGGACTCGTACATTATTCAAATCAGGAAAACTTTATCATCATGCAGTATATGCTATAGGTGGTTGAAGTGTTGAGTCCCTGCACAGATGCTCTACGTATAGACAAAGATAGACAGAAAGAGGATTTTCTGTTCTTGTTCTTCTGTACCAGTATACGACTAACACTCATAATGTCTGGATTGATCAGCATGACAAACCACTCTCATACACAAGAGGATCTTATTTTGTGGTGTGAAGATCATCAGGAAGGTGTTATCCTCTGGATGTGTAGCTGTGTAGTTGCTTTTGTCTTTGGGTTTCCTGCAGCTGTTGCTGTGCTCTGGGACATGATGCAGAGAGCAAGAAAAGGAGTCCAGCTCACTCCTTATGACGTCTTTGTGTTTAATGCCACTGTCATAGATGGGAGTTATTTGCTCTTATCTCTTGCAGAGGTGTACAATAATCTTCAAGGACATGACAGGGAGTTTCATAAATTCATAAGCTTCTTTTTCCCATTCAATCTGTGTGGGAGGCCTCTGTTCACCACCTGTATCTGTATGGACTGTTACCTGGCTGTGGTTCATCCTGTTTTCTATCACTCTAACAAGAGTCTGACTCCCAGGATCCTCACTGCTGTTGGTGTTTGGACTCTGACTCTGATTTATGGAGGGTTTTTTTTAAGGTATGCTGGTTTTATGAATGACTTAATTGCCGTCATGTTCTTTGCTCTGACCCTCCCAATTATTGAATTTTGTGACACCACCATTTTCTGGACCCTGAAGAGATCAAATCCTGCCGGAGGAGCGGTCCATCCAAAGAAGAAGAAAGCTCTGCGGCTCATCATCAACAACCTGGTCATTACCTTCACTTCCTATCTTCCACCAATAATTGGAGTGTTGGTGTCTACGTTTCTGAACACTGATTATACAGACACTCATTGTCATATTATGTTTCCAGTGATGAGCAGCATGTTGGTAGGAAACTCAGTTTCACCCATCCTGTGTCTGAACAATCTGGGAAAGCTGGACTGGCTCAAGTGCATGACACAGAAATAGATGGATAGATGCTCTGAGAAACTCGCAAAGCATTCTGAGATTGCTTACAGGGTGATCCAGGAAGGACAATTTTAACAGCTTCTTTCTTCACAATCGAATGTCATCAATGAAACTAAAATGGTGGTTTACTGTTTAGTAAATATACTACTTGGGGTACTGTTTTTAATGAACACAGTCCTCAATTCAGAACATAGAGGTGGGTTGAGCAGGGCCTCTGGTCTCTACTTGACTCTGTAAATGAGTGTGGCCACAATATCAAAGGGGAAGAGAGGCTGGGCTTTTGAACTTGCAACCAGTTCTGGGGATAATTATCAAGTCAGCGGCACAAAACATGAATGAGAAGCAGCAACAAAGGGTAGTTTCCAGTTGCAGTTGCTACTTCTTGTAGCAACGTAGCAATTTACATCAGAATTGTAAATATTTAAGGTCATATAAGAACTCCGCTGAAGATCATAGGGATATTTCTTTAGAAAAATAGAAATTTCAGTGTAAAAACTCAAAATTTTGTTGCTTTTAATGTGCTTCTTTGAATTTCAGCGTGCATAGAGGAGGCTTATATTAATTTTGTTATATTGTTTATGAAATGTAGGTAAATGCAACTGCTTTGTTTGACCTTTAAAGAAATAAATGAGTGTGAATCATGAGTCTGCTGCTGCTTCAACCATGATAACAAACAAGATTTGTCATTGTATGTTTGTTTAACATCAGTCAGAACTCACCACCACATTTACCTAAAAGACAACTTCATATATCAATTGCAAAACACTCCTGACACGATGCTGCTGTGTTGTGATGGTTGGTATGATTCCGACTAAAGACTTGCATATACAAAAAAACAAGGAACATTTCCACATCAGAGAGGACATCTGCTTATACTGTAGCACTACACGGACACTAAAGCTTTCGTCTTTAGTTATTTAGTGACAGCAAACAGCTTTCAGTAGTGCTGTACTCGAGTCCACACTACCTGAGACCAAGACTTGTTCAAGACCAGAGTGCAACGAGACCAAGACAAGACCAAGACTTTTTGGGGTCAAGACCAAGAACATTAAAAACTTTAAAACAAACCATTACAAGGTTGAACAATTTAAAAGCATTCACTCTTTAATTTTAGTTTTATTTTTAATTAATTTGACAGATAAAAACAAGGAGTCTGCATCTCTTTCAAAGAGTGGAAAAACATACAAAAATCTCAAATCTTAACAAATTTGTTAAACTAACTTCTTGTCAAAAAATTAATCCTTGTATGTACTTAAAAGCCACTGACTAGTCTGGAATTATTTAAATATCTGAAAATGAGATTTTAATCTTGATTTGGCAGGTGAATGAGGCCTAAAGTAAGTGTTCATAGGTATTTCTGACTAGAAATAAGATGGACTGATGTCTGAGCTTTTTCAGGTGTAGCTATATGTTGTTTTAGCAAGTGTTTCTCCTTATTATCACATTAATGAAGTCAAAGAATAGCTGACCAGTGCTGCTCTCGACCGGTCTCGATGGAAAATCCTGAGTCCGGCCAGACCGAGAAAAGGTCAAGTAAAAATGCTCTAGAGTCTGAGACAAGACCAAGACATTCAAAATGTGGTTTTCAGACTGGTCTCAAGACCAAGGCTGTTCTTGAGTCAGTGGACATAGAGAAAAAAAAAACACAAGATGAGACATAAGTTAGGTGACATCTTCAATTTGCTGTAAATCAAATGTTAAATGAGAAACAGATTTGAGCTTGTAAAGCATTTTTCCAGTCGTCTGTATGCTCGAAGCAGGTCAGATTTAACCATTAAAGCTCATTCACTTCACATTCACACTCTGATGGTGAAGGCTGCTCCGTAGAGTTTCATCAGGATTAATATTCAGTCATCAGCTTATCCCATTCATAAACATTCACTCAAGCCGTGGGAGCAATTTGGGGTTTGAGACACATCAACAAGTGACTCCAAGAACTGGAGCCATTAGCTCTTGTGAGCTGCAGTCGCTCTAGTTAGTGACTATTCAAATATCCAATTAATAAGCAAATGTTTGAAACTGAAATGGGATGTGCTTTAGGGATTGCTGTCAGTGGCAGATTAAGGTGGTCACAGCCATAGGCTATTCTTCTTTTGGCAGTTAAAAATGGGGAAAAAAATGTTAAATGTGTCAAAATAGGGCAAAAAGGGGCTTTTTAGAAACAGGTGGCTAAAGTAGTGAAAGGCGTCAAAAAGCAGAAAAAAATAAAAAGTGGCAAGAAAAGGGTCAAATATAGAAAAAGTGGGTGGAAACAGTAATACAAAGGGGTTAAAAGTGTGACAAATAAGTTATGGAACAGACGAACCTCACTCATCACACTTCACTAAGACATGGTGAGTACTATTACTTTCTCTGGTATCCTGCCATTGTGTAGATCATGGCTCAGCTGGGAGGTCTGACATTAATTTCAAAGCTGGTTAATTCAGTGTGAACATCCACATCAACATTACAAGTTAAAAGGGAATTCTGTGTCAAGAAAATTGCTTTACATCTTGAAAATGCTATTTTGGACTACAGTGTAAATCAATCCTTTTTTTGCTTTCATGTGAGTGGTTATTATTCAGGTCAAATATAAAATATGTTTATCAAGGATTAATTTTACATAAGGCCATGAATTTCCTGGCCTTTTTGGGCCCCCCATTTGTCAGGGCCCCAGGAAGCTTTCCCTTTTATCCCCCCTTATAGACAGACTTGCCTACTGGCATCAGGAGGGGGCACAGTTTGACCATTTGTTCAATACTCACACACTGTAGAACCTACCAAGATCAGATTCTGAAAGAACAACCTCAGTAGCATCACAATATCTGTCCACAACACTGAAAGATGTTTCATTCTCTTCCAACGAGGAAAATGACAAGCATTTTGATATCTTACCATTTGACAGGAAGTTGGCATAACTCACATATAAAACTATAAAGCTTCAAATCTCCCATGAATGATCATGATACATGATAAATCTGAAAAGTACATGATAAATGTCTTTGCTAGATCACTTCTTCATATTGGCATCTTTCTGTATCATACTGCCACCTAGTGTTGATGTGCAGTGCTCCCTCACATATTATGTGAAATGTTCTGATTATTTGACACACGATCATGGACCTGTAATCCAAATGGTCTCTCTGCTATTCCTCAACATTTCACATGGCTTGCAGAGACCCTGCAGTTTCGACACATCCATGGTTGCGCTCCATCCAACATTCACCTATGCGCAAGGGGCCTTTACCGCTTGATGCTTTAATTTTCTTGAAATTCCATTGGTTTTGAAAGGCTTTATGCAGCAACAATGGCGCCATTTTTATATACATTTTCAGTGTTCTAGAAAATAAAATGAACATCTCTGTGGACTGTTACCTGGCTGTGGTTCATCCTGTTTTTGGCTTTCCTGCAGCTGTTGCTGTACTCTGGGATGTGATACAGAGAGGACGAAAAGGATCCCCACTCACCCCACATGACGTCTTTGTTTTCAGTGCTACTCTAATCGATGGGATGTATTTGCTTTTCAATTTTGTGGAGGTGTATCTGTTTGAAACATGTTAAGCCATTGTTTCTCCAAGGTCTTTGATCCCCCGTTAAACCTATGACTCTTTTTTCAAACTTTTCTTTATTTTCCACTCAACACAATACAAAAACAATGCTCTGTGTATCGCCCATTGCTGTTGTAAATGGTTTAGCAATAGCCAGCAATCTGTATTCAAACAAATGCTCATCAACAACCCACATGTGTGCATGCGGGGTCCTTGTTCTACCGTCCTGAAACTGCTGCCTGCAAGTCTGCAGGTACACCCTTCTCATCTAATCGTGGCTTGCAAGACACAAGGGGTCAAGTTAAGAGCAGCATGTCCTAAACTGGCATAAATTATAATGGCTATATTTACATAACCTCAGACACCCCTAAACCTTTAAAGTAACTCTGGACATTTTTGTCCTAAAGGATGATGTTTTTCAGGCTGTAAATGGCGTGTTTTGTTTTTTTTAATGTATAGGAAGTTTGTTTTGTTGATGAATTTTGATATTTCAAATTAATTTTTAAAGGACTTTTAGAGCTGTGGCAGCGACTTATAAGTAAATAATAGGAGTTGTCATTGAACATCTGTCAGAATTCAACACTACATTTACCTAAAAGACAACTTCATTTATCATCTGTAGCTCATGAATGGACATTCAAAAGACCTTTAATAACACACATTATTCAAACTAGGAATACTTTATTAATCATAGCATGTCATGTAAGCGGCTGACTTTGTGAGTTGCTGCCCAGTAGATGGGTGTTCTTCACTGATTTCTTACAACTGGAAATCAATTTATTATTTTTTGTGACTCTAACCCTCCAAATGTCTGGGTTCAGTAACATCACAAACTTTTCAAACACAACAAAGAGCACATTTTTGTTGTGTGAAGGTCGATGGGAGGGTACTATCATCTGGGCATGTATCAGTGTGGTTTCTTTTGTTTTTGGCTTTCCTGCAGCTGTTACTGTACTCTGGGATGTGATACAGAGAGGACGAAAAGGATCCCCGCTCACCCCACATGACGTCTTTGTTTTCAATGTTGCTGTCATCGATGGGATTTATTTGCTGTTCAATCTTGTGGAGGTGTATAATTATCTACATGGACATAACATGGACTTTGAGGCATTCACGATTTTCTTGTTTCCATTCAGTATGTGTGGGAGGCCTCTGTTCTCCACCTGTATCTCTGTGGACTGTTACCTGGCTGTGGTTCATCCTGTCATGTATCACTCAAACAAGAGTCTGACTCCCAGAGTCCTCACTGCTGTTGGTGTTTGGATTGTAACTTTTCTTGTTGGATATCTCTTTCTGAGGCTAACACATTATTTTTATGATATTTTTGAAATTGTGTTTTTTGCCCTGATTTTCCCCGTTATTGGATTTTGTGACATCACTGTCTTCTGGACCTTGAAGAGATCGAACCCCGCAGGAGGAGGCATCCATCCACAGAAGAAGAGAGCTCTGCAGGTCATCATCAACAACCTGATCATCACCTTTACTTCTTATTTGCCAATTGTACTTGCTGCATTTATGTTTCACTTTCTGAGCTTAAACCCAGCAACTAAACGTTGTTATATAATATTTCCACTGATGAGCAGCAGGTTAGTCGGAAACTCAGTTTCACCCATCCTGTATCTGAACAATCTGGGAAAGCTGGACTGGCTCAAGCACTTGTCACTTCAACTGTAAAGCACCTTTTATCTGAAAACATACCACCTATGTGTTTCCAGTCATCTTATTTAATGTCTTCAACATGGGTGTAGCACAAGGGTTAAAAAGGGTACTGATTACCCAGGCCCAAGTTAGGCAGGGGCCCTCAAGAAGCCTGAGTTTGTTGTTTCCAGTAACAAATGTCATTGTTGAATCAACAGCGACTAAATGAGTTGTTCAAATGAATGTTTTATCAAATAGATTAAAATAAAAGACTAAGGAGCCCCTGCTCTTCCCTTCAAAGTGTCCAAATGGAAAAGTCCACCCCTAAGCACTGTGGGAGAGAGCAGAACCTGGTGTAGAAGAGAAAGGTAGATGATGGATGAGAAGAAAGCAGGGGTAGAGAGCAATTTAATGATGATAATGGAGAAATAAAAGCAGGGACAGAGAGCCAGAAGAGAATGATGGATGAGAAGAGAGCAGGGATAGAGAGCCAGAAGAGAATGATGGATGAGAAGAGAGCAGAGATAGAGAGCCAGATGAGAATGATGGATGAGAAGAGAGCAGAGATAGAGAGCCAGAAGAGAATGATGGATGAGAAGAGAGCAGAGATAGAGAGCCAGATGAGAATGATGGGAGAGAATAAAAAAAGGGACAGAGAGCGAGATGGGGCTAATAAACACAAACTAATGTGGAGGGAAACAATACAAGTAAATTTGACTTAACCATTGTAAAAATATTTCTCATTAATATAAGGAAATTATGTTCAAAAATAAATTCAATTGCATCAATATCCTTAAAAAGATACAAAATCTCTGCTCTGCTTTCTGGGGACCTACACTGAAAAAAATATTTTGTTGATCCTACTCAATTTTATTAATTTTAGCAGTTGCATGCAATATGTTTATCTAGATCTAGATATAATTTTTTTGTTGACTAAACTTAATGTTTTTAAGCAATCTCAGATGAATAATACAGGTAAGTTTAACATAACAATTTTGTGTAGGAGGTTCTAAATTTTTTTAAGAAAAGTCAACTGAACCTAGGTTAAACAGACTTGAATGAATGGAGTTGAACTAACTCAATTGTAGCAGTTGCAGCACAAAAGAAATTTGCTTAGATTCCACATGTGACTCAACATTATTTTTAAGTAATTCCAAATTAGAGGTATATTTGCTCAAATTTAGTACACTGTAAAGCAAGATGAGTATATTATAGGTAACTGCTTACCTTAAAATGTCAAATAGTACTCACTGATAATGCTTTTTGTGGACATTTTCACACCTGATAGTCCGGACCAAGGTCCGTACCAAGGTCCATGTTTTTGATACATTGTATATATTTGGTTCGGTCTGTTTGGGTTTCACACTGTCATTATTGAAACCGGACTAACAGACTTTACATGACGTACCTACGTGATATCGTCATCAACTACGTGATTTGCGTGTCTCTGTAGTTTACATTAATTGGTCATTTGGCCGGCGGGCGTCTGACGTCAACACGTTGAATAACGCGAGTCTTGAATGTTGTAAACAATGAATGAAATCATCATTCCTACCATCATATGATTGTTGATTTTCTACTACCAAAAGCGACAACTTCAAGAGCTGTACATAAGGCTGGTCTGAGTTCATCTTATGAGTTTAATCATTAGACAACAACTTTATCGTCGTCGACAGGAAAGGAGAAGAAAGTATGCAATCCTGCGAGCCATTGCAACACCGACTCGGGAGAGAAGGTATGTGTTGCAAACTCTTGAAAAGATGAGCTGTCAATAGTTAGGTACAACTTTATCTACAATTTTATGAAATTTTCCGTGCTTGGACAATCTCCATTTAACATAATAACAGACGCTTCTACTCCTCGCGTAACGTAATGCGGTTACCGTTAGCCCACCCTGTCCAGGCTGCTGGTTAATTTCGGTAGCGTGAGATTGTTGGGGGCTCTTCCGCGGCTCATTTTGTTATGGTGGTGGATTTCCTTTACCGGTAGTCATGTTGTAATTTCCTGTCATTGATACAAACGTCAGAACTTTTCAAAATATTGCTTTCACACTGGGCACGAACCGGACCATGGTTCTGTATGGTCCGGATCGAGACCACCTCTTATGGTCGGACCAAGGTCTGGCTGTTAGGTCCGGACCATGGCCCAAGGGAGGTCATTTTGGTTCGGTCAAAACAGAAAAGTCCGAAAGTCCGGACAACACGACATAGGTGTGAAAGCCCCCTGTGTTATCATATCTCCTAAGATAGACTGACACGTGCAATCACTCGTGGCGGTGACTAGTACTCATCCAGGAGACCACTTAGTGAAATTTCACCATCATCAATCTGTCACTCAAGTTACTTTGACCTTAACAGGTAGCATGCTTACATTGCTGCCTGTAGGCGGGACCTCTTTAATTGAGACAGCAACTTCACTCATGGTGCATTTTTAAAAATTATTTTATTTAACCTTTAATTAACCAGGAGAAAACCTCTTTGAGATTAAAAATCTCTTTTTCAAGGGTGTCCTGGCCAAGACAGCAGCAGCAAACTGAGTGCATAAGGTTTTGTGCCCAAAGGCATTCTGGGAAAACTGCAGATTTGTCATAACTCAAATAATTTGAGTAATAACCAAGTGTTGGCCACGTCTTGATATTTATGGCTATAACCTTATAAAAACAAGCAATATGTGTTTTAAAAAAACTTAGAACAGAAACTCATTTAACTTTCTGACACAAGCTTTACCACCAATAACGGTTAATTCCTTACTTACTGAAAAAAGGGGGGGTAATTGCAGCGCTGAAAATGTCCTTGGAAAAGTGTAAATCCTAACCAGGAAAGGACAAAATGGCGGTTTCTCCTTGCACATGCTAAGACAAGGCAGTATGTGGTCCTCATTTGAGCACAAATTTTTATGTTCCTGGTACACAATTAAAATCAACTAGCCTGAACACATTTTTAAGATTACTTTTTCATAATTAAAATCACTTTAGTTTAACACAACTTTTTTAAACATTATTTTAACACATTTCAAACCAACTTATTTTAACACAGTTTTATTATGTTACTTTTGCATAATTAAAATCAACTCATTGGAAATGGAGACAGCATATTTTGAAATTAGTCAAAAAATATAAGAAGGATTGAATTACACATTTAAATCATTGAAACAAACTTAATAACTATATGTTACAAATACTAAGGGTCAAAATCTGTTTTTTCAGTGTACAATCCTAAACTACATCCCCGGTCATCAACTCTCAAAGTTTCAGACCAGATTTTACTAGGTTTGCGGTTTGCAAGCCTCAGGGGGTCAAATTAAGAGCAGCATGTCCCAAGCTGACATAAATGATAATAACCTTATTTACATAACCTCAGAGACCGCTTAACCTTGAAGGTAACTCTAGACATTTTTGTCCAAAGGGGTGATTTTTTGATGCTGCAAATGGCATTTTTTTTATAGGAAAGTTGTTTTCTTGATGAATTTAGACATTTCAAATTAATTTTTTTAAAGGACCTTTAGAGCTCCAGCAGCTACTTAGAAAATAAAATGAACAGGAGTTTCCATTAAACATCTGTCAGAATACAGAGCTACATTTGCCTAACAACTTCATTCATTGTCCATAGCACATGCATGGACATTCAAAAGACCTTTAATAACACATTATTCAAACTAGGTAATCTTTATTAATCACAGCATGTCATGTAAGTGGTTGACTTGGTGAGTTGCTGCCCAGTAGATGGGTGTTCTCCATTCATCTTTTAAAGAGAGAGGAAAGATTTATTTTTTGTGACTCTAACCCTCCAAATGTCTGGGATAACTAACATCACAAACTCCTCAAACTCAACAAAGAGCACATTTTTGTTGTGTGAAGGTCGATGGGAGGGTACTATCATCTGGGCATGTATCAGTGTGGTTTCTTTTGTTTTTGGCTTTCCTGCAGCTGTTACTGTACTCTGGGATGTGATACAGAGAGGACGAAAAGGATCCCCGCTCACCCCACATGACGTCTTTGTTTTCAATGCTACCCTAATCGATGGGATGTATTTGCTTTTCAATTTTGTGGAGGTGTACAATTATCTACATGGACATAACATGGACTTTGAGGCATTCATGGCATTTGTGTTTCCATTCAGTCTGTGTGGGAGGCCTCTGTTCTCCACCTGTATCTCTGTGGACTGTTACCTGGCTGTGGTTCATCCTGTCGTGTATCACTCAAACAAGAGTCTGACTCCCAGAGTCCTCACTGCTGTTTGTGTTTGGATTGTGTCTTTTGTTCTAGGGTATATCTTTCTGAGGATAACAAGATTTTATCATAATCTTTTTGATATTTTGTTTTTTGCTCTGACTCTCTCTGTTATTGGATTTTGTGATGTCATCGTCTTTTGGACCTTGAAGAGATCGAACCCCGCAGGAGGAGGCGTCCATCCACAGAAGAGGAGAGCTATGCAGGTCATCATCAACAACATAATTATCACCTCTACTTCTTATTTGCCACCAGTACTGGGGGCATGGTTGTCTGAGTTTCTGAGCTTACACCCAACTGTCGATCGGTGCCACTTAATAATTCCAGTGATGAGCAGCAGGTTAGTTGGAAACTCAGTTTCACCCATCCTGTATTTGAACAATCTGGGAAAGCTGGACTGGCTCAAGCACTGGATGCAGAAATAAATCTCATATAATGTCTGTTATTTTCTAGTTAGGTTTATGTGTCCACACATGGGTCCCAAACTCAAACTGGCTTGGGTCCTCTTTTGGTCCTGCCATCTTATAGAAATTTTTTTTCCCAAAGATCATTTAGGTGAGCTTTAAACTAAAAGTCGTTTTACCACCTTTTCACTACTTTAGCCACCTATTTTTAAAAGCCACTTTTACCCAATTTTGACACATTTAGCATTTTTTGTCCAATTTCTAACAACTTCTACCATTTCCACTCGTGTTTGGCCCTTTCTTCCATACGTACCAATTTTTACCACTTTTTGTTTTATGCCACATTTAACACATTTTTCCAATTTTCCTCACCTCCATGGGTGCCCTATTTGGCTGGGCCCTCTTAAGAGTGGCCTTGACCCTGGATGTTGAAGGGGCAGGGGTGACGTTGCAAGCGCACTTCGATTGTTTACTGTGCAAACCAGGATGGACACTTTTAACAACTTTTCTCCTTCATCATTTGAAATTCATCAGTGAAATTAATGTTTATTTACTGTCAGTAGATACATTGTGAGGAGTGCTGTTTTTAATGACCAGAGTTCTCAATTCAAAACAAGAAGTAAGTTATATGTGGGTGAGATGAGTAGCATATCTGGTCTTCATCAATCCTGGAGGTCCCAACTGTTGCAACAACACTATGGAGGAAAAACATTTGATCTATTAAAGTCGCAGCTGATTTTGGAGATTAATTGTGGCCCTTTGCAACTCCTTTAATTTGAAGCAGTCATTTGTATTAAATCCAAGATCTGGCAGCTACTTTGAAAGTAGTGTATTTAAGGTCATGTAAAAACTCCACCATGTAAAATTCCATCAGCGGCTGAGCAGGCCAAACACTGTAATATATTTTCTTTTGTACTTTTTTATGTTGGCCAATATGAATACTTTGATAAAAGACCTTTAGATAAATAAATGTGAGGGAATTATCAGTCTGCTATCTTAAGCATTATATAAAAAAGACCTGTCACTGTATGTTTAACATTTTTCAGAACCCACCGCCACATTTACCTTAAAGGTACTTTCAGTTATCATTTGCATAACACTGATGTCATGAATGCTTTGTGTTATGATAAGTACGACACTGACAAAAGACTTACATATTCAAAGCAAGGAACATTTTCCACAGCAGAAAAGAAAAATGACTTTGAACATGGGAATAGGAGGCCAGCTGCTTATTTGGTTGGTAAATGTGGCCCATTGTACCTAATTTGATGTCATAAACACATCTCAAAAAAGTTGTGTCAGGGTCGCCACGTGTAGCATCCTGTTGTCTTTAAACAACAGTCTGTAAATGTCTGGGAAGAGAGGTGACCAGTTCCCAGTAGAGTTTGGGGACAGGTAGTTGTCCCATCCTTTTCTGATGTAGGATTCTTGCTGCTCAACAGTTCTGGGTCTTCTTTGCTGGACTTTTCCTTTCATGAGGCCTGTTCAGCACCCTAACTCTGCTACTGCAAAGCCATGCTGTTGTGATGTAGAGGCCTTCTTTGAAAAAGACGTGCTCTGGTTGGGAGCAAATGTTGCTCTAAAATCTCGATTAGCATTGATAGTGTTTTTCCAGATGTGTGAGCTGTCCATGCCATAGACACTAATGCAACCCAATGCCATCAAAAGGCTGGTATTGAACTGTGCACTAATAACAAGCTGGATGGTTCTCCTCCTCTTTAGTCTAAAGGATATGGCACCTGTGGTTTCAAGAAGATTTTCAGATTTTTAGTCATTTGACCACAGAACAGTTTTCCATGTTGCCTCACTTCATAATTAATGAGCTTTGGCCCACAGTGTTTCTGGACTGTATTCACATGTTCTTCTCTTCTGCAATGATACAGCTTTAACTTGCATTTGTGGATGGTACGGCCAACTATGTTGATAGACAATGATTTCTGGAAGTGTTCCTGAGCACATGCAGTTATTTTCAGTACAGAATCATGCCTGTTTTAAAAGCAGTGCTGCCTGAGGGCCCAAAGGTAACAAGTATCCAATACTGACCTTCTGCTTTGTTACTCTGTGCAAAAATTCTCAGAATCTTTCCATTGTAGTACGTAGTGTAGAGGGTGGGATATTCAAAGTCTTTGCACTTTAATGTGTAAGAACATTTTTCTGAAATTGTTCCACCATTTTTAAACACAGTTTTTTGCACATTGGTGAACCCCAGCTTTACTTCTGACAGACACTATGTCTCTGAAATGCTCCTTTTATACCCAGTCTTCTCATGGACCTGTTGCAAATTCATCTAATTGATTGCAAAATGCTCCTCCAGCTCTTTTTCATTAGTACCACTTACTTTTCTAGCTTTTTGTATCCCCATCCCTTCTCTTGGAGATGTGTTGCTGTCATCAAATTCCAAAGGAGCTAATATTTCTTTGTAATATTAAAATGTCATAGTTTCAACGTATGATGTTTTTGTTTATGTTCTGGTTTTCATAAAATACAGCTTTATGAATTTTGCATTTTACACAGCCCAACAGTGTTTTTGGAATGGGGGTTAGAGATGAAGCCAAATTTCTTTGAATACTAAAGAAAAAAATCCTCAGTGAGTCAGATGATGTTGTGACTCTTTATGAAAAATATGTCATGCCTCCAAACAAATGCTATGAGTTGGCACATACATTATCCAAATCAGGATAACTTGTTCAGTCCTTGCAGAGAAGCCCTTTGTTGTCCATGAATGTATAAAGGCAGAGTTTTTTTTTCTTTTGACAATTACGAGACCCTAATTCATAATGTCTGGATTGATCAACATAACAAACCACTCTCATACACAAGAGGATCTTATTTTGTAGTGTGAAGATCATCAGGAAGGTGTTATCCTCTGGGCATGTGTCTGTGTGGTTGGTTTTGTTTTTGGGTTTCCTGCAGCTGTTGCTGTACTCTGGGACTTGATGCAGAGAGCAAGAAAAGGAGTCCAACTCATCCCCTATGATGTCTTTATGTTTAATGCTACTCTCATGGATGGGGTTTATTTGTTTTTTACCGTTGTAGACGTGTTTAATTACCTGCAACAGCTAAGTGCTGAATATGAATTATTTATGATGTTCTTGTTTTTCCTTCAACCTGTGTGGTAGGTCACCACCTGTATCTGTGTGGACTGTTACCTGGCTGTGGTTCATCCTGTTTTCTATCACTCCAACAAGAGTCTGACTCCCAGGATCCTCACTGCTGTTGGTGTTTGGACTGTAACTCTTATTTACGGAGGCATGTCTTTAAAATATTTTTTTAAATTGTTAACCTGATACAAGTCATATTTTTTGCTCTGACCCTCCCAATTATTGCATTTTGTGACATCATGGTCTTCTGGACCCTGAAGAAATTGAATCCTGCCAGAGGAGCCATCCATCCAAAAAAGAAGAAGGCTCTGCAGGTCATCATCAACAACCTGGTCATTACCTTTACTTCCTATCTTCCACCATTAATTGGTCTGTTCATGGCTGAGATTGTGAACATTGATCGCATAACGGCTTTTTGTCAGGTTCTGGTTGCTGTGTGGTGCAGCATGTCTGTAGGAAATGTAGTTTCACCCATTCTGTAACTGAACAATCTTGGAAAAATAGGCTGGCTCAAATGTTGGTGGCAGACATGAATGTCTTATAACCTCCCTTTTGTCTGCTCAGATTCAGTTTTTTGTTTTGCTACACCAAAAAAAAGCTTCATTCCTGGGGTTCAATTACATGTCAACCTTTGGATTTTTCTTTGAGTTGCTATAAAAAAATGTACTTCTGAATAAAGTAAAAACCTATTTAATTAACGACCTCCTGCCTGATTTCATTTAAAAAACTGAAGCAAATGATTCCAGAGAACTCATGTTGTACTTTCCCGAGATTTATGTGCTGATGCCAAGACACCTGATTACTCAAACAGTCAAATCTTAAGATCTCTGATCTCAGATCTCTGATTTTAATCCAGAGTCTATCTAGGAAGGTGCTCCCTTCTAGACAACAGCAACCCCCAACTGACAAGATGTATGATGACAACACACTGAACATCATGCAAAACCAAACTCACACAAGGTGCACCAAAACTGAATTCCCACTGAAAGCAAAAGGCTGGCATCATAAGGCCAAGACAGTATCTGTTAAAAAAAAAAAAAAAAAAAAGAAAAAGCAAAACAAAGAAACTGCCGGTTTTATTTTTGTTTTATGTTTTTTATACCAACAAATTTGATGGTTAAAATGTACCTTGGTTGGTTTTCAACAATCAATCGAAACTGAAATATGTAGCATAGAGTTTATTAGCTATATCAGATCATATTCAGCCAGATGTGTCCTGAATCTGATATGTTTCTGATCACTTTTATTTTGAAATTTCACATCAGCATGTCTTAGTACTTTGTCACTTTCAGTGTGGGCTGTCAACTTTAATCCTTCACTGAATTGAGTCTTTGGTGACAGGAAAGTGTAAAAATTTGATGTTGCCAGATGTAAAGTGAATTTGACTTATTTAGATGTTTTTTATTGTAAAATTCCACATCAGATTGTCTTGATACTGTTACATTGTGGGTTTTACAACTATCAGTCTAAACTGAAATGATTCAGAGGTAACAAGGAGTTTTGCTGTTTTTTTTTTCTTTAATGACTTAGGCTACCTCTGAGTTTATGTCAGTATTGTCTACTGTAGGCTATGAATGTTTGCAACATGTAGGAGAACTCTGCCTCCCTCTTGAGGCAAACAGTTGCACAAACCAGTCTTAATCCACAGCAGTTAAGAAAAGATAGGCTTATTGAATTTCAAAAATGTAGCCTGATAAAGTACATTTATCATAATGGTGATCCTGCAGAGGGGAACTGTAGTGCTTTGAATGTGTCATGACTTCCTGGAGAAAACAGGGATGATATGTGAACAAAGCTGGTAAAAAGTCCTGCAAGTCATCCAAGGTTGTCTGAAGTCTGTTGATAATTCTTGCTGCTTCTTCATCGTCTCTTCTACTTCTCTTCGCTGCAGGGTGCATCTTGGGGCTTGTTGTTAAAGGTGATAACTAGAAACAGCTGTATACGTGCCGAGGGGGGTGGCATTTGAGCCATGCGGTGCTTGTTATTGTCCATCTCAATGGGTGAAACTGGGAACTATGGCAGACTGAGCGGCCAATTATCACCCCGCAGTTTCGCTTTCCCCTCCCCTCAATATCTTTGCAGCAACTGCAAGAATAGGGCATTTTAAAACACAAAATTAACGCTTTTAAATATCACATTTGTGTTACTTTTTTCATTGAATGAGTAGTTTAAATGTCGGACTTGCATAAAATGAGAAAAAACGAAAAATGATCATTTTGAAGAAAACGACTTTGTATCCATTTTTCTCAACCACACTGCAATGCTGACTTGCAGGAACTTTATCCGGCTTCGATCACATATGATAAAATCTGCTTAGTGCTCTCAGCATTAAGTGGAAGCAGTAATGTTTTTTGATGTACACAATTTTTATTTTAGGGATGTAACTGTTCCTTTGACTCGGTGGTGTTCTCAGGATGTTAGAGAGACAGGGGCAAAATAAAAAGCTCATCTGCAGTATGTGGAGGGACACCAGCACACAACCTAAAAAGATGTCTAACATTAAAAGTGAAATAGAAACCCAGGTTAAGTTGACACATTTCTTTTTATAATGTTCATACTTAATACCCCTCAGTGAAACAAAGATAAAATGAGGATCTATAAACTATTTATCCATTTATCTCACAAAATAAATAATATATAGGGGAAATACATAAGGGAGGACAATGGTGAAAATTAACTTATAGCAAGAAGCTTATGGCACTTTATAGAAAACACTTATTTTACAACACAGTCTAAAACAGCTTATGCCTCCCATATAGGAATCAACTTTCCGAGTTGGAATTCCGAGTTCAGGGCGCATTATTAATGACGTGTTTGACTGGTGGCTTGCAATTTCTGAAATTAATTGGAACGCATCACTATTTCATAATGCTGTCTTAAAAAGCATCCTACTGTGAAAAGCCCAAAGCTTGGGGAGCAGGTGGCCTAGTGGTTTAAGGCGCTCCCCATGTACGTGGGCAGCCTGGGCTTGAGGCCCTTTACCGCATGTCTCTTCCCCACTCTTGACCCTGTTTCCAACTCTATCCACTGTCCATTCTCCTCTATATAATAAAGGCACAAAAATGCCTAAAAATAAATCTTAAAAAAAAAAAAAAGCCCAAAGTTCTCAATTTGAAAACTGGTGATCCAAAATAAAACAAAGTATGAAAAAAAATGTATTTCGAAATTAAACTTTGTCATAAACACCTATTAGATGGCGTTTCAAAAAACTGCATTTAAAACTGGTGTTTCAAAATAAGACGCCATAAAAAAACACAGTTCAAAATAAAACGCAGTTTCAGATGCCATCTAAAAATGAGATTGTCTTGTGTTTTGCATTGCCATTAAATTGAAAGTTATTGTTGAGGTATTGTTGCCTCTCTATCTCAAACCAGTTTTGTTCTTCTCCCCTGATCTCTGCCATCAAGAAGGCATTTTGGCCCAGATAACTGCCTCTCACTTGTATTTTCCTCTTTTTCTCATCATTCTCTGTAAACCTTGGGGATGGTTGTACGTGAAAACCCCAGTAGATCAGCAATTTGTGAAATACTCTTACCAGTCCATCTGGAAAAAACAACCATGGCACATTCAAAGTCACTGAAATCAGCTTTCTTCCTCACTCTGAGGCCCGATCTGTACTTCAGTACATTTAAGTTAAAGGGTTATGCCTAATGAAGTGGTCAGTGAGTTGTCAAATTTGTTCAAAATGTCTATATGTGTTTAGATTTGTAATTGTGAAGTATCATCAAGTCCTGAGAGTATTTATATCTGTTTATGATAATTTGTTATATACACTCAGTGGCCACTTTATGAGGTACGCCTGTTCAATTGCTTCTTAATACAAAAAGCTCATTAGCCAATCACATGGCAGCATCCCAGTGCATGTAGACGTGGTGTCAGACAGGCTGGTCTGAGTATTTCAGAAACTGCTGATCTACTGGGATTTTCATGCACAACCATCTATACGGTTTACAGAGAATGATGATAATGATCAGGCTGCTGGTGGTGTAATGGTGTGAGGGATATTTTCTGGGCACACTTTGGGCCCCTTAGTACCTACTGAGTAACCTTTAAACAGCCTATTGTTGCTGACCATGTGCATCCCTTTATGACCACAGTGTACCCATCTTCTGATGGCTATTTCCAGGAGGGTAAAGCACCGTGCCGCAAAGCTCAAATCATCTCAAACTGGTTTCTTGAGCATGGCAATAAGGTCACTGTACTCCAGTGGCCTCCAGAGCCACCAGATCTCAATCCAGTAGAGCACCTTTGGCATCTGATGGAACGGCAAATATGCAGCAACTGCGTGCTGCTGTCATGTAAATATGGACCAAAATCTCTGGAATATTTCCAACACCTTTTAGAATTTTTAACAGAAAAATAAAAAAAAATTCCATAGTACCAAAAATGTCTTTACAAAGTCATGCAGTTAAAAGCAGCATTTGCGTTTGTCCATATCTGCTACAGCAAACGTTTATCACCACAAAACATCCCTGTCAGGAATATTATGCAAAACTGAAATGTAATAAAAGACTGCATTGAGTGGAGCTGTGAAGCATGTGACTGACTTAGAGTACATATCAGATACTCATCCAGCAGTTCCTAGTAGCTCTCTCCAAGGACAGACTACTTTTTAAACTTCTCACTCTTCAGTTTGGTGAGAGCCATGGGAATTATCGACGATATTAAGGACACCTTGTCGAAGGCGGTGTTCACCCCCTCCACTCTGTTAAGCGGCCGAGGTGGGCTCCACATGTGTCAGATCCTCCTGTGTCTGGTCACTTTTGTCCTGGGCCTCTTCAGAGGAACGAGCAGCCACACCTACTGGAACTACGCCATGTTCACCTGGGCCTTCTGTCCCATCATGACCCTCATCATCACCATCATCGAGATGTTCAAGCTGGACATCATCCTCAATATGTTTTGCATGGACTGGGCTGACTTCACCACAGGGATGGCCATGTCTTCCTCTCTCATGACTGTCTCTGTTGCTATTTTCTACGGCAACTTCTATGGCTGCCTGAAATGCCTGTACGGCCTGATAGTGACTGTATTCGCCATTGTATGTGCCATTTTGTACGTTCTTGAAGTGGTGAAGGACAAAATCTTGGACAGGAAGAAGGGGAGCTACCTGGCTGCTTTGCCTGGTTTCTGGAAAGTTCTGGAGGCCTTTGTGAGCTGCATGATTTTCATTTCTTTGTCTGGTTACAGAGACAGGTTCATTCTGATCTTATGTGTTGTGGCGTACGTCATTCCTTTTCCCATCCTTCCTTTAATCATTGCCACCAACATCCTGAAGAAACTGAAGAAGTGTTTGCCTTTTAACCTGGACAGATTTGTCTTCATATTTCTGGTGATCTCTGTAATACTCTATATATTTACTGCCATTGTGTACCCCATTTTTATGTTCAAGAACAACCCTCGTCCACATGACTGCCCACCAAATTTCTGTATCTGGGCCATTCAGTTTATGGTTGCCTTTTTCACCTATGTCAATCTCATTCTTTTCATAGTGGATCTGGTTTTTACCCTTCTGGGAATCTGTGGCTTTAAACGCAATTAAACACAGTGACCACTTTTCTTGCTTACTGACTACAAATTTAAACGGCTGCTTTTACTTTTCGCCAGTTACAGCCATGCAGATGACCTCAATGTAATTTCAGTTTGCTACATTTCATCAAAGTGTTCATATTGTTTTCTAGGGTAACATTTTACAGCAAAAGTCATTTTGGTTAAATTCATCTGCTGAATGGTACTCCTTCAAGTCTTTTTTTCAGACTTTCCACGTTTGGACCCATGCAGAAAAGCCAACTGTTGTTCACAAAAAAATTTCAGCAACTGTCATGCACTAACTAAATTACACAAAAGTATTGCCTACCTTTGGGCATAAACACTCCAGGTACAAACCTTAAACCTGTAACAAATGTTCCTTTGCAAATGCAAACTCTAGAAGCATCATAAATCTTGTTTCTTACATTGTGTGCCTGGTTTTAATCTCCTAATGTCTTTTCTAAGACATCAGAGTCATGCTTACATTTTGCATTAACAATGTGTTTTTGGCATTTGGATGCTATGTGACTACATTTCACTACTGCATCCATACTGTATTAGACAGCCTGTTACCACAACTCATTCATCCATCTCTTATGCAAACAAGTCCTTATCATTTCTGTGACTCTTTCTCGTCATGGTTTGGTATCCCTACATGTTGGCAGTGTTGGCAATAAGAATGAATAGCAACAAACTAACCATGAGCTAAGAGCTAAGTGGTGCCTCTTTAACAGCTTTTCACCTTCTTGCTGTCAAAACAAAACAAAACAAAAAATGCTTTAAAATGACCCGAGGATAAACTGTTTTGCATAAATCTTTTAGGGAACTGGTTGAATTGAAATTAAGATTCAGAGACATGGACACTGGCTCTCGTCTGAGTATTTCCTGTTTCCATTTTTTGCTGATTTAGTTGTTTTTTTTTCAGAGGCTTAAGAAAGGCAAAATAGTACTAAAATGAAAAGCTGTTTTGGAGCCAAAAGACCATCTCTCATTACTGAGCAGAGCCAAATGAACCAGATCTCCAAAAAGAGCTACTATTTCCATTCGTCCAAGTAAGCAAAATTTTAGCAGTCATACAATAAAACAACTAATACATTAGTCAAATAGTAAAATTCCATCCTTATCAATCTTTAAAGCAACAAGGTTAAGGGGTGCTTTGTTTTATCGATTCCACCTCACATATTGGTATGGAGAATGTTCTTTATTAATTCTTAATTCTTCTAATGTCCTGTTGTTCTTGCTTTCTGTTGTTTCTGCTGTTGACTGTACTTTAATATTAAAACTCGTTTTGATTAATACATGCCAGATTTACTATGTCTGTCAAATTATTTTACTCATAATACACCAAACCTTATTGATATGCTTTGGAAATTAATTGACAAATGCATTAATCCCGACAGCCTGAAGAAACAGTCATACAGAAAGAATACATTTGCATATCTGTATACACAGGCTAAATGTTTAAGTCTAACAATACAAAAGCATTCTGGACAGTTTTGTGTGTATAACACAGTGACATAAAGCAAAACACAAGAGAGGTATAAGTTAGGGATTCAACTGTGATGAAAATATTAATGTTAATTTATCAAAAAGGAAAGGGAAATCAAAAGGGAAAGTTGAGTAGGAGTTAACTGATTTTTATTTTAAACAGATAGTGCTGTTTATTTTATTTTAAAGCAATGAGATTCCAGGTTTTATAAGTGGGGGTATAAAAGGCATTAGACATGTTTTCACCTTAGTAAAGTTTTAAAACTTTCTTTTTTATTTTTGTTGTCAGTTATCTTCCATGAGTGGCAATGATGTTCTCAGCGTTCATAAGACCGACAAACAGAGATTTTTCTTGGAAGCTGGCCGACTTTTGCCATCTATATACTTCAGAGCCCAGAACTTGGGATCTAAAGATGTTCTCTAGAGCAGTGGTTCTCAGCTGGTGGGTCAGGACTTGAAAGTGGGTTGCAGAGCTTTTTCAGAGTCCCAAATATTTGCCAGTAAAATTATTGCCAAAGAGTCTGATCTAAAGAAAAAATCATCACAAAAAGGAAATAAAAAAGGGCTTCATATATTTTTTTCGAAGAATTATCATTATGAATTTACCCGAAATATAAAAAACGTAGTAATTAACTTTTTTTTTTTTTAAAGGTTTATTTTTGGCATTTTTGTGCCTTTATTTGATGGAGGAGGATAGTGGATAGAGTCAGAAACAAGGATGAGAGCAGGGAAGAGACATGTGGTGGGGAGCCTCAGGCCGGATTTGAACCTGGGTCGTCTGCGTACATGGGGCGCGCCTTAATCACTTGGCCACCAGCGCCCCACTTTTGAGGAAATTTAAGGTAATATTCCCCAAAAGGGTAAGGAACTTTATGCATTTTGGGAGGTCATTTCCACTGGCATTTCTCTACAAACCTTTGGCAACCTTCTCTGGGGTTATTTCAGGAAATTTCAGGAAATGTTACAAGGAGTGAAGGAAATTTTCACCAGCAGTTATCAAGACTTTTCTCAATACCTTTCATCAATGTTCTCCTGCATCTTACCAGTAAAATTTCATAAAGTTTCACTGGAAATGTTAAAGCATTTTTGGAGCTCCTAGAAAATTTTTAGTATTTTATCAAGGAATTCATCCCAGAAACTTTTGTGAATCTTCTATACTTTCCTGGAAACTTTGGGACATTTTCCTCAGCCTCTTTGATCTATCACATGTTGTATCGCCTGAGATCCAAATTGCACACTTTCATTAAATGAATCAGACTGATTGACAAAAATATCCTAAATTTGTTTGCAGATTTCTCATTAGGGAGTTGGTGGTGGGTCCCAAGGCAAGGCCAGATAAGAAGCTCTGCTGAAGAGTAATTCTAGATAGAGTTAATGTAACTCACATCCAAAAAATGCATGGTAGAACTTTCCCTATACTCTAAAAGAAAAAACTTGTTAGACATATAAAGATCTGGGATTATAAATTCAACACAATGATTTAGATACTAGATATGAAACATAAATACAGACACAAACTATCAAAACACAAAGGATGCACAAAGAAAAAGCTGTTTGTATAGGAGGTGGTAGCAACATGCTGTGTGCAGAAGCATCTCCTTCAACTTTAAACATTCACACCAGCTGGAGGGAGACTCTAACTGTATTATTTGAATAAGAGGAAATGTGTAAATGAGGCCTGCTGTATAAAATGTGGTTTGATATGTTTTTGACAGAGTTAAGAGCTGCTGCAGAAGAAGCACCAGGTAGAGTACAGGTATAATGTAGAGACGCAGACATCCTTATCTTTATACAACAGGGCTCCCTGCTTTAAGAATCATGTGTGGGCCATTCAAGGGCTGCTTGGGCATTCTGCGCCTCCTGGAGATCATCTTCAGCGCTCTCGCTTTCATCATTGTTCTCTTCAGAGGTCGGATGGTGAGTCCATGGGGCGTCTGGTGCGAGTTTGTCTGGATTTTCTGCCTCACCGTGCCCATAGTCATCACTATTGTAGAGGAAAGAAAGTGGCACATCCTACTCGCTGCTTTCCTTCCAAACTGGGCCGATCTGACCTGTGGGCTGACGTTGCTGTGTGCTGTAATCATCGCCTCAGCATCAGTGATCTTCGCAGCTGTTTTTGTGTGCCTCTCCTGCATCAGCAGCATCCTGTGTTTCATCATCTCCACGGCTGCAACTTTTTTCTTCTTGATTGACGCGGTTAAACAGAAAATGATGTTTCCATCTGGGTATTTCTCCAGCTCAAGAGGCGGTCTTCGCACAGCAGAGGCTTTCATCGCTTGTATAATCCTGACTGCTGCTACAGATCACCTTGTAACAGGTGAATGGGCGTTTCGTCCCTTTGGGATGATTTGCAGCATGATTGTGATCTTCGTTTGCCTCCTGGTCACTGTTGTCATCATCGTTCTTCATCTACTCAAGCTGCTGCAGTGTCTTATCTCATTCGGGATGAACATGATGGAGCTTGTGTTTAACATTGTTGCAGTAGTGTTGTATCTTCTCGCTGTCCTTCTGTGGTCAACCTTTGGGTATAAACGCTCCGGATACAATCCTTACATCTGCAACAAGTGTTCCTGGACAGATGTTAACACTGTAACCATTGGTGGCATTATAAATCTTGTTTTTTACATTGTTGACCTGGTTTTAACCATTAAATCTCACTAAGCTCAAGAAAAGGGTGTTTTGATTGTGTCTGTTATTTCCTCAGGTGTTAAACCTTCAAGAAAAATATGTAATATGTCACACTGTTTCTTGTTTTATCTCTCAAAACTTTAATATAAATAAAAGCTTTGTGTAAGCAGAGTGGAAAATGTAGGCTTCTCCACATTTAAGTTTTCACACATCACTTTTTATCAGAGGATATCTGACTGCTGATGTAAAGTTTTATTGCTTCTGAGCTCGCATTACAACAGTTCAGTGACTGTATATTCAAATGTTAAACACACTGTGGGGCTGAGATAGTGAACGCCACAGACAAAACAAAAATTCACGACTGCTGCCAAATACAAAGGGTGGTTACAACACTGTATGTTCTTACACACAGATGTTTTATTATAATTTAAGGATTTCATTACAAGAATAAAGGTGAGATTAAAACAGCAGTTCACAATATTTCTGCACTCAGGCCTCCTCCGGCTCTTCAAACTCCACAGTCTCCAGCAGACCCTGGAAACAGAAGTAGTGGGAGTTGCAGAAGAGGGGGGCCTTGTTGGGACTTGAAGCCTCCACTTCTGGCTTTAAAGAGGCAAACGGGTTTGCTCCGCTTCCCTTCAAGTCCATCTCCAACTCCAGCAGGATCTGTAGGGAGTACGTCATCTCTGTTTCACTGTGATGGAGGACAAGAATCATCAGCAGACAGTAGTTATGGGTAGCAGATAAGAGGCACGATTGGTTCGTTTGCCAGCGCATTTGTCAGATTTGCACATGTAACGGGCTATACGGTAACGCAAATCAATTGCACTATCAGTGTGCCGACCTGTGTGCCATCAGGGCTAAGTTAAAGGGAGTGCTAGCTACCTGGAAGCTAATCTAAGCATGTCAACTAGGGTAGTAGTTCCAACCCTTCAATCCATCAAGCCCCAGCTTTTATTTCCATCTTATCACTGATTTACCCCTGGAAGGAAGAATCATAGCATTTTTAAAGTGTGCATTACCGTAGATCACATTACAACAGGCAGCGCTCTGTACAGTTTGATTTTAGGTGCAACCATAGCAAGATGGCATCACCTGACGTGCATCTGAAGAGGGTGCCCTTTTATGACAGGGTCTGTATTTGACAAATTAGGTCTACATCATTAATAACACTTTTGTAGCCTCTTTAAACTCGGGGAGTGATACTGATGCTGGAAACAGACATTCATTCTTAAGGCATTTATCATAAACATGTTAACATTACACATCCTTTTTTTTATTAAAGGGATATTGTGGCTATACTGACATACCCCAGGGTACCATTTTACCACTCAATGCTACTGTCACAGTCACATTTCTTACTCAGCTTTATCCAGTCTGGCTCCTTGTTAGAATTTCTCAGTAAACTCAGGGTGAAATTACACAGCAGGAATTATTTGGGTAAAATCACTGTGAGTGAGCAGGAGGAATGATGACTCACTGGTTACATTTAAAACATGCAACCAGTGAGCGAGCTGACCTTTGTGCAGGTAATGAAGCTGCTTCACACTCTTTTCTGCTCGCCAGCATGCTCTTTCCCTCTCTTTCATCTATACTGTATACACCCGCTTACATGGAGCCTCTAGTCTGTCTGCTGGCAGACTGGAGACATAGAGGATACAGGCAAACATTGTCATCATAACATCATTTCTACATGTTTTCCTCATATCTTATGAACTGATCGTACATTTATGTTGTTGTTATGCTAAAATGTTGACTCCAAAAAGTCACAAGAAGTTTAAATGGAAATGGAAAAGAAATCAGTGTTCTTCAAAGCTAAGTGCGTGTCCTTACTACTAACTGTCTCACTGTTAAATCGACCTTATTTGCATCGCTGTAACACTCACTTGAGAGCAGTAAACATCGAGGGAATCTCATAATCTCTGAGCAGCAGCAGTGTTGGAAGCCATCCCTGGTCTAGACCTTGACTGGCATCAAATCCTTCACATAAAAAGACAAAACAAATGATAATAGCTTGAATGTGAAGCAGCAAACAAGACAAGAAAAGTCAGATTTTAGATGAAAACAGCATTCCTAACCTGGATGAAATCCAACCACCAGGTCCGGCCTAGCCGCCTCCTCTTTCTCCACTAGCTCCTCCCAGAACTCATGATACAGACCTTTGTAGGCACTGATGAAGACCCTCTGCTTGGGACCAAACGCCTTGAGAGGGGGCCGCACAATAGGCCCATCCATCACCTCTGGTCCCACCATTACAATTTCTATTCCCTGGTGTCCAGGAAACATTTTATTCAGTTCATCGTAGTCTGTGAGTCTGGCTGCCAGCGTCTCAGTCTGACCTGCACCCACCAGGTGGATGGTGAGAGGTTTGGAGTAAGGGTTCAGACCAAAAATCCTCATCCCCCAGGCGATGGTGAGCGGCCTGGAGAAGAACTCGCTGCAGACTCTCCACAGAGACTGCTTCAGGTCTTCATCATTGGGCTGAGGTCTGCCGGCGTTGGTCCACAAGTCTTTCATATTGGCTCCGTTTAAAACGGGACTGAGGCGAGGGGTGAGATCTCCCTGCATTGCAAGCCAGTCATCCCAACCTTTTACCTCTGACTGTGGCTTTGACCATTTCTCTGTGGGGAATGGGAGCTCTCCTAATGATAGGAAGCAAAAATAAAATAGTTTTGAGGTTAAATAGTGTAGTGACCAATGTCAAGCAACCCACAGTGTTAAGCATAGGCCACTAACTGAGGCATGAATTAGGGAACTGATTTGGGCATGTGTTCAGGTCAAAGCAACACAAATAAATCTCTAAAGCAGGTAGTTATACTATCAAGATCAGGTCCTAAAATAATGCAAAAATTCCCATAATGGGAGGAAAAGGTAAAGCTTTCTGGAACCAAGGTAAGCAAAAGCATAATTAATCCTAAATTTCAGCAAATATGCGCTTTTATTTTGAAACTACTGCCTATTTTTATTTATATAAGCATTTATATAAGCATCAAAAACTTATTTTATTTTGATTTAATACTCATTGCTTGCTTTAGTCTTTGAATATTTTATCTTCTGTGTTACTTCCTGACTGTTTCCTATAAAGCACAGTAGGCTGCATGCTTTTCTGTACTGAAAGTGCTATGTGAAACTAAAATAAATCTACTGAAAGAAACTAAACTTTGTAACCACTGATTTTGTACCACTGTTTTAAATCTGTGCCTGTGTGAGTGTGTCTATGTGCGTGCGTGGGTGATCTACAGCTTTGCAGCTTTGAGCCACTGTTTCATGTTTCATTGCTTGCGCTGTGAAGTTTATAACTGATGTTTTAATTGTGACCTGCCAAGGGACTACAGACGTAATCTCGCTTAAGCTAACCCTGGTACAATGTATCAAATTTATGTTTATTATTGCACATGGTCCCTTTGAAAATAATAATAATAATAAAGTTGAGTTGAGCTGAAGTGGGAAAAAGATCATCATCTTTATCTTAGCTATCAAAAAACAACAAAAATGGAAAATAAAGATCTCAAACAACATCCAGCTAAGATTGTTCACAACAAAAGCCAGCTCTTAGAACCGGCTAATTCACAAATGGCACATCACTGTTATCTGGGTCTGAAATTCCTTACCACTTTCTGTATCATTCACAACATGTTATTTTTCTGTGATTTTTCTGTGGTCGAGATTTTGAGAAACGAATTCATTTTGTTTAAAAAAAGAAAAAAAAGCCTGCTCTGCGTGAAGAGAATGGGTAGGTCATTATCATGAACAAACAGCCAAAAAGGTATTTCTAACTTGAAACAGTAAAATAAAAGTATGAATTTGTGGTCTCTTAGGGCTTCTGTTTCTGTTGTCAGAATTCTGATTTAAAAAAAAAATAAGGAAATAACTCTGAATTTGACTCCCAAGTATCTTACTATGAACTGTTTATGTCATGTAAAGTATCTCCTAGGATGTAGAGGATGTATAAATTCAAGCTATAATTCTTCCTATTATAATAATCTTTATTAGTAGTAGTAGTAGCTTTTACATGATTTTACAATTATTATTACACCTGTTGTTATCAGGGTTCCTACATACTTGACTAAGACCTGAACAGAGAAAAAACAATCCCACTTTTTGCTTGCTAAACTGTCAAAATGAGATGCATTAGATTTCTCAATACACCGGACCAGGACTGAATTTTCTGATTTCATGAACTGTTTACAAAATGTAAAATGGTATAGGACAAAATAATTTTTAGGAGTCATAAACACCCAATTCTAATGATTTCTGGTATATTTGCCTCTTTTCTATCAATATACGGTATGTTGATAATTACCATAACACATTTTTGGTGCTGAGCAGACATGCTAAGCTGACTCTAAGCAATTTAACTATCAAACGCTTTTAAGTGGTAGCCTAGATGTTGGAGAACTGACCTAGTGTTTCACAACAGGACAGAGTACATTTATTCACAGTGAGTCAGACAAAGTCAGAGAGGGGTCTGGGGTCAGAAATTTGTAACACCCAGCACTAAATTGCCTGAATTATGGAGAATGTCTATGCAAAAATTTGAGGGGGAAGATAATTAAATTCTTATAAGTTTGGCTTCAAAACAAAGATTGGATAAGGGACGTCTTACTTAAGGTACTTGCTTACATTACAGACCTCTCACTGGAAAAAATTGACTTTTTAAGACATTTTATGGCTGTAAATATCAAATGTGGAATTCAAGACTATTTAAGACTTTCAGTCAGTGACCAGCAACTAAATGCCATATCTCTTCTCAAAGGAAAAAAAAGATGATTCAAATTAAAGCAGAGAACGTGTTATACAATGGCATTCTTACTTTAGTTTATCTTGTCTTTGCTGTCCTTTACTTGCCTTTGAACAAAAGCCATTCCACCACTCTGTCGATGGCAGCCAGACGCAGCTGTGAGCAGAACTTCTTATGTTTGGACCAGTCCTCTTTCTGACACTCTTTGCAGCAGTAATACACATGTAAACACCTGTGCAAAGTTGGTCCAAAAGGAAAAAAAAAAACACCATCGTAAAATGACAAAATTTGATGAAGAAATATCTTTACAGTATTTGCTTTTTATCACCTGGCACAACGTTTCAGGCTCTGTGGGTTTGAAAGCTGTTTTGGCCACTTCTGACAAGATGAACAGAATTTGAAAGAATCCTCCATCTTCTCAAACATTTCTTTCTGAGACCTGAAGGCCATGGGTTTGCTCTTGGCTTCTACACCAGCCCTGCAGAAACAAATAAAATCATTTAGACAAGGATGACAATTAATACAGTAACTATAGATATTTGGTGGAAAGCTTCATTGGCTTATAAGTAACGTCATAACTTTCATGCATTGTTAAACCACCAGTTGGCTACCAAATACATCAATATTATTGACAATTTACTCATTAAAAAGTTTTAAAAAGCAAACTAATAGCAGAAAGCATGGCAAGCTAGGCTACTCCTCAACAATAGACACGCTTGGCCTTTACTATCCTATTCTTAGACTGGGACATTTGCTACAGTGTGGGGGTGCTCAAGCAGATTACTAATGAATGTAAAATGTTGCAGAAAACTTGTCTGAAGCTCAGTGACAACCCAGACAGAAGAGCTCATAAAGCAGTAGGAAGCAGAAGTATGAAACATGCTGTGTTGCCATGCTAGCATCTCAAAATGCCATTCAAATGTCGAGCTGTCATTATAAATGAGCACGAGGCGGCTCTGTTCCAGCGCTCGAGGCTTCGTGTGGCCATACTATGGTAATTACATTGTGTTTAGGTGGTATTTTGAGATATTTTCTCCAAAACGTGAACGTTTGGGGTAAAAGGACTGACAATAATTTGGCCAAAACCTCCTTACCTGTCAGTTTCCGTCATTTTGAATGAGTCTCACGCGTTGTTTCAGTGTTTCTTGCCTGGCTGCTCGTGCTGTGTGGGTTGTCATCTGAGGGGCCTGTGGGGGGCTGTTGGTGCCAGATATAGCACCTGTGCTTCTCCTTCTGGAAAGCTCTGACAACTCCAGACCTTTCCTGACTTCACAAGAGCTACAAATACACGCCTGTACGTATGACATAGAAAACGTTTAACATGTCATCACAAACCCACCAGCTGCTGAAGGAAAATGTTAGTCTATGACGTGTTTCAATGAAATATGGTCCAAGTTATCAACTAACCAATAAATCAATTTTAAAGACTGTCAACCCATATGGTCAACCCCCACCCCAAATGACCCGCCCTCTTGATCGAAAACTAAAATGGCCCTGGCTCCTCTACTGTACATTAGTCTTAATGGATGTAGTTAGAAACCTCAGCCACTAGAGGGCAGTGTTAGTCTTCCCAAAGTTATGCATCTGTACAAATAAAGCTGCTGATAATACAGCGACACCTACAGGTTTAGTTAAGGTTCATTACACCAACAAAATAAATACGTTAATGTTTTAGGAGATATTCACACATTTAAAATTTGATGCCTGCTGCATATTCCAAAAAAAGTTGGAACAGGAGCATGTTATCACAATGTTATATCACCTTTCCTCCCGTCTCCTCTCTCTCTCTCGTTCTCGCTCGCTCGCTCTGTCCTTTATTCTGTTGTTTACTCTAAATAGTATATAATATATCCTGTTTAATTTCAAGTCATAATCATACATTATTTTTAACCTGGATAAAACCCCTTTTATCAGAGCAACAAAAATGGATTTTATGTACTTATACCTTAGTACAATAAAAGCTTTTTAAAAAATGTAAATACTTTTCTTTCAATTTTCAAATGATTCAAACAATGGGTGACAAGAGGTGAAAATGGGATTAAAGTGTTTTTTTAAGCGGGTGCAGGGGGGGTCAAATGGCAAGAAAAGTTGTGAAAATGGGTTAAAAATGAGGTGAATAAAGCTTGGTGTGGTAAATATGGGTTAGAAGTGTCAAAAATGGGTTAAAGGTGGCAAAAAAGTGGTGAAAACATGTTAAAATTAGCACAAAAAGATTGAATTAAAGTGGAAACAAGTTGGTGAAAACTGGTCAAAGTGGCAAAAATATTGCAAAAATTGGGTTTAAGGTTATATGAAAAGGTGAAAACTGGAGAATATGGGTTCAATTTGGCAAAAATGGGTTAAAGTGGAAAAATTGCAAAAATGGATCCAAAGTTTTAAAAAGTGGGAAATAAGTGGAAATTAGCAGAAGTAGCAAAAATTGATTTAAAATGTCAAACAAGATAAAATTTAAAAGTGGTTAAAGTCAGTTGAAAGAGGCAAAAAGATGTGATGAAAAAGTGATATAAGTGGCAAAAATCGGTTGAAGAGTGGTGAAAATGTGTTACAAGTGACATGATTAAACACTGAATAATCAGACTCACTCAAAGCTCCAAAATGGGGTAACTATTAGCCAGGATACTAGCACCAATGCTACTGATCCATCACACATGCACTGACACAGGTCTGGAACAGCATCTTGTTTTGAAACACCATTTCAAACGGCATCTTATTTCAAAATGTGGGGCAGTTTCACATGTGGAGAGAGAGAGACTGGACTGAGGGCCACAGAGGTTAGAGTATGAAGTTAAAGAGCTGACAGTCTGTCAGATTGGTGCTACATTTAAAATGTTTAGGGCTTACGTCAGCGTCCCCTTCAGCCTAGCACCCTAGTGGACCACCTATATCACCAATGTCCAGAACCAGTCCTGTTTTAGATACTTGGCTTTGCATGGTAGAGTCTTCATTTGATGATGCTTTTTTTTTTTTGTTTTGTTTTGTTTTTTGTAGAGTACCACCTGAGGTATAAAAGGTCATAGGCAAACAGTGTTGATTTTTGGCTTATGTTCAGAGATTTCTCCAGATTCTCAGAATCTTTAGATGGGGAAATCTCTTTACCTTTTCTAGCTGCACATCTAGGACAGTGGTTCAGAAACTGGTGGTCTATTTCCCCACAGAGTTTTTCACAGTGAAGGACCCCGTATCATCACAGACTGTGAACACTGAGCCTTTCAGGAGTGCTCCTTTTATATCCACTATCACCTATTACCATTCAAACTACTTACCTGTGGACTGTTCCAGGTGATTTAGGATCATCTCAGTTAACGCTGTCACATTCAGAATTTATATATGTGTACAAAAAAACACTAAAGTTGGAGAGTTTGAACATTAAACATCTTGTCTTTGTGCTGTTATCAATTGAGTATAGGTTTAAAAGATGAACAAATCGCTATTCTGTTTTTATCAATATTTTAGATCATGTCCCAACATTTTTAGCATTGGGGTTTGCATTGTACACTGTTTATGTTACATCTCCAGTAAGCACATAGGATCTATCCATCCATCTATCCATTTTCTATACTGCCTATCCTGTTGAGGGTCACAGGGTGGCTGGAGCCTATCCCAGCTGTCATTGGGCGAGAGGCAAATACACCCTGGACTGGTCACCTGTCGATCACAGGGCGTAGGTTATCCAAAGAAAATCTGAGATAATTCTGTGGTGACCACTGCATTGTTTAGGCACAAAAACAATCAGAAACACAAAAATAAAGAAGAAAAGAAAACCTGTATTTCAGTCATAATTCAGACAATGTGGCTTTAGCATGCATGCTAATGGTACCATGTGCCATATTAGTATGCATGAGATCTGATCATGCATTTAATGTGCGACATGGGAATATTTTTACCCCCAGAGCAATTAAAAGAAAACCTTCAGATGATGAAAAAAAAAACTAATTTTGGTCTCATTAAATATGTACACCCATGACCCTTTATATCAAATAGCCATGTCACCTCAGGGTGCCAACAGAGTACAGAGCTTCGTCCTCACTGCTGCCCTGAGGTGCCATCAGGCTAAATAATGGGTGATGATTGATTTCTGTGTTAAATCTAGGAAGGTACTTGCTTCAGCATTGAAAGAATGTGGTATGTAGTGAAGATTTGTCAGCTACAAAAGTCCACAAAGGGGTCCAGGAGGTCCAAAACTTATGTTTTGAAATCACTACATTACAATGGAGGACTTGGGGAACTCCAAACTGGTTTCACTGTCCTCATGTCAGCCTCTTAAATGTCCGGCAGAGGCTCCTCTTGAGGCAGCAGTCCTTGGAAGCGGATGTAGTGAGAGTTGCAGTAGACAGGGTTTTTATTGGGGCAGGCTTGGACCTGCTCTGGTTTCTGTGAGGTGAACGGATTAGGTCCACTGTCCTTAATGTGCATCTCCAACTCCAGCAGAATCTGAAGTGAATACTTGAGCTCCATCTCGCTGTTTGGAGACAAAGAAAAGAGCCCAAGAATCAATTAACAAGGTCTGTTAAGTTTTATTGTTCTTAGACTGAGGGGAGATGAAACAACTGTGCAGGGGCTTATTTTTAACATAAAAAAAAACAAGTTTAGACTTTGCTTTATCATCAAGTTTTAGTCCACAGGGGGATTTTTTTGTGATTGCCTGGAGCAGAAGAAATAATTTTGTTCTTTAGTTTGGCCTTTGTGCAAACAGAAAAGTGATATTTGCCACCAGAGGGATGGAGTGTGAAAGGAGTGGTGTGATCTGCGGCATGGGTAACGATAACTGCACTGAGACTGAAGACTGAGATGATGAGGTCAGAAAGGTGAGGAGCAGGGAGACCACTGATAATTTATGGAAGCAACACAATTATGTCATTTTATCTAAAACATTTCAGCAGAAGGGGGGAGAGGAGTAATGTGTCTTTTGTCTTGGGTGTTTCCTTTTTCAAAGAGTTCTGGATGGCAGAAGGTAAAGTTGAGATAATGAGTCCCTCTAGCACAAAGAAGTTAAAATATTTACCGTCTCTCAAAGGGGCTGGAATGTTATTATTAAACTATAAAATAAGGAAGAGTTGTATATTTTGAATTTAAAGTCTAATTACTAACCTGTACATAGTGAAGAAAGAGGGGATGTTATAATCTCTGAGTAGTAGCAGGGTGGGCAGCCAACCTTCTACCAGACCCTGGTTAGCATGGAACCCTGGGTAAAAAAACAAAAAAAGCAAAGGGGTAATATGCAACACTCTAAACATTAATATAGCTGACATGAAATATACCCTAACTAAATATACTGTTAAGGAAAAACTTTTTTATATGAATGAAGCCAAACTCCTTTCGGGTTTGTTTTTCTCAGCTCTGTGCTTACATGGACAGGATACAACTTCCTTAAACATGTTAATATATCACTTGTGCATTTTTCTGTCTTTTTTCATATGATCCCCTCCCTTTTTAATAATTAGCCCTGCCACCATATGGGAGAAGAGACAGCCTGCCCAATAAGGGATACTGTCAAATTTGGCTCTTTGGTCAGGCAGGGTTGAGTAACACTGCTCTGCAGAATGAATGGGCACAAATTCCCTCAAAAACACTTAAAAATCTTGTGGAAAGAAAGAGGGGCGTCTGTTATAGCTGCTTAAGGGGAGACCAAGTCCATAATGTTATGAAAGTTCATGTATTTGAATACAATGCCATCACGGTCCTTACTGGTGTAATGGTCAAGCAAGCAAACACCTTTGTCCTTATAGTGTATGTGCACTTGCTCTGCTAAGTTAAATATGATCCTCTCATGGGTTTTAGAGCTCAGTCAGCACCATTGATACTGACTGACATGTATTTAATCAGGGTGGTTTATTTACAAGAAACGTCCCTTGCAACAAAATTGATAGCTAAATAATCAGTTAAATGGCATTGACATTAAAAAACAGTGAAGCTGTCTCCCTCTTTGTAAGCAGTGAGAGACAGAGGAAGACGTCAGGTCTTCACCCCAGTGATTGAATGATTGACACAGATTACATTTGATCACTTTCCAGCTGTTACTTTCTCTTGGTGGCTGGCTTTCCTTGTAGACCTTTATTTGACATTGTCTATCTTTTTAAAAACAAGCTGTGAAGCTCATTAAAACACTTCTGCTGGACTAGAGAAAACTTCACCAGCACGACAGCAGCTGGAGTTTAAGGACAGTCTCAGACAAGTGCAGTGGTCAGACTGGATCTACGCTGCGCTGGTTATATAATCCTGCAACATATGAACTGACAGATGTCACTTTGCCCTGACTTAGGTTTATATCAGTCATTAGTACATTTTTCTCTGAGTAGCACGACCTTCAACCAGATGACTGCCACCATAGCAGCAAATACTATAAATCCATCCAGCTTAAGTGTCCTTGAATGAGACAAAAGCAAGACAGCGGCAAACAGAGCATTTCCCAGCACTGATCAAAAATGTCTTATGTTATTAGTTCACAATGTAATCAGAGATTAGATTCCAATCATTATTAATGAGGAGTTATGCATGTGAGAAATATGATAGGGAGGTATGAATTTATTAAAGTTTCAGCTGTTCTAGGGGTCGTGTACTGGCCTCGTTTGTTTCAGGGGTTCATAGCATGCCACAGAGACATGTAAGGACCTGTGATACTGATGGGATCATGTTATCCACCTTCTAGCCACCACGTCTTCCCAATAAACTTTTGCAGAAAGAAGGGGGTTTAGATCTAAAAAATGCATGCAGTGATACAACCATCCCCGAGGTTACACTTCTCATCATGATGAAACATTCAACAGCATTTAGACAAGCAGACCTTCAGGAGATAAGGTGACGAAGAGACATTACAATCTGGCTTGTAATGGTTGCAGTAATTGCCTGGCTTGAGAACAATTTTTGAGCCATATGGTGAATAAAGATGGTGTTAATGGTGATGGACTGTCTTTTTTCCTAGTGTGGATTAATATAATTTAGAATGATGAAAATGCAGAATAGTGCATTGATAATAAAAAGCTGTCTGGACGTTGTGTTTGTGAGAGTGCCTGTTTCAGGTGTCTATGTATGGATGACATTGTTTGGCCCATATCCATTTCCTCTGTGACAGCTGGCATTTGTCTTCCATCTTTTACTCTCCGAGGTTAATTGACCAGATTCACACAGCAGCCAATTTCTTCTGGCACCCGTGGTAGAGAGCTCAAATGCTGATATAATGTCATATTATGGCGTTTACCCTTCGAAGACCCTGCATGTACATATGAGGGAGTTAGATCTTGGCTTTCCTGCAAAATAGTAATAATTTTTGCTCTCAGTTTTTTAAGATAATTGTGCAAAATGTCCAGTGAAGTTATATGTTTGAAGTTGGAGAATTTGCTGGGAAATTTTAAGGAATTTCCATAGAAATTTTGGGGAATTTTTAAGGACTTTTTAAGTGTTTTTAAGGACATTTTTTTAGTACGTTTGCCTATTTTGGAGAGTTGAATTTGATGTTTTTGGGGGAAATTTACTGTTACATTGTCTGGCATTATCATGGGAATTTTGGAAATTTGTTAGAATGTTTTGGGGAATTTGTTTAGACATTTTCAGGAATTTTCAAAATCACAAATTTGGGAAATGTGTTTGGAATCGTTTTATTGGAATTTAGTTTGAGGTTTTTGTGGTGGTGGGGTGGGTTGGTTACTCTGACTAGTGCTTTCTACTTCATTTTTTTAAGGCAGCTTGCTATTCACTATTTTTTGGATTAATGAATGGCTATTGATGTATTGATGTATGGCTATTCCTAATCTTCCATTATAGCAGGTTAAATTTTAAGAAAAACAAGACCGTCAGCAACCCTACACCAGCAGCTAGCATTAGCATTTGACCACTTCCTAGCCACCAATACAGGTTTGAGTCATATAAGTTAGCTAACTCAGCAAACCAAGAGTTATATTAGCAAGCTAATAGGTGTATTAGCTTGCAAAGAATTACATAAGCAAGCTAATGGTTCTTATCGTTCATTTATGGTTGTGTTAGCTAGCCCACATTCATGCTAGCCAGCAAACTAGACTTATCATTTAACACATTAGCCAAGCAATGGTGAGGAACTACCATTTGTTGTTGTCTAATTGGCTAGTAGTTTTCAAAGTTGCTCTTATTTGTACCTTTAAGTGATATCTTTATGCAGTAGCCTACTTGGAAATAGTAGTGCTTATAGTCCCCTCTGATTTCCGTGTGCGTTGCCCCTTCAAACAGGATGCACTTGGGGAAGCTAGGCTGTATAGAGCCACAGACTAGTATAGCTGTTTTGTGTAATTAAGTAAGTTGAAGGTGGCTCAATTTTCTTCTATATGGAAAGTTTTTGAAGCATTTTATTTTTAACCTAGAAAGCTTCTGTGTTTGGCTTCTTCTTCACATACTTTGCAATGCTAGCTTCAGCTACCAATACATAATTTTCCATCTCAGTGTATCTGGTATCAGTGTTTTGGTCTGGGGTCATTATCAGAGAAAAAAGGAAGTAACTCAGCCCAAACTGAACTAAAATTAGCTATTTGACTCAAGTAATGATCACGTGCCTTTTACTGTGGCTACGAGGGGATACTCTTATGAGCCGGAGCACACAGACGAAAGAAATAGAGCAAGAGAAACTGTAGTGGAGACTAGTTAGCTTACCTGGTGTTGTAGGAGTGAAAACAGTTAGCCCATGCCCACTGTTAGCCCATGCTACTGTTGTCATGAGTGGGACTTCACAGCACTTCTCCAGTACATTTCTGATTGAGGATAGTAGCTTAGAGACGACTGCAGCCTGCATCACTCCCCATCCAGAGTTCCCTGCCTGATGAATATTAATGTTTACTGACCCTCTTCAACTTCCTGAAGATAAACTGGAGAAACTGACCTCGTGCAGAAGAGCTGAACAGGAATTTGTCATCGAGGTAAGTTAATGGCTGTTGCTTTATTTCTCAAATTTCTGGAAATTTGACAAGCTACAGTTGGCATGATCTGTTCACTTTATGAAAACATTGTGTCGGCTTTTGAAGTGGAAAACTCAGCTGAAATAACCAGTTTTAGTTTAGTATTGGGTTGATTTGGTGTTGTTTTCTCTGACAAAGCCTGAAGACCCAAACAGCTGTTGAGATACACTGAGGTGGAAGGGCACGTAGCCGACAGCTGAAGCTCGCATTGCAAAATAGTGCCAAACACAGAGGCTTTCTGAGTGAAAAGTAAAACACATCAAAAATGTTCCATATAGCATTTAATTGAGGTAACAATGTTTTTTTGGTCTATTTTTAACCTTAAACTCGCTCAAGCTGATGGCCCTACTATTGCCAAGTACCCTATACAACCCAACTTCAAAAATACATGAATATCTCTTTAAAATATGGTTTGGGTTGCACAAAATTACATGGATTTTAGAAATGCATAAATAAGAAAACAAACCTGGAACACAGAAAAATGAAACAGCATCCAAGCTTCTACTCTTGCTGCCTTTGATATATGGTAAATGTCCCTTTTTCATTGCTTTCTAACCTATTCCTCTCAAACTCCTGTTCTCCTGCTGACTTTCACACACTGTCCTTTATTATTCCTCTCGTCATGCTTCCTGCTCCCCAATCACTTAAACAGTGTCATAATGCAGCGCTCTGCCAGCTTTGCAGCATGAAACGCAGCCAGGCACTCAGGCAGTTTACTCACAGGATGACTGATTCCTGTATATTTAGCTCCAATGGAGTCTGCAGTGATAACTGAGCCGGGAGTTACAGGTCCGAGTGGGTGGGGGGCTTTACTGCTACTTTACAGGTTAAAGGGTCAAAGAACTGATTTGGTGCGAGAGCTTAGGAGGGTGTAGGGTTATAGTGCAGCTTTAATGAGGAGGTTGTCAGTGAAAGTGGACAAAGAAAACAGAAGATGTCAACAGGCTGGTTGTCATGTATATTACCCCTGAACATGCACTCTTAAGCAAAATCTAAGTTTAAATAGAGCATTGATGATTGTTTTACATATTTGATTCACATGAATAAGGCTAACAGTTTTTTTTTTTTTAGAGTGAAACTGGGGGAACTGGACCCCGCATTATGCTGAGTCCAGCAATCACAAGCCAAACTGTTTCCCAGCTGCTCCCATTTATCACCCAAATCCCCAATAAAAACCCCCTCCTAACTAATGAATAGGCCAGATCTCAGAGTTGCACATCTCCCACTGGCTCTGTTCTCTGAAAGGGCTAATTGTCAAATGGGCAGAAAAGGGAGACAAGTCACCACTCCTCCAAGACAGCTGACCACTTAAGCTGAGCAGTTTCTATTTATAGCCACAGCAATCAAACTGTTCTTTACTGGCTGATTTAAGGGTGTTTGGAGGGGAAAGACAACTTTCTACAGAGGCAGAGGATGACCATGCTTGCTATTCTATTTTCTTATTCTATGCTAATTTTACACTTCTGTGATGGTGATCGCCGCAACTGGAGGTATTGTTTTTTCAAGCTGGACATCAATCCGTGAATACGTACGCCTGTGCCATTCATGTTAACATGATGTCTCAAGAATGCTTTGAAGGTTTTCTTTTAACTTTGCATAAATGTCCACTCGGACACAAGAATAAACTGATTATGAAGGTCATAGGTCAAGATCATTAGGCCTCATGTCCATGCCTGACTTGTTCGCACAATATCTCAATAATACTTTGAGGTATTTTTTCCCCCTAAACTATCCATTCTGGCTCAAGCATTTATGTATAATGTTTTGGAGGTCATACATCAGAGGTCAAGGTCATTGAGCCTCATGTCCATCCTTTGCTTTTAATGTGGTAGTTCAGGATCATTTTGAGGGATTTTCTTCAAATTATGCAGACACCCATTTTAGATATAAAATGTTCAATTTATGATATTATTGAAACCTTTGGATCCAGGGATAGGGATAAAGAACAGGCCTAGCCGAACAGGGGGTCAGCAAAATTATGGTTTGTTTTGAAGTTAATCTGTGATAGCTATATTTTATTTCTAACCTGAATTATAACCACTTCTAACAAAGAAACAAATAATAATTTGCTTTTACTATTGCTATGGTAACTTTTTTTTATATGTAAACCCCTTTTCTTAAAATGGAATTAACTTTTAATTGGTAATGTAAACAATGTGCATGCTGAATTTAATTATTAGTAAAGTAATGTCAGACTTCATAGCTAAGCCATGATGTACAAAAACATCAGGATGCATGAAGTAAAGCAGAAGAAACTGAGCCAAATCAAATAGAAAATGATTACAGAATTTTTATAAAAGGTAAAACAACATGTAAAAATTGCCAAAAAGTAGAAAATGTGGGTTAGAAGTGACAACAGGAATGGACAAAAATGGGCCAAACACATCAAAAATTGATTAAGTGTGGCAAAAAGAGGGAAGAAGCAGCATAGGTTAACAATGGCAAAAAAATGGGCAAAAATTGGATGAAAGTTCCACAAAGAAGTGGCAAAATGGACAAAATGGGTTTAAAGGGGCAAATATGTGTTAGAAGAGGCAAAAAATTGTGAAATGGGCAAAAAATAGGTATCAGCATAAAAAATGTGACAAAATAGGGCAAAAAGCAGCAGAAGTAGTTCAGAATTGAAAGAAAGAGGCATAAAAATGGCAAAAATTGGATAAAAGTGATGTTTGCCAATCAAGGGCAAAATAAGGAAAAACAGGGCACAAAGTGTCAGAAAGGGGTTAAAAATTGCAAAGAAAAAGTGGTTTAAAACAACAAAATGTAGATAAAATTGCCAAAAAGAAGTGGCAACATTGTAAAAACCATTGTGGTAAAGGAGTGAAAAAAGAGGGCAAGAACCAGCAGAAATTGGTTAAAAATGAAAGAAACGGTCAAAAAGTATCAAAAAAAATTTGGATAAGAGTGGCAATAAAAGGGGCAAACCTGGTAAAAATTGGCAACAAAAGGGCAAAAATTGATATAAAAAAAGTGGAAGAAATTGATAAAAGTGTCAAAAAAAAGGGGCCAATGTGGGCACAAAGGGGCAAAAATGCATAAAGTGGCAAAAAGAAGTGGTAAAAATGTTGAAGAAGTGCGGAAAAGGGGTCAAAAAGCAGAATAAAATGATTCCAATATCAGGACCTGGTAATAGCTTGATACACTTTCCTGCATCAAAATGAGGGAACTGTTAGCCAGGATGTTAGCACCAATGCTCCATAGATCACAACTGGGGAGGGCCCATTCTCTGGTTTTTCAAGGGCCCAGTCAACTCTGTAGGCAGGCTTGCCTACCACACTGACTGTTTCCCTCCTACAACTAAACCTGGCTTTAAAAAAAAAAATGCTTGGAGTACAAAAGAGAACCGGAATGCTTCTGGCATCAAAAATGATCTTTCTTACATATTTTTAAATTGATCTCATATTTTAATCTAGTTTTAATATGACACAATTAGTCTGTTTAATGGATTTTAAAAATTATTTTGATATATTTTAATAGTTTCCTTTAAGGACCTCTTCATTATAAGTGGTAAAGTAGTGAGGTTTAACATCCTAAGACCCTGCATGTACATATGAAAACATCACTTTGGCTTTTCTACAACATAGTGATCAGTTCTGTTTGTAGAATTTTGTAGATAATTTTCCAGAATATCCATTGCAGTTAAACTAATTTGCTTACATTGTTGGGAGAATTCTGTTGAAACTTTGTAATTTTCATGGAAATTTTGGGGGATATGTTAGTATATGTTTGAGAGTTTTACTTGGAGTTTGGACGTAATTCACCTTGAATTTTTTTTTTTTTTTTTTTTTTTTTTGGCATTTTCATGGGAATCCTGGAAAACTGGATGCACGGAGGAATTTTCCTGGAAAATATCAGGCATTTGTCCATGTTTGGGTGTCAGTTGTATGTACATACCAGGGTGAAATCCAACCACCAAGTCTGGCTTGGCTGCCTGCCCTTTTTCAAGAACTTCCTCCCAGAACTGGTGGTAGAGACCTTTGTAGGCGCTGATGTAGACCTTCTGCCTGGGACCAAATGCAGTTAGCGGGGGTCTCATGATAGGACCGTCCACTACCTCTGGTCCCACCATGACAATCTCAATGCCCTGGTGTCCAGGGAACATTTTGCTCAGTTCGTCAAAGTCTGTCAGTCTGGCTCCCATGGTCTCATTGTGGGACGCTCCTGCTAGGTGAATAGTGAGCGGTGTGGCATATGGGTCAAGGCTAAATTGTTGCATGGCCATCCCAACTGTAAGAACCCGAGAGAGGAACTCGCTCTGAATCCGCCATAAAGATTCCTTGAGGTCAGAGTCATCCGGCCTTGGCCTGCACGCGTTTTTCCAAAGGGTCTCCATGTTGGTTCCAGACAAGATGGTGTCCAAACGAGGTGAGAGGTCCCCTTGCATAGAAAGCCAGTCGTCCCAGTTCTTCACCTCAGCAGTGGACTTTGACCAGTTTTCAGTGGGGAATGGGAGGCCTCCTGCGGACAGTACAACAACTACATTCAATCTACATGAACAAAGGGCACAAATGGATTTTGTCTGGAACATTTATGTGGTTTGACACATCGTCACTGTGAGTTGACATTTTAGTTTTATGTAGCTATGATGGCATTTTCATTTCAGAAATTCCTTTGCAGTTTCTCACCAGTGAACATCAGCCACTCCACAAGTCTGTCGATGGCAACCAGGCGCAGCTTCTTGCAGACCTTTTTATGCAGAGGCCAGTCCTTTTTCTGACAGTCCTTGGTGCAGTAGTACACATTCAAACATCTGTGAGAGGAGAATGGAAGATAAAAGTCAAACTGAATAGTAGCAGAGAGGGAAACTGAATGTTAGACACAATATCACTGTGACTGCTATTTATACAAAAGGTCCTGAGATGGCAAATAAATTTCTTGTTTTGTCAGTCTATCAGAGGTGGGACAAGGGCATTAACTCACATGTCACAAGCAAGCGTCAAGCCTTTGGTCACAAGTCCCAGGGTCAAGTCTCAAGTGAAAAGAGGCAAGTCTCAACTCAGAGTCAAGTCCTGGATAAAGACAAGAAAATCCTGAGTCCTGAATAAAGGAAGGCTGATGTTTTTGGTCTCAGGTTGCAAGTCTAGACCCAAGTAAGGACAGGCAAATACAGAGAAGTCAAGTCCAAAGTAAGTTTCATGTTCTAAATTAAGTCCCAATAATAGACAGGGAAGTCCTGTTTCATGTCCCAAATACAAACAGGTAAGTACCGTATCAAGTCCAGAGTAAAGACAGGTAAGCCCAGGGTCAAGTCCTGGGTAAAGACAGCAAAGTCTGGAGCCAAGTCCTGAGTGATAACAGGCAAGTCTCAAGTCAAGTCCAAAGTAAGTCTCAAGTCTTTGGTCACAAGTTTTGGTATGTAGCCAAAGCTAAGCTACAATCACATAATTGGCTGCATCATAGAAAACTACATAAAGAAGCAGAGGAAGTCATCTTCATAATTAAACCATTAACTAGCATGTGTAATCCAAAGACCGCAGAAAATATTGGACCAAACCACAGTGACATCAGCCACTTTGGTTTCACAAGGAGGCTTTTGAAGCCAATTTGTGGCAGCCTCCATATTGCAAATGCTGACTAAAACTAATTTCAGATCAGATAAGAAACGGACAAAGAAGAGGAGCTGTGGGGGACCATAAGCCTCCTGACAAACAGCCACTCTGTCCCGGTAAGCAGTCGTAACAGTGCTAGTAATGTATAACTTCATATTCTTCTTGAACCCTTAGAGCTCACAGCTATTTTTTCACCATTGAGCCTCGCCTGGACTTCTTGTCTTAAAAAGCTTGTAAACCATTAACCCTGTGGTGCACAGTCAAGCTCTAAACATAATTTTCTTCAGGACAACATAGGCTTTAGGAATATGTGTGCTGCAGCAATGTCACTTGGTTTTTAAAAAAGTTATGGGACTATAAAGACAAAAGAAAACACTATACAGAAATTTAAACTAAAAAAATAATTCTGTGACAAAAAGTCTTCAAAATATTCACAATCTTACAAAGTCCTTGCGCTTTTGAGAATTTGAGTCATAATTTAAAGTGCAGTGACTGAGGGACACGTCACGGCCTCTCTGTGTTAATTTCTCTCTATTATGAGTCATTCAAACTCTCTCCTTCATTTTCTAAGTCTTTGCACGTACTGTTCAGCAATGCATGATGTGACAACAGAACAGCTTCCTGTTGGTTGTCACAGTCACAATGCATTCCGGGATACAAGCAGACAATATCGTGGCAGGCTAACTGGCTAACTGCAGGAATGATCCAAAAATGGATTAAAAATTGATGAAAAGGCATCCAATATCAGAGTTGCTGGTGTGGATTTAATCTTGAAAGAATCCAGAAAGTCAGTCAAATTCCAGGCTAACTAGAAAAGCTCTGTAAGAGCTACGAATGCAGGAATGCAAAATTAGAAAGGCACAATCGAGAGCTTTCAGAGGAAAAAAAACAAAGTGCCTACGACTTGTGGTTGAAAAGTTGCCAATCAATTTACAAGGGGTATGAGCTCTAAGGGTTAAACCAAAATGGACATATACAAAAATTCACCCTTTATTTAGAGTGTGCTTTACTGAAGCAGGCTGCAAGCATCATTATATCTGCTTTAAAAATAGACATTATAACAGGGGTTGTGTATGAGACTTCAAGCACCTCTGCCACCAGCCTCAAGTGGTCACTCAAGGAACTGCAGTTTATCACTTTTGCATTGGCTTCATTTGTCAGCACCTGACTTTGCTGCACGGTCTAAACTGATATAAACATTGTCTTACATTCATAAATACATTTGACCTTCAGTTGCATACTTGTGACAATGAGGAAACATTCTGCCCTGTTTCAGATGGCAGCTGGCAGCAGAGCTGGAATTTATGGCTGATTATACGACCTCTTAGAGTGGACATTGGCTTCAGTGTTGACAAACTGTTACGAGGTGAGGTAATGTGCGGGATTAGGGGTCTGACAGCCAGTCGGTGCCATGGGGAGCTATTACTGAGGCGTAGCTACATTTAAATAAAATCATTTATCGATCAACATGATCGGTCAGATTACACTTGCGGCTCTCTATTGCTCCTAAGAAACTCTGCTCAGACAAAGTGAGAGAATCTGGTTACTTTAAAGGTCAAATATGAATAAGATACACTGAATGTAATAAAGGACAATTAAATCAGAATAAGAGTTGAAGTCTTGATTGAAAGTCATGACATGAAACTGTTAGACTTCCTCCGATGTCAGATGTCATGAGGGTTTTCCTTGTCAGCAGTTCAGTTTTGTGTCCGCTAAGTTTTCTGAGAGAGGCACTGGCAGCTGAGAATTTCCAAGGGAATGCACATGGAAGACAGCATGTGAGTGTGACTCAGAGAAAGATGGTGAGAAAGGGAAGGAGAAGCAGAAAGCCAGGAGAAAAATGAGACACAAAACCTACGAGATGCTGAGAATATGCAGCATGCTATAAAATCTACTCTTTGAATAAGCCCTTCTAAATGAAATTATGAAACTGTATTAACCTTCTCTTTATAATCTGCAGACTGGCAGAGACATGAATCACCATCAGGAGACTTTGCTATATTTGCCTTTGGCCAAAGTCCACCTTTGTAGAGCTGTCCTCACCTTGGTGACCCAGAATTCTGGCCACTGATACAACAGCACCTGGTAATGCTTCACACATGACAGCTATTGGGCAACAATGCCAAGGCAGAGTCCTGACTGGGTGATAACAGAGGAACCAGAGAGCAATTTAGGTTTCAGTTCCCTAAAATATTTTGGTAGTCAGTTGTGATTATTGTTAATCTGAGTTAATGCGAGAATAATACCAATCATTCATCCTGGAGCACCTTTTTAACCATGCTCATTGGTTGTTGGTGCAGTCAGTCAGTTGTGTCTTTGCACTCACTTCACACAGCGCTTCAGCGTCTGTCCCTCAGTGAGATGCTCGGGGAGTTTGTTGCAGCTGGTGCAGAACTTGAAAGTCTCCTCCATCTTTTGGAACAACTCCTTGTAGTTGCGGAATGAGATCCCTTTTGCTTTTCCCTCAAGGGCAGCCCTGTTAGAAGCACACTCTTTATTTACTAAACCTGATGCAGAATCAAGAAATGAAGACACTCAAATCAGACACAAGGGGGGCTTTTACAAAGCATTCAAAAAGTATTAACAACATATACTACATTGAGCTAATATTTATCAGCAGTTTTTACCTGTACTCTCCGTAGTCAGTCATGTTGAGCTTGTTCAGAATAACCTTTGAAAGCCCGGGTACATTGGAGTCCAGAGCGTAAAAGCCTGACTGGTCAGAGAAGACGCTGTCAGTGCCTGGAGCGTAGGATTGTGGGAGTGCTGGGATTTGTGACGCCATGTTGTGGCCTTCAATTTCTCCTTGAAAAGAAAGGAGAAATACAAAAATGTGATGTTGAACTGTTATGTAAATCTAAGTGTCCTTGAAATCACTGCTAGAGTGATGTGCAGCCATACAACATGACATATGTATTCTTCACCAGCCACATTATTAGGTACACCTTTTTCAACTGCTTATTAACACATTATCTAATCAGCCAATCACATGACAGCAGCCAATACAGTAAGGCATGTAGAAATGGCCAAGCCAAGCATCAGAACTGTGATTAAAATAGTACTGGTACACTCCTGATCAAAATTTTACGACCAGAGCTTTAAAATGCAAAAAGAACAAATGGGAGTGAGACAAAAAAAATTGAGTAAGCAATTTATTAAAAACAACAATTAAACTGAAATAGGCTGTTCATCAGCTGATCAAAAGTTTAAGACCACAGCCTTTAAAATCCACAATCTGTGCACAAATGTGTCTTCAATGTCATTTTCTGTCAGGTATTCACACTGTCATGACCTCCTGATGGCAAAGGCAAAAAAGCTTTCTGTCTTTGAACGTGGTCGGACTGTTGAGCTGCATAAGCAAGGCCTTTAGCAACGCGCCATCGCTGTTGAGGTTGGACACAGTAAGACAGTCATTTTGAATTTCTTAAAAGATCCTGAGGGTTATGGAGCAAAAAAGTCAAGTGGTAGACCCAAAAAAATTTCACTGGCCCTGAGCCAGAGGATCCAATTGAATGTCCATCAAGACACGGGACGATCCCCGACCTCGAAGTATAAATGGACTAGTGTTACTAGGGGTACTAGTTTTATGAGTCAGATGATGGTTGAACTTGTGGACAAGTAATTCTAGTTCGAGTGAATATTTTGCTGCCATTACTACACTACAATACTACTAAATGGAAGAAAGTATTCAGCTACCTGAATACCGGATGAAAGTACTCAGCAGCCTGACCATTACACCAACATGGACTGTAATGACATTGAATTCAAGTACATGTACTCATGTGCCCCCCCCACCCACAGCTACAAGCATGCAGCTGCTCAGCAATGAGAACCCGTTCCATGGAGCCACCACAGCTGCTGTACAATTTATTTGCTTCCGTCAATGCAGATTTTTGCCGACTTTTGCGCACCATACGAGTCGTTGACCCAGCTCAGTGATTTTACATGGTCTTTGGCTCAGTCGTCTTCCATTTTCTAATAATATCACTCACAGCTGACTGTGGAATATCCAGCAGGGTTGAAATTTCATGAACTGTCTATTGCAAAGGTGGCGTCCATCACAGGTGAAGTCACTGAGCTCTTCAGAACGACCCATTCGGTATCACACGTTTGCTAATGGAGACTGCATGGCTAGGTGCTTGATTTAATTCAATAATAAACACTTGGCAAAATACAGCGTACTAGTAGTATTATCATAACTAGTCATATTAGTAGAGTCCAAAGTTCCACCAAACAAATAGCTAGTAGTACTTGATTTAGTACTAATACTAATATGATTCAAATAATCAAATCCCTGGAGCATTGATGTTGTTGACAACAAATCTGAAAAGCCTAGAGATGTTTTTGTGTGAAAATATGAGTAGATGAGCAGTTTGTGAAATACTCATACCAGCCTGTCTTGTTACCGACAAGCACAGCACATTCAATGTCACTTTATCTGCAGCAATGTGATTTTCTGATATTTAAGTAGCAGGAGAATGTATGTATATCAAGACAAAATTTATACAACAGCTTCTTTGATCATTTCCAATATCTGTAAAATTTTGACAGTATTTTAAATTGTTATAATGCCTTTTACAGTTCAGTAAATCCCTTTAAGCCATGGCCTTCTATCTGCCCCCAACCTGGAGCAACACACCCGATCAATGTGGCCCTCAGTGACATTTTTAAAATCCACTGGTTTACTAGTCTGAGCTGTACATGACAGAGCATACACACACCTCATGAACACACCAACCACCAGGTCAGACTGACAAATGAGAAGAAGCAGAGCAGAGAAAGGGTGGAAGGACACAGAGTCCTAAGCCTTACTGAGATATCTGTGCCATGCAACCTGACCACCAAGAAAAGCACGGCTGCACTGACACAACAAAGATTTAACTGCTACGAGAAGACTCCAGACAGAGTTTGAAATGCAACCCTTGATAATGCATCAGCACTGCCAGGAGCTATTTCAGAACCAATGATAGCACTTTAAAGTTATATACAAACACACAATCAGACCCATTTCCATTTTTCTATCATTATCTTTATTAAATCAAACACCTAGCCATGCAGCCTCTATCTGCAATGTCTGTGATACAAAGTTGGTCGTTCTGAAGAGCTTGATGTCTTCAAGTGTGGTTCTGTGATAGATGCCACCTTTGCAATGAGACAGTTTGGGAAATTTTGTCTTTAGTGGATACTCCACAGTCAACAGCAAGTGATATCTTTAGACAGTGGAAGCGTTCAGGAACAACAGCATCTTACCCACAAAGCGGAAGACCACATAAAATCACAGAGCAGGGGCAAGGAATAAAAAAAAGTGCTAAAACATAATCATAAAAATCCAGAAAGGTTAAACACAACAAACTATAAAATGTTTTAAAATGAAATGAAATGAATAGAAAAACCAGTGGTGAAATTAGGAACATGCATCTATTTATTCATATCAGCTAAAGCAAGCTAAATTATAAAAGATAAGACCTTTATTAAGTTAAATTGATAAAAAATATTTTTTTTTATTAATGCTATGATAAATCATAAAACAGGCCTCAGGTATTTCAGCCATATATGTTTTGTTTTTTTAGATAAAAGGGGATTAAAAGAGCCTCCCCACTGCTCAGGTCCTTAGATACATTTTTTTAGAATATTTAAAATGTAAAAATCCATTGAAGAAGACATGACTCATCCTCCTATTGATTTAAAGTGCTATAAAACCAGGGGCAAAAAAATAACTGCTTGAAACAAAAACATTAAAATCACAGCTATGAGTGTCAGTAAAAATCTGTACAGAGTCGCTGGTAAAATTGCAGTAAAGTAAGTAGGAAACCAAAAGTTAAAAACCAAAAACCTGACCTGCAAAACCCAATTACAAAAAATTTAATAACACCAACAAAACAGGATAAAGCTTGTCCTCCATGAAAACCCCCAGCTGACATAGCAAAGGCTAAAGCTAATAAAATACATTAGCTGCTTTAGCTATGTTAACTTTGTTGAGTATGTGTGCTATGTGGTGAATGTAGCTTTAGACAGTACACCAATATATGGTTTTGCAAATCTTTTAAACTCATATTTTATTTGAGTAAAAAAGCTACAAAAGCTTATGTAGCTAAAGCTAACAAAGGTAGGTAAGCTATGTTAGCTGCTATGGTTGCTAAAGCCGGCTTAGCTTTGTTTTCTATGTAGCAAGTGTTAATTTTGGCAGCTATTTTTCATTTTAGTCTTAGTCTTTAGATGAAATGTCTTTTAGTTTTATACCCATTTTAGTCTAGATTTAGTTGACGAAAACACAAAAACATTTTAGGCTAGTTTTAGTCCATAAAAAGTCCTAACATTTTAGTCTTTACTTTTAGTCCAAGCATTTATTTTCTTGCCTAAATCTGATACCAAATTATGGTTTGTGTGTTCTGTGCACTCTGTCAAACCTGGGGTCCCTGCTTTCTACAGTCAGCTGAGAAGCAGAATAGCTAGAGAAGCATTGTTTGTTGACAGATTTACCCACAGTGGAGAAATATCACAGATTTTAAATGTCCGACAAAAGCTAAATTACAGTTTAGTCTAGTTTTAATCATCCTGACAAAAACTAAATTACAGTTTAGTCTAGTTTTAGTCATCCTGACAAAAACTAAACTTACTTTTTGTCAGTTTAAGTCAATAAAGCTAATGTAGCTTAATTGGCGTATGTAGTAACATTAATTGCATAGGTAGTGTAGCTCTGCTAGCTGTAGCTAAAGCTAACAAATCTATGGCAAGCCACTGTTCGCATGACTATTTCTAAAACATATCTTAATATAACTTGATCCCGGACCTGTGACCTTTTTTCCTGTTTTATTTATGAAATGTTGCTTAGTCTGTAATGTTTGCTATATGGTTATTTCATGAATGTAACTGTCAGACCAGAAAAAATGTCTAAAATGGGAAATACGTCACTTCCATCCTTACAGAGGCGCCGTCTCACAGTAGTGATCTGCAAGAGGGGGGCATTTGCTACAGTCTGCAGCCAGACTCCTCTCATTTATAGGAGCGCTTGTGGCACTTCACCCTGCAACTCCATTACAACAAGAATCTGGACACCCCCTAGAGTCTACCCCAGTTGCAATGCATCTTGGGAAATTTCCCATTTTGCTCGGTTTGCAGTTTGTGTCTGGAAAATCCCCAATTAAAGGACCAAGTGCCCTCAGTACCTCACCTATCTTTCCATTCCAGTAAGAATCAGGACACCCTATCCCAGATTCAAAAGTGGGGGCAGGGTGAGGTGGATGTGGCCATTTATGTACTGGGACTGCGCCCAAGTGAGCTTCCATCTGCACATTTTCAGTCCTGACAAGGATTGGTTTTACATCGAGTGATAGTGAAGCTGAAAAAGTGTATTTATCCCTGTCTTATTCTGTATGTGTTTAACTTCCCCTAGAATACAAGCTAAAACCCAGCTGTAAATTACACCCCCCCCCCCCTCTCTACGACACTCACTTTGACCCTGCTGACAGAAACACTCATGACAAAAGGATCACCTAAATCTCAGACAAGCTTCAAGAGTTGCATCATCATACCTCTGCTCTGAAGAAAAAAACCTCCCACCCTGTGTTACCCCTTGCATGTCATGATTTATTTACTTGAGGAAAAATAAGAGGGGAGGGAAATACGATCATCAAATGGGGGCACACACATGCAGACACTCCTTTCTATGGCTCATATGTCTCCTTCAGTCTTTCTTTAGATTTTATTGGAAGTTAACAACCTGTGATTGGTTGTTAAAACTCTTTAATAGTTATTTTTAGTTTAAAATATCTACCTGCCTTTAACAGTCTAATTCTAGGCCTTAAAGAGTCTGTACAGGCTAAAAACTTCAAATAAAGGCTTAACTTTATCACACTGACACACTCCAGTTTCACATGGCAAAAAATTCTTCCAGTCCAATTTTAGCCACTCCGTATCTTTCAATTTCATACCAAGTGTTGCTGGGAAACGATTTAGCGTTATCATGTCTGCAGACTAAAATTGAAAGGCCTATATCTAATTAGTTCCCTGGTATCTGCAGAGAAGCAGAGGTTGGAAATGAACAGATTTCCCAGGAGAGGGCAGGTTTCTGACACTTTAGTTTCCAGCATGCTAAGTTCCTTCACAGGCATTATCACATTTTCACCCTGGCTCACCATGCACTGAGAAGAAGAAGGAGAAGACTCAAAGTGTGTCGCAACACCGAAGACGTGGTGGGATATTTTAGCAGCCGTACCTTTGGTTCCAGAGGAGCAGAGTGCCTTCTAGGTGTTCCTCGCTTTTCTTGCTTCAGGAGAAGAAAGAAGTGATTGACAGCTCCTGATGCAGGAGTCCTACACGGTGTCTCTTCTGGGGTCAACGCCAGAGTGTTTGGGAGACTGGCCCAGGGCTAAGGGGAGATAGTGTGAGGTTAGAGGAGGAGGTGGGGGCAAGTGAGAGGTAGATGGACGGAACAGGGAGGGGGGGAAGATAGGATGGAAGGACATTTTTAGAAAGCGGAGCGTGGGGTGGAGAGAAGGGAGGAGAGGTGTGGAAACAGAAGGCAGGCAAATAAACAATGATATCAGAGGAATATATTCTAGAAAAACATGCTCATTTTGGTGAGAAGAGGGCACTCAGGGGAGCAGAGAGGGAATTTACAAGCTGTGAAATGAAGAGCAAAGAGGACCTGATGATAAAAACACCATAAAGTGGATCACTGGAATCAATAAAAGTGCTGTTAACACTTGGACCAGTGAGAGAAAAACGCTTTGGCATGTAAATATAGCCTATTTTAAAGATTAATTAGGGGATTTTGTGCCTTTATTTAAGAGAAAGAACGATGAATAGAGAGGGGGGATCAGAAAGACAGACATTGGGGAGTGACATGCAGGAAAGGAGCCACCAAACAATTGGAACCCTTTATTAATCACTTTTAGGCCCAGGATATTTTGGAGTAAAAGTACTTAATTTTGGAGCATTTTCAGTTCTCCTGCTCACTGCAATTTAAGCTCAGTTTCAATAACAGTCTGCAGTTTTGCTCGCTAGCTGTGCGAGTCATCTGCAAATACATATTTACTGGAGTTATTTGACAAATTTAAACAAATTGAGTTGAAGCCTATCAAGATCTCTGTTGCTGTGAGGGAGCTAGTACACAGCCAAAGCATCCAAGAGCTGAGATCACTGCATCATCGCACTAATGTGATTAGCAGCGTGTCTGTCTTTCTGTCTGCCTTGATTCGCACGCCACACCGTTCTCCAACTCTCCTTGACACCTCTCAGAAGACTTTTTGCATGTACTGCTTCGAAACCGGTGCCAAAAACATTCTGTACAGATTTTTGAAAATTGTCCCCGAGCCCCATCATGTCACTTCCCCGTGTGTAACACATACGCTCCGCTACCATGCCAAAGAGTAGACGGCCTTCACTCTCAAACACGCATGCTAAAAGACAGAAACTACACTGCACACATGGGTCTGGTTTCTCTTTATAACTGAAAGAGAAAGCTGAAAAACAACTGGACTTTGCTGAATAAAGAAAATTTATTTGGCATGCCTGGATGGGATGATACACCTGCTCCATGATCCCTGATAGAAGTAAGCTCTCTCCAAAGCACTTCTCCGTGCTCTTATTAAACAAGAGAACAAGTCATTATTGTGTTGTAGGCCAGTCATGGCAAACATACTGGCGCACAGAGACGCTGAGCCATTGTGAAGTTATTTGGGGAAAAAAACAGCCCTTTCTGTGTAAATTGGCCTTATTGAATTAAATATCTAATGAGGATGGTAACAGCAGAGTGTTGAAAGAGTGAAGATGAGTCCACTGTCTGTGAGAGCCCATGAAAGTGCCCTGAAGTTTTTATAATGCATGAACTTTCCAGAGATCAGGAAACAATTCCACCTCTGTATGACTTTATGTGATGTGTAATGTGTTTTTATGATGTGTAAATAAGGTCAGTAAATATTACTTTGACATTGCTATTACTTAGCCTTAACCAGGAGTTAAATCAGTCTGAGACCCCCAGCTGCTGTTTTTATCCATGTGTGGCACAGTTCTGCATGACGAGGATGTGAGTGAGGGGGTTGTTTTCTTAAAGTTTTCCTTCATTAAGGGAGGAAACTTTGTCAAGGTGGTGCTTAAATGATCACAGTAAAATTAGCATTCCTTCATAGATACACTGTTGTTCTGAATACTTAACATGGATGTCAGAATCTGTGGGACTGGACAAACGTGCTGCAGGAGTGGGCAGTAATGGTCAGCGGGAGTGGGATTATGAAAAGGGTCCCACGCAGAGCTCTAGTCAAAGTAAAAAAAGGAAGAAATGAAATGCATATTCATAGGTTTTCTTTTTCAATGCAACTCTTAGTAAAGGTTTAAATCTACTGAAGATGTCGATACAAATTAAGAATTTCTTTAAGTAAATGATAGAAGTAGAATTTGTATTTAACAAAAGTATGTAGCCCAATATGAAACTCAACTCAAACAACTGTTTGATTACTTGCTGATGCTGAAAACCAAAGAGGTGAAGGTAAACAGCTAAGGCTTAGGCCTAATGTACATCTACACTTGAGGACAAAATCATTAGCCTTCTGATGACAATTTCAGTTTTCTCAAATAATCCCAAGTGCTGTGGAGAGTTTTGAACACAGCTTTTCCAAACATCCTAGTTTTATTTTGGATACTGAAATGATTTTACTTTGCACACAGAATCATTATTTCACTAAAACCAAAAACTTCCAGGGTCAAAATTATTAGCCCCCTTTAGAACTGACCTTTGAGTTGAGCAATAACAAAAAGCACTGTTTGTCAATGACATGCCTTAACTTTGCAATGCTCAAAGCTTGTAAAATCAAGTTAAAACCGTGGGTTATTTCTCAGTTTACACACAGTATAAAAGCCTCAGAAAGGGTTTAGGCTGTCACTTGAGAAGGCACCATGCCAAAACCAAAAGAAATCAGTTTAGACTTGAGAAAAAAGAATTGTTGATGCTCACAAAGCAGGAGGATACACAAAGTTATCATAGCGTTTTCAAGTGTCAAGAACTGTAGTGAGAAGTAAAATCAAGAAATTCAATGAGAGCCACACAGTCCAGAACAAGCCTGGCAGAGGAAGGAAGAGACAGATTTCAAAGACCCTGGAAAGAAAACTAGTGTGAGATGTGTCTAAAAACCCCAGAATAACTGCCAAGACTTGTGAATGACTTAGCCAAGTCAGGAATTGTGAAGAAGACCATCACTAGAGCGCTGCACAGGAATGGACTGGAAGGTTACAGACCAAGAAAAAATCCCCTTTAGCAGAAGAGACACCTTCAAGCCAGACTGAAGTATGCTAAGGACAACTTGGAGAAGGGTTATGAATACTGGAAGCACATCCTTTGGTAACCTTATGAAACTAAACAAGAGCTCTTCAGCCACTGAGATGTTGGTGATGTTTGGAGAAAGAAGGGAGGGGCGTGTCATCCAAAGAACCCTGTCCCCACAGTGAAACGTGGTGATGGGATGATTATGCTGTGGGGATACTTCAGTGCATCTGGAACTGGAAACCTTGTCAAGGTGGAAGGAACCATGAAGAAAGGAGGATATGTGGAGATTTTGAAAGAAAACCTGAAGCAGTCAGCATCAAAACATACATCGCTCCTGGAAAGCTACAACAAACAACTGCAGGCTAATATCCAGAAAAAAAAGGAGACACTATTGACTTTAGTGCCAGGGAGGTTAATAATTTTAAGCCTGGTAGTTTTTGTGGAATATTTTCATTTCTGTGTGCAAAGTAAAATCATTTCAGCATCCAAAATAAAACTAGGATGTTTGGAAAAACTGTGTTAGAAACTCTCCACTCTGTTTTACAGCACTTGGGAAATATTTTAGAAAAACTGAAATTGTCATGGGGGATAATAATTTTGTCCTCAAGTGTAGTGCATAGAAATCTTTGAGGGATTTTCTTCAATCTTTGCAAAAAAAGTTCATCCTGACTCAAAGATAATCTAATTCATTTGTTAAAGTCATAGTTCAAAGGGCAAGGTCATGTACTATTCTTGCTTGTGAACACAATATCTCAAAATTTTCTCATGTTCATCTCTTGCGTATGAGTTTTCACACGGCCGCAGATATCCCCCCTCATGTCTTCCTGTCACAACACTGTACTTTCACTGTCATACTTTACAGACGCATATAATCACCAGGTGGTAGTACTAGTACATTAATTGTGACATTTAGATAGTAAAAATGACAAATTTTGATTCTTAATTTAAAAAAATTTATTTGGTCCATTGGAACCTGAGATTGAAAACATACATATTTTTATACACATATATTCCCCCAGAGAAAAGATCAATAAAATATATATCACATTCATCAGAGTTCCATTTTATCAGCATTAGGGTTTCTTTTTTTTGTTTCTGCTTTCATACTTTCATTTCTTTTTACAATTTTTAAAATGGTCAGTTTATTATTTTTTTCCATTATTAGAGTTCATGTGGCTTAAGTTTGCCATCTGTACAATTTACAAGAAACAGAAACCAGACACAGAAGAAGGAGAGAAAAGGCGCTGTGGGTTCACTGATCGCTCCATGACCAGCTGTTTTTTTTTTTTTTTTCCACCTGGCTGCAGCCTCTTCAAAACAGCAGGGGGCGCCCAAGACGCACAGAAGAGTCACCAACACAACTTCACAGAAGAGGAGAAGGTTCATAGGACACCAGCGAGAGCCAAAACGGACACAAATGAAGTATAAAAACAGAAAAATCTCATGTAAATGTAAAGTGATCCAGCAGTGACACTGAATTCTGAGGTGCCTTGTCATTGCAGGTGTTTCAGTGCAGGTTTCTTGTCAGACATAATCCACAAAATATCACATTCCTGTATCTGTCATTCAGTATTTGACAATATGCATCAGACTAAACAGACCTGCAATTCACTTACACAAATAAATTAGGTCGACAGCAGCTCAGCTGTGAACACGCACACAAAGGATATCTGAAAGTGGTTACTAAACATTTATGTCTCTTTGGAAAACATACTGTATGTACATTTTTAATAGAAACTGCTATAGTAGGTTTGATGAGTGCGTAAGACTGCAAACAAACAGCTAACAAAAGGGACAATACTCATGAGATAATGCATGTTCCAGCACTTGTTGACCTCAAGGTTAAGTCCTGAACTGAATCACCTCATTGGAAGTAAGTAAAAAAAAAAAAAAAAATCATTTATTTCTACCAGGCATGAGTCACAATGTGAGTGCTGCAGGGGTTTAGTTTGTTAGCTTTCAAGTTTTTCTCCACATAGAAGTGAGACATATGCTCTTTCATGACAATTCTCTCTCTCTCTGTCTTGCTTCAACAGTACCACATTCCCTTCTCTTTCATAAAACATGCATGTTTGGACTGATAGATTGATAAAAGATGGCTTTCTTTGACACAGGAGAAGAAAACAGGATCTTCGTCAAGAGCACTGATGAAACAATGCTGCTGATAAAACTACACAACCAAACTCCTTTTGGTGTCACAACATGTCTCATGGGTCCCTTCTTTCTCCTGATATGCGTGCAAGCAGCCTGACTAAACACTAATTTGTTATTACAAGAAGATAGCGCTAATGTGCTGTCGGTGTATCCTTATGGGAGGGTGAAGCAGACGCTGGCGCTGCACCCGAGCAAACAAAAAAAAAGAAAAAAACAGTCCCTGACCTCCAGCAGCTCATCTTAAGAGCTCCCTCATGGCAAAGTGAGTGTTCAAAAAGCAACCCTCAAAGTGTAAACCGACAACTGTTTAAAATGTAAGGAACACACGAATACTCACTGACCTTCAAGTACCAAAACAAGAGTGCAACAAGCAGCATTAACTCATTCTTTATAACATCTAGAGGTGGAGAAGTTGCTCTCCATGTGTGGCTTTATGGGTGACAATAAACCAAAATGTGAGTAAATTCAGCACACTGTGCCTGAGGGGGAAAACCACGAACCTGGTCAAGTAATGCCTCGCCTGGAGCGTTTAGACTCCAAACTGAGGCTGAGTGAAAATGAATTTAAGAGCAACATAGTGGGGAAAGAAAAAATGATTGTTAGTGAATCAAAGCGTGCAGGTGGGAATTCTATTATGTGCCTGTTTTTCTGAATGACAACACCGCAGCAAAAAGCAAAAAGATGCTACAACAGCTGTCTGGGTAACATTAGCTTCCAGATTAGCATGACTCCAGCTAACTTTACACATCCTGGGTTTGGTCCTGAGCTAAAGGAGGGGCTGGACATCACTGCAGTGGAGACAAAAGACTGATAGTGCACAGTAAAATATGAATGATGGCTTTTCTATGACCTCAAAAACACAAATATGGAAAAGACTGCAACAAGGGTGATGTATAAACAAGTAAGACTGACATGTGTTTGTAATAAAAAAAAAAAAAAGACATTTGAAATTGGCTCATTTAAGTACCGAGATACTTCCCCCTCAAGTCTCCTGCTTTGTAAGCTGTATTTGTGGATATTATAGGGTTAAATGTCTGATCCTCGCAGGTGATTGGCTCGATGATAATGGGCCAGAAAAATGGCTCAGTAGTTACGGCACTCCACCCTGTTTTAAAGCAGGGGATGACATCTGTTCCACGTACAGCGCTCGTACCAAAAAAACATCCGAAACTTTAAGTAGTCTAAGCTGGGTGAAAAACGTTCCTCCTGCTTCCCTCATTTCATCCAGACATGGCACATCCACTTGGCAAGGGAGAGATCTTGCAAGGTCGGATGAAAGCTTTAGCATTTATTGAGCATTACAGCACAGGAATTCTCCATAGTGCTTTACATTCAGGTGTGTATCATCCACACACTCCCTCGCCTCGTTTTCCAGTGGTCTGACACTTTATTGGACTAGAGTCTGCATGTGAGGAAGTGGGCGGTGGTCATAGTGGCCGGGGTCTGTGCAGGCCGTCAATGTCCGGTGTGAGCTGGGGGCTGTGTGTGGCCTTGGTGGGGGTCCAGTCTCCCAGTGAGGCCTGGGCTGCTTTGCGGTGAGCCAGGCGGTGGGTGATGGAGAAGCCGGCGTTTCCTTCCAGCTGGGAAAGCACCACCAGTACCTGCCTGCAGGGGGAGACAGAGAGTGAACGAACACATCAGTGGAGTAGAGAAAGTTTTAGACCTTTTTATTTTCATTTAAGGAAGATCTGAACAAGCAGAGAGGAAATATGCTCTTTTCTTGGTTGTGATTTGCATATGGTGTAGTGACAGAATGTATTAAAAAGCTTCATTATATGTCTTTATTGAAAAAGCAGGCCTTTCAAAGCACAAATAATTTGATTTTTAGTCCTTCCCTTAACTTTAAAGTGAAAATACCACATTTTTCTTTATTGATGAACCAGTAGATAGAATGGAAAATCAGGGGAATAGGCAGGGGAATGATTACAGGAAATAAAGCCAGGGTGAGAGTGGAACCCAGGCTGCCTGCTTTGAGGACTGCAGGATCTGAATATGAGGCATGCAAACTAACTGCTTGGCCAACAAGCACCAAGGCCTGTGCACCAAGAGGGAGCACAAATCCTTTCTATTTTTATAAAATACATTTTTTTTTGTCAATTTCCTTCAATAAAAGCAATTTAAAACAGATGTAACAGGAAATAGAACTGTATGTTTGCATGCATAGTAAAGTCAAGGGGATAGCTTGAATAGGAGCATTTTGAAGCTAATAAGGTTAATCAGCAACTAGTTAGTACACTAACTGGGTATAAAAGAAGTGTTTTAAAGAGGTAGAGTCTCTGATGTAAAGATGAGCTGAGTTCACTAATCTGTGAAAAAACAGTGTCAAAAATTGTGGACATTTCAGAAAATTGTTCCACAATGTAAAACTGAAAATACTTTGAATTTCCCAGCATCCACAGTCCATAAAATTATCAAAAGATCCTGAGATTTTGGAGAAATCTCAATGTGCAAGGGACAAGGCTAAGGGCAATATTGAATACTCATGACTTTCAGGCCCTTAAAACAGGCATAATTCTGTACTGGAAATCACTGTATGGGCTCAGGAACACTTAGAGAATTCATAGTCTGCCAATACAGTTCCATCTGCCATCAAATGAAAGCAAAAGCTGTGTCATGCAAAGAAGAAGCCATATGTGAACACGATCCAGAAACGCTGCCATCTTCTTTGGGCTGACACAAAATGGAAAACTGTTCTGTGGTCAGTTGAATCAAAATTTGAATTTTTTGGGGGGAACCATGAAAGACTAAAGTGGAGAGGGACCATCCAGCTACTTATCAGCACACAGTTCAAAGCCTACATCTCTGATGGTTGCATTAGTGCCTTTGGCATGTGCAGCTTACACATCTGGAAAGGCACTATCAATGCTGAAGGGATATAGAGGATTTAGAGCAACATATGCACCCATCCAGACATGTTTCTTTTCGGGAAGGCCTTGCATATTTCAGCAAGACAATGCTGAACCAGCAAAGAAGACTGAGGACTGTCAAGCAGCTAAAAGCCAAAATCAGACAAGAATGGGACAACATTCCTCTCTAAAGACTCCAGAAACTGTTCTCCTCACTTCCCAGGCATTGACAGACTGTTTCTAGTAGAAGCCACAGAGTGGTAAACATGGCCCTGTCCCTACTTTTGTGAAATGTTTTGCTGCCATCAAATTCAAAAACAAAAACAAAAACAAAAACAAACACCCCTGTTGACCCGTAAATGATCCTTGCAAAGTTAAGTGTTGCCCTGATTTGGAAATGCCTCTTAGTCAGCATCATAAAAGCTTGGATTTTGCAGAAGAAATGTGATTAATCAGCTCTTTTATTGTAGCTTTGTTTCTAATTCAAGTTATTTTGGAACAAGATTAAGCAACATGGTGACAGGGAATCAGGAACTGAGAGAAAAAAAATCACACTTCTAGAGTGTTAAGCATTTGATTAGCTGTTAAATCCTTTTACCTAAGACCTGATTGTATAATAGTGATCAGGAACACTAGAAAATAAGACTGTGATGTTGCAGCACTGAGATGTCTTCTGAGGGAAGGACAAGTGTTCTTTTAAAAAAGAAAATTATACTAAAGGTTTCTGATGCTGGAGACTTTTCCCATAATGCTGCACATAACATTGATGTGATAAGATCATAAATTCACATATTAGTTCCATGGACAAGATCATACAGAGATGTTTAAAGGGGAAAAATCCAGAACAACATACTCAGTCATGGACAGCTGCTGTGCTGAGGTGTGTAAGAGGCTGCAGTATTTTCAGGTCTTTAACAGATTTGCTTTAATGGGAAGAGAAAAATGGGGACTGACAAAGACAAAGGCAGCTATAATTGTGCTGAGACTAACGTACGTGGGGTAGATTATTAAGAAATATAGAAAGCTAATCCTCTGGGGTAACTGGTTATATACAGTGAGTGCGTATAGGTGTGCAGATATAATCTTCTTAATTGGATGCTTGCTTCACCTGCACAGTTGGGACCCAGAACTTTTAATATCTTCACGTCTTATCAATTTATGTTATAGCCTTTAAAGTAACATGAGGCTTCAGCTGTATGTGAGGAGGACAGAGAGAGATTAAGGTATCAGTACCTGTGCAAAGGCGGCACACTATCGATGGTCTTGAGGCTTCCCCGTGTGGACACCACGTTAAAGCTGTCAGTGCAGTCACAGGAGACGTGGAGGTAGTATTTAGGGTGGCGGTTCTCCACCACTACGATTAGCCCGGCCCAGCCGTGGGTCAGGTAGTAGCACGTCATGCCTTCTCGGCCCTGAAAGCACAAAACAAAAACAAGCAAAAATGCATGAATGTCAGAGTTCAATCATCAGTATTTTAAACTTGGCAAAAGGATAACTTGAATATCAGAACTAAGTTATAATTGTGTTGAAGATGCTGCTTTAAGTTTGGCAGCTTTATTCTTACAACATTTCAGAAGTTTTGTTTCAGTTAATTTATTCATAAAAAAAGTCTACCTGTTTCATTAATGAAATAACCACATTGCAAACATTACAGACTAATAATATTTAATAAAGGAGAGCAAAGGTCAGTGGTCCGTCCTTGATTTATGTATAGACCCATTTTAGAAGTGAATACATGAATGGCTCACATTCAGCTTTGTAAGCTTTAGCTCAAGCTAATATAGCTTTGCTAGCTACTCAGTTACTTTTTTGTGCAAAATGTAAGACAACGTAGCCACAACAGCTTTAGCCAAAGCTAATAAGCCAAATCGTGCCACAGGTTACATAACAGCTTCTAAAATGGTTCTAACTGTAGCAAACAGAGCGTATTCTAACATAGCTTTATTTGCTTTAGCTTTAGCTGTGTTAATTATGTAGCTACATTACCTGTAGTTTATGTAGCTTTGTTAGCTTGAGATTTAGCTATGGTGCTTACATAGCTAACATAGCTTTAGCCTCAGCTCCGTTAACTGCATTGGAGTATTTTCATGAAGGACAAGTTTTTTCCTGTTAGCAGGCTGTTTACTCTGCTATATCAAACATTTTTAATTAGGGTTGGGGTATTTTTGCAATTAGGTTTTAATTGGATTTTATTTAGAATGTTTTAGCATGAATTTCTCTTCTGACAGATGGGGCATCTCACCATAGCAGCCTGGAAGGGGGGGCATCTGAAATATGTAGTCTGCTGCCAGACTGTTTTGATGGAGTTTGCTTGGCATGGTTGAGTCTTTGTAGATGCAGCAGCATACAGTGTGAACTGAGAATGGTTTTCTAATATGTCCCCAAGCCCACGTTGAAATACCTAGCAGGGAATGATGTCAGTTTTTAAAACTGTCTGAGGGATTGAAGGTCATGAGCATTCAATGCTGGTTTTAGGGCTTATGTGCAAAGATTTCTCTAGATTCTCTGAATCTTTTAATGATATTGTGGACTGAAGGTGATGAAATCTTAAAATTACTTGCAATAGCATGTTGAGGAATGTTGTTTGTATACTGTTGGACTATTTGACTTTCACAAAGTGAAGAACCTCAGGCCTTTAAATGACCAAGTCTTTAGGGAGTGCTCCTCTTATACCCAGTTATTAAACAACTTTCTTGCCCCTGTATCATCTTTTTGGACTGCAGTGAAGGTATCAAATTCAAAACTTGTGTATATTTCCAAAAAACAATAAAGTTGATCAGTTTGGACAATAAATATCTTGTATACATGCGGCATTAATCTGAATGTAGCTTGAAAGAGATCATTATTCTTTTTTAATTCACTATTTACACAATGTCCCAACCTTTTCGCAATTGGGTTTGTATCCAATAAAGATGGTCACCATAAATATTAAAAAATTTGTGTTTGTGATTAATATATGTGCTGCTGGTTATGGTTATGCCATTATAAACTTTTAATTGTAAATCAGGCTGGAGTAAATAATTTATCTGATGTAGTCTTCATATGTCTGTTTTAATTCATTCACTGCAGAGTACACTCCCTACATGAACTTCTGCAATTTTCTAGATATTTCAGGGCATTAAGGACCTCATATACGCAGGACCTGACCCTTCACACAAGCATCTCACAGCAGTTGATTGTCAGTGTCGGCAAGCTCCTGCAGTTTTTTGTATTAGTATCACTATTGTCAGGATGTCTCCACATGACAAACAAATAGTGGAAAACAATACACCGGCAACTGAGGCAAGCAGTAAGGAGTAAAAAACAGTGAAACTCTGACCTGAAACTACCTGAACCACATCATTATCTCGCCCACTTGTTTGTCAAAGTTTGGTGCGTTTACACATCAGTTCATCCAGACTTAGCAGACTTTTTATTGAGCTGGTGGGAAAAATTCCCCTTAAAGCCTAGCATATAGTCAGACGTTTGGAAGTTGTTACTTACGTTGTAAGTAAATTAGTTAAACTGTATGATTTCTTGCCTATGTCTTGAAGAAACTGCAGAATCATTGCCAAGATTTGGGGCGCCCCCCTAATTGAATATATCAGGAGGGAGAATCATCACACAGCTGTGTTTTAAAGCCTTGAATTGCACTGCTCTGTTCTGTACTGCTGTGAACTGCACTGTTTGTTGCCTGTTGATATTTGCTCTTTTGCCTTTGCCTTAGGCCTCACTCAACCTTTACAGCCTGAAATTCATGGGCGCTCCCGCTGAACTTCAATCGATTTACAGACACCGAGATTATTAATAATGACATGGACATGTTTCTTTTCTTAAGGCAGAATTCCTTCTTGTTAAGTATGTTTTGTTATTTTATCGTCCTTGTTGTGATTGTCCATTTCTATGAACATAATCAGCTGTTTGTGTTGACACATGCACAAGGATGCGCACATTTCTGACACTTTTATACCACCAGTTTTTAAGTGATACATTCTCGCTATTTACAGAACATTAGTGATGAAAAGAGCCTGTCAAAAATGGCGAGCAAAATACTGCACACAGTCAAAACTACACACGTGATGAAAACTCTAATCATGAATAAGCCCAATATCAGGTGCCCAGGACTTTTTTGTTACTGCCATAGTTTCAAAACAGATATTAATATTGTTTCATGTTTACTAGTATCATATTGAAGTTTGAAATTCTACTGACAACCCCATCTAACCAGGTTAATCCCACCGAGATCAGAGATTTATTTTTCAGTGGAGACCTGACCAAAACTGGCAGTAATACAAAGTTTCAGAAATCAAAAACACTCAAACTTGCCCAGTTAACAGTAAATATTAGGGATGCAACAATTAAATGAGGTCATGGTTCGGTTCGTAACTTGGTTTTGGGGTCACAGCTCGGTAACAGTTCAGTTCATCATGGAAAAAAAGCACTAAGTCCCAGATATGTAATTTTCATTTTTCCTTCATTTATTACTATTAACTGATTAGTGCAGCTTTATTAGGAAAAAAAAAATAAATAAATAAATTTTGTCAACTGTGGCATCAGGCTGCAACAAAACAAAATTGAAAAAAATGAAGGAGGTCTGAACATTTCCTGAATGCACGGTATATAATTTATTAATGTGCTGTGCCACTGTAACATAGTTGTTAATAAAGGGCATATTAAAGGCCACATGCAGTTATGTACAGGTAGAGAACACTGGCTACATGTGTGTATTACTCATGCAAACTCATGACTCTTGTCCACCAGTGAAGGACTGCAGAATAGCACATGTGAACACAGGATGGGTTGTTGTAAAGAGCCTCAGCAGGGCTCTTGAATGCACACTAGAAGCAGCTGTTCTATACTCTTACATATCTGCTTATGGCCTTTAAAATGTATTAGCTTTGCTTTCCCCCTCTGCTTTCACATCTAGAGACTTTTTAAAATGGCACAGAAAAGATGGTGACAGTGAAAGGGAGCTGGCTGGTCTTGTAGCTCTGCTGCTATCGCTACTGAAGATCACTTTTCCTCTCCTTTAATTTTTTTTGTTGTGCCTCTTCTTGCTGGTCTCTAATAGAGGTTAGCAAACAGTTGCAAACTGTCATCTTTGATTGCCTTTCATGAAAATAAAAGTTGTGTGACAACATGAACGAACCTGCCTGTACTTTTATATTGTTGCTATTGCATCCTGGTTACTTTATGATAATGCTTTGCCCTTCGTATATCTCATTGAATAGGAATTATCTATGTTTTTAATTTATCAAGTGTGTAAGGCTTCAGCATCTGGAACCAATCTATGTATTTAAGATACATCTGAATATTTTAACTTTTTTACTTTTAATAAATAATTTTACTAAGTAGGACTAACTTATTCTCTATAATGATACAATTTATTTTATGTACTTTGTCTTGTCAGCTATGCTCTTGACAGGTGTTTGTCCTTGCTGCATGAGATTTTTATGGCTTTATGTAGGACTACAGATTAATAAATGACTTGCTAAATCTGGTGCAACTATGTTTTCATCTACTATGTATGAATAATCAATTTCAAGTGTATGCATGAAAGGGTCTCATGTAACATTTACCTTCTTTTTTTAGCACATTTAGGTTAGTCCAACTTTAAATTCTTCTGTCTTTCATTATACCCTTTACTTTGACTACATAACTTGCATATAAAAGTCCACTGCCTCTAAACATCAGTTAAAACAATAACAAAAGTTGACAAGTAGAGACATGCTGCTCAGCTCTGCCCACCTCTGCTGCTTGAAGCACTAACACATTGCCCATATTTTTGCAATGGTAATCTTTGCACCCATATAAAGAACATTGGAGTAGTCATTCTTTAATGAATGTAGACTTTTCAGTGCAAAAATCCTACATATTAAACCATCAACCTCGCTCAACTCATTAGCATATCTTAACAAATGTGGATACGTTGGTGCTGACAGAGGCTATGATAAAACCTCAAGTTGCTCAATGTGCATCCTTTATCTTAAAGGTACAGTGCCTTGTAAAAGTAGAGAAAATTAGATGTGGTTTGCATAAGTTCAAATTTAACCCAAATAATTACCTTTTTAAAAGGAAGAATATGCAAAGAGAAAAGCTATTCAAACTAGCTGTTCTGTAGAAGCACGTCTGCATTGCTTGGTATCTGTGTGCTACATTTTTCACTTCCTATGCATCTTTTGTCTGATACTCTAATTTGCAGTCCAAGTGCATTTCTCATATGTGCACATACTGCTGATAATGCAGAGCCTGTTATTTTTTCTAACACAACATGGTTAAAGCATTTTTTCTTTAACACAACATATCTAGTGGCTGTGGCTTGCTCTGATCCATTGAGGTTTCTATCTGCACAGAGCCTGATAGATTTCTAGCTTCATGACTGTTAACCACACAGCACAGATAAAGGGAAGTCTTTGCCATAAAAAATAACACCTAGGGAGCTCTTGTGTTATGAGTGAGGACAGTTCATATTATTTATTAATATGTCTTTAAAACTATACTTTTAAAACACTGCTCTTTGAGTAGTGTCAGCCGTGTTTTCCTGAGCTCTCGGCCTATCTACTCAGAGGCTGGATTCCTGGAGAGCTGAAAGACTTGACAAAGATGATCTCAAGTGTTTAAAAAGCTCCATCATCCTCTAAAATACCAGCCACTTTCATGGAGCGCTGTTCAGGAGAGCCAGAATAATTTACTTCCTTGGCTGTGTGAGTGGAGGGGAGATAATGTGCACTGCACGTATTCTCGTGTGTAAAAGCAGAATGGGATTCAGGACTCTGCTGAGGAACTCTAAAGTGTTATCTCAAAGTGGCTTACAGAGCTGCGAGCGTTCTGCGGCTTCACAAGCATATATAATGTATTCAGAGAGGAACAAACTGTGTGTGTTAGCGTGTATGCGAGCAGGTGTGAAACAGGGTGATGTGAGGGCAGATGCAGAACTGAAGAGTCAGGAAGCAATAACAGATTGTTTTAACACAACTACAGCTCTGTCTGTTGCTCTCACCTCGTGTCTTTCGCCTTTGTTTTCTGTCAGGAGGATGATGGCGTCAGCCAGCGTGGTGGCGGTTGCCTCCACCTGCTCCACCATCACCTGTCTGGAGCTGTAGATAGCTAAGATGTACCCTGGGAAGTCCTGGCTCGGCCGTCGAGAGGCTCCGCTGGTGGGGCTTGAGACTGGGAAAAAGACAGATCTGTACTTCAACACAAACACCAACAAAACAAACAACTTCTATATATTACAACCTCTGGGAGTCATGAAACAGTTAAACACATTCATGATTCACTAAATAAATTCTTTTCTTCTCTATATATGAAAGTTAACAGTATGAATCATCAAAACATTACAGAGACCTGGGCTCTTTTTACTGTTTTGACCATTTTTAACATGGCATGGTTGTGGCTTATCACTGTTTTGATCAATATCTGCCTGACTTACATGTGACAGCGAGCATACTCTGAGTCGTCTGTGTATTAAACAGATAAGCAGTCAGAGGGCTGCCACCTGAAATAACTGTTTTCTTTCACCACTGAATGTCGAGTGGAAAAAAAAAAACGCTGTAGTTTCCATAATGTTCTCAAAGGTTGGTGTAGGAAATAAATATTAGCTGAAGTGCCACAATTTGTTTTTAAAGATATGAGTGTGATGTTAGATGATACCCCTGTTACGTTATCTGGTATCATATTCGTTGGGAATTAAATTAAATCTGCCGGAGCTTAACTTCTGCTGATGAAAATAAATCAACAGCAGCCCACACTGATGTCCTGAGGCTGAAAATAAACAGCTGTGCTGCAAATATTCACCAATACATGACATAATTGTACAACCTCCGTTCACGTTGCCCTCAATCAAGTCATAAGAGGAACAGCGAGGAGTTGTGAAGTGGTGACATAGTACGTCAGATTTTCAGGGAAATCAGTTTAGTGTTTTTTTTTTTTTTTAATTTAAGTTGGCCTTAGAGCAGAGGTGTCAAACTCAAGGCCTGGGGTACAGTTACACCCGGCCCACCAGCTCATATCATATTTTTATCATAACTGGCCCACTGGTTTGAGGTCTGCAGATTTCCACCAGTTTAAAAATGTACACTTAACCATGACGATCTAAAATATCCTTGTTAAGTCATAAAAATAACAAAAAGTAAAAAGTTAAAATAATTAGATAAAAAGTCAGGAATGTGGTAAAATACATTTGTTTTCATTTCATAATCCTAATTTTGCACCTTACAGTTTTAACACAAAGTCATGGCTTTGACTTTAATTTCATATGTTGACCTTTACAATTCACAGTTTTTACTTTTTATCATAATTTTTTACCTTTTAGATCCACAATTTTTATTTTTTAAGAAATATTTTCACCTTTCAGACTTATGATTAGGATGTTTTGACCATTTTGGCTCCTTACTTTGACTTTCATCTCATAATCTGACCTTTTAGATCCTCAATTTGAAATTCTAAGTAATATTTTGACCTTTAAATTTAAAAATGTAAATGTTTTTCTCATGCTTTGATGTTTTAAACTGATGATTTTAAATTTATCTTATATGTTGACTCTTAAGAATCATGATTTCAACTTCCTAGCTTACATATTTGCCTTTTAAAAACATAATTTTTTACTTTAAATGCCATATTTGAACCTTTTGAGCTAATAAGTTTGAACTTTTATCTCAGATTTTGAGCCTTTAAACTTATCATTTTGACCTTTTTCAGTTTCAAAATATTTTATCATCAGTGCTAAGGGTGTTTTTCCACCATAATCCATTGCTGGTGAAATGAGGTTGACAGTTTATGGTTAAATGTTGCCCCTGCTCGGCCCTCACGTCTGTCCAAACCATGTGGTTAATACCGAAATCTATTCCTGTCCTGTAGGAATTCAACAAAAATTTCAGCACCACAAGCAATTCAATAACCATTAGCCAATGGCTATTGTATATTTGGGTTGCAGTTGCTTTAGGAGCCCAGTGATTGGATGGCATAAACAAACATTTTTTCCTGTCATGTCTGAACACCTACTTGGCGTCGGTGGTCCTCCTGTCCCACTGACGTTCATCTGCCAGTGGTTGAAGGCGCAGCAGACGACGGCATACTCGCCAGGCTCCAGCATCACATCGCAGCCGACAAACTTCTTCACTGCTCGTTTGCTGTGTGCCAACAAGCGGCCGAGAGTGAGCTTGTTGCCGCTGCCAAAGGAGGCTCGGAACACCATGATGCAGAGGTCCAGGAGGTGGCTGTCGGCTGTGTCTGAACGTCTGGAGAGGGAATGAACAGGTTAGTTTAAGAAAAATAAGGACATGGGGGGGATTGGTGCAGGTTATATAAAATGCTCTGGACAAATCTGTTTACCTGCTTCCTTCTTGGAAAAGAGCAAACTCCAACGCCGTTCGCTCCAGCACAGTTAGCGCCGTGACAGTGACCGGCCCACTCGCCTTGCTAGGAAAGCAGCCCTGCAGCCTCACTTCCTGCCAGTCTGAGTGGATCTTACAGATGTCCACTGAGTCAAAGTACCTGTGAAGGGAAACAAATTAGAGAAAAGAGCCTTCTCTTAGCATACCGTGATCAAGGAGGGAACAGTTTGACCTGCTGCTCCTCCTGCAAGCAGCTCTTTAACGTTAGCATAGCCCATGAGGGTGCTGCTGTACAAACACCATTTACCTCGCTAACATATCAGACCTCTCACTTCAAAGCCAAACCCCCTGAGAGATGTTTTTTCCTCTTTTTAAGGTTTTTTTCCTTGCTTCATCACTTCCTAACCTCACTTTGACACCTGTCTTACATTTACTTTGGTCTTTTTGACAATCAGGATGAAAAGAGGAAGAAAATGCTGAAGTTTTACAGTAAGTTTTGATCCCTGGAGATAAATAAGTCTGCAGTTGTCTCGTCACGTCTATCTGAAAGGTGTTTTATAATCCACATCAGTCCTGTTTGTCTGCTTTGTGCATATGAGTCAATATAAGTGCCTTGAAGTTTCTCCAACAATCTGACCATGGTTACTTTGTGCAAAAGCAGTCTGTAGGTTTGTTATGTAGCGACAGAGCTGAGATTATTCTCCCGTCACAGAAAACAATAAACAGTGAGAAGACAGATGGGTTTCTGGTCCAGAACAAATACATTTTTCAGGTTTGAGTCGAACAAAAGGACAGTCGCTTTATTGATCCTTCTAGATATATTACAGCTCTGATTTTGTTAGACACAGTGGACATAACACCCTGGTACACAAGCTTGTTTCATTTAGGTCAGCCTTTTCTCACACCAAATCCATTGATTAGATTTTGTTGTTGGTAGGCAAGTGTGACCCTTTCTCTTACAGCTTTTAAATCTTTCTTTTTTTTCAAACACAATATTGTTTAAATCTAAAATTATCCTATCTTTACATACTGATCATCTTGCTCTGAATTCATTCATTCATTTCTTTATTTAATCTCAGGATTTCAGTTGAGAGTGCTCATGCTCAATGATATCAAGTGTGTATTAAAATGATTGTTTAGCCTATAAAGTTGTTAATTTACAAGAAAACAAACTCAGAATTTTTTGTGTATTAAGTCATAGGTTTACGAGATAAAACTTGAAATTTAAAATTTGGAAAATGAGAAAAACTCAAAATGTTGAAAAAAAATAGTCACAAATTTATGAGAACTAAAAATTAGAACTTTTGATGATATGAGGTAGAAAGTAGCCTATTGCATGGGAGAAAATCATACCAGATGAAGCCGTTTTGGAAAAATTATGTAATTTTATCCCAGAATCCTCAAATTATCATTAGCATGACTTTGAAGAGACACTGCTGTAAACTGGGGCTATTCAGAAGAAACAACACGCTGACAGCATGAAGGGAGACGACGCCGATCCAATCAGTGTTTGGAATTTATTTTCCTTTAAGTTTACAATTTTATGATGACTATAAACTTGAAATTTTGAGTTTATAAAATCAAAAAGGATGACTTTTTTATTTGAACATTTTTCTTCTAAATTTACATCTTTAAAATTCAGAAATTCTGATTTTTTTTCATGTAAATTTATGACTTCAAAAGGTTCAAAAGGTTTTAAAGGTGTAAATTTTTTTCCTAAAAATGAAGGTACCTTTTAATTTTCTTTCTTTTTTTTTTCACAAAGGCCCTTTGTAGCAATTGGGCAGGGATATAGACTAAAGTTTTGCCACTCTCCTTCAACTGCTCTGGGACCTAAACAGGCTCATCGACCACTTTAAATCACAGGTCTCTCATTTCTAATGTCGGGTGATTATGATCTTTTTTTCAGCTTCCCATGGTTATAAAAACAACATCATCAAAAGTAAATGATAACTATGCAACATTCTGTGATGCACTTGTTTTGTAATGCATAGAAAATGGAGCGCATGCACCCTGCCCTTAAAGCAAAAGCAGCATTGTGTCTGAATGTGCTAAAAGTTAATATTTTTGGTGAAATGTGAATTATACATTGCAGTTTATGCATCATGAGCAAAAACGGCAGCATATCTCAATCCGAGGCCTTGAATGATCTTATCTGTGGGGTAATGAGGGTAAAATCAGTGTTTGGAAAAGGGCTTAACTGTATGCATACTGCCTGTCAATAGGTCCCTTATAATAATATCAGGCAAGGTAGACTTCTGGAACAAATTTCAAAGTCAAAGTGCAATCAGTTCTTGTGTAAATGAAATAATACTTTTATTCTGCAGTTATTTAGTTATTTTTGCTGTTATTCCGTTATTGAAGTCACTTTGCAGAGTTGTGCGGACCTTTCTTTAGGTCCTTGTCAAACTTTGTTGAATGATAAATCACAAAGGCTGTTTGCACACACTGTTTAAATGTTTTACATTATCAGGTTACAGTTGATACTCATTTAAGATCTCACTGTCTACCCTTCCCTCTGTCTTAAAGTTGTTTTTTGTTTTTTTACCTGCATGTTAAAGCTCATGTTTCTTAAAGTTAAAAAAGATGGTTTTCCTGAGATCCATACAAAAACTCAAACCACAGCTGTGAGGTATGACACAAAGTCAGTAAAGAACAATTAATACGATTAAACACATTGCATTAATTAGACTTGCGTTGAGTAGACATCTGTTCAGCTTTTTCAGTGTGGAATCAGTCCTTATGAAATTTATAAAACCATTACATTTTAACATGTTACAAAGCTGTGGCTGCCTTTCAAGGCAACACAAATATCTACTTAGGCCTAATATTTGAAATAAAAAAACTGATTGAAATCTTCCTTCGTGTGTGTGTAGGATCCAACTGCTGCTCTGGTTTCTCTGTGTAAGATACAGTAAGTGTTGATACAACCCCTTCCACCCCTTCCATCCCTTCAGTCGCACTAACATCCTTAAATATATTTCACAAGTGTTGGTCTGATCTTTTTTTTCAGGATAGCATGTGGTGATGTTTCCTTCCAGCACTGCAAACACAAACAGTGACTACTGACACATACTCAGCTATTTGTGTAAATAAACGTCACTTTCATTGATAAAAAAGACCACAATTAAATAAATAACAATACTGTCTGCCAGTATTTCCTAACGCAAAGCAAGACTAATGATGAATGGTTTTTAATGATGTTAGATTTTTCTGTGGGTTGTCAACCTTTACACTCTTTAAACAGCAGCAGCAGGATATTAACATGCCGTAGGTAGTCTGTTTTCAGAATACTGTAAGTCACTTACAGCAGGCCACATCAACAACATCGTCTATGCACAAGCACAGTTGGTTTATTTTGACAGTGTGGTTGTAATTTCCTAATGACTTGTTTACTCTCTTTCCTGCATTTCTTTGACCTTGTGACGTTTCCACAGAGGTGGGATAATCATCTCTTGTTTACAGACCTCCACAAGGTCACTGGCCAATTAAATCTTATAAAAGGAAGGATGTACACACTGGCATGTAAATGCAGAAGAAAACAGTGGTCAGTGCTGAGCTCTGTGAGTGAATGAATGACAGAATTAATCTAATACGATGAGACAGACTGAGAGCCACGGCGAGTCTCAGCCTTCGTCTGCCAAATCCTGTGGCAACAAAAGCAACCACAAAATAAAAAAAGACACAAACCATAACAACACCACGGTGCAAGAACAAGTGTATGATGAACTTGTCAACAAACACAATGCACTAAAATCAACAACAATCCTGTCACTCAGTTTGGTGTCCAGATGGTCAGCTAAATCCACAAAGACAAAGATTACAGAGCCATTCATCCTGTAAACCACTCGGGTCCTAATGATGCATTTACAGGATATTGGGGAGTTATCTACCATGTTAAGGAGGCTATTTGTTTTTGTTTGTGCCTTTGGCTAATTGTCAGCAGAATTATATAAAGTTCTATCTGGATTTTTATAAATCTTGTAGCCAAGGAAGAATGCTTTCAACTTTAGACTAAATTAAGGCACAGCTCACAAGTTTGTCCTTTCTTTCCAGAGAAAAATCAAGTTTTGAGATGTTTTTGATAACAAGGGGTCATCTTTATGATTTTATTTGAGTCAAAAAACTTGACATTTTTGCTCAAGTAAAGATAATAGAGTTTTATAATTTAACTAATTCAAACCTCAGGAAGCATTTAAAACACCCTCTAAAACTTTTTTGAAAGAAAGCTTCCCAAACCTGAGGAATTTCAGAAAAACATTTACTAAAATGCTCAGCCTCCGTAGCAGATGACTACCTGTAGTACAAACATTTCAAACGTAAAACCCTTAGGTCAGGTCAGATATGGGAGCATATGCCAGTTCAGCAGTTTACAGCTTCAGCCATGGATCTGTACAGCTCTGGCCTGCTGATCGTCATCATCCAGGCCTGTGCCAGGTCCCATCTCTCATGTATCCTCCCAACTATCCCCTTCACAACACACGCAGCCGCCCCCCTACATCTGGTCCAGCCCAACAGGTCCTGGGTACACAGTGTGCAGTGAGCTGGATCAGGCCTGGAAAAGTCTGCCAGGCGCCTGTGGAAACTCAGCTGCTGTTCCTGTATCCAGCAGCTGACCCTTCCCTTCCCACTCTCCTCAGCATTAGACACACAACATTCCTCAAAAATGCACCAAAGAGAAGTAGTCACAAAGGAGTCCATTAGTGCCTCTTGCCATCAGTCAGAGTCCCGACCTTACAAGAGTATAGTAAGACAGGGAGGACCAAGAACCGAAAAACTCGGTCTGCATGCTCAGACACCAGGAAAACTGTCTCGCCCAGCGAACCCATCAGCCTCTGCAAGAATACAAGCCTGTGCTTGATCTCAGCCATGCAGTCAGTGGATCTGTAGATTATGCTGCCAAGACAGGTGGACTGCTCCAGAAGTCATGCTCTCACTATTCATAGATGCAGATTCAATGGAAGCATCCAAGCCATCCCGAAATGCCTGGATCTTTGTTTTGGCCCAGGAGAGCCCACACAAGGACATCTACAGCCTCTGCAGATCAGATCAGGGATTTGAATTCTCATAATGAGGTAAAAATGCACTGAAAAGGCACTTCCACATTCGAGCTGCTGTTTTTACTTAACACAGTCTTCAACACAAAACAAGAACTAAGCAGCAGAGATCTGTACTCTTCATATTTTGTTATTGTTTTGATTGCAAGCCCCCCGGTGGTGGAATTTTGCATACTGTGTGTTTATGTTTTACCCTGACAGTTTTAACAGTTTTCCTCATTGGATTTATTTTTTAAATAACAGGACTTACTAAAAATTTGACCTGTTTCAAAGGCTGTTTAGAGTAAAGGATGACAAAGAGGACTGTCCTGCAAGTGCAGCCAAAATTACAAGTCTGAATGTTACTAGAGCTGAAATTTTTCAACCAGGTACAACATTTTGGTTTAATTTTGATGCAAATACTACCACTGGCATACACAAAGGAGGTACAGATACCTAACAGCTTGTGCTCTCTCTGAAATACACAGAGATATCTGCTCCTCTGGCTCTCTCACCTCATCTCTCTTTGTGTTTTAACAGATTATAAACACACCAGAGAAGTATCATGAATTTTGAATGTCTGACAGTGCAGCTCTAACATTTTAGTTTCATTTGGTCTCACTGATGAAAAGTAAATTAACTTTGTGTCACAGTTTTTATTGCGAAAGAAAGATCTTTTTAGCTAATCTTAGTTTAGCGTTGTTCATGGAAAAAGGTTGTCAATAAACACTGTTAGTCGTAGTTTAAGTCATCAACATCGTTTGTCAGTAGCATATTTCCAAAACAATGAGATTATCCAAAACTCTTATAGGACAGCAGATAGCGCAAGAAAAAGGGAAACAACATGTTGGAAATCCAAATCTTCGTGAAGGGGGCAACTGGACTTCAATGAGGTTCTTGACGAAGAGTTGGATAACCATGACCTGGAATAATGAGAACCTACTCGAACAACATACTGGAAAGAAATCACAGGATGGACTTCTACCCTGGCCGTCTGAATACACAGGGCATCATCTAACTACTGGCCATCTGCACCCCCCTTCAGGTCTTAAAAGTAGACAGATACCAGTGGGTCATTCAGTCTTAAAGGTATAGAAGCATAAATGTTGCATCCTGTCTAAATGGAGACACTGAGACATAAACAGAAGCAGGTTTATACTTCATGGTAGACTAGATGTTTGGCCATGGAGGGGGTCTTTGCCATGGCTCTTGTGTTATCACTTTTGGATTCTCATGATGCCAATGAGCTAGCATCTGCAACCACAGTTTTCCAAAAGTAGTAACCCAAAACCCCCTTTAGGATGGCTTAGATATGAACAAAAATAAATAAAATACAGTTCATCTTTGAGTGTGAATCTTACTTTATAAAGTCAGTGTACTCCATCCAGAAGACGCCCTCACTGCTGCCATGAGCCATCAGCTCGTGCCGGAGGTGCTGCGGCCAGTCTGTCCACTCATCCGACCAGCTGCCATTCCAGGAGAAGCGACCCCATGGATTACGCAGCCGCAATAATCTGAAGCAAAGGTGAGAATTTGGAAGAGGGAGTTATTAAAAGAAGTGTGAGCTAAAAGGAGGATCTGGTTAAAGCGCAGTATTTTCATCTCTGCAGACTCATTTTGCTTCTCTTATGAACGACTGCCATATCTTTTAACAATCCATTTTATTTTACTGCCTCCTCCCTACAGTGAAGAACACAGGAGTTAGAACAGAAACAATAGTGGAGTCCCAATATCCAAACAAAAAAAAGAGATGGGGGTGAATCACTGTTTCCGAGCTGCTTTTCATCTCCTCCAGACTGCCAGCAGGACGACTCAGGCTTGTTTTAGATCAAGGACTGAGGCCCAGTCTTCACTCCAAGTGCTCCATGGCACTAAATTAAAGTGGCTCTTTGTGGCTCTTGAGCAAATTGCGTCTGGGATTTACAGTTCCTCTCAACTTCCCCTCACAGGTGGGACAGAAGAAGCCTCCATTGTGTTGACTCACAATGCTATCATGATCAAAGCGATCAAATGGAGGCGGCGTGCACCTGTTCTCCATCGGCAACAAGCCTCTAGCCCTGTTACCACTGAATCATTCAAGAAATCCCTGTGCTAAGTGTGCATCTGTTCCACCCATTCAAAATTCACGATTTATTCTTATTAATGTTTTTAATTTAAGACTGTTTATGAATTTGCTTTTTAAAACAGAATTTCAGATGATGTAAGTTACTTCAAGCTAAATCCAGCATAAAGTACCATCAGTTTCAGTATGTATGAAGTTAACAGCAGTCATGAATGAGACAGAAAAATGAGCATTTTTACATTATTTTCCCCTACAAACATGCTACATATCCTGGAAAGGTTACAACAAATGCCTTTAGTTCACTCAAAGCTGCCATTTTTAAGAGTAACAAGCAATGCAAGTCAATGTTTCCTTTCAAACAACACCATGGGAGTCATATTTAACCCTCTCAGCTTTAGGTGTTCAGTACAATCTGTAAGTGTTTAATCAAGGTACCCAGTATTGTCTGTTGCAGCTGTTAATCTTTGCACAGATGGTTAAATTAGAAGAACTTTGGGCCTATCGAAAAAAGCTTTAAACTCCATGGAAAAAATGAATGGGAGAACTTCCTTTTGTTTTGCATACTCACACTGGAAATGCAATCCTTTTAGTCATATGTGGGTAGGAAGCCAACAGATACTACAGTTCATAGTGAATAAGCTTTCATCTAATCTGATGTTCAAGTCTACTATCATTATACAAATAAAAGATATAAGGTGGGAGTAAGAGCTGATAGCAAGATGAAAAAATAAATATTCAGGATGCTATGTAACAGACTAAAGGATCTAAAAGAGCTCAAGAAGCGTAAATGGTTTTGATATCTTGGAGATGGTTTCTAGTGATTTATTGAGTGGGATGGAGGGGAAGCTCGCCACCACTATCTGAGTTAAAAATCAGTAAGAGTCCAACACTGTCAAAAGTCATGATGAACACACTTGTTTACATTCCTTCTGCACTGTGTTTATACCTGTAACCCTGGACGTCTCGTACATCCAGGACAGAGTAGGCATGCCGAGGCCGCAGACCCAGAGACTCATAGACGGCGTCGTCCACCTTCATGTTGCCTCCTCCACAGGATGCGCCCATCAGAAAGCTAACAGCAAAGACAACATAGGACTTATAAGACACAATTAAAAAATCATTACATCAGTAGCCATTCAAAGAAGCTTTTTTGAGTCTATGCCAAAAAATACTTTGTATAAGACTAAGGCATTTGTTATGATGTACGTTTGTATTTATGATGCACCAAATATTTAAAGAGTATATATTTCAAGTTGGTCAGTCAGCATTAATGCATCAATCATGATGCAATTTTTAAATTAATCACATGGTTTTGTCTCTTTCAGCACACTCTGGTTAAGCTACAGAAAAATCTCCTTAGAGCTATAGTGATGCAAAACAGTGCTCGCCAGCCTTTATACTTCTGATGAAATACAGAGTCAAAATCCTGTACTTGTTTCATTTTTTTTGTTGTAGTAAGGACTAAAGTTTAATGGTAAGTATTCTCAGCTTTTGGTATATTTCTCCTTCAAATGTTTAGATAAGTTATAGTCTTTAAATATATATCTTGAATTACAAGGAAAAAAATCAAAGGCACCCTCTTTAAACAATTAAAATGCCTTATTTTTCCCAAAAACACACTTTGAAGCATTTCTGCCTTCATCAGGAAGGTTATGCTGACTTCATTATAAACACAAGGGATCGAGGTTATAACAGTTAGGGATTCTTCATTAGTTTTTATTTAGTATTTTATTAAACTTCATTTTTACTTTTTGTTTTCAATTTCAGTTTAGTTTTTTTCATTTTTACTTCATTTTTCCATTTTAGCTTTTACTTTCATTGAGTGGTTTACAGAGCTGGCAAAAGTAGCACCATATGAAAAAAATCTCTTTATGTTGTAATGACAAAACTGTGAATTATCTGGTAAAATGGGGAGACTATTTAAATTATATCAGTACTGTGGGTGGACCGTGAAGAGCCGTCTCTAATGCTGATTTAAATACTAAAATGAATCATGATGCACATCACTTATGGAAGATGCAATATATGTGTGTATCCTTTATTTTATTTATTTATTTATTTTTTTGTCTTTTTGTGTCTCTATACGCTGTATGTACCATGTGTATATAGGTATGTACAGTGCTTAACAAATTTATTAGACCACCCTAACCCTAACCAAAGTAAGGTTTATGCCACAGCTGCCCTAAATTAGAAGCATTGGTAATTACCAAAATCATTTTTTATGTTTCTGCAATGGTTAATACACCAATATGTAGAAGCTCTTTAACCAAAATTATATTTTTAATGCTAAAATATAATCATTATTGTTATCCATGAATTTTCAAATTTACTGATTTACAAAAAAACTGAAAAATAGTAAAGCACATTAATATTTCTTGATTTATATGTCAAATTATAGTTATTTACTTGCATTCCTGAAGAGAAAAATGAGTTTTAGTGGTTGAATGTTATGCTTGATTAATTTCTGACTTCTCAGAGAAGCCCAGTGAGGCGGCTCAAAATTTGGGTGAATTCAGTTTGAAATCCCTCATTCCTGTTCAAAATGGTAAAACGTGGAGAGCTGACTGAAAATGAAAGAGTCCACATTAAAGCACTTCACGATGCTGGATGGTCTTTGAGACAAATATGACAGGTGGTCTAATAAATTTGTTAAGCACTGTACATGTGGATGTATAGGTACATATAAGTCAGATGAGTCATCATCATCATGAGTTGTTGACGGAATTGTGACAATGTAAATGAAAAATTCAATTAAATACATATATATATTATATATATATATATATATATATATATAATATATAAGTTTTTATTTTGAAAAAAAAAGATTCTTTTAATTAGTCCTATTATCCGGTTTATTTTTGTTTTTTAGGATTACTTGATATTTGTCATGGGCGAGACCCAAAAGGGTCAGAAAAATAAACTACATACAGTTTTAAAAACACATTAAAACAGGCTACTCTTCACTTTTCATTTCACTTATACAAACTTGATGTTTGATGACAATTCAACACCTAACATTAACCACTGTTTGATGTCTTCTTCAATGAAATCAGGCCATTTTACTTTCTCCAGGTTTTAGTGTTTGTATCTGTCAGTCTGCTGCTGTCAAAGACTAAAACTAAACAGATGTTGTCCCTAATTTTAGTTTATTTGCATTCATTTTGTAAACACAGAACTATGTCAGTTAGTTTCATTTTTGTAAAGCTTGGGCTTTATGTAGTTTCAGTTAACTAAAATAATTTTTATATCTTAGTTTTCGTTATTTTGTTAGTTTTAGTTCACTATAATAAATCTTGCAAGGGATGCACCAACGCAGTGATTTAAAATCCATATCTGCTGATATCAGCTCTGTTGGAAAATTGGCCACTGGCAAACATTGTGTCATGAACCTGGATTAGTAGCTAGTGTTAATCTGTTGTGGTCAACCATTTAATACTAGCACCTGGTACACCTTAATGCTTGATCAATGAGAGATCTTTTAATGGACTTAGAAGTCATCTGTTGGACAAACTGTCGTCTGTTTCCATGGTCAAAAATGAGATGAAATGTTGCACCAGAAGAAGTGATGAAAAATAAACATCAGTACAGTGTTAATTTCGTCACTAAAACTATGACTAAAAATGTTCGTCAACAGCCTTTTTAATTCATGAAAAAAACCATGACTAACAGAAATAGATCTGTGATGACTAAAACTGACAAAAAATTTAGTTATTGTCAAGATGACTTAAACTAGACTAAAATGTAATGTAGTTTTTGTCGGACTTTCAAAATCTGTGATATTTCTCTACTGTGGGTAAATCTGTCAAAAAAACAATGTAGCTGTGGCTCTTCTGCCTCTCAGCTGTAGAAAGCAGAGACCCCAGGTTTGGCAGAGTGCAGCGAATACACTACCATGACTTGGTAACAAATTTAAGCAAGAAAATAAATGCTTGGACTGAAAGTAAAGACTAAAATGTCAGGACCTTTTATGGACTAAAACTAGACTAAAATGTTTCTGAGTTTTTGTCGACTAAAACTGGATTAAAAACTAAAAAGTGTGGAAATGACTAAAACCTGACTTATACTCAAATACATTTTTTCTAAAGACTAAGACTAAAACGAAAAATAGCTGCATAAATTAACACTGCATCAGTATTAGCAATTGGTTAAGTTTTTATTTTAAATATTGGTAACTGCCCTAATTATCAGCTAAGTGTTTTGAAAGTGTTTTTCAAGGTCTACATGACTGTGGCGTAAAAATAAAGGCATGTTAACTGTTTAAAGAGAGTGCATGGTACCTTTTTTTGTTATTTCATGACCACATGAGTCTAAAGAGCACCTTTAGTCAATAAAGCTCTCCTTACTAGAGTTTTTTTTATATGCATCTAATTCAATCAAAGTTTTGCCTGTTATAATTAAGCAAAAGCTAACATATCTCTTTGTGTATGTATCTATAAAGTTCTGATATGTATCAAATGATGTATCACTGTGTGAATGTGTTCATGATTTCAGCCCATTTTAGCCTGATATACTGAATGAAACTGCAGGTTTTCTGATAAAAAGAGCTGTAAATTGGCTGTGAATGATTTTGCATTTCTGTTGTCTAATTTTGCTTTGAACACTCAAATATCAAAGGGCAATTACTGGACCTCTCTACAACTGAGGTATGCTGCCAAACTGGCATTCAGCACCTTTGTAGCTTGGGGTTTTCTCCATTCTGATTTTGTAGAGTCATAGTCCCACCCTCGTCTCCTCTTTTCCACTCACCCTGCCTCCTTGGAGCTAAGCATCTTGGCCCAGATGAGGTCCGTGTCGATGGGTTCCTCCCTGGGGTTGGTGGAGCTGACCTGCAGCATCAGGGAGTCACACGGAGCCCCTGTCAGCGTGGCCAGGCCCTCGATAGCGCGCCCCGCCTGCAGGGCAAAGTAAGAGCCGTGGAGTTTGGCCAGGGCCTTTTCAATCAGCGCCACCCATAGCTGCTTCCTCTGGGCCTGGGATGATAGGAAAGATAGAGGAGAATATTAATCACAGTTGCGTCATTTTATAGCTCTAACATGTAACAGGAGTTAAGTTTGCTTCAGGCTGTTTTAAGGTATTGGCTCTGAAATTGCTGGCTGTGACTCATAGGTTTAAAGGTTTCTAAAGATAATAACCTTATTAGAAGGTCTTGTTTTTCTTGTTTACCACAATGTTCCTTACTTTTGTCCTCTTTCTTACTTGCTTAGTCATGATGGTCTCTTTCCTTCCTGTATTTACTTTACTCCCCCTCGTCTCCTTTGAGCAGTAAAAGATAAAGTATGAAGTCTTAAAGTGTGACTCCTCAGCTCTGTTTCCTTCTGTGCTGTTTGTTGTATACTGAAATGCTTCGTTGGTCCTGTTACTGTCTGTTTATTAATTAGCCCTTCAGGTACAATCCTCCCCTGTGAAGTCCTCTGAGACGTGCTTGTGGTAAAGAGCTAAAAGATGAATAAATTTGAAATTATTATAAAAGTTAAAATTACATTAATGCATGGCTGCAACTGCATCATCAGGGAGTGTGTGTACCTTGGCTGAACATGGACAAGCAACCTTAAAATGCTCTCCCAGATCAAAGTATAAAGTGCAGGATAAATGTCTTTACAGCTGGATTTAAAAGATCACATTAGAGGCATTAGATGTCTGTTATTTTACATTGTCTGACTCTCCACAAGTAGCTAGTAAAGATTAAATCAGAGATACTGTCTTTCTTTGTATCCCTTTGCTTCTCAAAACTTAGTGGCTATATCATCAACAATGCAAACCCCCCGTATGCCGACAGATTGTCACTGATTCAAGTGCATTTTGGTGCAAGCTGCTCATTTAGCTTCAGGCTGCTAGCCTCAACAAGCGTGAGGAGCTGTTAGAAATGCTCTGCACTTCTTCAAATTTTGTGCTGACTCATCACATGAAGCTTTCTATCAAGCTTTGAGCAGTTCCTATTTCACATATGGAGACGTGACAGTGAAAATGACAACTGCGATCAGGAGTGAAAACTATAGTTTCAAGTGGCTGATATAATCTTGTTGTTCATTTCATTTTGATTTTAAAAGGTTATCTGTTACATTTTAGCACTACACCTCTTTTAAACCACCATCCCCTTGAATAAGTGTTAAAGGAGATCTAAATCAATGGACAAACAGTGATATTACAGAGATATCTCTTTTTATTGTAGGTATTCAAGTGCACTCAGGTGCATTTTCTTATGTAGTTTTAGGCTGTGGCCTTAAGTAGAAGTTGCTGACTTAAGTAACATCACTTATGGCAATTTATTAAGCTTTGTGTGTTTCTTTTGTTCTACACATGCATTTCTACTTCATTAGCAGGGTGAAAATGACAACACTGTCTGAGAATACTGTCATAAATGAGTTTCATGCATCAAATCTACATTGTTCAGATAATAATAAATGAGGGTATTTAATATCTAATAATAGTGCTGATCAGTTAGGGTCCAAATTTTAGCATTTTAACACAAAGTATCTACATTCTAACATAGAAATAACTTTTATTTTATTGAAAAAGGGCTGCAGTTGGCTTTTGAGCCGCAGTCTGGATAACCCCGATATAAAATAATTATAACCAGTGTAACAGTCAGATTTTTTCAGCATTTTAAGACACATACACGTGTACAATCACATTTGCTCCAAACTGATGTTAATAACAAAAATGAAGAAATCCTTCTGTCTCTCAAACACAAAGTGATAGTGACTTAATAAGAAGGCGGCATTGAAGTTAAATGGTTAAAAGTAAACTTGTTTCGTAAACTTTTCTTTACTATCACAACATGTAACAGTCCATTGTGTTCTACTCCTGACTGTAACGTTCTCTCCTCGTCTCTCTCCATCCTCGCTGTCTGTTCCTCTGCCTCATATCAGACCGCTAAGTTAATGCAGACACGTATTGGCTCATTAAGCAACCAAAAGGAACAACAGTATCTACTGGAGGAATTATTAAGCTAATTGAATCTCGAATGCAACATCGTTTAGACTACAGGACTTCGTAAAGTCTCGCATCCGACTCGAGTTTACAGGCTTTGAGAGGTGAGTAGGTCTTCAAGTTAAGCCTGAAGTCACAGCTGTGTGCCTCGTGCATAGACACTCTCTCCTTGACTCTCTGGTGTGGTGAGGTAAAATAACTTGTACAACTCGCTAGGTGATGTTTGCCGGTGTTTCGAGCAGCTGCTTTGACATGCTTTTATAGTGTGGGAGGAGGGCGGATGAGTTTTTGTGACGGTTGTGCTACACTTTAGTAATTCCCCATGAATATATTCCCCAGATGTACATTCTTCTTTAAAAAGGAGCAGCATTTCAGTCAAATTCTTTTTTTTTAAAGATTTATTTTTGGGCATTTTTGTGCCTTTATTAGATAGAGGAGGACAGTGGATAGAGTTCGAAACAGGGTCAAGAGTGGGGGAGAGACATGCGGTAACGGGCCTTAGGCCAGATTCAAGCCCGGGCCGCCCGCGTACATGGGGAGCGCCTTTATCTACTAGGCCACCTGCTCCTCGCATTTCAGTCAAATGCAATCAATTTCTGCAATATTCTGCATTTAATAGTAGATTTCGTTTTTATTGGTAAATTCTGCAATTCCGTCCACGATTCCGTTAACCCGGAAATCATAGAGCCCTATATGAGATGTCACTGTGACTCTCGTTTTTTTTCTTTTTTTAACTTCCAGGGTTGATGCACCTCAGCTGAAACTCTTAGTTTTAATTACTCTTTGAGATTTTTGTGCTTATTTTAAACAAACCTTTTAACCTTGCTTTAAAATGGATCAAATTAATTCAAAAGAACAAGAGATGTTCATGTTTTCCCCCAGAAAGTCTCCTACCTTGTCAAAACTTGGTGCCTACAATACCCATAATGCAACTCTACTGCCAACACTATGTTAGTAGATTCAGGTGTAATGTAATGTATTACAGTGTATGTAACGTAGTACAATCTTAGAGACCCTTTGGCTACCAGCTTCAAGAAAATACAGTACTTCAAACTCAGTTGCTGACTCTAGTGAAATCACTTGGGGCAATTTTAAAGACTTGGCTCAGCTCTCTCTAGAAGCAAAAGGCTACACTGATTCAGTTGTACCACCCAAAACCTTTAAATCCATGCAAAACAATACCTAAGTGATCACAGCAAGCATTTTAAGTGAAATGCTGGTTCTATCTTATGTATCTCCTATCATAACTGCTTGTTTCCACTAAAAATATCTCGATCCTTTTTCCAGTGCCTACGTATAGATATAATCAGAGCCATAGTGTGTGTTTCCACTTTCCTTACCTGAGAGAACAGGAGGTAGCCGTAGTCATCACACGGCAACATGTCGTCCACAAGCACCGTTGTCCACGTCCCGTCTTTACACAGCCGAACCTGGTAGGCCCCCTCCGCACAGATGGTCCTCGTGATCATCACCCTCTCCACCAGCTCGGGACGCTCGGCCAGCACCGCCAGCGCACTCAGGAACCTGGGGGAGGGGAAATAAAAGTCACTGAATCAGAAAATGAAACGTTGGATCAGGAGGGACAGATGGGTGAATGAGAGATGTGACTAAAACAAAGGCAATCAGAATCAAGCAGTGAGTCAAACGGAGATGAAAAGACATAAATGATCAGCTGATTGTGACAGACAGGTGGGCGGCTGAAGGGATGCCTGCCTTAGTAAAACACAACGACAGGCACAGGATGAAGTCAGGTATGTAGTCTGACAGAGACTCTTAGAGAAAAGAAAAAAAAGGAGCAGCCCAACGAGCTGCAACAAGACTATTTAAGTCAAATTAAAACATCTTTCTCCACACAGTAGCGAATGAAAGATTTTTTTGTATATGCAAAATTTTGCTCTTTGAAAATCAAGCACATTTGATGCGTCGAGCATCTCTGCCTTCCAGTTACCTCCCTGTTACAGTTAATTCACCCTGCAGAAAAGACAAACCATCTAATTAGCTTGCGAGAAAAATTTGTTATTCAAAAGTCCTTAACCATCAGAAAATGCTAATTCCTCACTTGGGAAAAGCACATCTGGGGACAACATGATCCAACTTTAAAGTGAACATTAGTTGGTTTAAAACGGTGGAAAGGGATCAAATAGCACAGATAAAATGGCTATAAAATGTTAATTTCGATGGGAAAATACACCTTTATGCTGATGACTCACTGTTGATTTTCCAGTAACACGACACCTCTGTTACTGATATCATTATGAAAATAATTAGAAAAGGCCTACAAGATGTATGTTTGTAGGAAAATACATTGCCACGCAGACGACTTACTGCTGATTTCTTTAGTTGAATTTAGAACCTCAGCCAACAGCCTGGACAAATGGTGCCAGACAACGCCCCTGTATGGAGTGATTTGGTTTGGTTTATTACAGCTTGTCACGATTCAGCACAGTAAACCCTGATCTTCTTTGTGTTTTCAAAGCTGATGTCCGTCTAGCCTCACTCTTTGCAATGGGTAATCCATCTCTTTGGATGTGTATGTAATATCATCAGAAATGGAAGAAAGAAAACTTGTTCTCAAATGGGTGCCAGCTTCTGCGGTTCACAGAAAAGAGCCTGTTTGTAGGACCAGCTCATTTGTGAACAACACATCTTTGCTCAGTAGTTAAACCCGTGGTTCTCAACTGGGTGAACATCAGGAACCACCAGCACCTACTCGTGAGAGGTCAAAACCCAAATGTTTGAAAAATTTGGCAGTTTGGACCTTAGCGCAAACCAAACATGGATTGACTGAACGAAGCGCGAGAACAAAACAAACATGTTTAAGAAGCGCATCATTACAGAGGGTCATGCAAACATTAATTTTATTTTACTTCCTTTTTTGAGATAGCATGGAAATTTTGCCAATTTTTAAGGACTTACGTTGTTATTAAGGGGAGAACAACTTTGTTACCTTGAGTATAGGACATAGTAAGTTAAAATCTTGAGAAAACAAGAAATTAACTTATCACAGGACAATTAAGTAAAAGAATATATATGGACGAATGTCTGTGTTGGACAATACAACTTAGTCACATCCAGGCACACATTCCTGACCCACTTAAAACAGCTCCATTTCCATTGGTCCCATCCCACCAGTTGAGAACCACTGGTTTATACCAGATTCATTTGGTTAAAAGTATAAGGCCGTTTCAGTTAAAGGCATGTTTAATTTAGGGATGCACAATATTGGATTTTTACTGATATGCGATACTTCCAAACTCATTTTTGCTGATACAGATACTGATATACAAAGCTTTTTTATTGTGAAGAACACCAAGTTTCAAAGACAGGCTGACAAGTGAAACTGATAGAGGAGTGGCAAAGTAGACAAGATTGCCTCCAAGCTGAGTTAATCAATTAGCCAGTGATAAAAAGTCGCTTTTTTGTAAAATGCAGGGATCATACCCAATGCATGCAGAACTTTTCTAATGATAACTGCAGCATGCAGGTCCAGATTACAGCTAAAATAATTTTACTTTCCTCTGCTCCCGTTGAGTCCTCACAGGTGTTCATCACTTCCTGCCCCCATCTGACATTCAGGTGTCATTGGGATCCCATGACTGCAAACATCCTATAGCTATGGCTTTTATTTACTTCAGTCTCGAATGAACCTGCCTTTATTGAGGACAGGCCTCAATGCGGGACAGGCCTTTAGCTGTATAAAAATGTAAATTTACAATAGAAAGAATACATAACTGTGCACTGTGGGGAAGAGAAAGCTAAACACTGGTTTATATAGTCACTAATGAGTGCTGTACTGCCCTGTGGAGGTGTGTGAACATAGCAGAATGTCTAGTCCTTTAAAGCCAAATATGGTGTTGAAATTTGATATGAGAGATGATAAAATTGTTCTATAATTTTAACATCTCACCAGCTTTCCCTGTCTCTTCTGTCACTCACTGAGGTTTCAATACCTTTAGTCTTTATGCAGATCATCATGCAGGAGAAAGGCAGTGCCCACACTGTGGATGCACTCACACATAAAAGTCTCCATCTGATCTTTAACCCCCTTTCTCACTGTGGAACGGATACAAGCATTATTCTGTATGTCAGGTGTTAAAGTTCATGTTTATCTCTTGAAGCTTTTTCTCCTTATTTTTAATCTGCAACACTAAATGCACCTGGCTTTGTTTGTCTAAAACTTAAGGCAATACCAAATCCATTAAAGGGATTTGGCCTTAAATTGGAGGGGCTTTTATTTGAAGTTTTATGGTAACTAAAAAAAAAATGGGAAAAATGGCTACAAATGTTATGGTTCATATAGAAATATATCTTTACGCTGATGAGTCCCTGATGTTTTTACAGTATCATTAGACCTCCACTAATTGCACACCTAAGATTTAACCAGCTAGGTAGCTATTTTTCCACTAGTAGAGCTTCCCCTACATTCACAGACGATGGTAATAATCCCTTTCAGTCTAGCTGTAAATGTGTTAATGCTGCAGCCATTCAAAGACTCAAACTCTTTGTGCGCAGTTGGATACGTGTATCATTAAAGCTTTATTTCCATCTGTTCAAGTGTCAGCTGAGCAAGGCCGATCAGCCCTTTCAGCCTCTGATGAAAAACCAATCAGCTACAATAAAATCAAATAAAATCCAATTAGCCCTGTCATAATGTGGCTCTAATGTCTGAGCTTGTACTGGAGCTGTGCTCAAGGACAAGGGGCGAGCACGCTACTTTTTGTCTGCTGCCGTCAGCTGTCTGAATGAAGCCGGGGCTTGTTGGCTGGTTTATTAGGACAAGTGAGAAAGAGAGCGAGAGAGAGATGGATGAATTAGGGTTGCATCCAGTCATGAGTGAAAGGATGCAGCTAACGGGAGGGTTATTTTTGATAAGCTGTGCGCGCTGGCAACGGAGCAAAAAGTTGTGTTGGGACAACTTTGCGAGCAACTCTTCTTTGTTGGTGGATGGCAGCGCACACAGACACAAACTCCCGAAAGGACACACAGAACAAGGGCAGCGAGATAAAGCGTGTGTCCAGACACAGTCCTGTGAATAATCTTCCTGTCAGGTGTATCTGTGCATCTGTCCAACTACACCTCGCTCCACTCTTTCATTTAACGCTCTGCCTTCCAATTTTTCACTTTCTCGCCTCTTTCTTTACTTACTGTTCCTCCGCCTCTCTGTCACTGTCTCTGCTAGCTTAAGGCTGCTGCGCTCATCTGGAGCAGACTGAGATAAAAACCACAGTGGTGTGTAATGCTGTCTGTTGACTGTTTTATATCCGTCTGACCTTTCATGGAGACTGAACCGACTGAAAAATGTCTTAACTGCAGGGATCTTTTGCTATTCTTGTGCCCTAGCTCAGAGCTTTATCTGAGTTTTTCCATCATTTTTAAAGTCGTTCCTAACTGAATTGTCTGTTTCTAGATTGTTCTCCAGAGTGATGACTGTCCTGAGTGTCCTTGTGCTGTGTTTCGACAGCTCACCAGCAGTTTCCCAGCAGCCCTTGCAGGATGTCAGAGGGCCGTGGCGTGCGGAAGACGGACCACTTGACGCCCCGGTCTTTGAAGTTGCTGCAGTTGATCTCATGTGGGCGGAGCCACTTTTTGATTCGCTGCTGGACGCTGTCACCCTCGGGGAAACCCACAGAGCGAGGTCCTGGTGGGAAGCTGTCGTCCACAAAGTTCACAGCGTTCTGAAAGACAAACAGAAAGACGAAAAAACTGTTTAAACATTGAAATCATGACATCTTTTTAAACACTGGGGGGAAACATTTCATCTAAAAACCTGAAAATCCACCTCTAATCAAGCCTAAAGGACTTGGAAAGAGCACTATAAAAACACTATTCAAACAGTTAATGCATGCCTGAAGGACACTTGGAGCTTTGAGGACTAGCTGTTAATCTCTACTCTGAGTTTCTTCTGTGGCACATTTTGCAGGAAAGTGATGAGGAAAAAAGAAACTGGGTTCTGAAGGAAACAATGACAAACTTCTGCTCACTTTTTGTCCTGCTCAGGAAAGGGAAGTATTCATTTTTTACTCACTTAATGCTTTGCTGCTGAGAGCGCAAATAAACAACAGATGCAGAGACCTAAGATGAGGTGACAAGATTAAATGCTGGAATTATGTATGCCCTGATTTATATCTAAATGTGTAGATATCTGTCCCAATAAAGTCAGTAGCCTCTATGTATCTTTTGTGTTGTATCTGCTTTAAAGCTGGCTAACAGCTGATCCAGAGTAGGGTTTAAACATCCAAACTTGTCAATGTGTGTCCAGCTGTTTCTCCTGCCCAATAAAACTATCTTTAAAGAAAATGTTGGAGTGTAAGAGTCTTTCACAAGAGTATAGTGCAGTGATAGAGAAAACACTGGATAACTCCACTGGCAGAATTATTACAAACGCTGGTTTAGGTGTCATTTCTAAACTTCATATTCAGTGCATCTGCAGCAACATTAGCATAAGTTAACACCTTTGAATTTGAACTCTTGGGTTGCTGTGTTAAGTAGGATAAAACTGAAATATCAAAATGCATACATATTCAGACCCTTAACAAAACACTTGATATAGCTAGCTCAGGTTCCTCCTATTTCTCTTCTTTGTTGCAGAGATGTTCCTAAACCTAATGCATATCAGAGGAAAAACCAAGCCGTGAGGTTAAAAGGAACTGTCTGGAGAGCTAAGAGACAGGACTGTTGCAAGGCACTGATCTGAGGAAGGCTAAAAAAATGTTTCTGCTGCACTAAAGGTTCCCAAGAGCACAGTGTCCTGCAGAATTCTCAAATGGAAGAAGGCTGGCACAACCAGCGCTTTTTCAAGAGCTGGTCACCCAAACTGAGCAATAAGGGGAGAAGGACCTTGTAAAGAGGTGATCAAGAACCTGATGATCAGTCTGACTGAGCTCCAGAGATCCTGTGTGGAGATGGGACAAAGTTCCAGAAGGACATCCATCACTGCAGCCCTCCAACAATCTGAGCTTTATGGCAGAGTGGCTAGATGGAAGCCTCTCCTCAGTTCAGAACACATAAAAGCCCATTTGGAGTTTTAAAAATACTCTATGTGAAAGCCAAAAGGGCTATCATGTATTTTACACTCATCATCCATGTAGCCACTCTGCCATAAAGCCAACATCAGTGGAGGTTGCAGTGATGGTTGTCCTTCTGGAACTCTATCCAATATTGTAAAGAGTCTTAAATTTCTCATACATTTTTAGGGTAAATATTAAAAAGATCAACAGAAAGCTTATACATGTATTTCCTTTATTTTCATTATAGTTAATATCTTGAAGTTCAGCCTTTTAATTTAACAAATTTGTAGAAAGAGTCTTTTGTTTCTCTACTGTATAAATCACATAGGTTGGTAACAGGAAATATTTTTCTTGTTCTGTTTTTATAAATTAGTCACATTCAGTAAGTCTTTTGGGTGCAAGTTCTTCAAATGTATGCATTAAAAATAAATAAATGGTTTTGGTCACATTTAAAAGTCATATCGACATGCTGTTGTTCTTGTTCCTTCCTTCTCTCTTTTTTTCCCTCCAAGTTTTAATCTCCTCCCCCCAGCACTTCCCTGCGAACCCCAGGGGGTCAGGAACCCCACTTTTAAAAGCACTGATCTATAGAAAAAGAGGGCAGACTAAAGGGTTAAACTCATTGACATGAGAAAAGGATAGGTGGAAAGTAGGGGGAAATACTTCCAAGGTGAGTGTGGCTTCACATATGTGCACAGCAGGAGATCAAATGTGGCTCCATGCTCCAGCCGGGACTCAGGACATATATATATGTAAATTACTTTCAAATATTCCAGACAATCATTTTCTGACATATTCCCTGCTGAGCACTGAGCTTTGAAAACGACACACGGGGGTTTAACCACTCAGAGTTGTAGCTGCCTCTCTACTGTACACGGGACCTGGACTACATGATACATTAACAGATCCAGAGACACCCAATCCGTCACTCTATCTGCCCATCTAAAACTCTCCTGTACAAACCTGAGAGGGCCGACAGACACCCACACATATCCAGTGTCACTCTTTGTGGTGTCAGGAGTGGGCTCGGTACTGTGGATGCGACCTGGATGCCCCGCTGGTGGCTCACAGAGAATCGAATTGATTGGCGGTCATCCCTCCTCAATCCAATTCTGAGACCTCGATGGAGTATTAGAAACCAGACTGAATCACTTCAGTGCCCTGGCCATCCAAGGTCTCCATGTAGCTTACAGAGTCTCTACTTCACCAGCTTATGGATGACTCCTGGGCAGGCTTTTATTGTGAGGGTTTGGGGGGTCAGGGTGGATTTAGCACCAAGACAGAGGAGAGTTTTGGCCCTGGACACATCCAGGGACTTCTCTTCAAACTGATGTAACTCTTAGAGAAGAGCGTTTTCAATAAAACTAGAGAGGAATGAGAGATAACACTGTGAGTAGTGGCCATGGGTTAAAGAGGGACTCATTCAGTCCTGGTTTCACCTCTACAGGCAGTAAGATGTTTGTTAAAACTTTTCTATTATGAGGCAAAGGACATAAAACACACACTGAGTTCAACAGTCGGTGAATTCAGTCTGAATCAAGCAGGCATACTTAAACTGGATGACTCTTATCTAAAACATTTCAAAAACACCATCATTCAGGAAGATAAGAAGATACATTAAAGGCTGATAGTTCTAATACAGAAGTTTCCAAACTTTTTAAACAACATTGTATCTTCAAATACTCGTCTTAAGTAACACTTCCAACAGCAAACACCAAAAATGTAGCCATAGAGAGCATCATGACCTTGAGACATCTAAAGCAGGGTACTCACAAGAAGAAAATAATGCTGATTTTGGGCCAGATCCCTCTCTTTCTGACCAAAGTCAGCAAAGGCTTGATCTCAGGGTTTTAAAGATTATCTAGCCAGATTTTGCTGTGGTATGAGGTGTGTTCAAAATGATTTTACCATCTCTGATGTGCTCAGAGGATGGTCAGGAGCTGCCCTGATTTGAAATCATTCACTCAGAAATCCTGTTGTGCGGGGAGAACACTGAGGACATCCAAGCATTTACCCTTTGGGTTGTCATGTGGAAGAGAACAGGTGACAAACTGACCGAATCAGAGAGCACAAACACAGCCACAGCAATGACAGTAAACTCAAAGCATAAAGTAAGATGATCATCAGAAATGGAGAGGAAACTTGTTGATTTGTGGCATCAACACAAGTTTTTATAGCATGGCTTGTAAAACATGCCTCTACTGAACTCACAAAGACAAAAGTTGGACCAGTTGTGACCAGAATGGATGTAGCACTGCTTGCTTGTTAACTCTAAAGTCGCATTTTACTGTACAGGATGTGAACTCTCTCACATCTTCAGATTTGGTTAAGATTCTGAGGCTGCAGACCATACATTTCTCGCTAACCGTTACTGTGAGACACCGTCTCTGTCAGAACGGAAGTACCGTGATTTGCCAGTACAACGAATTTCCAGTTTTAGATTTTTTTTTTAAAGTCCAACTTTATGCATAAACAAAGTCTGGCAGTTGCATTCATGAAAAAACATTACAAACAAAGCAACATTTTGTAAATAAAACAGAGAAAAAGGTCAGAGGTCTAATCAGGGAATAAATTATGCATAGACCAGTTTTAGAAGTAGTCACACGGACAGTTTGGTATCCACACTATTACCTTAACCTTTACACTAAACAGAAGTTCAATTCAATATTATTTAAATGGTGTTAAATATGGAGTGTATTTCTGTTTTGAAATAGACAGCATCTCACATGAACGGAAAGTGGCCAGCAAAGATGTACGGTCTGCAGCCATACCCCTCTCAAATTGGATAATTTTTAAAGGTCTTTTATGTCAGCCAGGCTTGAGTTTAGATAACCCCTATGAGTCAATTACGTCTTCACAATTTAACTGATCTTGTAACATTTTTAAACTGTACACTTGGGGCACAGGTGGCTTCATGGTTTAAGGTACGCCCCATGTACATGGTCGGCCCAGGTTCAAATCCGGCCTTTAACACTTTCCGTCATGTCTCTCCCCAGCTCTCTCATCCCTGTTTCCGATTCTATCCACTGTCTTTTGCTATTAATAAAGGCATAAAAAGCCCAAAAGTAAATCTTAAAAAAAAAAAAAGAAAAAAAAACAACTTACACTTAATTTTCTTTCATTTAACAACAGTTTGTTTTTGTGAAGCAATTTGTGACATCTGCTGTCAAAAGGTGCTGTATAGTCAAAGTTTACTTAAAATGTCAAAATGTGCCATGCGAAATAAAACATCAGGTCATGAGAAACACAGGCTAATTTTACTACTAAACTATTTGAATTATTACCCACTAACCACTGCTTTGAAAAAAAAAATTCATGTTGTTTGAGCTATAAAAAAAGATTAATACTTAAATTTTGTTTACATGTACAGTAAAATTATGGGTGGGAAAAAATACAAATACAACAATATAAATCTTAATTTTGCACTAACCTGTGTGATATAATTATCATAAAAACTTGTGCTGAATAGTAATATTTTGGTAAAAAAAAAAAAAAACACTACAAAAACTCAGAATGCCTTAAACAGAGTTCCTTGGTAATTTAACCTACTAGATTAGGACTTTATTACTCCTTAAGGTGGAATCTACGTCATGAATAAGGGTGAGTTCAACTGGAGTTGAGATGACAAAGGAGTTGGATGCTGGACAGGGAAATTATTGCATTCTGATATCTATCTTCTTCCTGGGCCACTGGATCCTCAGTTACCCTATTATTCACACACATAGCATTAACAGTATTAGAATATGTAATAACCACTAGCTGCAATAAATCAAATTAAAATAAAAGGTTTTTCTGTTTTAGATTCAAGAATTTAGAAAGGAATCAACACTTTCCTGAAAAAAAGTCTTTCCTACCACCACTACATATGCACTACCCATGGACATCTTTTCATCTTAGTTTAAACCAACCATGAATCTGATCCTGTACTGCTCCAAACGTAGCCTTAGATCTATTTATTTCCCATGCATACTGTATATCACTGCAGGCTTTTACATTCTGTATTTTGCAGGATAGAGTCATTATTTTGAAGATGACTTCACTGTTTGGCAGGTAGAGGCTTATTTTCACGCTGTCTCATCTGCGGGTTAAAGGTTAGTTTACTTGATGACTAAACCACCAGGGTCTGTTGATACCCAACAGCACATCCAAATATGTGCTGGGTAACTCTGCTACGTGATTCAACATATTTACAACATCTTTTCACTTCCAGACGGAGCGGCTGCTTAAAGTGTATCCTGTTGTATTCACCTCTCACATCATGAACATATTTGAGCAGATTGTTTTGAGTCATTTGATAACCAGAGGCAATATGGTCTGCCGTAGTGTGTATGCGAGAGAAAGGCTCCGTTGAGCAAGGTTCATTTACAAGATTCAAATCATAGCGTGCCCAGGGTGTCTCTATGAATAAAATGTTTATTTTAGCCCAAGTACTGTCCCTGCCTGAACAAGAAGAGAAAAATGTAATGTGTAATAAAATAGTTCACTATTTGAAAAATATGAAATTCAGCATACATACAGTGCATTTAGTAAGTATTTAGACCCCCTTCACTTTTTACAATTTTTTTTGCAACAGCCTGCTGCTATAGATTTTTTTTTGCAACAATATATATTAGCTGTAACTCATAGTTTTTAAATATGCAGCGTACTAACCCCACTTTAAATTTAAAAAAGCCTATTACTATTCAATCCAGTGTATAAGATGCACTATACATTTTTTCATCAAAAAAGCTAGCTACCTCCTATATGCCAATGCAACCAATAAAACTGAACAATATCACATGTATAAAGTGCTGAGACATGACTGAAAATTTATTGTGTATTGCAAGCATCTGCTTCACTGCTCAGAACATGCTGGAATTCATTATGACAGACCAGATCGGCAGGGGTTAGTGCCACTTTTTAACCACTTTTCTACCTCAGCAAGTCATAATCCTGCAGTGTAGAAAACAGAGGGTATACTCTTAGGTAAATTAACCCTATAGAGTGCTGTTTTGACTGAACAATCCTCCATGAGGACTACAGCTGAATCTCAAAGACTAAAAGAGGCCTGCAGCTAAACAGGAACTGCACATTCTGGACTTTCTGAGTGAAATGGAAAAACATCACACAGGAGGAAATTTAAACCTTTTTTCCCCTTTGGAAAACTCCAGAAACAGACTGCAGGTTACATACTGGGGTGCCTTATATTCCAGATTTTATGGTAATCTTGATGTAGCTAGTAGATAGGTCAAGCATCAGCTGACTGCATTCAAATCATGTTAAGGCATAGCTGTTTTTCTCAGGCCTCAAAGCAAGAGGCATAATGTCTGCATTAGTGAGAAAGAAATTATTTTCACATACATTTTTATATTTGGGAGCAGACGGCCTAACGGTAAGGTCCACCCCACGCATGCTAGAGGCCCGGGTTCGAGTCCAGCCTGCGGCTTCTTTCCTACATGTCTCAACCTCACTCTCTCATCCCTATTTCCATCTCTATCCACTGTCATCCTCTCTAAATAACAGCTTAAAAACACCCAAAAACATGTCTTCAAAAAATTGCTGTGATATTTTCAAAATATTGCATGTGTTTTTTGGGGGTCCCTGCAGTATATGACTATAATTATACCACAAACCCTAACACTATCACATTTACCAGCCTAGTTGTGTGATCACAGTCTATGAGCCCATCAAGCTAAAAGCATCCATTTTGCATGAAGATACTAAAGTAACCCATACAAAGATAGTTAACATCATAATGAGTTACAATTTAGAAATTAAAGCAGAAAGTACCTAAAGGGGATTAAAAACAATGGAGGGGGAACTATCACATAATGAGATTTGTCTGTTTGAAATTAATCTAGAAATATTCATCTTCCTGTTGTTTAGATGGCATGGCTTAGATTCCTGTCTGCTCAAGTCAACCTACCTGTCTAGTTGGAGTCATTTGCCATGCAAAGTAGCATCCATCCCTCCATTCATTTATCCATTTTCTTCCACACATCAGGGGCTGTGTGATGTTATCAGCAGGCTCGGTAGAATGACTCAAACAACTACCAGAGATGTGAAATAAACCCTTCTGCATTCCAGTAACCTTCAAGACTTAACATCACTGCAGGGCTCAGAAGGCCTTTCCAGACAACTGTAGCCAAATATCTATGTTAGAAATGGCGCGCTCGTGTCCAAAATAGGGGCAACAAGGAGCCATAGAGCAGTTTTCCACAGTGCCACATTTATAAAAGACAAAACAAAAGCGTCCCAGAACAGGCTGGTACTTACAACACTGTCACAGGCAGCAGCCGCAACTGACATCCCGCATAAAACCCAAAGAGTGGCAAATATCCAAGTAACAAGTACTTTAAAGAGTGTCAAGATGAAAATAAAACAACTAAAAGTCAATCTGTTGCCATGTAACTGCTTTCTGTTGCTCCCTCAGAGGGCGACATGGAGAGGGAACAGAGGAGCGGCATGCAGCCATGCTGGGTTTTACAGTTCACAAGCGGCGCTGATGGCTGTTAGTAGCATTTACTCGTCTGGCACGGCGAGTAAACGGACACGCTCTGGGGCGCTGCCATCAGGCACACACAGTCACACACACCTTACTCAACAAACCAGTCAAGACAGGTAGAAAGGCAAGGAGGCGTGGAAAAGAAAAAACTGCACCCAGGTATAGAGGGATATTTATAACTCAGGGTTGTCCACATTCTTTATAGTTAGCTACTTTTTAATGCCGTTGTGTTTTCGAAAGATGTGATTTGCAGTATTTAAATGACTGATAATATCAAAAGTAATGAGCCTTTAAAAAATGGTGCTTGTTGCAGAGATTCATGGATTCAGCAGAAGAGTGTGTTGGTAAAAATGTTGACAGTAACACGAATTAATCCAACACTTTAAAACATGAAAAATGTCTAATATTTTAACGATATAAAGTATCAAAAAGGGACTTTATTATAGATCTTTAGTCACATGTTGAACCAAAAGTAGCAGATTATTGTGACTGATTCTGTCTATTTTAGACAGTTTGCAGGAGTTCAGTTTAATCTGGATTAATAATGGCAATTCAACATTTATGATGTAGACAAAGGTAAAGATATTTGGATATGAGGGGGGAGCAGTTTTGCAATTTGCTTCTAATGATGACTTATACCTTGAGTTTACTTGGTGACTGCCTGATAATCTTCTGAAAAGAAACTACATTCTTGCCAAAAATTATTTTATCATTTTTTTTATATAGAAAAACCATCCAACTTATTTTATTTCTTTACCAAAAAAAGCAAAATTGTACGCCAAAGGGCAGTTTTTTTCATGAGATGAACACAGTTACAATTTCAAGCACTTTTAAGCACTTTCTCTGAAATCCAAGCTTAGGCTAGGGCTTTCAAACTTTAAAAACACAAAATTAAAATTCTAACATTTTCAAAGATTTCAAGTATGAACTCCAAAAAATCAATTCCCTGTTCTAAAAGCTTCCAAAAACTTCCAATGTCACTCAGAACCACATTGTTTTGAACATTGTTTCTGTACTGTTATCATCGTCACCCTTAACACATTGGTTTTTGCTTTTCATGGTTTGGTCTAAACTCTGAGAAACTTCCACAGTGTATTTACAGCCCCAATTCCAAAAAGTTGGGGTGCTGTGTAAATGTAAATAAAAACAAAAAGCAATGATTTGCAAATCTCATAAACCCATATTTTATCCCCAATAGAACATATCAGATGTTGAAACCGATAACATGAAAAATAGTTAGTTTTGAACTAGATTGCTGCAACGCCTTAAAAAAGTAGGGACAGGGCCATGTTTACCACTGTGTAGTATCCCCTCTTCTTTTAACAGCAGTCTGTAAACGTCTGTGAAGTTAGCTGACTGGTTGCTGTAGTTTTGGGAGAGTAATGCTGTTTCATTCTTCACTGTTGTAGTTTCTAGTTGCTTAACAGTCCTAGGTCTTCTTTGTTGGATTTTTCATTTTCTGATGCTTCAAATGTTTTTTAATGGGTCTAGACTGCAGGCAGGCCAGATTAGTCTCCTCTACTGTGAAGCCATACTGATGTGATGGATGTAGTAAGTGATTTAGCATTTTCTTGCTGAAATATGCCAGGCCTTCCCTGAAATAAACATTGTCTGGATGGGAGCATATGTTGTTTTAAAACTTCTGTAGACATTGATAGTGTCTTTCCAGATGTGTCAGCCGCCCATGCCATAGGCACTAATGCAACCTCATGCCATCAGAGATGCAGACGTTGAATTGTGTGTAGACCACAGGCTGGATGGCATCCATGGTTTCCAAAAAGAATTTCAAATTTTGATTCACCTGACCACAGAGCAGTTTTCCATTTTGCCTCAGTCCCTTTTAAATGAGCTTTAGCCCATAGAAGATGTCGATGTTTCTGGATCATGGTGCTTCTTCTTTGCAATATACAGCATTAACATTGGCATAGCCAACTGTGTTGACAGTGATGTCTGAAAGAGTTCTGAGCCCATGCAGTGATTTCCAGTATAGAATCATGCCCATTTTAAATGCAGTACTGCTTGAGGACCTGATAATTTCGAGCATCCTTTGGCCTCGTCCCTTGCACACAGACTCGTCCAAATTCTTTGAATCTTTTGATGACGTTATGTAGGCTACCGTAAACTATGAGATCAGTGTTTGCCAATTTACGTAGAGGAACACTTTTCTGAAAATTTTCCAAAGTTTTAAGATGTAGTTTTTCACATATGGTGAAAGTCTACCTGCTTTAACCTCATTAGTTGCAAAATGCACCTCTAGCTGTTTTCCATTTGTACCACTCAGTTTTTGAGCATTATGTTGCCCTGTACCTGCTTTTTTGAGATATGCTGCTGCAATCAAACTCAAATTGAAAAAATATTTTGTCATTTAATGGTAAAATGTCTCAGTTTCAACATCTTATGTTATTTATATTCTAGGTTGTTCTGTGTTTATGAGATTTGCAAATCATTACATTCTGTTTTTATTTACATTTTATACAACGACCCAACATTTTTTGAATTGGGGTTGTACTAGAAGCAGCATCATGTCTTGCTCAGCAAGTCTAGAGATAAAATTTAAAGTACTAACATAAAAGCACGCAACCTCTGACTTGCAGTGACCGTGTTGCACAGTGCGAACCAAAAGCTTTTATCATTATTAAACTTTCACCCTCCTGTGTTTTGGTGCTTGCCAAGCGCTAATGCCTTAACAAAGATAGATTAAAAAGACTAGCACCTATTGCAAACAGATTTTCTCCCGCTTCATCTCTCTGACCCCTAAAACTGAGCTACAGCATGTGATGCTGTTAGCGATTACATTCACTATAGGGAAGCAGATCATTTCTGCTCCTCTTCTCTCCGGCTCTGCTGCTAAAAATAGGCCAGCCCTGTGTTCACCTTAGCACGCACACATGCACGCAGAGCCAGCCACACATTGACGGCTACACTGGAGAATTGAGTGCAGTCGTGTGGAGAGGGTGGGAGGGGACGGGGGTGGAGGGTGCAGAGAGGGGGGGAAGCATATTTAGAGATATTAGGAGAGAGGAGGAGAGTGGAGGAGAGAGGACAGATAGATCTTTAACATTTGTGGGAGTAAAAAGAAGGATACAAAAAGAAATAGCTTAAATGTTGATCTTGAACAGGGGAAAGAAGGTAGGGATGAGGGTCTCACTGATATCCTCCTTCCTACTGAGAAAACTTGCCTCCCACGCTCGCAGCAGTGAGTCCTGCAACTTTCAAAGAAGTCATTAATAATGTATCCAGACACTCACTTCAAGCCATTGTAAACATGGCATGGTAGGTGCTGTGCTGATGTAGTAAGCAAACATGCATGAGGCACCAAAATAAATTCAGAAACCTGCCCCTAAAAATAAATAATCTAAACAGTTCTTGCTGCAAATCCCTCATTTTCAGCGGTTTAATTAGCCTAAGAAGGTTAGCCTCATTAGCATAAAGCCTTAAATGGTCTCAAATGAACCTTTCTGACAGCCCAGAGAAGCATTTCCATGGCAACATAATACAGGCTTATGAGGGGGTTCAGCAACGCAGGAGATGTGATACACACGAGTTACATAAAGGTTGTCACATGTTGACAGTACAGGAAGACATCAATGTGTTTTTGAACAGCTGTGAAGAAGGGGTGGAGTGGGGGCCCTTTTTGTTTTTTTAAGGATCAGAGCTTACGACTTACACGACTGACCTCCTCATGCATGAATATTAAAGCAGAAGCACTGGATGGGGTGTAATGCATCACTATTTTAGTGCTGTTATGACAACAGACAAGCCTGTAATTATAAAGGCATAATTAGTTTTTTGTCTGTTATGAAAGAGGAACACCATGATTGACATTTATGCAGGTTAATAAAAATAGTGAGGGTGTTTTAATATGAAAAGAATCATTTTCTGCCTTTTATCCTATAATAACTTTGGCAAAATTGATACAGTGAGGCTGGCTTTAAAGGAAATTACACTCAGAGTGATAAAACTGAATCTCTCACAGACAGGTCTGTGATGATACAGAGAAATGAACTGCATTAAGAAGGCTAATATATTCCTAAATAAGATCCCTAAGTTGTGATTGGTGTCAAATGAGGACAAGAATTAACCCATTAAAGCCCGAAAACACAAATTAGAGTCAGAAAATTCTCATTTTTTGGGACTGAAATTGTTATTTAACTTTCTACTGAAATCCAAATTTCCATATAATTTAACATATATATTGTTTGTATCTCATTTGATGCAGTAGATGTTTTTGGTAACTGATAATCCACTTGAGAGCATTTTTATCATTTATCAGATTGTATTCAGAAGTTTGTTTTTAGTAATTTATTGATAATATTGATAAGATAGAGGTATCATAAAAGCATGTATCATATATAATACAACAGATTTTAAGGGTTTAAAGACTCAAACTACCAGCGTTAAAAAACACCAATTCCCAGGAGAGTCTTATCAGAACAAAGATTGAAAACTGACTCATTAGAGGCTCTCACTACTACAGTTATACTCTGACACTGACCTTTTTAAACTCTGAATTAGTCATCAGTGAAGTGGCTGAGGGAAGGTTGTATTAATATAAGACACTGCGGCTCCTTTAGGTGGCAAACATTCACCCGCCGGTCGTTTAAAAGTCTGCAAACGAAGCAAGTGCAAACAAAGGCAATGACAAAGCCTATTAGCATTTCTGTGAAATTGGAGAGATTCAGGGAACGGGAGCTATGCCAGTGTGTTAACAATAAGAGGAACTGGGATGAGGAAAGTCTCCCCTGAAAGTAAATGTGCATCCTGTGATGCAATGAAATAAGCTGATATTGTACTTTTCCGGATTAAAAAAAAAAATGGTCTCATGTGTTTCAACTACTTGTTGTCATCTAGCATTTTCACAAAGGCACAAAAGCCTTTTTTAAAAATATATATTTTGTGGACTTTTTATACCTTGATTTCTAAAGGCAGTGGATCGAGTCAGAAACAGGGATGAGAGAGTGGGGGAGAAACATGCGGGAAAGGAGACACAGGCCAGACGTTTGATTTTTTGAAGACAATTCCAGAGTGGGTTGCATGTTCCTGGGTTTAATCTGGCAGTATGGCCCCTTCACATATGCACTAAACACCTGAAAATGCATGTTATAATGAAAATAACCACATTTTCCAGACTTTTTGCAGCCAATCCCTGAGTTTAATTTCTACAGAAGCCAGGGTGAGAAGATCTGTTTATGCAGCAGGTTACCATTCAGGAAAACACACTATAAGTGAGTGGGGCTGTTATTGTTTTTTTTCTGATACCAGTGTTAAATTGATGCTTTTTATATGGTGCAGGTGTCTAAACAGTGCTTGAATCAATACATTAGTAAAATTGGAACTGCATCAGAGATAAACAATAAAGTAAATGTGTCAGTCAATGTGATTAATTTAATTTTTCAAAACAGTTAAAGACATTCATGTACAGTTGAAAGTGAGTGCACATAAATTACACAGATCCCATAGGGTATTTCTTGCCTTTCAGTAGAGGTGGCAAGGTATCGAAATACAGTATCGATATCTATGTTGTACTTTGGTTTGGTAGGTGTCAGATGTGTTGGTACCGGTACTATGTTGGTACTGGATTTCAATACTCATCCCTACAAGTGAGTAGGTAAGGGCATTTTTTCCATGTATGGCTGCTTCTTCCTCTTTTGGGCTTACTTCTTTTCAACTGTTTTGTTTACACCGTTAAATGTCCTATTTCACATGGTACTGATCTAAAGGCAACTGTCATCAAATTATTGGACTTGGCTACTTGTTTGCTATATTTGATATGCTGGGAACATTCTGTGCCAACCTATTTACATCTTTTATGCATCCAAAGACATCCCGCTCCTATCCAAGAGGAGAAAATCTCCAGCTGTGAGGAATATGTGAGAAAGAGAAACTCAGAGAGATTTCAGGAACAGGATGTCCTAAAAGTGGATGTTTTTCAAATGTGCATGTGTAAAAAAGTAGGGGTGTAATGGTTCACAGAGGTTACAGCTCAGAATATACCTTGGGGCTCGGTCCATGGGGAAAAAAGCAACGTAAAGTGCCAGATTTATAATTCTAGGTCTATCTCATTTATTTCTTTTCACTGGCAACAGTGAAGCTGACAGTTTCTTCAATCTAGCGTTATTTAAAACTATCTGTGATAGTCAGTGCAGCCTGTGATGTATTAAACATGAAGAATAAAAGAGGAGAACCAAAAAACATGATGCAACGTAAAAAGCAACAAAGAAAAGCATAATATCTCCTGAGAAATGCTGAAATAAATACAACATAAGAAATAACAATTAAGAATGTGTATTTTAGAGCAATGCATCATATTTATGACTCACACTTGATGTGTGGGGTGATACCATCAAATAGTTGTTTGAAAAAGTGTAGAGAACACAGACTACAAGTGAGAATTAATCATGCTATATCATGACTTGTGTACTTCAGTGACGGCCCCCAAACTAGCTCATGTAAACACAGGATGGGATGTTGTAACAGAGCCTGGGCGCAGCACTTTGATGCACACTTGTGGTCATTGTTTTCAACCTTTACATAGCCACATATAATCTTTAAAATGTATAGTAAAAGCATCTGCACTGTCTTCAACCCTCACTCTGCTTTCACATACAGGGCTTTTTAAAACAGTATGAAGAAGTGAGAAGAGGGGTAAAGCCTTTTTTATTCTTGACGTATCCCCATTTTGCAAAATAAAAATTAAATTGAGCTAACAGGCCAACAGTGAAAACTAAAAAAACAAACAAATTGAAACTAGAAAAGCACTCGGAGAGCACAGACCTCCGCCATTAGCCCTATCTCCCAATAGTACAGAATCCTTTTAAAAATTCCTGGATCCAGACGGTGATCCGGATCACTCCCAAAATCTAATCAGTGCTTCCTTTTGCCATTTCTGACATTTCCGGAAATGTCATCAAAGTCCGTCCACAACTTTTTGAGTTATGCTGCTAACAAACTAACAAACAAACTAACTGATAAACGAACAAACCCACCTGATCACATAACCTCCTTGGCGGAGGTAATATAAGTAAAAACTACAAAAAAATCCCAAACTATTACAGCGTTACACCCCAAGGAAAAAAGGGGCTATTTATGATGCCATGTGACATTAAATCATTGAGGTTTTCTTGTATTTCACAGCCACAACCTGTCTCTTACCTCTCTGCAGAAGCTGACGATGTTCTCCCACAGCTCCTTGGCCTCTCCCTCATCGTTTCGCCTACGGGCCTCGACATGCATGCTCTCCCTCCTCTTCAGAGGCTTAACCACCTTGCGCAGGGTGAGGTACTGCTGGGGCGTGTGGCATGCTGCACAGTTCTTGGCCTTGATGTCGTTGAGCAGCGTGCATGCTGGGCAGCTCCACTGTCCCACCTTCTCCTGAAGGCTGACTGAGGCGGAGGATGCAGAGGAGCTAGAAGCAGTAATAGCTGAAGAGGAAGAAGGGAAGGCCCGGACTTGTTTCCGTGTTTTATGGCCAGAGGATGCAGAGGAAGGTGTGCAGGAACATGAAGCAGTTCCAGGCCCAACAGGGAGGCCACAATGTGTGCAGCAGCGGGGCAGTGGTGCCTGCTGCTCCTGAAATCCGTGCAGTTTGGAGGAACCACAGGCAGAGCACTTGGGTGCACCAGTTGGGTTGCGCAGCGTGCACTTTGAGCAGGCCCAGGTGCTAAAGTCTGGACTGGAAGGACTAGCCGGGGTAAATCGTACCGTCTCACAGCCTACCAGGTCAATGAGGTCAGCACCAGCACGAGATGATCGGCAAGCTTCGCACTTAGACGAGCTGCCAGGGTTGGGTAATGAGCAGCTAGGGCACTTCCAGGTTGGGGCTGCTGATATTGCGACAGGAAGGTGGGGGTTTAGAGGATGGTTATGAGAATCTTCTTCCTCTAAGATACTGAGGCGCTTGCTGGGGTAAGATGGTTCCTGGGGCTGGGCGTGTTTGGGCTTAGCTGGGCGCTGTGGGCCGGGCTGGGGGGGCACGCTGGCTGCTGAAGGGGAGGTAGGACTGGGAGTGTTGGTCCCAGGGTTGGGTGGGCGCCCCGGTGGTGGGACTTCTCTTCTGCTGCGGGGCACAGGGTTGTTTTGTAGTGAGGACGAAAATGCAGTGAAAGGGGAGGAGAGGGTCTGTGAGGGGACGTGAGGGGGCTCTTGGGGGTCACAGGGCGGAGCTGGGGGAGAATCATCTGTAAGGTCAATGAGAAGAGGGGCAGTCCCTGCTGTGTGGACAGGAAACCCCAGAACAGGAGTGCGTACCTCAGGCACCACAAGTGCCTCGGGGGGGATTTTAGGCAAAGACAGTTTCCTGGGTCCACCACAGGCAGAGCATGATAACGCCACAGGGGTGTTGTGAAGTGTGCAGCGAGGGCAGGCCCACCCAGAGTGCTGCTCCTCCATGCCGCATACCTCGCCATTACTCTCAGACCGCCGCAGCACTTCCTCCTTAGCCGGATGCTGTCCATGTGGCTCGAGAAGAACTGATGGGGTGACTGCAGGTGTGGGGGGTTCAACTGGGACAGGAGGGAGTCCGTTGGCAGTGGCAGCGATGGTGGTTGTAGGAGGCGTGTGGGTGGCAGGGGATGGTCCAAAGCCACAAACCGAGCAGGCTCCTGATCCTTGCGGGTTGTTTAACGTGCAGCGGGGACAGGCCCATCGGTGCTCCTCTGTGCTGCTCAGTCGCAGGATCTGGTTGAGGTCCGGTTTCTGGCGCGGTGCCTCACAGATGGAGCAGCGAGGCGCAGCGCCGGCGTTCAGGAAAGTGCAGCGTCCACATGACCACTCGCTGCCTCGCACCGCTGCTGCCATGGAGCCAGGAGAGTGGGAGTGGCTGTAAAACACAAAACAACGTGTCAAATCAAACTCATGAGCCAGTATTACATCCTGACACATAACTGCAAATACCTTACGATGATGCATGCATATTAAGCTTGTCACTGTTCTAGTATTCAAGCTATTCCAGTCACTAAAATTCTGTGCAAAGATATGATCAAATAGCCAGAGAATAAAAACATGGATCTAATTAGCCAAGGGTGACTATGTAAAGCAAAAGAAGATAGTGTAAGCAATCAGTGTTAATTTCATCAACTAAAACTATGACTAAAACTATTCATCGACAGCCTTTTTTTCCATGAAAAAAACTAGACTAAAACTATCAAAAATAGATCTGTGATGACTAAAACTGACAAAAACTAAATTTAGTTTTTGTCAAAATGACTTAAACTAGACTAAAATGTAATGTAGTTTTCGTCTGACTTTCAAAATCTGTGATATTTCTCCACTGTGGGTAAATCTGTCAAAATGCAACGTATCTGTAGCTCTTCTGCCTCTCAGCTGTAGAAAGCAAGGACCCCAGGTTTGGGAGTAGGCAGAGAACACACTACCATGATTTGGTACCAGATTTAGGCAAGAAAATAAATGTTTGGACTGAAAGTAAAGACTAAAATGTGAGGACTTTTTATGGACTAAAACTAGACCAAAATGTTTTGAGTTTTTGTCGACTAAAACTAGACCAAAACTAAAAAGGGGAGAAATGACTAAAATGGGACTAAAACTAAAATTAAAAATAGCTGCCAAAATTAACACTGTAAGCAATAGAGACTGTTAAAGGAGGAGAGACAGACAGAATTAGAAAAGAAACATAGAGGGTGAGAGGGAAAGATTAGCCAGTGCAGGGGAAAAATCAAATCTCCCTCCTGGGGGCTCTCAGGGCAGTAAATCCATACACAATGGCCACATGATTAGAGCCAGGAAGACAGCACATGGAGAGGAGGAACCAGAGAGGAGAGAAAGACGCTTTTGCCTTTCCTGAATTTTAAGAAAAGTGTTGCTTGAGTCTTCCTGACTGACTTACTAGAATGGAAATAAAAGCAACACATGGGATCTCTCTGACTTCATTTCAGTGCACCTCTCCTCCCCTTTACTCAGAGCTAATGCTAATGCAGGGCAGATGGGGGGCAACTTGAGGTCATGCTAATCCCATGCCCAAATGAGTTTCCAAATGAATTTCAAATACACGAGTCTATTCATCCTGGCAGTGCCTATGATTCTGGTATTTTTGACTTAAAACAATCCATTCTGCGGGATTAAACACAATTCAAAACAACTACTGCCGATGTTGTGTCAACAATGTTGAGGAAAGTAAGCAGACGATAACTAATGAATGTGAGACTTTCAATTCAGAAGCCTAGGGAGCGCCTCATCTGTGTTGTCAGGCTTATTGTTTGATTTTCCCATCCATAATAACCTAAAAGCAGTCTGTTGCTGTGGATTGACTTGTCCAATCCATTCAGTGCGCTTGCAGTTCACTCAATTCAACATATTGAATGAGGGTATATTAGGGCCTTTGGGGGGGAAGCAGCACAGCTGGATACCTCCAGAGATCAAGGGGGTTTGGAGAGGAGCGGATGCGGTGGCTGTCTGGACAAGCCAATAAATGTCACTGTCACTCAAGCTACTCATGTGTGAACACCAACACAGAGGAGGTAATGGAGAAATAGCAGGATAGTGGTGGGTAAGGTGCAAAGAGCTGGAAGATGTAGTCCACAAAATGACTGCAGAGGTTGCATATATCCCTCTTTTGGTTGTGTTAAAAGTTCCCTAGGCTGCTGTGACAAAAGCTTTTATGAGGAAGAATTGGTTTGTGGGTATTTGTGAAAAATGACCAGAATCCCTGTGGGTTTTACCAAGCAAACAAATTCTAGTAATCCTTTGTGTCTGTCAATTCAGTGCATGGAAACACACAATCACAGTCTGTGTGGCATTTTTATGCCAATAGATTTATTTACACATAGAAAAGCTGTGAAAATGTCCCCAAATTCTCAGGTTGAGCTGCATGTGTGAACATCATCAGAAAAGCTTTTTCTCTTTTTTATCTGGAACTTTCCTGCCGGTACCCTGAGGCAGTCCAACATGTTTAGGAAACACACGGTGTCGAATGCATGACTGCATGTGATATCGAAGCAAATGATGAAACTGTCATATTTTTAGGCTCACCAGTTTCTGCTCTTACATTAAAACTGTAACAACTAAAACTAGAAAAGTGCTTGGAGAGCGCAGACCTCCACCATTAGCCCAATCTCCCAATAGTAAGAAATCCTTTAAAAAAATTCCTGGATCCAGATGGTGATCCGGATCACTCACAAAATCTAATCAGTTCTTTCTTATGCCATTTCTGCCATTTCCTGAAAATTTCATCAAAATCCATCTATAACTTTTTGAGTTATGTTGCTAACAAACTAACAAGCAAAGTAACAAACCCTGCGGATCACATAACCTCCTTGGTGGAGGTAATTAGGTGCACTGATATCAAGGTAAGAAGTGCCATTAAAGCGTCAGACTTTGACTCAGCTGGGTGACGTGTGAACAAACAACTTGGAAGGATTTCAGAGGCAGACTGACTAAAATTGTCTCAAATTTTTCAGGATTGCATGTGCATATTCCACTGATGAAAAACAGAGGAGTCTTGTAAGGATGCCTACTGGTTGCTTGGCCTTAGTCCTTGTCTCCAGTGCAGCATATGTCCTGTCCTGCTAATTTACTTCAGTTCAACTCAATTACACCCTTTCAGACCAGACCTTTCCTCAGAAGCCAAGGAAACCTCTTGCAAGCCTGCACACTGTCCTCCTCTCTTTTCAGCTCTCCTGCAGCAGGAAAGGATGCTAATGTGTCTCTTTTGGTGTCTTTGTGCACGTGGGTCCTTGCCTTTGGGTGTGCACGCATGGAGCTATATTTATTTGCGGACATAGCATAGTTGCTTGTTTTGTTGTCCAAATACATTTGTGCCTTCATTTGTGTGTTCCCTCGTCCCTCAGGGGGGGTGAAAGTATGGAAGGAAAAGTCACGGTGCTTTATGTCAGGAGGTGTTGTTCTCCTGGGCTCAAGTCACCACTCCACATATAAGGTAAAAACGGAAACGCACCCTTTCAGTGATAACAACCAGCAAGGAAAAAACATCTAAACACAGCTTTTATCTAACAGTAGGATCTCCTTGAAGGATCCATTAGTAAAGAGAGATTTAAAAATTATTTCTATTGCTGCCTTTTGTGTGCTCTGATTGTCTCTCAGACAGGAGGAGTCCTCAGACTATAACTTCCCCAAACTGGCCGCTTCATTAAAAAGAGGCTGACTAAGCTGAATGCTAACCTTGATAGCACATGTTCACGCCACGCTTGGCCCTTCAAAGATCAACCTATTTGAGGGCTGCAAACAGCAGTGACGGCAACATGTGTCAACACATCAAATCTGATGACAGATTCTTCCCCCTGGTTGTTTTCATAACTGTCAGACCTCTTTCATCTCAGGCGAGAGACAAAGTCACAATGTCAGCCACATGGAGATGTTGTCATCACGATTGATTTGATATCCGACAAGGAACAGAGATTGCAAACTTATTGTAATTTCTCTCTGTCTACACCGTCTGAAATAGGCGCTTTCCCAGTGATCAGCGTCTAAAACATGTTTTTATTGCTTCTTTATGTAAAGCGCTTCAAGAATGAAGGCCAGCTTATGCTATGTAAAGTCCCTTTAATAATCAGGCCTCTCTATCTTTGAATCATCTATAAGTCTGAGTGTGGGAGGTAAACACCCTCTCTACTTTTTGATATAGCCTTTAGTTAAGGTTTGGTTTGGACCAGTAAGCTGCTATAGGCTTTGGACAAGCCACCTTGCCAATAGAGAGAAAATTTAGAAATGGGACTGAGCTTTAAGTGTTTTCACCAAGTGGTGATGGTGTAAGCTGAATGGCAGGGGCCAGGTGAGCTACATAATAGAGTGACATAATAGTGCGAGCTTTGCGACATGGTGCTTAACCCTGCTGGAAGTAGCCATCAGAGAGGGTTAACCTGTGGTCTTAAAGGGGTGGGCATGGTGGGCAACGATACTCAGGTAGGCTGTGGCATTAAAACGATGCTCAATACCCCCAACATCATTAAACCAACACCACTAGCCTGAACCATTGAAACAAGGCAGGATGGATCCATGCTTTCATGTTTCATGATTCTGCCAGATTCTAACCCAACCTTTGAATGTTGCAGCTGAAATCAAGACTCATCAGACCAGGCAACATTTTTCCAGTCTTCTATTGTCAAATTTTGGTGAGCCTCAGTTTTCTGTTCTTAGCTGCTGTTCAAAGCCACATAAATCCCAGTTCCTCTCCATTCTGATGCTTGGTTTGAACTTCAGCAAGTCATCACAATCATTTTAGACACCTCAATGCACTGAGTTGCTGCCAAGTGATTGGCTGATTAGCTATTTGTGTTGATAAGCATTTAAACAGGTGTACCTAATAAAGTGGCTGTTGAGTGTAGAAGCACAATGTAGTGAAGCTTGCCAATAATTTCAACAATGAAGAAGAGGGGGACACACCAAACAAAGCAACAATGTGGCGATGAGTATCATTTTTTCATTTACTTATGTTGGATGTGGCCGATTATCAGGAGAAATAGCTGTGATTGAGAGAAGACTGCAGGCTGCAAGGAAAAACACAGCCAACAAATACAGGAAAACCCAACTTCAGGTTAGCGAGACAAAAATGACACAACAGGGTGGTTAGCTAACTTTTTAATATTGTGAGTTACAGTTTTCAGTAGGGATGTGCACGCTTAAACGGTTAAATTTGTTCATCAAATTAGCTGATAAAAGATTTATGAGTTGATTAAACTAATCGTTTTTTCTTTAGAAACACAGGCCTGAATTCCCAGTCGAATTCTCTCTCAAATATGCAATAATGCCCGCCACAATAGCTTCATTCAATAGCTGCTGCCTCCCTGTTGTAGCTTTCCCCAGCACTTTGATGGTTAGCGTGTTGTAGTAACAGCATGGTATGACAGTTTGTTTTTAACTAGAAAATGGAAATAAAGTGGTAGACCGGTCCACTCTGTGCTTTAGGACTTGACATGGTGTGCCTGTTGTTATTTTGTTAGCTGTGTGTACATCTCTCACATGTTGGTACCTGAAGTTTGTCTCTTCTGAAGCAGATAGCATTGAGTTTGGTTCTCCTCTACATTTTTGCCATTAAAAACAAAGCAACTGTTACCACATGCTTGCTCAAGGAGGACTGATGTTTGGTTGCTCTAACAATATGACTAAATTACAGACTAGACCTTGTTGTACTGAAAAGTGTCATGAGATAATTTTTGTTTTGATGCACTATACAAAAAGGGAATTTGTTGATTGACAACTAGCTTGATAATCTCTTTATCTGTTGCTAGAGTCCCACTTATTAATAAAAGCAACACACGATGAAAGCCACAGTTCTATCTCTTTAAGATTCTTTCTTGAGTACATAACATAACGAGTCCAAACACCTCTGAATGTACAGGACATGCCTGCAGCACACGATGAACCATTACAGCCTGTGATCCCTGGACTCTACTTAAAAGGATGCTTTTCATGTACATGCTCCTCTTACTCACAAGAGAGTGTACAAACACACTTAGACACACAGACATGCACACACACCCCTTTTGTCCTTGGCCCCTGTGTTCACTGGAGCTGCTCTAAAAGTGCCCACTTCAGCTCCTCAGTGTCGCAGACCTGGGCGGCTGGCCAATAGCTTACAGCGGAGAGAGAGAGAGAGAGAGAGAGAGAGAGAGAACTCACCTCTATAAAACCATCCTCTTGCAATGAGGCCCTCATTGCAGCCTGCTGCCCATAAAGTACCCGCACACTAGTCTGAATTCACTCAAGTAAGGCTGTCAATGACCCCCGACCAATTTTTTGATGCTTCACTGAGAGTAAGACAATCAAAGAGCACTTCAAACGGCTATTACAGGGAGTGAGAGCTCTAAAAACTAAGTGAAAATGAGCAAACCTGTAACATTACAGTAGTTTCACTTGGGAGGGCTACAGGCATTAGAGAAAAATGAACCAATGAGAAACTGATAAGATGAGAAACAGAGTGTACACAATCTCACAAGACTAGAGGAAATGTAAAAGCACTCTGAGTTGAACATCTATGTCAGGCTACTTGGGTCCTTTCCACTCACTGAACTCAGTACTGAAACGGAGTGAGCTAAGTCTGGCTAGCGTCTCCCGGCCTCGCTGTGAGACATTTGGCCTTTGTGCGACAGTCATTAGCACTGCCGTTCCAAGACTGGCCCCAGGCCCAGGCCCTGGGGAAAGCGTGTTACCCTTTGTGGCCATTGGAGGCAGAGTTTATCTTTGTAATATGTTCAGCACAAAACCAAACATGAGCAGATGATTGAATTTAAGCAGGATAGCAATAGAAAAAAAAGGTGCTAATTTCCAGATTTTTAATTTTTGTTGGCAGTTCATTTCCTTAGAGATTTATCTTGCCAGTAAATTTGCTTTCAGATTCACATTTAATGACTTCCTGAGTAACTGAAATACTTCTTTATAAGTTAATTAATCCCACAGAAAATTCTAGTGCCAGGTTGCTCTAGCATTACAAGAAAAAGACTGAGGCAAAAGAGCAACCAATGTATGCGAAAGCATAATTACTGAGTGCTTATTCTGGAGTCAGTCAGAGTCCTTTGCAACATTTCCCAGGGACACATTGAGCAAGTGTTCATTGTTTTTATGTTTTCAATAGGGCTGTCAAATTATTTATGTTTTTAATTGCGATGACTCTAAGGATTTCTGTTGTTAATTGCAATTAATCTCACTATTTGCATTTAGAAATAGTTCAGTTTTTCACTGTGATGTGGTGGTAGTTGTTGTCCTGTTTGGATATAGACTTGCTTTTATATTGAAAGAAAGACTTCACTGTGACTGCAGAGAGACATTGCAGAGACTCTACCAAAGTGTAATGAAAGAGACAATAAAACACCATTAATCTTGATTTATACAAAAACTTTAAAAGGCTAATTATGAACCTTAATCACACTTAATTTATTGATGCTTACAGCCCTAGTTGTAAATAAATAAAATCTAGAGAATTCAAATGCAAACGTTTTCCAGTCAGAGTTTACAGCAGAGAACTTTAATTTCTCTAACATCGCCTGAACCAGTTTGACTGGTTATGAAGTGTTAATACTGTAACTAGCTTATTCAAGTTCTGTCAGCCAACAAGGACAAAGGTGCGTTAAAATAGCTTTAGATAACTTCCTTGCTTTTCTTCCTCCCCTTCCTACTTTTTCTCTTTCTTTTAATTTCCATTCAAATTAGCCCTCTTCCTTTTACTTTAGTGACTATTATTGAAAAAAAAACTATTGAAAACGTGTTCACAGGAAAAATATAAGTCAAGTTTAGCAGTGCAACAAAACTAAGTGCTGGCAAATGGGGCCCCCTTAGGGAGGTTTCCTACTGTCATTGCAAACTTTGCACAGTTGGGACACTGCTATTTTAACAGTCAGTTAGCCTTCAGAGGCCTTCTAGTGGCCTTCCACCTCATTTCAACGTGGTTGATCCATATCCGTATATATGCAAATATAAAGATGATGCTCCTGGTATCCAACATAAGTGCACTATTTTACAAATGGGTAGAAAACTAATAAAAACAACAGACAGCCACAGGAGGAAGACAACTGTGTCCATTTTTCCCAATTCAATAGTTTGAATATGTGTTCTGGGAATTACCAAGACAAAAACAGGACAAACAGTAAATGTCAAGGCATAAGTGACAAAGTTGGCCTGCCAGGAAGATAGAAATTGTTGAGAAAAACATATTAAAAGCTAAGCTAACTTGATTAGCCATTTAAATGTTTGTCTGTATGTCAACTAACCTGTATTCTATCAAATCAAGCATTCTAACTCTTCACTTAAATGTGTAAGATTCCAAGCTGCAAAGACGATCTGACAGCACTTCACACTGACTGATAAATCCTGCTATATTTCATATTAAATTGAATGATCTTTCATATCAAGATGATGAATACATGACTTGGCATAGCCTATAACAGTAGTTCTCAAATGGTGTGGCAAGGCACACTGGTGTGCCTTGAACCACGTCTTGGTGTGCTGTAGGAATCTGTGCAACCATATGTAATTACTACAACTACACAATAATAAAAAACAGCAGAACAGGCATAAATGACAACAGAATAACACTGATGACGTCAGAGGCAGAATAAAGGAGGAGCTGAGGTGGAGGAGGGTTGTAAAAAGCAACTTGCAGAGGAAGTTGCAAAGCGTAGACAGGCTTTGGATATGGCAGCACAAGTGCGATTTGCCAGTAGCATGCCTGGAGTGCATAAGTTTTCAAACAACTGATGTGGACTTTCTTTAGACCAGCTGATCTCAATTGCATGGCAGCGCTTGATTCAATGACCTGCCTGAGTTAACACTATATATGCTTGACATGTAAGAGGCTATTTTGTAAAGGTATGGTTTTGGTGTGACTTGAAATTTTTGGCTTGATCTTAGGTGTGCCTTGAGCAAAGAAAGCTTGAAAACCACTGGCCTCTGAGCTAGTAAGCAGCTTGTTCACTGAGCTAGCACACTGCCATACAGTATATCTAATGCTCTAGCACACTCCAGACCAAAATAGTGTGATGGGAAGAGTTTGGTATGCATGTCAGATATAGGCGAGATTCCCATAGGAATAACTGGAGATTCTCGTAAACTTGCCTAAGTAACCGTTATGAAGTGGAGTGGGGATGGGCCCCAAGAAGTTGCATGTCTTGCCTGTTGACAAGCTTCACCTCTGCATGACGTGTTTTATTAAATGTGTTATAATAATGAGGGAAAATAGACAAGAAACTGTTCTTCTGACAGAATCAATAAAGCAACTGTAAGTTCAGTGACAAAGTAATCTAAGTGCAGACTTGTTTGGCTTATTCACTGTAGTATTGGCAGGGATCTTTAGAGGCTGTTAACACTGAAATTCCATTGAATATAATAAATGTAGGACATTACAATGATAAATGTATTTTCATATGATAGGTAGATAGCATACTTAGCTTTTGAAACACCACTATGTTCCACACTTAGATCTTTAGTGCTTTAGAAAATCTGTCATCAGCTTTTCAAAAAAGTAACTGGCGGTTGACTGGATTAATCCTGACATCAGACGGAGCTCAAACACTAAATAACTCAGTCAGCACTTCACAGATATTATATAACGCATGGCCTGTCTGTCACTCAGCTTAAAAAAGTGTCACATGGGGTTACCATGACAGCTCATCTTTTGACCTGCTCTTCTTCTTTTTTTTTCTTTTTTTTAGCAATTGAGGAAAACATAGCATCTCTTAAAAGCTGTCAGTGTCAGCACTTTAACCAGATGGAAAGTTCAGTTTTGGACTGTTTACCCTCTTTGCTCTAATCTTATTAGTGAGAAACTGCCTAACTTTGTCACACTTCTTTAACTAGTGTATACATGCATGCTTAGATAAAGCAGACTTCCTGATAAAGGAACATATCTGACAGACAGAAAGCAGAGACTCAACTGTGAGTCCTGATGTACAGCGACAGCAGCATCCATTAAAACCATAATAAAACTAGAGCAAAAGCAGAAAACACGGTACAATTTATAACCTGTTCTTAGGATAATAGATGACTTACTTGTTATGTGATCTTTATATGAATCAAGATCTATATAAATAGACCTTTTTCCTCAAAAATGTAGCAGGAGACTCAACATTTCAGACCAAAATACCAGATATACAAGATTTTAGCTAACAAGCTCTGTTGAGGCTGTTTGTATGGCCGATGCTCTGGCTTAATCATGTTGTCAATCAATACAGTGTTAGGTCAAGCCTGTCACTAGACATTACATTTCTCTCTGACAAGGAGTTGTAGCTACTACTTGGACTTCTGTAATATACACTGACAGCAAACAAATGCTGCAAGTAAAGATGCCTTATACTTTTTAGAGCAATGTCAGTTCCATTAAAAAAAAGGTTCATTAAACATCTACATCATTGCAATTAATTAACAAGATAATTTAACATTTAATAGTAATAATATAATGGTACTTCAATACTTTGCCATTTCTTTAGATACCACATTGTTTTCAAATCAAAATCTTTGTTAATTTTATTGAATGATGATATCAAAAACTACCAAAACGTTAAAGAAACATCACACTAGAGCTGGGCCATGTATGGCCTAAAATTTTTATCACATTTTTTTTCTTTACAATAACAGTATTGCATTGCAGCATTACAAAATTAAAGACATGATATTTAAATGTAAATACAGTTGCTATCCCCCCCCAACCAAAAAAACAAGCCTGTGATGACATACTCGGCTAATTTTTGAGCATAAGATCACAGAAAAATAATTTCATTAGTCTCTCTGTGTTCATTTCCTTCTAACTGCCTCTGTCGTTTTAAGTTTCATTTCTCTCCTGCTGAGGTGTATAAAGCTACTTCCAACAATGTGGTTGTTGACAATAAAAGCACTCCTGCAAAATAACGACACAGACTTCTATTGCGAAGATCTTGTCAGAATGAGCAAGTTAATCATTGATTTAGCTTAGCTTTAGCAGGGGTACTGGTGAGTGTACAGAGCTAATGTGTTTATAGCTGCTTCTCTGAGCCTGTTCCTTGAACCATCATGGACTTAAAACAAGTGAGTCATAAGTTAAAACACAACTCTTAACCGTTGTTTAGCTGTTCTCAACTGATGGGTTGGTACCAAAGTGGGTCAAAGAGCCCTTATCAGTGGGTTGTGAATGTGTTCCTGGAAACACGATTACATCATAAAATCAATGAAACTCTTTTCAAGCATGCTTGTTTTGTCCTGCCTCTTTGATTTGTCTCATATTTCGTACAACTTAAAGTCCAAACTGTGTTGTTTTCATTAAATAAATCTGACTGGTCAAACTATATCAGAAATTTGGGTTGCAAGTTTTTTGAGGAGTTGATGGTGGATCCTGAGGCTTGACCAGTATAGAGCCACGAGTTTAAGCCATGATAAAAAGGGTCAAGATGAGAGTCGATCCACACAGCTCACAGCTTGTGTTAAAGCCCCAGAGAGGCTGACAGAGACGCTCTGCGAAGTGAGCACACTCAATGTATGTTGCTGTTTTTATGCATATTAAACTTTGAGAGAAAAGACCCCAATTTTTACCCAACTGCTGTGCTTTACACCAATAATACTGACACAGGTGTGTCTGGCTTGTTACCCGCCTGCTCTTTGGTCGGAGTGAAGCACGCCAATGACTGGAGTCAGATGGAGCTGTTGCACATATCACTTCGCTATGCTAACAGTGAAATCTGTTATACCTTGTGTGTACACTAAAACACAACCATGCTATTATGCCAGTGATTATGGCGTTACAAAACCCTCTTGCGTGGCAGTTGCTGTTGATACCAGTTAACCACCCACCGCTACTTCCAACCTTCAATCATAACATTAACCAAAAGTTGCCATGAGACAAAGAGAGAAAACCCTATCTAAATAGCAAAAATACATTTTTTGGAACTGAAATGTTGCCAGTGCATTTGTGCACTACTGATGGTGGGTGGTGGGTTGCTTAGAATTTTTGTACATCAAAAACAAGAAAATACCATATAGTATTAGTCCAAGGCAGGGGTGTCAAAGTCAATCACAGCGGGGGCCGGATTCTGAATTTAGGTCTAATCTGATAGCCTAACAGGGTCAAAATCAAACCATATACTGTCAACCTCATTTTCACTAGTAATAAATTATGGGAAAAAACAGCAATGATGATAAATGATGAGATTAATAAAAGTCAAAATGATAAGTTTAAAGGCTGAAGATCTGAGATAAAAGTTAAACATATTGGTTCAAAAGGTCAAAGTACAAAATAACAAGTCAAGATAATGTTTTTAAAAAGCCAAATATATGAGAATCAAAGTTGAAATCATGAGTTTTAAAAGTCAACATATGACAAAATTTAATATAATGAGTTTAAAAGGTCAAAATATGAAATCAAATTCAAAATCATGAGTTTTGAAGGTCAAAATATGTGAGAAAATGTGATATCATGAGTTTGAAGGGTCAAAACATGGGATGAAATTTGAAATCATGAGTTTAAAAGGTCAAATTTTGAGTTAGAATTTAAAATTGTGAGTCTAAAGGTTGAAATGTGGGATTAAGAGTCAAAGTTAGGAGTTGAAAAGGTTAAAATGTAAGATAAAATTCTAAATACTGAATTTAAAAGGCAAAATGACTGAATAGTCATAATTGTGCCATGCAAAACTGAAAGTATGAAATGAAATCACAAATTATTTTTACCCCACAGTCCTGACTTTTTATCTAATTAGATCTCATATCAGTGAGCCAGTTATCATAAAATTATTGTATCATATCATATAACCAATACCTGTACCACGGGCCGGACTTGGCCTCCAGGCTTTAGGTTTGACACCCGGTCTAGGGCTTATTTTTATGTTGCAGAGGAATTGAAATGTATGTTTTGCTTTTGCTTGTTTTGTATCAAAGTTTCAAATGCTGGTATGTGACAACCCTGAAGGCTATTATCAGATATTTTCTGTCATGGTACAGGATACTTTATTGTGCTCTTTAGATTTAGCTCTCATGCTTAGAAATAACAATCAGAACTATTTACAACTGAAAAAGTGATATTCTGGAAAACTTAGATTAACCTCATCTTACACATGCTCCACTTGATCTTTGAATATGTGTCTCATTAACTATTAGTCATGACCTCTTTCAATGTAAGCGTTCTCTGGGGTTATTTGATCTTCTTGGTATCCATTTTGCATCCGCAATAATCAGTAATAAGTACTAGGCTGAGTTAAGCTGAAAAACTGTAGTGAAACCAACTGTGTAGAACTCCCTTTGCAGGAGAGGCACCAGATGTAGCCCAAACCCCCCCACAAACACACAAATAAAGTGAGTCACTCCTGTGATAAATATTTACAAGCTGAGTTTTGTGTGAAAGCAGGGAGGGAAGAGGAGCCCAGATACCGTAGCTTATAAAATGTTTATGTTAGACAAATGTCTTGGTTATTACACACTCGATGATGAACTTGTTTAATAGCTGTGGCCTAAAATGTGACGGCATGGAGAGAGCTGCAAGGACATCCCCGAGGATTTTGACAGTGCTGGCATTTCTGCTTTTTATGTGTTCTCTTTTTTCATCCGCATAAACATCTCTGGCAGACAGAGCGGTGATGCCAGCTGAGCGGTGATTCTTGTTAAACAGAGCAGAACGTGTTATTAAAAAATGAGAATTATCAGAGGCCAATACGCCCTTGGATCAGAGACGCTTTAATAAGGAGAATAATGAGTGTTGAAACATGCTGCAGCATCTGAACACGCCCAGAAAACTTCAATGACGGGGATTAGATCAGCATCGTCACACATTCTTTAACACACTTTAGGAACTCAAATAGAAATTTATCTCACCCTTTTAGAAATATATGAAGCAGAAGGTTTATCACTTTGTTGGTATCACTCAAAGCAAGAGTCCCCCTCCTCTTTCAAAGGAGCTGATGAGTCAGGGTGAAAGACTTGTGGGATAACTGTTACAGCCTCCTCCCTGTTCTACCTGGCTGCCAGGTAAGGAGGATGGCACGATTATGACTCATCACTCAGCCCTGACAGCTAGGTAGCGTTAATTCGTAACAACAAACATGGTGGAGCCGAGCCAGGGACGGCTACTTATCTGATGTGAGTATGGCCAGGACTTTAGCTGCAGATAAAGAGTTTCTGCTGCGACACGCTGAGATTTGGTGACGTGAGAAGAGGGATTGAAGCAGTAGTCACAGGGGACAAAACAACAAGATGAATGGCAAAGTTGAATAGGATTCTTTTAAATGAGAAGAGGTTATAAACATTACAGTGTTAGCTATAGTTGCAATTTACAAAGGTCTTCTTTGCCCTGAGGCCAAGACATTCCTACAATAAGCATAACTGAGGTTATGCACTGGGAGCAATTTAAAAACTGAACAAATAATCCTTTATTTTAAAAGCGGAACATAACAAGAAGGGTGTGACACAGTTGAAACAAAGGTGACGTTGTGTAACTGTTATGTGTCAGAGTAATTCCATACTTCAGAACTTCTCTGGAACTTGAGTCTTGTTTGCTTTATAGGGCGAAAAGTTCAGAAAAGATTAATGCTGTTGTTGTTATTATGCAAGCCTGACCCGGATGGTCGCACCACAAAGAACAAGGCCTAATAAACCAGAAATATTTAGATCAGCTGTGATGTAACAATTTGCAGGTACCAGCTACGAAGGGGTAAAAGAAACAAAGACTAACTGTAGCTTCTGACCTCTAAGCTTCACCTGCTGTGAATATTTCATGACCGACGCTCATTTTTGATGAGTGAATCTGTCGACGGTGGAGACAGCTTCAAACATTTGAATCTTTAAACAGAGGAAACTGTCTTACCAGGTTCTGGTAGACATCAATTGCAAAAAAAGAGCCAGAGCAAGCAGGAAGCTGCCAGGAAAGCTCCGGAAAGAGGGAGGAAGAAGAGGAAGAAATGTTTAGGGCAGGGTGCTGCTGTCGTTGTGTTTTAGAGAAGTTCCTCTGGGCATGGAAAAACCTGGAGGGCAGAGGCTCTGCTGACACAGCGCTGACTTTTAGCTGGAGGGGAACTTCTCTGACAGAAAGTGGAGTTGTACTTCCTGTTTCTGAAACACAAATTAGCCACTTAAAGTAAGGGTTCTTCAGTATCTCGTCATGTATACTCAGCGTGAGTTGAAGAAGCCACCTCTGGTGTTGACAAATGATGCCAATGCAGAAGTGCAAAAAGATGCAGTTCCTTAAGTGTCCACTTGAGGCCTGTTTCATAAGCCCAAAGAGCCCCTTTAGCACTCATATCAACACGCTAAATTTTAAAGCAGGAATGTTTACAGACTGATAAAAATTTATTCTGTCCTGAATAGCTCATTACTTTATTCATACACACAGTAAGGGGGTTGTTGACTACATTAAGGCCAAGAGTTGTGCATAAATTTGCATAATTAGGACTGTGATTGTACTGAGTTATAGGAGGAGCATTACAGTTGTAATTCTTTGTACTAGAATGAATAAAGGTTAGATGTAGATTCATTTCCAGTATGACAAACCGCCATTACTGCGTTTCATCCACACATGCACAAAACTTTCCCAAATTTACTAGATATGCACTAGCTGGCTAAACAGTTAAAGTCGGATCCCTTTGTCGTCCGCATCAAAATTACGAGTAAGTTAAACAAATTATTAACTTTTTATCCTTTCAGAACCACAAACTCTAAGTCTAAACTGTAACACAACAATTGCACTAGTTGTGACTGTAGCTGTTCTGAATGACTACTGTTTTGCTGCCACAGTGCTCTTTACTCTAATATAAACAACTGCTAACTGCTAATAATTACAGCACAATTTAGCACTACTTTGGTCCAGAAAATGGGAATTTAGTTGTCCAGAGGCTGTGTCAGATTATACTTTAATATAACCAGAGCACTGATGGGAAATATTCAGCACAGGAATGTGGATGATAAACTACAAAGAGGGTCAAAAGCCAGCAGTGCTAACACTTCTATTAGCCACATTCTGTAAACTAGTCAGCCAAATGTATATGTGCTCAATCAGATGTGAAATTATTCGCTGGGCAACGTCCCTAGAATTTACCTGGATGAGCTGCATGTATGAACGCACACACCAGAGTTTTAAACCCTGAATTTACCTTAAAATTTCCCTGCTAGTTCCCCTTTTATTGCCCCTCCCCCACACCTCCATTGACTGACAGTCTCACAGCAAGCTAGTTAACCTGATGAATCCAGAAAATTTCAGGGTTGCATGTGTGAAAAGAGCCACTAAAACCCTGACTTGCATGTTCCCACTTGTCCCTCACAGTAGGAGGCAGGTTGTCAGTCAATGGAGGGGTGGGAAAGGGGGTAAATAAGGCCTATGCACACTTCTACACAACTCCTGAAATCTTTAGTATATTGCTGCATGTGTGAACACAAACGTTTAAGGTTTTCTCCCTGTGTTTATCCTCTTTCCAATGATCTCACTGATATTTTTCCCTTTCCCAACCATTCCTTACCGCAATACAGGATATTTCCATGAACAAGCAAGTCAGGAATATTTCTGGATATTTTGGATTGCATGTGTGAAGAGGGAACCCAATGATGGCAGCTGTCATAATTGTAAATGCTACCTAAAGTGGCATTTTAAACATGTACATCTGAATCTTGTAAAGATGCATATATGGAAGATTTCTCAGAAGATTACCATAAAAATGACTAGAAAATTCAGGGCTATATTAGGGAGCTAATGGGGAAATCACAGGGTAGAGTCAGTGGGAAAAATCTGCTGTTTGTGTTCACAGATGCAGGTAAATTCAGGGAATTTTCAGGAGTTTTGGGCATGTGTGAATGCGAACCCGCTGACTATATCCATGTTTTTTACAGTCTTTGAGTTCTATGCAACTCCTCTGGCATTGTTTTAAATGAGAGACTGCCAGGTTACCATGTGCGGTCTTATCTCGAGCCCAGTGAATTAGGTTACTGAACATATGCTACAGATTTCCATGGCAACAAGAGTGAGGGAATCTGGAAACACGTCAGTCGCAGTGCCAATAGGCTATTTTTTTTCTTTTTCTTGCAGCATCAGTGCTGTGTTTTCCAAAGAAAGCCTCTCTATGAAACAAAGCCTGACTGCAGGCCAATTCTATTCTGGTGGTTTGGGGACAGTCCTGACGCCGCTCTTGTCTTCACCAGACACGGGCCACAGTCGGGGAGGACGTGCTGAAATGATTCAGACATAAACATGGCCAGTGACCGCACTGGCCAAATCCAAGTGGACCCGTTTTAATCCAATTAAACGGAGGAGAGCTGGTGGAATGGAGCGGCGATAAACACCATCATCTATCATGCTGGGACAGTAGAGACGCTGTGATCGACTCAGGGGGAGGAAACAGTCACTTTAAAGGGGCTCAGGGCTCCAAAAGCCATGTACAGCTATGTAACTGAAGGCACAGATACATTGTTAGCTTAAACAATACTAGCACTGGGAGAAGAAAACTGCATAATGCCACTATAATAAATTGCGCGAAGACTTAGGTCACACCTCCGTCGTATATAAAACTTGGCTGCACAGGTTGTCTGGTGTTGAGGTGCAGCTTCCATGCTCACAAACACTTCCCAAAGTCAATGGGTCGCAGCTGAGTGAAAACAAATTAAAATCACCCCAAGGACAAGACTGTGAATGCAGCCTGCAGGCGAACAAAAACAAGGCAAAGAAATGTTTTATGGGACGATATATTTCAGAATAAACTGTATGAGTTAAGCTGGGCCTGTAGTGATCTGTTGTTTCTATATTTCATGCTCTGTCACAGCTCAGCAAAGCTTGCCTAACATTGTTAGGCTCACACAGCAGCGTGTCTATGTGCATGAGACTGTGAGTGAGTGTGTGAAAGAGAAAGAAAGGGGGTAGATAAGAGGGCAAGTGCTACTGCAGTGTTTGTAAAGCATTTATTGTCAGAATATGAGTGTGTGGAGACTGAATGTTGTGTTTGTGTGCATCTGTCTGCATGCATTTACAAGCTCTGCTGAGTGAGGGTGTAGTCTGATTTTGGAGAGAGATACTTCTTGCCACTGAGCTGCACAAATTGAACCAAGACACTGCTGAAAAAAGTCCTCTGCAAGGCTGTTGAATTTTAGGTACTTCTTGATTCTGCATGTTTTAAACATGGTATGAGGCAAATTCCCAGAGTGAAAAAACTGGGAGTTAAACAAAAAAGAGTGAAAGAGTTTTCAGAGTACATTCACGCACTTAGACTCCAGCTAGTGTTCAGTGAAGCTCGTGTGCAGTGTTAAATAAAGTAGTTCATTCACACAGTGTTGAGAGCAGTGACTCAACACTGTTCCTGTTCATTACCAACGGCTTTGTTGCCACACCTACACTGCCACTTCAAATCTGGGGAGTAGAGTTTTCCCATCATGCATTGTGTGTTTAGATGTATTTTAGATGTTTTTAGCTGCATTTATATGTGTTTAGATGTGTTTAGGTGTTGCCTGTTGTACATTTATTACTGCTGTATTTCATTTGCTCATGTTTCTGGTGAATTATTGTTGATTTGATGTTAGATGCACCTGCACCATGAGTGACACTGTCCACTGAGTTTGTCCCACATGTAACAAAGGCAAGTCCATTTGAAAGGACAATAAGCTGTCTATCACTTTGCTCCATCCTGATAAGAGCACGACAGCTTAGTCATAATGACCAGTGACATTTGGCAGGTTTTAGTGGCATGGCAGATTTTCATCTGGTGGTGTTTAAAGTGGTCTGAAATATAACCTCAGCACAAGAAAATATGTAACACTGTGAAGTGTAAACTACGAACACTGAGGAAGGGTTCATGTAACTCAAGATGGGGGTTAATTCTCCTCTCAGTGAGAGTAGTATTTTAACTCCCGTAAGAGTTTATTTTAACTCCTGATAAGAGTTAAAAATCAACTCCCAGAAAAGAATTACTTTAACTCGGCTCCAGAGTTTATTCGATGGTCTCACATGTACACTCAGATTGAGTTGATTTGAACTCACAGAGTTTATTCCAGTGACCCGAATTTGCTGTGTACCAAGGTAGTGCTGGGCGATAAATTGAAAAATAATCAAAACCAACATTTAGAGCCAATAACCGACATAAACCTGTTGTGTGGGTTATTTCGGTTTTGTCCCCTTGTAAATCTCTCTATTAATGCACTGTAGAAGCATGCTACATGAGAGGCGGTCACATGACACCGCTCCATCCAGAACTACATGGAAGCAATATGGAGTAAAACTCAAACTGCGGGGTGGTGAGAGGGACTCGTTTTGAGTGTTTCACTCTCTCTCTGCACATCAGGCCGGTGTTTGGATGATAAATATAATCAGGGTAATACGTATACAGCGTTGACCAAACATAATCTTATCTGGGTGTTACACATTAGAAAAATTAACCCCAAAGATATCTAGTTATGGTGATCAGTGCCATCTGTGATCAATCAATTAGTGCGCTGTGGTCGCTTGCTCTGCATCTCTCTGCACAGAGACTTTGTCATCAGGTCTCTGCTGTAAATGAATCCTCTCCTGTTAAACTTCTGCAATTGTTTAGTTTGTGAAGAAAGTCCATCAAGTTACCGCGCTGGTTCTGATCATGAATTAATTGTGCTGATCAGCTGTTTTAGAACAGGAACAGAACTCTGGATCAGTGATTCCCAACCTGTGGGCCAAGGTATTGCAAGTGAGCCGCCAAATCATTTCCAAAATAGTATGATTTGTGTGTGTGTGTGTGTGTGTGTTTGTGTGTGTACGGGGGGGGGGTTATTTAAAAATAAACAGAATAATATTTTAAATGTTAAAACTCAGTTACGTTTAAAAGGATATTAAAAACTTTCAAATATTCTTGTCATTGTTTTGTTTTGTTTTTCCTTTAAGTGTTAGACGTGACAAGCAAATGAGAGATAGAAACTTTTGTTGTTATCTAGAGGTTATTGTGTGGACAGCTCCTTGAAAACTGTAATACCAAAGGTGTTGCAACATGTTACAGATGCTGTGTTAGCAACTTTGGAGCTTCCAACATGTTTCTCCTGTATTCAGTTCAGTCCTTTATGTTCAATCTTCAATAAAAAACCTGCTCTGAGAACGCATTATATGACCTCTGTATTTATGTGGTTGGAGGTTGGCCGTGAAAATTTTTGAGACCCTGAGTTGGAAAAGGTTGGGAACCACTGCTCTAGATGATGCAAGACCATTTATTTTATAATACACCATATGATTTTAATTTACATACTATACATATAATTTTAATAGATTTTTATTAATAGCTTAATTCTGTTCTGTTATATTCCATATTAACTTAACATTACATAGTTACTTATTTCTATAAACAAACATATAGACACACACCCATATATACATGCAAATTATATATATATAAACTATCAAAAATACTGCAGTTTATCGTCTTGCTCATAGTATCACAATATATTGATATCGACACCCCTGTATCACGATAGGTACTGTATCGCCAGAATCTTGCCAATACACACCCCTACTGGACACGTTTCAATACCAAAAACCCTGCAAATATATTTGTGTAATTTAGACAATTTGAAGAGTTTTCCCCCATTCTTTTATTTAAAAAAAAAAAAGGGAAATTACACTTTTTTTAATCCAAGCTTTAAAACATTTTTTAGCTCTCCTATCATATTTTTAACACAAAAAATTGTTGGGCTAAACAGAAATAGCATCATTAAATGGAAAATATGCTGCTAATGTTGAGGTGTCAGAATATGTCCAACTTAATGAGCTATTTTGACTACACGCAGCATTTTTGCAATTAAAACAAGAAATTCCCTAATATTGGTTTCAAAAAGCTTCTTTTCTTATTGTACTGGTACTGAAACTGGTATCACTATCGTTTGATTTCTACTAGAATTTCATCAGAGTTTAACCTGATATCATGACAGCTCTAGTCGACTATATAATGCCGAAACACCCAGACAGTGGAGTTTCATTCATGCACACAGCTACGGTGCAGCGTGGGTTAAAATCAGCCCTGCGTATATCCTGGAAGTCTTAGAGAGTTATCACTGGAAGTCATGACAGTCTTAACTGTTAAACGTAGAGCAACGGCAAAGAAAGCATTGACAGGAATCAAGAAAGATGAAAGCCCGACTGGAGACCGTTGCTGAATAAATAATGACATCCATTGTGGGGAAATGTGATCGCGCTCTCTGAAAATCAATAACTAACAACCGGACCATGATGCCCTGAGTGACTCAGCAACTACTTCAATACACTACATGCGGTCGATATCAACCGCCTTGTACTCCTTCTGGGAGACGTGACCCAAAAAAAGCTGAGGGAAAACTGGAAAGACTTCTGAACAAGTTTGTGTGCGGGCGGTTGAGGAGATCATCTTTTGGAAAAAAGTCAGTGAGAAGTGCTGGATGAGCTGCAAACATTCAAACTGAGCTTCTTACACACCGCTGACAGGCCTTTCTCTGTGCTGACAGTGATTCAGAAAGCAATGACTGGAACAATGGATTATTGCAGCACACGCTTTCTTGTAGATACAGTAACAGAATATATTTTGTGCATGCAGTCAATGCTGACACAACAGTGAGTATGAATAGCATATTTCGTCTTCAAATAGTTTGCTTTGCTAGAAGTAATCCTCACCAAATTACACAGCTGCTGCTACCTCAACGGGAAATTTGTTATGAGACGAGCTGGTTATAAATGTTGTGGCCCTTTCCCACGTCTCTACCCGCTCTCTCGTCCCGGTTTCCGACTCCATCCACTGTTGTTCTCTATCAAATAAAGGCACTTTTAAGAAATATTTAAAAAAAACATCTAGTGGGGTTTCCACATCAGAATTTAAACTCTGATACAATGCTACAATGCTGTGCAATTTATAGACAGCGTGCAATTTGCCTATAATTTCTCTATCTGTCCTAAACAAAGTTTTGGTACTTTTTAATAATAGCAAACATTCAGCCTACATTACATCATTCCATTAAAAGCAATAATAAGGCAAACTGACAATAACTGTTAAGGATTTTAGCCCTTGCCAATCTGGTTTTAGAGGGCTGTGACTGGCCAGGGCTACTGCTGGATCCATCCTAGTGATGCTGAGGGCTCCTCTCCACATTCAGACATGATAAGAGCAAACTGCATGAAGCTGCTAGGCTTTATAGGAGTGATGCTGCCAGAAGATAGTGAGATGAAGCAGACAGCAGAATGCAATACACTGGGCAGGTGGATGGACTTTTGCTGCCACATTCCTTTTGTCTTCATCAAGAATCAATTATGTATTATTATGAATTAAGATATTACTTGGTTGTCAATATGTTTACCATGTATGTTTTATAAATTCAGTCAAAGAAAAACTATGAAAAGCATAAGGGCTGTCAGAGTTCATGTGTTAATCTAAATTAATTAAGGTCCGTAATTAGTGCATGTTTTCCCTTTCAGCACACTTTGGTTAAGCCACTGCAGCAGCTCCCTGCAGTCACAGTGATGTAAAATAAGTCCACCACTGCTCCACAATGTCTATTTTTACTCACTCACAGACAAGTCAGTCGACAAGTTCAAAGTTATTTGATATCAATCATGTCACAATCTTTGATCTACCTGAAGCACCTTATTTTCTTTCAAAATTGAAGCATTTTCATACAAACAGGACATCAATTATCCTTAGTTTAAGGCAGTACAAAACTTCAAACTGAAACAAAATAGTTCTGAACAAAAGAGACATTTTTGAAGGGGGAAATTACTTGCGATTAACTGAAGAAATTTAAAGATTAAATGTGATTAAAAAATATTAATTATTTGACAGCTTTACTGGCTCTAAGTAGGGATGGGCAATATGAAAAAAAAATCATATCACGATTTTTTTTTATGGCCAGATGACGATCTCAATTTTATTATGATTTTTTTAATTAAATTTCTAAGACAAATTTGCAAGTTAGTGACCAGAAAAAACATTTTCTCTGATTTTTCTCTATTTCTTCTGCACCATCCTGTTGGCCAATGCATTATATGTGTGTGGGTTTGTGTGTGAGTGTGTGTGTATATACAGTGCTTAACAAATTTATTAGACCACCACCCAAAGTAAGGTTTATGCCACAGCAGCATCACGAAGTGCTTTAATGTGGACTCTTTCATTTTCAGTGAGCTCTCCACGTTTTACTATTTTGGACAGGAATGAGGAATTAAAAACTGAATTCACCTTTTCATACCCCAGTTTGAGCCGGCTCACTGGGCTTCTCTGAGAAGTCAGAAATTAATCAAGCATAACATTCAACCACTAAAACTCATTTTTCTCTTCAGGAATGCAAGTAAATAACTATAATTTGACATATTAATCAAGAAATAATAATGTGCTTTACTATTTTTTCAGCTTTTTTGTAAATCAGTACATTTGAAAATTCATGGACAGCAACAATAATTATATTTTAGCATTAAATATCATTTCTGTTAAAGAGCTTCTACATATTGGTTTATTAACCATTCCAGAAACCTAAAAAATAAATTTGGTAATTACCACTGCTGTTATTTTAGGGCAGCTGTGGCATAAACCTTACTTTGGGTGGTGGTCTAATAAATTTGTTAAGCACTGTGTATGTATATATGTAGAGGTCTTATCCCAAAATATATTAAAGTTCTCACCATTTGATTTCCTGAATTCTGATCTATTCTGTCTTCTGGAACCAATTTCTAAATTTTCTGCACCACTTTAGAATTATTATGTGTGTCTTCGTCTGTGTTTTGAAATCTACTTTACTGTTTACTAAGCACATTTTTACACTTTGATTTGCATTTTCAAGTACATGGTCTTTAAAAAGAATTCCTGCGACTGAAGCTTTAAACAAGTAGCCTGTTCATACAGTATGCAATTTAACATCACATTTACTTCAGCCTTGTTTACAGACTGCCAAATAAAGAAAATATAGCCTAAATATGACACACATTTGATGAATTTTTGAGACATGTGGTTATGCAGTTAAGAAGTGATTGTATGTTATCTTAACGAAATTTTGATTTTTATTTAAAAAAGGTCGTGTATACGTTGATTTACTGCTCTGAATGAGGCTGTGATGAGCAGTGACATAAACGTGTGACACTGGAACCTGCCTGCTGCTTACAATGAAGGAGAGAAGAGGAGGAAAGGCAGGATTACGTGCTGCAGCAGTATGAATGTAGACCAAAGAAATGCATGTAAATCAATGATTTTACTGTTTACAACATTTTCTAATAGGGATCCATGTCTGGACGTCTCGGAAATCACTGCCTCCCCCAATAAAAAGACGCTGATTTTAAAACGTTTCAACCGTGAAGGCTTGTAAATAAGTTGGAAAATAATAATTGAAAGCAAAACAATGTCGGCTGTAACAGTTACAACAGTAGGGTATCTGCCTCATACACACTTTACTCCGCTGAACCACGGTATGCTTCATTTCTCTTCCCTGAACCTCGGCAGACTGGAGGACGCTGTCTTTAGAGCTCATCAAAAAGAACAAAGTTAATAAGCTTTGTGCAGATTGTGCAAATAAATACTTTTAACACACTGATGGTTCTGAAACCTAGACGAAGCTTCGTATAAGGGTTAGAAATCATCGTGAGAACTAAATCTTAAGTTTCACTTTCACTTGTAGCATGAGGCTCCACTGCATAGAGGACCAGGGGGGCAAAGGGCGAGAAGTAGTAGAGCCGATCTTACAATAAAACAGATTAAGCAGATCGCCATTACATTCCATTTCTTCACGATCTGAGATCGTCTTATCATGCACCCCTATCTACAGGTTCTTTGCAGATAACGTCACAACAGCAGAGAGATCCCCTTGGGGGGCAAGAAGAGATTTCTACATAGAGAAACTCTACCAAAAGGCTTTTGAGCTGTTTATGATTATGTTAAATATTCACTGTCTGACAATATAAATTTTCTTAATTCTCAAGCTACTTTTGTGTCCCATAAGCAAAATATTCAGGCAAAAATAAAAAAAAAAATTTATAAAAGTTTTTTAAGGCACAGAGAAATGGTGACAGGCAGGAATTTTATTTTTTTTTTTAAAAAGCCCTTGTTTAAAGCCTGGACAAACCGCACATGTAGTCTGTTTCCACAAAGCTGTGGTTCAGTAAAGTTTTGCCATGTTAAACTCCGATCTTAGCTGTGTTTCCTCAGCTGATGTACGTTTCAGTCTCGCTCACTGTGATGGTAAATCTGTCTCTTTAAAGAGATGCAGATCATTCTGATAAACTCAGTGGAGCCGGCAGTTTGGCTCTTTAAATGTGGATTTAATAACAACAAAGGATGGGGGAAAGGAAACTGGTACTCAAATGGGAGCTAGCTACCACGGCTAACATTAAAGAGTTGTCTTGTACCACAGGCTCATTTGTGAATGGCACATTATCACCTGGTCGCTCACCCCACAAGGTTTATTCAGTTGATAGTAGATCCCTGTTTCAATGAAAAGAATGTTTTGGACAAAATTTGGATTTTTTTATATGTTAACGGGCCTAAGCTAGCCTCTTAGCTCAGCACAAGACTCTATAAGACTTCTGTTTCCCTTCATCAGGCAAGACGACACTAGATGCTAGGAGGTCTGCAGGACTGAGTAATATGTGACACTGATCGCTTCCACGCCAGGTAAATCACTTAAACGGTGGTAAAAATCACTGTTCTGTAAAGTGCAGGGATCATACTCAATGTATATGAAAATTTACTGATGATAAGTGAAGTGTACAGGTCCATCTAGAGCTGTTAAGTACTAACTTTCCTTCATTCCCATTCATTACTTATGGCTGTCCTCCACTACCTCACCCCCAGTGGACATCCTGGATCACGTGATTGCAAAGAACCCATCAAGAACTCTGCTTGTCAAAATTTTTGTTTACAAGATTAAATACAGAGAACCACCAACTGTTGATACTGAAAAGCACAATACAGTCAAGCAGGAGCTTCATGATCCAGTATACCCTATATTTCATGTTAATTTTGGGATTTACAGTGGGCCAATAAAAATTAACCATAGGCCATGTCTGGCCCCCTGACCACAGTTTGGAAACCCATGCTTTAGACCCAGTATAATACATGGAGTATTAAAATAATAATAAAAAAAACACCCAAGTTCTGCCATACTTTGAAAGATGCACTCCAAGGACAGTTTAACCACTTTAGTAAAATTTTTGAGATAAAATAACATCATTACAGCTTGTTTTGAAGCTGACTAAAGAGCATGGCAGCAAAACTCATCTTCTAATTACCCTTGGGCTGTTTTATTATTGGGTTCAGAGAGGTCAATGCAGTCTGTCTGTCCAGGCTATCCACTCAGCGCTGCATAAATCACTGCACATACTGTACAGCTGTGCAAGGAGGAACCAATAGGGTGGGATTTTTAGTTTACAAATCCGGCTTAGCCAGCCAGATTTTGGGTGCATGATAGAAAAACATCAAAATGCAGGCTTTGATTAGATAAGCTTTGATGAAACAGGGGATTTGATCCATCGCTGTGAGGTTATTGAATCTTTAGTGAGCGTTTTGAAACGGCTGTGAAAGAGAAAGGAGTAAATTTCTCAAATGAACAAAGCTGATGAACACTTCAGGACAAAGTGCGCATCACACACAAGAGGCTTAAATTAATGCCAGTCTGTGCACACACAGCTTTGCATGAAACACAACTCCGTGTCTCACGCCTCCTGCTACTTCAGGCTCAGTCAGGCCCAGCCCGAATGCAGCCAGCTGGTAAATGTGTTGGCACCAGGGCCAGGGAGAGGGAGACTCTTACCTGCGCTCTCGGTGAGGCAGTGGGTGCTGCTGCTGACGTGGGATGAAGGTGGTGCCCCACACGGGACTGCTGTGGCTGTTCCTGAGCCAGCCCACAGGGGGTGAGGACGGGTACGGGGTGCTGCGGAAGCCATGGTCGGACTCTGTCTCTGCAGTGAGAGACGAGGCTGAGCTCCCCATCACCACGGCGACAGGGAATTAGTCTCTCAAAAAGGGAGGGGGTCTGTTTGTTTTGGTTCTTGCTAGAATGCAGAACTTCACAAGGGATCCACAGTTCTATTCAAGAAAAAATACTGAATGAAGAGGTTGTTTGGGCCACAACAACAACCTTTGTCATGTGCAACTTCCTATTGATAACTTTAAATAGAAAGAACTTCCTCCAGTGAACGAAATCTGAGCATGCCAAAGCAACAGGGAGTCAAAGAAAAGGGTGCGCAACTTGCAGGTGGTCAAATATGAAGACCATGATCAATATCCCACAGTGCAACAAGAGAAAAGTTCTCAAATCAAATGGTAATTGGACACATGAGGCACTGATTCCAATTCAGAGGCATGTCTCAGAGAGGAGAAAATGCAATTTTCTCACAAAAAAGTTCGGTTATTCTCTCTCTTGTAGACTTTAAACACATAACACTCTCCTCTATATCTTGTGTAGTGCCCCTCATAATTCTTTCCACATTCCTAGTGACACATCTCCCCAGTCTGTGCAGTCTCATGCCTGCTTCCTCCTGCCTTAGCTACGGGAACACCTCCGGAAAATGTAAGGATCAAAACATGGAGTAAGAAAGCACAAAAACATCCAGGAAACCGCAATAACATGACGATCCATGAAGACAGCTGATTATGATGAATGCTGGCATAGATTTTGTCATAGAAAATACATCCACAGAGTTATTTACAATGCGGCAACTGGAGGGAATCAATGTGTTGCATATCCTGGGAAGGGTGTTGGCAAAACTACAAGCATGCTAATATCGAAAGTCTCATCTTTCAGTCTGAGTAACAGCTGCTGTGGAAGTTTACCACTGAAACACCCCAGCTGCACTTCTCTTACTGAACAAAAACTCATGTTTAAGGAGGGGTTTTTACACTTATACAAAATGTTCACTCTCCACATGGGAAGAAAAGGTCACTCATGTAAACTAGAGTAAACTGGATGAAGGGAAGCGGGAGTTTTTGCTTTAAGTTGCCACAGCTGTAAGTTCTGCAAAATATTAGACAAAAACACCTCAGAGGAATGCTCCGTTTCTGGCTGCAGTGCTGGAGATAGTCCTAGATCCTGCTGTCATAGGGAGACATTTCCTTATTTCTGTGATCCCACCTCCGAGCCCAGTTATTCCAGTTCATCAACTTACAGTGGGATATATGAGGACTTTCTGGCTTGTCATAGCAAGTCTCTGTGGGCGAAGCAGCTGAAGAAAACAGGAGGCTTTGAGAGCACATTTACATGCCTGTTGACGAGTATCGACAGCGTGTAAAACCCTGAGGCAAGAGTCAAAGGCGAGACAAATCCTGTGGATGTTGGAGCTTTCATTTACATATATGGTTGTATTAGAAACAACGCGGATATCATGTGAACCTCCAATTTACAGGTTTCAGTGAACGTTACATGATAACTGATCACTAATAACATCAGCGCCTGCTGTTTTTCTTCCTATTCGTAGCACTGAGATGCATTTCTTGTGTAAAAAGAGTATATGTCCGTTTCCACATAGCGTTACAGAGGCCAGAAGAGTCTCGTGCAGGGGGACAGCGCACGAGCAGCCAGGAAACGTCAAAATACCCAGAAAGAAGCAGCACTTAAATCGCTAATTTAACCGTCTTCCGGTCGGTCCACCCCTGCCTCCTCATATTTCCACGGCTGTAGATGCTAGAGCCTTGTTGTTCTCATGTCAAGACACATCCTCGCTCCGGTCCCGTTGTCGCGTGCTCATAGTGCAAACCGGTCCATACCAGAATACGTGTATTTAATGTCTCCACTTAGGCCCCCCGTTAGGCCAGTATGTTGTTATCCTCCCCTCTTCTTCTTCTGACGTTGTGTGTTTTATCCACGGGCTTTAATTCTCCCTCACTGATAGCGTGAGTGCAGTGCACGGGGATGCAATCGCCTCCTAACAGAGGATTACTGGAGTGTCAGCAGCGCGCATGCGCACTGGACCCCGGCGAACAGAGAGGGAGAAGCTGGGAGGCTGCGTTCAAGAGATTTAAATTTTAACCTCAATAGAGATCTAGCTTATTAATGTGAATCGGAAACCAGAGTAATGACTACTAATGGATACCGGGGACAGTTTAAACAGGTCGGAGCGCATTAATTATGAGAGGGAAATACACGTAGCAACAAATACAGTTAAGTCACACTAAATAACCCAAATCTCCCTCTTTTACTGGGTTATTAAAAGGAGAAAAGCAACATCCGGCAGCACTAATGGTCAATGCCAGACAAGGGAGTGGGTGGTTAAGTAGAAGACGATAGTGACTGCAACACTCATCATTGCTCAACTGTCCCTCCACATTACTGAGATAAGCCTTCAAACTTTCCCCTCTCCTCCCCTCTCTGAGCTCTTCCACTTCACATCACTTTGCTGACCTCTTTTCTGATCTCTCCGTCTCCTTCACACTGAATCCACAGTGATCACCAGCAAAGTAGTGCATGTAGATCACATGCAGGACTTAATATTAGAAAAATGTGACTATTTTTCTATGTATTTTCCCTAGAAGTGGGTTGATGATTAAGCATGAGCTATTTTCTTGAGCCACGTCCAGCTGCAAGGGTGTGTTCTTCACGCACAGCTCAAGCACGACTCCAGTTGTTGTTCTTTATCTAACATGTTGAAACCAAGTTGTTAGTTTAAAGCGAGAGCTGAAACAGGTTTGTCTGGTAAACTTGACTGTGCAGTTTGAGTTATGCAGCGTAGGTACATGCAGACTTTAGTCAGACCCCATGTAGCAAAGTAAATGGCTGGAGCTGTCAAGAATGTACTTGCAGACAGCTTTAACAAAACCAGCTTAGTGCACTTACTTGAAATACTTATAACACATAGGTCAAAGTCTAAAATCAATGGCAAGCACTTGAGTTTGTTAATTTTGTTATTTTGAGAATGGGATTGTGTATTTAAATTACATACATTTACACCTAACAGACATGAATCTTAAAGCTACTGTGCAGATTTTTAAGTTTTAATGAAATAAACTAAAATTATTACTGATGCCTATGACTGACCAAAGAAATCAAATCGGACCATCAGCAACATCACTAATGAATTCTATAAAGATCTTATATGTGTGAACGCCTCTCGTAGAGTAGTATCAGATAAAAACAAAGACATAATAGCTACATTTACATGGACTATTTCTCATCAGAATAATGATCTGGATAAAATGCTTTATATAAAAACTTAGTTTAGAATAATATTCTCAAATTTGGAAGGAAATTTCTTTCCAATCAAGAGGGGATGTTTATGCCAATCGTCGTTCACATCAGCATCCGTGAAAACACTCGATCTGATTGTCTCCGTCTGTTTGGGGTGATTTTTGTCTTACTGAGCATGTCTACCCCACTTTACATGATGTCTTTCCTCTTTGTTTTTTCCAGAACAGACAGAAACATGGCAGGAAACAAGACTGGTCTGTTGCTAGGACAACTTAGTAGAAATAAAGATAAGTGACAGCGGTTTGTTTACAACAAAGGTGACGAGGAATTTCTTCTTCTACAGCAAATTTTGGCAGATTTGACCTGTAGGATGATACTGTGCACATCAGAGCAGTTTTATTCAAATCAAATGTAATGCATGATGCATGAGCAAGTTCCAATCAGAATAGCTTTTATCAGACTGGGAAGAAAATGCTCATGAAACCACAGCTAATTTGGAATAAACATATAAAAGACAGATGTTTACTTTTTTCTTAACAACAAAATCAGCCAGGAAATAATGGGTACCGTTTTGTCCACAGGGGGGCACCAAAACAGACATGAACTGAATTTCTTCACAGGAGCTTTAAAAGGGACCGAACATATTAAGACATGCCAATTTGAGTAGATCCAACATCAGTGTGTTTTACAAATGCTGTACAAAGGAACATACAAGAATGCTACACTTTAAGAAAATGAAAAAACAGATCCAAATGTAGGCTGCCGTTTTGTGCAATGGATTATGGGTAGAGATGTGCAGCCTTTTTCATTGAACCCCAATACAGTTTTAATTACGAGGACAGTAAAGAAATTACCGTGGTGTAAATCAATACATTTGAAAAGATGTGGGAAAAACAATACTGCAGTTATTGGACATTACCCAGAGTGCACTGCACAACAACGACAGCTTACATGTAAATCCACTTGAATGTTCTCATAATAAAGAAATCTAGTGTCTTTGTACAACATACATAGAAAATACATTGTTATTTATTAAATGTGCTCAATTTGTCTTAATATGCAATATCAGTGCATGTATCAACCCTTAATAACTCATTTTTAATACATAGAGAACTTGCCCAGCTGCTGTTGTTCCTCATACATAAACCCAGCAACATACTGCTTGTTTACTCGTCAATATTTTTACTAAACTTGCCCTTAAATTCCATATGCACCATTATTATTTTTTTAACTTAATGAGTGCATGGTTTGCAGTCCCTACTTTGTCTATGCATTGTTATGCTCTTGACTGCAACAATGGGAAGAATACTGCATGTCAGAAAAAGAATGCACAGACTTTTCAAAATACCTTGTACATTTTGTGACCATGGGGTAATTAAAACCACAAAAAAAAACAAACAAACATATAAACCACAGCAGAAGTGAGAAAACTGCAGCCCTTTGTTGAGTTTGTGAGTGCACCTGTCCTTGTGCCACCTGTCCCTCTGCGAGTCAGCGCCCACAGATGCAGCAGCTGACAGCGTCAGTGCCAGAGAGTATAGGAGGAAGACAGATAGGATTTCATTTCTATTCTCCAGGGACACAGAAAGGGAAAGAAGGGGAAGGGAGGATGTGAGCTGATTTCACAGTACATTGTTGGTTGTCATTTCCACACCATCCAAAAATGTCACTCTCACAGAGCATGTTTTCCTCTCCAGTGGACAAACTCAAAGTAGGACACACATGATCAGACAACCCAGCAAGTTCAGTTTAAAGAAAATAATGTACACGAGAGAGCCTAGGTATTGTGATGTTCATTGTCACAGCCTGAGTCTTGAGAAATTCAGGCCTCAGGTTTCTTATCATTCACCTGCTGAATAGCAAGCAGCTTTGGGCGTCTCTAGTAGATTTAAGTACAAGTTTATCCAACTGACTTTAGCCTTAGACCTCCCTGGCTTCCTTTAAAGACAAGTGAAAGTAAAGTACACCATAGGAGTTAACCTGTTTCGTGAAGAGAGGTAGTGTGAATAGGAGAAAGTTAAGACCTTTCTTGGGAACCACGGTCAAATACAAGGCACGGTCACATAATCAATCTATTTGTGGACAAACTGTAAGCCCGTGAACCCTGTCACCAACACTAACATTAGCTATACAGCACAGCCGAATGAAAACTCTCAACAATCCCATTGAGACAGCGAGGGACGAGGAGACAGGGGACCTTGTAAACAAAGACACTCTTCTTTAGTCGTTTGGTCGACGTTACTGTTACTACTCAGAGGTTGTGTACTTCCAGAAGTCCACTCATACGTAGTAATTCTTACCTCAAGTCAGTTCAAGGGGAAATATTCCTGTTTTTCAGCCGTCTGTGCGTTAACTTTTCGTAGCCATCGAAACGATAAGTTCCTCCTGGGTTGGACTTTAGCCTTTAAAACCTCTCCAGTCTTCAAGCTCGCGCTCTCCGCCGCCGCATGTTTCCTACGACTGTGACAAAGACATACGTGTACGGTTTATTTCCACTCCGTGGGGTATTAATGAAACTGATGCGACCGCGTACGTTTACCTCAAACAGCCCAGGAAGGAAGGGGAATCTCCAAGGAGCAAATAGAAAGCATACGTACGTCAAAAGCGTATCTATGTAGCATATCATTTTCTGACGCTAGTAAACTTACGTTAAATTCATTCAAGAATAAGAGTCTACAGAACTACATTTCCCATGGTCCACATGGGCATTTTCAACCAAGGATATCCGGGTACAAATGTCGTTATGACTGAGAAAAATATCAATAAATACATATATTTACCTTAAATTTCATGTTGATATTGAAATGTTTCATTTATTTCCTGTTGTTATTTCTAAATAAATTGGATATGGTCAGATTTAAATCTTGTAAGCCAACCTTTGTGGTTAGCTTCCCAGCTACTCATGCTAATATTAAATACTGGCGCTCTGGCGCTATCTTGTGGCAATAAATTTGAGTTGACGTAAATTTGATCTAAAGTGTCCTCTTTTTGTCAGGGTTCCAACTTCACAAGCTTTATTTTAACATATAGATATCTTCTAGCGATTTTTCTTTCTTTCTTTCTTTCTTTCTTTCTTTCTTTTCCTAAGGAATATTTCAGTGGGGATATCAGTCAGTGAGGCCAAAGTTCTCACAGGCTGACTATTGATATTTATTATATATCTCTGAATCGATTGTTTTATCCAATTATATCTCTGTTTTTGGGATACCTCTGACATTTCTATTACACTTTGTGGCCCAAAGCCTAATATTTAACTGTTAGTATACATACATATCACTGTGTGTATACTATACATGTCACTGGTTCTTTATTCTACCATTTATATTATTCAAAACGTTGCTATTGCTGCTGTTATTTACCATAACTTCCAGTACAGGCATCTCTAATGTTGTTTGCACTTACAAGTTTTGTTTGATTGTTATGTGCTTCAGAGCCCCAAATGTTTGCCTTTTAGCCCTGTGAAAATATGTATCCCAGCCCAACAGATCTGCTTGACTGGCAATGTAAATCATCTGGTTATTTGCTAATTTCCTAAATCCGTCCAACTAGTGATTATCAACTGGTGGCCCGAGGGCCATATCTGATCCCCAAAGCTCTCCATCTGGCCCCCAAAAGATGATTTAATTCAGAAAATGTGAGGAGGAAAAAAGATGTGGTTTTGGGATTGCGACAGTTTTATCAAGAATGGGGAAATGTTTGAGTTATTTTTTTTTACAGAAATCAACCAGTCAGCTCTCATTAGTAAATGTGACCCATGATAAACATGAACTTAACAGTCCAGTCCTGATTAAATCTGCATTTTTCTGTGTCAACTTTTCTCTTCCACCTCTTGAAGAGCGTGATTTTCCTGCCTGAAATTTTAAACAAAAGACCTGTTTCCTCCATTTCTTTTCCACCAATCAGGATGTAAGCATTAAACCTATGGACGGTATGGCAGTCCTAGAAATATGTAACAAACATACAGTGCAGAATAAATTTATCAGACCACCTGTCATATTTGTCTCAGAGACCATCCAGCATCATAAATTTCTTTAATGCAGACTCTTTCATTTTCAGTGAGCTCTCCAAGTTTTACCATTTTGAAGAGGAATGAGGAATTAAAAACTGAATTCACCTTTTCATACCCAAATTTGAGCCGGCTCACTGGGCTTCTCTGAGAAGTCAGAAATCAATCAAGCATAACATTCAACCACTAAAACTCATTTTTCTGTTCAGGAATGAAAGGAAATAACTATAATTTGACATATTAATCAAGAAATAATAATGTGCTTTCCTATTTTTATCAGGTTTTTTTGTAAAACAGTAAATTTGAAAATTCATGGATAACAATAATAATTGTATTTTAGCATTAAAAATATAATTTCGATTTATGAGCTTGTACATATTGATGTATTAACTATACAGAAACATAACAAATGATTTTGGTAATTAGGGTCATTTAGGGCAGCTGTGGCATAAACCTTACTTTGGCTGGTGGTCTAATAATGTTTTTAAGCACTATACCTATTTTGATTGCTCATATGTGATAGGGACTGGTCTCCCTGTTAATGACTAAAGTGTACTTACATGTTGGTAGAAAATTCAAAATGATATGAATACAATGATATGTTATTTGGATCTAAATGTTTATCTTATTTTGGTTAGTTTGAAAGTCTGGCCCCCAAAGCACCTGTCAAGGCAAAATCTGGCCCCTGTACAAATGTAGTTGATGACCTCTGTTCTACATTGTGCCTATACAGGAGGCCATTCTTGACTGTTTTCACACTTCAAAAAGTAGATTCAAGTTTATTAATTTATTTACTTAAAGGGGCTATTTGAATAAATTAATTTTACCATGACATTATCAAAAAGGCAATCAAGGGGTGCAGATAGCGTAGTTGATAGGTTGCACCTCATGTACATGGGGGCACCACATGTCATACCCCACTCTTTTATCCCTATTTCTGTCTCTATCCACTGTCTTTAATGTAATTTAATAAAGGTAAAAGCCCCAAAATAAATTTTGAAAATGACAATCAAAATTTCTATATGTCTGTGATGTTCAAACTCTTGTTCCATAAAGTAACTTATTGTACTAAATACAATGCCAGAGATACAGGAGGTGAGCTTGAACACCAATTGTGAACCCTCTACACAACCTGGCCCTAAAGCCTTCAAGAAAGATGTAAACAACATAGCAATATTGAAAATGTAACAATTAGGATTTGTTTACCATATCTAACCTGATTGTTTCACATTTCTCTGGTTTCATTTAAATTTCAGCAGGACAAAAGAGTAGCATGTGAAACTCCTGGTGAGTCTGGATTATCGTTAATGCCGGTGTCACCCGGGCTGTTTGAACCAGGAGAGTTCACAGGATTAGGCTTGGGTATCAACATGCTTAATACAGTTGGATAATGAGATAGCCTGGCAAAATCTAAAAAACCCATTAATGTCTTATTAAGATGATTGTAAAGCGTTCAATCAGTCACCAGAATAAACTTGGGCTGTGTTTGCACCATGGGAGGAAATACATTTGCTGCAGATCACACTGAGATAGGCTAACTGAACACTTTAAACATACTCAGTCTCTCATGGAAGAAGAAAGCTTTGTGAAATAGTAGGAAATATCATTAATAAATAAACCTGTGCCAGTGCATCTGTGCTGGACCAGTATCATATGCTATCATCCTGGCTAACAGTTACCCTATTTTTGGAGCTATTAGTGTGAGCTCCTTATGTCTAATGTTGAAATGGTTAAAACGTGACACTTTTCAACAACTTTTCACCACTTATTCACACATCTTTCCCACATTTTTGCAACTTAAAACTCTATTTCACCCTTTTACTTTCCACTATTAACCCATTTTTTGCCACTTTAAACCAGTTTTGCTACTTATTTTGGTGTTACCTTTTTGGCCAGGTTTAGCCAATTTTAATCAGTTTCCGCTATTTCTGTTACTTTAAACCATTTTTATCACTTTTTTTTTGCAACTTTTATTTCATTTTGATACCTTTCTTGCAAGTTTTAACCCAGTTTTGTCAGCTTTTTGCCAAATTAAATCAATATTTACCACTTCAAACCTCTTAATATCATTTGCAACCAAATCACAATGTTTTTTTTTTTTGCCACTTTCAACCAGTATTTACCATTTTTTCCAACTTTAATTATTTTTCTTTTTCTGCAGCTTCAAACAAATTTTTACCATTTTTTTTTGCCACTTTTAATCTATTTTTCCCCTTTAAACACATATTAGCCACTTCTAACCCCTTTACAACCTTTTTAACCCCTTTTCACAACTTTACTTGCCACTTTAATTGAGCTTGGCCACTTTTTAAAGCACTTTTAAGCCATTCTAGCCACATTTCACCAATTGTTTGCATCATTTTGCCATTTTTGAATCATTTTGTCCACTTACATTGTCCCAGTTTCTTTTGCTTTATTTTCTGGCATCCTGACATCTAACATCACTTTCCAAATTGTTGAATTCAGTCTGCCCATCCCCATCATTAGAATTACAAAAAAGCAGTTTACATTGTGAAAAAGGCTATATTGTACCACAGCATAAGTACATAAAATTCATCTTTTGCTCTGATAAGAATGGTTATTATTCAGGTTAAAAATAAAATCTTATTATCACATATTAGGTTTCACTGGACCATGATTGTGCTGACTGCCATGGGCCCCCCATTTGGCAGGGCACCAAAACACAACCTGTTTATCCCCCTTTATGGGTGGCCTTGGGTGAGGCATTTTATCACAGTGAGCTTTCTTATGGTATTTAAGTCACGGTAGAGCAGCAAAGCTTTATGGGTAATATTACAGTAAGGCACAATGAAATTAATATGTAGTAATAAATAGTAGGCTACAGATAAAAACGGTGTGATATAGAAAATGTGAGTTGTATTGTTGTTTATGATTATTGTGAATCTCACAGTAGTAAGAGTGTCCATTTAATAATATAAGCTACCTTTCTGGTACCTTTGTAAAACCTTGGGAAACACTTTGCCATTGGTTGAGACACAAACTATAAATCTCGTGGATTACAGTGATTTATCTCCAGGGTTGAGTGAGTGAGTGAGTGAGGCGGAGCAAAGCATCCTTTGATAGAAAAAGGCAGAGGAATTGAGAATGAGCCTGGGCGGAGAAAGTTACCGCTGGACGGCTTCCCGCATGTCGTGTAGTGCTTGTGCTCACTTTGTCTGAAGAATAATGCCCAGAAAAAAAAGTTTGTGCCAACGGTACAAAGATTTTCTTTGAAGCAGAACGTCAGAAGGTTAAGGAGCTAGTTGGCGTTAGCTAACCCTGACACATTAGTGGACGGGGACGGACAGGAAAGAAGACATTCCTCGTGGAGAAGGTATGTGAGTGAATTTATTTTGTACTCCTCTGCTTTTTAGACTCTACCGAACAAGTGTGCACTTGCTCTCGAGCGAATTAAATACGCTCAATGGCAACTTTTATTCCAACTGCTAACTTTTCTTTAAGTTGCTAGCTAGCACACTTCACTCAACACTTGCATTGTTTTCAACGGCCAGTGTCGGTGCGTACGCACTGTTGTCATGACAATGCTAGGGAAACCCAGCGCGAGGCACGTTGGGAGACAAAAGACGCCAGCTCCAGTGCTCAGCTTTCTTTAAGACTTTGTTAACCAAAAAAAAGTCCGCCCTTAAAGATTACCCAAAGTCTAAAAGTACTCCAGATATAGTGTTGTGTTATTCTCCTTCACTCCCCAGCATGGAGATACCATAGAAAGGCTGTCAGCTTTATAGCTATTGTATCCTGTGTCAGTGGAAAGAGGAGCACTATAAGAGGGTCAGAGGGATATGTGAAAACTGTTGGGCTAAGGTGTGTCCTGTGTTTATATGAGACAAATTGTGACCCTGCTAGCCAGGAAAGGGATGCTTTTAGCCGGCTCTTTGCTGTTTTATGGCCAACACACATGTGGAAGTGACTGGCTTCCACAATAGAGAGTGAATAACACAATTGTCTTAGGGGAAAAGGAAAAAGATGTCTGTGTAGGTGGGCTGATGAGTGGGGGGCAACACATGCACGAGTGACAAAAAATCTATGTCATTGTGTAGCTGACAGGAAGGTGAGATCAGGGTCACTTTGCAAAGTCATGGACACTGGAGTGGGACACAAGGATAGTGGAAAGTTGGAGGTTTATTTATGTCACCACTACAGATGTTACCACACACCCAGACACAGCAAGTCAGACAGCTGTTAATATGAGAGCAGCTAATGTCAAGAAGGATAAGCTCCCCCCCATGAGTCATGATTTTACCTTTTTACAATCTTGTGCAAGGGAAGTTTTCACAACTGCATATACTTAAAGATGACAGTCTCATGGACCTGTGCCATGTCTGTCATTAAGTGCAGCATATCCTGATATAAGCATCCAGTCACACTGCTCATAAAAATAATGGATGAGCAGAACACAACAAGGCTATGCCACACAAAAGCCTGCAAGCATCCCATATGCATGATTATTCCGATCCTTGTTTATCCTATTGTCTCAATTTTTCTAACGAGTTTACCAGTTGAAAAAATGCTAACACCTAGTATTCAGTTACAACTTGTTTTAAGATAAGGACTTGTCACATTCTGGCTTGAAAGTAGTGCTGCTGCGCAATCACATCAAAGGCTGCAGTTATTTTTGTATTAAACTGTACTTAAAAGTTTTACAACAGTGCCTACAGAAAGGCTTTGAAGTTTACAGTGGTGCCTCAGCTGCACTTTGTAGAAGTACTGTTATTTAAAAAGAAAAAAGCTTTGGATTTTGTTTTTATGACACTCAGGAATTGTATGTTTTGACTTGGGAAATTATTCTCCACATTTTCCCTGCTATCCAAGCAAGTAGACTCTTGATAACATTTATTTATCATAAGGTAATCACAGTCGCAAACGACCATATTGTCCAGTATAATCACAATCACACATTTTTAGCAAACCATAAGGCACTACTTGAAATTAGGGGATGATTAGGGAGGGTCTGTTTAAGGACTGAAATGTGTTCATGTGTTCATTCTCAAATTTTAAATTGTGTGTTTTAAGGAATGAATCTTAGCATTAGTTCATGCAGGCCACAGAAGTCATACCCCCAGCCATGATCAGCTGATGCCCAGCCAATCCCAGTTATCACCTCCCAGCTCCACAGCCAATCACAGGTCTTTCTCTCAACACAGCGGTCCTTTTAAATATGGCGTATTTATCACTAATCCTTCTTGCATTAATGCTGATGCACCATGCTAATATTGTTGCTAGTAAGGCTTAACCTCCACCACCCCAGCTGCCTCCTTTACAGAATAAAGCTTGTTGCATCCTCATATTCAGATTCATGCTGTTGTGGACTCATTGCTCGCAAAGTAATTTTCAATGGGTGGCAGATGTGTGTCTGGAAAAAAATCTGAGGCAAAAAGTCGATGATGTGCTTTTTTTTTGAAGGATTTATCTCCATCTCTTTGTTCCATCACATCTTTTGTTCCATCTTAAGTCCAAACCGCCCAATTTGTTTATTAAAACATTTGATTATAATTGAACAATTTTACAAAAGCTGGGTTGCGGTCTGTTGTTGAGGAAGTGGTCATGGGTCCTGGTGCTACCAGACAGTTAAGAACCTCTGATCTATACCACTCATGCTGTTCCTGGGTGACTGGAGCCGATCAGCTGTTACTGGGCAGGAAGTGTGGTACTCCCTGGACTGGTTGCTAGTCAATCACAGGGCAAACATGTTGAGACAAACAACCAGGCATGCTCAGATTCACACCTACAGATAATTCAGAGTCACCAATTATCCTAACAAGCTTTTCTTTGGGAGGAAGCAGGAGTACATGGAGAGAAAATGCAGATTCACGCAGAAAGGCCCTGTCCTATCAGGATTTGGACCAAGGACTTTCTTGCTGTGAGGCAACAGTGCTAACCTGTGCACCACTGTGCATATAGACATACCATTGCAACTTCAAAACTCCTTAAGTTACTGCCTTTCTGTCTACTTAGTGAAACATATTCAGTGAAAGCTAGTGCGATGAGTTTTAAGCTGCTTCTACACAAGTAAAAAGACCATTAGGAGAGAAAAGACCTGTTTTAGTGTTATTATTTTCAGTCACTGAAACTCCTGACAGTGGCTCTGTGTCAAATGAGGGTATTAATAGTTATCTAGTCTAAGTGCTATCCAGCACGAGAGAATCTGCTCCTCTTGTAAACCCCACCTCAGCCATTTTTGCAGGCACTGTTTAGTGTTTTGCCATTTTAAATATCCTCCAGGAGATGAAGGATCTTCACATCATTTGTTTCATTAATTCTGGCTTTGCTCCATAAATGCTGCTTCCTAATGGTCTTGCTGCTGCTTGCCGTGTTTGCTGTGCCTTCTTCTTCTCATCTGCTTGCATACTTTACTCATGCCAGGATGTAATAGAATGAAAGAAACCAGATTAAATAGGATACGCTAAGTCTATCAGATAATTGGGATAAAAGCTACATGTGGTTATCAAATTTCCATAATCTGATAATGGCCTTCGTCCTGTTTCGCATAAGGGATTATGCTGTTTACAGAAATGAATAATCAGGTATCTCAAGAAGTCAGACAATAATTAGTTTATTAGCAAGGTTATTATAGTTAAGTAGAAGTCACTAGATAACTTGAACTTAAATGTAAAAACACTTTAGTTAACTGAAACTAAAATATGACGGCTATAAAAAACTGAATCTGTCACATGTGCTTACAAAAGTCACTAAAATAAAGTAAATAAGAAACAAATTTGCTTTGTTTTTGTCTCAGGAAACTTTGTGGACATGAATTTAAAGGGCTGTAGCATCAGGCTGCTACATAACACTGAAAAGAAGTGAAGGAGATCTGAATACTTTATGTAAGTTTGTGTGCACACATGAGTGAATAGCAAGTATTTTAAAGCTCTGTAGCATATCTCCAATGATTGTTGTCACTTTAACCTCTAGCATTAAAGTGAATATGATGGCCACCCAACTCTTTCCCCAGTGACTTAAGTCTGGGGAGCATAAAATGGCATGATTGGATCAAAATTCACAGAGGTAATTTGCGGTCTCAAGTTGTGTTTAGGTATTGAATAAAGGAAATAAAAGGCAGCCTTTTTTTAGTTTTCACAATCTTTAATGTTTTTACGGTCCTTTTGTGTCTCAACCCGGAAAGAATGAAAACTAAACAAAATGAAAACAAATGAAAAATGTAAAACTGTTATAACCTTGTTTATTAGTGTGTGTGAGAACACAAATCACTTGACTGTTAAAGATAGCAGAACCACCTTTTTTTTGGTCAGAAATCACCACTTGAACTGGGTGAGATTTGCAAAGAAATCAGAGATACCACCTTGCCCATGTGGGACACTGAAAATCAAAGCAAACTGAAAGTTTCTCACTGGAGTTTAAAGGTGGATTACAACATTATAAGGAGAAAATTCTCAGAATTTACAAGGGAAAAGGGTGAACATGTTTTCTAAAAAGTTAAAATTTAGGATTATTATTTGTATTACAATATTGTTATAAATTGATTTTTATTTGAAAAATATAATTTGTCTTTTCAAAGATATTTGCTTTCTTTTAAAGCTTTAATTCATGCAAAAGGTTGCTTAAATTCTTAGTTTTAGTCTTGATTATTTTCATATGTGATCGTGTGTGATGTTATGCCAGATTGTTAGTTAGCTTTAATATTATTATTATTACTATTTTTAGCCCACAGGAGTTTACCCTGGCTTCATTGAGAAGAGGAGGATAAATGACTTGCAGCAGCTGAAGATGAGTTTACCAGAGTTCACCCAGCAGTGGAAGATGCTACATTTCAGTTGAATGTGATGCACAATGTTGATGCGCCTATATTTGCTGGATATTCAATTATATTTAGAACATGCTGTTAGACAATCGTTTGTGCACCTGTGATTTGATATAAAAATGCCAGGACTCAAGATATAAAGTCACATCACAGAACCTATGAGACACAATAGCAGCATCACTAAGCTTAAATATGATTGAGTTCTGAAAAAATACAGAGCTGGGTCCTTGAAAACCTGTTTTTTTAATCTCCACCTGTAGAGACTATATAAGCAAAGATCCTTCAGACTTTTTACTTAATTATATGTTCAATAAGAAGCACATTAAGTCTCTCTAAAAAACGCTAAAGGCTAAAAACAGCTATTTTTGTGAAAATGTAAATGAATAAGTGAAAGTAGCCTTTTTACTATGAATAAATGACAAATCCACAACAGTATGTTCAGTATACGTGCTGATAGCTGTAAATCACGGCGACATAATTGCTGCTTCTGTTGACTTATGTTTTCAAAGATAATATATTGCAACATATTACAGCCTTGATTGTTGTTGTTCCGCCAGTGATCTATGTCAGCCCTCCAGTTCTCCTCGTGTGTTGGTACATGCAGCTGCTTCTTCACACCCGCAGGGCCTCTGACAAACACACATGAATACGGACACACACTCACAGACACAGGCCTATTCACAGAGTAATGCACGTGGGGCAGCATGAACAAGCCTACATCAAAGATACATCTGTTTCATATGCATGTTTGATGGGACAGGCAGGCAGCGGCTGGCCACCGCTCCGAGTTACATCACGAATTAGTTTGCATGACTAGATGGAGGAGAAGTGGTGGAAGTGAAGGATAGAGGGTAGATAAAGAGAGATATGAAACATGAGGAATGTGTGAATATTATTCTCTTGTAAATGACACTAAGAGGATGTTTGGAGGGAAGAGAAACATAAAAACCAGGTAGTCAGACCTGGATTGAGCTGTAGCCTATCATAAAGCTGAGACATTATTGAGTTCATAACTCTTTCCTCTGTTGTGTGGTTGTCTTTTGTGCCTGCTGTTTGATGCATTGTCGGCCTTTCTAGCTCTTAGCAGCTGGTAAGCCCCCTTTGTCTGGTTGTCAGTCTGTTGCCCGAACTTTGCCTTTCTGTGCAGCTGTAACAAAACCTTTATCAGCCTGTTTCCTTGGCAGGGATTAAGGTAAGTCCATGGGCATTTGGAGAGTTGCTCAGCCAGCTGTCACCCTTAAATTTAGATATTTTGTTGGCTTTAAGTTCATTTAGTTCAGCCTGGTGTAGTTAGAGTTTAATCACCGGACACTCTGGACTTGTTTTTGATCTTTGATACAATCTTTGTGAAGTTTCTTCATCTTGAACGTCTCAAATGTGACCTGTTTACAGCATGAAGACAGTTAAAACATGAAGAAAATGAGATTATAGTTAGAAATGTTTTCAGAGCAGGTTATACTTGTCTTTTAATTTGGTGTAAATCAGAACTAAACTAATTTAAAGCTTATCTTCATTAGCACAATATAATTTAGATGCTCCTCTCTGTAGTATGAATCAGTATTTTTGAACAGAACAAATAACATCAAAAGAAATGTCGTGGCATGGTAAGGTCATAAATTAGCATTTCTTGACCTTGCAGCACAATGCAACATACATTGTCAATATCCATGGCCTTTAGCTTTGCCAGGATTTTCCCATCAGTTGAAAAGCAGGAATTGGCTGCTTGACAATTTAGCAATTTTGGCACACGGGGGGGCATGCATATCTTTGATTTAATGGGGTTCACCTTCCAAAATATTCAGCAGTTTTGGATCAAGGGAGCAGCGCCCTGTCAGTTCAGCTCTACAGTACACATTTCCACTCTCGCCAGATGTTCGGCTTAATTAGCATGCAGTCCCGAGGCGAGAGAAGTGTCACCACCCTGTACATAGTTTGCTTAGGTGTCGCAGTGCTGCATAATTGACTCATATTAACATGAATAATATTAATTAAAATCATAGAGAGGTTCCTTGAGTGAGAACTAGGTCAGTGATGTTAGTGTACACAAAGATTTTTGGAAGTTGGTTCTATAATGCATGTTCAGAAAGCAGCTTAAATGCATGCTTTGTTATTTTGATGTCAGTTGTGTGAAGAATAAAGTAGGGCTGTCTTGTAATTTTAACTTTACAGTGTTTCCCACTCAAGGCACCCTGCTATATTTACAGCCACCCAAGTGCATTTGTTAACTTTTTTTTGTCTTTTTTAATCTATTCACAAGAGAGTAAGGCTGCTTGATTATGGCAAAATCTTCACAAATATTTTGATTAATACTGAGATCACAATTATTGTCAAGATCTTATGTATTTTTCAAACTTAGAGACTTTAACACTTTAACATGCAGTAAATTCAAATAAGTAAAAATGTGTATATTGTAAGAATGATTCAAGAAGAATAAAACACTGTTTTAGAGTGATGTGACCAAAATGTAACAACAAACACTGAAATATTTGAAAAGAAATGACAGAACCGAATGAAAAAACAACACTGCATGTGGCATAGTAATCATTTAATCTACATGATCTTATTTTTATTAGAGATTGGCTGATCTACTTTTAAGTCCCGATCCGATTCTGACATATATGTAACAATACCTTATATGAAATTGGATATTAAAAAAAAAATCCTAATTAATATTTACACAATGCTATAGTAAACTTGAAATTGTATTTCTTATTCAAAGATTGAAAAAATACTTTAAAATTCATAAAACTTAATATAATTCCCAATAAATTTGTTTAATCTTTTTTCTGGCTTCAGATAGAAACGGGAAGCAGCAACAAATGTAATATTTCAAACTGAATATTTAAAACTGCAGAGCAATGTAAAAAGAGCAGCAACAACTGTAAACAACCAATAGCACCACAGGGCTACTGCAGCAAACTGAATACTTAAAATTACACTCTAGCCCTTTAAAAAGTAAATATGAGGATAAGTATATATAAAAAAAAAAAAAACTCTCCAAATAAGTAAAAAAACTACTGAACAGGAAATATATTGAGGGACTGCAGCAGGAAACAACAGATGTTGGCGTTTTCAAACACACACACAAAAAATCAACATTAAATAGCAAGCTGCTACTGAAAACACTGTATTTCCTGATCAGGGCACTTTTCCAACCTCTTTAAACATCACAGCCCACTTCTTTGAATCATCACGGACATAAAATGAGCGAGTCATGAGTTAAAACACAAAATTGTTGTTTAAGCTGTTGTAATACGAGTTGCTGCAGCCACACAAAGGCCTGCAGTGAAGACTCCTTCATGTTGCTTCATGTTAAAGGTGTTGGAGAATAAAACTTTCACCTCATTACCCTGCTTCATATTAATCACATGGACACAAACAGCTGATATTTGCGTTGATTTCTGACTGCTCTTCAGTGTTGGACTGAAATATGGTGATGAGGATTCAGACTGAGCTGCTGTCTGTCACAAAGCACTCTGCTATGCTAGTAGGGACTTGTTTATGCCTCCCTTTTGCGTGTCACAGCCAAGCAAAAAGTACTGGAATTTAGTTTGGTGACAGGGATCTCCGATATAAAAATTAGGGATGTTCCAATACCAATTTTTCCCTCTGGATACTGATTCTGGTACCAGTACCTTTGGTACCGGTGGATACAACTAAACTGATACTGGTGGAAACTCTCTGGACCGACTGTCCTGTAGAAGACTAGCAAATTTTTTTAGCCCTACATTTGACTCAATAAATAGAATGAGCCTCTTTGTGACCCTTAAGTTGTTTTCCTTCTGGTTATAGTGACTTTTACTGGTAAATATCCAGGTAACAATGACACATGGGGCTGCATCACAGGCTCTCTCTTTCTTTCTCTCCATTGTGCTCTCCTCTGGTTGTCCTCGCAGCAAGACGTGATGACAGAACAGCCTGCCATTGGTTGACAGACCCTCACAAAGGGAAGCAATATGATGATTAGCGTTCAAGCTAATGGTAATTAATGATCAAAAATGGATTATAAATGGATTAAAATATGTTTGATATTGGGTTTGCTGGTGTGTATTTAATCTTTAAAGTCCTGAAAAGTCACCTGAGTTCCAGTCTTGCTAGAAATGCTGCCGCAAGGAATTTAACGGCATGGATAGTGTCAGCGGGACAGCACAACAATGAGCTTTACATTTCATTTATTTGGATCTCCATTAGCTTTGGCTAGGGCCATTGCTACTCTTCCTGGAGTCCACACCCAACACAATTGTCTTGTCAGTGCAGTACACAATTACATAAAACACACCACACAACAAAGCAACACAAACAACTAAAAACAACTCACAACAATTTAAAAAACAAATTCAACAATCATATAGAAGGACCCAGTTCCAAGGAACAGTGCCTAACTTCAGATCAGATTTGTCCTGGCAGAGCATTCCATCTCACTATGGCTCTCTACATTACAGTACTTTTCATCTTATTTGTCTTTGCTTTAGGTAGAGTAAATCTACCTTCCGTAGCATGTCTTGTATTATATACATGTTCATCAGAACTGAAAGACAGTGGTTTATATAAAACCCTTGGCTGTTTAGTTGCAGATATTTTTCTATTAAAAACAAGTAACAAGGCAATAAATCTGTTCTTTACCTTTAACCATGCAAGACAGTTATGCATTTTGTTAACATTTGTTTGATATGGACAACGCTGTAAACATCGTGCTGCCTTATTCTGTGCAATTTGCAGTTTCTTTTTGTATGACGTGGCAGCGCGCGACCAAATCTCTGAGCAATAATCCAAGTGTGACAAAACGAGACTGTTGATGACACTTCCCCTTACATTTAAAGGTAAAAAATCTGAGCATCTCCTTATCATCCAAAGACTTCCACCCATTTTATTTATTACTTTCTCAATGTGTTTAGACCAAGTTAATTTACTAACAAATATTATTTCCAGAAGTTTGGTTTCATGTACTTGCTCTACAGCCACATCATTTACATATAATTTCAGTTTCAGTTCCTTCATTAACATAGTTTTTGTTCCAAACACAATGCTATTTGTTTTAGAGATATTAAGAACTAATTTATTATTGGTTATCCATTTCACTACTGGTTGAAGTTCCTGATTTAAAACACTACTAAGTTCAGACATTGTGGGTTTTGCTATGTATATTGTTGAGTCATCAGCACACGTTGAAATTTTAACATCCTTTAGGGTCAATGGTGGGTCATTGGTAAATATTGAATATAGCAATGGACCAAGACTACTACCCTGTGGGACTCCACAGTCCATGACTTTTACCTCAGACAAACTTCCATTAAATAAGACTGTCTGTTTTCTGTTTTTCAAATAGCTTTCTAGCCATCAGGTTGCAGTCCAACTAAAACCATAACATTCTAATTTCTGTAACAACAAGGTGTGATCAAAAATGTCACATGCTGCACTGAAATCTAATAATACTGCTCCTAATAGGAAAGGAAAGGAAAAACAAATAAGAGGCTACAATTTATGGTTCAAAAGTTATTCAGCTTTTCAAAGAAATACACCTGATGAGGTGGGGTGGAGTGGACACTACACCAAAGTATAGTGTCATGCCATGGGAAACACTGGCACTGTAAAGATTTTATTTACACTCTTGCTCATTGGTGCATTTCTAGACATTATTGCTGACTAGCTGTATTAAATTATGTACAGTTAGCCATATGTTTTCTTTTATCACACTGAAATATCAAACCATTGACAGCTGGTTATGTGGTATATGTGCTTTAGATCTAACTGTACAAAGATCTGTTTTTACTTGCAACACAAAATCAAAAGTCCAGTTTCTGTGTTACTGTTATTACCAAATGCCTCATATCCAATCAAATTACCTGATTGGGTAGGTGGTTTTATGACAAAAATATGCTTCTAATCAAGCATGTTTTAAAAGACAATCATGTCACAGCTTTTTATGCCAAATGTCAAAATCCAGTCATAATCAGTGGCCATTAAATTAGCTTATTTGTTAGGATGATTTGGCAAAAGTGGAGCTACATTAATTTGCTTAGGCGCTACTTCACATTCTTTCAGTGTTTATGTTGAGGGACAAAATCCTGCTAAGTCACTGTGAATACATAAAAGGGAAGTCCATACAGCAGAGAAGCATGGGATGACTCTTTCTATCGTAAATCACACAGTATGAAGACAACTTTGAAACACAATACCTCTAGATCAGAGAGGCCCTTAAAGAGAGAGAGAGAGAGAGAGAGAGAGAGTGACAGGCAAGGGTGTGTTTCCAGAAAAATCAGTGAAATATTCTCTTCACAAATATGTGACAGTTTTGATGAATGTGAGTAAGTTAGTGGTGCACACCCTAATTTCCTTAATCATGGTATAATCTTTACTGTAAAAGTAGATGTTTACAAATTGTTCTTAAGCTAATATGTATTTGTGCATGTTCCCAGGTGAAAAACAGAAGCCACACTGTAAGAGAAGGCCTAGAAACCCAAAACTGGGGAGCCACTGGAGCCTCAGGGTGCTGGAATGGAGCAGCTCATCGAGTAAGTGAGATTATGTCTTTGTCTGTGTTATTTGACAGATGGTTTCACGCAGTTTCTGCACATGCTTTATTGTGTTTACAAAAAGAACTTCCTGCCTCTATTTAGGGTTTTCCTGGAACTGTTGTTGCCCACTTGAGCAGCATTTCAGCCATAAATATGAGCAGATTGTAGATTACTTTAGCCCTCTGGGTCTCCTGAATGCTGTGAAGAATGACTTGCAGAGATGCAGAAGGAGTTTCAACTTTATGCACTTTAGTCCAACGCCATTCTTTTTATAAGAGCCAGAGCCTTTTGAACTGTCCTAACATCAATGTTTATATTCAAGTGTTTAAGTAATCTGAGGTAAAGACATTTGAGCGAAAGCATGACAATCAGTCTGACTTTCTCTCTGTTTAAAATACAGCATCTTGACAGAAATGGAAAAGGAGCCCAGTCCTTTATGGACAGCTCTTTTGGCAGCGGCTGACATCTAAACAGATGCTCTGCTTCTCCAGGTTGTCTCTCACTGTTTTTGTAGGACAGTTTGACGAGGTGCTCGTAGGTTTACAGCCCTGCTTGTCTGAGTTTTGAAAGCCTGTTATCTTCTATTTTTAGAAAAAGAGGACTCATCATCATGCTGTGAGAAAAAAACTTTCCATAAACAAAGTTCCATATAAAGAAACCCTCATACAAACATGCATGTACTTGTCGGAGTTACAAACACAACGTCAGGGAGGCATACAGTTATGTAAGTCAACTTCGTGGTACACAAACATTTGTATACTTTGCCTCCTTTTAAAGAAGTCACTATGCAAAAAAGACCTAAAAGGAAAGCCTAAGAATGATGCCACAGGGGAGCGATAACCAAACTGTTTGTATGGAGGTGAGCTCATGCTAGTGGGGGATGGGGAGTTGATTTATCTGATCCTACATACCTCTAGTCCTCCTTCTTTGTGAAGGAGTTTCCTCTCGATCAACACTGCAAAGGTTTGTTGAAACAGTTTCTGTTTTTTTTTTAAATCTATTTGAGTGTTAGTGATATATCTCTTGGCCAATATTATCAGCTGATATTGACATTTCAATATGAAAGGATATACTATTTTTCAAAATTCTTGAATAAGAAAACAATGCTTGATTCTCCACAGTTTATATTTTCAACACTGTCTATATTGAAATGTCACAGGTAATGCTGTCAAAAATTGCAACAAATTTTGATGTATTACTCACAGAAAAAAACATGCCAATGATTTTCTGTGCTCTTAATTTTCATCATTTCATCCATCCCAAAGATCACATCATTTAAGACTGATAAATAAGAGGACTTGCGTCCTCACTTTCCCCTTCCTCCTATACTGGTCTGACTCTAGAGAGAGGCAACCTGATGCTACAATCATTAAAATAATATTTTTTTTCTCTTATCAATATCCACTAAGTACTCCACAATGACAAAGTGAAAACAGAATTTTAATATTTAGAAGTATTCAGACCCTTTACTCACTCTATAGTTGAAGCACCTTTGGCAGGAATTACAGCCTTGAGTCTTTTTGACAATGAGACCGCAAACTTTGCACACCTGAATTGGGGGATTTTCTGCCATTCTTTGCAAAGCCTCTAATTCTCTATCTGGTTGGATGTGGACCATCCGTGGACAGCCATTTTTAGGTCTCTCCAAAGATGTTCAAGTCAGGGCTCTGACTGGGCCGCTCCCGGACATTCACAGAATTGTCTCAAAGCCACTCCTGTGTTGTTTTGGATGTGTGCTTCGGGTCATTGTCATGTTGGAAGGTAAAAATTCAGCCAAGGCTGAAGTCTGAGTGCTGCGGAACAGGTTTTCAGGATATCTCTGTACTTTCTCTGGATCTTGTTCACAAGTGAGGGTAGAGTGGACCACGAGATCGACATGTGGATTGATGCAGCATCGGCAATATAGCTGACATTGTACTGTACCGTCATGGTAAAAAGGGAGCTGAGCCAAAAGGCAAAACTTTAAATTTACCAGTCAATCTTTGTTCCAACCCTCACCTATTGTCAGTCCCTGCTGCTGAGAAACACCCCCACGGCATGATGCTGCCACTACCATACTTCACTGTTGGGATTGTATTTGGCAGATGATGAGCAGTTCCTGGTTTCCTCCAGACATTATGTGAATAATTACTGAAATTTAAGGAAGCTTGAGCTGTTTTAGGGTTTAAGGTTTGCCTTAACTAAGAAATGAAGATCTTACTGCTAACTGCTACACCAGCAGCAGCCAATTCTGCTAAACCCCAACTAAACCACGCCCATAGCTACCGCCTCATTCTCATCAAATGACGCTGATTGGTCTGCTCCGTTGTTAGACCTGGCACATTCTTTTCAGATTGTAGCTTTTGCAAGATGGATCAGCCATTTTGGCTGGTCCATCTGCTTTGCAAGGTTATATGGGACCAGGACTGTACGTACAGTAGCAGTAGCTTCTAGTCAGTGCTGCTGCAGCTGGGCTGAGTCTAATAAGAGTCACAGTTGTATCTTCTCGACTCTCCTGCAACTTTCCTCCCATCTCCTCCGCATATTCTGGAGATAGAAACAAAAAAAAAGACCGGCATTGTAAAACCTCTGACTTTCTATCTTTGTGTGTGAGCATACATGTGACTGTGCGCTCAGGTATGTGTGCATGAATCACAGCTTCGTCACTTGTCACTTCATTAGACCGATCTCTCAGCGGTGCGAGGAGATGTAGAAAATGTATAATTCATAGCTGTGACTGTGCCTGGGATGTGTGCCTACATGCTTCCCCTCCTACTCACTACATCTCAACCTGTCAGGGGAAACTGTTCATTTACAGTATATCAGTGATTGTTGAATCACCTTCCTCGTTACCTGACGCCCCCCCTGGACTTAATGCCAACGTCAGTGGCTTTTTCTTAATGATGAGGTCACCAACCTGCTACAGTGACTTGCGCAACTCGGCTCTGCTCTCTGGCCTGTGACTCACTGGTGAGTCATCCAGCAGGAAGAGGGGCTTTACATGCACCCCAATGCACGTGCACACACATCTGTAAACGTGCTCACACCAAAGTGTGTTTATGTGTGTAAGGTGTCTGTGCACAACCTTAGACGTCATGTCTTTTTTTCTAGACACACTCACTTTGTTTATAATAATCAACATAATTGTCAAAGAGTTTAATCTTCTTCAGATAAAGAGCAGAAAGCAGAGCTAATAATTGGTGAATTCTAATTACAGCTCTGTTGACGCAGCTCAGATAAGATAAGTCACACATAATGATGAGGACGCTCCAGATCTGGGCTGAATTGTGTTCAGAGAAATATCTGTGTTCAGCCACTAGAGGGAGACACAGCCATTAGTTTCTCACTTTCAAGCCTGAATAGTTTGAATGCATTATACTCATGTGAAGTGGATATTGACTGTAATAAGAGCATCATATTTCACTCTCACTTTAACGTGATACTTCTAACATATTTGTTCTTATGCCCAAATCAGCTCAAAAAGATTGCAGTTTGGCACATTTGGCTCTACATATGTATGCCTGGTACCGTCTTTTAACATTGTCATTTTCTCTATCTTCATCAGTTTTTATAACTTTTATGAGGCTAATTTCCTCGTAGGACATTTGTTTTGATTGCAATTTATGCACATCAAATGGAGCTGCTGCATATGATCTTGAAGGAAGTACACCTTAAAAATAGACTGTGATATTTAAAGCTCCTGCAGTGATTTTTTCAGAGGCTTATAAAACAGGCTGAAATGACTACTGATACTTCTATATGACTAACAAATGTAGAAGAGATCATCTCTGAGAAGACTGATTATTTCTATGTAATTTTTTAATGCCTGTAATTGCTGCTGCAGGGTAGGCATCAGATAATATGATCTTCAGAGCTTTGACAGAACAGCAAGGGCAATGTTCATCCATTATTTCTATTGGAAGTCATTTTTTAAGACTGTAAAGGTGAGAAAAGATACAGCTTTCTCCACAGGCAGCACAAACACAGATTTACAGCAAGAATCTTTCTAAACCTAATAAATTGTCTACCTCTACATCATATCTTAACATGAACTGTTAATGGCATATTTGTATTAACAAGAAGTGGCTTGTCATGGGGAATTTATGGTTCTAAAGTGACACATTGTAGAGCAATAAAAATGCACTCAATTATTTCTGTTGAGCCATAAAACTGCTCTAAAGACATTAAACAGGATTAGCTAGTTCTTACATACATTATAGAATTACATTTTTTTTCTTTCTTTTGGAATTTTTAAAAAAAAATCTTGTAGTAAGAGAATTAAAAATTGCAAATTCATATGGATTTCATCAGTGGTTTATTTGGTATTTTTCTCATGGTGTCTGACTGGAATCAAAACTTAATTCCTGAAAACTTATACTGTATGTATAGGGGGTTTAGGAGTTCCATTTTTTTTCTTTAAGGTTTATTTTGGGCATTTTTGTACCTTTGTTTTTGATAGAAGAGGACAGTGGGTAGAGTTGGAAACAGGGATGAGAGCAGGGGAGAGACATGCAGTAAAGGGCCCCAGGCTGGATTCGAACCCGTGCCATCCACGTACATGGGGTGCGCCTCAACCACTCGGCCACCTGTACCCCGGAGTTCCAGTTTTGATACATTTTTAAACAGTGATACAGGTTTTCATGCTTCCGCACCAGCAATAGCCAGATATGGGAGGTAATGTGTTTTTTGGGTTCTCTGTCCAACAGGGGCTGACATTTTCTGAGATTCCCGCAGGTCAGGGGACTCTCGTGATTCCTGCGGGATGGGAGCCATTCTACTATTTGATCATGTGATTGGGAAAGGAGGGGAAAAAGTAAGCAGGAGTGGAAACCATCAGAACGAGACCTTTTTTTTTAAATATATAATATGCACATGCAGTTTTTATTTTCATTTAGTTAGGTTTCTTTTTTTTAGCAGAAAATAGACACAAACACCGCCTATTGACCACATCTTTTAGTGAGCCATAAACAGCTCTGCCCCAGCCGACACTCCCTCCAACAATACAAGCTGTAACAATAAATGCCATGTTTGGGTATATCTTTGACTATTCAAATGAGCGGGATGGGACGGGAGTAAACAAAAAAGGAGTGGAAATGAAGCTGCAGTTATTCTACCAGGAGTTTGATGGAATTAAATTTTTTTGTACACTCTGTGTGAATAGGATGGGACAGGAATGAAAATCCTCTCCCATGTCACCCTCTGCTGTCCAACTGTCCACTCCTTCAGTTTTGTAGTTGTACATCAAAGTGAGTGACATTAGGCCTTACATTCATCACTTGCTTCTGAGTTTGATATCTCCATCACTCTTTGAGGGGTGTTCTTTAACTTTTCACTCATGTCCAGTGTGACCCAAGGATAAACTGAATACATTTTGGGGTTACAAGATCAAGATCGAAAACCACCCAGTTCCTTTTCTTCATCCACCACTGTACTTTAAGTCTGGCAGTTGTACACCTCACAGAGGTGTACAACTGCCAGGTGATAGTTGTACTCTTCCTTCTGTTGTGCTTTGGTGTTTTGCACCTGGGTTCTGAGATGTGTAAGCAGAGGTAGATGAATCATGCACCCCTGGGACAATGAAAAATGTCATCATGGTCATACTGTCAGAGACGGAAGCTGTGCTGGATTTTTCCTGTGACTGATGGAGCTGCTCTGTGATCACAGTTTTGAGTACTTAATCCGAGGTGAGGCAGCCATGGTAAATCAATATGAGGGATGACTAATGTGCAGCTGTGCGTGGAAACTTGTTGTAAAACAGTTGTGCATTAATTTCCCTCTCTGCTTATATTAATATCATTTGTTGGGAACATCTGGCCAGGGGATATTTCTCAGCCTGTTTTTCTTGAGATTTGATGAGTCTTACTGAAGGTAACCTGGAAGCAATCTTATTTAGGGATCCAATGTTTTTGTTAATGGCGTAGGGGTTCAGTGTCTCTTGATCAGGACTGAAAGGATGAAAATTGAAAAAGACAAAAGGCATGTTTTAGGTTGCTGGTTTGTTAGATAGTCCCAGAGAGTGTAAGAAAGAGATCCAGAAAGCGTTGTTTAATTTCACGAGGCTGCAGCATACCTTGTGCCTTAGTGCAGGCTGTACTCATGCTGAACATGCTAACAGATAAAGAACCGCTTGTCTTGTAAAGTTAAGATGTTTGCTTGTTAATCTTGCCTCCGCTGAGCTGTATAAACACTTCCTGTCACAGTTAGCAGGTTTCTACTGTAGAAGGATCCTAATTGGTCATTTGGGACCGAGCTGTCAAACAGAGAAGAGGTAGGGCAGCACAGACACGTTGATGTTTACATCCAGCCTTACACTGCAGCATTTTATGTGCGTTGTTGTTATGCCTTTGAGCAGACAAGTGTGGCAGGATGACGTTTCCTTGTTGTCTGCCCAGTTGACAAAGGTCAAAGGAAATCTTCTCTGGGATATCATACTTCAGAAAGCTGTTGTTTCTGTTTTTTGAGGTCAGTTTTAACTAATTATTTTATTTTTAGTTCACATTGGTAAAAAACAGAGAAAAGCTATGCTAAAAGCTGTCTGGACACAATTTCGAGTAGGTTCCTGCACAGGCTGGGACAAGTAGGTCCTGTTAAACGTTATTATTGAAAACAAAACAATTAGTAGTTATTTTGTATGTAAATCTAAAGAGTTATTGCGCTGTGATCATGGCAAACATTCATACAGGCTGGTCATCTCTGAGTCAGTTACTATGTCAGTGTTTATAATAAGGTTAAGAGTAAACTGTTGTGCTTCAAAAAGCTTGTTATGTTTATTTTTAAGTCCATTTAGGAGGATGTTACGAGGACACTCTCACTGATTTGGTCATCAATCAAGGGAGAACGGCCCTCTTAAGAACTAACTGATTGGTTGATGCAAGCCTTGTTTTTTTTAAGCCTCTGCTGATGAGCACCTTAAATCCATACTGCTGACATCCAGAATCATCCATCTCTGGTCACCAGCCCATTCATCAGTGCACGTGTATTCATGGGTGCTCCATGAATGCAGCAGAACCTTTCGACCTGAATCCCAGTTTTAACACAAATAACACAGAAAGTTTACATTTATACCAATGATTTCACCCTATTTACCCATGGTACAGCCTGTTGCAAAATGAAAACATCAAAATAAATCAGCTTCTATCAGCTCTTCTGTAGCCATGGTTGTGGATTTGTTTTTTTTAATGACAGTGACATGATAGCTGATTTGTGTATTCCCCCTGTGTATGTTTATTTGTTTGTTGTATGTCACAGTTAAGTCCATGAGGAGCCTGTTTTTGTTGCAGTCATCACTCTGCATTCCTGGCCGAGCAGCATACTGCTGCATGGGCTGAGGTGACAGATTATAGCTGCCTCATAGGGAATGGCTGTTGTGTGCCTGATTCTCCAAGCCTGTGTGAGCTGCATAGCAGGAAAGTCTCATGTGTGCGTGTCTGCAGAGCGGCATCATCTCAGCACACTGTCAAAATCTTCTCCAAACACTCTCATCTGTACATGTGAGCTAACTAGTTTGATCTTTTTTGTCTTTCTTTTTTCCTTTAATCTTTTTTGTTGCTCTGTTTCTTTATGTGTGTAGCGAGCGTCAAACAAAGCAGATCTTTGTCATAAAAACACAATTCACTCATCCCTGAAGAGATTCTTGTTGTCATCACTACTAGAGTAGCTTACATGCCATACACACAAGAAGGGACAGAGCGCTCTGGAGGTTCAAATCCTACTGAGGCTACTGCATAATGAATCATGGAGGGTGTTCGGCTGGACATCAGACAAGAGCAGAAAACAGAAACAGTGGGCTTCCATCAAAAACATGCTCTGTGTGCATGTCGACGAGACAGAAAAAAGGCAGAAAGTGTTTATTTGGTGCTCTTTCAGTCTCAAAAATGTATCCCATAAGATAAAGATTCACAATAATCCTATAAAATAGTATGATTATTCTGAGATTATGTCTACAAAACATACATAAACTGTTAATATGGAACAGTCCTTGACTAGATCTGCAAATGGAAACCTAAAAATAGTTGAGCAAAACATTAATAGTGCTGTGGAAAACTTTGATTTAGTGTAGATTCTAGACAAAGTGGTACCTGTTATCTCTTATAGGCATGTATCAGTATCAAAAATAACAACAAATAACAATTGTCAATTTAAAAATAGCACTTGATTTGTAGCCCATAATTGGGTTTGCTATTGTAGGTCATAGAGGCATCAGGGTCATTTTTGGTGTGTTTCTTAACCCGTGTACTCATAAGACATTTCTTCAATCGTGACAAATTTTAAAAACATGGGAGACCACAAATGTTAAATGGACTTGAGCTTGTATAGTGCTCACTCATTCAGGCCAACTTCACACACAGGCAGCTATGCCATCAGTTTTAGCTAATCCCGTTGTATACACACTCACACTGACCCAGCAGTGGGAGCAGTTTGGACTTAAGTGTCTCGCTCATCGACATGCGTCAGTAGGAGTTGGGAGATCAAATCCATGACCTCCAGTTGAGAGATGACAGATCACCTGCAGAGCCGCAGTTGCCCCATGGAGGATGATCAGCTGGTCCTAGCTGGCTCTTCAGGTGTACGCTGTCCCTCTCTAGTCCTTCTCGCCTCCTACTTGTCCAAAACGTGTCAGCAAAGCTTTTTTACATTGCCTTGTTTGTTTTTAGAATTGATTGGATCCTAGCTATATAACAGAATTACTGATCCCCTATGAGCCAGCCCGCAGTAAATATTCAAATATAGTAGTAAATATTCAAGTAGAAAAAAATAATAACAGTTCCATTCTGATGTTGGACTGGAAAAACAACTTTGATAGTGTAATAAAATATCACAACAGCCAGCAGCTCAATGTTTTCACACACAGATGAACTTCTCTGCTGTGTTTTGCCTTCATCGTTTATCCCTGCTTTGTTTACAGGGTTAGGGTTAGGGTTAGGGTTAGAGGGGGACAATCATTTCGCCCAGTGGTTCTCAAGAGGTTGCGACCTAAATTTGGGAGGTTTCCACTGCCTTCAGCAAGATCCCCTAGGAAAATGAAGACAAGGCTGAGATGGGACATGAGACAGAGGGAGGCTGGGAATTACTCACCTCCAGAGACCTGAAGAGGGTGAAGAGGAATCGTCTTGCTGTATTCCTTAACCTCATTGCAAATTTCAGTTAATTATTATTTTCCTCTTAAAACATTTCACATAAATTCAGCTTAGAAGGGTGCTTAGTGCATGCTAAATGTGATGGCTAAATTTGCAGCAGTTTCCCATTTGCAGTTTTCTTGGTTTGTATGGTTTTGATTAGCATTGCAGTTCATTTATGAACATGCATCTAATTCAGCATATTACAGCATGTTCTCTCACTTTGCAGCTAGTTTTTTTTGTTTGTTGAGCCATTTGAATCTTAATAGTTTCTAAATTTGCTTTCCTACTCCACTAATTAAAATTGTACCATGTTTGCAATTTCCAGCCAGCGTAGCTCTACAGTATTGAACTGTTTGCATTTTTGCTGCTCTGAAAACGTTGTAGCCAGCAAAGCTTAGTGCTGAAGTTTCATTAACATCTACTTTACCACACACACTTGGTGAATGACACGATTTTCATCATCATTGCGAGTTTATTCCCCGTGCGCCGAAATAAATGTAATCCTGCGGCTGCCTCGAAGGTAGAAAAACACAATGAAAGAGAAAGCACGGCCTGCTTTGTGAGAAAGGTTCATCTGTAAGTATGAAATTTACAGTAAATGGCTGGAACATCAAAAGGCTGACAGTCTGAATTGTATGAAATCCAGCGGAGGTTCAAAGAGACGTGAGAGCTGCAGACGCACCAACCGGATGCTCGCTGACACGGTGGTGTGAACTGAGCAGAGTACTCTGTGTAAGCTACACCGTATCGATTAGCTTTCTAATCACTGGGGATTAAACTGGAAAACCACTACTGAGAGCAGGAACCTTTCAGAGGTGAAGGAACTCAAATGCACTTCTTCAGACCTTCTTAGTCTCTTATTTCCTATTATTCAACCATGAGTAAGCTTTTAACTGGAGAGTTTTTCCCCCATGCATCCTGGGAGCGATGATTCATAAGAAATTTGAGGTCAAAAGGCCTTTGGAGGTAAAGGGAGTTAAAGAGAAGTTCAAAGTCAGCAGCCGGTACTTACATTCCCTCATCTTTTATTCAGTCCAGCCCTCAGGAGCTGCAGCTCTCATAGCATGGCAGTATGCCTGACTGACATTATGCAGACTGGAAGAGCGGGGCGGTGTCACAGACAGGATGGAAAAGAAGGAGAAATAAATAGGTAACTGGTTCCTAAACCTCCAGGCAGAGCATTTCCATTTTTCTGTTGGAAGAGGATTAATTTAAAGATTTTTCATGTCTGCTGTGGTGCATGCATGTGTGTGAAAATGCAGAACAGTCCTCATTATTTCCTTTTTAAAAGCACTGCTTTATTCAGAATACAAGGTTAAAGTAAATGTAGACTAAGAGTGGCTTTGTTGCTGTTAAAATAAAAGTTTTTAGAAACTTTGCTAATATAGTCATGGTACGGTTTCTAGGTATGACAAAGTATAATAGGTCACACTGATAAAAATCAGTAGAAATTAACTATAAAGACTGTAAATGATAAAGATAAATAAGATGTTAAGCTCAAAGTGTGTACTACAGATGCAAAAGGATACCACTCAAGGGTTAAACAGCCTCAGGGATTATTCCCCTTTTAAGCCTCACACATTAAATACAAAGCCGTACAATTCCTCCCTGAGGCTGTTTCCTCAAAGAGCAGAGAATGATCCTTAAAAATATTCAGGGCTTTTCGGTGAAGCTGAAATTCATAAATTACAAAAAACTGTCAGAATATAAAGTAAAACTATAGTTTATGTGGAAACTGGACCCCAGCCCTCCCTGATGTTTCAACATTTCTAAGGTGTCTGATTTAAGATTTTTGAAGTGTACTTTCAGTTGTTAGCAACTGATGTCTTTGGATTTCAGCAAATTGTTTGTGGCTGTTTTTATGGTGATGACATATTTTATGTACATATATGCTAATGAAACATAACAGGACCTTTACATGAACAGTTAAGTCAAGGCTACAGCTTGATTTGGACATGTATCTGGTCTACTGGTCCAACTTTTCCGATGCAAAACCACCAAGTGAGGGTCAGTTATTGATCAAAGTATGTCTGACTCCATGTGGACTTCACCTGATACGCCAGATAGACTGTTTCACACATCCATGTCATGGTACATACAGTGCCATGAAAAAGTATTTGCCCCCTTTCTGATTCCTGATTTTTTTTTTTTTTTTTTTTGCATATTTATCACACTTAAATGTTTCGGATCGTCAAACCAATTTTTATATTTAACAAAGACAACCTGAGTAAATACAAAATGCAGTGTCTGGATGATTATTTAATTTTTTAAGGGGGGGGGGGGGGATTGTAAACCTATCCTATGTGAGAAAGTAATTGCTCCCCCATTGTTAAATCATGAGTTAACTGTGATTAACCACAGTTTTTGGAAAGCTGAGTTCAATTTCACTGGCCACACCCAGGCCTGATTACCGCCAGATTTGTTGAATCAAGAAATCACTTAAATAGAAGCTGTCAGACAAAGTGAAGTAGGCTACAAGATCTCAGAAAGAAAGGCATCATGCCATGATCCAAAGAAATTCAAGAACAAATGAGAAACAAAGTGATTGAAATCCATCATTCTGGAAAAGGTCACAAAGCCATTTCCAAGGCTTTGGGACTCCAGTGAACCACAGTCAGAGCCATTATCCACAAATGGAGAAAAATGGGAACAGTGGTGAACCATCCCAGGAGTGGTTGGCCAACCAAAATGACTCCAAGAGTGCAACGGCAACTCATCCAGGAGGTCACAATAAAACCCAGAACAACATCCAAAGAACTGGAAGCCTCACTGGCCTCAGTTAAGGTCAGAGGTCATGACTCAACCATAAGAAAGACACTGGGCATAATTGGCATCATGGGAGAGTTCCAAGGCCAAAACCACTGCTGACAAATAGGGGTGTAAAGGTACGTGTATTCATACCGTACCAATTCGGTACGGGCCTCTTGGTACGGTACAGATGTGTACCGAACGGATACATGTGGTACAACGCAGGCTTTACACAATCAGGATTTTTGGGGCCAATCACCAATCACCGATTAGTGAGTTTAAATAAACCGATCACCGATCCGATCACATGAGGGAGTAATATGTCTATTTAAATAACTTGTTTATTTACTGCATATACTTATGTACTGTTTACCGAGTATTAACAAAAGTATTCTCAAGCATTTTTGCCAGGCAGTAATGTTGCCCCTCAAAACATTCATATATACTAGAAAAGCACCTGGAGAGCGCAGACCTCCACCATTAGCCCTATCTCCCAGTAGTACAGAATCCTTAAAAAAATCCTGGATCCAGACGGTGATCTGGATCACTCCTAAAATCTAATCAGTTCCTCCTTATGCCATTTCTGACATTTCCTGAAAATTTCATCAAAACCTGTCTGTAACTTTTTGAATTATGTTGCTAACTAACCAACTAACAAACCCTGCCGATCACATAACCTCCTTGGCGGAGGTAATAACAACTCCATGAAATAAAAAGCCACACTAGTGCAAATTAAGGGTAGTATTAGTAATAATGCCTCAGAACATTCATACACAGCTCCGTTAAATTAACAGTTCTGCTGCAAATAAAGGGCAGTAATGTCCCTTACTGTCTAAAGTAGTTTGCTTTAGCATCTATTTCGGTGTTTTTTTTTCTTTTTCCATGTTCCGTTTCTTGATCTCGGCATGCTCCTCCTTGTGTTCCTTATCCAGGTGCCTGATTAAATTTGTCATGTTGAAACATTTCGCGGATGCTCCCCCACGAGTTACTGTAGTGTTGCACAGATTGCAAATAGCTTGAGTTTTATCTGTCTCAGACACTTTGAAGAAGTCCCACACCACCGACTGTGGGGCTACGGGCAGGGCAAAAAAAAAAAAAAAAAAATAGCTGTCAGATTCAAACAAACGTGTCCGTGTTGTGGACCTTCTTCGGAGTAAATGAGACACATAGAACAATGCAACGGGAGCATCTGCAAAAAGTTTCAACACGACAATGACGTCATTGATCGGATTGGCGAATTAAGACATTACAGCCAATCACACAAATTGCATAAAATGCAAAATATCAGCCGATCCGATATAGCTGATCAGATCGGCGGAAAGCCTAGTACAAAGCTCACATACAGTCAGAAAACCAGAGGACAACTCACTGTCACACTGTCCTGGCAACCACACAACCACAGCAAACGACAGCAACAGCCTGAATATTCCCAGATGAAAGTGTCCTGTTCAGGAACACTTTGTTTCTCAGTAAAATACAACAGTTGACAAAGACAACAGCAGTAGTTCTGACATTATTCAGCAGGTGTGTCTCTGACAGCACGTTGTAATTCAAATGTGTTTATTTATCAATATTTTTAATCATTGAAGAACTTTTGGAAGGAGGTTGCAGCATTATTAATAGTTTAAATGTAATTTGTTCAGTCTATTTTTTTAATACAATACCCCCCCCCCCAAAAAAATAAATCCTATTATTTCACTTCAATTACCGTACCGAAAACGTACCGAACCGTGACTTCAAATCCGAAGTACGTACTTAACCGAAATTTTTCTGTACCGTTACACTCCTACTGATAAAAAAGAGTACAAATGCTCGTCTCACATTTGCCAAGAAGCATCTTGATGATGAACTTTTTAGAAGGTGTGTGGCCCCTTACATCTGGCGTAAAAATAACACCGCATTTGATAAAAAGAACATCATGCCAACAGTCAAACATGGTGGTGGCAGTGTGAAGTCTGGGACTGCTTTGCTGCTTCAGGACCTGGACCACTTGCCGTAATTGTTGGAACAATGAATTCTGCTGTCTACCAGAAAATCCTGAAGGCGATCGTCCGGCCATCAGTTCGCCCCCTCAAGCTAATCGAGATGCTGTGGTGTGACCTTAAACAGGCAGTCCATGCTAGAAAACCCTCCAATATGGCTGAGTTAAAACTATTCTGTGAACAAGAGTGGGTCAAAATTCCTCCACAGCGATGCAAAAGACTCTTTACCAGATATCAGTTATTCAGTTATTGCTGCCAAGGGTGACACAACCAGTTATAAGGTTCAGGGGGCAATTAATTTTTCACATAGGGCCAGATAGGTTTGGAATTTTTCCCCCTTTAAAAAATTAAATTATAATTTAGACACTGCATTTTGTATTTGCTTGGGTTGTCTTTGTGAAATATAAAATTTTTCTTATGATCCGAAACATTTAAGTGTGATAAATATGCAAAAAAAATCAGGAATCAGAAAGGGGGCAAGTACTTTTTACAGCACTGTACACTCACCAGCAACTTTAGGTTCACCCGTTCAATTTCTTGTAAACACAGTTAGCTGATCAACCAATCACATGGCAGCAACTCAATGCATTTAGGTATGCAGATATGGTCAAGACCAAGTAGTATTTCTAAAGAAGAATGTTTGAACATCCTAATCAACAAACAAGTTAATAAGTGTCAAACTGCTACTTTCCATTCATGTACATCATGTGTGCATACAGTGTCTTCTCATTTGTATAAAAATGCGTGGTCCTCACTCTCACACTTCCAATGTTAAAACTTTTTCTTATTTTGTTCCCCACTTTCTCCTCGTAGTGTTCACTTTTGAGTGAAAGCCTGGTGAGGAGCATGCACAGGACCCTGAGACCAGTATGGTTCTGACTTAAACATATTCATACATCTGTGTGCATTCACTACCTAGATGTTGACACAGTATGTTTTAGGTCGGACTAAGATGCCCACATATACTTTGAAGTCAGAGTTTTAGAGCACCTTTTGAGTTTTTTGTAGCTAGTTGACTTCGACTCTCCTCTGTAGTATTCTTAGGTCTGTATTAAATAGCTCTGTGTGCTCAAAATTGTCCTTTATTCAAGGAAATTGCACCCAACAAACAGGAAAACAATACTAAGGAATCATTTTCAGGCAGTGGCAGCAGCTCTAGACCTGAAGAATGTACAACATAGACATGGCTACACAGAGAAACAAGTACTACAGACAGTGAAGCATCTGATGCACATAATAAAATCTGACTAAAAGAGTTCTTACTCAGAGATTAAGGTCAAGAATTATTTTTAACCTTATCTCAAAAGGGATGAAAATAGTGTATGTAAATGTGGAGCGGTATGACTGGGACAGACATTTCCTCAGTGTTAATACAGAATCGGTCAGTGGGGGATATGAATCATTCGGAACCCAGCTGTTGTTTGTTCCTCTCTGATCAACCAATGAGCTGGAAACTGAATGTACCAGACACAAACACACAAGCAGCCACAGACGCATGTTGATCGCTCCTAAAAATTCTCTCTGATGTTAAATGGAAAACTGTTGAAAAACCAGCCACTGTTTGGCTGTATTTTTAAGTTGGATGATATTCTGCCAAGAGGCTATTAGGAAATAGCGTTTAGGGGGTTTTGTTGTTACCGACAGCAAAAATGCCTCAATTCCAAAATTTTAGTTTGAAAATATGTTAAATATGAAATCATTTCTTTCCAGCTGTGAACAAAAGAGTGCTGAGCCAGCTGCTTCAGTAAAAGATGCACAGCTGATTTACAGCCAGCATTTGTTACAAGTCTGCCAGCGTGGTTGTGTTGGTCACTCTGGCACGAACAGCACACCCAAGCTGATCCCACAAGTGTTCAATGGGGTTGAGGTCAGGACTGCTGGCAGGCCATTCCATCCTCTCCACTCCCAAATTCTGGAGGTAGTCTCTGATAAACCCCGCTCTATGGGGGCGAGTGTTGTCATCTTGGAGGATAGAGTTCTTGCTGACAGGGTGAAAAAAAACACAAAAAAAAAGAACAGTATTCTTGGGGTGTTGTCTTCTTGGGGCGCCCACTTTGCGGCCTGTCTCTGACATTCCCCGTTATATGGAACGTGGCCTTCAGTTTGGAGATGGTACTAGGGTTCACTTCAAACAATGCCGCAACTTGGTTTTGCGGAACACCAGCTTGAAGTTGCCCAACCGACAGGCCCTGTCCAGATCAGTCAAACGTGGCATGCCGATTCTTAAAGCAGACATCTACTGACCACTGTAGCAGGGCCCATGCTCACAGGTGCGGCCAATCAGGCACCTGATTGGCCACACCTGGGGGTACCAGAAGCTCAAAACAAGAGTCAATAGCAACAGTAAAATAAGCTGTTTGGCATTGGCAGAGAAGATTTGGCACATTTTTCATGGGCGCAACCCACATACTCAGCTCTGCTGCTCATCCCACAAATGCATGATCCTTACAAATGTGGCATCATTTAAAAGGGTAATAAACAGGCTTTCCAGTGGTATAAGATATATTACCAAGAAGCATTGTTACAACAAAGAAATAATGTACCAAACACAAATTGCCTTACTTTTTGTTTTAAGTTTAGTTAAAAACGTCATACTGCGCTATTCTTACCACATGCTAACTTCTAGGCTTCTCATAATAAGTCTGGTGAAGTGCCAGGGGAAAACTCAGACAGGAAGGCAGCGGCCCTAGTGGCAGGAGGTTTCTTACAGCTCAGAAGAGCATTATGGACCAGGATTTCAAGGAACTGTGCCGGCTAATTTGATAAATGAATTTAACCGTTTAACTGCACCTGTCCCATTTACTCATCTGAGTAACAATTAACTTCATTCACTGCAGAGCAGCCAAATATATATATGCATATAGATCGAATAGAGGCAATACATGTGCCACAAGTCATCAAATTTGGGCATTTATGGCCAGAAAAATATTCTTTGCCCAACACCATTTGACATGTTATAGCTTTACAGTACATTAAATAAAAAAAAATTCAGTCCTGGTCTGGTGTACCAACAAATCTCATATCTCTATTTTGACTGTTTGCCGTGCAAAAAGTGGTATGATTTTTCTCAGTTTAGGCCTTGAAAAGTCTTGAAGTTGATTTTCAAGTTTGGAATCCTGTGAATTACAAGTAGTCATTACATTTAACTAAGTCATTACATTTTCTATGAATTCACTCCCACAATTTCAGTTAAATGCTCTGTCTGAACTATAATACGACTTCCCCACTAGAAACCGCCACACCTTCAGTTAATGGTTACTGCCTTGCAGCCACAATGCTCTCTAACCTGCATGTAAACAATGCTGAAGGAATAGAATTGATAGCATCCCATTGGAAAAGTGCAGTTTTGCACTATTTTGATCAACAAAATGTGGACAAAGTTGCACATAGGCTGTGTCAGGTTATACTTAATTGACTAGGAACATCCCTTATTTTAACCCCTGAGCTGGACTGCATACAAAGACAATGCTTTGAAAGAAGAAGTCTTGACTAGTGGGCTGCAACTCAAGGAAAATTACTATCAGAGCCACTGTAATATTGGAGGAAATAAAAAATCATGACTGATGAACCAGGAATAAATCTATGTTTGTTAGCCTGCTGAGTACTACCACAACACTGTGACAATGACTGTTCAGATATTCCAAAATAAATACTTGTCCTTTGTCTTGATCTGGAATCCCTTATGTCTTTTTGCTTTTGACACCAAAAGTCATGGCATTTTGTCTGCCTTAAAGCCTATGCTCTTCAGTGCCTGTGTGGGCTGGATTATGGGGTGGGTAACAGGTGCAGCTAACTATGGTGTGTTGGTGATGTCCAGATCACCAATTTCCCCACGGGGGCTCTTACATTGCTGAGTGAGGACGCTGAACTGCTGGGACTGTGTGCCTCTTCGGCCAAAGTGAAGGTTCAGGCATTTGGGGACAACTTCGATGCTGCCATTGAATCTGTACCAGTGGATGGTGAGAGCATGGAAGTTGTGGAGCAGTTCACCTACATGGTAGTGTAATCCATTGATCCACTGACAGTGTGGCTGAGATTAACCTCAGGCAGTGTGGCGCTTATGGTATCTGAGCATTTAGGTGAAAGTCAAAGGCTTTTGGACCAAGGTCTGCCTGGTCTTACTATACTTGTGTGAGGCCTGAATGCTGGCTGATGGTCGGAGAGGTTTTGGGTATCGTTGGAAAGACCATGTGTCTAATGCTGACATGCTCAGGAAAGTGAGGATATGAAGGGTCAGCTGGTATGGAGCAGAAGCTGTGCATGCTTTTCTATGCCTGATGGATGCCAGAGAGTTGGTGGGTTGGACCTGGCCTGCAGACACCTTGATTTGATTGATTTCAGCATACACTTGTCTCAGCATTCAAGGCAGCAATTAGGTTGTCACAGTCTTATCATTAGGTAAGGGATCACATGTAATTTTTAGCTCTGAGACATTGCCATCTCAAATTGCCAAACAGGTACTATAATAAATTTGTTCCAGCTAAGGCACAGAACAGGTTGCTCTAGTTGTAGGTAGCCACAGAACTTAACTACTGTGTTTTCCCATTTTACTCAATCTGGATTACTTTTATGTTTTAGACTTAATATGCACCCCCCAAAAAGATGTAAAAAGGCCAGATTTTTAAAAGGATTATGATCAAAGAGGCACTGAGGGTTGACAGTAGACAAAAGAAACTCAAAAGTAAAGGGGAAAAAAATGACAAAAGATAAGAAATAAAAAAAGAGAAAAATAAAGTTTAAAGAGATGATGACTTGCTCTTGGAAGCTGAGATGTCAAGAAACACACTTACTCATCTGCTCAGAGAGAAACGGAGATTATCCTGCGGCTGCTATGCAGGGTCCTTTACTGATGAGATGACTCATAAAGACGGTGGCGGTGCTCATCCTCTGTGAGTCTGCCTCTGTGTGTGCATGTGTGTGTCTGCATCTATACAGGGTGCTTATCATTCCATGAGGATATAAAAGAATCTTCCGGTGTGCTCCAAAATGACGGTGTTCATTTTCCTGTGAATAACTGGGATCCTGGGAGTCTTGTGAATGGTGCCGTCTGACTAATCTCAGTGGGGAAGGCTGCTGAGCGCTTCCACAGTAATTACACGAGGAAGCTTTTTTTAAACTGTCGCTCACTTTCTACAAATGAGCTGCAGAGAGGAGGGATGCATTTAGGTGTCTGCAGACTAGCACATTCACTGAATGTTTATCATCATTCTGCAGAGTGTCACAGGTTGATTATGATTACATGCATGCTTAATACTGATATCAGGAGCTATAAGTCAAGATAGTTTGATTGATAACAGCTTTTTAGACAAATACAAGTGCTCCCCATTCGACGCCCACTTGTGAAGACCCTGATACACTTAAACTCCTTCACTTGGGGCAGACCCTCACTCCCCACTAGGGATGGGTACCGAGTTCAATACCGACCGAATTCTGTCGGTACTCCTGAGTCCCGATTCACGTAAAATCCAGCGGTACCATGTTTCAGTACCTTCCTTGTGACTGCAAGAGAGTGGAAGAGTAGTCAATTTTCCATGATGGACGCAAATGCAGCATTGCACACACGTGAGTAATGACATTGGTAGCAGCTGACTGAATCAACAAAACAAGCGTGGCTGATTAGAAGCGGTCGAAGGTAGCGCTCCACCTTTTCAAAATACGATGCAGATCACGCTGCAATAAGTGTGACATGAAATTCAAGGTTTACCACTGCAAAACTTCTAATCTGAGGAAGCAGTGTGATGATTGATGATTCAGATCGGCTCTCTGTTCGCCCCTTCCCTCTCTCTTTCTCGCTCCCTCTCTCATACTGAATCCTCACTTTAAACACCATTATTTGCCCGTTTATCATGTGGATATCAACCACAGAAATATAGTAGATGAAGGGATACGTTTGTTTGGTCAGTCACCTAACAGACACTGGATTAAGGTGTGGACTGCTTATTGTGACTGCGTCCTAAAAGTTGCTCTCCATCTCTCCACCTTGGCGAAGCTGGTGCCGTAAGAAGCGCTCTGCCAGGACGGATGGATTCAGAGTGATTCTAAAGGAGTGACACAGCCACTATCTGTTAACTTTCTGCATTAAACACAAATATAACGTAACAGACCCTGTGTGTGACATTTATGCTTCTGCCTGGACGGGCGCATGATTGATTGATGAGTGAGGAGCAGACTCTGCTCTTATCAGGGAAGGATGACATCTGGGTTTTGTTGGAAAAAGAACTGCATAAGGAAAGAAGATGTGCAGTACACGTAGTTCATGGTAGAGGAAGTAGTTTGTTTACTTTCATTTGTAATACTTTAATTGGTAAAATTCTATACCTTTATTTATTTAGTTAGTTATTTTGACTTCATTCTCTATTATTTATTTGTTTTAATCCCTCCATGGATCCCAACGTACATTTTTCCAAGAGGGCAAATTGGAGGGATAGGAAGTAGTGGGGCTGGGTTTTAATTTATGCAATATAAAGAAAAAACACTGGGTAGTTATAGTAGTTTAGGTTTTCCATGTTGGAGTAATTTTTAAAACACTTGTGATGTTACTTTTCAAATGGTGTACGATGTTGTTTTGATCTATCTGATGTCTGATAGAGTTTTGATATTGAAAGTTTTGAGGTCATATAACATTTATTATTGCATATTATTCACACTCAAAAGAACAGAAAATGGGTACCGTGTACTGGAACTGGTTCACAGGTACCAGGAATCGGTATCAGTACCGGTTCAAATGTGAAAGGTACCCATCCCTACTCCCCACCCTGCTGGAGCAATCTACCGTTTTCTGTCAGTGATCCATGGCCACTGCCTTGGCCAGAGGTGCTGACCAGACTGCTATGCACTTGGCTGCAAAATTCCCCACCCTGCCTGCTGAGGTCCACATTGGATTGAGCCAAGAGAACCACATCATCTGCAAGAAAGCAAAATTGGAACTAAAACTTGATTAAAAGCCACATTAGGCCTTACTCCTCTCTGCAAACAGCACCAATGAGCCACCCTGTGGCTCTAATTTAGCACAAGTCTCAGCTTTATTTTGATAGTAGTAGATGAGTTTAAATGAATCACTGCACATTATGTTACAATAAAGACAAGATATATTTTCACCTAAATCATTTTTTGTCTGTTATATTCATTCCTGCTGTCAAATTGGGATTTCCTGGTTTTGTATCAGATTTAATTGGACTCTTGAGGAACTGCAGTCTTTTTACACTTCCACATTTGCTTCATTTTTCAACAATGGAGGTTGCTGCCAGCATATAACATGTGGCTGTGTGAAATTTGATTGAAAGGTATTTGTGCTGTTCGTCTTCGCTGGTTGATGCCCCCAGGTCCAGCCTACGTCATATATGTCTCTGACATCTCTGTGCAGAAATAATGCAGTGAGCGGCTTTTACACAACACTGACGTTGAGGTACAAATAATAGTGTATGAGTGTAGACAGAAGCCCACCACTGGAGTGATGGCTGAGTGCTGAAAACTGCTAAACATCCTCTTTAGGTGACAGCACAAGTAGTTCTTGTTTAGTAGGAGTCATGTACAGTCATGCTGGCAGAGAAAGGGAAATAAGGAGGTTTATCCATCAGGCTGACATTGAGAGCTCATGGCCGTATGTATTTAATACATTGGCCAATGGAAATCAAATGTCTCTGACTTTAGAGCTGAATGAAATACGCAGATTTAATAGGAATAATTTGAATGAGTTAAAATCTAAATTTTCATGAATTATTCAGTAAGTTCTGTCATTTGAACTTATTTAATTTTCAGGTCATATGAAGCAACTTATTTAAGCCAGGTGTTCTGTTCCTAGATGGATGTTTTAACAAATAGGGATATTTTTGTGTTTGAATTAAAGCAGCCCTGGAAAAAAAGAAGGTTATGATTTATTCATCAGTGAAAGAAAAAACTGCATTTCAGAGGGAAATACAGACTAAAGGCACAAAGCAGCCTGAGCTGTCAATAGTCTGAGCTCAGCTCTTCTGGCTGTGGTGCTAAGTCTCCCTCAGAGGGCTTGTGGTGCACTCTGTTGCTGCTGTATCCTTTTTTTTTTTGTTGTCAAGATTGACTTTTTTCCAATGTGTTTCACTCAATCCTCTAAACTCTTTCTCTCTAGCTTGCCCTCTTCCTCATATGGTCTATCTGCTAAGCTTTTGAAAATGGACAAGCTCATTCAGTGCCCATAAGAATATTCACCTTTGGATATTTTAACCTTTTATTGACGTTATAAAACAGTCATGGTCAATATGATTTGCCGTATTTGACCAAAAAATTACAAAAAAAACCCTCCTTGATGTCAAAGTGAAAACAGATGTCAATTAAGTAAAATTATGTAATGTAAAATAAGTGAGTGCATTAATATTCACCCCCTTCAAGACAGTTTTTACTGGCTGTACCTTTGGCTTCAATCACAGCACTGAGTCTGTGTGGATGGGTCTCTGTCAGGCTTGCACATCTGGACACTGCAGTTTTTCTCCATTTGTCTTTACAAAACTGCTCAAACTAGGGCTGGGCAATCAGTAGAAATTAGATTAAATCGCAATATGGCCTGCTGCAATTTTCAAATAGCAGAAGGTGCAATATTTCTTTGACCAGAAATTTGTGTCAAAATATCATTTTTAACTTTTTTTGCAGCAGAGATATTAAGCGTGACAAATCATTCAGGTGCCATTTTTTTTTGGAATAGCCTTCTTAATTTTTGTACTTTTTTCTTATTAAATGAGTATGACAAAAAACCCATCAATGCAGCAATTCATATCCAATTTGCAATATTAGTCAAAACCTTCAGAATTCAATATTTTTAAAGAATTGTTCAGCACTTGTTTAGGAATAAAAGAAAGTTAAGGAATAACCACGTATCAAATCACAACCGCAATATTGGGGAAAAAAATTGCAATTAAATTATTTTTCAAAATTGTTTAGCCCTAGCTCAAACCCAGTCAGGCTGCACGGGGATCAGATGTGAACAGCCCTTTTCAAGTCCAGCCACAAATTCTTAATTGGGCTGAGGTCTTGACTTTGACTAAGCCACGCCAGAACAATGGTTCTCAACTGGTGGATCATTAGGAGCCACCCCCACCCACCAACCCCGCATGGAAATTATGACCCAAATTTTAAACATTCTTAACTGCTCAAATTTATTTACATTAATGAAAATATTGATGTTTAGACCTTAGATGGAAAAAACATTATGGACAATAGAGACTGGACCAAACATTAATGTAAATGTGTATTGTTACAGGAGGGCCTAAATATTTTACTTATTTTTCCATGGAAAGCTTGGACATTTTGGCTAGTTCACACACACAGGAAGTACCTTGTTATCTTTGGAAAACAAACTTTGCAACAAAGCAATAAATAATGTGAAATCTTGAGAAAATCCCAATTTTGACTGATTATGACAGTAAAGTGAAGTAAAATAAACAATGTGGATGTATGCCAGCTAAGGGCTTCCTCATGCAATGAACTTTTTGCCAAGACACCTATTTGCAACCCATTGGAAACAGTTCTGGGACCCACGTTTGGGTCCCAGTCCACCAGTTGACACCAACTGCTGTAGAACATTGACCTTATTATCTTTAAACCATATCTGTGTAACTTTTGCTGTGTGCTTCGGGTCATTGTCTTGCTGGAAAATGAATCTTCTTCCAAACGATGGTTCTCTTGCAGGCTGAATAAGATTGTCCTCCAGGATTTTCCTCTATTTTTCCTCTTTCATTTTACCCTCTACCTTTACAAGCCTTCCATGGCTGGCTGAGAAGCATCCCCACAGCATGATGCTGCCACTACCATGTTTCACAGTAGGGAGGGTGCTTGTGATGATGTGCAAAAAGCCAAATTATATTGACTGTTATTGATTTAAAAATCAACAAAAGGGTAAAATATCCAAGGGGGTGAATACGGATCAAGAGCACTGTATATCAATTCAAGGTTCATATTTTCCCACAAAAGAAAGGGAGTTTTGAAAATGATCTAACTGCAATTATCTGACTAATAATACTAATAGCAAAACATATTTGAATGATGATGGTGTGCTATTTGTGGAGATCTTTACCAAAGATATTTGAATATTATGTCAGTGTTTAATAACTCTGTGGCACTGTATTTAAATAAAAACTGCATTTTGATGCACATTTTATCGTATGTGTATTTCAATCATTTGAATAACTGTTCATCCTAAGTGCCTATTTTTGGGTCAAAGCAGAGTGTCACATTGGTATCGTGCAGCTCAAGCATTCACAATATATGCATTAAAGCTGCATGAGTTCTGCAAAGAGTGAAGTTTATTGAAATTGAGCATCAGAGGATGAACAGACATAAAACCAAAGAACCTCTTTTGCAAATGCACCTGCTGCTTTCAAAGTGCTGATTTATGGCAGAACAATACCGTATTGTCTGTGAAGTTGAGGAATACGGGAAATTTAAAAGTCATTATTACTGCTCTGGAGCAGTAATAATGACGTCTCTGGAGCTAAATTGTCTGTATCCATCTTTTTGTTATTCCCTGTCTGCCCTATCTCAGCTCTGTCTCCCCAAGGACTTAGACCCAAAATATTACCATATTACCATGCCCTCCCTGCTCACTAAAGTCAGGCCATGCTGCTGCTGCCTGGATCAATGGCCGGTCAGGGGGAGGGGCAGTGCAAATCATGATGGAGAGGCACAGAATGGTGAGAATTTTGACCAAGAAGCAGCGAGACGGGAGAGGCTGATTGGTACTCTGAAGTCTTTAGTACAGGAACTCGCACTACCCACACCTTTCACACAGCCCTGAGTGCAGCGTGGGATCACAGCACAGCTTGGTGGATACACACGAACATACCTGTACATTGTCAACATTTTAATCCCTTTACTGTTGAGAGCTTTAGAAACATACCGAGTTTAGTGCATCTTTTTATTGAACTGGACTGTGTTGTGCCTCGGTAATTACTAGAGCTGTGAAAAAATATCGATACGGCAATATATTGCGATACTTTGATATCGGATACAATATCGATACTTCAACTCTTAATATCGACTTTTTTGTAAAAAGTAAAAACTCATATTTTAGCCGAGTTGTTAGTAAAATATGACTTCCACACCTCCACATGGCTTACAAAATAACAACACCTGCACAATTCAAAGCAGACATTTGGAAGCATTTAGGCTTCAAAGTTAAAATGGGGAGCACAAACAGTGAGTTAGAGAAAGGAAATGCCGTTTGCAAGCTCTGTCTTGCTGCCGTGAAATATAGCAGCAACACCACCAACGTATTGTGTGATTTACATATACATCATCTCTATATTTTTCTTAGTTAACTGTAGAATATCGCAATATATCACAATATCATGATATCCTGATATATTGTGATACTATCGTATCGTGACCCAATATCAGTAGTGTGGATGCTCAGCATCCCCACTAATGAGCAGTAGATTGAGATTCACCATTTCAATGTTTAATTCACTACTGTGCTTGTAAGTTGAGCAAATTTACTTCAGTCTGGCTTTTGTCCTTGAGTTGTTCTGAGAAAGATTTTTGTTTGTCCAAAGCGGGTTTTTCATGAAGTTGCTGTGCAAGTGCAGTCATCTTTTTTCATCAGAAAACACTTGAGCCTGTAACTGCACAGTAAATGGTTAACCATAGCATGATGATCTTGATGCTCCTAGTGACATGATGTAGATGATGATATTTATGATGATGATGTTGATTAGAATATTCATGCATGATGACAGTCTTGATGATGAACCTGTTCATGTGGTGATTACAACACTATCTGTTTACTTTTGTCAGCATCTATGTCTGATTGGATGTGAAGCTGGCAATCATGTCATTGTTTTCTCTCAGATGTACAGTATATGTACAAAAGTATTTGTCCCCCTGATTATTCCACTAACAGGGACTGTACTGACGTTGTATTCAAATACATGTACTTTAATGTGGTGTTATAACAGTTGCAGGTATAACAGCCTCCACTCTTCTTGGGCGGCTTTTCACAAGATTTGGGAGTGTTTTTGTGGGAATTTGTGCTGATTCATTCTGTAGAGCATTTATTAGGTCAGGCACTGTTCTTGGACGAGAAGGCAGTCTCTGTTCTGGTTCATCCCAAAGTTACTAGATGGGTTTGAGGTCAGGGATCTGTGCAGACCAGTCAAGCTCTTCCACACTGAACTAAAACAATGTCTTTGTACTCCTTGCTTTGGGGCACAGTCATGTTGGAATAGAAAAGGGACTTCCCCAAATTGTTGCCACAAAATTAGAAGCATAGCACTGTCCAAAACGTCATGATATACTGAAGCATCAAGACTGTCCTTCACTGGAGCTAAGGGTCCAAACCCTGGAAAACAGCCCCATAGCATTGTCCCTCCTCCACCAAACTTCACACTGATCACAATGCGGCATCCACCAAACCCAGACTCACCTATCTGACTACCAAACAGAGAAGTGTGATCCATCACTCCACAGAAAATGTTTCTTCTGCTCCACAGTGTGTGCTTTACACCAGTAGTTCTCAACTGGTGGGGCACACACCACCACCCTCTGAATAAACAATCATGACACAAATTTTCAAAACTTAAAATTTGCAACAATGAATATTGAAGTATGTATATCTTATTTTTAACAAAATGGACTGGACTAAAAAAAACAGGGCCAGCACATCATCATTGAAACCCTAAACTCATATGTATTTTATTTTATTCCCCATGATAGGTGTACATTTTGGTTGTCTTCTACAGGTTTTGAGAAATTAAAACATTGGAGAAAAAAAGTTTTTGTTTACCCCAGAAAAATAAGTTTAACAAGTTTAGATGTCAAGAAAAATGAACAAAATGTGCTGGTTATATGGAAAAAAGAGTAAAATAAAACTTATGGATGTATTTCAGTTGAAGACTTCTGTACAGAATGTACTTTTTGCCACAGTTTCTTCTAGTACCTTAACAACCCACTGGAAGCAGCCCTGCAACCCACTTTTGGGTACCAACCAGCGTCAGTTTGGTCAGCTAAAAAGCTATGACTAAAAATGTTCATCCACAGCCTTTTTTCCATGACAAAAAATAGACTAAGACTAACAAAAATAGATCTGTGATGACCAAAATTGACTAGAAGTAAGTTTAGTTTTTGTCAAGATGACTAAAACTAGACTAAAATGTAACATAGTTTCGTTGACATTCAAAATCCATGATATTTCTCCACTGTGGTAATAACAGAATGCATTGAACACACTACCGTGGTTTGTTACCACATTTAGGCAAGAAAATAAATGCTTTTTATGGACGAAAACTAGACTAAAATGTTTTTGAGTACGTCGACTAAAACTTAACTAAAATTTAAAAAGGTAGAAATGACTAAAATGTAACTGAAACTAAAAGATATTTAATCTAAAGACTAGAACTATGACTAAAATTAAAAATAGCTGCCAAAATTGACACTGGTACCAACCCACCAGTTGAGTCACTGTTTTGCACCCCTCCATCCAATGCTGGGCATTGGTGATGTGAAGCTTGCATGCAGCTGCTTGATCAGAAAAACCCATTCCCTAAAGCTTTCGCCACACAGTGTGTGTGCTTACATTAATGCCAGTGGAAGTTCAGAACTCTTCAGGTGTGGTTTCCGCAGAGCGTTGGCGACTTTTTTGCACCGTGCACCTTAGCAGTCATTGATTGTGATTTACATGGTCTTCTGCTTCATCGCTGAGTTGCTGTTGTTCCTAAACGCTTCCAATGTTTTAAAAAAATCACTTCTTGTTTACTGTGGACTGTGGAGCGGCCTTTATCACAGTACCATACTTGAAGTCACTAAGCTCTTCAGAACAAACTGTTTTTTAACACAAATGTTTGCAAATGAAGACTGCGTGGTTAGGTGCTTGACTCTATTCACCTGTGGCAGATCTGAGTAAAAACCCTGGATTCTTCTTCAGTTCAGATCTGAAGAATCCTTTCAAGAATTTAAGCCAAGTCCAACTGTCTTTTGGATCAAGTCTATTTACTGATTGACTAAGAACCTTCACTGACAACTATAGAACATGAAAAAGGTCTTAGACATTAAGACCTGATCCAGCCCAGCTTTCAGCTAAAAAATCAATAGTGATATCAGGATAAGTGCTTACTGGGTACAGTTAATTGATTATATAATGGTGTGTTTGTTGTGTAGATTATTTTTCTGTAATGTGATGTCTTTTACTCTTAAAATATCTGTTTGTTGCTGCAGTCTCAGTGGTGATGCAGCCAAATGTGTCACAATTGTGCTATTTAAGCAGGAAAGATGTCATCCTTTGTGACTCATAGACTTACGGGTGCCATTCGTCTCATGCTAAAAATGCTGTCTGTATATTCAGGCAGATTGCTGCTTTTTTGTCTATCTCTACTGATCTTAATCTCCTATTCGTGATGTTGATAAAGATTTTGCACATCACATTAACGTTACGCAAGGAAGTCAGATCTTGCCCTTAAAGTATTGCTCTTTTGTGAGTGCATCTGTTTCTTACATGGTGTACTTTCATTTCACATTTTGACTTTGGTGTTTATCTTTCCAGGTCAGTATGACGCACATGTAAGATAATTCTGAAGCTTCCCGCTGGCTCTTTGAATAGACGAGGAAGAAAAAGGGTAAGAGTGTGAAAATGGGGGAGAAAGGGCGGGTGGGAGGCGTGGGGGAGAAGGAGGAGAAGCAGAAACCTGAAGTAGATGAGGGGTGAATGGAGGGTGAAAGAGAAAAGACAGTAAAAGAAGATAAAAGGAGAAAGAAGATTTTCTGTATGAAAACAGAGAAGACGAGACAGCGGATAGACAGGGATGCCAGCGTGTGTGATGTCTGGATGTGTGGGAGGGACACACTCTCTCTCACACACACTCAGTCTCTAATGAGCTCCTCAATACGAGCCCTCCCTCTTTACATCCCCTTTTTTTCTCTCCTCTCCTTCCCTTGGTTCCTTGCTTCCTCTCATGCTTTTTCCCCATTATTTATGAATTAGAGTTTAAAAGAGACATCTCCTCGTAACAACACAACACATGAGAAAAAGCAGGGGAATTTATTGGTGAGGGGAGCAGGTGCAGGTCAGGTTAAATTTAAGTCTGTGTGAGGCGGGGAGATGAAGATGCATACACAGACAAAGCTCATCGTTTGCCACCTGCTCTCGGGCTTTGATCAGGCGTGCACGCTTGTTTGGAGTCGTGTGATCGTGTGAAAGAATTCATGCACGGCTCTAAAAAAAACAGTGAGACACACAGAGGGAGAAAAAGCAAGGGGTGGGCTTGGATTTGAGCATCATTGCAGCTCAAATTCTCCCACCAGCAGCACAGAAGAAGACCGACGCTCAGCCACCACCTCTCTCTCTCTCTCTCTCTCTCTCTCTCTCTCTCTCTCTCTCGCTCCTCCTGCATGGGGGGCACTCCTGCCGTGTCGACTGGTAGGCAGTTACAAACGTTACTATTTTGAGAGTCAGCGGATGCACTGTGCGCTCATCACTCACAATCGATCGAAAGAGGAGAAGAGGGATTGCAGGCTGGAAAAAGGCAGAGCGCTGGGTTTCGGCTCCTTCTTCTCCTAATTGCTGCCGTGTATAAGAGGAGGATGATGAGGAAAGAAGGAGAGTGGGACCTGTGGCTGAAATGTTCCTCTGATTCCAGGTAGAAGACAAGTAAGGAGGTCGTATGCCAAGGAGATTTCCAGAGCAGAAGCAGTGAAGATTTTTTTTTGTCTTTAGTGGATCAGAAGAAAAAGAAGGTGAAAAAATGGCAAGTTTTGGGAAACTCACAGACTACTTTAACCGAAGGAAGTCTCAAGAGGAGCTGCGGGTGGGAAGGAGCTCGCGGCGAAGTGGCAGCTACTGCTGCACTGTGGCAGAGGCCAGGTAACCTCTGTCTGCGTGCTGTTTGTTTGTTTGTGCCCAGGTATCCCTGGAACAAGTGTATCTAACTCTGTCTTTCTCCCAAAAATGCTCAGGTATTTGATGCAATTTCTCATTGTGCATCACAGTCTGTTTTTGTCACATTTTAATGAATGAAAAATAAGAGCCCATTGAGGATATTTTTATGTGAAAATAGAGAAAAACAAGGTTCCCTCAGCACCTTAAATCTGAGTGAAAGCAGGTTTTAAATGCACACAGGTGTTTGCATGCATGTTCCTCTGCATGCATACATGTGAAAGCATGTGTTGTGTTACATAAGTAAAGTGTGGAGGATGTGTGCTGTCAGATATGGTTGTGCTGGCTGGGCTACTATGGATTCCCTCCCGCTGGTTCACCGTTGAAATCAGTCGGAGGATTTTCTATAGATAGAACGGGAGAGGATGAAGTCGATGCTGCTGCATGTCGAGAGGAAGGAGGGGAGCGAGAAGTCTTCTACCTCCTGAACATTTTCTGCACCAGGAACATCCTGTCTCACAGATAATCCCGGCTTCCCGATCTGATAATTTAGAGACTCCAGAAATATGTGGGATCCTCGCTCAAGGGCAGGAATGAGCAGGTTTTTCAAAGAAGGTTAAAATGTTTCTCCTTCAGGTTTCACACTCACTATTTTCCAGACAACCTTGGAGCGTGGGTGTGTGACAGAAATCTCCTGTCCTTAACCTGCCTTTTAAGTCAAAGCCAGCTCAAAAAAGGCCTTATATTCAAGATACGAGTCAATTTTCTTTCATGCGTTTGCTTTTTTCATATCACAAAACACATAATAGACTATTGTTGGATTCATTTTGACCTTTTTTCTCTAATTTTGTACCACACTGAAGCTGTTTGATCACTATAAACTTGATTTGCACGGCCTTGAACTCCTTAATCCAGACAGGGAGTTTGGCTGCTTTTAAAGTAGGAAGAAAATAAAATAAAGCTCCAGTTTGAGCTGATTGTATATTATCTAATCATAACCAGAGTGCATATCGGGATACTGGTGAAAAAAACTACTCTAGACTTCATAACTTCCATCAAATCTCCCATCATCATCACAGCACAAGTGTTAGTGTAGGTGGACATGTGGGACAAAAAAAATCTCTCATATCCTCTGCCAGTAAAAACTCAGCGTCTCTCCCATCCCCACAGTGTCTTTGTCTCCGTCTCTCCCACTCACTGTCTCTGTCTCAGAAGCCACCTTTCTTCCTACGCCCCTCCATCTTGTCCTGGCTTTTATCTCAGAATTAACACGGCCTTGTTTCAGCAAACTCTTACCTCTTTATCACCCTTATATTATCCTTAAATTCACGTGAAAGAGGCTACAAAGGTTTGCTAAGTCTCTTTGTAAATGTTTGACCAGGACAGCTGAGGTTTGTCTTTTTGGCTCTGGTAGAATAGATTCAGGAAGAGAAAATTATTACTTCAGCCTGGGAAAAAAGTGTTTCTCTAACATTGCAGTATTGCCTAGGAAGTACCAAAGTCACCTGCCGCCTTCCACTGAGACTAATGAACGACCTTGCCTCTAATTTTAGATGTGCTGGGAGCTGGCTCTCCACAAAAGAGCACTGTTTTGCTGCCCTGATTGTCCTTAAATCAGCAAAATGTTACACTTCAGCTGGATTTCATTGGGATATCTGTAACCTTTTGTTAAGAGCAACCTTCACAGGCTGGCAAAAATCTTCAAGATGTGGTAAATGGTCTTAAACACTACATGTCACAATCAGCCTTTCTCACACACACTGATGGCTTCTATGTAATTTGCCCTGATGGAATCATTCAGACACATTCATATATGGTGCTCAGAGTCTTGCCTACTTAAATATGGGCTGTCATGATGCTAGATTATGAGGCTATAACATAATACTTTATAAAATCAAACCAAATCGATAGCTGCTATGATATCACAGCAACACACAAAAAAAGTATTTGCCCCTTCCTGATTTCTGATCTTTTTGCATATTATTCCCATTTAAACGTTTCAGATCATCAAACAAGTGTAATATTAGACAAAGATAACCCAAACAAATGCAAAATGCAGTTTTCAAATAATGATTTAAGTTATTAAGGGAAAAAGCCATCCAGTCCTACCTGGCCCTATCTGATAAAGTAATTTCCCCCTAAACTTAATACCTAGTTGTGCCACCCTTGGCGGAAACAACTGCAAGCAAGCATTTGCAATAAGTGGTAATGAGTCTTTCACATCATAGTGGTGGAATTTTGGCCCACTCTTTTTGGCTTTTTTTTTTTTTTTTTAATTTGGCCACATTGAAGGGTTTTTGAGCATTTAGTCCAGACTTTTACTAGGCCACTCCAAAACCTTCATTTGATTTTTTAGCCATTCAGAGGTGGACTTGCTGGTGTGTTTTTGATCATTGTCCTACTGCAAGTGAGCTTGAGGTCAAGATCTGATGGCAAGACATTCTCCTTCTTTTTTTCTGGTAGAGAGCAGAATTCATGGTGCCAACAATTATAGCAAGTTGTTCAGCTCCTGAAGCAGTAAAGAGGCCCCAGACCTTCCTACTACCACCAGCATGTTTGACTGTTGGTATGAAGTTCTTTTTATGAAATGCTGTGTTAGTTTTATGCCAGATGTAGCAGGACACACCTTCCAAAAAAAATCAACTTTTGTCTTAAATATTTTTCCAAAAGTCTTGGGAATCATCAACATGTTTTTCCCACTTTTTATCCCATGTTTGTTTCCCTATTATCTGACAAATGCTCACAGAGAGTAACAATATGGCAGTTAGCATTCAAGCTAGAGGTAATAAATGATTGTAATTCGATTAAAATGGATAAAAAGAAGTTCAATCTCGGGTTTACTGGTGTGGATTTAATCATTAAAGTCGCCAAAAGTCACACGAGTTCCAGGCTCACTGAAAATGCCGCCCCAATAGCATCAATGTGAAAACAGAGCGGGTAGCTTCAAGAGGAAAAACAAGTGAGAGGCAATGATTTATGGCTCAAAAGTTATTTAACTTTTGATAAACTGTGTCACTTCCTGTCTTGTACGACAGCGCAGGTCTGGAAGGTGTTTTAACAATCATATTCTGAGAAAAACTGGCACGCAGTCAGGGATGCACAATATTGGATTTTGCTGATATCCGATATGCCACACTTCAAGGTTTGAGGATGACCAAGGAAACAAATTAGTCCTTTAAAACACTTTAAAGTTTAAATATGAGAATAAATAAAGAAAAAGACCTCGACTGGCGTAGGTCTGTTGGTTCAGCCTAAAACTCCTCTCATTTATCCGTAAATATGGACAAAATTTACAGTTGATGTATGCTGAAATACACAGGCAAAATATTGGATGTACATACTGGCAGAAATTTTGATATCTGCCAATACTGATATTTGCCTTTTTAAGCTAATATCTGCCGATACCGATAATATCATGCATCCCTAATATCAAGCTTAACCAAATGGTATCGGGTCAGGGCATAAACTCGTGTTCGCCGATACTAACACCTGCATTTTAAGCAGTATCGGAAACATTTCCAATACTGGTATCGGAATCGGAACCACCCTAGTAGACTATTTATTGATAGGTATCTCATAAAACTTCATTTAAAAAAGAACTATCCCTTTAAATTCCACATCCTTTGTGACTCCAAAAATATAAATCATCTTTATAGGGTTATTGAAAATCCACTCCCTAAAGAGAACAACTGTACTTTCAGCAGTTTTTTTATGCAGAGGTTTGGCCCACTCACTGAATCCTCTCCTGGGTCCAGCCATGATGAATGATGACATGTTGCTTCATCTATAATGAATGATGAGGGATGAGGAATCAGTAATGTGATGAACAGTCATTCCACGTGTGTAGAGGAGTAAATCTACGGCCACAATGGCTGCCCTTTGTTCCTGTCTGTCTCTTGCGATGCCTCATTCAGTCTACTCAGTGTGGTGAGTCCTGACCAGAGTTCACTGAGACAGTGAGAGGACACAGAGTTTTATGTGTCAACATCCTTTAGCCACAGAGGGTTGGTTAACTTTCTCCCAACCCCCAAATAATCATCCATGTGTCCTTACTCAGCATATTTTTTGGTATATTTATTTGTATTTTTGCTTTTTGTGAATCAATTTCTGGAGTACTTTCAAATACAAAGGACACCAGAATGTTAAACTTAGATATGAAACTAGTGTAAACAAACCATGATGACGTACCTGAGCAGAAACAACCCCAACAAAAAAAGACAATTCCATGGCACACCTTATTCCCTATTGTGTTGGTTTAAAGCAACAAAAATTGCAGACAAGCCCATGCACACTGTTTAGATCAGGCAAAATTGTTTGTAATGTTTTAGTATCAAATATGTGATTGAGTTTTTGTGCATTTGATAACAATATGATTCTGATACCTTTTAAATTACCATTAAGCCAGCGTTGATGCCAATACTGATGTTCTTTTGGTGAAAGGCTTTTAGTATATCCACATTTACTCTCACATTTGACTATGAAAATAGATCAGAGTTAGTACAACAGGTCAGTTTTTCTACTGCACACCTCACACCAGATATCTCTTGCAGACCACTACCATACAACGGCCATTCTGTCGGAACTGAAGGGATTTAAAGTGCCGGTGCAACGTTTTAGAAGTTTTTATTCAACTTTATTCATAAACAAAGTTTGGCATTTCTTTTTATGAAATAAGAACATTGAAAGCATTACAGATTAAGCAACATTATATAAAATAAACTAGAAAAGCACTCGGAGAGCGCAGACCTCCGCCATTAGCCCTATCTCCCAATAGTACAGAATCCTTCAAAACATTCCTGAAACCAGACAGTGATCTGGATCACTCCCAAAATCTAATCAGTTCTTCCTTATGCCATTTCTGACATTTACTGAAAATTTCATCAAAATCTGTCCATAACTGTTTGAGTTATGTTGCTAACAAACAGTGTTGGGGGTAATGTGTTACAAAATAATCCGTTAGAGTACTTGGATTACTTTTTTGATGTAATGAGTAACGTAACGTGTTAGTTTTACAATTCAAGTAATTCCGTTATTAGTTACATTTTCATAAAAGTAATGTTACAAAAAGAAAAATCCCAAATTTCCCCACTCCTCCGGGGCTTCAAAAAGAGAGAAAGAAACAAGGAAGCTCCTTGAAGCACTTGTTTGTCCTTCTCTCTTCCTGTAGTCAGGTTGGCACATAACGCCATACCAGCAGAAGGAAAACATTCTGTGCCATTACTTGCGCATTGTTAGCTTGTTGAGCCAACGAGATGACAGAGAGGACAGCATGACACTGTGGAATTATCCCCTTTATGATGGATTTTTGGATAAAAGGGATAAGAACAGCATCCTGGTGAAACGTAAGTTTAAAAGCTCCGCTTGCTTTCGTTGAATCAGCTGTGCAGCTGTTCCAGTTACGCGCTGTTATTACGCACAGCGTTTGAGTGTTTCTGTCTGCCTCTAATCATCTTGTTGTCAGATTGTGAGCATGTTAAAGAGCTGTAAAATTTTTCCTGTCTGTAGGTGGTGTTCTCAGGCTGCAGAGATGCAGATTATGGGCTGTAGATTACGCTGTACATTGGCATTAGAGTCTGCACATTCAAATGCAGACATGTGGTTGTTTTTATGACCGCTGAGTGGAACAAGTGGCTAAAGGGTTTCAATACTTAGTAACATAAAAGTACTCTAACGCGTTAGTGTTGGAAGTAGGTAATGCAGAAACTTAACAAGTTACTTTTCTCAGTATGTAACCCAGTAATCTAACGAGTTAGTTTCAAAAGTAACGCTACGCAGCACTGCTAACAAACAAACAAACTAACAAACGAAAAAATGAACAAACCCTCCTGATCACATAACCTCCTTGATGGAGGTAAAAAGAATCAAGGTCTTATGCCTAATTAGGGATTAAATTATGCATAGACAGGTTTTAGACGAAGTTATGCGTACTGTGGCTCACTTTAGCTCAGTTAGCTTCACTAAAGCTGACATAGCTTTGCTAGCTACGTAGTTAACATAACTACATAAGCCAATGTAGCTATGTAAGCCAAAGCTAGTGAAGCTAAAGTAAGCCACCATCTGCATCACTACTTGTAAAACAGGTCTAGCTTTAGCAAATGTAGCATAATCAAATGTAGCTAATAAGAATGTTCCCAGGTGTCTGTTTCCCTACATGGCTAAACGTCCATTTAAGTTGCATTTAAATAACTTGTCTAAAGAGGAGAAAATACAACTAAATAAATAGTCAAATTAACCACAGGGTCATTGTGTCAGCTAGTATGATGCAAGCCTGATATAGTGTGTAGTGTGTGGCAAACATTAGCAGCTACCTAAGCCAGTCTTTGTTCCTCTTTGCAGATTAATATCGTGCTTTGATATGTGGCCTCTTTTCACTTTGGTTGAGTAGCTATCCATGAGTTCAACCCTCGACAACAGACATACCACTTTATTTCCATTTTCTATATCATACTGGGCTGTTCCTAATTACATGCTAACTGCTAAGTTTCTCATATTTACGTGCCGGGGGAAAGCTACAAGTTACAATGGCTTCTAGTGGCAGGAAGCCTCATTTCAGTTAAAAGGGCATTAGAGCGGGATTTAAGACCTGTCTTTATTAAAAATGATTGGTGATCATTGATTGATGTACAGTATACTGATGCATTGATTGATAAATGATCCAATCAGATCAATAGGAAGTCAAAACATTAATCTGCATTGTCACCTTTAAGCTATGCTTTTATTCTGAAATTCTACCCACATACCTGTTGATAGTTTTAGCCTGCTGCCCGCCCTCAACAAGCTAGCGGTAAATGGCACTTACTGACAGAAGCAGCCCAGATGCAGAGAATTTCCACTCTTCTGTCTGCTTTGTAGACGTATTTCAGACACAGACTACTGCAGAGCGGGCCTTTCGCCTTGTTTTGCTGACTTTGTCTGCATCTTTATCCGTATACAACAAGTGCGAGTGTTTTCTGCTACAAGCAGCAAACGGAAAGGAAAAGTCCACTGCTGCATGTCCCACTGAAGCCCGATGTCTCTCGCTAGATTTATAAATAAAGACTCTGCTGTCTGTCAGAAATCACTTTGTTACACTAGTGGCAGCATCGTGTGTGCACCACAGCACAAAACAAGTGATTCAACTGGCGATGATGGTGTAAAACTTTGTACAATGGCAGAAATTTTACCGGTTACAGTATGGTTACCAGCTTGTAGCCCACCACTACTGTGAAGTAGTCTCCCCCAAAGTGAGCATCCAAGAAATATAGCTGCAGATCTCATGAAACAACCTCTGATGTTGAACAATAAAGTTCAAAAGTCATGGATGCCATTGATGCCCTAGTAACACCTATATGGAACTTTATCGCTGCAAAATTACATGCAAATGTTTACACAGACTTGTACACCGCTCCACAAATGCACAGAAATAAAATATAATCTTAGCTTTGTGAAATATGTGACGTCACAAAAGGACACGACTGTGAAAAAAAACTAAAATGAGGCTAATGGATAGAAATGATCTGTATCTAAGATAAAAGTAGTGTGGGGAGAAGAGATATGAAAAAAAACACATGATGATGCAACACAAACACAATCCTGTTCAGGAGGAGTCAGAACACATAAAAACTGAATGAGACTTTTTTTTAATGAATGGCTCAGCACCAAGCTGTGAGTTTGGCACATGAATGAGAAACCACATGCCCCGCAACTGACTCCAGCAGAATATTATGTTAATAACTAAAATATTCATCAGCCCTCATGTTCCAGAGGGAGACGTTTAAGATTGGTTTTGGAGAAAAGATAAAAAAGAAATATGAGTCCGGAGTCATTAGGCTGAATTGTTCCAGTCTGTGTTGAATCTTTAAACGGTTGAATAATTGAACTGAAATCTTCTGTTTCTTGTAGCATATGCATATAATCTCTGGCTGTGTGTGTGTGTTATAAGGTGATTCAGCACCGTGGACAGCTCCATTCACCAGCGGCTCCATTCACCATCATACCGCGTTCATTCAGCTGCTGGAAACAGATTCAGTCAAGCATCAGAGCAGGGAAAATACTTCAACCCATGCAGTTTCCCGTTTTTTCACAGCATCAAGGGGTTCCATGTGCTACTTTCAGCTTAAATGAGGTCACTTGTACAAATTTCTGTACATCTTGCACTAAAACCTAAATCTGATCATGCAGGCAGAGATGTCTCTGTGTCAATCAAGTTCAGGAAGATGGACAGATGGAGGACAGAAACAGAAAGAAAAGTGTGTGTAGAGCATTTTGTGCTGGTGTGTGGGCTCTCTGTAATGAACACATAATCCTGTTTCTGCAAGTTTTCACACCTCGCTCCTCTTCCCATTCTTAAGATAGTCATTGTCTGCTTTTCTTATTCATAAAAAAATGAGAATGAGTGTTTTATATTCCGCAGGCTAACAAAGAAAGAGAGAGTGTAGCGCTGACTGCAGGGACAGAGATAAGACAACAAAAACGTGCAACACGTGATGATTACTACTGAGAACAAGATATTTCAGTGAAAATGTAGAACACTGCTGGGACATGAAAAATCACCCATCTCCTCATTTCTCCTTTCTGCTATGCTCCTGTCCTTTCTTTTCCATTTTGCTCGTCCCTTCCACTCCTTGACTTCTTTTCTTTGTTTCTACCCTTTTTCTCCTCTGCTCTGCTCTGATTGCCTTTCCTCTACTTTTATCTTTTCATTTTTCGCTGTTTTATTTTCCATTGCTTTCCTTTCCCTTATCTAATCTTTGCTTTAATCTTGTTCCCCCCTTCTCTTCTTCACATAGCTGCCCTTCTATTCCTTTTTTTCTTTTTTTTTTTTTTTTTTTACCTCTGCCAAGGAGGTCATGTGATCAGTAGGGTTTGTTAGTTTGTTAGTTAGTTAGTCAGTTAGTTAGCAACATAACTCAAAAATTGTGGACAGGTTTTGATGAAATTTTCAGGAATAGTCAGAAATGGCATAAGGAAGAACTGATTAGATTTTGGGAGTGATCCGGATCACCGTCTGGATCCAGGAATTTTTTAAATGATTCTTTACTTTATTTCTTTTCCTCTTTCCTTTTCTTTCCTTTCCTTTCTCTTCCCTATTTTTCTTTCTCCTCCTTTCCATTCCCTTTTTACTTTCACTTACCTTCCTCTTCCTATCTTTCTGTCTTTCACTTCCTTTTCAATCCCGTCTTTCCCTCCTTTCCATTCTTTTTCTTTCCTTCCTTTCCCTTATCCTTTTTTTTCCTCCCTTTACTTTTTGCCTCCTTTCCCTTAAATTCGTTCCCTTTCTTTTCTGTCCTTTCCGCCCCCCCCCTTCCTTTTCCTCTCTTTCCTTTCTTTTCCTTTTCATCTTGGTTTTACCTTTTCTATCCTTTTTTCTCCTCTAGTCTACCCTCCCTCCCTCCCTCTTTTTTCCTTCACTTGTTTATTACCTCTTCTTTTCTCTCTCTCCTCTTCTCTCTGTCTTGTCCTCTGCCATTTTCCCCCCTTCCCTCTTTCTTTACCCCTTTTCGTCTCCTTTAGTTTCCTTTTCATGTTTTTGTAGACATGGTCGCCTAGCAACAGGTTTTTATGGTGAGCCAGGTCCAAATTGCTGGAGTGGTCTGGTCCGGCTGTTCGGCTTAGTGTGTTATCGTCATGACATGCTGGTGTGTGTGTGATAGAGTGTGTGATATTTTATCGTATGCCAAACGTGTTTCCATGCAGGTCAGTGTGGATGGCTGAGGAGTGAGAGACCTGCCTGTTTCTATTACCATCAAAGCGTGTGAGTGTATAGTTACTACCATCTCTCTGATTCTCAGTACAAAAAGCATTCTTCCTCTTCATCACACATGCGTCTCTGAATGAGCCTCTCTCCAGGCGTCTCTGATCTCAGGTCAAATATTCACTGCTCTAACGCCCGCCTCATCTGTCAGGGGAGCGTTTCATTGGCCGACAGCAGGCGTGCTGCACGTCAGTGCTTCACTTGTGGAGCCTGAGGAAATGCTGACCTAGAGCAGGCTGTCGACCCACCTGATATCTCCCCTGTGATAAATATCCCGCAGCCTGAAACATCCTGAGCCAGACATCCAGGATAGTTTTTAGAGAACTGAAGGATTTTTTTAAGCCTGGGCTGCAATGATGACTTGTGTCAAATACTTAATAAGGCTTATAATGTAATGCATTTATAGCACTTCTCATAAATTTTATGTGGTTAATGTCATTCAATTTTAGTCAAGCATGAAATGGTTTGGATATAATCCAATGCATGCAAAATAATTGAATAATTAGTTTTTTAATTTGACAATGTTTATGATTTTAAGGAGTAATCCATTGAGGGATGTGTGATACCTGGATTATTAAAAACAGGGTTGACACTAATTTAAGGGTTTAAAAAATAATTTATCTGATAGCAGATATCAGACTCAGACACTGATAGATTTCTTAAATTAATGTTGTTGCTTTTTGTCTTAATTAACAATTCTCCAGTCTGGGCCAAGGACACTAATTAATCAGCATTTTATAACTTGAATGAGTATTGCTGTAGTCATTTAAGACTTTATTACACTGTCTTTAATCAGGACAAATTCAATTAAAGAAGGTGACAAATCAACCTTTAAATTGGCCTTCTTTCATATATTTTTTTGACCTTAATACATTCGTTCAGTGTCATGCTTTTCTTAAAATAATGTTTTTTCTCTTTTAGATGAATCATTCCCAAGACAGGGAATTGTGACTAGTTCCAAGTGACACCAGACGGAACCAACTGTAAGATGCACTATTGTTAGTTAAAAAAAAAAAATGCACGAGGAAAACCTATAATACAGACCTTGAGCTTTATGATCCTTTTTTGCTGATGAATTGAACCTGTACTGAACTGTGACCTCTGTAAACCATTACAGCTCTACAGATAAGTTAAAGACACAATTAAATATGATGAATTGGCAACACTGGAGGAGAGTGCTTTTTAGCTCTCTACTGTAGCATTTTTCAGGACTACAGAAGGCCCCACTCTTGACTCTAAGGTAAAAGGTAAAAGTGCTCTGAATCCAGTGCTGTTTGCTGTTGCTTAGTATTACATTACTGTTCATATATACAACTAGACTAACGGACCTTTGAGTTTATGATAGTATGTAGGTCTGTTGGCCCAGCCTAAAACTCTACAAATTTGCTTGCACATAGGGCCAAAATGTACTGACTTTCTTTCTTTAAGCTGACAGATATTTTGCCGATGATATTGCACATCCCTCTCATGGTGGCATAACTGGGAGACAAAGTAATTGCTTTTCCATGCTGCCATTGAAGATGTTAACAGGTGTGTTACAGAGTTACTGGGTTGCTGGAGCCAGTGTTAGCTGCATGTGTGTGTGCATACTTGAGGGTGTGTCTATGTGAAGCTCCCACTGCATGTTCACATGCCGTGCTCTCTCGAGATTCAGCAACACTGTAATACAATATACAGTCATGGACAAAAGTATTGGTGCCCCTGGAATTTTTCCAGAAAATACACCATTTTTCCCAGAAATTGTTGCAATTACAAATGTTTTTGGTGTACAAATGCATATTTCCTTTATGTGCATTGGAACAACACAAAAAAGCAGAAGAAAAAAAGCCAGAATTGACATAATTTTACACAAAACTCAAAAAAATGGGCCAGACAAAATAGTTGGCACCCTCAACTTAATAATTGGTTGCACACCCTTGATAAAAAATAACTGAAATCAATCACTTCCTATAACCATCAACAAGCTTCTAACCCCTCTCAGCTGGAATTTTGGAGCACTCTTCTTTTGCAAACTGCTCCAAGTCTCTCAGATTTGAAGGGTGCAACTGCAATGTTTAGATCTCTCCATAGGTGTTCAGTGGGATTTAGATCCGGACTCATTGCTGGCCACTTCAGAACTCTCCAACGCTTTGTCTCCAACCATTTCTAGGTGCATTTTGAGGTATGTTTCGGATCATTTTCCTGCTGGAACACCATTGACCTCTGACGCAGACCCAGCTGTCTGACACTAGGCCTTACATTGCAGCCCAAAATTTTTTTGATAATCTCCATATTTCATGATTCCTGCACACAGTCAAGGCACCAAGTGCCAGAGGCAGCAAAATAACCCCAAAACATCTTTGAACCTCCACCATGTTTGACTGTAGGTACTGTGTTCTTGTCTTTGTAGGCCTTGTTCTGTTTTCTGTAAACAGTAAAATGACGTGCTTTTCCAAAAAGCTCTACCTTCGTCTCATCTGTCCACAAAATGTTCTCCCAGAAGGATTGAGGCTTTCTCAGGTACATTTTTGCAAACTCCAGTCTGGCTTTTTTTTTTTAATGTCTCTTTGTCAGTAGTGGGGTTCTCCTTGGTCTCCTGCCATAGCACTTCATCTCATTCAGATAACGACGTATGGTTCGAGCTGATACTTTTGCACCTTGAGTCTGCAGGACAGCCTGAATTTGTGTGGAAGTTGACTGAGGATGTTTATCCACCATTCCAACTATCTTGCGTTGCATCTTTTTTGTAAATTTTTGTCTTCCGTCCAGGTCCAGGGAGATTAGCCACAGTTCCATGAGTTATAAACATCTTGATTATATTACGCACAGTGGACAGAGGAATTTCAGGATCTCTGGAGATGGTCTTGTAACCTTGAGATTATTCATATTTTTCCACAATTTTGCTTCTTAACTCCTCAGGCAATACCCGGCTCTTCTTTCTGTTCTCCATGCTTGGTGTGACACACACAGGCACAACACAAAGGTTGAGTCACTTTTATACATTTTAACTGGTTTCAGGTGTCATTTCTAGATTGCCAGCACCTGTTACTGCCACAGGTGAGTTTAAATGAGCATCACATGCTTGAAATTAAATGATTTACCCACAGTTTTAAAAGGGTGCCAGAAATTTTGTCTGGCCCATTTTTGAATTTTGTATAAAATTATGTCAATTTTGTCTTTTTTCTACTGTTTTTTTTCCTGATGTGCCAATGCACATAAATGAAATGACCTTGTATACTAAAAACATTTGTAATTGCAACAGTTTCTGGGAGAAGTTGTATATTTTATGGAGAAATTCCAGGGGTGCCAATACTTTCATCCATGACTGTGAAATCGCTGACTGGAACGCCAATATTACACTGCTAATGATTGAATATGAATGTACAGATATGACAACTGAGTTTTTTATGGTGCCTTTGCACTCTGAAAAGGTTGATCTCTTTAAATCAGTCTGGCTTTTATTTCTAAAATACTCTATTTCAAAATGTTTGACTCAGCTTGTGTGTCCTTAGCTGACTTTTTAGCCTGGGTTGATGTGTACTGTTCCCACATTTGTCGTGTGGGAGTCTTGAGGCCAGACAGCTTCCTTCTCTGACCCCGATTTCTGAAATGTTGGCCACGTCTCATTGAATTTGATCACATCAGGCTGGCAATGAAAGGGACTCTGTGCTGGAGAGGTTTTTTCCTGTACATGAAACACACAGATTTGAAGTAAAATGTGTTTTTTTCCCCCCTTTTTTGCATTATTTATGAAACAGAAACAATCTTTGTATTTTTTGAAACATGTCATGGAAAAGAAGTCTCTAAAATCAGGTGAAAAGTGCTAAGGAAGAAAAAAAGCAGCTTGATTCATCTACAACTTCTTGTCATTGTTATTCGCAGATTGTTTGACTGTGTTGTGACTTTGTTCCCAAATTGCTGTTAATCCGATCTTGCGATTGTTGTCATTGATTGGAGTCCCACTGGACTGTGTGTGTGTAATCAACTTCTATCAAAGAAAGCAATTTCTCCTGGTTGTGTTTCAAATGGCCTTCAGCTTGATTATACTGAGGTGGAAGCAATTTCACTATTGATCAGACAGCAGCTCTCTTGTTGCTCATTAACGGTGCCCTGTGCGTTTGTGTGCGCCTGTATGTGTGTAGTGGTGGTATTTTATGGCACAGAGAAAGCTTTGACATGAAATATCCAGGGTTATCTCCTGTAAAAGCAGTATAAAAGAACAACATGCATACATATTGACTGAAATAACCCTTATTGTCTAAGTGGAAGATCCATCCAAAGTCATCATTTAAAACAGTTTGTCCTACATGTGCAATCTTTTTGTTTATTTATCAGAACAAAAACCATTTATTGCTAAATGTCATTCCAAAGTTCCATACAACTACTTAAACACTTAAGGTAAACATGCGTGGAAACAGGATTCCTTTGCATTGTTTTCTTTATTTTTTTTTTTCACAAAACTGAAAAAACTAAGCGCACAGAGTTTTGACAACAGTGTCAAAGAGACTACCAAGAAAATCAGAAGTCAACTTTTGAAACGTAGCAACAACAAATGCTGGTTGGAAGTGCTCTGAATCTGAGGTTGTGACTGCTGCCAGTGCAAAAAGTGACGGCTGTAGGCACAGGCCCTTGTAGGGTTTATACAGAATGACATAACATTTACACCCTAATCAATCCATTATAAAGAGGGATGTAACAGTTTTCAAAACACAGGATAAGATATCCTTTGTGCAAGCAAGTGCAAAAGTTCATTGGTGAATGGTTGAGAAGAAGCTTCTGGGTAGGTTGATTTGGGAATTGAATTTTGGGACGCATCATCAGTAGTGTTCCTCTGGCTCATCGGGTGTTTCGGCCCTTTCACACTATACACCCTCACCAGAGGTGACCAGCTGCAGGGTGATCAGTCCTGAGCCTGCGTCCCATGCCCAATTGTTCATGAGTTGCATTGATGTTAAGTAGTGTATCTCATGGGGCTATGCAAGGCAGGGATATCCTGTTCCTTGAGTCAAGCCTAGGCTGACTGCATACCTCCCGGCTTGCTACTTGGGGCCCCAGCAGGGGTCGTTCCTCTTTATCCAGAGCCACTGGCTGCTTCTCTCCGCTGCCTCTGATGCAGACTTGATGGCTACACGCTGGCTCTGGCCCCTGACTCCCAGGTCTCTCAGCAGCTTGGTGGTAGATGTTGCCACAAACCCTCTGCATCCAACCTCCACTGGGCGGACTTCCATGTCCCAGCCACGATGTTGTTCCTCAGCAGCTAGTTCAGCATAGCGCTGGTGTTTCCGCTCATATGCTTTGTCCACGGAATCCTCCCAGGGTACGGTGAGCTCGATGATGAAGGCCTTCTTAAGAGAAGGGGACCAGAGCACGACATCGGGTCTTAAGTGGTGGTGGCAATCTCTGGAGGAAACCACAGTTGTTGGCCAACATCCACCTTCAGTTTCCAGTGTCGTGATAAGCACAGCTGGCCTCTCTGCAATGGTACTGAGGTGCTCTTTTTGCCTTTGGCCCCTTCACAGACAAAAGCAGTTGTCCACGGGGGGTTGGATACTGGCAGTGGCAAGGAGTTGATGGCAATTCACTTGCCCTCAAGGGTGACCGCAAGGCTCTTCAGGACTTGGTTGTGGTGCCAGGTGTACCGCCCTTGAGTGAGACTGATTTTACACCCTGTTAATATGTGCCGGAGGGAGGCTGGCTTGGCGCAGAGGGAACAGCCTGGATCCTTACCAAACCCCTGATGAAGATTGGTTGGTGTTGGTAGGACGTCGTAAGTCGCTCTGATGGAGAAGCTCAAACTCCGTGCTTCCATGGCCCACACTTCCCTCCAGCTGAGCCTCCTCCATTCCACACCGTCCCACCGTGTCCATTGACCCTGTTTGCCAAGGGAGACTGCTTTGGCCCACCTTGCAGCCTCCTGCTGACAGTGTCTTTCCTCTACCACCATTGTCCTCCCTGCTGGTGCAGTGGCCTTACTCCAAGCTGGGTGATTAGTAGTTAAGCCAAGGCCACCTCTCCCATGCTGAACGTTCCCCACAATGTCAGCATGTCTGAGGGCTGATGTCGGTTCATCCACTGCTGTTGCAGGTGTCCATTTGCGCCCAGTAGCCAAGGTTGGTGCGTTGTTCCTCACCACCATGTCTTGAGACTGGTTCAGTGTCATCTGCAGTCGTGCTTTTGCACACTTGAACTCCTCTGTGAGACTGGTGAGGGGCAATTTGAGGACACCATCTCCGTAAAGGCCTGTGGTGGTGAGGCATCGAGGAACTCCGAGCCACTTCTTGATGTAAGCTGTGATGCCTCTTTCCATTTTCTCTACTGTCGAGATGGGAACCTCGTAGACTGCCAGGGGCCACAACACCCGGGGTAGGAGGCCGAATTGGAAGCACGAGGCCTTTAACTTCCCAGGTAGTTGGGTGTTGTTGATGGACTGTAGATCAGCGCTGATGTCCTTGCATAGCTGTTTCAGGTGGTCTCTGTCCTTCAGGCTTGCATCATAGCGCCTTCCGAGGCTTTTGACAGGCTGTTCAGACACTGTGGGGATTGGATCATCTCCGATGAAGATGAAGTTAGTTCCAGCTTCTTCTCCACTGTGCCTCGAAGTTGACCAAGAGTCAGGCTCAGGTCAGCATTCACCATTTCCCACAGCTTCTTGTCTGAGAAGCTGTGGGAACAGAGTAAATCTCTGATTACAAGGCAAAAAAGGTCAGCAAATATGCTTGTATGGCTATAAACAGGCCCAACCTAGAGAATTGGCCCTCCCCAGTTGTGATTTTAGTTGAAATCAATGCCTATGTGTTGGATCAGTAGCATTGGTGCTAGCTTTCAGGTCAACAGTAATCTTACTTTTGGGGCTTTAAAGTCAAGCTATTAATGGGTTCTAATGTAGGATTTATTGATTCATCATAAGTTTTATCCATTTTCACCACTTTTTACACCACTTTTTGCCACTTCTTTTGCCAATTTTAACCAATTCGGTCACTTTTTGCAATTTTTTTTTTTTTTACTTTTCACTCCTGTTTTCCACTTTAACAGCCACTGCCACTTATCACACAATTTTGTCACTTTTAACTCAATTTTGTTATTTTATTTGCACCTTCCGTTTGCCACTTCATCCAATTTTTGCCATTTATCAATGTTTGTTGCCACTTTTTGCCACTCCTTTTTGCCATCTTTAATAATTTTTTTTCACTCACCTATTTCCCACTCCTCCCAATTTTTTCCCTTTTTTTTCCAATTTCAGACACTGCCAATTTGAACAAAATTTTGTCACTTTCAGCCCGTTTTTGTCGTTTTTGCCACTCCCTTTTGCCAATTTAACCAATGTTGGCCAATTTTCACCCATGTTAAGCCTTTTTTTCAGTTATTTAATTATATTTCATTAAAGTTGTCTCAGTTTCTTAACTTTATTTACTGGCATCTTGACATGTGTGCATATTTATGGCCTAGCTATGAAGTCTGACATTACTTTCCTGATTGTTTAGTTTAGTGTGCCCATCTACATTGTTAACATTAACAAAAAATGATGTCATTCACTTTTAAGAAAAGGGGGCTTCATTTTTTTTAAACGCTATAGGTTAAGGTTGAAAATAAAATATCTCTATCATGGATTAACTTTACAATGGATCATGATTTTGCTCACCTCCATTGGCCCCTTGTCTGGCAGGACCCCTGAAAGCTCTCCCCTTTGTGCCCCCTTATGGGCAGCCTTAGCTATAAATATATGTGGATGCTTGTTTAGGGCAATTCGATGTGTGGGAAACTTGGACTAATTGATTTAAAGACCATTCATTTGTTGGAGTTGGAGCGTGACAATTTAGATGACCCAATTTCTAAATTACTGGAAGTGTGCATTGTTAGTGTTAATTTTGCATTTTATATTTGCAAAACAAGTTGTCATAATGTCTCCTATGGGAAAATACATACCAGTGGTAGGCCAAAGTCTTCTTGATAATATTGATCAACAGATTTACTAATCGGGCTCTTTATCTACAAAACAGATATGCTCAAATGAGGCTTTTATTTTGATAGGTAAAGGAAGTTCTTAATCCCACTGGTCGATGCATAATCGTCTGTTTCTGTCATCCACTCAGGTCACTGGAGAGAAAGCTGCAGAGACCCCTTCTGGCCAAGTCCCGCACTCTTCCCAGCATCCCCCAGTCCCCCACAGTCTCCAGGGTCCACCACTCTGATCTCATTGGTGGGAGTCCTCCTCGCAGGAAGAACCCGCCCACCACTAGCAGCCACCCAAAGGCCTGCACCCTGCCGCCTGCAGGTAAAGATAAAACCGAAGCTGACACATGCTGAACTGTTTGAGTTTGCTTTGGGATTCAGTTTTGTTTGTTTATCAAAACAGGAGGCGACCTTGCAGAACGGAGTGCATCTGTGTTATTCTCTCTCTCTGCTCTGTTTGTTCATTTGTTCACATAATAACGCTGACAAATCTGACTTTGACAAAGCCTGAGTGCATTCCCCTAAATGAACGTCAGTACACGGTTTTGACTTTTAGCTCAGTTACAAACAGTCACTTTTTGTCTCCTATTTGTTAGATTCCTTACCCTGCGGGAAGAGAACAGCCATTTCTTTGACCTTCTAATTCATTATTTTTTATTCCTCTTGAATTGAGGTGGGGCCAAATATTGATGCATACTTTCAAAAGCGGATTATGTTTGGATATTCAAACTAAAGCACAAAAACTATTCCTCATCCTATGCATGCTAACAGTTTTGACAGTAAATGGAAATTGTTTAAAGAAGAATTTGTCCGATGTGATATAATTGTTATCATGTAGAATGGTATCTTATTTTATCATTTCCAATTGCATTGTATCAACATTGTATTCAATCATACTGTTAGCATCTTATGTTATTGAATAGAGCACATCATACCATAACAGTAGGATTCTGTCATGCCACTTCTTTTTAACTATCGACCAGAGAAATGGAGATGCAAGAGATTTAGATCTTCCTAGATGTGCCCAACATTTCATTTTCCTCTTAAACTTCAACAAGTGCTTTTCATCTTGGATGTTTTATTCCCCTGTAAGGACGCACTGTTTTTCTCTTTTGTTTATAAATCAAACACCGTTCCTTCACCTGAGAGGGGAAAGTTGTCACAGTGAATTCTGATGCTGCAAACTGCTGTCAGAGATACAGCTTTCATCTTATGGATGGATGAAATGCTTTTTTCACGGATGAAAATATTAATAGTCTGTGAAAAATGTTGTGAAAGGAGCTTCAGCTGTTGGCAGCTGTGATTTTTTTCAGATCAAAAGGAGCTTTTCACTAATGACAAAGCAAAGTAATTACATTAAATTGATGAATTTACATTTATTAAGTAGCAAATGAGACAAGAATGTGTCAAATATTCATCAAAGTAGTTTTTAATCTAACATTAAGGCTTAAGCTCACTCTTAAACAGTCTAAGAAGTGACCTACATACAGCAAGTTTTAATACATTCATAATGTAATTTCTCAGTGGATGATTAAACACCACTTGATTCAGCTTCTAGCAGCTCTTACAATTTTCCAAAGTGGGTCATTTGTAAAGTAATCTCCTCTCTAGCCCTTTAACACTGTATCCGAGACATGGACAGACTCCAAATTCACCAGAAAAGCCGACAGCTGTGGAACGAGAGCAGGACGTGCTTCATTCCTTCTTGCTCACATGGCCTGACAGACGTAAACAAAGTCAGCAGCAGTGTGTCGCCAATGATTGACATCATTTGACTCAACTCGATCAAAGCTTTCAGACACCAGCAGATTGAGGAGATTTAGCACATTTCAAAGGAAAACGCTGTGTCATTATCATCCTAACTTGGGATGTTTTATACAAGAGAGGTTTCACACGCACCCTCAGACCTCCTCTTCCTGACACTGCACTCTGTGGAGAAATGTGTGACTCTACAAAGACAACAAAGAAACAGCAAACATCAGAAACAAAGGACTTATAAGAATGAGGCAAAGTTTTCAGCTGGAAGTTGACCAAAGTCCCGGGGGATTCGCACAGACAGATAGACAGCAACACAGGAAGTACAAACTCAGAGGAAACAAAAAAAGCAAGTCTTCAAAAAATAATGACACAACATAATCACTAAGAAACTCTTCATTTATGTAAGCCACATATCCAGTCAACACTGGTAGAAAAGTACTGACTGATTTGTCTTTACAACATTTACAGTGGCTTGCAAAAGTATTCCTACCCCTTGAACCTTTACACATTTTCTTCACGTTACAACCACAAATGTAAATATATTTTATCGGGATTTTGCGTGAAAGAAGAACACAAAGTGGCACATAATTGTGAAGTGGAAGGAAAATTATACATGGCTTTCAAAATTTTTTACAAATGAAAATCTGAAAAGGGTGGTGTGCAAAGGTATTCAGCCCCCTGGAGTCTGATACCCTTGAATAAAATCCAGTGCAACAAATTGCCTTCAGAAGTCACCAAATTAGTAAATAGAATCTACCTGTGTGTAATCTAATCTCAGTATAAATACAGCAGTTCTGTGAAGGCCTCAGACGTATGTTAGAGAACATCAGTGAACAAACAGCACCATGAAGACCAAGGAACACACCAGTCAGGTCAGGGTTGTTGTGAAGAAATTTAAATCAGGGTTAGGTTATAAAAAATATCCATAGCTTTGAACACCTCACAGAGCTCTGTTCAATCCATCATCTGAAAATGGAAAGAGCATGGCACAACTACAAACGTTCCGAGAAATGGACGTCCACCTGAACTTACAAGGAGAGCATTGATCAGAGAAGCAACAAAGAGGCCCATGGTAACTCTGGAGGAGCTGCAGAGATCCACAGCTCAGGTGGGAGAATCTGTCCACAGGACAGCTATTAATTGTGCACTCCACAAATGTGGCATTTATGGAAGAGTAGCAAGAAGAAAGCCATTGTTGAAAAAAAGCCATGAGGAGTCTCATTTGGGGTTTGCCAAAAGCCATGTGGGGTACACACCAGACATGTGGAAGAAGATGCTTTGGTCAGATGAGACCAAAATTGAACTTTGTGGTCTAAATGCAAGGCGCTATGTGTGGCGAAAACCTAACACTACACATCACCCAAAACACACCATCCCCACGGTGAAATTTGTGGGTGGCAGCATCATGCTGTGGGGATGCTTTTCTTCAGCCGGGACAGGGAAGCTAGTCAGAGTTGATGGGAAAATGGATAGAGCCAAACACGAGAGGTTCACCTTCCAGCAGGACAATGGCCCTGAACATACAGCCAAAGCTACAGTGGGATGGTTTAATTGAAGCATATTCATGGATTAGAATGGCCCAGTCAAAGTCCAGACCTAAATCCCATTGAGGATCTATGGAGTGACTTGAAAATTGCTGTTCACAGACGTGCTCCATCAAATCTGACTGACCTTGAGCTATTTTGCAAAGAGGAGTGGGCAAAAATTTAAGTCTCTAGATGTGCAAAGTTGGTAGAGAAATACCCCAAAAGACTTGCAGCTGTAATTGCAGTGAAAGGTGGCTCTAGAAAGTATTGACTCCAGGAGGTCTGAATAGTTTAGCACACCACACCTTTCAGATTTTTATTTGTAAAAAGTTTGAAAGCCATTTGTTAATTTTCCTTCAACAATTATGCACCACTTTATGTTGATCTATCACATGAAATCCCAATAAAACATATTTACGTTTGTGGTTGTTACGTGAAGAAATGTGGAAAAATTCAAGGGGTAGGAATTAGAGCCCAACCGATATGGGATTTTTGGGGCCAATGCCGATACCGATATTGGGGGCTAAAAAAAAAAAAAAAGACAATATCCGATATATTGACCGATAACCGATATATTGGCTGATATATGAAATGAGAACATTGATATACACAGAATATATACTGTACATGAACACAAATGTGGACATGTGAATTAACAATTTAATTTATCTTTGTTTATTTCACAAAGATGCAACTTAGACGACGTTAAAACGCTGTATAATAGTCTTACACTGTGGCTGTCGACCATATTAGACAGGAATATAATAAATGGAGAGCCATATTTACATCGTTGTGGCAAATATGCACATAGAATATGTTCACAATGTTTTCTTGATAACCCTGAGGAAGGCCTCAAGTTTAAATGTGCCTATTTTATAAAGTTGTAATCTAAAGATCTACTATTAGTGAAACTTTCTGTCTCCACACTGGTAGGATATGCCACAGGAAAAATAAACACAGTTTGAATGCTTTTCTGGTTTGTGCTTTTCAAAGTAAAGCCCGGTTTAGCATTTCTATAGAGAAACTCCATTCACTTGTACAGAATGCTTTTATTTTGAATCGTTCCCGACAAACTTCCTCTGTACACTGAATCAAGTTGCTTTTAGCAGGGTCTATTGAGGTAAAACTTAAGAAGAAGGACAGGGCTTTGAGAGCAGGGAGATGCAGCTGACATGCAGAAAACTCGCGCCCTGTGTGAAAGCTGCACCGGCACGACCCAAAGCTGACGTGCACGGCACACGCAAGCAGCAAAACAAGCCGAGCGAGTCCAACTGCAGCAGGGACTTCTGCACGAGGACTTGGCTGCCTGTGAGTGCTTAGGGACAGGGAGGGACCCACAGCAGCAGCCGCTGCTCACTGAGAAGAGCAACAATGATGCATGCTTCACGTCAGAGTCTCCAGAACTCTCCAATAACACCAGAAAAGGTCACTAGATTTGTCGCTAGTTGCTTTTTTGAACAAGAGTCACTTGAGGGGTCTGAAAACTCGTTCATATATCGACAAAGTTGCTAAGTTGGCAACACTGTGGTGGTGAGCTGCTGCTAAACTCTGTGTTTGAGGGGGAGGGGCCAGGCTCGGGCTGAGTTCAGCAGGGACACACATAGCGACAGGGGCAGAAACAAAATCCCAGCGCAGCAAAAAAGTTAATATAATGGCTACATATTGGCCGATGTTGATTAATCTGTGATACCACAGATCCACTAGATCCACTAGTGAATGCCACTAGATCAATTTTTGAGAAATGTTGGTGTTTGATTCTCATCTGAACAGCTTGGTTCCATCAATAAATGCTGTTTTTTCTTACCCTGTCCCAGCGCCCTGTCTGATAAGAATATGGAGAACATTCAGTTTTTAATCAATCCACTTTGTTAAAAGAGCACCAAGCCAACCCAAACCCTCACAGCTCTAATCCATTTCATCTCTGCAATTTTACTTTTAATTGTCCAGGACTTAAAGAAGTAGTGAACACTTCAGCTTTTTTTTTTCAGCTGTACAGTTGAGTATCTGACAGAACTATGATAGAACACATCAATGCTGCTGTTATTTCTGACATTTGCACCAAACAGATAAAAATCTGCATTTTACATCTTTTAATTTGCTCAAACGGACATCTGCCTTGAAAAATCTTTTCTGAAAAAGTGGGGGGAGGGGGAGGAATCTTGCTGTGGCGCGGTTCGAAACAACTGGGCCTAATGTGACAGCACCCTTAGTAACACTGGTGCTGGAGCCAACGGACGGGAAAGGTAGTGCACAGGACCAACACGGTCCGCCACCACTCCACAGCCTGCTTCGGGGGACTCTGGAGGGAAAATGTCCTCCACCTTAAAGATCGCTCTGAGACAGCAGTGCTGCGGGACTCTGTGTTACTTTCTGGCAATGGGAGTCACTGTCACTTCTGCCTTCATCTGGAAAACCCCATCCTCTAAAAAAGAACAACAAAAAACATCCTATCCTCCCCCCTCCTCTCAGTACCAAACTGCCCTCTTTCTGTGCATTCTTTGAAATCCTGAAGTGGGCGGAGGTAGCTCTGAGCTGGGGGTTCACTTACACTTTAATGACAATGTGGAGTAGCGCTTCATTTCGCCCAGCAACTCCACTCTGTGTCCTCACTTCACCTCTCTGACTCAGATTGTCTGCGTCTGTCTCTCCGCCTGTTTCCCCGTGCCCTACTGCGGCTCTGATGCAAATATCAGATTGTGAGAGACTTCAGTCTCACGTGGCCTCCTTGTTGCCTAGCAACCACTGTCATCCACCATGATTAGGAGGCTACCTCTCATTCTCCTTGATTTTGCATTAGAGGGGTGACAACCTATTTTTTTTTATTCAATTTGTTTACAGGTAAAGCTCATTCACAGATTCCTGCATCAAGCTCCTATATGAGTGACAGGTAGTTGCTTTGGGAGTTGCTCCCTTGTCATTTTGATGCAGCGCTATCTGGCACAGCTTTGAACAGCAGATGTGTTTTGGCTCCTGCTCTGACAGCGGAACTGAGAATGTAATATTTCACACTCTGAAGATCATTCATAAGCACGCTGAAGCTGTTAGCGCTAAACAACCTGCTGTGGAAATCTTTGAATGAGGGATTTTATTACAGGGCAGTAAATTAAAATTACTATTAAGTTAATAATACTTGGAGTCTACGATAGTTAAATAGCAAGTCTGTTTACTTTTACTGGCAGGTAAAAGAAGAAGGAAAAATCTAGGCTGACTGTAAAAAGAACCTGATGTTAGTCCCTGATTGATTGACAGATTTCTTTCAATTAGCAGAAGCTGAAAATTCTGTCCTATTTTTATCAAACTGTATTGTTTCCCATAATTTGGGCAAAAAGTATGAATTTAGTAGAGGAACTAAAATGTAAGAAACATGTCACCGTGAAATAAATTCAGCCAATAAATGAATAAAATAATTCTGAAGAACCAACCATGAAGGATGATGGTAACACAGTTTTAAACACAAGACTCTTAGGACCACTTTAAGGAAAATGTACAGAGTTTTAATATCACTGTTATATAAATTTCTACTTCTGCTTAAGTAAGTGGAATTAAGATGGCCTTAACTAATGTAAAATGCTCGATTTGATGTTTACACATTTAACCCTCAGGCATCACTGGGGACATTTTGTCCATTTGGGCAAATTTTTCCTCTCTATCTGCTCACCATTTTGGATGTGTTAGTGCAAATGGTCCAGTGTTTTGTAACAAAGTTTCTTTCTTGGCAAATTTTCGAATTCAAATTTCAATTGCTCTAATAGGTAAGGGGAACACTGTGAAACAAATTTACTACCCTTTAAAGGGACTATATGTAACTTTTAGAAAAAAATCAGTGTAGCGACACCACTGGCCGTTTGGCAAATTACAACAGTATTGTGTTCCTTGTTCACGGCGTTGAAATACTTGCGCATTAATGAGCCTCAGTGATTTACTGGCAACATGTGTACAGAGGAGGTAAGTAAAGTGACAAAATAAAACACTAAATGAGCAGCATGACATGAGTGTTGTATGGATAGCATCTTCGTAAGCAAGCTAATGTAATTTAGCATCTATTTATAGAACATAAAACACTACATTGTATTTCATGGCCTGAAGTCCACTTCCAAAAAACTGCTATAAAAACTTGACAGATTAATATTTTTTTGTGCTTTTTTTTCTGCATAAATCTTTTAAACAACTTCAGCTGTGCTCAAAACTACCAAACAGTCATTTTGAGGATTTAACCCTTTAAATGCCAGTTTGATTACTTAAATTCAATGTTGTTTTATGAAAAAAAAGAAAAAAAAAGGTGATATCTTCTTTAAACCAAATGTTGGATGGCTGGGGCATTATCTCTGAATCCATCTTGGATATGTCAGTGATTAGCCAAAATATTGACGTTGATGCATTTTTAGTTTCATGTAGCATCAGATTTAAAATTTACCACGCTTTCGAGTCATTAAGGACAGAAACGCCCACTTCCAAAAACGGCAATAAAATTGTATGCTTTAATATTTTTTTCCGGTTTTTTTAGGTAAAATCTTTTGATCAACTTCAATTTTGATCAAAACAATCAAATATTGAATAATTTTCAGGATTTTAACCCTTCAAATGTCAGTTTGACTACAGGATGGTAATATCTTTTCTAAAAAACTCACAAAACATTATTTTCCAGATAACTAATGTTTGGGTATGGGGGGTGTTTTTTAAAATCAGTCCTGGGTATGTCAAAGATTAAGCCAAAATATTGACTTTGATGTATTATAAGTTTTTGTGTAGCATCAGATTTAAAATGTACTACCCTTTCAAGTCACTTGTAAACAAAAATGTCCTACTGACTCCCATTTAAACCACATTTTTTGATCTTATAGCCATTGCATGATATAATCATGCATTCTGTAATGTTATGGATTCATTTTTTAGAAGAAATAATAAAATTTGTTACTGTTTTTACTGTTCATCACTAAAATCAGCCATTTCCCCATTATAGGCCTATGCGTGCAATGCCTGCCATTTCATCAGTTTTTGCACTCGTGTAATTGGGCTTATTAGGCTATCTGAAGATAGTGTTTGCATGTGTGCATTTGTGTCTGCGTGTGTGCATGTGGGTGTACACATATGTATGCTTATGTTTAAGGAAAATATCACATTTCTTTGCTTTTCATAAAAACAACATTGACTTTAAGTAATCAAACTGGCATTTAAAGGGTTAAAATCCTCAAAATGATTGAATGTTTGGTAGTTTTGAGCACAGTTGAGGTTGTTTAAGAGATTTATGCAAAAAAAGCAGAAAAAAAATATTAATATGTTAAAGTTGTGCTTTTCTATGCTGTAAATGACCAAACTTTGGCCTTTCCCTTGATAACCAAAGTTTGTGTTAGATACCCAGCATGCAAAGAGTGCTGTGGATGATTGACAGACTCGTGAGTGACTTATAGGTGCTCTCCGTCCCCCGTCACATGCTGACAAGACGTCTGTCGTCTGACAAACACTGAATTCAGAGCGATGGAAGTCGAATGTGATTAGTGCAGCTGAGCAATGTCTGATGGAACTCATCCATCTTTGCTGTAAAGTTCAGCCTTCATGTCAGAGCTGCAGATAATAAAAGTGCTGCTGCAAATGTGTTCCTTCCTCTGCATTATACATGATTTCCATCAAGCCTATTGAATCATAATAAGGTTGTTAAAGAGTCTTGGTGAGAATAATAGCCCAGTGTTAAACACTTCACCTTTAAAGGGAGCTTAATTTCATTCAGGAAATATTTATAGATGCAATCAGCGCATACCAGTCAGGAAATTTACATAGCGTATGTTCTGTAATTATGCTAGAGAAACAAACATTTATCTTCTGTCTGATATGTCATGTTGTCTCTTTCTTCTTCTCTCATCCAGGTGAGCTGTGGCGTTTGGAGGATGACATGGAGGGCGAAGACGAGCCCCAGCATGGATTGTGCACCGAGGCACGCCCTCGTTCCCAGTCGCCATTTTCCCACTTCAGAGCACGAGCTGCTTACCTCCGCAAGAGCGTCTCGGCAGACGATCACCTAGACCTGGGCTCTGAGAACAGTCCTGTGATGGCAGTGGAGGGCAAACCAAACCGGGGCAACAAGGGGAAGCTGAAGAGGAAGTTTGTAAGTACCAGTTTGTTTAAAAAGACAAAGTCGTTCATGGCTTAATCACAATTATGGAACATTACAAACATTTTGGGAGATGTGCCGCTGCATTGTTTTCCTTCTTGTCTATACTATCACATGTCTACAACAGAACTGGCACACTCTTGACCTCACGCTGTTTGCAACAATAACCACAACCTTTTATTATACATGATTCCATTGAAATAGACACAACAGATGATTGGCTTGCTCCTGACTTTTTGCTCTTTTTTCTAACCTTACCTCATTTCTTACCTAAAAACTAGAACCACAATAAGCGAACTAAAGCTGATAAAGAGACGGACTGCAGCTAAAAACAATCAGCCTCTGCCTTAATGTAACATGTCCACCTATCCACTTTGCTTTTAATCTATTTCCTTAATTAGTGAAGTCCCTTGTAAAGCTGCCTGTTTGTGTTCTTGTTTGCAGCCAAGCTGAGCTTTGCTTTTAATAGTTAGAACCAGACATACGGATGAACAGCCATCCCATGCAGATTTTCTTGGCTTTTAAGGAAGGGGAAAAGAAGATGCAGAAATAGAGAGATAAACACCCCATTATAAGATGCAACAATAAGACATGGAACAATATGACAAGACTCCACAGCCTACCATGCCATACAATACTGTCACGTCACGCCACGTCATGTCACGTTATGTCACGTCATGTCACGTCACGTCATGTCTCTTTATCAAGAATGTCCTGGCAAAGAATTTGGAGTATATGTAACAAAGTTTCTGACATCAATATGCAGTTGTACAAACAAAATATCCAACATGTGAACATGTTGGAATACAAGAAATAACACCTCTGAGTTAATCTGACACACCAGAGAGACTGTTTCATATATCCATTGCATTCATTTGGAAAACCTCCCATACAAAGCATCTGAGAAGGGCAGTACTTTTCAAAAACATCTTTGAAGGTGGTTGGACGATCATTCTGACTCTCACATTATGAGCAAATTAAAGTGACAAGACAAAATGAGGTAGTCGGCTCATGTAGTAACCTTAGCTTGACAGGCAGGTGCTGCTGTAGTTAATGAACAGTGGAGGTTGTTGGTGGATAAAACTCATTTTATGGCCGGTCACGAAAAGAGCAAAAAACCTCATCTCTGTCAAGAGGAACTTTCAGTGAGGCTCTTTGCTCTTGTTTTAATGAAGAAATGTGGCACAGTTCTGATAAAATTGCGACTATACTAAAGCTACGTTGGAGCTAATTGCTACACCAGTGGCAGCCATGACTATCAGCTTCCAGTACAACTAAACCCTGCCTGTAGCTACTGCCTCATTCCCAAAAATGACTCATATAAACTCTGCAAGATGGATTTGTCAGCTGACAGATATGGAATCTGGTTCTAATTATGACACCATACAAGACGATACAGTATGAAATGATACCATTTGATATGATACGGTGTAATGCAAAAGGATGCTCTGCAATGAGATGTCATGTTAAAATAGATTCTTATACAATATCTGCCAAAATGGCATAAAACAAAACCACATGAAATAATATGATTAACTTTTATTTGATTTGATACTGTGTGATACAATCTGATAGGATAGTATAGAATACACCATGATAAGGTATGATACAACACCTTTTGGTATGATGAGATGCAGTGTATGGTACAGTGCAGTGTGATACAGTGTATTACAAATATTATATAGTACCATATGGTATGATAGGGCATAATAATGGGACACTACCCAGTAGGATATGATATGAAACAAAAATTCATCGGATATGATACAATACAAAATAGTAGGTTTCAGTAGTGAATAAGACTGACATGACTTTAGTTAAACAAAGAGCAGAGAAGAACTTGAGTCTTTTTTATGCATATTTCCATTTATTTCTCTTCCTTCTAACCTATTTTGGAGTCCTTTTTAGGTAAAACATGTTGAGCCAAAATAAGTACAAGAAAACAAAGCAGGATTAATAAAGATCCTGTCTTAATCCCAAATTTACGTCTGTATCTAAGTTTAGTATGAAAATGATAGTCCTCCACCAGTTTTTATCTTTTCTTTCTCCTAATGTATTTTTTTTAATCATGAAGGCCTTCGTTAAGCTGCTTTTGTGTGTTTTCCCACTTGTGAGAGAAAGAGACTAGTGATGTTACAAAGTGGTTTTAATAATATCACTGAAACAAAGGATATAATCTCACAGGATTATCAGCTCTCCAATTATAAGACTTTACCAATTAGAATAGCATCAATCACACTGCCAGCTTTAGCAGTTAGAAACTAGTAGCTATTGTCTGTGTCCTAAAACTGCTTAACCGATCAACTTTTTGGTGCATTTGGTGGCAGTGTTCCCACATGCAGTGGGACAGCAGGCTTGTTGATTGGTCATTAAAGATTGAAGACCTCTATATTGTCCCTGGTCACTGGATCAGGTAACAAGAGAGCTCATTACCAGCCTGAACTTTGTAATTGATTCTCCAGTGTCCCGGGTGCAACAGGACACCAACAGATGAACGGTGGGAGACAATTTTCTGTCGTAGTAGTAGTGCTTCATTTGGAGGATGCTGTCATATTGTACCCATGAGGGAATCTTTTTGACCTTCAGATGAGTTGGAAGAATTCTCTGTTTCTTTAATGGACTTTAGCTCGTCAGAGCTGGAACTTTTTAAAGACTTGAAGATCAAACACTGACCTTAAAAGAAGGGCAAAGGGATAATTATAAAGACTTTAACCACGGAGTGAAGCATCTCACTTTAAGTTAGGTATTCTTGTTAGTGGGATGGGAACAGCTCTGGATCTGATGACGTGCCGCGGCTGTTTTGGGGTGAGTGTCATCATTTTGCTTTCTAATAACCACAAACAAAATAAGACACAGGATGTGGAGTGCCTTATTACTTCTGCCAAGGAGGTTATGTGATCAGCTGCGTTTGTTAGTTAGTTTGTTAGTCTGTTAGTTTGTTAGCAACATAATTCAAAAAGTTAGGGATGGATTTTGATGAAATTTTCAGGAAATGTCAGAAATGGCATAAGGATGAACTGATTAGATTTTGGGAGTGATCCGGATCACTGTCTGGATCCAGGATTTTTTTAAAGGATTCTTTACTATTGGGAGATAGGGCTGAGCTGCCTTGGCGGAGGTCTGCGCTCTCTGTGTGCTTTTCTAGTTTGTACAGATTTATATGATGCTTTATTTTTTCAATATGAAAATTGCAAGGGTTGAAAGTATCTAATTATATTTACTACAAAAAATAAAAATAACTGAGTAGTGTTTTTGAGTACATTTTGAAATTTTGCCTGTTATAAAATGATCCCTGCTGGGGTTCATTTGCTCATGTTTCTGGTGGATTGCTATTGTTGTTGATGCAAGACACATTTGCACCATGAATCAAGTTATCAACCGAGTTAGAGTTCCCACCCGTGACTTTAGGTGTTCCTTAAGGATGCATAGTGTATTCTTCATCATTATACATTGTCTTGTTATGAGGCTGACTCACTGCTGTTCTTGCCAGAAGAGATTCACTTTGCCACAGATATTCAAGAGTTACTGCAGCTCTGCCATATTGTAAAATATTTAAGACTTTCACAAGTTTAACAATATATAGTATGGACCAATGCAGACATGTTTAAGTGTTAAATCTAACTCACTATTAGTTCAATAAACTCACTTTTTTTGTTACAGTACAACTACTCACTAGCTACTCAGTACTTAAAGGGATACTTCAACATTTTGGCAAATTCGCCCATTGCCATAATTCCTATAGTCTTAGAAATAGGTTCGTTACCTTTAGTTGTCAGTGCAAACTGTTTTTAGATCGCAGCTGCCGAGTTCGGACCTGCTGTGCCAACTCAGCGTAAGCAGACGGTATTCCGGCTTTCCCTCATCGAACTCATCAAATACACAATCCAACAACTCCAAAACACTCTCGTGGACAAGTTGTGACCTGCACATTCGCCACGCTATGAAATAATAACATATAATTATGTAACATTACATTACTATTTCTTGAGTAAACCACTGGACGGAGTGACACAGTGCAGCAGCCATGTCTGGAGTGTAGTTCCGGCTTTGCATTTAGCTTTAAAACATCTCCATCTCGTAATGTTCCATGATTATTTCATAGCGTGGTGAATGTACAGGTCACAATTTGTCCACGAGAGCATTTTGGAGTTGTTGGATTGTGTATCTGATGAGTTTGATGAGGGAAAGCCGCAATACCGTCTGCTTACATCGAGTTGGCACAGCAGGTCCGAACTCGGCAGCTGCGATCTAAAAACAGTTTGCACTGACAACTAAAGGTAACGAACCTATTTCTAAGACTATAGGAATTATGGCAATGGACGAATTTGCCAAAATGTTGAAGTATCCCTTTAAAGTAAACCTAAATTGAATAATTTTTACTTTTATTCAAATATATTTTAGACCATTACTTTTACTTGTACTTTAGTACCTTTGATTCAGAATAAGTGTACTTTTACTTTAGGACAATAGTCGTGTACTTTTTCACTCCTGGAAAACTGATACTTTTTTCTGATGCATAAACTTACTTACACTGTAAAACTGAACCTGAGTTTTTAATTAGTTATGTTAACTAAAAAAAACAAAATAGCAATTTCAGCTCGATTTTTCTGACTTGATAGAACACATTTTTATTTTCAAGTAAACAGAACTCAATCATTTTAAGTATTTCTCATCATTGTTCTCAAATTATTGCCAATCATCCTTTAAACTTTATGTTTTTTCCACCATGAGTGAAGTTACCCACTAAGTTAGACAATTACTGCCTGTGGGGACTAGTTTTGTAGTACTCAAGAACGGTCTTGGTCTTGAGACTGGTCTCAAGACCACATTTTGAATGTCTTGGTCTTGTCTTGGACTCAGGAGCATTTTTACCTGGTCTTATCTCAGTCTTGGACTGGCTGGACTTGGCATTTTCCATCAAGATCGGTTGAGACCAGCACTGATAAGCTTTTCTTTGACTCATTCACCTGACAAATCTAGATAAACATCTCATTTTCAGATATTTATAACATTTCCAGACTTGTTAAGATTTGAGTTTTTTTGCATGTTGTGCTTTGAAAGAGTTGCAGACATCTTGTTTCTATCTGTCAAATTTTTAAAGAGAAAAATACAAGTATAGAGAGAATGCTCTTTAACTGTTCAACCTTGTCATGGTTTTTTAAAATGGATTTTTATGGTCATGGTCTTGTCTCGGTCTTGGTCTTGACTTGGTCTCGACCCCCAAAAGTCTTGGTCTCAGTGCACTCTGGTCTTGGGCAAGTCTTGGATAGTATGGTCTTAAGTACAACACTAGTGGGTACCAACTTCAACAAAACAACATTATAACTTTCTGTGTCACTTTTCTGTCATATTAATGTGCAGCCAATCAAATTAGCTTACTTCTCGTGGCATGATGGTTCAAAATAAAACATGTGAAATCCATAAGGTGAAATTGCAGAAAGATTGTTTCATGTAAATTATTTATTTTAACTTGAGTCATTCTCAAAAAAAGTATTTCATCTACTTACTTTGATATAATCAGTTACAACAAATACTTTCAGTATTTTAAGCTTGTTCAGCTTTACAGTGTATAGACTTCTAAACAAGGTAGGAATAGCTTTTAATTTTAGTTTTCATTTTGTTTGACTTCATATTTTAAATATCAGTATTAGTTGCCTTGATTTCTGTCTGCGATACCAATTGTGATACTTGTTCCTACAAACATTTCTATGAAGGACTCTACTTAAAATTCATCAGTTCTGCTCTTGGATAATAAAATCTTGCACCATATCCAACAAAATCTAACACATTTTGAGAGTGTTTTTCTTCAATATCTCTCTTTTTATGCAGCCCCACAGGGACTATTTTGTGGACAGCCAGTAGAAATGAAAACATATTAGCAAGTTATCAGGGGACAGATTATATAATACAGAAATGTTATGACTATCTTCCACTTAAAAGCACTTTCTTCTATTTATTTATTTATTTTATAAGGGGCAAAACTAGTTTCTATATCTCATGACAAAGATGATGATGAAACTATGCTGCCTGTCTATTCTCTGTTTCTTTATCTGTGTTGGTCAGCCACTCTCTTTTCTTCCTCTCCGTACAAAAGCAGCAGTGTCGGCATGTTGTTATGGATGCACGGAGAATACATTTAGAGTGGCTCATTGTTGCTCGTCACTTATACGCTCTTCGGGAGAACTGCTTGCTTCAATTACAGTGACAACAACAACCGCAGCTTAAGCCGCTGGTGCACATAGAGAGCAGTTGTGCTGCAGTGTGAAGACATGCAGAAGCTTCACTCTGGAAGCTTACAGTAACACGGCAGAGCTGCTATACCTTAATATGGGAATAATAATGCAGCAGCAATCTGCACTTAGTTCATACTAAATAAAGGATTGTGTTTTAAATGCTCATGAGCAGGTAATATTTGTTGGGTGCAATGATGTGTCCCAGTTCACAGGTTTGATGGTGAACACACATAATGAGTAAGAGACTGTATCTTGGTAAACAAAGGGATTATGCATGCGTTTGTGTGCTGAAGTTCAAGGAAAAAGGAAGGATATCGAGGGCTGAATGTACCTCTATGTTTGTAAAGCTGCCAAACCGTGTATTAATGTGAAAGTAAATTATCTTCCATAACAATATCATCTCATTCCCGCATGAACATCACTCTCAGACGGATGCATGTTTTCTCTTTTACAAGGTGACACCTCAGAAAAGAAGCCTCACACAGCTCAATACATTTTCTTTATATAAATGGAGGTTAAAAAAGTAGGCATTTTCTGTATGCTTGTACATAAAAATGCATCTTTTCACACTTCAGTAGCTCCTTTTAATCTATACCAAGCTAACAGAGACTGTATGCTTGAACTGGTGAGTGCTTGTCTCGACACTGTGAGCTCAAGTATCCTGCATAGCGACATATTAGCAGCTCTTCATCTGACTGTACTTGATTTTCAAGCTAGCAGAGTGTAGCTGAAAGCATACATGTTCTAAACCATGTCTAGCGTTTGTATTTAATTGTAACTATTAGCTGTGGAAACAGTAACAGATGAAAATGGATTATGGAGGTTTTATTTGTACAGTAAGCACCCAAAAAATAAAAGTATTAAGAGCAGGTCTAATTCTTAATTGTGCATTGTGGCTGTGTCACAACTTGATTTTAATTTTGTTCATGTTTTACAAGTCAGGGTATTCAGACTGCCAGCAGAGGGAGAGACAGGAGCTCAGTGAGTCATGAACTAGCCCTTACTATAAGCTTTTCAAAACTAAAATATCCAGTGTATCCACTGGCTAAAATCTTATAGTACAGAATTTTAACTAAATAATTTTGTTTGCTATAAATCAAATCCAACCACATCCATCATATGCCACATCATTGATGTCACATCTGCCTTAATTTGCTGTCTTGTTCTTCCAAATAATCCCCCAAGTATTACTTTCCCCATAAAAATACAAAAGTAGGTAACAAATGGCCACTAATAATACTTCATTTTTTTTTTATTTATAAAGCACTTTTCAAAAACTCACAAGACACTGTACAATAGCTATAAAGATATAGGATACAAGAAAAGCCAACACAACAAACAAGCATGCTAACAAACAAACAAAAACATAACAGAATTACACATTTAAAGCCATTTTCAAAAGATGAGTCTTGATCAGTAATTGAAATCTGATTTTAATGTGGGTATGTCTGCGCAGTCTTGGATATGTTCCAATGACATGGGTTCCAGAGGGAAGGGGCAGCTATGGAAAATTGCACTGCTATTGCAATAATCTAGTCTGGATGTGACGAAGGCGTGGAGTAGGGTTTCAGTTGCAGGGAAGGAGAGTAGTGGATGGATGTGGGCTATGACTTTTAGGTGAAAGAAAGCAGTTTTAGTAAGTTGGGTGACGTGCTGATCAGAGGGGAGGTCACTGTTGAAAATTATGCCAAGATTGCCAATGTGAGAGCAGGAAGATGGGTGCAAATAGTCATTTTGGAAGATGAGGTAATGGATGGAATTTGGTGATTGATTTGGTGCCAGTGATTATGATTTCTGATTTATTGTAATTAGGTGAGAGGAACTGTTGTTCATCCAAGTTTGTATGGCAGATGGTTAATATGGGGTGTGTCTGTGGTGGAAATGTAGAGCTGAATGTCGTCGGCATAGCAGTGAAAATGGAGACCATGTTGGTGGATAATATGACTGAAGGGAAGCAAGTATATAATAAGTAGGAGGGGACCAAGCACTGAGCCTTGGGGGACACCTTGTGTCAGGGGAGTTGTGGAGGAGGAGCAGTTTTTGATGAACTGCTAATGGAAAATGACCAAAATCTGCTCAATACTCAAATAGAGTTGAAATTAAAAATAGGTCATGGGTTTCTTAAAGGGGACAGAGGATTATAGTTCCTAACTAATTTTATCAGAATGATAAAAGATGGTGGGAGCGACAAGATAAGGGGTAGAGTTAGAGTGCTTTTCCCCCTCACTCTCACAAACATGTACTCAAACTCAAGTATTTTTTTAAACCCCGAAACAAAGAAAAGCTGATAGTGTTGACCTTTCTGGCTCTACAATCAACTGAACTTAGCACCCAACCTGCTCCCTATATCACCTCTCAGACCAGCTAGTTAGTAACAGCCGATCAGCTGGGAGCAGTCATCACAGGTGCACAAGGTTTTCCTAACGAGCAGAGTGAATTGTGCCCAAGTTTTGTGGAGATCTCACCACCCACCTAACAAATCTAGCTATCCGTAACAGGAATCACGATGTAATTTCAAATGAAACCTAGAAAATAATGAAAATAAAAAAAGTCTTGAAACATACTGTACTAGCACTACTTATTGTGAAGAGTCTTTTCTGATATCATAATGTGTGTTGTGTGAAAGACAAAATCTTAATTTTGTAGATTTGGCAGTAGATGCTGAACAGCAAGGGTGGAAAGTAGAAGTGGGACGTAGGGGAATCATAACTTGGTATTATCTCATCACTGATGCAGAAACACAGGCCTACATTTAACTCTTGCGTGGGGGAAGATGATCTCAAAGCACATCAGCGTTGTGCATCAAAGTAAACCAAAACAAGTACCTTCAACTGTTGGCTTGAAGAAAAAAATGTCATGCCATGAGATATCACAAGATTAAACAGTCGTTGAGTTTAAAACCGTATCATGAGATCAAAATGCAACAGGGCACAGAGCGGCAGCTGCCATTACAGATATATACATACAGTTCATCATAATGGTGTGAAAGGATTAAATGCTGCTGCTTAACACCTGTGCAGAGTCTCCACGAGGAGGATAGTGTTTATTAAGTTTGTGTATGCGCCCAGACTCATCGTGTTGCTTTTTACAGGAGTCAGGATCAGGAGCATTGATGAGGGTATCATCATCAACAAAACTAATGATCTCCATCCCTAACCATTACATTAGCATCTACCATTACTGGGAGTGAAGTGGGCGGTGGTAAGGGAGAGCTTTGTTGAAACACTTAAAATAAGTCCGTGGTTTTGAATGCGGAAGAATTCTGTCAGTTAGAGGCCAAAAAAAAAGGTTGTTTGTCATCAAACCAGTCACTCATTCTCACAAGGCGGTCCATTTAATTCAACCTCTTTCTTAGGGAATCCTGCTACACCAATCCTGCTCACACTGTGCGAAAACTTTGCCTCTACCACCCCAGCCTTCTCTATTTCTACACTTAAAGCTTTGGTCCAACCCCATGTGAGGGGTTTCGCATTGGGCTCTGTAGAAAGCCGTGATATGGTGTTCTGCTAACCACAGAGTATTTTAAGAGCACAGCTTAATGTGCCAAGTTTAACTGTATTTCCATTTTGCAATAAAAGGTGTAATCTATGAGAGTGTTTCTTACTGAAAATGTTCACTGCTGGCACCAGCTGTGTTTTCAACATAAGGACACAATGGAAGAAAAGAGGTCTGATGTGTGGCGGAAGCTTGCAGAGAGAGGGTATAGGTATCTATCTAATACAGGTATCCACTTAAATTGTTTTCACCTTTCAAAATTTAATCTTTTTACATCACACAGTTTAGCTTAGATATAGCTAATTTTAATTTGCTGGTGTCAATTGAAAATCATGACTTCTTAAAATATGCCTGCTCAGTTGTATCCACTTTAAACACGTCAGAGTGTGCAAATGCACTCATAGCATAACAGCAGTGAGCTGAGGCACTGACTAACCGCTTAATCAAAGTACGGGCTGTATAATTTCTGTTGATTGAACGGCTGTAGCTACATAATTCTTTATCCATGCTTATTTGCAGCCCTTCAGACTTACACTCTCTGTTTGCAGGAAGACAAAAAGAGCCAATTTCTCTCCAATTTATCCAGAAACCAGGGATACTAATAGATATTTTTCATGATTTTCTGATTCCATGGAAAAACCACAAGAGAAATTTTGATCTGACCATGTCCTTAGATAAAAATTCACACACATGCAGATCTCTTTATCCAGTACTAGCAGGGAACTCAGTGGTACCCAGTTTGTCCAATGAGACGGATGATATTCAGCACATCACTCTGATAAGAAGACTCTGGGTCGTCTGGGTTGGTTTAAAAGATATGTAACTGTTTCCTGTGGTTAAGACTCAGTTTGAATTTGCTGTCAGGAAATAGGCAGAGAGTGTTCTCAAACATAATGATTCATAAAAACCCACCCATAAAAGATAGCCAGAGAACATCTTGTGTAAATACGGACATTGAAAAGGCATTAATGGAGAGCTTGGATTAGATACAGTACTGTCAGTTCTGAAGTCTATCTTGCAATATGATCTGTCTGGAAATCAGCACATTCGCCTCGCCTACAGGAAGCATTCACTTGAGGTAGCGACTTCAGGGGGCTATTCAAAAATTTCCATCAGCAGTTCCAAGGCTCCTGCAAGGCAATTATGATATCAAAAAGTATCTAGTCAGCCGCTCCATCTGCAAACCAACAAAACACCCTAAAAGACTCTTAAATCCAAGATTTCAATATCAAATGTGCGATTAGGAAAATAAAAGAAGCTTTATTAACAGAATGTTCAAAACACTTGGTTGTTGAGTGCTTTAAAAATGAAGGAATGAAAGAAAACTGTAAAATTAAAACAACATCTATGGAGATATTATTGATGCAAAAGTCTATAACTGTACAAAAGCACACTATGGAAAGGTTACCAAACTCCTTCTCCAAAGTGTTTACACCCTGTTTTTTAGGAAGACAATTTTTCATGGAATACAACGCTGGGAAGAGACCAACCCACATCTACAAAATCCTTCATAGAAAGAAACACCAGAGAGGAGGATGCACACTTATGTTGTCAGGCATTCTGCTGTACCTTTAGGAAAAGAAGAGCAGACATCTCCTAATCCTGCCTTAACATAGTGTGTTAACTTGTCAAAATATGACTTCCTTTTAACAAACATTGCTGCCCCAGAAAGTCAGACTTAATTTTTACGAGAGGAATTTTGGAGGAGAAGGCCTGGCTTGTAATCTCTGTTCCAGTTCATCCCAGAATGGAGTTAAGGTCAGGGCTCTGTATTGGCCAGTCAAGTTCTTCCACACCAGATGCATCAAACCATGTCTTTATTGTCCTTGCTTTGTGCACTGAGATACAGTCATGTTGGAATAGAAAAGAGCCTTCCCCAACCTGGAAGCATAGCATTGTCCAAAATGTCTTGGTATACTGCAGCATTAGGATGACCTTCTCTGGAAATTAGGGGTCTAGTCCAAACACTGAAAAACAGCCCCATACCTTTATGCCTCCTCCACCAAACTTCAGAGTTGGCACAATGCAGTCAGGCAGGTAACATTCTACTATGGTGTACGCCAAACCCAGACTCGGCAACCTGACTGCCAAACACAGAGGCGTGATTTGTCACGCCACCAAACACGTTTCCACTGCTCCAGTCCAGTGTCAGTGTGCTTTACACCACTCCATGTGACGCTTGGCATTGGACTTGGTGATGTGAAGCTTGCATGCAGCTGCTCGGCCATGGAAACCAACTCCCACCACACAGTCTTTGAGTTTAGTTAATGTCAGTGAAATGTCAGAACTCTTCAGCTATGGAATCAGCAGTATTGGTGACTTTTATTCACCATGCACCTTAGCAGCTGTTGACCCCCCTCTGGGATTTTTCATGGTCTTCTGCTTCATGGCTGAGGTTCTGTTGTTCCTTCCACTGTCTCATAATATCACCTACAGTTGAGTGTGGAATATCCAGCAGGAATAAGATTTCACAAACCGTCTTATTTTAAAGGTGGCATCCATCATCACAATACCACTGTTGAAGTCACTGAGCTCTTCAGAACGACCCATTTTGTATCACAGATGTTTGCATATGGAGACTGCATGGCTAGGTGCTTGATTTTATACACCTGTGGCAACAGGTCTGATTGAAACACCTGGATTTGATAATTAACAGATGTGGCCAAATCCTTTTGTCCATATAGTGTACTAATAGGTAGGTAGACACAGAGAGCAACGAGAAGGCTTGTCTATGCAAATGATTTTAAAATCTCATGAAGCTGTCCAAAGATTTGAGACATTAGGAGAGATGGTGCCACAAAATCCAGGGCGCAATAATACCCTTTATTTTATTTTTTTAATAGGAGATGGATTGTGGCTAACATTCATAAGAAAAAACAGTTTATTCATTTTACTGTAAAGAAAAATCTGCCAACAAAAAAAAAAAAATCTTCCATTTAGAGAGTTTATGACATAACTTAGGTGGCTTTCACACTAGGGGCCCAGTCCCGGATCCGAGTGCACTTGAGCCCAAAGTCCAGTCCGTTTGGGTAGTGTGAATGCAAACAAACCGCCCGGGCACCGCATCAGCTTTGTGACATCATCATAAAAACTAAATTTCTTTCCACAGCATGGCAGTTTGTTCACATTTTTTCTCAATAAAGGGTGTAAATCATCAGAATCCAGTCAATAAATGGTCTGTTGTGACTCACCTTGGATGAACACAAGTTGGAGTCAGTGAGAGGAGGTGCAAAGGCAATAAAAGTCTCCTGTCACCTCAAAAACCGCTGTATCTGCGCAGCGCAAGCCCATTTAATCCTCTGAGCTGCACATAGATGTGCAGATATGAAGAGAGAAGTTTCTGACATTTTAAAAGTGATTTTAATCATCCATGGCTGCAGTATGGACTTTTTGCCAGGTCAAAACAAAAATAATCTTCACTCAGGTCATGACCCCAGTGGTTGCCATGGTAGCTTCTTCTTCTTTCTCCTCCTTTGCGGGGTTGTAAACAACCCCCGGTCCTGAAAAATGAAGCCGATGCGGAAGTGCAAAAAATTGCTATACCACGAGTGTCCACTTGAGGCTGGCTGCAGGAACACTGGAAGTCCTGTCTGGACACATGTTAAACAGCCGGTTTTAACACTAGAAATAAACTGGTTTACAGCCTCGTTCAAAACACCAAACGTGTCTCATTAGCTACTGTCTTATTGTTCTCCCACTGTACAGGGGGTGAAGTTTTTTTCTACCATGATTGTTTGGATTATATTTAGGATGAAAGCTGATTTGCGCGTCTCATTTGATTGACAGATAGCTTGGCAGGCAGAGGCTCTGTTTCTGTCAACCAGAATGCTAGCTAGCAGGCTGACAGGAAGTCGCGCTTAGTGGGCGGGCAGTTAGGTTGATCCAAAGTTCGGTTGAGACTGCGATTTCAATATGGAAGCCTCTGCAGATTGGATTCAAGAGCCGTTTGAGTCTGTTTGTTCAACGCTTTCTACAGTCTATGGTTGTAAACCAAGTACGTGCATACTGCCACCTGTTGTTTCAGACCGAGTAAATACGCAAGTGCACCCTGGCATGGTTCGATGTTGCTAGTGTGAACACAAGGTTCAGAAACAACTGGGCCTAATGTGAAAGTGCCCATATTCACAGTTTGAAACTTGCTCTGCACTTCACAGGATTTATAGTTCTTCATTTACCGTCTGTTTCAGCCAGCTCTGGGCCACAGGCTAATCCTGCTTTGGATTAAAATTGTTTTTATTTGTTTTCATTGGCTAAGATGCCATCTGATACATCCTCAGACAATGCCTAAACCTTAAGCATGTGGGAGGAGAATGCAGATTTTTCCTGTGTTATAAACTGAAGAACTGTGATGGAGAAACTTCCACTGGATAAACTGAGACTAGTGATATTAATAACTAGTTTATTAAAGCAAGTTGTAGTCCTAAGATGTAATTGATTTCTAAATAGTAAGTATAAGGGATGCTATTGAAAATGAAGTGTGTAGACAGATTCACAGCTGCACTAATGGATTTTTATCCACTAGGGAGCAGAATTGTGTTAAAACAACAATTTAACACTCAGGCCTCTGTAAAAAAGTTCCTAATGAACTGTTAAATGACAACAAATTTCCATACAGAAAAACTAACATTTAATTCATATACATTTTTTCACTTCAAAGACTCAAATCTTTTTTTGCTTTCAGTCCTGTTAATAAAAACCATTTAATCACTTCAATTGATTTACCCTTTAAATGCCAGTTTACATACCAAATATGACAGATTTTACACCAGGAAACAGAAAAATTGCTTAATTTCTGCACACTTAATGCTAGATGAGATTTTTTTTAATGGGTCAACAAAGTGTTGAACGTGCCATTGATAAGGGAAAATTGACTTTAAGATTTTTTTTTAAATTGGTGTCTAATTTTCAAAAACAAAAAAGACAAAAAACAATCCCACACATGTTTAGTGGGAAAGTTTCCCAATCAAAAAACTGCCAATAAATAATCATGAATTTGTATTTTTTTGCTGAATTCTAGCTTTAGTCCTGTTAATTAAAAAAATGTTCAGTAAATTTAAAATTTTTTGTGATCATTCTTTCACCATTTTCAATGAAACTCACAATAAGGATGAACATTGTGTTGTGTTACATTAGCTACCAGTGTACAGGAGAGAGGGTTTATTTACACATGAGCAGCAAATCGAACAAATGATGGACAAAGATGGATGGAAGGCCAAAAGAAATAGCAGGTAAAACCAAGACGGTGTTGTCCCCCTGTTCTCAAGATCTCAACAAATATGTATACATGAATAGGTAAGGAGAAATTCTTTAACCCTTTAAATGCCAACCTGGGGGGCTAAAATGGACCATTATTTTGACAAGGTTAACACAAAAAATGCCATTGTGAAAATTTGTACAAAAATAACAAATAAATGATAATAATAGTACTAACAATAATAATGATAACAATAATAACGATAAACTAAATATATAGAGAAACAAACAAACAAATAGATAAAAGTCTGGACCCTTGGTACACTATAGGAAGCAAAAACCAACAAAGAATATGTTTTTATGTTGTAATGGCAATACGATTAAAAATGTATGTTACAGTGGAAACCAGTTGGGACCTTTTTGTCCCTAACATGCCGAGTGTTGCTTTTTTGATTACACAGACTACTTGAGGCATACTTTAATGGATGAGATACAGTTCTAAAAATGTTGAAAAAAAAAACTCCATTAAATTCCACACCACATGTATTAAAATTGGCAAAACTAAAAGGAAAAGTGAAATAAAGGAATGTGTCCCTAGTGAGACCTGAGGGTTAATGTCCATGAAAAGTGATAAAAAAATATATAATTTTAGGTTTGTTGTATATATGATGAACCACCAGGCAAAATTTCAGTCAAAAACAACTTTAAGTTTATAAAATTAACCTTCAAAACTATGAAAAATGAGGCAGTGATGTCTTCTTTAGGATGATCTGGGGGTGTCGCTAAATGAGCTGAAGTCACGCCCACTCATGAGAAATATGATCCTCTCAGATTTAAAAGAAAAAAAAGCTTCTGATCAAAGTGCAGATGCCTGGCTCTGTGCCAGAACAGGGACAGAAGTTGGGGGTAAAATTTACTGTTTTCTGGCACAAACCTCTCTGTTATGATACTTTTAATGACTCGTAGGCCACTGTGGCTGATAGATTTGGGAAATTTACCTCACAATAAACAAACAAAAACTGCCAATGAAGGCAGTGACATCAGCCAACAACAGACTGTACTGGGATGGACTGCTCATGGTTTTATTTGTCATTGCCCTTCCCAAATAAAACCAAGCCAGGAAACAAGTGAACAACTTTCTAATGGTCTAAATCAAAAATTAAGTCACGCATAGATCTCAGTTTTTCACATGTTGTTATCTTATTCCAACATATCTAAAGTGTTAAGACACAAAGTTTGGATTTCACTTAAAGAGTCTTCAGTCACAGAACCAAAAACAGAACATAGAAATCCTAGAAGCAAGCATTTTCCTGCTGGCCACAAAATAAAAGTCCTGTGTTCACTTTGTTATGCCAGGGTTTGCTCCATCAACCACCTACAAAATTGGCTCTCTGAAGAGCAACACATACTGCTTTCAACCACAGCCACCCATTTATATTGGTTCCCTCTGGGCAGATAGCTTATAGTCAGCATTAGTGAGTTGTCAGAGCTGGATAAACTTGCAGACTGGGGTGGTCTGTCAGTGCAAGCAAACCTTTCTGATTACTTAAGCTGTTTTGTTTGGTAGTGACATAGTAAGAGTAGTATAACGGTGTTTACAGAGGCACTTTGCTCTTACAGAAAAGATAAAGAGCTCTTTCTACAATGCTTATGTTAATTGAAATGAAAATGCAGTCAAAAGCAGCACCTCAGGTGTTGATTCATTCATCTTTTTTTCAGTTGTGTATTTTTTTAACCTTGACACACTAAAAGCACTTAATAACCACTACAATAAGTGTAAGGATAACGATTATTAATGCTCCATGATAATGTTTATTCGTTCTACATGATGGGCTGATGCTGTCATTGTAAAAAACAAAACAACAACAGTGATAAGATAAATTATAAACTCTGTTATGTATCGCTGGGCTTTTTTACATCTGGCATATGAAAGGTATTGTGTCTAAACGCTGATGACATCATGGTGCAGTTGCATAGCAGAGAGATGCAGCAGTGTGTGCTGATCTGCCTCATTCCCTAATTACAGTCATTAAAATGTGAGGTAGTATGTGTGCATGTGTTGGGAGATTCTGTTTGAATGATTTTCTGTGGAAACCTACAGACAGAGCAGAGATGACAGGTGTTGAGTGATGCTCTGGCTGCAGAGTGAGAGCTCTGTTTCTCCCCTGAGCTCTTTACTTCCAGAGGCCTCAATCAGAGCAGGATGCCTCAGGGCCTCTGATGCATTAACATAGTAAACGCTGAGGTAATTAGCCTGATGATTTGGCCCTCAAGGAGTCAGGGGAAGATATGCTGATGAGTGCTCCACTCCTTCCTGTGATATCCTCCTCATCGTCTTTGTGTAGACCTTCCTCCCTTTTTTCATTCTCATTTTTGCACCATTCAGAGGGAAGTGGACTGTTTTGACATTTAAAAGTCCTCTGGTCTCTTGGCTTATCACTCCAAATTAGCTTGATTAACTGTGCCAAGACACTTAAGCATACAAATATCCCTACTGACTTGCCCTTGTGTTAATTTGATCACCAATACCCTCTCATTTAATTTGTTATATTGACATGCTAAAGACTGTGACATAACCATCAAGACTGTTTTCTAAATGAGCTTCTCATGCTCTCTATAGTACAGAAACTTTAATCATTTATACTAACAGTGATTTCCGGATTTCTAGCAACTTTAATGAGTTATTTACTCCATAAATCTACTGTAGACTCAGCTGTCTAGGATCCAGAGATAAGCTCTGCTTTATGTTGGATTTTCTCGTTTACTTTCAGCTTACTCTCATCCACTGCGACTAAGAATTTGAATTATACACAAACAAGCTTTAGTGAAATCCCAAATTGCCAGTATGAAACTTTAACAAGCTGTAAGGACTGTATGGAGGATTGAGAACAATGTGCTTTGTCAGTACTGATAAAGAGCCCGACAGAAAATGTAGTGACTTTTTATTACGTATCCCTTCTGTTTCCCTATTATCCCGCCTTTGGGTGCCCTTTATTTGTTTAATGATATCTGTCATGTCCAGTGAATTCCAGGAGGAAGTGTTTTCTTCTCTCTTCTTAGCTAGTGGTTGGACAAAATTAGCTAGTGGTGGCACTCCATTGCTTCATGACACCTCACGGTCTGATTATGACATGAATGTGGGTAAACGAACCAATGTTAACTGGCCAATAAAGGTGACATGGATCAAGTTAACCTGACATACCAGATAGACTTTTTCCATGGCATTAGATATATTTCATATCCACCCGGGCAACAGTCCACTGGCCTTTCAAAAATATCTCTAAGGGTGATTGGACGAATGTTCTGTTACATTATCACTGGCCAATCTGAGTTACAAAACATCGACACTGTAGGCATGCACCACCCTGGGGAGTAAAGCATAACGCTAGCTCAACAGGCAATCGTTATTGCTGTAAGCACAAACATCTTTTCCACCTAGAAGAGCTGTTCTTTGCTTTTCTTTTTTTAAGAAATGTTCTGATAAAACTACAACTATGGCTACATCCATGCTAACCTCTTTGTTTTATCAGAAAATCATTAAAGACTTGAGACTGTAGGACCACTTAGGTATTTTTTGCCAATCTGCTCAGTCAAAATCAAGTGTTACTACACATTTAACTTCAGAAATTGTAAAAATTAGCTGGGCATCCGGTTGAGAAAACATTGTTGACCTCAAGAGAAGGTGTTGATAGCCTCTGAGTACCCATGACGGTCTACAAAGAGTATATAGGAGACATAATAATAACATGCACATTCCTGACCATATGTCCTAGTCTCAGTTACACTGATTTATTTATTATTTTTTATGTGAAAGATAAGTAGATAAAGTTTCAGATTCTTCCTTCAGCTGCTTGCCTCAACGGTCTCTGTACATTCTTTTATTGTCCACACGGTGGCAGCATAGCGCCACACAATGCGTGTCCTGCAGTCCCAATCCCCCTCCTTTCTTTCTCAGAGCTGTGTTGTGTTAGTGTGACTCTGTGTGCCTGAGTGAACAGTTACCTGGGTGGTGCTTGAGGTTTCTCCCGGGTGACTCATTCATCCTGCAATGACTAACACACAGACACCACAGCGGACAGTCATAACTGCCATCGGAGCCGAGCGGCCGAGCAGCGCTCATTATCTGAGGAGACTTTTATTGGAATGCACAGCAGCAGCAGCAGAAAAAATGAGAGAAAGAGAGTGTTGACGACTTTATGAAAAAGAACAGCGTTATTTTTGTCTGCTCAGCATTTTTAAACTTAGGTCCTACACTTGAAATCTGGATCATTAGCTTTTGCGCTCTTTTATCCTCCAGTTTTCTTCTGTTAATGCTGCTGTATGACAGATGAATAATGTGAATGCTGTTAAAATGATTAATGTGGATAAACAAACAAAGACAGCCACACGCAGATGAGATTTTTGCGGAGTATCCCTTAATGTAAACAGATTTCAACACTTCATTTTCGTCAGCCGCATCTGTGGCTAACGCTAATTAAGGACACAAGGGCCAGCGGTAAAAGTTAGCTGTAGTTTAGATTCAAAGTTTCGTTCAAAAACATGCGCCGCTCTAATGGTTATGGCTTGGAACGACACATTTCTGGTTACGGTCTGCTCTTTTGTCAACACTTGAATGACCATACCAAAACTCTCATCATCACACATAATTTGTCACAGTTACAGCCATCTTCACCTCTCTCCTGATCCCCTTTTTCCATATTTTCTGTTTTTTCTGACTGTGTTTCTAAATGACAGTTGATTAAATATAATGGATGTACATGTTGTGGTTGTTTTACGTAAGACACAAAGGAAAATACCTTCATTTGAATGTGCTTGCACAGTCAAACCTCTTTTTTGACAATCTAATGAGGGGAGATCAGCCACCCAGTCAGAAGATGAGAGTGACTGATGCAGATTATGTTTTTTTTTTATGATTACAGCTTTTTTCTGCTCTGTCATTGTTTTACAAAGTTATCAACAACATCTGTTAGAGTCTTACCTGTGCTTGTGACACAATCCAAAGTAAAACTTTTTAATATCCAAACCTTTTTTTCGAGGGAGGCAGTGATATCTGCAAGGTTGATCAATCAGTTGTCAGCAAAAATGTTTCTGATTGTGTATTTAATCAATCAGGGATTTCATTGCATTTATTTACATGCATGTTGCTCACAGTGATCTCAGCCTGCAGCTCTCTCCTCTCTCTCCTTCACAGTGTGCAGTAGGTGGGTGTGAGTGTGATTCTAACAATGCTCCAAAGATCAAAAGTTATATTAATGAATTAAGGTGACTACTTCACCGTATGACCATGTGTCATAGAAATAAGTCATATTGTGTATTATGTCTAAATTTGCTCATTTTTCATTCTTACAAGTTTACACATCTGACATAACTGTCATACAATAACGCATATGAAGAGGGCGCCTGTTTAACCTCCTGGGACCTGAGCTTTAGGTTCTAATGCCCTTTTAGTTCCCCCACTCATTTGAGATCAGAAGGATCGGATTAGTTTAATTGTTCAGCCTTTTCTTTGAACAGGAAGTACTTCTAGCCAAAGCTGATGTCCACAAATGTCCTGAAGGTCCTGTTTCTACAGACTGGATCGGTTTTAGAGCAGATGTTGGTCAGTTGTTGAGAGTCTTCAGTCAGTCAGAAACGGTGTCAGTGATTGAGGGAGGGATGGGAGTCATTCAAACAAAATTTCTGTTAAAAATTCTGAATTTGGAAAATTTTCCTTTCCAAAATAGAAACAAATTCCATAAAATCTCAAGAAAGGAACTGACTCAAAATTCCTGTGAAAATTCCTAAGCATATTCTTAAAGTATCCCCAAATGTTTCAATTAAACTCAAGCATAAAGTCTTAACATCCCTATAAAACTCCCCCCAAAATTTCACAAAATTGACAGAAAAATCAACCAAATTTTCAAACAAGTTGCCCTGAAAATATCCATGAAAATTCTTGAAAATTAAAAGGACACCCCCTTCCACTAAATTCCCAATCAAATTCCCAAAAACATTGACATTACTTAAATTTTCATGAAAATGCCATTTTTAAAAAAAAAACAAATTCCTTCTCAAATTCAAACCCTCCCAAATGAAAAATACATTACCCAAATTTCCATGAAAATGCCTGAAAATTTCCATTGCAAATTCCCTCCAAAATTCTATGTAAAATTCCTTAAAGCTTTCAAGAAAGTTCCCCAAAACTTCTTATCAAAGGTCACAAAATGTCTTGAACATGCTGGAAAATTCCCCCAAACATCCAACCATATTCCCTCAAATTTCTTTGAAGATTCTAAAAGGCCCCAATTCCCAAATATGTGAAAATACATTTCCCAAATTTCCACTAAAATTAAAAAAAAAAAAAAAAAAAAATCAAAACAAATTTCCCCAAAAATTAAAATTCCAGAAGTGAAGAACACATTAACCAAATGTCAATTAAAATTGCTAGGAAAGTTCCAGAGCAAATTTCACCCATAAGTCCATGTAAATTCCTGAGAATTTTCAAGCAAGTTCCCTAAAACTTCATGAAAATGGCAGAAAATGTCCCCAAACATGCAAACAAATTCCCTGAAATTTCCAGGAAAATTTCAAAAGACACCCCAGTTCCCAAAAATGTACAAATAAATTTCCCAAATTTCCATGAAAATACCAAAAATATGTAAATGTTCTGGGGAAGACCCCCAGACCATCCTGACCTGATGGTACCAACTATAAAATGGGCAAATATTTGAATATTTCATGCACTGACCAACAGATTGTTGCAGAAGAAAAAGAGAAAAAACAATCAGATAGGTTTGATTTGTTAGGTCAGTATCTGCATTTTAAAATGTATAAGGGGCATGCATTTTTAAATGTTTCTTGTTTTGGCCAGTAACTAAAAAAAATCTACTTTAAAAAAATCAAATAAAAAAGGATCATGGTAAAATCAAGATCATGATCCAGCCATAAAAACTATGATATATTTTATCGTGTCACCAACCCTTTACGCTTGTACACACACACTCACACAACACAAACAGACTGAAAATGGCATGGGAATGTTTCAGCATTCTTCTTCTTAGATTTACTTCTCTCTCTAGCTCTCTCTTTCCTTCATCTCTCCACTCTTTGCACATTTTTTCCAGCAGTTGAAGCTGTTTTTACTGACATGGGAGCTCTTGCAGAGGATTACTGTGGAGTCACTAATGATGATGTAGAATAATCTCACTCTTCTCAACTTCAGCTCCCAATGCTGGCTGTCTTGACAAGAAAATCAGACTTTTAACCACATCAGGACATAATTGGTGCAGTGGAATTACTTGCTTTTTTCAGAGAAGTTTTGAATTCTCTTGTTCTGTTTACCCTGGGTTTGTCCTTCTACGTCCTCTACAGTTTTGACCTCTCTACCCTGCAGAGAAATGCACTGAAATCTGGATAAGCCTATATGAAAATCTAGACTGGGCCTTGTGTTAGACCACATTTAGACCTTGCATTGACATGGATTGATGTCCATTACAGGCATCCAGATACAACATGGTATTCATTAATGCTCAGTGTAGATACACCTCAATGCGATTCCATAGCTAAAGATTTCTGAATTTCCACTGGCATTAATGTGAGCACAAAAACTTAACGGCAGGAGCTTCATGGGATGGGTTGTCAGATGAGTGAGTCTGGGTTTGGCGAATGCTGGGTGAACATTACCTGCCTGACAGCATGTGCCAAGTGTGAAGTTTTGTGGAGGACAATGGTATAAGGGCAGTTTTTCAGGGTTTGGACTAGGCCTCTTATGTCCAGTGAGCAGCTATCTTGATGCTTCAGTATACCAAGACATGGTTTTATGAGTTTGGTGTGGAGGAACTTGACTTGACTATGTGGGGCCTGACCTCAACCTTTTCGAGCACCTTTGGGATGAACTGAAATGAAGATTGCCTGACCTCATAAATGCTAAACAGAATTAATAGGCACAAATTCCCATAAAAACTCTCCAAAATCTTGTGGAAATCCTTCCAAGAGGAGTGGAGACTACATGCATTTGAATACATTGTCATTACAGTCCCTGTTTGTGTAATGGCAAGGTATCTGAATACCCAAAACAGATGTTGAATGCAAGGTGTAAAAATGCCTGTTAATGTGATTCTCATCCTCCAGCAGCACTGTAATTATCATGACAATGCCCTTGTGTATTATGAGTCACACAGCAGCAGCGTTGATGTATGTATGAATGGCTGAAGACTCTGCATATGGGATAGGGTTAAACTGGAGGCCACACACATTTGACAGTTTGATCAGTAGTGCATCAATCAGTAGGATAGAGGATACCTGTTGCTGCGCTCTGAATATTTCGGAAGCATTCTGCAACTGCCATCAATTCTCACACTGTAGACATGATGTTGCATCATTTACTGAGGTTCTGATGTCTTCTTGGTGGAACCATGATGCTTTGCAGAACACTGAAATCCTTTCTAGAGAGCATGCATTTAATCTTAGTGCCTTTTCTGTCTGTTTTCAGAGAAACAAGCTACAATAGGATAACCTTTACACCTGAACAGCCCTATTACTTTTCTAATGTTTTGATTCTTACTGCCTTGCTGTCTTGCTATCATCAGAACACTCTCTGTACTTTCTTGTTCTTCTGTCTGTGTAGATAGACATCATTTTGGAGAGGTTTAACATCTCTGCATCTTGTTTTCTTGCATTCTGTGCATCTTTTTCTTGATTTGTTGACTGTAACTTTGCAAAGTAGATGGACTGGCCAGATTCCATGTCTGTCATCAGGCAAATCCATGTTGTAAAGGTCATATCTAAAATAATGATTGCAGTTCTGACAATGGACCTGATGATTCATCTAGAATAAGGCCAAAGCTACAGGTGGGGTTTAGTTGTGTTGTAAGCTGATATACAATGTCTGCCAGTTTTTTTCTGAACTGGCCACATGCTTTGTTAAAACAGGAGCAAAGAGCAAAGCTCCTCTTGGTGGAGAAGATGTTTCTGCACTTCTCCTAACTGACATTGGCATGAGTTTTATCCATCAAGAAGCTCTACTGTTCATAAACTACGGCAATGCCTCTCTGTTGATCTCAGGTTACTAGAGGAGCTGCTCATGCCCACTACATCATTTTTTATTGTCGCTGTCATTGGCTCATAATGAATGTGACGGACAGAACATTTGGCCAATCATCTTCCTAGAATTTTCTGAGAAGTCCTGTCCTTCCCAAACGCTTTAAATGGTAGCTTTCCCAGATGAATGTGAAATATGCTCTGTGCAGTGGATAAATGAAACAGTCTATCTGGTGTGTCAGGTTAGGTTAATCCAGTTTTGAAGTAAACCAGCATTAAACAAATGCTCTGTACCTCCTCCATCCATCCTTTTCATAATCCTTTCCACAAGTCTCTCCGTCCCTCCTTTATCTTCTCCTCTTCCACCACTATCTCTCCTCCCTCTCCTCCGTTGACCTGCCCTATAATTGGTCTGCTGCACTCGCACCTACTGGATCCAACCAGCTGTCAAACAGATCCCCGCCTCTTGAGGTTGACCTTAAGTGGGCCTGAGTCGAGGCCAGAGCGCTGAGTTTTGGAGTGGTTCTCAGGGGTTCTCGAGGCCTCAGGCACAAAACAAAGAGGGCCAAAAGCATTTTCTTCAAGAGCACCAAAAATCTCCTGTCTCCTCTTTAGGGCCTCCCTACATCCCTCCATCCCTGCTCGGCCCCCCTCCAGACTCTGTGTCTGCTCTGACACCGCCTTTAATAAGGGGGGAGCGGGGCGCTCTGTTTATTTGTGTGGTGCGAGGTTAAAAACTTCCCCCTTAATTGACATTCCGGTAACACTTTCCAATAATGGGGCGAGCAATTTCCTTGAAATTGATGTGTGTCCACCGCAAGGAAAAACACAGCTTCTTGCTTCCACTGACCCATGGATGATCCACACTTTGTGCTGTGGCTTTGTTTGTGCGTGTCATCGTGAGAAATTACATGAATGTCCTTTCCTCTGCAGGGTTTTTGTGTGTCTTGAAGGAATACAATTTACTTCGAAGTGTTTTTATATGAATTTAAGCCTATTTTGTTTGTGCATTCATTAACTGAATGTGGGCAAACATGTGAGTAATTATCTTATTTTCAGAGCTTTGTCAGCCTATTTATCGCTCTGGTGCAGGTTATTTCCGTGCTTGGTGAGTAAATAAATAATTCAAATATTTTCATTTTCATTCACCCCAAACAGCAATGAGTGACAAGTCAAAACGCTAAAAACAAACCCACAGTAGAAAAGCCTGTTTTGCACTCTGCTCTGTCAATGTGCGCCTGTGAGAAAATAAGCAAACACAAACATCTCCTTCTGCTGCGACGGCATCCTTGGCCTCCAGGGTGACCGCTGGATGGGACTTGTGGTGTGAAGACGGTTGGTGTTAAACGTTTGAGGGGAAAAGAGAGAGAGAGAGAGAGAGAGAGAGAGAGAGAGAGACAGCATGTGTCGATGGGTAAGTGTGATGAGCGTGCGTGCGTCTGTGTCTGTGTGTGGCTGCAGGCTGCAGACGCTGGCTGGTTCCTGGCCTTGTCATTCTGTCTCCCACACTCTCTCTGATGTGGTTTGAGGCTGCGGCTTTCACTATGAAGGAGGGGGCGCCACCACCGCACACACTCACGCTGTTCTCACATGTCTGTGGAAACACACATTGCGCGCTGGTATTCAGTCACATTCTCAGAAATGTAGACACGCATACTCAAACGCTCACACAAACCCTGAAGGATGTAACAACACAACAGCGGCTTGCCAGAGCGTCTGAATGGACGCCGTAGACTAACACACACGTACAGGCGTAGACGCCATCCGTGGTGCTGGTGGGCTCCCACAATAAGCGGTTAGTTAAATCATATCAAACACAGATGTTGGCGCCGATCCCATCATACTTTGTGCGTGTGTGTGTGTGTTTATGGTGAGTGTTTGGAGTAGTGATAGACAGATCCTTGGGAACACGTTTCCTTGGAAATTATTTCATGCATGTAGATGATTGTGAGTCATTTTTAGCATGAAAAAGTGTACAGAATTACAAATAACTCAATCTTCCACCATTTTGTTTTAAATATTTGTACTAACATCATTTCTCTTTCATAAAAACAATCATTTTAAATGCTTCAATTATAAGAAATAAAGGACTAATAATGCTGTGAGGAGTAGGAAATGAAAAACACTGTTGTAAAAATTACAGGTGATTTACATAAACAAACAGAATTCTTCACAATCTGTCATGTTTTAACAGTTTTATCTGTCATTATGAGGGTTTCAATGGAAAAACACAATTGAGATGCAGAAACATGATAAGGAAGGCAGGACTGTCAGCAGGTTTCATGGAAATTTCAGAGAATTTGTTTGGATGTTCGGGGGAATATCCGTCATTGTCATGGAATTTCAGGTATTGAATTTGTAAATGTGGGGAATTTGATAAGGCCGCTATAGGTTGTGAGTTCAATCACCCAAACTCTTCCGTACAGGGATCCCCTCCACACTCATCACTCCGCCAAGTTAGGACCAGCACTGCTCAGTGCCGCCCACCTCCATAGCATCCTTCTCAAAACTACTTCTCGTTCAGTCAGGACCACTTTGTCAAGAGTCATGCATGATTAGTGGTTATAAATATTTTTCTTAATTTGCGGTTATTATTTTGCACTTATTGCTGTTGTGTATTTGGCGATGTGGCTGTTCTGGGATAATAATAATAAACTTTATTTGTGTAGCACCTTTTAAAACAGAGGTCTACAAAGTGCTTTGACAACAAGCAGAATCACAATTACGAAGCATCAAACACAAACAGCAAAACATCACAAGAAAGACAAAACCCCAACAACAGAAGAACCCAGATATGTAAGATTCCATTATAAAAGTGAAGACCAAGAAAAAAACCCCAGAATAACCAAGACCAATCCAGGCAACACAGGAACCAACTACATAAAAGAGACCTAAGAAATGTAAAAGCATTTAAAATATTAGGAAGAGACAGAAAGGAATATAAATCAAAATAGTAAGAAGGACAATAAAAACAGTTAAAATGTGTAGAGATTAATAAGTCATCATCCCCCTGCAATTCCAAAATTTGGAAAGCATCAGGCAGGAAAAGCACACGTTCCTGCTGTATAAAGCCTGAGGCAGGGAGAGAATCAATAAACCCAGAGCAGAGTAGGCATCAATAACAACAGAATGGCATTGATTATGTCAGATGCAGTATAGAGGAGGAGCTGGGGTGGATGAGGGTTCCAAAAAGCAGGGGGAGCAACAAAAAGAAGCAGGCTAGAGCAGCTTAAATAAAGCAGTATGAATGCAGTGAGCCAATCATGATTTCAATTGTATGCTTCAGCTATTGTTATATGATCAATTTTCGAATTGAGTACTCTGTTCAAAAAGGATGCCTCATTACTAAACATAAAACCGGCGTTGTGTTTTCATTCATAAATTTCTCATAATGAGGGAGAGATGAACTGAAAAAGGTGCTTCCAGGATTGAACTGAAAGCGGTCCAAGGATATGCTCCAGTGCATTTTTGCATTCCGGGACTGCTTTCAGCGTGAACCCAGAAGTAAACAGTGCAAATGGGCAGAGCTGGGCAGCACCTGACTGTACTTGTCGTGTTGTGTCACTGTTTTGTTGAGAGTCTTCTGTTACATACTGTGCAATTCAGTTGTTACCATAAAAACTTAAGCAGTATTAAGAGTTCTGGCTGTATTATCCCGTGATTTTCATAGTCCACCTGCTTAACTTTGGCTGTATTTTGCTTGATTGTCTTGCCACCTAATTTTTATCCTTATTTTATATGGTTTTCAGCATTCAGGTGCCCAAACATGACTTTAATCTCCCTACTGCTTTTTGACCTTTTGGCTTAGATCAAGTGTAAAATCTGCTGTTATCAGTTGAAAATGGAATACCTCCCCTACCAGTGACCCATGTATTATATTGGTTTTTGAACACAAAAGATGGGAGAGGGACTTGATTTGTTCACTCAGCACACAATTACAATACCTCAAGGAACCAAAAGAAAGAAAGAAGAACAGGGAGAAACAAGAACATTATCTTTATCTGCTAATACATTCTAAGTACATCTCAGCAGACAAGCTCTCTCACATGCAGAAACATTTTCACACACACAGGCACTCACACTGTCTACTGGACACTAGTATACACAGACCAGAGAGGGTCAATCTCTGCCTCACACACAAACACACTCTCTCTTTTCTCCCACATACACACATTTACAGAGAGCCTCAGCTGACACTGTGTCACTGCCCTCTACTGGTTCAACTAAGAAGTGGACACTTGGCCCAACGTGTACATTTATACCAGTTTGTCATAATATCCTCTAATGAACTTAAATCTTGCATAAACAATGGAAAATAAATGTAAAGACATAAAAATGATGTAACATACTCACTAGAAGAGATAGAAGTGGAAGTGTGGGGGGAAAATACTAACTTTCAACATTTTTCTGCTTTTATTTTGTACACTGTAAACCTAGATTAGTTAATGGAACAAAAGAAAAACTAGAGGGAACTGATTACCTAAACATTTTTGGTAATATTTATTTGAATTTTGTATAAGTAGCAGGCACTTAGCCATTTTAAGCAATCAATTAAATTTTACTTGAAGCAAGGCCGCCCATAAGGGGGGATAAAGGGGAGAGCTTTCAGGGGCCCAGCCAAAAGGGGGGTCCATGGAGGTCAGGAAAATCATGGTCCATTGCAGTTAATCTGTGATAACCATATTTTACTAATGTTATAATTGTAGATGGGCACATTGACAAAACCATTTAGAAGTAATATCAGACTTCATAGCTAAACCATGAGCTGCACAAACATCAGGGTAGAAAGTAGAAGGAACTGAAATGACTTTAAGAGAAAAGTAATGAAGTAGGCTAAATGCAAAAAAGGAAAAAGCCAAAAATTGGGGGTTAGAATTGGGTCTAAGTGGCAAAAACTGGCAAAAGAATGGTGAGAAATGGTTACAGAGTGAAAAAAAAAATGGTAAGACGTGGCATAAATGAGTTAAGAAAGGCAAAGAAGGGGCAAAATGGGAGAGAAATAGTGAAAAATTGTTAAAAAGTGGCAAAAACTGTGTTTGAAAAAAATGTGGCAGAAACAGTGGTGTCAAGGGCTTAAGAAGTGGCACAAATAAGAAATTTGAACATAGGAACCCAATAATAACTCGACACATGTTTCAGCTCCAAAATGAAGTGATAGTTAGCCAGCATGCTAGCACTAATGCTACAGATCCAACACACATGCATCTAATATCATCAATACATCACTACTATGGAGGGTTTTTCAGAGCCCCAGCCAATTCTGTGGGCATTCCTGCTCATACATTTATGTTAGGTTAAAATCACTTTAAAGTGTAATTTAACTGTGCAAACTTTCCTAAACTTCAAAATTCTGTTTGAATCCTACCTATCACAACATGTTAAAGTACCTTTCTTAAAGCTACATGTTTCTTATCCTCTGCAATTTACACTTATTTTTTTCGAATGGTTTAATTTTTCAACATTCAGGCTACCGAAGCGAGGCTAACTTGACTACCCACCTTTTCTAACTGAGCGGGTAACATCACTCATGGCGGAAATGTGTCAAAGACCCAAAGGCATTATGGGAAAACTCTGCAGATTAAGGGATGAAATAATATGAGTACAATAACAAAAAAAAACTTGATTGAGCATTGTTTACTTAAAACTTGAAATGCGTCGCTGAATTAGCTGCTTTGGATTCTTAAGTTAACACAACTCAATTTCTTTTCAACGGCCTTTTACTGTTTAGTCTGACGTGTATTATGACTTACTGCAGACTAGACATAATGTATGCTGGTTTGTAGATATAGCCAAACTTTTTCATCTTCTCGTTTGTTAGTGTTCATTTTTTAAGGTGGACTTTGATCATTTACTGGACCCTTTTAAAGCACATGTGAGAACTTTTTAAAATGGTAATTAAACAGACCAAAATTGATACTTTTGTCTCTTTATGACCTACGAGGGCAAATGAGACCATCATTAAGAAGAGGAACAACTTCAGTGTATTTATCTTTTATGTTTGAAATTGCTGCCTGGGGGTAGGTGTCAGATGAAGTCAACTGCACACTCATGAAACAGCCTTTTATGTTTTTTACTGAAGAGATTCTTGGTGGGTAGTACATTTTACTGTTTAGATAAAGCTGTTGGAGATATTTTTGTCCAGAGGGGGCACCCAATCAAATCAAATCAAATCGCTTCAAAGAGGGCGTATTATACTTGTCCGATTTTTAAAACATAAATATAAAGTCACAATGTTGGGTGTCCATACTCCATGTATGCAAATTTTCAAACTGCAAGATAAACGTATGCGGCAGTAATCTTGGAGTTAGGGTTAGGGTAGACTGTAAACTGATGAAAACGGTTCGGAATCTCTCCGTGATCTTCCCGAGACGGGATTTTGATGGAGCAAACTGATGAGGTCATCACAATAGGACCTCCTGACTGGTTCGTCCTTGCTGCCAGCAAAGCAGAACAGACCGCCCCCACAAGGCCTTTTAGCCATTTAGCCATTTAGTAACACAGTAATTAAACACTCACCAAACAGATACGTCCTTCTCTATGCTTCGCTGCTGCTGTTTTTTTTCCCCCTCTCTCTCCAAACTATCAGCGTCAGACTCCAGGTCTAACACATACAGACGTATATCAAAATTCGCCATATTTTACTCAGTCGGACATAGCGACATAGCCACATTGGAGGGGGCAGGCACAAAACATTGAGTCCTGCCGCCGGCTAGCCTTCAGAAAATCGGCCAATTGGAGGAAAGCAGGCCCGTGGAGCGGGGGGTATTAAAGAGACAGTAGCGAAAACGAAGTGTTTCAGACGGAGGTTAAAATAAGGGTTTTCAGGACGTCAGTGTGAGAAACATGAGGAGTTTTTTGAGCTGTAAACCATGTGAAGCTACTATGTGGGTATTGGAGAGATGGTGTAAAGCCTTGAAAAAAGGCATAATACCCCCTCTTTAATGATACATCCCCAGTCTTTTGCATATTCTTTTGCATATTAATCTACAGCTGGTATGATTTCTGTAACAGTGAGTTCTTGTTCATATTGAAGACTTGACCACCTTACCTCTGCCAGGTGATTCTCCCTCATCAGCCACACTCACTGCCAGCCCCAGAGCAGTGAGTGTCTGCTCTTGAGGGGCCCTGCCGTCCCTCATTTTCTGCCCTCCTGTCTCTTTAAGGTGCTGTTTGTTTATGCCGAGGCTGGGCTCAGTGAGACCTGTGCAGGCTCAGTGCTGGGCTCCTTTCATAGGGGCTCCATTTTGTTCTTAATAAAATGGCACTCAGTGGCCGGGGGACTGGCAGGCACCCAGCTCCCTGGGAAACCAAAGAATGCCGGCCTTCATTTAGCGACAAACAGCTACTGCCTGAGGAGGCTAGCTCTCCACTCTGCTCCTCAATGCTGCTGCTGCTCAGGCCTGTGTGTGTCAATGTGTGTGCGTGTCGCTGTGGAATGGGGCCACGGTTGAAGGAGTCAGGTATGGCGGCTCCTTACATAGCTTTTCTCTTGTTGACGTTTGCTCGCACCATTCGCTCTTTTCAGCCCCAGCTTGTCTCTCCCTCTCTGCGTTCCCCGTCTTAAAAAACATGCAGCACCACTTCTCCTCGTCCCTGGCCTCGCTCGCCCCTCTCTCGCTCCATCACTCGCTGTGAATGGTGGGAACAGAGCGACCATTAAGATGCATATTTAGAGGGACTTGCCCCCTCCTTCTCCTCCCATCTCAGTACACTCTCATAACGCACACAATTATACACAACCATGCAAATACTGAAAGTCACTAATAGTGCCCGTCACCTGGGGCACATGCATCATTACTCACAAACAAACATTTTAAGGCAGACTTGTCGGAGAGCCTCTTGTTTTGGCTGCCTGACAAGTCTGCCTGGGACTTTTTCTCATCACAACATCCTCTTCAGCTTTTTCTTCTTCTGCACTTAATTGTTTAAGCCTCATAACTGCACAGTGCAGAAACAATGGCTGCCATGGCAGGTAAAACAAACCTGGTCAATAGTACTACACAGTGTATCCAGACACACCTACCAGCCCCCCTGGAGGCTGCTAATAAACATGTAATCTCAATGCAGATCAAGCCAATTCACTTATAACTTGTGTTTAACTAGACTACTGTACCTGTCCCATTAAACATGCACAGCAGGAGAATCAATTTATTGATGGGAGCATGTCCATCTCTGCTACAGTAGATGGCAGTATGCCCCTTTTTAGCTTATTGCTGTGGATGTTCTTCCTGTTGACTTTGCTAGCGAGGTAGCATGCAGAAAGTTGACTACATGTCAAGCAATGAAACCACTGACAACTTTTACAACTCCACACATTAAGCACTCTATACTTGACTTTTTTGTACAAATGAAATGGAACACCAGGATTCTAGCTAGTGGTAACAATGAAAGATGGACAACAACAAAACATCTGCTATGCTTAGACTTTCTCCTATTTACGTTCCATGTCAAAACCCAACACTGAACACCTAGTCCAGACTGGTCTGACTGAAGCATATACATGCAAGAGAAAATAAAGCTCCAATAACATGATCCAGGTGTGTAAGTCCGACTCAGAAGTCCAGTTTTAAATGGACTAACAAAATAGTTAAACTTAATTAACTGCATGTTAGCATACTGACTGTTTCCGGCCTACAGATTTTAAGCTTATTGCTTTCTATAACTTGTAACTACTGTCAACCAGTAAGATTAACACCAGAGGTCTCATGCCCCCCCAACAAAACAAAACCCAAATCTTTTATGTCGTACTATTAAGTAATATTTAATACTAGACAAAGATAACCAGAGGAAATACAAAATGAAATTTTTGAATTATAATTTCTTTTATTAAAGGAAAAAAAATCATCAAGACCTACCTAGACCTGCTGTACATGAAAAAAAAGCAATTGTCCATCCTTGTTAAGTAGCTAGGTTACTTGGATTAACTACATTTGATGGAAAGCTGAGTTAAGTTTCACTAGCAACACAAAGGCCTGATTATTGTCAGACTTGTAGAATCAACACTTAAATAAAACCTGTCTGACAAAGTGAAAAAGTTAAAAGAGCTCAAAAATCACCTCAAGAACAAGAACAAATGAGAAACAAAGTAATTGATATATATATCAGTCTGCAAAGGGTTGAATAACCATTTCTAAGGGGTTGGGACTCCAGCAGACCCCAGTGAGAGCCATTACCCACAATGGAGAAAACTTGGAATAGTGGTGAACCTTCCCAGAAGTGGCCGGCCAACCAAGATTACTCCAAGAGCGCAGCGATGACTCATCCAGGAGACCATAAAACCCAGAACGACATCTAAAGACCTGTTGGTCTCACTTGACTCAGTTAAGGTCAGTGTTCATGATTCAACAATAAGAAACAGACTGGGAAAAATGGCATCCATGAAAGAGTTTCAAGGCAAAAACCACTGCTGACCAAAAAGAGCACAAAGGCTTGTCTCACATTTGCCAAAAATAAAACACCTTGATGACCCCTGCATAATCGTGAACCATGGCGACTATAGACATGTCAGTACACGACTTTTGTCGTTTCATAAAAGAAAACAACTCACTGCTGTTCTTTGTTTTTCTTATAACGAAAAAATGTCGTCAAGTTCTGATTAAACTGGCGCTTTAGCAGCATCCATGGTAATGTCTTCCGCTATTATTGCACTGGCCTCTCGTTGCTGCTTGCTTACGTCACGACTCCACCGGACCCGAAAGCACTGCCCCTCGTCGCTGATTGGTCCTTTCACTTTCTAACCAGGCCCAAACGGTTCAGACAGGAGTTTTGCAAGATGGATTCATCAGTAAGAAACACGGAAACTGGTGTATCCATCTGCGTTGCAAGGTTATCAACCAGCATCATTTGACTAACAAATCTATGTCAGGTAGATCCCTAAACTTTAGCTGTGACATTAAAATGTGTCCTACAAGCTGGGAAATCTTTCTTGGTCTTATAACAGGAGTACTGGTCTTGTATTGTTTACTAAACCAGGGAGTGTAGACATCAGGGAAAAAAAAACATTTGCTGCCAAAATAGTAAAAATACACTGAAGTTGGGGATCCAGAGGAAATGTTAAGCAAAGAAGAATACAAACAAAGACAAGAGAAAGAGGGAAAAAGGGAGATGGGCTTACTTTTAGTGAATTTTTGGACCTGAAGTGGACAATATCAGATGAGCTACATTCTTACTGCATTGATTTCCTGTGTAGACAGCCTGGAAAAACAAGGATAGGGAGATTAAGTGGGAAACATAAATGAGCGTGAGGTGAGTATAAGAGTGATGAAAGGGGAGATGATAGACACATGCTAACCCGGAGAGTAAAAGCAAAATGACAGCAGGAGAGAGATGAGGGAGAAGAGCAGACGAGGGGAGAGCACTCTGTTTTGTCTGTCGTCTCCTTCTAATGCGACACATGTGAGAGGCCTTGGAAACAATGAGTCACCCACGATTGGGACTGTCGCCACTATCGGGCCCGGGCAGGCTCGCTCTGTGCAAGATTATGTCGGTACTTGTCATTTAGCCAACGACTTTTTCCCCAGTGTGAGTTTTCACTTTTTTCCCCTCCCTCTTTTTGGACAGCGCTGCTCTGGTGCGGTGAACAGAACTGATGGGTTTTTGGCAGAACAAGGCTGATGCAGGAATGTCAGTTAAATTTATGCATGCAGAAATAAGGCACAAGTACATACAGGTATATCAACCGGTATATATGTGAATTAGAGTATAAAAACACTGAAGTCATCATAGGTGGCAAATTAAACACATTTTTTTGGATCAAAAGTAAAGATATTTCCTAAAAAACTCTAGTTAAAGAAAAAATACTTTTAACTTACTAGCTGAAGTAGAAGAAAAGGGTTCAGACTGTCCGTCTTGCAAAACAGATGTCAAACTTTTCAACTTCACTTGTTGAAGGGGTTATTTACTGTGTATTTATTTCTCTGTTCACTGTTTGGGTTCAGTAGTGTCCATTAAAAAAAAACCCATCCATCCATCCATCCATCCAATCTGTTGATCCATCTGTCAGACCACCCATGGAAGCATCCATCCATCCATCCATCCATAGAACCATCCCTCCATGGAATCATCGATTCTTTCCCCATTTGACCAGTCCATCCATCCATCGATCCATCCATCCAGTCTGTTGATCCATCTGTCAGACCACCCATGGAAGCATCCATAGAACCATCCATCCATTCATCCCCCCATCAATCCATCCATTGAACCACCCACACACTCATCCACCCATCCATCTGTCCATCCATCCAACCACCCAACCATCCTTCCATCATACAGCTGCCCATCCATCCGTCATCCATCCATCCATCCATCCGTTCATCTGTTGAGCCATCCTTTGAACCAACCACCACCCATGCATCCATCCATCCAATCTATTGATAAATCAATCTGACCATCCATCCGTCCATCCATCCATCCATCCATCCATCCATTCATTCATCCATCCATCTGTTGAACCATCCTTTGAACCAACCACCACCCATGCATCCATCCATCCAATCTATTGATAAATCAATCTGACCAGCCATCTGTCCATCCATACATACATTCATCCATCCATCTCTACCCATCTTTCCATCTGCAGAACCATCTCACCAGGGAATACTGATTAGTCAATTCTCCCATCCAACTGATCAATACACTGTCTGATCAGACTGATCAATGAATGTTTGTTTGTTCTCAAGTGTCAGCCCTGGGATTTACTGGCCACCAGTCTTGGTTTAGCCACACCCCTTGCTTAATGCCCCATCATCACCACACCAGCACCAAATGGGACAAGTAGTAGAACCATTCAACCATCCTTTGAACATCCCTCTATAATTCTTTGAAACAAATACTCAATGTACGTTTGTATTACAACCATTTTTTCATTTCCACTATTTCACTACTATTTTTTGCCACTTTGTTTTTTTCTATGATTAATCAATTACTTTTCCTGTCATAGATCATTTCTTTTGTCTCTATTGTCTGCTGATATTTTTGTTGCTCTCTCCCTTCATTTCTTTCTGTCTTTTAGTCTATTGATCCGTTCCTCACAATCCATTGTACTCTTTCTATTGCTCACTTTCTCTCTTTCTAGACTCTTTAGTCCCATCAGCATGAAAAGCAACCATGAGTCTGGTTAATTCAGGTTCCTTTGTTAGAACAAAGATTGTCTTTGTTATTGTTCCAAATACTTGCTCACTGGTGATAAACGTTTAGTCTGTGTAATCAATATTATGAAAAGTATGATTCAGATGATGGTGCCATTGTTATTTAGTCCTATTAAAATAAAGATTGACTGAATGATTAATTAAAGAGACTTAAAAAATCCACTAATGTGCAGTAGCTAAGTAGTCCACCTGTTATGTGTGTAATCGTCTGTTAAGCTGCATTGTTCTTTGGCGTCGCCATAGGAGAGATACTCTGACCATGACCTCATCACATTGGACATTGACAGATTGCCAGCAATGTGTGTGTGTGTGTTTGTGTCTGTGTGTGTATTTTTCAAGTTGTTTGAAGGGTGTGTTGAAGGCGAGGAGAGGTGGAGTGGGACAAAGGGGAAGGATGCTTGTAAACACATGATATTGAGGCTTTTGTTGTCTCCTCTTTTAGCTGCTCAGTTTTCTTATTATAAACCTCTCACACTACTTTATACACACGCAAACACACAGTCAGTGCCTATCACTTCACATGACCTGACTGACAGCAAAAATTTAGCTGATGCTTCTTTTGGTTTTAGTGTTCACACTGTTCCAGTTTAATGAAGAAATCATTTACTGCTAACAAATGTTAGAATTATTGCAGTGACTGATTAGTGGGCCTAGCTGCTTGTATATATGTTGAGGTAAAGCAATCAAAAGGCGAGTCTGAGTGCGCTGATGGTGGCCTTTTTTTCCATGGGGCCAATTAGAGGGGAGATTTCCCGACAGATTGCTGCAGCTCGTCTGTGTCTGGGGCCGTGCTTTGGTTTGATCCCATGAAATTAGCCTGAAACAATAGAGGCCGAGGCCATCCACCCTGCCTCTGCGAGCAATCTGTCAGTTCTCTGTGACTCCACTTCTTTTCTTTCACAATTTGTTTCTCCCTCTCTGCTGCCTGAACCCATTTTTCATGTTTTTATTTCTTTATATGTTTTCATTCTTATCTTATCTTATCTTATCCCTGCTGTCTTTTGATCTCTCTTTCTCTCCCTCAGACCTGGCCAGTCTAAAGTATAATCCCATCTCCTGTTGATGTTGTAGGATGTCGATAAGCACTGATATTTTTACTGAAGGTCATCAGACTAAAGCACTTTTAAAATAAACCAAACTCAGTGTATGAGCTGTTTTCCAAAGTCCTCAGGAGTTAAAAAGTCTGGATTTCCCTTTGGATTAATAAAGTTACTTCTTGTTCAAGTGGTATTTAATATTGCACTAAAATGTGAGAAATCACAAAAGATTTATCAGAAAATGAGGCCAAATCAGAGACAGATCCAGGGTGGGGACACCCTTAAAATCTGATTGGCCTCCACAGGGGTCACCTCAAATCCCAAACTGTAACTGGCTATTTGCCGTGTCTGAGTTGGGACTTGTGTAAAACAAACTATGACTGTGGTTCAACAGTATGATTGTAATGCTTTACAGGAAAACATTTTTACTTTTGTTTGAGCTCTGAGATGTGAATCTGGACCACCACGATATGGAAAAAAGCTTTCTGCCACCTGACCATTGCACCAACAGGGGCTTAATGACATTGTATTCAAATACATGTGTTAACCCCTCTTATGAGGCAATAACAGCCTTTTATGCACCATGCACCTTAGCAGTCATTGACCCCACTCTATGATTTAACGTGGCCTTCTGCTCTGTGGCTATGTTCCTGTTGTACCTGAATGCTTCCACTTCCTAATGACATGGCTTATAGTTTTCTGGGGAATATTACAGCAGGGATGAAATTTCCCAAACCGTCTTATTACAACGATGACATCCATCCCAGTACCACACTGAGCCCTCAGAATGACCCATTTTGTATCATAAATGTTTGCAAATTCAGACTGCATGGCTAGGTTCTTAATTTTATACGCCTGTGACAACAAGTCTGATTGAAACACCTGAATTCAGTGATTAACAGGTTTGGCCAAATACTTGTGTCCATATGGTGTACATCTTTTTTTAATCTTTAGAGAGTGGGCATTCTGTTTCCTTTTTTCATAGATAATAACTATTAGAAGAGACAAAGCAATCAGTCTATAACTGACTTTTTTTTCCTGACCACTCTGCTGGGTTGCTAGGCAATGCCTCATTCAACCGGCAGACAGCATGCGGGTCAAGAGGGCAGGTGGATGACTCAAATAAACAAGAAAAACACAACAGGTTCTGAAGGAGGTGAGGGCGAGACAGCAGAGAGAGGTTAGGGGAGAAATACCAGACGAGAAAGAGAGCATAGAGACGAGGGAGGATATGGAGAGGATGAAGAGAAAAGGAAAGAGGGATTTGGGTTGTGAAACCAAAGATGGGGAGGGTAAGGGTGGTCCATGTGAGATGGAGGGAGTACATTACATAACAAATCAGAGGTACTGGTGAAACTTTTCTTTTAGGTTTGATGCAATATGAGTAAAATCTCTGCAGTTTTTTACTCTTAGGGAGTTACAAGCTTCAGCAGCTGAGATGAGAGAGACTCTGCATACAACTGTTGCCTGGGTTCTCCACCAGTCAAATTTCTTTGGGAGAATGGCAAAAAGGAAGCCACTGTTGAAGAAAACACATTAAATCTCAACAACAGTTCACCAAAAGGCATGTGGGAGACTCCATGGTCAAACAGGAGAAAGCTCTTTGGTCTGATGACACCAAAACGATGCTTTTTGACCATCAAGACACTATGTTTGGAGAACACCAAACACTGCACACCAGAAACACACCAGCCTCACACTGAAGTACGGTGGTGGCAGCATCATGCTGTGGGGATGCTTTTCAGCAGCCGGGTTGCACAGCTTGTAAAGGCAGAGCGTAAGTGAATGCTGCAAAATATAGGAAAGTATCTGGTCTGCAAGAGAACTACTGCTTGGGAGAAGATTTATTTCCAGCAAGACAGTGACCCCAAGTATATCGCAAAAACTAAACAGAAATGGTTTATGGAAAGCAAGGTGAATGCTCTGGAGTGACATGCTTAAAATGTTGAGTGGGGCCTGAAAACACTTTTCACCTGATGACTCGGAGTGTTGTTGGATTCCTCAGCTTTATAGCAGGTCACATTAAGGATGCCAAGCCTTTAAAGCGGCTCTACTGACAAAAACTCACATTAACATGTAGGCTGGACAATCACTCCAACACACACAGGAACACACACCTGTGTTTACTTATGTGTTCCATACTTTCTCTACACATCTCCATATATCCTCATTATAATTCCTTCACACCTATGTATGGGCTTTCAAATTAGATGGACTTCCCCATCAAAGGAGTAATACTACATAACCACAGTCTCTCCCTCCCCTCTGCTCTCTTATCTTATTTTTCTGCCAAGGGCTTTTCTAGAAGATCAGACTAACAGCAGATACCTGCAACCATCAGGGCTTTGCAGTCACTCAGCAGTCTTGTGACACTGGAGAGCAGGCAATGGGACACGCTTGTCGCTCAGTGGCAGCCTCAGGGAGCCCTGCCTGCATCTTGACAGATATCTCTCCTCTAATTTCTCCCAAGAGATGCCGATCTGCCCCCCTTGGTGACAGATGCAAAGAGGGACACAAGAGGGACATGGTGGTGGGGAAGAAGGGGGGCTTCAGAAAGATTGTACCATAATTCAACATGATTATACACTTTGTAGTTTATCCTTCTGTCTTAGTGTAAGAATGATTTGTGACTGTGACTTGCAGTTGCACATTGATCTCAGGCTAAGTTTAGTCTCTGACAGATATTTATGCTTTGTTTAAAAGTGAAAAATACTGACTTGTTTTAAGACTACTAGCACCAGCTGGCTGGACCTCTGTTGAATTGGGTCCAACAATTTAAAGGGGGTGAGTATTTTTGCAGTCAATTATTTTACCTGGCATCTTTTTATTCGGTTGACATTAAAGAGGTTTTGTGTAATTTTATTTGGTCAAAAAAGCCAAATTATGGAGGTCACGTGACGTGATGCGGGAGAGCTGCATAATGTAAGCTCCACATTACTCCGCTACATTATTCCAGTTACAGTTTTTAAACCTGTGTTTATTTTTCATCTGGCTTGATAGATAAATAGTAAATGTCGAAATTTGTCAAAAGTTATTGGCTTGTGGAGATATAAAAAGACATCTACCCTCATATGGCGTTGAACCCCCACAAGACAAGAATGGTGAGCCCTCACCTGAAGCTGCTAGCAAGCAACTACAGCCAGACATCGGTCAGGAGATTGGGATTTTTTATGCAGCACTAGCAAAGATTTCAAGTGACTTGGAAAGCCTGGCAGAGATTCGTCGCACTACTACTTCAGTTGAGACTAAACTTTCCACCTTAACTGAAAGAATCCATGAGGTTGAGAAATAGCTTGTTGGGCTGTTTGCCTTTTTGCTGTCTGTCTCACGCTTGTGCCTGTGAACATTTAAGATAAAACACTGGTTTGGACACATTACATTGTAGTGAGTATGTGAGGTAAACGTGTTTGGCTCCATGGATGGTTTCTGGACCGACGGTTTTCCATAGGATGGACTTGGGGACAGGCAAAATATTCAAAGTGCAAGTTAATATGCACACTTTGTGTTCAGGTAATGTTTAGGGGTTTGCTGTTTATTGGTCTGGTCATCACTTTTGTATAACTGATATGTGCTTAAATGTACCTGGTTGTATTACATTTATAAGCATGCAGTCAAATGTCTAATTTAAGTTGTTTACGTCTCTCAACCTGGAATTTCAATGGGCTAGGGAATCCTATTAAGAGAAAGAAAATAATGACCAGACTTTAGAAAAATACTTATGATGTGGTGTTTTTACAAGAAACCCATATGTCTTCAGAAGATTAGGAAAATCTTTGTTGAGGATGGATTGGTCATATGTTTCACAGTGCAGGTTCTAGTAAGAGCAAAGGGGTCACTATATTAATTAACAAAAACCTCCAATTCAAATGTCTACAACAAATTAATAATAATTGGGAAGAATTATAGTTGTACTAGCTAAAATACAAGGGCAAAAACGAATATTGGCTAATATCTACGCACCACTGTGGACTTGGAAAGAAAATTACAAGCTGCAGGTGACTGTAATATTATTTTGGGGGTTGACTTTAATCTTTTGATGGACCCTATTCTCAATCACAGTAGTGCTGGGATGGTGGTGCTGGGATGGTGAGGGCTTCTAGGGCCTCCCTGACTCTGCAGAGGATTTGTAAAGATTTCGGGGTAGTAAATATTTGGAGAATTTTAAACCCACCAGGGAGAGACTACACATTTTTTTCAGCTGTGAATAAAATATATTCAAGGATAGATTTGTTCCTAATATCAAGCTCTCTAATCATTTTATTATGGTATGCTCAATTGGTAACATAATAATCTCTGATCATGCTCAGGTTAGCCTAGACCTAATGCCACAAAGTGAAAGAAGATGCTATAGGTGGTGTCTCAACTCGACAATTCTACAGGAACCAGCCAGCAAAGAATGGCTTAGGACTGAGAACAAAACTTATTAAGATATCAGTTGGTCCTCTGTTGCATCAGTGGGGGTAGCCTGGGCGGCCCTTAAGGCTGTGATAAGCGCAAAAAGCGTCAAGCACAAGAACTTCTAGAGCTAGAAAATAAAATAGAAAAGGATGTAACACAGCTTAAACAACAAATGTCAAATACTGAGCTTAGAAAACTGACACAGCTAAAATATAAATACAACAATACTCTTTCTCAAAAAGCTGAATTTGCACTCTTTAGGACAAGAGAAAGTTGAGCTCGGTGACAAGGCGGGAAAGCTTCTGGCAAGCTACATAAAACAAAGAGAATTGCACCTATTATCCCTGGAGTGAGATCCTTATCTAGTGAAGTTTTTAATTCAACCACAGATATTAACAGGGCTTTTAAAGGCTTTTACATAGATCTGTATAGCTCAGCATCAATTTCTACTGATGAGGAAATATCTTCTTTTATGGAACCCCTGGGGCTTCCTAAACTATCAGAGGATCAAAGGGAATTCCTTGATTCAGACATAAGAGTAGAGGAAATTGGGGAGGTAATTAAGACTGTGCAGTCAGGTAAGGTGCTGGGGCTGGATGGTTTCACTGCCGAAATTTTCAAGCTTTGATACGGAGCTCGCCCCACTTTTGTTAGAGGTTTATACAAAGGCTTTACAGAGAGGCACATTGCCACCAACTATGAGACAGGCTCTAATTACTTTAGTCTACAAAAAAGGCAAAGACCCTGAGGACTGTAAAAATTATCGGCCAATTTCTTTAACGCAGATAGATGTCAAAATTATTTCAAAAATTCATACTGACCAGGTTGGCTTTATTCAAGGCATCTAATTAATGTTATGTTGTCAGTATCTGAGGTATAATCCCCAGTAGCCGCTATATCTCTTGATGCCGAAAAGGCATTTGATATGGTTGAATGGCGTTGTTTGTTTAAAATTTTAGAAGTGTGTGGATTTGGTAACACCTTTATTAAGTGGATTAAAGTACATATATGACCCCGGAAGCTGCTGTTCAAACCAACAGACTTATTTTAGATTATTTCACAGTTGGAAGGGGTACAAGGCAGGGCTCGCCTCTCTCACCCCTCCTGTTTTCATTTAGCTATAGGGCTTCTGGCAGCAGCAATAAGGGAGGCAACTGACTTTCCAGGTATCCTTACTGGGGGTCAGGTGCACAAACTTATGTTATATGCTGATGACATCTTCTTGTTTGTGTCTGACCCCAGTAGATCAGTGCCTTTTCTCCTTAGGACCATTGATACTTTTTCAAAATTTTCAGACTACAGGGTAAACTGGTCCAAATCAGAAGCACTCCCTTTAACAGAATACTGTCCCTATACAGCTTTTCAGACAAGTGCTTTTCAGTGGCCTAAAAAAGGCATTGAGTACTTGAGAATTTTATTTCCCCCTCAATTAGAAGATTTGATTAAAGTTAATTTTGATCCCCTTTTAAACCAAATTAATTGTGATGTTAATAGGTGGATTACTCTTAGGTGGCTTTCACACTAGGGGTCCAGTCCTGGATCCGAGTGCACTTGAGCCCAAAGTCCGGTTTGTTTGGGTAGTGTGAATGCAAATGAACCGTGCCTGGGCACCAGGCCCAGGCCCACTTGTGGAGGTGGTGATTCAAGTGGACTCTGGCATGGTTCGGATGAGATGTGAATGCAACCGCACTTAGATACGGGACAGGGCGTCATATCAGCTTTATGACATCATCGTAAAAAATAAACCTTTCCACAGCCCGGCAGTTTGTTCACATTTTTCCTCAATAAAGGGCGTAAATCATCAGAATCCAGCTAATAAATGGTCTGTTGTGACTCACCTTACAGATGAATACAAGTTGGACTCAGTGAGAGGAGGTGCAAAGGCAATAAAAGTCTTCTGTCACCTCAAAAACCACTGTTTCTGCGCAGTGCGAGCCCATTTAATCCTCTGAGTTGTAATAGATGTGCAGATATGAAGAGCGAAGTTGCTGGCATCTTAAAAGTGATTTTAATAATCCATGGCTGCAGGATGGACTTTTTGCCTGGTCAAAACAAAAATAATCTTCGCTCAGGTCATGACCCCAGTGGTTGCCATGGTAGCTTCTTCTTCTTTCTCCTCCTTTGTGAGGTTGTAAACCAGCTATGTGCATACCGCCACCTGCTGTTTCAGGCTGAGTAAATACACAAGTGCGCCCTGGCACAGTTCGATGTTGCTAGTGTGAAAGCAAGCGGGGGGGGGGGGGTTGCACTGAATTAAAACAACTGGGCCTAATGTGACAGCACCCTCACCCTAACTTTGTCAATGAGGCAGACAGCCCTCCTAAAATTAATCTGTTTAGATAAAAATAATGGACAAAAGTCACTGCGCAAACATGATTTATACAACATATTGTTGTATGTCTTTTTTAACCAAGCAGCATTTTTTGGAAAAAAATCTGATTGAATCTCTTAAAGCCTGATTCCTCAAATAACAGCCAGGAAATACTCATTTTTTGGAACTGAGATGTCTATTTAACCTTCTTCCAAAATACAGAAAAGTTGCCATCAATTTTCGAATATATATTTTTTGTATTACGATTGATACATTAGATATTTTTGGCAGCTGATAATCCACTGGAGGGCAGTGAATCATTTATCTGAATGTATTATAAAGGTTTTTGTAATTGATCATGCTGATTAGATAGGGGTCTCCTAAAAGTTCGTATCAAATATGATACTAAGGTGTTAAGGCTCATATATGCTCTACGCATGTATGAAAATAGATCTGTGTGTTTTACATGTTACTGTCATTGCCCTCATACTTCATGCATGTTGTTTTGGTGTAGACGTTAAAAAATGAATCTACTAGAGGTTGCTGTCTCTCACAGAGCTACTTTGGTGCCCCATCCTTCCCACTGACTGAAGAAAGCACAAACCATCCTCTGCTCATCTGTGCTCTCGCAGCTAACATCATTGATATGTTTGTATTTTCTAACAACTCACTCAATATTTGGTGATATTCCCTCAGAAAACTGTTAAGTTCTGCCTTTTTTCAGAAGATTCTTTTTTGTGTTTTGCTACTTTGGGTTGAACTTTTGGCTTCATTGCTTAATGCTACCCCCAAAACAGACAGAAAAGAGACAAAATGAATGCAGAGTAAGGGCAGAAAGGTCTGTCTGTATGCATTTCAAATGTAAGCATAAATGAGTCTTCAATGTGCAAAGGCTGTAGGGCCTCACTACACCATCACTTGTTGCCTTGAATTGGGTGGTAATTTCAACCTAACCAGTGTCCCACAAGGTTTATGTGTAGAAGAATGTCACAGTTTCCTTTAAAAGCATATTTATGGCAAAATAAAGGAGAAAAGCTGTTAAAAAGGTGCCACTTGCCTTTTAGCTCAGTTCAAAACATGCCACAACTTGTGCTCATCTCATCACTCTATATGAATGTATGCCATGGAAAACATTGGAATAGAAGTCTGAAGAGTTTCCCATTGTTATTGATTGTTGTGACCTGTTGAATAATCTGGTAGATATTGGCCTATTTATCAAGGTTGGCATTTTACTTTATTCATACGCTTCCTGTTAAGATTTTCAAAGCCCATCCTGGCTATAATGGATGGAATCAGTTTAATGTACTGAACCATTGTATCAAAATTTTCAGACATAAATGTGTGACATGAGTAGAGGATGCAAGACAGGGAAAGTGTTGAATTTCCAAATTAAAATCACAGTTCCCTGCCACTTGTCAAAGGCACCCAAGGGATATTTCTTGTTGCATGAAATGACAATTGAACAGGATGTAACACCAATCTGAACAAAAAGAATAGCTGAAGACGCTTTAGCCCCCGTGTGCTCTAATTTGCTGGCTGACTGCAGAAAGACAACACTGTCTCTTTAATGTGGGGAGGGTCAAAGGTCTCTGTATTGCATTTGTAAGGTCAGCGGTTGAGGTCACGCTCAGCTCTGGGCCTTCCTGCTGCAGACAGCTGGGTCATGCCACCTACATAGAGTCCAATTATCCCTGGCAGCTAATAACATGTTCAGCTCGTTCCATCACACGGAGCACAAAATTCCCAGTTATTCAGTGAACGGGCTTCCATGTGCGTGCTCACTTCTCTTTAAACACACACATGTAGACACACCAACCTGTGCTGAGTCTTTAGGATGTACTGACATCTCACAAAGGAAGCAGACAAAACAAACCAGATTAAATAGGACCATTCAAAGGTAAACAGGAGACTTCAGAACATTACCATCAGCTCCCTTAGTACAAAGAGGAAAACTCAAGTGAACAAATAAACTTAAATGTGCTTTTTTTGCTTGAAGAACCTTGATTGGTAAACTTTAATCTGTAATATATTTTGTCATGAAGTTGTCATAGGGTTTGTTGATGCATATCCATTTGTAGGGCATCCAACCGTGTTAGCAGCTCCGTAAGTCATTTGACCAAATCCTGAATGTGGCTTATGCTGTGTATATTTCTGGGCAAATTGTGCAGAATTGTAGCATTTCAGCTTGCCAAAATGTTTAATATTATTTGATACTTTTTCATACCATGTTTTAAAAGAATAATCAGTTATTCGAAATGTCTGCCTGTCTGTACGCTTTGGAGAAAAGCGATTAAGTACTACGGCAGCTCATAAATCTCACCTGTTGAGACGGCGGAGCTAAAGTTTAGCTAATATGCTAATGCTAAATGCAGCATAAACAGACCCAAACATAAACACTCAGAGAAGTCTTCAGTTATCACCGTAACAACAGCCCCTTTATTCACAGGGTTTACAACCATAACATGTTGTTGGAAGTGATCTGAGCCCACTGATGTGATATTAAACAGAGAGGACTTCACTGAGCAGGAGATCAGCTGTTCTCCAGTCAATTAATTCAAGAATGAAAACAATCAAGAACGGTCAGATACACAGAGAAAGGGAATAACCATGTTTTTACGACGTGTAGACTGAACACTCACATTAACAGGAATTATGAAAAGAAATAAAATGTGTAGAAAGCTGTTTTAATTTGACTGTTTTCAATATTATTTTAACCCCTTGTTCTCCTGTACTAGCAGACACACAGAGCTCTGTCTATCCAAATCTCCTTGTGACTTTAAATACGTTTTCATTTGTGCTTCTTTGGAAAATTTAATATTTAGTTTGTACCGTTATTGGGATTAATAATGCAAAGGAAGATACAAATACAGAAGGATGAACTTGTACCAGTAAAAACTCATTTTAATATTTATCTCCCAATTTAACGTCAAAATAAGACACCTGGGTGTGATGAACACTTTCTTAAACATAATTTCAGAATGTTAGCTGAGGAGGCCTGGCATTTAGTCTGTTTTATAAATAAGATCAAATAAACTTAGATTATTATGAAACTATCATGTTTTCCCCTTTTTTGCTAATTTTTGTTAAAGCAAAAATCAGAAAAATCAGATCGGATCAGACCGAATTGCTCTGTATTTTAATGAGTCGAGCTTTGCAGGATGCATGTCAACAGGAGAATCATTTCTGAACTTCAGTCTGAGCAGACACATAAGGAGCAAAATCAGCTGCACTGTTCTATCCACATGTAAGGAAAAAAACACATAATGCAAGAGAGACAGAGAGAGAAGATATTTTGAGGTGTATCCTGGCTGTCTGGCTCTGCCTAATGCCCTCTTCAGTGAGGTGGAATGGCACATAAGCTCCCATTAATACAGGAATGAGTTGAATTTAGCTCCGTCTGCCTGCACGGCTGGCCTGGCCAGCCCCCCTGGCTTTCCATGAAGTGTGGGGTGCAACACTTACTGAAAAGCTCTGCGCTGTGCTCCGGCATGCCACACCCTCCCGACACCCCAGCGCTCTCCTTTGTTCTCTAACTATAGCCGCAGCCGTGCCAAGGCCCTCCGACTTAAATATTCCACTATAAAACAAGTGATAATGAACATGAAAAGCACCGAGTGCTGGTAGTTGACTGAGCCGCTAAGCACATGCAGCCATGTGCACACACGCATACGCAATCTGTGTTACATGCATGTGCATGAGCAGATTAACATTAAAGGTAGACGAGCACTCTGATGCATCACAGGTGCACAGGTAGGTAATACGCACACAGTGTTAAGGCACTTTGCAATCTTTGTGTTATATGGAAAAGGAAAGTGTAGAGAGAGGGGATGAGAGGTGTAGAGACCTGGGAGTGGAAAATGATTGATCTGTTTTAAGGGTCCTATAAATCCACCAGCTGATGTGGGTATAAATGGGAGTGCGCATGTCTTTCCTACCTGGCAACCCATCTAAGCATCACAACAGGGATATTTATACTGTCCATCCTACCGTAAGACCTTGACAAACCCCTCACATGTCTGGAATGAACATGGAAATTAGCATACATCTTTTCCTGACATATGTTCCATGATTGTGGCGCTCTGTGAATTGTTATGAAGCCTGTTTGTTTATGCAATCAATGTGCTGAATCATGAATGTTTCTATTATTGTCTGTGTGGAGGAGTGGGAGCGTCGCTGTTGATGAGTTCTGAGGCCTTTTTACAGTAAACTGTATGGAACTGACTGTGGAGCTTCTGTACCGAGAAGGGCTCCATGTAAAGCTTGTCTGTCTATGGAGCTCCCTGGAGTGCCCAGGCAGCCAGGCACCTTTGACCAAGACTAGGCCCCCTTAGGCACACATGCACACACACCTCTCTGTGGGCCCCCACTCTCCCTGGGGTGAGATGAGCCCACCATGGCCCCTCCTGGAGCTGCAGCCCTGGATATCCACCTCTCTTACTGACCGCTCCACGCAGACGTGGCCCAAAGCCAGGGGACGCCACCGTCTGGATGAGGGTGGTGGAAGATATGCGAGCGTAAGCGTGCATGTGCCCGTCGTCGTGCATGTGTGAGTACGTTTTTTTTTTTTTTTTTTTTTTTTTTTTGCAGAAGGAGGGGGTATATCCCCAGACACACGTTGCTCAGTTTTTTCTCTGGCCCACCCAAGAGGAAAGAGAAGGAGGAGGAGGTGGTGGGGGGAGGGGAGCGAGGCCTTGGGGGGAACAAAGCCTTATTTCAAACTTGCCGAAAACAGGGGTCTTTATGCTGTGATGCTGGGGCCCCCTCCTATGTAGAGAGATGTTATCGCAAAGATGCAATATCCACCTCAGCATAGGGCCGGGGGGGCGGCTGCATAGGCCTCCAGTGTTACACTAAGTACCCCGGGGCACTGACCTCGCTAATGAAGTCTCCCTTGGCTGCTGCTACCCACTACTGTACCCTCCTTTGTCTCTCACATGGGGATCTCTCACTCTATTTGTCTGTCTGCTTTTCTGTCAGCCTGCGTGGCTGCATGCTTACAACAGCTGAGACCACTGCTCCTACGTGGTCTGCTTTGATAGTTTGTCTCTGCAGCTTATTGTTAGTCTGTTTTGTCCTGACATTATTAGGTTTGTTTGTTTTGTCTGCCGTCTTAAATTGCTCCGTCCTGTCCTTTGAGTTTAAACGTATGCCTTCTTTTGCCATGAGCCAATCTGTCTCCATTACTCGCTTTGAAGTATCTCCCTGATTTACTGTCCGGCTGTCTCTTTTAGTCCTTTTGACTTTGAAGCACTTGGTTATCTAACCCTCAGAGCCCCCTCTTTCACTCACTATGACTATTTAAATGTGGCCTTGAGTTGCATTCAAAGATGTTACAACAAGGTCTTCAGGGAATCCACAAGTGGGAAAAGGGGAAATTTGATTTTGTGAGATGGGGATCGGGAGAAAAGCACAATTAAAGTGGACGCCCCGCATTCCTGTGTGGAGCCAGTGGCCTGGGGATAGGATTTGCTACGTTTTCTTGACAGCTTGGAAATCCAACCACTCTGCTGCTTGATCCTCGCCTCGGCTTGCATCTTCAGTCCCAACCCAAAATTTAAGGATTGGATATGAAATTAATTTAGAGGAGATGCAGAAGTGGATGGTAGGGAGGAATTTCTATGAGTCTGCAGAGATGGGAGCACTTTGAGGCTGAAGACGCATCATTAATTGTGACTAATGTCTTTAGCCATCTTTAGTCCAACTCTACAAATTCAGAGAATCTCATCTCCTCTTGTGTTTTATACAGACATCATACAGAATGGATTCCACAGCCTCCTGTTGCTGCTGCTAAGCTGTCACTGGTCTCTGAATCCACCAATCATTCAAGGGGTGTGGCACCCTGTCTTTGAGGCACCATGCATTGAGCGCTCTGTCCTGCCCCTAGAGAGCCAAAGTGGAAAGTTTGCTTTAGCACCCGCTGGGTTAGAAGATGAAAGAGCTTTGGGATGACATGGGTCTATGGTTGGGGGACGAGGCGGAGGGGGCAATGAGCACGAGGGTGTATGTGGAGGGTGGGCTTATATCTCTTTATCCCGTCTGGCGTGCTGCGGCTGGGCTCGACCCGCATCAGCTGTCCACTTTTCTCCGGCTGCCAGTCGCCGTGCAGCCCAAAGCTGGCCTGTCTGCTCATGGATTACCTGGGCGAACGAGTGTACCCCTTCATCCCCCTTTCGCTTTGAATGCACAGCTCACCCCACCCCACTTGAAAGCCCTCACCTGAGCACCCCTGCATGGCCCTGGGGTGCAGTTATAAAAAGATGAAGGGGTCGAGCTTTAGGGCATTGGCTGGGGCTTGTGGCGGACTGCTGTAGCTGTGTTTATGGGGGCTAGCCAGGATTAGTTGGCGGCTGGTGGTTATTGATTCAATTTGGGATGCTTTTTAATCTGCAAGCCGCCTAAGGCCGGCGCACATGCTAGCTTCCTCCAATGGGCCCTAATCCCTGCTGGTTATAAAAGGAATATGCCTTTGGTGGCCGAGGAGATGCTCTGAATGCCTGCGCTGCAGCAGAGGAGGAATCTGTCATGTGTGTGTTTGGTTGAGCCGGCACTGGGATCAGGGGGGCTTGGCATGTTGGCTGCAAGTTTTAGCCGGTGCTGAGAGCTGGAGTAGAGAATGAGTCGGCGTACTTTTGGTATGCACTCACGGTTTTCACTGCTGGTATAGATGTTCCCAGCCTCTACATAAATGCATGTTGCAGCAAGCTTAGCTAAGCCAGGAGCCACATTGTACTCTTTGTGACTTCACTAATTTTTCATTAAAGTTGTAAGTTAGTTGCGTCTAGTGAAAAAGATATTTGTAGCCTTTCAGAATCTACCCAACTATGATCAAACACTTGTTTTTTCCTTTCCTGACACTGATCTTAACATTTAATTATTGATTGATCATGTGCATGCCTCATATTAGTGTGCCTTATAATTAATATTTTGTTATTGAAATAACACAGATAACTGACATTTTTCAAGCTTTGACTAAAATTATCCTCTCTGCTTGCAGATATCAGAAGAAACATCAATGTTTACAGTGGTAGTGATCTCTGTATTTGCATCAACACTGACATGGGTTTTAGTATCTGTATTTGTTTGGGTTCTTGGTATCAGTACTAGCATATGTTTTTGTCTTATATGCATTATTATTTGTGTTGATATCATATTGACATGGGTATTGATATCTGTAGTGGTATCAACTAGGAATGCATGATATTGGATTTTTGCGGATATCCCATATGCTGATAATTCCTGAGCTGATACCAGTATCGATACCGAACTTTAACAGGAATTCAGACCTTAAACTTCAGTCCTTAAAATGCCCAATAAAGTGTGAAGAATCAGAATTAATGTAGACAAAGGCTTCAGCTTATGTAGATCTTTTGGCTCTACCTAAAACACCATGAATATGTCATACATATGGACGATATTACCACGCAGTATTAGGGGTTGACCGATTATCGCCCCGGGTTTTGCTAAGGCTGGTAGTCAGCTCTTTGCGAATTATCTGTATCTGTGTTTTATTCTACCGCTTATCTGAAAAAAGAAGTCAAAAAGCGTGCTACTTTGGCTCTACTGGTAGTACCATAGTAGACCCTCTGGCTCTGTTTTCACTTGCCAAGGCCTCACCTGATGTCCAGCCCACAACATTATCTGACTGGCTAGATGTCAAACAAGTTCTAGCCAGTTAACCCTGAGTTCTAAATACTCCTGACATAGTGAGTGTATAGCATCACTTGCTTCTGCTCTGTGTTGTTTCTCTTTGTCATAATAAATGCAGATAGATTACAAATATGAGTAATAAATATGAGTTATCTGCTTATAATAAGAACCGATATAGGCCAATATTTACAGCTGATGTATGGCTTATATATACAGCCAATATAAGTTGATATTGACAGCTGATATAGGCCAATATTTACAACTGACAAATACTAATACTAATAGGCAGTTTAGGACAATATTTATGGCTCATATAGGCCGTTGTTTACAGCCCATATAGGCTGATATAAACTGCCAATATTGGGTTGAATTTAACAGCCAGTATAGACTTATATCTGCAGTTGATATAGAAATATATTGACAGCCAATAGAAGCGGATATTAATATGTAGATGTATGCTAATATTTATAGCTGATTTAGTCTGATATTTACAGCAGATATAGGTCAATACTAACAACGGATAAAGGCTGATATTAACAACCAACACAGGCCAATATTTACAGCTGATATTGGCCTATATTTACACCTGATATAAAATTATAATAACAGCTGATATAGGCCATTACTTAAAGCTAAAATATAGGCTTATATATAAAGCTAATACAGGTTGATCTTGACAGCTGATACAGTCCATTATTTACAACTCATGAAGGCCAGTATTAACAGCTGATATAGGGTAATATTTGCAACTAATAGAGGCTGATATTTACACCTGATAGAGGCTGATATTAATCAGTATTTTTGCTCTAAATATTGGCAGACATTTCCATATCAACCAACAGTTGAGGATAATATCATGCTGATAATATCATGCATACCTAGTATCTACATTGGTAAGGGTAATGGTATCTATACTGTGGGCGTATTGGTATTAGTAATGATTTCAGCACTGTTTGGGCCTTGATATCTGTGTTTGGTATTGGTGTTTATGTTGATATCTGTGTAAGTTTTATTAATGGTATAGATATTAGTATGAGTATTGCTATTGATACTGGCTTTGGTACGTTGTGTTATATCCTTCCTGAAAAGGGAGATCAGTACAAGGAACTGAAATAAATAGCATGCAGCAGATGATAGTGAAAGGGAGGGACCACAGGTTAACGAGTGGACCAACAGAGGCCAATGGATGATGAAAGAGTGATTCAGCTCTTTTTACTCACCCCCCATATGTGTGTTTATTCTGGGATTGTCATTTGTCATTGGTGGTCCGCCTTTTTTCTTTCTGGGCCACAACAGCCAGCTCCAAATCATGCACAGACAGATGGAGGGGCCAGAAACTCAAATAGAGATGGGATTGGAGGGGAGGAGGGGGGCCGACCCAAGGCCAGCATCCCACGTTTGATGTCTCTCCCCTGGGCCTCATCCGCTCTGTCACACCCCCTCTGGATGGTGCTGACAGATGGAACTTCGAGACACGGACCCACTGGGGATGGTGACACAGAAGTATGAAACAGAAGGAGGGATGAGTGTGAAAGATGAATGGCTTGATGAATGGAAGTTGATGTATGAAACAATATGAAAGGCAACAGCATCTCAACATTTCAGCCTTTCATCATGCACGATGCATGACTCAAATTTCGTGTACCTCTGTGGGCATTGTGTTAATCGATAACACATTTTCACTTATAGAAGTAGCCGTCAGGAAAGAATGCCACTGAACTCAAAGGCTCACCGTCCTGGTCATGGGGTATTATGGTGTTATTGTTGCACTTCTGGTTGTCTAATAGACTTGGCACTCAGTTAAAATGCACTAGAATAGGTTAAAGAAATTAAAAAACAGTGTTAAAAGGTAAGGAATCATTTGTCCCTGTATGCTTGACCTTATTATCATTAACCATCCATATTTATCTTTTCCTTCTGCTCATCAAATCATACATCAGTAGTGTTAGCAGCAACTTAAAAGCTCTGTATAGTTCTATAGTAAATGCATGATGATGGAGTGTCCCTGTCTCTTTTTGGATTGAACAGTTCTGCAGGTTACCACTAGAGGCTGACAAACAGCTGTGACCTGCCACAGCTTGCTACAACTACTGATTGCTGTATTGCAATGCCACACTAATTAAAAGCAAACATTTTAATTATGCACACGCTGATATTTGATATCCACACTAATACAAAGAAACCACTCAGCAGTTTAAAGTGGAATGTAATGGAGATTAAGATATTTTATTTCCACTCTGAAGTAACAGGCATGTTTTTCTCATAATGATGCCCCTGGAATCTTTCATTTGGTTAAAAGGCAAACCTATGAAGAATTATTTGTAAGAGATACAATGGAAATACAACCATAAGGCTTTGATATCTTGTACATTTTTACCAGATTTTGCTTCTTTGCCAGCTACAATTCCCAGGATCTTCTGACTATGTTAACAGAAGGATGTAAGGTGATCCAATTCATCAAATAAACCTTTTTGTCCTTGATAGCTGCCAGAAGATGGAACTGAATCCTTTCACTTTTCTCTTTCCATTCATGCCTGCGCTGCCAAGGAAGTGCCAGCATCATGCCGGTATGAATGGATAATTGTTGTTGTGTCTACCTCTTGCCCAATATGGAATATGAGAAGCTGGATGCGGTGCAGGGAACAGTGGTGGTGCCAACCATCTGGGGCTTTCACCTGCCACCCTGCTTGCGAGCCAAGCAAAAGACCTGGCTGGTAATGACCTCAGGTACTGAGGCCAGATGCCCGGAACAATTAATCCAAGCTCATTTCCAGCTATGAGGTTGCAGAATCCTACTTTTTGTTTGACCTGTGGTGTATGTGCCAGGCCAGTGTAGAACATAAATGTTCTATTTCTGATTTTTGTAAAGTTGCTTTTTTTATCCTAGACCTTGAACAAGAGATTAATTGAGCTTTTCCCTCTCTTATTTTGTTTAGTTTTTTAAAGACATAGTGTTCCTGAGGTATCATGTCCTGTAGTCTAACTTCAACTCAGTCTCCATCTACTGCACCTTGTAAAGAGTCGTATGATGACCTGCTTTTATCTCTCATTTGCCTGCCTAATTTTCTCCTATTATGTCTTCTAGATTACTGCAATCTTATGAAATTAAATAGGTGCTTACTGAGTAAATTAATGTAGAGGAAATTATTCAGAATAAGTCTAAAATTTATTTATCTCAACTATCTCAGGAGACATCTGAACAGCTTGTGAAACAGACATTTGTAAGTAGTCTTTGCCCCAAGTTTCTTTAATGTTTATATCCAAGTGTTTTCTTTTTTTTAGAAAATCAGAACTTAAAAATCATGTAATTGCATATGTGTTTTAAGTGTTCTTGTCCAGGTAGAAATGTACTTCTTTGGCATTCATAACAGCTGCCAAATGCTCATAGAATTTAAACAAGGCTGAATTATTGGCATTGATGTGCTAAAAAGACACTAAAATCTGCCAAATGAATATGTAATTTACTGCAGATTTGACCAGTTCTTCTGATATTCAGTCATGTGCAAGTTAAAAGCATGTAGGACACTAAGGATTCACTGCAGACAGCTACATGCCACTACCCAGGACTGGAGAAGTGGGAGAGGGTGATCTTGCCATCGAGCTTGTCGAGGTCAAGCTTGATGGCATTTCTTTTGACCAGCCTTTTCACACCTGGTAATACGCCTGAAGAACGCTTGTGGTTTTTGGCCCTTAGGACATCCACAGCATGACCAAAGGCTTGTGTAAACCCTACTACCAGCACAGACAGTACCTAAGGCAGTGGTTCTCAACCTTTTCAGCCCGTGACCCCCAAAATAAAGGTACCAGAGACTGGGGGCCCCCACTGTACCTGAAGGTGGTTGAACAGAACATTCAAGAATAGCTATGTGCAGACAAGGATGACCATTAGGAGGGATAAAGGGGGAGGTTTCTGGGTCCCAGCCAAACTGGGGCCCATGGAGGTCAACAAAACCATGGTCCACTGTGAAGCTGAACTGTGAAAAAACATGTTTTATATTTGACCTAAGTAATAACCACTCCTATCAATGAAACAAATATCTCTATCTACTCATTTGTGTAGTAAATAGCCTTCTTAAATTGACAATAACTTTTGTTAAAAACCTATTTAAAATGGGTAAAAAATTGCTTAAATTAGTTAATAATGGCTAAAGGTGTTGAAATTTGATTTTTTTAGAAACATGAATGGGTTAAAAGTGGCAAAAAAATTACTAAAAATTGATTAAAGTGGCAAAAACGGGCACAAAAAGTGGTAAAAGGGGATTAAAAAGTGGCTGAAATGGCTTTAAAGTGCAAAAAATAGGTGGACATTTGGTGGGCTGGGATGAAAAATTTATATAAACTTGAAAATATGGGATAACTGGTTAAAATGGGCAAAAAGGGGTGTAAAAAGTGGTTAATAGTGGCTATAATGGGTAAACAAAGACAACATTAGGCAGAAAGAGGCAAGAATTGGTTTAAAAGTGGCAAAAACAGGCCGAAAAAAGTGGTGTGCTTAAATTGGTGTTAAAAAGCGATGAAAAGAGTAAAATTGTGTAAATTTGTGTAAAGTGGCAACAGTGGAATTCAAAAAAATATTCTTAGTTTTTTTTCAAGGCATCTGGTGACCCCCTCTCAGTGTTTCCCGACCCCAAATGGGGTCCCGACCCCAAGTGTGAGAACCCCTGACCTAAGGCCATGCTTACTTTCCACATTCGCACTTTACTCCACCCTAAAGGTGTGGACTTTTTTCAACATGTTATTTTCCCATGCCCCTGGTAATATGCAAGGACATCCAGAGCACTACCAGAGTTACTCCAGTTCTCCTTCCCACCTGTAGGTGCTCTCAGACAGCTACCTTGCCACGTCTTTGTCCAAATTCAGCCTCAGTTTTTGGCCCTGTTATGTTCTCAAGATTGTCACCTTCTTGAGTCATGAAATAGGCTGTGATTGAATATGAAACTATTCAGAATTAGAAAGGAAGGAGAGGGCAACCTTGCCATTGAGCTTGTCAAGGTCAAGCTCAGTGGCATTTCTTTTATCTGGTCCTTGTCATACCTGGTAATATGCATGGAGACAACAACAGTTTTTGGACTTTGGGACACAACCAGGGGCTTGGGCAACCCTACAACACATCCAGACAGCAGGGCCATGCTTTCTCACCACATCTAACCCTTATTCCACCCTTAAGGTGTTGGCTTTTTTTTCAACAGATTATTTTTCCATTCCCCTGGTAATATGCAAGGACATCCAGAGCACTACCGGAGTTGTGTCAATCCTCCTTCCCACTCGATGGTACTCTCAGGTGGCTTATACATCCATGCCCTATTTCAGCCTCAATCTTTTTGCCCAAACATGCCTTAAAGTTCTGCACAGTACTGTACATCCTAACTTAGGTGAAACTTTTGCTTTAGCAGTGTTTATGTTTGGCTGAGGTGTGGGTCAAGTAAAGCCTTCTTTGCTTTGTAACCTGGAGCTTGTTTATCCCCCATGTCTTATGGACTATTTGTCTGGCCTTTCTGATTTCTGCTGCAATAGCAGTGCAACATTGTGCATCTTTGCAAAGCTGTCAATGCGTCCGTAATCTAAAAGCTCTATTCAGCAGAAGCATGTAGATCTACCTACAACAGGACAGCAAAAGCTTGTGTTACTGAGTTGAAGTGTTCTGTACACTTGATGTCTCCGAGCCAGTATTTTCCTTAGACTGCAAAACACATCGTGTATCTATTCCTTACTTTTCTCTCTTTCCACAATTTTGTTTTCCATAGTCCAGTAGACCCTTGTCTCACCCATTGCATTCCTTGTTTTGGAAGTCATGGACCAGACATGAAAAAATGAAAGTGTTAGAATGCTGTGTAATGGGAAAATCTCCAAATTGTTGCAGTAGTGTCTTGTGGTCCATTTTATTTGGAGTTTCTGTGTCATTGAAAACATCGAGAAGACATGAGTTAATTTTATGTATGCACTAGCCCAAAAACATGCTATGAATCAGAGACTAGCAAAATAGTTCTGTCAAGATTTTTGAGAGATGGCAAGTAAAAAGAAGTTCTTATTCCTTTTTGACTGCAGCATGTGGAAGTAGTACTCCAGTGATGATGCAACAGCAGGCCTCCCCTCCTCTCCCACACCTTTTCTCGCCTCACTCTCCCCAAGCCCCTCCTCCTGAACTGACAAGGCACCCACCAGGCCTGGGACCAGGCTGGGGATTCTGAGGTGGCGCCCAGACTCGGATTATTTACAAGAGCTGTAGTGCTGTAGAGACTGTGGTATTTCTTCTTCAAATGCCTGGGATAGAAAGGCATGTTATTGGGAACTCAGAATCCCAATTCTCTCTGGCTCTTTCTCTTCCATCTTTCTGCAGAATATGAAGACTTGTGCTCTGACATGTCCCTCTTGCAGTCCTATGGGCTGAAGTAATTAAAATCAATCTTTGCACATTAAAAAGGAAGCATTTGTTGTTTCTCTAAAGCATCAAATATCTTGCTGAGCAGGGGGACTATCAAAGCTTGTGTGACAAAGCAAAATCTCCCCAGTGTCTTTGGCCGTTTCTGAGCAAGCCTGCAAAAGAGACTAGCGAGTGCAATATGGTACTGAGATGCAAATAGGCAAAACAGCATGCATTCATTCCAGCGTTGATGCCATGTTCCACATGCACAGAATTGCCAGCAGTTTACTCATATTTCAGTACGCACAAACACTGTCAATTAGAGGCCTATGTGGGGCAGAAAGGGTCTTAAAGGGAAACGGGTGGGGGATACTGAGGTTTGGAGGGATAGGGTTGATGGGATTAGTAGCAAACTGTAGGGTGGGGGTTGTTTCTGGGGAGTGCGAGGCAGTGTGGAGTCAGCAGGGGTCAGGTTTGCCGTCTTGGGTATCAGCATCCGGACACTGACGCCAAAACAGCACAAACTGGAGAAACGCTTAGACGGAAGGGAGACGAAGAGACCTCCTGTGTGGGTCACGCCGTTTCACGGCTACTGTAGCCCCCTGGAGAGATGAAGACATGGCAAGAAGGGGGAAAGGAAAGGGGGGAGGCTGGAGCGTGAGACAGCAAAGAGGACGGAGAAAGCTTTGGCGTCAGCTGGGGGTTGGGGAGGGTATGTTATGAAATGGAAATCCCAGCCTGTTGGTCATGCTGGCCTGTGCTGGGTTTTTCGAGAGGGAGGAAGGCCTCAGAGTCCAGCCTGGCTGCCTCCTACCTGGCGCTGGTTTGAGCCCCAGATACAGGGGAATGAACCTGTCACCGACCCTTGCTTGTAAACAAACCAAATACCGTGGGAAAGATCAGGTGTGAGGCAGAGGATGCTGCTGTCTCCATCGCTCTCTTCGTCTTGCTCACGCTTGTCAACCTCAAACTTTTTCCTCTTGTGTCAGCGAGAAATTAAATACCGACCACCTTCCTTCACTGATGCCCTGAACTCCTGAACTTTCTGGAAACCATGTGGTGTTTTATTTGTTTGATACATGAACCACTGAGGTAAGCCAAAAGCTTAAGCTCAGCTTCCTGTCTCTGACAGCAACTATCAGTGACTTCCAATCACAAATTAAGAATGCATGAAGTTTGAATTCCTGCCAAGTCTTTTTTGATAATACCTAGATATTGGTAACGCATCGTTTAGACATTTCCCTGTGTTCCTGATAGGGATAAATATAGATATCTGTCCTCAGTTCAGCTTGTCTGACTTTGAGAGTTACAGCGAGTTCACTCTTTCAGCAATAAGCCAGGGCACCACATTAAGCAATATTGTGGATCTCTATGGTAACAGCGGGCTTTCCACGCGAGAGATACAGAACATGGCCATCAGCATCCAGAGAGGCAGTCAGACACTCTTCACTTTGACATTTTTGGAGAGATACCGTTACAAGTAAGTCCAAGACTTCCAATCGCCAACCCAGCCATGAAACCCACTCTCAATGTTCTTTCCAGTTATGGATGCGTGCCTTTTTTTCCCCCCTCCTCTTCTCCCTGATGGGTCTCACAAACGCAGCTTGTCATAAGTAATAAATGCTTGAAACTAAGCGCTGGTTTCTGTCCTGAAAGATCTTGAAATGACTAAGCAATGGCTGGTTGCAGAGACTCTGGAGGGGCCCAAGGGTGAGCAAATGGAGCTGGAAAGGAGGAGTCGGCCCTTGAGACGCCTGCAAGCCGTCGGGATACACACTGGCCCGGCCACAAAAATGAGCCTCTGGCCTGTGTTGGCCGCCCCTCTGGCTTTACAAAAATACACTCTTACTGACACACACGCACACACACCAGTGGAAAAGTGTGACTGGAGGTGGCTGAGGAGCATGTAGAGAGGGAGAAAGATGATGGGAGACTCTGGGAATAGAGGGTGGAAATGGAGGGAGGGGGTGTTATGAATTCATTCATATTTCTCCCCCTCCCTGCATGATCAAGCCAAACCTCACTGAGTGAATCAGTGTTCCTCATAAACAGGCCGCAAGCACACAATGGCGCCTCCAACTCCAGAGAGCAAGAAATGGGCTCAATGAGGAAATAAAAGAGGAAAATAGTGACAGAAAGAAGGCATGCCAAAATACAAGCTAGGGGAACACAGTGAACAAAAATGCAAATAAACCCAAACAAATAAAACAGCACATAGATAAAGAACTTGTGCTGGGTCATAACTATCTGTGATTTATCATTTGGTTTTTAAGCTTTTGGAAATTTGGCTTGAAATTCTTGAGGGTTCATAACTAATCGAAAGCCTAGCTTTTTTTCTTTTTTCTTTTAACTGTGTAGGCATGGTGCATTTTAGAAGGAGAAAGCAGAAGTTTTGCTACCTTGACATACTGTTTAAACTATTACTGATAAGTGAGTGACAGAATGCCTTCATTACCATAAAGTCTGCAGCTACCAATTTCCTGTAGAAGACCTTGTTTTTTTTTTTCTAAAACTCTGGATTTTATGCACTGTAGAGATGTCTGGTTTAAATAGGCAGGAAGAAAAAAACATCATCATAAAAAATAATCTGCTATGGATTATATCCACTCTACCACCATGCTTTATAAATGCGTTAGGGCCTCAAGATAAAGTCATTACAATTGTACATCAAATATATTAATTTTGAGAAAAGTATTTGAATGTAAATTAGGGGCCAAGAGTGATTAGAAAAACATCAAAAAGAGATTTAAAAAAGGGTCCACTGGAAGAACCCCTGGCCTCAAGAGCAAGAACAATTAAATAGCAATGGCATTTTAGATATTACTATTAGGGATGGGACTGATCCGATCCAATATTTGTATCGGGTCCGATATGGACGTAATTAATAGATCGGATATCTGACTGACGGCGCCGATCCAAGTGACCAATCCAAATCCATCCTACAGTTTGTGGTAGACCATGAACGCACCACAGTCTATCACGAGACAGTTTGTGTGTAACTGAGCTAGTATTAGTTAGGATGTTCTTAGCAGTATAAGTACCTAGTAGATTAACTGCCATTAACTGAAGCTACAGCGGTCTCTAGTGGCAGGAGGTTCATTAAAGCGCATTATAGACAGGGATTTTAAGCTCATTTTTTGGATAATGTTGATATTTATTTTTTAGTAGTAGTTCAAATAAATTAGTTTGGAATACATTTAAATTAAATTCATTGTTGTATTTCTTTTTTTTTCTTGCTTTTTGCTTTTTGCTTTTACAATAATAATTGTGAAAATATATATATATATATATATATATATATGTGCGTATGTGTGTGTGTGTAAATCAGTATCTGTATCGGAATATATTTATCGGAATTGGATCGGAACTGAAAAAACGTGGATCCGTGCATCCCTAATTACAATACATGCAAAAACTGCCATAGCTGTGCATTAGGCTTAAAATATGTACTTGTAAATATAAACCATGTCTACCTTCTAAGACCTTCATTTTCCACCACTGAAAGTAGCTATAGGTCTTTGGTGATATATTCACTTTTACCACTTGTGATCTGTTGAGCCCGCGCGCTGTTCTGGACAAGTGGGATTGTGAACGCATCCTTGAGAGTGTTTTTGCCTGGCCTTGATTCTGCTTCTCACATCTTTCCAAATCTTTGCAGGTTGATGATTTGCTTAGTGGTTCCTCATGTTACTCCTTTCCCCATCAAGTGTGTCACTGCAGTCTGGCAGTGCCTGCACATTGTTTTTAGCTTGCTTCCATGCATCAGATTTAAAAGGTGCTAGAGCCTCCACAGTCTCAAAAACTTGACTTGGTCACTTGGTTCTACCTTGCCTTTAAATTTCATACTGTTAACAAGAAAGTGGCTTAGCTTAGCATCTCCCAGCTTAAGAAACACTTTTTTTTTTTTTACCCACCATTATTTAGCAAAATACATTGTTTCTTAAGTAAAAATGACCATGATTATGATGCTGATCCTGCTTGCACATCAGTAGCAATTTCCATTATGTTTAGCACCAAGTTAATGGACTAACATACGTTGAGGTTTTTGGTACAGTATAATTGTTTTGTGTTTTACAACTTAAGTTATGTAAATTACAAGCCATGTCTAAATCAAACCCTCCGAGGCTTGTAGAGAGTCATACACTCTTCTTATCATCATATCTGAGTCTTGAAGTTCTGCCATGGTGTACACAAAAGCAACAGGACCCTCTTAGGACTAATGTATTCAGATTACAGGCAATTACGGCTTATTACCATTTTGGAGGGGAAGCTGGGCTCATTTGCAGTATTTGTTCGGCAAATGTCTAATAGCAGGCAAAGGGGGAGAGGGGTAGGGGGTCTTGTGCTTCCTGCTGTGTGAGCTGTGATGCTGCCGGAGAACAGCACAAATATTAACGACTCATTTCCCCCTCACCTGGAAGACGAGAGTGGAGCTAATCCAAATACAACAGTGCTAATAGCTCAAATAAATCACTTTGGGGCTTGCTGTCTTTCTGAGGAACAGATATGGAATCAGGCCATGGTGAGGTAATCATGAAAGGAGCATAAATTTTTTATGTTTCAGCTGTTTTCTTTTTGTAAATAAGAAATTCAAATTAGAGATCTTCTACATCAGTCAAATTGCTGAATAATTAAATGAACAATGGCACATTGTTGATGAACATTGAACGTTAAACATATTGAACGTAACATTGAACTTGTCATGTTGTATCTGTCCATCCCTCTTCTTTCTGCATCTTCCCCTACTCAGCTTTACAACACTCTGCTAGCATCACACCATTATATTTAAGCCCCACATGATAATTCAGGTGAAAACAGATTTAGATATTTGTGGAAGGGTTGGTGAATTATGATGCTTGCTCACTGCATCTATTGCCAACTCCCTACTTCTGAATAACTAGGGGAAGTATCAGAGGTGACAAATACTGGTAACAGCATTTGGACAACTCTTCATGACTATAACAGTTAAGAAATTTGAATTATGCAGGAAGGGAGTGTCTTGAGTGTGATTTGATTTGGTATTTGTGTGTATCCCTATATATATTTTGGAGCCAAGAAATTGCTCTTACCTTTACTGCAAAGTAATGAAATTATGGTAAGACACTGTGGCAAATGCCCTCTTTTACCTCTGCGTCACTGCTGTGAAATTGTATTACTGATTTAAAACAATGACCACCAATGACAGTGTCACTTCCTGGCTGATGCACCATGCTGTCAGACCCAGCATCCTTCCAGGGAAACTAGCATACAAAGGTTACTTTGTTGAGCTTCTTCTCCCCTCAAGTTCTCGTTTTTGTTGCTGTGTGATGGCTGCTCTGTTAGTATTTTTAGGCCCACGGGTTATGACAGGAAGAGTGGAAGCGCTGAGGTTATTTGATTGCTTCATTACGGTCATATATACGGCCATATATTTATGTATACTTTGTTACGTATGTCATTACATGTACACCAGTGAGTGTTTGTTTGTTTGTGTGCGTGTGTGAGCGAGTAAAGAGGGCTCAGTGTTTGGACCACCCTGTGAGCTGGGCTGAGTGACAGCATGGGCCTCCACACTCATGCAGCTCTCACACACAGAGTCAATCACGTACAGTACTCAAACACACACGTCAGCAGGCTCATTTTTCAACATGTTTTCTACTCTATTAATGTCTCATGACCAAATACATATCATGCTCCAAAGCAAACATGCTCTATTAAAATGAAATTAATCATTTGGGATCAGGGAACACAAAGTCGCTGGTACCACCCAGTAGTATCACAGTGAATATATAAGTGTACCTGCTGACTTAACCCTAACCCTCTACCTCATTTTTCTCAACACCTGATTAAAAGTGACAGCTCAAACATATTTAAAGTGCTTTAGTTTAATACTTTCTACATTTATGTGAACTTGAGGGAATAATGTCACTATAGTGATGACATAGAGGCTAATTGAAACAGATTGTTACTTTATTTTAGGCTGTAGTTTCTCATTAGTCATTTCTCCTAGAGTGAATGGAGGTTACACCACAATGAAGTGCTAGCCGTGCTAACAGTGTGTCCGGCCCCCAGTCAGAAACCCAAAACAGGCCATGCTGTGATGATGTCATTCATGTCATTGGCTTGTTTGTCTTCTTAACTATTATTATTAGTCAAAACCACTGCTCTCATTTAGAACACAAACACTAAAACTGCTGTTTTTGCTTCGCTCACATAACCTTACAAAGCAGATGGATTGGCCAAATTCCATGTCTGTCATCAGGCAAATCCATCTTGCAATGCCCCAATCTGAAAAGACTGTGCCAGGTATTAGAATGGAGTCAGTAGGCATCATTTGAGGAGAAGGAGCCAGTAAGTTTAGTTGTGCAGGAAGCTGGTAATAATAGTGAAGCTGTTAGCTCAGATATAGCTTTAGCAAACAGTTTTCATCAAATTTGGACAAAAATTCCTCATTGATTATGGAGCTAAGAGCCACTCTGAAAGCTTTTCTTTGCACTTCTTCTGATCAGCCTCGGCAATGAGTTTTATCCAACAACAAGCTCCACCGTTCATAAACTACGACAGCGCCTTACTGCTGAGCTTACGTTACATACTTCAATTTTTCACATACAGCGGCTGCACTGTGATCCGTGGGCAAATTGTACTGCGGAGCAAATCACGCCCTTGGTTCACTTCCCGCTTTCCAGCCAAGTCCCTGAAGCACCACTCCTGCCTGCTTCATTGGAGATACACTGCAGGTCTATTCTCCGTGCTGGTTGCTGCCAAACCGCTTCAATCCATATAGAGCAGATCGATCTAAACCGACCAAATAACATGCAAAGTGTCTGGTCAACTTCAAAATACAACATGCATGCACTCTCGATAATAAATCATCACTACATCAACATTACAACTCATCAAAAAGGTCATTTGGAGGTCAGTGGGTCACAGAGCTACGTCACAAATACAATGAGAAATAGTTAACTTTTGAGGTAGAAAAAACACAGAATTTTACATGAAACCACTGATTTTTAGGAGTAATCATCAACCTTTTAACATCATAATGTACTCACCCATGGCAGAGGCAATAAGATAATGGAATCATGTTGAAATGAATGAAAAATCAACCCCCAATAAGGCAAAATGATCTGCTGTTGGTGTACTGTTCCTGGGTTAACTCGCTAACCAAGTCAATGAATAGTTTTGGCTTAGTATATTCTTTATTTAATAGTGGATCCCTCCCTGCTGTACTCTGGAGACAGAGACATCACACAGGCACTGCGTTTGTGCTCCAGGTGCAGGATCAGCACATTGGGCAGAGCCAGGTGACTCTCAGGTATCTATCTTAGCGTGTTTCTCTGGTAGCCTTACCCAGCAGAGCGTTTTTCTATTTTAGGATGGCTGAGGTGTTTTAATGCCAGAGCCAAAAATCAAAGGATTAAAATAGGACAAACTATTACGGACTGAAATTAATATTTCATCAGGTTGGTACTTTTTGATTACAGATTGAAGCTAATTTTCAAGTCATACATATTTCCTATGTATAAATACATAAATGCAAACACTCTCTGTACACTGTGAGAATCAAATCCGGTATGCCTGCTTTAAGGGTCACAATGCTACCTCTCAGCCATATCATCTACGTATTAAATTATGAGTCCTAATATTACGTAATATCTACATTGTACGGTGCCATATAGCGTTGTGATAGGCTTCTGGAGAAAGGGCATCATTATTTTCCTCACCCTTTCAATGAAAATATGAACAATAACAGTGTAATAAGATAATGTTCCTCCTGGTCACTGAGGTGTGCACTTTAGTGCGACTCGAGTCCAAGTCGTTGACTCGAGTCCCCATCTCTCATGAATCTCACTTTGCACTGAGCTGTGGGTGATGTGTGAAGCTCGGCAAGTCCTCCGCCGCTAAGTTGTTGAGAATAAGGACAATACACTTTCAGGCGATGATCAAATAGGATGGAATATACCAATTGGTTGCTGTAAAACATGTGGCTCCTCCTCAGGCTCCATGCTTGTTTAAATGCTCGTTTAAATGGCCCGCTTTGCAAACCTCTCAACCAATCAAAGCGCTTAAAAATGAACTGCCGTCTGTTTCCACTATACTTTACTCTCACATACAAATATTCTCCTTGCACACACATACATTTTTCTTTCACATACATATATTTGAGAGAAGAATGTATGTGTGTACAAGGAGAATATTTGTATGTATTGCCCTGCTGATCTGATTTCACATCAGTACCATCAGTATGTCATTTGAAATTCACACACATCTGGAAATATAAAATCATAGAGTTATCGTGATTGATAATTGTGATTTCTGTATCCATCAAATTAATGGTGCTTCTACCATAATGAAGTGGCCCTACTGTGGACTGTGCTCATGAATGCCCATGAGTGACTCTGATTTCTTTCACCTGTCACTTATTGTCCTTACTGAGGACTGTTTTCAGTCGAACTAGCACTCCACAAGGTTTTCTTACTTAACAGTGTACTCCCCATTTCCTTGATAAAAACAGCTATGACCTGATGAAGGAGAAAGGTAGTTAAAAAGTGGCACCAAACTCTGCAGGCCTGGTCTGTGTCATTATGCATTCTAACAAATTCTTTTTTTTTTCTTTTTTTTTTTAAGGTTTATTTTGGGCATTTATTTGATAGAGGAGGATAGTGGATAGAGTCAGAAACAGGGACAAGAGCGGGGGAGAGACATGTGGTAAAGGGCCTCAGGCCAGATTCAAACCCGGGGCTGTCCATGTACATAGGGCGTGCCTTAACCACTCAGCCACCTGCGCCCCCTAACAAATTCTAAGCAACGTAGCAGCCGCTTGCAATATTCAATGAATGGGGTGAATTTTCAATGGCAGCTGCACAAATTTGTGGTAAGGATATCTCATGTCTCAGCACTTTAAATTGGGATATAAGTGGCCTTGGTATAAGCCACAGCCAACTTTTAATGTGGGAAAAAATAGGTATTTAAGTGCAACTTTTTTTTTTGCCATTCAAGCCTTTTTCAAAGATTTCTTAATATTTTTTTCCTTTTTCTTCTAAGGGATGTTTCCTATTTACATAATGACTGTCCTGTTATAGAAACAGCTCTGGTCAGTGATGGAAACTTTAACAGATCCTTGTGCAAATCTTTGCTATTCACCACTGACTTTCAATGGCATGATTCATACTTTTGATCAGGCTAAATTCTTACAACCTGACTTAAAAACCGTGATGTTTGTTCAGTTTTTAATCATGAAAAGTGCAACAGTCTATAAACACAGAAACATTTCATCAATTTAACTCCCACTAATTAAAAGACATCAGATTACTAATTTAAGGGTTTTGATGGTGGCGTGACTCATGCGAACCAGCTCTGCAAAGTGCAGCAGAGCAGGCAGCTGTTTGCAGCAGCAGAAAGAGAAAGGAGGAGAGACATCAGCTCACTCACTGGTTAGTAGGCGGACTGACTGAGGTACATCAAAGAGGATGAAGCCAGCTCTGAGTTGAGCTGAGCAGAGCCCACTGCAATGATTAAAAGCAGGGGCCAGGCTAACGTCTGGATGTGCCATTTAAAACTAATGAGGACAAATAAATAGAGCCATGGCCACTGGCATGTGTAGGTGGTGTGAATATACTGTACGTGTATTTGTGTCTCAGTTTTCCTATCTTTAAGCAACATGTGTGCAAGCAGCTGGTAATGGGGAAGGATGTTTTAAGCTACATTTGTGTCGTGCAGTGCTGTAAACCTATGAATAATATGAATTACGTGGCATGCAATTAAACACAGTGTGACACAAACAGCATACAGGTACAGCCAGCCTCCTCCATGATGTGTCACTGGCCTCTCTGACCTGAAGTACATCCTGAGAGTATGCTGATCATTGCTGTCGTCATATTTGATACCAAAATTGACTCATCCTGGGTTGCTGTCATTGACTGTTTTCACGTGTGCCTTGCTCTAAAGTAAGTAGGCGGGAGAGGCATTGGACTTTATGAATGACTCATGTAACTCCGGATCAATCATCCTTTCCTCATGGTTGTGAGACGCGCTCACAAATAGTAACATGCGTGCATAGGGAGGCGAGTGTCAGGAAGTGGAAGCAAAGTGCTGAGGCACGCACATCAATTTAAAGACAATGAAATCCTGTGTGTTCTGATTTCATCTGAGTTGAAGGTTGATGTTTCTGGAGTCTGTAAGTGATTGTTTTTGTCATGAGTTACATCAACACTTAACGCGTCACAAGTGTTCATGAGTCATCATGATTGCGAGCACAAACCCATATGGGTTAAAGTAGAGAAGTTTAATTCTTTACTTAAGTTGTACTCTCATCATGCAGAGAAGTAAATTAATTAATTAGTGCTGAAAGTATTTCAGTCAGGATCACTTTGTCAAGAAAGACACATGATTTGAGATTTATACATATTTTCTTTATTAGCAGTTATTAATTTTCTTTCATTGTTATTTATATTTGGTAGATTGGCTGTTCTATGATCCCCCTGCTTTTCCTCAAGCCTATGTGGAAATTATCAAGCACGAACAGCACACGTTCCTTCTCTTCCTGTGCCTACAAGGAAAGCCTGAGGCATGGAGAGAAGCAGCAATAATCCCAAAGCAGAGTAGGAATCAATGACAACAGAATGACATTGATTAAGTCAGATAAAGCACAGAGGAGGAGCTGGGGTGGAGGAGGGTTGTAAAAAGCAGCTTGCCGAGGGAGCAGCAAAGCACAACCAGGCTAGAGCAGTTTAAATAGGACAGCGTGTGTCTAATTAGGCAGCAGTGTGCTAAGAGTGAATCAGCTGGCTGTCGGCTGATTGGGGCTTGTGTGAGATCAGCTGATCTCAGTTTTATGGTAGCACTTGACTCCATGGCTAGCCTGAACTAATGCTATGCACTTGATTTGTCCCCTTCTTGATTTCTTATATTTTGCACATTTGTCACACTTAAATGTTTCAGATCATGAAACAACTTTCAATGTTTGACAAAATAACCTGAGTAAATGAAAAATGCAGTTTTCAAAGGTTTTTAAGGCAAAAAAGTCACCCAAAACCTACCTGTCCCATGTAAAACTAACCCCTCTTGTTTAATTATGAATTAACTGTGATTAGTCTTTTTTATTTTTGAAAAGCTGGGTTTAGTTTAACTGGCTGAACCCAGAAATCACTTAAATAGAACCTGTCTGGCAAAGTGAATTAGGCTAAAAGATAGCAAAAAGAAACATATACCACGATCTAAAGAAATTTAAAAACATTCAAGATAAGAAACAAAGTCCTTGATATCAGTCTGGAAAGAGTTACAAAGCCATTTGAACCATGATAGAGCCATTATCCACAAGAGGAGAAAACTTGGAACAGTGGTGGACCTTCCCAGGTGTGCCCGGCCTACCAGAATTACTCCAAAGCGCAGCAATGACTCATCCAGGAGGTCACAATAGAACCCAGAACAACATCTAAAGACCTGCAGGCCTCACTTGACTCAGTTAATGTCAGTGTTCATGATTCAACAATAAAGTCCATCGGACTTGCACCTGGCCCAAGAGTGGCTTGTGGGGAGTTGAACTGTTGACTTGCTGCTGTTGGCGTGTCTCAAAGACGGCAAATTGAAGTGCATCAAATGACGTAACGCACCGGTCTGGCACCTGTGTGTTTTGGGCTCAAGAAAGAAACTGGGCAAAAATGGCATCCATAGAAGAGTTCCAAGACCAAAACTGCTGCTGACCAAGAGGAACACAGAGGCTTGTGTCACATTTGCCAAAAACATCTTGATGATCCCCAAGGCTTTTGGAAAAAGAACGTTTTCCTGTTACACCTGGCCTATAACTAACATAGCATTTCATCAAAAGATTATCATACCAGTCAAACACGGTGGTTGAAATTTTATGGTCTGGGCCTACTTTGCTGCTTCAGGATCTTGATGAGTTGCTGTAATTCATGGAATCATAAATTTTGCTCTCTACCAGAAAATCCTGAAGGAGAATGTCCGGCCATCAGTTCCTGACCTCAAGCTGAAGCGCACTTGGGTTATGCAGCAGTACGATGATCTGAAACTCACCAGCAAGTCCACCTCTGAATGTCTTACAGAATCAAAAAAACAGAATGGTTTTGGAGTGGCCGAGTCAAAGTCTGGACTTAAATGAAATTGAGATGCAGTGGCATGATCTTAAACAGGCCATTTGGATTGAAAACCCTCCAACTGAAACAATTCTGCAAAGAAGATGGGCCAAAATTCCTCAACAGTGATGTCAAAGACTCATTGCCAATTATCACAAATGCCAAGGATGGCACAACTAGTGCTTAGATTTAGGGGGGAATTACTTTTTCACAAAGGGCAAGGTAGGTTTGGATGGCTATTTTCCCTTTTTCACTGCACTGTAAATACTCATGTTGGCATGCCATGGCTTTTTAACCATATATGAAAATTGCTGTAATCAAGATATGTGTGCACTAGATATTAGATCAGTTATTTCTAAAGGGCTAGTTTTCCTGGAAATGGGGTTGTATGGGGTACATGTTAATGAGTCATAGGAGATGCCAGTCAGTGGCCCTTTTATGGAGAACTCTGTTGGAGAGCCAGCATGGATGCAAGGCTACATGGCTATGGAGACAGGGTCATTTGTCCATGTAATTTAGCTGATCCAGAAACAACGGTTAAACTAGGGCTGGGCGATATCTTGAGATTTCAATCTATATCGATACATTTCTATAGGAGATATGACACAGGACAATATCGTTATATCGATATAATTTGTTTTACGTTAAAATACTTAAACGCGAGTCGCCATTTCACCTACTTCTCTTGACTCTGTGTTACTCTTTGTCCTTCCCCACCTCCCTTGCCCTCCGAAATTTCACGAAACTCAAAAGCCCACCGCTCCCTCCCCCTCCAAGACCTCACGAGACTCAAGGACCCACCCCCTCCCCCTCACCACAACAACACAGACAACATGGAGACTGCTAACAAAACGAGTGTAGTTGAAGAGTTAGTCAGTAAGAAGAAAAATAGTGGCTCTTAGAAATGGTTTTGTTTTGAGACATCAGACAATCAGCAAATTAATGTTTTTTGTAGAGAGTGCCAAAAACAAGTTGCAACTAAAGACTTGAGCACAAAGAATCTCTATCATCATTTGCAGCAGCGGCACAGGGTGCAGTATGAAGAGTGTGGACCAAATTGTGAACCAAAGGCAGGAAGAGGCATAAAGCGTAATGATATATGGATTTATATGTGATTTATTACACTCAAACACATGTCGGTACCTCACTTAGCGTCTGTGTAGCCATGGCAACACGTCGTAGTCTGTGCTGATTTATTCGTATCGTGTAAAGAACGACATGCTGGACAGCTCACTGCCTCGCTGGCTGCTCACAATGCCCCAGTGCAAAAGCAGAAACCCCAAGACAGTGTAAATTAGGTGTTTTTTCATTGTTTATGTGGGAAAAAAAGACCAGCGGAAGGAGCTGAATTTCCAGATTCGTCTTCTTCTATGCCTTCTTTTCTTCCTGGTTGCTGTTTGTTTGTGACAACAGCGCTCCTAACAGGCGTAGTTTGTAGGTGTTAAGACGGTTGGGTCCGTTTGAGCCAAGAGCAATGTGAATGCGAGTCAAACCAAAGGAAAGTCAAACAATGTTGCAATGAGCCCTATGAAAGAAAAGGTAAAAAGTAGAGAGACATCACAAAAGCTGTTGCGTATCATATTGCTAAAGACAGGGTGCCAGAGTTTTTATTGTAGTGGGAACATTGTAACCTGCCATAGAGCATCCTTGAAGCCTGATTCTGTTGACAGGCTGGTGTTCCAAGCACAGAATCTGTGAGGTGTTGAGAAGCGGGGCCTGCCAAAGTTTTTGTTCTCACATATTTCCTGTTTTGTGAGCTTAACACAGAGAGACATACTTGTTACATTGCCCATGTCAGTTTAAGTTGTTTTTTAAAACAAAATATTTGAATGTTCAGGACTCAGGGGCTGTTCACAAGAGAAAGCACTTTTAATAGAAAAGCTACTTTGTCAGATGTAGTAAATGTTACTTGTGTTTTGTATTATCTCTTTACATTTTGCTTATTTGCACAGCTATATGTATTTTGTTTTGCAGAGAAGAAATTTACTTTATATAACTACTTATTACGTTACTTACTTTACTTAATACTTTAATAATTTACTTTATTTCTTTATTTAATTTAATTCTTTATTAATTTATTTACAGGTAGTTTCTTTTCATGTAATTAATATACATGTCAACCTATGCAGCTGGTTCAATGAAAGACAGTATTCAGTTCATGTGGATTTGACTCAAAACTGAATCTGTTTTTATTCCTTCTTCACAGACAAATATATTGAGATATATTTCAAAAATCGAGATATAGCTGAAATATATCGAGATATACATTTTGGTCCATATCACCCAGCCCTAGGTAAAACTACTCTGAAAAAGCAGTGCTTTGCTTTTTACCCCACAAGCCTCACCACATATGTGTCCCTCTGCCTGGAGACCACCGATCAGCTGTTTAGTCAGCTGTTTTTAGACTTGTATTGTGATTTTTGATTGTATTGTACTCCTGCTGATCAGTGCAATCCAGGTGGAAGAACTTGTACTTTATATACAGGAGAATCCTGCACTATAACATAGCCTTGTCTTTCGTCTTATTTTCCTTTTTGCAATTTGCTTCTTCATCGTCTTCTTTTTCCCTGTTGTCATCATCTTTTCCATGTTCAAAGCACAGCTTAAGCAGAGGCACAGACTGCAGAGCTCCTTCAACATGCCACAGTTTTCTTTGTTGATAATCCAAGTGCTTGGCTGTGTGATAGCACCAAAAGCCAACCCATCTTAACGGATTCCAGCCCCCCCTTCCCCTTTCACAATGTGACTCTTTTATTATTACAAGTTGCATTTAGTGTCAGACTTGAATTATTCCTCGATTCCAGCGCTCTTCCAAGATCTAATGGGCAAATTACCCGCCGAGGAGAAGTTAATGGGTGTCCCATTTCACAAAGTCCCTGGTTATTTATGTCAATGAGCGCCATTGTGTGGAAACGTGGCAGACCCGTGCTAACCACTCGACTTGTTTAGATTTTCTCTATGGAATCCCACACCCATTGTAAGCCAGCACTAACCACAAGGACTGTGTTTGTGCATGTCTGTATTTTTGCATGTGTGTTATTCATTTGTGAAGTCCAGTCTAGGACGTAAAACACAGGTAAGTATAGACCAATGGACAAAAATGCACTCATAATGAAAGTACACTACTGGATAAATGCATTTGCCATCCTATTGCACACAATCCCACATAAACAGAGGCAGCTCACCACAGACAAGGAGAGCATTAGCTCTACCACCGCATACCAAGACAACCCCCTACATACACATAGCTATAGAGCCACAGCCACATATGCAGACATCCAGAACCAGAGACCCACCACCAACATCAACACCCACAGGCTTCAGGCTCGCTGACATCATGGCTTGGATGACAGCACGTCTTCCAGCCCTATTAGTCTGATTGTAGGTGGCTCCGCCGCAGTGATTTATGGGTAAATATCCATAGTCTCTCTCTCTCTTTTTCTCTCTTTTCTCTCTTGATTTACGAGCCGTGTTTTGGTCCCTTTGGTCCCCCGAACCACAAGACTTGGGAGGGAGAATCATATACAAATAATGACATTGTAAAAACTGGAGACAAAGCAAGAGAAGACCCACCCTGCCACTCTCTCATCACATAGCTCTGTTGATATGTTTTGATTGGCTCGTGAAACCAACCTTAGCTGAAACGGAAACAGTCGTTTTCTCTTACACCTGTACTCTTGTCTCCAGACATTGTTCTTCTTCACGTCTTCTTAATAGCAGCCAATTCTCTCTGTGTATTTGTTTCCTGGTGATGTCATGTATCTGTCTTTCAGCTCTCCTGTGTCATCTGTTTTCTTTCACTCTTTTGTTTTTGCCTCAGAACTGTCTCACTTTTTAAGAGCCCTATTAATTCTAACACCACAGTGGAAAATAGATTAGCTTGAGAGAGAAAGAAATCAAAGGAATGACACATTGTTCCTCCATGTATCCCTTTCACATTTATGAATAGTGAAAGAAAACAACATTAAAGAAGAACACCTATGGGGGTACTTAAAATTGAAAATAGTGCCATGGCACTCAAAATTCCAGAGTCAAAAAAAGGTTGTCCAATTTCTCCCATCATAAGCAAAGATTTCTACTTTACGTCTTAAAGAAATAGTCATCTTCTCCTTTTCATTGGTACCCCTTACTTTTTCAATTGGGGATACTCCTAGGCATTAATATTACAGTCAATTAACCACAAATTTGTTTCAGATTAACAGAGTAAAGGTAACAAAGCACAAAAGAAACAGTCAAAAATGAGCACGCTTCATCTAAAATTGTGGATAAATTGATTTGGCTTGCTAAGTGTGGCTAACCTTGTAGTGCTAGCTCAACCAGTCTTTCGCCTCAGAGAAAACCCATTATCAGCAACAAGTTGTATGGCCCAAAAATTCCAGCCCAACCTTAACTGAACCCATGCACGCTCTCTGTAATTCCAGCCTGGCCCATTGACTGTCTTACAGTCAGGACCACTTTGTCATGAAATGCACATAATTTGCAGTCACAAATATTTTTATCTTTATTAGCAGTTATCCATTTGCGTGGCTGTTCTGAGATCCCCTGCTCTTCCACAAGCCTTTGTGGAAAGCATCAAGCAGGAAGCAGGGAGAGAATCAGTGAAAAACCCAGAGCAGAGCAGGCGTCTCCTCCAACAGGGTGACATTGATTATAAAGGAGAAGCTTGGGTGGAGGAAGGTTGCAAAGTGGCTAGCAGAGGGGGCAGCAATATGTTAATATGTTTAAAAACAACAACATAAGTATGATTAGCCAATCACATGCTTAGAACAAATCAGCTGGCCATCAGCTGATGAGGGCTTGCATGAGATCAGCCGATCTCGGTTAATTAGCACCAATTCACACTGTGGTCTGCCTGAACTCATGCTATATGTTTGGTTGAGATTGTATGGAACGCATCATAGAAGCTTGTATAACTTCCATGGCTCATTATTGTTCATGATATAAAAAGCAGTGAGGACGATGATCATCAGCCTGTTAATTGGTAATGTTAAAATGAAAAATTTGCTTATTTTCCCCCTTGACCTGTGTATAATCGTGCGCTTCGCTCTCTCTTCCTCACTTTTCCTTCACTGTTGTATTTCACTTAGTGCTTGCAGAGTGGAACAGGTTGGTATCACCACAACTTGAGATGTAAAGAAAAAGTTATTTAATGTTTAATAAAGATGCTGCTTTGAGTGTAGTTTTTAATTGACCTTGGAGTAGAGTGAGTATCAAACCTCCAATGACTGCAGTACTATATACACAGACATTTTTAAAATCACCTCACACCGGGGTGATTTAATAAAGTTTCTTCAGTAACCATATAAATTCTTACATGTAAATGTAATTAAATATGGAACTACTGTAACAATATGCCAGTGACTTGTACCATCTTTCTTTCCATGTGCCACATCTGTACTGTTTCTTTTACTTTTTATCTGTTGATTGTTAACCTTATCAATTTATTTTTCTCTCACGTACCCTGCATGCCATGGCATGCATAATGGAAAACTGCCCACAGCCTAAATATCCTTATAAAATTGGTAAAGCAGTGAAGTACACTGGCCTTAAATATGTATGGCTAATTTCTTTGAAAATTACTCAGAATTTGACATTGTTTGAAAAGCTGAATCCTCAAAACACTTTAAATGAGAGCGCAAAGGTTTTATATCAAGGAATATGTCTTTGCTTTTAATTAGGGACATTTTTGTATAGAAATTGCTTCTATCGATTGTCCCAGCTTCTATAATTGAAACCTTTTTCTATCATATTAATTGATTTTCTATCAGCATATTCACTCTGAACACCTATGGTTAACAGTGGCTAAATGATTGTATTTATACAGTAATTTCGTCAAAATGTGTTGGAATTATATATGTTATCTGCAGTATTAAAACAGAGACGTTTGTAGGAGGCTTGACTGGCATTGTGTGTCCTGAAACCTGCTGTCATAATCTCTCCCCTGGAGCTTGTATAGGAAGGATAAACTGAAAGGCCACTGAGAACCCATTGAGAGACCTTCAAGGCAGTTACTAAATGTGAGTGGTGAATGTGTGTGTGTGTGTACAATTATAAGCCGTGTGTTTTGGATGGTGGGTATAATTGTGAGAGAGCTATAATTAGAAAAGCTCCTCCTGACTGACAGGTTTTGTGACAACCTGCTGTGGACACACAGAGGTGCATGCTGGGTGCTTGCATCTCCTCCAGTCTCAGCTCTGGAAGTTGGCAGGTGGATTTTATTTTTTGAGTATGAAATGATGGATGAGGAAAGGGATGGATGGACGGACACTAGTAGGAAGGTGAGGTCAAAATAAGAAACTATGACACTGTTTCCCTTTCAGAACAATGGTGACATGTTTGACATTTCAAGCAGCTATGAGTAATGCTACCTATACCGCTCAGTCCTTGGCTGTATAGTACTCAGTGGACAATGTGACGGCAGAGATTCATGCCCACTGCCAGACACTGAATATACCCAATGAGTCATAAATATAGACTCTATAATTAGCAGACGTGGCCATTGTGACATTACCAATTAGTTTGTCATCTACATAAAGAAAGCTTGGAGTTCAGCTTTTAGCCACAGCCATGTTCGATATCTTGACAGTTACCATAATAGGACAAGACTGAGATGGTTGACACCAAAATTATTAGTTTTAACATCACTAAAGTTCACATTTACAATAGTCCAGACCCCTATCAAACTCACTGATAAATGTATAAGTGTGATAAACACTAAGCAAACAGAGGCCATCCACAATAGACCCAGGTTACCAGCTACTTACTTCCAAAATAGTTCTATGAATCTTCTATGAAGATTTCATGTAAAAAGCCAAAACTCCTTAATATTTAGGGTTGAGTATTGTTTGGGTTTTTCTAGATACTAATGCTAAATTGATGTTTTGTGAAAAGTTCCAGTGCTTTAATTGTTTCTAAATTGATATTTTTAAGAGAAAAAAGGCAGGGATGCACAATGTCTATGGGCACTGATTCACTCTGTATTTGTCAGTATTTCAAATATTTTACATAGTTTTATTATTCCAATGATAAAATGTTAACCCCTGAAATCCACTGATAACTAAAGGCATTTGCTTCCTTCCTCAGGAGGCTAGGCATTCCAAAAAAGTAGGTGGCGTCATAGTATGTGGCCCGCTCTTAAACTTTATAGAAGAACAAGTCGCAGCAATGAGATGCAAAGTGCATCTGAAAAGACGGTAAGGTGGTAAAGTTTTCATCATGTTAAATACATATACGTACATAATAACACTTATTTATACATGAGCTACACAAGAAGTCTCCCAAAGCAGTTACCATGTCACCAAAAAGGTTACGATTGTTAGGCTCATGACCTAAAAGGAGTTTATAGCTCTTTTGTATTTAAAAAGACTCAGACTTAAATTGGTAATAATGACATGATGACTGATAATTCATGGGTGTCACTGCAATCAGAGTATGATCAGCTCACGTTATGTAAAGGGCTTCTCTATGAGGACATCACGGTGAGGAAGATCCTGTGTGAGTCAGCTTCATGTGGGATTCACGACTTCACAGTGTAGTGGGGTAGTAACTCTCATATGATGACGCAGACATGTTAGCCATGCCTCAGTGGGATAAACGTTTAAGTAAAAGACCATTATGATTATTCATGATAGGAAGTTGACTGAGGTTCGCATTAAACAATACATAAAAACACAATGAAATAATACCATAAAAATTGGTATTAAAAAATATTTAATCAACTAAATAATGATATATTACAGAAAAACTCACTTTAAATCACTACAGAGGATTACCTGCTCATGGCTTCTCTTGTCTGATATCAGTAGCAGAAGAATAGAGTACAGACATGTCTGAAGCAAGTGAAGATTTTTAAGGCTGAGAATATAAGGAAAGGCATTCTTTTTTTTTTCGTTGTTGTTGTTTGGTTTGGTTTTTATTATAATTATTATTATTTTTGCAGTTTTATAGCAAGAAAAATAAAATGGAGTGATAATAATAATTCATAAATTCACTTCGAGGTCATGTCTGTAGAAATTAGAAAATCATGGAAAAAATATATAGTAAGTGGAGTGTGTTTTTATATCCACTTGGTTGAATCATTCTGATCATTTATCTTTGGTTTAACAGACTTTTCACTTGCTTTCTTGTAGTCAGATTTCCTTTGAAGAATAAAGAATTTGAAAGAAAAAATACACACTATTGAAGCAGTGCAACATCATATATTAACATGTATTACTAACCCTGTATGCTGAGGACTGCATGATATTCCTTAGCACATCAATAAACTATGAACTGTACAAATAATAATTTTACTCACTCTGAAAAAATGTCTGCACCAATATTGTGGTATAGTTTTCATAGTAAATCTCTCTGGAAAAAGTACATAATTTGAAAATTCATTTACAATATTTCAAACTTTAATGTAGCAGATATCAAATATATCCAAATAAACCATATTATAAAGTGGGTCAAACTTCCTTTGGTTTTGTTGTTTTCAGCTCTATGTTCGCATTGATGAACCTAGACTTTCTTCAGCTTGTTCATGTAGAGCCTCAAACATGTTTCTTACCTGCTTTTAGTCATGTAACCTCTCTTGTGGAAGTAAAAGGCTTGCCTTCTCAGGAACACTGTTTGTAAAGGCATAGTGCAAGAGTTAAAGTGCAGTGCAAGCAGAACCTCTGGTTTTCCCAAAATGATAACAAGGACTTGTTTTGGTCTGAAATAGTGATTCTTTACTGGTCCAGGCATGGGAACCACCGCCACCTCTGTGATGAAATATGGCTCTCCAAATTTCAATAACAAATATTAGAGTTTAGACCTTAGATGGAACAAAACATTTGTCTGAACATAAAGTCTGGCCAACTAATGGAGGAAATGAATGCAAACATGTATTTCACTCTGTTTTGCTGTAACTTTTGGTTGTTTTTTAAAGAGCCCAAGAAGTTAAGACATGATCTACAAGAAAATTGATTTTCTTGTAGATATTTCCATCCGAGATAAGAGGATAAAAAAGTCAAGACTTGAAGAAAATGTCCCATGTATCCTTGATAATTTACAATGATTTTTTTCCAGGAACCAGTTTGCAGGTCCTGAATTAGCAGTTAAGAACTACTGGCCTAAAATACATCAAACAAATAAAAACCAAATCATCTGAATGGAGATCAATCTGTCTTACCAATAGTAAGGAGAAGAGGAAGCGGTGCGCTGAGGGACTTCTGCTTTGGTCTGAAATGCTGATGATAAAAACCAAAAGTGTGTTATACCTGTAAAGAAGAGCAGGATCATTAAATGAGAATAGGAGCTGACTTCAGCGATAAAATCTTACATGCATGTAGTGTTAGAAAAAATGTGGCAAAATGCCCAAACTGATAATTAGCTAATTGTTTGTATACTGCTGACTCTAGATCTCAGAATTACACCCAAACATAATTAGCAAACAATGCTGAAATGTCATTTTTCTGCAGGTAATGAGCTTCAATTTGACATTAATGAATTATCATCAAAAACAGAAGAATTTGGTTCACAAGCTGAACAAGTTGCAATGGCATTCACATTAAAACCTTACAGGAGTATCCTTTCAGTACTTGTTTATTTAAAACATTATGACAAATCCTCCTAGAACATCTTACCAGATTCTAGGCTTCAGGGTTGCATAAGGTGGACTTGAAATGAGACAAGGAAAAGCACCTGCTGCATGAAGCCTTTACACAACTTCTTTCCCTCCTGTAAACCTTCCCCTTTCTCCCCACCGATCATTCTCCTCAGACTTCTGTGCCTATAATGAGCATTTCCTCCTAACCCCCCCTCCTCAACTATTCTCTCACTTTCTCCCCCCTCCTTTCCTGTCCTCCCCTTCTCACCGTGTGCAGAATTGGAGAAGCTTATCGCCTAGCAACCACAATTAAAGTACAACAAGTCAGTGGCGGTAGCAGCCACCATCGGAGAAAGCTTCACAAACCCTTCGTGTGACCAACGGCTTTAGACGGAAAGAAAAGGAAATAGAAACTGTTCAATAGGAAAGAAGAGAGAGGGGGAGAAGATTGGATGTAGAGTGGAAGTTGGACAGGTGAACGGCAATCAGAGCCATGGCTGGAACAGCACACTCAGGACTTTGTGGTTTTTGAAACAAGAGGAAGACAGGCAGAGTGGAGTGACGTTCTCTGACTGAGTTCATGTGTTTGGACTCGACAGGTACAAGCATGTGAAGGAATTGGCTGAGGCAAAGTGAAAGTGTTTTGTTGTTTTTGAGTGTTTGGTTGTGTTACTGCTTGTGTTATTCCTGTCGCATGAAAGTCAAGGAAACCAGTGTTTAGCCGATAATGCTTTTGAGACATTTGGGGAAAATTCTGCATCTCTCATGTGTCATTTCAGCTGTGAGGAAATGCCATGCTATTATATACCTGCTGTGAAAATGGGTTTACGCACCTGCTTCAAACCATCTGTAGTCAAACAAAGCTGGAAACTTAAACATGTTAGAAAAATCTGGAACCTGATTGGATTATAATTTTAAATATTTGCGATCCTTTCAATATACTTTTTCATTTTTTAATACTTTCAAATTTGATTTAATTTATCCTCCACCCAATGAGTTAAGACCATCTAATTGCCTCAGTATGATTGGGATAATGGACTCAGGTGTGAAGACACAATGTCAGGCGTCAGGCTGCCACCCTGGTGTGTTCGCTTTTTTTGGCTCAGGGCATTTAAGGCCTGCTCATAGCAATGACACAGATGTCACGCATAGAGATGTGAAGGATTTTTGTTGCTCTTATTTTTTGTGTGTGATGGTCAACGATGCTTTCTGCTGGCACAGCAGGACAGAAGTTAAAGCTATAGATGGAAGGATGTCAAATTTATCCAAGACTGCTGTTCATACAGGCAGATGTTATTTGTAATATCTACTCTCTCAATACTGTAACATTAATTATTTTTTATTACTGAATGGGTTTTTTTTACTTTATTTCATTCTATTTAACGTGATTGTAAGGACTTAATACTTGTTTTTCTACAAGGGCTCCTATTTAATTATACATGTTTATCTATCTGTCTATCTATCTATCTATCTATCTATCTGGCATTGAAAACATCACGTTGCATTGCCAAAGAAGTGTACAAATTTATAATAATAATTACAATAGACAAAATATATTGTAATGGTGTATATATCAATGTTTTGGGTTCAACTTTATGGTAAAAAAAAGCCCCCTCAAATAATAAAGATGCATATTGGGTGATATGTTTGTGGTCCTTTTTGACCACAGCTCACATAATGTTGTTGCACCATTTACACATGGTCGTACTTCACCCAGCAGATATAAAAGCTTCTGTTGGTAATTTATACTGGGAAACTTTTGTAACTAAAAGGGCCAAATCATTGTATCGCTGCCAGAGGACCAATAATATTTATCATTTTTTTTAAATTGCTGGATCCTGAAATTAACAACGATAATAACCTTTAATTTACAAAAGGTATAAATGTTTTTTTTTCTTCACAATTCTTGAAAACAGAAATTATTCTTTTTAACTCAAATGCAAATACTTGTGTTTACTTTCATCAGCTATAAACACATAGCTTATGTTGCTGTTTATCTAAGAATATTTTTCTTACATATCTAGCCTTTTATATTAATTAAATGCTGCATATAGCTGAACTCATCAGCAACTATTACAGCCAATTAAATCTCTATTTTTACAATGAGCCTAGTATATACTGTAATAATAATCAGATATATTTATGGAAATGTTTTTAGTCGTGTGTTTTCAGGGTAGATTTTATTATGTTTTCTTAATGTTCATAATTTCTTGAGTTTTGACTCAGGGACCATATAGCGTGAAAAGGGCCACACATGGCCCCATGACCGCTTTTTGCCCACCACCGGTAAAGAAAGTATTGTCAAATTGATTGATAAGGAGAACTTTACAACTTTAGTTTGTGATTCTATGGCAGTGTTCTTTTCAACGAACTAAAAGCACTGATCCCCCCCCCGCCAACCCTCCTCTCCATGACAGAGTGGCTCTACCTGAGCCCACTGTGGGGAAGCTGGGTGGTGAAGGTCAGACACTCTGCTTGGCCTCTGCTGTGCCCACCAGGTGGATAAAGCTCATATGCAGAAACGTCAGCACAGTGAAGCCAAAATGCCACAGCACTGCACACATAAAAGCGTACCTGCATACACATTCGCAATCCAGACAGCAGGGTAAAAGAGTAACTTTATGGTCAAAATGTCATCGAACTGCTTATATAAAAGCCCACATGCTTGCCAAAAGACATATCTTTCTCTGATGTTCACTTTGAGATTTAAGAGTCTTCCAGATTTGAAACCTTCACGCCTCTTACCTATTATTCACCAGTGCTGTTTTAGTATGACCATCACCTTTTTAAAATATTTTTAGAGTTGGTTTCATTGTTGGGGGGAAGTGAGTCAAGCTGCCACCACCTCTGCACAAGTACTCATGCTGGATTTGGTGTAGCTATGAGTACAGGCCACGCTGAGTAACAGGCAGATTACGTTATTCACTGATATGTTAAAAGCTCATTAAGGAGTTCGGATGCTTCAAGAAGTCCCTAGTGCTCTTGATGAAACATCACAGAGGGAGTAATCCTGACTCACTTTCTTTTTCAAAGATGAAAATGTGAGGTGGGAGAATTGGTTGGTAAGCATAACAGTCAAAACCAGCTGACAATTCATTATCAGGTCATCATTATTTGTGGTCAGTGATCACAATTGTTTATTATAACAGAGTTTATAAAGCAAGAGAATATTCTGCATGCATCTTTAGTGAGAGACCAGCAGGTTAAAACCCCATCACAACAGTTGACCATCATCTCTTAAGAAAAAAAAAAATCTGTCTCCCATATAAAGACAACAACAATTAATCAAGGCAGGTATTATAAATACAGACACATGCTAGTTCATGCTACAATAAATCAATAAAAGTTTAATTTTAATCTCTAAAAAGTTTGAGGCATAGAATGTTAAAATAGGCGGAGCGGTCAAACTGTGTCACTTTTGAGTTTTCTCTGTATAGAAGTATGACTAATTCAATCCTGTCTAAAATGGAAAAGGTCTGGCTCTACACCACAGCAACAACAATGACCTCCTGGACACTGAAAACTGCTTTATTTAACCTATTATGTTTTTCCATCCTGTACAAAAGAAGGTTTCACTGCACAGTTAACACATGCAAAAAATGTGACATTATGTTTATATTAATACATGGCAAAATAATGAACATATTCATTTATTAATGTTAGTGATGTTAATTTTTAAGTATCTGATGATTCAGTTTGATTCTGATTAACAACACATCCTCTATTTCTTATAAAGAGGGGATAATTTCAGTATCAGCTCCAGTCTGCTGTGCATTAAGGGGCTGTATATTATTATTTGACATTAAAAATCTTTTAAAAATGTGCTCAAGACAATGATTTTAGCATAATTGTTTTTTTAATTAACAAAAAATACAGTGATTTGTGCTTTAATTGCCAATTTTTTAATATGCATAAATTGTGTGGGCTCAAGCAGTAAATGTAATCAGCAGGAAAAATAAAGATCAGAAATCTAAAGCCTTCACAGTCAGCAATGGTGTGGGGGAGCAGTTGTTATATTTTAACTAGTGACTTTGTTAACAAGTGACTTTTCACCTCAGAGTGTCAGTGGTTGTCAAATGTATAACATTGTTAAAACACTGAACATGTTATAATATGCCTAAGATATGCTTTGTAGATATGAATTTATTGAAAAACTAAACAAAGGCCTCAGTGAATTTTCAATATCCATTATTAACACATATGCATTTGACATATAATCTCCAGTTAACACAGTCACTTGTTAAATTTTAACACTGGTCTTTGATGCAAAACAGGCTTCCTCATACCTGGGATTCAGAGACAGTGCAGGCAGTTCATAAGTTTGTCAGACACAGCATTGTAAATATTTCTGACATTTAGAGCTAGTGCTGTTAATGCTAACAGCACAGCTAACAAGCAATACACCTCCTTCAGCCTCTGTATAAAAGTATCAAAGTATCGAAATCTTATGACCTTCGATGGTATGTATATAAAACAAGCAATAAAGCTGGTCATATATTTACATTAAAAAAAAAATCCCAAAAGCGCCAACTACACAAAACCAAGAGGTTTTATTCAGTGACTGATTTAGCTCAGCAGTTGTGCCCCCTCGAAAAAGTAATCAGAAGACAAAATGAGCCATCCAAGCTAGAACTGTGTCTGTAACAGGCTCCAAATGTTCTTTAATTTCGTATTGAGGATTTTTGTCTAATATAGGGCCCAGTGGGTATTTACTACTTTTGGAACCTGCCCCAAGTGGCCTCTAGAGGAACTGCACTTCTGGTTTTTGCTTCATTTCTCAGCCCTCGGGCTTGCAGCTCAGTTTTGAGTTTTTGTTGGGCTCTTCTCTCAGTCTCAGCACGTGTTTTCCCTGACAGCTAAAGGCTGCATCTCTCTGAGACATGGACAGCAGTGTGTACTTTTGTGTAGAAGTGTGCGTCGCATTAGTGTGTGTGTATGCCAAATAAGTCGACTCTGCCGGAGGGATGTTTTCAGACATCTCCTGTTGAGCCGAGCAGAGCATTATATTCTCTCAGGTATTATTTTTGTACTTGGGGATTTGTGAACTCAGTTGACTTTATCATCCTAACTTGCTCTGCTTTTCCCTCTGAAAACTATGAGCACACAAACATCAGGGTTAATAAATGCATAAAGAACATCCCCTGCATCAATGTTAGTAATTACAGCCATGGAGCTAATTATTTTCACTGAAGACAATTAAGGCACACACATCACTCTCTATCTAACATGTCGCCATTGATTATATTCTTTCTGTTGCCTTTAAGGTAAATAAATGCCAGCACTAGCAGAAACTAGGGACACATTAACTGCATGTTACCTGTTATGTAATGAACTAATGTCAGTTAGGGGAGAGACCATGATACATCGGGCTCTGTTGGTGCAGTAATGTGCTATTTTTAGCTTAATTATCTTGGTGTTGCTTTGATTGATTGAATGTTTGTTTGGGATTTTAATGTCTGTTTCTTTTCTCGTAATTTCAGAGCCTGGGCTCAGCTGATCGGAAGGAGAATCAGAACAAGAAGTAAGTTGTTCCATCTGTGTATCTCCCTACATAGACCATTGCTGTATTTTCCCTTAATGCAAACTTTGTGAATGCTGGCTTTCACACTTACAGCATTCTGTGTTTGCCCACATTATTTAACTCTGTTGGAGTCATTAAAATAATCACCAATCATATTAAAAGAGATACAATCTTTTGCACATGCTGGGAACTTCCCCCACATTTTAGTTGCACTGCAGGTTACAACAGGGAGATAGTTATTGACAAGTAAGGCGGAAACTTAAATCAAATTAAATTACCTGTGTACGTTTGTTGCCTAGCAACCAAAGCCATGGTCAACTATACTTATCTTCTCTCCATATCTCTCTTCTATCTCCTTCTCTGCAGCACAGAATCAGCCAGCATGGTCAACTAATACAGAGTTTACCAGTATTAATACTATAGATAAAGAATGAAATTAAATCATACATGAAGATGTTTTAACAATTACTAAAAATATTTTATTTTGGCATCACTTTGGACTGATAAACTCAATTATAGATGTATTATAAACTTCATTTATACCATGGTCTTGGTGAATACTCGATTCTGATTGGCTCTGGAAAATCCATTGGTGTCCATTAACTTCTGGTATATGGACACCATTCGAACTTCACAAGTAGTTCCAGTCAAAAAATCATTACACTGTTTCAAATTAATGCGCAGCAGTCGTTAGCCGTTTCTCCGTTAGGAGTAACTAAAGCAACCTGAGACAGTTATATTTTCTGGGCAGCCTAAGGAGCCTGCGGACCGGCAGCAACCGTCACTTAACTAACATAAATAAAATGACAGACTCCTGGTTTAAGACCAGTAACATAAGACTGTCTTATCTATATCCGATGTAGGTCTTGTTTCCATGCTCACCTTAACACTGAGAGGTGTGTCGCAAAAAAACCTCACTTTCCTCCTGTTCTAACTGCTATAAACTATTGTCAGAAGATTCAAATACATAAACAAAAGAAAAGAAGCCATTATTTCTTTGTAGAGCCAAAGGAAACGCTTCTGATAAACCAGCATGTTAATATTTAAAAAATATTGACATGTCTAACAGAGAATCAGCACCTGCAAGGCATGGACAGCTCCGTTTCATGTCTGTGACCTTGTAGTGCAGAAGGGGGAATTATTCTGTTTATTCAAACAGCTGGTCTGCTAAAACTAAGCTTTCTATCAGATGACTGTTCATGTTAACGTACAGGTTTATAGTCTGATCACAGATGACTCTCCGCCTCACCCGTTTTCATGTCTTTCATTAATAAATCTGTTCCTAAAGTACGCTGAGCGGTCTAGTTTTACTGTTTCTTTTGTGACTTCGTATCTATGGCCCGCCTATTTACTGGAGGACTGAATAACGTTTACATTCCCTAAGAACGTTATGGGATTGGAATGGCTATTCCAGTTATTTGTCAAGCCCTCAAGCATTGCTAGGGGAAAGAAATTGTTGTTTTAGGAAACTTTCTATTTTGATCACAAAATGTATGAAATTATGAATTAGTAGTTTTATTAATTCTTTTCGTTGGCAAGTGACCATGGTATAAGCGGGTTAATGCCAGGCGAGGTGTCCAGTTATCAGGGATTAATGGACTTCACGGAGGCAACCATCCTCTGCTGTTTTTTAAAAGGACAGGTCTACAAAGAAGGAGTAAGAATTTTTAAGACATAGTAATCATACTCCATGAGGCATTTTCTAATGACTTATAAGGCTGGAGGTCAATACAACATATTTGCAAGCTACCTCTTGTTTTTGCAAAGATCAAAGTTGTTGAATTTTATATAAGTAATGCATTTTAGTAATTCAACACAGTGTAGGCACTTTTAAAAAATGTTTAAATTTGATTTTAAGTCACTGCAGGTATCATTAGATGCTCTAAGTTAAGTCATCAAATCCCTGTCTAAGCAAATGCCATCCATTAAACTGTGAAAAGGAATATGAGGGCCCAACGTAAAATAGTTAGGCATTGAGTTTCACACCTTTTTTTTTTTTTTGTTGAGGGGCCAAACTTATTAGTAAGTGTTGCTGTTTAATTGACAAAACATGCTCATAGCTAAATAAATGTTGAGTTTGTTGATTGTTTTTTTTCCAATGGAAATATGTATTTCAGTTGGCTCAACTACAGTAATTTCTCCGTTGATTTAAGATGAGACCCTAGAAAATGTTGGCTAACCTTAAATCCCTTTGGCCACTTGGTATATACCTTATATAATTCAGGAAACTCAAAACAGTGTGTTGGATCAACTTGTCAGGTTATCAAAAATGCACCAAATACTTCATAATTTTTTCACTCAACATTAATTAAGTTGGATTTTTTTACAGTTTACAAGCTATTTACAAGTCATTATAAGCTAACCTTGCAAAGCAGATGGATTTGCCAGACTACATGTCTGTCATCAGGCAAATCCATCTTGAAAACTCCATTTCACAATGTTCCGACCAATCAGCGTCATTTAAGAAGAACAAGATGATAGCTATGGGTGAGGTTTAGTTATACTAGCTGGTTGCAATGGCTGCCTCCAATGCGGAGATTAGCTCAGATGTAGCTGCAACATAGCAGCAATTCTATCAGAGCTGGACCACATTTATGTATGAAATAAAGAGTAAAAACAACTCTCAACGCTTTTCAGGATGGCAAAGATGTTTTTGCTCTTGTTCATTGGTGTATCCAATGGCTTTCCAATGGAAAGTGGCAGTTAAATAGGAACTGGACCACATTTTCTTTTAAAACAAGCACTACTGTAAGAGTCACACCAAAAGCTTGCCTTGGCAGAGAAAAGTCTTTGCATTTCTCTCGACTGACCTTGGCATGAATTTTATTCACCGAGGAGCACCGCCATTCACAACTACGGCAGTGATAGCCTGACAGCTCAAGGGGCTGCACATGCATACAACCTCATTTTGTCTTGTTTCTCTGATTGGTCCATCATAAATGTGACAGACAGAACTTTCCTCCAATCGCCTTCCGAGAATTTTTTGGAAAATGCCTGCCCTTTCCAAACGCTTTTCATGGGAGCTTTCCCAGATGAATGTGAAATATATCCGTGCAGTAGATATATGAAACAGTTAGTCTTGTGTGTCAGGTTAATTATAAGCAGTCATTGTTTAATTTTACTAAAGTTAAAAATAATAAGGTTAAGTCAGTGCAAGAAACAACCAACAAAATACTGAAACATTTATTTAAACATTCAATTCAAACTTTTTGATAATCACCATTCCACACATTCACATGACACCATTAAGTCAACCAGTTTCAACCATTAGGTATCAATAAATGTATGAAAAGTGAGGATGATGATATATTGCTGGATCCGTATTTCGGTTAGTGACTGTTTGTTTGTGCTGAATCTTTGACTGTTTGTGAGATTTATTTTATACTGTAGCAAGACTGTATTTCCTATTTTGCTGATCAGTTGTGTCTAATGTGTCAGGTGTTCTGGCACCGTGTTTATACAAAACATTTAAATTTTTATGAGTATCTTGGTGAGTGCTGCGTGTGCCAGTGAGAGACATCTGTTGCCAGGAGACAAGCAGCTGTATTCAGGAAGGAGAAGAATCATCATGTTAAGTTACAGGAGTATTCTTCGTATAAAGATGCATGAATTTATGCATAAACACACAAATAAGTAGAAATGAACAGGTGCAGTAAGGTAATTGGCAAACGCTATGCGCACATGTACCGCATTTGCTTTGTTTTCCCCTCAGTATTATAATTAACCAGAGGTGCAAATATTAGCATCTGTTTGTGTTGATTCCTCTCTCTCTTCTGCCCTCTGAGCTGGTTTTATTTGGTAAGATGATTAGTCAAATCAGAGCATTTTGCCTCACGGCTGTGTGGATTACATTCAGCCTCAAAAAGGTTAACAAAGGCATTTGCTGTTATTGACTGTCTCAATGCACAGAGTAGTATTTTCTTAACCCAGCAGTTCCAGCCACATGATTAAGTATCCATCCTTCATGCACCATTCTCTGATATTAAGCTAGTTCTCAGGGTTTAAGTTGTCATTTTTCATTCCTATTAGTTAGGGTTGTCAAAAATGTCTGCGCTTTTTGATACGGAATGTTTAAAAGGATACTGCATCAACTCCTTTAATGAGAGTTAGCACCTTAAGTACTAATGCTTTTAGAAAAAAACATAAGAGCCATTTTCACACATGTACTAGTCAACAGGCCTGTCTAGAGAAATGGCTGGGCACAGTAAATAGGCCTTCCCTAGATGTCATTTCATAATGTCAATACTAATAACATCAACGCATGTATGCGTTGGATCAGTAGTGTCGCAGCGCAAACCTCCTGGCTACATTTGTGCAATAGGCCCAGCCTTGGATCAGCTTTGGAGCAGGCATAAAACAGTTTGATGCAGGTGCTAGCATGGCCACACACCCATACATCCTGTCCTAGTTAAGTGGGCCAAAATTGATATTTTTGTTGCATCCAAGTAATAATGGGTATAGACACCCACATTCCAGGCTTGCTAGAAAAGCCTCAGTAAGGGCTATGAAGATGTGGATATTGTCATTGGAAGGGCAAAAGAGAAGGCTTCCTGAGATAAAAAAAAAGGAAGTGTCTACAATTTATGGTTAAAAAGTTAGTTAACTTTTTGTAACCTGCATCTCCTCTTTTTGTATACAACAACATCAGTCTCAGAGGGATAAGATATTCATTCTGATTCCGAAATCGTGTTATATTTTGTCTCTGGCTGTTTATTGTTATTGTGTTATGGTATTTTGGGAGCACAAGAGAGCACAGCACAGTGGGTGCTTAGGCAGTCATGCACCCAAACCTTGCTATTTGCTCCCTCGCTGGCTGCATCAGTCCTGTCTTGCCTCTGTAAAACCTCTGTTACTTCCACTGAAGCCTACTCAAAGGGGAAATCACTCCTTCTCCTAATTGCACCTCTGTGACATTCATAATAAAGGTGAAATGCCACAAAGGAATGAAAATCACACCTTGAAATGGCAGTGTGAATAAGCTAGCATGCACAATGACCATCAGAATACAAATGTCAGCACCTTGTTTCACCAGCTTTAGGTTTTTGAATACTTCCTGCTGTGTTTTCAAATCAGCTTATGCCAGCTTCACATATTTTAAAGCTTACTAGAAGGCTGGCAGTCGATGTATAGTTGTGGCTGTTTTCATTTCCACATGCAGCCCACTCTTAGCAAATAATTGTTTTTGTGTATAAGTGAATAAGGCTTCAGACCAATTGTTCTGAATACTCAGAACACTAAATGATGTTTCCTGATCAAAGCTGTTTCCAGGGAAAATCTTTTTACACTTAGACTCTAAACCTTAATAGACATTACAGAGGCATTTTAAAAGAAGGAAAAAAAAAAACAATATCCCATTATTTTTCCCCAAACTGTCATCATTCATATGAGAAAAAAATGCCATGTGCCTTCCTACTCATGCAGCATTCAAGTCTTTGTTGAGGCTGTAGAGGAAGAAAGAATAATGAAAGGACGGGGTACAGGATTGTCTTGGAGAATGGGGGATGCCATACTTTTTCATGGAGCAAGGGATTTAGGTATAGATGTCAGTGGAAGAGGAACCTTGATTGGGCTCATTTATTCTGGGGAGCAGACCGTGTAATTGTTCTCATATGGGGATGACGTGTGTAGGTGAGATTGTGTGAGTGAGGTGGAATAACTTAAGGTAAGTCAAAAAGGACATTTGTTTTCCATGAATGTGCCGTTTTGTTTGGTTAAAGACCTACATTCCAGTTTGCATAATTCTCAGATAAACAAGGAGATAATTGGCTTTTGTGGGATTTAAAAGTTTCTTCAAGTTTACCTGCAGAAAAACCTTTGCAAAACTGAGGCTAATTCCTACTCAATCTCCCTGGTCATTTTCTACCACATTATTGTAGGTCCAACACGCCTTCCCCTCTGAAGACACTTCGCCCCCAGACCACACTGTCACTCTGCTGCCTTGTTCCCCACAGCTGATTACTTTACCTCCCAGCAGTAGCTGCTTGTTGCCATGGTTACAGATGACACAGAGCCCAGAGCCCTGCAATATTTAAATCATGACACATTGTTGATGTCATCAAATGTTTTATGAATATATAACTAAGTGTTTGGTACACAAAGTCCTAAAAGATACAGATCAAGTACATTAGCTTGTACCTTAGATAAGAGGAAATCAATCACTTTATAAATGAGCACATCAATTTTGTTATTTTTAAGAGCAAAGCATCCAGCTTACATTTAGCAAATGACAGTAATGTTGAAAAACTTCCTTTTAACAAGCAGAAACCTCTAACAGAACTACACTCAAGGTTAAAAGCCATCTGCTGTGAGTGAGGTGGCCTTGCAGAGAGAGACAGAAAGACAAAGAAACAACAGCAAACAGAGAAACAAGATCTGAAATAAGAGAAACAGATGATAATTTTTGTTTAGAATTGTTGCTAATACACAGGCCAGTGAATTACAACCAAAATTCAAAAAGGGTTTGTGTAAAATGTAAATACAAACAGAATGCAATGATTTTAATTCCTCATAACTCATACTTATTCATAGTAGAACAAAAACAACATACATGATGTTGAAACTCAGACATTTTACCATTTCATTAAAAATGTTTGCTAATTTTGAAGTTGATGGCAGCAACCCAGCTCAAAAAAGGGCCGTGTTTACCAATGTGTACCAATGTTTCCAACAGTTCATTCAGGAACACTCTCATCATACTTTGTACCATTTCATTACAAAATGGATGTACAGTTTTATTTGGTAGAGAAGGCTCTGGTCAAAAGATGTTCTCATAGTAGCATGAATCTGAACATGTGGCTGCAACAAGCTTTATGCTATAAAGGAGGAGGCTGGGGTGGAGGAGGTTAAGCTTTGCTAACAGCAGCAGCAGCGTAGTGCATCAACACTAATTTAAGCAGGGATTAGTGGGAAGTCTGTCATATTTATGTACACTGCTGTGTTGAGAGAAAGAGCTGTGATTGGCTGTTGCAGCTGGGAAGCGGTAATTGGGATCAACTGGCCGTCAGCTGAACACGGATGTATTACTCTCCCATGTCCTGGTTCAACTAATGCTAAGCTTCATTCTGTAAACATCTGGGAAGTGAGGTGACCAGTTGCTGGAGTTTTGTGGGAGGAATGTTGTCCCATTCTTGTCTGATGAAGCACTCTAACTGCTCTATAGTCCTTGGTCTTCTTTGCTAGATTTTTGCTGTATCATGTGTCAGTTGTTACAGGTAGGCTATTTGGGCACCCAGACTCTTCTATTATGAAGCCATGCTGTTGTGATGGATGCGGTATGTGATGTAGCATTGTCTTGCTGAAGTATGCAAGGCCTTCCTTAAAAGAGATGTTGTCTGTATGGATGCATATGTTGCTCTAAAGCCTCTATGTTCTTCTCAGCATTGATAGTGCCTTTCCAGATTTTTAAGCTGCCCATGCCATAGGTACTAATGCAACCCCATACTATCATACTGTGCGCTGATAAAAAGCAGGGTGGTCCCTTTCCTCTTTAGTCTGCAGGACACGGTGTCTGTGGTTTCCAAAAAGAAATTCAAGTTTTGACAGTTTTCAATTTTTGCATTTTTTGATGTTTTTTGACATTGTTCCACAGTTGTTAGATTAGTGAACCTTTGCCCAGCTTTACTTCTGAGAGACTCTGCCCCTTTAAAGTGCTCCTTTTATACCCAGTCATATTATGTCATTTGCTTATGGAAATACTGTAGATGACTACTCATGCATATCATGATCTTGCAGGGTTTGTCCCAATTGGAGGGAAAGATTTTACCACTTCCCCTTAAAGAGACAGTAGGGCACTTGGAATAAAGGGGTAGTGTTAACAGCCTTTTTTCTGTTGCTTTCACTTTGTGGGATTTCTTCACATTTTACTTTTTTATTTATATAAATGCACTGAATCTGTAGTTACTACTTGATTGTGATTTGTATTGTACTTTTTTAATCATTTGCACCCTTTAACTGTACAACTTTTTGACTATTGACTGTTTTAGGGAACTCCTAAAGAAGGTTTGGGGTTTTTTTTGCATCGCAATCTATTCTGAAAGTGAGATTAATGGTAGTCTGTCAAAATAAGTTTAAATATATCTCAATGATAGAAAGATTAAGTTTTCACATTGAAGTCTGCCCCTTCATTTTGCATCAGCAAAAAGTAAAAAAAGGATAAACTGAAATAGAAAGAGGAGAGAAGACCCACCACATTTCTCTCTTATCCCCAGAGACAATCCAAGTCAAATACTCTGAAAGATAATAATGACTGAGGGTTCCCGCAGTCTGACCGACGTGAAACACATTCCTTCTTTTTTCCACACGTTTTTTCTCCTGCCCTCTTTTTTTTCCAGGGGTTTGAAATCCAAGTGTAAATACATATTGAGGAGTATTTACAATAGTGGTAATGGTGGTGGGAGAGGGAGCTAAGTCAGCGGGCAGACAAGCTGAGTGTGCCAGTATTTGCACACTTCATCAAAACTGCAAAGTGTTTGTAACTTTAATTGTTGATCCTGTTTGTGTATAAATATATCACAAACCTACAGGCTGTGTTTGTGTGAGTGCTTGCAGCATTTATCCCTGTGTGTGTGTTTGTGTGTGATAGTGTGCATGGTGGCTGTGTGTGCTTATTTGATGTGGCTTGGCTGCAGTGATGTTGGGTTGTTTGAGAACTTCCCAAGAGCACGCTGCCAGGCCAGAGAACCGAGCGGGCAGAGACAGCTATTGTTTTGGTGTCCTGGACGTACATTTCTGTGCATTTGTATGTGCAAAGAACTAGAGAGAGGGGGAAAAAAAGAGACAGAGAGATTAATTTGAACTGTAGCAATGCACAACATTTTCCGTTCTTGTTTAATACTTAAGTGTATTCACGCAAACACACATGCATGCAACGTTATAACATACAAACACTCAGTCCTTGTGACCACATTTGCTGAGGGAATTCTCAGTTTTTTCTGTTACGTTGTACAACAACCTGAATCCTTCATCAGACCTCTCCCTCAAGGTTAAAACCACACACTAAGATTTGATCAAATCCCAAAAACATCTCAGCACTTGGGATGTTCACAGTTTTACAGCTTATATTTGTGCAGAAATGAGATTTCAAGGCTAAACAGCTCAGGGGACAAACAAGCACACTCAGCATTCAACAAGGGTAATAATGTGAAAGTCATTTGTGGACATTTTGTATGAAATTAGCTCTCGTTTCCTCACCACACTGACCTGCAGCATTCTCCTTCACTTAACCTTAAACATTTACTGGCAACAAGAAACCTCTTATTTATAGGACATGACGTAATATGTTTTAAGACTCATGAGTGGGATATATGGATGCAGACCTTTTGTTTGGCTTTACCTGAAAGATGTTGAATCCCTGTGTCCAACCCCAATTCCAAAAAAGTTGGGGCACTGTGTAAAACCTAAATAAAAACAGAAAACTGTGATTTGCAAATCTCATGAACTCATATTTTATTCACAATAGAACACAACCAACATATCATTTTACAATTTCATGAAAAAATTTTGATAGCAGCACATCTGAAAAAAAATTGGGACAGGGCCATGTTTACCGATGTGTAGCATTCCCTCTTCTTTTAACACTGTAAAAATCTGCAAAGTGAGGGGACCAGTTGCTGGAGTTTTGGGGAGAGGAATATTTTCCCATTCTTTTCTGATGTTGGATTCTAGCTGCTCAACAGTTCTGGGTCTTCTGGTTTTTTGTATTATGATGGGCCAAATGTTTTCTGTTTGTGAAAGATCTATACTGCATGAGGGTTATCTTCCTCTATGAAGCCGTGCTGATGTGGTGGATGGTGTCTGTGGTTTAGCATTGTCTTGTGTGCTGCGGTACAGTGCTCTAGACACACTTCCAGTGGGCAAGGTCTCTCGCCTTCGATAGGAGCAAACCTGCAGCGCTTCTTTTGCAGCGCAGTCATAGTATGTGGAAATTATGGGTTAGAGAGTGATTGCTCCTCTCCTTGGCTAATGTTAAATATACAGACTACTTTTGTAGATTAATATTAGTGTTTATAATCTTCCAAAACCTCTAAAGATAACATCAGACAGAGCAAGAGTAGCAGCGGTCTGCTAGTTTGGTACGACAGACTGTAAATGTCAAATCAGAATTAAGTATTTGACAAAGCCGTGTGGGAACTATTAATAACAGTAGATTGGATTCTCTCCCTTAATCCATATACCTCTTTACCGAAGCAGTGTAGATTGATGTCAAGAGGACCCACACAACCAGCCAGGATGAATGATGACTGAGTCATTCAGGTCGGCTGCCAAAGCCAGTTTAGCCCACTTCTTGTTCTTTTGAAGGGGGAATTTGTGAGAATGTGAGTGTGCTTCCCTGTACTCCCATCACTGAATTTCTCCTCTAAATGCCTGGCAATTATACTTCAACAAACCTAAACCTAATTTTAGTGTAAAAGCCATAGATCTAGTTGTGATTAGCTTTAATTGTTATTGGGAAATGTTGCTTTCTTAGACTCTGCTGAATGTTCATTCCCTTAGAAAGACTTTTGATCCTCACAATGTAGAAAACACACATACACAAACACACTCCCTCCTCGAGGTTCCCTTGTGCTTTCCAGCATAAATAATCCCCTCAGTCTGCTGGCTCAACCCTGATTGGAATCTAGACGCCGTGCTCAATTGTGGGTAGATCGGGGGAAAGTGGGGTGCCCTGTGTGTCTGCAGCTCCAAGGCCATGAACACAATAATGGAGGATTGTCCACCTCTGCGAGTCCTGGCCTCCAAAAACCTCTGTTTAGAAATGAGACTGGCAAAAGCATTCACAACCACTCATATAAGCAATTCTCCAAAATGATTGCATATTTTCTGCATATCAAAAAGAGTAAACCCTTTTTTTTCCACCATTAGCTAGTCAACCAGTGAGCCGTGAACCCTTACAACACCAGCAACATTGCTCCAATACTCTGTACCAATACAGGGGGTTAAGATCCAGGCTCCACAAGGTTTTATCAGCTTTTCTCTGTCCTAGCAGAGACCAGCTGGAGTTTTATGTGGAGATTCTGCAGAGAATTATGAGATTCTGTGTGGAATTATTAGTGGGTTTCAATGTCATGTGATGTTGTGTGTTGTGTATGGCAACTGGTGACCGTTACCAGGTTTATGTCGAAATTTGGCAGCAGTGATAAGGCTGTCAGATTCGATCAGATAAGCTCAGCTCCCCAGACACTCAAACATTATTATGTTACTGTATGTCTTTCCTGGATTGTGGCCTTCTAATAAATCACAGTCAGTGCCTCTGCTCACCTTGACTTCAGCAGGGCTGACATTAAGGTTTATATGCTTTCATTCAACACGTTTGCTCAGGTTGAGAAGCTCACATGCTTCAAAGTTTGATAAATTTAGGATATAATTGGTGGTGGGCAGTAAACTTGTATCAAAACAGTCACCAGTATTACCACGGCCACAAAATGGATTTTTGCATAACTGTCATTACTGGTGTAAATGTACACGAGGCAAAACCGATAGCTTAACCTTCCATCTACAGTTGTGGTCTAATAAAAATGGCATATTGAGCCCCAGTCTTCCACACATTTCTGCCTGACACCAAAGAGCAGAGCCAGGCACACTTAGACACTCACTGAACAAACCATTACTATTTAATTATTTTTGATATACACAGCACAGCTACCAGGCAAATGTGTGTTCTCTCTTTCAAGTCTAACATCTATGACTTAACAGCTTCAACACCCGCTTTAAGACGGTTCAATTCATGACTCATTTATTTTTAGTCCAACATGATTCAAAGATGCAGGCATTTTTTGACTCTGATCATGGTCAAAGAAGTAAATACAGTGGCATACTTTGTGGCAGAAAACTTTTGAACCACAAGCCAAGCATGATCAAAATTTTCACTAAAAGTTATGAATATCTTGGAAATGTTCCCTTCCAAAATCCACACAAATATCCTAAAATTAGAAAGGAATTATCTAAAATTTCTGTGAAAATGCCTAAACATATTTTTGGAGTATCCCATTATAAGTACTTAAAAATCTTAAACTTTATCATTAAGCCAAAACATTCCAAAATTCCCCAAAATTTCATGATTTTTTAGGGCAACTGCGGCATAAACCTTACTTTGGTTAGGGTTAGGTGGTCTAATAAATTTGTTAAGCACTGTATATACAGTCATGGACGAAAGTATTGGCACCTCTGAAATTTTCCCAGAAAATACATCATTTCTCCCAGAAATTGTTTCAATTACAAATGTTTTTGGTATCCACATGTTTATTTCCTTTATGTGCATTGGAACAACACAAAAAATCTGAAGAAAAAAGACAAAACTGTCAGAATTTTACACAAAACTCAAAAAATATGCTGGACAAAATTAACATCATCCTTTTAAAACTGTGGGTAAATCATTTTATTTCAAGCATGTGATGCTCATTTAGATTCACCTGTGGCAGTAACAAGTGAGTTTATAACTCATGGAACTGTGGCTAATCTCCCTGGAAATGGATGGAAGAGAAAAACTGACAAAAGAATGCAATGCAGGATAGTTGGAATGGTGGATAAACATCCTCAGTCAACTTCCACACAAATTCAGGCTGTCCTGCAGACTCAGAGTGTAGAAGTGTGAGCTCGGACAATACGTCATCGTCTGGATGAGATGAAGTGCTATGGCAGGAGACTGAGGAGAACCCCACTGTTGTAAAAGAGACATAAAAAACAGACTGGAGTTTGCAAAAATGTACCTGAGTAAGCCTCAATCCTTCTGGGAGAACATTTTGTGGACAGATGAGACTAAGGTATAGCATTATGGAAAAGCACGTCATTCTGTTTACAGAAAATGAAACGAGGCCTACAAAGAAAAGAACACAGTACCTACAGTCAAACATGGTGGAGGTTCAAGGATGTTTTGGGGTTATTTTGCTGCCTCTGGCACTGGGTGCCTTGACTGTGTGCAAGGAATCATGAAATCTGGAGATTTTCAAAAAATTTTGGGCCGCAATGTAGGGCCTAGTGTCAGAAAGCTGGGTCTGCGTCAGAGGTCATGGGTGTTCCAGTAGGACAATGACCCCAAACATACCTCAGAAAGCACCAAGAAATGTTGGGAGACAAAGCGCTGGAGAGTTCTGAAGTGGCCAGCAATGAGTCCAGATCTAAATACCATTGAATACCTATGAAGAGATCTCAAAACTGCTGTTGCAAGAAGCACCCTTCAAATCTGAGAGACCTGGAGCAGTTTGCAGAAGAAGAGTGGTCCAAAATTCCAGATTAGTGGTGTAAGAAGTGTGTTGATGGTTATAGGAAGTGATTGGTTTCAGTTATTTTTTTTCCAAGGGTGTGCAACCAAATATTAAGTAGAGGGTGCCAATAATTTTGTCCAGCCCATTTTTTGAGTTTTGTGTAAAATTGTGTCAATTTTGTCTTTTTTCTTCTGCTTGTTTGTGTATACCAAAAACATTTGTAATTAAAACAATTTCTGGGAGAAATGGTGTTTTTTCTGGAAAAAATTCCAGGGGTGCCAATACTTTTGTCCATGACTGTATGTATGTGTGTGTCCTATGCATTTTCACTGTCTAGTGTGTTCTTTCAGTAAAGATGCACTGTAATGAAACAATTTATCAGATGTGCACAGTTTAAAACTTAAAAAAAGCTCCATTTCATTACAACAAACCCAGAGCTTCCCACCCTGAGCATGACCTCACAGAAAGGTGGTGAAAATGTTGAATATTGTCGGTGAGTTGTGTCTGCTGGAGTTATAATGTGGCGATATCTTCAATTTGGTGTAACATCATCTTTCCAATATGATAGCCATTAAATAACACTGGGTTATTTTCCTGTGAATCATATTATAACCTCATCCCAGCCTACCAAAAGAGAGTGGAAAGAGAAAATTGTCTGTGGGGCCCGCCCCCTCTCTCTCAGCGGTATGATACTCCAGCTTCAGTCTTTAATACTTATTTAACTGGCTTCCATGAGGCTGTCAGCTCAATTCAAGACTAATTTGACTGCAGATCCATCATCAGTGTATCTCAGTGTGTTGACTCAGCCTTGTGCCACACATCAAAAGCAGAGGGCGACACACAGGGAACAGTATCAAACCCAACACCAAAGGGAGCCAACTAAAGTCCAACAGGCACTGAATTCCTAACTCATTTTTGTCTCCCTGGCAAATCCTGTCCTGTATGTGCCGATTCTGTGGAAAACAGGAGTAAGAGGGCACCGAGTTATAAAAGAGAGATGTTTCATACAAGAAGATGAAACGATTAGTGAGTCAGAAATGTAACAGATGAAGCCAGGATGGAAATATCTCTGTTTACTATAGTGGGTGGATGGGGAGCATATGAGAAGTTGTGTGTAGGTTGAAGACTGAGTAGCTTTCTTTGGCACAGAACTTTATGATTGTCTTATTATCATATAAGGCTGGAGGAGGTAGCATTTGTTTGTCAAGGCACTGAGCTGGTCATGACATTTCCCCATTGGACCCATGGACGCTGGAAGTTTCTTTCAATATTTTGTATGTTTCTTAGAAGTGTGTTGTAAAATTTTGCCTTGTTGTGTTGGAAACGTTTTAATATAATCATTATTAAGCCTAATGTAATTGTCTATAAACCAAATTTTGGTGTTATGCAACCAAATGCTGTGAAATTGCTTTTCTCCTTCTGACCCCAGCGATTAAAAATTACACTTCAGGCAATTAACATTAGCAGAACCATATCACAAATGAAGGAATGGCTCATTAGCTTGAGAAACATCAGTATGTTTTATTGGTGAGAGCTCAGTCCAAGTGAAATAAAAGCGGCCTCGGCCACGTAGAGAGACGTACGCACAGACATGGGTTTGGATGGAGATGGCGAGTGGAAAACAAGGCTTTCTTTGAGCACATTTTAATTAGCAATGTTCATAGCTTGGCTGCACTCTTTTATGATTGGACCGCTGAAAGCCTTTTTTGTTTGCCTAATGAAACACATTGAGGGGTATGTTCCCTGAATTAAACTGTGTTTTTGTATGCCTGCTTGCATCCGTTTCGTTTGTATGTATCTGTTATATGGTCGGGTGCCCACATTCTTTTTGGCGTATTAGACGACCATTGGCAGGGAGAAGGAGACAGAGATGAAAGAAATCCCTGCACTTTGTTTTCCCTTCAATCCTAAATAGTTGTTTTAGGGAGACAGCCATTGGCCATAATTGCTGAAATAGGGTCAGGTATTTGTCTGTCCTGCTTATGATTCACTACAGTGTCAGTGTCTTAGTAATCTGGAGTAAGATCTGTGGTTAAAGGCAGCCCAACTTCAGACAGACCACATATATTGTGTTATGCATAGAGCTCTGCTGGTTTTAGTGGAATCCCTTTATAAACACATCTCATACTAAACCCTCTGTGACATGAGCTCTGTGAGGAGCAGACTCGTTGTATTACCTACCATTGGTCTAATATAGAACTGTTAGTTTGAACATTAGCACCACCTATGCAATCCAAATCACCAATTCTCCTGTAAATATTGCAGTTTTAGCTTCTGCATTTTCAGTTTTTGTTGAGATGGTCGAAAAGGTAATGATAAATGCATTTTTTAAAAATGATTTTCTGCTTTTATTTAGATAAGAGGTCAGTGATACAGTCACAGAGAAACAGCGATGAGGGAGTAGGGGAGAAAACCACAGGTTAGACTTGAACCTGAGCTACACATGGGCCTAAGCCTAACCGCTAGGCTATCTGCGCCCTGATTTCTCCATTGTTGGTATATTTTTCACTCTTAATTGCTTCATATCATCAAACAAATGTTAGTATTAGACAAAGATAACCCCCACCTCGTTAAATCATAAATTAACTGTGATTAGACACATTTTTTGGAGAGCTGAGTACAATTTCACTATCCATGCCCTGGCCTGATTACTACCAGACCTTTTCAATCAAGAAATCCCTCAAATAAAATCTGTCTGAAAAAGTGAAGTAGGCTAAAAGATCTCCAAAAGAAACACAACACGCCACAATCCAAAGAAATTTAAGAACAGATTAGAAACAAAGCCACTGACATCCCTCACGGAAAAAATCTGCAGTGCTTCATCCTTGGACACGTTTAAAAAACTTCTCAAGCATCACCTGTTCACCACAGCTTACAGTCTCTCCTAAACCTGCCCCCTACATACACCCAACTTAGTGTTTGTCTTCTATGTTGTGTCATGTTTTCCACTTTTCTGTAAGGCAACCTTGGGTCTCATGAAAGGCGCTGTATAAGCTATTATTATTATTATTATTATCTATCAGTCTGGAAAGAGTAAATCACCACAGTGAGAGCCAATATCCACAAATGGAGAAAACTTAGAACATTGGTGAACCTTCCCAAGAGTTGCCAGCCTACCAAAATTACTCAATGACTTATCCAGGAGGCCACATAGGATCCCAGAACAACATATTAAGACCTGTAGGACTTACTCTACTCAGTTAAGGTCAGTGTTCATGATTCAGCTATAAGAAAGAGACTGGGCAAAAATGGCACCCATGGGAGAGTTCCAAAGCCAAATCCACAAAGTCTTGTCTCCCATTTGCCAAAAAAACATTTTGATGGTCACCAAAACTTTTGGGAAAATATTCTGTGGACTGACGAGATGAAAGTTGAACTTTTTGGAAGGTTTACATCTCGTAACACTTGTTGAATAATGCGGGTAGCTTCTATGAAGAAAATAAAGAATAGAAAAGTTATTTCTACCATCATATTGATTTACTACTACCACAAACTGAGAGAGCTAAGGCTAACATAACATAAGGCTAGGCTAAGTTATTTCTACCATCATATTGATTTACTACTACCACAAACTGAGAGAGCTAAGGCTAACATAACATAAGGCTAGGCTGAGTTTGCCTTATGAGCTTCCTCATTAGATGACCACTTTCTCATCATAGACAGGAAAGGAAAAGATAGTAGGCAATCCTGCAAGCCATTGCACCTGACTCAGGAGAGAAAGTGAGTTGTGTGATAGTAGTGGATTCATCGCTTTTTCACAGAGCATTCTGCACCTTCACCTAAACATCGTCTCCTCCTCTCCCCATCATTTTGTTTTTGTGTTGGATTTCCTTTTTCTGGTTCTCCCGCTGTAATTTCCTGTCATTGGTATGAAGGTCTGACCCTTCCAATGTAATGCTTTCACATTGGGTATGAACCAAACCATGGTTCAGTTTGGTCCACACCGAGGTCACCTCTTTTGGACCAAGGTTTGGCTTTTTGGTCCAGACCATGGTCTGGTTTCACACCTGTCATTTAGTTCAGATCAAACTGAACAGCCTGAAAGTGATCTCCAGCATCCTAGAGCCACCCTCATCTAGGGATGGGACCGATCCGATCCAATATTGGTATCGGGTCCGATATGGACGTAATTAATAGATCGGATATCTGACTGACGGCGCCGATCCAAGTGACCTATCCAAATCTATCCTACAGTTTGTGGTAGACCATGAACGCACCGTAGTCTAACATGAGACTGTGTGTAACTGAGCTAGTATTAGTTAGGGATGTGCTTAGCGGTATAAGTACCTAGTCGATTAAATGTAAATCTATATTTAAAATAGTCCAAACTAGTCTAAAGATGAGAGAACACAAAGAAGAGTGGGTGTGACGTTAACCTGATAATACTCTCTACAGCATGACTGACATTGAAAGCTAGCGCCGCCAGCCTTTGTTCCTCTTTGCAGATTAATATCATGCTTTGATATTTGGCCTCTTTTCACTTCGGGTGAGTAGTCATATGTGAGCTTAACCCTTGACAGCCCACATACCACTTTATTTCCATTTACTACTTTAGAAAACTGTCGTACCGCTGTCTTCCTACTACACGCTAAAAGTTTAGCCACCGCCGAGCTTCTCATTGTTTACATCCGGCGAAGGGTCAGAGAGGAAGGCTGCGGCCATTAACTGAAGCTACAGCGGTCTCTAGTGGTGGGAGGTTCATTAAAGAGCATTATAGACAGGGATTTCAAGCACGTGTTCATAAAAAATTGTAAAAAGTAATTAGTTTAACCGACTAGTAAATCCCACGCCGGCTAATTTCATAAACCATTTTAGCCGTTTTAGTGACCAGTTGTTGTTGTTTTTTGGATAATGTTGATATTTATTTTTAGTAGTAGTTCAAATTTGTTCGGCATACATGTAAGTTCAATTCATTTTTTGTTTTTTTTTTGGCTTTTTAATAAGAGGAGCTGGGTGGTTTACTACAGCCTCATGTAACCTCACACATTATACCAACAACAATAATAATTGTTATCGAAATCAGTATCAGTATTGGCACATATTTATCAGAATTGGATCGGAACTGAAAAAAAGTGGATCAATGCATCCCTACCCCCATCTCACCACCCATGGACACAGACATTTTTTTACTTTACCTACCTTATCAATTGGCCATTCCAGCCCAGAAAAGCAATGCCACCTTCAACAGACCCAGGCTCAGTACGCACTAGCACCACTCATATTTCCAACCACAGAAAGACAACTGGTACCAACATTTCACAGGAAACTCAGAAAAGAAACAAAAAGAGGACTTTAGGGAGTTTTGCCAACCTTTTGTGGCCTCCAGCTGGCATTATTCTTCCTCCTCTAGATCTACTGACTGGTCTGAACTGCTTAAGATGACAACTCCTTTATTGTCTTTCGCAAACTCTGTACCTGTACTCCAGCTCTCTTTGTAAAGAAACTGTTGACCTTGCTATAAACCCCCTACACCCAACGTCTTAAATGTATTAATCAAAAGTAGACAGAAATGCTAAATATTTGTGATGTTCAAATAGATTAGCTATCTCTTATTTTACTCACTATAACAAATGCTTGATACATTTTCTTTTCTAATATTTCAGTAATTTAGCAGCACATTTTCTGTCATTGCTTTTGTTTTAACAGTGGCATACGTGTAGATGAGCTCACATTGTTTCTGTATTCCTCGCCTGCTTCTCCTAATGGGAGCTGTTTGGACTGCTTCAGACCAAGTTCCCCTGTTGGCCACTGTAATTTAGAATGTATTAGTGTCACAGAGAAAAAATGCACTTTAGCCTCGCCCCATAGCTCGCTTTTAATACATCTTTGAGCTGTTGTGGTTTTGCAAGAATTCCACGCAGTCTTAACTCCACTCTCAAATAGCAGTGGGTTACTGAGGCTGTAAGCGCAGGTCAGAGTTCATAGGCGATAGCTTTATGTTCTGTGAACAAGAACAATCGGTTCTTTAGCAGAATTTGCTCTGCACATGAATACCTCTGAACAGTTGATTGCTGCCATGGTAACAGAACAGGGAGGGAAAGTGACATAAGGTGAGTTGTTTGCAAGAAAGCGATCCTTAGTGGGGATAGGAGGGTTGTAGTGTTGGTAATTCAAGGCTTTACATTTAATCTTGTAGTTACTGAAATTATTTACAGGATTTCAGAAGCAGTATTAAATAGAAGGCAAGGTTAATGTTAAACATTATGTCCAACTGGAAATCAATATAAAATAGGAACAGTAAAATACATTTTTTGAAGGTTAAAATCCTTTTTAAAAATACACTATATGGACAAATGTATTTGGCCACCTGACATTCAACAGGGACTGTAATGACATTCTATTCAAATACAAGTATTTTAATATGGAGTTGGCTACTCTTTTGCAGCTTTAACAGCCTCCACTCTTCTTGGAAGGTATTCCACTAAATTTTTGAGTGTTTTTGTGGGAATTTGTGCCCTTTTATTCTGTAGAGCATTTATGAGGTAGGGGTCAAATTTCTCCTTCTTGAGCAACACCATTGAGTATTTTAAGACAAACTATTGAAATAGTGAGTACTATAAAATGAATAAACTTTACGGGGTTAGTGATTGAGTAATAATGAACCATTCACAAACTAAGCTGGTAATATGAAAACCATTCATTGATGTTAGCCATGGTAGCTGGCTCCTGTTTGAGTTCCCGTTTGCTTTCTTCCATCTTTTGTCGTTATTTAATCCTCATTTAAAAAGCCAAACTGGTACCAAATGAAGAGCTGCCTGGGAGCCAAACAACCAGCTCTACTGAGCTGAGTCCAATGATCTGGATCTTTTAAAATATTTCTCAGTGGACAGACATGAGCTGAGGAAACATGGGTAAGATCAGAGTTTAATGTGTTAATCCATGGCAAAACTGTGCTGAACCAAACCAGACTGCTTTGTGGAAACACACTGTCCAGGTTTTAGATGGAGGCTTTTTAATTCCTGCCTGCTGCTGTTCCTCTGATATTTTTTTTCCCTTTCATTTTTTACCTGAATACCAAGACGCATGCTTTGATTAACCTATTGAAACCCCCATATGGATAGATACATCAATGACAATGCAAAATAAACACAATAAAATGAGTTCAAAAGCAATTCATCCATAGTAGCATGAATCTTAATATGATGGTACAACAAGCTTTGTGCTATAAAGGAGGAGGCTGGGGTGGAGGAGGTTAAGCTTTGCCAGCAGCAGCAGCATAGTTCATCAACATTAATGCAAGCAGGGATAAGTGAGAAGAACATCATACTGTAAATAGACCGCTGTGTTGAGAGAAAGAGTTGTGATTGGCTGGGGGAGCTGGGAGGCGATAATTGTGATCAGCTGACCACCAGCTGATCACAGCTGGGCGTATAACTTCCATGTCCTGCATGAACTAACACTGAGCTTAGTGTGTTAAAATACTGTTCCCACAAATAATTTTATTTTCTGATGTCTTACTTTTTTGTCAAATTCCCCCCTTCTTTCTTAGATTCCTTAACACCTGTTGACCCCTGGGGGGGATCAGGACTTGTCTTAGTTCTATTTTTTAAAAATCCAGACAGTACAAACACTATGGAGAGGTTACTTTCAGTGACTTATTTAACAGTCCACCTATCGCTCACAGCACATATCCACACTCCCCCCCTCCATTCTTATGTGGGGGCCTAGTGGGGAAACAGGCTTTACATGGACACACTAGTAACTGCAATTTTCTGCTCTCCTTCATTGTCTGCATATTTTGAAACAGGGTAAAACTGATTATAATAACTAGAGTTGTTTCCCTGTGAACAAATAGTAAAGTGTAACTCAACAAGTGATCTGAAGTAAAGCTGACCAGCCAATGTGTGAGATGTGTGAAATAACAAGGCTATGACACTTGGAGGTGTATCTATTTGTGGTGTGTACAGTAGGTCTAAAGGCCAAGCAGAGGTCCGTCACACTGGCTGGTTTCTTAACACTTTCCTGGTGGAGATACTTGGAAAATCTCATTGGCTGTATGTATGTAGGATCACATAACTTCAGGATCATTTAATTTTGTAGGGATTTAGTGCATCCTCTTTAGGCTGCAGATTAATTCGGAAAAAAACAAGCGATCCATTGACAGATTTTGTTAAACAGTAATCAACACCAGGAAAAATGAAAGACAAAATATAAATCTGATGAGAGTATAATCGGCCGGGATATCCTGAGGAGGCCTCTAAGGGGATTGCATCATCACAGTGTGCCTGCTGTGGTGATGTTATCACAGACAGCTGCAGGGGGCGGAGCCTGTAGTTGAGGCGCTCTGAGAGCCAAGAGGCAACCAGTTGCCAGCAGATCCCTTCCACAGAGACCCACCTGCTTCGCATGTCCGTTTTTCCTCTAAACCCCTCAAAGGGATTCCCTGAGTCCTCTTCTGTGTCCACTGGCCCCCCGTGTCTTTGAAGTCATGATCCTACGTGTTTTCATGGCATTGAAGTCATTATCCTATGGTCATGTTGTGTCATGCGTTTGATCCAAAAGTTTGTTTGAAGTTTTACAGGGAAATCTTAATGTAAGTATTGGTCACAGGCCAAACATATTAGATCTGTTTAAACCTAGGCAATTACAACAACCAATGATGATCCCCACCAGTCACTCCTGGAGTCTATTTATGAATCACTTAAATCTACGTTTAATGTAAAGGGGACTTCAGCATCAATGGTTGGCAGTAGCTGGCATGCACATGGCAGTGCTACTAATTCAATTAAAAGCCCTTGAAGAAGAAGCGGCCCAGCCCAACTTAATACCATCAATTATGGGTTGCTTTGCCATCTGACCAAAATCCCACACCCCAGTCGTGTGATTCATACGGGAAAATATGCCTCTTTGTTCTCGAGGTCAACCGACTCTTTGGAGGAGCTGGCGTAGGGTCAGGAAACAGTAGTTAAGGGTGTAGGAGTGGGAACGGAGGCGGTAGAACTGGGGGTTAGATAAGCCAGATCATGAGGTCATTTTGAATGGGAACTTGGGTTTGACAGTGTCTTTGCAGAGAAACAGCTGGTCTTTCTAGGAAACCGTCATAGAGCATGAAATAATGCATCTGCATTTATTACTGACATTACTACTGTATGCTTCCAGTATTTGTAGTTATTTTTGTTTCTGTTTGTACCCTGATCTACCCATGACTCTGTTTTCATCTATCCTTTCTTTTTCTCCTTTCACTTCTCTGGTACGACAATCACAGTTCAGCTGGTCTTGGCAGATGGCTGTCCACCTATGAGCCCAAGGTTTCTGCCTGTTCAAAGAAACTTTCATTTACTACTGTTGCCAGATGCTTGGCGAATTCATTTTACACTACCTTCAAATCGGCCAGAGATTAAAAATCTCCTTTATGAGAGAGACCTTGCCAAGGAAGCAGCCATTAAATCTCATGGACATTTAAAAAAAAACAAAAACTTAAACATGACAACATTTTAACACAGTTTCAAACAGGTTTTCAAGTCTGCAGTGGCAGTCACTGCATTCTCTAATACACTCTTAAATTAAGATATATCAGTGTGTCTTATTTTAGCCCTTTTTGAAAATAAGTATAGGAAAAAGCATTTTAATCTGATGCAGTGAAGACAAACAACCAAATACATGGATCAGTGGTTAAGACTGATCACTGTGTTCTATAAATAAATGTGAACAAGAATAAAAGGGCACTTTAAGGTTTCATTAAAAAAAGCAGGCAGTCTGAGTGTGTCAGAGCTTTGACTGCTACTGAAATGGTTGGCTGTGCTCGAGCCTTAAACCTGACCTTGGGACAGTTAGAAGCAGCTGAGTTGTAGCTCTGTGTCCATGATAAAAGATTAAGGTTTAAATGTCAGAGAGATAAGTGAGAGCAAGCCTATTTAAATGTTTATGTTTCAGTAATGAAGCCTTATTACTACTAAATGTGCCCAAGTGCTTACACTTCCCCCTCCATTCACTTCAGTAATGAATGTTGGTTAAATCCATCAGTCCACAGGCCCACAACTTCAAACAAATGACACAACTGTAGCACTGCAGACTGTAGACATGCTGTGAAACTAAATCATCACCTCCTAACAGAAGAAATGATCTATGAAATTTACAGTGTTTCCCATCAAGTACCTAGACCATGCCGCTCCGCCATAGGCAGAGTGTTTATTGCCATAGTCTAATCTTTACCACCATTCATTCCACCAACATTACATTTTCACTATGTTGACATCCTGTTGGTCTGCTCAGCAGTGAACTTATACATGCACATGAGCCATGCTGCGCACACACCAAGTGTCTGAACTGTGTGACTGAGATTCAGACAGTCGAGCTACAGAAGACGAAGCCTTGTTCTTCTCCAACTTATATCCACGTAGGTTCTGCCCATCCATCTGGATCTGCCTGCTCCCACCTTGTCACTTAAGCACGCATGGGCTGCATAGCATGCGACGTTATTGTCTAATTTGTGAAATATTCCAGTCATATCTTTGCACCAAATAGTGTGGCACAAAAGAGGGAAAGCAGCAGTCAAGGTGAAAGTTTTTCAGTTCTAGCTGAGTGGAAACAGTCACTGATTTAGCTATTTATTTATTTCTAATTTATAAATCCCTCTGCAGTTAGAGAGAAAACAGCTGCTGTAAACGTCCCTGTTCCTGTGATTTGATAAATTCCTGAGTTACACGGATGAGGGAGGAGAAACAGAGTATTAATAACCACCAATTGTTTTTCTCAAGGATTTAAACTTAACATAGAAATTAAATTAATTTAAATTGATCATATTGTATAGTTTTGTTTATTTAGGCTAAAGAACATAAAATATCAACTCCAGCATAAATTGTGGAATAAAGGCATTGACACAGTTTTCTGGTGGTGATTAGTTTTAGTTAAAATCAGAGATGGTCATGTGACTTGCTGCAGTTTGGAAGATCTTTCTAAATAAATATTTATAGACGGTAGATGTTTTATCATGAGCATAAGAATAAAAATCTATGGAAGACAGGGTAAACTAGAAAAGCACTCGGAGGGCGCAAACCTCTGCCATCAGCTTTATCTCCCAATAGTGAAGAATCCTTTAAAAAATTCCTGGATCCGTCCCCATGTGTCCCCCACCACGGTATTCGCCAATTACTCCCTCCCCAGTGGAGTGGAAACACGGTGAGGCAAAGCATTGGCTTCGCTATGGGTGGACTGTCATGGCAGAAGCATTGCCTGCTGGTGCCAACAGATGCACTGACAATCTCACCCATGGTCTCACTGGACAACTGGAAGTCATGGCAGAGGGTAAATATTCCTCTATTCCTCCCAGCATAGTAAGTATTCTCGCTACAATTCGCTGTCTTTCTCTCTGTTACACTCTGACTTGTCTCCTCGACTGGGCGTGCATCTTTCAAACTCTATAAACTCCAAAATTTTGAATAGAAACACACCAAAAATGCTACTGGGATTGAAGTTACTCATGTCCGCCATCTCCTGGTGTAAAGTGGTAACAGCGCAGAGCTCCACCATTAGCCCCATCTCCTAATAGTACAGAATCCTTAAAAAACTTCCTGAATCCAGACGGTGATCCGGATCAGTCCCAAAATCTAATCAGTTCTTCCTTATGCCATTTTGGACATTTCCTGAAAATTTCATCAAAATCCGTCCACAACTTTTTAAATTTATATTGCTAACAAACAAACAAACAAACGAACAAACAAACCCAATCACATAACCTCCTTGGTGGAAGTAAAAAGTCATCTTTAGATGTCAATAACTGATTTCTTAAAGAAAAGACAATCAAATATCTTTTTCTTCAGGTCAAACCAGGAAAAAAACTGCAATCAGCCAATCAAATTATAACCAGTATACCTCTGATGTAATTACTACAGAGGAAATCATTGAATCAAATGTTAAAAGAAAAAGTCAAAATATTTCTCCCAGGGTAGCTTGCCCCTGGACCCTTCTAGAAATTTGACCCAGTCTGGTTTCAATAATTGCACAAAATGTCACCAAATTCTGTTACATTTTGCTAGCTTAATTAATTAATTAATTTTTTGATTAGTAATAAATTAAGAAGGTAATTAATTAATTAGTATGGCTTGTTAACAGTATAATATTACTTGTTTTTTAGTTTAGATTTTTGGGGATTATTTTGTCTGCAGTTATGGTTAGACCAGAATTTGATGATCACAACCAAACCATATCCTTTTTTTAATGGCAGCAAATGATCACACTTATCCTTGTTGACCAAAATCAACCCTGCCTGGTTTATTTTGACAGTGTTTGTTTTTTTATCTTTACTACATCTACAGGGACCTTGAAATGTCAACAATTTAACGAATATACCAATCCTATTCTTGTTCTTTGAGTAATCAATGTCTAAAATCTTATTTGGTTCTCATTACTCTTGACAGAGCTCTCAGACATTCTGTCCTCTCTCTTATGTGAAGCTGACTACTTGTCAAGAACATATGGATTTCTAATTTGTCTGGATGCCAAATATTGTGTACGTGACATTTGGCCAATTGAATTAGGCCTAACTAGACGCATTGCCGCACTGTCATTCATCCATGTCACTGCTCAGTAATCAAAGTTAACAGCATGAAGTATTGTGTACGATTTCATCAGTGCTGTTTTATCAAAGCCTTATGTGAGCTGTTATTCCTTCAGCATCTCACATAAACTGACGACAGTGATGGCAAAAACAAGCTTTGTGTTTGAGTGGCAGGGTGCACCCCAGTAGTCCTTGCTCCCCTCAATCCAACCATCCCTGCAGTTTGTCTCCAACGGAGCTCACCATGGAGACTAAAATGCTTTTTGGCTCAGGTTGAGAGGAGATCTTTGTATGTATGTGAGTGTGTATGAGTCATTATTAGGAACGTTTTATCATTTCATAATGGAATGGAAACAGCATGTGTGTAAGATTAGTGCTGCACAATGCTTGGGCATCACTTTATGTAAGCTTCTGTCATTCACTGAAAAAGTGCTCATGTAGAAGCAGTAGAGAATTACATTTTTTTGTTGTGTTATTCTGCTTTAACCTACCTCAACATTATTCACTCACTTTAGCTGCATTTATATAAACCTTTGCTCAGTAAGTAGTAAGAATTTACATCACAAACTCTTCCCTGTTAATGTTCCTCGCTGTGAGCCAGGCTCTTTGATAGAGAATGTTATTACATTTTGATTAGTCCCCACTGTTACCGCAGCAATATTGCAATGCTGAGTCTCATCAAATGTGTCCCGTGCTAGAAAGGAAGAAATATTACATTTCCTGTTTTTAATTTTAACCAAAAGTTGAGCTGGGACATTGGCAGCCCAGTAGAGGAGATTAAAATGTGTGTGACTTCACTTTTTTTTTTTCTGTGAAAAAGATTTGGAGAAAATTATGCAGGAAGTATGCGGCTTTCCCTGAAACCTAATGTTTCCTGTGGGAACTGCAGCATTGTTAGACAGTTTATCAACTTGCTGGTGTACATTTCCACTGAGCATTTCTGCAAAACTCAGTTTAGTTTAAGGTGGAAAATAAAGATATCCATGTTCTCTCTGAAATACAAAATCTTGGATGAACATTTTCACGTTTTTGGCACAGGGAATATCTACTTTACTACACAAAGTAAACCCACAGTAGATACAAATATCAGTCCCTCTGTGTGTTTGCAACTATATAATTATATAAAGAGCAGGAAGCAGTGTTAACTTATTCTAAACTACTTGTAAATACAAACTTGAACCTTTTTTAATTCTTGAAAATCATTGCATAATCACTCATTGCCAGTGACATAAGATACTGAGAAATACTGGATTGAAAAACACTTACAATTCACAGTGAGGTGAACTAGTTTCAGATCATTTCTTCAATAAAGGACTAGATATAGAAGCAATGATCTCGTGAGAATATTGCCAATGATTCCATGTTTAGCACAAAAGAAAACCTACTGTCAGAATTTTCAGGTCCCCGTATAAAACATAAAATATAGACGTACCCTCAGTGGTGTCAGCCATTTGTTTCTGAAATGAAGTTTGAAGCCTGACAATGAAAGAAACTATACTGAAAATGTTCTCTAGAAAAAAATCCACAACACACCCCAATAATGCACAACTGTCAGCATCATTTTGTTCTTTGCAGATGACGTCATGCACAACAGAGAAACCCCGTTGGGGGGCAAGAAGTGATTTCTGCTTGGAGAAACACTACCAAAAGGCCGTGTTTTGAGTGGTTGACTATGCCGAGCATTGAAAGTGCAAAAGTCAAAACATTCTTAATCTACTTTTGTGTCCCAAAAGTAAAATAAAATAGTTAAAAGAAACTCTGTCTAAAGCCATATAGTAGTGTCACACAATGCGTGTGTATGGTCCTTTTTCAAAAGTGCTTGTATTTCCTCAGCTGATGTCCATTCAGTCTCGCTCATTGTGATGGGAAATCCATCTCTTTTAAGAGATCCAGATCACTGGGCTCAGCTCAGTAGAGCTTGTTGTTTGGTTCCCAAATGGCTCTTCATTGGGTACCAGGCTTTTTAAATGTAGATTAAATAATAACAAAGGATGGAGGAAAGGAAACTGGCACTCAAAAAGGAGCTAGCTCAGTTCAAGACTTTTCAAGACTATCGTCCTCTTTTATCTGGCTAGACGATGCTAGATGCTAGAAGGTCTGCAGGATTGAGTGATTTGCGGTAATTATCACTTCCATGCCAAGTAAATCAGTTAAAATGTGAAAGAACACTTTTTGTAAATGAAGGGATCATACTTAATGGATTTGGAAATTTTCTGATGATAATTGCAGTATACAGGTCCGTTTAGAGCATTAAAGTACTAACTTTCCTCCATTCCCACACTGTAAAAACAAATAGGAGTTCCAAATGTAAAATAGTTAAGTAACAAGTTTCACAGCTTTTTTGAGTTAAGGGCCCAACTTTATATTGCCGCTTAGTTAACATAACATATTCATAGCTGAAAATATTTAGTTGGCAAATTCTAAAAAAGTTGTGCCAACAATTCAAGGTGAGCCCTCAGAAAATGTTGGCTCAGCTTAACTATATGTTCTCTTGGTACATACTGTATCTTAAATAGTTGAAGAAACTCAATGTAGTATGTCGTGTAAACTAGTTCAGTTATCAAAAGTGCGCTCAATAATTTATCATCTGTTCACACGTTTGATTTTTTAGTTGTGCATTCATTCCCAATGGCTGCCCCCACTTCCTGCACCACAGGATCACAGGATCACGTGATTTCAAATAACCTATATATTAATTATTAATTTTTGAAACAAATGAACCCCTACTTCCACCATGTGCCTATAAAGGAATGAGCTGTTCAAACCAAAACATTCTGTTGAACAAGTTTTTTAACTTTTTTTTTTTTTTTTCCCAACAAAAGAAATGGTCATTTATACGAAATCCTTCGGGTGCTTACTTGCAGCCAGCCTGAAGTTCACAAACTAGAGGGTTGGTGTTTCAGTGTTAAACATTTCAGATGATTTTAACTGATGCTGGTCAGTGTCAGTGATTTGACATTGTTGATTCATTAGTGTTAATCCATCTCTATAGAGTCAGTCGATCAAAGCTCCACCTACTGCAGTTTAAAATCTGGGGGGTATATGTGGGCAAGAATTTCCCATCATGCCCTTAGGCTGAGTGTTTGGATGTGTTTACATGCATTTTGATGTTACCTGATGTAAAGTGATCACTGCTGGCATTCCTTTGCTCATGTTTGTGGTGGATTTTTGTTGTTTTTGATGTTAGGTGTGTTCGCACTATGACATGTATAATGTATAATGAAGTAGTTTCTCTGGACAAAATACTTCTCAGTGATCAAGCCAATGTCGGAAGCAGTCATTTGTCTTCTCCTATATTGACCTTTTATTGTTGTTCTGCCTCATAGGTCAGAGTCTGGGATCTCCAAGTTTACCCATCGTCTCTCCTTGAAAGAACGTGTGCCCAAGACGGAAAAGGCCTCAGACAGACCCTCATCCTACAGGAGAAGATCTCTAAGCGTGGACTGGTAAGACTAAAGACCAACTCATACTCTGCCTCATCCTATTTTCTTTGATCTCTTGGATTTGAAGGTTATTTCTGAGTACTTCTATACTTGCATTACTTCCTCTTGAAATGTCTTGAAGCAGTAGCAATCCTCACATCCCACCTATGTTTAAGGCTTCAGCGTTCTCAATGGAGGCCAAATAAAATCTAATGAACTTATTGAAAAGCACCATTTGGGGAATGTTTCATTTATCACAAAAATCAGAAAAGAATCTTCTAATGCAACTGCAGCCAGTCCTTCCTGTTCTGTGTCTGTGCGCAAAGTCAAGACTGAGGTTGAAGAGCACTGGGGGCTGGTGTTTGGGGCGTGGGCAGAGAGTGGGCGGAGTGCTGATAAGCTCCTGCTCTGTCTTTGGGTCTGGGTTTCGTTGAAGAGCGCCAAGCAGCTCCAGTGGCGCCGGCTCATCTTGCTCTTGTAAAGCTCCAGTCCTCAGGCAGCTGATGAAAGGAGTTTGAAAGCTTTCCATCACGAGGGCTGCCTTCCCGGTCCCCACCCATGGGACTCCTTCCCAGTCTCCCCTTCTTTCTGCTTGGCCTCTACTCATTTATCTACCCATCCATCCATCCTGCTGTGCGTCTGTCCATCTGGCATATACCCCTCTTGAGCTTCCTGCTATGTAGTCTTGGCTCTTCCTTTTTGCTTCTCTCACCAGTGGGAAAACAGACCTGGATTAAAGTGGATCTCACACTTCCTTTGCACTTAATTTGGTCATGTCAAAAATGTCCAAACAGTCACGGGTTTCAAACTGTTTCCAGGTTTCTAATTGCTGTGCGGGGACTACAGTAGCCGTTCAACAGAGTTACTTTGCGGTTTCTGAAGTTACAGGTGTGGGATTCTCCGAGGTCCCATCGAATCATGCTAACACCCAGTGTGAGGTCTTATGAGGTCTTGTGTCGGTCTTACAAGACCAACTGTGTGGTCTTAGACTAATGTTACGTTGTGTGGTCCGCCAAAGAAATGTGGTGTTAAGTGTATGAGCATTTGGAGTGTAATGTGCAGTGTGAGGTCCTTTACTTGAACAGCTCCATGTTTTTTCCTCCCATGTTGCTCGAGAGGGGGACCTGGCCTTTAAAGTCCAGACTCCGACTGATGTAGTCTGGCTTTAATGAAACACAGTGGGTAGATTGGACATGCTCATTTACAAGAGGAATAAGGGGGGGGTTAAGCTACAGCTGGATTCTGACTTTCTCCGGGGCAAGCCACTGTTACGGAAGTGTGACTGGCCTTTTGTGACATAATAAACAAGGGACCCCTGGAGGAGAGAGTCAGGGTTGGGGGCTGAGTCATGATGCTGGGAGGTGAAACGAGGTCGGTTCGGCTTCTGACAAGACCGGCGCAGCTCCTTTGGAATGCACAGTCATCAGGGCGGTCAGAAGGGAAACACATGTGTTTCTAGCATCTATTGGGAAGATCCCATGAATCAGTTGCATATTTGGAATTGTTGGATACTTCCTGTAGTCGTTTTTGACAAGTGGTTTAATGGTTTTGCTCATTTTCTTCTGATGTAGTGGCGCCAAGCTCACTACAGAGGTAAAACTGAAGAAATGAGTCTAAGATTTGATATGCAATTCTTGTCTGTTTTCCCAATTTGAATTCTTTTAAACCATGAGACAGACAGCGCTTTAAGAAACCCCTCGCTGGAATGTTTCTGCCTTTAATGAAAGTAAAATGTGAAAATGTGAAGTTATCAACCAACAAGTCTGGAAACTTCCCAGCAGCACTTAGCTATAAAGCAGTCTCAGGTGACCTAACACTTTACTATCAATTTAGCGGACCGCTACCGTTTATGTCGATTTCAGGCAGATATCTAAACAAAGTGGGACTATTAAGGGAATTCTGAGCCACGGCGGACCATATATAAGCCTGAAACAGGAGGCGTTTTCTCTAGCTTTATCAAAGTTTGTAGGACCTGCGGGGCCTTTGGGAGAGCGCGATAATAAAAGATAATTGCAGTGTTATTGTTATTTGTAATCAAAGTAAATGGCCTCTAGGGTATGAGAGGAGAAAGACTAGAAAGGAGTAGGAGGGAGGGAGTGCTAAAGGGGAAATAAGGAGGTTTTTCCTTCCTTTTAGGACATGTTTTAGTATCATAAACCATAAGTATTGAAAACTATTATGTATAATTGTGACGTCATTGGAAAAAATGCTGCCTTGTGAGATTTGATTTGCAAACCTATTGAATCTCACCACAATATTCTGCTGATATAGAGGGAATTCTACAGTTTGAGAACATTTTTTCAAACCACTTCACTGCAGTCGACACGGCTTCCTGTCCATGATGTACATATTTCCCATCTTGTTTCCTGTGCATTTACCGAACACAGAAGACATCCAGTACTTGGGTTATAAAGGGACACTGAAACAGCTCCAGCATAGTGCCAGTAAATAAATCTTAATTTCCATATCCTCTCATGGTGACAGCGAGGTAGTTCCAGTCATTTGCTGAAACCCCTGAGTACAATGGAGAGGCAGCCACGCATGTCGGCCAAGCACTCTTTATTTCCCAGAACAGTTCCCCTGCAGTACGCCTGGAGAGGAAACTCTATACATAACTATTTCAACACCACTCTGTAACACAGCATCGAACCAGGTGGAAATTGAAAGTCTGCATTTGGATGACATCTTAACTTCAGTGTCAGAGGAGAAAGCAATCTCTGCCTCCAATAACTGATACACCAACCCACCCAAACACAACCACGCAGACATTAAGAGCGGTAGTAACTCTGCACGACTAATTTCCCCCTTGATATCCATGTTCAGACACTCATGAGCACACATTGTTATAGTTAGCACTAAGTTGAGTTGGGTGTGTAAAGGGGGAGCTGAGTGCTAATCCATATGAACTCTTCTCAAAGGGAATCAAAAAGAAGCACCAAAGTCTGGGTGGAAAACGGAGGGCAATGCTCAAGAGACCCGGGTGCAAAGTGGTTTTGGACAGTATGCCCCTTGCCTCATTTGGTTCTAATTTCGATTAATACTGCCAGGTCTTTCTTGTTCATTTTCTCTTTAGAGTTTTCCTTACTTCTGTGCCTGAGAACTGTCAATTCAAACGAGATGGACAAACAAGAAGGTTAAAGATTGCTATGATTTTACTCTTTAGAAATTCTGATCAGCTAAAGAATGGGAAAGATTCCTGCTTGTGCTGGCATGTCCAATGTCTTACTTTTGCTTTGTGGCTGATTTAAAATGACATCATCCTGAGAATGAATTTGACACCAAAAAGCTTTGACAAACAGAAATGCTGGAGCCAAAGTGTAGAACACTGAGTCTGATATAGTTTAAAGAGTAACTAATCCCTCAGACTGCTTTTTCAGATCAACCCTTGCATATTTAGTATACGGGCATGTAGTACTGTTGATGAATTAGGGTCCAAATCTTGACATTGGAGGACAAAGTATTTAAATTCTGCATTTTGTGCTAATACTATGCATAGTGACTGCCCTCTATAGGTTGAAACCGGTTACTGCAGCCGAAATTTTTTTACTGGGTGATCTGGTGGCCGGTGATGTATGTAGTGCCAGCTTTCATCACTACAGAGCTCTACAATTACCACCCACTCTTTGCGTGACTGAAAACTTCAAAAGTGTCACCCGCTTGCTAAAATCCATGAGTTACAGTGGGCTGCAGCAACCAGAAACGTTGCTGTGATACTCTGGAATTGTGGGTAGTGTAGTGCTTTTACCGGATATGGCAGAAAAGAAAATCATGTATTATTAAAACAAGGTTGATGTCTTGCAAATAACTGTATATCGTCCCTTTCACATTTGAATCTTCTTTAGTGGAAAAAAAAATCAAATTAAGATACAGTGCTGTAAAAAAAGTATTTGCCCCTTTTCTTATGTTCTGCATATTTGTCATGTTTCAGATCATCAAACCAATTTTAATATTAGAAAGAGATAACCCGAGTAAATGCAAAATACCACTTTTAAATGATTATCTCATTTATTGAGGGTAAAAAGCCACCCAAACCTACCTGGCCCTTTGTGAGAAAATAAATTCCCCCTAAACCTGATGACTGGACATGCCCACCCTGGCGACAACAAATGCAAGCAAGCTTTTGCGACAACTGGTAGTTAGTCTTTTACATCACTGTGGAGGAATTTTGACCCACTCTTCTTTGCAGAATTTCTTAACTCAGTCACATTGGAGGGTTTTTGGACACAAACTGCCTGTTTAAGGCCATGCCATAGCACATCAGTGGGATGTATGTATGGACTTTGATTTGGCATTCTTTTTGTTTTTTTTTCTAAGCCATTCAAAAAGGTTTGATATCTACTATTAAAGGTTGGAGAGGCACTGACGTGATTTGGGGCAGTAAAGTAATTGTAGTAACACCTGACACTTGAGGATTATTCAGACAAATGAGCGTTTAGCGTTAGTTTAGGCCATGGAGTCAAGCACTGCTGTGTAACTGAGATCAGCTTATCTCGGGCAAGCCCTCATTATCAGCTGACAGCCAGCTGATTTGCTTATTGGCTGTCTTTTATAAACCGCTCCAGTCTGGCTCTCTTTGCTGCTGCCTCTGCAAGCTGCTTTTTACAACACACTTCCACCCCAGCTCTTCCTGTATTCTGCTTATAAGTGCATAAGTGCCCATTGATAGCGTGTGGCCAATCTGACTAACGGAATACACCAGTGATTTTAAAGTGGTGTGGAAAGGAAAATTGGTGTGACTTTGGGCAAGTTTAGGTTAGCCGTAGGAATTTATATAATCATGTAACTATACAGCAACAAATCGAACCGTAAGATGTGTTGAAGAGGCTGTTTTTCCATGGATATGAATATGGTGTGCCATGAGATTTTGGCTTGATCTTAGGTGTGCCTTGGGAAAATCACTGGAGGGGACAGATCGGACATCTTTTTTTCTATTCTCTCTTCTCCTCTCTTGCACGATCCCCAATTTCTTTAGCACCTGTGTTAATTTTATCAACTAAAACAATGACTAAAAATGTTCTGCGACTACCTATTTTCCATGAGGAAGACTAGAGCTAAAGATAGATCTTTGACTACAAAGTTTAGTTGTCTTCATGGAGACTCAAACATGACTAAAATGTGATTTCGTTTTAGTCAGACATTCAGAATCCATATTTCTCCACTCTAGCTGCATCTGTCAAAACCCAACGAATCCCTAGCTCCTCTGCCTCTTAAATGTAGAAAGAAGGGACCTCAGGTTTTGAAAAGTGCATAGAACTCACAGGTATGATTTTGCACCAGAATTCAAACAGAGAGAACAAATATTTTGACTAAAACTGTTGAATAAAATGTGAGGACTATTTATTAACTGAAACTTGACTAGAATGTTTTCTAATTTTTGTCACCTAAAACTAGACTAAATCTATAAAGGGTAAAAATGACCTAATGTGACAAACACTCCTATTAAATCTCAGCCAGAGTTTACTAAAAGGCATGTGGGAGACTCCATGGTGAAGTGGTGTACTTTTTGGCCATCAGACAAGATGCTATGCTTGGTGGACACCAAACACTGCACATCACCACAAACACACTATCCTCTCTGTGCAACACAGTGGTGGCAGCACCACGCTGTGGGGATGCTTCTCAACAGCCGGTCCCGGAAGGCTTGTAAAGGTAGTGCATTAAAATGAATGTGACAAAATATTGGAAACTCATGGAGGACAATAAATGACATTAAAGAGTTTTTTTTATAATTATCTTATTAAAAAGCTAAATTATATTGATCACTGTATATGGCTAAAATATAAGATTTATGGTAGAACGTGGCAATTAAAGCCTATTGTTTATTTATAGGGAAACAAATGCATTGCTGTGAGTTGCAATGAAATATTTCTAAAGACCATGATCCCCCTTTTTTTAAGTTTTTCCAGGGAGATTATATTTTCCTTAAAAGAGCCACAACTGACTCCAGATCTGCAGATTAAGTATCACTGATTTAATTAGACATAGCGATAAGATTGTTGAGTTATTTTAAAGTCTCCTGCACAAGAGTGATACTGGAAACTTTCACCTCTGAACAAACCGTTTATCTACGCAGTTTCAGGTGTCCTGCTAGGTTTTTTTTTTTCAACTGTTTCTTTTTTTTGGCCTGAAATATAAATATGGTTCAACTTGGTTGCTGGCACTTCTATAGTTTCCAGTTGACCTGAGAATTTTTGCTTATCTCCCAGCTTTTTGGGTCAGCTGGGGGTCATCTACTCTCAATCCAACATTCACAGACAACAATACACTCACTCCAATGTTTATATAACACATTAATGCAGTTAGCTGTGCACTTAGCCATACAGCTTCAGTTTTTATGCTTTAATTTGCATAACAGTGCATGCATTGCTTTGGACATGGCATGCATGCTTTCAGACTCTGTGTTCCTGACTCTAGATGCTGCGGGCTGCACTCAGGGAGATTTATTAGGCTGGCTCCCTCTTGTCCTGTGTGTCTCTGATTTGATACTCTGGTTTCCACTCCAAACCTCAACTCAGCACACAGACACAGAGAGAGGAGAGTGGGAGGGTGAAGGGAGGAGGGGGAGGGGAAAAAAAGTGGGATGTCAGAGGAGACCGAAATAGGTAAGAAGAGGAGGGATGGAGGAGGAGGAGAGAGTGAGGATGATTGAGACTGAAGTGGATGAAAAGACGGATTGAAAAGTTGATGAAGAGAGACAGCCAGAGTGAGTGACGAAGAGCCCTGAAAACTGGACTGTGGAGCTGGAAAGAGAGAGGAGAAGGAGATGTTTGGAAATAAAGAGTATAGGAGAAAAAAAAACACAGTTAATGTAGTGTGTCTGTGTGCAGAGACAGACAGCCAGTGGGTCAGAGGGTTAGCGTGGCTCCATGTGTTGCTTATAAGCTGATAAAACACAACCACAACGAGGAAACTGCACCCCTCTGCCCCTTTTTTGTGACTCTGTGTATGTGTGTGAGGGTTGTGTTCAGGGTCAGAGGCAGAAAGAAAATCAGCTGGGGACCCAGGAGGCTTGTGGTTTGAAGCTAGTCTTGGAAAATGGTTAACAGATCGAGATAGGAAGCCCAGGTAGAACAGAGCTCCACACCCACGTCGAGCACAGAGGAACAGAAGCGCTGTGAGGGCCAGTAAACAGGAATTTTTTGCACTTTTTCTCCTCTTTTGTTTAGAATTACTTTTCCCACTTCAATCTCAATCAGTCATCAATGTTTCTCCCGCAGTACAATCTCTGTTAATCTTCATCCTGCTAATCTCCAGGGTTAATGTGTCTGGAAAACTACAGTACAAAACACAATAGCATGATTAGAACATTGAAGTTGTCTATGTGATGTCAACCATTTGTGTCTAAGGCCACAGTTATACTGCTAGCTCAGGATGGGTTCATATTAGTGACCTGGGTTTACATCTGTATACACTTGACCCTAAAGTCTGGTCCCATTTGGTCAGTGTGAACACAAACGTGCCATACTTTGACACCATGCCTGAGTCTGCTTCACGAAATGGTCTCAGGCTCAATTTATGTGGTCTCAAGCGAAGTATGCAGAAGATGTGAACTCAGCCACACCCAAGTACTGGATACCCATCAGTGAGTAGCAGTTCTAAAGGTCTCCTATCCAGTAGGGGAGTTGGTAAACCAGTAGCAATACAGTGGATTTTTGTAACACTGTCATTACCAATTTAAACACATGCTTTGAGCTGTAGTGCTCACACAAGGCAAAACTGATACCACTGTAACTGTAGCAGATCAATTTTGGACAGATACCAGCTCAGTCTGAGTCAGTATTTTTCACTTCAGCACTAAAGAGCAACCATGTAACAAGCCAACTGTCACCCATTTGTGTCAGTGCAGTTAACGTGAAACACAGCAATGAGATGAAATGTGTGTTCTCTCCTTTCAAAGTTTAATGTGTATAATAACAGCAACATACAGGGAGTGTCCTCGCTCTGCAAAGTGTCTGTCTGGGGCTTTAGCATTAGCTGTATGCCGCAATGGATCTACCTGGTTCCTCCCCAGCTCTTCAGTATTTTGTTTTACAGTGTCTATAAAAAGTACTCACCCCCTTGGATGTTTAACGCTTTAATTGGTTTTATAAATCAATCACGGTCGATATAATTAGGATTTTTTGACAAAAAAAAAACAAAAAATAAATAAATAAATAAAAAATAATGCCAAAGTGAAAACAGATTTCTACTAAGTAATGTCAATGAAATTAAAATATGTAATATAGAATTAGTGACTGAATAAATATTTGCCACCTTCAAGTCAGTTTTTAGTCAGTGCACCTTTGGCTGCAATCACATCACTGAGTCTGTGATGATAGATCTCAATCAGGCTTGCACATCTGGACACTGCAATTTACTCCACTCTCCAGTGTGAACAGCACTTTGCATGTCCAGCCACAAGTCCTGGGAAATGTTTATATACATCCTCTGACTTGTACTTTTTCTCTGAGTTGCTCAGAGTTGCTTGGAGTGTTCTTTTGTCTTCATGATGTAATGGAAGCCAGGAATACTGATTAACCAGTGACTACAGTCACCTGAGGTGATTGCCGTTTCACTAGTTGTGAGACTACTCACACCAATTGGCTGGACCGTGGTTGAATTTGGTCAGTCCCTTTATCTAAGTCTAGTTAAGTCTAGCTCTTCATCTTAAGGCTCAGTTCACACCACAATTTTTCAGGCGTTTAGATTTACTCTTTTTCATTAGTATGCCCATCATTGCTTATGTGCTATCTCCCACCAATAGAATAAAAGGACAGTAGTGTTTTGCCATCAATGTTCACAAAAGCTTGTTGAGTCTATGTCCATTGTACTTATTTAACCAATGATCATCAATTGGTTTCACTTTCCAGGTTGGTTTAATTATTCACACACTTTCATCATCTACATTCTCCGTGCATCCATCTATATCCAGTCAGGAGTGTATATTTTTGTGTGAGAATGCCAGTTACCCTTTTTACAAAGGATTTATCACAGGGAGGATAATAAGCCCCCCACCCATCTACCACCTTCCATCTCCATCCCAGATAAACAGCCGTGGGACTTTAAACATGGCGCCCGGCCGGCGTGTGACTGAGAGAATTGGCCAACTGGTGGCTTCAGTGGTCCAGGGGTCGCCCCCACCCCTCATCTTTCGCTGGCTGGGTGGGTGGCATATGGCGGCCCAGGCAGGGACCCCTTTGGTGTCACACACTCACACACACTGAGAGACACACAGAAGGCCTGGAGCCACCCAGGCTGGGCCCACGATCACCGTGGGAGACATGGTGTCACCAAGCCTTTGACAGAGGAGGGGATTGTGAGTATGTTTGTGTCAGTGTGATCCCACCTTAGAACCCCCCCTCCTGAGAACGTCGTCCGCTGCCCGCCGCCACATCCCCATGGTGACTCCACCGCTGTTGTCTCTGCTCATCAAAATTAGAGAGATTTACCTCTTCATGTGCATGCACACAGAGCCAACAGGTGGCAGGCCTTGCTCGGCCCAGCGGGAGCACTTCAAAGGTTAAACATACAGCAGGCTGCCCGCTTTTTCCCAAGGGGGAAGAGAGGGTGAGAAGAAGAGGACAAGATAAAAGGAAGGATGGGAAAAAAATGAAAACAGGCAAGATACACAGCAGTGTGAGCACGGTATAAAATGTACCTGGCATCCAGTTTGCTGTGACTCCCTAATTATAAGCGTAGCTCACATTTCAAAGTCAATTATGACTTAAAAGTAAAAGCAGAGAGCCTAAAGGGCTTTTCATTTCCCTTTCTTTCTGACTACGTGTGACTGACAGCAGATTGATCCTGCCATCAGTGAGTTTTGGGGTTTTCATCTGTAAAAGTCAAAAACAGAACAGCCTGAATCCCTTAAAACTTAGAGACATATATCACGTCAGAGAAACAGTGCAAAGCAATTTCTCAGCACAAAAACATAATTAAGTCTTCAGCGGATGCCAAAGTGCAAAAACAAAGTGACTCAGCAGTGGAAAACATCTTCTAAATGGTGTAAAACTGTTGTCAACAAAAAACTTTATCCTGTCTGGTATCAGTTTTGCGTGTGCTTATGGTGCAACAGACTCTGTAACACCACAGTCCATGTCAGCAATCTGCTGATCAGGTACATTGCTTCCGGGCGAGTTTCCAGTGCACTTCTGGAAGGATCATCCATCCACATCTCACTGTTGGGACACCTCGGGGATGCAGTGAAACAGGATGTTTTTAGCAGAAACGTGAAGACACACCTGATACATCCCTCAATAAAATCTTATCCTTTAAATAAGGCCCTGAAGAGTGTCATCTTGGCTGTAAAATCGTGAAATCTGCACACAGGGCTGCACATATGCATGCATATGGTTTAATATGTGGTATGGCCTCATGTTGCCTATCAACAGATAAGAGCCAAACAGAGGGGACTGCTATATGAATTCTAGTTATACTGCCCCCCATGCCCATTTCTCTTCCTCTCTCTCCCTCTCTCTCTCTCTCTGCTAGTCCAGCAGCCTGCCTGCTTCCAGTCTGTCTGGTGCCAAGACTCAGATTTCAGAATTTCCTTCTACAAGCCACATTTAGAGCAGCCAGCGTACTCTGTCTCTCTCCCTCTCTCTGTGCATGTGCAACTTTCTCCTCTCTCACTGTCTGCCTGTCTGACCCCCACCGCCCTGTTTTCAGAGCACTGTCCTTCTGGTGCCGCTCTTTGCCATTTTTCTCTCATGTAGCCACCTCCAGTTTTTTGTTTATTTTATGGGGCTTGACCCGAGCAGATGACCAGTGTAATACTTGTCAGCTTATACGAATGGTCATCTGTGCCTGTGTGTAATAAACACAATTAGACACACTCACAGGCAGCAGAGATGTATGTGTTTTTGTGGTAGTAAACAAGCCCCTGGTGAGGAGTTTGTAAAGATGGGGTCCTGTCACTGCACAGCTGACCTCAGGGTCCTTGTGACACATTGTGATGGGGTGACAGAGGATGAAGAAGAGAAGAGGGAAGTGAGAAACTTGAAAAGAATCTATAAGCAGGTGAAGGCAAGTGGTGATAAGGATAAAATGAATTTGAAAAATCTAATTTTTTTCACTTTACAGTTTAAGAACCCAAATCAAAGCAAGCGTATTTGTCTAAATTGAAGACAAAAATATTTTTCTACACTTATTTTAAGCCAAAACCACATAAGAAGTCCAGACAGACTTCTTATTTCAAGAAATAAAACACAAAAATGAGGCCCGCCTGTGCCTGATGGGAGTCAGACAAGCATGTCAGAGACATCTTATCATCCTGTCAGACATAGCAGCATAATGATATTTTAGCCTGGGTTTCCAAGTTTTTGTCAGTTTGACAGGAGATGCGCTGCCCAATTCTGTCTTGAGTTAAGAAGTCTTGTCAGTATAACTGCACTCAAAATGGTGCATTTCTTAAGTGTGTGTCTTCAGGTTTTATGTTGGGTTTTTTAGGGAATGATAAGGGGGAAAAAAATCATGCTAAAAATGGGGCATCCAGCCTGCTCAGCTTCACCAGCACATGGTGAAACCGGGCAGAGACAGGTGAAAAACTCTGTTGATTGTCTGTTGTAATGTAACTCAGATCACCAATGAGGTGTGTAAACAACAGTGCAAACTGTAGTCTCTGTTAACAGACTGGGGCTTAAAAGCTCTAATGTGTGTTCAGAGCGCATTGTGTGCTTGTCTACTCGCTATTCTTTCTGATGTTTATTATAAACAATAAACCACTCATATAGCTGATTTCTGCCATACAAACAACTCAGATATGTAGTTGAAAATTTATATTTTAACAGCTAACTAATTAAAAGATTTTGGTTTAATTAAGTCTGGCCAGGGCAAGAGAACATGCATGGACTTGGGTAAGGCTGGGCTTGATATGTTGTGCCCAATCTAAGCTCTAGCATTACAAGTACTGAATAATAGGGATGTGTGATACTGGATTTATGCTGATATCCAATATGCAGAGTTTTCCTATCCTGACATGCCAGATGGATGTGTTTACACATCCATCTGGGAAACCTCTCATACACAGTGTTTGGGAAAGGGCAGAGCCTTTAAATAAAATCTCAGAGGGTGATTGGATGAACGTTCTGTCTGTCACATCTTTACAGGCCAATCAGAGCAACAAAACACATGACGTAGCTGCTACTGAGGAGTAAACTCCATAAAGAACTACATAACACGAACCATGGCGACTGTAGCCATGTCGGTACATGACTTTTGTCATTTTTTTTAAAACAAAACAATTCATTGCTCTTCTTTGTTTTTCTTTTAATAATGCCATCAAGTTCTGAAAAGTTACGCTTTAGCAGCATCCACGCTAATGTCTTCTGCAAAAACTGCAGTGGTCTCTTGTTGCTGCTTGCTTACATCACGACTCTGCCACGCCTGAAGTACTGCCCCTTGTCGCTGATTGGTCCTGTCACTTTCTAACCGTGCCCAAACGGTTCAGATGGGAGCTTTGCAAGATGGATTCACCAGTGAGAAACATGGAAAAAGGCAAATCCATCTGCTTTGCAAGGTTGTAGTTTTCCAGTTTGCCATACCAATATGATACTGTATGTACACATCTTTTTTATTGTAAAATCAGTGGGCCTCCTTGAGTGTCTGGTACCCTAGGCAACCACCTGTATACTTGACGCTACATTTGAACATTTAGATTATATTTAAGGCCAATATATGTTTTAAACTGCCGATCTATTGCCTGGAAATGGCAGCAGAAATTTTCATATTAACATTTTAAGCTAACATCTGCCGATATCAGTATCTGTCCAATAATGTTGTGCATCTCTACTAGATAATAATATCTGTTGATGGGGTATGCAAATTTTGCCTCTAAATGAGTTTCTATGTCTAATGCTTTTACTTCAAAGACGCTTTAGAGGTTATTTTAGCAACTATTTTAATTAATTACATACAAAGCAGGGCTAAGTTTTAGTAGGGATGCATTATATAGGATTTTTGCCAATATCTGATATGCCAATATTCACATATTAATTTTAGCTAATGTGGATATTACTTCCAATATTTAAATGTATTTCAGATCTAAAACTTCCATCCTTAAAACACACAATTTAGAGTTTGAGGAGTATGAATTAACACATTTCTGTCCTGAAAACACACTTTCAATTTTAAGGAATTATGATGAGTAAAGAGAAAGACTTCAGCTGCTGCAGGTCTGTTAGTCCAGCCTAAAACTCTGATGAGTTTTTTGTTCGTGTGTCCAATATTTACAGCTGATACTGGCAGATTTTTATAGCCAAGTAGAAATGTTCCTATCTGCTGATACTGATAATCCACTTCTTGAGCTGAGATGTGCAGATACAAATATCATGCCAGTAATATTGTGCATCCCTAAATTTCAGTAATTTTATATATAAAGCAGATTTTTAGCTGGATTAAAACATGTATACTGAAATGTTTTTGACTAGAAGTGAGAAATTACAATTGCAAAACAACATGTACTAATTTTCAGTATGCCAATATTTCTAAATTAATTCTAGATTATACCTTGTTTAGAGAACACCAAGTGTCCCCAACAGTGTAGTAGACAGTCTGATCGTTATTTTCTGCCTTTGGCTTCATTTGCAATGTTAAGGGCTCACAGTGGAGTGTTTGGTGCCCTAGGAAACCAACAATACCTGGAGGTACATTTGCACATTTTGCCGATATTTGCGGCTGATATATGATTTATACTGATATACAGCCCGTAAATCGGCTGTAAATATAAGGAATTTTTGTATTTGCCAGTACTGATATTTAACTTTTAAAGCAAGTAACTACCCATATCTATACCATGCCAATAAAAGTGTGCATCCCTACCAAAATCCTATGTATTTTTTCTGGTGTGTGAAAATTTCAGAGAATAAAAAATTACATCCATGGACTTTGTTCAGACTAATAGGGCTGATAAGGTTATCTTTGCTTTTTCAGTGAAAACTTCTGTAGGGATCGTTAGGTTTGGTGCCCCCTTTAGACTCCACATCTCAAGCCCAAAAGACACTGGCACTGTCAGATGCATGTCCAAACAACTGCCCCCATTATTTTCTATTTCTCTGGTGACCAGAGAAAAGCTGTTTTGTCCAACTTGGCTGCTTTAGTACCAACTCTCTTTGAGAGGACGGATCAAGAAATGTTGCATCATATATTGTTCAAGGTATAGAATAAGTAGAAGATCTCGGCTGCTTGGGAAATTCCACTGCTCCTGTTGCTTTTTTGCTTAACTGGTGAGGTGGGGAGGTAAACCAAAAGCAGACTTTCGGTTCTGGTGTCAAGCACCTGGCACAGCAGTGGCTGGTGGTGAGTTTGACTGTTGGTGCTGTCGGTGTGTGCTAGGGTTCACAATCAAGGCAGGTTGTGCAACGTGACGGTCCAATGCAGATATACAGTGCTTAACAAATTTATTAGACCACCTGTCATATTTGTCTCAGAGACCATCCAGCATCATGAAGTGCTTTAATGCAGAATTCACCCTTTTATACCCAAGTTTGAGTTGGCTCACTGGGCTTCTCTGAGAAGTCAGAAATTAATCAAGCATAACATTCAACCACTAAAACTAATTTTTCTGTTCAGGAATGCAAGTAATAACTACAATTTGACATTTTAATCAAGAAATATTAATGTGCTTTACTAATTTTTCAGTTTTTTTTGTAAATCAGTACATTTGAAAATTCATGGATAACAAAAGTAATTATATTTTAGTTTAAAAAATATCATTGGGTTAAAGAGCTTCTACATATTGGTGTATTAACCATTGCAGAAACAAAAAAAATGATTTTGGTAATTACCAATGCTGTTAATTTAGGGCAGCTGTGGCCTAAACCTTACTTTGGGTGGTGGTCTAATAAATTTGTTAGCACCGTATATTGGGCTTATTGCTTACCTTGCCTTGCCTTGCAACTTCTAACCAAAATGATCGCCCAATTCTTGCTATTTATCAGCGCACTACATTATTGTTACAGGATTCATCAATGGTCAAAAACTCCACTTTGATATACACATAAAAAACCTGAGTTGTGTACCAATATTCTGTTAAATGAAAGACTCACTTACATTTTTACATCCTTTTCCGTATTGTTGGATCGTGCTGATAACAAACCGGTTAAAAGATCAGAGTTCATAATAGGCTAACCCTCTCAATTACACTATTACACTTCCTGTTGCTGCTGTCTTTGAGTTTCAGTTCCTCTGAGTTTTTAAAAGAAAGTTCAGAATCTACATTTTCACTTCATTTTAAGTTCCTGTGAGAAAATCTGGGGTTTGTGTTGATTTTGGGTTTGTGAACAAAGCGGCATGTCCTTTCCTCTAGCTGATTTACTCTTGTACATGTGTAGGGAGTATTTCTTTCGTCCTGCTGTCTTTTAACAGTCAAATATCACTCATTAAGAGACTTTTCTGGAAAAGCAGAAAATGTGGAAATAATAATTGGATGTTTGGCAGCCTGACACCTACCCCTGGCAGCAGTTTTAGGAATTAAAAATGATAGTCTAAAATGATTAGTTTTGTGGCTGATGATCTCTTTTGCTTCATTATGTCATATACAGACATTAGCATCAGTTTCAGTCTGTTTCATAACCAGCTAAAAACTCCTAACAGAAGCTTTAATAGAAAGACTGTCATTGAGTTTGTGATGTTTTTACTTAGTTGTGTACGGCTACAGCAAGAGACACATGCTTGTATGCAACAAAACATGCAGCTTTAGCCTCGTTGCCTCTTTTTTAGTGCTTAGCGTAAGATATTTTCCATTGTTTATAGCTTAGATTAATGTTATCTGTATTTATAGAAGCTTGATACTTCAGCCAAGAAGGATCTATGCTCACATGCTGGTTCACATTGGTCAAAACTACTACAATGATAAATTGGGTTCAACGATATAGCTGTATTTTTTGTTTAATTGCTTTAAGACTGTTGATTTCTGAAATTTTTTCCAGGTTTGCATCAAGAAATGTCAAGAATGCTTCCAAAAGACAGGCGTGGTGTCAGAGACAAAAGCATATTTCATGCACAGGAGTGAGAAAAGAGGAGGAAAGGGTGGGAAAAGACAAATGAGAAGAAAATGAGTCAGAGTCAAACTCGTTTTATGACGGTGAAAGAGAGGAAAAACATGTATCCAATCCAGATAAAATTCACCACCAGAACAGTACAGGTGTTATGTTACCAGGGATAATTTTATTGCAGACTCACCAAGATATACAGATTTAAATTTGGGGATCTAATCACATGGACGGTGAAGTCTGTGTGTTTCCATGAGCGAGTGTGGGTGATTGGACCTGCACTGACGACAGCAGATTGGACGGATTCATCCTCTTTTACAGCTCTAACTGTGTCACGTAAACGCTGAAACATAAACCGGGAGTTGTCAGATTTAGCAACATTTTCCACTCCGCTGTCAGTTTGCTGATTTGCTTTGAAGTGTTTCTGAGATTTTACTCTGCACACCAGTGTTATGAGCTGTTATGTACATACTTGTGGCTGCCTTTTAGCGTGCAAAGAAATCTCAGAAATTCTGTAGTCCAGGAGCCAACATTTCTTTGAATCACAGGTCTCTCCTATCCTAACTTTGACTCAAACACTAAGCAATAGTCTGGACTCTTTATATGAAGTCTTTGTTGACATGTGACTCAGTGTCTGGGGGACTACGGTGTTTGTGTAAACAGGCCGATAGAAGCTACAATAATAGAGCGGATGCTGTGTGAGCATGTGCGTTTCCAGCATGGGGGTGTTGATTGTTTGTTAGCTTGATGCAGTCTCACTGTAACAGGCATCTTCTATTTGATGTGGGATTGATCGGGGGCCAAACATGGAGTCTGGTTTTTGGTACAGACTTTGGTTTCCCAGAACGATTGCTTCCTGTTTCCCAACCTGGTAAAAGTGTAGGAAAGTGTGACATAGATGAAAGCGTTTGTGTGATCTGTTTGATGCTTTAATCTTTAGTCATTTATTCAGATTATTGTAGCAGTGGTTGTCTTGGTCCGAAAGCAATGCCTTCAAGATGGGGAAGGTGTCAATAAAAGTAGTAGACATGTCTGGTTTTTGTCACTCCTAAGACTTTTCCAACCAACTCTGTTCTCTGTTCTGATTCAGTTTAAAACATTGACTTCATTTTATGACAAATACAACATATTAATGTGCCTACCAAAAGGTTTCAGTGCATGTGTCATTGAATCAGATCCAGCTTTGTTCTCTCTATCTATCTTTGACCATGAAGTTTGAAGGAGTAAGGATAATGGTATGGAGCTGTTTTTCAGGGTTTGGGCTAGGCCCCTTATCTCCAGTGAAGGGCAGTCTTAATGCTTCAGTATACCAAGACATTTTGGACAATGCTATGCTTCCAACTTTGTGGCAACAGTGTGTAAGGCCTTTTTTATTCGAACATGACTGTTCCCCAGTGCAAAAAGCAAGGACTATGAAGACATGGTTTGATCAGTTTGGTGTGGAAGAACTTGACTGGTCCACACAGAGCCCTGACCTGAACCCCATCAAGCTCCTCCAGGATGAACTGGAATGGAGATTGCGAGACAGGCCTTTTCGTCCAATATCAGTGCCTGACCTCATAAATGCTTCACAGAATCAATGGGCACAAATTCCCCAAAAACACTCCAAAATCTTGTGGAAAACTTTCCAAGTAGAGTGGAAGTTAGCTGCCAAAGAGGGACAAACTACATGTTAAATACAGTTATTTGAATAATGTCATTATAGTCCCTGTTGGTGTAATGGTTAGAGATCTGAATATTTTTGTCCATATAGTGTATTTCTTTCACAGGATTAGCACAGCTACTGTAACTTTCTGGGGACACACTACTCAAATGGAAAAGAATTAGCCAATGTTAGCAAATATTGTATATTGGTAAAGTCGATTGGCCTGTTAATTTATTGCAAAATGGATTTACAGTTTTACTTGGCGGAGAACGCTCTGCTCAAAAGATGCTCCCTGGGTTAGTCAAGCAGCACGCCTTGACTTTCCAGGGAGCACATGGCTAGAAACCCTGATATGGATAGATACATCAATAACAATGTGTATCAAACACAACAAAATGTGTTTAAAAGCAATGAATACATATTTAGTAGCATGAATCTGTAACCTTGCAAAGCAGATGGATACGCCCTTGTCCTTGTTTTTCACTGGCGAATCCATCTTGCAAAGCTCCCATCTCTGGGCCCTGTTAGAAAGTGACAAGACCAATCAGCGACGAGGGGCAGTACTTTCAAGCGCAGCAGAGACGTGATGTTAACAAGCAGCAGCAAGAACTGGTGCAGTTATGGAGGAAGAGATTAGCGTGGATGCTGCTAAAGTGCCAGTTTTATCAGACCTTGACAACATGTCTTTGTTAAAAGAAGAACAAAGAACAGCAGTGAGTTGTTTTCTTTTTAAAAAACAACAAAAGTCGAGTACTTACATGTCTATAGTTGCCATGTTTCACCTTATTCCTCAGTAGCTGCACACGCGCAGCTCAATAGCGGCTACGTCACATGTTTTGTTGCTCTGATTGACCCACAGAGATGTGACAGACAGAACGTTCACCCAATCACCCTCTGAGTTTTTTTCAAAGCCTCTGCCTTTTCTCAAACGTTTCCTATTGAAGCTTTTCCAGATGGATGTGTTTCACACATCCATCTGGCGTGTCAGGTTAATGAATCTGAATATGAAGGTGCAACAAGCTTTATGCTATAAAGGAGGAGGCTGGGGTGGAGGTTGAGCTTTGCTAGCAGCAGCAGCAGCATGGTTCATCAATATTAATGCAAGCAGGGATTAGTGAGAAGTACATCATTGACCGCTGTGTTGAGAGAAAGAGCTGTGATTGGCTGTGGGAGCTGGGAGGCAGAAATTAGGATCAGTTGGCCGTCATCTGGGCGTGTGACTGCGGTGTCCTGCATGAACTAACGCTTAGCTTTATTTATTACCTTTCTCCACTGGCACTTGCTCTGTCACAACTCAGCCAATGAGAGCACAGATTTAAGCCCAGCCCTTTTCTTTAGCCTTTGAAAACAATCTTTACTGGGCTAATAGTTTGTTTTATTAGTTCAACATTATCCATTGTTTCTGTCTTGATTTTTTTTATTCCTTTATGAGGTTGAAATAGCTACCCAATTTTGTGGCAATGCTGGAAATTAACAATGCAAAATGACAGCATTGTCTTTGCAGCTATTTATTACAACCATTGCATTTGGAAAGGCTGAGTCAGATAGAACAGGATCATAGGCGGAAGTGAAGATCCAGTCTTTGTGTGGAAATAAATGCATCTAAGTGCAGGGACTCCTTATCCAGTTTGGGAGTAAAATGTGAAGGCCATACAAACAAGATATTAATGTTATTTCTTTGCAGAGGTCAAAACTGGCCCCAGTGAGACATACCAGATTGCTTTGCAATAAACTTTGCAAATAAATTACTTTTAAGCTGACCGACTGAAACTGTATCTACTTGATAGCAGTCTGTCTTTGTACTGTTGATGTTTTGTCACTTTTTTTTTTTACCAGAGCTTTGCTATTGTTAATACAAACTGAGCATTTACAGCTGCTGCTTTCCCAGGACAAAAGCTTTTGAAAAACGAAACATAGGTTCACTTTTATCTTGAGGCAGTCATGGGAAAGCCCTTGCATATCCTCTGTGGTTAGTGCTAACCATGGTTGTTTAACAAGTATGCATCTGCAAGACATCATTGACAGGATTATTGACAGTAGATCATTGTTAAATATTGCAGGGAGTAATGGAACTAAAATGAGCTGTTGAGGAGCTGCAGGTGATGGGCTGCAGAGCTCAGACTCCTCATGAAAGAAACAAAATCCTTCTGCTGTGTGTTAAAGTGTCATGCAGAACTGCTCATAATATGAAATGCATGGAATTAAATTGAGCAGAAGTTCTGGAAAGTCTTCATAAATAAGAGTGTCATCAGCGTATAGTAGGATTAGGTGGATTTTGAAAGCATTGTTGAAAATGATAGAAACAGCCTTTTTTGTGCTCTGTTTGGAATTATATTTTTGTTACATCTTAGGATGGCCTTTTATCTCTGTCTAGGGAAGGGCTGATGTCATTGGCAAATAGCATTCAAGTCTCACGTGTAGGATGCAGCATCTCTTTGAAAGTAAAGGCGCACACAGAGACCCCACACCATGGAACACACTCCCTAATGTCGTCAGAGAGTGATGAGGCACCGTCCTGCCGACAGAAAAAGTTCGTCTGTTCCATCTCAGGCAAATAACAATAAGCCCGGGGCTGGATTCCAATGGGCTTTCTCTTTGAAATGGGATACCAGCACAGGCATTACAAATATATCTCTTGTTTTATCTTCCGGGCCAGGCCCATGGAAAAATTATTCCAAAATACCTGCCGCGCTTTATCTGGAACCCTGGAATAGGTTAGGCCCGGTCGGGAACACGAGGATGTCTAAAATAAGGTCTCTATTACGGGATTGAGTGGAGATGGATGGGACAGAGCGGGAAGGGACGGGGATCGGGGGTATTTTAGGTGTATCGGCGCTGTGAAAAAGGGCTTGTTGCGGGGGCTTGGAGCTGCTTTAAAGTCTACAGTGTGTGCCGCCGTCAGCTGTTGTACAAACTGCATGTGTTGGGGAGGGTTTGTGTGTGTCTGCTCATTTGGGCTCACACGTCCGTAGTGGAGTGTGAGTATAAATAACATTTTTCCTACAGATGTTCTCACCTTGACAAATCTGTTCTTGGTCCGTGTGATACTTCTTGGCACATGGCATGATGGCCCGACGTAACTCAACCTTTATTTACTTTGTTCAACCTCTGCGTGCCCCAGTTCAAAGCATTGCTTTTAAAGAACAACATTTACATCTGTGGTATTTAACTGATGATGTTTTCCAAAGTGGCTGATAGCAAGCAACTATTTCCCAAGGACTTATAAAGAACACAAAGTTTAAGACATGTTGACCTCTGAAGGGATTGGTTACTGCAAACACTTTTAATTAGGAAATACCAAAAGATTTAATTGCCTCTTTTGAATGTTAAAAGGATATTATCTCTGTCCATGTTTTTTGCGAATAAGATGAGCCTGCATTAGGCTTTGATGTTGAAATAACTACATATTCTTTGATTCCAGTCATACTTCAATAAAGTGGGGATTTAGGGTTAAATTAAGGTACCGAGAGAAGTTTAAGAAGTGAGGGAAGGGGACAAAGAAAACATGAGAGAGAAATGTGAGTCAATATGGTGACAAGGGCAAAGACCAGAGCAGAAAGATGATAAAAGATGTGAGGGAAAGGAGGGAGGAACAGTAGGTGAGAAAGCTGTTGAAAGTGTGTCCTTGAGGAATTCATTTATCTCCCTGCCTCTGTTTGGTGGGACCTGTTAAGGAGTCTGTCACCATTGCCTGTAGGATCCTGCTGACATCTCCTTCAGCAGTTCAGAGTGTGTGTGAACGCCACGGCCCAGACTCACCCTTCAAACAGCGTGTCATCTATGTAGTTCCCATGGCAGGATGGAGAGGGGAAGCATAGTCATCATACCAATAATGCCAAGACACCAGTGGTGAGAGATGCCGATCTTCTGAAACTCAAAAGAAAAAGATGACATTAAAGGGCAACACTGGTGAACCAGCTATCAGCCTGTTTGAGATGAAAGAGGACTGATTATGACATCATGGTGCCTAGCTGGCTGATCAATTTAATTTATCATCATTTAGTAGATAATAATAAGGGTATCACAAGGGTAAAGGATGTTTTAATAGTCAAGGACAGAAAAGCCCTCTTTTTATCTTATACAAAAAGAAAATTATTCTTCAAATAGCTTGAAACAGATTGATTCAATTTTTAATGGAACTAATGGTAGCAATTAAACCCAGTGGTTACAAAGACAACATGCAGTAATAGCTTTGTCCGCTCTCAGGTTGTCAACACAATCAGCAAAAAATCATAAAAACACTTTACACAGTTCAAATAGAGGTGCTTTGGTAAGAATAAACTGTATAGGCCTATTGTCTTAGAGTTTTATCAATGAAACAATAAACATCAATGCCAGTTACTGACTGCTGTGTGTCCTGTTTTTGTGGTTTGGATCTTAGGGGGGCTCCAAGACAAAAAATGGTTGGGAACTGCTGCTAAACCATCCACTGCAGCTGCATAATGTCATGGTCATACATTCATTTGCTGATCATTTAGGTTGAATTAATTCAGCACACAGGCCACAGACTTTGAAACAATAACACATCTGTAACGTAATAGGCTGTAGGGTTGCTAAGAAATGCATATTCCCTGAACTTAAGGAACAACAGTTTTATTTGGCTCTGAAAAGTAAAACAGTTTCTTAAAGTAAAATCTCTGTGATAGAAATGCTAATTCTTTAAGTTAGTTAATTGAAATAATTTATATAAATATCAAGCTAACAAACTAAGATGTGCATCCAGGAACATCTGTGAGAAAGTGTTCCCCCTCAGATAATACACCAGACACCAAAACAATGTCTGTTAAGTTGCCTCAAGTAGGGCTGCTCTATTATGTAACAAATTGAAATCCCAACTATTTTGTTTGATCTTGAGATCACAGTTATTCAACATGATTACTAACCGATTGCTCACTGATTTTACAACATCTTCACTCTTTACATGTCAAAAATCTAGCATGTAGCATTAGCTCAGGCAGGCCATGGAGTCAAGCGCTGCCGTATAACTGAGATCAGTTGACTCAGCTCATTTGCTCTATTGGCTAATCCCACTCATCCTGCCATATTTGAACTAGTCTAGTCAGGCTACACTTTGCTGCTCCCTCTTCAAGCTGCTTTTTGCAACCCTCCTCCACCCCAGCTTCTCCTTTATTCTGCCTCTGACTAAATCAATGTAATTTTGTTGTCATTTGCTTTGGGTTTTTTTGCTGCTTCTGTACCTGCTTCAGGCTTTCCTATAGGCACAGGTAAGGCAGGAACATGTGCTGTTCCTGCTTGATGCAGGACATGGCAGGTGATACAGTAATTGTATAAGCAAGATTAGCCAAAATCGTGATTGAAATTAAAACTTGACTAATTTCCCAGCACTTCTTGAGTAAATTATTTCGTTGATCATTTTTGTGTTTGACTCAAAGCTCAGAAGAGAACACAAGTTGTATATCAGCTGTTTCTTTCTACATGTGCACCCCCAGTGGTGAGACACCATAAACAAACATATCTTTGCCTAAGAGGCCATTATCCAAAAGTCTTGATATGTCTTACAAATATTTATAAAGAGGGCTGTATTAAAGGGATAGTTTAGAAGTTTTATGTGGGGGTTGTATGAATAGTAACAAATGTCCAGAAATGGATGGCACAGTCCCAAAAGAAAGGCCTGGTTATGTCAGAGTGAAGCTTTGAAATAAATGTAGGATCCTTTTGTATGGCTTTATTATACAGTATGTAACCTGCAGCCCTGCCTGCGGCCAAACAAAACTTCTCTTTCAGGGGCTGTGCAGTCTTTTATCTACTGTATTGAGATCATTTACTATGGGTAAAATCTCATGAATTACTTTAAGAGCAGACACAACTTCATTTAGATCTACTTGTGTGCCTGTCCTTAACTTCCTTTTCCTCTCAGCAAATATGCCCCTTGACTTTTTAGTAACACAAATTTGAAATACCAAGATGGTATCAAATCGAACAAAAAAAACAAAAAAACAAAAGCAAAAGTGTACCTAAATATAGAGAGCTTTGATATTTTTATTTGGCATTTTTGTTCTCATAACTGATCATGATTTCAAGGAGTGAGCTGGTTAAATTACGCATCAAATTTTCTATTTACTCTAACGTCTCGTCTTCTCCCACCCATCTCTCCTCCAGGGCTGACACTGCCAAGATGACGCAGCCCATGAGGGGGGACCAGGCCCACCAGCCGGCCCCAGCCCGCAAGGCGGCCAGCTTGTCCTCGCCAAGCGCGGCCCGCCGCCTTTACCGCAACTTGTCTGGAAAGTTCCGTGTGGGCACCAACCCCCCTGCCCTGGAGGACAGCGTGGTGTCAGGACGGGGGGGAGACAAGGAGAGACTGCGTAAAACCACCATAGTAAGTCAGAGAGAGAAAAGAAGGAAAAAGTAATAAGCTGGGGAATATTGTGGGCTAAAAATAGTTTGAGAAAACATATAGACTGGGATAGGACAAGATCCTCATATAGCACCATCACACACCCACCTATCTTTCTATTGTTGAATAGACTGAAAATATATAACCACTGTTTATTTTCTCCTCACGTAAACTATCTTTGTTCTCAGTTCCAAAGTAATGAAGCATTGTTTGAGGCCGTAGAGCACCAGGAATTGGACCTGGTTCAGCTGCTTCTGTCACAGTACAGTCTGGAGGAGCTAGACCTCAATACCCCCAACAGTGAAGGCCTCCTGCCCCTCGATATCGCCATCATGACAAACAATGTACCCATGGCCAAGCTGCTGCTACGAGCGGGTGCAAAAGAGAGCCCCCACTGTGAGTACAAAAAAACAAAAACAACCAGTCATACCTATTAACAGGACCACTTGTTCCTCCCAGTGCTGTGTAATTTATGAGCATATACCAGACAGCATGCAGTATTCATTTACTGAGGTGAAGTTAAAAAACATGCATAGCTCGGGACTTTTAAAAGCCAAGAGACATTGCTGTCTCTTTCCTCTGCTCTCTGCTTTTATGAAGTCATAAAGGGACTTACACAATGTATTTCCCTTTTTTATTAGTAAATGAAAAAGGCAGTGGCAGCTGTGATGGAGAGCACCTGCAGTGTCTCTTCAGTGCAAACATTCAGCATTTTTGTGTCAGGTTGAAGATGTAGTGTTACTAAGTTATTGAGAGCAATGTTTCCCAAACTGTTTTTCTGATGAACCACTTTTTAGAAGGTAGAAGCCATCATGATGCAACAACTTTGTTTTTCCTTCTACATGTGCACTTAGGTTGGTTGAGCTGACGGCCATTGCTAGCTTGGATAACATTCCTTCCGGACTCAATCTCGTCCTGACCTGCTACTTTGAGTTTTATGAGTGTGGAAAGAACCAATATTTGCTTCGTCACATAGGCTGTCTTTGGATGCTCTCCCCCTTGGGCCTTCAGTTGCTGTCTGATCTGGAACAATGCGTATTTTTTTTATTAGCCAAGCATCCGTAACTGTGATTTTAGCTTTCGATCCGGTAGCTGGTAGAGCCTTATTTTATGTTTTATCATGATGGAGAGGGTGAATGTTGTAGGGTGGAGTTCCCCCCATGGCTATCATATGTATGCAAACATGAATGTCCCGTTAAATACTGTTGAAATGAAATTCTGAAAACTTAATTGGCGACCCAAAAATATCCCATGTCCAGTGTTGGACAAGTTACTGTTGCTAGCTTCAAAAGTGAAGGATTGCTAATATTTGCATTATGTGTTCCTGCTAGGGCTGGCAAGATTAAATGCAATAATCATGATTAACTCCGATCCATGATAAGTGCACCTTTTTTGTATCATGACTAATTGCGTGCTTTTTTAAAATTCCTTTCAACATGCTTTGGTTAAGCCACTGCAGCGTCTCTCTGCAGCCACAGTGATGTAAAATAAGAAAAAGACCATTACTACTCCTAAATGTCTCATTTTAGTTTGAAAAACTAATAACCAGCTCAGTGGACAAGCTCAAAGTAATTTGAACCTTGTGTTATCAAACTTTGACCTTTTAACTGTCCCCTTACTAGTTTTTCAATCCATGTTAAATTTATTTTCCATAGTTAAGTTAATTGTAAAAACTTTGATCTACTTATAAAAGCAGGTCTTTATCCAAAAAGTCAGTTACCCTATAGTGAAATGTTAAATGTTATCAAAAGGGTTGATTAATCAGAATTAACCACAGAAATTCTGGTATTAATCGTGATAAGATTTTGGATTGTTTGACAGCCCTAGTTCTTACTCTTCAGGCTTATGATATGGATAGTGTTCTGCTAACCTAAACAATCAACAATTTTTCTTGAAAACCTAATGCTAGCTAGTTGATGTTACTGTAAGCTTAAATGTACACCTATCCAGTCATATTATGTAGCCCCGTCTAATGGTATCATTCGCTAAAAAGCAAAACAATACTTTTAGCATTTAAGCATTTGATTTAGAGTAGCTAATCAGTCAAATCAAAGTTAATGTTTATCTTGAAACTTGCCACAATCATGCTCTGGATCTTCAGAGTTTCTAATCTTTTCCCTGATTAATGATGAAGCAAAAACTATGACAACTTGTCACATCACCACCTTTTTATATTTGACAAACCTGAAAAGCAGAGGGACCATGCCATACCAGCATTTGAGCTTTCCTCTCTGAGTGTAACTTGTTCAGACTTTTCCACCATGCAAATCAGGTGAATTATTGGATAAATATGGAATTATTTGAATGTTAATGTAGTTGATCAAACTACAGTCTCTGCAGCTATTGTGCTTGGAAGTGAAAGCATTCTCTTTTTAGCACACTTATGTAGATGCATCCAATCTGATGTCAAACAGTAACTCAATTTTAAAAACTTAAGTATTATACTGAAACAATTTAAAGCTAATTTATTTATTTTACTGCATTACTTACAACCTCTTTCAGAATGAGCTCATTTTCAATGAACCAAAAGCACAGTTAAAACATACAGTGTATTTAGAATTGATATCACACAGCTGACATAATGTTAGAGCTTCTATAATTGCGCAAGTTTATACATGAGATAAATTCTGAAACTAATCTCTATATTTACTTTGTTTTTCTGTTGAATGATCCAAAAACTCTTGGGTCACAGCAATGTCTCTGTGGTTATAAGAGCAGTGTTTCTATCTTATAATGAGACTATTGTATTCTGTCATACTGTGCCTTATAAAGTTTGACAGCTCTTTATTTTGTAGGGGAACTTTGGCTTACCCACAGGTGAATCACTCCATAACAAATGCTGCATTGGCTTTGTGAAGGAATTAGGTTGATTTTCTGATCCTTAAGCCCAGACCTATTGAAAACAGCTGAAATATGCCAAAAAAGACTTCATTATACCATTAAATCTATTATCTACAATAAAAACATTTAATTTTTAAAAGGTCATCAATTTCAAGAGACTATTTATAAAATGTACCAGTTTTGACTTCTGTTCAGCACAACATGCACGTTTTGTTTGAAAAGATCTGATTGGTAAACAAAAAGAATCCTGTTACAAAAGCAACACAAAGATATTTTCTGAGGTAAAGCAGTAACAGCTGACATATTTTCTAGGATCATAAGATGCATATTTAAAGCTACTGTGAGGAGTTTGTAGCTGTTTGTGAAAAAGGCTGAAATTAAAATTAATACTGTTTTCTCTAATGAGGAACCCTCTTTTATTTTGACCACTGCTGTGGGGGTGAGGGGGTAGTAGTCAGCTGAAATTAATAACATGACCCTGCCTAAAGGACATTTTTTAAATTTCCCACAGCATTGGTCTTCATTAAAGATGCAGTTGGTTGATTTAATGAAAGAAAAGCAGAATGAGATCAGCAAAGGGAAAGGAGATACTCTTTTGTCCACAAGGGGGGCCAAAATTGACACATTTTAAGAGTTCCTCATAGGAACATGTAAATTCCTAGCTTCTCAGATCAGACATTACATTAAAAATGTGAGCATATGTTTCCTTTTTTAAACCAGGCCCTTTCATAAGAATCATTGATCAGCTCTGCTTTAGCCAATCAAATCTGTGTCACGTGTAATAATAAGAACTATATAAAATTACAAGTTAGATTAATTGGATTCTTACAGTCACAAGTGTAATCCTTTAAAACTTAAAGATATGAGATGGCATAAACCACAAAATAGTGACTTAATGAGAGATACTGATAAGTTTGAATAAGCAAGTTGCAACCTCAGCCAGCTGAAAAAATGAAATCAGCACAGGTGCCGAAAAGATTGCAGTTCCTATGATTGTCCACTAGAGGCTGGCTTAAAGGCCCCAGGTTTCCCATTAATGCCCATTTTAAAATGCCCCTTTGTATGACAAAAATGACCATGGTTACAAACTGGTACAAAAACAAATTTCATTTATGCATCCTGCATTTTTATTGGTTCTCACTGCATTGGGGATAATTTTATATTGTTCATCTGTTTTGATTATATTAAGGCTTTAGGGTTTTTGCGCACTGATTCTGTATTTTACTTTTGCACGTCAAAACAGAAAAAACAATCTCATGTTGTGTTTATCATGTTTGCACACTGACCCCAAAGCTTTTTTTTTTCAGAACAAGTTCAATTTTATTACCTTTTTCACATTTGTCCAAGTCATTTAAATGGGTGATTGACTTATCAGAGCAGCGCCTTCGGCTTCTCGCTCGCCCCCCCTGTTCTCTCTCCCTCTCTCACACTGAACTTTTAACACTATGATCTCCCGTGTTTTATGGTGAATGTCAACCAAGGAATATGTAGATAGAGGCTTAAATTTGTTCTCACAGCCACGTGACGGATATTGTTCTAAAAAGTTGTCCTCCATCTCTCTAAATCGGCAAAGCACTACGATGCATGAGTTTGTGCCATATGAAGCTCTCTGTTAGGATGATGAATCCAGGGTGTTTTTAAATGAGTCAAAGAGCCACAGAATCATCCTCACTGCTTTTTTTGGCCCAGTACAAAACAATTTACCACCTTCTACGAATTTTTGCAGTGAATACAGATAAAATGCAACAGCCTCAAAGTGAAAGATATATGTGCGTGACATTTTTTATTTGATCCAAAAAATGCATCTGAAAAGCCCTGTCCTTTCGCACAGGATTGGTATTACCTAAGGACCCCTAGTTATTTGTAATTATTACGCAAGACATCTGTGTTTTAATCTATTGCAAATCAACCATGTCCGTGAGTTTCAGAGTAAAAATTCCAGGGCAAATTACCTACCATATTTCAGCATACACATATGTCCACAGGCAGTCTTGTAGTACTCGAGTCCCGGACTCGGACTTGAGTCTGACTCAGACTCGGACTCAGGTAAAAGGGGACTTGACTCTGATTTTTCTTTGGTGACTTGAACTCGACTCAGATTTGAACACTAGGGATTTGGGACTCGACTCAGACTCGAGGTTTGGTGACTCGACTACAACACTGCCCACAGGTAATACTAATCCTGTGCGAATCAGCATCTCTCTAATTCAGGGTGACCATTATGTGTTTATAGTCAATACAGCTTTTTCTGATTGACAATAATATATAATAATTCCTCTTGTAGAGGAAGTTATCTACCAAGTTTTGACACATACAGGCCATTATAGTACTTTTTCTCAGTTCATCTCATCTTATATTGACAAATGACTTAATTTTGCTTGATTGATTCATTTAAACTGACCTATCCAAGCACGTGTGTGCACCCCTGCTCTCCTAATACGAACAGTGCTTCTCTTTGCCTCCAACAGCTTCTCTTTTATTGTGCCTGATCTTAGATCAGTGTTATTTTGCTATACATTCAACACATAAATCAATTTATGATTTGAAATATGTTGCTTAGCATTCAGTGATTAGGCTACAACAGCTGATCTGTGCGATGAGGGTTGTTGTTGGTGGTTACAAAAATAAGGTGTAGAATGACATCAACAGCATGAACTGCACAAAACTTTAAACAGGTAACAGGAGTGGTTCACATTTAACATGGGCGTCTCACACTCTCAGTCTCAGGTAATACTAATCCTGTCAACAGCATGCTTTGGTGTGCAAAGATCTTCAGAGTTACACATAAATTGCATTAGGTACTGAAGGTATTGTAGCTGTCTAAAAGGGGAATCATCTGTCACTGGGTTACCTAGGGGAGTATACGTAAAATAGAATAATAAGCATGGCGACCACCATCTTTGGGCTTCAAAATAGCTCTTCACAAATCAATAGGTGATGTCACGGAGGCTACATCCATGTTTATTCAGTCTGTTTTTACCTGCATGAATTTGGAATTGATACCAGACTTTGTTTGTTTTGCCAATCTATCAGAATCAACAAGTGTCATTGTGGAAGCCAGAGCTGTTCTCACAGTGGGATAATGCCAGCAACATTTGTGCCAAAAACAACTTCACAGACACATAACTCATAACACACTCACATATCATGCACACAAGTAAAGTATTCACTCACACGCCACTGAGAACCTCACACATCTTTCTCTCTCTGTTTTCTCCTCGCAGTGAAAGCATATTAAAGGCACTGAAGGGGTGGTAATAGTGATGCAACATTAGTCATCTTTGTAAGCACTTTTCACTGTCTGTGATCTACTCCCCTCCTCTGCTAATGATTAGAACTCGCCAGTAAGGCTCCTAAGCTGTTTACACCACATACACACACTTCTCTACAGCTGAGCCAGACGTCTTATAAAGGTGTCATAAAATTGAAAACACTTGAATGGAAAGTGATGTTTACTGAAGTTTTCGCTTTGATTTTGCTCAAATCATTCCTGAGCGAGTGAATTGAGAGAACAACAGCACATAAAGAAAGTTAAAGTTCTCTTTTCTAAGCCCGTTATCAAACTCCATGTGCTGAGACTTCACATCAAAGACGCTGCAGAGCTGTAAAAGGAACTGATCTTAATACTTATTGATATTTCACAGCTTTAGTGTGCGTGGTTAACAAAGAGACAAGGGCAGACAATAGCAATCAAACAAACCCTCTTAAGCAGCTTCTCACACACACACATTATAAATCCCTTCGACACTCTTATAGGATAAAGCCACTTTAATGTGCTGAAGAGGATGCCAGCCTTGATGTGAAATAAGGACACATCAACACATGTACATGGTGACAGCATCTGGACCAGATTCTAGGCCTGGAAAGACTGAAAATGTACATTTAAAAAAGGCCACCAGTGGGTTTTACCATCTGTGCAGGGGTTTTTCTAATCTCACTTTTACTCTTTGCCTTTAAGAATTGTGTGAACGCAAAAATGTACGGGGCTCCAGACCTTGGGGGTTCAAAATCCTGTAAAATATTAGGTATAAGGAGTTCCAGGACAAGCTAGAGGCTAATCAGACTTAACCTGTGTGGTTAGAAACCAAACACAAATAAGTACTTACAAGTTGACTTTAAAAGGTGTTTCTAGTATTTTGCATGCTACTGCAGGTAGAGAAACATATATATGTGGTGTGCCAAAGTAGTACCAGTAGCTGGGAGAAAATAAATTATATTTGGTAACTTACATATTGCAAATGGCCCCATCTGCAGTAGTGCATAGCCTAGCTTCTGTGCTAGCACTACAGCTAGTCTCTGTCTACCTTACTTAAAAATTACCATACTATCCCTTTAAAGCTAGTTAGATCAGTGCTTGTGTTTTAGTCAGCATTCTGCTGAAGTTGTTATGCCTAACATATCTTTGTTAGCTATGTAGTTAACATTAGAACAAGAGAGCTAAAGCCAGACATATCACAAAACTACTTCTAAAACAGGTCTGGCGTTAGCAAACATAACAATCTAACGTAGATAACGTAGCTTTGTTTTGTTTTTTTAGCTACGTTAGATATGTAGCTACCTTACCTTTTATGTAGCTTACTTAGCTTTGCTTGCTCAAGAATTAGCTATGTTATGATGTTTTCATGGAGTACAAAGCAGACTTTAATTAGATTATACAGGTCAGAATTTAGACTTTTAATTTTTATATCCAAACCCTCAGCTGAACCCTAACCAGAAGTTTAATCTGATGTTATTTTAGAGTTTTAGCATGTATTTCCGTTTCTTTTTTGATTATTTGCTGTGCAAAGAGTGGTATTCATTTTTCTCAGTTCAGGTCCTAAAAATTCTAAAAATTTGATTTTTCAAATGTGTGTGAACCCAGTGAAAGAATAACAGTGTTAAACACTGTTATAAATATTTTGAACTTGTCTCCTACTTCTGAGGCAGGGTTCAGACCACACTGCTGCTGTTGTGCTGCACTCATTTAAATATTGTATTAAAAAAATAGGATTTCAATGCAAATAGTTGGAATTTGCATTTTAAAATTCAGCAATTGAATTTTTTAATTGCTTGACAGCCCTAGTTTTACTATGTGGCATTAATATTTATTATACAATGTCTAGATTGTTGCTTAAAGATGTTTTAATGGTCTGTTTTATAACTGTATAGAGTACTTTGAGTTGCTTTGTGTATGAATGGTGATCTTTGAGTTACCTTGCCTTACCTAATTTTCAAAGTTAACATCCCTCCCTTGTTTTAAAAGTGATAAATAGCCCTTTTAGTCTTCACACAAAAGCTCAAAGAGAACAACAAAACTGACACCCACAGGAGACACTGGGATTCAAAGAGAAGCTCACAGCCGCCGAGGAGACACGGAGCAAGCCGCAGAATTAAACACCCAGATGGACATTTTGACACGGAGCTTTAAACTTACTGTCAACAGTGGAATCTAACGCTCAACAGTGGAATCTACAACGAACAAACACAGACCACACAGACTAAACACAGACACACACCAGGCCCCTAACGCTCCGAGGATGAGCAGCCACCAAAGAAGAAGAACAGCTCGCTACTGTCCTGTGTGACCTTAAAAGCTTTACATTACTTCTTTATACTTTTATGTGCATGTTGGATAAGCAAGCCCAGCCACTATCACTTACCAGGCCGCCATGTTTGAATATTTTCATTGGGTGTTACATCTCATCTACTGTAGCGATGTGTGTTTTGTTTAAGTAAACTTCATTTTTCACATTGTTAAAGTAACACCCTCTGAAAAAAACATTCCTCTCATGGAGGCAGCATGAGGCTGTGGTATATGATATAAATAGATCAGTTACACAGACTTTTCCACAAGTTTTGCAGAAAAATACTTTTACAATGGCACTTTAAAACCATGCCGATGCATGTTCCCACCATTTCGTGTCCCTTTTGAAACCGCACATAAGGAATACCCCTCCCTCTTTTTGCCGCTCTCACTTTCATTGCCACATTTTCTGTGTCATTTTCCCGCTGATGTCATCCTTAAAACGGGGCATTTGCTTAGTTAAGTGAAGTTTATTGAGGAATCTGCCACAGCAGTTTGGCAAACAAAGGCATTAAAAGAGGAGGCCTGCAAAAGCAATTTGCAACATTACAAGGCAGGCAGAGGGTTTTCACGATTAATCAGCGCGTGTGTTGTGAAAGAAAATCCAGGTTAACTTAAGACAGTATCACACGGGAGGGAGAGATGATGTGCTGAATATCAGCACTGCTGGGATATGGTCGCAGATAATCAGTGCAAAGCTGACTCAGCCTTGAGTTTGATCATGTTCCTCCTTTTAACCAGCTTGACAACCAAATTGAAGAGGAAAACTCTAAAAAAAAAAAAAAAAAAAAGGATGCAATTTTTGTTCCATCAATTCTACCTGTTCCACATCTTAATAGTGACTGCTTTGCCCAAACAGTTCTATTCTCCCTACTTTGTCTGAGTCCATGTTTAACACAGAACAGCTACCTAGTTTATTGAACAGTTGCACCGAAGGTTCTCAAGAGCACTGTGGCCTCCATAAATCTCAGATGGAGGAAGTTTGGCACAATCAGGACTCTTCCATGAGCTGGAAGGACCTTAGTAAAAGAGGTGACCAAGAACCCAATGGTAACTGACTGAGCTCCAAAGATCCTGTCTGGAGATGGGACAAAGTTCCAGAAGGACAACCATCACCGATCTGGGCTTTATGGCAGAGTGACTAGACATAAGCTGCTCTCTAGTGGAAAACATATAAAAGTGTGCTTTTCTTTTTATTTGAAGTTTGTGGCAACCTGGACCTATTAAGTTTAAAGTTCAGACTTGTCTTTGAACATTTTTTAATCAAAAATGATGTCCACAAATGGGTTTGTTAACCCTTTAGAGCCAGTTGTATCATATTTGATATACGGTTTTGTGAGACATCTGTCCAATCAACATGAGCAATAATTTCCCTAAAAACCTTTTATACACAATCTTATAAATAATAGAAATGCCCTCCAGTGAATTATCAATTGCCAGAAATGCCTATATATCAAATGTGATTTTAAAAAATATGTGAATTTTTATGGGAATTTTTCATTTTTGGATGTCAGTAGAAGGTAAATACACATCTCAGTTCCAGGCTTTTACTTAAGGTATCAAACTTTAAAGGGTATAGCTCACCCATGAACAAAGTTTCCGATTAAAGTTCATTCCAAAATCCACACAAATTCCCTGAAATTTCAAAGAAATTACCTAAAATTTCTGTGAAGATTGTTAACCATATTTTTTTAGTATGCCATAAAAATTACCCAAGAATTTCTTCAATTATTCCTAAAATGTTTTGGTGTTACTTTTTCATAAAGCCTAGACATCCCACTAAAAATCACCCAAAAATTACATGCAAATTCTTGAAAAATCCTAAGCAAATTTCCCTAAAATATCTTTTTATATTCCCAAAATCATATAAATAATTCTTGAAAATTTCATCACCCCCCACCCCCACCCAAATCCTAGTAAAACTTCCCAAAATGTACAAATTCCAATGAAAATATGAAAAAAAAAGTTCAGAGCAAATTCCCCCCAAAATTCAAATGAAATTAAATTCCCCAGACCATCCATACAAATTTCCTGAATTCCCATGAAAATGGGACTTCCTAATAAACTCTCTAAAATATATAATATCATATATAATAATATATATATCCAAGCAGAATTTGTAATGGAAGTTAATGGAAATTAAATTTCACAGCTGATTCTGAAGTAACACATTTGCCTGAACATATACATATGATCAAACTGTTTTTGACACATATATGTGCTGACTTTCTTCCTTCTTCTGTGTCTTCTAAACATTTGTAGTTGTAAGTTTGGAGGGCCGAGCAGTACATTTGGCCACCTTGGTGCAGGAGGCTGAGCAGCGAGTGTCCGAGCTCCAGGCCCAGGTTCGAAGCGAGGGTCCTGCTGAGCGGGAGGGATCGGACCGGGAGAGGCAGCTGAAGGCCTGGGAGTGGAGGCTGCAGCTCTTTAGACGCATGCAGACAGGTTTCGAGCATGCTAGTAAGGCTTTGGTTAGACTTTTGAGATCATGTTTGCCAAACAGTAGAAGGAACTTGTCTTTGCTTTTCATTTTTTGATCTGTTTTTCTCTGCTGGCCTTCTGTCTGGGCTGAGTTAATCACTTCCACACCAGGAAGCCTTTCACACAGCAGTGTGTGTCTGTGTTAACATTACGCCTGTAGTCCTGCTTTAATTTTTTTATAGGAATTTCATGACACACTTAGTGGCCGGGTAGACAGCCACACTCACACGCATACACTCCTCCTTTCCACTAATCTGCACTTTGATTCAAATGTTTTTTTCCCTTCTTGCAATTCCACAACTCCTGTAATTTAATGATTTAGATGTGTTTACATGGACGAGTTTTATTCACCACATGTTGAAACTGTGTTTATGCAGTAAAATTTTCAATCATTTACATCCTAACTACTTCTCAGAAATGACTGATTTCACATTAATTTGAGAGATTTTCAGATCATGGACTCATTACTGACTGTAAATTACTTCAATTTTACAAGCATCAATTACTTGACAAACTTTTCCCACTACTAAAACCGAGCAGCAGACTACGAAGCCTGAATGAGGTCATTATAGTAGGCTGCGCCTTGTACATGCTCACGACATTACAATAATAATAATGTTTACAATGTTGAGTGCAGGATCTCAGTCAGCTTGTGTTGACTTCTCTCTCTCTCTTTCCTCCCCTCCGATTATTTATTTACTTGTCATGTGTCCGTCTGTCTGTGTGTACTCAGACCCTCCAGACGCTCCCAGTGTAGTTCGCTTGTCGGTCAGCAGCAGCACCAGTCTGAGGGTGGACTTCCAGGAACCGCAATGTGTCAATTCTGCTGTGGTTACCAAGTACAAAGGTCAGCCTGGGTGCCCATGCCAGTGCTTAATTATAACCAGCCACTTGGAATGAAAATACGGGATGTTAAAGGGCTAATAGAGATGTTGAAATGCTTTTTAATAATTTTTTTTGCTTTAACTTTTTATGCTATCCAGGCACAGGACAGTGGATACAGTAGGAAATTTGACACCGTTCTCTAGCTTCTCCGCAACAAAATTCTTAACACTGTTAAATTTGGCCACTAGATAAAAACAGGACGAGATTTCTGGCTTAAAAATACAAAATACAAATAGTATGTACAGTATAAAATAAGATAATAGTTATTACTCTGTCCACAAGGTGGCAAAAATCAACAAATGTTCCTTAATGGAGCTTTAATGTATATAATTATGTGAGACTTTTCAGAAATGTTTCTTATGTGTATGTTTGTTTTGTGTGTATTTTCAGTGAGCTGGAGCAGCGCTCCTTCATTCAGTCCTTTGCTGGGTGAAACTGCGGTTGAAGACACCAATCTTCTGCAGGGAAACATCACAGGATTGACTCCTGTAAGTTTAGCCCAAATCTCCTAACCTGACCCGCCATAGACTGGTTCACGTATCCACTGCCACACATGATGTTTGGTATAGGTAGAACCCTTTAAATAATCTCAGAGGGTGCTTGGATTAATGGTATGTCTGTTGCATTCATTATAAGCCAATCAGAGCGATAAAAGATATGACATAGTGGGCATGCACCACTCAAGTGAATGAATTACATAATGCAAGCTTGAGAGGCAGCAATCATCATTGTTTACTATCAATGGAGCCAGCTGGTGAAGCAAACTCTTGCTGAAGCTGGTTATAAGAAGAGCAGAAATTCTCTTCTACCAAGAAAGGCTTTCAGTTTGATTCTTTTTCTTTTTTTTAATAAAGAAATGTGTCCATGTGGGGTGATTCTGTACCTTTTCCGTGAAGGTAGAGGTACAGAAAGTCCATGGCCAGGGTGGATGGGATCTGCAGCGATCCAGCTGGCCCTTCTGCAGACCTGGTCAGCATAGACTGAGTCCAAATCCAGGAGAGGACCTCCCACAATCCCCTGTGCAGTTCTCACCACCCCTAGCTAAGTCCTTCCTGTTCTGTGCCGTGCAGCTCCCGTCACACCGAGACAGAGGACGGGTTCTATTGTGGTCCTGTAAAAGTTTGCGAGTAGTCGACAGGAGGGTCCAGCCCTCTTCAGCTTCCTGAGGAAGAAGAGCTTCTGTTGGGCCTTCTTCACTAGGTGTGCAGTGTTCACAGACCAAGTCAGTTCAGATGTGATGTGGATGCCCAGGAGTTTGATGTCGGTGTTGTGCTTGACCGCCTCCCCTTGTATGAGGAGAGGAGCATGCTCTGTCTTCCTGGACCTCCTATAATCCACTATGACCTCCTTGGTCTTGCTGGTGTTCAGAACAAGGTTGTTGTCTGAGCACCAATCTGTCAGGTGCTGGATTTCCTGTCTGTAATGGGTCTCATCATTGTCCGATATGAGGCCCACCACGGTTGTGTCATCAGCAAACTTCACAATCGTGTTTGTGGGATGTGTGGCAGTACAGTCATGTGTGAAGAGTGTGAAGAGAGCTGGGCTGAGCACACAGCCCTACGGCGTTCCTGTGTTCAGGACCAGTGTGGACGATGTGCGGTCCCCAGTTCAGTCCACCTGAGGTCTGTTGGTAAGAAAGTCCCTGATCCAGAAGCACATAGAAGCAGACAGTCCCAGTTCGTGAAGCTTCAGTGTCAGCTTGTCCAGGATGATAGTGTTAAAAGCTGAACTGAAGTCGATGAAAAGATTAGTGAAAGCGTGTCGGTCTCTGTGCTGACAGCGCACTGAGAGGCTGCTGGTGGTGGATTAGTGCATCACAGAGGGATACAGGTTGGCAGGAAGAGTGTTAAGTGACAAGTACATTGCACAAACTGAAGACAAGGTTTCATAAACCATGGCTTTAATTTTAAATTGAAGAAATTGTTTTTCTTATGATTTATTTAACCACACAGCTGTGTGCAGCCGCTGTAAAGAATCATCAGCTCACAAAGGCTGAGCATTTACACAGCGATTTCTAGAAAATGTTGTTCTCTTTATATGCTATTCACCTTATCATAAAAAGAATGACAGCCTCCTGCAGAGTAAAAATGATGATGAGAGCAGCTGGTGAGCTCTCTGTAGTAATTATGAAATCATACAGTAAACTTTAGCTAAGTGGTCAGAAGTCTGGCTTAATTCATGATGCTTAACCTAAATTAAGTCGATTATATTCGATTTTTAGAACTATTATTAACATATGGGCTAATAAATAATGACTTACCTAAATAAAGTCTGTTATATTACCATTTTTAGTTAAATTAGATAAGGAGCGAAATCAGTCCCTCGTTGTCGCATGCACGTTTGCAGATGGAGCCTGTGCAACTGGACGAGGAGTATGTGATTGTCACATCAAGTTGTCCTTTCTTGTTTCATTATTAGGATTCAGTGTGCAGTAATGATAAGAAATCCTGTGGAGCACACAAAAATGTGCGCTGCTCCACAGTGCAGCCTTTTAACAACTTCTTATCAGCTATGGTCCTTAGACTACAACATCTTGTCATTTAAAACATTCTTAAAACTGTAAGTGATATCTTAAATGGCGCAGCTATAGTTGCTTGCTTGAAGACAGCAGTTGATGCTCCACCGTCACTGCGTAAAAAAGGACAAGGAGTAAACGCTGTGCTGCTGTGTTCATCTTTCTCTCAATGCCATTAAAAATGCATAACATCAGAGATTGTTCTTTAAACATTAGTTGGGAAAGGGTGCTTCATAAATTGATTGTATTATATTACAGATATTTAAAGAGAAAAGTGTAATGACTGATTGTAAAATGGTATTCCGGAATTTTATGACTCTTTCCGTCAGAAAAGTCCAGCGCAATCTCTGCTGTTAACCCAAAGGCAGAATCACGCAGCTGTCTCATCCTCGTACTTTTTGGACCTCGTGGTAATGGTCTTTCTTTTGCTGTTTATTTCTTTAACCCCAATTCAAATCTCAAATCAAAAAGATTTTCAGATCTCATTAACCCAGAGTAAGTCAGTAACATGGCTTTTGAGTATTTAGGAGAGGCTGACTCCCAGCAGTAAAGTCTTCTAAAATCTGTGAAAGACTGTGCACCAAAATTGTGGAACGATTTCAGAAAAATGCAACTCAACATACAATTGTGAAGATTTTGCACTTCCCATCATCTCCAGTACATAGTATTGTCAAAAGATATAGAGAATTTGGAGAAATTTGTGAGTGCAATGGTTAAAGCTGAAGGACAATATTGGATGCTCTAGCTCTTTATGCCTTCATGCATTTAAAACAGGCATAATTCTGTCCTGTAAATCACCACATGGGCTCGGGAACACTTGTAGAAATCATAGTCTGTCAACAGTTTGCCATGTCATTCAAAAATGCAAGTAGAAGCTGTATCCTGCAACGAAGAAGCCACATGTAAACATGGTCCAGAAACGCTGCCAGCTCCTCTGAGCCAAAGCTCATTTTAAACAAACTGAGGCAAAATGGAAAACTGTTCTGTGGTCAGATTAATCAAAATTTGAAATTCTTTTTTGAAACCAAGGACAGCATGTCCTTCAGTGGCGTGGATTCTGTTGCACCATTATGCATGAATTTAAAGCAAGATGTCTGATCCACTAACTGATTAGTCTTAGACAGCTGTCTTATATGGATAACATGCTGCAAGCATTACTATAAAACTGGCATAAAAACTATGCCTCTGTTGCCAGTTGACTGACTTTTTAGCCGTTTTGTTTTGAACGACTTTTCAGCTTTTACTGATAGTTACCTCAGTCTTTAGCAGTATGCTTGCTTTGCAGATAAGCAGCCTCATCCATAATTGTTAATTCTTTTAAAAGTACTGTCCACAAATGTGAATGAACCTCACTTTTTTCAGATGTGTTCCAGGGAAAAATCCTTGCTTTACATGTGAATATTAGTATTTTCAGTGTTGAGTCGAGCATGAGGAATTAGAAAGACCAGGTCTAGGATAAAGAAACAAATGTCTTTTGTTTTACTGTGGTCCTCTAGGAAATCAACAAATTGAATTAAACTAACCAAAAATGAGAATGAGATCATCAATATTAGTGTATTTGTTCTTCCCAAAGCATGCAACTTTCTCACATAAATTAAATAAATAAGTCCCATTCATCTGTTCCCACCTCAGTCTGAAACCATCACATATAAGAGCAGTGAATCAGGCATTATGTGTTAGTTTATATGTAACAAAGCAACACAAAGAGCCGCTAAGCCTTAGCTTCTCCAGCTGTTGGTGCTGACCGATAAAAAATCTCCCACACAAAGCTCCTGATATTATTTACATGCGAGCTTGAGGCGTTTGCTAAGGTGACATTTGAAGTCATTTCCCAAGTGGCTCTTCTTCATTACATACATCAAACTCAGGACACAAGTTTCAGTCACCATCAGCCCCAAACTGGGGGGGGGTAAGGACTTATGTCCCTTCTAAAAACACAATCAGAAAAGTTGATTTGTTGTTCCAACAGTTGCAAAACAGCCTCCAAAATCATAAAAAAGAGCAGCTTGGTAGCCTGCCACCTGATTTATGTTTGGCGTTTCTAAGCGGGCATGTAGACAAATGGACGCTCCATAAGTTGTTTGTTATTGTGGGAGAAACCCCTTCCCCCCTTTAAGACCCCCTCTGCCAGCCGAAGCTCTCTCCTGTCACATGACAGGGGTCAAGGCGAGGTCAGGAAGTGTCGGCGGCTGGTTTGATTGATCTGGCTGAGAAAGGAGAGACAGAGGCCTGCTGTCTGCACACTGGGCATGGAGACAGACAAGTCATCCAAACAGACACTTCACACACAGACACAATGACACATACACACAGACACATGACCTCACATCAGAGACGCACATGAACTGACCCACAAAGATGCATACATATATGGTCTGACTGCTTTGAAATTTACAGACACTGTTCCTTAAGAAATCCTGTTTTTTCACAATGACTGAAAGACCACATCCTATTCTCTGAACCAAAAGATCAGAGTCATAAACTCGTTTATTTAACAGACATCAAGCAATTTTACCTGGTTATGCACACTTAGCAGATCCCATTCACTCTTTTTGCAAAACTCTGAACACATTGTCACCTACTAAACCACATTTTGCACTTTGATGCACTTATGATGCATTAGACATAATGTTCACATATTCCATGTCCACAGCGTTCTGCTGTGCTGAAATTTTGCTCCAACTGATGGCATGCATCCTCACCCGCTGGTTCTGTCTCTGGAGTGGAGCACAGCCAAGAGCAGCTGGAGATGCAAGATCACATGAGAACTAAAACTTCAAATGAGAATTGCAAGATAATGCCATGACATATGCATGTTGTCACTATAAAGTGAGAAGAACATGTGAGAACAACACCAGGTGTCTTTGATGTTATGAGGTTGGGTTGCTGTTCACCTAAATTGAATTCAATTAGATTATTGTGGGTTTTTTTTTTTTTTTGCTTCTACCGTGGGTGAGTATGGTGGGTCTTTAGAAAGGCTATGTTTAAAATCATATGGTTTTCCACCTCCAAGATCAACTTCTCTTTGTGCATGGCTTCGTAATACCTCTTGGATCCTCTGACTGATGAATTACTTGCAGCTTGAGCCATGAGTTTTAAAATAATGATGATAAAGTGATGATATTCACTAACAGGAGCCTGTGCATTGTTTAGTATTTTGAAATTGGCCAAATACTATGTCATTTGTTTTGTATTTACAGTATAGGGTGGAGGATTTCAAGAAATATGTCTCATCAGTTGTGAAAATTGTAGCCCTTAGTATGATACATTTTTTTCCTATCATGTGTTCTGTCCTTACAGGGGACCTATTACTACGTCCAGGTGTCAGCCTACAACATGAAGGGCTGGGGACCACCACTAGTTTCGACCCCTTCCTGCGCTGCACCTTCCAGTAAGTCTCCCATATGTGCACCATTGACTGCAATAATTGACATAAACCCTTTAGTTTTGCCAGCTGCCTTTTTGACACATTTGAAATTGTTGTTTGGGTCATCATCTTGCTTTTAATGTGCCAGATGTCGCCACATTGTGGCAAGACAGTAGTCGTTTCTCAATTCAAAGTTCACAAGTTCGAACTTGCCTTCTCTGGAAGTTTGGACTTGGCAAGTTCGTTCAAGAGTTCGGACTTCAGGGGTATGGGAGTCCGCTGAACGATCCTACTACTATTGGAACAGCAGCAGACTTGCTAGCGTCCCCTTCTACGTACCTACACATCACATCCGATTGTCCCGTTGCTAGCGTTTCCAAAAACACCGACATCGTCCATTTAGAATTTATCAAGGATGAATTTTATCCAACTCATCCAACGTTTCTGGTTTTCAAACACAATTCTATCACAAACAAGCAATTTATTTATATTTTTACGCGGCAGCAACAGTTACTTACAATTGTGTGACTTCGCCCTCGCCATTGTTTGAGTTTCCCGCTGAATGGTGCGAAATGCATTGTGGGATTGTAACTGTGAAAAGTCTGCTCAAGTTACGTCCAGCAGCAGACTCGGTAAAAGGGGCGGGGCGAGTCCACATCCGGGTACTTCGACCGAACTTGTTTCGATGCGGACTTTGAATTGGAACAGAACTTTGGCTTTGATTGATGATGTATCACAAGTCCGTAAGTCCAGAAGTACGCTGAAGTATGCATGTTGAAAAACAGCTAGAGTCTATGAAGAGGATCAAATGGGGCAAATACAAGCTACTCAATCTGTTAATTTATTAGCTAGCTGAACAGTTATGATATTTTATTAATGTTTCACAGAAACACATTGACAGTTTCTAGAAAATGTTGTCTTCCTGAGTAGCTTGTTTACACACCCCTTACAGCATGAAGTTTGCCCTGTCATTTGGGAGGGAATTTCAGGAGGCAAGACACTATGTAAAAGGTAAATGGGTTTGAGCTTGCATAGTGCCTTTCTATTTGTCAGACAACTCAATGCACTTTCACACCACAGGTCACACTTTCCCTTTCACACTACATTCACACACTAATGGCAAAGGTTGGCCATCAGTATTAGTGAATTTATAAGTACAGACATTTGGTGGGAGCATACTGGGGTTAAGTGCTTTACCCATGGACAGAATGACATGTGACAGTAGGAGCTGGGGATCAAATCCATGATCTTCTGTTTGCAAGATGACCGACTCTACCCACTGAGCTACAGCTGCCCCATATAAAAAATGAAAGACAAAACAACATTGTCTGATACGATCACAAATGTTTTTGTCTTGCAATTAGACATATTCACACTATCAAAAAAGATGAGGGGATGAACATACAGGTGAACTGAAAAAAATATGAAGCTGCTACATTATGCACATGAAGATCACTCGCTGATCACTTTATTTCACACTGAGGTATCCTGTCTTCACATTAACATTTGAAGTGGGGAAGCAGGAAGAAGTCAGAGTAAAGTTACGCCAAAAATACGTGTATTTGCTTCCATGCATGTAGCTCACACAAACAATTTTTCTAGTTTTGTGTATGCTTCATCAGACCAAAGATAAGTGAAATCTGTAGGATCACAGCAGAGTCCCAGCTGGACTTGGTATATACAAAGTAAGTAGTCAATTCCAAGACCTTCTATCTCCTTTAAGAGAAATCCAACAACAATACTGACTTCTTTGTATTAGGTGAAAAACATAATGGGTGACAACAGCCGAACAAGCTAACCTATCTGGTACAGAGAGGAAAGACACCAAGAATTAGTACCAACATATCTGTAAAGTAATATGTGTAGCATGCTTGTGCCGTGATTAAACACTTACTAAACACCAATGAAGAAAGAAAGTACGTTTTTTTTTTTACAGTAACTCTTCATCATTTAAATGCAGGTGAATACCTAAAATAAAACAATAAAAATATTTCAGTCAGGAGAGACTCAGTATGAGTTTAACCCCCCTAAGGAGTCTAGACACTGGTGGTGGTGATGGAAGTAGAATAAGATGAGGAAAGACTTCTAAGGAGCTTGACCTAGACACCTACTAGGAAGTAGTGATGAAGGGATACAGGATGGCACAAAGGTGCTGGACCTGAACACCGATGGCACGTAATGGAGGTGGCTGGGGCGGAGGAAGGCTGTAGCGGTCGCACTGAAACAACAGACTGACTGCAGAGACTGACCAGATTTTAAAAATATGACAGCAGCAGGATGATTGGATCAAGAGAAGTCGCAGCAGAATTTGATTGACTCAGAATTAAACTGAGTGGACACTCATACCAGCTGATTACCAGAACAGGAAACAGGGAAAAGGGAGACACATGAATGAGTGATTATTAATGAATGAAAGGATGAATGGAGATGAACAGTCTTCCTGCTTGAACTTACACTAAGCTTCATTTAGCCACAGGGTTGTCTCCCATCGGTTACATTGTATGTTTTCGTTACACAATTTAAAAAAAAAAAAAGTTTTAAATAACTACAATCAGATAAAACAGTTTGCTGAGCTTGCTGGCAGCTAAATAAACTCTGATAAGAAGTATCATTAGAAACAATTTTTGGCTGACAGCCAAACCACCATCTAGTCACAGCTAGCTACTTTTTCCAAATGTTGACTTAATGTAGTTTGGCTAACATGTTGCTGCTTGCTTTTACTGAGCATTTCAGACTCACGGACATTCGCTAAGCTGGAGCATCAGCTCTCATTTAAAACGCACCAAAGGTCAGAATATTTGCTTTGAAAACTCCCATAAACACATTAGCACAGTGAACACAGCTGAGAAATTGTATTTTATAGCTGATTTAGCTCATGTGAAATCTAGCAGGAGGCTAGTGGCATCCACCTGTTACTCAAGTGATGGATATACAGTTAATATAAATGAGCTGTATTTACCAAACCATCATTTATATTGCATTGTAAACACACTAAATTCTGCTGTAAAGTTGGTCGCTTTAATATGGGGAGTAGTGAGATTGACTCACTTTGGAGCCAGCCTCAAGTGGACACTTGAGGAACTGCAGGTATTGGTATTTCAACATTGGTTTAATTTCTCAGCCCTAGGTATGGCTGATGGGTGTGATGATTCTTTTGCAGCTAAATATTACAAAAAGAAAAAAATACATAAAGCAAAACCTGCAGTAAAAAGTAGCAACAAAAGAAATCCTCCACAGGTCTGCTGGCCTCTCTACACTAACACCACAGCGGAAAGTTGCGTAAGTGTGACATGTGCCCCCTGCATTAACGATAAAACCTCTCAAAGCTTTCCCACACATAGAGCGACTCATCCTTCCACATCCACTCAATCGATTTGGTTATCCCAACGTCATTCTGACGTTGCTTTGACATCATTGGGGTGGGTGACAGCTGGAGCAGCAGGCTGGGTGGGTTTCGGGACCCCCTCTGCAGACGTCAGTGTGTGTAACCATAGCCTCAGGACGGTGTTTGGGACTGGCTGGCAGAAGAAGGTGCCCGGGTTCAGCCAAGAAGTTAACCGTGAAGTCATGTGCAACAACAGCTGAGGTGTTGAGTCACCCCAGCAGCTCTGACCCTCTTTCTCCCTTTCTCTCTGCCTTTATCTACCCTTCCTCTCTCTGTCTGATTTAAAAAGGACACACAGAGGACTTTTAAATGTTTGACTTTGTTTGTAATTTGTATGTTAGGCCAAGGAGTATAAGATTGCATTTAGTTTTTGTTGATGTTGAAATTTATTAATCATTTATGTGGAGTTTATTTACTCAGTGTATTGATTTATGACATGAGCTTAATGAATCTGGTTTGGTTGCAGTATGTTTAGTCTGCACACCTACAGTATAGGAGTGAACATAGTTACTGAATGTGCATGTTGGCACACTTAGGGCACATCTGGGGAACACATGAACATGTTTGTCCTCATCCACACACCATGTTTTTCTCTGAGTGTGTGCGTCTTCACAAGGGGAGACTGGGCTTTCCCTCTCTTTTTTTTCTCTACTGTCCACCTCCCTCCCACCCCCTCTCACTCTGAGCTAATTTCGATGTTGCGTGTTTGTGTTTTCCATTTGGGCCTACCACTGGAAATATTTGCATGTCTGTGCTGTAGCACGCGTCGCGCCCCAACAGTGGGGGCCTTATACCGGGCCGTGGACGCCCATTAAAGGGCCCGCTTGTCCTGTCGGGACAGGCACCTTTCCGGGAATAGAGCTCACCGTGTTTCAGCCCCACGCACCCTCCGGGGGGCTCCAGGGGAGGGAGTTGGAGGTGATGGGGGGTTGGGTGGTGGTTGATGGTGGTAAGGGGGGGGTGCAGGTTATCGCTGACACATCCTCCAGTGAGCAAGTAAGTGAGGATGTTGGCTTAATAACAGAGCAAGCAGAAGGTGCTGAAGGATCGTTTTCTGCAGCTGGTCATCAATGTGGAGAGAAGGGAGTGTTTATGAGTATTTTAATAAGTTGTGTGTCCAAGTGCATCTGATTTGGGAAGTGACACACAAGCAGAAAACAATAATAAAAAAAGACATGGATGGATGTAAAACAGTCCAAGATTAGGTTTTAATACTGTCACCTAAACTTGTCTATACTTTTTGAGGCATGCTTAGTGGGTTATTTTTCTTACTTTCTGTCACCAGTGCAGACAGACCATGTTTGTATGTCTATGTTCATGTATGTGTGTGTTTACATATGTGCAGGGGCAGTCATTAGCCATGCTGCTCAGTGGGTCTGTCAGCCAACCACAGCTTTCTCACACTGGGGTGGGTACTCTGTCCTCTCATACACACTAGACCTGAGCGGGTCGTCTCACACACCTTACAGTCCATGTCCATGATGGGGTCCCTCTCTATCCTCCCATATGTCAGCACTGTATGGTCATTATACACTGATGTGTCCTGAGGTTGGATGGGTCGGGCAATAGTCTCATGGTGATACGACTCCTTATACTTGTTAAAATAAGATGTGATGTGGGATAAGTTAAATAAACCTGTACTGTATGTTTCCCTGTTGTATTGTATAATACTGATCTGTATCATATTGTAACATATTGTACTATATCGTGCAATATCTTCTAAAATGATGTATCATATTGCATCTCATCATATCTTTTCGGATCATACAGGCGCATATTCTTTTGTTTCATGGTGTATTGTTTCATATTGTTCCCATACAGTAAGTGGTGCAGAACAGTGTTATTTTAGATTTTAGTCTCAGTTTTAGTCTTTAGAACGAATGCTTTTAAGTTTTAGTCATATATTAGTCATTTCTACCCTTTATAGTTTTAGCCTAGCTTTAGTCCACAGAAACTCAAAAACATTTTACATTAGTCCATAAAAAATCCTCAGATTCAAGTCTAAACTTTAGTGTAAGCATTTATTCTCTTGCCTGAATCTGGTACCATCCGTGTTAGTATGTTCTATGCACCCTGCCAAACCTGGGGTCCCTGCTTTCTACAGCTGAGAGGCAGAATAGCTACAGATGCATTGTATTTTGAAAGATTCATCCACAATGGAGAAATATCATGGATTTTGAATGTCTGACAAAAACTAACCAACATTTTAGTCTAGTTTTAGTCATCTTGACGAAAACTAAATGTACTTTTAGTCAGTTTTAGCCATCAAAAATCTATTTTTGGCTAGTCTTAGTCTAGTCTTTCTCATGCTGTCAAAGAACATTTTTAGTCTTAGTTTTAGTTGATGAAATTAACACTGGTGCAGAGGTGGATATACTCTAAATTCATATACTCCTTAGAAGTGGGTATGCTCTAAATTCATATACTTTTTAGAAGTGAGTATACTCTAAATTTATATACTCTTTAGAAGTAAGTATGCTCTAAATTCATATACTCTTTAGAAGTGGCTATACTCTCCATTTTAAAGTGGGGTTACTCAATGATGACAAAAAAGTGGGCCAGGCTTGTATACCCACATATACCCTGCACCACACCACTGCATATAGTATAGTGTAGGGTATTTTATTGTAGTGCAGTATATTACAGCAGAGAAGAGCTGAGTAGAGCAGAGTATAGTAGAGTATGTAACGTACCATGTCATACTGTACTGTATGTCATTGTATCATATAAAATCATATTGTATTAAATCATGTAATATGTAACGCATCTATTGTATCGTATTGTATTGTACTGCATCACACCACACCATATCATATGATATAGTACTGTATCAAATGGAATTGAATCAAATCATATTGAACTGTACCGTACCTCTCAGGACTTTACCAAATCGAATCAAATTGTACTGTATTGTATCATATCATATCTCACCATACTGTATAATATCCTATTGTGTAACGTGCCATATTATATCCAATCACATCGTATTATATTGTACCACTCCCAACTGTACCAAATTGAATCGTATTGTGTTGTATTGTATTATATTCTGTAGTGTGGTATTAAATCATATTGTATCGTGTCACAGCGCATCACACCGTATAATATAAGACCGTATCAAATTGAACTGAATTGAGTTGAATCGTATCATATTATACCATTCCGAATGGTATGACATTGAATCAAATTGTACCATATCCTATCATACCACACTGTATCATACTCTATTGTATTGTACCCTACCCTACCTTATTATACTGTGCCGTACTGTGCTGTGCTGTACAGCACCTTTACACATCATATTCTGTCATTTTTTTATCCAATCCTATCCTATCCTATCCTATCCTATCCTATCCTATCCTATCCTATCGCACCATAATGTGTCCTATTGTGTTGTGTCTTATCATACATGAGTAACAGTGCCCCATCATGAAAATTCTCTTAAGATGATACCACTTTTACAACATTCAAGATTACTGAAAGGAAGAATGTGTACAGTATCAGCCTGTATTGTGAACAGTTCTGTGATAGATAGACATCATTATTGTCTCAAATGGAATATTCATATTTACAGAGTACTCACTGTTGAGTCCTGTGATACAGAGGCATGTTTCAAACCGCTCCATAACAGTCCAAAGTCAGATTTATTTTCATCTAAACAAAGTTTTTCTTCCGTAGCCCATAGATCCAGGTTAGGCAAATTTAAAATAAACTATTTATTGTTGATGTGTTCAGATTTTCCACTGTGAGTACAATCTATTTTTCCCCTGTAGTAACCTATCCTCAATAAAACTGACAAAGATCAGATACCAGGATGTAAGAAAACTACAGTCAGACATCTGTATTGGCTGGTTTTTGATTTATTAGTAGATAAAGAACAAAAGTTTGCACAGACTTATGATGCAGATGGATTCAGACATCTAGTCTGGCAACTCATATTTTCCCTTGGCTCCACAGCGGAAAATATGATGAAGGATGTCTCTCTTTGATTTAGTTATGATAGAAATGCCAATCAGACATATTAGAAGTTAACATTAAAAGCAGGACCAGATTTAGTGTTGGTGGGTTTTTGTTTTGTGTAGTCTGAATGTGATTGTCCAATAGAGGTGAGGCATGCACAGGCTGTAGGCAAGAAAACAGTCTGTGTGGGGGGCTAAATGAGTCGAATGCATCATTAGTTATGCAGTCCCAGATTTCATTGGCAGTCATCTAATGATGATTTAGTTTATATTCACTTCTATAGACAGACATTTGCATGCGAAGTCTAGTCCTAGATTTTATCCCTCAGCTCCAACTCCACTCTTGCTACTTCAGTGACTAGTCGAACTGTAAACAGTGGCAATACATGGAAAAGGAATTCATGGCTGGAAGTTGTTTATCCCTAACTCCTGGCCTGAAGCCCCGCAAAGTTGGCCATTTCTCCCAGAAAAGATATTCTCATCAGATCATCAGATCAACAGTATTCCAAAAAAGATGGCACAAGAGCATGTTTGCCACACAATTTGTGTCTTCAGATGAGCCCAGGCCTTCCGGATGCTGATAATACAGTATATGGCTTTTGCATCACATGTTAGAGTCTAAACTGACATTTTTAGATGCAGCCGCATATTTAGGTCATCACAGAATGATGCTAATGCCGTCTAAGGGGTTGATGGTCATTGGCATTCAATGTTGGCTTTCAGCCTCATTCCTTACATGCAGAGATTTCTCCTGATTCTCTATAACCCCACACAGTCTTGAACAAAGTAAAGACCTTGTGCCATTCTTAGTTGTGAATTACTAAGCTAAATAAAGCGATGGCTTAAAAACGCTTCATTAAATCAGGATGAAAATTTAACAACTTGTGTTTGTGCTGAATTAAATTGAATACAGGTTAAAAAGTATTTGCAAATCACAGTTTTCTGTTTTTCTTATTTCCACCAATGTCCCAACTGTTCTGGGTTGGGTTTTGTATTTCTTTCAAAGCTAAAGGTTTATTCTGAATGCTAATACCTGTAATGCATAAAGCTCATAAAAGCCAATTACTAAATGATTGTAGTAGATTTTTGGGTTTGCTTTCACAAATACTGACAGCAACTTTTACCTCCTTTACCTCTGTTTACAGGTTGGAGGGATATCGATGGTCGCGCTCCACGTCAGAGAGGCCAGAAGGAGGCACTAGACCAGCTCCTGGGACAGATAAAAGAAGCTCACCGCCACTGTGTCTGCCATGGTACAAACAACTTTACCATTGATTTCATTTGCATGATTATGTAAAGACTGAATACTAAAGCTTCTTTATGACCTGCCAAAGCAAAAGAGAGTATCAGAAAGAAGTTTAATTGTTTTGAAATGTTACATTTTTTTCAAGTAGATGGGGGTTACTGCTCTGCACCAAAATGGACACAACGTTAAAGTTCCTCACAGCTTTATGAGATTTAGAGGTTTGAATATTTGACCCCAGGAGAAACCAAAGCCCTGAGGCCTGAAAGTGATAGCAGCTAGACGTACCAAACATGAGAACATGTTATATCATACAAGAAGTTGTAAAATACTTTAGTTTAACTATGGAATTACATGCCTTGAACTCTTAAGCAAGAAAACAGCTCAAACTATATGACTTTACAAAAGTTAAATCCTAGCCTAAAGATCAGTTCAAGTACAACCTCAATTTAAAAAAAGTTTGGATGCTGTGTAAAATTACCTAACAATAGAACATAAACAACACATCAGATGTTTAAACTGACACATTTGAATATCAGGCTGCAGCACATCTCAAAAACAAGTCTGTAACTTCTGGGAAGTGAGGAGATCAGTTACTGGAATTTTCGGAGAAGAATGTTGTCCCATTCATGTTTGATGTAGAATTCTAGCTGCTTAAAAGTCCTGGGTCTTCTTTGCTTGATTTTTCATTTTATGATGCCTAAAATGTTTTCTGTTGGTGAAAGATATGGACTGCAGATGGGCCAGTTAAACATCTGGACTCTTCTACTGTGAAGCTATGATGTTGTGATGGTTGTAGTATGTGGTTTAGCATTGTCACACTGAAGTATGCAAAGCTCTCCCTGAAAGAGATGTTTTCTGGATGGGAGCATTTGTTGCTCTAAAGTCTCTATATACTTTTCAACATTGATAGAGCTTTTCCAGATGTGTAATCCACCCACACCATAGGCACTTATGCAGGCCAATACCATCAGAGATACAAGCTTTTAAACTGTGCACTGACAACATGCTGGGTGGTCCCTCTCCTCTTTAAAAAATAATGTCAGATTTTGATGCATTTGACCACAGAACAGTTTTCCATTTTGCATCAGTCCATTTTAAATGAGCTTTGGCCCAGAAAAGATGGCTGCGTTTTTGAATCGTGTTCACAAATGCCCCTTTTTGCCTGATACAGCTACTGTATAACTTGGACTTGTAGATTACACAGCGAACTGTGTTGACAGACAGTGATTTCTGTGCTCATTCAGTGATTTCCTATATATATATTCATGCCTGTTTTTAATGCAGTGACACCTGAGGCCTCAAAGATCATGAGCATTAGATATTGACCTTGGGTCTTGTCCCTTGTGCACAGAAATTTCTCCAGATTCTCTGAATTTTGTGATGACATTATGTACTGTAGATGGTGGGATTTTCAAAGTCTTCACAGTGAACATTATTCTGAAATCATTCCAGTTTTTCACAGAGTGGTGAACCTCTGCCCATCTTTACTTCTGAGAGACTCTTCCTCTCTAAAAAGTTCTTTTAAATGTTACTGACCTGTCGTCAATTCATCTAATAAGTTGCAAAATGCTCCTCCAGCTGTTGTACCATTTACATTTCCAGCCTTCTGTTGCACCTTCTTACTTTTTTGAGATGTGTTGTTGCCATCAAATTCACATGCAAAGTGAGCTAATGTTTTTCATGAAAGGGTACAAGGTGTCAGTTTCAACATCAGAAATTTTGTTCATGTTCTTTTTGTAATAAAATATGGGTTTATGTGATTTGAAAATCAAGGCATTCTATTTTTAATTTGCATTTTACACAACGCCCCAACCTTTTTGGAATTTGGGTTGTACAAATATCAGCTTAAGTAAGAAGCCCAAGTTGAAGTGAAATCCAGCCTTAGCTGTGTCATAACTTCTGACATTAACCTGAGCCTCTGTCGTTTTCACTACGCCCGTCACATTTTAAACAAACACATCAGAATTTTTAGCCACCGTGTAGTAGTTCGAGTTTCAGAAACATTCCTGGTGTAAACAAACATGAACATGAGCAATAGACGCCTCGACTCACAGGTGTAAAACGTCTCCCCAATTGCTGTTTTTCGTCTCACCTTGACAGACACTTTACAATCTCAAGCACGACAAGTACTTTGGGGGGGCAGTACACCCAAAGACGGCTTGCCACCTCAAAAATAATACCCTCCTCATTCTGTCTCAAAAGCCCCCTTACCCCTGTAAGCGTCTTTCCATGACTCAGCCCTTCCTTTGCTGAATACCTCTCTCTCTCTCTCTCTCTCTCTGACAAAATGCAGATCAACGTCCCTCACACTCAGGCTGTTTATATCCCCAAACAGTGCCGGCTGTAAGCTGCTCCCATAAGTGTCAGAACCTGTCCACACTGACTCTTGTACATGACGGTGAACTGCAGTTAGCATTGAGCAGGTTGTCTGTCTTTTTCTCCCCCAAACACACTTGAGCCCTCTTACTATTGTCCACTATGGCCGGAGCGCATTTGCAGTAAGGCGAGACGCAATATAATAGTCGGTATTGAGTGACTCTCGTTGCTTCAGACGGCGACTGATTGAGCTCAAGAGTTCAGGCACGGTAGCCGGGGTGGCGTGTCCCGGGGTCATGTTTGTTATTCCTGTAAGAGACGAGTCCAGGGCTGGAGTCAGGAGAGGGCATAAATTAACACTGACTACTGCCGCCTCCCCCCAGCACCCCCCAGTCGTCCTGTCTACTGTCCTTACATATACACATAAAGACAGACAGATACAAATATTCACATACATGCTCTCTCTTTCAAAGCTGAGTTTCTTTATGTCCATGTATGCAGCCCAGCTTACAGCCTACGCCACATTCTCCCTCTTATCCAAACACTATTAATTAAACTGTGAAAGAGGCCTTGACTAACACGGGCACCCTCGCAGTCAGCCCTACTTGTCTGTCTTACTCAGTGTCAAACAGGGACTGAGGCCAGGACGGCTGGAGCTGAACAGACTCATGAGTAAAAAGAAAATTTAGGGAGGTGAGAGGGGTCGAGGGGCGCTGTTTTTTCACATTACTCCACCTCGACTCGTCCACCTGAAGAGAAAATTAGTTCTTTTCGAGCTCTGAATGGGGGGATTTATTGACTTTAAGTGGCCTGGGGGCTGGAGTATGATCACCTGGGAGGGGAGGGAATCTGTGGAGGGGTTTTTGGGACTTCAGGGTTTCTAATGAGTTGGGAGGTGCGTTATCTCACCAACAGTCGCCCACACATACACCTCCCTCTCTCGCCTCCAACCCCCTCTGGGCCCACTAAAAATAAACACGTCCCCACAGACTTAACTGACCTCCCTGTCAGCGAGTGGCAAAGGGTTAACACACACACACACACACAAAATTACTACAGCTCATTGGCTCCACTCACATGCGTTGCCTTGCTCCAGCAGTTATAGTATATGCAGGTAAACACACGCACATACATGCACACACAGTTAGTGTCCCTGTGGGATATAAGAGCTAGTGGTTCCCTGAAGGCCTATAGTCTACTGCTGGCAGCCAGCATGACTGTCAAACGGTGCCGTGCCACTGGAACGCATGAAATGTCGAAAAACATTCCACTCTGCCCGTGTTGTTGGACATGTCAGGTTGGTTGTCAATTAAGTAACAGCCTGTCAGTGAAGGAGAGGTTTCTAGAGTTTGTCAGGACGGAGGTATTCATTGGTGTTAGCAAGAAAGTCACACAACCAATCACAGGGAGGCCACAATTCCTCAAAAGTGCTGTTAATTGCTGTGTTTAAATCTCAAGTAGTATTGTTAATCTCCTCACTCTATTTGGACTTAAGTGTTTTCGCCACATGTGTTGATTATTGAATTCAGGTGTTTCAATCAGACCTGCTGCCACAGATGCATAAGATCAAGCATCCAGCCATGCAGTCTCCATTTGAAAACATTTGTGATACAATATTGTCATTCTGAAGAGCTCAGTGACTTCAAGCGTGGTACTGTGATGGACGCCACCTTTGCAATAAGATGATTCGTAGAATATATCCCTGCTGGATATTCCACAGTCAACTATGAGTGATATTATTAGAAGGTGAAAGCGTTTAGGAACAACAGCAACTCAGCCATGAAGCAGATGACCACGTAAAATCACAGAGTAGGTTCAACGCCTGCTAAGCTGAAGATTCCTGAGCTTCCACTTGCATTAATGTATGCTCAGAAAATGTGTAGTAGGCCCTTTCCATGGCTGAGCAATAGCATGAAAACCTTGCATCACCAAGTACAATGCCAAGTGTCAGATGGAGTGGTATCGAGTACACTGACACTGGAGCAATGGAAACATGTTTGGTGGAGTGATGAATCACAATTCTCTGTTTGGCTGTCAGATGAGCAAGTCTTGGTTTGGCGGTTGCTGGGAGAATGTTACCTGCCTGACTACATTACGCCAACTGTGAAGTTTAGTTGGGGGGAGGGGGGGTAACGGTATGGAGTTTTTCAGGGTTTTGGCTAGGCATTTTACACTAGTGAAGGCCAATCTCAAGACATGAAGGACAAAGCTTTGCTTCCAACTTTGTGGTAACAGTTTGGGAAGGCCTTTTTCTATCCCAGCATGACTGTGCCTAAGCTAAAGGACTATAAAGACACGGTTTGATGAGTTCAGTGTGGAAGAACTTGACTGGCCTGCACAGAGCCCTGACCTCAACCCCACTCAGCACCTTTGGGGTAAAATGGAACAGATATTGCGAGCCTTCTAGTCTAACATGAATCATGAATGCTCAACAAAATGAATGGGCACAATTGCCACAAAAAAACATCCAAAATCATTTAGAAAGCCTTCCAAGTGCAATGGAGGCTGCCAAAGCTGCAAAAGGGGGACCAACTCCATACTAAAGTAAATACAGCCCCTCTTGTTGGCCAGATACTTTTGTCCATGTAGTGTACTCTCAGTGCTGTGAAATAATTAAGGTGTTTGTCTCTGTCTTCTCTACACAGAGCAGTGCAAAGCTCCAACACAAGGGAGGAAGCATTCAGTATCCAAAAGTCTGCGCCACCTCTTCCAAACGAACAGCAAATTTGTAAAAAGCTTGAAAAGGTGAAGAACTCTTTTATACCCATCTTTGCAAAAAAAAGGTTTCCCCACTAATGACTTTTGTACAACACATTTGGTGTCCATCCTTCTTTGTTACCTGTGATTGTATTTCTTAATGATATTATGCATGCCTGTGTCAAGACTGAGTCAGGGTTAGCAACAAGAGTTTTTATTGCATTTTCATTTCAGTTCTTTTCTTTGAGAATACATGAAACTATGGTTGAAAATAGTGTAAAGCCTGAATAATACTTCAGCTCTATCCATCATCCGTGTCTCTCTGTGGCTGAACAAACGCAAAAGTTCCCTTATCTTCTGCCTCAGCTGAGAATTTCTATGAATATCTATAAGAATGTGAACATGTTACGCTTCTGTACTACAGTCAGTCTTTCATATTCATGAAATATTTTCAGATATCTTGCATTTATAAATCAAGCAAAAAAGTGCTGGAAAAGCTCCAGTGTGTCTCTTCAACACTTTGACAAATGCGCTTGTTCTGTGTCACCTTCCAGAGGTCTATATTTGACCACCATATTCTACCGAGACGATAATGTGTTGGTGACGCCAGAAGACCAGATTCCTATTGTGGAGGTTGAAGACTCCTACCCCAGCTCTCTTATGCAGGACTTCCTCTGGTTTACTAAGGTAGACCTACAGGAAGAAATACATAGAAAGACAAAAAATGCACAATAACAAACAATAAAATACATCTCAGACAAATTAATGCCCATTTCACACTCATTATACTATAGTAATGATCAACACACAAGGAATGTATTTAAGTTTAAAGTTAATCACAATCATAGATTTTTGTGTATTATTTTGCATCAAAACATTATGAATAAAAGTACTCTGTTCTATTTTATATACCAGGTATCATATCTATGGGAGGAGATCCCCTGGCTACAGCAGTGTCTCAGTCCTTCCCAGTCATCTTGCTCCTGCACTCTGCAGACTCGCCTCAAGATGCTGCAGGCTGTCTCACAGCTACAGGTATGAAAATGATCAGTAAACTAGAGCAGTGGTGCTCAACTAGCCACAGGACCCACCATCATCTCCTAATAGAGCAAATAAAATGTGACAGTTTGGACCTTAGAGGGGAGAAAACATAAAAGACAGAACAACCATGTTTAAAAGGCACATCATTACAGAAGCCCTGACAGGACATGCATACGTACATTTTTAACCCCATTTTACCGTGATAGCATGCACATTTTAGTGTTTTTTAAGGATTTCAAGAAATTAACACAATACTTGTATTCTAAGATAGAGGGAAAGATAAGTTGGAACTTGATGGAAGAAAAAAAAAAATCATTTAGCACAGCTGGATGAGCAGTTGTTCATTTAATGAGGCTACATTTCTTGACACACTGGGTGCAGTTTGATCCTGGCACTGTTGGAAGTATAACTTCCTTCCATGTCTAATCAAAAAATGGCAAAAAAAATCAAAAAATATTCCTTTAAAGTTTTCTTGATACCATGACAAAAATAGCTATATAAATATTTATATGTCCACGTAGGGCTGCCATACAACACAGATTTTTTCCCACAATTCTTTTCCCATACTCATTGCCGACTCACTGAAAATAGCTCCTTGACTTACTTTTGGGTCTAGACCCACCAGCTGAGAACCACTGGACTAGACTATAAGACTGGAAAGACTTTGATGAATTGTGATGGTTTTGATAACCTTGACTCTCTGACCTAATGGTACAAAAAAACGCTGAACAAAAACTACTAAGCAGGACGGTGATGATCTGGTGTTTTTCCTTAGGGCATGCTGGGTACCCAGGACCTTGGTCAGGTGTATTTTGAGCCTATCAAAGACAAACACGGTAACGCCTTGCTGGTGCTCCTGAAAGACATGAACACCTGTCCCAACCTGGATGGCGTTCGCTGGACGCAACTTTGCAAACTGCAGCTCCAACGGAAGTCCATCTCGTCCCCTGATGAGCCCACCGCCTTGGACATGCTCCTAATCACACTCCATGTGAGTCAAAGTTGGTGAAGTTCTTTCTGTCTTAAAGACAGGCTGCCTCCAAAGTGGGAGAAAGGTTGTTGTTTTTATCATGCTGATTCTTTTCATTTTAGAAAGATGAAACTGTGTAGAGAGAGAAACTTTGTAAACAGCAAAATGTGCCTAAAACTCCTGTAAACATTTCTGCATTAGTGTAGCTCTCATTCACAGAACACCAGTAAACACAAGGCCTGGTGCCTGCAACAATTGGACTGTAAATTGAAATGTGTTTCTAATTATGAGGGCAGCTCGTGCAGACACTCTTTATTTAGACAAGCATTAATCATCATGACTCTCATCTTCCATTCGTCCGTTCTCACATGCTGAATAGACTTGCTGTCAAATTAATTAAAAATGCAAACATTTAGGTAAAATCTTGGAGTCTTGCCAAACTAACATAAATGTTAATCAGCCAAAAATCCTTTCATTTCCAAAGCTGCTCATTCATGCAATTAAATAAGAAAAGCTGCATGTGAGTTTCAGCATTGTGGGCGTTATGATGGCTATCAAGCTAAATGTTGTTGTTGTGTGTTTTGTAACTAATGCTCTGTGGCTGCTTTGTTCAGAGCGACCACAATCTGGAACCAAACCACAAGTTGATTTTGTCTATACAGCCCCAGTAAACTTGATCCCATTGTTGCATTGCGGTTCCATTTCCAGCGTAACTTTGCCTGGATGTGTGGTTCCAAAACAATGGTGGAGACTCCCCTTCGGCAAAACCACATTTCACTAAAATATTTGTATTGTGGCCAGTTTTGAACAAATTGTATGATGAAATGCATAAAAATGTGCTTATGGGCTTGTTTTTAGACCAGACTTCCACTTTAAACATGTTGCAATGAATTTAAATTGAAGTCTTTCAGGAAAAACAAAAACAAAACATGGAAAAAACATAATTCAAATGAATGCAAGGATGATAAATAGAAAAGGCAGCACCGTATAATCAGCTTTGTTGAAGTCCTTTGCTTTTAAGCTTAATATGCAGCACCGTGAACATATATAATGTGGAGTTATGATGACAGTTAGGTCAAACTCTAGATTGTTGATATCAGCTCTGTGTGACCCAAATAAGACAGGAGTTGTCTTCCACTTTCTGTCCCACTTTCATCTCATAATCATTTAAGATAAGCATTTTGTGTCACAAATGCTTGTCTTTTCTATTTCTTCTCCCTTGACTGGTAGAAATGGCCTCCATACAAAAAGGATGAAGGTAAATAAAAACTTAAACTTAAAATGACCCCTTATAAAAAAGTGTCCTAACATTGTCTGAGTCTTATAGAACAGAACAATAACAAAAAAGACAGTGGATATGTCTCATTTTTACTCAGTTTAAAATTGTAGCCTTTACAATTATTCTTGCATAGCAGCTGTAAACATTGGACCAATGGGAGATGTTGTTTTAATTTCCATGCATTTCTCCCCTAATACCTCATGTCTAATGGGTACTTGCTGGTGAAACAGGATGGGAGGGGTGGAGAAAATGTGGAAGCAGGAGAGAATGAGAGATAAAGGAGGGATGCCTTTATAAAGCATTTGTTTGGATCTGAAAATAGTAAATCTTTAAATGTTTTCTTCTTGCTTTTCCCAGGAGAAGCTGGCGTACCACAGGCGGAGCAGGAAGATGCTGTCTCCAGGTTTATACCTGGGCTACCTGAAGATGTGTACATCAGTGGAGCAGATTAGAGCGCTGGTGCCACAGAAACTCCCAAATGTCCTCTGTCACACAAAAATTCGAGACAACTGTAATGTGTCCAGGTGAGCAAAACACAAATCACACGCACAGAGATGTGAATATGATGGCAATAGAATGAAAGAAAAGATGTGATGTAGAGTCCCTTTGAGTGTATTCTGCATTGGGCTTTTGTAGAGAGGAGTGGCAGTGGCTGCAGGCTCTTAGCTCTCTAGATGAGTCGCTGGAAATGGACCGTGAGGAACAGAGTGCTCCACATCGCCTCCTACAGGACCTGCGCGGTGCCATAAAGGACCTGATGGCACACATCAATGTCCCGGGCAATCAGGTCAGAGTTTGGCAAGAAACAATCAAAAACTCCTTATAACTTTCTCCTGTAGCAGAAAGTTTTAAAGTGACTATTTTGTGCTGAATGAAAGATTTTGACTGATGAAATGGAACCAGCAGAAAGTCCTTGAAAGATTTGGAGCCAAGTTGTTGAGGCAGGCAGTAGCAAGAGCTCAAAGAAATGAAAATGGCTCCACTGGATAGTCAGCCAATTCTGGTTAGACCACTAATTCGACATGATTTTTGTTAAAGGACATGGTTTGAATTCCAGCACAATGGTGACCATTGTACATTTGGCTATAAAGTTTTACCACCCACTGTTTCAAATAGTTCTATACAAAACTCCGCAGACAGAATGAAGAGCTATATCAATATGAATTATGAGGAAATATATACCGTATATCAATAGACTGGGGAGTCATTAAAACGTAGTTTGAAACCTAAAAGATGTTGTTTCAAGACTGGATCAGCTCCTAACAACTATTAAAAATGACAAATGTAAATCAGGAGTTATGGATCAGATACTCTTTCTGTTGACCTTCTCCAAAAAATCAACAACCAGTCGATCACTGATACACAACAACCTCTAATTACACAAAACCAGTTATTTGTCTTGTACCTAACGTCTTATTCCACTGCTGGAGTCAGAGCCTCTGGTTTCACTTTCAAAAGTACTTCTGTGAGTGAAAACTGACTTCATGGTGGCCCCGCTGTCTCTGATCCACACGCTGTAGCTGTGAATGTTTGTGGTTGGAGTGTAACCGCAGACTTGTAATTCTATCGATCAGATAAAAGCCTAAATGGGCTTAAAAGTAAAAACATTTAAAGATGAAAAGGGGAAAATTATCTCAATCTTGGTAATGCAACAAAAACAATGCATGCATATTGAAATAGAAGACAAAGAATTAAGGGGGGGTCATTCTTTAAATGCTGTGTCATAAACATGCATATGTTTCTAATAACAATAACTTTATATATAACGCAGCAAAAAATGCTTAACAGCACAAGATAATGAACACAATTACAGTTTAATGATAAAATGTAAAATAAAGAAAACAAAAAAGCATTTGTGAGCAAAACAATCAGGTCCCTTACAAACCAACAACAATAGGATATGATGAAATAATAAAACAGTAAAATATCAGGATTAAACTTTATTAAAAGCAAACTTAAAAGTAAAGTTATAGAATTCTTGCACTGAAATATTAACATTTATCCAAAATTAGAACTCCTAAATTATTAAATATATAAAGAGTACTTACTTTACCATAAATGCTTCAAAAAGAAAGAAATCCTTTTTTTTTCTATTTGTAAGAGCCCTTCTCTTGTTATGACTGAGCTGACATGACAGAAACATTTTTAGCATTGCTGTTGAAACGTTCGATCAAAGACTGCTACTTAACCCTCTGAGACTAGCATTGTCATATACAACAAAAAGAGACACATGTTACACAAAGTTAAATAACTTTTGAACCATAAACCATAGCCACTTACTTTTTTCCTCTTGTGGCCTGCCATTGTGCCATTCTAATGATGCTATCTATGTCTTTGCAGCCCTTATGGAGGCTTTCCTAGCAAGCCTGGAACTTGAGGGACTGTCCGGGGTATTTAGATATGAAATCCACACCAGTACTTCATTATAGACTGTCTTTTTATTTCGTTTTTAATCTATTTTTGATGGTTCTTAGTGGCTAATGCCAGCCTCCATATTGTTTTGTCACATTGGCTATGAAAACCAATGATAGGCTGTTCCGCCATTGCATCATGCTTTGCAGAACTGGGCATGTCTGACTGAGCAGATTATGCAGGAGGTGGCCTGAATAGCTCATAATGGAGTCCCTAAGAGATGGGAGAACAATTTTGTGCAAAAAGCCTTAGTCATTATTGTTTACTGTGTCACATATAAAAAAATCTTTGAGTTTTGTGCACCACAGGGTTGATTTTTTACAAGCTTTTAAGACAAAAAATCCAGGCAAGAAAAAATGGTTTAAAACATAGCTTTGACACTGCCATTCTGTTGCAGTATCTCATATGTTTTGTGCTGCTTACTTGTGATGAACCAAGATTATTCTCTGCTATTACCCCCTGTACACAGCTCCATACCTAACTCACCCCAGTGACATTATCGGCCAACTAGACATTTCCAAACCAAATACAGATGTGCTGCTCAGCTGTGAGCGATCCCAGAATATTTTGCAGGTATTTTTCAGCACGAACCAGGAAGGCCACTTTTAACAGCTTTTCCTCCCTCATTATGTGAAGTTTAACCATGAAACAAAAATGTTGGTTTACTATGTAGTAAGTACACCTCATGAAGATATTTGATTGAGAGCTCCCTGGCTGTGGAATTTACATACTTTGCATTTAAAATATGTCTTCAATTTCTTTGTGAAACATCCCAGTTTTTTCTTAGTTTTCTGTCCCCAAACTCCAGGGACAGACTGTTTTCACAGATCAGGGCCATACAAACTTAAAGCTTTCTCGACAGAATTCTTGTGTGACCTCTGAAAGAAGGCAGTGGAAGATCTGAAGAAAGGATATAAAATGTCAGACAAGCAGTGATATACTGTCCAGGTGCTAAATTGTGAATGGCCTCATAAAAGCTTTTTTTTTTTTACTTTCTTTTTATTCAAGTTTTCTTTTTTTCCAACGATAAAGGACAAACAAGGAAGCATAAAAAACAGACAAAAATAGACAGAAAATATCAGTGAACAGACAGGTTAACAAGGGTGGCACAGGCCATACATTAGTGGAAAGTGGAGTGATCATTCACACATACAATGAGTTACGTGTCTGTAGAATTTAATGTCAACCTTGCCCAGTACTTAGTATACTGTTCAGCCTGGAGTCTTAGGGTAAAGGTCAGTTTCTCCATACATTGTATCTCGTTAACAATAGTAATCCAGTCATTCCTTGACAGCAAATTTATCTGCAGCCATTTCTGTGTGATGGCCTTCTTACTTGCAGCCAAGAGCACGTTATAAAGACAGATATCCAGGGCCAGAAGTCCAACCAGGATTTTACAACATTTTCTTTGTGTAAGTTAAGACCCTAGCTCCTGCATTTTGAAATAACTATTTTTTAAGAGACTTTATGGCAACACCAATAAATAAAGAGTTGCAATAATCTGAGCAGCTTGTTATAAAAGTATGTATTTGCATTTCAGAATCTATCAGGTTGAGAAGGGTCAACTTTTTGAAATATTCCTGGAATAATTAAATTTGGTTTTTGCAACCTTAGCAAAGAAAATTAAGACTCCAATCTAAAGTTAATCTTAGACCTGTAAAGGCCAACTAAGATCAACTATGTTTTGTTTTTTTCAGGTGCAGGAATTCCGTATCTACAGCCAGGAAGTGGTGGAGTTTGGTGAGAAAGTGTCCTTCCTGCTTCTTCTCCCACCCTCAGATGAAGTTTGTACAGCTCCTGGTCAGAATAATCCATACTCTCCTCGCTCTGGTTTCCTCACCCTGCCCCTGCAGATCTTTGAACTTGGTCAGTTTTTTCAAACAACCAAAAATTAAATAAAAACACACACTCTCTTGAATTAAATGAAAGTTTTTGACACTAGTTGCGGTTTTCTAGAATAACTTGCCTCTGAATGTACACAGTGATTAATATTTCTGTCCCCTCTCTCCCACAGTCCACTTTAATGCATATTGCCCCAGTTTCATCGGTCAGTACTGCAGAGTGTCAGCTCTGCTGGAGCTGGAGTCCCTCATGTCCCAGCAGGCTTTGAGAGAGGCATTTTCAGAGGCTGAGCTAAATGCTGCGAAGAAAAAACATCAGCAGGTTCAGGAACACATTCAGGTAAGATCACAACTGGCATTTGGTCATCTTATAAAAGTCAGCCAAGGACAAATACAGGTGCAAGACTTTAAAATCAGTATTTCAGATGTCAGTGTAATGCTTTAAATCCAGAGGAATCTTTTATTGTTATTGAGATTTCCTGTTGTGATTTTAATGCCTGTAAAAACAGCAAATGGAAGAGGTGTGGCGTGATGCAAGGTGGATCATGGATGCCTTACAATATGCCCGCTACAAGCAGCCAACAGGAGGAATCTCCATAAGCTGGATTATCGACTTCTCCAAGGAAGTGTTGCCAGAGAAGCCTCCCTCCACTTCCTCTCAGCCTGACTTCATGCCCTCACCCATGCCTTCACCTGAACCCTGCCGCAAGCACTCAGGTCTGACTTGCCTCCTATTCTGCAGTTTTATGTTATTTGTAAAATTAAAGGGTGTAATATCCTTAAAGTCAGAGTAATTAGTTAGAACTTTTACATTTTGCAGATTTTGCTGGGTTATCAGATGAAGAGGGTTCCTCAGAGGTCTTCCTAACCACAGACAGTGACTACGACTCAAGCCGTGCCCAGAGTCCCCGTGAGCTCGACCTGTTGCCACCTTCACCCCTATCATGCTCTGCGCCATTAGAGCCCCGTGGTTACCTCCGGAGTGATGGAAGCAGCTCAGGAGGAGTGATGTGTCTTGGCGGGAGTGGGCGCGGAGGGGGAGCTCTGAGGGATTCCACGCCAGATGTACTCCAGGCCTCAGAGCCGCAACATGTGAGGGAAAGTGAGCGCTGTGGTGGGGGAGGAGGAGGAGGGGGAGTTCGTTGTGGAGGGGAAAGGCGAAGGGGAGCTCCTGAGCTGTTTGACAGTGACTTCATCCTCCCCAGCCGGCAGATCGAGCTGCTGCACATCACAGAGAAGAGGCAGGCCTTCTGTGTGAGAACCAGCAGCCTGGAGTTCCCCTCCTCCACTTCGGCACATCACCAGCCTTACTGCCACCACACCAACTTCCCCTCTCCGTCCACCTCACCACAGCGAAGGTGGCACAGGCCGTCATCGGTGGACCGCTGTTGCTCTGCTGAACACTGTCTACCGCAAATCCCGCCAGCACGTACGTTATCGGAGGACAGTGGCACTCAAAGACTCTCCTCGCCATCTCCTGCTGCCCACAGGAAGGGATGCCATACCACGCTTAGAGTGTACCCACAGTACCGCACAGGTCTGCCAAAGGACACCAGTGTTAAGGTAAAGATAAGCCTGCACTTCATAAAGTAGTTTTACCTTTGAACAGTGATGAGGTACCAACAATTACCCCAATCCATGCTCTGATACTACAGATATGATGATACGTTTCATTTAAGAACATCTATACAAATATGGAAAATATGAATTGATTTCAGAATATTATTGCATTTTTTTTCCCAGCAGAGGGTGATATCTCCTCTTGCCTCTCTTGTTTGACATTAGTCACCTTTACAACATCAATATAGAAAAAATGCTTTTATTTACAGTCAGTCTTTGTATTGGCTTTGCATTTTTCCTTCATTGTCCTGAGATTTAAATATTAGTTGAATTAAATGCAGTCTTGTGGGTTTTTTTGTTTGTTTTTACCTACAAAAGAACAGTGAAAACAGGCCGTACATTTAGATGCACAGCAACACAGAGCTATGATTATTGCTCGATTTGGCCTTCTCATTGGTCTACCATCATTGTCCCAGCTTATGAGCACTGAGGTAGATTCTGGGAAGGGGACTGATACAACCCCGATTGGGCTCTGGATGTCCTTGAATATTACCACACCTTTAGGTAGGGTTAAGGTGTGGATTTGGCAAGTAAGCACAGGTACCATGCAGGTGGGTAGTAGGGCTGCCACAAGCCCCTGATCATGCCGTGGATGTCCCAGTGGCCGAGAATCCCGGGCGGTCTCTGAGCGTATCACCAGGGATGAAAAGGCCCAGACAAAAGAAGTGCCATTGAGATTGACCTTGGCTGCCAAACAACACACGTGTTGACATGTGTCAGGCTTGACTCTGGCCAACCCCAGGTTGTAGCACATCTGGCCCATAATTAATCCTTGGCGCACCACATTCCTAAAACATATGCACATGACTGTATGTTTCCTTCTATCATGTACTCACAGTAAGTAGGATTTAGCTGACACAAAATAAAGTCTGTCTCTTTGTCCAAATATGCAGTTCTCTCTCTTGAAATCAAACTGTTCATAGCTCTGTCTTTTTTCTCCTACTGTTAATCTTCCACTTCTTGGTGTAGGAATAGTGGTGCATGCACAGAATGCCTATGCTAGTTTGAGTAAACAATTTCTGTCTGACTAAAACAATAAATCAAATTCTTTTAACATCATGTGAAAGTATAAAGCTGATGTACTTTGGTGCCACACTTTTTATTTGGTACTTGATTTTTTCTGTTTTGCAATTTAAAGTATTTGAGAGAATGTCATGAACAGTTTAGGTTGGTAAAACTCTTAAATCATATCTGTTCTTGTGTTTCAGCTTTGTGTAACTCCTGGAACATCGGCGCAGGAGATGGTCCATCTGGTGGTGCAGGAGATGAACGCAGTGTCTCGGCGCTTGCTTGGTAACAACGGAGGAGGAGAAGGGGATCAGGAGCAGTGTGTATGCTACAGTCCTGAACAATTTAAGCACTTTGGCCTTGTTCTGGTTTTGGACAATAGAGAAAAATGGCTCCAGGATGATTTCTGTCCTCTGGAGCTCCAAAATCCTTGGCTGAGGGGGAAACTGTGTGTACGCATAAAGGAGTATTCACCGTTAGCGCTCAAACACAGTCGGGCCACAACAGTGTGAGTGTTTGAGAGGTCGTGTGGATTCTACTCTTAAATTAAGGAACTATTGTACAAAAATCCTCCTTGACTTGATGATATTTTCTCTTCTACTGTGGTGTCACCATCCACAACTGCAGCTATGACATATTTTCTGCTGTGCTCATGATATCTGACAGGCCTCTGTTACCATGAAATGTGCTCCAATGTACATAGGACATTTTTTATACAGATCAGAGACTCTCATATGGACACCAAATGAACTATTAACAAATAGAACAAAGAGAAAAGAATTTATGCTGTCGGAAATCATCACTAAAAGTATTTTGATGCTGAGTGACAGAAATGGGGCGACACTTTGATTCCCAGGATGATTGATGGCCTTGCAAGTTGCCAAACGACATGGGTAGCATCTTGGCCTCCCCCGCCACACGTGGGCACGGCTTTTCCTCTGAACTCTCTCATTGTGTCGTTCCCCAAAGAGCTGTTCGCTGCTGCTGCCTGGCCCCATGTTCCCAGGATGTGGGCTCTGGACCCGGCTCAGAGGGCAGGAAGGAAGGGAAAGTACCAAAGGGGGGGCTGGCGTCTTCACTTGGGGACGCACTCAGCCGACGTTTTGGCCTGTCAGTCAACTGCTCTTGGCCACCATTAATGTCTGGTGGCAACAGCCAAAAAAGGGAGAGAGAGTGTGAGGGCAAGGAGGAGGGTGGATCTTTTGAACCTGAACCACTGAAGCTCTTTCCTTACCTTTTTGCAACAACAACTCCTCTGTATATTAGACTCAGTCTTACTGTAGCTAAAAGATAAGATCATCTCACATAATAAAACCAGCTCATTTGGATACCTGAGACAAAAGGAAAACAAGCAATACTTAACTCTTTTTGTTAGATGGAGAGAGGCATGCTATCCTTCCACAAATGTGCTGAGTACATCTGAAGTACTGTAGTCATGCCGTGCTAGAAGTTAACCAGTCCAGTGTTTTTGTTGTGTTTGCTTCAGTGGTTTTCCCAGATGCATCAGGAATCGGTGCCCGTCAGTCTAGAGCAGGCTCTCCCAAAGGGATTCTGGTGTGAAAGGGATGACTCAAGTTGTTAAGAGGCCTGGTGTTTGTTAGTAAGAAAAATACCATGTAGTGCAGGCTGTCTCCTAAAATGCCTCAAAATGAGTTCCATATAAAAAAGATCTTACTATAATGATTATAGTCAGACAGAGCCCCTTATGTGCTAACAGCTACAAACTGTCCTGTGGAGGTCAGTTAAATGAAATCATCATAAAATTAGGACTTTAATTATCTCACCGAGTTAAAGAATAATGAAGACACAATTGATGCAGCCGTCCTTGGAGGAAAGGTAGAGCTAGCGTGTGTATTTTTGCTCAGTTTTGTTTCCCTTACCTTAGAAATTGTAACTTTAAATAAAGTGCACACAAAACAGAATTATCCTTTATCCTGTTTTGGGATGAAACACAATTAAAGTGCATTAAAGATAAGGCTTCAGCCAGTTGACAATATCATATAGCTATTAAAAGGCCATAACATTATTTATTTTCACTTAGTATTTTTTAAGATTGTTTGACAAAGCATTGACAATGTTAAAAATAATATAAACAGTTTGTATCATGATTAAAAAAACAGACTATTGTAGTAAAAAAAAATACAGGCAAAATAAAGCTATAATAATTCTGCATGTGTCCATTTATAATGTAGTGTCCTGACAGCATGCAAGCGATACAACGCAATGCCATGCAAAGCAGCACAACGGTTTTCCCTTATCGCCCTGTTCCTAGTTTCCTCTCTGTCGCTGACGTTGAGGCGGGAGAAGAAGAATGAAAAAAGTGCATACCAAGGCATAATGACTGTCGGACAAAATACGTCCTTGATTTTCTTTCACCTTCCTTGCTCTGCAGAGCTTAATAGTACCCATGTCAGTGTTTAAAATATATTGTGCTCTGACTTGTGTCAACATGGAGGCAAAACTATTCAGCTCAAAGCTGACAAATGCTAGTCAATGCAAAGCACCACTTCTCTTTCAGCATAAAAGCAATAGATGGTGTATTTTTTTTACAAGAATAAAAATCAAAATCATAGGGCAGTGAATCAAGTGTGGACAGTGAGTGTGGGATGTTGAACACTATTCCTGATGCTCACTTCCTGTCAGGACACAGTGTTAGACACAGCCAGTGTCTCCCCACACATTTAACTGACTTCAGTATTCCTGTAGCTGCAAACTAGCTAATTTACTAGCTAACAAGTCAACAATCATTGTCAGACTTGGAGGTAATGATGCATATTATGAGGGCTGTAGTGATGCTTTATTTTTTAAACTGCTGAATGATCTTGAGCTTATCTAGGGTTTTACACTGATAACAGACTATGTTACATGAAAACCCACCAGGTTATTTTCCTTAAAGAAAGTATTGCAGAATTTAAAAACATGTATACACATTTTACAACTTTGTAGAAGTAACAGACTTGAATTTCACCACTGGGTAGTCCAAAAGCCACCATACATAAAAATTACACTCACTGATCTCTTTAGGAGGTATGGACCTTTTGCAGACTCATCACTCTTGTGGCAACAGCGGAAGTGCCACTGTTGACATCAGGCTGCTAAGGGTTTTAGATGGTTATTATGTTCTAGGTGTATTTAGGAGCAATAAAGTAACAGAAAGCAACAAAATAGCATCAGCCCACTTGACTCAAATGTCGGTGTCTGTATCATCTTCGCTTACAAACAGAGAAACTTGTGAAGAGCAGACTGAAAGAGATGTTTCTCTGTACACAGGCAGTAATCTTAAGAGCATACAGAAGCCTTAATACCTATACCTATCAATCAGACTACACTCACGACCGTTTCAGACTGTCTGCATGCCACGGCTGTCAGCTCCAGCAAGCACCATCACAGTTTTCATAACAGACACATGTGGGCTGCGAGTTAGTTGCGTCTCCCTGCTGTCACAGCCCTGGCTTTCTTTACAAGTTCACCTCAATAAATGTTCCTACAAGTGTGTTGATTCTGGGAAAACTAAGAACAAGAACATTCTGTATAAGGAGGGGATTTTCTCCAAGGAAATCCTTAACCAGGCTTTTACTCTGAAAATCCCAAACTGGAGGTGTGCTTTGTTTATCTTGTCTGTGACAGATTCTAGCTGTGTGGAAACAGAAAGCTTTATCACTAGTTGAAGTTTTGCATTCTGCAGCTGAGAATGTACATATTTGCTACAACACGGTAAAATCCAATTTCTATTTTGGCCAAGAGACACGTGCGGCTCGTGGGAGAAATAGGCAAGCTCTCTATTCTCTTGATTCTCCGTATATGTGAGACATGCATATCAGGCGTGTGAGACAGTGCTCACACAGGCAGTCTTAAATCCCTGACTTGTTAACATCTGACCCAAAATGAATATTAAACTGTGTTGCACACCCAGTCTGAACCAGGCTTAAGCAGCATTTGCGAGTACTCTTTCTGTCTTCAGCATCTCATTCTGCTCAAAGTCACCTGTAAACAGAATCACCTTTTCAACTGCAGTACCGATGTTTGCTAGCATCAACTTAAGCTTATCCACTGCTTCTGTGACATATGTGCTGTTGCTATGAAGAATGAGTTGTTCACAACCCATAGAATGATTTGCAGGTATCTAATACTGACATTTCAAGTCTTCTGAAATTTCCATGTACAAATGTGTACTACACAGATAACATTCAGGAATTTGTGGCCAGGATAACTGATTTATCATTAGTGTCCAGTGAGTGGCATGCAGCGTTTGCAGTCCAGACTGGACCAATGCCAGACAGAGCAGATAGATGTTCAACCAGCAATTTTACCAACCAATCACACAGCAGCAACTAATGCATGTAGGCATGTTAAAAAAGACAAGATGATGTGCTAAATTTCAAACCGTGCATCAGAAAGGGTAAGAAAGGTGATTTAATTACTTTGGATGCTCCATTGTTGGTGATCTGGCAGACTTTTGTGTTGTTTAAGATAAATTCTGACTCTTCCATTTAAATGTTACAGGAGAAATCGAGGCTCAGCAGATCAGGTGCATTTTTCCAGCCTTCTAGTGTTTAATTTTAGTGAATTGCAGCCTCAGTTTCCTTATCTTAGCTGACAGTAGTAGCACCTGGTGTGGTCTTCTGCTGCTATATCCCATCTGCATCAAGGTTAGATATCTGCATACTTGTTGTAATGAAGGTTTATTGGACTTATTATAGCCTTCATCAGCTCGATCAAGTCCAGTTATTCTTCCCCTGACCTCTGCCATTAACAAGGCACTTTGGCTCAGAGAACTGCTACTCATTTTGATTCTTGGTTTGAACTTCAGCACATCTCTTGACATGTCTCCATGCCCACATGCATTTGGCTGCTGCCATTTGATCAGCTGATTGGATATTTGTGTTAATGTACAGTTGAATAGGTATGGCTAACAAAGTGATGAATGAGTGAATGGCCAGTTTAGTCTACACTGGGTGTTTCTAACATGTAAAATTGGATATTATGAGTTCAGAATTTGCCACACACATACGTATACTATGTGATGTCTTACTTTACACAAGCAGTATGGAAGTTTGCAGATTCAGACACAGTCAGAGTCGACAGATGAGCTGCAGCTCCTGTATTGAGTTCAATTTTTTCTCCAAATCTTCGGGGGCATTTTTTGTCGAAACCCTCCTTTTCCAGCTATATTTGAGATTTTGTGCCAAGATTGAATTTCTCTGTTCACACTATTAAGAGTGTGAAAATCTCACAACAATACATTTTAACAGAGCAGTCTGTTGTGTTAACACTGAACTCCACATCTCACACTCATAGAGACTACAAGATGATGGTTTTATTTTTTTAACAAACATATTTTAAAACATACGTTTTTTTGTTCTGCTATAAAACACTGAGCGGGCTCGGCGTCATCATACCATGATAATAATCTGCAGCTTTTACAAATGTAGCACCAGAACCTTCAAAATGAGGAGAGAGCGGCAGGTTAAGCTGGCGAACCTGTCCTCAGTTTTTGTAGCATTCCAGGTTCAGGAAGTGGAAGAGATAAAATGGCGCCTTTAAAAGTGTTTACAGAGATTTTAGTTTCCTTTACACATTTGAAAATGTGTTTACTTGTAACTACTGTACAAAGATGTCTTCAGACAAACTGATGTTGTGAGCTGTGGTTGGTTTTACTAATGGCTTAAACTCTTGTGTTAGCGCTTAGATGTCTTTGTTATGAGCTGTTTTTATGAGGATCAACTACAAAAACAAGTCACACAAGCAGAGAATGACCATGTACATAGCAAAATAAGACTCCAGGATGAATGTACTGTATCTGCCCTTAATGTGAAATAAAGTGGATATGGGGCCACAGAGAAAGTAAAAGCTAGGAGATTATACTGAAGGGAACGAGGGGGTTTAAATTCCCTTCAGTGAAAAATAAAGCAGAGCCCCATGTTTACAAGGAGATGTTGGCGGATCCGTCATGAAGGAGACATCACGTCACTTTTTTAAAATCTATTTTTATTGAACAATAAATGAATATTACAAAGTAAAAGTCTGCTTATGTGGTTATTTATTCTCTTTTAGCAAATGTCCCCTAAAGAGCTGATATTGACTTCTTTACTCTTCCTGTTGAAAGATAGACCGCTTATTACTCTTAAAACATGAACTGCACTACAATGGGGCAGCTGGGGAGGAAAAAAGATATTTTGGCACACCTCTGGAGTCTTAAGGAGCATAACAAGCTTATATTTCTCATGTGTGCTGATCAGATTTTCTTTGGGGCTCATTCTTTTAGTTTGGAGTTTCATCCACACGTATGCTGCTCTCCCCAAAAGCTGCTCATTCATGTGATGTGAATGGGAGTAAATGACAAATAGAGGGCACTTGTTCCTACAGATGCTATATTGCAATGACCTCATTAGTGTTTGACAACCGGCTGATGAAAAGTGAATGGTGAGCAGCTGCAGACAGAATCTCACTGTATGAGTGCTGAGCATAGCAACATGAAGCCTGCAGTGTGCACAGATGAACAATGATGTTACTATGGAACATGTGGAGAGAGCGTTTTCACCCTCTATTCAATGGTCTTTTTTCTTTACATAATTAGGTACACTATACATAAGTTAAAAGTGATGTGAATCAGGTCATCTTTATGTCAATAGAGCTTAAAGTTTTGATGCAAACTTAAAATTGATGTACCTCTGCAACAAAATCATAAAAAATATTTACAATATTTTCTAAAAACAATTGAAATCTTGCCAACCAAACATGGTTAAGGTGGATAGGACCCCATTAATTTGGTTGATTTGGACAATGTGGAGAATGCTAATGATAGAAAGAAAATTTTAAACATTACTACTGAAAACATTTGTGTTCTGTATGCTCCAAATAACTAATTTCTCAACCTTTTAATGTACGTGCAAACCCCTAAAAAAAACACAAAAATATTCATGGATATTGTGGATTTTCAATATGCCATCATCATATTGGAAATACTGACTCCAGTTGTTACTCAAGAAGTTGCCAAAGAGCTGGAGCTGAGGCAGGCTGAGTGAAGATCTTGGTAGCTGCAACATGCCTATCTATCTTGTTTAATACTTCATTTAGGTAGCAACTTTCAAACCATAATCAGCCAAAGGTCAGAAATTAAATTTAGCAGAAGAGAAACCAAGTCAAACAGCCACAAAGTGACACCTATCAGTGAAGCTTTTATCAGGCCAAATTATGCAAAAATTTGAACCCTTATTTAAGAAAAGAGGTCGAACAATTGAGTTGTAAAACAATTCAACCCTTTTCTAGGACTGAACAATTAATTGTTTTTCAACAAGATTGTGATGTGTCCTCCTCTGACTTTTGATGGAAACCTAAAGAATGAGTTTTCTAATTTGCTTGACTTATCTTTAATAGCCTGAGATTACCATGAGTAGTCACAGAACTGAGCCCCATGCTCTCAGAGTCTATTCCCCTACATGTAGAAACATACAGGTAACATTGATGCATTCACAGATACACCAGCATGATGCCCGAGGCAGATGCTGGAATGTGCAAGGCCAATCTAATTTTAATGTATTCCTTCTATCAGCAGCACCTCGTTTGTTGATGCTGGTGCGTATACATATCCATTAATTTCAACCCTCTTGAGACTGACGTCATATACAACAAGAAATGACACAGTTTATAAAACTTCAAATACTTTTACAACCATAAATTGTAGCATCTTATTTTCCTCTTGGAGGTAGCCATTTGCCATTCTAATCTTGCCATCATTGCCTTAGTAGCCCTTACAGATTTTCACTTAACAGATTTTGATCATTTCTGCTGCTAGTGGCTAATTCTAAATATCATTTTGTATCCCACAATGCTTTGTGATGGACTGTGACAACCAATGGCAGGCTGTTGTTTCATTGCGTCATACTTAATCAAATGGGCAAATGTGTCTCTCTTTCTCTCCACTTATAATGGAGAGAAAGACCCTGTGATGTGATCCTCTTTGCCACTGCAGGCAGGAACTGCTTTGAATAAAATCACAAATAGAACCAAAACAAAAAAGTGCAAGGATTTTTTTTGTTAATATTTCAACATTTGTAGATCATTTTGTCAGAGAAGATTTTTTTTTTCGCTTTCTGGCCCCAAAGAGATGGGAGAAGTTTGTACAAAAAAGTCTTTGTCATTATTGTTTAATATGTGTCAAACATATAAAATCTTCCAGTTTTAATTATTGTTACGTTTTTACTTTTGTCTTTGTAGTTCCCTATGTTTTTTTTTTTTTAAGTCGAAAACAGAGGGGAGTGACAATGCCTTAAACCACTAGGCCATACGCGCCCACCATAAATTATTTAAAATTCAAGTGACATTACTAGAGCACACATAGTCTTAAAGTCCAGGTTGTTTTACAAGCATTTTGAGACAATAAGTCCAGGTGAGACAAAATGGTTAAATGGCTCAGGGTCAACATGATTGAAGACTGAGTTAATGTACATCAAAAGATGCTGCATTTATCTGGTATAGTTTACTTTCTCAGTGAAAAAATGCTATATATAACACAGAAAGGAAAAATATTGCAGTGTTTTACAAAACTGTTCAACCCACCACAGTTTTTGCCAATAAGAAATGAGCTGGAGGGCCACAAAAAAAAATGTTGTACTAGTCTGTAAACATGTTAATGTCTGCTGTAAAACTAACACAGTGGTTAAAAGACATTCCTTGACTGTTGGGCCAGCCTCTAGTGGACCAGTGTTAATTTCATCATCTAAAACTATTAATTGACAGCCTTTTTTTCCCATGACAAAAACTAGACTAAAACTAACAAAAATAGATCTGTGATGACTAAAACTGAGAAAAACTAAGTTTAGTTTTCATCAAGATGACCAAAACGAGACTACAATGTAATGTCGTTTTCATCGGACATTCGAAAACAACTCAGCTGTAGCTATTCTGCCTCTTAGTTGTAGAAAGCAGGGAAACCCCAGGCCTGGCAGGGTGCATAGAACACACTACCATGATTTGGTACCAGATTTAGGCAAGAAAATAAATGCTTAGACTATAAGTAAAGACTAAAACATGAGGACTTTTTATGAACTAAACTAGACTAAAATGTCTTTAGATTTTGTTGACACAAACTAGACTAAAACTAGAAAAGCACTCAGAGAGCGCAGACCTCCGCCATTAGCCCTATCTCTGAATAGTAAAGAATCCTTTAAAAAATTCCTGTATCCAAACGGTGATCTGGATCACTCCCAAATTCTAATCAGTTCTTCCTTATGCCATTCTTGACATTTCCTGAAAATTTAATCAAAATCCGTCCATAACTTTTTGGGTTATGTTGCTAACAAACAAACTAACAAACCTTGCTGATCACATAACCTCCTCGGCAGAGGTAACTAGACCAAAACTAAAAAGGATAGAAATGACTAAAATGCATTTCATTTAAAGACTCAAACAAAAACTAAAATTAAAAATAGCTGAAAATATTAATACTGTAGTGGACACTTGGGAACTGCAGTTTTTAGATCTTCTACTGGCCATCTAACCTTGCAAAGAAGATGGCCCATTTCCCGTTTCCTTGTTTCTCACTGCTGAATCCATCTTGCAAAGCTCCCATCTGAACTGGTTAGAAAGTGACGGGACCAAGTCGTGACGTGAACAAGCAGCAACAAGAGGCCGGTGCAATTATAGTGGAAGAGGATGCTGCTAAAGCGCCAGTTTTATCAGAACTTGACAAGATTTCTTTGTTAAAAGAAGAACAAAGAACAGCAGTGAGTTGTTTTCTTTTCCAAAACGTAAAAAGTCGTGTACTTACAAGTCTATAGTCACCATGGTTCACGTTATTCCTTGGCAGCTGCGCACATGCACCTCGGTCACGGCTATGTAACATATTTTGTTGCTCTGATTGGCCTGTAAAGATGTGACAGACAGAACCTTCATCCAATCACACACTGAGTTTTTTCCAAGCCTCTGCCCTCTCCCAAACACTTTATTATTGAAGGTTTCCCAGATGGATGTGTTTCACACATCCATCTGGCGTGTCATGTTACTGGCCACCCACATTGGCTACAGTTTTCAACACTGGTGGCTGCTGCTTTCCCTGCCCACATGTAATGAATATTTTACTGTGAAATTGTCATGCTTGTTGTGCTCATTAACACACCTAAGAGCGAAAGCAGCTCTAGAAAGAAGCTAAATATTCTTGTATATTTTGAAATTTTTCCGATTAAAAAAAAATGCTAATGGGGTAGGACAAATTTGACTGATAAGGGCTCTTAAAAGTCTAGCTAATGAGTGATGATTGTACACCATTAAACTTGACAAAATTACTTTTTTTTCACATTTTATCTGAAATCACACATAACAGTTTTTTTAGCACAACAACCATGGAAACATGACTTCCAGCATGATTCTTCTTTTACATTTTTTACAATATTTTCAACCATATCATTATCATATGAAGTACAAGAATCAATAGAATGAAAATATGTGTATTAAAGATAAATTAATAAATAAATAACAAGTAGAACCAGGGGTGTCTCTCTTATGGTATAACATAGGAAAAACACATTTTCCTGCCATTTTTGTATCTACAATGAAAGCCTGATGCAAGAAGAGAAGAAGCAAAGAGCAAAGCAGAATAAAGAAGGTGCTGGGGTGAAGGAGGGTTGAAAAAGCAGCTTATAGAGGGAGTAGCAACAAGATGGCAGGCTAAGGAAGCTTAAATAAGGCAGCATGAGTGTGATATGTTAGTAGCACGCTTAAAAGCCAATCAGCTGGCTTACATAAGATAAGCTGATCTCAGTTATATGGTACTGCTTGACTTTGTGACCTGCCTTAACTAACATTATGCTAAATTAATTTAATGGGAAAAATTAAACTATAAAGAAGTCAACATGTGAGTCATGTCAAAGCATCTTTTTTAATGAATATATTGAGTGAAATTAAGAAGTTCAAAGCTCCTCATAAGTGTTTTCTTCTGATTTTGTATTTTTAAACGTCAGAGTATCAGATGCGTTCAAACTGCCTGCTGTTGCTTAGCGCTGTAATTATTCAGCGTGTTAAAGTGTTTGGCTGAATCATGATCCGGGGGTTGACTTCTGGCTGGCCAGCTTGCTTTCAGCAGGCTCATATCACAGCGCTCCCTTGCTAGCGCCATGTGTGTTTTTTCAGCCCTTGAGCAAATAAAATGCTGCATGCTTGGCTGTCAACAGATCCTACAAACACTAATGCGCAGAAGGACACACAAACACGCGCGTAAACACACATCGGTGCACATGAGCGGCATGCGCTCTGGAATCCTGATATTTAGATGTGTAAATGCACATGTGTACCATGCAGAGGATTTACACTTTTGTACTATATCAAGACAAATTCACACACGCTTCCCCAAGCAGCTTATCACACACAAATCACAGCATAATGCATCCATGCCAACACGCTTTGCCTTTAAGAGCAGCCCTTTACCGTTTATTGACAGTAACTTAAGAATTGAAGTGGAATTCTGACACCTCCTAATTTTAAACCTTCTGACTCCAGGAGGACCCGAGCTAAATATAACCTGCTGTATCTCTGAATACCTATAAAGAAAACATTCCTTTAAAAAAACATCCTGAATGGTGACTATTCATGCTTAGCTTAGCTAAGACGCTGCAACTTATGACTCATCAAAATATCTGCAGAGGAGCAGCGACAAACTGAGACAGTGTATCAGCGAGAATCATTTGATAGGTGATTTCAGAAGAATCTCCCCCTGGCAGAGAAGTAGGACTCACAGGCTGTTAAGCTTCTGTACTGGAACTGGAGGAGTCCAAACTGCTGGTTGCACGAGTTTATAATCCACTTTATTAGTGCCAAGACATAACAACCTGCAAAACAGCAACTGAAGCTTCTTCCCGCCGCCATCATTATAACTACATGTAACTTCAGCTTTACCAAAGGTGGTTTACACTTTGGTTAGAGAACCTCCCATGCACACTCAAATACAAAAAACTTTTACCTTATTTGATGTGCTGGAAACAGAAACTCATACTAAACAGGCACATGTTTCTTGCAAACATTTAAGGCAATGAGACTTTTGATGCATGAGGTGATGTTTCAGCCAAACAGCTACAGTGCTCATAGAAAATTCTGCCAAAAGGAATCAAATTAAACAGAAGTTTGCAGGAGGCAGCGGTTTGTCAAACGCAAGTTTGAAGTTGAAACCAGTAGTTCTCAAGTGGTTGGGCATCACAACGCACCACCTCCTTAAGAGAAATTGGCACACAAATGAAAAAAAAAAAAATCCATCCATTGGAATGTATTCAATGAAAAATATTGCAGTTTGGACCCCAAATGAAACAAACATAGTTGAACAAAGTGACAGGACAAAACAAACATGTCTAAAAGGAAATAATTACAGAATTAAATGCATGCATGCATCTAAAGTTAAGCCCTTTTCCTGAGACAGCATGGAAATAGGTTAGTTCTCAGTTTCCCTTTAGAAACAACAGCCTTATTATTCAAAAAGGAGATAAATATGTCAAATTTTGAGACAAATACTGAAATTTCAACATGGAAACCCTTGAAATACATGTATGAATATACTTTACATTAACGTAGGGCTTCATACACTAACTTTTTGCCATTTATTTTCCTGGCATTCATTCCTGACCCACTCGAAAGAGCTTGGTGACCCACTTTTGAGTCCAGACCCACCAGTTGAGAACCACTACCTTAACTACACCTTCAAGGCTTTTATACCCAGGCACTTTTTTTCCAGTGATCCATACAGCAAAAGACAGATCACCCTGCGCTGAGATACAAATGGACCTCTAAATAGACTAAAATGGTTTGAAAAAAGTTCAAAGATTACTGTCACACCTGTTGAATCAAGAAATCCCTTAAATAGAACCTGTCTGACAAAGTGAAGTAAAAGATCTCAAAAAGCAACACATCATGCTGCAATCTAAGAAATTCTACACCGGATGAGAAACAAAGTCACTGACATCTATCAGTCTGGAATGGGTTACCAAGGGTTTTTAAGGCTTTGGGGCTTTGGGACAGTGAAACATGGTGAGAGTAATTATCCACAAATGAAGAAAACATGGAACAGTGGTTACCTTCCCAGGAGATGCTGGCCTACAAAAAATACCCCACGAGGGCCTCGTCAACTCATCAGGAGGTCAGAAAAATACCCAGAAAAACAGCTAAGTCCTGCAGGCCTCACTTGACTTGGTTAAGGCTGGATCAGACCACAAATTCAGAAAGATTTTGGCCTGTCTTCAACACTGAGCCCAGTTATGAGCATCTGGAATAAGAAATGGTCTCATAGTGTGACATATTTGATGACAGCGTATACCATTTAGAAAGCATTTGCTCCTATCTTTGTATCATCATCTACTAGAGTGACATTGGGCAAGCCCCCACTTTTTCTCCACCTGGGGATCTACACATACAGTGATTTCCTAAGCATTTTATCACATTCACTGATACATTGGGAAGTGTCCATAATTGTTTCTTGTTTGTTTTTTTTCTTCTCGTCAGAGCAATATACGGCTAGCATCATATTGAACACTTCTTTGATTTGCTCTCTTTGGCTAACCCTCCCAATGACCTGTGGACTTGCAAATATTTGCAGAAACAGTTGTGTCATCAACATATGATCAGGATCAGGCATGCAGATGGTTGAGTGGTTTTAGGCGCCACCCATGTACGCGGGCAGCCGGGGTTCGAATCCGGCCTGTGGCCCTTTACTGCATGTCTCTCCTCACTCTCTTCCCTGGTTCGGAGTCTATCCACTGTCCTTCCTCTATCTATTAAAGGCATGAAAAGGCCCAAAAATAAATCTTTAAAGAAAAAACAAAACATATGATCAGGATCACATCTGTATCGTGCCCAGGCCGTTGGCCAAGATAAGACAAGAGTCTTGTTAAATAGTCTGACATGGCGCTGTTGTAAACGACCAAAAGAATCGCAAAGCCTGAGCCGGTCAGTGTTCATGATTCAATAAGAAATAGACTAGGCAAAAACAGCATCATGGGGAGTTCCAAGGCCTAAACCACCACTGATCAAAAAGAAAACAAAGACAGCATACAATTGGCAAAACCATCTTGATGATCCTCAAGACTTCTAGAGAAATATTCTGTGGACTGAGGAGGCAAAAGATGAACTTATTAATGGTGCATCCCATTACATCTGGTGTAAAACTAACACAGCATTTCATAAAAAGAACATTGTACCAACAGTCAAATGTGCCGGTGGTGGTGTGACCATTTGGGGCTGCTGGACGACTTGCCGTAATTAATAGATAGGATGAATACTGCTCTCTACCAGAATATGCTGAAGGAGAATGTATGTGTCAGAATCATGCTGTTAAGAACAAAGGCTGGTTATATTCACAATGTATAAAGTTTTCCTTCCTTGCATTCACCTTGTGTCCTCATCCCTTGCAATTTTTCCCCGTGGATGCCTTGACCGTGTCCCTGTCCAAGAGATGAGAGTTCTGACTGCCTTCTTCCACCCATATCTGTCCCCTTTGGATGCCGTCATCTGTCTCCAGCATCCTGAACTTCTATTAAACTTTTCACTGACATATTTTTGTAGTGTGATCCTTGCTATGAAACGTGAGTTGCTTTTACAGTTCTCCGCTGACACCACAGTGACATCCCTCTACAATTCCTCTCTTTTTATTCCATTTCTTCACCGGCCCATCACCTGTTCCCCTCCTATACACCACCCCTGCCCCACCCTGCCTCCCACCAGCCTGATATCAGCTTGGCACTCACTGGAGGATTAGCATCAGTGTATATATGAACACACATGCTGGCATGTGTGCATTTCTGTATTTGTGTGAGTGTATGCAGTGGGTGGGAAAAGTGAAGCCTGCCACTACTGCATCACTCATTTCTCTCTCTCTCTCCCTCCCTCCCCAGGGCCCATAAACCTTTAAAGCACCTATAAAACACTTGGCGAGGCCTTTTTGAAGTTTTTATGAAGATCTGGCTTTATTGTTCCCAAGAGATGAGCCCCGCTCCGCTGGCGCCTCGAAGCTTTCTGGAAGTGCCAGTGAATTCAGGAGGGGGGGTGGTAGCAGAGGAGGGAGTCCCAGGGAAAAGCAGGGCAGGGATTGGGGGTGGGCACTGTGGAGCCTGTGTTTCTGTGCCCCCCTGTGCATATGCATGTGGTTTGTGGTGCATTAGTGTGTATGTGAGGGTGGCAGATGAGCTGCAGATGCAGCGTGAACAGCAGCAGTGATAACTTTATCGAGGAGTTTATGCTCTTAAAGCAGATTTTTGGATTTCTCACAAATCTAACACATGTGAAGAATGATCTAATAAAAGCACATGTCCATGGCTGCATATGTATGCGTTTGCAGACGATTGGGCCAGCAGGTTGCATCCTTGTTGTTTGAAGTGGGGCTCTGTTGTTCTCATAGAGCCTAAATGAATGGAGCCGGACCCCCCTCCATCTGTCTGATCCAGCGGCACCGGCCCTCCCTCTTCAAATCCCGGCTCCGACGCCTGACGCACCGGCCCCCTCAAAGGAACAGTTGGCAAATGGAACAACCCATTAAACAGGCGAGGGCGATGAGGCCTCACCTCCGAGGAACACTTGTAAGAGTAGAAAGAGCGAGGGAGAGGAGATAAAAGCTATCAAGAAATTTGAGAGTGCATATTACATGTGTGAATATGTGTGAAATGCCAAACCTTACTACTGTGTGTGAGTGCTGGGAGTGGCAGATACAACTCAGTGGCCATGACATTAGCCATGCTGGTGGCTTTGACTCTGTCTTTGGCCTCCACAGCCCCCCTGTTGTCACATAGGTGTGTGTTCTCACCTTCTAATGAAGACATGGACAGGAAAATGTCTTCTTTTGTATCAGTCAGCTTGCTCTGGTTTGGTAGACATGCTTTTGACGCACTATTTGAGGAAATTTAAGACATATCTGTAATCTGTCTTTAAATTTGGAGTCATTTCTGACCATTGGTTAATGTTTTTCCCCATAATTCTCACAGAGGTTGTATTAATAGTAATTATTTTGTATGATTAAAAATTTTAAAATTTTTTTACAGAGCTCCTGTAGACCCCAAAACACATTTTAAAAATTTCTGTCATGACAGCACAATTTATCTTGTGTGTTTACCGGGTAAAAATACTGGGCATGCAACTTTTAGTCTTGTTGGAATAATTTACTGCCATGTTTACACAATAATTTCAACCAGGAGAGACTTAATTAGACTTAATAATATAAATTTAGCACAAAAAAGTAAGGAAATTTGTGTTTGGTAGATTATTTCTTTGTTGTAGAAATGTTTCTTAGCAATAAATATCATACTCCTGTTTATTTTCCCTTTTAAATGGTGCCACATTGGTAAGGAGCATGCATTTGTGGGATGAGCAGCAGAGCTGAGTATGTGGGTTTCACCCATGAAAATTTTGCCCAACAGCTTATTCTGCTGTTGCTACTGACTCTTGTTTTTAGCTTCTGGTACCCCCAGGTGTCAGCAACTGTCAGCATGGGCCCTGCTACAGAGGCCAGCAGGTGTATTCTCCAAAAATCAGCATGCCACATTCAGCTGATCTGGATAGAGCCCGTACAAGGCAACTTCAAGCTGGTGTTCCATCGAACCAAGTTGCAGCATTATTGAGAGTGAGCCCTAATATCATCTCCAAACTGAAGGTCAAGTTCCATATAAGGGAGGATAAGTGGGCATCTGAAGCTTCTGAAGTCTGGGAGGCGCTACAGAGCTCCTCTGGCCAAAGGTCCTTTCAAAAAATCCTTTGTACCAAATGTCATCGCCATCTTGAATTTGACAAAGTGACCAATCCACACATATGACCTAAACTGCTCTACCTCTATGTTTTACTTATTTTACTAGATCCTATTTTACCTCTACTTGTATCCCTATTTTTACTATACCTTACCTCTGTTTTTATTGTGTCTATTATATGTCTTTATGTATGACAATGTTTGTATTGTAGTGCTGTCTGTCTCCTGTGCTGGTGAGCCAAAGACAATTTTCCACCTCGGTGGACAATAAAGAATTCTTCCTTTCTCTTCTCTTCTCTCCCAAGAAGAAGACACCCAAGAAGACTGTTTCCTCACCTTGTCAGCACTCAGGAGCCATAGGCTGTCTTCTACAGTTTTGTAATTAAGCTTTGCAGGACAATATGGCCGATGGCTTTCTGCCCAGACAATCCTGAACAGACTACCTACAAACTTAGCTCTGCTGCTCATCCCACAAATGTATTTTCCTTACAAATGTGGCACCATTTAAAAGGGAAATAGAAAGGCTTTCTAGTGGTACAAGGCTTACTGCCAAGAAGGATTGTTACAACAAACAAATGATCTACCAAACACAAATTTCCTTACCTATTTGTGCTAGGTTTATTTTACAACTTTTGTCTTAATGAACTTAAAATGGTAGTGAGGCCAACAGCAGGATAGGATACCACTGGTGGTGGTGATGGAAGGAGTGGGATAGGAGGATAGGATAAGGAATGGACTTCTGTGGAGCTTGACATGGACACCGGTGACATGGCTTGGAAGTAGCACTGAAGAGATGCAGGCTGGGACAGAGAAGTTGGACCTGGACACTGATGGTATGTAATGGAGGTGGCTGGGGTGGAGGAGAGTTGCAGCACTTACACTGAAACAACAGACTGACTGCGGAGAAAGATGTATTTTTGGGGGCTTTGAGTCAGAAACAGGGAAAAGAGAGAGTGGGGCATGACATGAATGAAAGAAGCCACAGGTCTGATATGAACCTAGGCTACCCACTTCTAGTACAACAGCAAAGGCCTGGCTAATAATCTCTGTTCCAGTTCATCCCAAAGGTGCTCTGTGGGGTTGAGGTCAGGGTTCTGTGCAAGCCAGCAAAGTTCTTCCACACCAAACTCATCAAACCATGTCTTAATAGTCCTTGTTTTTGCAGTGAGCAATAGTCACGTTGGAAGAGAAAAGGGCCATCCCCAAAGTTGGAAGCATAGCATTGTCCAAAATGTCTTGGTACGCTGAAGCATTAAGATTGTTACTCACTGGAGATCAGAGACCTTGCCCAAACCCTGAAAACAGCCCCATACCATTATCTCTCCTCCACCCAACTTCACAGTTGGCATAATGTAGTCAGGCAGGTAATGTTCTCCTGGCATCTGCTAAACCCAGACTCACCCATCTGACAGCCAAACAGAGAAGCATGATTCATCACTCCACAGAACATGTTTCCACTACTCAACTGTCTAGTGTCAATGTGCTTTACACGGCTCCAACCGACTGTTGTTGTGAGGCCTGCATGCAGCTGCTCGGCCATGGAAACCCAGTCCATGAAGCTCCTGCTGCACAGATTTTGTGCTTACATTAATGCCAGTCAGACTTCAGAACTCTTCAGTTTTGAAATCAGCATACTGTTGACTTTATGCACCACTGATTTTGTATGGTCTTCCGCTTCAAGGCTGTGTTGCTATTGTTCCTAAACGCTTCCACTTTCTAATAATATCACTTACAGTTGATTGAGGAACATCCAGCAGGGATGACATTTCATAAACTGTCTTATTGCAAAGGTGGTGTCCATCACAGTACCACACTTGAAGTCAGTGAGCTCTTGGAAGAAGAAATCAACTTGTCCTCATGAAAAAATTAGATAATTGCTTAAATAGCTAAACTTGAAGGGTAATTATCTTGTGCACACAAAAGATGTTTGTCGAAAAAAATATGCACCTTTTATACAATGAAAGTTGTTTTCTTGTAGGAAAAAAGTGCTTGTTCCCAAAAGCTATTGTCTTGTGGAAACATGTTTTAATCTTGCACACAAGATAATTATTACCTCCACCAAGGAGGTTATGTGATTAGGTGGGTTTGTTAGTTTGTTAGTTAGTTTGTTAGCAACATCACTCAAAAAGTTGTAGACAGATTTTCATGAAATTTTCATGAAATGTCAGAAATGGCATAAGGAAGAACTGATTAGATTTTGGGACTGATCTGGATCACCGTCTGAATTCAGGAATTTTTTTAAAGGATTCTGTACTATTGGGAGATAGGGCTAATGGTGGAAGTCTGCGCTGTTACCACTTTACACCAGGAGATGGCGGACATGAGTAACTTCAATCCCAGCAGCATTTTGGGTGTGTTTCTATTCAAAGTTTTGGAGTTTGAAAGACGCATGTCTGGTCAAGGAGATGAGTCGGAGCGTAACAGAGAGAAAGACAGCGAACTGTAGCAAGAATACTCACAATGCTGGGAGGAACAGAGGAATATTCACACTCTGCCATGACTTCCAGTCGTCCAGTGAGACCATGGGTGAGACTGTCAGTGCGTCTGTTGGCACCAGCCAGCAATACTTTTGCCACTAAAGTCCACCCGTAGTGAAGCCAGTGCTTTGCCTCACCATGTTTCCTACCCGCTGGGAAGGGAGTAATCGGCGAATGCTGTGGTGGGGGGCACATGGGGACAGATCGAAGAATTTTTAAAGGATTCTTCAATATTGGAAGATAGGGCTAATGCCGGAGGTCTGTGCTCTCCGAGTGCTTTTCTATTTTTACCTGAAAAAGTTCTTATCAGTCAAAAACAAGGAATTATCCTGTATACACATGATAACCATATTAGACATCATCTTGTCTGACAATATATTTTTCAGTTCTCTTTTTGAGACTTTGAGGGTGTCATAGTTTTTACCAAAGAGTTTTTTAATCTTATAACAGTTTCTTCGATTCCTATAGAATTTCATTTACTTTTTTCTTGTTTGAGTCTTTTAGAATGTAACAGATTTTTCTAATGCAGATTCGTATTTAGCATCTGATGTTGGTGCTTTATAAATAATAGCTCAGTTAAGTTTAAGTATTCATGTAAAATCTTCATGTCTTAACATCAAACTCTTCAGTTTAAGGTAGAAAACAAGAGAAGTTATAAAATCCGTATGGAGTCAAACTGCAGCGTCTGATGCTTCCATGTCAACCATTTGTCATCGTCTGCACATTTATGAACCACACTGGTTCGTTTGAAAGGGCTCCAAACTTCCTTCACCCACGCTGTATTTGAAGGTTGGAGGAAAACAACAGCTTGGCTCTGCAGTCTGCAGTGAAAGCTCTGAGGAGAGCCAACACTGATGAGCAGAAAAATCCAAGAGGCAGACGAGGATGAGAGGAAGGAGCATGGAGATTCATTTATTCAGTTTCAGGACCTCTGTGCTTATAAAACAATCTGAAAGTAGATATTCAGGATTCATTTCACTTCAGTCACTAAATTAACACTTTGGCCTTACAAGAGTTGGAACTTTGAGACTTTGAAATTCCTTGGAAAGAAAGAGAAAATATCTGAGAGTGTGAGCTGAAGTCAAATAGGTCACGACAAACCAAAGAAACAGAGAAAAGACAAATCTTGTGTTTCAGCTGAATGCTGTGACTGATGGGCTTGTACCCTACACTCACATTCACACATACATCCATATTAACCCCAGCTCCAGCCCCCTTTGTGCAAAGGATGATGTCATGCCTTCTGAAAACATGTGGGGGGGGCGGCGTCGGGGGGTTTAGGGGGGGATTCCTTTGGTCCTTTCAAGTTTGCAGGGGGAGCCTTGGGCCACGGTGGGGTAGACAGTACGAGGGCAGGAGGCTCAACACTGTCGACCCCCCCCCAAACCCACCCCACCCCAGTGAGCAGTCACATTAGGCACGCTCCGGCCACGCCATCAAAGGCCCGCCTCACAGCACACTCACACAGAGCTGCATCTCCAAACACAAAAGTATGCAGGCACAAAGATGCATCTGTGAAACCACGCTCTGTAGCACGAGTCAAACGAACATGTTCACACTCAGATTAAACAAATGCACGCTCTAAAAATAACACAACATACCAACAGATCAAACACGCACACACTTCAATCATGCCCACCCCCCTGGCTGTGTTATTGTTTTGAAAATATGATTGCGGTGACGGATGGGGTGGGGAGAGGAGAGGGCTCTGGCAGGGGCGAGTGGCAGGGCCCCTCTATTGTCCCCAACCAGTGTGAGTCTGTGTCCATAGCTATAGAAACTGGGGCCACACTGGGAAGGCATGCTTTCATCTCCACCACAGGCTCACCGCTGGCAATAAGGGGTCAAATAAATCCCCCTGGATGCTTGGGGGGGCAACGCACACACAGCACACACAAATGCACGGAGAATGTTTACCTATCTCATAGATAGATCAACTAGATAAATACAAATATTGAATCTGATGGCAGCAACGTATCTAAAAAAGTAGGTATGGAGCAAAAAAGTAAGTTGTACGAATGATAAACGGCTCAAGAGGCATTTTGCAACTAATAAGGTTGAAGGTTAACATAACTAGGTATGAAAGCAGCATTTTAGAAAGGCTGAATCTCTAAGATGCCCAGAGGTTCACAAGTCAGTGAAAAATTATGTCTAAAAAATGTGAAACAATTTCAGAAAAATGTTCCTCAATGTAAATTGCAAAGACTTTGAATATCCCACCATCTACAGTACATAGTATCCTCAAAGATTCAGAAAATCTTCACAGAAATTTCTGTAAACAAGGGACAAAGCTGAAGGTCAATAATGGATACCCATGATCTTCGGGCCTTCAGGTGGCACTGCATTTAAAACAGGCATGACTCTATTCTGGAAATCACTACATGGGATCAGGAACACTTCAAAAAAATCAATGTCCGTGCGCCATGCCATCCACAGATGCAAGTTAAAGCTGTATCATGCAAAGATGAAGCCGCATGTGAACAAGATCCAGAAACGCCGCCGTCTTTTCTGGACCAAAGCTTATTTATAATTGACTAATTCATCTGACCACAGAACAATTTTCCATTTTGCCTCAAAATTTAAAAATCTTTCTGGATACTATGGATGTTGTATGCTGTGGACTAAAGAGGAGAGGAACCATCCAGCTTGTTATTAGCTCACAGTTAAAGTCTTAGTGCCTATGGTGGGGATAACTTACCCATCTGGAAAGGCACTATCAATGCTAAAAAGTATACAGAAGTTTAAGAGCCACATATGCTCCCATCCAGACAACGTCTTTTCAGGGAAGGACTTGCATACTTCAGCAAGACAATGTTGAAACACATATTATATCCATCACAACAGCATGGCTTCCAGGTGCTGAACTGGCCTGCCTGCAGTCCAGTCTTTTACCAATAGAAAAATTATAAAACAAAAAGTCTAATTAATAAGACCAAGGACTTTTCTTTTGAGGGGCTAGAATCCAACATCAGACAAGAATGGGACAACATTCCTCTTCCAAAACTACAGCAACTGGTCTCCTCACTTCCCAGATGTTTACACTGTTGTTAAAAGTAGAAGCTATACAGTGGCAATCATGGTCCTGTCTCTGCTTTTTTGAGCTGTGAAAACATCTGCTATTACAGTAGATAAGTTTTACTTTACTTTCTTGAAATAAGGTAACATATTTCATTTCAAGAACTCAACAAATGAAATTACATGGGACCAAATCACAAAAATAATGTCAAATTGCTCTTCAGTGCATGTCTGGAACATGTTTAACCAAACATACTATAATCCACAGAGATCCAGCTTAATCTTCATGCAACAGCGGTGATGAAAACTGCCTTTTACAGGCAGAAACCTTGAAACAGAACCAGACTCACACATGCACAGCAATCTGCCACCACCTAACAGGCAAACAACTTTTTAAAATGGTGATAAGATAGAGACAAATGTGACTGCTGTTTCTATTTCATTGATTTTCTTGTTTTCCTTTTATTACCCACACCGCTGAAATCGGCAGGGGGTTATGTAAAGGGTTCCGAATCTTTCTATCTTTCTTTGTTTGTTTGTATGTGTACAAGATAACTCGACAACAGAAAGTCGGATCTTCACCAAACTTTCAGGGAATGTTGGGATGGTGACAGGGAAGAATTGATTAGATTTTGGTGATGATCTGCGCACCAGTTCGTTTTTTCTCGGATGTCGAATTTTGAACACCATAGTAAACAATGGGAGCGTGACTTCCTCTGTGGCGCTGCTTCGGCGTGGGTCTGCCGCCTTAGACGGCCATTCTAGTTTTACATTTTTTTGTTCTCTTATATTAAAGGGTTCGTCCTCTCACAACCTCACAGGCTGTCGGAGTCGCTCAGTGTAAACGTGCCCTGAGCACACAGCACATGTAACACAGGATCCCAATGTTGATCATCATGATTCACAATGTCTTGACACATTCCAGACTTCAACACACGCACACTATATACACAAACAAAGACATGTAAAATTGTACAGACACACTCTGACATACACACTTTGAGTGCTGTTAGCAACAAGCTCACACCTGAGAATAAATAAGAACTCATTCAAATACACAGCCAACAGTGCTTAGCAGGAACAAATACACATCTTATATGGGAAGTTAAAACTCAGCTCCCCCAGACCCCCATATGACACAATAAAATAGTTTACAATGCAATACGAAAACATACAATATCACATGATCCCACACAATATGGAACGGTACAATATGATACGATATGACACAACCCGATACGATTTGATATGGTGCGATCTGTTATGATACGAGCCAACACAATACCACATGATACCATACAGTACATTATAATACAGCACAATACAATACGGTATGATATGGTATGGTACGATACGATATGATACGGTACGATACAACATCATGCGATACGGTGAGGTAAGGTATGACATGATCTGATGCGACATGACATGATGAGGTTTAAAACAGTATGGTAGGATATACAAACCCAATTCCAAAATAGTTGGGATGTTGTGCAAAATGTGAATGAAAATAGAATACAGTGATTTCCCCTTTAACCTATATTCAATTGAATCAAGCACAAAGACTAGATATTTAATGTTCACTGATTCAATTTGGCATTTTTTTCAATATACACACATTTTGAATTTGATGCTAATGACATGTTCAAAAAAGTTGGGATAGGACCAAGAAAAAAAACGGTGAAGTTGTGGAATGCTCAAAAAACACCTGGAACCTTCCACAGGTAAGTAGGTTAACTGGTGCTGGTTAGCAGTACCATGATTTGGTATAAAAGGAGCTCTCCTGAAAGGATGAGTGGTTCAAAATCAACAATTGCAAAAAAGAAAAACTGAATGCCCATGCCTTTCTTTTCCTCAGGGGTCTGGGAGTGGTTGATCTGCCACGGTGATCTGGCCCCAGATACATGGCAGAAGATATGGTAATAGTAAGTGGACATGAGCTTGACAACTCAAAGGGCTTTCACACCGCAGGTCACACCTACTCATTCACACGCTTTCACTCCACAGTCACACTCTGATGGTAGAGGTTGGTATGAAGAATTGGCCATCAGTATCAGCTAGCCTGGTTCATATGCATCCATACTCGTATACACGCAACCAACAAAGCAGTGAGCAAATTTCCCAGGACACACAGACATGTGACCGCAGGAGGTGAGGATCAAACAAACAACCTTCTGATTGTGGGATGACCAGCTCTAACAGTCGAGATATGGATGGCAGTGCTTTAAAAACCTTGTTCTGTGATGAATGTTAGAACATGGGCTCAGGAATACTTCAAAACCATTGTCAGTTAACTCAGCACATTGTTGCAGCTACATATGTAAATGAAGTCTCTGTCATACAAAGCCAAAGCTATATATCAACAACACCTGGAAGTGCAGCCAAATTCTCTGGGATAGACAGACCTAAAGTTTCAAGCATGTTAGTCCACACTTCTTCTTTTGGGAAAGAATGGCTGTTGAGTCCTTCTGGCTAAAGAGAAAGAGGACCATCCAGATTGTTTCAATGCAAAGTTTAAAACCCAGCATCAGAGATGGTGTGTGGGAGTATTAGTGTCCATGGCATGGGTAACTTGTTCATCTGTGAGGACTCCATTAATACTGAGAGGTACATTCAGGTTTCAGAGCAACATTTGTCTCCATTTTGATGTCCTTTTCAATGATGCCCCTAATTATTCAAGACAGACAATGCAAAGCCAGACTCTGCACAGGTTACAACAGCATGGCTTCACAGTCCAGCATGCAGTCCAGACCTATCACTGAAAAATGTATTAAGTATAATGATGCACAAAATGTAAACGGTGAAATATCCTGTCAGTGTTCTGTATCTAAATAAATGAATGTATGAATCGATTTGTAAATCCCTGTATTTAGATATGATATGGTATATCATATCTGCATATCACATGCATATACTGTATATAAACAACATATTTATATTGTGATATAAAACCCAGCAAAAGCTTGTGCTGAAACATTTCGTGGAACTGATCAAATTCAATTTAGAAGATGTGAGCCCAAAGTTTCCAAAACAAAGACTGCAGCAGCTTCTCCATTTAGCCTCGTGCGCACTCCTGCATTCTGTAAACATAAAAAACAGCAGTGCACACACAATTCAATACGATGTTTTGCATGCGGAAGAGTTGCTCCGCACAAAGTGAGCAGCCAGCTGTCCTGCTAGCACCTGTGTGTGAGCGCTGAGGTGGAGGGGTGGGGTGTCTGGTGGAGCCAGAGCCAGTCAGAGAGTCACCAGGCCCGAGGAGGGGAGAAGAGAGAGGGAAGGTCAGCACCACCGCATGCCACAGACAGACTGACGATACTTCTACTGGGCTCCACGCCGGGGACCTGGCTGTAATTACACCACACACACACTTACACAAACACGCACACACTGTTACCAGACAGACTGAGAAAGGTGCCCGGCTCCTGAGTTCTGTCTCTCTCTTTCTGTCTCTCTATCTCATTATAGTTTTATGTCCTCCGTGACTTCCTCTATCACTTCTGCAGCCACAGACCTGCATTTACATGTTTACACTTGATGTAGCCCAAAAATAGTCATGAGCTGACATTGATTATATGGAATTAAAAGATAACTGGTAAAAAAATATAATTAAACCCATTTGTAATCATTTCAACTGTTATTTCAAAAGCACAGACATTAATGTGCTGTAATAAGTTCAACTTTTGGAAACGTTTTTAATACGATTATGGTCATGCCTCATGATTTGCTCCCATTCAGCCAAATCCTATTGCCAGACAAAAACAACAGTCTTGGACGACTGAAACCACCAGGATCTGTTCATTAATATACCTAGTTTTCAAGATATACAATATAGACAAAAGAGTTAAGCTGCCTAACCATGACACCAACAGGGCCTGTAATGACATTGTAGTCAAATACATGTATTTTCATCTGGAGTTGATCCTTATTTTGCGGCTAAAACAGACTCCACTCTTCTTAGAAGGCTTTCCACAAGATTTTGGAGTCTTTCTATGGTAATTTGTGCCCATTCATTCTGTAGAGCATCTATGAGGTCAGGCACTGATGTTGGACCAGAAGGCCAACATCAGTATTGCCAAACTGTTGCCACAAAATTGGAAGCATAGCATTGTCCAAAATGTCTTGGTATGCTGAAGCATTAAGACTGTCCATTACTGGAGATAAGGGGCCTAGACCAAACCCCAAAAAACAGCCCCATATTATTATCCCTTCTCTACCAAACTTCACAGCTGCAGTGCAGTCAGGCAGATAATGTCCTCTGCCAAACCCAGATGTGCCTATCTGACTGCCAAACAAAGAAGTGTGATTCATTCCTCCACAGTCCAGTGTCGGTGTGCTTTACCCACTCCATCCGAGGCTTGGTATTAAACTTTGTGATGTGAGGCCTGAATACAGCTGCTCGGCCATGGAAACCTAGACCATGAAGCTCCAGCCACAGTTTTTGTTCGTACATTAATGCCAGGGAAGTTCAGAACTCTTCAGGAGAGCGCTGGCGACTTTTACGCTGCATGCATCTTATCAGTTGTTGGCCCCGCATTGTGATTTTACATGGTCCTCTGCTATGTGGCTGAGTTGCTGTTGCTCCTAAATGCTTCCACTTTCTATAATATCACTTCCAGCTGACTGAAATATCCAGCAGGGATGAAATTACATGAACAATATTATTGCAAATGTGGCATCCATCACAGTACTACACTTGTTTGTAAATTGAGACTGCATGGCTAGGTGCTTGATTTTATACACCTGTGGCAATGGGTCTGATTGAAACACCTGAATTCAAAAATTAACAGTTTGTCCAAATACTTTTGTTCATAGTGTTTCACTGCATAGCAATATCACGATTAAGCTACATTAAGTGGGTGTCACGATTAAATGGGTGTCCTCACTTCAAAGGCATCAGATATAGATGCTTGTAGCAGCCAGTGGTACCCTACACAAAGGTACAAGGCATTTTTATTTTCTGTGGCTGTTTTTGGGCATTTCTGCCTTTATTGGATAGGGGACAGGAAATGTGGGGTGAGACAGTAGGGGAAGACATGATCCAAACTGGGTGTCAATCCTTCTCCCTGTACATTGAGGACTGTAGCACCCGGTACAAGGTACCTTTCAGAGTCTTGAGGCATAATAGGTTAAACAAAGTGAAATTTTAACCATCTCCATCAATGTAAAGCTGCATTTCCATCAAGTAGACTGGTCCAGTTTTGGTTAGCAAGCATGCCCAATGCTGAAGATTCACTGCAGTCCACTTATTGGTTAAAAGAATCTTCACTACCTGTGCAACAGCATGCTTTTAAAGGAAAGCGTGATATACTATTTAGAAAATAAAGAGATGGTTTCTTTTTCCACATTTTTGTTATTCGATAGACATAAAAGAAAAAAATGGTACCATATTTAAAGCTGTATGGGAACCGACAGACCAGCTCTTATTACTCATCTGAGCCAAATGATGCAGGTCTCTAAAACAGACGGAATTCCCATCACTACAAATAAAGCTAGACGGACATTGGCTTTGGAAACGCAAACATCAGGGTTTATCGTACCAAACTGTGCCAAATTGTACTGAACCAAACTGGACTGCTTGGTGGAAACACATCATTACATGCTCAGAAAAACATATCAGAGAGACAAAAAGGGCAAGCCAACAAAGATCTCTAAGCATGGAGGTTGGAAGTAATGAATGGGCCAAACAACAGAGAACCATTAGTAGTTGAGACCAGGTTTTGACTCCACAGTAAATTCAAAATTAAATTTATCATCATTAAAACCTGCTGGTTGCTGTTGACACCAAGGGTTGTGACAAGGAATTCAGTTTATTATGTGGATAAAAACAGAGTTGAAATTAGGCAACTATAACAGTGAAGAACAGAGAATGACTGTGGGTTCTGCTTGAAAACATTAAGTGCACTTCCCCTTTTATTGGAAAAGTCAAAAAGTATGAAGATTGGGATCTCAATACAAAGAAATGGATTCAGCTACACTAGCACTGATGAGGTCAGGCTCTGGTCTTGGATGTTAAGGCCTGGCTCCAGTTGGTGTTCCATGTCATTACAAAGGTGCTGGACTGAGTTGAGGCAAGGATTCTTTGATATCTGACTTGTAGGCCTGGTTTGTGCAGAGGAACACTGGCAAGCTGCAGGTTCTATGCACAGTTTTCTACTCCCTCCTTACAAACAGTAACACGAAGACTTTCCTCAAGTAAAACAAAGAAGCTACTCCCAAACCAAAAGACCGTATCCCAATTGTCACTCTCAGCAAGCTCTCAGACAAACATGGATTTACAAATATTCGCTGTGAATGGACACTTGAAGTCTGAGCTCTCTGCTGCCCAAATCCAAGGTTAAATAAGGTCAACAAGGTTATTGGCACAAACCACAATTGTGAATCTGTCTGGCTCTCAGACTGACACCAGCCCAGATCTCTTGTATCAATAGCTCCTTGTTAATCTACTTGGCTAGGCGGTTTTGCCGTCTCTCTCTTCCTCCCTCCCTCTCTCTTCAGGCCCTGTGACTTGTGAAAGTTATTGGAGTGTAAATGCATTTAACAGCCTGTGTCTGCTGCACTGCGTATGCAGAGTGCTATCTGTTGTCTGCTTCCTGCTTCCAGGTTATCTGTGTCACCAGTTGAAGGTTTCCATTTTGGTTTGGAAACTCTCTCCATTAACTTGAGTTTTATTAGTGAAAGTAAAATCATCAAATGAATCTGATAGAATAAAGGAATAAAACAGACCTAAAGGGGAAGCTTTGCTGGTTTCCAGACGTACTCTTGGCTCTAAGGCTTTACCAGTTTTGACATTCTTGTAGAAGAATGTCTGGAATTGATGGTTAAACCTACCTAACTTGTTTTTCCATGTTTTATTTTGCCACACTGATGTTGAATTTTAATCAAACTATGCCAGTGATTTTAATTACACTGTCTGCAGTTGCATCTTTGTTGTTATTGTTTCAGTAGGTGGCAAATTAAGAGATTTTAATTAACAAAGACAGGTGGGTGGTAATGGGTGTTCCCCGCTTCTTTCTGACCTTCCAGTTAAAAAAAAAACACCTTAATTCCTAATTGAGACATAAAAGTGTGATGTGAAGGTCTACTCTGCTGTTCCTTAGCCACAACACTTGAATTTCTCATAACTTTGTCACACTCTCTCCCCCTCAGTTTTCATGTGTACCCTGAGGCCCCCCTGATCCCCGTTCCATTCCTCTGTGGTGACAGGGAAAGGCAGACGCTCCTGTTTACTCATGGCTCCAGGGGCTTGTGGCTCCCGATTAGCAAAACAGTGTGAGTCAACATCTGGTACATCCCTTAGACAAACTATCTCTCTGAGCGCACACTTAGCCTGTTGTCAAACCCCCGTTCTTTTCCATCCGGTTCCCAAGCCGGCAGGCACCCCCTGGGCGGCAGTGCGCGGTCACACAGCGGCGAGACATTTCCCAAAGCCTTCCCAGTCATCCTGGCATCCCGGCAGGCTGTCACCTTCTTACCCTCCTGCGTGTTCCACAAACATACCACAGGGCCAAAGGGCAGCAGGGGCCGGCACTGCCCGTTTGCCGACATGCTTGATTGGGGTTAGGGGCGATGGTTCTTGTTCAGGTCGCGACACTGATGCGGTCCATCATGTCTGTGCAACCTGTGGTGATTATTTGACTGCATTCCATGCAGGACACAGGAGCTTTTAATGCGGTTTCACTGGCCGCCAGGTTTAAACACGGCTACCTCGATGTGAATCCCGTCACAGGCCGATGGAGACGGCATCGTAGAATTTCCCTGCCTTTGTTTTTGTTACACAGTGCTAGTCAATGAAAGTATCTTGGCTCTAGACTCAACAGAACACACATGCTGAGGAGAGTGTCAGGCGAGGGAACATCTGTTGTGGTCAGTGGATGTGGGCAAAGCGTTTCATTTCGACAAGACGGCCTGTGGCAACACAATGGCTTAGTGGTTGGGAGAATGACCAAGTTGCCAGCACTTGCGGTCAGGGTTTACCTAAGTTGGACAGAGCTTCTGTAAGTCATGTGGTCACATAATACATCAAATAACTTGTCATGACACAGCTGCATGAAAGTTTGAATGCTTTTTCAAGGAACTGTGGCGATAAAGTAACCTGCTCAGTTCAAATTATGCTTTGTCTGAAGTCTTTATTTCCAATGCAGCTACTTTTCCATTTGTCATCGCAACATTGCATAAAAATAATCACGACGAGTGAATCGATAAAACATGCCAGCCATGATTTCACTGATGAGAAAGTAGATTAGAATGGCAAACACATGACTTAACTTTCCAGATAATCTTTCCACTCTATCTTAACTTTGACGTCTTTAACCAGCCGAGAGTGTCCAGAGGAGAGTGGAGGCTTGTCTGAAGACGTTTGTGTAGGTCTCAACATTGCTGGCATCCTTTTTCATTGCCCCTATCTCTCTCTCTGTCTTGCTCTCTCAGCCTTTCTTCTTCTCTTGGCTGTTGTGCCACCGTGGAGAAGGCAACAGTGACCCTATTGTGAGCGGTGGGAATTGGGCAGCAGGCCAATGATGTCATCCTGCCATAGGGAAGACCAGGGGGAACGCCCTCCTGGCGTTGGGAATGCACTATTTTTTCCTGTTGTTTTCCGGAAGGCGGTGATCAATTTAATTCCATCCTCATCACTCGCTGCTCAAGGGGGTAGCAAAGGAGGGAGGGGAGGAAGAGGAGGAGGAGATGCAGAGAATAGAATAAGAATGGGGCTCTCTCTTCTGCTTCCAAAATGGGATGCAACCAATAAGACGAAAGGAGAGGAAAACATGAAGAGCGCAGGATGGTCCAAGCTGTTGAGATCCTTTTTTTATTTTAACTTTGAAAGATGTGAATGAGGGTAATCACCCAGGAATGCTGTGAGGTCACACTAACCTCTCCAATTAAAAGTTGCCGGGCATCGTTACTGAAGAGAAGAAGTGATTCATGAAAGACGGGGAACGGCTTATCGGAACTGGACAGACTTACCAAAACATTGATTTTTTGCACAAACATTATTTATATTACACCAATGAAATTTGCAGAAAATGTTACTTCCAGTTCTCAGTACTGAAAGTATCATTACAATCTTTTAAAACTTGGTTTGTGTTTACAGTGCTGGCCACATGGACCAGAGTATGGCAGTGCTGTTCTTTTCTGTTGGCCAAATGATCCTCTAACCACATTTGGTTCACAGTGAAACATCACAGCAGCTACTGGACTGCCATGAAATTTCATAAAGGCTTTTATGGCCTCAAGAAAATGACTCCTACTGACTTTGACTTCAGTGCTGGCAGTAGATCAAAGTGTTCACTTTTCCTGTGAAATATATCAACATCAAAAAGATACACCGGCCCAATATTCATGGTTCCCGCATAATGAATGGTAGTAACTTTGGTGCTACCTTAACTTTCCATTCAGTGGTATTAGTAAAAGCTACAGTTGCCACAGATTTCCCTCAGCATAAACAGTACATGTGCTAACAAAGCTGAACAAACTATAGCTGCTTTGCATCAAGAAGTCGGCAGCTTTTCTCCATACTCTTGCAACTATTTAGCTTAACAGGTAAAATAAAAAGCTTAAGACACCTAAAAATGTCAGAGTTTTCAGGACAGGTTGCCTTTTAAATTTCTCTGGCTTGCAACACACAATGGGACAATGGTGGAGTTTCTATTCGCCAGTTTAAACATTCATGATAAATTTATGTATAAAAAAACCCTGGCAAGTCAGCACATATGTTAAAGAAAACCAACATTTGCAGAATAAGCACCTGAAGGACTCTAAGACTATGAGAAACAAGATTCTCTTAACTGTTTAGCCTTAATTGTAAACCTTATGTCTGGACGAACCACTCGTCACCTACCCAACTTTTAACAGTGAAGCATGGTGGTGGCAGCATCATGCTGTTGGGGTGTTTTTCAGCAGCAGGGACTGGGAGACTGGTTGGGTTGAGAGAAAGCTGAATAGAGAAAAGTAGAGCGATTCCTCAATGAAAACCTGTTCTGCAGCACTCAGGACGTCAGACTGGGCTTAACATTCACCTTCCAACATTACAGTAAGGGTCAAGGGTCAAATTAATTTATAGAGCACTTTCAAAACAGACAGAGTTTGTACCAAAGTGCTGTACAGGACAGTTTAAACGGAATATATCAAAATAAAACATCATGACATTGCAAGAGTGTTTAAGACATAGACAAGTTAATAGTAATAGCCCTAAGCACACAGCCCAGTCAGCATGGGAGTGGCTTAGAGAACTCTGTGAATGTCCTAGAGCAGCCCAGCCAGAGCCCTGACTTGAACCCTATCGAAAAATTTCTGGAGAGACCTGAAAATGGCTGTTCACTGATGGTCCCCATCCAATGTGACTGAGCTTGAGAGGATTTGCAAAAAAGAATGGCAGAAAATTCCCCAATTCATGTGTGCAAAGCTTGTTGCGTCATATTCAGAAAGACTCACCACTGTAATTGCTGCAAAAGGTGTCTAAAGGGTGAGTAAAGGGTCTGAATATGTATGAGTTTTTTTAACCTTTTTCATGAGTAGCGCCATCTACTGCTTGGCTTGCTGTCTCCAGATATTCCACTGGCATTAGAGGAGTGGATGGAAACACTCATTGTTTTCCATCCTTGATTGCCAAATCTCTAAAATATCTTTGGCTAACGCGTCGCCAAGCTTGCAAAATGAAACACAATTAATACAGATTAAAAATAAATATTATTGAATCATGATTAATCGAAACTAATCCACAGCAACCCTGTGATTAATCTGATTAAAAATTTTAATCGTTTGACAGCACTAATCTGTTTACAAACTGAAACCTTTTGTTCAGGTAAAATTGCTAGCTGAGATAAGAAACACTGTCACAGGTAAATACTGCCGGGTTAGGGATAGTGTTTGTTTACCCTAACAAAAGGAAATGAAGAAGCTGAGATTTTGATAAAAACAACAAAAACATTACTAAAATAAAAATATGGATGTATGTCCACTTTAGGCTTCCATACATCAAAGACTTTTTGCCAGAATTTGTTTTCTAGACACACATTTGCAACCAACTGAAAACAACAACAGTGTTGTTTGACTGTGCATTTCAACCATGGTGAAACAAATACAAAGTGAAATAAATTCAGACCAAAATTTGTACGCAGGAGTATGAAGGGCTCTGTTGGGAGAGGATGGAGTGGAAGAACCACAAAATTATCCTCACCCCTTGATTATTCAATTTTTGCGTACTATGAATTTCCACATTGAATGGAAAAATAAATGCAAGGTTTGGACAATCGAAAAAAGAGCTTTTTAAAAAACAATCATTGTGTAAAATATCAATTACTGTCAAGATTGGGTTAAATAAAAAATGATAAGGGATTGTGAATTTTGTCTGCCAATATAAACTTGAGGGTTGGTGAAAAATTTTAAAGTTCCAAATTGTGGAAAATGCCAATATTCCTCCAAGTCCGAAACAGGATTTCTACTTCAGCTCCTGTATTGAGTCAGAGAACAGAAAACAATGTAAAGCACAACTTTGATATTCAGGGTTTACTGTACTTGTTTCATAGTGATGTTTTTCTGGCTTTGCTTGAGTTCATCAGCCCCAGAGTTCAAAGCAGGCCTCCATCACATCACAAAGCCACCAAGCCGTTTAAGATATGATCATTAATCACTGCTTTTGATCAAGCATCGAGCAGCGTTTTCTCCATCGAGACTGGAATGCCATGGTAGAAACAAAGGACGCAGCGCCATGCACAGATTAACTTCAGATTGCACATCAGTGTATGCAGCATTCTTTACAATAACAGAGACACACTTAAAGTTTCAATCTTTCTTCTTCTCCTCTCATCTGAATAAAAGGAAAAACTATCACTTTGAAGCTGTTTACTGGGTATTTTGCAAAAATAACTTTATGATGAATTTTAAGGGAGAGGAAAAAAAAGAGAAGGGGCTTCAAAAGTAGCGTTAACGGGAGACAGATTTTTGACATGCTTCCCAAGCCATCTGCTTTGGGTTAAAGCTCGGAGACAGAGTGGAATATGGAGGAGAGAGGAGAGGGGAGTAAGACAGGGGAAGATGGCGAGGGCAGCGGGGAACAGAGGGAATGTAATATTGACAAGCAGTGGTGGATAGCTATTCATTTGCATTGTGATACTCAGCATGGGGTGTATAATCAGGAAAAATATTGAAGTGGGCGATCGTACCGGACCTTAAAAGAGAAACAAGCACGCTGTGGTTCCAATCTTAGCTTCTTGCTGAAATATTTGTGCAGTTTTGACATTTCCAAAGAGTCTGTGAAGGCTCTGGTTGGTTCTGTCAGCTGGCCAAAGATCCAGCAGAGAGTGTTCTGCTGGAGACGCCACAACACAAAACTAATTAGGAGACATGCTCCAGGCATATCTGTTCATATAAAGGGAGGGGGGCTTTGGGATTTTTAGTGTTGCATTATCTCCAACATTCAGGACTATTTCCAAATGGCCTTCGCTTCTCTTATCTCATGAAATTGGCTCATTCATTTCTGGAAGATATAAAATGCAAAAACATTGTTTATTTTTCTGCTTAGTGAGGCTTTTTTGTCTTCTGAACCTCCTGTTTACTCCCCTCTCTCCCCACCAAGCTGTCCGTCTCCATCCACCCCTCCTGTGCCATTCTACCAGTCCCCAGTGGGCACAGTCAGCCAGTCTGGCCAGGCCTGCCCCTTGCTGTGCCCCTGCACTGGATAAGCTCCTGCCTGGACCTTGGGTAGAGGCCTTTGTATGTGTGTTTAAGAGAGAAGGGGGTCCTATCTGTGCCTAAGGGCTGTCCCCCAACACACCCTCACCGTGCGCCCTATTGAGACCTAAGGGAGCGTGAACAATCACTGCAAAACCAAAGAGCTAAGTCCTCTTGTTATACAAGCCCAATTTTCAGCACCGGCCCCACCTCTCTCCGTGGTGCGTCTCCAACCCCCAGCACCTCAGCACCCCGGCCCCACTCGTCAGAGGTTGACGGGCTTCGTTAAAGCGAGCCGGGTTCCTTTTATTGTGTTATTTAATTAGCCATTCCACAGCAAACTGCTATCCGGCACCGCCGCTGCTTCCCCTGCTGAAACCACCATCATCTTCATCATCACCACCCCTCCCCTTCTCTCTCCTCTTCTTGTCTTTATCTCCAGTAATTAGCCAGGGGAAGGGGGTGGACTCATTGCTGGGTTCCTCAACAGTATTAGTGCTCGAGACTAAGACTTAGAGGAAGCAGAGGGTCTCTCCCTGCATGGGGTGTGCTGTCCCCAAGACCTGCAGAGGAGGACAAAAGAAGGGCCGGTTCTACAGTAGCCAGCTCAGCCTTACTGTCCCCGCTGCCCACTGAGCTCCGTCTACACTGGCACCCTAATCATTAACCAGATTATGACTCTGAGTCTACATGAGGTAGAATTAACTCAGTGGATGCAGAGAAGGCTGGCTTTTAGTGCTGTTAAGGCCTTTATGAATGCTTGACAGGGTTCAATTAAAGCATTTGTTGTGATTGAAGTTCCTCCATCCTCCAACAGAAAGGTATGTTTTTACTCAAAAATCACTGATTTCTTCATTTTGGCCCATTTTATTCACAAATCTAGTGAGCAATTTCACTTGTTACTATGAGTGCACATTCCTTCCCCATGCACTCAAACATAAGCAGTCAAAAAGTGAGGGAGAGGGACTGGGGAGCCCCTGGCTGCAGGTCCACACTGTGCTGGATCGACGCCCTCTAGTGACCACTACAAAAGACAAGCACAATGACAAGAAGAAAGACCCAATAACCCTGGCCAGCATGGCTAAACTGTGAACACTTGAAGCAGCAACAAGAGTCAAACTTATTGAGTAAATTAAGTCTAACCAACCCGTGTGACTTACTTTAATGACCAAACTTGGTTTTATACCTTTAAAAGTAAAAGTTTGACATATTTGAAGTCAACCTCCCACTGTTTTATGCGTTAAAACCTCCACTTGAATACAGGATTAGGCTGACTTTTGTAATATTTAAAGAGAATATCAATAGCAGGTGTTGAATTAAACTTCACTGACCTGTTCTAAGTGTTATTATATGAAGGCTAACAATATTCAAACAAATATATGAAGCCCAGCTCGCCCTTAATGACTGCTTAGCATGGGAAAGGTGCCGCTTACTTATCCATGGCCATTTATAGCCCTTAATTACGCGCCTATTTTGTGACCCCAAAGTTCAACGTACCAATTCCTGTGTAGACCCAAATGCTGACGAACAAAGGTGGAATGTGATGCCCCTTTTCCGTGGACGAGCTACTAAACGTTTCCCATTAATTTCATGGGAAAGTTCAAACCGAGGAAACTCTTGCGCTGAATATTGACAGCGTATTGAAGCTATTAGGCCATCACAGATGCTCTGAGGACGAAAGGCGCGAGAGAAAATAGTCCCTGCTAAAATCATAATGTATTGGATATTCACAGTTGTTAATAACTGTGTTAAATAGTGGAGTATTTCACATTAATACGGAATAAAACTGGTGCTTTAGGACCCAGATGATCTTTGTGATTGAGGCTGATATTTTCCACGTTGTGAGGGGAGGGGGTGGCCCGGAGGGGGGGCTGTCAATCATAGTGAAAGTGGCCGGGGTGGGCAGGCCCCTCTGACACTTTGTACCGTCGGAGGGGGATATTTAACTTGGGACTGAGCAGCACTCGCTACAGACACACTCACACACAGTGTGCCTAAGCAAAGAAACGCTCCAGCGCCAAGTCTCTCAGACTCCTGAAGTAGGAGCGACTCAGTAGGAGCTTCTGTATCAAAGGAGGAGAGACGCTCCCTCAGGATTTGACCGCTTGCATCGGCCGGGCAGAAAAGGCTCCACGTTTTTTGGACAGTCTCGTTATGCAGCGACGGAGGGATTCAGAGCTTTTCTGACAGGATTCAGTGATGTCTAAGTGGAAGGAACTCCTAACTAACAGCGTTTACTGACTTTGTGCAGTTTGATATGCGCGTTTTTTCCAGCGTTGTTTTTATATTTTGCACAGCCAAGAGTTTTGTGGGAATGTTACAGCCTGAGACTTCTTTGTAAGAGCTGCTGTGCGATCTGGAACACCCTCTGGAAAAGATAAATGGCTGTTATTTCATAAATTGAGATTGCATCCCACTGCGGCGCATTTTTTTTCCCAAGTTTTTGGACTTTTCAGAGAGTTGCACAAACAGACTGCTGGAATACCACACGGGACTGGCTGCAGAGACTATTTCCTCAGTCCATGGATTGTGCACCCCTGGGACCTTGTCAAACCTGAGAACGTCAGGCGACGTTAGGTGAAGCCACGTTTATAAAAGCCGTGCGTAAAAATAACATTGGCCAAGGCAGCCCTCATTGCCGGGCGCGTGACATTTCAAACTTGGTGAAGTGCTCTTTTGTGCGCCCTTCTCTCTCTGTGTGGACGCTCCGGATCTATTCTCTTTAGAAAACACTTCATTCCATGCAGCTCTCGCCTCGGCCGCTGTCATCCAGTGCAGACAGTTCGTCGTGGCTTCGAGTCCCCGGGGTAACCATGACAACCGAAAGAAACCCAAAGTGAATCAAAGGGAGCGGGGTGAGGCTGGAGAGAGCGTGAATAGAGTTTTCCCCATTTTGATTTGTGCTTTTTTGTTTAGACTTTATACTTTTTGCACAGCGGAAGCTGTGCTCCGCGCTGCAGGGTTACAAAGTTGAAGGAGCCCTAAAAAGCAAAGCAGTGCGCTCCATGTCATTCAAACCCGGCGCGGTCTATTAAAAGTATCGCCTTGCTGGTGACTGAACTTCTACTATTTATGAAGCCCCGGGCAAGTGATTGCAGAGAAAACAGAACCCGGGAAAAGAACTGAACTGTACTACGCGTGAAGGGCCGGTGCGTAAAACCAAGAGGAATAATGGGCCTCTCACACACGCTTCTCTTCTACCTGCTGCTCTGCGTCCACCTTGGAGTTTCCCTGCATTTCCTTCGCTTCCGTCCATCGCCTAGTGATCACCTCCCCGTGCCCGACCTCAAGGAGGACCCCGACCCGGAGTACGACCCCCGGGAGCAGGACTTGGCCGAGAGGACTCTGAGGAAAAAACTCGGCAGCAACTTTGACCCAAACTTCATGTCCATCAGCTCACCCATGCAGGTGAACCTCTCCGCCTCAGACAACCAGGTGAAGCTGCAGGGGCCCATGCCCAACGAGATTAAAAAGCTGGACCTGACAGAGACCCCCTATGGGAAGCGGGTCAAAGTGGGCAAGAAGGCCCGCAGGAAATTTCTGCAGTGGCTGTGGACGTACACGCACTGCCCTGTGGTGTACACCTGGAAGGATTTGGGCGTGAGGTTCTGGCCGCGTTACATCAAGGAGGGGAACTGTTTCTCTGAGCGCTCGTGCTCCTTCCCCGAGGGGATGTCTTGCAAACCAGTCAAGTCAATCAACAAGATTTTCCTGCGGTGGTATTGTCAAGGCTTTCAAAAACAGAAATACTGCACGTGGATACAGGTGCAATACCCAATCATCTCAGAGTGCAAGTGCTCGTGCTGATTTTCTCTAAGGACGCAGTGGTGGCGTGGAGTGGACTGGAAATACGGTTTCTATTGCACTGTTAACTCTCTACAGAGGTGGGCACCATAGCAAATCTATTTTTTTATATAGCATTTTAAGTGAAATACCAACATTGTACATATTTAAGACAAATGCAGCTATTTTTTCTAATTGAACCAGGACCATATTTTATTCTCAGCCCTGAAACGTGATTTTGGGGGAACACAAGCACTTCAGAAGGAAGAGCTTTTTTTGATATTTTTATGAGACATTGAACATGGAATGCATATGCTACACTTCTCCAAGAGGTGACCTTTTTTCAACTGAACATTGATGCTGACTGTTATTTCACTGCAATGCTGCCTAGAGTTTTTGTATAATATTAATATCAATAATAATTAAATTGTAAAAAAAAAAGTTGAGGTTAAAGATATATATAAAGGCGTGAACTCAGCTTTTTGGAATACATAGTATTGTAGAAATAAACAAATCTGTACGTTTTATTTATTATTTTAACGATTGTGAGTATAGAGCATAAGGAAAGAGAATAGCAGATTATACCAGAAAATATGGGAGATGTCTACTTGAATATTTCTAAAAAGTGAACAAAAAAATTCAATAAAATAAACAAAAAGTAAAACATATCAGTGTACATGTTATGTTTACACGTTTTAGCAATAAAGACTGTTTTCAACGTATTATGTTGCTTACAAGGAGTGTCTATGTGCAGGGGGCGTGTACACTGTGAAAAATATCTAAAAGTTCACTTCTACACTCATGCTTGATGACGTATTTCCTTTAAAATAATCGGATTTCATGAATATGTGTCATAATAGTGTGGTTTTGAAAAGGAAAAGTGGGTTTTCTTGTGCGTAAAAGTTGATCCAAGCTGGATTAAAAATGTTTAAAACAGACTGACATTTTTTACAGTGTACTCGGCCGCGCGCTGGAGTGGAGTGGAGTTACAAACTTGACAGTAAGTCCAAGCTTCAGTGATTCTGTGTGGACTGCCTGACGCTCCACGCCGTCACAGTGATTTGAGAAAGGGCTGATTTACTACGCTGCGTAATGCGCAACACACATACCTCCAGCGCCTCCACAGAACTGGCATTCATTTGTCTCCTCTGGAGAGAGAGAGAGAGAGAGAGAGGAGGAGGAGGAGGAGAAGCACGCACATTCATCTGCCATGTCTACGCACTAGGCTCGTCTCAGGGGCTCCGAGGTGTTAACATAATGCGTAAAATATGATTCAAACATTTCAAACAGTGTCACATGATGAAATGGCGAGCGTTTACGCGCGAGCCAGGGGCGTCTGGGGTCTGTGCTTTTTACTCTGGAAGCTCCACACAAGTTCCACTGAGGTATTTGTATAGAGGTGGACTGGAGCAGACCGGCGCCTATTCAAGTCTGACCGCCCTGGAGAGAGAGAGAGAGAGCGAGAGAAAGCGCGAGAGGGAGAGAGAGAGAGAAGAGAGAGAACACAAAGCCCATAAAACAATGGTCAACTGTTTTTCACGTTAGCAGACTATTAATTGGAGAGCTGCTGTCTGCGCTTTAAAGAGATATGGCCAATTAAAGAGGCAGGGAAATTAAGTCCTATGAAATCAAAGCGTCATTTTCTCTAAGAGGGGTTTTTATAGTGTTTATATTATTCTTTAAACACAATCAACGACTTGAACAGAGCTATGACTGCATGTCTGAAAGCAGCTTGTGTAGTATTTCCACTGAGCGCATCTTGTGTGCGTTAAAGTGATTTGTGTTCCTGCGGCCAGAGTTGGATTTGACACTTGCCGCCCGGTTATTGTGACAGAACCACTGAGGGGATTTGGTAAGCAGAGGAGAAGAACGGCAGCCTGCCAGCGGAGGAGGAGGAGGAGGAGGAAGAGGAGGAGGGGGGCTGCTTTCCTTACTGTCAGCTTCTTTCTTGATGATGTCTCGGGGTTTTTAGAAACTGCGTCTCTGACTCGACGGCGCCACTCAGCCGCCCCCTCTCGACTGCGCAGAATGAGGCACTTTGGGAAACAGTAACCCTTTCAGGCTCTGCCCGGAGAGTATTTTAGAAGCGTGTGAAAGGCAATACGCCGCCCTGGCTCCAGCCAGTTAGGTGCGCACCTTTTAGAAACAGAGCCTGCCAGCCAGTCAGATCAGGGGTGCTCAAAGTGGGGTCCTGGGACCTTCAGGTGGCCTTAGAGGAAACTATTGGGGGTCCTTAACAAAATGATGAACTCTTAGGCTTTATTCACTAACTTTTGTTTGCATTATCACTCCAGTTTTCCTCTTCAGATTTTGAATAAACAACTAGAATCACCTCTAATATCATCAGTACATGCTTGATGATGAATTTCAGGTTATTATTTCAAAGTTTATCCTTAAAATGTCATCTGATAAGCACTCCTTTCTCCAGCCCTGGTCCAAATCGACTAAATTAACTCCATCCTACAAATAGAAACCCTTTGAATACAGAGTTAATATAACCACAGACCATGCAGTGGTTTTTCTTCCTAAACTGTCAGAAAATCTTGTCCTCACTCTTACATATTGGCTCCATCACATTCATGAAAAATCTATAGAAACATATCACCAGATTTAACATTAAACTCCCCTCAATTTAACAATCCTCATGGCTGCAGCCATGCCTTTGATTGACACGTCACCCTGAGAAAAAAGGAGAAAACGTCCCCCCATAAACACCATCCGAGCGCCACATGTGAGGTGCTGACACATCAGAGCGGCACAGTGTTCATAAAAATGTCAGGATATAACAGCCTTTAGCCTGTCAGATGCTCAGCAACTCCAAAGTTATAAATACTTTCAGTGTATTTTAAATTGTCAACTGAATTCAAAAGCGCCATAAATCATGCATTTGTTGCATGTGAGATGATTTGAATAAAGGCCTGGAGACAATTAGGACGGGGGGAGATTGAGGGAAAGGGGTGGCAAGTTTTTGTGGTGAGGATGATGAGGGTCTGTCTGCTGATGAGAGTCGATTATTATGATGGATTGTGGTGCGACTGGGAAAGATCCGGGTGGTTAAAGGGTCTGTAAACATGGGAAAGCCTCATCCATACCTGTGCAGACACAAGAATAAGAGAGCAGCCTATTGCGAAGGCATGTACATAAGCAGGGAAATGCACGCAGACAGAGACGGAGACAAGGGTCTGTGGCTGTAAGTGCGGCCCAAACCCCGTGGTTGTAAAAGCCAGTGAGTCAGCACTGCTGAGGTTATTGATGATGACAGGGTATTAGATGGAGCACTGAGGGGAGGGAGGGCACACACATAAATGGAGTCACCGCAGATGATAGCCAGCATTCTGTCAGACCACCAACCCTGGCCTGTGCTGTCTGTGTAAAAGAAGCTGTACATGTGTGTTTTCACAGATCCATTACAGTCTTCCTGGTGGTCTTCACATGATTGGTCACCTTCTCAACCACAAAAACCCCTGTGATTGGTTGATTTTCTCACCGACGTTACGCACGTCTGTGTTTTACTCACATATTTCTTTTAAGATCTCCCAGACTGATATGTGTTCAGCCGCCCATCCTGATGTCATCCATCCATCACTGAGAGAGCAGTCCTGACCTGGAGTCAGCAGCGGTGGCGGCAGGCACAGAATTCACAGCATGCCATTACATCAACACGGCGGCCATCTTTGCCGACAAACAACAGGTGACTGTAGTCAGATAACAGGTGATCGTAATCAAACTCCAGCCATCGTCAACAAGCGGCGCTTATGACAATTAAGCAGACGGGTAATGCAGGGGAGATGCATGCGATGCCACAAAGAGGCATGAGCGCAGTCATCCATCACAAGGCTGTATTACTACAATCACACGTTCATAACATGGGTTGGTCTTTAGTTTTGTTTTGGGGTTTTTTTTGTGTCCACAGAAAAAAAAGTGGCATATAACTTAAAGTTGCAGAGAATTCAAAGAGTTTTCATGCTGTTTTTTTTTTTTTTTTATCAGGGTGCATAGTTACCAGTGTTGGGTATCAGTGCTGGTACCAACCCTAAGAACTCATAACTCATAAAACTTGCAGATACTGTCCTCAGTATCATTTTAAAGCATATCAGCCTCTTATTATGTGGGCATGAAGTCAAAGTTGAACTTATGTCAGAGACAAAAGCAGAGGGGAATAAAAACTACACACTTATAAACTGTCTGAAGGAGAGTGAGGAACATCTGATGTCATTAAAAACAACATTTAAATAGTCTTAAGAACAGATAGGTTCTCATATTTAGATATGAGTACCAAGATGTAAGTTGGTCTGGAAAACCTGGCATCGGTGCATCCCTAGTTTTTATGTTATCTTTTGTGGCTCTGATCCTCTTGAACCCTCACCAGTCTTCAACCTCTCCTTAGCTGATTATTGTGGACTAAAATGTTTGATTCTGCAGCAGCTTTGTAAAAATTTGCAATGTGTCGCAAATGTGTTGAGCTTGTTTTATTTGGTATTACATTGCACATAAACTGTGAGGGACAAATGCTCTAATAAAACCCATCTATCAACTCAGCAAAGTGTTTGTCTTCTGAAATTAACTTCCAGATCTGTAAATGTCTGCCAAGATACCAGTGGCACTGCACTTCATGTTCCCATTTCAATCTGACATAGCTGTACAAAAATAATCATCACATCCTTAATGATATACTATATGATGTCCTACTGATATTCTGGAGTGCTGCAATGTTATTAAACCATTCATGTAAGTCAGGAGGCTTCCTATCTTACAGTAAAAACTTGCTGTGATCAGCGCAGGATGGCATTGGTAACAGAGCTGCTAGTTGGTGGAAAGTTTGGACAAGTTTCTGATTGGTCAGTCGACTTGTTTTAGGCATTAAATCAAAACTGAAAGACATACAGTGTTCAATTATGGTGGAAATGATCAGTAAAGGCCAAAATAACATACATTAAGAAAAATGTGCAGCAAATTCAGAAACACTGCAAATTAAATAGCAAAATCCTGAACAATTGCAGTGACTGAAATGTGCTGTAAATGGGACAAACACGGGACAAAATTTTAACACAACTCTGCCTTTAATCAACACTCCCACCTAAACATGGCATTAATGCATGCTGTTCCTCATTTCCCTCACGGAGCAAACTGTTCCACAAAGTGCTCCAACGGGCCTGAAGTTCTACTACTTGAATGCAGTTACTTCTGCCTTTTGAAGACTTTTGCATGTGCTTTAAAACTTGCAGCATTTCTGAAGATGCTGCATACTTGTCAGACACTTAAGATCATTTGCTCTTTTAAGTCTTTGTAATCAATACTTTGCATAATAATGAATTATACCCTGTACGTAATACCTATGTGAAAATAAGGGGATTGGACAAAATCGCAGAAAAGCTGCAGATATCAGCAATGACATGAAAATAAATGCATGTGTGGTTGAATTTGCACAAATTCACAGAGTTCAATATTACACATTGAAGTGACTGAATCTTATTTGTCTGCCTTTCTACAATGTAACTCAGTTCAACAAGATTTACTGGCATCTGTTTGCATTGCCAAAGTGACAAAGAGTACAAAATCAATTGAAAAAAGCATTATAATTAAAATTACAATTATAATTGTTATATGGAGCAACAATCTGGGTATAACTTAAAAATTATTGTAAAAAAATTGTAGAAATTTTATAAATATGTATTTTTTAATATGAGTAGGGGGTCTTTTTCATGGTGGTGTGCCATTTGGTGCCATTTTTCAGTCACAACAGCTCACATATTATACTGCAGCACTGGCACACTCTTGCACTTCACTCAGCAGATCTATAGAAAGTGGTGGTTAGAAAGTGCAGCTCCGTTTCCACCTCCTGTTGGCCGCAGTGGGTGCACAGTCTTGTCTTCTTTAGGGATCTGTGGCGCCCTCTCTCATTGCTGGGGTCATGACCGCTGAGTCTTTTGGACATATTTTGCAAACTTAGAACTCATCAGTGATCATCATCTATCATCTCCCGGAGCTGCCCATCAGAGGGGAGGCCAGTTTCTCAATAATTCGGGTGAAGCCAGCGATTAGAGTCAAACCACGTCATGCCAAGTTTCCCATTTTTTAAGATTATTTTTGGTGGCTTTTACATTTATTAGACAGAGACATGAAGTTTGGGTAGAGAGAGTAGGGAAAGACGGGCACCAAACATGCGCCCGAATCAGGATTCAAACCTGTGATCAGTGACTATAACCTTTGTATGTCGGCACTTTGTTATATCAAGTCCACTTAGAGGGCACCATATAGGGCACTTTGCCAAATGTTTTCCACTAACGGAAACCAAAAAAGGGTACTCTGTTGAATTATGCACACTTGGAAGACACCATAGAGGGCAATTTGTCAAAAGTTTTCCACTAACAGGGAACAAAAGAGGGCACTTTGTTATACTTAGTCCATTCAGATGGCACTATGGAGGGCATTTGTCCTGTTTTGTCCATTTAGCAGGTATTTGTATTTCTACCAATATTGTTACAACGGGTATCAATATTTTCTACAAAAGAGGCATCCAAAAGGGCACCTTTAAACATTAGGGTGTGTGTGTGGGGGGGGTCATCAATTACACTTGTACAAGGGCCAGCTTTTTCTTTAACAGATGCTTTAAGGGGCCAAACTTTCAAACAACCTAAAGGAATTTTATAAAAGGTCTAATCAATGGATTTGCATTTAAATATTTTCTTTTCTTTTGAATGTACATAATTTTAAGGCTCTAACAGCAGGATCAGTCCCCAGCCAGCCACAAGGGAGCGACTGAGACATTTTAGCTGAATATTTCTATGGCTTTCATGTTGTCTATCTCTTGGTCTGATGCTTATATGCTGTGTAGTGATAATTGAACAACCCAAGCAGGAAAATTGCACTCCCAAAATGCCTGAAACTGAAAATTGACACAGAAAACGTCAGTTTTTGCCTCAGACTGATAAATATGTGTTCAATGTGCATTATGAGATTTGGATTTCTGAAAAATGGATGAAACATTAAGTTATTACTGACTGAACTGTTTCAATCTCAAGTGTTTTTGGAGTACTTTGAATAGCTAGAGGGAGTTTACATATGATCTGAATTTGATCATGATTTGATAGTGGCTCTGGGGCCGAATGGGGATGTGTGGGTGACCTGATGTGGGCCCTGGGACACCAGATGATGATCACTGCATTAGGGCTTGGGGGGGTGTCACCCCCATGCCCCCCCTATGAGTCAACCAGTGCAGAGGAGTGTTTGTTACATTTCTTTTGGATCTCAGTTCCACTGCAGAACCGACGGCTACAGTGGCTTCACAATTGCTCACTTTAGTGGTAAAAGCTTGCAAAACAGACCAATTACCAATTTTCTTGTGATGAACTCACAATAAGCTGAATTTCATGCCGCTGATAGATCATGATCCAAATGATGATTGCAGTCAGGAAAAGAGACCTACCTTTGAGCATGTTTGTAGATACATGGTCAGACTGAAAATTTCTGATTTATTTAGGAACTAAATGCTGATCATCTCTGGTGGCACAGATCACAGATTCAAATTAAAATGTTTGATCCGTCTTTGATTGTAATCTGCACTTGACTTTGCATATATAAGATTATGGATAAATACCTTTATGAAAACATTTTTAAAAAGTCGTATTTCATGCTTTCTTTGTCCCTTTATCTTCGATCATGTATGCACCAGCCTAAAGCCTGCAGCAGCAGCTCTCCTCTGCTCTATATGCTCATGCTCTGCTACCCTTTTAATCAAACGCATAGTGTCAGAGTCACATTTCTGTAGTCATGCTTGCTGATTACTCCGTTTAACTCTTGTTAGATGTAACAGATATTGTAAGCCCAAAGTAAGGCCTAAAAATAGAGCTGTGGGTGGCATGGCGCTCGCTGGGCTGGGAATAGTGCATATTCTGAGCTCTGTTTCCATGGTTACTTGTGCTTTCTCCCATTGGCAGCATGAGTCTCAAATTCAGGAAGAATAGTCCCTTTGCATCAATGGCTGCTGTTCTGTTTTTATCCCCTAAAGAAACAGGATAATTTTACTTTTATCATGCTTTTTATGCTCCAGCCATCAGGATGTTTGTGTTAAAGTTTGTGAAGCGTGTTCAGTACATGCTAGATTCACAAACTCAGGGTTATGAAAGTGTTATACATAGAGGCTAAAAATGTATGGACACAAATATATAGACCACTACTGACTCAACCCTCTTTACCTCATCAAACTAAAATCAGAAATGCGGCTTGTCTGTCAAACTGGACACAGAATCAGGACTGTTTGGAACGACACCTCTGCAAAGTGAGCACAAAAAGGGCAAACCACAAACACGCACAACCTTCTCTGTAACACATACACAGCCTCAGGATAGACATTAGAGTGAGACGGCACTCATCAGGAGCCCACACAAACACTGCACACTTCATAATTGGCTCCTGGTTACAGGTATACAACCTGTAAGTTGTTTACTTCACTACTTGATTGCGATTATACACACACACTTTAGTCCTCCCCAAATGAAAATATATAGATTTTCCATATCCATCCCCTCTCAGCTCACTGATTACTGCTGTACACATACACCTCCCCCTCATAGGCTGTCCGGCGGCTGTCTCCCAGTACCCCTCTGTGCGCCGAGATGGCATGCTGAGAATGTTTACTTTCGCCACAGTGTGTATTTACAGAGCCTAATAGTTTTTTAGGCCGCAATGGCGCCTCGCTTCGTAACATGTGTACAACCAATCTACTCTCTCTCACTCCTCCACGCACACAGAAAACATACATCACCAAACAACAAGTCAAACCTCTGGTATTTGGGGTTTGGCATCACTGCGTTCTCTAACGCAGCCAGGTGACAACAACATGAGCATGTGATGCTACCTGTAAAATATTAGAGTGAATGTGCTAAAAATAAAGCAAGAGGGGAGAGAGCTGGCAATGAATGGACACATGATGTCTTGAATGGTTATATGTGACATGTGGCAACCGTAGAGATTTGTGAATGTGAGTACACTAACAGGATGTGTGATAGGGAGCGGAGGATGGAGAGTGCTGGGAGTGAATAGATGATGCAGCTTAAGTGTGATCTCAGAAACAGACGGATATCCTATTTATTTGCATATTTATTTGTGGTTAGAGATGGTAGAGCAGTGAGAGGTAGGGAGGCATGATAATATGGGCATGTTATCAGTATCGGCAGATGTTAGCTTACACTGTTAATTATTGTTATTATATGAAGATTTCTGCCGATGTTTCCAAACAATATATCAGCTATAAATATTGATCTATATTGCCGTATATATATAATCTTTTCTAACTAAGTTTACCATTGTGTAGCATCCCATCTTCTTTGACAACAGTCTGTAAACGTCTGGGAAGTGAGGAGACCAGTTACTGGAGTGTTTGGAGAGGAGTGTTGTTCCATTCTTTTCTGATGTTTGATTCAAGCTGCTCAACAGTCCTGGTTCTTCTTTGCCACTTTTTTCGTATTATGATGTGCCGTATATTTTCTATCTGGACTGCAGGCAGGCCAGTTCAATACCTGGACTGCCCTACTGTGAAGCCATGCTGTTGTGGTGGATGCAGTATGTGGTCTAGACCTTCCCTGAGAGGAAGACGTTGTCTGGATGGGAGCATATGTTGCTCAAAATCCTCTGTATAGTCTTCATCATTGTTAGTGCCTTTCCAGATGTTTAAGCTGCCCATGCCATAGGCACTAATTCAACCCCATATCATCATTTGAACTCTACGCTGATAATAAGCTAGTTGGTCTGTCTCCTTTTAGTCGGCAAACATGGCACCTGTGGAGTCCAAAAATAATTTTGAGTCATCTGACCACACAACAGTGGTCCTTTTTGGCTCAGTCCATTTTAGGTCCGCTTTGACCCAAAGAAGATGTTTCTGGATCATGTTTAAATTTTTCTTTACATGGTACAGCCTTAACCTGCTTTGTATCCAACTGTGTTGACAAAATTGATGTCTGGAAGAGTTCTTGAGCCCATGCAGTGATTTCCAGTACTGAATCATGCCTATTTTTAATGCAGTGCTGATGGAGGGTCTGAAGATAATGGTATCCAATATTGACCTTTGGCCTTGTCCCTTACACACAGAGAATTCTCCAGATTCTCTGAATCTTTTGATGAAATCATGTATTGTAGAAGGCGGGATATTCAAAATCTTTGCAACTTTTCGATGATGAACACTACTCACTCGTATGCTCCTTATGTACCCAGTCATGTTGCTGACCTGATGCCACTTAGTTTTAAAATGCACCTGTTGTAGATAAACATGGGTTTATGAGATTTTCAAATCATTTATTGTTATTTACACTTTACATATTGCCCCAAAGTTTTTGAGATTGGGGTTGTAGTCGAGCAGTATTAAGGCCTCAGTATGATTTCATTTGTTAAGGGAAAAAGCTATCTCAATATACCAGGCCCTATGTGAAAAAGTAAACCTAATAATTATTGTGTTTGCAATAAATGGCAACAAGTCTTTCACATCACTGTGGAGGAATTTTGGCCCACTCTTCATTGTAAGGTTAGGGTTAATTCATGCAGGGTTTTCAAGCATGAACAGCCTGTTTAAGGTCATACCACAGCATCTCAGTGAGATTTGGACCCAGACTTTGACTAGGCCACTCCAAAGCCTTAATTTTGTTTATTTAAGCCATTCAGAGGTGGACTTTCTGGTGTGTTTTGGATCTTTGGCCTACTGTATAAACCAAGTGTGCTTGAGCTTGAGGGCACGTATTGATGGCCAGACATTCTCATTCAGGATTTTCTGGTAAAGAGCAGAATTCATAGTTCCAGCTATTGCAGCAAGTCATCCAGGCCCTGAAGCAGCAGAGCAGCCAGAGACCATCCCACTACCACCACCACGTTTGACTGTTGGTATGATGTTCTTCTTGATGTATCAGGACTTACACCTCTGACAAGTTCAACTTTTGTCTCGTCAGTTCACAGAACATTTCCCCTAAAGTCTTTTTGGCAAATGTTGAGATAAGCCCTTGTGTTCTTTTTGGTCAGCAGTGTTTTTTTTCCCCTTGGGACTCCTTCATGGATGCCATTTTTGCCCAGTCTCTTTCTTATTGTTGAATCATGAACACTGACCCTAACTGGGTCAAGTGAGGCCTACAGGTCTTTAGATGTTGTACTGGGTTCCTTTGTGACCTCCTGGATGAGTCGTCAGTGTACTCTTGGAGTAATTTTGCTATACTAGTCCCTCCTGGGAAGGTTCACCAGTGTTCATACGTTTTCTCCATTTGTGAATAATGGCTCTCACCAGGGTTGAGAAACCTTAGAAATGCCACTGTAACCCTTTTCAGACTGACAGATGTCAGTGACTCTGTTTCTCATCTGTTCTTGAATTTCTTAAGATCGTGGCATCATGTGTTGCTTTTTGAGATCTTTCAGCCTACTTCACTTTGTCAGACAGGTTCAGCTTAGGTGATTTCTGGATTCAACAGGTCTGGCAGTAGCAGGCCTAGGTGTGGCTACTGAAATTGAATTCAGCTTTTCAAAAATGTGGTAACAAATATGACCCCTCTGCCTAAAGACAACAAATGACATTTATCAGTGTAGACAATTCAGGCACATTTATATTGATACCTGTTGATAACTTGTTGTTTAATGTGCGCTGTCATTCGTGATCATGTACTGTACAAAGAGGCTGACTCACTTCCTGTAAGTCAATATACTTATGGCAACAAAGAAAGTGACCTAACCAAGCTATTAACTCCTGCAGAGTCCATTTGCTTTTTATACTAAGAAAAAAAACCTTAAAATGAGATCATTAATGGTGAACTCAAGGGCACAAAATTGAGGTCTACAGAAGTTTTTAATAACTGATGCAACATTAAAGTTGTTGTGTGGAAAAAGGAGATAATCCCAGAGATAGTCAAAAATCAATACATTCACACCATTGTATCTCTGTTTGATTCAAGGTGGAGTTTTTAATAAGACCAAGAATTGCTTGAACTTTTTCACATATGTTCAAGACAAATTTCCCCAATGGGACAAAAACAGTGTAATGTATTCACTCCTAAAGTAATGTAGTGGATCAAATTGTATGGTATTATGCCATATTATCCCCTATCCTACAGTACAGTATGGTATAGTATGGTATGGTCTGGTCTGGTCTGGTGGTATGAGGTGGGATGGGATGGTATTCGTGTCATGTTGTGTCGTGTTGTGGTGTGTTGTGTCATGATGTGATGTGATGTGACCGGTCGCATGGTATTGTCTTGTATCATATCATATCATATCATCCTTTATGGTATTTTATCATATTGTTTCATGTAGAAATGTATCATATCATGTCATACTGTATTGTGTTTTGTTGTATCATATCTTGCTGTATTAATGGTATCACATCATAATTTTTAATGTAGTATTGTATCATGTCGTATCATATGGATCATTTCATATTGTCTAATATCGTTCTGTATCATATCACATTGCATCACACTGTATCATACAGTCTTGCATGTTATTGTATCAGCAATTCATGGGGTATGCTTTCATCTATAAATTCATCCATCAAATGACTCAAGATGCAAAGTACAGTCACTAAAAAAAAACACTGGAGCACCATCAAAATGAAAGAGTAATGACATATAGGTCTACAAGTATCAGATCGGTGTGTCCTTTAACACAGATCACTATAAAAGGGGTGAATAGGGCAGTGTATTTGATTCCACTGAAAGGACAGAGTGGGTTTTAAGAGCAGAGTCTCAAACACTTCGGCCTTTGTTTTGTTTTCTTTCTCCCATAAGACAAAGAGCCAAACAGGTGAGAATAACTGGCTGTATTTTCCCCATCGGACCTCCGTGCACGACTCGAGCTGTTGAACCTGATGTCCTGACGCCTGCCTGTCTGTCGTATTCAGCCGAGGTGGTCTATTCAGAGTGAGGGACCAGGGGACACGCAGCCCAGGGGGTGTGTGGACGTGTGTATGTGTGAGTAAGGGGGAGGGAGGAGGCACCATGAGCGGCAGAGAATGCTTGGTGATGGGTTACCAAAAACAGAGTACCAAGGGACAATAGGACCCAGGACATTCCTGACATAACCCCAACACACCGGGGAGGAAGTGGACGGGTGGGGGGGTGGGGGGGGATTTATTGGTGTCAACGGCCCCTCGCCCCGAGAGGAGGAACGGGTGCCTCTTTTGTCCCCTCTGGCGTTGGAGATGGACTGAATCGAGACGCCTTACACAGAGAGGATGCCTCTAAACACATACACACATAATCAGTCTTTTGAAAGAAGAACCACCAATTAGGGAATGGACTTATATGGCTATAGAGGGGGCAGGTTTCTGTCTCGGTGTTGTTGCATGCCTCTATGCATGCACTTGTGAATAGGATCTGCATGTAAAGGGAGAGCCAAATGGGATGCTTTCTCAGCTCAGATTGCACACAGGTTGACCCCATGGGAACACTGCTATGAACTTGTTTGAATCAGAGGGCATTTAGTCTCATTTAGGAAAGGTTCATGTTACGCTGAAAGAGACCACAATGAACAAGACAATATAATACTCTGGTAATTGGCTGCACAATTGTCAAGTAAATTTTCTTTAGTGTTACCCAAATGTTGGTAAGATACAGGTCAAATTTGCTTTTTAAGGAAAGAAATCTGTAAAATTTCACTTGAATTCCTGAATCACATCAGTAGAAGACCTTTTCTTGGCCAGGGTGGCTGTATTTAAGACTGGACCACAAAAAAAAAAAAAAAAAAAAAAGAAAAGAAAATATGAGGCCATTTTGTATCACATGGTGTTGGTGCATTTCAGATTTCATGTATTAATAACCTTTATCACAGCTGCCCAAAGTTTGGAAGCTTTTTTGGTATTTCGTGCAAGTCTGCATGTCAGCCCCTGTTTTATCTATCTAAAAGTCAAAGTTTTTTGAGCTTGCATTGCCATCTCTTATTCCCTCTATATGTAATATGCTGCCATCCAGACAGTATCAATTAAATCAAGTCTTCAGACATGTTTAGGTCAAAGTGCTATCTAACCAACCACAAGAGAAAACAAGGCTTTTTGGATATTATATGGCCTTGAATTAATAAAATCTAATTTGAGACTTATCTCAAAACAAAGATTTTCACATTTTCCCATTAAGCCGTGAGACATACCACCCATAATGCCAACCCATATTGCGCAACTGGTTAGAAGAAACATCCGTTAAGTAAAAGGAGGTCTGGTTTAGAGTTGCATTGTAATTACTGACCAACCCGGAGCCGACTTAAAGCTTACACAAACCATATTGAAGGTAAATACCCTTTTGTGAACGGAAATGACAACGGAAAGCTGACCACTGGCCCTGACAAAGAATACTTTTTCTTCATAGACACTTGAGACTCCAAGCTTACAGAAAACCTTAACACCACATTAAAAGAAGACTTTATTTAAGGGTATTGATCAAGAAAATATCAATGTCCCTGCTGACGGTGGATACAGAATCTCACTGAGGGTGTACTTCTCCTAAACGAACATGACATTGTTAGGTTCTTAACTCAAATACAGGTTTAAATGCATGAAACAACAACAACTTGTTACTAAACGGATGATAGATGCCACTGGCTAGAACAATGTATACACTTGTTAGACATGCAAGTAGTGGTTTATTTTTCTAGTAATGTGTCATTTTCCCATTTTTTGACTGTCTTGATATGACCTTAGTAAATATTCTTCATTGAACTGTTTAGCAATCCTGCAACAACAGGTGGAGAAATATGTCAGACTACAACAATGCTGCCATCTTGTGGTTCAAATATTGTCCTAGCTCTGACAATAACTGAAAGCCTGCTTTAAGTGTGACAGTAAACTGTGGTTATTTTATCAAAAATAAAGTCACGTTTTATAATAGTTAATCTTCTCATTTTTGGTCCGTAAGGGATCACAAGTCTCTTGCTTGTATGTTACTGCAGCCAAAAAACCCTCAACAAAACTTTGCATGTTTGTCTTACAGGTGAAAGAGCTGTATTCTACATAGTAACTGTAATGAGCGTCACTTTCAAGACTATTATGATTGCTTTCTGCTAAGCAATTGCTACAAAGGATCAAGGTGTTGCAAAAGCAGCTATTAAGGCAAATTCAACCAATCCCTTTGGTTAATGTGCTCCCTTGTACTTCTGCTAAATTACTGCAATAAATTCACAAATTTGGCTTCTTTTCTCATTTATTTAAGCTGATGACTCTCTTAACATTAATTGTTTGATTCTATTTATCCTAACTTATCGTAAGCTGAAAAAAGCGTTTTTTTTTTTTTTGTGTTTGTTTGTTTTTACTGACTGACAGCTATCATTTAAAGCTTTAAACATTAATAAATTTCTGCAAATAGTTTTGGTTTGTCCAATTTGTTGTACTTTTGACCTTTTTTGGTAAGGCTTCTTAAAGCACTAAAAACAGTTGTTGTCACTTTTGCAAAAAATCCCCTACACCTGTGTCATTTAAAATATAAAGTGTAAAAAAGTCACAACTTTTCCATTTTTTGGCTGCAACATTCACAAACAGTCCACGAAATAGTGGAAGGACTGACCAAAACAATGCTGAGGAGTTTACAGCTATTCCAGCCACTCTTTGAGTCTATATCTAGGAGTTGTGATCCTTTGAAATTAAAGGGATAGTCAGTTTAAGGAAGAACATACTCTATATGGATAAAAGCATTAGCCACACCTGTTAATGAATAAAGTTAGGTGTTTCAGTCAGACCTGTTGACACATAAAATCAAACACTTAGCCATGCAGTCTCCATTTGCAAACCTGTGATACTATGGGTCGTTCTGACGAGCTCAGTGACTTCAAGTGTGATACTGTGATGAATGCCACCTATCCATTAAGATAGTTTGACAAATTTCATCCCTGCCGGATATTCCACACTCAACTGTGAGTGATATTTAAAGTGGAAGCATTTAGGAACAACAGCAACTCAGCCATGAAGTGAAAGACCACGTAAAATCCCAGAAAAGAGCCAACAATTGTTTAGGCGCATGGTTTATAGAAGTTGCCAATGCTCTGCTGATTCCATAGCTGAACTAGGATGAAGTGGGGTAAAGCACACAAACACTAGACTGGAGCAGTGGAATCATACCTCTAGGTTTGGCAGACAGATGGGTGAGTCTGGGTTTGGCAGATGCCGGGAGAATGTTACCCTCCTGACTGCATTGTGCCAACTGTGAAGTTTAGTGGAGGAGGGATAACGGTATGGGGCTGATTTTCAGGGTTTGGGCTAGGCCCCTTATCTCCAGTGAAGGGCAATCTTAATGCTTCAGCATACCAAGACATTTTGGACAATGCTATGCTTCCAACTTTGTGGCAACAGTTTGGGAAAGGCCCTTTTCTATTCCAACATGACTGTGCTTCAGCACTTAAAGCAAAGACTATAAAGACATGTTTAATGAGTTTGGTGTGGAAAAACTTGACTGGCCTGCACAGAGCCCTGGCCTCAACCCCATCAAGCAACCTTTGGGATAAACTGGAATGGAGATTGTGAGCCAGGCATTCTCCTCCAACATCAGTGCCTGACTTCATAAATACTCTACAGATTGAATGGCCACAAGTTCTCACAGAAACACTCCAAAATCATGTGAAAAGCCTTCCAAGAAGAGTGATGGCTGTTCTAGCTGCAAAACTCCATGTTAAAGTACATGTATTTGAATACAATGTCGTTGTGGACAAATACTTTTGTCCATATAGTGTAAAAGTGCTAAAGTAGCATGATAACTAAGTTTCCAGAAAACCACAACTGCATATTTGAGCTTTGTTTTTCTTTTTAAAAAGTTCTTAACTACATGGTGCAAACGACCCTATAATAGCTATAGCCATATAGCCTGCATTCAGCCCCTCTCCTTAAAAGGGCAATACTGACTGGCATCTCCCATGGTTTATATAGTTACTATTGACAAGTACCTCATAAAAACCTACTTAAAAATTCTGAACTATCACTTCAATCTGCACATGCCCAAATTTACATTTCTGACACCCTGTGATACTTGGCAAATTAAGACTTTGTTCTTAAACTGGCACTGCATAAAACTGTCAATGGAAAGGTGGTGCTATACAGCAAAAGAATAGGGTAACCAAAGAATGGTATCTGTGTCAAACTGTGGGTCATTTCATAAGGTAATATTCCCAACTTTGCCCTAGCAAGGAGTTTGATGTGCTGGTAAAGTTTGAGGGAAAAAAGTCAAAGGGTAACCAAAGTCTTTTGACCCTCATGGTAACACCTGCGAATGTAACTGCCCGCCAATGAAATACAAATTTGCAGTTTTTAACATAGAAACATGGACATGAGAAATAAATGTTGTGGTTACTGTTGTTTATTGTAGCCTTTTTACAACTGCCAATGGGTTCAAGTCAGCTTAAGCTTAAGTCAAATAAAAAAATGTAGTAATGACATTTTCTGTTTGCCATAAAACAGGAAGATGTTTTTACAGGGTCTTAAAACACTGGTAGAGCCTTTAAATCGTAGCACAAAATGTCAGTTAGAATGGGAGAGGATTAATAACAAGTTTGATGAAAGTTGATGAAACCTCAGGGCAAGGCTGTGCAGGCTTGTCAAAGAGTGATGTCACACCCTGTTAAAGGAAGTTACTGTGTCTTAAACAAACTGATACAAACTTCCTGTGACTAAAAACAAAATTTGATTGGACGGGGATGTTAAGTTATTGTAAAACAAGAAAATATAAAATTGGCTGGGTGAACAATGTTTCTGCAAATAATCTATAATTTCCCCAGAGCGGGGTTTGATGCAGTTTAATCCACTTTGCCCCAAACTGTGATGTTTTCTAAGGAGCTGACTTGAGCCCTTGGCAGTAGTTAAAAGGCAACAACAAACAACACTGACCAATCTGCAGTTTTTAACATATGGACATGAAAAATGAATGTTGTGGTTACTTTTGTTTGTTGTAGCCTTTTTACACAGGTTCAAGTCAGCTTAAGCTCGTTACATCAAAAAATGTAGTCATGGCATTTTCTGTTCGCCATGAAACAGGAAGTCATTTTTACACAGTATTAAAACACTGGTAGAGCGTTTAAATTATAGCACAAAATATGTCAATGAGAATGGGAGAGGATTGATGAAAATTTGGGGTAACATAACTTATCTTGCATGATGAAACCTCAGGTAAAGGCTGTGCCGGCTTGACAAGGTTTGATGTTACTGTGTCTTCAACAATCAGATACAAACTTCCTGAGACTAAACTCAAAATTTGATTGGATGGAGATGTCAAGTTATTGAGCCCTGTTTTGACACAAATTTAAATCACTCTGCCCCAAAATGTGATGTTTTCTAATATTTTTGCTTGAATCTATTGGCAGTTACAAAAAGGCAACAACATGCAAAACTGAGAACAACATTCATTTCTCATATCTGTATTACATTTGTGTAAAATGATTACTATTTTGAGAGCTGGAGATTTTACCCCCCAGCAAATGTGATACATTTGAACAAATGTATGAAGTTTGTCATTAAGTTTGCGGTAGAAAACTACTATATATTTGTGGGAAATGTATTACATTTGAGGGATTATTTCATTTGTGGGCAGTTATTATGTTTGCACATGTTACAGCTCATCCTCTGGGTGGGGAATGTGGTGGAAAAAGTGTTGTAAGAAGTGGCCTAAGGGCACAACCTTTACAGTAATATGGATTTTAAATTATGATCCATAAAACAACACCATTAATGCTTTCTCTGCCTATAAAGACAAAACGTGATGTAGAATTTGATTAAATCAGCATGTAGGAATTTTAGTTCATTTTGTACTTTCAGACTTTCTAATTTGCTGCAACTGCATCCACTGAATGATCACCCACCAATCAGAAGTGGTAATGACTACCATTTTTGATGCTGATGAATTCAGGCAGGAGGGAAATACCGAAACATTTAGAGTCCCCTTTTAATTGATTGCAGATTTGTTTAGCTATTATTTACTATCAATGTGCTCAGATTGAACCTCCTCCATTATCCACTTCCAGATCACTGGATTAAATCTAATCACAGAGTGCCTCTGTAGCCATGGGTGGCATTGTTTTTGGCCATACAATTTATTAGCTAATCGACAAGACAGTGCCAGATACCGCTGCTCATGAATATAGAGGCAGAATGAGAACCAGAAAGTGAGCTTTCATTAGAGAGTTTTCAGCTCCTCGCTCTTTCTACATCTCCAGAACACACATCGAGTTCAAATGGGAACTCCCAAGCACTTCCAGCTGGCAACACTTTGGGATAATGATGCTGGATTCCACACAAATGAAGGGTCTAAATACCACCAGAGAGGTACCTGAAACCCCCTCTCCTCCTTAATGCACAGACATGCATGCATGTATGTTAAAAAACACACATGCTTCCAAGCAATCCTTTTCCTGCGTGGGTTAATCACACTTGCACTAGACACCAAGTGGAGAAGCCAATTTCCCAGTGTCATTCTGGACGGTTGCTGCTGTCAAATGCAACCCAAAAATAATCCTATGCTCCAAGGCGGGGTACATCCTCTGAGTCTTCAGGATTGCAGATTAGGTTACTGCAGAATCCTCGCTGCGGCCTCAAGGTATCCTCATTTGAAAACTTGCTGCGGTTGAGTCATCAGTGTGAGTCGGGAAGAGACCACCTTCAGTGGTGTAATGTCAAAATGATGGATGGGATAATAATACTAGCAGAAGAGCTATTGATAGCTCTCTTTCCTTAATGGTGACATGTTGATACCACATACTCCAAGCAATCGACACACATGCATTGCAAAAAGGACAAGCCTGCATTAAAGCCATTAATATCTCTTCCGTTTCCACTCCGGCCCAAGGCTCTTTGAAGTGGAGTGGCAGCTGAGGCCTGAGCGAGTGAGTGTGTGAGAGGATGTATACAATAACGCCAGCATACCGTCCTCGCTCAAGATGAGTCGGCAGAGGGAAAGTAAACAGGCAGGGTTCCCCAAGAGGCCGTCATTTTAAACAGGCCGGTGTGCTAAGAAAGGCTCAAGCTGTTTATTTTTACACCAGACCTTGATGTCGTTTGAAGTGCCCTCTGTGCTTTGACCTCCTTTTTCCCCAAAACTCTGCTCCAAACACCTGTCCTGGCTGAGGTTCCTGCTTACAGCAAACTAATTATCAGCTGGTTGGGTTCCACTGTGCCACTGTGACTGAACGACTTCTTCACAACTGATTATAAATGCATGTGGGCATGTTTGCTTCATGTTTCTGGATTGTGATGCTGAGTCCCAGAGTTCAAATAAAGTGTCAGCAGAAAGGTTACTATAACATTCAAGATCAAACATCCTTACAGTGAGGAAAAATGTGTCATATGTGCAAGGGGCATATATTAATACTGGATACTTAAAAGTGACATATCATACCTTTTCCACCTTTGATCACATTCCCCTTTGGTCGAAATGAAACAAACTCCAAATGAGGTTTTTGACCTGAGAGTGCTTGGTTTTGATGTGTTTCTCTCTAAATGCAAATTAGCTTCTTTTTTTCTGTTGGGTGTACTAACTTTAGCACAGCTGTGTGTTTTCTTGGCTGTGGGTGGAGATACCAGATGAAGGGCAGGTATTATTAGGCCTGAGACAGACTTGCTGTTTCACTAGCTGCATTATGAGTGTTCTAGTAGGTATATCACTTGTACAAAATATGTATTACTGAAGGATACTTCTATATCCTCCAGTAACACACAGCTACAGCTACCTGATGTGCAGCATGCAAACTACAAATATGGATACAACTGAGGAGGTCCCTATAGTGTCAGTTCTAAACAATATTAACAAAAATAATCATTAGTAACATCAGATCAGCACATACTAATGACTGGTGGTGAGTGCCAGTCTGCACTTCAATTTCTACATTATACTCCATGCATAGATCTAATTAAAGACCATCTTTAATGATGACTGTCAGCCGACTGCTTGTGGCAGATGTCTTTGTTACAACAGCAAATGTCAAGTCACATCTTAAGGTTTTTTTTTTGCATAAATTCAAAATATACTCATCAGCTCAGTATTTAATAGAAATATATACTAATACAACAAGCAGCCACAGAGGCATTCTGCTGAGTCATCAGTTTGTAAACTGTAACACAATCACATTTTTTTTAATCTACAGGTTTAAATGTTCATTTCAAAAACAGAAACTATCTGAAGCCATATGTGAATACAATCCAGAAACATTGCCTTCACCTCTTTACCAAAGCTCATTTAAAATGGACTGAGGCAAAATTGGAAAACTGTTCTGTGGTCAGATGAATCGGAATTTGGAATTCTTGGAAACCATGGACAATGTGTCCTGTGGACTAAAGAAGAGAGGGATCATCCAGCTTGTAATCAGCACACACTGCAAAAGCCTGCATCTCTGATGGTATGGGGTTGCATTAGTGTCTCTGGTGTGGGCAGCTGAAAAGTATATAGAACACATGCCCCCATCCACACAATGCTCTTTCAGGGAAGAGCTTGCATATTTTAGCAAGACAATGCTCAATCACATACAGCATCCATCCATCAGAAGAGGCTGGGTGTTGAACTGGCCTTCCTACTTTCCAGACCTTTCACCAATAGAAAACATTTGGTGCATCATAAAATGAAAAGTCCAGCAAAGAAGATCCAGGACTGTTGAGCAGCTGGAATTATACATCAGACAAGAAAGGAAAAACATCCCTCTCCCAAAACTCCAGCAACTGGTCTTCTCACTTCCAAGACGTTCACAAACTGTTGTTAAGAGAAGTGAGAATGCTACACAATGGGAAACATGGCCCCGTCCCTACTTTTTTGAGATGTACTGTTGCCATTAAATTCAAAATCAATTAAATTTAAAATGTGGTTTAGTTCTGATAAAATGAGACAGCAGCTCCATCCCAGGTCACCTATAGCCTCCACCAGTCATGTCTCGGGGTAAGGTGTCCTGATTCCTGCTGGAATGTAGGGCTAGGGTGAAGTGCTAGGGCTACATGCCTCCTCAAATGGAGATTTCTCGGAGGAAGACTCCAAATCAAGCGTCATAGTAAATTTCCCAGAATACAAATCACTGGCAAGATTTGAGAATTATGCCATCATAATATAATGATTTAATGTTTGTTTGTTTGTTTTTAAATGCATTATGGTTCTTCTCATTTCAGACATTTAAAACAGGCTTTTAAAAGAAAATCCCTCATAGTAGAAACGTCTAGCATTGCTATCCCATAGGTTTACGTTATGCTGTTGATGACGTACCAGGAGCTTGAATCCTTGTAACACTGCTTTAAAGGGAAAGAGGGGTATTGGGGAAAGTTAGAAAGGGGACTGAGTCAGTGTCTTGGGTACCTGCATGCCTCAGGGTCCTGGAGGTGTACAGGTCATGGAGAGACGCAAAATGCAGCCAGTGATCCTCTCTGCAAATCAGATGATCCAATACAGACAGTGCGCTTGAGGATTGTTTGAATTGATAACGAAATATAAACATTAAAAGCTCATTTTAGCATTCTGTCAAATTAAACCCTGTTAAGTGATGAAACAAAAGGATAATTCAATAGTTTAGAGACTTTTAAAGCTGCTAAAATGCTGTCTCTAGTGCAACACGAGCCAAAAATACCCTCATTTATCACAGGCCACTAACAATAATGGTACAGTCAAAGTTTCTTAAATCACCTTTCTTTCCTCTGATGCTCAGTTTGAACTTCAGCCCACTGGGCTTCATTCACCAACACCTTCATAAGACTTTTTAAAATTTTATTCATGAGAAAAATTCTTAGAGAAACCTATGTGGGGTTCATGATACATTCTTAAACTGCTGAATAGTTTGCACCTGTGTTCTTGCAAAGCTGGAAGCATGTGCACATTTGTCTTAATTAGCACAGAGAAATTGCGAGCATAATTTAATTAGAACATACATTTCATATAAAAGCTGGCACTTTAAAAGGATGGGCCATCATTAAAATTCATTATATTGGCCATGTGTAAAGACATGATTTTATTGTTTTTAAATAGCCGTATCATTTAATGATAAAACTCCTACAGATGCTAAATTTATTTTCTGATTTTAACATTTAAAGTTACACTCAACCATATTTCTATAGTTTATTTAAGAATATTGTTTAATTACACAAAAGTGTGAAATTGACAAAAATGCAGTTAACCGAATGAAAAAAACAATTTTATTGTATCGTTTTTAACCCTAGCTCATTTGAGGGCTATGTGTGAAAATGTAATATTTTATCCTGTCATTTCAGCACTCAAACCTTTGTAAGATTCCTCTGGAGTGTTGTTACATTTTGTTCTCAGCCAAGAATGAATCACAGTTGAGAACATTTTGGATATGTCAGAATCTTCTCACAAACTGCTTGAGTATGTTTTCAAACAAATGTCTATTTAAGAACGGTTGGTAAATGAAGACCATTGTCTTGATCAGGTCAACATGGCTAAATGTATTAGTGATTGAGATATCAGCAGTTGAAGAGGTATACCTAATGAAGTGGTCAGTAAGGACTAAAGGCTGTGATGAAGCAGAGTTAACGACTGAGTCATCAGACACAGGTGCTACTGATTGCGGTTGTCCATTCATGTGCCGTTTCCTTTTGTTTACTGACTGCTAGCTCACATGTTTACACTGACCGCTAAATGTAAGCAGTGGTGGACTCAAGATATTTCAGGGGCAGGGGCAAAAATGATAAAATGACCCCAACTAAATACAGTGGGGCACCACAAACAAAAGGTGTAATGCAGTCATGGTGAAATTTAAAGAAACTTTGGTGAAGATATATTTCACAAAGATAGGCAAGGGAAGAGCCAGTGAATATGAACTGAAGGGGCTTACAGCACTTCATTGCATTTTCTTTGAGATGGAAAATGTGCAAAAAAGGTCACAAATTTGGGGTGTAGATGCCTAATGGTAAGGTTGCGCCTCAAATATGTGGGACACAAATTCTGTCTATTTAAGGAACACCTAAGAGGGCACTTTGTTACATTTTTTTTACATCTAGATAGCACCGAAGTGGGAACTTAGTCAAGTTTTGTCCACGTACAGGGCACTAAAAAGGGAAATTCTCTAATTTTTAACCATTAAAAGGGCACCAAGGTGAGCACTTTGTCAAACTTTGTCTACGTACACTGTATCAACATGGGGACATTTTCAAATTTTGTTAATTAAGAGGGCATGAAAGATGACACCTTTTCAAATTTTGTCCACAGACAGGGCACCAACGTGGGCACTTTGCCAGGTTTTGTTTACTTACAAGGCAACAAATAGCCCTAGTCAAATATTGTCTATTTAGAGGGCACCAAAGAGGGCACTTGGTCTCATTTTAAACTATTAAGATGGTATCGAGAGGGCACTTTGTTAAGTTTTGTGTACATAAAGGGCACCACAATGGGTACTTTGTCAAACCATGTATATTTAAAGGGCACTAAAGTTGGCACTTTGTCAGGTTTTGTCTACTTACAATGCACCAAAAAGAGTACTTTGTCAAATTTTGGTCTTTTTGGGGGGAACAAAGCAGGCTTTTGTCAAATTTCTCTATCTACAAAGCACCAAAGAGGATATTCTTTACATTTTTTGTTACTTACATGGTTATCCAAGAGGGCATCTCTTCATAGCTTTCCAGCATAAGGGCATCCAAAAGGGGCACTTTTGCAGTGTCTTTTTTAACATTTGGGCACCAATCCCTCTGCTGAGTCCACCTGTGAATGAAAGTGTAATTAATTAGAAAGTGCTAGGAACACCGGTGTGCTTCTTGCTATTACATTTATGTCTTAGTTTGAAAGGGAAATTGTAGTATCATAAGAGAAACAAAAGGCACAGAGAAAGTTAAGTATAAAACTTAGGCCTATGTGTGGGAATTGGAGCGTTGCACACACTCAACCACAAGAGGGCGCCATTCCTCCACTGTAACCCAGGCACAGGGGGTTTCCCTCCGGTCTAGGTAGTTCCTAGCATCCCTCTTTACGCCCACCAGTAGGGGAACTGAAAAATGAAGTGAGGAGAAAAAAAAAAGAGGAGCCGTGGTGTGACATTTTCTCCGGGTGTCCGCCGCAGGGATCCAGGCGCTGAGAGCCCTGGGGCTTTGAACACACGGACCACTGAGGCTTGTTCTGCAGTCCAAACCAGCAGACTGATCCAAGAGCAAGAACTCTAAAAGGACCGAGGAGAGCTCCCTGCATGAATCCCATCTGACAGCAAGTGAGTGTGTTGCCTGTTGTTGGTGTTGCTTTCTTTCATCCTGTCTTTAACGCAGTCCAATCTCTCCCAGTGGTCATTGAGGAGATAATCTGCATTGATTAGTGGCTGGCTGGCTGGGCTCCTTTACTTCACACAAATGCGTCAAAATTGGCCCTATGTGGAGGAGTGCGTGGACACGCATACTGTGACTGTGTATAAAGATACAATACAGCAGACAGTAATACTGACATGTCATGTAAGTCACTATTTTGTTAAATCTCTAGAGAAATCTCAGGCTAAAACCACGGACTGCCTGCTGTTATTGTTCCAATTATTCTATTCACTGGCCTACTTTCTCAAATGTCTCTGTTCAAACACGAGTATTTTAATAGAAAACATGGGAAAGTTAATTATACAAGTGTGCCCAAAGAGTCATTTCCTCACTAAGAGGGATTTCAAGTCATGAGAATGAAATTAAAAAGCAGGATAATGCTAAGACATTACAGCAGAATGATGAAGATTAGCTACAAAACTCATTTAAGCGGATGAAAAAGTTATTTTAGGGTCTGATTCACCTCAGAGAACCTTTAACAAAGAGAAGAGATTTTCACAATAATAGTCAAATAAAAGATTAACGCAATAGAAGAAGAGGCCAGAGGAATAAAATGAGAACTGACACAAGCTGATGCTTGAAAGATCCTTTATGTGCAATTAGATGGCTTTAATTCTTTATACGCTGAACAATACCTGGTAATTTACCCTGGCTCTGGTTTAATTTAATTTAATTTATTAGTTTAATGAATTCGCCCACTTTATGATGAAGCTGGCACCAGTTTCCCCACTGGTGTTTAAGCCAATTAACTGCCACTATCTTCTTCATCCTCTCTGCTCCACTGCTCCGCTGACATCCTTCATTAGGATTGGCTGCAGGTGTGATCCTGCACGCGCAAACCCGAGCTAATTATTTTAAAATTATCCGGGGGTTTGAACACGAATTAAACGGTCCTTGTTTGATACGAATTACTGGAATAAAAGGACCAAAGCGCAGCTCGGAGCCGAGCCGATCCGTGCTGGGCCAGGCTGTTCACCCCAGAGGATGGTACAGTAAATACAGGAGGAATGTTGATCAGCTAGTTGCACACTCGGGGGTTTGATCGGCAGTGATGCTCGAATTATGAGCGCGCGGACCGATGAGTAGACTGCACCTGCAATAACACCGAGCAGCACGCGGGCTGTCGACTGTAAATTAACGGATATGCTCGAGCGGATTGTGGCTTGTTTTAGAAATGTTTTTCTATGAGCACTTACAGCATTAAAACTTCTGGTGCTGGTCCATGTGAGGACAGAGTCACTTTCAAAGTTTCAAGTAACAAAAACAACTAAAAATGTCAAGCTTTTAAAATGCTTGAGTCTAAATATGTCGATACTAATCTAAGTAATGACAACTACACAAGGCCGACCATAGGGGGGGTTAAAGGGGAGAGATTTCTGGGGCCCAGCCAAACTGGGGGGGCCCATGTAGGTCTAAAATTATGGCTCATAGTCTAGTTAATCTGCGATAACTGTATTTTATAGTATACACGTTTTAAAAACACTCTTATCAGAGCAACAAATGTTTGATTTATTCATTTATGCTGTAGTATATAGCCTTCTTCCAAATGTAATCCCCTTTTCTCAAGACAAGTGAAATGGGTTAAAAGAAAAGGTGATAAAATTGGATGGAAAGGTGGCAAAATTGGGTCACTTTAAACCAAAATTGGTTTAAAGTGGCAAAAACAGATATAAAAAGTGGAGAAAAGGGTTAAAAGTGACAAAAATGGCCAGAAAAGAAGGTGAAATAGGATCATAAAGTGGCGAACATTTGTCAATAGTGCCAACATGTGCCTTAAGTGGCAAAATGGATCAACAGAGGCAGAAAAAGTCAGAAAATGGCAAGAATGGGTTAAAACTGGCAGGAAAGTGGAGAAAAGGCTTAATAGTGGCAAAAAAGCTAAAATAACAGGGGAAATTGGCACAGATTATTCAAAGTGACAAAAACATGCAGAAAAAGTGGAGACAAAAAAATGTTGCTTTAAGAATGGGTTAACAGAGAGTCAGGGCAGTGATCTCAAACATGGATTAAAATGGGCAAAAACGGTCAGATAAAATTGTTAAAAGTGACGAAAAATGATCCAAAAATGGCAAAAATGGGCAAAAAGGTAGTGGAATAGGGTCATAAAGTAGAAAATGGGTTAATAGCACCAAAATGTGTTTGAAGTGGCCAAACAGGCAAAAAGATAGAAAGAAAAGTGGCTCAAACGTGAGAAAGTGTGCAAAATTGATGAAACTTGGCACCAAGACTAGCACCAATGCTCCTGATCCAACACAGAGACACTGATACTATCAATAAATCACATCTGTGATTCTCCGGGATTGTCAGCGGCCCAGCCAAATCCGTAGGCAGGCATGCTGCAATAACAAAACATGGCTGTTTCACTTCACAAGTGAATATGGCATTGTAGCGCTGACCTCTCCATGCGCTTTTACGCATAGACACTCTGCTATTGCCGATTACCTAGCACACTAACAGAGGGATATAAAATCATATGCATGCAATCAATGAGTGGATGTGCTACTGTCATGTCCTCTCCATCTCAGGATTCCAAAAATGACTATAGCTTAATGCCACGTTTCTAATTATATATTCAGAAAAGTGAACATTTTTGCAGCATTGACGCACAGGCTAATAAATCCAATATGTGTCAGACTATTATTAGGATTAATAAGTTACAACATTCAGCATCTGCCTCTTGTTTCTGCGGGCCCCGGAGCCCCGCCAGGTCTACTCTGTTCCAACAGGTTCAACGTTGTGTTCTCATTACGACCTCCATATGGCTGCCTGTGAACACAGCGAGCCATGGGGCATTTTAGAGCAGGCAGCACAGTGAGAATCAGTCCGTAAAGCGGCGGAGGTATTTGTTGTAAAAGTGAGACCAGTTGTGTTGTTTGAAGGAGGGGGAGAGGCTTGAACAGAATAGCAGTCTTGGTTAAGTGTTCATTTACGTTTACGCGTTGTTTTGGCTGCGGGGATGAACTTTACGCATCACCAAAACGCAGGTAAAAATGTGGATTTAAGATAGGAAAACGCACAGAGAGGCTTTTGGGTTGCACCCTCTCTCTCCCTCTCTTACTCACACTCGCTCACTCTCTCTCCTCTCGCGCATACACGGTTGGGAAAATCTGGGTTTGATTTTAATGGGGAGTAGCCTACTCGGGGCACGCTTTACAACCCATGGATGTACTGGACGGTTTTCAGTTGGTTTGAGCTGCGGGAGCGAGTGGGTGCAGAGGTCCATCTCTTGGTGTCTCCTCACTTTCAAGAGTGTTACAGCGTTTATTTTTTTTTCCTTTTCTACCTTGAGGCGAGCGTAAAAGCACGAGACTCTTCGGCGTCTTCAGGGGACGATTTCTGACTGAAGGAAGTCTCAAAGCACATTTTTGTGGATGTCAGGGGACGTCCTTTTAAACTCCGAGACTGCACGACTTCAGGGTAAGTTTATAAGTTGTAGATGAACACTTTGACTTTTCCAGTGTTTCTGTGCATGTCAGGTTTGAATTTTACGCACCGTCTATTCTAGTAGAAGAAAGCAAGTGACTCACTGCGCTCGCGCTGACAGGGGACGTCTATTACCTGCCATTTGTTTCAAATGAGGACGATGACTGTCATTACTTTATTATAGGCTGTGGTCGCGCGACTTTAAGTAGGTGTTTGGGTCGCTGAATCAGCGGGGCGCGCTGGATCAGAGAGGCGGACACGGCAGGCAGGTGTCACCCTCCTCGGTTTACAGCTGGCCCGTGGGTCCGAGCGAAAAGAGAGAAGAAAAAACAGCTCGTGCCGAGAATTTAATACAAGGTACAAGAGGTGAGCTATGAAGCCTGTGTGCTTTAATAGCGGCTTGGAATCGGAGCCAAGCGCGAGTGCCAAAGCAAGCAGCGCGCTTCTCGGTTCCCGTCTTCCTCGGCACTCAACTCGCCAAGTCTCCCAATATGTTTGTCACTTCTAATATTTTCCCTTTTCCTTGCCCTGCCACCACGTGCGTTTTTAAAAATATTAGTGTAAAACAAAATAATTCTTCATCACTGAAGTGTGATGTTAATGGACTTTGTTGGGCGAAGACGTTTTTTCTCTCCAAAGAGCAAAAAACTTAAAAAATGAGTTAAATCCACGTGCTTTATTGGGGATTAAAGTGATTATGAGCTTGATTTGACACTGAAGCTCATTGTGGCCAAGGTGTGACAGGAAACAATAGCCTCTCTCAACAATGAGGCGAGCTCCTCCCTTTTCAAGCTCATCCTCTCTGTGCCCACAAGCAGCAACAAGCCTGGAAATGAAAGCAAGAGTCCCATACAGATTGCTTATCTTAACTGCTCCAATAGACTTAAAGTATGCCCCTATTGCACCCTGAAACAGTGTCAGCCACTTGACCTACTTCTCACTCTCACCACAAATGACTGGAAAGAGTCCACAAAGAAGAAGGCCTCTGAAGCCTCACTGAGGTCAGAGAGGATCTAAAACTGAAGGAATCTGGAGAAGTATGGTGACCCTCATGTGCACAACTTTTTGCAGATTATTCATTATAATTTAAGAGCATCGCAATCCACTTGCTTCAATAACAGAACAAGGAAGGTACAGCCTGGAGCGGCTGGAGGCACATGATGTGGAAGCTAATCCACAGCAACATAGAGCAGATTTTACTCACTCTTGTGTGTGGTACTTTTAAGAACAAGTGAAAAGGGATTGTGATGGAGAAAACTGCAGAAACACAAGCAGAGTTTATCATAATACTCTTTAGCTGCAGTCCATGTTTCTGTTTCTGATTTTACTTGGTGTGATTTCCTCTTTGGGTCTTTTTTGGGTCATCTTTTTTGAACATTTTCAAGAATGACTGCGGGCGTATTTGAAAGCTCAGCTTAACCCTCAAGTCAGGAATCGGACTGATCAGCTTTCTCATCACAGCTGTTCGTCACTTGCACCGGATTTCACAGCAAATCTGACCTCCTGCATTTTTACGAATGCTTGATCAGACTTAAGATTTGATTCTATGCGAAATAAGACATTATTTCTTTTCCTTCCTGCATGTTTTATTTGTACATAGCGAGATTAAAATGTGTTAAATTCACTCTCACTCTAGACAGGAGAGTAAAGACAAAGTACCATCGTCTGCTCACTTAAGCAGCTGTGTGTTTTCTTTCTGAGTGACAAATTGTGTGTGCATTTACCTTTCCTGTTAGAATACCTGTCATTCGTCAGCATGACACCCAAGATGTGTCTCTCGCTGTGGGAAGATCATCCAGGGGCAAAGACTCACATGCTTCATCCTGCCACTCCCAGCACCCTGCTATTCCAGCATGTGTCAGCCACACACTTCCTCCAGATGCAGAGGGGTGTGTTAGTGTGAGGTCTGCATATGTGTCCATTGAATACCTATCTCTTTGTTTATGTGACCTGGAAACAAGGGATATATTTTTAATGTAAAGATGGAAAACGTATAAAAATAACTGTCTTTTTGACCCTTGAAAGTGGATTAGCAATGGACTGAATGTTTGTTTGGCTATTCCATTGCATGTCAATTAAGGTCGACTAATCTCACTGACAGTTGTACAGCATAGGAGAAAACTTTTGTAGAAACAGGCCACTGCCTTGACTTCAACCTGTTTTCTGCTAGCGGGCTGAGCCATTATAAAAGTGTTCTCCCAAGATGAATGATGGTTTAAATAGCAGCTTTTTTCTCACTGATATTAGTATATGACAGCAGTGTTCCTAAACCTTAACTTAATTATAATTTTGGATCAAACTTTGTCCTTAAAGCTTGTATAAGGAATTTGCTTATATTGATCTTGGAAAAGCGATGCCTAAATTCTTTCTCTGAAGCTGTTCTTTACATTCCTATATTGACAGAAATAAATTAAGCTTTCTTTCAGTCACATTTATCATTAATTATTTTATATTTGAAAGGGAAATTGCACAATAATTAATCAGTGGGCTATTACACACCTCATCTGACACCTGCTCAATGACAATTAATGTTGCAAAGATGATAGATTGGCCAGATTCTATAGCCGTCATCAGGCAGATCTATCTCGCAAAGCTCCAAGCTGAAATGATTGTGCCCTGTCTGAGAACAGCCCGGGACAATTAGTGTTATTTATGGAGAAGGAGGCAGAAGCTACAGACAGGGTTTAGTTGTAATGAAGCTGATAGCAATGGCTGCTGCTGGTGTGGGTTTTGCTCAGATGTAGCGATAGTATAAGGGCAGTTTTATCATAGCTGGACCACATTTCTTAAAGAGAGCAAAGAACTGCACTGAAAGCTTTTCATCATGAAAAAAGTGTTTTCCTGACCTGCTTTAGAATGAGTTTGCAGTCTTAACGGGTGGGGTTTAGATGTGCTAAGCTGGTACATACAGCTATACCTATAGTATAAACACAGTTTTATCAGAACTGGGCCACATCTTTATTAAGACGAGCAACAAGCAACACTGAAAGCTTCTCTTGGCAGAGAGGATGATTTGCACTTCTCCCAAACGGCCTCTGCATGAGTTTAATCCGCCATTCATAAACTATGGCTGCAATGTCAAGCTCAAGTTACTAATGGAGCTGTGCATGCCTGATTTTGTCTTGCCACTCTGATTGACCCTTGATGACTGTGACGGAACAATTTTCCAATCACTTTCCAAGAATTTTTTTGAAAAGTTCTGCTCTTCCCAATGGGAGGTTTCCCGGATGAATGTTTCATCTAGCCACGCAATTGATATATGAAACAGTCTATTTGGCATGTCAGGTTAAATGGCAATAGTTTCTGGTATTAAAAATCAAAACATTTAAATACTTGCAGTTGTTGCTCATGGCCATTTTTGCATTTGCAGTACAGACAAATTTAATAGTGTTAAGTTCACTTTGTTTTGTAACCTGCTAAAAAAAATCCACATAGGAGCTTTAACCCTAAAAATGTTGTCATTTTATATTTAGACCGGGTATTACCCAAACTAAACTGAAAAGATCTCAAGGGAGGCTTTGTCTGCTCTGAGGTTGTCAAATGTTATGTCATCTGATTCAGCTACAGATTTTGAGTTGCACGCATCATTTGAATGTTGCACCAACTTTCAGTTGCATCATGTGTCATTTGTGTGTACAGAGGGATATGACGGTGAAGCCACGACCTGACTACGACCTGACAAGCTGCTCCCGCCTGGTTGAATGGATTTCTGACGTTTGATATTTTGGTCGTATGACTACACACACTCCCATAGTGAAAGTAGAACCTCGAGCAGAATCCTTAACTTTGGGGTGTTTTTTACCTTTGTGAACTGTCAGACAGCATCTTAAATCATCCTGACAACACCAGGAATGACTTTCTAATGGGGATGGGGGGGCTCAGCTTTTCTTGGATACAAGTAAGGGAGGCCCCAGAGAAAAACATTTGGAACCACTACCATTGAGTGTAGAGAGTATTGGTTGAAGCTTGAACAGGCCTTTTCAAATCAATACTCTGCACAGTGGCCACCAAATTAAAATCACGGTCTATAACTTTCAGTTAGCCTGGAAACAGGCAAAGAATCAGAGCTCAGGTAGGCCTTAAGCCTCCTACAACAGCTACGCAGTGCTTGTTTGTAGTCATATCAGCCAATCTCTGACTAATTTGTAACTTGTATCCTTTTTTTTTTTTTAAGTTCACCTCCAAAAAGAATATAATTGGAGCCAAATCTGCAAGCTAGTTCAGGCAGACACTTGCAAGATCTCCAGTCTCTCCCTTTGCTGTACAATTGCCAGCTCTGCCTTGAGTCAGTACTGTGCTTTTGCTTTAAACCCACCTCCACCCCAGCATCCACCTGTAGGCCCCAACGTGAGGGTCTGAGATGTTATTCCATTCACTCTTCCAATTCTGTATGTACAATAAATCTGTGAAGAGTGATGTGGTTGAAGCTTCATGCTAAACACAAAGGTGTAATGCTGCTGTAATTAATGAACTATTGCAATGTAGAGTAGACTAACTGAGTGATTCCTTTCAAACGGTTTATTGAACCAGGCAGTAAACATGTTCTTTTGGCTTGTAAAATTCTGCATTTTAACATGAGGTATGCATGTGACTTCTGGTGCTTCTGCAGCCAGCCTCAAGTAGACAATGGAGACACTACAGTTCTCACAGTTGTTAACTTCAGAAGTTACCGCTTGGATTATACTAGCACAGCACTAAGCAACATTAAGCAAAGCTACATGGCATTATACATGATCGATCTGTCAGTTTCTGTGATAGTTGTCACTGAAGTCAGTCTGTAGAAGCTCAGTTTGAACTTTAATTGTGTTGCAGTGGTCCACTGTGATTAACTCTACGGCTGGCAGTGAAGTTAGCAGCTCAACAGGAGATTCACCTTTTTGAACACAGCAGGACTCACACTTAAACTTTCTGACTGGGATGAAATGTAATGTTTTTTACAAAAAAAAAAAAAAGACAAAGAAGGTGTAAAAATGTGAGTCACAGTAACACAGGACTCATGAAAAACAGAAAGATATAAAGATGGCAGAGGGCAGAGCAATCAGGCATGATCCAACCCTAACTTGTTATTCAATCTGGACTAGTCGGAAGTAGTTTTGACATCAATGAAGCCAAGGAAACATGTTTCTTTCTCTTGACCGTGATCTCTAGGTGTACATTGCTGTTGTTTGAGAATCATCAGAGGTGAAGATGAGAAGAAAAGGGTGTTGTCTTATGAGTCATACGCTCTGGAATCCTCTACCTTCATGTGTGATTGTAAACTTAATTGGGAATTAAAACGGTCAACAACATGTGTGCTTTAAGTGTAATGTACGAAATCCCTGCGAGTATTCTAAGCACTTAATAAAATGATTTGTGGTTTGTCCCCCCTGAGAGTTCAAAGTGGGTCGTTGCTTTCGGCTGTGGGGTAGAGGTTGCTCTTGTGCAATGGAAAAAAAGTTACTGTTTTCCTGCTAAGGGGGCTTTTTTGGGAAAACCGCGACTCTGCCTACCGCAGCCAGCCTTCAAAGAGCTTTGAAAGAGCACTCACCTCACCTCTCCTTAAATCCTTCCATCCCTCCAAACGAGCGACTTCCTCTCATGTACAGGAACACCTCACCTGCCTCTTCCTGACCGCCGCCGCCGTCCAACCACTCAGCTGCTGCGCTGTGGTCAGGGTTACGCTCGGGTCCATGGGAAATGTTCAATCAAGAGGCCTGCAGTCCACCCACACTCACACACTTTAACAGCCCTCTTTGGCAGCTTTAACCTCTCAGCATTTTTCCCTTCATCGTTTCTAACACTGCTGTATGGCCTTCATCCAGTGACAGACTCTGAGAGGGAATCTCATCACAGGCCTCTGGATGTCTCCTCTTTTTTTCTCAGGCTCATCTTGACGGCACATGTAGGGGAATATTTCTTACATTTGAAAGGAGATCACAGTTTGACATAGGAAGCTATAAATTTTTGAACTCTTATCTCTCCTCTCCGAAGTCCATCATTATGTCAGATAAAAATCCCAGACAGGGCACAACTTTATCCTCTTTCCCTCCAAAGTTCACAGCCATATATTATATCTGCAAATTACTTACAGAGAACTGAAGCCTTTTGGAGCCTGTTACGATGTGCTCACACATAGACTACACAAAATTCCTGAAAATATCCTGAAATTCTTGGACCAAGTTCTATGTGTGAATTAAAACAGTCAAAACTGTCCCCCAAACTTTTCCCAGACTTGCTCCTGCCAGCCGTCTAGTACAAGTTCCACGTAAAGTCAAGATAAATCGACACGTGACAGGTTTGACTGACATGCACAGACACAGAAGTCAGAATGAGACAGGTTCTCACCCTAGTATGCTAATTTCAACCAATCCGGTGACAGTATCCACTTACTATAGCCTTGCAAAGACAATGGATTGACCAGATTCCGTGTCTGTCATCAAGCTGAGCCATCTTGCAATCTGAAACGTTTGTGCCAGGTCTGGGATTGGACCTGACCAATCAGAATCATTTGAGAATAAGGCTGTAGCTAAGGGCGGGGTTTAGGTGTAGTGGAAGCTGGTAATACTGGCTGCCGTCAGTGTAGCAGTTAGCTCAGAAGTAGCCACAGCAGCAGTTTTATCCAAACTAGGCCATATTCCTTCAATAAAACAAGAGCAAAGACTTGCACAGAAAGGTATTTGTGGCAGGAAAGATGTGGCAGTTACAGTTTAGCTGTATTGCAAGCCAGTCGCAGACTGCCATCAGTAAAGCTATTAGCACAAAATTTTGTTTTAAGGATTAATTTTGGGGCTTTTTTTTGTCTTTAGTAGAGAGAGAGAGGACAGTGGATAGAGCCAGAAACAGGGATAGAAGAATGGGGAATGGCATGTGGTAAAAGTGCCACTGGCCATACTTGAACCCATGCTGCCTGCATACTTGGGTAAAGACCTAATCACTAGGCCATCTGCGCCCTGCTCGGGCAGTCAGAACTGGACAGCATTTCTTTATAAAAAGAGGAGCAAAGAGCCACACTGGAAGCTTTTCTTGGTGGGGAACATGCTTTTGCATTTTTCCTGACTGGCCTAGGCATGAGTTTTATTCATGAACAAGTGCCACCGTTAAACCTCTGAGAGCGACAGGCCACGGTAGCCTCTCTAGCGAGCCTGAATTTGGGTGAATTTCTGGTTGTTTAAAGACTGAGTTCACGATAACTCAGACATTGAATGCCTTTTAATCAGTTTTTTAATCCATTGTAAATCGTTTCTTTGGCTAGCTTAGCATTATCCACCATGTTACGTTTCCAAAACAGATGTCACGTGGGCTGTGACAACCAATGGCAGGCTGTTCCATTGTCCCATCATGGTTTGCAGAACAGCGAATATGTAAACACATAGACACTAAAGGAGACAGCCTGAGCAGATTATAGTGGAGGAAAAAAAGAGACAGTCTGAGATATGTCACTGCAGACAGGAACTGTTTTGAATAATTGCTCATAATCAGCCACTGTCCGATTGACTAAAAAAACTACTACTTTAAGTAGGGCTGCAACTAATGATTATTTTAATAAGTGACTAACAGATATGATTTTAAAAGTCTGACAGCCCACTGCTATCCTCTTAATCCCGTCATGTCTAATATCCAAAAACAAAACTCAGTTTTTACTGCAGAGAACCATTTTTTGGTTGCCGACATCTCATCATAACAGTCAAGGGAAAACAGTCATTGATAATAAACATTTCTCCTCATAATTTCTGTTAATCAAAAGATCATTAACATTGAAGTGATAGGTTGAGTGAAACTGTCTCTATGTGATGTTGCAGCACTAATTTTAAGGTGGGAAGTAGCTTATAATTGCTTTTATTGTCATGTGGTTTAAATTAAAAATGATTCTTGGTGTTGGTTGGTAGAGCAGAAGCCCATGCACAGAGGCTGGAGTCCTCAACGCACTGGTCTAAAGCTCAAACTCCAATTCTGGTGGTGCTTGCATGTAAGAGATCTGAACCCTGTATTCCTTTGAGCATTGCACCTAAAACACTTAGAGAATATCTGTGTGAAACAGAAAGGCTTTTATTATCTCCAGATCTTAATTTTTGGTCTCTTGCCCCTCACAGATTAACCCTGTTTAACCCTGAGTCTGGTGAGTCATTTTTGCCCTGAACTTTCTGCCTCCTCATGTCCGCTCCCTCCCATTTTCTCACCAAAAACACTGACCTCACAGAACACTTCATTAACAGAAAAATACCCCACAACTTGTCCTATCAGCATTTTTCTTCTGCTTTTGTATATACATGCATTAATAGTGAGAACAAGTAGCTTAGCACAGCTTCCTGCCTGTGAATCTGTGAGAACTGGTCTGACCTCACATCCCACCTCACACTGTCTGTCTTCTCTTCTCCTGGTCGGTTCTGGATCAGGTTCTGTTGATTCAAAGAACCACTGTCGGACTTAGGGCCAGCCGTGTGGGCTGGGCCACAGAAGCTGCTGCATTCCTTCGCTGGGCGTTCTGTCTTTCTCCCTGCAGTGTCTCTTTCTGCCAGATGCAAAGATGGAAAGGCAGAGATTATTCCACAAACATGATTAGTGGGATTTTTTTTGATCTGCCTGTGTTGTTATAAGCAAACAAGAATCTGATTGCACTAATTCTTGATGTATCAGCAGACAGGTGATTATGTACAGTTATTACTTAGTTGAAACCCTCCTTTTGTCTGCCAGTAAAGATTTGAATATCATCCGGCGTGTATTCAGCCATAGACAGACTCACAGGCAGCCTCGGAGCAGATGTAAGCAGGCTTTAAAAATTTGTCAGTGATCCCCCTGCTAATGATGCGCTCAGCTGTGAGAGCTGACCCCCTCCTGCCCTCAGCCCTCCTCCCCTCCTCCTCAATCCCTAATGAATGCCAGCGAGGAACCCCGAGTAGCCCACACCCCCTTACTCACCAGTCCCACACGCAAACTCACACTCACACCAAAGCTTACACAAACAGCAGGATCGTCGTCACCACCATGGAGACGGCTATCATCAAGTGGAAATCAAGCCACCAGTGTGACCCCTGTTACCTGAGGCCTGTCAGTCATGTTGATTCATCTCGACATGTTTGTTTACATATTAAATAAGTGTGTGTACAGAAACAGATGGTAAGAATGTAGTAATGAGGCAATTACGTAATCCATGGATTGAGTTTATTGAAACATTTTCCTCCAAAATTGATTGCTAAAATCAGAATCAGGTTTAAAGCCAAGTGGGCTTACATATACAAGGAATTTGTCTGGCAATGAGTCTTTCACATTGCTGCAAAGGAATTTTGGCCAAAGCATCCCAATCAGATTTAAGGCCAGATTTTGACTCAGCCACGCCAAACCTTCATTTTTTAAAGCTGTTCAGAATTGGACTTGCTGGTGTGTTTAGGATCATTTGGGACTTTTCCATTACATTGAGCATCTTGGCTCTACTTGGTTTGCCTCAGAACAGCAGGTCAGTGCAGCAGGAGGATTTGCTTTTCCTTTACAAACAAGCTACCCTTTTGAGGGTGCGTCGAGAGCTGATGACTGGTGTGTGAGTCAATGACGTTAAATAGCTGTACTTGAGTTAGAATTGTTTTGTTCTACCAGAAAAAGATAAAGAAGAACTGTTAGGTTTAGCTGTCCACTCGCATCATGCCTGTCTATGCTGTTGTCCTGACGAACCACTGTGAAGTCACCATGGTGCACTTGGAGGCAGGCATGTTTGAGTGGAAAGCCCCAATTGTCCTGCAGCATAACCCAAGTGCACTTGAGCTTGAGGTCATGACCTAATAGCTGGACATTCTCATTCTGGATTTTCTGGTAGAGAGCAGTATTCATGGTTCCATCATGTATGGCAACTCATCCAGGTCCTGAAGCAGCCAGCAGCCCCAGACCATCACAATATCTCCACCATGTTTGAGTGTTGGTATGCTGTTGTTTTTGAAATGCTGTGCTAGTTTTACACCAGATGTAATGGGACATACTCCTTTCAAAAAGTTCAATTTTGTCTCGTCAGTCCACAGAATATTTTCTCAAAAGTCTTGGGGATCATCAAGCTGCTTTTGGCAAATGTGAGACGAGCCTTTGTTATTTGGAGCGCTCCTATAGATGCCATTTTTGCCCGGTCTCTTTCTCATTGTGGAATCATGAACACTGACGTTAACTGTGTCAAGTGAGGCCCGCAGGTCTTTAGATGTTGTTCTGGGTTCTTTTGTGACCCCTTGGATGAGTCATTGGTGCGCTGTTGGAGTTTTTCGGTAGGCTGGCCACTCCTGGGAAGGTTCACCACTGTTTCAGGTTTTCACATTTGTGGATAATGGCTCTCACAGTACTTCTCTGGAGTCTTAGAAATGGCTTTGTAACCCTTTCCAGACCAGCACATGTCAAAGACTTTGTTTCTCATCTGCTCTTAAATTACTTTCTATTCAGGTGATTTCTTGTTTTTAGCTTACTTGGGTTGTTTGTATCTCATTACATATTTGAAAACTGACCAAATAAAAGGAAAAAAAATATGCTAAATCATTTATGTGAAAAATTTTTTTGAAGAAACATTTAAATCATTGCATATTATTTTTTATAAAAACTCACATGCATCAGTTTGGATCATTCCTTGTTTGTGATTATTTGTGATCTTAATCCTCCCTCCTAAAAAAAAGTCATGTGCGATTCCCAGCTTAGACTTAGAATATCACCTCTCATAGAAATGTTTAGGAAAATGAAAAAGGAAAGAAAAAATTAAAAGAATTGACAATGAAAAGAATCTAGATATGAGCAAACTCAAACCCTGTGTATTCTATGTAGAAAAGGTTTTCTGATGTTGTCGCTGCTCATGCTGTTCTTTTGTATTAACACAATTCATCTCTGCGTAATGATAATGAGAGTGGAGGTGGCCCTGTTGTTAGCCAATTAAAAAGTCCTCCACGGTTCTGGGCAGCCGCTAATAACCCCACCAGGGATTACTGTACAGCAGGCTGCAGGGACAGCAGGACACCAGTTTGGGCCTCAGCGTGTTGTCATCCCAGAGCGCTAACCCAGTAGACCTCCATTCACTCCCAGTCTTAGATGGGGCCACAACGCCAGCTCTCTAGAGCAGCGTGAAAAGCTCCCACAAAGTGGCTCAGCTGTCCTCCTATCTTCACCTCCCATAGCGCCCTCCTCAACACCAAAACCAAATAAAGCCTCTCTGCGACTTCTGTTTTCCTAATCTGTGAACTCTGACAGAGGAGCCCACGCTTGAAAGAGAGACGACTCCACATGAGATGATCACCCAGTGACAGGGAGAAGCTGAAAAAACGTTACTGAAACTAAAAGACCACCCTGTTGTCTTCCTGTTTCTGTCTCTCTCCATGTTCCCCTCTGTTACTTAGCCTTCGTTTTTGATTTAATTCCCCTTCCTCTTGCCCTCCATCATCCACCTTCTCTAATTGGGCTGTCACTGTTTGATTAAAATCATTGAATCCAGTCCAGCAGCCAAATGGCCCGAGTAATCTCAACTTTTTATGCAGGAGGGGCTTCCACTCTAAAAGCCTCATATTTTTCATATTGTGCCCATAATACTAATGAGGATATTATTTAACACTGTGGTAGCTAGACCACCGGGGATCACTGCACGCCGCCACAAGTACATTTTCCTTGTCATTAATCCAAAAAGGAATGCTGCAGTGATAAAGTGGCCAGGCAGTTTGTATTTGTCACTGCACGGTGAGCAGCCATTCACTTGGAAGTGGCTTTGTTGCCACAAGAGCTATTTGTCTCTGAACAAACCAGATGGTGGTAGGTTTGTATGCTAGAGGTTCTCCCAGCTTTAAATCTTCATTATGTGGTTTCATTAAAAGTACTATGGGTGCGCTAACTTTTGTTACTGAGAGCCTCATACAGAAAAACATAAAATAACAGGGCAACTCTGATAAAGCTTTCCTTTAGAGTGGTAAAGTTCAGAAAACCAATCTAATGTTGGCTAAGAAATGCTTTGTAAACAAATATGCTTCAATTGCATCATGTATCTCGTCCTTAGAACAGTGGTCTGCAGAGGCAGGCGTCTTAACTTAAACTGTCTGGAACTTTATAAAATGGATGGAGCAATATGCTTGTAAATCAGACTTTGAGACGGTAGCAAATGGCAGAATTCATTCTTTTCAGGGGGTTATAAATTGAGATATCATAATTTTGCTTGTCCATTTCTTTACCATTTACACTGTTGTCACAGTTTAGTCATGAAATAAAGCATGACAGTGAATACGTTGTTTGCAATCATGTGATCCCGAATGTCAGATGGGGGTAGGAAGTGAGGGACAGCTGTTAAGAATGAAAGGGAATGGAGTAAAGTTAGTACTTTACAGCTCTAATTGGACCTGCATGCTGCAATTATCATCAAAACATGTCCACATACATTGAGTGTGATCCCTATACTTTACAAAAAAGTATTTTTTTCCACAGTTTTACTGATTTACCAGGTGTGGAGGCAAATTATTCAGTCCAGCAGACCTCCTAGTGTCCAGTGATGTCTAGCCAGATGAAGGGAGACAAGAGGATTGAGTAATCTTGTACTAAGCTAAGAGGCTAGCCTTGCCCCTTTAACATGTTAAAAAAAAAAAAAAAAAATCTTTATTTTGTAGCAAACGTGCTTTTAATGGAAACAGTGTTATACTGTCCACTGTTCACAAACAACAGCTCTTTAATGTTAGCCAAGGTAGCAGCTTCTGTTTGAGTGCCAGTTTTCTTTCCTCCGTTTTTGTTACTTAATCCACATTTAGAAAGCAAAACTTTTACCAAATGTAAAGCCATTTGGGATCTAAACAGCCAGTTCCACTGAGCTTAGCTAAATAACCTGGATCTCTTAAAAGAGATTGATTAACCGTCACAATGAGACATCAGCTTAGGAAATACAGGCAAGAACAGAGTTTAACATGCTAAACCATGGCAAAACTGTACTGAACCAAACCAGATCACTTTGTGGAAATGGATAATACACAATCATGTGAAACTGCTTGTCCCGGCTTTAGATGTAGGTTTTTTAAAATCCTGCCTGCTCCAGTTTCTTCACAAGTTTATTTTTACCTTCTTTTTATGTCTCAATATTTCACTACTTTGTGAAATACTTTTACAAGGCATAGTTGTAAAGAGCTCAAAACGTGGCCTTTGTGGTAGTGTAGAAATCACTTCCTGCCCCCCACTGGGAGTTCTCTGCTGCTCCATGATGCCTTCTGCAAAGTTTGTGGTGTAATTTCACCCTCTGACTGCTAGTTGGCGGCAGGCACCGCCAGCTGGCAGCAAGCAGTTGACTCTCCCTCTCCTCCTCTACTTAGACAAGGAGATCACGCAAGACTTCTGGTCTGAGCAAGCCAGTTGCTCATGCTTACTGCTGCAGTGCAGCTTCTGCTGCATTCATAGCAGATATGTGGACTTGTTTTGGCTTCCAAAACATGATCATAATAAACATTAATCATTAAAGATGACACAGACTTCTACAGGAGTCAAACCTGAACATCATAGCGATAGCTTAGCGGCTAACAGCTAACATGAAAGAAGCCCACAGGAGCCACCGCTTATTTTTACTCATGTAACCATAATTACCCAGTCAATACTTTATTTTGTAAGGACCTGCACCGAAATACGATAAAAAAACACACTAGCCCGTCACATCATGCCCTCCTCAGAACACAGTCTATCAGTCTTCCTCCACAAGCACCTTGTCATTACATTAAGACATACAAACTGATGTACCATGAGATGAAAAAGATTTATATTGATTTATTTTTCTACTTTTCTTTTAAAAATCCCGAAAGCATTTGAATTCATTACAACAAATGGGAAAAATCCTCATCTTCAAATTGCACAAAAAAAGTTAAAACTCTAGATGATGCAGGACCACAGGACCATATATTTTAGAATACACCACATATTTTATATTTATGTATTATACATATATTCTGAATACATTTTTATTAATAGCTTAATTCTGTTATATTCCATATTAACTTTAAATAATATCATTGTTATTTATTTATATAAATAAACAAATATACACACCCACACATACACACACAAATATATATATATATATATATATATATTTTTTTTTTTAATGACAAAATATCACAGTATATCGCCTTCTCATACTATCACAATATATTGCAATATATCAATATCGGCACTCCTATATCGAGATATCACCAGATTCTTGCCAATACACACCCCTACCTCTACCCAGAAACATTTTTCGGCTCTTCAGGTGAGACAGCAAGTCCTGGGTCTACCCCTGTGTCTCCTTCCATTTAGACATGCCCAGAAGACCCCTGGTGTAGACAATACTAAAGAGTTTGTAATTGTATTTCACAAACCAAACCTGAAAATGCCACCATTTTCAGGGTGAGCAGCATTTGTGAATGCTATATTTTTATTCTGATAAACCTGGGACATTTTTTACCCTCTGATAAAATTACATTGGCGAGCCGGTCTTTGAATGCAGGAGGAAACATTTTGGAAAATTCAAAGCAAGTGAGCAGGCAAGAGTGATGATGTTTTGTGAGCTACTGGTGTTACTGTGTACTTAAAAGGCTGCATCATACGTGTTTCTGCTTAAAAGTATGCTCCCTACCCTTCTATACAATGATAATTTTACAAGTAGCATTGATGAAGGCAAAAAATATCAGTATAGCGTTGGACTCTGTTCTTTCCTCTGCCACTCCTCTGTTATCCCTGATACATCATGACAGAGAAACTTTTCCACCTTCCCCTCAAGCAGGGAAAGCCTCCCACCATAAAGAGCAAATGTGACCAGAAAAGTCAGTCAGATTTCACCAGCAGCCTGTACTGAAATTTTCAGGAGTGCATTTGTTGAAAAAGGCCTAAAAAACTGACGTAACTCTGTGCACTAAATGTGAAGCCACAGGCAGCAGCATTTCTGTGTAGCATTCAACGTCTTCTTCCAAAGAGAGACTGACATAGGCCTGTTTCTACTTCCACCACATTTAATGAAAGACAATGTCTCCCCCCACTGAGGAGCGTGTGGCTTGTTAAGCACAGTGTCAGCGCTGAAGGCAGAGGATTTTCTTGCTTAAACAGATTGTTATATTTTCAAAGGTCAGCCAGCTACACCACTGTGCTGACATCCTGGCAACGCTTACGGATACAGAGGGATTATGTGGAATTGGCTCGCGTTTTGCTCTTTTACAGCAAAGGAGAGTAAGTCATAGGTTTTTAATAAAGAACATAGTGTTTTGGGACTCTTTCTTAGAATTGTTAACACTTGCTAAAGACAAGCATCTATTTCAGAGGGCACACATAGTGGAATTAAATAGCCTTGTCACTGCTCTCTGTCTCTGTTCAACCTACATGCTCGTCTGCCAGACTCGCCTGACAGCACCAGACCATGGAAGAATCTCCCAGCAGGCCCGGCAGCACAGCTCGCACCATATTTAGTCATCCAAAGTCCAGACACAGACCAATGCTGTCCTCCACCTTAATCTGTTTCTCCCTCCATCTCTGTCACTTTCCCTCTCTCTCCTACTGTTTCCATTCATATCTGTCCCCACTTATCCTCCCTCCAGTCATTTCTGCTTTATCACTGCTCTATCCCTCAATGTTTCTCTTCCCCTTTCTACTGAAAATCATCTTTTCTTGTGTCTGTTCATCCTCATTTCTGGTCCCTTTAGCCTGTCACATATTTTCCAGCTTGGTCTGCATTAATAAAACGTTCTAACTTCCTCTTAAGCCCATGTCAGCCCCCTCATTTTTTTTCTTGTCCCAACCTTTCATAATTTCTAGCCCTTCTTCCTTGCCATTTCCTCTTCCTTTAAAGCTTCCCGCTGTCTTGCTCTCAGTCAAACATGCTTCTGATGGAAGCTGAGCCTGGATGCTAATGAGTTGCTAATTCTATCAGCCGCCTCTCCATGCCCTCCCCAGTGAGTGTCGGGCCTGCCACCTTTACCACGGCCAGGCTTTTGATGGAGTGCCTTGGCTGATGAACTACTGCCTGTGAGCCCACTTTAACCTCCTCGTCCTCAGACACATGCCATTGATCAATGGTCCTATATGTCCTGGCAAGGGCTCACCCTTACTCCAGTCCTTTATGAGCCAAGATTTTCCCTGCAATCCATTTTTTTTATGTCGACTACTGCTAAAGCAGGTTGGCTTATTTATTTTGTGTTCTCTTGAGTGGCTACTTCTGGCTCCAACATTTCAGGATACACAAATTTGTCTCAATTAAAAGTTAAGTGGAAAACACAAAGTTTGGTGGAGATTCTTTGCATTATATACAGTGCATATACAAAGTATTCACCACCTTGGATGTTTGACCCTCTTAGTGATTTTATGAATCAATCATGGCCAATATAATTTGGCTTGTTTGACAAAAAAACAAAAACTTTTTAATGTCAAAGTGATGCCCATTAAATGAAAAAATGCAATGTAAAATAAGTGAATATTCATGCAGTCACTTATTTTAGATTACATACTTTTTATTTAGTTGGCATAACTTTGTAGAAATCTGTTTTGTCAAAGAAAAAGGCCAAATTATATTATCCATGATTGGTTTATAAAGTTATAAATTTATAAAGATTCATTAAAAGGGTAAAACATCCAAGGGGCTGAAAACTCTTTAAAGGCACTGTACAATTCAGTAGCTTTCTTTTTTACCATCTTACCGCTTCGTTTAATTCCCTCACACTTATTTCCTTTAACACCCAATCTGCACTTCAGGAGAGGCTAAACGCCTGGGCTTAAGCACTTGAGCGCACACGAGTGGTCCTATTTACCAAGCCACTGGTCTCTTTTCTTCAGGGTGCTAGCTTTGGACCCGTCTCATAAGAAAAGAGCCAAACTTTTGTTTTCCTGACTCCCCTTAAGTCTCTCTGTCTGCCTTCCCTGCTTGACTGAAGTGGATACAGAGGTTACCTTTTGTTCCACTGAGATGAAGAGGGATGCTGCAGTATGGGAGAGACTGAGGGTAAGGGGAGGTGGGTGTGATTCATGGTAATTTAATAAATACCTCCCAAAGAGGGTTGGGGTGCCTTTCCACCCATCAGCTGTCTGAGAATGGGGCTCTCCTAGGTTTGACACCCAGTGAAGTAAGAGAGGATTAGCGAGAAAAGCCTCAGGCTATATACCTCTTTCTCTATGCTCTACAGCTTTCTCTTTAAGCGCCCCTCTATCTCTCTCTCAAGGACCAAGTGGCTCCCTTCTTCTCACTGTGAGCATTTTAATGATGTCATCCAGGTACCTATCTTGACCCTTGGATTTAAAAAGGCTTGAATGGAGTCCTATACCCTCAGTTCCTCTAATACAAAGTGTAATCTTCAAAAAGCTGTCACTTTGGGTGAATTTTCTGGTTCAGTGAATGAACATAAGGTGGCCTTCTTTTGGGTCAGACTCGTGCTCAACAATAGTGCTGCAATGGTTGAATTCCTGTCGAGTTCCTGCAGAAATCAGTATGATCTCAAATGTTGCGCCTTACCTTCGTATATAGTTTCCCTATAGCAGGATACTCTCTTGAAGCAGTGGTTGGACTGGGGTCACACGCGGTCCACTGCTCTGCAGCATCACCAGGGATTAAAGGGTAACTTCTGCCATGCTGCTCGAGCATGACCGGAAGGCTTGGGCAGTTTTTTCCTGAATGGAAGTTCTGAATGGGAGGCCGGCATTAAAATTCAGGATGCAGTCACTCGCAGCAACTAATGTCTCTCTTTAAATGGTCACATCCTTATTTTTAGGCCCCCTGTCTTACTGTCTTGTTCTCTAACAGGCTTTTAGTCAATGAAAACATTCACTCTTTATGTGCAGTTCAGAAGATATAACTCTTTTTACTTTATAAGTGCAGAGATGATTTGGTTTTGAAGAAGGACTTTTTTATACTGCAGAATATAATCAGTTTCTGTTTAATATCCTTTAATGGTCAAAAAATGTCCATGGCATTGACCTTTCTGTTTGTTTCTCTCTCTTACAGGAAGGGCCAGTCTAAAGTGAGGGGCCACTGAGCTCAGACACTCTCCCTCCATTGACCCAAAACTATACACACACATAGGCGAAATTCAAACACATACAGTCAGAACTGCACAACCACACTCCCATTACACCTGCAGACTTTTTGACACAGAGTCATCTGTGCAATAACTGGGACACAAACTCTCACATAGGCCCTCTGAGCAGGATGAGGGAACCCTGGAGGTGGCTGCTGGGCCTGTGCCTCCTGGCATGCTCAGCCTCCACCCATAGTGCCACCAATCCCTTTGCAGGACAGCAAACCCCTCCGGACCCTTGCTATGATGACACAGGTGCAGCCCGCCGCTGTATACCCGAGTTTATCAACGCGGCCTTTGGCAAGGAAGTGATGGTGTCGAGTGTCTGCGGTCGACCACCATCCCGTTCCTGCAGTGTGGTGGAGCGGAGCGACGATCGACCATCTGTACGCACTTGCCAAATCTGTGACGCAGCTGATCCACGCCGTGCCCACCCTGCCTCCTACCTCACTGACCTCAACTCAGCCCACAACCTCACATGCTGGCAGTCTGAGAATCTGAACACCTCACCATACAACGTGACCCTGACGCTTTCACTGGGCAAAAAGTTTGAGATCACCTATGTTAGCCTGCAGTTCTGCTCACCAAGACCAGAGTCCTTGGCCATTTACAAGAGCATGGACTACGGCAAAACATGGATGCCCTACCAGTTCTACTCTTCACAGTGCAGGCGCATGTACAATCGACCCAACAAAGCAACCATCACCAAGCAAAATGAGCAGGAGGCCCTGTGCACAGATGGCCACACTGACCTCTACCCACTTTCTGGAGGACTCATTGCCTTCAGTACTCTAGACGGCCGACCTTCTGGCAAAGACTTTGACAACAGCCCAGTTCTTCAGGACTGGGTGACTGTCACAGATATTCGAGTGGTCTTCAGCCGGCCCCAGCTACCACGGGAGCTGGCACTGGGGGCTGGAAGCAACAGTGGAGGGAGGGATGATGACCCCACAGCAGTGACATCAACCTTGCCAACTTATTTCTATGCAGTGGGAGACTTCCAGGTGGGAGGGAGGTGTAAATGCAATGGACACGGCTCACGCTGTGTGAAAGATAAAGAAGGAAAACTGGTGTGCGACTGCAAGCACAACACAGAGGGACCCGAATGTGACCGCTGCAAGCCCTTCCACTATGACCGGCCATGGCAGAGGGCCAACGCCCGCGAGGCCAATGAGTGTCTACGTAAGTGAATCCCCATATCTGTTATTCATTGTGTTTAAACATGTTTAACTTAATGTGCTGTTGAAGATGCTGTAGATTTCCATTTCTATTTCTGAGAATATACTGTTAAGACAACAGATTTAGTTTAAAGGGGCAATGGCTCTATGAATTTTGTGTCATATCTCTTGGAACATGAACACAGACATTCTTAGCGATCAAAAAGTAATCATCACTGATCACTGGTTTAACTTAGTTGGTAGAGCAGATGCTTACATATACAGTGCATTTAGAAAGTATTAAGACCCCTTTACTTTTTTTCAAGTTTGTTATATTGCAGCCTGCTGCTACAGTCGAAAATAAATCCTTTTTTTCATTAATTTACTCTCAGAATCCAATAATGACAAAGTCAAAACATATTTTAAACAATTTTTGAACATTTCTCTTGATCATTGCTGAGATGTTTCTCCACCTTGACTGGAGTCTACTCACAGCTGACAATGCATATCAAAGCAAAACCCAAACCATGAGGTCAAAGGAACTTCCTGCAGAGCTCAGAGACCGGACTGTTGCAAGACACGGATCTGGGGAAGGCTGCTGCACTGAAGGCTCCCAGGAGCACAGTGGCCTCCTTAATTATCAAATGGAAGACATTTGGCACAACCAGGACTCCTCCAAAAGCTGGTCATATGGACAAACTAAGCAATCATAGGTGACCGAGAACCTGATGGTCACTCTGACTGAGCTCAAGAGATCCTGTGTGGAGAGTTCCAGAAGGACAACCATTACTGCAGCCCTATACCAGTCTAGGCTTCTGACAGAATGGCTAGATAATAAGTAGAAAATAAAGTAGAAGAAACTGAGACAACTTTAATGGGAAAAAACTGAATGTTTGTAAGAAGAGACAGAAAAAGGGTAAAAAAAAATGTGCGAGAAAGTGGTTAAAAAGGACAAAAAGGGGCAAAAATATTTTAGATCGATTGATTCAATTTTATAATTGTGTCATGCATAAACAATATGCCCAGCCCAAATATACTTACAGGACACTATTATCTTTACAGAAAGACCAGAAACCAAAAGTAGACACTCAATAATATACAGTAGTAGACTAGTTAAACAAACCATCCTGACACTTCTTCCAGGCTTTTGCAACAAAAGAGGCCAACTTATTAAAAGTAAACAACCATTCTTCTTAGAAGTGTGTTAGAAATCAGTTAATGTGTAAGTGGCCAAAAAATGGAAAAAGATCTATCAAATGTGGTTAAAAAAGTGGCAGAGATGGGTTAAAAGTGGCAAAGTAGGGTAAAAAGCAACGAAAAATGGTTTAGAAGTGGGAAAAGAAGTGACAGAAATTGGAGAAAAGTAGCAAAAAGTAGCAAAAATTGGTTCAAAGTGGCAAATAAAGTGGCAAACAAGGCAAAAAGCAGAAAAAATGGTTAAAGGTTGTAAAAAAATAACAGCATTTAGGATTCATAATGAAGGAAAGATTTCAAAATGGTTAAAATGTGTTGCAGACTCCTCAGCTTGCCATCAGACACGAATGTCACATTTAACTCCAGGCACACGTGAACTAGAAAACACTTGAAAATATTGGTTGTTTATTTCCCTCTTGGACAGAGTCATGACCTTTTCACCACCCTTTTCCAGGATATGAGGACAGCAATAAAATGCAGGCCAGCAAACTGAAAATATACACACTCACTCCGGGAAAGAGAGGGGGAGGTAGAAAAGAAGATTTTTAACCATGTTGACCTGTGTTTGACTGTCACAGGGGTAATTAAGAATGTTGCCAGAACTCACCGGATGGGCTGGTGTTTACACAGGTGAGGAGTTCTGGTAGCACGTGGTGGTTGAGCCCGCAACTTTGGCAGCGTCTCTCAAAACACAAGCCCATCCTTTCCTTGCAGCTCCTTCTATTTACCATCCTCTTCAAGGGGAAACAAGCCTACTTTCCATAAAATCATGTTCTCTGGACTTGTCTAGGAAAATACTCTTCGTACAAGCAAGTCTAAACAGTGGATGACAACAACTGGAGTCACTGGCACACCGCTACAGCAAAGTCATCCAAGAATGTTATTTGGCAGTGTTTGCCTTTACCTCAAGACATGCTCTGTGAAAGTCATCCAGACATGCTCTGAAAGCTTGCCAAGGAAAATTAGAGCAATTTCTGTAGCAGTGTTTGTTGATATAAATGGATTACCTTTTTATTGGATCAGGCTTTTATAATGATAACAGGGGTTTTTGATGTGATACTCATCACACTTAGTCATTTCATTAGTGTACATTGCAAAGGTTTTAGGCACATGCTATGCTAGCCAGGAGAAATTCTTCCCTTGTTTGTGTATGTTGGTGGTAATTCTGACAGGATTTTTCTGTTAGTATAAACACACATAGGATGAACTTAATTCAGGTCAATTTTGCTTGTCATAAAAATTTGTTAGCGTAGGAAAATAAGCCCTTATTAGAAACCACTGTCCCCATTTTCACCTTTCCATATAATGAAATAAAATTACAGCCAAAGAGGGGAAAAGACAGGAGCAAAACATTAAAAACATTGTATATTTTTCTAAGATGCTATAATTGGCCGGTGAGCTGGCCTGAGATCATGTTTAGCATTGAACAGTGCCAGATCTGTTTAAAGGGGACAGAGAATGACAGGGCCAGAGGAGTTTGGCCATCATAGCGTTAGCCTGGCCAATGAATCAAGCCTTCTCTCTGTTCTCCTGAACCTGCCAAGCCAACACTACCTTACTTTGGCTCCTCATCTGTCCTTGACACCCTCACTTACTCAAGTATACAGACACACACACATATACACCTAGCCCCGACTAAAACAATATCCTGTAAATCCCTCAGTGTGTTCACAATCATACTTTCACACACACCCACTTTCAAATGTCCCGTAGCTGTTTCCGAAATGTTACACCCGCTTCCCGTAGATGGCTTCTCAGTGGGACTGATATGTCACTTCTATCCACGATTCCTGGACTAAACAGCCCGGTTACCCGGGCCAACTCTGATGACCTAATCCCAGTGTTGATACACAGCAGTTAAAGCCTATTGCAAGCTGCACGCTATACCTGATCACACATCCGGACATGCCAAATGTCAGTCCCAGATGTCTCCAATTTCATGTTCCAAAAGCCTTTTTTACAGCTTATTCCAGTAGAAATTGCTCCAGAATATCCTCAAAGCAGCAAGAGAGGCTTTAAAAGCCCTCTCCAGTGTATATTTAAGCCCATTCTTAAAATGCTCCCACCCCTTGTTGATTTGCTTTTCTTTCTGACACGCTGCACAAATGGGGACAGGCTGAGGTGCAAGCCCTGAGGCACGCCGCTGTGGGAGTGAGGCGTAAGTATGTAGACTGGGAACGTGTGTAAGAGTGGCAAGCTGTACAGAAAGAGAGTCCCTTAGGTGTCACAAGAGCCTTCATGAGGCCCTTTGGGTGTTTGGGTTGGATGTAGGGTCTGAGGGGGCCAGGCTGAGGTCGTGATCCTTTGTGAGGTGGTGACAAGGTTAAGTTGACAGGGAGATGGCTTGTGGGTAATGAGGAATTCAGAGAGGGCAGATGTAAAGCCAAATCAATAGCAGTTTCACACCCAAAGTCTGAGCCTGTCTGCCCTTGAGAAATAATGTGCTTGGAAGACCTCCCCTCAGAAAGAGTATTGTTGGGATGGTGTTAAGGACTTAGAGAGATTTGCTCTCACTTTAAGCAGCCTTGACTTGAAGCCTCTGGAAACTAAAATATGCACACAACTTCTAGATATGAGTTTCAGTTCTTATGAACATAATAAGAAGCATATAAGGCTGAGATGGGCAACCGGGGTTACCCAGAGGGCAGCATTAATTTTATCGTCAATCTTAAAAGACCAAACTGTAACAAATTGTCTGAGATTATCAATTGACCAATGTGATTACAAATAATCACATGAAAGGAAAAATATGTTGTTTTTATGGTTATTTACAATACCAACATTTTGTTTTTAATGGATTTAATGATGAAAAACAGAATTAAATCAACTTTTTTTCAATCAATGAACAAGATCACTACTTGTCTTTTCCACATAATTTGTTTACATAATTATTTTTTCACCAGTGCATTTAGTGATACATATAATAATATTTTACAGACACAATAACAAGCAATTCTATTTCTAATTTATTTAAAAGAACTAAACATCTACCAGTAAACAAAGATTTCAAGACAAATGTTTCCATTTCATTTTTTATGGCAGGTTTTGTCATCTTTTCTTTATGTTTATTTATTGGTATTTGAAATTGATCTGGGAGCCACACTGAGTGAGGCAGAAGGCAGCATGGCCCACAGGATGCCAGTTACCCATCACTACACAGCCGTAGGGATGGATTTTTCCCATCATGCCCTTGGGCAAAGTGGTGTTTTAGATGTTTATTTTTTTAAGTATTTATATGTTTAGATTTAGCATGTTGTACAGTGGTCTCTGCTGGGATTCCTTTGTTCTTTTTTCTGGTGGATTATTAGTTGTTTTTTTTATGTTTTACACTTCTGCACCATGAGTGAAGTTATCCACTGAGTTGCTGACTTCCCACGTGTGGCAAGGGGTGGTGTACAGATACGGGTGGTTTGCTGATTCATGTCAATGGTTGTTTTCCAACTTTTTACCCATCACTTTGCTCCATCCTTACCAGGAAACACCTGACTTTGCCACAGGTGTCCAATATAAAATAGAAATCTTAACAGATATAAAAAAAAATGCATTGCAATATGTCAGTGAATATGATTGTAAAAACTTAAAACTTATACCCAAAGTGACAGGAAATAAAACATATTTGTGTCAAAATCTTTATTTTAGCAATATAAATTATTTTTTTGGTAAATATTTTAATTTTTTTTTGGCTCCAAAAAAAATTCAACAATGAGAATATTTGTGTTAAGGTATCGACTCTACAAAAGAGTCAGTGGTGGCAGCATCATGCTGTGGGGATGCTTCTTGGCAGCTGACCCTGGAAGGCTCGTAAAGGTAGAGGGTAAAATAAATATGGCAAAACATAAGGATATGACTGAGGACTATAGCCATCATAAAGCACTGCATCCATAGCCTTTGTAGCAGTTATTTCAGCTAGTATTGAAGTTGTATGGTTGACTTATTTCAGATGGCAGGCTTCTGTTTGTTTCCCTGATTCTGAGAAGAAGCCTTGCTTATTATGCTTACTTGGTCCATTGTTGTGTGCAGGAGCAGGTAAGGCAGATGACAGGCAAAACAGGATCTGTCATGCCCATGCAGTTTTGGAAAACATTTTCTAAATAAATGTTTTTTTGAAAGAGTAGTTTCCAATAGCTATTAGTATTTATTCTGTTGATTCTTGATGAGACTCTCAGCTTACATGCAATCTTTACTAGATCAAGACAAATTTCCAGAGACCTAATTTCTTACTTCTGAAAAACCAAAACATGGCTGGTTTGATTGTTCACTTGTCTTCCTAAATGTCAGACATGCACCGCACTAAGATTGCTGTGTGCACCCTTGGCAAGCTCATCAACTGTCTCCAAACACAAGCCATGCACGCACACGCCCATCTGCCGCCCCCTTCTCTATGAATCCTGCCTCAAGACATCAGTTTACAAATCCATGCTCTAGTAGTCAGAGAGGGCAGCCTCCTAGAGGAGCGTGTCTGTTTGTATTGAGGAAGACATGATGGAAAAAGCTGTGATTTATCTGCCCAGAGTTTAAGCCACAAGACAGAATGAGGAAATAGATGGATAAAAACTATTTAGTTGCTGGTTATAATGGAGTATTGGCTTTTCTGAGAGCAGGGTCAATGCAGAAAAATAAATACTGTATGCTCTCTCAAAAATGTGAGGCAGTATATCATGCCATAATAGTGTCTGCCAAAGTCACTGGAGAAGATGTAAAGGTTTCTTGAGAGTCCCTGACAGTGTGACATGCTGAGTAGATGATAATTTATGGTGGTGTAGGAGCTCTCTGGTTTTGGCCGTGCCTGCTGCCATCTTGGCCTTGTTTGGCAGCAACCATGCTGTTCGTTTCTCCAGCCCTTTCCTTTTCCTCATTTAGACTGAACCCGCAGGAAGTCCAGAGTACTGCTCTGGGAGGCTACGAGCCCAGAGCCAGACACCATCCATCCCTAATGGACCAGCTGAGCCAGGTCTGTTCCCAGCGTTTGCCATGCACAGTGGTATGCATTCATAGCATTAAATACAGAGGTCATACGAAGGCCGTTCACCATTTCAACTGATTTGCCAGAAGTGCCGGTGAGCTGCGGTTGGTAGAGCTGGGTGTTCCTGCTCTGCTGCAGCATTTGGGTGTGGTGTTGAATATTTATTATGGTACTTTTTGACATATTGAGCCCAGAGGGGAATTAGTGGTATAGTATTACTCTTTTTGCACAAGAATGAGTTTCCTTTGAAATTACATCAATTGACCAAGATAATCATTTTGAACTTTTATTTATTACCTCATTTCATCACATGGTGCAAAGTCTCCCGGATTAGTGCAAACCCCAGTTCCAAAAAAAGATGGGATGTTGTGTCAAATAATAAAAACAGAACACTGAAACACTGCCCCCCATGATTAGTGGTGGTATTGCAATGTTCAAGTCCGTATCCATAAGCTTCGAGAGTGGATAGGGTATGGACAGAGAGGTCTGTTTGTATCCATGTGCATTTTAAACAGAGAGCATAAATGAGACTTTACAGGCAGAGAGTTCTCCAGATTCTCTAATGGAATCCATGAATTCCTTGTAATTACTTGCTGAGGAATTTTGTTCATGAACTGTTGGACTATTTCCCCAACCAGCTTTTTACAAAGTGGAGAAACCTGTGCCAGCATTCATTTTGAGTGTTTAAGACATTTCATTCAGTTCAATTCCATTCAGAATGTGTATAAAGTTCTGTAAACACATACAGTTGATGAGTTTAAGCATTAAATGTTTTGTCTTTGTGCTGTGTTGAGTTGAAAATAGCTGAAAAGGATTTGCAAACCACTGTACTCTTTTTTTAGATACATTTCTGTGGCTTTTTAATGCCTTTATATTTGAGAGGAGGACAGCGAATGGAGTTGTAAATAGGGATGAGAGACTGGGGGTGAGACATGTAGGATAGAGGCTGAAGGCTGGACTTGAACCTGAGCCATCTGTGTACTGAACGTAACCTACAGTAACGGCTAGGCCATCTGTGCCATATCACTGCATTGTTTTTATTCATATTTTACAAGTGCTGTCAAAATGTTCAATTATTTTATGTTAATTAATCACATGGATGAAAAATGCAATTAAAAGATCTATGTGCTGGTGGTGCATGGCCAGGTGGTTGGTGGCGCCATGTGTGCACAGGTGGCCTGAATTCGGGTCCGGCCTGTGGCTCCTTTCTTGCATGTCTCTGCCCATTTTGTCATTCCTGTTTCTGTTTCGATCCAGTGTCTTCCACTCCTAACAGTGGAGGCATGAAAAGCCCTAAAATTTATCTTTTTATGGATAAAATCCATATTCTACAGAGTAACACCATCCTAGATTGACTAGTAAGTGGACAATCTGTTTCTTTTCTCAACTTCTCCCGTTTCAAAAGCTAGTAGAAAGTTTTGATGCCATCTGAAGTATGTCCTTTCTAACTGTTTTGTTACTTTTATCTTTAAATCTACCAGTAATGCAATCTTTCTCAAGTTGACATCTGCGATTAATTGCTGTTAATTAGTTAACAAGTCCATTCTTAATTAGATTAATTTTTTTTATTGACTACCATATATTTTTGGAGACTTTTTCTAAGATTTAGGGGCATTTTACTAATGTGATTTTTAGGGCCAGCTTAGTTGGAAGAGCTCATGTGTCAATGCATCCAAGGAGGGGGCGAGCCAGGAACAAGCTGAGGAACAGGAGCTCCACTAAGGCCTCAGATTTGAACAGAGCTGTGGAAACTCTTTTAAGTCCATAGAAACACAAATGTCTCACTCTCCCTTTCATCATTTTTCTCTCTGACAAGTGGCAGATGGTTGCTTTTTTGCTGATTAGAAATTCAAAATGGGCCTCCATCCATTCACGCCAGCTCCCCCTACCCCTCCACATCTCCTCACAAGGGCAAGTAGAGGTCAGGCCCGATTATTTGAGGCGGGTTTCAGGCCTGGAGATTGAGAAATGACCTCACACCACAAATGAAAATGTGTCACAGGACGTGAGTTTGCAAATTCAAGTTTCTCAATAGTGGCAAGCAGAGCAGGATTTCTATTATTGTTCAAGCAGAATAATGTTATTGCTGTTTGGTAAAGTTAACCTCACTAGACTGCTATGAATTTTAGCACTGAGAAGTTAGCTGAAATTTTGCTGCCTGTCCCTAGAGGGCAACATGATATGAAGCTCAGCAAGTTGCCAAATATAGACGTGCAGAGATGAAAAAAGCCAGAGCTGCTGTGACATTACTGCCTTTATGTGCCATGTTTCTATTTACCCTAATTGACTTAAAGACCCTCCCACTCTCTACCTCTGCCGCCTGTCGCTGGAGGCTAATGGGGAACCAACACTTCCATTACATACACAGCGACACACAAATGAGCTGGAGATGTTTGTGTATGTTGTAAAGGGGGGTCTGCCGAGCAAAAAGAAAGTGATTTTGAAAAAGAAACCTCCTGTGTTTTTCCAATAATTACACAGCCAAGGAATGTTGTTCTAAAAATCAACAGCCTTATGAAATGATGCCTCTGGGGTGGTTAGCGTGAGATGTAGGAGCTATGAAGCCAACAAACATGAGGTGTAAGAGTTTTGTTTTTGTTTTGTGGGTGTTTTAAAAGCCCAGAATAAGATGCACTTCCTGTATCTGGCTGAGACAACAAGGTTTGGTTAGCTTTTGATTGGTTTGTACTTCTTTTTGCCTTTATTCCTTCTGTCAGTATTGCAACTTTAATCCAGGGCCAACCCACAGAGGATTGATGCTTTTCTCATTCCACAAAGCCACCCATAAAGGCTCCTGGCAAGTTGGGAACATGGTGAAACAAATGTTAAAGACAGCAAAGTGTCAAGTAACAGAGTTAATGTCAGCTGGATACTTAGGAAATGCTCTGCTCTGCCTGAGGCCAAGTTTGTGCTATGTGCGTCTCCTTGTATATATGTCCATGTGCGAGAGCCACATGTAATCTAGTAGTCCAATGAGTGTTTCATCCTTGCGCCAAAGCAAACTGGTTGAGCTGCAGTGTGCCCACCCTGCTCTCCACGGCCCCCACTGATTCTCCCCTACAGATGGTAGCAATCACCTCCTGAGGTGCCCGTCACCGCCGGCGCTCTCTTCCTCCCTCGATCCCTGTGTAACCGACTCTTGTCAAGGATTAACTCTCTGCCTGGATGTTTTCCTGTCTGAGACCTCTTCTTTTATTTCATTTTTCTTTTTGCTCATATCAGCCTTTTTCCTTCTGTCAACGAATATTCAGTGTTTTGCTAACAGTTTGCCTTTCTTTCCTGTTGCGGGCCTCTTTTTCCTTAAAAATATGTGGGTTTTTTGGCTGCAAGCTGGTGTGGCTGGTGGCAGTGAGATTCAGAGGATGTTAAGAGAAAATACACATAGATCAGGCATGACAAAAGTAGGTAAAAAAGTAGGTAAAAATTTTTGCTTGAGTATCTACACTGTAAGCAGCAAATCAGATCTTTTCAGTCTAGTTTGAAGAGTTACTACACCTCAGAACACTTTTTCGAGATGAAGACAAACAGTACTGTGCAGAACTACAAGGAAAGTTTAAGCCAAAATTGAGGCTTAAGGATTGACACAGGCCCAGTCATGCTCTGGATATCCTTTCACACTGTATAGCCAGGGGCATGGGAAAATAATTTACAACTTAAGGGCAATGTAAGGGGTAGATGTGGTGAGTTAGCACAGCCCAGGGTACTGTCTGGGTGAGTAGTAGGTTTGCCACAAGCCCCTGGTCCTGCTATGGATGTCCCAAGACCCGAAAACCACCAGCAGTCACTGGGCACACATGGATGTAAAGGCCCAGACTAAAGAGATGCCTCTAGCCACAGCCCCAGGTCGTGGCATCAGTGTTGGTCAAGTTACTTGGAAATAGTAATTAGTTACTGATTAGTGATTCCTTCTCCAAGAAAGTAATCCAGTTACTTTACAAATTACTTATTTTGAAAAGTAATTAGTTACTTTACTAATTACTTTGATATGATATAACATGATGCACAACCTGAATACACTATAAAGCAATGCCTGCCTCTAATTCTCTTACATGCTAGGGCAGCCTGGTTGGGCTGTAAAGTGGGATTAATCCAGTGAACTGTTACACCCATGAAACTTTTATTATTTACTGTCCAGATATTAGCAGTGGTGGAAACAAAGTCTACATCTTCGAGTGCAGCCTTCAAATTAGCGTCCATTATGTCATATTCTTTTTCAAGGTATGCTGCAAGTGACTTTCTCTGCAGCAGCTTGACACCGCTTTTGGTCGGTATTTTTTCTACGATGTGTTGGAATGATTCAGAGTCTACATTGGAAATGGGTAACATGCCTTCGACAATATAGCCAGCGACGAGCTTCTTAAGTTCAGCGGCAATAAGTCCTGTCGCCCTTAAGTCTATTTCCACCTGTTCAGCAGGAGAGGGGTCCTCGGAATTGGATGTGGGAGCTGCAGCGGTCATGTCAGTGGGGGTATCCGAGGGTTTTTCAGTGAGTTTCACATTCCTGTGCCGGCTTGCTAGGTGCTTTGCTCAGATTTGAGGTGGAATTTTTCGCTGTAGATAAAAGTTTTCTTCCCACGCAGAGTGTACAGCGTACGCTAATATTTTTGTCATCTTTTACCGAGTCAAACTCAAAGTAATGTAGGTACTTTCAAGCATTAAACGCTGCATGGTCTTGCTCTCTCCCGCGCTCCATGTTGTCTCTTGTTGATCACTTCTTTCTGTTGTTTACCACTTATGTCGCACTGCTCATACGTCATTGTCACGCAACTCACGAGACAGTCTCACAAAACGAAATCACAGTTTAGTAACGCAGTAATGCAGCCTGCTTGCGGGAAAGTAACAGTAATCTAATTACTATTTTTGCAATTGTAATCCCTTGCTTTACTTGTTACTTGAAAAAAGTAATCGAATTACAGTAATGCGTTACTTCTAATGCGTTACTGCCCATCAGTGCATGGCATGTCAGGCTTAGGTGAACGCTTAGTGCCCAACATGCCTAAAACAAATGCTTAGTACTGTATGTATTTTTTGATTGAGCAGTCCTGTTGATCAATATTGGCGGAAATCTTTAACACAGTGACTGCCATCTACAGGTTGAAACCATCTGCTTCTACTGGTATTTTCTGTTAAATTTCTACTGCTTGATCTTCTGATGAGTTACATATACAGTTCCATGTATTGTCACCACAGAGTTCAACAGTCACAGCACACTTTTCCACAACTGTGAAGTTCACTAGTAGCAGCCAACAGCCAAAATTTGCAGAGATATTGCTGTATTGTGGATACTATAGTTCTGCTGCCTAAGAATGTGAATAAACGTCGTCTTACTTAAAACAATATCATTAATATAGTTGCTTGTATCTTCTACACCAGTGGTTCTCAGCTGGTCTAACTATAGGACCCGCTACCACTTTCTTTAAGTAAGACTGAGACACAAATTTCTTACATTTTTCAACCACTGAAATTCCTTCAATAAAGACACCAGACAGACTTTGGGATGTCATACTTGTAACCATGTTGTTTCACTATTTTTTTCCATAAAAACATAGATTTTGGCTCTTTTTTGAAGATCTCAAGGATTAATGGCATTATCATGGGAAAACCAGCTTCTACAAGATATTTCTATCCAAGATAGCAGGATAAATAACTTAATATCTCAAGAAAACAACCAAAATTTACTCCTCGACTAGCATGGCAGAGCAAAATAAAATATACGGAAACATGTCTGTCATGAACTTCTGTACATCCTAGATATTTTGCCACAGTTTTTTTCCAGGCATTGATTTGTGGCACAATGAAAACAGCTCCGCTACCCTTTTTTTTTTTTTTTTTGGTGCTGACCCACCAGTTGAGAAACAGTGCACTACATGATCACACATCTCCTGTTTTCCATTTAAACCTTTTTTTCCTGGAGGTTTCACAGGCAAAGGCAGTATCAACCAATCACAGTCATCACTGTGACACTCTAGGTTTCTGGGTAATGTATTGCTGTTGACCAAGATTGTGAATAAACCATGGTTTTCCTAAAACAAGGCTGCTAACATACAAACTACTTTCTTCTACATGATCACATCAGCGTTTCACACTGAGGTAGGCTGTGGTCAATCTACCTTAAATGGTTATGACATTATGGCTAAAAATCAAATCTGAACAATAGCATGGACTGATGCTGTTGCGTGATGATGTTGTGGCTAATAAGGGACAGTAGAAAGAAGGGAGTGGGTGTGTCTTATCCCCCACCCTCCCAGCACTTTCCATGATGTTTTTAAGGCGTTTCTTGAAATTCCAGGGTAGATGAATCTCAGCTGAAACTCTGGGGTTTAGTCACTCTTTAAAAATAACAGTTCTTGAATGGTCTAGCTTTTAACAAGGTGAGGAGAATGACAACAATTGTACTTTTACAGCCACATTTTTCAGTCCATGGTAGCAGTAGTTCCTGATGGCAAATGTCCATATTCAAGGTGTGATGGGCTGCCACCAGACAAATGAACTAAACCAATGGTTTAAATAGATTATATTTCTATCCTTAGTTTTACATTTGACCTCTGGTTTTTCTGATAAGGTTTGAATCATCCGTCTCTTGCTCTTTGAGTATTTACTTCCAAGTCTGGGTCACAAAAACCTTAAAACCATGGAGGAGGTAGGGGCTGTGGCTCACTGACACAGTCAATTATGTCTCAACTGGAAGATCGGAGGTGCAGTCACAAGTCAAAGTGTTCCTGAATTGGACACTGGACCTCAAATCACATGCTGCTGTGTGATTACGGGATTTTTATGAATGGATCAGTAGGCACTTTGCATAGCAGCCTCTGCCATCAGTGTGTGAATGTGGCATGCAGTATAGGAGTGCTTAAAGTAGTTAGAGGATGAGAAAAACACCATACAAGCTCATGTCAAATTACCATGAAGGATGAAGGTACAGTAGGTTCCATTCTCCACACCAGTACAGGCATGGCTCTATGTGCCCAGACTTAAAGCAAAGAATTTTTTTTTTCTTTCCTACCTTGGATTCCACTGATTCACCACGATGATTTGATTGCACAACTGTTGTCTACTTCTGCCCTTGTGATCAGGACGGCAGGATATCATCTGTGGAGGAAAAAAAGCAAACTGAGACAGAGAGTGAAGGCAACGGCGGGACAGAGATAACAATGTTTAGATGTGGGGAAGTGAAGTGGACCAGAGAGAAGGAACAGAGCTAAGGACTCAACTCTCCACTGACACCAGGCCCCCCAAACTGGCAACTGGCCAGCCTAATCTTGTTAAAATCTTTCCCTGCCTGATGCCATCTGGGGGGGGGGGGGGGGGGGGCAAGAGAAGAAACAAGCAAAAAGCAAAAAAAGAGAGAGGCAAGCAGTGAGAGTATTTCAGAAGATATCTCATGCAAGTAAGAGGAGAGAGAAAGAAAGGGAGGAGGTTTGGGGTGGGCTGAGAGAAGAATTAAGGGGGCTCTTAGTTCAAAAGGACTCCCGAGAGCCAGCTCTTAAGCCCACGATGTGAGGCTAACCGCAGAAACCATTTAAGAGAGGGAAGGAGGGGGCTGAGACATGGTGTCAGAGCTAGAAGTGAAAGATATGTCTGTTTGGATGAGAGGAAAAGAGCAAGTAGAGCTCAAGTAGATTTGCTGCAGTACAAAGATGCAAGAATCCAACTTTCACATTTTGATACTGATCTGATAAAGCTTTACGTATCTGCCAATACAAAATACCAATCCCATACCAGTGTTACATTAAAAACCTAAAATTTCCACTTTAAGTATGAGGTTGGGTTTCATTTATGTGTAAGGCAGCATTGGGTTTCCCAAACTTTGTAACCAAAATTACACAAATACATATAAACTGACTAAAACTTTTATTGTGATTTGCCCCACAATCAGTTAACACAGCATCTGCTGGGACAGTTCAATCTTGCTGACTAAGAGCTGCAATGCCTGTGCAAAGTTGTGCACTCCTGTGTTGTTGGTGGCGTTTTTCTAGTTGCCAGCATTTCCTCTCAAAATCTCATGGGTTTAAGAGAAATGATCAGGCATTTCCTTTAGGGCAATTGAAATCTAGTAGCTGGGGTGTGATTTTTGGAAGTGTTCACTTGTAGCACTGCACTGTGCAGCATGCAAACCCTGTCTGACCAGTCTCTTATAAACATGAATCTGTAGGAAAACTACAGATTCGTTGATTTATCGGTTGAATATCTTTATCTGCCCACATTAACCCTGTTTATAAACATTGGCCAGTGTCCAAATTTTGTGGCATGAACAGATAACAGTTGTCAGAGTTTATCTGATGGGTCTGGTCAATTTCATGCTGGTATCTAGTATATCTAGCTGTTGAATCAATACGAGATTATTTATTGGACAGAAGTAGGGACCTATTGGACAAACTCTAATCTGATCCCAAGGCTAAATGTGACAGAAACTCTTGACAGACTTACAGGATATCAGCCCAAAGTAAAGCAAGTAAAAACAAGTAAAAACAATTAAAAATCCCTCTAAAGATGAGTTTTCCAAATATTTTGCAAATGTTCTCAGGCGATTATCTCCCTATTTGGCTAAATATGCATTTAAATTGGTTGAACTGACTCATTTAAAGTGGAGAAAATGGTCAAATTCATCACAGGGTCAGTCTGTCAGTGGGGATACGATGTGAAGCTGCTTTGCTGGGTAGAGTGTGGCTAAAGTAAGCAATTAGCTCTGTCAGCTTTTATTCGTCTTTGCAGATTAATATTGTGCTTAATGTACACATCACTTCAGTTGAGTATTTATACACGAGTATAACCCTCAACAGCCAACACACAACATTATCTTTATTCTAGTTCAAAATACCGCCACACTGCGCTGTTCCTATGAGCACTAAATGCTAAGCTTCACATTTATCAACCGGGATTTTAGGCACTTGTTTATAAAAACTGATAAATAACTAGTTTAACTGACTTGAAAACCTTGTGCAAGCTAATATGATGTCTGTTTAGCTGGCTAACCTTGTGCATCAAGGGATGTTCCCAGGCATCTATTTCCGCATTTGGCTAAATGTTCATTTAAATTGAGTTTAACTGACTAGTTTAAAAAGGAGAAAATACTTAGAAAACAGCTAAATTCCTCACAGAGTCATTGTGTCAGCGGGTATGCTGTGAGCCTTTTATATTCTGTACAGCATGGCTAACATTAGCAGCTAGCTCTACCAGCCTTTTGTTCCTCTTTTCATATTAATATCATGCATTGATATCTTTTCACTAAGGTTGAGTAGTGTTATGTGAGTTTAGCCCTCCACAGTCTACATACCGCTTTATTTCCATTTACTACTTAGAATGAAACTGTCATACTGCACTGTTTCTCCTACATGCTAAGTGCTAAGTTTCTTATATTTACGTGCCATGAAGTGCCGAGAGAAAGCTTTGAAAGGAAAGCAGCGGCCAACAACTGAAGTTACAGCAGCCTCTAGTGGTGTGAGGTTTATTACAGCTCAAAAGAGCATTACAGACTAGGATTTCAAACCCTTGTTTATTAAAAAGAATAGGTAATTAGTTTTACCACCTCGTAAATCTTGCGCTAGCTAATTAAAAAAAAAAATGGATTTAACCGTTTAACTGCATGCATCCCTACAAAAGTTGTGGAAGTTGTCAGCATAACAAGATTGAAATACATCCAAACTGTGCAGCCTCTACTGTTAGCTCCTTCAATGCTATGCTGACTCCCAACAGGCCTACTAGCAGATTAATGAAAGTGCTTTACTATGTTAATGTGCTCGCCATAGGCACAGAATTGTGTCTAACTGAATTGCATAGATAGGCCCATTGTCACTGATACCCCATCTAGTTATTTGATTGAAATAGGCTTTCAGTATCAGATTAGTGCATCTGTAGTTGCAAAAAGGTGGTAACTTGTAGCACCATAGTGTTCTTCTACATGTAGCACACTGCAGGATTATAGTACAGATTTCCATTTGTTGATTGCTCTCAGCTCATTTCAGTCTTTATCTATTGTCTACAAAACTTCAGAGACAACACACCAATTATTAAACCTTTTACAGTCCCACTTTTGTTACTTATTAGTGATTTTTGAGTGAAAACTTCCTCTTGAAGCTGTGGTTGCTCACATTTATGTGTGTATGTGTGTTGTCCACACTGCATACACTGCCTTGGCTCTAATGAGGAGCTAATTAACCGGGTGTTACCCCCGGTGCCCTGAGCAGGTGGCTAGAGCAGCCAGGCGGAACTTAGCCCAAACATACAGACACATGATGGCAGGAGCCCATATAGCAGAGTCTGCTTGGCCAAGCAGGGAGGGCACCCAAGGGGGAGGGGTTCCAGCAGGTCTGGGCCCAGGCCTGGGCCAAGAGGGAAGAGGTGGTGGTGGTGGTGGTGGGAGAGCAGCACTCCAAATTTCAAGGACCAATTTTAGCCATGGGATTTGGGTTTAGCACAGGCATCCAAAATCAATTGGCTGTGCTTACCGGCTTGGCTTTGGTCGAGCTGAAGGAAAAATGAGGTTAGATTTATCCCTGACATATGGAGGGGAACAGAGGAGGTGCACTCCACAAACACACTTGCATTTTATTTGTCGAGTGCCGTCTTTACGAGCCAATTTGTCATTGCACACTTGACAGGCTGGTGTGAGCCTGTTCAGAGTACATTTACTTGTTGATGCACCTGTTATGAAAGTGATCTACCTCACCTTAAATACTCTCAAAGTTTTCCTCTACCCAAAGAAGTATTAAAAAGTATGTGCAAAGAAAGGTATTCGACAATCATTCACAAGTAGATATTAAGTTATATGTGCATTTGGCTGCATCCATGGCACAACCCTCTTTTCTAACTCTTCTTTCTCCATCTCTTCATTCAAGCATATAGCCTTTGGTTGTGTGATTTCCACAACACCAAGGACCAGATTTACACATGATGATTGGCAAACTGATCCATAAAGCAGGCATGCTCATTCGAGGATCACCGCTCCTTCCCACCACCCACAGAACTCCAGTTTATTTCCTCCAACAGATAAGAATAAGTGAGTGTTTTTGCTGTGCGCTAGTGAGGCTTTGATGTGTTAATGAATTGAAAAATGGCCTTCAACAGTGTTCAGTTATCCCCGCTGAGCCTAATTTGGGTGGGTGGGTGTGTGGGGAAGGGGCGGGGGGACTGCTGCAGCAGTGAGGGGGTTTGCAGGTTGTAAGTGTGTTCGCAAGCACTTCAAAACAAACCCATAAACATTCCTGGATCTTAGGGCAGCTGCAGCTTGGAGCTGAAGTTAGCTGCACGTAACATGTATGACACAGAAAACTCACAAACAGATGCACATAGAAACTTGTGCACTAGAAACTGTAATTTAATAGACTGCACTGATTTGCAAATCTTAACAATAGTCTGCAAACGTCTAGGAAGTGAGGAGACGAGTTGCTTGAGTTTTGGGAGAGTAATGTTGTCCCATTCTTGTATGATATAGGACTCTAGCTGCTCAACAGTCCTGGGTCTTCTTTGCTGGACTTTTTGTTTTATGATGTTCCAATTTTTTTCTGTTGGAGAAAGGTCTGTGGTTTCCAAAAAGAATAAAACATTTTGATTAATCTGACCACAGAACAGTTTTCCATTTTGTCTCAGTTCATTTGGCTCCAGATATCCGTTTTCATCCTTGCTCAAGAAGATGCTTCTTGATCACCCAAGCAATGCATTACTTTTTGTACTAAAATAGCACAATGTGATTCCACAAACTTTAGGGCGCTGTGTAAGTTTCAATACAAACAGAATGCCATGTTTTGCAAATCTAATAAACCAATATATTATTGACAACAGAAAATAAACAACATATCAGATTTTGAAACTGAGATATTTTAACATTTCATCAATATTATTTACACATTTTAAAGTTGATAGTAGCAAAAGAATTTCAAATTTTGATTCATGTGACCATAGAACAGTTTTTCATTTTGCCTCAGTCCATTTTAAATGAGCTTAGGCCCAGAGAAAACAGCAGAATTCCTGGATTTCACATACAGCTTCTTCTTTGCATGATCATGCCTTAACTTGCAATGGGGGATGGCAACTACGTTGACAGACATTGACTTCTGGAAGTGTTCCTTAGCCCATGCAGTGATTTCCAGTACAGAATCATGCCCGTTCTAAATGCAGTGCGGCCTGAGGGCCAATATCTTCCTTCAGTTTTGTTCGTTGTGTACTGACATTTCTCTAGATTCTTTAAATCTTTTGATGATATCATGTACTGTAGATTGTGGGATATTCAAAGTCTTACTGGCTTTCGGTTGAGGAACATTTGACATTTGTCTAATTCTGTTCCTCTATTTTTAGATGCAGTTCTTTGAAGAGACTCTGACACTCTAAAATACTTCTTTTATACCTACTTATTTTACTGACCTTTTGCCAATTTACCTCATTAGTTGCAAAATGCTCTTCCAGCTGTTTTTTCTTAGTATTTCCAGTCTATTATTGCCCGTGTCCCTTGTTTTTGAGATGTGTCGCTGCCATCAAATTCCAAATTAAACTCAAATTTTTCATAAAATGTTAAAGCGTCTCATTACCAACATCTGATATGTTGTTGTGTTATATGTGAATAAAATGTGTTTATGAGATTTGCAAATCAGTGCATTCTACTTTTATTTACATTTTACACAACACCCCAACTTATTTGGATTTGAGGTTGTAGATCCATCTTTGTATTCATTTCCATTCATTTTGATTTGTATTCCTTTAACTAAGTCATTTACTTCACAATTTCCTAATGGTAATTCTCTGTCACAAAAAGCCTGGCTGTCTTGAAAGCTATTTCCAGTTCCCACATGTTCAATCATTCCAAGGTTAAATTCTGCTGCTTTCTTTGAATTTTCCACACTCAAACATATTCTCTTGAACTCCAAACTTTGTCGGCTGATCTTGTTGCACAGCTGTAAGTGGAGAAGATGCCATGAGAGGGTTGGTACTTCAGAAAAGGAGAAAATGCGATCCATCACTTTCATGTTCTGCTACAAGGTGTTAATAGACACAAGTGCTCACAGCTGTGTGTGTGTTTGAGACGCTTGATCATTATCACAGCTTCCCACCCTCACAGCCCGGCTACACCAGCCGCTTACTGGAGCTGATGTGTTCTTTGTCACATTCCCCTTTCAACGAAGTTGGACATGCCGATTTCTTGTCCACATACGCTCACACTCAAGATAGGAGAGAGGAACACAAGCATAGAGAAAGAAGCAATTGTTCGCACAATGTGTCATCAATTGTGCGCAATTTTGTCATTTAAGATAAAGGGTTTATAGCTTATTCAATTTGCAAGATTCCTCCAGTGTTTCCATGCCATCTCAACACTGCTTCCACTTCTCCTTTGGACAATTCTTCATTGTCAACATTCACCTTCAGCAAAAATTCAAACATTGTCTCCACAAAAACACACTGCCTCAATGTAAATCCATACATGAAACAATATTTTCATTAACTGAAGAATTCCAAACAAATCGGGCTGCATAATAACCAGATGGAATTGGGAAACAGTCTGGGAATGTGCTACCCCCTTTTTCCAGGGTCTGAGACCAGGGAAAACTGGGCCTCTTTCCCAACCTGGTGCCAGGCTTCCCTTTCAGTGTGGATGTAGACGCACATGTTGTTCACTGCTCGCACTTCACATTTGTATTCAAGTGATCCTCCTTCAGTGTCATTAACAATCATTTAAGATAATCTGCTAGGCACTCATCTAACACTATACACATCATTGAGCTCAGTGTAACTGCAGAGCTGACCTTGGCTGCTGCAGAAATGCACATCAGCTGCTGATGATGCTGAATTCTTTCTTTGTATTAAATTAATCTAAGAGTATTTTAAGGTTACAAAATAAAGATAAGTCTTGTTGAAATATAACTAAAGTGTCGCTGTTATACTTTTGTAGTTTGATATTTTTCCAAACTCACTACAAGAAGTTTTGCAGTAAGAAACACTCACAACATATGCAGGTAAATAAGAGCAGCTAGTTTTATATGCCAGAAATGTGGAAAACATCAAAACTCAAGCTCTTAAAGTAGCATCTGCTGATTCAAAAACGAAAGTAACACACTGGGATGATAAGGGATTTATGACCCAGACTACACACCAACTTCCTGAAGTCTGGTAACCTTGCAAAGCAGATGGATACACCCGTTTCCTTGTTTTTCACTGGCGAATCCATCTTGCAAAGCTGCCATCTGAACGGTTTGGGCCCGCTTAGAAAGTGACAGGACCAATCAGTGACGAGGGGCAGTACTTTCAGGCGCGGCAGAGTCGTGACATACACAGGCAGCAGCAAGAGGCTGATGCAATTATGGTGGAAGACATTAGCGTGGGCGCTGCTAAAATGCCAATTTTATCAGAACCTGATGACATTTCTTAGTTAAAAGAAGAACAAAGAACAGCAGTGAGTTGTTTTCTTAAAAAAAAAAAAAACGTCAAAAGTCAAGTACTTACATGTCTATAGTTGCCATGTTTTGCGGGAGTTGCGCATGCGCGGCTCGATAGCGGCCGTTCACATGTTTTGTTGCTCTGATTGGCCCGTAAAGATGTGACAGACAGAACGTTCATCCAGTCACACTCCGAGTTTTTTTCAAAGCCTCTGCCTTTTCCCAAACGTTTCCTATTGAAGCTTTCCCAGATGGATTTGTGAAACTAATTCATCTGCCGTGTCAGCTTAGAAGTCTGCTGGTTTCATGGAAATCTGAAGGAAGGGATTACACTTTCCAAAAGAACAGTCCCACACATAATTCACAAAATCCCACACATAATTTTAAACCCCGCATAGCAAAAATGTAGGGTTACAATTTTGTTTGAAACTTTGATACTTTTCAGTACAATGTTTTAAAATGATCTAATCTTCACAATCAAAATCATCAATAGCAGAGCTGAACAATAAATTGCTGTTGTACTGTTATCAAAATATGTGCTACTATATCCAAAAAGTCTGAATTTATTTATAATAGATGACAACTGTTTTCTCACTCAGCATGTGCACCTTCAAGAGTTAAACCATTACAATATTTAAACTAGTATTAGGTCATCACTTTAATATAGTGTAGGCTCAACATAAAGTGACTAAAAGTCTGTAATCATTAAGCATGACAGCATGAATCAAACGTTAATTTTCCATATTTATGCTTATAGAAACTCAATGCATTTTATTGGGATTACATCCTGTATTTTTCTATTTTGAAATCTGTAAGGATCTACGATTTTATCAGCATGATATGGGTATCAGCAGAATTTAGCTTAAACAGTTTTAGGCTGGACCAACAGACCTACGTCAGCGAAAGTATTTTTTCTTTATTAATCATCATTCCTTACACTTTAAAGATTGTTTGAAGGACTAAAAATTGTCAGTTTGTTCATCCTCAAACTTTAAATTGCATTTTTAGGACTGAAGTTTCTGATCTGACCTAAACTTAAATAACCATATTAGTATCAGCAAAAATTAATATGTAAATAGTGGCAAAAATCCAATATTGTGCATCTTTTGACATAATGGTTGACAGATGATCGGCCTGGCCAATTATCGATGCCGATATTTGGCATTTTGCTGATTATCAGTATCATCATTTTATTATATCAATATTCAATAAAGCTCATTTGTAAAAAGTGTGCAAAGTTACACCGCAAAGTTTTTCTTCCACTCTGGCTTTATTTTCACTTTCCATAGTCAAACCGAACATCCTTAAAGGTCATATTATGCAAAATACACTTTTCAGGCTTTTCTAACAAAAATATGTGCCCCTGGCAGAAGAATTAATTCCCTCCCCCTCTCTCTTTCTCCACCTTTCAGAAAATGTGTGCTGAAACAAGCCGTTTTCAGATTTTCCCCTCATGATGTCATGTGGGGAGGTAGCACCGCCCCCAGGTTCAGTTGGCCCTCCCCACTTGGAAGAAAGTTCTGCCCTCCTCTCCTGACCCAGGAGAGCCACACCAATTTCCTGAGAGGAATGTAGTCAGGGGCGGAGTCAGACAGCTCCTTAACATTTAAAGCCACAGACAGAAACAGCTCAATCTGAGCAGGGCTGAAATAGAGGGTTATTTTTAGACATGCAAATATCTAATACTACAGTTTTTTCAGCAACAAACTTCCCAGGCATGTTTTGGGGACCTCTGAGACCAAAATAAACTTGTCTTAAAAGGGTAAAATATGTGACCTTTAAGCCTGGGTGCACTGACACAGTGGGCAGCATCACTTCCTGTTTTCCAGCTGCTACTGTGTTGCTCTGTGCCATTTCTCATGCTGATAGAGCCAAGGCTAAATTGTTTATGTTCCTATTTGATCATGCAATTGTACTTTTGCCAAATTAAATACATTTTGCATGTCATAATAAATACATATCAGTCCCAAATACAGGATGTCAGTCTCATGAACTACTAATAATAGGAATCGGCCCTGAAAAACCTATATCGGTCAACCCCTACTAGTAAAGTGTGTATTAAAGAAAAAAAAACATAAATCAATGCCATTTTTCTAATATTGTTCACCTCTAATTCATATTATTATAACAGTTTATGCAGACAGGTTTTAAAGTATTTACTCCCCAGGACCCATGGGTGAAGATTTGAGTTGGTCCATAATAAAACTTTTGCTCCTCAGGAAATTAATATCTGTAATATTTGTATGACTGAAAGAAAACAATCTTCACATTTAAGCCTCCATTATACAAAAAATAAACATGCACCATTTAAAATCACATTCATAAAACAAAACAACCAATGTGTTCATTTACATGGTTTAAAATAAAGCTGTTGAAAATAAAAACGGATCTGAGGGATTTAGGAATCCTCCTCTGAGAAAGTTTTGGGTACCAAGCACTTCATTTCTGTATTATTTTTGTATTTTTGTCCTGAAGTTGTGTTTACTTCTGTAAACTTATTCAACTTGAAAAATTAATATTTCATACTTTTTGCATAAATGTAGAAATCTCACATTTTAGAAAGCAAGAAATACAATGTAACCACTCACATAGTGGTGTAATGACAGAAGCTGTCATCTTATGTTACAGGATTTTGATCTACATTAAAGGGCATTAACTTTTTAATCTTTGAAGTTAGGCAGGCTTTTGAGTGAGAGTTAACCCACTATCAGGATTTGACTTTTCAAAACATTTCCTTCACCTGGAAAACTGATTTTTAAGATGTAAAACTATTTCCATGACGAGGTGTGTCCCAAGATACATGGACTGTGGGTTTTATTATTTTTTATGTGTAAAGCATGCATCTCTCAAAAAAAGACAAGGACTGCATAACAACTTCAGATAATCTTATTTTATCCCAAAACTGTAGCTAGAGAAAGAGACGGAGTATTGTCTTAAACTGCACCAATACTTTGCTGCTATTTTCTGTACTGGCATGTGCCAATGCATTTGTTTATTCAAACAGTTTGTAGGAGTTTGGCTGCATTTTATGTTTATTTGAAAACAAGGAATTTCCAAATATTGTGTGCCTTGGACTTTTTATTACTAATATTTTGTTTCCCTGGTATCAAAAAAACAATATTGTTCGATTTTCACTTTAATCAAAGTTAAAAATTCAGGTGTTTAACAACCATCATGGATTGCATGGTTTATTGGCACTACAAATTCTAGAACTGTACGGACAACGATCAGTCAAAACTAATTTGCAGAGCAGCTTTTTTTTTCCAAATAAATGCTATTGTGATAAATTAAAAAGGAGCTTGAGCTAAAATCCATAAGTGAAAAAGTCTGAAGGCTTTCCATAGCTATCCATCCTTCTGATAAGCAGATCCTTCTATGTGGGCTACTTAAACTTTTGCTCTCTCACTCTCTGAAAATGTGTCTGAGACAGAGAAGACAGAAATGTTCCACTTGTCGTTAGAATATAAACATCTCTTTCAGCATTGTCAGCTTCCTACTCATCGATCACTGTACTGCACGCACACATAAGTCACATGCCCCTTAGCCTTTCTGTCTCTTTTTATTCTGCATCTTCCACAGTTGTAAACATCCATTGTTAGTGTATTTTTCAAACACACTCCCACTGGATTCAAGTTAATTAATATCATCTTCTATTGTGATCCCTTAATAATCCTACTTTGCCATAACTGTTGATGTTTTTGGTCAACAGCTCTGCTGTTGTTTACCACTTTCTAATTTATCCACGGATAACTCTGGACTTGAGCTAAGCCTTGCAGAAGTTGTCTTTGAAGCTACGGCCAAGTCTTCAGGTCCAGGGTCTGACTCTGATTTAACCAGCAGAGGGTCTGGATCAAGCTCAATCTTACACAAACATGAAGGGCAGCCTTCTTATTAAGCTTCTCAAATGCAAACCCCACATGTAGAGAGTGGACAGAGTTTATGAAAATGTCAGAGTTGGTGAATGTGGTCTAATAGAAGGAATCAATGGAAAGACTTGTGAGGGGAGGAGACATTAAGGACTCAGCTGGATTTGAAGTGGAGCTGGGAGAGTCTGTGAGGAGATATAACCTCACTTCACATGTCCCATATATCGCAGCTCGCCTCATTTAGAAGACAGCTAGCCCGAGCCCATTCCTTTATATGAATTGCTCTCGCTTTTAATAGATCTTAGGAGTCTTTACTCATCAGTGATTCATGAAATTAACGTCCCTCTTTCCAGTGATTAATAACTAATGGGGCTGAGAGAAGCTGAATTCATTAATTATGAAATGGAGAAAATGAGCTCTGCAAATATCACTTTTGATTGATGAGTTCTGGAATAGCAGCCAAGCACAGAGCCGCAGCGTAGATTATAAACCACTCACTGCTGCCTTACTGGAAAACTCTCCTCCTGCTCCCTGGGCTTTACATGGAAGTGAGCATATGTCTTAGTGCAATGCACACTCCATGTGAACATTTCATCCCAGCTAGCTTACACTGAAACTCTAAAAGGATAAATACTGTGAAGATATTGTAAACTTTTGCATTACTAATGCAATCACAAACCTGACATTGTTAACTTTCCACTTCCCTTTGCAGCGTGCAACTGCAACCTCCACGCCCGCCGCTGTCGATTCAACATGGAGTTGTATAAGCTGTCAGGGAGGAAGAGCGGAGGAGTGTGCATGAACTGCCGCCACAACACCGCAGGGCGCCACTGCCACTACTGCAAGGAGGGCTTTTACAGAGACATGGCCAGACCCATCACTCACAGAAGAGCTTGCAAAGGTAGGTATGCCTGCAAAGGTAGAGAGAGCACCATTCATCTAACTGTTGTTTCATACAAAGGTAGTCATTTTTCTAGCATTGTAGTAGAATCCTGTTTCTACTAATTAAAGTGGATGGTAAAAAGTATACAGAGTAGCAATATTAGCATTTGTTTGTATCAAAATGTCATGGATTATGACTTTTAGATGAGTTTGACATCTCATTTCCCCCTAATGTTTATGAAATTTCAAACAAAAGCTAATTGAGAATCTCTACCTCAACTAATACTTGAGTAATTATGTCATTTCTGAAAGTTGTTTTTTTTTTTTTTTTCTGAGTAATAAGTTATGATTGGAAACATGCACGGTCATGGTTACTTTCAATATAAAACATGCCCTACCATAGAAGAGAGTAATGAATTGATACAATGCCCAAAGGGTTTTGGCCATTCCACTGAATATTTCCCTTTACCGCACACCACATTATATTATCACTTGTCCAAGGCATTTCTCATGGAAAAATATATTTCAACTCTTTATTATTTCACATTTGCAGTGAGTATTTTTCAGTCTGATATTATCCTGCAGGCATTTATTCTCTCTTGCTAGTCTGAATGAAAAACCACTGTTAGTTTTATTTACTCTTGCTCAGGATGAGAGGTCAAGTCAACCTCAGCTGACATTTCTGGCAGAATTTTTTTTAAATGATGACGGAAAAATCGAAAGTCTTTCACAGATTAGAATAATGAGGGCAATCCACTATACCATTCTGTCTGGCACTTAAAATGGAGGAACACCCTGCACAACTTTACAGTAATGTTCACACTGCCACTATAAGACACTCAGCAAACATTTGCTCAGCTGTGTACTGGACAGTTTACCATTTCCCTTTGCCTAACTGATTTTTTTTTTTTTAGCAGGGGAGAAATGTATGGAGGAAGTGATTGTTTGACAGCGCACCACTGTACACAGATTTAGCGCACATTCATGGCTTTTCCTCCTTAAACTTTTTTAAAGCCAAGTGACTACAACAGCAGGGTTTTTCTGTCTTTTCACCCAAGTTCAAAAAGTTAACCTCCAAAATTTTACTGACTCAGGTGATAACTGTATCAGATGTTTGTGACAATTTCCTGTTATTAATAAAAGTACACTCGCATTAAGCAAAAGTAAGCCCGCACAATTAGTTGAGTATTAACTGCAGTCACGATTTTGGCCTTCCGTGTTTTCTGATTATTACGTTTATTGAGTGCTCTGGGAGTAGAAAAGTTCGGGCAGTTATTTATTAAAATATTGTGTAAAAATAATCTACATTCTCCTGTGTTGCCTCACATTGAAACAGGTTTACTTATCATTCCTCTACAACATATGATTCAGATGACATTAAGCATTTCATATTTCACTAGTCTGTATGTGTTGCCACAGTTAACCCTGACACTGGCTTTGTTTTACATAAAAAGAAGTTACACAGTTTAATGAAACTTAAATAACTATTGAACCATAAATCAGAGCCTCTTACTCTTTTTATCCTCTTAGGGGTCACCATTTTGACATTCCAGTGATGCTATCCACGCGAGCATAGCCCTTAGCCCCAAGACAAACTGCACGTCTTAAAACTTAAATCATGAAGAAGACAGCCCGAATAGCTCATAATGGAGAGGAAGAGAGAAAGAGAGCCTGTGATGTCGCTCTCTGTGTCTTTTCAGACAGGAGCTTTAAATAATGGCTAAAATAGAGCCAACAATAAAAAGCGCAAGGACTTAATTTGTAATTATGTAAATATTTTGAAGATTAATTTGTCAAAAAATGGTTATTTTTTCATGTTTGTGCAAAAAAGTCTTTATTGCTTACTATGTGTCACACGTGACACACATTTTTATTTCTGTTTAGTTTTTATTTTGCCTTTATAGTCCCATAACTTTTAAAAATTCTGGTGACATTACTGCAGCACACATATTCTTAACGCATCGGTTGTCCTGAAAAATGATTTTAAGAGCTTGACTGCCCAGGGTTGTTGTTTTACAAGCTTTTAGAAAATAAAAAAATAAATAAGAAAATAAGTCCAGGCGTGACAAAATGGCTTAAAAACAGCTTAGGGCTCAGAAGGTTAAGTTACTGTAAAATTAAGAGCCTTTTCCAAGCAGGAAATAAAGTACCCACCATATGGAGTCATTCGTTGCAAAACTCAAGAGCATATTTTAATGTTTTGAGAGTATGACTCAAACTTTTTATTAAAAATGCTTTTGTGCTCAAAAGGTTTTCTCCATTTGTGCTCAAAATGTCTACAAATGTCTGCTTGTGATACTGTTTCTGTCTGATTTTTCTCCTTGTGCACGTATGAAACTTTATCAGTTCATGCTCAAAACTTTCTCCAAGCTTGGGCAAAACTTTCAGTGTGCGCTCCCAAAACTTTTTCTCCGTGCATACAGTTTTCTCTGTAGTTACATGGCTTCTACCTGTTCGTCAAAGAAATCCAAGAGCAGAAAAACATTTCATGTGCGCAGAGAAAGTATTTAGCATTAGCAAATGCTAACATTAGCTGCCTTTGCCAATTTGAACTATTACTTAATCGCTAGCAAACACACATTACTGCAGCGGAGTAGTTTTACGAACAAGCTAGCAAAGGTTAACCTGACACAACAGATAAACTGCATAGGGTTTATATCACATCCATATGAGCTCACAGTCTGTGTTTGGGAAGGGCAGATTAAAACAAATCTCAGAGGATTACTGGATATATGTTCTGTCTGTTACATTCATTACGGGCCAATCAGAGCAACAGAAATAAGAATGCACAGCCACAGGGAGTAAACTGTATAATGAGAGATTGGCAGCCAGTTGCTAACGTACACCAGAGCTAACTGCTTCAATGGACGCCACTGTTTACCAGCTTGCAGTAGAACTAAAACCCGCCAAAAGCTACTGCATCATTCTACTCAAATTACACTGATTGGTCCATCCCACTGGTTGGATTTGCCTGATGACAGACGTGGATTCTGTCCAATCCATCAGCCTCAAATAAATTCTAACAACCCAGACAAGACTGATCAAAAAATGTTTGCTGAGAACACTTACCCGTTGATAGACGTAGACTATTTCTGATTAATAATGAAAACAAAACAGAATTTTTTGACCCTGTCCATCACAGTAACAGACAGACTGTCTGCTCAGGATGATGTCCTAGTCCAAAGCAGGGAGGTAGTTTCTTCTTGTAGTTGGTTTGTTGCTCCCAGTGAAGGTAAAGAATCCCATCCAGAACATGAAAAAGAGTCTCGCTGTGAGTTGCCAGGGCTGACAGCCGTTAAAATCTTTTGGTTGAAACTTCATGGTGAGAATCTCCCACTGGCCTCCGCTCAGTTTTCCTTCTGCAGCCGACCCAAGTTGTAACAGAGCACCAGGGGGTTAGAAACGGCATGATATTAGTTGCGCAGAGAAGTTAAACAATTCATCATATAAGAGCAGACACTCCACAGTGACTTGGACACATACCTCAAAAGTTGAGTCACTTGACCCGTTACTGACAGAGCGATATCTCCCTCAATCTAGGCTCCAGATCCGTTCTGAGATGTGTGTCCTCTTGTGCAAACTGCTCCCTCATCTTCCATTTCCTGCAATATCTGAGTGTGTGATGCTCTCCCTCACACACACATGGCCCTGACACCGCAATTTGTCCTTATCAAAGCCTACAGATCAGGTGGTAAACAGTTTATCTCCCTCCCACACAAAAGGCCCCAGATGTGACGGAAATGAAAGTTAACGTCCGAAAAGCCTCCGCTGAGCCGCTGGCTCTGTGATTGATCAGAGCAATTCCACAGCCGTCCAGGAGCCGTCATTCTCCTCTGCCTCTGCCTTTGCTCACTGTTTTTCTTCTCCAACTCATCCATCTCTGTGATTGTTTATAACCACCATCTCCTCTTTCTCCTCAACTTCTGGTTTCTCTCCTCATGACTTGACTCCAAGCCTCTAAACCTTTGTCTTTCTCTTTTTTTTTTCCAGTGAGTTTGATCTCCTCTGTGTTTTATCTCCATGTGTCAGGGTCAGGATAGAGGTCACAGGTGTGGTATAGCTGTGGGTTGAGCATCATGTCTGAAATGAAGTTACAACAATAAAATACAGGTGTTTTCTACAGGCGAGACAGGAATGAGGATGGCTGAGAGGACAAATAGGCCATGTCTGTTTCCAATAAGACCTGGCCTTATGATGATGTGTCTGGTCACAATCTGAGAGGTATATGAGGAGCTGTAACACCTCATACAAAACACATGCAGTGCTAACATCCCAAAGTGAATCTCCAGCTCTTTGGTTTAAATGCCCAGCCACTAAAATAGATCTTTTCAGTGTCAATAGTCTAAAAATGACAGCATAATAGAAGAAACAGGACCTGGCAGAAGAAAACAAGCTCTTCAAATAAAAGTTTTTTGATATGTGAATCCAAGCTGTACAGCTGTCAACCACTGACCACAAGGAACATTGATAAAAGACATGAAAAATGCGGCCATAGTCCATGTGATGCAAAGCCGGCCAAAACAAACCAAATTGGCGGAAATATCCTACTGAAACAACGAAACAGGAGATTTGCTGTCAGCGAATACTCATAAAGAAAGCAGATGCTCAAACTGATTTGCAGAGCAATTTTATTCAGTAATATTTAAAAATGAGGGTTGAATCATACGTTTTGTTTTTCTCAATAATGTGTTAAACCCATTCAAATTTCTAGAGAACAGTTCTATGCCATCAGGCCCATGGGACCCCCTTGAAAACGAGATGCTGCATCTCAAGGGGCTATCCTTCAGTAAATTCTTTTCTTAAATTTTTTTAAATTGTATCTTTTATTTGGAATGGACAAAGAAAATACATCAGCATGACTTCATTTGAAAAAAACAAAAACAAATGACCTTCCAGTTTTATGTATTTTGAGTCCAGAAAGTGTGCTTCACCAGCCACCAGGGCACGAAGGTCCAAAGAGAGATCAGTCCCAGGTCAAGGGTCGGACTTCGCTTGACCTTGCGCAGCCCACTCTCCCCTATTAAATTAAATATCACAAGACTTGATCCTTCAGTAAATTCAAATAAAAAGATCTGTTTTTATTGAAATCCCATAGAAGTATTCCAACATTTCCTCAGATGTTCCTCAAAAATTCCAGCTTTCTGATAAAAGGCCTGAAGATTTAAATGAAAACTTCCCCAAAATTCCATTAAAATTCCCCATAATTTCAAAGCAAATTCCAATCCAATTTTCCAATTAAGTTCCCAAAGATTTACACATAAATTCACCAAAAATTCCATCTAATCCCTAAAATATTTTGGGAAAAAATCTTGGAAATTTAAAGCAAATTCTCCTCACACCAATCCAAATTATTTCAGTTGCTACTGAAATTACCAGCAATTATTTAAAAAAAAAAAAATCTAACAGCAGAATTTATGTTGTAGGAAAGCCAAAATGTAATGTCCTCATATATTACTGCAAGGAGGATATCTCTAGACAACAGCAAAAAACAGTATTGTTTAAAAAAAGTATCTTAAAGAAACAAACCCTGTGTTTAACAGCTTACATAAATAAAGTATTCTCATATGTTGGTCCAGCACAGACAATTGTATCAAACCAAAGAAATTTCAGATATAAATGCACGCACGAGACTAACGTCATGAAGTCAGTTCTAAATTGTGGAGACAGTTTAGCTTCCCCCATGCCATCTTCAGGTTTTAGTGCAGAACATTTATGTGAATTTTGCAAACCTTTTTTTCCAACCAATGACACAGAAAAGTCCTTGAAGGCACTTAAAACCATTTGTACACTCACACATGCAAAGAACACAAATCAGTTTAAATGAACAAACGCCTGTCAAAGGACTACAAATCCCAACACAGTGCCTGTCAAGTCTGAAGGCGTAAAAGCTTGAAAAGTCATCAACTTCTGAGGACGTTTTTACTACTTCTTAACCGGCTCGAGCCCCTGCACATAAAACTTCAGAAAAGCAGTTCAAGGAGGAAAGCTGGGGGTGGAGATTGACACCACCACCCCCGTCTCCATCCAGCAGCTCACACGTCTTCCAGATCTGGAAGTTGCTGGTTGTTTTCTGAACAACATCAACACTGGCAGTCAACTCTAATTTCTTAACTGCCTGTGATGGTTAGAAAAGGAACTGAGAACATCCTAAGTAACTAAGTCTTGTTCTTACTGAAGAGATTGGGTTGATAGCTGGTGCTGTTCAGTGGTTAGCTGGGAAACAGTGGCCACATGTCTCTGCAGGCATGACAGACCAACTCCAGACTTGTATCAGACATATTAAGTAACAGGGCTTATCTTCCATATGCTTGAGACTCATCCATCTATGAGAAATAAACCTCAACAACATCAAATCAAGTTTTTATGAGACATGCAAGCCTTGCAGATGCTGTCATCCTGTGGTCAGCCAGGGTCAAATAGATTCTTCTCAATTTTGACTGTTGGCTGAATGATACAACCCCAATTCCAAAAAAGTTGGGGCGGGCGCTGTGTAAAATGTAAATTAAAACAGAATGTAATGATTTGCAAATCTCATAAACCCATTTTTATTCACAATAGAACATAAACAACATGTCTGATGTTGAAACTGAGACCTTTTACCATTTCATGAAAAATATCAGCTCATTTTGAATTTGATGGCTGCAGCACAGCACAGGGCCATGGCATTGTGTCGCGTCCCCTTTTCTTTTAACAACAGTCTGTCAACGTCTGGGAAGTGAGGAGACAAGTTACTGGAGTTATGAAGAGGAATGTTGTCCCATTCTTGTCTGATGTAGGATTCTTGCTCAGCAGTCCTGGATCTTCTGGATTTTAAATTTTATGGTGTGCCACATATTTTCTATTGGTAAAAGGTCTGGACTGCAGGCAGGCCAGTGTAGCACCCAGATTCTCATGTGAAGCCCTGCTGTTGTGATAGACGCGATATGCGGTTTAGCATTGTCTGTTTAAATATGCAAGGGCTCCCTGAAAGAGACTTCTGGATGCATATGTGGCTCTAAAATCTCTATATACTTTTCAGTATTGATAGTGCCTTTCCAGATGTGTAAGCTTCCCACGCCATAGGCACTAACGCAACCCCATACCATCAGAGATGCAGGCTTTTGAACTGCGGTTCCATCTGTGTTTCCCCTCCCAAATTTTCAAATTTTGTTTCATCTGACCACAGAACAGTTTTCCATTTTGCCTCAGTCCATTTTAAATGAGTTTTGGCCTGGAGAAGATGGTGGCATGTCTAGATTGTGTTCACATACGGCTTTTTCTTTGATGATACAGCTTTTACTTGCATTTGTGGATGGCACAGCCAATTGTGTGGACAGATGATGAGATGATTCCTGGAAGTGTTCCTGAGCCAGTGCAGTGATTTCCAGTCCAGAATCATACCTGTTGTTAATGTAGTGCCGCCTGAGGGCCTGAAGATCTGATTTTTTTTTCACTAGAACCACATACTTTTCTGGGCTCTTGTTAACCTTCATTTTTGAGATGTGTTGCTGCCATCAAATTCAAAATGAGCCCATATTTCTCATGAAATGGTAAAATTTCCCAGTTTAAACATCTGATATGTTAACATTTTATCGTGAATAAAATATGGGTTTATAATATTTGCAAATCATTGCATCCTGTTTTAATTTACATTTAAACTTTGCAATTTAACTCTTTTTTGAATTGGGGTGACATAGCATCTTGCTACTACAAATTTAAAATGCACATGCGCAATAGTAACATTAGACAAAATATGTAAGTCACGTGATCAGCAGCATGTCATGCTGCTACTTCTTCACTGTTTGAGAGTAAAAAAATTCTAGTTTACTTGTTTTTATGATTAATCTAGATAAAAATACCGTCTGAGATCACCATTAGCACTCAGGCAACTAAGCGTTACACATGAAGAGGCAGTGTATCCCTGCATGTAACGAGCTACAGGTGATACTGCAACCACAGTTACACTGGCATTATGTGGAAGAATGCTCAAATACGCAAGGCTGATCATAAGTCATAATTTTGCTACTAGCAGAAACACATCATCCTGCTATGTTTGCATTAATATTTGGTTGGTTAATGGCTCAGACATATGAGATGTGTGATGTGTCAGCTGCAGTTTGAGCTCAACACGGTGAGCTTCAATGGATAAATGGATAAAATATAACAGATAGATTTGGAGTTAAAGTCACAGGGCTGATTATGTCAACTAAATGTAACTTTGAATGTATCTAGTACATTCCCATCATCTGGCTGAGACTGATGTAGAACGCGTTGATGGAGCAACCGTCCAGAGGTCCTTTTTGTGAAAACAAACCCCTATCATTGTAGTCCTGCTTCTTACCCTGCCATAAGCAGATGTCTTTTTTATGTAGGTTAGCTTGAAAGTCTTGCAAAGTATCCTTAAAGCTAAGGTTTCCTGGTTGGGATTGCGTGACTCAAATGTTGGGGATTTTGCACGGATACTGAAGCATCAGATTTACGTCTCAGCTTCAAACACAGCGCAGTCACTTTCACACCTGTGGAGCGGTTGGCCTTGCCGGAAAAGGCGAACGTGTTTCTGAAGATCTGAGCTGCAGTTAATCCCCCCCTTCCCACCCTGCCGCCAGACGCACACACGATCACTCCTGGGTCAGTTTCAGCCATTTAAAGCCTCCCTCTGCCCAGTCAACAGGTGGTAGGGTCCTCAGTCTCCCCTCTGTTGTAAGAGCTAAAAAATGTCCGGTGCAAATAAACACATTCACAGTTCCGTCAAGTGGCTGGAAGGAACCGTGGCATGTTAGCAGCTGCCTTTCTCTGGCAGGACCTGCAACAAACTGCTGGGTTACAGGGTTTTTCCCCCAAAGTGTAATTTTGGCCTTTCTTGTCTTTTCTTGATAATCTTGGACAATTAAAGCTATCGTGTTACAGTCAAGTTCACTTTTGAAATTTTGCTCAAGTCTTTGCCTGTTTTTCACATTGGGAACGAGAAAAAAGGCAGGATGGTCAATGTGCATTTCATTGTTCAAGTTTTTGGATGGCATGCGAGTAAAAAAGTTCTAGTCTGTCGTTTATGTTGCTTTAACTGATGTAAAAACATGACATGGGATCAGTAACACTGAAAAAGAGGATAAGAATGTCTTAAAGTTGTTTTTATATGTCACTTATGTGTTTGTTTGGTTGGACTGCTGTAAAATGTTAAGTAAGTGTTTATTACTTACAGAGCAAATTTCTGTTTTTATAGTGGGGACAGAGAAGCCGCAGGTTGGTTTATTCACTGTTGTTTATCTTGGTGAGCATAGCGGAGGCTCTGTTTACCAAAGCACTGTGTCTCACTCTTCCTTTTGCTATCCATGCTTCTCTTCCGTTTCTCACTCTCCGATATGTTTCTTCACTCTCTCCTAATAACATCTTTCAAAATTCTCTTTGAAGGCTCTGCTCCTCCATGCCAGCTCTTGTATTTAACAGCTCTTTAAATAGAAAAAAAGGGACTGAATAAAATCCCTGTGACCAGAAAAGAGTTGCCAAAGTTAGGTGGCTGGAGTATTTCTTCTGAATGCTAGCACTTTAAGAGCATGGATCAAACTTTCAGGAAGTAAAGAAACAGCAGAGCGTGTGGGACCAGGCAGGCGAACTGTGTTTTGGAAAGTTCAAGAAAGTCGAGAAGAGGGCACAAGGTGCTTGAATTGATCATCCATGATGTTCCTGTAGCCCCTCCAACTTTTTTTCTGTCATTTTCCTTGTCAGATGAGATTAGAAAAATCATCTCCCATCCCAAAATGTCTCTTTGTCTTTCCCACGAACAGATAATAGAGAACAGATTTCTTCTTCCTGTGTTCCCAACACAGAAGCAGACAGGAAAACAAGCTTTCAGTCCTAATTTGTATCTGTCTGCCAGCATAAAGCAGAGATGGCAGTAATATCAAATACCTGGCAGAGACTGCCATATCAAAAGAATAAGGCAGTGTCTTGAGTGCAATTTTGGCAACAAGTTTTGGTGTGACAGTCATATTGAACATTTTCTTCTTCCTCTTCACACCTGTCTCCGTCCCCCACGCCAGCCTGTGACTGCCACCCTGTGGGAGCCGCCGGCAAGACGTGCAACCAGACCACAGGCCAGTGCCCCTGCAAGGACGGTGTCACCGGAATCACCTGCAACCGCTGTGCCAAGGGCTACCAGCAGAGCCGCTCACCTGTGGCCCCCTGCATCAGTGAGTGATTTACAAATATGCAACTACAAGTCATTTAATATGCAACTGATATCTCACACTATCTCCTGCTGCTTGGTAATCCTAACAGTGAATAGGGATGGGAATTGATAAGATTGAATTGATACCAATGCTGTTATCCTTTCTCTATCAATCTTATTCTTTATAGATTCCTTTATCAATTTCTATGTTGAAAAAAAGTAAACCTGCACAGGCTGTCTGTGTCAATAACACACATTTTATTACGAGGCTCTGTTCATTAAGGAAGATAAATAGCTGCTCTGTTAAATTACATCTTTCTTCTGTACAAAGTCAGCTGTTCTTGTACAGAAAGATAAGGATGTCTGCTTTTTCAGGGCGAGTGATGGTAGCCTGGGATCTAATGTCACTAGTGAAAAACACAGCATCACTCAGTCCACCACCTCCACCATCTAAAATAGATCGATTGAGAGAATATGAGAGAAAATGTACGGCATTTTTCATTTATAGTGAACTCAGAAAGTATTCAGACCCCCTTCCATTTTCTCAGTTTGTTTATATTGTAAACTGATGCTACAAATTCATTTTCTCTCTTATTCTTCTACATTTGGTACCCCATCATGACAAAGTGAAAATAAAATGTAAGACATTTTTGCAAATTTATTTTAAAAAACCCTGAAATATCACATTGACATACAGTGCTTAACAAATTTATTAGACCACCTGTCATATTTGTCTCAGAGACCGTCCAGCATCATGAAGTGCTTTAATGTGGACTCTTTCATTTTAAGTGAGCTCTCGATGTTTTACCATTTTAAACAGGAACGAGGAATTTCAAACTGAATTCACCTTTTTATACCCAAATTTGAGCTGACTCACTGGGCTTCTCTGAGAAGTCAGAAATTAATCAAGCATAACTTTCAACCACTGAAACTCATTTTTCTGTTCAGGAATGCAAGTAAATAACTATAATTTGACATATTAATAAAGAAATAATAATGTGCTTTACTATTTTTTCAGGGTTTTTTTGTAAATCAGTGAATTTGAAAATTCATGGATAACAATAATAATTATATTTTAGCATTAAAAATATCATCTGGGTTAAAGAGCTTCTACATATTGGTGTATTAACATTGCAGAAACATAAAAAATGATTTTGGTAATTACCAATACTGTTAAGGGCAGCTGTGGCATAAACCTTACCTTGGGTGGTGGTCTAATAAATTTGTTAAGCACTGTTTATATTCAGACCTTTAATCAGCTCTTGGTTGAAGCACCTTTGGCAGCAATTATATCCTCAAGTCTTTTGGAATATGACACAACAAGTTTTGCACACCCAGATTGGAGAATTTGCTGCCATTCTTCTTTAAAAATCCTCTCAAGCTCAGTCAAGTTGGATGGGGGCCGTCTGTGGACAGTCATTTTCAAGTCTCTCCAAATTGTTGGTAGGGTTCAAGTCAGGGCTCGGGCTGGGCCTCTCTAGGACATTCACAGAGTTGTCCCTAAGACCCTTTTGTCTCATCTTGGCTGTGTGCTTAGGGTCATCATCATGTTGGAAGGTGAACATTCAGCCCAGTCTGAGGTTCTGATACTGCTCAGGTTTTCATTGAGGATATCTCTGTACTTTGCTCCCTTCATCTTTCCCTAAACCCTGACCAGTCTCCCAGTCCCTGCTGCTGAAAAGCACCGCCACAGCATGATGCTGCCACCACCATGCTTCACTGTTGGGATGGTATTGGGCAGGTGATAAGTGCTGCCTGGTTTCATCCAGAGATAACGTTTAGAATTGAGGCCAGGTAGTTCAATCTTGGTTTCATCAGACCAGAGAATCTTCTTTCTTTCACTCTGACAGTCATTAGGTGCTTTTTTGCCGACTCCAAGTGGGTTTTCATGTGTTTTAAACTGAGGAGAGGCTTCTATCTTGCCATTCTCCCATAAAGCCCAGATCAGTGGAGAGCTGCGGTGATGCCTGTCCTTCAGGACTTTTGTCCCATCTCCACACAGGATCCCTGGAGCTCAGTCAGAGTGATCATCAGGTTCTTGGTCACCTCTCTCACTACGGCCCTTCTCCCCTAATAGCTCAGTTTGGTCGTAGCTAGCTCTTGGAAGAGTCCTGGTTGTGTCAAACTTCTACCATTTGAGCATTGTGGAGGCCACTGTGCTCTTGGGAACCTTCAGTGCAGAAGACATTTTTGCAGCCTTCTCCAAATCTGTGCCTTGCAACGATCCTGTCTCTGAATTCTGCAGGCAGTTCTTTTGACCTAATGGCTCGATTTTTGCTCTGAAATGCATCGTTAGCTATGAGGCCTTCTATAGAGAGGTGTGTGTCTTTCCAAATCATGTCCAACTAATTCAACGTACCATAGGTGGACAATCAAGGTGTTAAAACATCTCAGCAATATTTCAAGTGTTGTTGCAAAAGGTCTGAATAGTTCTACTTTCTGTTTTTAATAAATTTACAAAAAAAATCCATAAAATTCTGTTTTCACATTGTCATGATGGGGTACTGAGTGTAGATTCAGAGAAAAAAAAAAAAAAAAAACGAGACCGAGACATTGCAAATTGTGCTGGAATTCTCATTCTCTGTTCTAGTTAATTTCTTTGATCAAAGTAATTTTTACTTTTTCCAACTCCTTTGTTGTTGTTTGCACTGACAGTGTCACATGACAGTGCAATGTTGCTGTTTTGCAAAGCACACAGAACTAAGTGGAAGGTGCTGAGCATTAGGGGAAATGATATCAAATGATCGGACTAGTTGGAACCAGTTCTCAAGTGGAATCGGCTGTTGATTCCCATTCCTAACAGTGACTCAGTTTGCAAAATGCTGACAAGACGTTGCATTGGGAAGCATCTATCTGACCAATAGGCCTTTTATAAGATAGAAGCTTTAACCTACACTACAACCACAGAGACTGCAGAGTAGACTTCAAGGTAGCCTTAAGTCATTTTGACTTGCAAACTTACTCTGCTCTCTGCAAGAATATAACATGTTTTTCTTTTTAGTTTTGCCATTGATTCTTATACTTTTATAAAGAAAACGGGGCCCAGATGTGAAATCAAGCTAACGTGTAAAATTATCTCTGTTGAACTATTGGCCTAAGTCATTCTAAAAGTGGTGTGAATCTTTAATTCAATCAGCTTCAATATGTAGGGTCATTTGATTTAGATTTTCAATTAAAATATCAGATTCACAATAAATGCTATACTTTCTGAGGGATGCCTATTTCAGGATCTGCTCATGTTTGCTGTTCAGTAAGAAGCTGATTATTACCTCCACCAAGGAGGTTACGTGATCGGCAGGGTTTGTTAGTTTGTTAGTTTGTTAGCAACATAACTCAAAAACTTATGGACGGATTTTGATGAAATTTTCAGGAAATGTCAGAAATGGCATATGGAAAAACTGATTAGATTTTGGGAGTGATCCGGATTACCGTCTGGATCCAGGAATTTTTGGGGGGGATTCTTTACTATTGGGAGATAGAGCTAATGGCAGAGGTCTGCGCTCTCAGAGTGCTTTTGTCATTATTATTATTATTATTATTATTATTAATATAATACCATAAAGCTCAGTCTGTTTACACGTGCGGTTTTTATTTTCATCCCATGTTTTATAAGCTGATGTGAGTGATGTAAAAACACAGGAAAACCTGAAGCAAAAGTCATATACAGTATGTGTATGTTCATAAGTTGAAAATTTGAATAAAAATGATCATAAATCTAAAGCCTTCATTGTTGATGAAGCTGCAGAGGTCCCAGTCTTATGTAATAAAGAGACTATGGATCTAGTTGTTCATAATGTCTATTCAGAATTAGCAGGGAGATTGATACAGCAATGCCATGAGTGCCAATCAGCACTTATTGGCTCTGGTTTCATTTAGCGGATCTCTGGGTGGTGGAGTAAAATGTGAGCTCTGGCATTTGAAACCTTCATATAGCACTTCATTTTTATTTTGCCAAAATTGTGTATTTAATTTGTCTGATCAACAAGGGAATGGCTGAATGTCTTACTAATCCACAGACAGTACAGTACATTAACAAAGCTGAGAGCTAGTTAATGTTAGCAGCATGCTAGCGCATTGGTGCCTCGTGCCTGAATTTACCGTAGAAGGTGGAGAGGGTGCATGGAGGAAAACAGCAGCAGCAGGTTTGTTGCAAGTCAATTTTTGCAACCCTCCTCCACCCCAGCTCCTCCTTTATTCTGCTTCTGACTTGATATTCTATTGTCATTGATGCTCGCTCTACTCTGTTTTTTGCTGCTTCTCTCCCTGCATAAGGCTTTCCTTGTAGGCACAGGAAAGGCAGGAATGTGTGCTGTTTCTTCATGTTGCTTTCCACAAAGGCTCATGGAAAGGCAGGGGGATCCCAGAACAGACACATGCCAAATATAGATAACAGCATAAGTGCAAAATAATAACTGCTAATGAAGAAAAATCATGTGTGTTTCTTGAAAAAGTGGCCATGACTAAAATGAATCATTTTGGTACTAAAATGAATCGATTTTGTTCTCATTACCCTACATGCTAGAGCTGAAATAAATGGAGCCTGCTTATTGTTCTCCAACCCTTCAACCATGTTAAACATTTTTGCACCTCTTAAACTGCTGTTGTTGCTCATCTACTTCACCAGGGTTTTAATTTACTGTGACAGTTGTGTATGTGGATTTTAAAACTTGCCACTGGCCCAAGCACATGCAGGCATGTGTAATACAGGGCTGCTTTCCACCACAATGTGTGCCAGGCGGTGCAGGCACACATTAAGCACACTCACAAGACAACCTCCACCAAAGCAAACCATGCCGCCCAGTGCTACACCGATCTGTGCCACACTGTGCCACATGCTGCCATGTTTTTTTCACACACATGCAGCTCCCAGAGCAGATGGTGGATGGGTGAGAAGGAGAAAACAACTGTGGTCATGGATGGCAAACCCCGCTCATTTGAGTGCCACTGAAGCATCCAGTGAGAACAAGACGGCTTGTGAATTTGCATTTAAGTAATACTGGATCCATTACATATGACACTAATGAAAACTGTGTGTGTCAGTATGGCATCATCATGGGCTTCTCACTTTCTTCTGGGGCTCCTGGACCTCACAACAGAAGACAAGCCCATTAAGAAGCCAATTAGTATGACGGCAGCGACCCTCATCTGAGTGATCCTTTCATCATCTGTCTGTCTTCACAAGATGTGGCCACGAGGGCACGCAGGCTCAAAGTGGCTTCTCGCAGCTGCGCCTGCCTTCAAAAAGCTCCATGCCCTTGTTTGTTTTTGTTGGCGGGGTGTCCATAATTTCAGAGAGACAACTGCTGCTTGTGCCTAAAAACAGCTTTTCCAACAACCCCCCTGCACCGCCCGCCAACACACTCCCACTCACTTGGTTCAAACCCTCAACCTCCAAATCCAATCAAAAGCAGATCCTTTGGGTGGATGCTAAGCCAGCGTTCCAGTAAGTCTCTTTACGGTAAAAGTAGAGGGCCCGTTGTTAGCATTAGCATTTGTATTGGGGGAGTTGCATACAATTAGAAGAGATGTCCTGGAGGAATTCCACGAGGCACTTTTTAGTGTAGCCAGCAGGCACAGAGAGGGAGGGCTGCATCTGTCTCAAGATGATCCAACCAAAATTGCCCTTTTGCCATCTGTCCATCTGTCTGTGCATGCCTGCATGGAGATTACACAGCAGTGTTAACCCAGCATCTGTCAGGGGAGGACAAGACTAATCTAGTGGAGCCACCTTTCCATTTGAACCAGTGTGCTGCTCAGATGTGTGCCCACTTTGAATGGCTTGACCTCGCCATATTGGATTACGTGGTGAATCTACTGAGTGTGACTAAAAATTCAAATGTGGTCCACTGATCTTTAAGAGTCTGGTCCGACAATTTCTCAGTGTATTTCTTAGAAATGACGGTGAAACCACCACATTAGTGTGAGGAATGCATGGTTTACACGAGCCTGTCTTCTCTCTAACCACCAATAAGCTTCACTGTCAGTCAGTCAGTGTTTATCTAGCATATCTGTCTGCCATGTCCCATGTGTTTTAACATGCAGAACTGACAAATGCCACAATCCAAGCTTACTGTATGACAGGCCTAGTAGAGACACAGTTTGTCTCAACTCTTAGCTTGAATCTCTTTCAATTTGGGGAAACCTCATTCCTTTGACCACACATGCACTCTACCAGGCATGCGGTCCAACAGTTACATCATATTTAAAAAGGTATGGATTCACATTTAACCAGTGTTGTATTTCCTCTGTTTTTCTGTTTTAGAGATCCCTGTGGTCAACCCTACAGCTGTGGTGAGCAGCACAGAGGAACCAGCAGGTTAGTAAATGCTTTCCGCACCTCGCCCATCAGCAATGCTGCTTTACGAGAGGAACAAAAACACATTTTTTCATAATCTGGACTGGAGTGTTGAGGTGTGGAATAAATATTAATGAAGGGTGGGTCTTTGCTTTTGAAATTTGCAAAGAAACCGGGGCCTGCAGAATTTTTCCATTGTCTTAAAAACCTGTGTCCTTGGCTCAGTTTCCCCAGCTTCTAACCTCAAGTTAGTAGAGCCTCGCTGTGCTCAAAGTATAGCTGTAACTTAAAGCCAAGGCCAGCAGATAGACAGCTGAGATGATTGGTTAAAGTTTTGCTGGGAGATCGAGCTGAAAGGAGAGTTTTGAGGCGTGAAAAGAGAGTTGGCAAGTGACTTGAGGGAAATTTGTTCAACTGTCCAATTTAGGCTCCAGTCAATTACCCTGCCCTTATTTTTCATTCTGTGGCTTTTTCGATTTAAGCAGTGGTGTTGATTTGGAAATGTTGATTCATTAGAAAGTTTATAACATAAATCATCACTCGGGCTGTAGCCCCCCACTTTGCCAATGACACTTTACTGCATAAAGATTTCTGTTTTTCCAAAGTTCTCTGCAACGAATGACACATTTGTCAGACAGCTGACCGTAAACGACAGCCTGACATATGGGCTTCTTCCATTTCAAAGGCTAAAGAAAGTTTGAGGATATGAGGTATTGGTTAAAGAATGTCTTGATTGGATTGACTGACTCTCTTCACGGGGTAAAAGTGAGGCTAAAGGTCAGACTTGGTCACACTGAGTAAAGGGACACATTGGCAAGGAAAACTAAGCTGATCTAAAGGTAATAAATGAATAATCTCGTCAAGGTTGGGGAAGACTGGTTAAAGTGTTTGTTAATTTTTGACAGTGCCAGGTTGACCACTAACTGTTTTACAGGGCGACTGAAGGCACTGGAGGAAGATGTATCAGGATGTAGATGTTTTTACTGGTGACTTTATGATCTGTTGACTCGGGATTGGTTGATCTGTGTTTTGTAGTGTTTTTATGTTTTAATGTTTCATATTTGTAACTCTGTGAATGTGCGGCTGCTTTTTCTGGCCAGGACACTCTTGTAAATGAGATTTGTAATCTCAGTGAGGCTTTCCTGGTAAAATAAACCAAAATACATCTAAATAAAACCAGGGCTGAACGATTTGGGAAAATAATCTGATGGCAATTTTCTTTTTCCAACATTGCAGTTTAATTTTTTTTAAGTTCCTCATCTTAAATTATTTTATTATAGTAATTCTAAATTATTCGGTATTATATCCACTACAGTATTGGATATGTAACACAAGGGCTTAATAATAAAAAAATCCAATTGTGCAAATTTGATATTGTCATATTGATTGATCAGTCTTATTTTGATTAAGAAAAACAAACAAAAATGAGTAAAGCATGATGTCTTTTGTGAATTTTTCTTTAAAAATGGCACCTGAATATCTGCATGGCATGTACAGAATAACACTTATGCTGCAATAAAAGCCTCGTAACACTATTTTAGAGGGCCCAAATTACCTTGTAATTTCACAGTGATAAGTTAAGTATTTAGCAATATCTCAAGAATAAGGGGGTAATAATTACCTAGTCATTATTTGGCATTTTACCAAGTAGTAACTTGGTAATGTTAAGGAAGTGTTCACAGTTATAATGCATTCATTATCAAGTAATTCCTCATAATATTGTGGCGATTCTCTGGTAATTAGGTGGAATTTACCCTAACCATTTAAACCTAACCCTAAGACCTCACCCCCTAAATCTAACCCTAAAAAATACTCGAAAACTATTCAGGAAAAAAACTCACTTTAATTTAGTGGGCCAAAATAAAGATATTGCCTGGGAATTATCAAACAACTTGCATAGAAATTATCATCTTATTTCTAGGACATTACCTGGTAAATTACCACCTAATTAACAACAGTAGCTGATGACTTAAGCACTGTGGAAGAGGAGCAGATAATTCATGTCACCTCAGATTTTAATGTGTGGCTGCAGTTCAAGTCCAAGACATAGTCTGTTCCATCTAAGCAGCTCTAGCCTTATTCCCATTTGGAACATCCTACCTTTGTGGGTTAGGTTTTTCTGCTGTTGCTTCAGTCAAGACAAAAGCCCAATCAAAGCTGGACACTGAAAATGAAGTGAGAGAGGAAGATAGTCATTAAGTTTTTATTTCAGGAATTGTTTATCTTAAGACAGTCAAATTTTGAACACTTTTTAAGGCAGTGGTTGTTGTTATTTCTACAAAATTTTGTTGTTTGTATTGTCATAAATTCTCAAAAATAATAGAAATTTCTTTGCAATAATTGTGGCTGACAATGTGTTTGTCATATGTTCACATATTTCTACAGGCCGATTTGTACAGTGAGGGGTAGGGGTGGCCTGAAAATATTTTAATCTGGCAAAGGGGGGTCCAACGGAAACATTTTGGGAACCACAGAGTAAGAGGGTTTGGGTTAGGGTAAAATACCACCTAGTGATGACTACAGGTAAATAATTCCTCTGGGTTACTTGGAAAAATGCCAACTTATTACAATATAATTACCACTTTGTTCTTGAGAATTTACTGGATAACTACCACTTATTAATCTAAAATTACTAGGTAATTTAGGGCCAACTAAAATTAAGTGCTACAAAAGTATTAAACAGTATTAGACACATATTTCATGCCAAAGAAATATCACACCCTCTGCAATTTGAAAACCTTGATTTTTAACCTCTTAATTTTGACCAATTGCCCTGCCTTACCGCTTACCTAAGCTAACTAGCCACTGGCTTTAACTTAATATTGCCATACAGACAATATCCAAAAATAGGCATGAAAAGACTCAAGTTTCCCACAAAATATCTCAACATTCCTTTGGATTTTATCATTTTCTTCCGTTCTGTCTGTTTTTCCTGATTTATTGGGCCTCTCAGGCTTTTTAGAAAGGGTCCACAAAAATGCACATGCCAGTCTTCCTTCTGTTTACCACCTCCATGGGAAAATGTCTGAGGGTCCTTGAACACAAGAGTTGTTGATCGCCAATTCACCTCAGGCTCAAGAGCATTTCCCCCATCTTTCTCCTTCCTAAACTACCATAGAACGGGCATCACCATTAGAAACCCAGAGCCCCCAAATGTTTTTGTGTAAGGGGCGGTGGATGCAATTTGTCCTTGTCATGGCACAGCAAGAGGGGCTCAAGGGAACGGGGGGCATCAAGAGCCCAAGAGCCAATTGTGAGTGTTTTCATTGGGCTGGTCTTCTGGGTCAGTGGGCGATTGACCAAGAGCTTTTCCAGGTGAACAGCCAGCAGTAAGTGACTCTTCATGGGAAACACACAGACACTGTCTCTTCGCCAGCACTTCCCCACAGATAGCTTCAGGCCAGCAACTGTATACCACACACAAGCACACAGTGGCAGTAATGAAATCCATGCACATCTCATACAAATGCATGCCTGTCACAGTTGCATGCACTCTTGCATGATAATGATCTGTACATGAAACCACACGTTCACTTAGAATTCAAAAGACAAGTTAGGAGACCTCGCATCATTTCTGAGAGACTTTCACTAATGTGTAATACTCACACAAATCCATCCACACCAACACCTCTGCATCTGTCAACATCTACACCTCGGCTCATAGTTTTCCTTTTAAAGTCACCCAGGTTATTGGAAGCTGCCATCTGCTCTCTCTTTCTCCCTTTCTTTCCTCTTCCCTCCACTCTCTGGCTAATAAAATCTCCAGTGCTCTGATATACAGCCAAGCCTCCTGGACATTTTTATGGGCTTCTTGGTCCCCTGTTTCTCTCTCTTCTTGCCCTCCTTCCAGTTCTCCACCCCCCCCCCCCCAAAAAAAAGGTGAAGTACACAACACCCAGACTCTCATGCAACCAGAATTTCTCCCTCTCACGTAACTTTTGTAATAGGGGTGTTTTATATCCAGCTATTTTATTTGGTTTGCTTTAGGAAGCAACATGACTGAATGGTTTTCCTTTTGAAGGCCTTACAACAGATTTAAGTCCAACGAGCGGCATGTGGTTTTTCAGTTTCATGCCCTTGCATTCCAAGCATGGTCAGCTTTCGTGCCCCCTCACTAAAACCAAATGGAAGCACATTTAGAAATGACCTTCTGGGCGTTCTCTACGTTTAGTCAATCACTTTTATTTTCCTTTCCTTAACCCCGTGTCCCTCTCATAGTTGTGTAATTGAAAAAGTGGATCCAAAATTCCACGCTCCATAAAATTCAGTGGCGTAAAGTACAGTAAGGCCGTGCTAATGATCAACAGCGTCTTCTCTTTCTTGACACAGCCGTTAACGTTAGCTACCAAGAGCAATATTTTAAAACAGCAATGATTGTTGAATTTCATGTCATTTGATACCCAATGAGAGGACTTTGTTTTTAAAAGTTCTCTTAATTTTGCCTGCTTTCTTTATTCCCTATTACTTTCTGCTCTCTGCTTATGGATAAGGCTGGGTATTATCTGAGGGGTTTTTTGTTGTTTTTTTTTTACTGGTGCAATATTGATACTTTAAAAACGGCACCAGTGCCTCAAAACATGATAATGGTCAATGACATCAAAAATAATTTTAGAATTGCAAAGTTAACTAAGAACTTCAAATTGAGCCCTATTTTAACTCTTACAATAAAAAAAACACAATTAACAATTTTACTTAAATAACAAAACCATACCCAAATACAATACACTGTATTTTCTTTTAAATACTCCACCCTCTACTTTCAACTGCATCTCCTGATTCTTATTTTTACTAATTTATTAATGCATTAGTCCTACTAAAAAAATCAAGATCTCTTTTACAAGGGTGATAGGGTTATAAAGTCTGTTGTTTATATGCAAAAAAACTAGATGTCACCTCTGCATAAGTAAGGAACCAGGTCTTTCCATGAATTCCAGATTCACTCCTGCTGTTGAACTAATGCGCATAATGCACTTTATGTGATTTTTGCTAGCTGCAGAACAGAAAGGGACTAAAATTCGCCCAGCTTAACACTAGAACCACTGTGGATCTCTATATACCTAAAACAGCCAATGGGTCAAATTTACCTGTCATTAAAGTGCCTGATTTTCATGAATAGCACTGATCGAGGACTGTTAATTAGCCACTGAAATTGAACAGCTTATTAACCACAGATAGCGAACTAGATCACTGTTGGTAGAGGATCCGTCACATAGAAAATCATCTTTGGACTGACTGCCAATCCTGAAACTTCCTCATCAAGGGATTCTTATTTGTTAAAAGCACAGAGATTACCTTTTGACATTTAACAACGGTAAATGTCTTTATTTCCTGTTGTATCCATGTTAAAGGTTGATTCATTGACTTCTGATGAGGCATTGCTGCAACAGAGAGAAGGTATTTCCATTGCACCATCTATTTATTACTAGTGTAATATAAAACAGTGGGATAATCAAGGCTTTCTTGTGGGGTAAATTTAACCTCAATGGTGGTTCTAGATATAAATGTCCATTAACAAAATTTGGGTTTAGGCAAAGATTTTTTATGACACCAGGTGCTATAAAACAAACTTTTAGAAAAAGTCAGACTGACAGTCTTTAAAACTGTATACACATTAAGTAAGATACAATTAAAGAACAGCCTTGGGTAAATTTTACCCATTGGCAGTTCTAGTGTTAAAGTCAGAATACTGCTCTTCCTCTCCTTCATTGATCATAGAGACACTGATACGCTGGTTCTGTCTACTGTCTGCTTTCAACATTTAATACTGAGAGTGACAAATCAGAGAAATAGTAGTGGAGTGGCAGGAGTTAAAGGTTCCTGCCTGCTAGTTTATAAATGATCCTGTCTGTTGAGACAAGCACTCTAATAGACCATGCAGTGTGCCGCTTTCTCTCATTTAAGACCATCACTCATTTATGATTGTTCCTTTCCTCCACTATAAATATAAAGCAAAACTGATCCATCCAGATCATCAAAAAGAAGAAATAAAAGCCATGTCGGTATTGTAAATAATTGAGAAATATCTTAAAAAGAAGTCTAAATAGGGGCGCAGGTGGCCTAGTGGTTCAAGGTGAACGCGGTCAGTGATGTGAAGCAAATCACTGGAAAAAAAATTCATGCATGTGCTCTATTTGACTGGATGTTAAATTTTCTTGGTCACCATAGCAAGTGGTGTACACACTTACAGTCATTTAAAATGAATGCTGAAAATTATCATTGAGGATCAAGGTAAACTTTGGGCCCTTGCATCTAGAGAGGTAGTTGGTGAGAAATTCAAGCCAGGTTCCAAGTGTAGTTTTTCTGTTTATATAAGGAGAGAAAACTCATTTATAAATGACAACTTAACCAACCTGAAGTTCGTCAAGAGGAACGCTGAGATGGGTCACCCAGCCAAGAAGTCAATTTGAACTGTCACTATCCTTATTCTAACACCTCATCACTGGTGGCTCCTCCTATGAGTGGTCAGTAGAGGTCATCTATTCAATGTGTGGTCCCAGTCTTCACACTGGCAGCCAAGGACTATTCACACAAATCCAACCATGACCTGCTTCCAGCACACTCTGTGTTTCCTCAAGATCCCAGAAAACATGTCAAAGTGAACACTTTTACTACTCTGGGGTGTTTCACTTGCCTCCCAGCTCTAGACGTTGCAGTGGCTTGTTGTGTGATTTGTCAGAAGTTGTATTTTAGCACATAAAAACCAAACAAGCATAGCGCTTTAAAATCTGCTCCAGTCCCCTTGTTGCTTTTGGTTTTGTTAGTGGATATATTTTGGTGTGAGGGCAGAAGTGAATGGGCTTACTTGCTGGAAATTGAGTTGTTTTTTTGATGTGGCTGAGAGTTACTTAGTTGTTTTCCAGCAAGTGACAGTTTCAATGATATGTCTGTGTCAGTTAGCACTTTCATAAAACACTGTGAAACGGTGTAAAAAAGCCTTAAGGTTATGGTTACAGTACAAGTGTGTAAGTACCCCATTATGTGTGTAATTTGAGTATTGTCAAGGTGATCCATGCAGTTACAGCCTGCTGCAGATAGCTAAATGTTTCATTTCTTCTTGAATTTCACAGACTGTGACTCCTATTGTAAACCAGTGAAGGGCAATCTGAAGATCAACATGAAGAAATATTGCAAGAAGGATTATGGTAAAAGAATAATCATTAAATTTGATTTATGATTAGAAGTATTGTTTGAGAAGAATTCATCTAATTGTCTTTTTTATTTATACTTCCTCAGCGGTCCAAGTGAACGTCCTGGACATGGAGACGGTAGGAGACTGGGCCAAGTTCTCCGTGAATGTGGTGTCTGTTTACAAGAGCCGCGGCGAGCCCCTGAAAAGAGGCGACAACATCCTGTGGGTGCACATGAAAGACCTCGCCTGCAAGTGTCCTAAGATCCAGATGAGCAAACGATTCCTGGTGATGGGCGGCAGTGACGGCGGAACGAGCCCAGGTGCAGGTCCAGGAGTCGGGCCTGGCGGTGGTGCAACTAGTCCAGGGGCAGAACGTGTCGGCCTTGTGGCCGATAAGAACAGCCTGGTGATCCAGTGGAGGGACGTTTGGACGAGACGCTTGAGGAAGTTCCAGCGCAAAGAGAAGAAGGGGAAGTGCAGCAAAGCATGATGGGAAAGCAGAGTTTACCTCCCCCCTACATCATAAACCCACATCCACTGATCCCCAAATCCTCTGTTTCCCCCTATCATGGGAACTCTGCACATTAGAAAGACTGCATGTACCCTACCTGATTTAAGGACCACGTTTTTTGTATATTGTATAATTATTTTACTTTTTATTTTTCAAGTATTGTCTTTGCTATGTCTTTTGTCCAATTGGTTTGCCTTAAAAAGGGACCATTAAAAAGGGTATGAAGTATAAAAGCAAACGCCATCCCCTCTCTCGGTGACGACAGCGGAAATGTCCACTCGTCCTCCAAGTACGACCCCCACATCTTCCCCCCTGTCAACACTGACAGTCTCCTGCCACTTTTATACCAGTGCTCACACTTCACAAGCTTCTCTGTGGATTTTATTCAACAGTGTCAGAGAGACTGACTGATGTCACAGCTTGGATCAGAATCACCTGACAACCTTTCAACATTTGCAGTTTCATTAAAACAGGCCTACTTGCTCCAGGTCTCTGCAGTAACTTCTACAGACTGTTACTTTAAAACTCTCGTCCCGTGAGGAACCAAGGGCTCCCTTTGCAGGGACATTTTCCACAGCAAACCTCAGTCTCTCCACCACTGCTGCTGCCACCAGACATCCCTCACAGAATAAACTGCTCCTGTAGGCTATTTGATGCCACTGCTCTTATTACAGCTCCTATTTGTCAAGTGGTTATGTGTCTATCTCATCCATCCCTATCCCAGCCGCATCCTTCTTTGAGATATTGCTTAATGTTTGATTTGAAGCAGGACAAACCCTGTTAGCATGTATGAGTCACATTCCAGCCCTCCGGGATTGCGCCTCTTCACCACCAGTCCCTCTTAGCAGTGGTTTATGAAGTCATGCATCACCATCATGACTCATTGCTTGTCACGTTTTGTGGAAGACAGATTAAGCGTTGTGGACAAATGGCTGGATTTTCAGAACAATACCAATATTTCCAAGGAGACGTTATGGATAATGTCTTCCGATGGGTAGCGGCCCTCCAGATGTTGCTGTGTGGCCGATGTCATGTCTTTGTATTTAAATGTCTGAACATTTTCCTGATGTGTCCAGTGACTGGCAGGGCTTTTGCTTGCCAAAAAAAGATAATGAAACGAGAGTTCCTTTTCATGCAGTAAAAAAAAAAAAGGAGAAAAAAAAGGAAAAAAAAAAAAGAAAGAAAAACCAAGGCGGATAAACAACATAGTTGTGTTTTTCTCTAGCATATTTTGACAAAATGAATGAGGCTGGAAAGTTTTAAGTGCTCACTGATTGTATTATGACATGAGAGGATCATATAACATTCCTCATGTGCTTTGTTATGTTTGCATGTTTGTGGTTTTTTGCTGATCCATCAAAACCTTACAGTGAGCAGACTAAGACCTTAAACCAACACGAGCATCGAGATCCAAAGCAAAGTCATCTTCCCCCTACTTGCCTCCCCTCACACAGTCCCTGTCATCCTTTGCCAAATAAGCATAGTCAGTTTTTAAATTCAATTAAGAGACTATGGAAGTCAGGACCAAGTGAAACCACAAAGAGAGCCGTCTGGTTGCTCTCAAGCTTTTTATCTGCCTTTTACTGTTATTTCATTTTGTAAAGCACATTACAATTTATTTAAATAGAGTACAAGATAAACACACAGTTTTGAGGGACGCATCAAGCCGGCGTGTGTGCCGACAGGCATGTCATGCTAGCTTGTGGTTACGCCCCTCTGGCTGCGGTGGTATGTTTGGTTTGTCATCCATCCAAAAATGTCTCTTCTCTGCTCTTTTCTCCATATCAGCCACCACCCGCCCCCCAAGCTCTCTCTTGAACCCTTTTTGCATGTTGTGTATTCAGTGTTTCTAGATAAGTGGCAGCTTAAAACAAGGCTGTCAGAACTCTTCGGTGGTGTACTGCATTGCACTGTACTTCTTGTTTCCACATCTTTGGAGAATGTATGTCAAACTGTGAAGAACACAGTCATGCAGGTGTATGGTTTGATTGTGTTTGTGAAATATTGTTACTAAGCTTAAGAATGTGGACGCTGATGCTATTATAAACTATGAACAGGGTTAGATGTTGTTCAAAGACTGTTGATATTTGTGCTTTTCTGTCTTATCATCTAATCCAAAAACAAACATGTAACCAAAATGAGTTATCACCCACTACGATTGCTGGTGTGAGACAAAACAGCAGTGATAGGCGAAAATCCCCACTGTTGGAATTTCACAAAAATGCAGAACCAAATAGTCAATGGTAGCTGTCTGATACAGCCTGTCAGACAGGTGGTGTTACAGTAGCAGCAGTGTCCTCTTCATGGTATAACTGATGGTCAAATTACGTGCTCCTGAGGCCTCCACTCCTGAAGCGCTCCAACACTTGGCAGTGTCCTTGAATGTGGAGTTTCATGACTCCTTCTCTTACTATTGGCTCTTCAGTGCCCACCCTGAATGTCGGACTTAAGATAAGAAGTGAGCCAGATGTTGTTTTTGGGGGTGGAAGTGTAGTCTTGTGAAAGCTATTTAGTGAGCCTCATAGGGAGAGCCGTCCTGTTGTTTTACGTTAACAAGCCGAGCAGTTTGGCAGTGGAACTGAGGCCCTAACGGCTTTACTTTTTTTTACCCCCTCCTTTGCAGCATTTATAGCACTCACAGGTGTGTGTGTGTGTTTGTGTGTCTAATTAACCCTACCCACGTAAACAAGTGATATGCACATGAAGTGAAAATGCAGAGAGGTTGCTCTCATTTGAAGGCAGCCACCCTTGACAATGAAGAATTTTCACTTCCTGGCATGATTTTCTGTTTCACTTCCATCCTGTTACATTTTGTTCATCAAGTCTCGACACATTTTTATTGTTGTAAATATGTACTGAACTTCCTCTGCCAATCATGTTGTCTTTTGTAATGCATCACTTGGCCCTGAATGACTCACGTGTATGGATGTACAAACCAGATGATGTTATATGGATGTCGAAACCAGAAACATATGCTTTTGTGATCACCACCAGAAGATGTGGTTCGAATATTACACAGAATGTATTCCTTTTTTGGATTTATGTTGTTTCCAGACAACTACCACCCGATTGCTAATGACTTTGAGGAGTAAAAAATGTGACAGGGGCTAAAGGACCTCTGATTTTCCGACAGAGGGAGCTGACACAACAAACCCATCACTTTCAGTATTAATGTCTTGAGAACAATCATTCACTCTCACAAAAACAGTCTTCCTACCGTTCTTCAGGAACAAAGGGATCCTTCCCTCACTTCAGTCTGGCCGCTCACTTCTGTTCAAGTTTCCTTGTACATTTTCCTCTGAGGCAATGAACCACTGACTTTTTAATCTAAATGATAAAAAATAAATTATTAGTTAATGAGCTGTGTGTTGTGTTGATCATCTCTTAAATTGCACTCATGAGTCTGAGCAGCAGAAATAATATCAAATCGATCTGTGTGGAAAGTATGGTCCCTGCCCTGCTGTGTTTCCACTCACAGGGGCTGGAGTGAGGTTTTTCGAGCGTGGCTCCCCTCCACTATGAACAGAGCGAGAGCTAAAGCTCTGTAAATAAACACAGAGGCACACGCAAACACACTTGAATGTGTACCTCACCTCTGAGGAAACCCAACTCCAGAGTCAGGTCCAAAGCAGGAAACTCCTTTCTCTCTTTCCCTCTCCCCCTCCCCTCTCTCACCTACAGTCTCCTCTCTCCTTGTCTCCCCACCCTCTAACCAAACAGCCTGCTCCATCCATCCTCCTGAAGGTAAATTACAGGAAAGCAACCATTTATCATCACTCTCCCCAGGCATGGCCATCAAGCCTTTGAGAAGAGAAGGTAGCTAACATCATTTACACACCACACATACATGACATATGTCTCTGCATCAAGCACGTCCATTCCTGGCCTCCAGTCAGGTTTCTATTCCTGTCCAGTCTCCATTACACCAAAACAGCATGAATTGCGGACAGCCAAATGGACAGTACAAATCCAGATTTATGGTCTACGGAGAGATTCTGCTAAAGGAAAAGACTTAGAGCTCAGTCTGGACGTGGGGGATTTGTTACTTCACAAGACTGACTGCATTCTACTAACTTTTTATACATCTGCCCTTGTCTCCATATCTCTCAACCGTATTGCTTTTTAATAGGACCAACACATTGGACAGAATGGCAGATGAAGAAACCTCCACTGGCACTTAACACTGAAACCTCCAGCAGACAGTGACGTTGGACTAAAAAACTCTAACTGTATCCACAACCACGTACAACATACTACTACTACTACAACAAGTAATAAGGATGTTCCCAGGCAGCTATATTCGTCTAAACTTGCATTTAAATTGCTTTTAACTGACTAGTCTAAAGGGCTCAGAAAACAGTCAAATTCATCAGTGTCATTGTGTCAGATAAGAGGCTGGTATGTGCCGAGTAGGGTGTGGCTAAAGTTAGCAGCTAGCTCTGCCAGCCTTCATTCCTCTTTGCAGATTGATGTTCAGTGTGGTTACTCATCACTTTGGATGAGTAGTTGTACATGAGTACAAGTTCCACTTCCATTTTCTAGTTTAAAACAATGCCCTATATGCTGTTCCTACGACAGGCTAAATGCTAAGCTTCTCATATTTATGTCCAAGGAAGTGCCGGGGGAATGCCCTGGCAGGAAGGCATTGGCCATTAACTGAAGCTACAGTGGCTACTAGTGGCAGGAGGCTTCATTACAGTCTTAAAAGAGTATTTGACTCGGATTTCAGGCCTGTGTTTAAAAGAAAGAGATAATGTGTGCTGAAACAAGCAGTTCTCAGATTTTCCCCTCGTGATGTCATGTGGGGAGTTAGTATCGCCCCTAGGCTCGGTTGGCCCTCCCAGCTTGGAAGAAAGTTCCGCCGACCTCTGGATCAGGACAGCCACATCCATTAAGCCAAATCCATTTCCTGACAGGGGCGGAGTCATACAGCTCATTAACATTTAAAGCCACAGACACAGAAACGGCTCGTTCTGAGCAGGGCTGAAACAGAGGTTTTTAGACATGCAAGAATCCAAAACTGGAGTGATTTTTCAGCAACAAACTTCCCAGGCATGTTCTGGGGACCACTAAGAACAAAATATACTTGTCTTAAGGGGGTAAAATATGTGACCTTTAAACTACTCGTTAATCTTGCACCAGCAAATTTGATATCAGAATTTAGCCATTAAGCAGGCTAACGGCAACAAATGTATGTATTTACTTATAGAATATAAGTTACAGACACTCCTGATCAAAATTTAAAGAACAGTTGAGAAATTTTAAGAAGTTGCAGTTTGCAGTTTGCTGGATCTTAAGAAGGTTCTAAATAGAGCTTGAAAATGCAAAAAGAAGAAATAGGAGTGGGAAAAAAAATTTGAGTAAGCAATTTATTGAAAACAACAATTAAACTGAAATAGGTTGTTTCTCTATTTTCTTTTGTTTTTATTTACAGTGGAAAAAATGTCATTAAATATCGTATCAGCCAAAATGAGTTTTAAAATATCGGCATATTGGATATCGGCAAAAATCCAATATCGTGCATCCCTAATCCATTGCTAAGCTAGCAACAAGCTAGCCCAACTGTCAGTCTGCAATTACAACTTAACAGCAGCAAATAGGGGTGGGCAATAAGGGAAAAATTTCATATCATTTTTTATTTTATTTTTTATGTTTTGCAAAATTACAGTCACGTTTTTATCATGATTTTTAATTTTGGTTTATTTAGACTATTTTGCAAGTTATTAACAAGTAAAAAAACAAAAAAAAAAATACCTATTTAAAATCCTAGCCCTACATGGAGAAAAGGTTGAAAGATCATATAAGACAGGGTACTGTTCAAACACTTTTTTAATTTAGGTAAGTAATTTAGCAAACTTGTTCCAAGTACAATTAACATCAAACAAAAATACTGACATGCAAAACTTCAAGTTCTCTTAGTCACAGCCTTTTTCTTTTGCTTAACTCAAAATGAGGAACAACTGAAACACAACAACATTAAAGTAAGGTGCACACTTGCTACCTAACAGGCACCATATCAGTCTAGTGACTTCAATTTGTTTTTTGAGGTAGCACACTCATGTTAATAAAATCCAATCAATATTAAAAGTGCAATAAACAGAACCAAACATCAAGAAAAGCAAGTTTTAAACAACACTCATCAAATACAAATTTCACCTCTTGTTGTTAAATAATGCACTTCAGCCATGTAAACTTAACTTGACTTAAAGCTTTTGCAAAACTTTCAGTGAAGATTGGCTTAACTTTCACAAGGTAAATAAATCAACATATTGCAAAGGATTAAACAAAAATGTAAACTTAACTAACTGCTTTAAACACTTCAAGTGTAATCTAATCCAGAAGAACCACAAAAGTCAGTGCAAAACATGTTTGGTCACTGTGAATAGGAAAATAAAGCAGCAGCTTTTGTTTCAACACAGATTTTTAGCCAGGAAAACCAGTTTATCCATTTTGTCTGGCTTGAGGGTTTGCCCTTTGGCAGGTAACTACTTTGCCACCAATGCTGAATACTCGTTCTGAGGGAGCACTTGTTGCTGGGATGCACAAATACGAGCTAGCTGGCTAACCCTGGGAAAGTTTCCCTCGTGGAGTCTCCACCATGAAAGAGGATCCATCTCACTGTCAGCATTTGGTATGGACAGGTAGGCTTCAGTTCACCAACTATAGCCTCTTTGAGAGATAGGGGAGTAGATGTGGCAGCTGAAGCAGGTAAAGTGCCTGATGTTTTCAAAAAGCTGGCAAGTGTTTTTCTTTTTTTACTTGGTTGTGTTGGTACTTCTGCCTCAGAGCTCTGTGATGTGGAGGGGGATGAAGATCGATGCTGTTGTTGTTCTTGTGCAGTCAGCAGGGACTCCAGCTCAGACACAGCTCTGGCTTGTATTCCCTCTTTCTTGTCAGTGTCAATGTATTGTGTCTTAAACCTTGGATCGACAAGAGAAGCCATATCAGCAGAGCATCAGTGATGGGATCTTGGTATTTTTCAATGAGGTAGCTGAGGATAGCTGTCTTCATAAATTTTGTAAGTTCACTGTCATCATCACTTGGGTTGAGGAGGCTTACTTTAAGCAGGTGCAGCACTGGCTTTACAAAGGAAACACTGACACAGTACTCACCTGAAAGGGCATCAGTAAAATCCCTTAGTGGACCCAGGGCTTTCTTCATGGACTCCATCACATCAAGCTCTTGCCATGTTAGTGACAAGTGCCTCGTCTTCTTGTCCGCTTTCAGGACTTGAGAAATGGCCTTTTCTTGGTCCAACACACTTTCAACCATTGCAAGTCTGGATTCCCATCGTGTCGGTGACTCTGTTACAAGTTTTTCTTGGGGTAGTGTCAGTTCAGTTTGAGCCTTCATCAAGTCCCTCTTTTTCTTCCAGCTGAAGGAGAATGTACTGACCACTTTTTTTGCAGATGGATGTTGTGGGATCAACACAAGGACCTTTGGCACCTTTTTCTAGTACAAGAAGAACAAGATTTATTAATCAGATCAAATGTAATTTAAATCAACAAAATGTAAATTTGAATACACAATGGTCTTATTTTCAAATTTAACTTTCATGAAAAAGAGATTATACTCATAAGTTATGCTTGTTATTTTTTCGTACTGGCAATATATAACATTCAAATAAAATCTTTATATTGTAGACTTATCATTTTTGTCTGTCTACTGTAGTCTGTTATTATAATAAAGTGGCATGTTATCATAAACAAACTCATTATTAAAAACAAAAACATGATTAATTAATACTGCTGCAATTATTGCTTTTTTAAATAATAGTTTTTTTTTTCTATCCAATCCTCTTTAGTTAAAGCAGTCTGGGCTTCTTTAACTTTGCACATATCTATATATCTTTATGCTATAAATAAGGTAAGAAATTAATGTTATTTTATTTTACGCTGACTTACCAATGGCTAGGTGAAGTCTATGCCCAAAGCACGGCAGACGAGTCCAGCTGTTGAGGTCCACGGCTTTCACCATGTTGGCCCCACTGTCTGTGGTCATGCAGGTCATATGATCCTCTTTGAGTCCCCAGCTGTCAAAAGCATCCTTCAGACCTTGTGCTATGAGCTCACCCGTGTGGTCTTCTGGGAAGTATGTTGTTTGAAGAGTCACACTGCAGAGCTCCCAGTTGTCAATAAAGTGAATTGTCAGACTTAAATACAGCTCTGAAGTGCGGCTTGACCATAGATCACTTGTTGTTGCAAAAAACTTGGCGTGTTTAACTTTTGATTCCACCTTGTTACGACATTCTGAGAAAAGTTGGGGAATGGCGGTGTTCGAGAAGTATTTGCGACTGGGTAACTCATAATGCGGATCGACTACTTTAAGCAGTCTTTTGAACATTTTCCATACTTTGGATTGGGATCATATCCTTTGCAAGATAGAACATTAGTGCTTCGGTTACATCTCTCCAGCGCTTACTTGTTTTATCATACGGAGCGCTCTTATCAAATGCCTGTGCCAAAGACTGCTTAAAGTAGTTGATCCGCGTTACGAGTTACCCAGTCGTAAATACTTTTCAAAGACCGCCATTCCCCAACTTTACTCAGAATGCCGTGACAAGGTGGAATCAAAAGTTAAACACACCAAGTTTTTTGCCTGTGTGGATGGCGGTGTGGCTGCCAGTGTCCTCGCCTTTTGACTCTCTGCACACTGTTTCGGGGGCTGTCTCTTCAGGTGGTTAAAAAGGTTTGTTGTGTTTCCATCCAAGGAGTGAAATTTATCGTTGCAAACTTTGCAAACAACAGCTGATTGCATTGTGTCGCTTTGGGAAAACCCATACCACTTCCATATCACAGAGGTAGAGTGTCTTTTAGGGACCAACTCCTCACTTTCGCGCTTTCATTAGCGGCCATGCTTTCTCTCACATAGTTGGGGATTAAAAGGGGAGGGGGTTAAACAAACCAAAACGGTTTCTTTTATTTTTTCCAGTTAGCAAGAGTCATGATGCATTGTGGGCTGGTTTATTATGATCAGTGCATTCCCATATCAATATTCTGCCCAGTCTAGTATTTATTTTATTCATTATTAAGTTTGTTGAATTAGGAGAGCAGACATTATCACCATATCTAAATACTTGTCAGTGATAATATGCTGGAATTAAATAAATAAATCAAACTGTCCTCAGGTAGTTAAAAGGAATCTTGGCCATCTAGTATATGTCCAGGGATATCTTGTATGCATTAAGTTGCATATCATGAATTACATTCTTAACATGATGAGTAGTGTGAAAGTACGCAGTTTCAGACAGAGCCTCTATCGTAAGACCATACATTATAAAAAACATGCACAATGTTTACATGGACCACTTGCAGTCAGAATAAATTCCCTATCTGAATGAAAATGATTCATATTAACCCTTCAATCAGAATAAAATTCTCCAATATGGCTCATTCGCTAAGAAATTCATTCTGATCAAGGGGTGTGGCTTATGCTGATGACTTTACACAGAGATGGCAGTTGAATGTTTTAGAATCCATGCAAACAGAGAATTTTGAATCTCCAATGAGAATAAATTTAATCAGAAACTGTGTATGTAACTGCAGCTAGTCATGTCACTCAGGTAATATGAACCCCATTATAGCAGTCATCTTATCAGAAACTTCAACCAGCTTTAAGCTAATCGAGAGCAGGCAAAGACTCAGAGTCCAGGCAAGCTAAATGAGAGCTAACAAAAAGTCAAAATGATGACAGAAACACAAACAAAGCCAACAGTTAAAGGACAATAAGGGGATTTGAATAAAGCAAACTGTAACCTCCTCAACGCTAGAACATGCTTCATGTTCAGTCTTATCAGCATTTTGTTTCTATACATCAAGCTACCACATGGCCTTTAGTTTTTAACACCAGCTGCTTGCCTTTGACTAAGTTATCAGATTTAATAGTGTTGTGCATAATAGTGAACACTGAATTATCATGGATAAAGCTTATTAGGAATTTTAGATGTGTGATCTGGATGATATTACGCTATGTGGGACAATGTGCACAATAGAGTAGATTTTATTCTCTGTTAATGTTGCCTGGTAAATATTCGAGTCATGTTTAAAATGAAGAAAATCCACCATGCTTTCTTTAAAAAAACATCTGATTTATCACTAGTGGAAAATAAAAGCAAGGACTGTTTTGGCAATTTGATACCTATCCTGTTGAGTAAACTTTACAGGTGTTAAAGTAACACTTAAAGAGTTAAATTAAACACTGTATCTGAGTTTATTGTGTACCAACCAGTATTGATGTTAAATTCATTCTTACTCTAGCATTAAAAATTTTAGAGCTAAATGAACTCTAAATAGAGTAAATCACACTAAAATGTACTTCTTAAACTACATTATTAAAACCTCCTCACAAGAGGTGTTAGTCTGACATATTTACCTTAATGATCGACACATTTCAATGAGCCTTTAATCAAATCTATAGATTACTTAACAAATAAGATGTTTAAATTAGGCTTAAATAGCTGTATTAATGGGGAAGAAAGAAAAGCTCATAGCCACAATCATAGAACAACTGAATGTCCTTACACATGGATTCTTCCTGTTATACAGACAGGAAGTGACTCACTCAGTGAATAACTTCACTCAAGGTGAAAAAATGTGAATAACAATAAAAACAACGACAATCCATCAGAAACATGATCAAAGCAATTCCAGCAGTGATAACTGTACAACCAACAACATTTAAATATGTAAAATGTAAACACTCTTCCCAAGAGTATCATGGGAAAAAACTCTGCCTGCATATCCCCAGATTTGAAACAGCAGTCGGCCAACCTTAGATCAACTGACTATAGAGTTTGACTAACATTAAATGGATCAACACTATAAAATAACTCCAACACTCAAGGCTATTTCACTTGCACGCACCCACACACACAGCCATACTCACACACATAAAAACTCTCTACAATATAACTGGCAAAAATATAAGAATTTCAGGCATGGTCCTACAATGGGTAAATGGTTGACGCTGATGGAATATGGTAAAAATGTCAAATTTCACTATATTTCTTCACATTGAAATGCTGACATTAGAGAATGCATGATTTTATACAGCAGTGTAGTGAGATTAAAAAACGGTTGGTTTTAATGGAAGTCAATGGGGGCATTTTTGCCTCGAAGGTGTAAAGAGGGTTTTTCTGGCACTACAAAAAAAATACAAGTGCAATCAAATCAGTTTTGTTGCTAATCTTTGACCCATCCAAGACTCTTATCAGCACCAAAGCCCCATCTTTCCACCATTAATTTTATGGAAAATAATTCACTTTTTGTGTTTTTTCTAGTAAAAAATAAAACATCTTAAATAATCAAACTGGCATTTAAAAGGTTAAAATTCTGAGAATAATCGAATGTTCGGTAGTTTTGAGCAGGTCTGAAGTTGTTAAAAAGATTTATGAAAAAACAATTAGAAAAAAATATTGTTGTATGGTGATTTAATGGCAGTGTTTTGTGCATGCACATTTTTGGCCATGAAGGTGTAAAGAGGTACAAAATTCACTGAGAGAGTATGAATGTCATGTAAGAGTAAAACATGTTGGATTTCAAAAATTTTACTAGAAAGAAAAGTTCCTGTAAAAATTCATGCCATAGGCTGTAAAACTGACAAAATGGAGGGCACAAGGGTTAATATGTCAAATTATAGTTATTTACTTGCATTCCTGAACAGAAAAATGAGTTTTATTGGTTGAATATTATACTTGATTAATTTCTGACTTCTCAGAGAAGCCCAGTGAGCTGGCTCAAATTTGGGTGAATTCAGTTTGAAATTCCTCATTCCTGTTCAAAATGGTAAAATGTGAGAGTTGACTGAAAATGAAAGAGTCCGCATTAAAGCACTTCATGACGCTGGATGGTCTTTGAGACTAATATGACAGGTGGTCTAATAAATTTGTTAAGCACTGAATATATCAGAATCAGTATCGGTATTGGCACATTTATCGGAATCGGATCGGAACTGAAAAAAAAGTGGATCAGTGCATCCCTAATGCAAAGATGAGCAAATTTTTCTCCTGTTCATAAGTGTCAGGAATCATATTAAAGTCAGGTCAGGGTGTCAAACTAGACGACGATGTCATTAAAATTCGGACATGCTAGTCTTGTCTAATCGTGGGACGCCTTGGAGGTGTCGATAATTATGTCACACTAGAAGACCATTTGTCATTCCCAATGCTCTAAATCAGCCCAAGTATTGATGAAGAGCCGCGACATTGCAGTCAGGCTTAAATCTTGCTGAATTTGTAAAGTCTGAACTTAGCGTTAGGCTTCCATCTAACAAACTTTAGCACAATCACAAGTCAAGTTATGACCCCAGTTCACACAGCTGCTTCTTGCATGACTCTGCTCATTTCAGTGTAATCTTTTGAACATAGGATGACCTTTCATTCTCCTCCTGTATGTGTTAAAAGATATACAATATTGGTTCTACTTTTCCAGGAAGGACACCATAATAAACCTTGCTTTCTTCATTTTCAGTCTTGATATCACCATTAAGGCAGAGCGGCATCTTTTCTTTATCGTAATTTACAGCAGTAATTTATTGGATAATAGTTTAAAATGATAAAAAAAATGTAGTCAATTGCCCAACACTGTGTAAAATGATAAATCTCTTAGCTTGTTTTGGAAACAGCTTCAGTGTTTGCAAAGAAAACTGAGCTCTTGAGAGTGACTGGTCTGGGAGAGATCTGCTCCTGGAAAAGAGCAAAGCAGATCCAGCCAAATACTGTCCATTCTTCCCCTCCTTCTCCTTCTGACACTCACACACATCCACACAAACACACCACCCAGCGGCAGACGAGGGGGGCTTACCAATCGTGCTTTCATAAGCTGCCAAAGCGGCTTCATTGGCTTTAAATGGAGCCTCATTACCACTGTGCTTCAAAGCTCAACAACAGCGTTTTCCAGCATGGGGTCTTAGTGTGAGTGTCTGAGTGTGAGAGAGTAGGTCTGTTTCCTAAATCTTCTCTTTCCTCAAATGTACTGCTTTTATTTCATGCCACATTCACGACTTTCCATTCTAATGGTTTCTTTGACTTTTTTTATTTCTTTTCCCCCTTAGAGACAGTGAATGCATGTGTGAATATCTGAATGTATCTGTGAACACTCATGTGAGTCTCTGAGTGGGTCACCTAGTGCTAACCCCCCCTGAAAACCGCAAAAAATGTGGCGAGAAATCAGTGTGGACCAAGATCATAAATATTCAGAGGTGAAGGTCTGAGCTCTCTCTCTCTGCTGCACGTCTTTTCTCTTTGAGTGAAACCAGCTGTTGTCCAAAGAGACACCACTCCCTTTAGAACTGACAACATGCGTGACAATGACCACACCTCTGTGCGCACATCTGTCATCCTTCAATCTCTCCATCTTTATACTTTTCCATTGAACTAAATAAGCCTGCTTCCCCTAAAACAGAATCCAAACCCATCAGTGATACCTGTGTACAAATTTCCAGACAGAAACTCACGGTGTTGGGAATTGTATGGGGCTGCTGTTGCACAAAACTGGGATTCAGTGTTCCTTTGTTGCTCTTTTTTATTGGAGAAAGAAACTTTATTGGGCCAGTGAGCGATTGAAAATGAGCAAGGAATAGGGGGTAATTTAAAACCAGTGTGGTCCCTGATAGGAGCATTGTGCACAAGCCCGCTCCTAATCCACCCCTCAGCTTTGTGTTTGATTGGGTACTGTTGAAAATGGGGATGATTCTGCTTCTTCAAAGCCTGTAACATAAGAGGAATGTGCATGTGTGTGGATGTGTGTGTTGCCCACTTATTAAGGTGATCACAAAAGAGGTTTGTGTCCAGATGGACAAACAGAAATGACACTGATAAATTTAGCCTCAAACCTTTGTGAGTTGTCACACAAATTACTGCACACTTTCATAGCTTTACTTCATGAATTAGAACCTTCCCTAATGGCAGTGGTATCAGAAAACTATTATTTTGCAGTGCTATTTTTGCTTGAGAAGCTCCAACTGTATATGCCTGGGGCAGGCTATAGGAAACTCTTAGTCCTAGATCAGTGGTCTGCAAAGCATACCTCAAGAGCTACCAGTGTAAAGTGTAAAGTGTTCTCACATCCCAGTACAAAATAACAGGAAAGGCCTATCAGCTGGCAAAAGAAAGATGATGCTGCTGTCTAGACTGTGACCTTAACCCATACAATCATAGTGTCATAGTGGCAACCTCCATCAGCAGGTCAGGGTAGTAACACTGTGGGGCTATTTCCCACAACCTTAAAATACAGTATGATATCATACTGCACCATAGGGCACGAAAGGACAAGATACAATACAATACAACAACATACCATACCATAGGGCACGATAGGACAAGATACCATACCATACCATATCATACAATATGCCATCATACCACACAATGGGACAAGATACAATACTACATGATAGTACACTATGGGGTACAGTAGGCCATAATACGATACACACAATATCACACTGTAGGGCACAATAGGACAAGATACATTACTATACTATTTGACACTATAGGGCATGAAAGGACAAGATACAAAACGATATGATATGACTCCATAAGGCATGATGGGAAAAGATAAAATACAACACATTACCACACTATCTGGCACGATAGGACAAGATACAATACAATACAATACAACACCATACCACACTATGTGGCACAACAGGACAAGATATAATACAATACGACCACATACCACACTGTGGGGCACAAAAGGACAAGATAGGATAGGAAACAATACGATACGACCATATACCACACCATATGGTACAATAGAACAAGATAGCATACCACACAATACGACACTGTGCCACACTATAGGGCACAATAGGACAAGATATAATACAACATGACACCAAAGCGCATGATAGGACAAGATACGATACTACATGATACCACACTATGGGGTATGCTAGGACATGATATGATATAACACAATACCACACTGTAGGGCACAATAGGACAAGATACGTTACAGTACTATTTGATACAATAGGACATGATAGGACAAGATAGAAAACGACTCCAAAATGACTCTGTAAGGCACAACGGGAAAAGATACGACACAACATGACTTCATAGGACAAGATACGATACAATATGACACCATACCACATTTTGGGCACGATAATAATAATGCATTTTATTTATAGGCGCCTTTTAAAGCACTTAAGGTCACCTCAAGAAAAACAAGGACAAGACACGATAAAATAGGATAGGATATGACATCATAGGGTACAACAGGTCAAGATATAATACCATATCTTAGGATATGACACCATAGGGCATGATAGGACAAGATACGATAGCATACCCTACTACACTATGGGGCATGATGGGACAAGATACGGTTGGACAGGAAACGATAAGACACCATTCCACGCCAACGGGGCACAATAGGACAAGAAACAATACACCATAAAACACCATTACACACCACAAAACACCATACAATGAGGCACAATATGATATATGATGGTACAAGATATGACAGGATGCCATAGACCTTGATACAATATGATATGACAACACAGTATACTATATGATATGCTAGAGTAGGACAAGATACAATGCAATATTATACAATGACAGAATATGATATGATACAATTTGGTACTATATGACAACACAACACCATAGGACACAATATGTTAAAATGCAATATGGTTTGATATATGATATGATACATTACCATATAAAATACAATTCAATACGATAAAGGGAGTATGGGATATTGATGTGTATTTTTTTGGACCATCACAATGCCCCATACATAATTCACCACAGCAGCTGTTCTTTTTGCCGAGAATAACAGCAATTGCAAATTAGAAGGATCCCACAGCTTAAAACACTTAAACTTCAGCTACTAGAGAGATCTTAGATGTAAACTAAAATGATATGGTAATAACTGCAGAACTGCTAATACATGAAAATGTGCAAAGCTCTTTAAACTTAAAATGGCCCTCTCTACTGTCTTTTATTTTTGTTTCCAAATACAGTATTAATGTTTGTTTTTACAATACTAGGCGTCCACTTTAATTTGTAATGAAACCTTTTGCTTTTCATCCGCATTCAACTTAAACTCACGTTTCTGTGAGGAAACAAGTGGGGGATAAATAGCATGACTCACTCTCTAGCAGGGGCACAGGTATTTAAAAATCAGCATTTAAGTGCATTTGAAATCTTTTGGGAACGTTTAGACATTGAAGAAAATTTTGTCATTCAGTGCTGGTTGAACTAACACACACTGGCATGGAAAGCCTAGCTGCTGTTGCTAGCGACTTGTGCAGATGGAGGTTGCGTTGCTGCAGTATTTTACCTTGTTTTCTGTATGGCTTGCATAATTCTTATCTCATGCCCATTCCATTCATTATCTCATACTGACTTTGGTGTTAGCAAAAAATCTTAAAATTTTTCCATAGCAGTGGATAAAGATCTCATCGTATGTTTTGATTTGGAACGGCAGCATGTTGTCTGGCTTAACTGCACCATTGGCGATGTGTCTGTCCAAACTGCATTCAGAGCCATTTATGATTAGTAACTTGCTTATTTGAATGCATTTATGACTATATGACAGTATTTTTTTTTAGCACAGCCCTTTTATGCTGCTTGCTAGGTGAGCTCAGGTGAGGAGAAGGATGCCATTACTTTGATATTGACAGTTGACAAAAGCATAGAAGATGTAGCTTACTTTAGCTGATTCATTCATTGTCTGTGACTACACATTGCAATGTGAAGCAAGTCGTACTCGGACACCTTCTTCTTTTCAAAGTTGCTCTCAGATGAAAAAGATACCAAGACTTTAGGGCAGAAAATGTCTGAAAATATTTCAAATCTCAGTCTCTGGATCACAGTTGGGCTGAACTGGATTTAGGTTTTTACAGGAAAAGTATATCAAGAATTAGAAAACATTATTCATTTATATTATACATGTGATGACGGACTGACTGGTGAAATTGAGCCATTTTAGGAGTATCTATTCTGAATTGGCTTTGTGCTGCACAGGTTGTGCCTGCCAAGCATTTGATTAAATATGCATATTTCAGTGGTGAATGAAGGGGTAAGCTTTGTTTAAAATAAATCTGACTCAATTTTTGGAATACATACAAACAGTTTCTTTATAAATGAGCAGACAGGAACATGTTTTGTTGTGAGGGCCAGGGAAGAATGGTGTTGACAATAAGTCTTAAGTGTTTTCCAAAGAAATCTCTTGTTCTGGACGGAGTTTAATCTTAGATAAGACCCTGGTTCAATAGTTTTCCAATGTAAACCTTGTGTTCCTTCCTTTATGTAGCGGTTTGGAGTTATTCATATTCATTTCTTCAATCTTCCACATGCTGTGGAATCATTTATTTTTGCAGATAAAAGCTGCACAGTTTGAACACTTTTCAGTCCTCAAGGCCCTCCGTCAGGTCTGCACCCAAGGCTATACTGTACCAAGGCTCAGTTGATCCACTTTAGACCCCATCTGCTGGCATTTAGCACCAGCTTCTCCGCCTCTGCGCTGATCTCCGGTCTACATTAACTACCCTAATTTGTCTGCCAAAGCCCGCTCTGATTGCTACCATGTGATGTTATGTGAAAGGTGAGGGATGCCTACTTATCTGTGAAGATGGATAGACAATAAAAGAATGAGGAGGGTTTTTTTAAAATGAGAAAGCAAACAGGGTAAAAGGGAAAAAAGTTAAGGAGGGAAAAGAAAATGATTAGAGAATGAAATGAAGAATGGATAGGGACAAAATGGGAGGAATGAGCAGCAGTTTGGATGGCTTAATAAACATTAGTGACTTTGTGTGATTGTCAAGTAAAGACATAGAGACAAAGACAATTCATGCTTAGATGACCACAGGTCAATGCAAAGACCCAGAGAAAAACCATCCCTTTTATTTTCTTTGAAGTTTGTACATATTCTGGTACCTGCTCTTTTTTTGGGTGAATTTCTCTTAAAAAAAGAAATTTAAGAGTCTCTTAATGCTAATGGAAACTGTGGTTTTAATGTCAGAGACACTCTGAGAAGTAAAAATCTGTTACCAAGAAGAGATTTAGGTTAGATTTGGCAAAGCAACAATCCATTAGGTTAAGGTAATCTAAATTTGTTTGTCTTTCCAACCATGTATTTGTGTTTTGCATCGCATTTTCTCCTCTCAAGAATGACTGCAGCTGAAGGCAGCTGGGGGGAAATCCTGATGTCACAGACATGCAAAATAAGTAATAAAAATTGAGATAAAGACTAGTGATGCACTGATCCAACTTTCTGAGCTCCGATACTGAGCCAATACCGGAGCTCTGCCAATAAGGATACTGATCCGATCTGATACTAGTAATAATCTCTATTCCTCACTGTGAGGATTAGACGAGGAAATATTTTCTGTGTTAGGCAGCATTAGGTATTCATCATTTTAGGAAACTAAATCAAATCAACACTTAGAAACTGACTAAAATTTTAACACAGTCTGCCCAAAATCTGTACACCACTTCACTCACCCTCTGCTGTCACCGCCAACCGTTAACATTGCTAGCACTGTCTTTTAAAATGCCGTGCACTTTAGTAAACTCTTAAAGCCTTATTTGTAGGGCTGCATGATTTCTGTTATGAGAAACTTGCTGTTCTTTACAATTCAAAAAAGTGTATCAGATCATAACAGAGTTTGGAAACATCTAATATCCTGCATCCGTACTTATTTGATGTCAGTTGAAATCGAGTCACTACCTTGTAACGCTGCAGTGTGTCATGGCTCCAGCTATCTTCAGTTAGGCTTTTAACTTTTACAGCCATTACTCTGCTGATGAATATATCTGTATATTCTTGCAGAAGTCAGGTAGAGTGCACTCTAAATATTTGTACAACAGCCAGCTGTATCAAGGTTCCACATATTATGTCCTTTATAAACAACATTTACTTACAGTGAAACTGCCAGTTCACTGCTTTTTTAAGCTTTTGTAAACTTGTTGTTAAACCATCACCCTCCGATCACTAAGTTTGCAGATGCTTCTTGTATTTGTAGATGGTGTGGGTGTTACAAACATGAAATACATCAACACCAAACTGGTTGGACAGGCAAGTTTTTTGTTAACCCCAGCCCTAGTTTTGGAGTCATAATCCACAAGCTGTTTGCTCAGACCCCATGCAGTATACCAATAACATCCCAAGGGCTTTTTATTAGTTTGAAGAAGACAGCATCATCATTGATTTCTAATGAGTGAATAAAATCTGAAAGAAATAATCTGGGACAGAGTAGTGTCTGGGATCAGGTGACTGCTAATCATCCGCAAAGCAAAGAAGTAAGGATGCACAACATCAGATTTTCAAAGTTAGTTTAGCAGATACCAATGTATACACACCTTTTTTTCTATTGTAAAGAACACAAAGTGTCAACAGTGCAAAGAGAGGCTGAGTCAAGCAGAGCTGAGAGAGGAGAGGGGAAAGACACATCTGGCAGATTTTTATGTTTTGGGCTCATGTTGGCCCCCTTGGATGTGTAGCTCCCATGGCAACCACCTCTACCTGATGGTATATTTTTCTGGCTGATATATGATATACATATTGGCTAGGGGTCGACCGATTATTGAGGCATTTGGACAATCATCAGTATCGGCGCTTTATTTTACAGATAATTGATAGCATAAGTTAATTGAAAAGTCATGGGCGACTTGTGCGCCGGTGTAGCTAAATAGGTAAAGCAGCCATGAGCAGTGGCTCTAGTCCTCAATGCACTGGTCGCATGTTTGGTGCATGTCTTTTACTGTTCTCTCTTTCCATACTTCCTGTCTTCCTGCCCATCACAATCTGATTGGCTTGATTGCACAGGAGTACTAGCCAATCAACACTTAAGCCTGTGGGCCACTGACACAGTAAGCGTATGGTATCATTTCTGTTTTTCTCATGCAGACAGACCTTGGACTAAATTGTAAATTTTTGGTAATTTTTTTTGATTTAGCAATTTCACTTTTGCCACATAAGGTCAATTTTGTATGTCATAAAAAAATGCGTATCAGCTCCAAATATCAGTTATTGATCTCATGAACCACTAATAGTAGGTGTTGTTATCGGCCCTTAAAACCAAAAATCTGAAGAAATGTTCATACCTGCCAATACTGATATCATGCCGATAAGATCCCTATCCCTTTCAAGAAGGTGATAACAGCTTTAAGGAAAAAAATAGGTACAGACATTCTCTCCTTTGCCAGTGGTGTTTAAGTAAAGAAGGTTAAGCCATAGTTTCTGTGGATTTGCCTCAGAAAGACGCTGACATGATTCTCATAAATCCCTGCCATAATAATGAAAGCTCAGAAATGGCTGTATCCAGACAGCATCTCTTCCCCATGTTACGTGGACAACATCTGAGGCTCTTGGAATCATTGTTGGCATACAGTTGACAGACTTTCCCCTTAAGTTACAGAAAAAGATCAACAAGGCTCCTCACAGAAAGAAATCTCAGCTTGCCAGGAAAGCCAAGTCCAGTTGTAGAAATGTGCCTGGCATGACTTGATTGCAGCTGCTCAACAGGATGTAGTCCTGCCATGAGGACTCTTTACCCAGAGACCCGTCATAGCCAATGATAGCTCCAGGACTGTTATGCCTCCAACATGTCTAACTCAACCATGGATATTTGCACTTTAATGTTGATGTAATGTGAAAAACAGTCAAAGAGACTAAAGGATTTGATCCATGGTGCTTCCTACGGCTTCTTTACTGTCTTGACATTAAATCTTTCACTGGCTCAATAAATTCTTGTCATTTACAAGCTTAGTCACTATTAAAACTAATGTCAAACTGTGCTGCTATATCTGACCCCATGACTGCACTGTGGATCCAGAGCTGAGTCTCTGTGGTAGTTGAATCCATTCCAAATAATGATTCCCAATAACTCATATCAGGTTCATTTGGTGAGAGATAAAGGAATAAAAGGTTTGGGAGATTCTAAGAGAGTAAATTATAAGGGGCTTCCCTAAGGAAGCAAAGGAGAACTTTTTCTCCCCCTGTCCACCAGAGGAAGTTCTGGACAACCAAGGCCTTGTGTCTGCCAGGGAAAGCAGGAATCAGGCTCTTGGTTCAACAACACAGGCACCTGTGAAAATATGGGCAGAGCACCACGTATCAAACCAAATAAACTCACCTTGGCGTGGAGCGAGGGCATGCTCTGATGACAGATGCCACTCGGCAGCAGCGCCCCCAGGCCAATAAAACACCTTGCTGGCGTGATGGTAGGGCTAAGGGCTAGATATGGTTTTCATGGCTGAAATAGAGTAATAGAGTGATGTTTGAGTTCAAACTACAGTAAAGCACAAATGGACGCCAAAAAGACTTGACTGCTAAATTGAAGGGTTCTGGATTGAAAAAGCATGAATGCGTGGACTTAAAGACCTCAGCAGCTGCAAAACACTAAAATACACATAAATCGAGTAACTGAACGCTGCAATCAGTCACTTTTTTGCAAAACAAATTCCTATGAGTGCATGTCACAGTTCAGTGGCTGGCAGGGCTGTACAGGACCCAAGACCTGCCATGGTGTTGTAAAACCAGAGGAAACCACATTTCCTGTCCTCTACTCCTGTTTCTTGAGCGGTAATGGTTGAAGCCAAGCTTTGGCCGGGGCAACACAAGCAGTGGTTGCATGTGGTAGAATGAGGCCACAAAACAAGACAGCGGTCACATTTTATTTTGGCACTGATACCTCAAGCTGGCATTACCAAAGCTGTGTGAGATCAGTCGCTCAGAAGCAGACGATATGCTTGACGGGTCTTCAGTGCCATGCAGGGGTCATCCAGGCACAATCCATTCTTCTTCTTTTACTTTCCAACAATGATAATGAAATAGTCATGTTAGACAAAACATTGAAAAGCTTTGGTTTGGTGGTGCATTTTGGTAAATCATTATTTCAAGAGCATATTGAAGAAGGGAAAAGTACCACGTGCAAACACAAGTTGCCAAAGACCGGAGACACATAACCACAGGCTGCATAACAGACCTAAATCTTTTCCTAGTATTTGAGACCTCACCCTTGCATTTCCATCATAATGTTCACTGAAGCAATTAAAATCCCTTTTACTCTCACTGTAGCACTGAATACGGCTAATGAAAATGTTTTTCTCGTGGTCCACACTGTTAAAATCAAGTTTTATTGCAATGTGCCGCCACCTGCAAAACTTGGCCTGCAGTACATGATGGAAACTGACATGGACACAAGATTAAAGTTTGCTTTGAAGTACGGGCCAAAGGTTGAGCAACACCTACACTTCACATTTGAAACAATACAAAATACAGGAGTACAATCCCTGCCCCAAAAGACATGTGGCATGATACCCCACTGCCACTATGGAGCAATGGAGAAGATCTTTGAGTGATGCTCCACCTGAATCTGCACCTGCCCTTGCCATCCCAGAAACCTGAGACTGGAGAGGAGGCTGGGAAAGTCCCATAGAAGTGCTTGTGACAGGGCAAGATGTGCTACTTTGATACTTTTTTATTCAGAATCACAAGAGACTTTATTGTGGTTTGTCCTCTTCAGGAGTCCCCTGGAATAGTGTGCACTCTAACATGACCTCTATATTCTATATTTATTTTCCCTAATGCCTTTGCTTTGGAAAGTCAACACTGATGTTCTATGTGAAGGCTCGGGTGTTTACATAGCCCACTGACACAAGAAGGTCATTTCGTCGAGAGATGAAGCAGCTTTCGGTATAATCAAAAACACAGCAGGCCTGAGCATAGCATCATGAAGAAGCACTTAACTTCTGAATCCAACTATATCCCCCTGTGCTGCAGCGCTAGAGACCTACAAATGACAGTTATCCCAGGGGTCCCAGCTTCTGGGCCTCTCGGTCAGGGGGGCTATGTGTGCCAGGGTGCCATGACAAAGTTATGATTATTATTTCAAGGCTGAGGTGAGGAGAGGGTTATTGGGGAAAAGGCAGGGAGGCTGTAGTACCACACAAAAGCAGATATAATAACAACCAGGTGAGAGGGCTTCCTAAGTTCACTCAACTGTAACAGTCTTGTGAAGCTCTGTGTGACTGTAAATTTACTTTAAAAAATATTTTAATGTTTGAGAATGAAATTGAGAAAAACATTTTAAAAAGACAGAAGGGCTGTGTTTAGGTAGCACCTGTTTGTAAGACCAAACCTGACCAACCCAAACTGCCAGTAAACCTATGAATATATTAAACCAAACAAACGTACTTTCATGATAGAAAAAAACTTTTAGTCACAAACTCTATTGACTACTTGCAAACATGTGACTACCACAACATCACTCATTACTGCAGAAGTACTACTTTTGATTTTAGTCTTCTTCCCCTTCTATGGCTCAGTTGGTACCTCTCAACCTGAAGTTAGGGGTTTGATCCTGTGACCAACTGACCAAGTTCAACTTAATCAGTGACATACTCCTCACTGAACCATCCTGGTAGACTAAATAAACTTAAAATAAAAAAACAGCATAATACATTATTTTAACCTTATTCTGTTGTACTAAACTAACAGTTGATTCAGAGCCAACTAATGCACCTGCTTATGTCCATATGATATCTGTGATCACAGCACAAGAACTATGTAAAATATTAAAAAGAACTTCAGGTATCTTTTTTGTCTTATCTTGTGATGATAAAAATGAACAGAAGGCACTTGTTCCAGTCTGCGGTGTGTAAATGTAAAGAAAGCCTTTTAGGCACCAGGAGACGTAGCTGTCTCTCTCTTCTGCTTTCTATCTATAACAGACACTTATGTTAAGATGTGGATTTTAATGAGATGATAAAGGGACTTAAACACATTGGGTGAGTAGAGCAGGCCTACCCACCTCTGCACACTTGGTCATCAGCCTCACTACACAGACTACTGCTAGGGAATTAGAGGAGCTTTTTATTTGGCACTGGCATCCAGTCAACACATCTCTTTAGTAGTCCAAGCTGGGACAGGACAGACAATGATATTTCATGTAAAAGGTCTATAAGTCTCTGGCAACCTTCTGTTGTTTCACACTACAACAGGAACTCCCCCTTCATTCCTTATTTATTTTAAATCAAGTCTTACAGCTTAGTTCAGGCTGACGTTCAGAGGTAGTCGATTGAGAAACACCTCTGAAAAAAAAAAACAGCCCCTGACAACCTGCAGGTTTGTGGTGTGAACAGCGGTATCTGATTACACATCTAAGGTGAGCCAAAATTAGCCGACAATCATTAGAAGGTGTTGAGCTACAATATGGCTAACACCAGCCCTACAATAACTACTGTGGTTATGACTTGGTGGTTTCCATGGCCTGCTGTGGAGTTTGATTGACTCAAGCACTTTAGAGGGAATTGATCCTGACTTGCCATTACAGTTTCACCTCAGATATATGGGCCTGAATATTTATTTGTGGGTTGAAAATTTGATGCAGATTTACAACAAAAAATTCTTAGGGGGCATGTTTAATTTTAAAAAGGTATTTTAGAATTTAGATTTGTCTGATACCCATTTATATGATGCAAAATTAACAGAAACCCTTGATTTGAAGCAGTTAAACTAAGCCTTAAATGCCCCTAAGACATTTTTTACCTATGACTCCATGTCTGCTAGAATAATTGATGGGAACTACAGAAGAAAAGACCGTTTAAATAAATGTTACATGCTCAAGAGTTCTTTAAATCTGTTAATTATTCACCCATTCTGATTACCCCCCAAAAACAAAGATTAGCCACAAAACCACATGCCATTATCCAGGTTAGTATCTTTATATATCTCAGTGTAATAAATGCATCCTTTCATTTTTCTCATTCTCTTTTTTTAACTGCAACCATCTGGATTCAATTAAGGGGCCATCTGGATACCCCCACAGCATATGCCCCACCCCCCCAAGATGGAAGGTAACACGTGTGCTGGTCTCATTGTTGTACCTGCGAGGTGAGGTCTTTCCTAGAAGAAAGGTGGTCATACAGTAAGAGAAGGGCTATTTTAGGTGAAATGTTTCATTGTTTGTTTTAAATGTTTCAATGCTGAGGTGAAATGAAATATGAAACAGACAAGGAATTTATCTAAATCAATACAGCTTATAGATTTTAAGAAAGTGAAGTGGTGTGATGTCAGTCCTAAAGTGTCAAACTTGTTTTTGCAACTTTTGATTTAATAAACTGTTGTGTTGAATTCTTCAACAGATTTTTTAGTCTGCATGTCAGTTCATAATCTAACTGTTAGCAAGTTTAATGTCCTCACCGGGAGACTAGAAAACATCTCAGTTGGGAACTTGAGTTTGAGTTTTACTGGCAAAACCCAAAACTTGCTCTATGCCAACCCCTTAGGCCAGCTTCCATCCCAACAAATGCCTCCCCACCTCCATCCCAAGGATTCCCCCTCTCTCTCTCCAGCTGTCTATTTATCCTTCTAATGTTCTTGCTGCTCTGTCTATCCTTCAACTTTTCTCCAACGGTGGTGAACGCAGCCTGGCTGCAGATGGCACGGACCTCCACCCATTAGGAGTATTCCACCTCGCAGTCTCATACATACCTGTGGCCGAGCCCAGCTGCAGCAGTACAAACACACAGAGAGCCTACATTCCAATACAGCCTGTGACTGCTGCTGCTTAGTCTGCTTAGCATCAACTACTACCCAACAGCTACCATAGTGTGGCAACATTAGAATAATATCAGGCTTCTGACTGATCAGTGCACAGCGGTTGTCTGAGATTTCATGACTTCTGATTGGGTCATGTCAAATATCATAGCGTATGACTTGCTGAGAAATGCTGCCTTGGGCTCTGATTGGCTCAGACCGTGTGCTAGCTTCTTAACAGCACAGTCAAAGCATTCCTTCTTATAATGACTATTCCTCAACAGTTAAATCCTGGAAATCCTCAGCAGTGGTCTTGTCTCTGTTGCTGAACTTCAGTGTAGTTTGGTCCAGCAGGATTAAACTCTATTTCTTTTATTCTTGATGTAAAATCCTACTTAATACATCATCCTAACACGTGAAAAAGAGGGGGATTTTACACTTTTTGAGGCCTGTTCCTTATGGGTTATTTTTTATCCACAGAGCATTAGGGGAAATTTAAAAGTTTCATTGCTCACTTTTATAATTGTAGACTGGTCAGAAACACCCCCACTACATGTTTTAAACCAGTGGTTCTCAACTGGTCTAGCCTTAGGACCCACCACCAACTCTTGAATGAGCCCAAGGCCCAAATTCCTCGGGATTTTCAACAACTTAAATTTAACAAAGCATATTGAAGTTATTGAGCTCAATTTAAGTGGCACACATTAATACATTGTATTTTATCCATTTCCCATTATAGGGCATATATTTTGGTTGTTTTCCTGATATGCTGACAATTTAACACATTGAAATAAGAAAACCAGAACTGTTTCCCACGAAAATGAGTTAAATAAGTTTAGACTTTAAGAAAATGACCAAAATATACTTGTTATCATGGAAAAATGAGTCAAATAAAATGGCTGTATATCTCCTTAGACTTTCTGTGCTTCATGAATTTCATGCCACAGTTTTTTTCCAGCCACACCTTCACGACCCACTAAAAACAGCTCCACAACCCACTTTTGGGTCCCGACTCGCCAGTTGGAAACCCTGTTTTAAACTAGCTGCTGTTATATCCTAACCCTGTAAAATAACCTGGAAATATAAGCAATAGTTTAACAGTCACTTTAAGTGAATGATTAATGGTCTATTACAGAACAACAGCATGGTGGCACAGTGGCATGGTGCACAACAACAGAATAGCTGTCCTCCTAATCCTAACATCTCATACGTGGCTAGCACGGTCACAGTTGGACAAAATACACCAAAGCTGCTATGTGGGGTACTTCAATAGAATACAATTTTGCTATCAAAAAGGGCATTAAACATAATAAAAATAAAAGGCAATAGAACATAGAAGACCCAGGAATAAGCCCTGTGGAACTCCATACATGGAAGTATGCATGTGCCATGTGCCAGTCCCTCCAGTCTCATTAAATGGCTTGTAAAGGTCCTTCAGAAAGGCACACCTGAGCCAGCTCATAAAGTCCAGTCCAAGCAACCTGTGCAGCTGTCTGCCTGTCTTACAACCCTGCTCTTTAGTTAAGTGTCTCATGTCCCTCTTTTTATTAATAACTACTTTGTGCATTAGGCATTGACACTTCTTTATTTTTAATAAGTGCTAAATTTTACTTTCTGTTGTTACTATGAAGATGATGAATCAGATTCTGATGCAGATATCCCAGCCTTAGTGTGATATAACATCTGCCAGCATTCTCCACCACAAACACCTGCATCATCATTTAAATACCTGTTGTGGTCCCAAACCCCTCATTCACTTTCCCTCACAGCCTTCCTCCCACGGACACTGGATAAGTGCACGTGTGTGCCTAGTTTTACTTTCTGAGCAGCAAACTCGCAGTCATACATACAAGCACAGAATTTACGCACAAACACACACACACTTTACCTCCCTCCTGTAGGTATGGTGTGTATGGCCAGCAGGGTGGAAGGGGAACTTTTCCCGATGGGAGCCCTGCCAGTTTTCTTTTCATTACTCTACCTGGGGGTTAAACCCCCCACTATCACAATAAGCTTTATTTTTATCGACATGTCCAGACGGAAGCGGCATTCCAGGGAATTAGGCTCAATTTCACTTGGCCTCGAGTGTTTTTAGGGAATACCACGCTCCCACAACTGCCCCCTCCTCCTCCTCCATTTATTTAGTATGAGTAACAAGCTGCTTTCTTAATGTTTTATTACCAGTGATATTGTATACTGTTATTCTAAATCTCTATTAATTAATTCCACGTGCTTACCTTTCTGACAAGTTTCACTGAAACAGATATCACTTTATTGAACTGAACAATCTGTCACTGCAGTTACACTCATCATCCTGGTTCCTATCTGAACTCGCCAAAAAGTACATGTCTAAGCTGTTTTATCAGATTATAAGCAAAACCTGCTTGGAAGGTATCAGATGCTGTCTGTTAACACAGTATGAACTCCCACATGGCAGACAGAAGGTCAAACACTACAAAGTGCCGAATCTAAAATAGTCTGCATACTGACTGAAGCAATTAAGTCACAGCTCCAGATAAATATAAAACAGCATTACAAAAATATGTTTTTGTCTGGTTCTTTAATTTCTCAGTCTATGATCATACACTATTTTTCCTCAGGATGCTGTTTTATCAGACCCCAAAATGCAACAAATCATTTATCTGATGGCAGTGTGCAATCAAGTCATGTGTGAGAGAGAAAGAGAGCATGCAGAGCAGAGTGAAAGCAGGACAGGAAGGTGCAGCAATAGGCAATCCAGGCAGTGAGATGAGCACTGGTGGACCAAAAAAGCAGTGTTGCCGAGTGTTTCGTATTTTCTGATTGTTTCACAGCAGGTTCACTGTAAAAAAAAAAACAAAAAAAAAAAAAACAAGAACATTAGAAAGTACCAACAACTCACTGTAAATATGCCCGTAGGTGCATGATTTTGTTTGTGTGTACATGGCAATACGAGTGTCTCTGACCAGACCTCTGCCCCCGCCCCTGTTGCCCCATTTTATTCACCTGTTGGAATAAAACATTATATTGAGTCCTTTTATCATCCCATCAAGATGCACACAGTAAAATCAGTGACTGTTACGGACAGGCCAGCCAGTTCAACACCCCACCTCTTCTACTGCGAAGCCATGCAATGGTGACGGATGCAGTTTGTGGTAAGGCATTGTCTTACATGAATACACAAGGCCTTCACTGAAAGAAAAGTTGTCTGGACAGGAGCATGTGTTGCTCTAAAACCTCTTGATACTTTCCAGCGTTGATAGTGCTTTAACAGACATGTAAGCTGCCCACACCATAGGCACTAATGCAACCCTATACCATCAGAGATGCAGACTTTTAAACTGTGTGATGATAACAAGCCTCTGTAGTCCACAGGACATAGTATCCATTGATCCAAAAAGAATTTCAAATTTTGGTTCACTGATGTCACTGTCACTGTCACTGATTTAGTTAATCACAGGATATCAGGCAGTGCCTCGCCGCACCAGAAGACTACTAGATTGGCTGGTATGTGCAAGTAATTTCAGTTGACAATGAAGTGTAATCATTAGAAAATATCATCGACTTGATAATATTCCCCACATCCTTCTGTCTGTTTGTATCTAAATCCATAATGCAGCAGAACAGGACACACACTTTTAACCTCAAAATACTAATCCTTCCTCAACATGAATGTCTACCTGCTTTCCCTTTCTCTATTACTCTTTTCTTCCCTGACGTGATCTACCGAAACAGTTTAAGTCAATATTATAACGGGTCTTTTTCTCATTTGGATCTAATAGGCAAAACAAACCAGATTTAATATTAATCTATAACACAGAGAAACATTATTGTCTTTAATTATCACGTAACTGTGTTGTTTTAAGCTGGTTGGTTTGTAACTCTAGCCGTGACCATGTCAGCATGTCTAGTATGAGAGTTTGTAGAAGCAACACCACCATCAGTGGAAGAGGTTAAACCACTGGCTGTGGAAACCGCGTCTGCAGCGCTTGGGTCAAACCACAAGCATCAAGTCCTTTTCCTTACCCTTAATCCTGCAAAATAAATCAAAAATGTTCAACTTTCCTTCACTGCAGTTTCTACATCACCAGTCGTGGTGCTGTTGCTTCATTTTTATAATATTAAGGACACATTAAACTCTTCAAAATTCACCTGTTAAGGTTTAGTTTCAACAAACACTGTAAGGAAACAAGCTGCTGCCCATGGCATGTACTAAGCTCAGCTTATTAGTGTTTTATCATCCATGCTGTGGGGTAGGGGAGTTTGGTTTGGGGGCTTGACCTTGGGTGGTGGTGCCTCCCCTTCAGTCTGAGTCTGTGTATAGAGCACCCCACCTGTAATTATGTGGGGATTACCCCTTTATATGAGCAAGCTTTATAGCATCCAAAAGGACTTCCTGCTTCCCTTCCAAAAAAACTTGCAATAAAAGGCACCACTGTAGTATCACAGCAGTACACCAGCCAATCAATATTGTCCTACAGAACACCATATTCTCCAAATGGATTTGAAAGGCCGTCAGTTTATGTGGACTCATTTATATGTTAAATAAAAGAGGGTCATACACCTGTTGCTCCTGTCAGATTACACATTTAAGTGCTTAATTGTGGTCGGTGTAAACAGACGCTCGGGCATTTTAACCACCCGCTCTTACAATATGAATGCATTCACAAATACCCTAAACTCACACACTATTTGCTTTAGATAGTTAAACCCTTCCAAAGTATGCTTGCATTTGCAAAGCGACCCCGATCAAAGCACTGGATACCTTGGAGATGCTTTCCAGCTCATACCTTTAAGACTTAGGCACCCCTCCTAATCCACAATTTGTTGACGGGAACAAGGAAAAGGAAAGAACTGTAAAATCAGGCAGGAATTCTGTTAATGGGGCGCCAGAACACAGCTGCCTGTTTGAGCTGGCGAGGGAAGTCAGTGTCACAGGCAAAGCAGCGATTTGCTGAACCTGAAGTAGCCGTTGCCAGATGTTTGGGTCTATTTAGAATATAAATAGATGAACAGATTAAAATAAAGACCCTCCAGTTTAATATAGGTGCACCCACTTTCTTGGTATTACAGTAAAACGTGTATACACACATCTGCATTGTACCAGCCACATTACTGCTCCCGGACTGTGCCTTTAAAGCTTCTAGCACCACTGTCGCACGCAATGTGCTGACTGAAAGCTCCCAAAGTCACAGAGAGAAGGGGGACAGCCAAAGAAGGAGGGGGAAACAGAGGGAGCGTGCAAAGGATTTAGACATGGTATAAAAAAAAGTCCATTAAGTGACTCGTCTAGCTTTGCCAAACGGTGTCACACCCAACTCGAAGGATCAACCGAGTTTCCCCACTTTTCCACTGCCAACTGCAAGAAAAAAAGAAAGAGAAAAAAGAATTTCATAGGATTAAAACTGAAATCCACATTTGAGTGAGTGACTGGGGAAAATCCAAGGGAACATTTGTTAAAGCTTTGTCCAGGTTTGATCAAAAATCACAGCTTGTATTTCAGAAAATGAAGTATTAAAACAAAGCCAGTGTGAAGAGTTGGCTTGAGGAGAGAAAATGCAATGAAAAACCTGTCTGGACATTTTTCCAGGCCCATAAAAACAGGCATTTTTGAAGAAAAGTATGTGAAGTTAAGAAACTGGTCTGGTTGAGTGCTTCTGGTCAGTCACTGGATGGTGTGCCACCTTTTGTTCTTATGTCCAGATCTGCATATCCTCCTTTATCAATTGTTACTCCAGGCAAGGAGCAGGGCAAGACAAGTTTCAGTTAGGGTTTTAATTACAGTATTGACTATGCCTATCTTAAATTAAAATGTAGGATCTGCTATCAGCAAGTCAAGTGACGTAGTAGTCATAGGTGTCTTGGTGGCCTCTCTCACTAGTCTCCTTCTTGCATGGTCTCTCAGTTTGTGAAGACAGCCTGATCTAGAAGATTTACACATGTGCCCTCCATTTCTGGATGATGGGTTTAACCGAACTCCAGGGGAGGTTCAGAGCCTTAGATGGTTTTTTTTGTATTCATTCCTTGGCTTTTTCTTTCCAACAACCTTTCCTCTGAGCTGCTTGGAGTGTTCTTTTGTCCTCATGGTGTAATGGTAGCTAGGAATACTGGTTAACCAGTGACTGGACCTTCCAGACACAGGTGTCTTTATACTACTATTTTCTACTTAGGTCGGTCACTTTAAAGAGGGTAAATATTTATGCAATCACTTATTTTACCTTACATATTTTTGTTAATTGAGAGTATTTTGTAGTAATCTTTTTTCACTTTGACATTAAGTGTTTTTTTTTTTTGTATTTTATTGCCAAAAAGCCAAGTGATATTAACCATGGCTGATTTATAAAATCAACAGGGTAAAACTTTCATACTTTTTATAGGCACTGTAGGCTGGGCTGACGAAAGTAGTCCAGTTAAATGACCTTACAAGCTGAAACTGTGTCTGGACTGTACTGTGCATATAAACATACTGACTATACTTACTATAACCAAGCATGAAGAAATGTAGAAAATGTTTGGATTAACCACAATAAAGATAAAACAGAACATTAGCCATGTTGTACAGACAGGTTCAAATACAGAGCAAACTTGCCTGTGATGCTTTTCATGTCTACATATAATGTTTTTGACTCAAAGCTGATCCTACAATGATCAAACAAAGACTAGAGACCAGAGCAGTGTTGCTTTATCAAACCACAAAACCTGTGTAGATGTTCACCTGCACAGGTCCCTGCTCTGAATCATGTTCCTGAACTTGGCTAGGTGCTTTCACAAACAGCTACATCCAGATGCAAAGTGGGGGTCAAGGGGGCTTGATCCCTCTTATGAAAGGGTTTATTAAAAATAAAACAGGGTGAGAGGTAGAATGGTACCTCATCATTCTTTTAGGGCTATTTTTTCTTTGGCAGCACATGCAGCCATAGCAGGTGCTGACATTCCTTCTCCTCTCCTTCTTTCCATTCCAACCCTTTTTCACTCTCTCCTCAGACTATCCTCGCATTCAACCCTTTATTCTCTTTTAGTGTTCTCTTTTTAATTGCTGTGATATAAAAAATTGCCAAATACTGTCCTTTGATAGGGAGGGACATTCCTGGCGTCTCTCAGATATCTGTGCTGCTTTGCCGTAACCCAACTCCAGTTGAAAGCATTTTCCTGGGAAAAAAGAGGCGGCTCGCAATCGACGGGGCACAGGGACACCTGCAGCCTTGGCCCAGCGGTAACTACAGATCAGCCCTGGACATGACTCAACACCAACCCTAACAGAGAGACCCACTCACACAAATGCTTGCATTCACACAAAAGAAGTACTCCAGCCTTTGCCCATGCCTCCACACATGTAGGGTGAATTCCACTCTGCAGCTTCCCCCACCTTACCAGCTGCACCCTAAGGTTAATTCAGTGATGTTCAAGTGGATGCGCGTAGAAACGGTAAAATGAGGACAGCTGCTTCCATAAACCCTGTCATCAATTTGTACCAGTCATTAAAATTGGCTGTAATTGGCCTAATTGTGGTCAATCATGCTTTCCAATGGTGCAGAAAAATGTAGGGTATCCCTTTACCAGAAGAGTGCATGATGACATTGGAGCAGGCTGCTCTGCTCTGGAACAATGATTGTGAAGTATAATCTTTGTCTAATCCTTACTACAAATGACCTATTTGATCAAACAGGAAACAAATGATGCAGAAATGGCAAACAGGTTGAAACAGTATGAGGCTGTCTTTGTAAATGTCAACTGCGACTTACGTAATTCCCTCTGAACAATGTCCTATTTTACTCAAAGATCCATTACTGCACCACTGAGCTCGGCTTTAAGTCAATATATCATTTGATCAGTCACAGCACCTCATGACAGGAGCTGAGCCACCACAGGATTATATTCGTAGACCTGCATGGTGGTGAGGTCTGTTGAGACAAAACAGTTTCAGGTACTGTGAAACTCAATTCCTCCAGCGGGGCCATCGACTGTCACTCTCAGCCGTGAGATGATTGACTCCCAGAATACCTCTCTCTTCAAACATTGCATTTCTTATGCACACAAACACGGACACATCAAGCGTGAGGAGAATGTGACAGGCGGCCATGAGTGACAGCTAAGCATGCCTGATAGCTAAGAAGGTGGATGAAGAGGGAGTCGGGCAGAGGGTGTGAGTTTCCAGGGAGGTGTGCTGGGGCAGCTCAGGTCGACGGGACACATGGCTGCGCTGGGAGGAATTTGTATTAAATTCAACCCCCCTCCTTCCACAAATTGTTTCCAGCCTGCGGCCATCAAAACGCTGTCAGATCACCAAGTCTCTCTCTCTCTGTGTCTTCTCTCCCTCTTAATCTCCCACCCAACCTCCCATCACACTCACACACAACCCATGGTTCCCTATCCACTATGAGTCTTCACTTACACAAACAGTGAGAGGAAGAAAGGGGGGTGTATGGGCGGGCAGTCTGGCTGTCTGAGGATGTGGTGTGTGTGTGTGTGTGAGTGTGTGCGCAGTCTTGCTCTTGAGCCATCAGGAAAGGTCTAACCTCTAAAACACAGTGCTTGGAATAATTTAGGTGCAACCGAAAATATGTCTCGTGATTTCATGCATGCTTGGCAGCGGTAATCAATCTCTTTGAAGTGGTTGCCTGTCTCATTTGGAAACCAAATAAATGGCCAATTTCACTGAGTTGTTTGACAGCAGCTTAACTGATTGTGGAAAATAGAAGTTCTTATGCCATATCAAGTGCCTTCATTAGTTTTCTGGGTAGTTAACTTATATGTCTTTTAGGGTTAAAAACAGTAAAAGCTGAGAGACTTCTATACCTTTGGAAATTAAGACATAAAAGCACATTTAGTAGTTCACAAAAAACATTCTGGCTTTGATGGACATTAATGAAAATGGTGAAGGGGAACCAGGAAACAGACTGAAAAGAAAATCCTTGAGTGGATCAACTCAAGACTTCAATAGCTGAGATGCTTAATGAATTCGCAAAATTATCCATCAGAACTAGGGGTGGGAAACACAGAGTAGCACACAAAGGGATGTTCCTAGACAAACCATTTTACATGTGATTAATGTAAATTATAACTGGTTTAACTGACTAGTCTTGTGTATGGTAAACATAATCTGTAAACCAGCATCACACCATAGCGTGTGAATGTGGCTAACATTAGCAGTGCTAGCACCTCAGGCCTTTGATCCTCTTTGCAGGTTAACGACCACATTCAGGTTTAAGTTGATGCAGCCCATGGATGACAAAATGGTGCTTAACCACACTGTTCCTGTGAGATGCGATCAATGCTGTCAGTTGACCACTGATTACATCAGGTTATAGAGCACTGAGGCAGCAAGACATAAGTCATTAAGAGCTGCTTCAGGGGGCTACAAGGGGTGGGTTCTGCGTTGCATTTTAGATGGAATGTTTGACCAAAACTGTGGGCCTGAACTGATTAAAACGAAAAATTAAATATAATAAAATTAAAAAACACATTAAGTACTAGTTCATCCAACTCTTTCTTCTGGTGCACACTACCAAGGGATCAAAATGTAACCATTTAGCCAGCTAACTGCACACATCCCTGGATACTCGGGATGCGCGCGGTTAATCAGTAGAACTAGGGATGGGAACAATTAATCAATGATCGATTAAATGGTCGTTAAGAATTTGGTCAATCACAGGGAATTTAGTCGATTTGATGTTGGCATTTAATAAAGAGACTAAACACATCTTACTCTGCACTGCACAACAATATCTACCATCATGACATTGTGAGTGGGACCATGCCTTGTTTATTATTTAAGAGCTCTAGGCTTTCGAAGGGTGAAAATAACTAAATCATTGAGAAACACGCTCATTAGTTACCTGTCTTTGTTATTGTTTTTTGTTTTTGTTTGTTAGGGAAATGATATATATATGTATATATATATACACACACACACACACATTATGGGTGTAATGATACACAAAATTCACAGTTTGGTACGTACCTCCATACACAAGTCACGGTTTGGTTTTTTTTCGGTATAGTAATGAAAAAAATAGACAACTATTAAATATCTTGTGCTTTATTGTTAACTTTATTAAAACGTAACACCACAGCAGTTTGGTCTTTTTCACATTGAATAAAAAAACAGATATTTAGAAATATATAAAATTTAAAAAAATAAAATCATGCTGTTTTTTACACTTTGAATGAAAAATAAAAAATATAAAAGTGAAAAATATAAATTCTGCTTTTAAACATTTTTTTTTTTTTTTTTAAAGATTTATTTTTGGCCTTTATTTGATAGGACAGTGGATAGAGTTGGAAACAGGGGAGAGAGCGGGGAGAGACATGCAGGAAATAGTGCCACGGGCTGGATTCGAACCTGGGTCGCCTGCGTATATGGCATGCGCCTTAACCACTCGACTACCAGCGCGCCATGCTTTTAAACAATTTTAATCAAATAAAATAAAGTGCAGTAAACAAAACATGCTTCCACATCTAAATGGACACCATCTGAGTTTTAAGAGAAAAATTTAACAGACACAGTTCCCCCTTTCATTTCACTCATCATCATCAACAACAACTTGCATATTTTTAGCCAGAAAAATAATTCTCGGCTGTTAGGGATGATCTGCTAGCAGAAACGATGTCCCCAGCTGTAGAAAATACTCTTTCGCTGGGAACCATTGTCACTTTTTGACAGGAGGAGAAGAGTTATCAGCATTTAAACATAGAGAGGAGTCCACTTCACCTGGCTGCCCTCTCTCTGAGGAGGAACTCACATCTGTGGTCCCTCTAGCCTCCTTTCACTGCAACATACATTAAATTAGTTATAATGACACTGAAGGGAAGGTAATTTAAAGTACTTTACAGAAGCAGAAATATTCAATTTAATTTTATTTATATAGCATGTTAACCAGTAGACTGTCACAATTTAGCAGCCTGGCTCCTGGGCCAGCTCTGGTCCTCCATGATGGCGGGGACTATTTGCAGAGAAAAAAATCTAGATACTGTGGTCAGAAATACATGACAGGCACTAATTTCGGTGATGAGATTTTCATAGATTCTGTTTCAGCAGGCGCTGTCCACATGGGGAAGGGACTTGAATCTTGGGTCGAGAGCTGTACGTTTGTTAAGGAAGTCTTGGGTGTCCATGTATGGGTATCTGCCCTCCAGGTTCTCCCTTATGGCCGCCTTGATGTCCCTCACAATTGGACTGTCTTCATCATTAGGTTGCACAGCCATGAGCACTGTGGTTTTGGTGGGCAGGATCACTGATGCTGACAGTGACTTTGCTGTGTTCATCATTGTTGTGGCACTTTTGAGCGGCTTGAGGACCTCAATTATCTCCTCTGCCAGTCTCACATCCTGATCTGACAGTGCAGCTGTGTTACTTTTCTTGAGAGCTTTTTCAGTCAGGGCCGAGTACGCTGGCGCTTGCTGTTCCAGGTATCTCTCCAGCATATCATAGCTGGAGTTCCAGCGGGTGGGGACATCATGGATAAGCTTGTGTTTTATGTGCCCAGCATCTCCTGTTTGGTCCAGTATGTGTGCTGCTGTTGTGCTGTGGTGAAAAAAGGACACAAGTTTTCTCACTCTTCCTAGCAGCCTGGACACTTGGTGGACAGCTGTTCCTTTCTGAGAAGCTAAATTGATTGTGTGAGCGAAACAACCAATTTGGGGTCCAAGTCCAGCTTCACTCACTGCTTTTACAATATTTCTTGCATTCTCAGTGGTAAACGTTATTGGTGATCCTGGTCTCTCCAACTTCCACTCCACAACTGTAGCCTTCCACACCTCAGCCAGGTTTGTGCTAGTGTGTTGGTCATATATGGGACGAGTTTGCAGAACAAGGCTTTTAATCTCCCACTCAGATGTGATGTGCTGTGCTGTCACCGTTAAGAAGCCCTCTGTTGTTCGGGACATCCACCCATCCATGTGAGTGCTACTAAGGTAGCCTTGGACAGATCATGGACAGCAGTGGCTTTAACTTGTTTATACGGACGTGGTATGATGACTTCACTCATGTAGGGACGAGAAGGCACTTTAAACTGCGGCTCAATCACCTTCATCACTTGTTTAAATTCTCTGTTTTCAACGACGGAGTACGGTCGTAGATTGGCTGCTATGAAAACTCCAATTGCATTGGTTATTTCTTTAGCCTGAGCAGTATGGTCAGGGAAACTCTCTTTCTTTTTAAACGACGACGACGATATCGTAGTTTGCACCAACTTGCTCTTTCTAGTCGCGCCGGTAACGTCCAAACTCGTGTGGTGTCGCTTTAGATGCGTTAGCATGTTAGACGTGTTTCCGAGTACATACCGGACCGCTGTTCTGCAGTGTCGGCACACTGCTTTTGTCCTGTCCACTTGTTTATTTCCATCTTCATATTTTATACTGAAACCGAAGTGTTTCCAAACGAGGGACTTAAGGTTTGTGGGTGGGTCTTCTAGCTCATCAGGCTCACTTGCCATGTTGTGAATGAGACGCTGCACAAAGTGTAGGCAAGAATTCACCAGCACTTCCGCCGGTCCATCACTGAATTATGTCTGCCAGGTGACTAATAGATATTTTAAATGGTCTGGCTAGCAAAAACTGAATTTAAATGAAATAAATAAAATAAAATAATATCCTGCGCCCAAAAATTCGGTACAGGGTCGTGTCAAACAGAGAGTCGCGTATCGAACGGTTCAATACAAATATGTATACTGTTACAGCCCTAATATATTAGGGCTGTAACAGTATACATATTTGTATTGAACCGCCCGTGTACAGTATGCATGTTTTTATACATACATAACAATTAATCGATTAATTGATCATTAACATTATAGATGATCGAGTTGGCAGGTTTCTTTCAAACGCCCATCCCTAGGTAGAACGGTTAAATTCATTTATCAAATTAGCCAGTGCAGGATTTACTAGTCAGTTAAACTAATTACCTATCATGTTGTTATAAAGATGGGCTTGAAATCCCAGTCTATAAGGCCCTTTTAGATTGTCGTGAACCTCCCGCCACTAGATATCACTGCAGCTTCAGTTAATGGCTGCTGCCTTCCTGTCTGACCCTTCACTGGTGTAAATAAGAGAAGCTAAGCAGTGGCTTAGTGGTTAGCGTGTAGTGGGAACACCACGGTAGGACCGTTTTTTAAAGTAGTGGAAATGGAAATAAACTGGTGTGTAGGCATTCGAGGGTTGATTTCACATATAACTACTCAGTCGAAGTGAAAAGAGGCCACATATCAAAGCACGATATTAATCTGCAAAGAGGAACGGAGGCTGGCAGCGCTAGCTGCTAATGTCAGTCACACCAGAGTCAATCAGGCTAACATCACACTTGCTGACACAATGACCCTGTGAGGAATCTGACTGTTTTCTAAGGATTTTCTATTCTTTAGACCCATCGGTTAAACGAAATTTAAATGAGCATTTAGGCATATAGGGAAATAGATGCTTAGGAACATCCTTACTGGATACAATTTGATACAAAAGATACGATACGGTGCAATATAATTGACATGATACAATATGATGCAACACAATACAAGACAGTCTTATCAGGGTTGAATGCTGTTTGGGTTTTTTTCTGATACTGGTGCTACATCGATACTTTTTATACAGTGCCCGTACCTAAACAATGCCTTTATCGATACTGTGAGAGAAAAAAAGTGTGCTGAAAGTCAGTGGGAGAATTAAAGCTGTTTGGGTGTATTAAATTCGTTTTTTAGAAATGTCTTTGTAAGATGCAAGTCGAACATGGGATGAGGAAAGGAAACAGGTGTAACTTAACAGGTAAATCTCACACAATCCATAACATATTCCTTGCATTTCATTCGAGGTGGCAGAGGGTCACACTGGGGTGGCAGGGTACCATAATGACATATCGATATCTATTTTGTTATACAGCCTGGTAGGTACTGGATGTGTTGGTACCGGTATCATGACAGTAACAGATTTCGAAACTCATCCCTACTTTACAGTGACTCAAAATAAAACGCCCAAAACAATAATCTACAAAAATGCCAAAATTGGACCCTTTTGATTGGCCAGGACAATTATTGGTCAACCCCTAATAAGTCACAAAGTAGTGTTGGGTATGATACGATACAAAATGATTCAATACATGGCCCCACAATAAAGACATCACAATAAAGCAATTCTTCAATAGTTGATATACTGAAAGGCATCATTTCATTTTAGATCCAAATATCTGATTAGCTGAAAAATATGAAATGGCCCTTAACAAGAGCACATCACTGTGCCACCATGAGGAACTGAAACAGGGTTTGATAATCGTATGGTTTCAGTACGATGACATATTACCTCCATGATATAGGTTGCACCTCGGTGACCACATCACCCCAATCCTTCAAAATTGCTCATACTGTATCCCATTTAAAATCCTGCTCCTTATGGCTGTTTCAGACTCTGTACATGCTTGGTGCATGACTGCTGCAGTGCATGGTCCCTACAAGTGACTTGATTCGTTGTATATTCTAACTGAGCAGGGCAAAAATTCGAATAAAAGTATTCTTTGAATGTCAAACAGGGTTCTTACTTTGAGAGGCACACACCAGAATTGCAAACTGTTGCTGTTTATTTTGCCTGTGACATATTCTACAAATGTGGACATACATAATGGCTAAAGCATGGTAAATGTGACTTTCTATTCATCATTTTCCTATTTATTTTGGCCTAGAGAAGCATGCTGCTTGTGCTAAAAATAGGCAAGCTTCTTGAGATTCTCATGTGACACGGGGCTAAGGCAGGGAGTATAAAAGCCCTGATTTTTTAACTTGCATGCTGAAATGAAACTGAGCCATGATGTAGCCACTACGTAGCCTTCACGCACCCAGTGTGACACGGCCGTCACTCAAAGCTGTCATCTCCATTTTTATCCTTTTTCTCTTTTTTAATTGTACCTACTGTACAGTGTCTTGGAGTACCTGTATAGATTATTCATGGTAACCCTGTGTTGCCTTGTTGATATTTTGTCCTACTCCTTATCATCACATTTTAAAACCACAACACTTAACGGATCCTGTATCTCTCTGGGAAGCAGATCTAAGGTAAGTTTCCTCATAGTTCTGCTCCCAGGTTATGGTGCTGTATTCCAGCTGTGAGCAGTTTGATGGTTGGTTGAGTTCAGACAGCAAAAACAACCTCTCCAATGTTTTTCAGGCCAAAGGTACAAGGCTGTGTGAGTCAATGGAAGAGAGGGAGAGGGAAACTGCTCCCATTCAGTGATCCGGGATCTGATGATGCTGTGAGAGGTTACTAAAGGCGACAGGCCACGCCTGAGTAAAGGGGCCCCAGTCATGAAGGAGGAGGTCAATTAGAAGCAAATGTCCTCCATCATGATCAGTCCATTGTAGTATGACTCTCACATTCTGCAGGAGGACTTGAACTGACCCTAGCTGTATCACTATCTCTCCATATCACTCTCAATAACCATCATCCTTCTAAAAGGGGCCATAAAATTAGGAGAAGCATGTAATGTCTCGTTTTTTTCAGAGAGTCACATAGTAACGGTAATGCAATATCGTTGTTGATCCTACGATACAGAGAGTTTAAATCAACCACAGCCTGATGCTTTGGCTTTAAAGGAGGTATGAGGATGGTTTGTGCATGCCTTTTTCCGGCTGTCAAAACTGAACCTCTTACAAAAATGGACAGATCTCTCTTTGTTTTCTCTCCAAGTTGTGGAAACATCCAATGTTTCTGCAAACAGCAGCTCAAGACTGTGGCATAGGATGAAATAAGTCCCATGAGGTGGACAGGTCAATAAAGACATCTTCTTTTCAACCATCGTCTTTTATCATGCTAAAGCTCTCAGCACCAAGAGACCACTTCTCCTTCACACTTGGACACAATTATACTTATAAAACTGTCTCTCGGAAAGGCAGTTATTTATTCACTTGCCCACACGCACACACACGCATACCTCAAAGAAAATATCTACTTCAGATTCAGAACTCTTAAGTCCCAGGATGGTTATAAAAGCTTACAGTTTGTTTCCTTGGCCTCTTGTGGTTTAGGATACAACACTAGCCATCAAAAAACTCACAATCACACCTCTCTGGGGAAGAGGTGGTTTTGGCATGACTCTCTCAAAGCGGTCTGCTTTGAGAGGTACATCCTGTAGCGACACAGTTGTGATGCTCCTGAAGGAAAAACTTCAATGGATTTAGAGTGGAACAGATGACAGGTACAAGGATAGCTGATGTGTTCAGGAGGCACAAAGAGGAAAAAGAGGAATAACGGACTTCATCAAAAAGGTGAGACCATGTAGAAATATGTTGGCAAGGGATATGAAAAGGAAATAAAAAAGGAGGATTGCTGTCAAAGAGTGAGGAATGGAAGCTGATGGGATAGATGAAGAGACACAAGAGAGGTTTTCAAGGGAGAAAGAGATGCAGACATGGTGAAGGAGTCTGTCCGTATACGGTGGATTAAAACCACATGTCTCTGCCTGAGGTGAGGACACTGCATCGCTGCGCACACATGTGAGGAAGAATGGCGTCACTTGCACTCACCAGGGGCACCGCACGCTCGTTTTCCAGAATGTGTTTCTCCTGCCAACTTTCTGCTGCCTGCAAAACTTTTGAACATGTCATCTCCTCTGCGTCCTTCATCTCTTTCCTCCTGCAAAACAAATAAATAAATGCACTTTCTTCCCTCTTGGTTGGCCTGATTACAGAAGAATACTTTAGTGAGCGTTGCCATGACAAGAAGCTCCCTTAAGAAACCTATGCAGTCAGGGAAGTCATGGGAAGAGGGCAAAGAGGAAATGGGCACCCAAGATGCACAGAGGGATGGTTACTTAATAAAGCAATACTGCAATGCTGTAAATTTTTTGTTTTTCAGATTTTTTAAAAAAGATAACATCTTCATCTCCTTTTGGACACATGTCACAACTGGTTCTGTGAAAGAACTGACAAAATATTTCTATCAAAAGGTTTTGGTTCTTCTTTGGAGTTCATTTTGCCTATATCCTACCACCAACACATAATACAACATTCATCATCAAAACGTTCTGTGCCTTATCTTCAGTTTAAACCTATTTAGGACAGCTGAAAGGGAGGGAGAGATGAGAGGAGAGCTGGGGGAAAAAGGGGCGAGACGGCCATGCTATGGGAAAGTGTTTTGGGGAAACCAAATTAAGGGGAAGAAAGGCCGGACACAAAGGCCTTTGAAAGCGGCAGACAGTTCCCTTGACATGTGCCTTAAAAGAGATGCTGCCGCCGATGCCAAGAAAGGGGGGAAAGGACAGAGAGAGAGAGAATGGAGAAAGACCAAGGGAGGGAAGGAAGGAGAGATCAAGGGAGAGATTGACTGGCAATGGAGGCAACACGAGCCAAGGCTCCTAAGTTAAGTTAAGTTTAGAGGGTAATGTTTCTGATAGGTGCGATGAGTCTGAATAAAGGTATCAGTTAAGGTTTGTAATGTGAGCAAAGTGAATGTATGTGTGTGCGGAAAAAAACTTAATAAAGGCTGATCTTGAGTTTGCAACTGGGTGGGAGGGACATCAGAAGAAGGAAATAGCCAGAATTTTAAATGACTCTTAAATGGCTCGCAACCTCAAATCCATTCCTCAACATCTCGTTTTATTTTACAGAGTATTGAAATCAGTGCTAGCCTGCTGCATGTGTTTTACATACATGGCAATGCAAGCTGATGGAATTTTTTTTGTTTGTTTTTTTTTTTAACCATATTGTAGATACTGTTCCAGTCAATTTTTTCTACAGGAACTGGAACAAAGAATATAATAATGCTGTGAAATTATCATCAAGGGGCATTAACTCTCCATTAATGGACGATAAAGATTTGACTTTATTCTAACACTGTAAAAATAAAAAATGAAATACATTTTTTTTGTTCCACACATTCATCCTAGAGATCTTTTCTGGTTAACTCGCACCCTTGAGACACACATGAATGCAAACTGCGTTGCACCCACTGCACCCACAGCAAAAAATATTCACAGGTGGTAAGTGTGAGAATGATGACATTCATACTAGAGCTGATCAGTCATGACAAACTTATGATCATGATCATTGTAATGGTTATTAAGAACAATTGCTAACTGATTTTACATGTCCATCTGTGCGTGGATTTAAAAGGATAAGCCTCCATGGGCCCCGTGCCTCGTGGATTCCTCTGGTTCTTTGGTAAACATGACCTGCTGTTGTGAACAACCTGCTGCTGTAGAACCACCTGACTCCAACTACTACAACTTACCAATCTTGCATGGCTATAAACCCCTTTATTTACTTTATACTTGTTTCTCTTCATTCCCATTGTTTTGCTTCATCTACAAACATCATCCTCACTTCTTTAATCGTTACTAGAACAGTTAAAATGAATCTCAGAGCAACTCTACTTTAGCTGCTATAATCATTCTCTATATATCCTTATCATCCTAGCCGCTAATGCTTATATTAAATTGTTTTATTTTCTATCAATCATTGCTGTTACAGCTAATTCTTCACATATTAGTATCAGCATTACTGATGTTACAGCCATATCCTACAAGATGGTTGATGATGTTGTTTCGTTGTTTCTCTTGTCCCTCTTTCTGCAACCCCCCCCTTCTCTCTTCCTACTTTCCCCTACCCCTTTCCAACCCCTATGCGGCTTCATCAGATGGCTGTCAACATGAGTCTGGTTCTGCTCAAGGTTCCTGCTCATTAAAGGGAAGGTTATTCTTGCCACTGTAATGAGGCTAAATACTGCTAGCGTTGAGCTCATGGCGATTAACGTTGGTCTTTATCATTTTAGGCCACATCAGAGAGTGTAGGCTAGTCCTGCCCTCTTTGTAAAGTGGCTGGAAGAAACATTGGTTATGAACTGGTGCTACAAAAACAAAGATCTATTGATTGATAAGTACATTATTGTGTTGCCTTGAGAAGCAGACACAGATTTGTAACACAGTCTCAAAATTTCATGGTTCTATAAGTTTCACAAGACCCATTTCACACAGGACCTCAACTACATTAAAATCAATGCACATTGATAAAACTTTCTAGCCACTTTTCATTTTACTGGTTGGTCGTTCTACCTTACAGAGATGGTTTAAGTTACTGTATGGATCTCAGGGAAACAATCTTTTTTACATTTAAAAACTTGAGCATAAGAAACAAGACACTGCATGGATTGCGGGAGCCAGAGAGGGATGTAGAGAGTGAGATCTTAAACAAGTATCACCTGTAACTTGATAATTTACATAAATATATACTGTATGTTCTTCGTGATTTATGACTGCTTTTTGCAAAGAAAATTCGACAGGGACCTGAGGACAGGTCCATGCAACTTTGCAGTCAATAACTAAATAAATGTCCCAGAAACAAATTCAGAGGCAGTGAATGAAAGTGTGGGTAGTCTTATCACTGAATTAAAGAGAGTGTGCTTTTATTATGAAATGCAGTCTGAAAGTTTACCATACCTTACATTCTTACCAGAGAAATACTGACAGGCAGGATGCATGGTGAATCTGCGTTAGCACGAGCTGGTTTTCAACTCTCTGTCCGAGACAGATCATGAATGCTCGTTCTGTGACTTCAGATTGAGCTATGCTCACATTGTGGCTCATGACAGGATTGATATATTTAAATCACTGTGAATTAAATGTATCAATGAGTAAGGGTGGGTAAAAATATCGATTAATCGATGCATCGCAATTTTTTCCCCCTCAATTCAATATCGATTCAGCAAATCCTCTGAATTGATTCATCTCCTGGCCAGTGGGGGTCACTGTGCATGTGATTCACGTTGTATGGACGGAGGCCTCACTCGACCAAACAACAACCAACCATAACCATGTTATGTGAGGTTTATCACAATTTCCAAGAGAAAAGAAATAATATTAAAGTTTATATGCACTTTACTTTTTCAGTGTTTAAACAGAACTGGCATGTTTTTTACTTTTGTACTCCTTATGAACAAATAAGTTATTATTGTGCAAATTTTTATTTTCAGATGTTTTATTGCTAAAAATGTGAGGTATGTTTCATGCCCATGTTCACATGGGCATGAAAATAATTATTAAAAATTGTCAAAAGGTCATTTGTGTATTTTTACTTCTTACTGAATCAACACCAAAGCATTTAAATCAATATTGAATCCATATCAAATTGAATCACAACCTAAAGAATCAAAATCGAGTTGAATTGTGAGGCTCTTAGCAATACCCAGCCCTATCAGTGAGCATTGAGTGTATTTAGGCACAACACTGCGAGTGCTCACTGTGCTTTAAAGCAGTGATTCCCAACCTTTTTTCCTTTGAGCCCCCTCCCCCCACTTGTATCTAAGAAAACTTGAACTGAACTGATGGATCAACATCGGTCTTTTTCTTCATTCTCATTCCTTAAAGGTGTGTTATGTGTGTTCTAAGGAATGATGTTTAAGGTCTTAACTACGTTTATATATCTGTCTTGATACAGTTAAATGAATATAAATATTAACATATTAGGTTCAGGCAAAAATCAAGTATCCTGCATCAAGGCCGGATTAACCATTAGGGCAACTGGGCAATTGCCCAGGGACCCAAGCCCCACATGGGGCACATGGCAGTAGCCGCATAACCATATTGCAAACTTCCAACTGCATAAATATGACTGCCCAGTGCTTAACATAATCCTGTCCTCTAGCACTGTAAAGACCTTGCCCAGGGGCACTTCGATGTCTTAATCTGGCCTTGTCCTGCATCCTGATTTCCACTTATTCACTGATACTGTGTATATGTCTAGTTAGACATTGCATTGTTATAGAGCTGAAAAGAGCCATTATAGTATCATCGTAGACACTGTTGTTTTTCCACTAACTTTATGTAGTCTTTTTTATGCGATCCAACAGTGAAAGTCTGCTACTGTAAGGTAAACATATGAGTGGGCAACTCAAGGATTTCAGGGGATTCCTGCCCAGAAATTTTCTGGAAATTTTCAGGAGTGTGTGCTGAGAAAAGAGTTTATGGGTAAGAATAATGGTTGCAGTCCTCTTTTAAAATAGGTTTCAATGGGCGTGCAGTCTCGAAATCGAGGAACTTAAATAATCAGCCAACATCAAACACTCACTTTTTGTTGTACTGCCTGCAGCCGATGTCAACAGCTAAATAGCATCATGCTTTTTCTCATGCAGATGGAGGCTCTTTGATGCAGGTCAGCCCCTCTCTTTTCTGTCTGTCCCTCTCTACTTCTGCCATTGTGCGCCCCTCAGAATTCACACTGGACTCTCTTGCTCCCGCTCTCTTATTTGCACACACACAGACAAACACACACATAATATCCTTTCCTTGAGGCTGTGTCTGACTCTGGCATGAAATCAATTTCGGATGCTGCACCCTCCCAGAAGCCTTTTCGGCGCCCATTTTCCCTCACCATGAAGCAAGACAGTTCCTGTGCCAGCTTGGAAATAAATGCGCCCTCCCTCCCTAACGACATGCCCCAATCCTAAAGTGCTACGCTCGTCTTCATAACCCTCATCTGTGCCAAATATCCCATACTTTGGTCACATCTAATTGTCTGCATCTTTAGATCATGAAAAAAATGCTTACACTTAAAGTTGAGACCACACACTGTGGTATACAGGTACATCTCAAAAAATTAGATGTACCTGTTCAAGTTCAATATTTTTGTCACTCATTTCAGAAAGTGAAACCCATATATTACATAGACTCATTACACAGAGAGTGAAATATGTCAAGCCTTTATTTCTTGAAATGTTGATGTTTATGGCTTACAGATAATGAAAACCCAAAATTCAGTGTCTCAGAAAATTTGAATATTGTGAAAAAGTTCAATATTGGAAAGTCATGGTGTCACATCCTCATCAGCTAATTAACTCAAAATACCTGCAAAGGTTTCCTGAGCCTTTAAATGGTCTCTCAGTCTGGGTCAGTAGGCTACACAAACATGGGGAAGACTGCAGATTTGACAGATGTCCAGAAGACACTCATTGACACCCTCCACAAGGAGGGTAAGCCACAAAAGGTCATTGCTAAAGAAGCTGGTTGTTCACAGAGTGCTGTATCCAAGCATATTCGTAAAAGTTGAGTGGAAGGAAAAAGTGTGGTAGCAAAAGGTGCATCGGCATAAGGGAGAACCACAGCCTTGAGAGGACTGTCAAGCAAAATCCATTCAAGAATTTGGGAGAGTTTCACAAGGAGTGAACTGAGGCTGGAATCTGCACCTCAAGAGCCACTACGTACAGACGAATCCTAGACATGGCCTACAAATGTGGCATTCCTCATTTCAAGCCACTCCTGAACCAGAGACAATGTCAGAAGCATCTTACCTGGGCTGTGGAGAAAAAGAATTGAACTGTTGCTCAGTGGTCCAAAGTCCTCTTTTCAGATGAAAGCAAATTTTGCATAACATTTGGAAATCAAAGTCCCAGAGTCTGGAGGAAGAGTGGAGAGGCACAGAATCCATGGTGCTTGAAGTCCAGTGTGAAGTTTCCACAGTCAGTGTTGATTTGGGCTGCCATGGCATCTGCTGGTGTTGGTCCACTGTGTTTTCTGAAGCCCACAGTCAACGCAGCCATCTACCAGGACATTTCATGCTTTCTCCTGCTTTATGGAGATGCTGATTTCATGTTCCAGCAGGACTTGGCACCTGCACACACTGCCAAAGGTACCAAAAACTGCTTCAATGACCATGGTGTTACTGTGCTTGATTGGCCAGCAAACTGGCCTGACCTGAACCTCATAGAGAATCTATGGGCTATTGTCAAGAGGAAAGATGAGAGACACCAGACCCAACAATGCAGATGACCTGAAGGCCGCTATCAAAGCAACCTGGGCTTCCATTACACCTGAGCAGTGCCACAGGCTGATCGCCTCCATGCCATGCCTCATTGATGCAGTAATTCATGCAAAAGGAGGCCCAACCAAGTATTGAGTGTATAGAAATGAACATACTTTCAGAAGCCTGACATTTCTGCTAAAATTATCCTTTTTTATTGGTCTTATGTAATATTCTAATTTTCTGATACACTAAATTTTAGGTTTTCATTATCTATAAGCCATAATCATCAACATTTCGAGAAATAAAGGCTTGAAATATTTCACTCTATGTGTACTGAGTCTATATAATATAGGGGTTTCACTTTCTGAAATGAGTGACAAAAAATATTGAACTTTTTCATGATATTCTCATTTTTTGAGATGTACCTGCAGTTCAACCATGTCCCTTTTTCCCCTGAGCACTTGTTTTATTATGCTGTACCTGCACAAATTCAAAGATGCACATCAGTTTAATAAAAGGCTTGCTTTGATCAGAAAAGAGCACCACCAAGGCTAAATGGAAACTCATTAAAACTTCACATAAGAAATGAAGCTTAACTGCAGTTGGGCAACATGAAAAGGTTTCAAATCCCAAAATTGGTATAAAGTGACAAACAGTGAGTTAGCTGACAGAGGGGTAGACATGCAGAGGTGCGGCGGCGCTGCTTTTATCACCGTTATTCCCTCTGCTAGCACACACCGCTCCTTCCTAATCCGCACTGACAGAGTTTTCATCATCTGAGGAGGTGGGGACGACGGAGGACTGGAGGGAATCAGGAGAGGTGGGGGACTTCCCTCGACTCTCTCCCCAGTGGCAGTGCACCTCGAGTGGCCGCAGCCGGGACCAGCAAGGCCCCCTTTGTGCCAGTTATCACCAGGTGGTGAGTGATGGCGCCACGGCCTCCCGCTCTCGGGAGAGGGAATGGGGTTAGGAGGGAGGAGGGGGTGAGGAGGAGAAGGTGTACAAGAGGAGTAGATTGGAATGTTCCCAGAAGAGACAGAGAGTGCTAAAAAAGAAAGAAAAGGAAAGATGCTGTTTGAAGGGACGGCGGTTGTATCATCTGTGCTCGTCTCACAGGTGCGCCACAGAGGTATGTGATTCGCCATGATGATTCAATGAACAATCAGGGAAATAGCAAAGAAAACTCTGTATGGGAATAGAGGGGACTTCACTCATTATCTTTCTAGTTCATCACTAAACCTTGCTTTATGACAGGCTTCAACTTAACAAGCTGGTGATGTCATCCGAGTACTAACTAGGCTCACTGCGTGATTTCATGTCTTGACTCAATTACACTGAGCCACATTTGTGAGCACTGAGTGACGGCCAAACGTCTAGACAAAGACCAGACACTGAGAAACATCTGAGTCTCTACAGATGGATCTTGGGAGCTGCCCAGATGACCAAAAGGGTCAAAGGTCAGTTTATCCCTTCACCACTTCTCCTCTCTCCCCTCTCTTTTCCTGGCCTTCTCCCACGCTTTCACCAACACACCTGTGTCCTCAGTAGCACTCAGGTCCATTTTCCCCCCAATATCATCCACACATAGAGAAGCACGCAGACACAGATACCACTGTCTCAGACGTCTCTCTCTCTCTTTCCTTCTCTCTTAAACACACTCACACATGCATGCATTCCTTACCTTCCCAGCTGCCTGTGCACCTGGGCTGGCAGCTGTCATCGCAGTGGTAACTGGCATACAGCTGGCTGTGTCACTATCAGCTGCCTCATCTGCCTCTGAAAGAGAGCGAAGTGGGTAGAAAAGGGAAAAGGATTGAGTGAGAAGAAGTTGAGGGTGTTTTTCAGTGAGAGGAAAGATGAAAGACAAATGTATTCTTACTCTAGAGAGAGGGAAAAATGAGAGACACAAAGCAGGAAGTGTTTTGCCAACATTTTGTGACTGAACAAATAGGATTTCTAAAACATTTTTCTGGTTTTTTTCTCTCCTCTAGCACAAGGTGTCAAGCTTCACCTGCCCACTAGTGGGCAGGGTTGAGCTGTTGAAACTCAGCTAATCAGTGAAGACTGCTCACCAAGCAGCGACTAGACTGCTGATATACACTAGCGCTTCAAATGTAATCAAACCGCAATTGCAATCACAGTGTCAGGCTGTGCAATGTGCACATTATTACAAAGTTGTGCAGCACTAATACCTTTAATGTCATTCAGCTGTAATAGTGGCTGTAAATTGCGGCCCATATCAGCTGTAAATATAGGCTGTATGTATGAATAAGCATGGAGATTTAGGCAGGACCGAGAGACCTACGTTGTCAGCTGGAGTCTTTTACTTTGTTTATCCTCATTCATTAAAATTTAAAGTGTGTTTTAACGACTGAAGTTTTAGGTTTGAATTAAATAAATATATCAATATGGATAATGGTATAAGCTAAAATGAATTTGAAAATATCTGCATTTCTGGTCAACTCTAAAGTCATAAATGCAATAATCTGCATTGCTATAAAGGCATAATGACAGATGGAAATGACAAGGCTGTTAGAGTTCGGTCATTTTCCAAAGATACAAATAAAAAAAGGTTTATGCAAAGTTTTTATAATTTGTTGATCATCCAGGGTAAAGTGACCATCAACAGCATCTGCTTTTTCAAACAATAGCACAGTATGCAGTATATACTCAGACCTCAAAACATGGCTGAACCAAAAGAACCATAATTTACAGCATCTCTGTGACCCTAAAGTTGTTTTTCTGCTGATTATTGAGTTTTACTCCTAAATATTAAAACACCAATAATACAACATGCTGCATCACAGTCTCTCTCTCTCTCTCTCTCTCTCTCTCTCTCTCTCTCTCATTCTCTCTCATTGTCTCTCTCTCTCAAAAATGGATCATCAAAACATCAAAGTCCCCAAAAGTCACACGAATTCCAGGCTCACTCAAAATGCTGCAGCAATGGATTCAAAGGTATCAAAAGTGTCAGTATGGTATGTCAACGGTAAGGCACAATGGCTAGCTTCAAGAGGAAAAACAAGTAAGAGGCAACGATTTATGGTTCAAAAGTTATTTAACTTTTGATAAACTGTGTCACTTCTTGTTGTGTATGATGGCGCCACATTCAGAGAGAAACTGTCAAGCAGCCACCATTCTTTGCTGCCCCAGTGGGTCCTTTGGTTCCTCTTTGCTGCTTCAAAAAGCCCACGTATGCAGTACTTTCCAGCAGCAAAGAAGGATGTATTTCCGGTTTATAGCACTAACATTTAGCATGGCTAAACTAAGAAAAATATAAAGCTAAACCAAACGGTATCAGATCAGTGCATAAACTTGTGTACTCGCCGATACCAATACCTGCATTTTGAGCAGTATTGGACGTATTTCTGATACTAGTATAGGAATCTGAACAACCCTAGTATAAACAGAATAATGCAGAGCTGTTGGAAATTGCAAATGCCTGGAATTTGTGGAAAAATCCAAATACCCTCTGTGAAAGATTTCTGACAAGTCACAGACAAGAGCTGGAATCAAATTGTGTTCTTTTATTGGAAGGGTTCAGCTCATTCAGTTTAAAGTCACTCAATGGCTTCACGACTCTAAGACTGAATGGCACCATTTATATTTAAATGGTTGAATTACACTCTACAGTCTTGAACTGCATTGTTTTTGGTACCAGTATAAATCTTTAAATTGCTTAACACACATGAATAAGTGTTTGGGCTGGCTGCTTCTAAAACAACAGACCACTAGAAGAAAATTCAGTGTTTAATAATGTCCCTTTCCATAGTTGTCAAGAAGGCTCGCCCTCTTCTTTAAAAGGTCAAAATCAGGAGTGTAGCAAAACAAGACTGTCAGAGACCCCCTGTATGGGCGGCTTTAATTACAGCAGAGGAAGTGGCAAAGCTTAACGTGAACCACCCTGCTCGGCTGTTACATCCCATGACTCTGAATGAAAGCAGAAAAGGACTTTAATATCTTTTAATGTGCCTGTGTGTGTGAGAGTTGCACGCTAGCAGTGTGTGGCAAAGGCAGCGTGCAGCATACGGGCCGGCGCGTCTGCACCGCCTGTTAAGCGGGGGGACATCAAAAGGTGTGCTTTAACACACACTCACGCACAAACCCTTTGCCACCCCTCACTATAAATCCCACCCCAAAAGGAGCCATTTATGGGACAATAAGAGCCAATTTATGGGCCCCAGGAAAATGAAGGCAATTCAGAGGTGTAGGATGAAAGATGACAAGGGCTTTCTGGGGGCTAACTGGTAGCTCTGTGTTTCTTCACAACTTTCTCTTTTGTAGCTTTGTACTGGAGATTTAAGCACAAGTCAAAGGTTGTCAAAATTTTCAATACAGTTTGATATATTTTGATTCTTTAAACTTGAAGAATCTAATTTTTTGTGGTCTGTTTGCCCTGATGAAGGCCTACAGTAGGTGGTTGAAACATGTTGATTGATTTAGCCTTTACAGTTAAAGCTTTAACTATTTCCTTGCTCATTTTTTACAATGTTCATGTTTGGAGTGTCTGGTATCCTGATTTGATGCTTCATGATATCAAAAAGTACCAAAGCTTTGAAAGAAAAACAAAACCGATGTATTAATGCACACTTTAATGTCTGTATCGGTCTGATCAGACTCTGATCTGTTTTCATGGTCGAACATGAGAAAAATGATGGAATTGTTAAGTATAACATCAAAATACAGTCAGAAAGAAATACTGGCATTGGCAAAATTGTTATTTTATACATCAGTATTAGCATCAGCATTGATTTTTTACAATCGGTGCATCTCTGCAGAACTCTTAAATTCACAGGCCTACTCACATTTCTGAAGTCCTTCTGGCAAATTATAAAAATGGAAAAGCAAAGTTCTTTTCTCTAACAAACAGATGGAAAGCAGAAGAAGTGACACTAGCCGATGTTTTTATGTGCAATTCAGTCTGAAACGTATCATTCCAACTAGGAATTCTTTTACTGTTTACATGGATGCAGAAAAGGTGATTTGTTTACAACAGTGAACATGCATCAAGCATTTGAAAAGAATAAACTAGGGCTGTCAAGATTAATTGCATTAATCACAATTAATTAAAGGGATATGTCAGTATTTTTGAAGTTGGGCCATATGAGGTACATAGCAATAATAATGGCATTAGCCTCCAGTGATTTCAGTGAGCGTTGCTCCTTTAAGGAAGACTCACTGGTTGTACCGGCCAGGAAGCAAAGCTATACAGCGTAACAGACGGGTACAGTTTCTCCACAGAATTAGCAATACGCACTTTTGAAGAATTTCCTTCTTTTGTCACTATTTTGCAATGCAGGCTTTGACTACAGGTTATGTGATCTTACATTACAAAACAGTGACACAAACCGAGAGGCTTTCTGGGTTTAAAATAAAACACTTCAAAAATATTTGACAGAGCGTACGCTTGAGCCAACATGGTTTTGAGGCCAGTTTTTACCAAAAAAGTGATTAACTCATCCATTACGCTGTATAGCCTAGCTTCCTGGCCAGTACAACCAGCGAGTCCTTAAAAGCCCAATGCTCACTGAAATCACTGGAGGCTAATGCCATTACTACTGCTACGTCCCCACAGCTATGAATTTACATCTTGAGAAAAATACCAAAATTTACTCGCCATCACAAGAAAATCTAAAAAATGTATTGAAATTCTGTTTGTCCATTTGTGGCCTTAACACATATATTTTTGGAGTATGTTTTTTTCCTGGCACTCATTTGCTAGAAACAGCTTTGCAGCCCATTTCTGAGTCCTGCCCCTCCACTTGAGGACCACTGTTTTACACAAGCAAACAACTGTGTATGTCTTATTAAAAATGAGACAACATCAAATAATCATTCCCTTCAATAAATCAACTGGTATCAAATTTGAAAACAGACAAAATATTTGCAATTAGATATCTTTTCAAAATGTTCATCCTTAGTTTAATCTACCAAATATTGTGTTCATTCTAATATAATGATTTATTGCTTGTTTGTTGAGAAATACATTAGATAAGAAACTTAGAAAATGATTGCATATTATAGCAATCACAATATCGGGAAAATTAGATTAGATTGTTTTCTAAAATTACTCAGCCCAAGTATCCAAACATGAAGTCAATTAGACTAAGTTTAAGATGGTAGAAAAATCTAAAATGAAACAAAAACTGTCTTGAATTGAATTTTAAAATTCAATTAAAAGGATGCAATTAATTGTGATTAACTATAGAAATTCTGAGAATATACGCAATGAAAATCTTCAATCTTTTGACATCCCTAGAAGAAAAGCATTCATACACTAAAGAACAGCCAATCAGCCCAAACTGTCACGCAGACACAGAGCTGTTCCTTCCTATTGAAATAAATGAAAAATGCTCTCTAACTTTGATCTAGACTGTAAAAACTCACCAACAAAGTGGGCAGTGGCAACAGACAACAGTTTTTCTTTTTCACCAGGTCTGATGCCCTGCTGTGTGTTTATCCCTCTATTATCATTTTCATTCTAGTTTTTGGTGGCACTGACTTTGTGTTGTAAACTGCTTCCCTGCACGCCTCCTCCACTCACTCCTTTGCTGTGTGACAGATGTAATCCTCGTCCTCCCTCCTGTCTGTGACTCTGAATATCTGCATTTTTTTTTCTTTATTTCAAAAAGCATCTTCATCGTGCACTGCAAGCAGTCCTTTTCTGCTGCTATCTCAAATTAAACCAAAAGCTCAGGGACAACTGCCCTGCGGCTGATGAACTGAAGGGCAGCACAGGTCTGCAGGAGATGGACTTTTAGACATTTAGGCATATGCAGTAAGGGCAGTTTAACCCTGACATAGAGGTCATATGGGGAATAGGTGGATACCTGGACACTGATAAGAACACCAATCAAAATAAACCATCCTTTTATTCAGTATGAATTTTAATTCCCTGTGGGATGTTTGGGATCAGAATCCTCTGAGTGGTATGTTTACATGACACATTTTAATTCTGATCACATTTCCTTTCCAATTATTTATGTCCAAGTAAACATAGCTACTGAAATGCTGTCAAGTAACTGCAATTCACACCATGTACAGGAGTGCAAGTTTGGCAACATTAAAATAAAAACCTGGAGCTTCCATATTTTTTCTGTGGTATTAAAGCAGACATACTGTCCGTTTCTCACCAGTATCATATCTAAATTTTAAATTAAAGTACCAGACTACTGACAACCCCAAGTCTAAGCTGTAATACTACATGGGCATCTTCTATACTAGGCCTGTTTCAGCATGTTAATCTAGATTTTCCATCAGATATCATGTTTTTCTCTTGTGGCTCACCCTGTGCAGATGACCTCTCCTATCCTCCAGAAGTCGAAAAATTCACTCAGATGAATATATACATAGAGACAATGGGATTAACACTATTATACAGGCACATAAAACAGACAAAATCACGTCTGCCTCAGAGTTACTCAGGTGTGGGAAGATTGCTGGAATACTGACACGACAAGACGTTTGGGGAAAACCACAGAAAGGCACTTTGCCATGCCCCAGCCACTCAAGCATACACAACAGCTCTCTGGCCTGTATGCAATGCTGATGGATGTAACAGCACATCAGGCGGATGCTTTTTTATCTCTCTCTGGGTAGACACAAAAACATATATTTTTCAAACTAATTTCCTGTACATCACTTACAGACCGTCCAACTATGAGTCAGCAATGTCTGGAAATAACTTTAAAACGAATCACCGGTTGCTCCTTTCCCCTTTTCTCTCACTCTCGTTGGCTTCTCTTTTATTCATCTAGTTTAATAGTCTGTAATAGTTACCGAGTATCATTAAGGCCAACCTCTGCGGCTTCTAACAGCCCTGTAGGCAAGCCAAGTGTTTGTTGTCGGCTTTTTATTGGCTTGCAGGGAAGAGGGTTGTTGTTGTTCAGTGTAATCTTGGCACGCCAATAACAGGTTTCAATAAAAGCAGCTGCTTTCTTATGGTAGTTAAGCCACTCTTAACCCTCCCCCTTTTTGCAAGTGTCTTTAGTGGAGTAAACAGAGAGCTTCCAGCAGGGAAGACTGGAGGGGTCTTCTTTTTGCCTAACTTACTCAAACTCTGTTTTTTGTTTCATCCAAACATGTAAAAATTAATTTCCTCTCATGTCTTATTTGTCTGTTTCCTCACTCCTTTTCAAAGCAGGTTGCTGAGCCTTTAACTGACATGGTGCTTTTCAACCGCTTTAATTTGACCACACTGCCCCCTTTTGGGACCAACCCGCAGTTGCAAATTGACAAAACTGAGAAGGCAAAGAGGCTGCGGTCTTTGTAAATTAGCTGAACGCACCATCAAATTGATCACATTTTTTTTACTACTTTCAATTGAACATGAACTGCTGATGGATAAGAAAAATGTAAAGAAATATATAAAGAAACTTGTTTGGTAAAAGAAGGTAATCTAATCATACATACTCATCTTAACAAATATGTAGCCTACCTATTATTATATGTACCCATTTAATTCAGAAAACTGTAATAGGATCAAATTGCCAACTCAAAAAAAAAAAAAAAACACTTTACACTTGGAAACAAAACATATCACTGGATGTTTAACCCAAGTATATCTAAATTTTCTATTAAACATGAAAAACACTACGTAAACACTGAAATTAGAGCACAACCGAGGGGTAAAATGGCTCTAATGCTGGTTTGCGTTGGACGCTGACGTGAAAAACAAAACGCTAGAAATTTTTCAGTTAGTTATGAGCATTAAATCGTTGACTTGATTTCATCGTCAGTCGCGACTACTTTGCATTTAACGCCCGCGTGACGTATCTATCCCGATGGCGGCTTGGCTAGCCGCTACTAACTTTAGCTAGCGCTAGCCCGAGGTACACAGCACAAGACAAACGTTTTCAGCTTACTCTCGATACTTACCATCAATACTCATGCAGCTCCCTCAGAAAATCTTATTCTTCATCCTCCATATTGAGAATGTCTATGTCCTTCGCCGTTTTAACAACTGTAATCCTCACTGTTGGCATTAGAAATTCATGTATCGTTGCCTCTGGCTTTAGCACAATATTTCTTACGGTCCACCATCACAAGCTAGAAGAGCTGGAGTCAAAAATCGTTTTTACGTTTGTTAGGCGTCATGGAGTAATACCTCGATGCTGCTACCACTTGCATCTCAGTTAACAATGACACTATTTGGGAAATAGGCCACAAAGATCGTAAAATGGGCAGAACGCCACCTGCCGACAGGAAGGCCTTGCCGCCAGTCCTCATTATTTCCCCCTTTTTTGTGTCTTAAAGAAATACGTCCACATAATATCTGCTTCACCAGAATAAAAAATAAATAAATAAGACCACAGTCATGAGTTTGTTGCCCCTCTTTATACAATATGTTTTTTTTATATTTTGTCAGCTGATAATTTTTCATCACAGAGGGAGGCAGCTTAGACTAACCCAGCAGGAGCTGGGGGCCTCTCTGCATCTTTCCCTCTCTGGGCAATGAATTATATGTCAATGTAGGCTATAGGCTGAAATCAGGTTTTATAAGCTTACATGGGTGGTAAAATAGTGTTTTAAAGGGGTTATAAATTAGGAAGAAGAGCAAAAATGAGAAGGCATTTGTTCTGTTAAGTTTGATTGGATACATGAGGAAAGTTGAGAAACACTTGAAGGGCCAGTGTAAACAGTGTGATTGATTGTAAACAGTCATGAAATTATAATTCAGCAATAACTTCAAAATTTGAGGGGGTTAAAACATTTTCCAGTAACTCTTATGAAAAGGAACATGGGCGGGTTATGACTTTTTAATACCTCCGATTATGTAACTTGAGGTCCTTACAGTACAATCATTTTGAACTGAATGCAAACATGTTCATGCTAAATTGTGAAGTACTTATTAATCCAGCTTGTTTCATCTGAACAGACATGACACAGGCTCAAAGTCTGAATAAAAGTGGAACTCTCCTGTACTACTTTATTCTATATGATCTCTGATTTTTCTTGGCACTGAAGTTTGATTTGCCAACACATTCCACAGTTAAAAGGTAAAGCAGTAGAGTCCCTGTGTGGCTAAAATGTTCCTGTCTCCTATGTAAAATTAAAGCAAACTCAGGCAAACAGAACCTGTTCTAGAGTATGAACATTCCTCGATGTCTGGCCGATTCTGACATAGGTTCATGTTTCCTCCCTTGGTTTAAAAAATGTTCCTTTTTCTGTTCCGTTAATCAGCTTCTATTTTCAAGCCGTCCAGTCGTTATTCAAATGTGCCGGGGTGGTTTATAGCATGAACATACAAGTACAGAGCGGATCATTAGCCATTACAGCAGCATGGCTCTTTTGCATCTAGCAAGTTGGGCAACACTTTGAGCAGAATTAAATATAGTCGCTGATTCTTGTAGGGTGAATTGTAATACTTTGCGATATCCATAGGTCTACTCTGTAAATGTCACAAGCAGGTCTTGAGGCAGGAGGCTTTGGTTCTGTGCGGCCTATGGCTTCTTTCTCATGAGTCCTTCCCTACTCTATACTTTCAAGCTCTATCTACTGTACTCTCTGTATGAAGGAATATGCCCAAAACTAAAGCCTTAAAAAAGAAAATTTTAATCCTTCTCAAGCCCAGCCTCAAATTCTCTATTGGATTAAGATCTTGGTGTTGACTCGGCCACTCCGGAACATCCTCCTTGTTGTTTTTACACCATTTCTGAGTAGTATTTGCTGTATGCTTTGAGTCATTGTCTTGCTGGAAAATTACTCCATTCCAGTCATTTTACTCTCTATTTGTACAAGCTTTCCAGAGAAGCATCCCCACAGCATGATGCTGCCACCACTATGCTTTACATTTGGGATGGTGTTTGGTTGAGTGTCGCACATGCCTTCTTCTTCAACAGTGGCTGTTGAAGCTTGTAACTCCTTCAGAGTAGTCTTAGGTGTCTTGCTGGCCTCTCTCACTAGTCTCCTTCTTGCACGGTCACTCAGTTTGTGAGGACAGTCTGGTCTAGGCAGATGTACACATGTGCCAAATTCCTTCCATTTCTTGATGATGGATGTGTTCTTTTTTCTTCATAGTGTAATGGTAGCCAGGAATACTGATTTACCAGTGACTAAACCTTCCAGACACAGGTGTCTTCATACTAGAGTCACTTGAGACACATTCACCGCATTCATCTGATCTCCATTCATCTCCCCATCTATCTATCTTAGATATATCATGTCAGAAATGTTCTTATAACATCTCACAAGTGAATGTTTCATCTCACAATATAAAGTAGTTAGTTTTGCGTTCCCATACAGTCCCTCAGTCATTAGGCAGTCATTTGGAACACTACAGCCTTTGTCTGTCTACATTAATGCATTTGCTCTATATCTTCTCTGTGCTGTTTTTAAGCCCTTAGTGTGAACCCTGTGCTGTCAGCCTCCTGGGAGGTGAATGACAGCTTTCATATGCCATAACACACGTAACTGATATGAATTAACATGACTCATCCAGAAATGACACATCACTTTCCAAAAAATGTGTTTGAGATGTCCCTCTGCGCCTTGAGCAACTTTTATTTTCCTGTTATCCAAAGGTTTTTTTTTTTTAAACATAAGTTTATTTCCATCATCTTTGGACTGTGTGGCCAGTAGAGTAAAATCTCAAGTGACAGGGCCAAATTAATAAACAAGAATCCACCAAAGTCATTTCAAATGTTGTTTTTGTAAACTGTTTCACAGGTATTTATCTGTCAATCATGTTCCTAACTGGTGCTGCAGCGGTATGATCCCTGAGTGCCAATATGATCCGGTCACATGGAGTGTGTCCGAGTGGAAAAGGTCTCTTGTTCTGCCAATTAACATTCATGAGAGTGTCGTTTCCAAGAAAAACTTTGCATTGATCCAGTTAAAAACAGCAGCCATTACTGGAGCCTTCGTTGCTAACAGCTGTGCCATTTAAATGCAACACCCCATCACTTACAACAACGATTACGGGCTGCAGTTTGGCCTTTACTTGTTATCATTTGGTCCTTTCACAAGCTGTTCTTTAGGCAGGGATGATTGGATAAGCCTGTGTGACCATTTGAGATTTCAGAAATGGAAATGTTCAAATGTAAAACCTCTCTTTGTGTTGTATGTGTGCCAAATCACTGTATATATACAGTATGTTCCATGCTCATATCAACGTGGGGTGTAAAATAACCCTAAGGGGACTCCAGGTCTCTGTAGTTCATGAGGCAGTCAAGGAATAACACAAGAGCTCTGGGTGAAGTGAGTCATCTGTTATGATCAAAATCATTTTAAGTGTAATTTCTTGTAAAATCGCTCAAGAAAACATAATTAATCCTGCACTCTGTGACTTTAATGACACAGAGTATACATCTGAAAGACAAACAATAAGGTTCTGCCTTTACTGGTGGGGGGTATGGATTAAAAATCCAGCTAAGCGGGTTTCCTTAGTCAAAGACAGTTGGGAACCAATGGTTTATATGACAGTATAATCATGGTCATAAGGCTGTGACTTCCCAACGGCATCCAGAGGTTATCCATGATTCACTCAGATAATGAGCCTCATCACTTAGGCTGTCACACGCTCTCCTTTGAGGCCCTGGCTAATATTTGCAGCCAGCAATGCACTGAGGGGTTATATGAGCCGTAATCCCATGCAGCACTGATCAGTATGATATATAACTGTAAGCATATGAATGATTGGATACTTGTTTAGCATAATATTCAAGCGTGTTGTACTGCATAGGATCTGGAACAGGAGAAGAAAGTTAAACACTGAGGATTAAAAGGCTTTAGAGTCAAAGTGCCACTTTCACTTATTTAAATAAACCCATTTCCCTTAAAGTGCATGGTCATTTAAAGACTATTTGCAAAAGGGATCAAGGACAAGCTACAAACACAAGACACCAAGCCTTGAAATCATAATTCTTCAACAGTTTAAGTACTTTTGAAACTACAGTCACAACGTTTGGTCTCCCAATCAATAAATGACATTTCAAACCAAATAAAAGTATATCCAGAAAGTGGAAGCACCCTGTTATATTTTCACAACAGTACCTTTTACCCTGTTGGCACATTTTGTGTCCTATACTGTGTTGAAAGACGACTGAATACTAAAGGCCAAGTTTGCTGAAAATGATAATTCCCCCAGATAATTGGGGCTGAAAAAATGCTTCATTCAAAACATTTCTTTTTGCATAGGATGATATGTAAATCATTAATTACTGATGCTCCTTATTCCATTCAAGGTTGTAGAAGGTTGTAGCCAATCCAAGCAGCCACTGGGGTAGAGTGGGGTTACACCCTGGACAAATCACAAGTCCACAAGAGCCGAAAAACAAGCCAAGTCCCAATTCAGGGGTGGAAACTTTAGGAGGACGCATCTATGGCTACAAACAAGCTTGTGGGCAGCAAAAGCTTGTATGCAGTCATAGATGCGTCCTCTTTTTTGCTCACTCTGAAACCCACATGATGATAAACGGATAAGAAATACTCACTCTTCTCGGTTTGAGGTGCCCGAACATAAACACAAGCTTTTCAGAACATCGGCTGAACATGTGTGTCTCTTTGGACAATTTTTGGTCAATTATTATCCATTCAGCATGCACTGCAAATGGCTCTTTGGCACTGTTGTCATCCTCACCCCTTCTTTTAATTTCCTGAGTTTTTTTTTATTTTCAGTGTTGTTTAGAGGCAGTCAGGGCACAGAGCCACCTGTCCAGGTAAGTGAGCTCTGCAGGGACACAACCTCCGATGAGACAGGTCAGAGCCGGCACAGCTAAATAGCAGAGGCTCCTGCTGGAGGCCACAGTGTCGACCCCAAGGGCTGTAAGAGGGAAACAGGTGGTTGGCTTCCTGCGCTGTGCTGGAGCAGCTGATGCCAAGTCTATAAAGCAGGAAAAAAGTACTTATAATTCACACAAAGACTTTAGTGAATGGCTATTTCAGATTATTATTTTAGTTTAGAAGTTCTAGAGCAGATTTCTATCCATGTGTACCTGCCAATTTCTCACCTGGTGAATGCAGCAGGAGTGTTCAGGTGGTAAAACAGAGCAGGCTCACATACATGGGAGGACCGCCGACATACGCTCACACATGACTGACCAAGGGGACCCAAGTGAATCCTTAGAGCACTTTCAGGAGGCCAAGTAGGAGCTGATTCAGTGCAAAAGTTCTACAAAAAGGGAGCACGAAATAAACAGTCTCTTTTGTCATGTGTCACAAATACTCTTGAAATTAATCTTCTACTTTACCAGATTTACTACTCAGTCAGACTTTAAACCGCACAACATCCACCTGACTAAAGAACTGAGTGACTTGATGCAAACTTTAATTTTAATGGAGTATTTGATGTTATTTTCAGACGTTTTTTTGCAGATTGGTGAACCTGTGCCCATCGTTTCTTCTGTCTCGCTAAAATGCTCCTATTATATCCAGTCATGTTACTGACCTGCTGCCAGTTAACCTCATTAGTTAGCAAATGCTCCTAGCTGTTTTTCATTAGTACCACTTACTTTTCAAGCCTTTTGTTGCCTGTCCCTATTTTTTTTAAATGCTGCCATTAATTGAGCTAATATTTCTCATGAAATGTTAAAATGTCTAAGTTTCAACATCTCATATGTTTTTTGTTCTATTGTTATTAATTTACAGGTGATACAGTGCCCCAACTTCATTAGAACTGGGGTTGTATTTCTAACACTTTATAAATCACTGTGCCATATTTGCAAGATGAAAACCCAACAGGGATCTACAAAGAGGACTAGGGCCACTGAATTTTTGTTTTTTTTCATTGAGAAAAAAGTCAGAATTGTGAGATTAAAGTCCAGATTCTAAGAACAAAGTCAGAATTCTGGATTAAAGTCATAATTTTGAGAAAAAAAAGTCTTAATTCTGAGGTAAAAGTCTTCTGAGTATAATTTCAGAATTCTGACTTTTTTCTCAAGAGTAAATTAAAAAAAAATTTCTTCTCAAAATTTATTTTTTCAGTGGCCCTTATCCTCTTCCGTAGGGATCTAATAAAGGTAAGGCACAACACAAAAGACCATAACAAATCTGTCCCAACATAGCTACAACTTTTTACCTGGTGAGTGATATAACTGTGAACTCTTTCCAGCATGCCTTCACATGTGAACTCCAAAGGAGTGAAGGGCTTCACCTGACAAAAACACACATATCAAAAACTGTGTACACTAATATACAGTATGACTGCAGTTCTGTGATTCACTGGTCACCACCTGTGTTTGCAGAATTGCTTGGACCGCCTGCCGTACATCTGTTTTGTTGGTCATGTCTACTGTCCACACATGAGGTTTACCAATGAAGCTTTCAGCATAAGGGTGCTGAGAGGAGATCTGCAATGACAAGGTGTCTGCTGTTTTAGATTTGAAAAAGAATGGATGACATTTTAAACTAAAATTTGAAGAGTAACTGACCTGTCTTGAGGTGGGCTTTCCTCTGTAGAAGTCATTGTTTTCTGCAGAGTGTGGTGGGTCAAACCGGGGCTGAAGGAAAACACAACCCAGAGCTATCGCCTCGATGGGAGCTGGACCTTCATAGGGGAATCCAAGACCCACAAACACCTGTGAACAGAGACATTTGAGTTTGCATCTTACTTAGGATCCAGTATAAACCTTAGTTAAAGAAGATCAAGCAGAATGAACAAACAATAAATGTACTCAGGCCTGCTCACAGAATTCTCTGGCCCCAGAAAAAAAACAGAGAATGGGCCCTGCCCAGATGTGATATATTGATGATATCACTTGTTTTGGATCAGTAGCATTGGTGCTAGCATCCTGTCTAAGTGTGTCAAGCTTTCAAGATATTTTTTCATGCCACTTTTAAATCCCTTTTATCACTGTTTCTGTTGTTTCACATTTGTATTCACATTAAACCCAGTTTTGCAACATTTAACCTTTTTATGCTGCTTTAACCAGTTTTTGCCACTTTTTTCCCTTTTTACCCCGTTTTACAGCCGTATCTTTGTTTTTCCGTCTTTTAACCTTACTTGTCATTTTAAACCAACTTTGGACACTTTTTAACAGCTTTTCACCATTTTTACCCCCAATTATTACCACTCTAAACCCATTTCTGCTATGTTCGGCCAGGTTCTGCCACTTTAACTGTTTCTTGCCACTTTTTCACTGCTTTTCACCACTTTTTCTGCCCGTTTTTGCCCCTTTCTTCTTCGGTATCCCTTTTTCTGCATTTTTAAAGCCTTTTCTGAATATTTCAATTTATTTTGCTACTTTGAACCCATTTTACCACTCGTTCACCACTTTTCACCAGCAATTTCTGCCCATGTTTGCCAATTTAACCCATTTTTGCCCATTTTAGATTTTATCTTACAGTTATTTTTTCCCTTTAAGTAACTTAAATTCGTTCTACTTAAGTCTCTGGTATCCTGATGTTTGTGCACCCTACGGCTTAGCTATAAAGTCTGACATTAACCTTTCAAATGCTTTAGTTCAGTGTGCCCCTCCATGTTGTTTACATTACATATAAAAAAGGTATGTCTGTTTCAAGAAAGTTGGTTTACATTTTGAAAATGTACTACAGCATAAATAAATAAGATACAATATGCTTATCACAGACTGACATTACAATGGACCATGGTTTTGTTGACTTCCATGGGCCCCCCAGTTGGCTGGGCCCCAGAAAGCTCTCCCCTTTATCCTCCCTTATGGGTATTCTTGAATGCACTTGAAATATTCAGGTTTTCTGTATTCAAACCTTTATTCTATCTTCTGTCTTACCTTGGCTCTGCGAAGAAGCCGTAGAAAGTCCTCCTGAGTCAGCAGGCCGTGATTTTTGATGAAGCTGGGCAGATTAGAGGCATGTCCTGCAAGCTGGTAGACTGTTGCATGGGTCTCCAGTTCTTCATTAATCAGCCCAACATATTCAGATTTACCCTATTATATAAATGGACACAAACATGCACATACCTGACAAAGAGCAACTAGCTATATCAGCAAAAACCTGCAATAGTACATGAAAATCATGCACCTGCCTTCTTGGCATTTTTCAAGCTTTATACCTGCCACATGTAGTCCTGTTTGCCGTAGATGACGGCTATCCTGTCCTTCCTATAGCTCTCTGGCTCCAGCTCTTCCTCTCTCAACTCCCTTCTCGCTACTTCCTCGCTAACAAAGCCAAGGAATGAGTTATCTGGAGTATGCGCTGGAGATGACAAAAGATAAAGCAGTTATTTTACAGGTAAGTAAAATAAGCAGTTGTAATGCTCATCAGTTTCCCTTTGATCTCTTTTCTCTGGTTGCAGGTGGCATCTGAAAACTATAAAGCCTGGCTTCCCCAAGAGTGAACTTTTTTTTTTAGAAAGTGTGAAGAAAATCTTTCTAAGCATTCTTGAGAATTGCATCCACAAGCAAGGGATTATAATGAGGACCAGTGACCTTGACCTTTAACTTTGTGAATCCATAATTTAATGCCAGTTAAATTTTGTGTCACAGAGAAAGTTTGAGCTAAGTTTATAGAAAAGCCTCCTGAGATATCACATTCACAAGGGAGCAGGAACATGAGACCCAGTTACCTTGGTGTTTGCCCTTTGACCTAAAAAATCAAATCAGCTCATTCTCCACTCAGAGTGGACACTGAGTAGATAGCATAACTTCTGGTCAGACATGATTAAAAAGCTAAAATATTTCAGTTTAAAATAGTGAAGATTAAAATCCTGCGAGTGAGGAAGAACCTGCTGTGCAGTATAAAATAAACCGGTAAAGGAAATGAGAAATCTTTTTATATGAGAGCTTAGTGTGGCTGTTTGGATAGGCAGCTGCCACCCTGCTGCCCTATGACATACCAAAGAAGGTGTGAAGGATGAGTATTAACTTTACAAGGAATGTGCCAGCAAAGGTATGGGCGAATGTGATTTTAGCTCTAAAACAGCTGCATGCGTTTGTGTTTCTCTTCTGTCTCGATATATTTGAGATTTGCCCTCAATGACCCTTAATGCAGCTCTGAATTTCCCCCCTCTGCTCCTCTTTTTGCCTCATTTGTCACCACTTGTCTATTACACCTGTCTGGGCTCAAGATATGATCAAGATTTTGCAACACCTAAAGGTTTGATGGGAAGTTTGTGGGAATCTTTTGTATCGGTGATCAACTATCTCCTTCTTCATTTCAAAACAGAAGCATAAACAACCCGCCCGCTCTTTTCTCAAACTTCCTCTCCTTAGTCAGCTAACAGCCATCGCCCTCTCTCTCCTCAGCAGGACAAATAAACAAAGATCCAGACTGAGGCATGGAGGATGGCTCTGGGCCCAGTGTGTCCAGCTTGTCTCCATCCCCTGACGGAGCAGAGAGGATGACAGGAGGAGGTGTTGCAATGAAAGTTCTGTCTAAGTACCAAGTTCATGTAACCTCAGCTATTATTCTTGTCAGTGTGAGGATGCTTAGAGGAGTGTGTGTGAAGGATCAGAGCTGCAGGAGCTAGATATAAGCATGTACTAATGTGTATATATCATGTAACTTCACAGATATGACCTTACACACAATGATGCACAAGGAGACACAATTTATCCATCACAAACTTACGGAACATGGTCATGTACTGCAGAGGCTGCAGGGTCCAGCTGCCCCACAGTGTTCTGTATCCTCTGCTTCGTGCGTAGCTGCCCAAGTTAAAGGCTGGTTCAGTGCCAAAAGAGTCCAGGATCCTGAAGCGACACCTGCAGTGTAGCACAAAATGTAGTCATCATTTAAATGCTACAGCTTAATAGATTAAATAATTACTCCATGGATACAACTAGTATTTAAGGTTCCCAATGTGACTTTATGTTATATAATTGCCAGGCTATTTTCGTACGTTTAGGATCTCACGGCCTGAATGTAGAAACTAAAAAAAGTGGGTTTAGGACACCAAATGTTAAGTCAAAAACCTGACCTGCAAAATTTAAAAAAAAAAAAAAAAAAAAAAAAAAAAAAACGTTTGATAAAGCCAAGTAAACAGTCTGCTTCCAGGAAAAAAAAGTGTGTCCTCCATGAAAATACCCTTATGCAGTTAATTTAGCTAAGGCTAAAGCTAATGAAGCTACATTAGCTACACCAATAATGTAGCTGCATAGCTAATGTGGCTAAAATAAAAAATAAAATTAAGTAACATTAGCTACATTTGCTGCATTAGCTACATAAGCTAAATTAGCTACACAAGCTATGCATGTAGCATAGCTGCATCTAGAGCTAGCAAAGCTAAGTAAGCTACCTAAGCTGAATAACATAACATGGCTATTCAACTAACTTTAGCTAAAGCTAAAACACAAAAAGCTACATTAGCTAAGTTAGATAATGCCACATTTTCTAAACTTTTAAGAAGTTTTTTAGAAGAAGCTATGGGAACGGTGGCTTACTTTAGCTTTGTTAGCTTAGCCAAAGCTGTCTTAAATACTTGTCTTAAAAGCTGTCTTACTTAGTAACGTTAACTAGCTAGCTAGAAGCTAACAGTGAGCCACTGTTAATGTAACTACTTCATAAACAGGTCTGTACATAATTTAATCCCAGATTAGACATCCAGCCTTTTATGTGTTCCATTTATGTAATGCTGTTTTGTCTGTAATGTTTGCAATGTAGTTATTAAATGACTATAACCGCCAGACTTTATTTATAAATAAAGTTAAATTAAAAAGAAGACCATGGTAATGGTCTGCAAGAACAGGCTTCTGAAATCTGCAGCTACCCCTGTCTTATTTTTTTAGACTGTACACCCATGTATTCTTGACTGCAGTCATGCATTGTGGCAATATAATATTTTGAGATTTTTTTGCACTTAGTTTGAATACTGAAGTATTTTAAAGCAAAGCTCAAGTACTCAAATGTCAGTTGTAATGGAGTAATGTTTGACCAGGACTATCAATACTTGGACTTAGTTTTGTATTTAGCTCACCACTGCAACTTTATTGACACCACTGGCTGCACACAGCAGTATCCAATTCTCATGGATCAATTGTCTTTTCTAGGACATGATTACTTACAATGTTTCAACATTTTCATCGCAATGTGTCTTTACACAACAGTGAATATCAGCCATACTAAGCAACTAAAAAGGAAATGAAGTGTTCATAGACAATAATAACCTAGCTACATTATGCACTGGTTTACCTTTGATTAGAAAAAGTACGTGGGTTTAAGAAGGCCTTCGTAAATTGTAGCACTCAGGGGCTGTATAGCCAAGTAAATGGCAAAATAACATATATTATTTAGAACACAGGGGTCAAATAAAAGCATAAATCTGAAAATGGTGGTCATACTTGTAATGAAGGAAAGCCAGTCCCATGGCTCCTTGGAGGTGAGATAGGCCGTGGTAGTCGGTGTAGATGAGGTCAAAGATGAGGGGCCTCTGGATTGGACAGCTGCCTTTGCCTGGAGCAGCACCAATCAGACTGGACCAATCACAGTAAACACATAATCCACATTACTGAAAGTTCATCCACATTCATCTCAAACTACTGCTTTTCTATCTATAGACCTGTCACCTGACTAGATCAATAAATTCAGATCTTTAAATGCTAATAAAGCTGATTTTGTGCCTGGTGTCATGGGACTTTGACTTCAACCTGTGCAGTTGTTCCTGTGAGGTGCTGAAGGTGAGGTTGTGTCCCAGGATCGTCAGACAGGCACTGAGGTCAGCCCACTGGACCAGCTCTCCCAGAGGACCCCCTCTGTTCACCAGGGCTTCAAAACGCTGACCAACACTTCCAGACAGAGTGCCGGGATACAGCAGCACCTGAAGGGTGGGAGAAAGGTGTATTATGTCTAAAAGCGATCTTTATTGAACACAGAATAGTGAATATTAGGACACTTTTAAATTTTGAGAGAATTAGATTTGCTGTTTATGACTCATAGGAAACACTTTGAAGTACAGTGGCCTTTAATCAAATACTTGGTACAAGGAAAATGACTGTTATTTATCAGGGTTGTTTTCTGAAAACCAAACCCATGAAATTTCTAAAATGAATGATGGCAATTATAATGGGAGAGAGTGATGCAGCAGACAAATTGTTTTACTCACTGAAAACCTTGAACAAGAACTTTTCTATAAGTTGTGCATTTAAACATTTGTTTGCTTAATGCGTGTGGAGTTGACTTGCTGATTTTACCCTCATCCTGTTGGAGACTGTCTTGTTTTTACTCTGTCTCATCCTCAGGCCGGCCTGTATCCAGCGGTCAGACATCCTCTCCACCCTGGACTGGATGAAGCTCACGGCAGGACTACTGCTGTCACTGATGACCTCATACAGAGGAGTCAAAGCTGTGCGAATTTCAGCCTGTTCAGTTCAAAGAAGACGCAAGAAGAAGGGTGGAAAGAACAGCATTATAGTCAAGTACAACATGAGCTTCTGCTTTGATACTTTGGGAGCCTTATAAGGACGCACCTTCTCTATATAAGAGCGAGGTTTCTGATGCCAGGGCAGCACAGAGCTGTTCCTTCCAAGTCGAGGAGGACAGAAGTCTTCTATCTGACTGAGGTAAGTCAGTATGGAGCAGATCGTACCATCTACTCCATAGAAGGCATAACAGGGGTCAGCCTGCCATCGAGCCTGCAGAAACTGACAAAAAGACACAAGTTAGATCAAAATAACAAGTTAAATTATTTGATTATTGTCAGCTCACAGTTCGTCCACATATTTAAATTGTGATGAGCAGGCTACTGCTTTTTCAGCTCAACAAATTACAAGAGATCACTGAGGGATGTTCAAACAATAAAAGTCTTAGTGATTTACAAATAAGCAATTTTAAAAACTGCACTTTTTAAAATGATGATTTCATTTGATAACGGAAATATCTACCTGCCCCAATGTGAAAAAGTCATTTCTCCCTAAACCTAATAACTGGTTGTGCCACCCTTGGTGGCAACAACTGCAGGCAAGCATTTGCAATAACTAGCAATGAGTCTTTCACATCCCTGTGGAGAAATTTTGGCCCACTGTTCCTCACACAATTGTTTTCATTCAGCCACAATGGAGGTTTTTTTTAGCATGAATGGCCTGTTTAAGGTCATGCCACAGCATCTCCATCAGATTTAAGCCTGGACTTTGACAAGGCTACTCAAAAACCTTCATTTTTTTTCAAGCCATTCAAAGGTGTACTTGCTCGTGTGTCAGATCATTGTCCTACTTCATAATCCAAGTGTGCTTGAGCTTTAGGTCATGAACTCATGGCCTGATATTCTCCTTCAGGATTTTCTGATAGAAAGCAGGATTACCATTCCATCAACAACAGAAAGCCTTCCAGGTCCTGAAGCAGCAAACCAGCCCCCGACCATCACCTTTTAACACCACCTTCCAACAAGTTCAACTTCTGTCTCATCAGTCCACAGAATATTTTCCCAAAAGTCTCTGGGATCATCAAGATTTTTTTCTGTCAAATGTGAGACGAGCCTTTGGGTTCTTTTAGGTCAGCAGTGGTTTTGGCCATAAAACTCTCCCATGGGTGCCATTTTTGCCCAGTCTCTTTGTTAGTGTTCAGTCATGAACACTGACCTTAACTGAGTCAAGTGAGGCCTTCAGGTCTTTAGATGTTGTTCTGGGATCTTTTGTGACCTCCTGTATGAATCATCAGTGCACTCTTTAAGTAATTTTGGTAGGCTGGCCAATCCTGGGAAGGTTCACCACTGTTCCAAGTCATCTCCATTTGTGGATAATGGCTCTCACCATGGTATACTTGAGTCCAAGCACCTTTGAAAATGGCTTTGTAACCCTTTCCAAATTGATAGATGTCAATGACTTTGTCTCTCATCTATTCTTGAATTTCTTGAGATTGCAGCATGATGTGTTGCTTTCTGAAATCTTTCAGCCTACTTCACTTTGTCAAACAGGTTCTATTTAAGGGATTTCTTGATCCAACAGGTCAGTCAGTAATCAGGCCTGGGTTATCTTTGTCTAATATCAAAATCTGTTTGAAGATCTGAAACATTTTAGGGTGACAAATATCAGGAAGAGGGCAAACACTTTTTTACAACACTGTACATGCTACAGTATATTAACTATTTCTTACCTCTACTTTCTCTGCGCACAGTGGATATGCAGGATCCACTGGTACTTCACACTTCTCACTGGGCCCTGTGGGTGAGACATTAATGATCACATACGTTTTGAATGCTTCTTTTTTCCCTGACTGTACCTGAAGAAATGAAAAGTCACACTGTAGAGTTAACATATAGAACAGAGGATAATAACTTTGATATACAGCCTCTTGACTGAAAAATTCACTATGAATAGCAGCCATCAGCTCTGAGTATGGTGCTGCTGTGCGTATAAGAGGTAGTGTGTTCTCAGAGGCCCCCTTCCTGTAAGTCTCCCACCACCATCTCCAGCCAATGTCAATCAACTGGAATGAACACACACCTGACCCACCTGCCTACCACCCAACATACCCCATTTTACAATGCCAGCCTTGCCAAAACACACAGTCCTTAACTTTGTAAAACAACCTATTAAAAGAGAAAAAAAGATAAGAAAAACCTGAAGGCATAGCTGAGGTGTGAAAGCTTGAAAACAGTGATACTACAGGGAAAGAAAAAAAGAAAAAAAAAGTGCTCCCCTTGCAAAAACAGGAATATGAGTGGACAAGTTGGTGAAAGGACTTGTGGGTAAATCGGTCGTATTTTATGGGTGTTAGGTAATGTGAGAGGACAGGGCTAAGGGGCGAACAGGCTGGTGATGGGAAAGTGTGTTTATGTGTATGCGTGTGGCACATATCACAAGTGTGTGCATGTCGACATGTATTTTAGAGCGTCTGTGTGGTCGGGGCTTTTTTCAGGAAGAAATGCTCACACACAAATATGAACACACACAGATACTCGTGTGCCAACCAACCGGGTGCATAACCCGACCCTCACCTGACACCTCTCAGGAGGGTCGAAGCAAAGACATAAACTTTTTTCCTCCAGAAGATTGGTTCAGGCTTTAAGGGACTTTTTAAACTTCTATTCAAGGACTTCATCCCCCATAACCACCTGCACCCATCGCCCTTTAACCCCCCCTTCACACCCTCCATTATCACAGCTTGTTAATTTCACTGTGTGGTTAACCTCTTTTGAGTCTCTGAACCGTGCCTTCAGCTCTGAGTGTCACTCTACCGCAGCAGTAAACCACAGAGAAGTTCTGCAATTATGTGCCAATTATTGTAGCTGGAAACAGTGAGGTATGGAAGAACATAAAGCATATTATACCTTGAAATAACTCTACAGCCACTCTTTAGGCTTGTGTAATAAACCTATTTATATAGAAAAGTAAATTCACTGCTGAACTGGGTTAGATTTATGTATGAGAGACAAATACATTTGTCCATTCTGTCTGGGTTTGACTGCCCATCAAACTTATTCTAACCTTAGAAACCTCTGTGAGGATGAACTAATGCCTCTACAGGTTTAGTTAGTGGTAAGTCATTACAATTATATTCACAGTTAAAGGAATAATATGTAGAATTTTCACACCGAATTCTCTACATAAATTAAAAAACTTACTGCTCCTATGTTACATACAGTGCTTAACAAATTTATTAGACCACCTGTCATACTTGCCTCAGAGACTATCCAGCATCATGAAGTGATTTAATGCGGACTCTTTCATTTTCAGTGAGCTCTCCACGTTTTACCATTTTGAACAGGAATGAGGAATTTCAAACTGAATTCATCTTTTTATACCCAAGTCTGAGCTGACTCACTGGGCTTCTCTGAGAATTAAAAAAATAATCAAACATAACATTCAACCACTAAAACTAATTTTTCTGTTCAGGAATGCAAGTAAATAACTATAATTTGACATATTAATCAAGAAATATTAATGTGCTTTACTATTCTTTTTCAATTTTTTGTAAATCAGTACATTTAAAAATTCATGGATAACAATAATATATTCCAGTATTAAAAATATCATTTGGGTTAAAGAGCCTCTACATATTGGTGTATTAACCATTGCAGAAACATAGAAAAAGATTTTGGTAATCACCAGTGCTGTTAATTTAGGGCAGCTGTGGCATAAACCTTACTTTGGGTGATGGTCTAATAAATTTGTTAAGCACTGTATATTCTTGTTTTATACTCACACTTGTTTTGTACTGTTGCATTTTGAAACAGGAGAAAATCTTAGGGCCAGATTCACAAAAATTAAGAGAACGCACTAAACGTACCAAGGTTAGTGCCAACTAAGCATCCACAATTTGCCCAGTTTTTGCACCATATCCACAAAAGAAACTGATTTGATCATATGCCAGTGCGAAGAGCACCTACAAAGATGGACAATTGAACACTTTGTGTGAGGAATCAGTAGCAGTGGTGATAGCATCCGTCCTGGTTTACAGTTACTTCATTTTGGAGCCATAAAGTGTGTCAAACTATTATTGAGTTTTGATATTGGAAGTATTAATTAATTTCTTAATTCCTTAGTTTTTAAACCCTTTTTACCACATTTTTAAATAATTATACCAGTTCTTTTTGCCAGTTCTTTTTGCCACTTTTTTACCAATTCTTGCCACTTTTCACCACTTGTGTTGCAACTTTACTGTTTTTTGCCCTTTTTTGAATCTTATAACCCATTTCTGCCAACTTTTCTTGCCACTTTTTGCCACTTGTCACCCATATCTCGCCCTTTGGGCCGCTTTTAACTTATTTTTGCAACTTTCGTCTCTTATTGCCATTTTAAAACCATTGTTTTTTTATTTTTCTAAGAGATTTATTTTTGGGCCTCCTTGTGCCTTTATTAGATAGAGGACAGTGGATAGACTCAGAAACAGGCAAGAGAGTAGGGAGATGGAGATACGGGAAATGGTGCCACAGGCTGGATTCGAACCAGCTGCCCACATACACGGTGCGCGCCTTAACCACTCGAAAACCATTGTTGCCCCTTTTTTTGTTCCTTTTTATCTTATTTTGCAGCTTTTCGCCCTTTTTTGTAACTATTCTGACACTTTTATAAAACTTTTTGCCTCCTGTTGCCCATTTTTACCACTTTTAAACCAGTTTAGCCAGTTTTGCCCCTTTTTTCCTCTTTTAATCCGTTTTTTCCACGCCACCAATTCAGCTATTATTCCCAGGTGTTTACATCTGAATCTGACACACAGATTAGACGATAGCATTATTTGTAATGGAACACCAAATTTTAAAGTGAGTAAAGGTATTGGAACAGATAGACTTAAAATAGATTAAAATGAATAAGACTTAAAATTTAGTTGCAAATCCTTCCTTGCAATAACTGCACCAAGGGACCCACTGACATCACCAAACTTTTGCATTCTTCTTTTTTGTGATGCTTTTCCAGGCTTTCACCTCAGCCTCTTTCAGTTTTTGTTCGTTTTGGAGGGTTACTCCCTTCAGTCCCCTCTTTGGCAGGTAAAATGCATGCTCTATAGCATTCAAGTCTGGAGATTGACTTGGAAAGTCTAAAACATCCACTTCTTGCCCCGGATGAACTCCTTTGTTGTTTTGGCAGTGTGTTTTGGGCCACTATCTTGCTGCATCTTTCTCCTAACTTTTGCCTTTCAATCACTTTGTTAAAGATTAATCTTTTTCTCATTAGTCTATAAATCTTTGTCACAGTTTTTTTTGGCTTTGTCTCTGTACTTTCTGGCAAATTCCAGCCTGGCCTTCCTGTTCTTCTTGCTAATGAGTGGTTTGCATCCTCTGGTGTAGCTTCTGTACTTTAGTTCATGAAGTCTTCTGCCAACAGTAGACGGTGATACCTTCACTCCTGCCCTCTAGAGGTTGTTGCTGATGTCACTAACAGTTGTTTTAGGGTTTTTCTTTACAGCTCTTACAGTGTTTCTGTCCTCAACAGCAGATGTTTTTTGCTTGGTCTACCCATTCAACGTCTGTTACTGAGTACACCAGTGGCTTCTTTCTTCCTCAGGACATTCCTAATAGTTGCACTGGCTATGGCCAATGTTTGTGCAATGGCTCTGATTGATTTTCCGTCTCCTCTCAGCTCATAGACAGCTCTCTGGTTTCCATATTGGTTACACCTCTAACTTTAAATGCAGTCTGCACAGGCAAAACCCAAATCTGAAACTGAGCGTAGACATTCAGAGCTGGATGTTATGTCGAAGAATGTGAACTGCTCGCAGAAACTGCTGTTCTGTTGCTGTATCTCATTCATGTTTTATGCTGCCTACTTGTGATAACCCATAATTATTCTTAAACAAAAATGTAGCATACAAAACTAGAAAAGAACTCAGAGAGCGCAGACCTCAGCCATCAGCCCTATCTCCCAATAGTGAATAATCCTTTAAAAACATTCCTGGATCCAGACGGGGATCTGGATGACTCCCAAAATCTAATTCACAGATTACGCCCACCCCGGTGGGGTGGAGACACGGTGAAGCAAAGCATTGCTTCGCTACGTGTGGAAGTCATGGCAGAGGGTGAATATTCCTCTATTCCTCCCAGCATTGTGGGTATTCTCGTTACAATTTGCTGTCTTTCTCTCTGTTACGCTCTGACCTGTCTCCTCGACCCAGTGTGTGTCTTTCAAACTCTATAAACTCCAAAACTTTGAATAAGTTACTCATGTCTGCCATCTCCTGGTGTAAAGTGGTAACAGCGCAGACCTCTGCCATTAGCCCTATCTCCCAATAGTACAGAATCCTTTAAAAAATTCCTGGATCCAGACGGTGATCCAGATCAGTCTCAAAATCTAATCAGTTCTTCCTTATGCCATTTCTGACATTTCCTGAAAATTTCATGAAAATCCGTCCATGACTTTTTGAGTTATGTTGCTAACAAACGAACAAACAAACGAACAAACAAACGAACAAACCCACCCCATCACAAAGCCTCCTTGGTGTTGGTAACTATGGATAAAACACTATCATATCAGTGGAAGCACCAACTGATCATTTTGCTTCACCTGTGTTAAACCTACTCCAAGATCATGTTGTGTGATGTCATATGTGCTGAATGAAAATGAATGAAAAACTTTTAAAAAAAAGTCAGGCCATTACTTGTGTGTGGTCTGAGGTCATCATGTGTTGTCGGCATGTGGGACTCATGAAGATGATGGTGACGACTGAGCTGGTCAAGCCTTTGGGACACTCTCTTCAGCTCCCTCTCTACCAGGCGGGCCAAGCCCTGTTGGTTCTCCCTGAAGCTGGAAAACAAATACACTGAATGAACTAATGCGACAAGATTTATCTGCACTCATGGTTAACGCTCTTATTTTGATGTTGTTTTATACCTCTGCAGTAACAGGCTGAGATCATCTTTGGTGACGTCTCTCTCTCTGCTCAGTCTCTGCACCTGAGTACTCAAAGCCTCCAGACGAAGAGCCAGCTTTCTGAAGTTGAGACCACGCTGACCTGGAACATGAAAATTAAACAGCACAGAGGATGATCATGTATGTAGAAAACATTACTCCCTACCATAAAGTTAATAAGTGTTTTTGTAAAGTCCTGAAATATTCATGCAGTGTTCTGGTAGCCTACCTGTTGTGCTGTGAACCAAGGTATTTTAGTAAAGAAAAATTTTTGAAAGATGGACTGATTAATAAAATAATGAGGGACTTCAGTTTGTGAATACACATTTGTAAGTATCAATGCTAGTGTTTATGCTGTTTTCAACTACACTTGTGTTAAAATAGATAACAGAGTCTGTTAGCTTTAGCCCTCAGCTAACAGCACAGCAAACAAAACTGAAACTCAATCCCAGGCCGATCGATATGAGATGTTAAGGCACTGACTGGGCCTGTCCCACCACTTTTAACCAAAGGTGACTGACCTTATTACTATGTAAATACTGATAGCTAATAAAGTTAGCTAAATATGCTTTTATGATACCCAAGGCCATGTCGTCATACTGTCCTCTAATCCCTTAATAGTCAAATGGAAAGGGAATAATCACATTAACCTGCCGAGGTGTAACAGATGACAGCCACACATTTTAATCTCCCAGTCACTCTTATAATCAGGATTAGTGCCTCTTCAATATTCAGAGACAGAAGGTAGTGGAAGTCATGCCCAGGAATGAGGTGGATGTGCGGCCAAAAGTCTAGAAACACTGAGTGTGCTTTTCAAAAGCTCATAAGATGTCCCAATTTTTAAAATATATATTTTGGGGCCGTTATTGTAGAGGGCAGGAGTAGTAAGCAGAGAGTCACATGCAGTAATGGACAGAGTGTTATCTATTACTTTTTGAAAGCCCTCTTCCTTAAGGCCTACAGCCTCTGTACACAGGGCACACATCCTAAACCCAAGGCAAACCGTTGCCCCTGGCAACAAGGGAGGTTTTAATAATTTAGAGGCCTCAGGAAAAGACCAATATGAGCCCCTTTAACATTTCGGAATAAATCAATTACAGTGAGTGAACAAAATATTTTGAAGCTTCAGGTAACAAAACCTCATAACTACAGGAAGTGCAAAGTTATAAAATATAAATACTCAAATATCCAACCATACCTCATCAGCTGAGCATCATAACTCAAACTTGCCTCATCAAAGTATTTCTCACGTCTCTAGGCTATGTATAACTTATAATAGAAAACAGCTTTTTTATTTTGTAAAGTGAAGGTTTGCTATGGAAGACAGGGTTGAGTTGAAGGATCCCTCAGGGATAAAGGTGAAACCGATGATACGCAGTAAAATCCCACCAACTGATGATGTCACTTTATCTCTGTTTGTACAGCTGACCGTCAGCGTATCACTACCTACACAAACAGGGCCTTTTGGACAGCAATGTAATGAAAGATGAATGGGGGAGAAAAGGTGGTGCTCCTGAAACAACCTCATACCAGCTGGATGACATGACTACATGATGTGTGCATGAGCTGATAGAAAATATAGTGTAAATTGTGTCTGCATGTTGACATCATGGAGAGAAAATATGCCATGTAAAGCTTCTTATCATGTGTTTCTATAACACAATTATGTTTTTACATTATTTCATAATAGTCCACTGATACTAACTTCCTCACTGTCAGAGAAAATGTATGTCTGCCAGTGAATGAGACAATTTAGATCAATGTTTTTAGATCTTAAAATGCTTACTGATCCCTTTATTAGATACACAGATTCAACCACTCATAAACCCAAAATCTAATCAGCCAATCACATGGCAGCAGCCAAAGGTTTTAGGCATAATGGCATGTCAAGACAATGTGCTGAAGTTCAAACCGAGCATCAGATTGGGGAGGAAAGGTGATTTATGAGACTTTGCATTAATGAGCAGCTGAACAGGTATACCTAATTAAGTGACCAATTCATATTTTACGACTCCTTAAGGCATAAGTACATAAGTATATTCTCAAAGCAAAAGACTATTTTGAGTTTAAAAAAAGAAGGAAATAAAGTCCCTTGGCTTTGTAAGACAGTAGATTTGTACAGAGCCTGGTTGAAAACAGAGTATTTGTTGATAAATTTGAGCTGGATTAACTGCTGACCAACCGCTTCCCCCATGTGACATATTTTCCAACACAACCACTTCTCTGTGTACACAGGCCGCGGTGGGTCCCTCCAAGCTCACAGCAATTGTGGCTCTGTGGCTGAGATGTACCCGTGGGTTACATTGTCTGCTAAAACAATTTTCCAACAATTTGAGAAGAAATGTTTTGGGAAGTTTAGATAAAAAGTAATTGTCTGTGATTATGTTTGGAAACTGATTCATCAGTAGCCACATTTTCTGAGTCTTACACGAGAAGTTTGTTCTGTTGGATTATTAACTCAAACGGGATGCATCTTTTTAATGACTTTAAGCATAAAGGGGGTTTGATATGATGATTTATCCATTTTTGTAATGAATTAAGATGCTTCAGATTAAGAAACGTAAAAAAAAATTCAGCATTTGCATCAGATAAATACCTAGCTACATTTTGAGTGGCTGCCAAAATTATATGAACACTTAAACTATTAATTAAACTTGAGAAAAAAAAGATTTTCTTATTATAACTTCAAATAAACCATTAAAAGTTAATTAGATAGTTCCCCTTAAGCAAAAACCGTGACGCTTGCTGGTGTTTCAAAGTGACTCAAAGGTTAAGAATTCTGGGAGATGTGGTGCCAAAATATGTTAATTTATTCATCTACTGCATGAGAAAAGAATGCTGATTTTACAGGAAAAACATATTTTCTGGAGGAGATTGTTGACAACATTTGTCTCCCCACATGTAAACCAGGGGAAAAGCTTTTACCCAAACAACCTTGTCTGCTGCCTTCTTAGAAACCCTCCTTCAGAGAAACAGTTTAGTCCGACAATTGAATTGGACAAGGTAATATCTTGGCCACAAACCACAACTGTCAGACCCACCACATACTGTTTGCAAAGCTTCATCTAACACCAGAAGATGGTAAATCTTAGAAAAATTATACAAGCTCTCTGCTGTATGTCCCAAATAAATTCTTAGTGTGAGGAAATCTCATCTGATTGAGGTTTATTGTATTATTCCACATATCTTTTATGTATTTCATTCATAATTAGAAGTGTTTTAATGTCAAGTTGTTTAGGTTCATAAGTAATTTAGTGTTTTGTGGTTAAAAGACTCAAGGAAAGTGTTTTTTTTTCCACTTTATAATTCATAACCATGTGTATAAGTTACCTTGTTCCTCAGGTGACCTCCCAGCAGGCTCATCCCTGGTCATCTCAACCGGCACCCAAAGGCTTTGCAGCAGCAGAGTCAACACTGACAGGCACAGACAGAGCACCAGGCAACCACTAGAGGGCACAATTTACAGATACAGATAAACCTCTTCATTGCCATAGCACTCAGCATTCAGCAGGCCTATGTAAGTAGTTCTCAGCCTTTTTTAACCTGAATTAGTCCAGTTTTCATGATAACATTGGGTTATAAATCATGGCTGTTGACTGAAGGTTATTTAACTTTGACTTTTTTATATTAAACTGTTGACATTGTGGTCCGTTGCGTCATGTTTGCATTAGTACTTATGTATTAAAGTAACTTCAGCTTAACTAGTCAAAAATTTATACAGTACATTGACTGAGCTAACAACATCAAGTAGTTATATATAACACCATCTAGAGTAATGTAATATTAGCCTGAAAGTAGTTATTTATTTGGTTTGTGAAGACTATTTTAAAACGTGACCATTTTCTTCTTGCTGTGTCAGTTACTCCTTCTGTGCCTTTAATGTGCCTTAAAGCAATGTGTCATTACTTTTTGCTAGCCATTTAAAAAATGTATTTTTATCTGTTATTTTTAGCAAGTCATTATTGTGCTATTTTTAGCGAGTCATTTCTTCCTCTGTTGCTCTATTCTTATAAATAAACAATTTCGTGCATGTAGTCATTACTTCTATCCATTGCCACAATTTATCCAATGCCTTAAGCATACAATTTCAAACATTTGTCATTTGGCAAACAATTTGAAGCATTAATCCCTAATAGTTAACTCATACATTATTTCAAACAAACAATCTCCGTGCAGCCAGCAACTATTTTTCAGTTTCCAACACTCTGCCATTACTTTTGACTTATTTTTAATTTCAAGCATTTCTAATTTTTATGAATTAAAATGAATCATAATTAGCATCTTTTTTAATGTAGGAAATTAACACTCTTAGCAAACAGTTTAGCCATGCTCCTTTTAAATGTAACACCTAAAGACTAAATTTATGATTTAAATACATCTAGAGTACTTCAAACAATATAGAAATACAGCAAAACATATGGCCATTACCCTGAATCATATCTGCCTTTTTTGCCACAGTCCTTGTTTTGCTTTCTGACTAGATCCACACTGGTGCACGTTCTCAGACATTGATTCAGACATTGCATCTGACTCATTAAGGAATATTTTATACATGCACAGTAAAATTTCACGCACAGAACCATTTTCATTTTTCCAAATGAGCTGAGTCTTTCCACAAACTTTCAAGCAGCAGAGTCTGAAAATGGTACCTATGCCATCTATTGTATTTTCAGAGTATTTTTATTGGTCATCACATCATCACAGGCTGACTTTTGAAATAATTTATATCCTAATAAACCAGCTAAATTTCTTTTACATTTTTATAGAATCTAGATAATACTAAGAGCAGATGTGATGTCAGAGGAGCTTAACCAGACTTTGCTATCAACAAGTTCACTAAGAAATGAAAAGCTAATTTATTCCATGAGGATCCTGTGGAGTAAAAACAAATATCAGAAATGTGATGCACTTTTCTAGCATGTGTCTAGTCACTGTAAATATGAGCTCCATGTCTCAGTTTTACCCTGCCAGAGAGAGTGAAAACTCGTTTTCATCAAGCCAGTAAACTCACCAACCCTTATCCAAAGAAACATGGCATGGCCAACCTCAGCTGAATGCTGGAAAAATATTTCCAGCTCTCCTAGTTCCCATAAAGCCAAAAACTCAGATCAGGTGAAAAGTATTTATTTTAGTCTATCAATCTGTGTTTCATCAAAAATGTCAGGGCATTCATCAAAACATTACAAGTCTATGTTTGAGGTAGAGTTGCTATCAAGAGCCATCCATGCGTTATCTAAACAGCTTAACCCTTTTAGGTTTGTGGGGGGCTGGGGCCAATCCCAGCTGCTGTTGGGTAAGAAGTCCCTTTTACTGAGTACCAGTTGATCACAGAGCTGACATTAAGAGACAGACAGTTTAGAGTCACCAGTTAACCTAAAGAGCATCGTTGTTGTTGTTTTGGTCTTGTTTTTTTTTAAACCATTTCTTTGTAGCTTTTGCATTCATTTTACCCTCTTCCTTTACAAGCTTTCAAGGGCTGACTGCCAAAAGGCCCACAGCATGATGCTGCCACCACTGTGCTTCACAGTGGTAATGGTGTTTGATGTCCACCAAATACTACGTCTTGTCTGATGGCTAAAAAGCACTTTGTTGGTCTCATCAGACCAAAGAACTTTCTTCAACTTGATCATGGAGTCTTCCCCGTGCCTTTTGGAGAACTCAAGTTGAGATTTAATCTGAGTCTTCTTCAACAGTAGCTTTCTCATAAAGCTTTGACTGGTGAAGAACCTGAGCAACAGTTGTTTTATGCACAGTCTCTCCCATCTCAGCTGCTGAAGCTCATAACTCCTTCAGAGTAGTCATAGGTGTCTTGGTGGACACTAGTCTCCTTCTTGCACGGTCACTCAGTTTGTGAGGACAGTCTGATCTAGGAAGATTTACACATGTGCCATATTTCTTCCATTTCTTTATGTTGGATTTAACTGAATGCCGGGGGAATTTTTTGTATCCATCCCTGATATATACTTTTCAGTACATTTTTCTCTGAGTTTCTTGGAGTGTTCTTTTAACTTCATGGTGTAATGGTAGCCAGGAATACTGAATAAACATTGACTTTACCTTCCAGACACAGATGCCTTTATACTACATTCACTGCACTCAGGTGATCCTCCTTTCAGTAATTAGTGAGACCTCTTGCATCAACTGGCTGGACCGCTGTTGAATTAAGTCATTCACTTTAAAGGAGGCGAAAATTTATGCGGCCACTTATTTTACATTACATATTTTTATTGATTGGCGTTACTTTGTAGAAGTATGTTTTCACTTTGACTTTCAAGAGGGGGATTGAGTTGACAAAAAAAGGGAAAATAGCCAAATTATATTGACAATCATTATTTGTAAAATTAATAAAAGAGTTAAACTGCAATCTGCTGTCAAAGTAAAGCACAAGGTTCCTGTTTTAATAAAGCCAAATTAAAGCAAAATGCAGGGATGGACAAAAAGGATGAGCATCCTTTTCTTCATTTTTGTATAATTTCTCTATATCCTGAAAACTGACAAGCCACTGATTTAATGTTTGTTGAGCTTTACTGTACCTCCGTGGCCTCAGTGCAACATGCATGGCCCTCTGGTGACAGGATGCTGGATCTCACTGGGAAAACAAGGATATTGCAAATACATACTCAATAAAAACTTCTGCACAGAAATGCAATTCCACTACTTTTAATTTTTTACAATATAAGATTTTAAAATCCATATTTTTAAACACTATTCCTGCATAAAAGGTCAAACTTTCTACAAATATTGCAGAGGGTAGGCATAGATAGCTTTTAACATACTGTTATTGGCAGCATTTATGTCTAATTATGGTTATGGTTAACTCAGATTCATTAAACCCAACACTAAATGCATCCAAACGGTCCTCATGTGTGTCAGTTTGAGACATAGAGATGTCAGCCGTCTCTGGTAGATAGATGATCTAGCTAATCAACAACGGCACACATGCACACAACAACACAACCCCACAAATCCTCACCTCCTCGAGTCTCTGTCCCAGCCCACTAGCAACCATCGGGCCTGTTTCCAAAACACACAAACTAGAAAAAAAAAGACATAAAGTTGAGTCTGGAAAGGATATTTCCCTCTTTTTGTCTCTTTCTGCTCTCTTTCCCTCCTTCTCTGGCCGGGCCTTTTCTCTGTCCCAGTGCCTATGGGTAGGCATCTTGCCGTTGCCAAGGTAACCTGACTCCCCTTTAAAGAAAACAATACCAAGAGTGCTCTTACGCCTTTCACACGTACAATGGAGCCCACGCTATTGGGTGACACAGTTTCTTTCAGTCTCGCTGGCCAGACTTAAGCAGTGGTTGTGAAGTGATACTCAAGCAGAGTGCTCATTTAAAACCTTAAATGGTTCAAACCTTTGGCAGAGAATGGCAAAGTACAGACAAAAGACAGTGCAAATGTAATGATAGTAACAATAGTAAGCATAAAAAATATCCAGGAAAATGCTAAGGCTCAATTGTAACAGTTAAGTTCAACAGGACATGATGCTTTGTTTTATGAAAGGTCTCATTATCATTAGTGTGAGAATGGACAGTACCAATAAATTAAAGGATCCTAAGTTTTTTGAGTTAGCAAGACAGTTCAGCCTCTTGACATTTTTTTCTTAGTAAAATACATCTAAACCCTAATTCTGAAAAAGTTGGGACATTGTGTAAATTGCATATAAAACATTACATTGGGCTTCTCTGAGAATTAAAAAATTAATCAAACAGAACATTCAACTACTAAAACTAATTTTTCTGTTCAGGAATGCAAGTAAATAACTATAATTTGACATGTTAATCAAGAAATGATAATGTGCTGCACTATTTTTTCAGTTTTTTTGTAAATCAGTACATTTGAAAATTCATGGATAACAATGATAATTATAGAGCCATTCATCAGCAACATTCAGAAGCCCAACCATCTTCTCTAGGCCTGAGCTCATCTGAAATGGCTTATCAAAAGTGATCTGACGAATCCACATTTCAAATTGTTTTTGAAAATAATTGCAGTCAAGTCCTCTGGGCTAAAGAGGGAAAGGATCATCCGGATTGTTATAAATGCAAAGTTCAAAAGCCTGCATCTGTGATGGTGTGGAGGATGTATTATTATCCACAGCATGGGTAACTTGCACATCTGTGGGGGCACCATTATACAGAGGGGCACATACTGGTTTTGGGCCAACATATGCTTCCATCTAGATGGCCTCTTTTTCAGGGGCGTCCCTGCTTATTTCAGCAAGATGATGCTAAGCCACATTCTGCACATTACAACAGCATTACTTAGCAGTAAAAGACGGTGAGTACTCCTGTCTGCTATTTGAAATGCATGGTGCATTATGAAGCACAAAATATGCAAACAGAAGCCACACAATGTTGTGCAACTTAAGATGTGAGTCACAGAAGAATAGAAAAGAATTCCACTTTCAATCCTTCAACAATGACTGTCTTCAGTCCCCAGTTTTAGAGGAAGAGGTGATGTAAGAAAGAGGTAAACATGCTCCTTTTTCAACTTTTTTGTAATATGTTGTTGGCATCAAATGTGCATATATTAGAGTTTATCAGCTTTGTCATTGAGGCTGTGTTTGTATAATATCTTGTCTTTGTGCTGTAATCAGTTGAATACATGATGAAAGGATTTGCAAAACACTGTATTCTGTTTTAATTCACATTTAACTTATCATCCCAACTTTATTGGAATTAGGGTTTGTAATTTATCATTCATTACTAGGAGAGCAGCACTATTTTGCAACATGCCTTGCAAATTGCCCAACATTTCCGCACCACCAACTGATTTAGAGCTTCCCTATTTTGGGCTAGTATTATGTAATTTAAATAGATCATATGACAGTTTCTTCTAAAACATGCTTTTACTACAGCTAGCAATCAACATAACAACCCAGACTCTGTAGCTTTCTTAAGGAGCCTGACTGAAACCTCATTGGCTGACAGACCTAGCCCCTCCACTTTATTTGGTTGCTCCGCAAATCTATGTATTTATTTCAGGACCATTTCCTTTAAAAGCATCTTTATGTCAAAATGAGGGAGAAACGCTGTTTTAGGCAGTTCAAAACATGCTGCATTTTGTCTTACCACTGTCACACAAAAAGTGATGATTTATCACCGGTTTGGAGTGGACACACTATCATGGTTGTGTCTTTGGTCATGGATTTTCTGTGTTTATATTTTTTGCAGGCTGATTGGGGAGGGCAGGAGCACTGAGCAGTCATGGCTGCAGCTCATTAGGCCTCACAGCTGCAGCCAGTCTTTGGCAAATAAGATCTCTTTTTCACCACCTTGTGTTGAACCTTCAGATGCCAGAGTATCTTACAGCTTTTTCGGTGGCAGCCCAGCTCTCTCAATTTCTAATTTTGTGATTTTTTTTCCAGTGTTTTTTAACTTTTCTAATCCCTTTGTGTCCTTTTGTTTTATGGTATCTTCTACTCCCTGTCAGTGCTTTGGCCTATAACCAGCCAGCTTACTCACCATTGTTTGTCCCTATTTACTCCTCCAAAATAAATTCCTTGTCTTGTGCTCTGCCCCTGGGTCCTAGTCAGTAATTAGTCACACATGCAGCTTATTAATTAAACACTGAATGCCATGTGATAATTTACATGCACCTAAAAATATTTATGTCCACCAAAACAGAGTTTGCAATGAGTGAGAAAATGTGCATGGCCGTTTATCTACAAAGATGTGGGTTGGTTTCAAAACAAATGCTTGCAAACATTTCAGAATCCTTAAAAGCCCTCAGATGATTCCTGGGTTTTGTTTGATCGTTCTAGGACACTATATATCTCAGAAAAGAAGTGCCATAATTTGCCGGTGCAATGCATTTCTATTTTCAGATTTTTTTAAATTCAACTTTATTTATAAACAAAGTCTTGCAGTTACATTCATGAAATAACCACTTTGCAAACATAACAGACTGAGAAAAAGATCAGAGGGGTTAGATTATGTATGGACCTGTTTTAGAAGTAGTTTCATGATAAACTTTGTGAGATTTAGCTAAAGTTAACATAGCAACATTAGCTATGTAATTAACATTCCTACATAAGCCAATGTAGCTAAGTAAACTTTAGCAATGTGAGCTTTAGCAAATGTATCTAAAGATAACATAGCTAATGTACCTATATAGCTCACATAGCTACTTTGTGAACTTAGCTTTTGCTATATTAGCTAGACTGCAACATTACCTATGTTATTTATAGCTAAGTTAGTTGTAGCAACATGAGCTTTAGCAGACAAAGCTAAAGCTAAACTAGCTAGGTAGATAACATAGATACATATAGTTGCTTTGTGAGAGTGGCTACCCGATCCATCCCGGAAACCGGATTTGTACTGCGCGTGTGCAAACATGCATCTACATCCGCTCGGCAGCCTATTGAAGCTAGGTTAGGTTTAGCATTTTAATTTCCACTAGTAAGATTTAGGGGTAGCTTATTGGGGTAGGTTTATATTTTAATTAATTAGCTTCCTGGGATTAGGCTTAGCATTTATATTCCACTGGTTAGGGTTACAATTAATTTATGTAGACGCAGATGTAGACGTGTTAGCACATGCGCAGTACAAATCGGGTTTCCGGGACGGATCGGGTAGCGACAGTGAGCTTAGCTTAAGCTCCTGTATATAAGTTGCTCCATTAGCTACGTGGCTCTTTTAGCTACATAGCGCTGTTAACTAAATAGCTTATGCAGCTAACAGAGCTAGGTCAGCTGCGCTAGCTGTGATAGAATGTTTTACAGAGGACGAGCTTTTTTCCTGTTAGCAGACTGTTTATTCAGCTTTATTAAACATTTGGTTGTGCAGGTCAGGTTTTTGACATTAAACGTTTGGTATTCTAACCCTTACCCTAACCATAATGGAAAGTTTGAGCTGTATCTCAGATGAACAGTCTGTGAGAATGGAAGTCAGTGCAGCCAGACTGTGCTGTGGATGAGAGTTCAGTTCAAATCTTTTTACATTTGTTATGAAACACAATTATGGATGTATAATGGAAAAAAAAAGTCTTTGGTAAGGAATTTATTCCAAGATAGGCCAAATCATCTCTAATAAAATTCCCTAGCTTTACCTTAATTGGCTAAGCAGTCTGTGATAGAGACCCAACATGAATCTGCCAAAAAAAGTACCCAGCAACATTTTGCAGATTAACAGGGGTAAGGGGAAACTTCCTGATAAAAGTCAGAAACCTCTGGCAGAACCACACTCAGGTTGAACTGCCATCTGTCATGCCTGTGTTAGAAACAAAACAACATACAAGCAATTAAGTGCTGACATTTGGAAGCTGTCATTAGCAACATAAATAAACTTGAATGGACTTGAATGACTTGCAGATTAACAAATTAATCCCTTTGTTTTGTTTCAGCTATCTGGTAGCTGACATGCACATTTAGAACAGCTGCGAATTCACGTTTTGTACAAGTGCAACTGTGGAGAGTTAACAGAATAACACATTAGCTGGTGCCACCAATGTGGGTTCTAAAACTAATCTAGCAGGATTTGTCACAAGTTAGGCCTGATTTGAGATTGTTTCAGCTCCTGATCTTTAGACCCATGTGTGCACAGTGATTCTCTGTGAGGGAATGTGTAAGTGTAAATGATTGGCAGATGGGGGCGGGACTTGTTCTTACTGTCACGCAGTGAGTGGGAGTGGTAGGATCTAAACCTCCATAAGCTTGAACCTAAAGGCTTACTGGCTTTACACCCATCTGTCTCCCTCTCACAATCACGCATACACTAATACACTCTCGCTGACTATCTCTTTTTTCATTTTGCATCAGTTTGTTCCTAACACACAGTATCACACTTGTGATAGATCACTAAAATATTCACAAACACAAATAGAGTTGTAAAGAACCATATATGTTTCACTTTAATCAAATTGTGTGAACAAATTCAATATGAAATCAGAATGACATGAAGTTCGAACAGATTAAGATGCTTGGAATACTTCATGGGACATGGCTGATGTTTTTTCAAGCACACTTGAAAAAATGAGATGTAAAAAAACATCACTGTGCACAAGTTAGAGGTTACTGATAGTGCTGCACGATGATAAAAAAAAAATCATAATCACAATTATTAAACATGGTTTTACAATCTACATGCATTTATTGAACTTTAAAGGTATTAACACTTTGGGAAAAGTGTTAAGACTGTAAGTGTGTTTTGAGCAGAGAAGCCTCTGCTCAAAAGATGCTCTCTGGGTTAGTCAAGCAGCATGCATTGACTTTCCAAGGAGTGCACTAGAAACCCCTATACAGATGGATACATTAATGCATACTGAAAACAATCAAATTTGTTCAAAAGCAATTAATACATAGCAGCATATAGCAATAAGATGGTGCAACAAGCGTAATGCTATAAAGGAGGAGGCTGGGGTGAAGGAGGTAAAGCTTTGCCAGTGGCGGCAGCATAGTGCATCTGCGTTAATACAAGCAGGGATTAGTGAGAAGTTCGTCATATTTTAATACACTGCTCTGTTGAGAGAAAGAGCTGTGATTGGCTGTAGGAGCTGTAGGGCGATAACTGGGATCAGCTGGCTGTCAGCTGATCATGGCTGGGCATATGATTTCCATGTCCTGCATGTACTAATGCTGAGCTTCTAATCTGGAGAATGGGAGAATTCCAGGTTGGCCAGGCTGGTTTTGGGCCCTGAGGGCCGTGGTAAAGTGGCATTAAACTGCTGTACTCATAAGGGATGGACACAGGCAGAAGCACTCATTGTTCAAGTTGCATTTCCCCTCACAAATTTCTCTCTCTGTCTCTCTTTGGTCAGACAGGGAGGGCTGTCCATGTTCTTCTGAATGGAAACACTACCCTTATTGGTTCCGCATGTAGGCTACCTAATCAAGTGTATTCCATCTGACTGAAGACAGGTGATAATCAACAGGGAAAGGTGAATAATAACTAGAACAAAGATAGAGAAAAGGTTAGACTAAAAAGTTTTAGAAGATTATGCTGCCTAATGTGCACAGTTATTTAGTTATTACAAGCTCACAGCTCAATGTACAAGTCGTAAGCAACAGAGCTGGTGCAACTAAGCAGAGTTGCGCCCCTACACATGCTACAGGACTTAGAAATGTCTAGTAGGGTCACAATGTTGTGGGGGTCAGGGGATAGAAGAGATAGAGTGCTTTACAGGGGAGGCAAAATGAAGCTGCTGAAGTCAAAGAATAAGAGTCGACACATTTGTGTGTCATGCGGCAGTCAAGCTCAAGCTTGATGACATCTCTTTTGTCAGAGCCTTTTCACCCCTAGTAATACGATCAGAGACCGCATACAGTTTTTGGGCCCTCTGGACATCCACAAGCACAGCCAGGACTTGTGACAACCATACTTCCCATCCAGACAGTACCCAAGACCTTGCTTACTTGCAATATGCACCTCTTACTCCACCCTTAAGGTGTGGACTTTGTTATTTATCAACAGATTATTTTCACATGGACCTGCTTAGATGCAAGGACATCCAGAGCATAAGAGGGGTTGTGTCAGTCCTCCTTCCTGCAAAATGGTGCCCTTAGGCAGCTTCTTCGCAACATCTACGCCTTACATCAGCCTCAATTAGCCCAAACATGCCTAAAACATCTGCGCAGTACTGTGAATTACTTAAGATCAGTAATTTTTAAAAAAATTTAAATTACTCTAGTTATTTAAGTGTGAAATATCTCATTTAAGTCAAGCAGAATTGTTCATTTTTTTGTTTTGCTGCAGTGGTTCCAAAAAGGCTATCCTAGCCCCCCCTTAAGGGAACACCAAAGATCACAGGGCACGAGGCTCTGTCTGCTCTGAGGCTGTCAAATTAGATTTGTCCCTATTATCTAAAAAAATGATACCACACTTACTGGATAGTTTTTTCAAAGGCTTGTAGACATAAAAGTGTAAAAATTACATGTTTCTCACCCTGACTACCAGGCTTAATCTGCTATACTTTTATTCTGGGTTCTAGTTAAAGCTGTGACAATTCAAGTTGATTCTTGATAGAAATATAACCCTTCCCCTTATTATGAGAGTCCTGGAGGAGCTAGGATTTTTTAGATACAGGTAGATGGAGATCTTAGCCACACTAAATGTTTAGGATTTTCAAGTTTTGTAGCTACTCTTCCTACACAGTAGCAGTTCTAATGACAGATATTATAAAATGAGGCCATGAAAAACATCAGCTGTGTTTGAATTGGATAAGACAGACTGAACAACATCTTTGCCCAAGCTGTAAGCTTCTGTAAGGCAAAGATGGCTCTACAATTGAATTATCACTAATAACTGTCATGTGTTGGGCGGTTGCTTTGAGTACAGGACAAAGACAGGGTTTGTTGGCCTGCAAGAGTACTTCCTGTCCTGTCTCAATAGTATCACTTATTTCACAGGGCATGTCTGCAAGTAAACAAGAAATCAGAGACTGAGATCTGTCATGCAACCTCTGCATGGTCACAGCAGAGTAAAGATAGCTTCAATAATGGCTGAACGATCAAAGGAATAGACTTTATATGTGTTGAAATGCAGTGGGGAATATTATTTTGGTATTTCAATGCCCCCCTTGTCTGTAAAAGGAGCATGGATAGCCTATTTGCCGTGTAATAAAGCTATTTTTCTCCTTTTGTCGTGTTAAAATTCTGACATTTTCACTGGAAGTTCTAGTTATTGCGTATTAACGACAAAAATGTAAGTACACCGTGTAAAATTAACCCACCTGGGCCCTCTGCAGCTCCTGCTGCACGCTCTCACACTTGGACAGTGACCGGGGCAAGCACCACTACGCATGCGCCAGGCAACTTCATATGAATGCTGCTTCACGTCTCAAGACATCTCCCATCCAGGTGAGGGTAACGTCCGTTTTCTTGCTGTTTGTAATTCAATTTTCGCTCTCCAGCCTCCGCTTCATGTAATAGCGACCACTCTAACTTTTGCCAGGTATGTGCTTTAGTGCTTCGTTTGTCTCACAAATTGAAGCACAAACCTCCACACATCAACTATCTCTGAGACAGCCGAGCACCAAGTCAAATTTGGTTGGTATCATTTATGCTAGCAGCAGCAACGTTAGCGTACATGTTTTTATCGCGTTGTTTTGTCGAGTTTGAACATTTGCAGGGTTTCATGTCCGTCTTGCAGATTGTGATTTTAGCAGCTCGTTCTGTGTGACTGGCTGGGGTTTCCGTGTGCCGCTGACATGCAGTGACAGGAGCAGCTTGCAGCTGGCTAACGCTAGCAATGCTAACTTGGCAAGTGTAAATGGAAAAGGGCGTATCAGATTTAACCCGGCGGTTCTGTTAAATACTTGGTGACCCGTTCGCGTTTGCTTCTATGAACACTTTAGCCCGTCTAGCTTACGTTGATAGATTATTCGACTTAAATATAATTCAAACAGCTTGCGTGCGTTTGCAGCTGTCAGTCCAGTTTGTGTTGACATAAGTGCACCTGTAGTCTTGTTTACAGCTCAGGTACAAGGTGGCATTTATATGCTTATACATCTGCTGTGTCTCCAAAGTAAGATAAACCAGAATTTGCCTATAAAAACGTTACTTAACCCATCCACTTCTGCACACTTAGAATTTCTTGTGCTCTAGCGAACTTCCACTCAAAGCTAGTAGTAGTCTGTGTCCTGTTTTAGGCAGACTGTCATTTCCAATGCATATTTACTACATCAAGCATGGCTTAATGGTAATATTTCGTTCACATATTTGAAAGGGAGTCATGAAATGCATAAAAATCACACTTATTCTGTGTTCATGTAAAATACATAGCTTGCTTTGCACTCACCAGCTCTGCATTTTATGATTGCGTATTACTAAGCCAATTGTCAAAAACCAGCAAATCCCTTTAGGCTAAGACAGACTCAGTAAATATATCCATAGAGACCTGTTAGTCTCAGACTGAGCTTAATCTTAAGACAGGAAACTGGCCCTAAAAGTAAACAGTTAAAGCAATTAGGCTGTAATTTTATACAGTGTTAGGATCCTGTGAATTCAAATGGTCTGGAAGTCTGGTGGCCCATTCTGCACAATCTAAATGTAACATAATGTGTAAGATTTTGAGGTTTTGATTTGTTACACGGTAGTGTCATGTAGGCCTATGCCTATGTGACAAATGTCATTTAAGCATGCTAATCTCTTTAGAGAAATATGGGACATGACCTACAGTAAGGGAATTTTTCTAAGTTTGAATGAGACATGTTGACAGGATGAAAAGATGTTGTTTTACACTCCAAGACAAGGGCTCTAAGGACACATTTAACCATTTTACTAAGCTTTAATGTACAGTATGTTATGCTAATTCATGGTCCAGGTACCTGTTGTCACAATGTTCCATATTTGATACTTTTAGATATACCATAAATAAAAAAAAAGATTTGTATGAAAAGTTAAATATTTTGTTCCATCCCAGATCCAGATTATTCATTAAATGGGTGGACCATTTGAGAACCGCTGATTCAGACATTCCAAGAGTTGTTCCAATTTCTGATCATTAAAAACAAGAAGTTACTAAAAACTGTGCCCAGGGCTTCTGTTTTTGTTGTTGTGGTATTTGAACCGGTATCAGTGTTCTTTGTTCATAACTAATATCATAACAATATGTTTAAAATCTGGTATTTTGGCAACCCTTGTTTAGAATATCATTACTAATTTTGAAGTTGAGCTAATCTTGTTGGTTTTACTATATTACTCAGAAGCGATCTATGCCTACCTGCCTCCTTTTGCATGTTTTCATGATTGGATTAGTCTAGGTGAAAACCATAACGGTCAAGCTCTTGGCTTAGTAGACATTTGTTTTTCCAGGTATGTGTTCTGTCTGAGAATTCATGTGTGCATTTAAATTTCTCAAGTCTAAGAACTTAATTAACTAAAAACATCCAAACCCTCCCTATGACAAAGCCAAAGCATTTTTTTGCTATATCTGCAACCAACAAGGTCACTATCTTTAAACTTTGCATACTTCCACGTTTGCACGCAGTCAGTCATATTGGTGTGCAACCCCATGTGACATGTTTGAGACAGATCTGATGATTTTATGACAGTCATTTGAAATATATAGCAAGTGATCTTTGGACATGCATTTCCGTGTGACTTGTGGAAAAACGCTGTGAAATGATTGGATTATTGTACAAAAGCCATGTTCAGTAAAAAGCAGCTGATCTTTGGACATGCTTCTCTTTGTATTAGTATGTTCACAGACCTGGCTCTGATTACTGAATAACCATTACTTTTTTGATGTAATGTAAAATTACTTCATTCAGAAATGGGAATCACAGTTTAATTGGTTTCATAGCAAACTTGCACTGCCTGTACTCATAAAATCTTAGATACAAGATAATTTCATATCACATGGCAGTTGAAGCTGTTAAGCTGCTATAACCTAGAAAGATTTCCACTTCCATTCAATTCCATTCAAATGTGTCATTAACTGAAGCCTGTCTTATCTTCTTTTGATAGAAAGAAGATAAGAAGACAGCGTTGGGGATAGCAAGTAATTAATCAACACTTGGCTACACAAAAGACTTGTTTTTCAGCTTCCTGAATTTTTAGGCCATGTTTAATTTACTTTTCAGTTTTAATCCTGCGCTGCAGCTCTCACATTTAGTTATTCATCTGTTTTTATGCTGATGGCACTGACTCAAGTCTTCTTTTTTGTCTTCCAGTAACAACCATGGGCAGCTAGTGAAAATGGTCTAGTTGTCTTTTGTGTGGAGGAAAGAAGGTTAGTAATACCCTGGAGAGTCCTTCCTCTTCCCACTCAGACAGTCCAGTAAGTTTCCAGCACCATGGCAGAGGAAGAATACGGCAACTTTGTGGACTGGAACCAGATGGGGGATCTGGCCAAGAGCAGCGGGCCCACCAAGGTAGACTGTAAAGAACTGAAAGAGTTCAAACAGATGGCTCGGCAGGGTTACTGGTCCAAAAACCACAAACTGAGGGCACAGGTCTACCAGCAGCTCATCAAAGCCATTCCTTGCCGTACAGTCACCCCAGATGCAGAAGTGTACCGTGACATTATGGGAAACTCAGGCACAAAGAAGCCCTCCTCCAACATCCCACTTCCAGATTTTGTGGATGATAATCCGGTGCCGCGGTATTGTCTGAAGGTGGAGGCGGTAGCTTCAGCACATCAGATCATAAACTGCGTGGCTGGACAATTTCCCGATATCTCCCACTGCCCATCACTACCTGCTGTTACATCATTGCTCCTGCACTTCAGCAAAGATGAAGCTCAGTGTTTTGAGCACGTCAGCCGCATCCTGGCCTGCAATGAGCCTGGAAAACGCCTGCTGGACCAGACTTTCCTGGCTTATGAGTCTAGCTGCATGACTTTTGGAGATCTTGCCAACAAATATTGTGCAGCCGCACACAAACTGATAGTTGCAACCGCCCAGGATGTGCTGGAGGTCTACTCTGACTGGCAGCGCTGGGTGCTGGGTGATCTGCCTTTCAGCCATATGGTCCGGATCCTGGATGTCTACCTGGTGGAAGGCTACAAAGTTCTCTACCGCATTGCTATCGCATTGCTGAAGTTCTACCGCAAACATAAAGCAGGATCTCAGGGAGGTCAGGGGAGCGGGCAGCCGCAGGATTCTGCCAAAGTTAGGGCGGACATTCAAGCTTTTGTCAGGGGCATTGGCTCTACTGTCACTCCAGACAAGCTGTTAGAGAAGGCCTTCTCCATCCGTCTGTTCAGCCGAAAGGAGATCACACTGCTGCAGCTCACAAATGAAAAGTCCCTGCAGCAGAAAGGAATCACAGTCAAACAGAAGCGGTACAGTCTATTATAATTCATGTGTGCTGAATTTGGAGCATCTTTTTTGCTGCCTTTATTTAGAAACTGTATGACTTCTTGTGACCTTACATGGAAAACAATTTCACTTATGACTGGACAAATTTATGTATTATTGTTACTGCTGTACTATTTCCCCTTAAAACAAGTTATTTTGAGTTGACTAGCAGTGCTATTAAGTGATAACAATACTAGTTTTTTTCTGTGATTACTTCTTACACAAAAAAGTGGTCAAAAATAGTGTTCCTTCAACACACTGAGATAAATAAGTAGAGTTTTTGATAACAACCAAAGGAGGGGTGTCAGTTCATTTTCTTATTGCTTCTACACAGAAGCAAAGTACCAAAATTAAAAAAAAAAAAAACATTCAAGATATAAAAGATATAATAAGTATTTTAAAATGTAACATTATCTAGTGCCTTTATTTTGGTCTAATCTTTAAATAGAATTAAATAAACGCAAGTCATATTGACAAATTGCCTACAGATTTGTAAATCAAGCTCTTTAATGTACAAAATGAAGTGACAAAAAATACAGTTAAAGAAGAAATGTAGTTTATCTGCTTTTACTTTATCTTATGCTTTAGCTTGACTTCACCTCATTGAACTTGACTGACTGTAAGACAAGGTTTCTGGAGAGTAAATTAAATAACAGCGGTATGAAAAGAATGACAAAAATGCGGCAACAAAGTATCTCCAATTTAGGCTTCTTTTCATACAATTAATCGGATGTGTACGCCACAGAATGTACCATAAATCATGTCTGGTTCTTTTTTTAATCTCTGTTATTTTTCATGCTGTCTTTGGGAAGTAGTTTGAATTTCTTTTACATCCTTCTCTGACATTTTGTTGTTGTGTACTTCTCATTGATTTGTGCCTCGTTTTTCCATCCATCTTCTGTTTCATCTGTACTCCACCCCTGTTCACCTCATTGGTTATTTCACAGCTCTAGGTGGGTTCTCTCTTCTCTGTGCTACTTTCTAGACCTATTTCTAATTCTTAAAAATGTATTTAGTTAGAAAAAATGTCATGATCTTATGATTGCACTTTAATCAATTTAAATGTAAAAATGGTTGGTGACATCATCTGCTTTTGGTTACTTTTTATGCTGTTGATGACTAACTCTGTGAACTGTCTCACTTCAGCTCTTCTCTGTCTGTTCTTTGTCAATATATCTCGATCTTCTCCAGGAGGAACGTCCAGCTGGCTCTTAACCCTGACACCTTTTCCTCAGAGATCGTCAGTGCCAAAGAGATGCGGGACATCTGGTCATGGATCCCGGAGCGCTTCGCTCTGTGCCAACCACAACTCCTCTTCACTACGTCCACTCATGGCTGCAGCCTGAACAGGTACATGGTCTGGCATTCACCTTAATACATTAATCCAGCATTTGGCTGCCCATGACTGACATTCATGGTACTCTTTAAAATCAAGTCTTTGAATTTAATTCATTGCTGAAGACTGAGAATACCAATAGAAATACTAAATTAAAGATTTGTTTTGTTTTGTTTTTTTTAATCCAAGAACTGTCTACTTTTAACAAAATACTAAAATTATAATGCAATGAATTGAGTTGCCCTGGGTTCTCGGTGTTTTTAGATAAGGAAGTCTAGCGGTGAGTTAAAACATTAAATAAAGAAAAGGGAAAAAAACCGTACAGTTTTCGTTTATTGTTTTATACATTTTGGTGGTTTTCATTCTCAGCATAAAATTTTTTTAAGTTGGGCCTTTTATATATTTATTTTTTTAATATTTTGTGCCCATTTTTGCCTGTCCATTTAACGCAATAGATTGAACCTGCCTGTATTGACTTGTATTTATTATACCTAGCATGTCTTTTACTCTTCTGTAGGCTGGATTGATCTTTGAAGATAAGCAGAAGTAATAGACCTTTAAAATCTAAATAAGATGTTAAAACTGCATGTGATAAATTTAGCAGCCAAATGTGCATGATTTGGACAATGAAATGATCCATTTCAGTAGGTATTCATCAAAAAGATTTAGTATCCACTAATCAAAGTTGAAGATGACCAAATTTTTCCCATTTTCCCCTAGGTTCTACTCACATTGTGAAGGCTACGAGCCCACCCTGCTCCTCATCCGGACCACAGATGGAGATGTAAGCAACACACCACTGACTGTTCATCAAAAGGAAACTGTCTTCTTCTGTTATACAAAAGTGAAGTAAAAATATGACAGGCTCTGATGATGTAATATGAAGCCAAGACAGGCAGAAAGTAGTTGGCAGGTGGAAGGTTCTTCTAACCAAAGCAAACATTTAACTATCTGATCAAAGATCCCTTAGGTCCGTACGGTCCACAGATGAACACATACTGAACACTCATGCTTGTCTGCCTCTTCTTTGCTGATTTTGTTGACAATGCTGTGAGAAGTCACATTTGATAACAGAGTTGTCTATCATTTTATTAAACATTTTATTGCTTTTTGTATCAAATAATTAAAACAAAACTCTTTAGAAAAATGGTCACTTGGACATGAATCAGCATTTTAAGAACTAACTTTAACAACAGATTACAGGTTTTAAAAATATTTATTTAAAGCCCGTTTTAAATTTTAAGGCATGTGTCCTCTGTCAACAAAGAGGAGGTAACGTTAATGAAGCCATTCACTGCAGTTAGTCAGCAAGGGGAGCTGTGAATATTTTGGCTTCATTCCCATGCAGCTGTCTCTCCCTGTCCATCAATATATTCTTGACATGTTCTGAGGTGAATAATTCAATCTGATTAAAGACAAATAATTGAATTTAGTTGACTAGTCCAAAGTTTAGAAAACACTTGAAATACAAATGAAATTGAGCAATGGTTACTTTAGACTGTCCATGATACTGGTTCCCAAAGTGTGGCTCGGTACCTCCAGGGCATCACCAGACACATTAAGACGTGGGATGCTGTAAAAAAATAAAAGAAATTTAAAATGGTATATTTTATCCAGTACTGTAAAAAAAATCCTTAAATGAGTTTGATTTAAATAAAATGATAGTTTTTAGGTGAGATTTGTGCTTAAATGTAAGTAAAGTGTATAAAAACAGCCATAAATGTAAATTTGTACATATTGCATTTGGCAACATCGTACACATTAACTGCCTCCAGGAACGGTGAGGGTCCCCAGTGTTGGTGCTGTTATTTTGGGGCTCACAGGCTAAATAGTTTGGTTAGTTTCTTACAGTTCCCTGAAACATTGAAAACCATTTTTGTTAACAGAACTGACATTCTATTATAGTATTTGTTATACATTTTATTGTAGAGCTATAAGTTATAAGAGCTATTTTTTGTCAGAGTCCTCCTCATTACTGTCACTGATAACTAACAGTAGTGTTAAATATGAAGTAAATGTGATTTGACTCCCATTTTGTTAGTTTTTCTGTTCTTAAATAACCAGGAAGATCCCCAGTTTTCTATCATTTCTATAGTAGCGCCAGATTTTATTCATATCCTGGACTGTGAAGAGGCGTCAGGGGTCATGATTTCACACATGTATTATGATCGGATTATGGTTTAGATTAAAGACTGCAGCATGAACACTGACAACTTACTGATAGTAATCTCACACAGTCACCATCCTTTTCAAAGTATTCAGAAGAGTCAAGCCGTTGCAGAATAAAAGATGACGATGACGATGACTCTTTCTCATCCGTCTTCAGGTATGTGGAGCCTTCCTGTCCACTGACTGGGAGGAGCGAAAAAGAGGAGGCAATAAATTGAGCTACTTCGGCACAGGGGAATGCTTTGTCTTCAGGGTGAGTTCACTTTTCACAGTCTGGAATTTTAATTCCTTTTGTTTTTGGTTTTAAATTAGAAATTAAAACAGATACTCTGTTTAATTCATATTTGCAATACCTGACATTGTCCACCAGAGGGTGATATTTGCCGTGGTTTAACAGCCTAATCTGCATGACAGGCTGTCATTCGGAAAAGCCAGGCTTGCAAGTCAGAATTCACAACATAATACTGCCATGTTTTTATCCTAAAAATAAAAGACAGCAGGTAAAGATAAATGAATACTTCATTAGAAAATATCTTTGACTAGCTTTCCTGCTTGTGATACTGCTACATAGAGCTTGAGTCAAGATATTACCTGGTCTAGAAATAGTGAAACAGCCTGTATCTTTGAGGCCTTCTGTATGAATAATTCACCTGGCTCCTGCGTGGAGACACAGCTGCAGGCTGTCTGAGACGGCGCACCACAAACCACCGTCATCTCACACACTTAATACTTAAACACACACAGATCGGAAACTCCCGTAACCAGATCTAGTAGTCTCTGACAGAGCCCTTACCTGACACCAGGAGGCACAGAGACAGTCAACAAGGACTGATGACTATGATGGCTATCAGATCTATCACAGGTTTCTGTCCTATCTAACCCTTTTTTCAGCCAGACTCACTAAAACCATGGCATCATAGTCAAGACTTATAGGTTTTGAATTTTACTTCGTTTTCTTAAACATTCCTCTCATACTGGCCTATCAAAAAAATCTCTGTATCAGTCTTTTGTTTTCAAAATCCTGTCCAGTCATGTTAATCTGCAAAAAGATGTTAGAGATATTTGTCTATGAGCACTCTAACGCTGTCACAGAATAAGAGAAGAAAGTGAAAAGACAACACCACAGAAAACAAGGAGGTTAATTAACACTTCATGTTTAGAGATAGAGTTGAGTCTGTTGGGATGAATGCTGTCTCTAAACTTTGTCTCACTTATCTATCAATGAACATTTTCAATTAAAAACTCAAATTTATCATCAGTGAACTATAAGTTCTAATTTGGCTAATTTAATGAAGGCTTTATAGTTCACTGATGATACATTTATCAATTCGTTTATCAAATTTATTTCACAGTTTCTGACTTATGAATGCAAAACAACCCAAAGGGTAAGGGGGGTCATTATTCTTCATAAGCCTTGCCAGGTTATTCCCAAAGTGGGGCCTCTGACCCCTAGAGTGGGCTCGAAGTTGTGACAGGAGGGGCACAACAGGGCTAAATAAAGTCAACAGTGCTACAGAGAGCACGGACAACTTTTAAGGTGTCTTGCCAAGTTAACATTGGGCTAACAATGAACATCACAAGATAGCACAATTACTAAACCAAAGACATGAAATTGTGACAAATTCACCTCTACAATGCTAGATTATGAAGAGTTAGATCCTTCCTTTTGCCACATTTCAAATAGTATATGAATCGATCAGGCAAATAACAAATTATAGCTGTACATCAAAAATGAGCTAAAAGTGGCGGCCTTAACTTGGAATTTTTAGGTTGTAATTGCAATTCTGTACTTTTTGGAATGCAGGAACTTGTCAGCATAATCTGCGACACTGTGTTTAGCATATATCAATATCTGTTAATTTGTGCATGGAGGGGCTTGGGAATATTTTCATACTGAATGTAGACTGACAGAAACCTTTAGGAACAACTGGCCTAACCTAACCCTTGCTTAAATAATGGGGTAGCAGTAGCTCAGTCTCTAGGGCTGGGAACCAGAGGGTAGCAGGTTCAAGTCCCTGTCAGATCAAATCTGAAGAAAGGTTTTGTAGCGGGAGAGGTGCTAGCTCACTTCCTGAGCCAAAGAAGCTCTTGAGCAAGCCACTAAACTCCCCAACAGCTTGGGTGCTCTTTCATGTGCACCCTCACTCTGACATTTATCTGTCAGTGTACTTCCGTAGGATCCTGTTTGTGTGCATGTGCATGTATTTCAGCCTATCTGTGTGTAGCATTTTAGACAAAAGAGTGCACAGTTGATCCTTCATTGGCTTACTGAAAGGATATGATCTGTTATAATTTCATTTATGACATCAGTGGACATATAGATTATTTTTAGCTCTTGTTATTTTACTTTGGTGCAGGACTCCAGTATGAGTCTCCTGTTAATCTGTGAAGCTTTGGTGTGTAACGTCTTGCTGCCCTCTCTAGCTGAAGCCAGAGATGGAGCGCTATGAGTGGGTGGTGATCCGCCACCCTGAGTTGGCCTCATCCATCAAGAGTCAGGAGCAGGAAGACGGTGCTGCCTCTGAAGTCCCAAACTCTGAGAACAACGGCTTAGCGCAGCCGGAGAAACCCATCGGAGAACTGTCACCATTCCTCTCTGCTCGCCACTTCAACCTCAACTCAAAGAATACATCCATGTTCATGGCTGGAAACTTTGACTCCATCATCATCGGTGAGTGGGGTATTTCTCCTCCTTCATTCTTTGTCTTTCTTCACAAGATTTGTTGATTTGAATGTTAGATGTAAATCTTTCGCCACTTTTCACTTATGTTAATTGTCCTTTTTTTGGTTGAATCAGGTGGAGGTGAAGGCAACGCTCTCTACATCGACTCTGAGCTCAACCATGGACGCACCGGCCCATGCGCCACCTTCGACAACCCACCGCTGTGCGCTGAGACCTTCCAGGTTTCACTTCTGGAGTCATGGGGCTTTGAGGATGTCATGTCCAAATAATGCTGTACACATAACACAAACAAAGATACATACGGGAAAAACAAAGAGAGTTTACATAAATATAAATATAAAAACGACAACCCTGGTGTAAAATGACCTGCAAGTGTTTTATGTAACACAAATATGCAAACTAACCTACATCCGTCCGAAAAATCCCTATATAGAATTAACTTTTTAATTTATTTAAGCACTTAATTCTGTTATGTGAATAAAATGTGGTATTTTTGTTTATTTTTGTATTTACAGATTTGTTATATGGTGTACTAATTATATGAAGGTGTCTAGTGTTATGAAGGAAGTTTCAGGATTAAAAACGACGCTTAAGTCGGCTGTTATGTATTCATGTTCACGATGAACAAAACATTTACAAAAGTTCAAATTTCCTGAATGTAAAACCAGTTTTTGATGTTCTGTGGTTTGGGTAAATCTGCCAAATTTACTGTACAGGTGACTCTGCAGTCCGTTGAAACATGTTATTAGACTGAACGTGTTAACAGAGTGAGATTACAAATGTGCAGTCACAAGTTTCTCTGTTTTTTTTTTGTTTTTTTTTTTAAGATAAAGAAAAAGATAGCTTGGATAGACTTTGACCCATTCTCCCACTTTTTCCTCAGCTGTACATACATGGATGGTCTCCTAACTCAGTGACTGTGGTAAATATTTGTGAAACCAGTAGTGAAATGAGTGTTGCCATTTTGCACTCAATGTCAGAGCTTTCTTTTGAACCAGTGACAGTCTCTCCTGTGTATGGTTTATGGATACATGTGAAAAACTCAAGCTTTTAAAGAAAAATTCAAGGTGCTTTTGCTTTATAAGTGTAGTTACATATTGTTCCTTCTTTTCTCACCATTTTCTGCTTACTTCAGCTTCCGTCCTTTTCAGTGTAAAGACAGCAACAAAAGAAGTCCAAAATTGTGTTCTGATGGTAGAGTGTTGTCGGGGGTTACTCCTTGTTTGTAACTGTACATTCAAACGTGAAATATCTGTTAAGAAACTACAAATGTAATGAACGTGAAAATACAGACGTATACTTTCAGCAGCTAAAAAGGCTGATTTTGTTTCATTGCTTCTTCAAAATCTATCACTTCTCTACTTTGTAAAGAGACGAGTTCATTTCTTCACTCACAGAAGTGTGCCACATGCCTTTAAAGTCAAAAGACTGGAAGTCTGAACCCTAATCCACATCCTCTTCTTGTCTTTTACTTGAATCCTCGATTAGTTACAGGTAGCATACTTGCTCCCAAAATTAGTTGTACCATCGTACAAAATGTACACTTTTTATGGTGTTATGAAACCACTAACCTAATGTTTTTTTTTTTTTTTTTAAATAAGTGACTATTCAACATTATTTGAGCAGATACATGAAATGACAGAGTTCTGAGTCTAAAACACTGACTGTATGACTACCGAATTACTCATGCACACTTCTCGATGCTTTCTATTTTTTGTTTGGACATTTTGTGGATGTGTCTGCTTTGTGGAAGCTGACAGAAAACTGCATGACTGGAAAATATTTGGCAGAGATGAGTCAGACATATAACAAATATATCTGCAAACACCTCTTTTTGACCATCAGCCATGCTGCAGAATTCAGTCAAACCTTATAGGAAAATAAGGAACCACCTGAGTGTTATAGTTTAAACACATTTTATTAAAAATTTCAATATGAAGGCGGTTAGTTGGAGATAGATGCTCCATTAATAGACACTGTATCTGCAGCAGATGTGGGCACATCCTAATGCACTTGTAGTAATATTGTATCTTAGAAAGCAGAGCGTCAGAGTACTTCCTTCCTTACAGTAAGAAGCATTGCCCCGTGCTATTCATTTAGGATTCACACTCTGCTAATCGCACATGCACGTCTATATTTAGCCTCTCTGTTGGGTGTTCGTCTGGCGCATCTCCTGAAAACCATGCTTTCCAGCCTCAAGGAGTAAGATGCTTAAGTGTTTAACCCTACACTGAGATGGGTCTCTGCTCGGACAGCCCCCCACCCCTTAGATAACAAAGAGTAGTGGACGGGGATTAGTAGGCAGACTAAGGACGTCCCTCAAGGGTTAGTATTTGTAGAGTGAATATTGCAGTTTGGTTAAAATAGAAAGAGCAGTTCAGTCACACAGACTTTACAGCTGAACTTTGCAGTTTCTTCAATGAGATTTTTGCTCATTTCTTAGGCTAATAACTTAAGGAGGGGAAACAGCTGAAAAAGCGGAATTAAAGCTCCTGTGTGGAGTTTTATTCTGGTTATGACAGATTGAAATTAGCGTTCACCCCTTTTTATAAGCTACCAAAGAAAACAAAAAAATATTGGAAAAGTATTTATTAATATTTAGATTTGTATTTTTAATGCCTGAAACTGTTGCTGAGGGTGTAAGAGAAAGGAAGCAAAAACATGTTTTTGTGACATTTTCCATGAAATATTATTCTTAATAAGTGCTATATTAGGCTGTTTAAATACAGCAGGATGAGCCTTTTCTTTAAAACACTTATAAAGTGCAGGACAAACTCAGTCCCCCCAGCTTGAGTTATAAAGCTTGAAAGTCATGTTTCTAGTCATGCTTAAACCAGCTCATTAACATTAAACGCCACAGAAACAGCTCGTTCTGAGCAGGGCTGAAACAGGTTTTTTTTTGTTTTGTTTTGTTTTTTTAGACACGCAAAAATCCAATTCTGGATTGTTTATTCAGCAACAAACTTCACAGGCATGTTTTGGGGACATCTGAGACCAATATAAACTTGTCTTAAAGGGATAAAATATGTGACCATTTAGTTTGGGACTACTTTAACTCAGGTGCTTTAATTTTTAGGCTGGACAAATCTTGCATTAGTGTATTATGTACACTTTTACTAGTTAGTTTAACAGTATAATATCTTAACAAAAAATAGATGCAAGGAGTGCTGTGTGGGAATGAACAAAAGTTGGAAAACTTGAAAAAAATCTGTCCTGGTGCATTTAGGAGTGAATAAAGAAGTCTGAAGCATTCAGATTGGTATAGTAATCATAGTAATCGAAAGGCCTCAATTAGGATAGATAACTGTTGACATGAATCATGATATGACACAATACGATAGTCAGTGTGATTTGATATGACATAAAATAAAATACAATACAACAACAAAATATGACATACGAGATATGGTACATTACAATGCCACATGACTCGACATGATATGACACGGTATACTTTCAATGCACTTTTTTATTCCCAGGAGAAATTTGTCTTTTGTCTTTCAGCTGCCCCCACCACCACAATACCTGGCTAATAAAGTTGATTTTGATTCACATACAGACTTTTTCTTAAACTATATTCTGTCTCACTCCCCACTGTAATGTCATTTTAGTATGTATTGTGGTTTTAAATGCACCACCTAGTTTAAATGTGTTAACCTTGTATTTTAAATGGCATATATTTGCATGTGCAAGTCAAAGACTTATGACTTAGCATGCAACAGTAGACCATAAAGTACTTCACATACTTTTCTTTGAAGTATCAGGTCTACTTGAAGAAGGAGGATCTAGATCCAGGATGAAATCATCATTGTTTGCCTGTGCATCTTAAACTACATTACTGTAACAGTGAAAGATAAATGTGTTGAGGTGCATCTTGAGTATCTTGATCTAATCACCACCTGGTGAGAGTTTTTTACAGTTCTCTTTTCTACCTCCTTGAAAAATCTGAGCAGTCTTGTTAAAAAAACCTTGTCTTATCTCATCTTATTGATTAATACCACTCAAGGACAAGAGCTTCAGTCAAATCCTTGTATCCATGCACCCAAAACAAACAAGGAGCAGACACATGGGTGATCATGTTACTACTCCATGCTGTCAGATGAGCTGGTTGTTTGCAAATGTCTTCAGAGAACAGAAGCATCATAATCCATTCTGAAGAGAGAGACTACAGTTGTATCCAGCAGAAGGAGTCAATTGTGGATCGATGTTCTGTCAGCAGAGAAAACCAAGAGATCATCCTGTTAATTTTGACCTTTCTGTTATTAATGCATCAACAAACACACACCATCCATGCCTCAAATATGATCCCTTCTTGTTGCATAATTATTTTGCAGCAGCAATGAGATGCGTCCTGAGTAAAGCATTAGAAAGGTAGGAGGCCTCTGATGCTGCTGTAGAAATTGCATCACGAGTGGAGGGGCTTTTCAGTGATATGAGTGGGGGAGGGGTCCATCTCTGGTGCTGACTAGACCAGGCTATGCAGAGGGAGCAGGATGGAGGGATGGATGGAGGAAGAGCACAGGGAGGAGGAGGAGGCAATGGGACTGCACAAGCTCCCTCTGACTCACACACATTTCATCCCTCCTATGATGTCCTAGCTCTCCCGACCCCTCCTCTTTCTGGATCTCTGAGCCTTCACACTTGCTGGGAGCTATACAGTGAAATGGGGATTCTCGGCTCCCTCCCCCACTAACATCACATGCACACTCAACCTCAAATTCTCTCACTTCTCACGCTCCACGTTGCTGCATATCACAGCTGACTGTAAAACCATCCCGTGCGGCGTGGTAGAGTCCTGGTGCAAAATGCAGAAATGTGTCTGGACAGTGGACACATGAAACACTGGGAATTTCAGCAGTTGGAGAGGTCACTTTTGGTTGTCTTTTGGTTCAACTTCTTATTTTGTCTATTTTCTTAATTCAAGCATAAAATAACGTATTTCCCTTAAACCCTTTTATCCTTACTAAAAGTGTTTTGAAATAAAAACAGGGCCTCACACCCTTTTGTCTATTCTCATATTATCCTCCAGCTTCTGAAGGGTGAATGCATTGATATCAAAGGGGGAGCCTGCAGCGGAGCACACCAAAGTGATGCCTGATAGGGGTGACCTTCAAAAAAATTAAAAAATAAACATAAAAATAAAACACGTTCTTTATCCATAGTAAACGTTACATCATTTGAAACATCACCCTTGTGATCACAAGAGTCCTCTTGCAACACTGTATATCATTAACAAACTTGGCTATGGTACGCCCCCCACACCCAGTACATGATAGGTTTTATCCATACGGCCGGTCAGGTGATACATTTTCCGCTTCGCCATTTTGTGCTGCTGCGCCGGGTATTTATCAGAAGAGTCGTGACTATCCGGTTTACACTGCTAGTTAGGTGGTCAGACGGTTCCTGGTATACTCAGTTTTTCATTTCAAGCCTGTGGCCTTCGATAGGGTTCGCAAAGTGCGATTTTCTGAGTCTTCACTCATCATTAATTTTGTATATTTAGTTTATTTTTATATTGTGTGAGTAAGAATGTCGGCCGAAAGCCCAGAATACTCTCCGTTCTTCGGAGTAATGGGAGCCTCTGCGGCTATGGTGTTCAGCGGTAAATATAACAGTTTTATCATCTTTTATATTTAACCTTGTTGTAACAAAATGTTAACTTGTATACATGCTGCTAACCCCTTTATTACTTTACGCTATTTCTTTCAGGTTGCTTTGAATTGTCAACCACAGTGCGTCTTCTGACGTCTTAAAGCCAACGGCTAGTGTTAGCAGTGCTAACGTTAACGTCGCAATGCTAATCTTTAGCTGACAAATATTTAGACTTAACGCCGTATTTGGTTAGCATGTGGTATTTGTTAGACTTTGATATGGAACAGTTTGACTAGTTATAGTACTTTAATACTACAACAGTTCAAAGACAGTTAAAAATATTAGCGAAGAATATGTACCTTAGCTGATGACGATTACATATGTTAGCTTTGATGTTAGCTTTGCTAGCAATGCCATCTGTAGCGTTTTTCTTATCTTGATTGTTAATAAAAACAGTTATATATTCAGTAAATGTGACTATTTTGTAAAAGTAGTGGCTTTCCGGTGATTTATATTTAATGCTGTCTGCAGTTTCTTCATTTATCGCATAGCTTACTGTTTGCTCGTTCGTTGCACTCTGCATGTGGGTTATATTGGTTTCGTTTTTTCAGTTTGAGCTAACACAGTTTTCTTCCAAGGCGTGAAAGCCAGAGGAAGCTAGAAAACATGGCGATATGATAGAAGCTTCAAATCTTAGCCTGCAGGTATACAAATCTATCTACTGACGCACAGTATATGGATTGACGTCGTGCAACGTTCACCGTTGTTCTGCCTAAATATCCAATCTGATCTCTGCTCCAAATTAATATATATTTTCTTATATCTTGATTCTTCAACCGCTTTTTCTCACCACTTATGTGACCACTGGAAATTACCATCAGCTGGTCAACTTCCTTATTGCTGAGGAGAATGACACAATGTCACATGATAATCACATGACGAGACTTCTGACTTGGAATTGCCGTCTGGCCTCTGATCTAGAGAATTACAAATATAAGTTACAAAGTAAGGACTGAATTTGTATCAAAAAAGTATAATATAATGCTTTAAAGATGCTTGATTTCATTGGTTATTAGTGCCTATAACTTGCAGATGGGAAGTGGCACAGAAAGTGAACTTTGTAACTGTATTTTTTTTACAGTTTATCACACTTATTTTATGGCCCCTTTCCTTGTTTATTATTTTCTCTCCCTGAACCAAGATAAGAGCTGCATCATATGTCAGTGGGATGCTGTATCATGTGAACAGGGTGACTGGTGGGATTGATGCAGCTTCAGTGAGAAATCAACAATCTGCTAGTGCTAATTGACCATGTCACAGAGGGCATGACCTGCAGTAGCTCACGGCCATTTGCCAAAACTGGCTATTGTGTGGTGTAAGATGGTACATACTGTTCTATCAAGGAGTTTTTCTTGAAATAATACTATCATTGATTCCTTCCCATGTGCCTATTTAACAGTCAAAGAGGGAAAGGAATTTTTAATCGTCTTTTAGCAAATCACACTGGACTGCATGCTTAACAGAAATCTGATTTACAAGTGTGTTTCAGCTGTAGATTTCAGGAATTTCGGAAATTCTGAGCCAAGCCTAACCTAGTAACTGTGCAAAAACTGTAAGAAACAGCCATTCACGACTTTAAAACCACCTATTTTTAAGCATCCATGCTTGATTTTTACATTGTCCAGTCCTACACGGAAATCAGAGGCAGCTGCTTGTTTGCCAGAGCCAGTGCTGGTCTTGTCATAGCTCAGGTTTAATGTGCAGTGATGGGGAAGGGCAGCGTGGTGGTGGCTGTCCTGGAGGCTTGCTGTACTACTGGTCTGTGGTGGTGAAGGAGTGACAGCTGGGGAATTAGCCGGTAGGGAGGGGATCATGCTGGCACAAAGGAAGGAGGTAGTAGTGGTGGTGGTGGGATGGACGGAGAGACTTGATGATTCAGACTTCAGCTTTTAGGATATTACAGTGTTGTGGTGTCATTTAAAGAACATTATATCTTGTGCTTCTGTGATTTTTAGTCACTTAAATGTAGCTGAAGGACTTTTTCAGCTTTTAACTTGGTATCACAGTTAATCAGTAATATTTTAAGTGTTGGTCCATATTTCAGTTTCTAAATATCAAATAATGTAATTCACTGCACAATTCTCATGTAGCATGTCTATTTTTCATTATTTTTTAGGATTTCTATTCTAGGGCATGTCATTTGCAGCAGTAAGCTTATTTCTGGACTTTTACTGTGTGATGTTATGGCGTCAGCTGATGTTACACTATTATAGTAGTCTGCTGATGGTGACCTGTCATGAGCACTTCCCCTTTACTAAAGTCTGGGTCAGGACAGGAAACATTCACAAGGTGCTATTACCCCTGAGATTAAAACAACCACTTCCATTGTTGCCCTGCTTGCAGCTGTTTTCAATCTTTCGCTTACTTTATCACAATGTCAGTCTACAGTGACATATATTTAATTAGTTTTTCTTTAAGAAAACCAGAGAGAGGCAGATTGGTATACTGACAGTCATGCTGAGAACATTTTTGGATGTATGCCGCCCAGACTCATCAAGACTGAATCTCTTGTTTTTCCAGCATCTTCCTCTCATATAGCCCATGCCACTGTGGGATGTTTCTTTTAAGTAAATGTCTTAGTAAATTTACTTTAAGTATGTGTGTTAATGGCTTTACCTTTAATTCATACTCACAAGGTCTTTCCGTCGTCCTCCTTAACGGTTAGATATAATTGGTGATGGCAGCGCATTTGCTCCCTCATCTCTCCATTTCTGATGCAGATTTCAGATTGCTCAGCGAATCTCCTAATTTCTGCATGCAGTCTCAAATTTTTAAACAATGTAGGCAGCAGCCAGCAAGCTGTAAGAACATTTTTCACAACTATGACCTTCCTCTTTGTTTAATTCCTTAAAAGCACTGTGCTTCCCCTTTCCCCCACTATTCGGAGCAGACCAATATGCTGTGTTATGCGTGGGCTTATTGCATGCAAGATCATCCCTCGCTGTAGGCACCTCCCGCTCTGACATCACAAGACGTCACAAGGGCATCCCATACATGAAATATTCTGCAGGGAGGAAAAAAGAAAAAGGGGAAAAAAGCTGTTCACCTAAGCTGAGGGGATTAGGATTATAAACCCAGAGGTTGTGCTTCCACACAGCTGTAGAAGCCGACATAACCAGCCATCAAACATTTAATCGTCAGGGCAGAATGTTTGAGGACTCAAGCTTTTCTCCATCAAGCCTCACCTGTCACACCTTAGTGAGGCTGAGCTTACTGAGAGAGAACAGAGGTGGAGGATAACATTACTGACGGTAACATACTGCAATGGTTGTTTATGCATGGCTGAAAGTTACAGGTATTTAAAAAAAGCCTTAGGTGTTTCCTGAATATTCTCTTGCAACTGCTAAATTTGATGGGACAAACATCGCATTATTACTTGTGCTATCTTTGTCAGTTTTTATTTTAATCTACTGGTGGGCTTTTATCTGTTTTTGGATGTGATGCACAGCATAGTTAGTACAATTTGGTGGTGTGCTAGCAAATAATTTGGCTCACCCACAAAGTCAGAGGACAAAGTAAGAGATTGTTACTTGGGCATTTGTGAAAATGGTGCCAAGTTATACTCAATGTATCGCTATAAATGGGCAGGAGTGATTTAACCTTGTATTGACGGCATCAGTCTGGTAGTAGATCAATGAAGGGGACGTGGCAGGCTGCCATGAGCACATTTGAAGATTGGCCCGCATCATTTTCCTGTCTGCCTCCCAGATCTTTTTGCCAGAAAGCCTCACAGCTAGTCTCTGAGCTAACCAGAACCATTTCCTAGCTTGTGCAACACTTTGTCCCAAGAAATAGGAAGGAACAGAGGGCAGGACACCTCCGGCTGTGTGCACAAGGCCGCTGCCTAAAATGATATTTCAGGAGGCATTTCAGATATAATCATCATCAGTACATTGGCAATGAAGCTGCGAGAAGCCAACACTGCCTGGTCCTTGTTTGTTATGCCAGTGACATGACAAGATCAGTATAATAATCCAAGAATGTGTATGCTTACTTTTATATTGCATTAGTTGTTGTTTAACTATGTTGCATAAGTTTTTACTGGCCAACCAATCTGACTCATTTTGCAAGTTGCAGACATTTAACAACAAACACTGGTTTGTTAGTGCAATGAAAAGCCACAGAGGGCAGGTGGCTATTTTCTGAGTCAAAGCAGCATTGTAGAACTCTTCAAATAGGTAAATATCGTTCACTGTATAACTACAAATTATGTGTAAAGAAGGCATGTGATGCTGCTAGTAGATAATGAAAGTAATGCTGCTGATTTAGACTAGGTGTTAGTGTCTTGTTTTGCCATCTCTGTTTCTTTGCTGTGGCTGAGGAAATAAATATGCCCACATCAGGAAATGTGCAGATACACACGTGACATAAACTCTTGTCAAACCAGCTTCTGACTCCTGACACACTCCTGTGTTTTGACAGCCATTGTTGATCTATTTCATAAGGCAGATAGTGGTTAATTATGTACACATTAGATTTAAAGCATATCTGGCTTCTCTGTCCTGCAAGAGGGATCCTCCTCTGTTGCTTCTTAGTTTTCTTCCCCCTTCAATTCTCTCATCATTGTACATAATTTAAACATGGGCGTAATTCATACGTGATGTTCTTTATCTAGATACTCACATTTTCTAATTTTGGAGCATAGTGGTATTGATTTTCTCTTTCACTCTTGTCTTGTAGTCAGACTCTTGTGACGTAGGTACACTCTGCTTTCTCCTCAGTGGGCTAAAATGCTGATGTAGCTTTTTCTTCTCCTCCCTCCCCGTCACATTTCACTGATGCAGGCCAGTGTGCACTGGAGATTGCAAATAGCAGCTGTGTATACTGCTAGTCCTCCTATGGTACCCATACTGCTCTGATGCTGCTTCTGGAGATGTAGCATCCTGCTCTTTTATGATGTCAGCAGTTCCCTGTGTGCTTAAGCCTAATGAGGCTTTTTTTCATTCAAAGAGTGATTTACTACTCTACAGCTGTCTGGCAGAGTCATCCCTGAAATAACAAGGGCTGAAGCCGTTTTAAAGAAATGAAAAAGTGCTTTTTGGTCTCAGGACTGTGCAAGAATGTTATTACCATTTCATACTTGCAAAATTCCCCCAGTGGAGCCATGTTGGATTTTTGAGGGGAAGAGAAACATTAGGTTATAGTATTGTTTCACCATCTCTTGTTTCAGTTCTGCTTCATTATTCAGCTGTGCCTTCCACCTTCTGTGGTTTGCCTGCTATCTTATTTCCCTTTTGCATTGTATTGTGTGTACTCTATTTTTTTTTCAAATGTTTATTTATCTAAAGTTACTCTCTCTTTCCCAACAGCCTTGGGAGCAGCCTATGGCACAGCCAAGAGTGGTACGGGGATCGCAGCCATGTCTGTGATGAGGCCAGAGCTCATCATGAAGTCAATCATCCCCGTAGTCATGGCGGGTATTATAGCTATCTACGGCCTGGTAGTAGCGGTGCTGATTGCCAACAACCTCTCAGACAAAGTCACCCTCTACAAGTGAGTTCAATTGACTACAGACGTTTGCACTGTTCTTCTGTTGTCATTATTTTATTATGGAAATAGTAGGAGGGGCTCATTCATGGTTCAAGTGCAGTGTGGGTTCAGTCCTGTCAGTTTTGCAGGGCTTGGCAAAATCAAGGTGTTAATTTTGCAAGTTCAGTTGTGTTAATGTCTTATTTTGTAATGCATCAGTGTTAATTTGGTTGACTAAGACTAAAATTATTAGTCAACTAATTTTTTACTGTGAGGAAGACGAGACTAAGACTAGCTTGAAATAAAATAAAAACGTTACATTTTTCACAAAGCAGACTAAAACAAGACTTAAATGTTAGTGCTAAATGCTTTTGAAAATACATATTTCTCCCCTCTGCATTTAATCTGTGAAAACTCAAGCAGAGATGAAGTGAGAGAGCTGTTAAAAGTATGACAATATTTTCCTCAGTTTATTTCAAAGATTACTATTTATAGTGGATTAAAATGAGTTTTTTCAGTTATATTGTCATTATTTCACAAGATATATTACTTAGACGAAAATGTAAGGACATTTTATTAACTAAAACTGGACTAAAACTATGCCTAAGACCAACAGTAACACTGCAATGCACAAACCTCCTAAAGAAACAGAAGCCAAAACAAAATAGAAGTTTTATCTTTTGAGCCGCCGCCCCAGTGTAGCTCCACTATTCACAAGATCCATTAACCATAAATAATTAAACACATACAAGCACTGTGACATACTGTTTCCTCATAGTTAACACAGCCAGTGCAGTTTAACACCTTAGACTGCAGTTTCAGCCCCATGACAGCATGTGCAGGGGACATAGTTCCTGTGTTTAAACTTATTTAGATGATCGTCTAAGAATTTGTCTTACAATAGATCCATACAAGCTTGTTTGTGTCAGTAGTTTTGGTAAAACACCAGTTTTAGTGCAAAGCTGCATTATCAAAATACAAAAATAGCAGCCATACCTAGTATATAATTTACTCATAATTGCAAATAACTGAATAGTGTGCAAAGTGTTCACTGTAATTCCTGAGAGATGAAGAATCGGTATGCACGATATTATCATCATTGATAATATCATCATTGATATCTGCAGATATTGGCTTGAAAGGGTAAATATCAGCTATATGTACGAATATATTTGTTGACCCTTAGGGAGGATCAACAGAGCTATGTCAGCTCAAGATACTTTTTTTAATCCTCATTTTTTAAACTTTAAAGCCTGTTTTAATGGCTTAAGTTATATTACTGAATCAGCTTTATTGGTCACATATGCTTACGTAGTAAGGAATTTGACTCTACTTAGCTTTGCTCTGAATGGACAGACTTAAACAAAACTTTTTTAAAAATTAAAAAAACATCAAATTTAAATATGTACAAGCTCTTTTAGGTACTTTGTCTAGGATATCCAAGTCTATGTACATTGATAGCATGGTTGCAGGATGTGCAAAGGGTGCAAGGATGCTGACTAGATATGATTTGAAGTCTAAAATATGCAAGGATATAGGCAGATAAGATAAATTAAGATAGTTTACATTATTTAGTGCAAATGTTCATATGAGGTGAGGCATTTTGCCACTGCGAGCTTTCTTACAGTATTGGGGTGATAGTAAAGCTGTAAGAGACAGTGCAGGATATTTTACATTAAGCAGGGCTAAGATGTTTGTTGAATTAAATTAATAATATCCAGTTTGGATCCTTGGGCAAGGTCCTTAACTCATGGAACACCTGTCTACCTGTCAAATGTACGCCATTTTTGAAAGCGTCTACTAAATAACTTGGATCCAGTAAAACCTGTTTGAAATGATCTGACTTTTTAGTTTTTGACAGTTTTCTTATCTGCTGAAATGACTTAAAATCTGTAAAAGTTATTAGTCCTGATATTAACACTGTATTCTTTGTGTTCAGGAGTTTTCTCCATCTGGGTGCCGGGTTGAGTGTGGGCCTTAGTGGGCTGGCAGCAGGCTTCGCCATCGGCATTGTGGGAGACGCAGGCGTGAGGGGCACAGCTCAACAGCCGCGACTTTTTGTGGGCATGATCCTCATTTTGATTTTCGCCGAGGTCTTGGGTCTCTACGGGCTTATTGTTGCCCTCATTCTCTCCACGAAATAAGAAAGAAAACAACCAAACATCTCCACCACAAGATCTGTCCTTTATGTTGCTGCTGGAGAAAAAGTGTAAAATGGGGAAAAAATTGTAAAAAATTTCTGCCACACGAGATGAAAGAAGTGAAGGCGGGGAAAAAATGAATTAAAATGGCTCCATAAATATGGTCTTATCTCAACAATGTGTACAGTCGTCCCGATTTGATAGTCAACTTGTAAATGCGCAATGTAGTGATTCGTCTGTCTTGTGTGTGTGTGTTTCAAAACAGTCGTATGATGAAGATTCCTTTTTTTCCCTCCACTTATGTCAGGCCTTGAGGCCGGCTGAGGCAGCCCAGCCTCTGGTCATAGAGAGCTGACCAAAGGGCCGCACAGCTTTTTCTCCTCCCACATCAACCCGGGAGTTGACACAGTTTCTGCATTAATCTCGAGGATCTATTTGTAAAGAGAAATGTATATGGACTTACGATTTTTTTCCACTGATTTTATTTATAAGAAATTGTTCATTGAACTGTTTAATGCAGCAAAAGTCTTTAATTCCCCAAGATATATTATACATATTATATACAGACATATAAATATCTATATAGATAGATTTAATGCACTGTGGGGTAATTGTGATAAGTGGTTGGAATTCCTCTGGATGTAATTCTTGGTTTAATAATTAAGATTGCCTTTAGTATGTTGCTGGTGAAGTGGGAGTTTTTGTGTGTAGCTGTATTCTAATCATTACGCAAACATTCTCAAACTTCAGTGTTTCTCCTGTAGTACTGCTGTTTGCATTAAAGGTGTGTGTGCCCCATGTTGGGTCTCACAAGTGTAATTTCCAAATTTCCATCTCCTCTCCATCTCATTCACCCCTCTCCCCCCTCTCATCTGTGGCTGTACTTCATCTCTTCCATATTCCAGCCATTAAACTCCTGCATGGGTTTCAGTGTCTTGTTGCTGTTGGATATAAAGGCTGAAGAGCAGACTACTTCCAGAAGATTAAACCAGATCAAAATGTATGTTTTGTGTCATAAAGCTCCTCCAAAAAATGACACAAGACTTGATGATTTCCTTTGTAGCGTGTAGCAGAAATCCACTGGGATTAGTGATCAGGTTTGGCCTAGTTTAATGCAGACTGATACAATTTGATCTGGAGTTTGTTTTCTGAAAATGGACCTGCTGGTGATGCATTTACTGAAGCGCCAATCTACAATCTTGTATTACCGCTGGTATTGAAATTATCCTGATGTGTCGACGTGTGTCACAATCGAATTAAAGAAGATTCCAACTTAGATTTGACTGGCTTCAACACACAATGAGGTGTTTTCAGAACTGTGTATTCTGCTGTGAAACAAGCTTTGAAAGGCATCATGACTTTACAACTTTATTACTAAATGATGTTTCCAAAAATGCTGTAAAAAAGACTCACTGAGTGGCTGTTTTTCACTCTGTGGTAAAGCCTGATAATCTTCACACTGTGGTTTACGCCCTGCAGAACTGCAGCACTGAGAGATAACTGCTAACAAAGGCTGCCTTGTACTGTTAGCAGATAGTGATTTGAAATGACAAGGTGTGAAACAAGAAAATCATTAAAAAGCTTTATATGATCAACTGTACAGGATGAAATTCAACATGGAAATCATTACATTTGCATTATTCTGTACTTTTCACAACATAATCCTGAATAAATTGATGTCTCAAGATGTTTGGAGGCTGTTGAGCAAAGTCTGAGAAATACTGCTGATGGCACTGAAGGTGGCGCTGTCAGGAAACGACTGCAGGAAGTCTTTGCCCTCTTCTATACTGGAGCTGAGTTGGGGATCCAAGGGCACAGAACCTGAAAGACACGACATAATGAACCAATTACTAGAACTACTTCAGCATATTTTACACCTGATATATCAGGGTTAAAAATATTGACCTCTACTTTGATGCTTAAAGTAGCCCTCATTACTGACATGCTTATACCTGATCATCAATAGTGAGAAATAAGTGGATTTTTAAGAGCATTGATTTATCAAATTCTTACATGGCTAAAGCATTGCAGTGTGAACAGCTGCCTCCTCACTGCCACAGGCTAAGCTGAATTAGCTGCATCATTACTCACGAGATTGATTCGCTCTCAAAGCGGATAACCACTGCGTCAAACGTTAAATGATCAATTAATTTGAAAGAGAATTATTGATAAGTATGCATCATGCTTTCACTGAGCTATTTATAAACCTCTGCACTGAAGTCTGGATCGACCATTTTAGCAGCAAGGCAGTGATGTAAAATGCCTCCTAAAACATGAATGGATGCTGGGAGAGGAGTGATGTGTTATCACAGTGTGATGCGACACCTTGTGGCTGAAAGTGAGCATAACATGCAACTCAATCCCACTGATCTCACCTAGGAATACTGATCCAGTCAGCTTGGCTAACTCCTCACCTCCTCCCTTGGAGAATATGTTGCTGCATTCCTGCAAAGACAGAATAATTAAGCCCAGTTTTTAAAAAAGTAAGTATGTAATTTGGTGAACATCTTATTCAGCATGTATTTAAAACAATACTGATACATTCTTACAAACTGACTTAGTCCGATACACTGATAATTTACATATGAACCAATTCAATAAAAAGAAAGGTGGACTTACTGAGCAATGTGGACAAACAAAGCCACTCATGTTCTCAACGATGCCCAGGATTCGTACCCCTGTCTTCTTACAAAAGGTAATCTCTCTCCTCACATCCCCCGTGGACACAGCCTGGAGTCAAAAGACAGAGAAAGAAACTTTCAATTGGTAGTCACGAATCTTACAGAGTTGTGTTAGAAGATCTTAGTATGTTATCCCTCCCAACCCACTAGAATTGCAGACGATCCCAAAGAAGTAGCACAAAGGTTGTTTTCAATATCTCAGGAACCCTAAGATGGATTTCTATGGAGTATGCACTGGAATACCACATTTGAGCAAAATGTGAATTGGTTTTACAGTGATTATTTCTTTTGTGCTTTAGAAAGTTATTTTTTCTCCTGATACACAGGACCAACAGGAACTAAATGCAGATATAAAAAGGTTAGTTCATTGTTGACCAGGGTGTGATTTGTATAAAGTTTTATGAGATTCAAGTAACGTTTCCCCCTTTACTTTGTCTTTCTGGTCATACAACTTTTCATACATTCATCGGGCATCCTTGCAGCACACATATTCTAATAGTCCAGGTTATCTTGAAAAATAGATGTCTGTAACATTGCCATTCTGATATTAAAATTCTCAATGAACCGATTATGTAAGACTAACAAACAGAGCCTTTTATCAGCTGAATCCCTGGATCGATGTGCCAAGCATTCACACTGCTGAGTGTCATCTTGCTCTTAATGACCCTGTAATTATTTTGGGTCAACTTGGTGGTAACTAGGAGGTAAACTAGCATTAAGAAGACGCAAATGAAGGAGAGAATATCCAAGAGGAAAAACTGACGACCTTGTGGGGAAAAAGAACAACTTGGAAGTATTTTGCTTACAGAAGGGATGTGTTATAAACTATCTCACTGCCAGAAAACATGCAAAGTTGCAAGTAAACTGATACAAAAGCTAAAGCTTGTTCACAGCAGGCCATATTGTCATGTTTTTTCTCATGTTGCAGGCCTACCTTGCACAACTTGAACTCCTTTCAGAGCAGTAGTTGGAGTAAGTGCTTTAACATGACAACATAATGTTTGCATGTGTGTTACTGCTATATATCTATGCAAATCTGAGCCACAGTGCTGGTCAATTTCATTTTTCTACACACCTAAGCTGCATCATTTATTGTATGTGACTGAGAGGGGAAGCTTTTTTACACCTTGTGCCTACTCTGTCAACCATACACTTTATTTGGTTGTATTGTTCATACTAATTGTAGATGGTTTCTCCAAAGTGAAAAGTACCTGAGGGGTTGTGACCAAAATGGCTCCATCCACTCTGTGTTTTTTAAGGTTCTCTAGCACGGCTAAATGTTCGTCAGAAGTCCCTGGCGGTGTGTCAACCAAGAGAACATCCAGCTCTCCCCATGCAACGTCTGACACAAACTGGCCAATTAGAGCTGTGGTACAATCAGAGAGGAAAAAATACTGGTGATAAACCAGGAAGAATAGAAGTGTATGTGAAATAAATAGAGAAGCAAAAAAAAATCTATCAGATATTATCAAGAACTAAAATAGTAGACCTGTTTTCTTGGGCCCCCTCCACACAACTGCTTCATCAGGATCCTCCAGCAGAAAGCCGATGGACATGAGGGAGAGGCTCTTCTCTGCATCAGTGTAAACAGGCACCCATCCTGAGTCACACTGGTGAACATCGGGCCGTCCCAAACTCAACATGCGGGGTATGCTGGGCCCACAAAGGTCAACGTCCAGGATGCCAACCTAATGGGGACAGAGTTTAAAAAAAAGAAGTGTCTTTTTATTTTTGATAAATTCAAGATTTCTGTACATAACCCATGGAAGGATTGTCACAAAACAAGAATCTTAAACCCCACATTTCAATGCCAGTAAAATTCACATAATATGAATTCTGCACTCTTAAAAATGATACAGTCCCCCTTATTTAAATGATTGATAGCATCAAAAAGCACCATTTCAAAATGTTTGCAACATTGTGCAAGTTACACAATGTGCAACACTAGGGCTGTCAAAAGATTAAAATGTTTAATTGCAATTAATACGATTTCTGTAGTTAATCCAATTAATCATGCCCATTTAACCCCATCTTAAAATGTCCCTATTGTGCATTCAAAACTGGATTTTTATGGTGTCTTAAGCCAGGGGTAATTGACTTCCTGTTTGGATACAGACATGCTTTTGTAGACAGATTGAAGATTATTACATGAACTTAACCACAAAGGAACTTGTTATGGATCGTACAGGAATTAAGGGAACAGTAAAAAGGTAAAGGTTTGATAACAAGTTCACATGACTTTTGTCTTGTCCACTGAGTTTTTTTTACAAGATAATTTTGTGCTTTTTATGCCTTTATTTAGAGAGAAATACAGCAGACAGAGTCAGAAACAGGGATGAGAGAGTGGGGGAGAGGAATGCAGGAAAGGCGCCACCCAGAACTGGACTGCCCAGTGTACATGGGGCGCCACCTAACTGTTAGGCCATCTGCACCCCTGTCTTAGGCTTTTAAAGTGAAAGGAAACATTGATAAGCAGTGGTGAACTTATTTTGTATCCCTGTGGCAGAAGAGAGATGCTCACATGGCTTCACCATGTGAGTTGAAATGGACAACAAAGCATGCGATTAATCGCATTTAAAAAACTTGAATGCATTAATTGTAGATCGTAGATAACAATGATTAATGCCAGTAATCTTGACAGCTCAAATAAAAACAAATACTAAAAAAAAAGTGGATTCCTGGGGTGTCTACTTTTGTTTCTGGGGTTGAAATAGGCATCACTGTGAACTCATTTATGTCCAAGTTTATAATTGGGGTTTTGTGACAACCATGTTTTATCATCATCCTAGACAGCTGTGCTTTGCTGCTGGTGGCAGATTTTGCCCAAAAAATATGACTAAAGAAAGCTGGGGTTTTCTAAGCTGAAATAACTGTGATTTCATTGCTCTAAAGAATGTGATATCTAAAAGTATCCACATATCCAATATTTTGACAACCAAAGAGCATAACACAATGGTCAAAACAGTGTTTGGTGTGCCTTGAGATTCTGGCTTGACTTTAGGTGTGCCTTTTGCAGAAAAAGGTTGAAAACCACTGGCCTAAAATCTCTTTAATAGCTCCTCTTCCTGTTTTAGTGAGAATGAAAATATGTTAAGTGTATGATGAAACCCTGTATTCTGGTTTGGACTAGCTTGAACTCACCTTCTTGCCTGCATGCCTGAGGGCCAGAGCTAACTCTGTAGTGATTGTGCTCTTTCCCACACCTCCTTTCCCAGACAGGATCAAGACCACATGACGGACCTGCGCCAAGCTCCCGTCTGATAGAAAAACAGAGGAAATGTTTTTACTCAAGAACCAGAACAGCACGTGCAAAAAATATAGTTCAAGGTTCAACTGTTCATAAATCATGACAGAACTGCCGCAAAACAATGTAATTTTAAGTTTTCAGGTGTCCTGCCATCCGAGGGAAGGCTGAGGGAGAAATGTCGCAGTTTTGGACTGATGTCATGTTTCATCACTCGAGTCCACAGGAACAAAATTCAGTCCTTCTCTCGAGTTATGTTTCATGTTCGTTACTACAGTCAAGCTCTTTGAAAGTTATATGACAACAGGTAAATCTTTCCGCTTTCTCCTCGGATGAATATTTCAGCAGCTGACAAATCTTAACTTTGAAACTTGAGCTGTTTTGTAATCAGCCTTCGCTAGCCTGTTAGCTTTGCAACTTTTAACTGTAATAAATGACGAAGGACATTCTAACAGCTGCCATTATTTGAAACATTAACTGACTCCATGTTTGAATAAAACCTCTGTAAAAATTTGCTGAACGATAACGCCATCTTACCATTATTCTGTTCCATATTTTCAATGTGAGGCTTCAATCATGCACGCCGCACAGCTCGATGACTTCCGTATATCGTCATATTCTATCCATCCAATCACACAGCGTGAGTCAAATTTAAATCCCGCCTCCATTCTAAAACAACCAATAGCGTGTCGGTACAAACCATGTTGCGTTCATATGCAACACAAACACAAAACATAATACTTGAAACTTGTAGTGTCTGTCTTCTAAGCATCTAAATCTCGTCATTCAGACAATAAATTCGCCAAATCTTCTTTTTCGTAATTTTAATTCACTTTTTCGGCACTGTGAGAAGGCTTCATTAACTCAATAGGCATAAAGGTGTAGTAAGATAATGGGAAATACAGAAAGGTCTGAAAATAGACTTTTAGTTGATTTTTATCCATGCATTATCCTGCTTTCTTCTTTTTTGGATTCGAATTTTAAGAATTTATATGACATTACAGTGCATAAGACAAAGAAAAGAATACACAAAGCCAAGAGCAAACAATTCATCTTAAAAAGGAACAATAACAAGAAATTTCCTTCCCGTTTAAGCAAAGTACCCATTAATCTCTTCATTTTTTGCACTATGGATAATTTACCTAATTCATTGAAGTTGATAAAGTTAATCAACATTAAACCCGCCCCCTCGTTTCATCCTATCCAACCACAAGACCATGAGGGCGTGGAGATGTACTGTTTACGTCTAGCCTGCTCAGAAGTGGGACAGAGTGCAACCTACACCTGTCACACGGGAGGATAGACTGTAGAGGAACAGGAGCGTCCAATGAGCCACTGCAAGACTGTGTATAAGAAGACTACTGGAAGGTAATGACCGAAACTTTTCATTTAAATGTACATTTATATGACCGACTGCGGTTTAGAGAGTCTTACATAAAGATAACTGAAAACAGCAGCCACAGGCCCGTGTTATGGAATGTAAATGCAGTATGCTGTTTTGAACATCAAACTTCTCTAGAGTGGCTTCCTAGAGATAACCAAAGACAGCACATTTGCTCTGACCTGTTTAAAATTTACCAGCTCTTATCTCTTTAACACTAGCAGATGGCTCTATCTGTTCTTGTACTGTTATGATAGATTTTTTTAAGACTTGAACCATAGTTAGAATATCTGACATGTTAAGAAAAACACACACTGAAGTCCCTGTCACCGCCCTAATATGACTGATATGATCATATCATATGGCTGACCAAGGTAGGCTACTGTAGTGCATCTTCTCTGGGTTGTCCAGATGATGCATTTACAGAATGTAGGGTAAAGACCAATTAAATTGAGACTAGCTCCAGACTAGCTAATCTAAATTAATGGCAGTTATCTCCTGCACCTGCTTGTAAAGCAGTCACCAGCTGCTGCGCTCAGAGGAAGCATTATTAGAGACATGCTATCAGGCTGAGGAAGAAAAGACTTTTCTTGAAGCCATTTATGGGTTATTATTGAATTGAGGGATTTAACATTGCATTTTCTAGAGGGTAAATAAGAGAGTAGGTTGGTTTTTAACCAGGTGTATTGTAAAGAGGGCAACATTTAAGATGATCAAGCTAAGCAGTATTCGGTATTTAAAAAACAAAATTGAGGGTTATGTCCTATCTTTTTCTTGTTACTTTATTTGCATGAACTACACCAACTTTAGTGACTGATTCATCTTCATAAAAACACCCCTGAAATTGTGCAAAATAGTCCCCAGTGTTCACTTTGTCTTATCAAAGTTGCTCATGTTATCACAATGGTGCAAACTTTGAGCTAAAAAATTCCTTTAAAGATCCCATGGGGGACTTTGGGCTGTGTTGATTTGGCAGCCAAACAAGATGTTTTATCTCTTGCTGACTCTTCTCTGTATTTATGCAAGTGTTGTTTCAATTTATAATGAGTTTCTGGCATTAAAACAAAATTAAAAGGGTTAGGCTGTTTATCACATTGTCTGACCCCTACCCCCTGCCAGCAATGCTTTAAGATAATAATAATTATAACTATACAGATATAGATAGCATTTTTCTGATGGTCTTAATTGCTTTTCAGGTCATATATAAGCATCTATATACATTTTTGAATGTTTTTTACTCAATGAAAAGTCCCTAAAGGAGCTTTAAATTTGGTAATACTTCAGCCTTACATGACAAAACTCATAGATTCAACCCATTTACTCCAGAAATACACCCAAACCTTCACACCCATCTGATCAAATAGCTAGGTAATTATAAGTAGTCATAGTCAATATGAGAACAATAAACACAATCCTGCTATGATATTTGATTTAGGATTTGCACTCAAAGCTGTCAATAAGTCTTGTGAACTTATCTGTGTATGAGCTGATGTAGCTTGCTGACGGACATGCTGCCACAGTGGCAGAGCAGAGCGTTGGGTTTAAAGGTTAAACAAGTACATGGAAACACTTCCTGCTGCCAACTGTGGCATATGGGCTGAATGGAAAAAAGTCGAGCTAGCACATGGAGATCAGTCAGTAGGTAGTCTGTGGTTCTCTCTCAAGGTTGTTTTGCAGCTTCACAATCAATATAAGAGCTTGTAAGAAAAGGTGAGGCAAATGAAGAATGTCTCCTGGTCATTGGTTCAGCTGACCTACTTTCAGCTGAGCAACAGGCCTGTGAGAAATATGAGGAACGTGCACACAAGCTCAAGCATGTTGGGAATTTTGAGACAGCATATTGCAGTAAAAGCTTAAAGTCAGCTGTATTTCTCTACAATTTACCCTGTTTAATCAGACAAATGCAGTTGTTGCCTTTATTTCTTGAGAAACATTTAATCGGATATATGTGCTGCAAAGTCACCTATCATCCATGAAATGTAGTTCAGTACTGGCATACATTTTAAAAAAGTATGTGGTCAGTGTTGCACATACCATCTGGTGGTAAGGTGACAGGTCTGTCGTCCACAGAGCTGCCATGCTGAGAAGAGGCAGGAATGGCCGGGCTCGACATGTGGCCCCCAGCGAAACACGGCACGAGACAGATGCCATGGCAGTGATCCAGACGTCGGACAGGGAGGAGTGGGAGGGGCACACGACAAGGGTGAGACACTTTGGGGGGCATGTAAGGGGGGAGAAAAGTGAAGGAAGAAAAGTATATGGGAAAACTTTGACTTAAATATGTTTTCAGTTGCAGGGACTTTTTAAGCTGCAGTGCATGACTATATATAAATTCGTAGCCACACTTTTGCCTTTGCATGATTTGTTAGTTGTAGTGAACATTTGGTTGTTTTCTTTTCCATGTCTTCTTGTGAAAGGGAGTTATGGTAAAATGAAGGTTACAGCTCCTGTGAAGATTTTTGGGCTAGTTTTGAAGTGTACTGAAATGAATACTGATGCCTTTATATAACCTACAAAACCAAACAAAAGCATCAGCTTAAAGATTAATTATGTCTTTTTTAAGTGTTATTATTTCCTCTAATGTCTACTGGGGGGTTTGTTCCAGATAGAATAATGTTCCAAATGCTCACAAAACAACTTTTTTTTCTTTACATTCAGAACAAGAAAGATTTGTAGTGACCTATAAATTTGACTGCTAAAATAATTTGGATCAATTCATAAATGTACAGGATGAAAATTGCAATGACTTAAAAAGGGGCAACTTTGTCAACAACATTAACACTAACCGAAGGAGGAAAAACTAAAAATCCAGTTATAGAAGCGATCCTGTTATTTTTTTGTGCATTTATAACATATTAAAAGACAAGAAAAACAAAAATACACATTTTGCATTTTGCAGTTAGTATTTACTGAAAATAATTATAAAAATAACCCATTATAATAACCATCTTAATAACCCATTGTCATAAGTTTGTATAACCAAAATGTAGAACACTCAAATTGTGTAGATTTATAGTTGTGAAAATTCTCAGCTTTTCTTTTAAAAATCATGATTAATCTCCCCTTTTTATCTAAATTTGATTATTTAGTAATTTCCAGTATTTAGCATATAAAATTAATTTTCTTTCATTTTGGATTCTTCTTCCGTCTTAAAGTAAGGATAACTGACCTCCTGTCTGGATAAGGACCTGCTTTTATTTTGAAGGACATGAGGAACTTTGGGTAGACTGAAGATCATGAACTTAACTGTGGAAAAAGGAACTTTTCATGGATTTCAAACAGCCTGGCTGCAGACCATACATCTTTGAAGGCCACTCTCACAGACTGTTTATTTGAGACACCGTCTGTCTTTTTTTTTTTTTTTTTTTTCAAATTAAACTTTATTCATAAAGTAAGTCTGGCATTTACATTCATGAAGTATCCACACTATAAACATTACAGACCAAGAAACATTTCACAATTGAAACATAGAAAAAGGGCTGGGCTCTTCTCGAGGATTAAAATATGTATTGACCCATCTAAGAAGTAGATACAAGAATGGTGGCTCTCTTTAGCTTTGTTAGCTTGAACTAAAGCTAAAATAGCCACACTGGCTACATAATTAATGCTATTACATAAGCCAGCATAGCGAAGTTGGCTTTAGCAATGTAAGCTCTGGCAAACGTAGCTTAAACTAATGTTGCTATGAAGCTAACATAGCTTACGTAGCTGCTTATAAGCTTAGCTTTAGCCATATAAGCTATGTAGCAACATTTGCTATGTAGCTTATGCAGCTAACAGAGCTATGATAGAAATGTTTGCAGCATTATAAAGTTTTCATCGAGGAAAACCTTCTTTCCTGTAAGCTGTTTCATCAGCTTTATCATACTTTTTTGATTAGGTTTTGCAGGTCAGATTTTTAACTTTTAACCTTTGGTATCCTAACCCTCACCTTAAAGGGGACATATTATGCAAAAATCACTTTTCCAGGCTTTTCTAACAAAAATATGTGCCCCTGGCCTGTCTACAATCCCCTCAAGTACCAGAAAAATCCATTTCCTTCAACCCCTCTTTCTCCACCTTTCAGAAAATGTATGCTAAAACAAGCTGTTCTTAGATTTTACCCTCATGATGTCACATAGGGAGTAAGCACCCGCCCCCAGGTTTGGTCGACCCTCTCTCCGCTTGGAAGAAAGTTCCACACTCCTCTCCCGATCTTCCTCTTGGCTGCCAGCTGAGATGCTGGATAGCTCAGTGGGTTAACCTGCTGACTTTGTCCTGGGAGATTGATGGTTTGAATCCTAGTCAGGTCCTTCACTTTGGATAAAAGTGTCTGTAACATTGTAACATCAGGAGTTCCACATCCATTTCCTGAGAGGGGTGTGGTCAGGGGCGGAGTCAGACAACTAATTACCATTTCAAGCCACAGACACAGAAATGGCTCGTTCTGAGAAGGGCTGAAAAAGAGTGGTTTTTAGACATGCAAAAATCCAATACCAGAGTGTTTTGGAGACCTCTGAGACTGATATAAAATTGTCCTAAAGGGGAAAATATGTCCCCTTTAACCATTACCATAACCTTAAATGGAAGTTAAATCCGATTTTATTTCTAAAGTTTCAGTGTTTATTTCCAATCTCACACAGACGGGACTGTCAAAGATTTACAGTCTGCAGCCAGACCCCTCTTCATGGATTGACAAGGAAACAGGGGAGCAGTGAATGCTGCAATTTTTTTACACCAAAGGGTGCAGAGGAATTTTTAAATGGAATTGAAATATTAAGGGGCAGTGCTGTCCTTATTTTACATCACTGTGGCTGAAGGGAGATGTTGCGATTAATTGCAATTAATTAAAAAAAAAACACATTTTTTATTTTTAGTGTCACGTCAAATGAAAACATGACATTCCAAAATATTGATTGAAATAAATTTGAATAAATAAAGTTAAAGAAAATGTATATTAATCATTATTCATACATTAACTGCAATAACATGTGCTACCTCTTAACTTTCCATTTACAGTTTATACAATAAAAATATCCTCTATATAAAGAGCACTTTTTAAAAACAAAATTACAAGGTGCTTTACAAAACCATGCAAGTTGCAAACACATATAGGAATTCGTATATAAAACATGTTTAAAGGTACAAAAATAATCAGAAAGACCTCTAAAGACATAAATTCTTAAGTTTAGAGGACAGAAAAACTGAACCAGCATACAATCTAATATAAATACTGCCCCCAGGCCCTGACAAGTCTTATGTTGCTCTATTTTGCTCATAGAATTTATTTTAGACAAGTCCAGAGAGATTTTAATGAGGGATATTTAATCTTAAGAAATGCTGGAAACATGGAGGATTTCCCCCTAGGTGCTGGTAGTTTTCCACTGGGACTGCCTCCAGTCTGAAAAGGCTGTGTCGAGGACCAGGTCAGGTCACCAAACGGGGCCTCGGTATATTTGGAAGGGGTCTAATTTTACTTATGGCCACACGTGTTGTCTCTAACCAATAGGAATCAGTAGCAGCTTCTAGGGAAAAGGCCATCTTATTGAGCCTTCGAAACATGGCATATGACTTAGATGCCTCTCATTTTGCTCCCAGTGCAACCCTGTGAAACAACTACCTCAGCTTCTCTCCCTTACAGTCTTTTATAAAATCCTCTGAATCCTCCACTTGATCTAATTCCTTTTCCCTCTTACTGAGCCAACATCCCTGTCTGGACCATGGCCACATCTATGGACTTACCAGATGCTGTTTGCAATGTTTGTGTCAACCAGATCAGCGACCCGCAGGAGTCGGAGATGGATTATCTGGCCAGTTCTCAGATAGTATCTGAGGCAGTGGCCTTGTCCAGCACAGAGCCGGTGATGGGGGAGTCATTCTGTCAGTGTGAGCGACAGGATGAGTTCAGCTTGGGATTCGGTGTTACCACTGACTGCCTCTGTGGGGAGGAGGATAAAGGTGAGCAGAACACAGAGATGAAGTGTATGATCACAGCAGGTCTATAGTATGTCGGGTTTCAGAGCTGAAGCTTGGCAGCCTCATATCACACTAAAGGGCCTCAGTGGTTTATAATGTGGTATGATATGATAGATGATTTGACACAATATATTATATGATGTGTCATGATATGACACTATGCAATACCCTGTAGCAGCCTTTCCCAAACTTCAGTATGTGGCGCCCCAGTTTGAGACCTGAATATCCTCTGGGTCCAGTCAAAACCTTTTTACAACCCAAGTCATGAGACTCAAATATTTACCTTTAATTTATAAGATGCTTGCTCCATAAACAAGGAATTTCAATGCAAACTCTGCTTTCAGAGGCATTAACATTACTTGCAATGAGTATTACCATGGTTATTCCACTAAATGCTTCTAGGTTAAATATTACACACTGTACCTTTAAGAGTAAAATACATCCAAAACTTAGATATATTTTTTAAGAAAGGAAGACTTAAAACACATTTCAGTAACCTCAAACTACAATCCAGCTTAACACAAGCCAAATTAAATTAGTGAAAATGAACCATGCGAAAATTTTGGTCATAAAATTGTCTAAAATGTTGAGTTTAGAGGCTGGAATACTTGGGTTGTTCATGATCAAAACTATTTCATAAAACTAACCATCATCAGGAGGATTGGGAATCCCAGAGTAACTCTGATGTGATGCTACACAAAACAATACAGCACGATATGATACAGAACAATACGATAGCTGTTAGAATTTTGCGCTGTTCTTTGATTGGCAGAAGGACAAAGAGAGCATTAGTTCACACTGCAGTAAAACTTGTCCTGCTGATACACTCATTAAACAGTCCTGTTATGATACATCATGATATTTGATTAATTTAAGAATAAAACAAAAACTCTCCTCAAAAGAAGAAGTGCAGGATTGATTTTTTTTTAACCATAACTGGAAATCACTTCATCTTATAAACTCTTTTTTATTGCTCTATGGCATTGTTCCAGTGATGCATTCTTTGGCCAGTAACGCTTGATCACATTGCCATAAGTAATGTCGGAAGTACCACAGGTGTCATGTCAAATAGAGAGTAAGTGGCAGGAAACTCTCTTTAGTTTTTAGCATTTTTTTTATTCAAAAATAATATTTTGCACCATCAATAATACTTAAAGCATGCTCTAATTTTATTTTTTCACTGTATGACTAATTTCAAGTAACATATATCGAAGTCCATATTCTTGTCCTCAGGTTTTGATTGGGTGTGGGATGATCACTTCAAGTCCTCTGGGGCTTTCCTAAGCTGTGACAGCAGGAAAGTCACTTTTCACTCAGACTATAGCTGTGGTACTGCAGCTATCCGAGGCACCAAGGAGCTCGCAGACGGCCAACACTTCTGGGAAGTCAAGATGACGTCTCCTGTCTACGGAACTGATATGGTGGGTAGCAAAACTCAAGTACTTCATAAACTTAGTTTGGCTCCGCGAATGGTACAATCAGACTTGTACTTAGGGGTTGGTTTTCATCCTATTTAATGGTCTCTTTGATGCAGATGGTGGGAATCGGTACCTCTGAGGTGAATTTGGAGAAGTTCAAGTACAGCTTTGGCAGCCTGCTGGGCCATGATGAGGACAGCTGGGGGCTCTCATACACAGGTCAGAAAACAGAGGGTTAAATGTACCAAAGAGTTATCAGTTTTCTTTTCTCACTGTGGACAAAATGGTACTTTTTTCTTTACTGATACAGTACAGTACTGTCCTGTAAATGTAGATGCAATGTTTTGGTAAAAGATCTCCTCCTGCAGTCTTTGAATAGTAAAATGTAAATCTTTTCCCCTGAAATTAGTTATAAAAAAGATGGTCTCTGCTGTGCATTGTTTATCTCCCCATCAGACATGTAACTCGCTGCATCTGATTCGGTTTTCTAGCTCATACAGAGTCATAAGTATTGATTCCATGTCTGTAATAACAGTAGTAGTACTGATAGTGGTATTTTCAGAAACACAAACTGATCATTTCATTTTAACCTTTGCAACTAAAGTGATAATGAAAAAGGGGAGGTATCCATATCTGATGAGATTAAGTAGCTCTTAAAATCACTTTAACATTTATAACATAATAATAGATGTAAGGTTAAGTTGAAGGGGTAGGGGTTAGGCAGGGCCACAGCAGCAGGCTGTTCTTGCAAATAATCCAAATAACCTGAGACATGGGAGTCCCGGAGATCAAGTTTAGGCATCAGTTTAAGAATTTAATGTCACATATGATCATATTAACCATGCAAAGCAGATGGATACGGCCATTTCCTTGTTTCTCACTGGCGAATCCATCTTGCAAAGTTCCTGTCTGGGCCCGGTTAGAAAGTGACAGGACCAATCAGCATCGAGGGGCAGTACTTTCTGGTGGGGCAGAGTCATGACTTACGCGAGCAGCAACAAGAGACCGGTGCTCAGGTCCAGAGAATTTGGTGGTTCATCTGGATATTGTTTTTATACAGCCATTATTTTACATGGTAGAGGCTTAACTTAGATTTTGCTGGTGTCTGGCCAAACCTCCTAAGATAGTCTGGTTGCAAACCATTCACCTGAGACGTTGTATATCTCAGAACAGAAATACACACTGAAACTTTCAAAATAAAATTAGATTAAACATTCATTTCAGGTTAGGATACTAAAATTAAAAATCTTAAAAGCATGACCTGCAGAACCTTAATACAAAATGTTTAATAATGCAAAGTAAACAGTCCACTTACAGGAAAAAAGCCCTTTTGCTTGAAAACATTCTAACACAGCAAGCAAACTAATGTAGCACTGTTAATTGCATAAACAACATAGATAATGGAGATACATAGCTAATGTAGCAAAAGCTACGTACAAAGCAGCTATGTAAGCTATGTATCTACGTAATCTATATAGCTAATTTAGCTTTAACTACATTTTCTAAAGCTAACATTACTAGAGCTCATGTTGCTATAGCTAACTTACCTATAGATAATGTATCTGCATAGCCAACATAGCTAACGTAGCTAAAGCTAAGCTCACAAAGCAGCCATGCAAGCTATGTATCTACTTTAGCTATGGTTGCTAAAGCTCACATTGCTAATGCTAATGTAGCTATATTGGCTTATATGGTGATGGTAATTACGTAGCTAGCATAGCTTTGTCAGCTTTCTCTAAAGCTAACAAAGCTAAAGCAAGCCACCACTTGTTTAACTTTTTCTAAAACATAATTTAATCCCCATCAGACCACAGACCTTTTGTCTGTTATAGTTATGAAATGTTTCTTAGTCTGCAATGTTTCTAATGTTATTATTTCATGAATGTAACTACAAGACTTTGTCTATTAATAAAGTAGAATTAAAAAAAAATCAACTGGAAATACAATATACTGGCAAATCCCGGTGCTTATGAGATATACAACGTCCCAGATGAAACCAGAAAATCTTGAAATTCCTTGTGATTGTTCATTGAGGAATGTTGTTCATAAACCGTTGAACAATTGCCCACACAACCTTTCACAAATTGGAGAACCTCGCACTGTCACTAATTGTGAATGACTGTGCTCCTTTCACACCCATTCATGGAACTATCACCTGATACCAGTTTAACTACTTACCTGTGGAACGGTTTAGGTGTTTTTTCAATAACTCCTCTTCTTTTGTTGACCCTGTCCCTACTTTTTTGGAACATGTTGCAGGTAGCAAATTCAGATTGTTTGGACCTCTTATAAAATGTTAATTTTAGTTGTTTTAACACAGACTGTCTGAATTTAATTGAATATAGCTAGAAAAGGATTTGCAAATCATTGTTTATTGTCCCAGCTTTTTTGGTATAGGGATGTGTAGCATTTCTACTTCTTTACTTCTCCCATCTCTTTCATTATTGAAGAAAATTTAAGTCCTATTTCTTATCTCTTTGTGTTTAAAGGTCATTTCCAGCACAAAGGGGACAAAGTGAAGTTCTCTTCTCGGTTTGGTCAAGGCTCCATCATTGGAGTTCACCTGGACACCTGGCATGGCACCCTGACCTTTTACAAGAACCGTTACTGCATAGGTGTGTTATTCCTGTTATTAACAGGTCTAAAGCATAAAACACATAAAAATAATCATTTTAGCCTCCTGACATTTTTTCATGGTACCATCTCTTCTTCTCTAGGTGTCGCTGCCACTCGGCTGCAGAACAAGAAGTTCTTCCCCATGGTTTGTTCCACAGCAGCAAAGAGCAGCATGAAGGTGATCCGTGCCTGCTACACTCCCACCTCTCTGCAGTACCTCTGCTGTGCCCAGCTCAGAAAAATGTTACCCTCCAGCCAAGATGTACTCAATGCTGTAGAGCTGCCCCCGGGACTGCGGACCCTCCTCCACATACAGCTCGGCTGGGTCTTTACTCTCAGCGGCAGCCCTGAGCCTGAGATACCTGCTGAGAATGTGGACATGAAAGAGGACTTCCAGGAGGAGATGAGTCTGCCTTCAAGCCCCATCCCGAGCCCGGTATCCACACTGAGTGCCTGCACCTCCCCGAGTCCCTGCACTAGTCCATTTCCTGACTCTGTGCCATACCTGTGCCCATGTCAGACCTCATTGCAGACTCAACCCTGCACATGCCACTGCCCCCCTACTCCACCCAGCAGTGACTACGACAGCTGCTGTTCTGAGCCAGAGGACTACCAGTGCAAAAGATGCCGCTGGACATGACCTGTTATTTCTGAGTGTTTGGTATTCAGGTATCCTGCTATGGCCATCAATCTCCAGAAAAGAGCTATCTCAGCTTTAACTCTAAATTATGAGCAGATAGTTGCTCTTATAACATAATAAATACATGGAGTAAAGAGGAGAAATTTTAGAGGGAGAGGCTTTAAGGAAATTGGGATATTAAAGTTTTTATTATATCCAACATCTATAAGTGGTTTAATAAGAGCCATTCTTGCTCTTTTCTTATTGTTTTTAAATGATGCCGGTCCCCGTGACGGGAAAGCCATTGAAGTTTCAGGTAAAGCTGTTTTGAAAGAGTCCATGCAGGAGATGATCTGCTTTTTGATACCATGGAGATTACTTTTTGTACAGGTAAAGTGTGTTTTGTAATCAGCATTTGGCTGCTTGAATACCAGCTGTGGTTGGCGTTCTTGCTGACAAGATGATTTTCTTTTTCTATATGCAGTTTGTAATGAACTTTCTTACTCAGGAAATTCTATAAAATAAAAATGAGACTTTTCTGTTGCTGCTCATTTTTATAGGACATTTTTCACATTTATGTTTGAACAGAGAATCTAATCAAAATAATGCACATGATTAAGATTCTGTATGAGTAAATTCTTCAAAATTAGTTAGCTGTACTGTTTAAAAAAAAAAGTGCTCTTCTATAAGGTAAACATGATATCTTCAGCTTATTTTTAGCCTGTAAACATCAACACATTAGCAGCCAAGAGGTGACACACTTGTTTCAGTAGACACATTAGTCCAGGACCAGCTGGGGATTCTGTGCAGTGAAGCAGCGGTAGACTCTGGCTGAAATCTCAGGTCCCACACGTCTTTCTTTACCTCCACTTTTCACCAACAGACCAGCCAGCAGCCCCCTTCTCTCCTCCTCTGATGCCAGACTCTGGTATGCCTAAAGTGTTTAAGAGGAAACATCTTCTTAATGAGGGTTTTCCTTCAGGCTAAAATTAGAAAAGCACTTTTGTGTGTGTTTAGGAAATCACACAGAGAATAAAGGAGTACAGTCTGGAGTCAATTTAAGAATAATCTTATTCTAAGACAAATATTTATGCAGAGGTTTCAGTTCATCTTGGACTTGCTGCAGTGCAAAGTGAGGCAGCCTGTCAAGTTCCAAAATGGACTGAGTCTGTTCCTACCAAGTATGATTCATATGAATATTTTGAATCAAGACTCCTGTCTGTGCCCTCTGATCTCTATTTGTGAGTCCCTCCTTGTGGTACCTCATATTTGTTCTGGACGATTGCATCAAAGAAGAAGACAAACTTAAGACAGGCTTTTAGGTGTAGCCCAATACCTGTGAACCTTTGCTCACTTCTTTAATCAATAATAATTCTTCAGTGTGAAGGACTGGAGAGCTTTAAATTGATCTAAGATAACATGCAGTTTTTTTTAATGAAATGCTATTTAAGACAAATTTATCTGTGTCAATCAAAAAAAAAGATTGGTTAAATGGAATGAAACCTCAAAAAACAATGATATGCAATTATATTATTTAAATTCTAATAATTTTTTGCTGTTATTTTTGAGAAAAGGACAATTTTTTTCATTTCAAAAAAGTTTTTGGAATCTTTCAAGTTTGTTTTTGCAGACTCTTCGTTAAAATTTTTAGGAATTTTATGTCACATTTTTCACATATTTACATCTTTTTAAGGAAACAAAAAATGTTAGACATATTATGTGACTTTTATGGTCAAAATAATGTTTTATTTTCTTAGACTTAAATCAATTTAGCATGCACTTAGACTCTGGCCAGTTGCCCTGTACTGTGCTGAAGTACATTTGTCTACTTTTCCCAGTTCCCCACTGGCTTGAATTCCCGTTGCTTCAACAACTGGCACTGAGCAGATATTTTGTCATACTGTCACATGACATACATTTTAAAGCTCAATGGAGAAATACGCAGAAAGCATGGCAGCAATTTTACTCACTTTGTGGCTTATTTAGAGTCTTTTCAGTAAGTTATAATCATAATTACTGCCCCATTGTTTAAAATGATTGCTGACAGCAATGGTTGTGTTGATTATACTTTGTCCACTACGTATACGTGCTAGGGCCAAGTAAGTGTACTGTGCCTGAGCACGGTATGAAGCACCCACACATTGGTCAATCAAACCAGACTTATAGGCTCCAGCATGCTTTGGCAAAGTATTGGTTGTCTAGTTTGAGTGCACCATTAAAGTAATGAGTTAAGTAATATTCCTCCTTTCAAGCCACAAGAAAAGAAAACATCCAAAATAGTGGAAGTACAAGGTCTTGGGATCCCTTACTTCCCCCTTTCTTACCTGCATGAGCAACTGAGGTGAAGGATAGGCATCTGTCACAGCTGAGGCCACAGCAGGACTAACTCTGTTCAGCTGTTGGATCTGTCTGCTCCAGACTTGCATCAGCCCTGAGCCGTCTCTTTCTACCCTAGCCCCGCTGGCCCAGGATCCGTCCACACAGAAAGGGAGTTCTGCTCGCTCCGTCAGCAGTCTTGGAGGACAAGGAAAAAAATCCTTTCAGTGGATATAACTGAATGAACAAACAGGAAAAATGTATGATAGACATTGCTGAAATTTTTTGTCTATAATGAAAGAATGACTCTGGTGGCTGCGTACTTGAAAGGGCGTTTTGATAAGGCTTTGGTGACAGCACACACGTGATCAGTGACGCCCCGCCAGCCTCCCAGGAACAACACTGAGATATTTTTGCAGAGCTGTAAGTAGACGAGAACCTGGGGAAACATGGAAATATAACTTGTGAAAGATCCTTATCTTCTAGACCTTATTAGTTTTAGCCATAGACTGAATGGAGACATGGATGGCACAACAGCTCCCTGAAGAGAGGCAGCAGCATAGGTCAAAAGCTCTGCTTCCACCATGCTAACATAAGGGACATCAGCCAAACTATAAATTCTCAAACATTCAAGGTTTTTCCTTGTCATGCTGACTTATGTCCAAGTGTTAATTCTTTTCCAAACTGGGTATTTGATGCTTTAACCCTTTACCTACTGAGTCTAAAAATGGCGATTTGGACGTATTTTGTTATTATGGCTGTAAAATAGTCAGGAAATGCCCTAAGTCTGTGAGCTTGGGTCCCTTTTCCCAGGAGTACTTGAACTTGACTTTTCAGCATTTGTTTAATGATTATTACACATTATATGGAATTGTCAGCAGTTTAAAAGAAGAAAAACACAAAACAGATTTGTTTTTCATGGCTTTTATGAGAAGAAATTTTGTTATTGATCATGAAGTTTTGATTTGACATTTGAAATGTGAACCTATGCATGTTTAGAACAATCACCAGTCATTTTTTGAGTCTAGGACTCTGGGTGTGCAAAAAACAGTGCAAAAGATAACTATATTTTAAATTAGTGCAAATAAAGGTGGAAAAATGCATTCTCAACATTCTCAAGTAAGATATTGTTATTGCACATGACAGACACACACAAATGCCACTTCTGGTGTTTTGCTATGGTGTTTTGCTATGAATGCCCACGTCATATGGTTGCAAGTACCGTAATGAACCATACATGTGAGCATGCCCACAGTTCTCAGCTTTCCAACACCGTTGGAATTTTTCTGATCGGACAAACTTTGACAGAGTTACGGTAATAATACTCCGGACATATAAAACAGTGCCAGCACAGTAGGTAAAGGGTTAAAGTGGAATAAGTGTCACTTTTTCTTCAAAAATACTAAACAATAATGACCACGATTAATTTCTAAAATCAATGAAAGGGTAAAATCTACGGGGATGAACACTTTTTACAGGCACTGACCTGTTCTGCCATGGAATATAAAGATGTACAGTAAGGGTTCTTTAATGTTTTACTGGTGGGTTAAATGTGTTTTAGCTAGCAGTAGGGGTGTTATATCAGCTCTGCAGCAGAATCTCTACAGCTTCTACCACATAATTATTTGGGCTTCATTTTTGTACAGTGGGAGGAGTTGGAGATGCATTGTCCATACGTATGAATGGTCAATGGTTTCAGCCTAGCTAAAGTGTTATAAAGTGTCAGTCATGTACAATATCAAAACAAATGTGTCCATGGGTTGACTTTCAACCTGCAAAAAATTGTCTGGTACTAAAAATTTAGACAGAGAACACAAAAGATCAACCAGTTTCAATGTTAACTGACCTCCTCCATATCTACAGTCTCCAGTCCCAGTTTGGCTTGGAGTGTCTCATCCAATAAATGCACACGATGAGCTTCTGCCCTGTTGAATGAAAATACGTGTCACTGCAAAAGGAGAATAATGTTAAAAAAATTATAAAGTAACCTGCTTAAGCCAAACACTGACCTGTTGTCCGACTGGAAGTCTATTACTATGAGAGTGAACACCTTCTTAGCATCACGGTTGAGACACTCCAAAAGAGGACTGAGGACAGACCTCGTCCTTGTATCCTCCCCTTCACTGTCCAGCATCTGCAGCAGCAGAAAAAGAATATAGAAAGAATACAACTAGATTAGAGCCATGCATTGAAGGTCATGAATGTATACTTCAGAGGTTGCTTACATTTTTCACAGAGATCACTATGTCCATGAATTCAGACAGATTCAGCACCAGAACCACTTGCTCCTCTTCCACCAAGCCATTTCCATCGTCCCCTTGCTGAAAAAAACATATAGGTTTAATAAAATGCATTAAAAGATGTGCACTTGTTCAAAGCTACAAGGTGTAGAAGAGAAATAAACACGTTTTCTGGTACCTGGGGCAAGTCTCTGGTCCAGGTGATGCTGCATGGGAGCTCCTGGTTCTTGATGCCAAACCTCCATCCAAGTACAACCAAGGTTTTAAATAAGTTGTGGCAACCAACCTGCTGGTAGAGAGCTGAATGGGAAATAGTCAAAATGGTTTTCAGGTGGACAATATGAACACAAGTCTTTACCACAAACTTTTGTGTGTTTTTAAATCTACACTACATTCAAATATCCGTATCAGTATGGGCCACACATAATGAGTAAATATCATAAATCCAACAACGTGCAACCCTAAAAAGGCCTTAGTTATCCATGACTTCGGACGCTGGTCCTCCTGAGGTGATGAAATGATACTTTCCGACAGCACTCGAAAGCAGCACGTTGAACCCGTGTACCTGAATCTATGAGGACTGTCAGACTCTTCAGGCAGTTCTCCGGCCGTAAACTCTTTAGGTTCTCTGCCGCCTCTCTCCTCCTCTGCTGTTCCTGCCTCCTCTCCTCTTTCTCCCGGACTCTGGCTGCTCTCTGCCTCTCCCTCTCCTCCCTCCGCTCCCTGGCTCTCTCTCTGTCCGCCTCTATCTCCTCCTGAGTGCGGCGTTTTCTTGCAGGACTCGGTGTGCCTCCGCGTCCACTTCGTCGTGGAGGAGATAAGGAAGAAGTTTCACCTGACTTTTCAGCTTTGATTGTAGGTTGTTTAAGAGCTTTGCACTTGTGGTCTAAACTTTGAGATTCTTCTGGAGCAGTACTGCTGACTGGTGCTGTCTGACTGCTGTCATGGCGGTTTAAATCGCATTTTGTCTCGGCGTCGCTATCCTCAGATTCAGATATTTCCCATGTTTTAGCTCTGCGCAGAACAGACATTTCCTACGTCTGAGGCATATTCAGAGTCCCATAAACCCCAACATTTATCGTTTCGACGCCACAACTACTGTTAAAACCTGCAATTCGTGGACCACCAATGTTTATATCAACAAGACGGTGACCGATGAGGGACGAATTACTAAAAACGCGTTTGGTATGCCCTAGTTCTACCCGTAGGTAAAGCTGAAGATTATCGTTCTTCCTTCAATCAAGAAAACAGAAGGCAGAGAGACGCAGCAGCTGTCAGCAAAGTCTGCAGACTGACACCTGTACTTGTTTTATTGGATTAAATGTCGGGACACGTGGGCTTGGACGAAATAGAAAACGTTTAAAGAAATCACCTATGCTGTGGTACAGTTACTTGACAGTGCTTTTTGTCAGCCTTAAGCACTTATTCAACTTTGGTTGGTGAAATTACGTTTCAAATATACTTCTTAAGTTTGTTGGAGATTTAAAAGGCTAAAATAATACTTGATTGAAAAAATAAAAGAGTGTAAATTATACACAGACTTAGAAAATAAATGGATTTAGCATCAAAAGACTCAATCATAAACGGCCTTACTTGTTGTTTTATGATTACATGGTATAATTGCTTCAGAATACTTCACACTGTATTTAAAGTATTAATATTCTCCTATTTAATTTAACACTGGGAATTCTATTATTTGTGACAGGGTGTATTTTACTAAACTAGTGCGTCTAAAATTACCTGACTAGTCCCGATCACTTATGAAGTTACAATCAAGGTCCAGATATAAAGAAAACAGCAAAACACATAGCCTTAAAGGACAGCTTAATACATTTTCACAAGGGGACATTAAATCATAATCTTTATTCGGTATTTTGAAAAACTACAAAAATAGTTTCCCTCTTAAAAAAGGCTCTGTACCAACATCTCCATAATGGTGACGTAGACTATCTAACCGTACCGTCTACTGACTAACATATCCGATGCCAACGGGCCATACATAAATCCTTACGCACTATTTCTTAATACAGCATGTAGAGTAGCGTTTTAACTCCTGCAGTACAAACATCAGCTCGAGGCTAGATTCCAGTTGTGAACACCCCATCCCTTCATCATCACCTGAGACAAAGTTAATAAAGTTTACATACTGATATTGGCATAGGAATATTTTTTTGCCCGTAGTAATAAACATTTTTCATATGATGCACAGTGAAATATTAAAAGAGAAAGTCAGTGAAGATTATTTGAGAAAACTACAAAGGGCAAATATATTAAGGAAGTTATTGTATTGTACAGATAGGCAGATATATAGACGGACGGATGTCTTGAGTTCTCCAACGTGAAACAAAGACATTTAGGTGCATCTGTATCTATTAAACCATCAGTTTTCACAAGTGGAGTACCAGTGCTTGTATTCTACATAATGTTGACACTTAGCTGCTCTATCTGTTTTATTTTGAACGCCGTTTCACGCAGTCTTGAAATCTTAATCTCAAATAACTACCTGGTTAAATAAAGGTTGGATCACATAAATAAATTCAAAATGTTCATGGCTCACGTTGGCGCCCCCTTAAGCGTAGATCACGCCTCTCTCACCTATGACAGGGTCCCTGCTGCACCATCTTGTCCTCCTAAGTAACAACCTCGGTGCATGGTTATAGGCTGCTTGTAGCCTCTGCATGCCTGATTCTTATGGTAATGATGCCAATATTTTACTACTGCTACTATCTGACTGGACAAACACATTGACTTTTGACAGCTCTGATAATCATAACACGCTATCACTGTTTTCTGTTATGCAGTTCAGCAAGAAAAATGAAAGAAATGTGTCAAAGAAAACAAGTGGTAACAAGTGGTCAAAAATAACTGAACCAGAGTTGTGTTAAAATGCCAGTTTACTACAGAGGTTTCCATTTTGCACTTTGAAAATACTGAGCTTCCTCTTCTGTCTTTCAATGTCTTTATAAAGGAGGAGGAATTTCTTGGAGCGTAGAGTGTACCCTTCCACAAGGGGCCTGTCTGTGCATGGGTAACAGGTGATGGTGAGTTTCTTTTGATGGAAACGATTTGCTATTTCTACCCAAGACAGTAAAGTTATAAGAGCTATAAGACAGGCAGAAACACTGCGCTGAGCTTGGCCCTTTTCATAGAACACAAGGTTGTATGATTCAATAAGACATCAATATAACTGTAAAGCCTAGCATCAAATCCCACAGATATCGCGATATTTAATTGTAGTTCTCGAACTTCGGATCTTTCGTCTTGTTCTACAATGGACTGTAACGCCATTAGAAAGGATCCGAACATTCTAACACGTTCTTAAACCAGAACAATTCCAAACATAGCTCTCTTTGCGTTCAGACACACAGAGAGAGCAGCAAATAAGACATTTCTGAGTTGGTGCATTTAGCAAACTTTTCCTGAACTTCGACTATAATGTCTCTGTGAGTACCTGACTTGTTTATTTATTGCTTTTAAAACATTTAAGCCTGAAAACTGCCAACCATAAATCTGCAGTAAACTGCCAGTTTTGCTTTAACTGTTTTCTTAGTTAGATTGTAATTTTTAGTCATGACTGCTGTGTGATTTTTCTTTTCACTAACATATTAATGTCACTTTTCAGTAAAACTTCTCAGAACCAAGCTCCCCACACCTGGTTAGGTGTTACTCCTCCCATCAGTGAGTCTCTGCCTAAAGAGGAGGACTTGATCCAGACCAAAAATCTGGTTCAACTGTTGGACTCGTTTGATGTCTTTGAGGATGAGGGCTCTGAGCTCTCTGAGCACAGGTGTGACACATCTTTTACATGACATTTTTATAATGTTAAAAAACACACCTGCTTTTCTGGCACTTAGCTAAGTTAGTTTAAAAAATTGACATTTGTTTGAGTCAATAAAAATGTTTGGATCATCAGAAATGGAAGAAATTGTGCATATTCTATATAAAAAATACATTTGATTGTAAATGCTCTTTATGTTTGATTTGCAGGGGGTTGATTGTCAACAAACTGGAGTTGCTCTTTCAAGAATGGATCACTGAAATGTGTGAATATATGGTAAGGCATCTTTCCTATTTGATACCTGCATTGCTGTCTCATTGTTGAAAACATTTGGTTGCATGTTTTTCAAACAACTTTTTTTGATTTTAGAATTTGCTTGAAGAGGTTAAAGCTAATGCTAGAGGCAAGGTCCTTCCTTTTGGCTCTTACCGTCTGAGAACTCACAGTAAAGGTATGCAGCTGTTTCCCTTCCTATTTTAAAAGCATATTAGGAATTATGAACCTTGTGGGGTGCTGGTAGCTAAGTGGTTACGTCTGTGCACCCTCATCAATATTTGCCTCTTTCTACTGTGCTTTATCTTATCAAGGCATAAAAGCCTAAATACATCTTAAAAAGAAGAGATTGGTTTACTCTATTGTTACATTATGACGAGGACTTTGCATTCATATGAGTCTGTGCTCTTTTGACAGATGCCGATATTGACGCTGTCTGCATTGGCCCTCAAATTCTTGAGAGAAAGGACTTCTTCAGCTCCTTCTATGAGAAGCTTAAAACTCAGGAAGAAATTAAATACCTTAATGTAAGCCATAGAAGCAATCCAGTGCATGTAATTCAAAAAATGTTCTTTCCTTGTACAAGCTACTTACATGTTGTTTCTTTAGTCTACTGAAGGTGCTGTCATTCCTCTGCTGAAGTTCATCTTTGATGGGATCGAGGTAAGTTAGCCAAGATAAAAAGGAAAACTCACATTCATCTGTATTTCTAAGTTTGAGTTTTGTTTGCATGCATTGTAGTCACTCCTTTGGGTTCTTGTTACATTCTAGGTGGGCTTAGTTTATACCCGTCTGGGACAGCAGAGCATACCTGAGGACATAGACCTCCTGGATGACGACATTGTTAAAGGCATGGATCCAGTGTGTGTCAGGAGTCTTAATGGTAAGTATCTGATGAAGACCTGGATTACCAGACTGTTCTGTGGATATTTAGATGATCATTTTTACGGTGGCTATGTTGACCTTCCCTTATTTTTGTGTTAAAGGCTACAGGACCACTGAGGAGATCCTGAAAAGTGTGCCAGATGTTTCCACCTTTCAACTGGCTTTAAGAACCATCAAGCTGTGGGCTAAACGTGAGTTACACCAAAACATCCAGCTAAGCTTTCCCTGTGTGAACAGATTGATGCATATTTAGAAGTTTGTCATGTAACCATAATGACACATAAACATAAAAACATTTAACCCTTTTCTAGCATTGAACAAGGTCTCCAGAGCATGTCTTTCCATTTTTACATGCTGTAGTGCCATTTTTTGGAGTAATTTATTTGGCTACACATTGATATAACCCTTAAAATGTGATAAGTCTACAGTAACTAATTAAATTGCTCAAAAGTGCAACAAAACACTAGACAAATTAAAAGTGTTTTTTGTTTTTTTGCACATTTTCCTTAATACAGTGATGTCATGGCTGTATCCCTCAAAGTAGTGATTGTAAAAAAGTTGCACAAGATCATTTTTAAACTACAAAAAAATATTTTGAGTATGGTCATAACTTCATTTTTTAAATAAACTGATCTTTGTACACTGTGGCTAAAAGGAAAATAAAATGAAATTGTGCTCAACTTGCAAAAAGACATCATCTTTATAAGAAATAAACTATTTACAGTAGTGAAATCAAATCTCTAAGTGTGCCAGATACTTCTGAGCATGCATATGTTTGCAAAAGACCATATTCAAACTATAACAAGTGCGACTCATAACCTGCACGAAAACAACACATTTATAGCCCAAATTATATTATATTACATTGTTTTTGATGTGTGTGCTTTGTACTACATTTCTGCAAAAGAAGGAAGGATATTTCTAGAAGGAAACAGAACTCTGGAACACATTGAATGTGTGTTATGTTAGTATTACTCCTCTGGTTTTATATGCAAAAAGAATTATTGCTCTATCTCATTTGGTTACAATTCTACCCATGGTTGAAAATAGATATGCAAATGGGAGCGCTGGCGATCCCATAGGTTTTAAAGGGTTAAAGTGAAAGCCATTGACTGAATCTGAAATCATGACCTGTTGGCAACAACAAAGTTGTCAAAAATCTTAATACTTTGATACTTAGATGCTATTTGTTAAACAATTGTATAATCGCTGCTTTGTTGATCCACAAAATGAATTTGAAAAGAAAGTCTTTAACCCAAAGCTGCAACAAGAGAGAAAAGTGAAGCAGCAGTGGTCCATTCAAATTCCCAGTTTTGAAAATGCTGATCCATCTCATGTTGTTTTGGCATCTCATAAAGATGAAATAGCTACAAACTTATAGAGAGGAAACAAAAAAATACATCAGAAATCATGTAAAGCAGTTATATCTGTTCAAGTTGTCTGTTGGTTAATCCAAATCAGAACAGGCCTTACAGGAACACAGTGAAGTGGAGATCTCAAACCTTTGTCTGCTTTTCTTCTTCTGCCTCATCAGGCCGCAGCATTTACTCCCACGGGATGGGCTTCCTGGGTGGAGTATCATGGGCAATACTGGTGGCTAGAGTTTGCCAAATGTATCCAAGAGCCTCAACATCAACTGTGGTGGCCAAATTTTTCATGGTCTACAGTAATTGGTGAGTTGTCTTATTTCTGATATTCATTTAGATAGAAATAGATCTTACTTGACAATGAATGTGACGAGATAAAATCTTGTTTTGCATGTTAAGATTTTCTAAGAAATGCTCTAGAGAATGAGATGATCTGAAAATTTTCCATTTTCCATCAGGAGGTGGCCACTCCCAATTACACTAAAGAGAACAGTAGACCCTGGTTTTGGTTTCTCTGTGTGGAATCCGAGGGTAAGTCCTCAGCAGAGCTTCTATTTGCTTTTTCAGCTGCAAGTGTAAAACTGTCTGCCATTCTATCGTCACATTTCCTTAAAGGTAATAGGTAACATGAAAATGGTGTCTTTTATCTGCATTTCCAGGAAAGCAAGGCTGACCGCTCTGACATAATGCCAGTCATCACTCCAGCATACCCAAATCAGAACACCACATTCAACGTGACACCCTCCACTGTAGGGGTGATAAAGGAGGAGATAAAGCGAGGTTAGTAGACATTGATCTATGTTGTGTCTTAAATCACCGAAGGAGTGTTTTCTTTCTCTGATACTAAATCACTCAGTCAGGTTTCCAAAAATCTGCTTTTATTTGGGATTAAGGTGCCAGGAAACTATGTCGGACTGGTTGCTGCTTTAATTCTACAAATCCTGAATACAAAAAACTCAAGATTTAAACACTTTCTTTTCCTCTACTACAGGCTTTATCATCACTGGAACGATCTGGCAAAAGAAAGAAGAGTGGTCCAAACTGTTTGAAACATTCAACTTTGTAGATCAGTACAAGTATGTATTATTTAGTCCAATAAGGAACATGAAGATTTACCAGTATAAAATCTCAAATACACACTACTTTATACAACAGTGGCCCTGAAGTGGTCTAACCTCAGGATCAACTCCTTCAGAGAAATTACAGCCCAAATTTCTGATCTTTTTCAATCAATCACGTTTATCTAGTGAGATATTTACTGAGATAGTGCTGTTTGAATGTCAGATTGTGAAAACCTGACAGAGGGCATTACAAAACACGTGTTAAAAGAGCTTTTTGACACAGTTTTTAGCCCCATAAAAAGTAACTGTAAGCCAGGGTGCTAGCACCAATGCTACTGATCCAACACACACCCATTTATACTATCAATGAATCACAACTTGGAAGGGCCCATTCACTGTTTTTTCAGGGTCCAGCCAATTCCATGGGTAGGCCAGTATCACATGTACATCTATCTCTGATTACTTGATAAAACTGAAGAAAATGTGATGTCGAATGATAAGACTAAAGCTGAAGGTTGGATGTAAGCAGATTGTTCTATTGCTGATTTGAATGTACTCTGCTGTTTTGTGTTCTGTCACAAATAAATTACTTTATTCACATTAAGTAACATTTATGCACTTTGTTTTGTGTATTACTATGACTTTTGTAGACTCAATCAAATATTGTGCTGTCATGAATTATGTATGGACGTGTATTTTGTTTCTTTTAAAATTCATGTAACTGAAATGTGTTTGGTGTAAAAATTGAACATATTTGTGTCTTACTTGAGTTTTTGGATAGCTGTGCCTGTTATGTTGTAAAAGTGCAAAAACATTTTTTTTTTTTGCTGTTTTATTTATTGGTGGATTGTTTTTCGTGTACTGCTGTAAAATATGGACTTGTTCTGACTTTTTACAATCATGACATGGACTCTTTGTGTTTGTGTGGATTTGAATATTATTGAACATCAGACCTGAATGTTTGAACCAAATAAAACCGTTGAATATTTATTGTTTCATGGATCTGGAGATCATTATGATTGAAAATATAGACTAATAAATGCTCAATTGTGGATAAAATGGATTGATGACCAATTGAATTAGTTAAGGACTGTAATGTGTGATGTCTGACTCACATTTGTTCCTCTGGACTTGACATATAGATGAATCTGAAGTATCTGTGACCTTGTTTGCTTTTATTAAATTGTCCTGTTTGAATAAACATGAACTGTGTTTGGAGCTCTTTGTAATGATACTGTTTATTTTCTATTAGACAAGATTTTAACCATCATAGGATCAGAATAGACAGCATGTGTTTATCGTAGGGATAATGATATGATTAACAGCAGATAGTGAGCAGTAATTTACAGACCCTGGTGGAGATTTTTATAATTACGCTTCTGAGATTGAACCTGAAATACACAAAAATTGAGCTAGACACATACAAAATCAGACATTTGCAGCTTACCCTGTTTAAAATATGGATCATAAATTCCTTTGATAATAAGTAAGATGAAAATAAGAATTATACAGTATAGTTTAGTAAGACCCCAGCCTTGTACAATTGTTCTGTCTCTTTACTTTTTAAGACATTTCTTTGTGGTGGAACTGACTTCATCAGCACAGGAGCACCATCCCAAATGGTGAGTACACAGCGAAGACATGAGAGGCCAACCTTAAGACAATCTCACATCTTTGGGTCTCTTTGAAAGAAAGTTTTAATATTGTATTCCAGCTACTGCTCTGCTTTTGTCTTTATGAAAATCATGTTTTGTTCTTCAGGGTCTGCCTGTGTGCCTCTAAAATCAAACACCTGGTGAGATTCATGGAGAAGAACTGGCAAATTTCTCAGGCCCGTGTGAACCTGCAGTCCTGTCCATCCCAAACTAGTGATGGAAAGTAAGTCATGGTTCTATGATTACATTGTAAAAATGACCAGAAGCTGCTTTGAGAATTAGCCTTTAGGCCAAAAATGCTTGTGATACCCAAAAGGTATTTATGTTTTGTTTTTCTTGTCCTCTCATTGGTCTCTGTCTGTTTCAGAATCACCAAACGTTGGCTGATTGGACTAGTCCTTAACATGGACATGTATAAGTTCAGGAATGTGGACCTTGACGCTGAGTTCCAGTCATACAGAACTCATGGTGTGTGTTTTTTATAATATCCCTTTAACAATACAGTAAATTGGGTTAATGTTCTGTGACATTCATGACCTTTTAACTTGTGTTGCTGCAGTTTTTGAATGTGCGAAACGTAGCAATATGTGTACTGAGGACATCACACTAACAGGTCGATATATGAGGAGAGAAGACCTGACCTGGCTTCCTGATGAGAGGAAAGAGGTTTCCAGACCAGTCCAACATGTATCACACGCTGTGGTACCACAAGGAACAAAGACGCAGCTTCCTGTTCTAGATCAAACCTCAACTAAAAGGTTTAAAAATGAAAAAGAACAGAGCCAAAACACATTCAAAGAGTCCTGTCCGGGTTCTGTACTCAAAGAGGGAAAAGAAGTCAAGTCTTGTCCTTCTCCAAGAAACAAGAAACCTCGCAGCCCTGAGCCTGAGACAACAAAGCAACCTAAACTTGACCTGGTATGTCAAACTCTTTTTTTCTTTAAATCATCTATACATAGTAAAGCTTCTCAGCTTGATTTTGGTCACAAGAATAACTGCTGACACAGAGAATGTATTATGTTTAATAGAATGCTCTAACCTGGCCAACCCAGACTATCTCTGATGAGGAGCAGTCCTGCTGATGTCCTGCAGCCTCCAGAACCGTCAAACGCAAATTCAAACTTGTCAGGTACAGCCCAGCATCACCAATACAAAATTTATACATACTTCCCTCACACTCCTCTTTTTTAATTTGTTCTTTATGGCTGAAATCCTGATGAACAGTATTCATGGTGAGATTCAGTGTTAATAGAACTGCTTGAGTGTGAAATTTTTCAGCCACCAGAGGGCAGTGATGCCTCAGAGCTGACCTTTAACTCTCAGAGAAGCATGAGGGCAAATCCCCTGGTATAGAGTAGAGTTAAGGCAGCATCTTTACTCTGTTATCTTCTACCACTGATTTATCACAGAAAGGAAACAAGTATTTTTGCACTCAAGATAATAGTGGAAAGCTACTGATTCATAATTTTGTCACTCATCTGTGAATTTCCATGTGTTGTTTGATTATTTTTTCTGGAAGTGCTGAAACCAGAAGATAGTTTTGGTTTTCATTTGACCTGTGTGATGTAGTCACAGAGTGAGGGTTTTAAAATCATCTGTGATTAACCTTGATTAAAGACAGTGTAAATAAACATCACTCAATATCGCACCGTAATTGTTTCTAGGCCATTGATGATGAGGATAATATCAAGTGTGCTTCACACTAACATGCCAATCAATAAACTTGGAAGTCTCACATCCATATTCCTCTTCCTTTCAGACGGTTATTCAGTCAAGCTCTGTCCTAAATGGAGACCAACAACATCACCTTCCCTGTATATGTCCAGGCAGCCCCCTGTGACCCGGGTGAGAGGCAGGGTGCACCCTGGTCAGTCAATCACAGGAACAAATATACTCCCAGCATCACCAGTTAACCTAACAAGCTTGTGTTAGGAGGAAGCTGGAAAGAAGCCATGTATGCACGGGGAGAAGTTGCAAACTCCGCACAGAAAGGCCCTGACCAGGACCCTTGTTGCTGTTAGGCAACAGTGCTAACCCCTAGACCACCGTGCAGTGTATTGTGTTTACAATAAAAAATCAATAATTGGCATTTAAAGTGTTTAAAATGTACTTCTGTATTTTCACAGTATAAAATGTCAGGGCATTGTCATCCACTCTTATAGAAAGCTTAACAAAATTATTTTTCTATGAAAATAAAGCTTCAAAAATACAATTCTGCATCTTTCATGATTTGAGAAAAGAGTATCTCTTGGAAAAAAATGGTACAAACCACATTTGGTTGCATGGATTCAGATGTGATGGTTTTTAATGTCAGGTTTATTTCATTGTCATTCATGAACTAATACTCTCAGCGCCTCCAAAAAACTGTGAATGGTATCCAAAAAAGTAGTCCTTGCCTGCAGTCTCACGTGACTGATGAGAGTCAGTGATTTATAAGGAAGCTGTTCTTGGTGGATGTTTAGTTCAGGTATTAGGATGCCCATTAGTTGCTGCATTCCTGCTGCTCTGCTGTCTGGCAGAAGAAGACCCTTAACAGTGTTTCTGACTTGCCTGCAAAGTATTCATGGAGAATGGCTGACTGATGCCAGTCTGTTTATACAGACCATTAAACACAGGAAAGAGAAGAAAAGAGAATAAAAATATTAAAACCAAGAGGACCTATTGAGAATATAGGACAGGTTTAGGTATAGAAACATAATGTTAGAAACCATTTAAAAGGGTTGTAAAATAAGTCCTGGATCAGACGGATACGCTGGGTTTTATGAAGAGAAAAATAAATAATAACACCATTCCTTCTGAAAACGTTTCATGATTCATCAGAATCTGTAGTGATGACCCCATCCTGGAGAGAAGTAACACTAGTGATTCTGTGCAATGACCTAAAGACTGGACTCATTGTTGAACAGTAATCTTCACATACATCCATATTATCAAAATGGGTAAACCAAATCCTCAATCATATTCACCTGGATCAAACTGGGTTTGTAACAGAGATTATGGGGACTACCTACACAGAGTACTGACTATGAAGTTAAATCTAAAGGAGAGAAAGCCATGCTTTAGTCACTTCATATAAAGCATATGATTGTGTTTCAAGGTCTCAAACGGTTCAATTTTGGGCCTAATTTCAATAAGTGGGTACAAACACTCCTTTCAAATCCACTCCACTCTGTTAGAGTTAATAGATGCAGATCCCAGAACTTTGCCTTGGAACAAGGGTCCTGACAAAGGTGCTCACTATCATCATCATCGTTAGTCTTTGTCATCATATCATGTCATAGCATGTAGGGCTGTAGTCAACCAAAGAAAAACTACAACTAAAATCGCACCAGATCATCAATTAATTGATTGGTCGTGGGATGGACCAAAAAAAAAACAAAAAACAAAACCTTCATGTTATTTCTACATCAAACTTATCACTGACAGTGTAGTCAGTGCATCTAGCTGGTAATTAAAATTCAAAATGAAGCCAAAATGAAGTGAATGAAGTAAATTGTATTTGAATAGATATATTCATAGTTTTTTTTTTTTTTTTTTTTGTAAATTATATTTTGTAACCCCAGACAACTGAAAAAATAAAACACATGACGTCTCCCTTCTCACCCCTGCAAAAAATGGATTCTTCCAATTAAAGTAGCACGTGCGATTGTTCGACCAATTGTATTTTGGTCGAACATGAGGTCATCAACCAATTAATCAACCAATCAACTTGAGGCTGTCAGCCCTAATAGCATATTCCATAATCCTACAAAACCTGCGTGCACCTCTCAGTCTTAACGAGGCCTTCAGATATGCCAGACTTGAAAAGCCTTCTTATTTCCTTCTTTAGGTCCAGTCAAGTCTTATAAATGAATCCTGAATGTCACAGCTGATGAATAAACAAACTGTATATTCTGACATGATTTAAGGGTACTGAGAACTGCGTTTGGTGCTTTCAGATATTAATCAAACTGGATAGCACAGGATGGAGTTATTTTGTCATGTTAATGCGTTACAGATTTCTTTATAGACCAAAAACTGAAATGAACCACTGGAAAACTATGCAGAAATATTTACAGCCAATTATACCAGTGATCAAAGATTATAAGAGAAATGTTCCTATTTCCATGTTTTCTTTATAGATTTAGTTGTTTTCTTCATGTTTATAGTTTATTGGTTGTTGCAGCACAAAGACCTTTAGTAGAGTGGAGAGCATTGCACCATCATTATGTATAACTAAGCCTCTCAGAAGTGCTTCTTTTATGCCCAATCAGGGCACTAACGACTGTTATCCATCAGTCTACTTACCTCTTGAGGTGTATTTTAGCATTTTAGAATTTTCCAAGCATTTTCTTGCTCCTTTCCCAACTTTTCTGAAAATATTTCAGATATTAAATTCAGAATTTGTCTCTGTTTGAAAAAAAAAGTCTTTGGTTTTAATATTTAGAATATGGCTTTTGCTGTATGCAACTGAAATTTGGTTTAAATGATTTGCAAATTCCTGTTCCCTGTTTTCCATCACATTTTGCACCCATCTGTCCCAACTTTTCTGGAACTTCACTTACATGAACTTGCCACCAGAGTCCAGCATTGCACCAGTTTTACTAGAAAGATATATGGATGAGGCCTCCAAGCAGGTCAGTGTCCATATTTTAGTGAGAGTGTCTGTGATCATTCAGCCCGCTGTAGGGCTCTTAATATGAGAATCACTGTTGTCTGAGTTCAACAGAAAGATGTGAGTCTGTTTTTTGAATGTATTATTTCTAGTTTTGCTGAAAATTTATTGAAAGTTTTGGAAAGTTCCTGCATGGAAATGTAGATCATTTTATATTTCAGGGCTTTCACTCTCTCTGAGTTTGTGTTTCATGAATCAATAACTGCTCTCATTCTGCCCTCCTCTCCTGTCTCTTCTTTTCCTCAGACTCTTCCTCGCCCAAAGTAAAGAAACTCTGCTCGCTAAAACACACAGAAAAAGAAATCATAGCCAGTATAATCTTACAAGTGTTTGCTCCATCTGCCCGTGACCCACTTTTCTCTCATTGCCTGTGGCATGAAAGCCGCTAACACAGAGAGAAAGAGGAAAGATGGTTTTCTAGAATCAGATCGTTCGGCTGTAAATGTAGAAGATGTGAATTTGGTGAATGCACACCATGCAGAAGTGCACCATTAAAGAAACTCATCCATAAGAGCTCTTATCAGTGTGTTATGTCCTTAAACGGTTAGATCTGACAGGATTCATCTACATCTCTTTTCAGAGAGCACTACAGTGTGCATTAATGTATTTCACCAAGCTCGCCTTCCTCTGTCCTCTAGTCTTCTCGTCAGTACACTCTAAAAGCAACAGTGAGGCACAAAGGTAGGGTTCACTAGAACATTCAAGTTGCTTAAATGTAACTGGAACAGAAATTTTATATAAACTTAATTTGCGTCATCACAAATGTTCCACACCAGAGTACTGTATGTATCATTTCCTGGATAAGATTTCCAACTCTTTTCCAACTTCTACTTTTTATTTTTGGAGATTTCTGCATTTTTTTTTGGTCTGTATTAAAGAGCTTAATTCTAGAATATTCAAATAGACAAGATTGTCAATGAGCTACGTTATTGCTTGTAAATATCAAACAATATTGATACCTCTTTTGTTATTAAAACAACGAAAAATGGCCTCCTGTGCACCCAAATATCATGAATTTTGTTGTGTTTAATTTCCAAACAGCACATTAGAGTGTCATTGAACACCCACCATAATCAGATGTGGCCTCTGCTCTCAAGCTGTCTGCAATAGTCGCTATCATAAATGTGTGCATATTGATGAAGCTAAGATGTGTATTAAAATGTTTTTGCTGACTGGTGAATTAAATAATAGTCAGTGCAGCTGTGTGTGAGAGTGCAGCTAGCAGGAAAGAGTTAATCTTTAGCAGCAATCAAACAAAGCCAGCAGCTTCCTGCACGTTTGCGCTGGTGTGTTTATGTGTTTTTATTCTCTTTTAAGTGTAACTGCGAAGAATCAATCAGAAATAACATCTCATTTCTTTGTATCACCGCTTTGTTTGTCATTACCAGCAAACGCTTTCTAGTTGACTGCCTCATGCTCTCTCACTCACTTATTTGATCGACTTTTAGAAACAGGAAACTCAGGGAGATAGTGAGGGGAGACATGCAGAAAATAATGCAAGGACCAGAACTGAAACCTGCGACCACTATGCCCTCTGTTTATGGAGGCCTGTTCTAAAAATGGCACTGGACTGGTGTTTATCATAACTTCAGTACATTTTTGGTACCACCAAACCTAAAAACAATGGTTATTGTTGTAAAACGGGTTGTACGGAGCCTTTCCAGTTGTCTGACCACTAAACGCACTCTACCAAAAGTAGCCACAACATACTTGTGAAGTAAAGTAAAGTTCTGTAATTTGTTATTGTCCTTCCTTGTGTCATTCTGCTCTTCCTTGAACTGTTGACTGCCCCAGAATGTTCCATCTGTATCTGCAGTGGATCAAATCATAATATTGTCACATAGCCCTTCAATTTGGGGGGGTGCTGGATGGCGAGTGTCTGGTGGCTGGGCTTGTCTCACAAGGCTCGGTTGGGCCCAGGCAGAATGAAATACATGGAGCTGCCACCCTGTGGGCCCACCACCCGCAGGACTGATAGGGGCAGGGTGCTCTGCAGGCTGGGCAGCCAGCAAAGGTGGGGACGCCGGCGTTCTGACTCTCAGTGTCAGAGACTGGCTCTGGGGACATGAAACATCACCTCTCAGGCAGGGAGGGAGCCAGAGCTGGTGTGGGAGGTGGAGCGTTACTGGCTAAATATAGTTGGCTCACCTCCACGTACAGCTCTGGTTCTGGAACCAGACCCCTGGGGAAGGGCTGGACGCTCTTCTACTATGGAGTTGCACAGGGTGCTCCCAGCTGGCAGTCTCTGTGTTGGAGTTTTTGGACGGGGGGTTGCTTCTCTGCGGCTTCAGGGTGCAGGGAGGAAGGCTCTGACTGTTATCGATGTATATGCGCCGAATAGCAGGTCGGATTATAGCCTTGTTTGAGGTGGTGTCCTGGAAGGGGTGCCACCTGGAGACATTGTCATACTGGGTGACTTCAAGCTTATATGGGCAATGATGCAGACACCTGGGGGGGGGGGCTAGGAGGAACAGCCTGACCAATCTGTACTAGTCATGGACTGCCATAACGAACACCATGTTCGAACATGGTGGAAACTCTGGAAACTCAGTTAAAGAGAGGAGCGGAGCTGTCAACTGATCACCACCTGGTGGGGAGTTGGATCTGATGCCTGGGGAAGCTGTCAAACCTACACATGTAGTGAGGGTGAACTGGGAATGACTGGTAGAGACCCCTATCCAAGAGGTCTTCTACTCCCACCTCCAGAAGAACCTGTGCATCCAGGGGGAGGTTGGGGACTTGGAAGCCGAGTGGTCAATGTTCAAAGCCTCCAGTGTGGAAGCAGTCGCTAGAAGTTGTGGCCAGAAGACCATTGGTGCCTGTTGGGGGGGCAACCCCAACCAGGACCCACTAGTGGACACCAGCAATGAAGGAAGCCATCAAGCTGTAGATGGAGGCCTTTGGGCCTGGTTGGCCAAGGGATCTCTGGAAGCAGCTGACAGTTATCAGGAGGGCTATAGGTTTAGCAGTTAAGGAAGTGAAAACCTGGGTGTGGGAGGACTTTGGGAGGCTAAGGAGAAGGACTTTCGGTTGGCCCCAAGGTTGTTCTGGCAATGGGGATGGGGACGCAGGGCTTGGCTCAGGCTGTTACCAGCAGGAGTGAAGAACTGCTGACCTGGGCTGGGGATATTGTTGGTAGGTGGATAGAACACTTTGAGGAACTCATGAACCCGTCTAACATGTCCTCCTCCTCCGAGGCAGAGTTTGATAATCCAGGGGGAGACTCCGATATCCCTGTCCAAGGTTGCTGAGGTTGTCAAAAAGCTCTTCTGTGGTTCAAGTGATTGAAATGAGATTTCTCCAGATGGTGGCTAGGCTCAGCCATAGAGATAGGGTGAGGAGCCTGGGCATCTGAAGGGATCTCAAAGTGGAGCCACTGCTCCTTTGCATTTGGGCATCTGATTAGAAGGCCTCCTGGTCACCTCCTAGTGGAGATCTTCCAGGCACGTCCAGCTGGAAGGAGACCCCAGGGTAGACCCAGAACCCGCTAGATATTTCATCTCCCCTGGGAACACCTTGGAATCCCCCTGGAGGAGCTGGAAAATGTTGCTGGGGAAAAAGATATCTGGGTTGACCTGCTTAGCCTGCTGCCACCATGACCTGACCCCGGATAAGCGGGAGAAAATGGACAGATGGATCTTATTTATCACAACTAACCTTCTATTGACCAGAATATTTCAATGTCATCTGCATAAAACTGAAATGCCATTCAGCTCCTCTGTACAGCGATACCTCCAGGCGTAGCAGTGATTTATGTATAAAGGCTTTCTAAATGACAGCACATCAGTCCTCCAAGTTTGCTCAAAGTCAAAGCAGCACTCGGTCACTTTCTCTGCAGATTCATGAATGGCATGAAAACCCAGTATCTGTCAGCATCTTTTATTTGCTCTGCTCAGGTGATAACGAGATATTTTATGAATGGAAAAGGCCTGAACAGTTTGTCTCCATTTCATGATCACAATTTGGGAAAGACATAAGAGGAAAGGGAAAGTGGCCTGATTCCAACCACTGTACGCATGAGAGAGGGAGATGAAAGAGTGGAGTCATATCATGGGACGAGTCTGTGCATGTTTGGTTGATAGAGTGACAGAAATAATGAGCGAGAGGGAGGAGAGGGGAGATTATGGTAAAATACTGAGAGGCAAAAAGACAGAGAGTGGGCGAGAGATGTAGAAAATTGGGGATAATTGAGTGGAAGAGTACTTGGGTGCGAAAAAAAAAGAAGGCGTCAAAAGGAGGGTGAAGAGTCGGTGCACTGTAGAAGTACAAAGAGAGGACAGAGAGCAGAGGAGAGAGATCAATCTAACAGCTGAAGCAAGAGAGAGAGATGGAAGCTGGGGCTGGAGAGATTACATGAATGTGTGTGTTAGAGAGAGAGAGAGAGGGAGAGAGGGAGAGAGAGGGGAGAGAGAGAGCTTTACCAGGGCACACAGTAGGTGAAAGTGTGTATGTGAATGAAAAGAGAAAGAGAGGCTGCACAGTACAGCGGCTCAGGCTGCCTCTCACCGAGAAGGCATAACAATGTGATTTCTTCTGAATAGCAAATCACTTTTTCCTATTTTTCCTCATCTACATTTCATCACCTGGATCTTTTGTCTTGTTTTGCTCTTTTTGTGGCTTATCAAAGAGGTCACTGCGGATAACACCAGGAGCAACATAGCCTGAACTGCAGACTAAAAGGTATTTACTCTTAACTGTTTGTTCTTACTCTAGGAATTCATATGAATGAGAACTAATGCTGCGTTTGCCTCATAATCAAAGTGGAAAGTGTTTATAATACAAAAATGCCAAAAAAAAAATCACGAAGCACATTGAATAAGTGATATTTGAGTTACTTTGAACTGAAAATGAAAGAAATGGCATTTTGCATTTGAAGAAAGAAGAATTTATCTAGTGAAATGAATGAGCGTTTTCATAAAGAAAAGGGTGCTGCTATAATTGTGGCAGAGAAGCAGGGAGTTGGGGGGGCTTGTCCTCTGGGGTCCCAGAGATGGTGCGAAGAGCAAAGTGGGACAGAGAAAAAAATTACAGAGATCACAGAGCCGGCAAAGACACTCTACAATAACCACACATGTAACTCCAGAGCAGCTTCAAGACCGATGAGTGAGAGCAGTACGCTCCGCTTTAGTGCATTTAAGCTTTATTCACAATAATGTGCTGCATGAGACAGCTGTTATAGAGGCCATGCAAATTTGTAAGGTTGCAGTTATGAAATTCAAATAAAAAAGGGCACATGGAAGTTGACACTCTGACCATTAGGACATTTTCAAGTAGACACAGTGGGTAGTGGTGGTGAAAAAGTTCTCCAAATGAGGCCCTGAGGATGAATCCACGTTTATGTGCATAACTGAATCCCTCGGTACAAGTTAAAGTCCTTCATGTAGATTATTTTATATTCATTCTAAACTAGGATAAAAAAAAAACACATTAATATGGAAATATATCATCAACCCCATTTCCTTTTACTGAGACAATTATCGTATAACTTGCGTCAAATTTTCATATTTTTATTTGAAAACAAATAGCATTTGACTTACTGCATCACTGCTATATTATTCATCACAGTGGTGTTTATAACATCACTGAGGGTAGCATGACCGAGGTGTCACGACCAAAAAAGAGGCTGGTGGGGGGACAAAAGAAGAAGAGGACAGAGGGTTTATGTCAGTGAAACAGAGTCCAAAAAAATTAATCCAACACTTAACCTTTAAAGGAGCGTGTCACATCGTACCACATCGTACTGTATTGTTTTGCATCGTATACCATATTTGGTATTGGATTGTATCATGTATTACATCATATCATATCATTTCTTTTGATCTTCTATCTTGTATCATATCATTTATTGTATTTTGTTTTGTTTGATAGCCTATCATGCATTGCAAGACTAACCAAACCACTGTGGCTCAAATCCAGACCCAGGTTTATTTTGATGAGCGTTTCTATGTCAACAGTACAGATTTTTCTGAATAGCAAAGCTTTTCTTGCCTTTACAGTAGCTATTTTGTCTTTCTTGTTTTCTTAAGGTTGCTTAACATTAACATCCTTTTACTCACTGTTTGACACATTCATCTCAAATTGAAGACCCTGACAGGGTGACATTAAGCTTGTATTTTTGAAAGTGTGAAAATGAGATATAAGAGGAAAAGAAAAAGAAAAGTGGGTGATAAAGCGGTTCGATTTTCAGAGTTGAGGTAGATCATGGACTTGGTTTTCAGGAAAAGCGGAACTTCAGACTTCAACTTTCAATCAATTTTCTTGGACTCCTTCTTTTTAATAACGGCATTTTCAGTGGCTATCTATAATGTTTTGTCCAGTGGTGTAGACCGGCTCTCGGCGCTTGGAATGTCACCTCTCTTGTAAGGAAGGAGTCCGAGTTGGCACAGAGGGTGTTCAGGTACCATTATTTTGTTGTCACTTCTTCAGGTCTGCAGCTGTATGTCTTGGACTCAACTGATCACCACCTAGTGGTGGGTTGGATGAGATGGTAGGGGAGGTTGTTAGAAAGACATGGAAAACCTAAACAGGTTGTGAGGATGAATTGGGAACATCTGGTGGAAACTCACACCTCCAAAAGAATTTCTTCTGCATTCTTGGGGAGGCTGGGGATGTGGGGTCCAAGAGGTCTTTGTTCAAAGCCTCCATTTTGGAATTGGCTGCTAGGAGTTGTTGACAGAAGACCACTGGCGCCTGTTGTGGCAGCAACTTAAGACTGTGCTGGTGGACACAAGCAGTGAGAGAAGTCATTTGCTGAACTTTATGGCCTTTTTGCCTTGGCTTGGGGTCTCCAAGAGTGGCAGACAAGTATCAGGTGGCTCGGAGGGCTATAACTTAGGTAGCTGTGGAAGCAAACACCTGAATGACTATAGAGAAGGGGCTTTTCAGGCTGTGCATACTATTGTACAGTGGAAGGAACACCTTGAAATTCCTTAATCTAACACATTCTTCAAGCAGGAGGCAGAGTTTGATGACATACTGTAAGGGAAGACTCACCTAAATCTTTTGCAGAGATCACTGAAGAAGTCAGTTGGCTCTTCAGTGGCAGGAGACCAACTGTAGATGAGATTCAGCCAGAGACACTGAAGGCTCTGACACTGTCAGGCTATCTTGGCTGGCATTCATCCTCAATGTCACATGGAAGTCTGGGACAATGCCTGTGGAATGGCAGACTTGCAGGTGGTCCCCATTTTTTTTCTTTTTTTTTACAAAGGGAACCAGAGGATTTGCTCCAACTGTTTTGGTATCACATTACGATCCGTATTTCGTCCTGGCCACAAGAGGATAAACCAGGTCCTTATCCACACAGGCCTTCTTTGGAGTGCATGGGAGTTTGTCCATCCAGTCAGCATGTGTTTTGTAGACTTGGAGAAAGCTTATGATGGCAGTACGCCATCACGTCCCTGTATGACCAGAGGTTTGGAGTCCTCAGATTTTCATCTGAGCCTTTTGCTGATGATAGAGTTCTGTTGGTTTCTTCAGCTGACAACCTCAAACAAGCATTTGGATGGTTTACAGCCAAGTGTGAAGTAGTCAGGATGAGGGTCTGCACTGTAAAGTTGGAGGCCATGGTGGACTGCTTCCTTTAGGTGGGGAGAGAGTCTGCCTCAAGTAAAAGAGTTCATGTATCTCTTGGTAATGTTCACAAGTGAGAGTAAAATGGAGTGTGAGATTGATGAAAGGATTGGGGCAGTGTCAGCTTCAGGCAATGCAAGCATTGTGAAGGAGTTTTCCTTGGAAGGGGGCTGGGCTCAGCCTTAGAGACAGGTTGAGAAGTTTAGACATCTGGAGGAAGCCAGGAGTAAATTCTCAGCTTCTTTGCTTCTGAAGGAACAACTTGAGGTGGTTTGGACTTCTGATCAGGATACTTCCTGGGTATTTCCTTTTGGAGGTCTTCCAGACACACTCTGTTGTGAGAGGATCTTGGGGTATAAGCACTCACATGGATAGTATATCTCTTCTGGCCTGGGGAAGCCGCAGGATCCCTCAGGAGGAGTTAGGAAGAGGGAAGAGGGATGTCTGGGCCAATTTCCTGAGCCAGCTGCCACCCAAGCTTGACCCTGGACAAGCAAAGGAAAATGGATGGATGTTACTCTTTTACTTGAAATCAGTTCTTATAAATTATGATGAGCCAGACCTTACCTTAAGAATTTGTTTTAAAAACCAGATCTATTCAAATTTTAATTGATGACGCCTGGCATATTGTGTCATATCATAACGTTTTGTATTGTATCATGTCTAATTGTACCGTATCGTGTTGCACTATATTGTTTTGTCCTGTACTGTATTGTATCTTATCATACTGTATCATAGCAAATTGTTTTGTATTGTATTGTATCATATTATATCAGACTGTACTATATCATATTGTATTGCACTGTATTGTTTCATACTATAGTGTATCACAACATACTGTATCATACCATTTAATATCATATTGTATCATATAATTTTATATCACAATTTTTTTGTATCATTTCTTATCATACTGTATGGTTTCGTACTATACTATATTGTATTACATCATACTCTATTTTTGTATTTTTGGCAACCTCCGGTCCTCAAAAATGAAGGCAATGTGGGAGTCAAAAAATTGCTAAACCACAAGTGTCCACTTGAGGCTGGCTGCAGGAAGACCAGAAGTCCCGTACACAACACATGTTAAAAAGCTGTAGTTTTACACTAGAAATAAACTGGGTTACAGCCTGGTTCAGAAAACTAGATGTGTCTCATTGGCTTATGTCTTCATGTCCTCTCGCTGTGGGGGGAGGTTCAATTATATTTAGGAAAAACCTCACTGCACACCGATTGTTGCGTCTCATTTGATTGACAGATAGCTTCACTGGCAGCTAGTTAGCTGACAGGAAGTCAAGTTAGTGGGTGGGCCATTAGGGTTGATCCAAAGTTTGGTTGGGTCAGTGATTTCAATATGGAAGCTGCCCTAGATTGGCTTCAAAAGCTGTTTGAGTCTGCCTATTGTAAGCAGATGGCTGACATAAGATACTAGCCTGACACACCAGATGTATTTGTTTCACACATCCATCTGGTAAACCTCTCATAGACAGCATTTGGGAAACAGCAGAGCCTTTGAAAAAAAACTCGGAGTGTAGTCGGATAAACATCCTGTCTGTCACATCTTACAGGCCAATCAGAGCAACAAAACATGTGTCGTGGCCGCTAATGAGGTGCGCCCCTATCGAGGAGTAAGCTCCATAGAGAACTGCATAACCCGAACCATGGCGACTGTCGACATGTCAGTGCACGACTTTGTTGATTTTGAAAAGAAAACAACTTATTGCTGTTTTTTGTTCTTCTTTTAACAAAGAAATGCCATCAAGTTCTGATAAAATTGGTGCTTTAACAGTATCCGCGTTAATGTCTTCCACCATAACTGCACCAGCCTCTTGTTGCTGCTGTCTGTCATGACTTCGCCACACCTGAAAGTACTGCCTCTCGATGCTGATTGGTACTGTCACTTTCTAACCAGCCCAAAAAGTTCAGATGGGAGCTTTGCAAGATGGATTTGCCAGTGAGAAACACAGAAACTGGCATATCCATCTGCTTTGCAGTGTTAAGGATTAACAGGATTTGTCCAATTCTTTTTACAGTCCATAATCGTATCGTATATAGATTTTCCCAATTCCTATTTAGCTAAACCCCCATCTAACCTCTGTTTAACCTACTGATCTAAAGGCACAAAAAGTCTTAGGGAACAGTCAAATTCATCACAGGCCACTGTGTCAGCGGGTATGATGGGAACCTGATACGCTGTGTAAAGCGTGGCTTATATTAGCAGCTAGCTCCGCCAGCCTTCATTCCTCTTTGCAGAGTAATATCGTGTTTACTCATCACTTTGGTTCAGTTGTTACTTTACTGAAGCCACAATGGCTACTAGTGGCGGGAGGCTTCATGGCGACTCCACAAAAGCATTTGACCAGGATTTCAGGCCTGTTTTAAAAAAGATAATTTATTCAGTTGACTTGTAAATCTTGTGTTGGCTAATTTGATATATGAATTTAACTGGTCAACCAGATAATTTCACGCATCCCTAGTATCGTGCCACACTGTATCGCAATGTATGATGTATCAACACATACAATCAAATGTCACATCTAAAGTGTTGTATTGTTTATTGTATCTTACTGTCTCATGTCATATTGTATTATATCATATCTTTAGATATGATCTGTTGTATTGCTCCTTGTACTATTTGATATATTAATGGTACTGCATTATATTATATATTTTCATAATGGATTGTGAGTTATCCTGCTATTCCCACCCCACAATGTACTACAGAACATATAAACACCCACAGATACAAAGTGGGTTACAACCTGTTGTTACTAGTGATAGATACACAGAACAAAGAGGTGTCATGGAAGTAAATAAAAGGCTGGAAATCACTCTGAAAGTTTGGAGAAAAAAATCAAGCTTATGTAAAATCCACTTTTATGTAATACCTATTTAAATACTTTGCAGTCACTTAAAGCATTGTTTCAAATTTATACAGAATCAAACAAGAGCTCATCAACACCCACATTTCACACACTTCTCCAGCTACGAGCTGTCAAAATCGTTACCTGTTCACAGTATTTATGGTGTCAGCTGGAGGAAAGGTGGAAACTCTCTCAGGACTCTGGGGAACTGACTCACACACAACTGAAGACAAATACACACTGAGACACAGCGCGTTGTGTTCCAGCTTTGTGCACTTTCATCCTATAGATACAACATAATTGACTTTGCACAGCCTCCAAAGACTAACCCCACACAGACACAAGGTAATGCACAACAAGCAACACTGGCTTTAAAAGCATATTTTGCTGTGAGAGAAGTGCACCTGAGGGAATTCATTTGGGGAGGGAAGAAAATAACCAGGCAATTTAGAGCAGAAGGGGCACGCTAAGATTAATGGCCTCCCAAACAACACAGAACAATTGATCACAATGGAACAAAGCCTTGTGACGTTATCACTAGAGAGGGTACTGGAGGATTAGACATAATCTGTGACTAATGCCAGAAAAGAATGTGATTATGAAACAATTGAGTGAAAGATGAAAGACTGCAGGAATACACCGAATTGGCTGGATGCTCCAATGTCTCGTCGGAGATGTGAGCCCCTCTGATTACGAAAATTTCCGACAGCTCTGCCCACTTATTTCCACTTCTTCCTGCTTTGTCTCATGCCGTTTCTTTCCTGCCTGGTCCTTTTCTGTCCTCTCCCGTCTGCAGGAAGAGCAGGAGTCGATATAAACAGGCCGGTCAGTGAAGCAGATGTGACAGTGCTATATGGTCCACTTATTCTCCAGGGTTGGGTATAGAGGGAGTGTAGGACAAAAGACAGGCATGCTGAGAGAATACTTACACTGACAGCTTCAGCTGTGGAGCAAGACAGCCAAGCTCTATTAAACTGCATGCCACTACTGTACCTACGAAGCAGAAATGCAAAACCAACAGCAAAACGCCCCTTTAATAAGTCCCACGGGAGTATTAAACTAGGCTACAGCTTTAAGGAGCAACAGAATTATGATTTCTAAGCAAAAAATACACATGTGCACTTTTAAAACACTTGCATCCAGAATGACTCATTCACTTTAAATTCAAGGACAAATTGCAAAATCCACACAAATTAACACCTCATACTTGACATTCAAAGTGGCATCAATAAATAACCTTAAGAGATAATTCCATGTTTAAACAGAGATTACCATTTCATATGATTTTTAATGAATATTAATATGTGGAGCGGCATGAATCTCCTTGTTGTGCTCATTAAGATGGAATGCGAGAGAAGAGCAGTTTCTCCTGACTCTGCAGGCTTTTTCATTATTACATAGAGAGAGATTTCTCCCTGGGGAAAGATCTGGAGGATTGCCGTAAGCCACAAAAAACAGCAGCTAGTAACACATCCAGTATGATGAGGAGCTCAAAGTTTAGCTCCAGTTTTGCAATTTATGAACACAACTTGAAGGTAATGAGCGAAAAAGTGGAGCCAAACTTCTTGCACAGATGGTCATGTAAGCAACAATTGGGATAAAGTGATTACAGGAATTTTCAAGCACACCTATGTAGCTGGAAGCTTTTATTTCAGTCACCAGTTAGAATGCATCTAAAGCTACCTTATGATATGAAACAGGAGTAAAGCCTGATTTCAATTCATGCTTTGAATCAACACCTTATACTCTGTAGCACCATGCACTGTAGCTCTGAACCTATGCAGAGGCCTAAGCTCACAGTCCTACATGCACTTACTCAAAAATGTACCTACATGTGGAATCAGTACAGACTGCAATCCCTGTGATTGGTCAGCTGGGTAGCATCAGGTAACAGCCAGTTTCTGAATGATGTACAGGCATATTAAGTGCTCTCTAGAGTGAGATAAACAGCTGCAGATGACAATGCAATGACTCAAATAAATATAGACAGTCTGACTTCAGACTGCAGATCTCAGATGCCCCCCTTGCAGACCGCTATGGTGGTCAGAACAGAAAAACACAAAAGCTTTCAAAATAAAATCAGATTAAACTTCCTGTCAAGGTTAGGGTTATGGTTAAGGGTTAAGCTACCAAAAGATAAAAGTCAAAAACCTGACCTGCAAACCTGATTAGAGAAATTTCAATAAAGCTAAAAAAAAGACTCTGCTGACAGGAATAAAGCTTGTCCTCCTTGAAAACACTAACACAGCTAAGGCTAAAGCGAACAAAGCCACGTTAGCTGTGTAGATAACATATTTGCATAGCTAACGTAGCTAGATATAAAGCTATCGAGGGTATGTTAGATTACGCTATGTTTGCTAAAGCTACACCAGTCTTAGAAGTAATAATTATATGAATGGTAGCTTGCTTTAGCTTTGTTAGCTTTAGCTAGGTTATCAATTCTATAGTGTATGCCTTATGTTTCAATAGTAGTAATGTTTACTATATAGCTAGCAGAGCTATATTAGCTTTAACAAAGCTAAAGCAAGCCACAGTTGGTGTAACTACTTCTAAAATGGGGGAATATGTAATTGAATCGCAGATGAGCCCTCTGACCTTTTTCTGTTTTATTTAAAGTGCTTAACAAATTTATTAGACCACCACCCAAAGAAAGGTTTATGCCACAGCTGTCCTAAATTAACAGCATTGGTAATTACCAAAATCATTTTAGATGTTTCTGCACTGGTTGATACACCAATATGTAGAAGTTCTTTAACCCAAATGATATTTTTAATGCTAAAATATTATTATTGTTGTTATCCATGAATTTTCAAATTTACTGATTTACAAAAAAAAAACCCTGAAAAAATAGTAAAGCACATTATTATTTCTTGATTAATATGTCAAATATAGTTATTTACTTGCATTCCTGAACAGAAAAATGAGTTTTAGTGGTTGAATGTTATGCTTGATTAATTTCTGACTTCTCAAAGAAGCCCAGTGAGCCGGCTCAAATTTGGGTATAAAAAGGTGAATTCAGTTTGAAATTCCTCATTCCTGTTCAGAATGGTAAAACATGGAGAGCTCACTGAAGATGAAAGAGTCTGCATTAAAGCACTTCATGATGCAGCTGTGGCATAAACCTTACTTTGGGTGGTGGTCTAACAAATTTGTTAAGCACTGTATGTCATGTTGCTTGGTCTATTTCATGAATTTAACTGTTAGAGTTTATTTATGAATAAGGTTGAATTAAAAAAAAAATCTCAAACATTGTACCAGCAAATTATGTCCCTTCTGTTCTGACAGATATGGCGTCTCACAGTAGTAGTCTGCAAGAGGTGGGGGGGGCTGAGACATCCGGCCTGCAGCTGGACCCCCTTTTAAACCTACTAACACATCTTCCATGCTTTGGTCAGCCATGTTTCTCAACTGCCAAAAGAGAGAGAAAAAAATCACACTGCCCAGTCACATATGGCACCATGTTACAGTGTCGTAGCTATAGCATAGATCCAGTGCAGAAGTATAAACCAGGCTCTATATACAGAAATACCATCAAACATGTGGGTGCTCAATAACTTTAGTTAGAGTGTTATGTTTCCACCTCATTAACCTCACTGTTCACTGATGGAACTTACACACTAACCGACTCGTAGGTTTCTCTTTGAGTTGGCATGGCCAAATCATGCTTTTGCCTTAATCTTTGTTGCATTGTGGGTAAAACCAGTGTGAGAGTGCCTTTTTTCTTCTCTCTATTTTTCAGCAGAAGGGGACACTATTGGTTGCAAAAAGAAAGTCAGATTGCTTGCTAATGACCTTAATCCTTACTTGAATTATGAACTAAGAAACATGGTTCCTTTAACTTTATGCTCTAATCTGCAAGTTCAAAGTCTATGTCAGGATTTTGAATGGCATAATTGATTAATAATCTCAATCTCTGAATGAAGAGATGATGCCTAATGATGCTCTTGGTTCTTTCATGATACAGAGAAGCACCAATTAAATTGTTGGAGGGGTTTTTAACTGTAAATAATATGCCACACAGAGACTTTATGCTGGCATTATTCAATGGTATGAGCCCAAAAAAGAAACTCTAAAAAACTTGAAATTAAAAGGTCCTAATGTGAAAATAACAAGATTCGATAGGGTTAGAAAGTGAAAATGCAAGCTTTGTCATACCTGTTCTCAGAGAAGAAAAAAATAAATAAAACATTTATTTAGTAAATGGAGGTCAGATTGTACATTCCAGATATATTTCTAGAAGTCGGTATTAGCTAGATTTTTTTTTTTTTTGCTTTCACAACAGTGTCTTACAAGTTTGCCCTTTAAGCAGATATTTTGAAATCCAAGAAAAGATTGTTAGCCACACTTGCATGAAGATATCTGTTCCTGGAGATAAATGAATCATCCTCAGACTAAAAGGAAGTCATTACAAGAGGCTTTGTTCAGCCAGCTTTTTCCATCTACACAGACTGGTTTTTGTAAGGTAATGTGTGACTGGTCAGCAGTACTCAGACTACACTTCAACCCTAAAATTACGCACAAGTACAGATTCTACATTTGAAAGTAGCATCTATAGACAGAAATTAACCTAAAATCCAACCATCCGTTTTCATCTAAAATGCTGGCTGTGACATACAGTACTGTGCAGAACTTTGAGGCATGTTTGGGCCATAAACTGAGGCTGCAGTAATGCATGTAATGGCAAGTTAGCCCACCCATGGGCACTATCAGGCAGGAAGGATTGACACAATCCCTGTCGTGTTCTGGATGTAGTGGAAATATTACCAGTGGCATGGAAAAATAACCTCTTGAAAAAATAAAGTCTCCACCTTGATGGTTGAGTAAGGGGTGGATGTGGCTCATTAGCATGGTCTACTTTCAACTGGTACTGTCTGGGCTGGCAGTAGGGTTGCCACCAGTCCCTGGCTGTGCTCTGGATGTCCAAAGGGCTTGAAAACTGCCGGCATTGTCCCGCATATTGCCAGAGTTGAAAGGGCAACGAGTTACATAGTAATGCTGACCAGGCTAGCAGAAATTGATGCTACTTCCCAACTTTTCTCCCTTATTTGGTCAGAACAGCGCAGAAATTGGAGGTATGTCATCATGCTAATTAACATTGGGGGTAGACGGTCTAAGGCCCTGTCCACAGGGAGATGGAAACAATATATTGCCCTTTCGTTTTGAAAAAGTTTTCAGTAAAGACGGGGTCGTTTCAGGAAATAGCCTCATAAGCACGGAACAACTAAAAACAACTGATAACGCTGTAGTGCATATGCCAAGCCTGTATGTGGCGCTGTATTGCTGCCAAGGAAATGCACCAAAAGAGAGAAGATGATCACAGAAAACTGACACAAACGTTCTACTAGTTGCCCTTCTGGTTGTTCTCTGTGTTGGATTTAAGAACATACGATGTGTGCGTTTCGGGCTGGTGGTAAAGGAGCATCAGATTTTGCTGTAAAAGCCATAACAAGCTCAGTATGTAACCCTGTAATCAACCATTGTTGTTTTGGCCGGACCCATGCATGTGTCTTAAGAGAGCTACGCTATGTGTGACATAATCTTTCAAGAAAGATGTGGTTGGCCGTCCACACGGAGACAAAACGATAGTTTCTGGGACCTGTTTTCTAAAAGTATCGTTTACAGTCACCCAAAACGCTGCTTCATGTGGATGAAACTCCGATACAACAAAAATCTTTCGTGTATACTCCTGAATTTGTCTCCGTGTGGACGGGGCCTAAAAGAAAAGGAGCGTAATTAAAGGAGGAGGTTGGCTACAACTCGTAGGCTGTGGGTCTGTCAACTTCACAACAACCGCTGCAGGTAGAGAGCACAGCTATTGTTTTATAGCTAGCAGAAGAGCTAACTGGAAGGCAAAACACACATTACTAAAAGAGCTACACAACTGACTGCAACTTACATAATGTTGTGACGTATAATCTTGATTAGTGGTGCCGTCACTGCTATGTCTTTCTTATACAAAGTTTGACATTTAGAGGGATAATAATATAATCCAGGCGGTGGACAGGAAACACTTTCCAAAATGTGTCTTTGATAGAAAGTGAACATTTAACACTCATTGCTTTTTCCATGTACATCTAACCCTGATCTCTAGAGATGCTCCCCATCAAAGGTTGTTCGATTTGAATCCAAATGTGGCTGTGTTGATATTTTAACATTTCCTCTTGCCTTTTAGCTATAGCCTCAGGATGAAGTTTATTTAGTTAAAGCTGTTAGAGCCTGTCTGTAAAGTTTGTCATAAGTTTAAAGTGCAAAGTTAAGATTGATGGCTGTAACTAATTCCACCCTGTTACATGGTAGGGGGACTATAACAGGGTCTGATAGGCGTTGACATGGCCCTTACTCTGTCAGCCATGTCTAACAGCATTTATTAGTTTCTTGTTGACTTTTGTCTCTCAGTGTTACCTTTATTTTGATGGACGTTAAAGGTAAGTGAAGCTGTCACTGGTGCACAGTCTATTTGTGGCTGTTTATCTGCCGTTAAATCCACCTCAAAGCCTTCAACCTGCACTCATATCCGTGTGTCTGACAACTTTGTCTGTGGCCTGCTTTCATTGTATTCGAGGCCTGCGGTGTTTGGTCGAGAGCTCTGGGATAAGTATAAAAAGTAAAAGGTGTAGATGAAAAAGTTCCCTGATTCTGAGAGCTCTAAGGATTGTCTCTTTTATTAGGAATGTTTGAACCTGCATCTGTGCTTCTTTCCTTCTTGTGTTGTTTTGAAACAGAAGGCAACCTGCTGCTCAGCTACCTTTGTTTTCATGACATTTTAATGCACTTCCTGTCCTATCATGTGTACTGAGGAATAGAAAAGTTTGCGCTACATGAAATTGGCTAGAAATTCAGAATATTACTTTTGAGCCCAAAGGATTGCACCAACTTTGTTTTGCACCCACACATGTCAGTGTTTCTCACTTCAGTTTGATTTCAGTGCTGCTTACATGGGCCAGGGATTTGGCCTCATTTAATTTATTACTAAAGGGATGAGCTAATAACTAAATGAGCAATAACAAGAACATTATGTCTGACATATTCGCCCACATGGATTGGCTCATTAGCCTGCCTTAATAACCTCCAATAATGCAGGTGAAATATTAAGTTGTTCTGAGAGATTATTGCAAATTATTAATATTGTATAAAGAATAAGGGTGGAGATGAAACCATGTTTGCAAGATTTGAAGCTTTATGTTTTGATGGAGGCGACAATCTTTCGATTATTTTCCATGGAGTGCAGACATTAAAGGACATTTCTGTTCATTCATCAGTTGGCTTTGGACATTATCACAAAACAAGTCAAACTTTATCTATTGTCATGTTGACCATATAAAAGTATAATCAGGGAAAATGATGTGTCATACAGGAATATCAGAGGAGATGCATCAGTAGTGCAAGAGAAAGCTCCTCTTTAAATCCATTGAGAGATCAAAAATCACTGTCACTGTCAGTGTCTGATTTAGGGTTTTCTGTAGCAAAGCAGAACAAAGTAAGCTTAAGACCAAATATCAACATTATAAAGATAGGGCTATCAATAAGGCTGTCTTCACTGCATGCAGGCCTGCCCAAAAAATTGTCTGGGCCCCTCAAAACTCAGAGACTCAGCCCTCCGCTGTCTTTGATATGAATATCATAATGCTCAGGATGTGTCGTAGCATTGGTGCGAGCATCCTGGCTAACAGTTATTCTATTCTGGAGCAGAAATGTGTGTCAAGCTATAATGGGGTCCAATGTTGAAATTTTTTACTTGTGCCACTTTGTTAACAATTTTTAAATCCTTTTTAACCACTGGTTCTGCTCATTTTTTTCCAATTTAGGGCCTATTTTTCCAATTTAACACATTTTTGCCTCTTTAAAACCCCTTTTACTACTTTATCTGGCAATTTTTGCAGTTTCCTTCTTCAACCTATTTTTATTGTTTTCTTTTTAACTCATGTAAGCCAATTTTCCCACTTTTAGCTATGATTTTCCATTTTTAGCCTTTTTCTTCCACTTAACTTATTTTTGCCCATTTCAACCAATTTTATCCAAATTTATCTGATCATGTTTGCAACTTCCTTCTACTTTAAAGGCCAATTTTTGCTTCTTTTAACCCATTAATGCCGGTTTTTGGCCCATATTTACAACGTTAAACTGATTTTTTCCACTTTGGCCAATTTTTTCCACTTAAAGAAATTCTGCCTATTCTTACCCCTCTTTACTACTTTATCTGGCAATATGTGCAACTTTTTGCTACTTTGAACAATTTCCTAACATTTTTTTTGCCTATTGTAGGCCAATTTCTGCCCATGTATGCCACTTTTAAATCTTTTTTATAACTTATTTGAACCTTTTTGCCTCTTCTCTTTTAACCTGTTATCACCTCTTTTTAACAACTTTCCACCCATTTACGCATTTGTGCATCCCATTTCTGCCTTTTTAACCACTTTTCACCACTTTTTTTTGCCACTTTTAACTCATTTATCTCCCTTTCACCATTATTTAATTATTTTTCACTTTCTTCTTTATTTTCTGGCATCCTTACACATATGTACTAAATGAAATATGGTTATCACAGATTAACTTTATAATGCACCATGATTTTGATGCCTCCCATTTGGCTGGGCCCCAGAAAGGTATTCAAATTTTCCAAGAATTTCAATCTGAGTCCCCTGGATGTAAAACTCACCAGTATGAAATAACACTTTCCTTTATGCTATTATAATAATTATTTCTAATTCACAGAATAAATGAAACGTCTGCCCTCCTCCCTGGTCAACCTGGCCGAGGAAAGGGAATGGTGCAGGACAAAATCATGACAAAGAGAAATAAAACAGTACGGACTGGGCCATTACACACAGAAGAGGAGGAAAAGAGACAAAAACTTCATTTGATCATCAGTTACAATGTACTTTAGTTTGCCATTGGACAGTGCAAACAACTTTTGCAGCATTATATTACAATGTAATTGATTTATTTATTTAAAAATCACTGCTCAGGATGTGAACAGAAAAGGGTCTTAAAATTGACATCTGACTTTGGTAGAAAGAGTTGTATGGACTGCATGGACATTCAGACCACCTAAAGAAGTGACAGAATGATCGGATCTCATTGCCTTGTCATCACTATCAGACCTGAACACTGTCTCCTTCACTCATGACGGGCTCTGTCAGGATGCGTTATCACCAGGTGAAAACCAGGCTTTAGTTACTGTACCAAACAATGTTTACTGAAAGGGGAGCATCTTAAAAATAGCACAGGGGATGTTCACTCCTATATCTGTGCTGCATTGAGGTCTCCCAGCCCATTCAGCCAAGTTTAGCCTGAGAGAGGCCCACAGCGCATGCTCCACCTGACCCAATTATATCCAGTCTGAGGGGAAAGATAGCCCACTTTGATCAACACGAGACTGGTAGCCAAGCTCAAGCTGACTGGTCTGACACTTCACATTGGTTTATGGTGGACTTTTTTCCAGGACAGATGTGAAGTGTCAAACTGTGGTGTAATTCAGCATCAGTGGAACATCTGACGGGCAGCGTGTAACCTATGAAGCAAAGCTGTGGCCCATTTTTCCTAAAAAGAAGCTCCTTTGTTGAGCTGGGAATCTAGCTGGAAAACAAATCCAAGGAGGAGGGTGTTTATTGTGAAACGAGGAGCTGGGAGTAATTATTTTAATTATCTGCATAATTACTGAGTAGCAGCGTTGTGATTTGTTTTTTGATTGGCGTCAGATATGCAGTTGACTGAAAAGGCATTTGTTCATGTCAGATTGGAGCATCTCTCCTCCTCTTTGGCAGCAAAAGGATGGATCAATTGGTTTTTCATCTGTAAAATGAATCAAGGATGCCATGACTGTCAATTAAGCTCTTGAATTTGATCAGATTTCTGATTCAATAGCTGCTGCAAAATGGCAAGCTTTGTCACCAAGAAAGAAAACAAATAGATCATAGAATTAATTAAACACTTTAAAGACTACTTCAACAAAACACAGACAAAGACGCATCAATGATTTGTCCTTTAGAGTTAACTTTATGGAGTGCTGATGCCATGAGCAAAAGGGGTACCCACTTATCACTGGGCCGCCCACGTCAGGGCGCCACTCCCACACCTGAAAGCGAGTAATGTGCCATTCATATAAAAACTAATTCTCCTCTCCTCCCCTTGGTTCAGTGACTCATCCCATCCACCCTGTGTTGGAGCAGGTTTAAAGAGTTCTCTGCTGTTCCCCATCGCTGGCGGTGTGAAAGAGGCTGAAGGGTGGAGACCCAGTGAAAGAGTGGGATATAGAGGACACAAGTTGGCCGCTCCACTTTCACAGGACGTAAAAGTGGGACAATCTGTTCCTTGGATGATCTCCAATTCTACTTTCTGGGGACCAATACACTGAAAATATATCTATACACATGCTCTGTCCTACATAGGGAGAGTATGAGTGACAGAGGGAAGGAGATGAAGGGAGAGGGTGACAAAAAAGAGGAAATATATGTTTGATTTGAACCATAAGGTCATTTCTGAGACTGTTAGGATTCATCTGGGACTCACTAAGAGAGAGAAAATACCCCTGCAGCTCACACACACATAGTTACAGAGAGTTATACAGCAAGATAATGTGTGGAAGATGTAAGGAGGGTTCTCACAATCTAATTCAAGGAGAAATCAAACATTATTCACACATTTAAATCATGGCAACAATACTAGAATGCTGGCACCTCATACTGAGTATTTTCTTGTTTTTGTTACTATAGATTGCAGGCAGACTTCTTGACATGGTCTTGCACAAATACATTGGCATTGTCTGGTGTTTCCATTACATCTATGCAATTTAGACAGATGTTTCAACCAAATATGGCTTAATATCTGTAGGTTTCTTTAAAAATCTCTCTTTGTGATCCATATTGGTCATTAAAATTGGGAATTGTATGGTTGAAATAATGTGGCATTTTAAAGTATGGAAAAATCTGACAAGTGAGATTTTTTTACAGAAAGTCTTAAGATAGCTGACAAATTAAAGAACATTGTAGTATGTACAGTAAATTCTGCCACCAGGGGGCTGTCAATCAATCTCAGTCTGTTTAACTCATCTCACAGCCCATCTCCACAGCTGATTTCTTGTCTTGAACTGAATGAATGAAAACAGCACAGCATCTTTACTAAACAGTAAACACTATATTCATTTCACAGATTAATTTCACATACACCAGTTTCCACAATTATTATGCAAATGACAATTTTCTCTATTTTTCTAAATATTAATGCAGATGACAGTCAAAATATTTTTCAAGTCATCAGCCGTTAGTAATTCAAACGTTTTTGAACAAACTTCTAACCATTATCTTTTTAGAAATAAAAACCTCAAGATGCACTGTTCCACATTATTAAGCAGGCCACAGGTTTCAGTAATATGAGAAAGAAAAAGGATCTCTGCTGCCAAAAAGTGTCAAATAGTGCAATGCCTTGAACAAGGAATAAAAAAATTAAATATTTCACAAAAAATGAATCATGATCATTGTACTGTGAAGAAATTTGTGGCTGATTCAGATGGGTTCGAGCAGATAAAGGCATAATGAGGAAGGTTTCTGATGGACAAATTCATCGGATAAAGAGAGCAGATGCTAAAATGCCATTACAAAGCAGCAAACAGGTATTTGAAGCTGCTGGTGCCTCTGGAGTCCCACCAATCTCAAGGTGTAGGATCCTCCAGAGGCATGTAGTCAAGTATAAACCTACTATTCAGCCACCCCTAACCAGTGCTCACAAGCAGAAACAGTTGCAGAAACTCTCCATAAACTCACAAGTTCATTGGATGCAAGAATTGTGAAGGTGATATCAAAGAAGGGCTCCTATGTTAACATGTAACTTTGCCTGTTAAGATGTTTCTGATTGAAATAGCTTTTGATTTCAGTAAATATGACCTCCTAATGCTGCAAATTCAATGAATGACCATTTTCAGTTCTTTACAACCTATAAAATCTTTTAATACTCTGTTGTGCATAATAATGTGGAACAGTGCATTTTGAGGTTTTCATTTAAAAAAAATAATGGTTATCATTATGAAGTTTGTTCAAAAACATTTGAATTACGCTCTAATGGCTGATGACTTGAAAAATATTCTGTCATTTGCATTAATATTTAGAGAAATAAGAGAAAAATGTCATTCGAATAATAATATGGAGAGCGGTGAATTTAGGAAGAAAAGCCGTTAAAGTTGGCCTTCAGTGTTTGAGCTATGACGTATTTGTGCTCTGGGATTCCGTGCACCACAAAACCAGGAAGACCACTTCTAACAGCTTTCCTCCCTTGTCAGGGGGGATTCACATTCATCTTAGAAGCCATATGAAGCCTTTTCAGCAGAGCATATTGGTGGCTAAAATTTATGCCTAAGCCTAAGGATGCAGAAATGATGCTAAGAGAAGCTTTCCTGTGGCGCTTTTCTCTTGTTTTAATAAAGAAATGTGGTGTGATGTGATGAAACTGCCGCTTTTCTACAGCTACATCCAAAGAATCACTACCATGGTAGTGATTCTTTGGACACCAGCTTACAGCACAACTCAACTCCAGCCATAACCATCGCAAACTCATGCCAGAGCAGGACATCAGAAGAGTGGAAACATCTTTCCTATCATGAAAAGCTTTCGGTGTGGCTCTTTGCCCTTTTTAAATAAAGAAATCTGGTCCAGTTCTGATAAAACTGCCGCTATACTAAAGATACATCCAAGCTAGCCACTACAGTGGTGGCAGCCATTGCTAATGACTCACTACAACTTGACCATTTTTGGTGATGGATTGGAGCTTTTCAAGATGGACTTGCCTGATGACAGACTGACAAATCCATCTGCCTTGCAAGGATAAATAAATGGCAGTTTTAATTGAATAGTCCTCAATTCAAAATTACAAGTAAGCACTGGAGGTGGGTGGAGTTGAACAGCTTGTCTATGTAGCTTAGAAATGTCTAGTGGGGCCACACGGTTACAGGGATGGGGAGAAAGATGGTGACCATTGTTAAGAAATTTCTTTATTTTTTGAATTACTTTAAATGTTTCTACAAAAGCACCGAACAGCAACAGCTACATAAAAATTCAGAGTAGAGACTACCACCTTCAGCTCATTTTTAATGGCCAGCTGGCACGTGTTCACAGGTTTCAGAGGCTTTATTGGCATGAGTAGCAACAATCATTGTTGCTTGGTTTTGAACAACACCAGCTCTGCTCTTTATTCTGTCTTGATTGAGGTAGCAGCTGAAAAATCTTTCTCAGACTGGTGATATGTGGCAAATGATAGGAGCTGTCTCTCTTCATTACACAGACTTGTACACAAGCCAATTCTGAGAAATGACACCTCATATTTTCTTGTCTTTGTTTTAGTAATTGCGATGTCTGGTATATATTCATCGTTTTCCTCTTGTTACTTGGAAAATCCTCTCACAGCGTGTGCCATGCTTTGGTAGCAAACATGTAAGTGTTGCACTTTGACTTTATTTAGCTACAAAAGCCTCCTTAATAATTGAGCAATGATAAATTTTTGCATTAACTGTCATAACTGTAAAAATGAATGTTTTTTGGCTTTGAAAACTATTTGAGATACATGACATATATTTGAGGTAATATAAGTAATCAGCTAAGCTAGTGATGGTGATGTTTTAATAAATGCTGGCATATTAGTGTAAAAATTCAACATAATGGACCTTTAAGATAAAGTTAAATAGGGATGAAACTTTCATAACAGCTCACAGATGCTTAGTTATTTTAAATTGTGTTAAATTTGCATCTCCGGAACCTTAATTCAACTAAATAGCCCTTGCATAATGTTTGTTTGTAAGAACCCTAAGGACTTAAGCAACCAAATGAGCCCAGTGTAATTAGTGCTGCTTTGCAAAATGCAATATGCTCAAATAATAAAGAAGACAAAAAAGAAACAGAAGAAACCAGTGATCCCTCTTTGCATCTCTCTCCCTCCATCTATCATTTCTTTCCAGGTGCTCAAGGACAGTATCTATCTCTGTCCTCGTTATCGTCATTAATCAGTTCCTGATCCTTCATCTTACTTTCACTCTATTTCCTTTACCAGCTGTGGACCCGGATCTATCAAAATCCTCTCTTTGACTCTCCACATGGCTTCTAATCATATGAAGTAAAGCGGCTGGATTGGCTTCCCATGGGTAGACCGACTCGCCAGCTTCCAAACTCTTCAGATGTCCTTCTTTTTTCTCACATTGCATGATTGCTGAATTTTTCATCCAAGATTTGGGTTAGGAGCTCATAAGATCAGAAAAAAAGGCAGCTGAATAACTTCATGATTTATGTTGTCCTACTGATGAGGAACGATTTTAGAACCAGCCGGGTTGTTGTACACTGTCTTTGAGTTTTATGAAAGCGCTATATGAATAAATTGTATTATTATTATTATTATTATAAAAACATTGGATTATATGTTACTGGTTCTGTTTGGATGTTACAGGATAGGTCCAGTGTTAAAGATGTATTAGCAGGTCTAACTTTCTCAATAAGCAAGAGTGTAGGGGATCAGGCTTTAGCTTGACAAGAGCAAATCCAGACCAGTGCTTTAACTCAACGTCACCATTTATTAAAAAAACAACACATCTCAGTCTCTCTGGACCTTTGAGACGTGTGTGAGAACACTCAAATACATTGCATTATTTTCTAACAAATGGTGTTGCTGAGCTGGAGCTGTTCCTGAGATTTTGTTTCATCAAAGGATGGGTCCACATGTTGAGATCTAGACCCAGGTGCAAATAGGATTTTGTGGCTTGGTCTTGTCTTTTACCCTGTTTCATAAAGGTTATTTACAGAACAAGATGAAACACGTTTTTGTTTTAATGTTCAAAAAGACTAGCCTCACATAAAATATTTAACTGAAATGAGTACTCACTTTATCCTATTTGTTACAAATATAATCACAACCACATGGTGTTATTTTCAGCCACTCTTATGCTTGAGGAAATACCAAATGATACAACAGAAAATAACCTGACACACCAGATAGACTGTTTCATATATCCAATGTCTCCCATAAAAAGCACTTGGGAAGGGCAGGACTTCTCCAAAAATTCTTGAAAGATGATTGGACGGATGTTCTGTCTGTCACAGCAACACTCAGTGCAACAAGACAAAATGAGGTAGTAGGCATGCTCACCACTGTCTGAGCTCAGCAGACAGGCACAGTCGCAGATTAAGAATGGCGGAGCTTGTTGTTGGATAACACTCATGCTCAGGTTGGGAGAGGTACAAAAACATCTTCCCCACCAAAAGATGCTTATTGTGTATGCAGAAATATGGCCCAGTTCTGATAAAACTGCTGCTATACAATAGTGGAATTCGCGCTTATCACTGCACTGGCAGCAGCCATTTATACCAGGTTAAAGAACAACTATCCCCCCATGTAACTATCACAGACTCATGTCGAAGCAGATTGGCAGAAGAGTGAAAAACATCTTTTTCGCTGTGCTGTTCTTTGCTCTTTATTGGATAAAGAAATGTGGTCCATCTCTGATAAAACAGCTGTTATAATAGAGTTACACCCAAGCTAAACGCTAAACTGTCGGCAGTCATCTAAATGCCGCGTGCATCTACCGTCTCATTCTCCTCAATTGATGCTGACTGGTCTGGTCTGTTCTCAGACCTGGCATCATTTCTGACTGGAGCTTAAGAGGGATTCCCCTGATGGCAGACATGAAATCTGGCCAATAAATCTGCTACCATCAGTACCACTTGAAGTCACTGAGCTCTTCAGAACCCATTAATTGAGACTGCATGGCTAAGTGTTTGATTTTACACACCTGTGTCAACGAGTCTGATTAAAACACCTGCAATACTTATGTTACAACCATATCAAGGGACTGTTTCACCTAACATGAAAACAAAATACAGTCACAAATAAGCTTATAAACTCTACTTACCACAAGAGACTGGGGTAAAATGAGTCTTCTGACTCTAACGGAGGAAGCAGACAGACAGCTCAGTCAAGAGAATAGAATTTATTCCTCCCTCCATGTGTTTTTCTTTGCTTCCCAAAAGAGAAAGGAGTCAGGCCTACTTGAAAAGATGATGGCCAGCACAGGGACAGCAGAGCCAAACAGCTGGGAAAGAGGAAGCTGAGAATGTCTGAGTTATTGTTTTGGCAGAGCGTAGGAGTTGAGTGACATGACGGGGAGGGCTGGGATGAAACAAGTTGAGACATCCATGATGGCGGAGGAGAGCGTTTGAGGAGACGTGATTGGATGTGCCATAGTTAGACTCTAAAATCTAACAGCACTTCTTACCACGCAGAACTCCTGAACCTCCTTCCTTCCTGTTTTCATCTCAACGTTTGTCGATTTTGGCTTTGTTATGCTCTCACTCTCCTCCCCCCTGTCCTCTCACCCCCTCCTTTTTCTCCCATTCTGATTACTCTGCTTTATGCAAACTACAACTCTCTCCATCCTCCTCTCTTGTGTATACCCCCTTTACTTTTACATCCCAATTATTAGGCTCCCGTCTTCTCTCAGCGTGTCTTTCGAGCTTCTTATCTGGCCTTGTGCAGACTCAATGTTGTTCAATATTTGATGAGACTTTGTTCATAAATCAACCTCCTCTGTTCTCTCCTGGTGTACTTGAATGATAGTGTTAATCTCCCAAACACACTGTTAACACACTCGTCTTTGTCAGCCTCTGATAAGTGAGGTTTCAGGCTCAATAAGACACATTATTTCAAATATATGGATCTCACAAACCATTCTGGACATAAGTGGGTCAAGCAGTGGGATATTCCATAAAAACACTGCAGTATAAAGGTTTTCTCTCTTATATTTACTTGTAGCAGCAGAAAACATTAATGAAAAGACCTTTATATACACCTTAAAGCTACTGTGCTGAGCAAGACTCACATATTGTTAGATACCACCACATTGGCTTTCAATCATTTTTATTCCAAACAATTTTTTATTTCCATTTCTATTTTCTTAGTTGGCTTTCTCTGATTTACATAGCCCATGCACATGTGGGGCCTATAAAATGTATTCACCCCTTGGATGTTTTACCTTTTTATTGACCTTATAAATCAGTCAAAGTGTCAAACATTTACTGCACTCATGTGATCTTCATCTCACTGATTGTGCGACTACTACCACCAACTGGTTGGACCTCTGTTGAATTATGGCAGTCACATTAAAGGGGGTGAATATTTATTCAATCACTTATTTCACATTGCATTTTTTATCTAATTGACGTTGCTATGTAGAAATCTGTTTTCCCTTAACTTTTAAGAGTTTTTTGTATTTTTTAAAATAAAAAAGTCAAATTATATTAACCATGATTGATTTATAAAATCAACAAAAGAGTTAAACATCCAAGAGGGTGAAAAAATATTCATAGGCACTGTACATCTCGTACCTTTTTCCACACAGGAAGGCTGAACCAGCAGACCTCCTTTTCGGTTTCTTCTTCATTCTGATGCTCAGTTAGAATTTCAACATGTTATCTTAACGACCACTAACCACTTGACCTACTCAAAAGGGCGTCTGCTGTATGTGGTGGCAACAGCACACAGAAAGTTGATATATAGTTGTCATAATGTTAACATAATACCTTTTTGAATTTCTCCCCTATTAGACATGTGCCACAGAGGACACTTTTTTCAATTTTCAGGGCACCAAATAGAGCACTTTGTCAAATTTTGTCCACTAACAGGGCACCAAAGAGTGTACATCACCATTTTTTTCTCCCAAAAAGGCATCCAAAAGGGCACTAACTATCATGGCATGTGCTAAAGGGTTAGATGCTGCCATGTGATTGACTGGCCAAGTTTTTTTGTTAATAAGCAGCTAAACAGCTGTACCTAATAAAGTGGCCAGAGAGTGAATTTTTACAGTGTCAAATGTACAACTCTACTTATGGCTGTTTTTCTACTTGTAGAACAAGTTTTCTATGCAAAGGTAATTATACTTTTTCAGCACTGCCATGCTCAGTGATGTTGCCTCTCCCTTATGAACCAATCAGAACTTTTTGAGAGGACCATTTCCAAGCTTTAGAGTTTTCAGTGCAACCATTCCTTTACAATGTCATTACTTTTTTGTAGATTTTCCTTCAGTGAAATTAAAAAACATGTAAAGCTTTCAATGTAGTTTTAAAAAGCACCATAAAAAAGGGTTTACTTTAGCTCTGTTGGGAGAGCAGGTGACCATATCCAGAGACTTGACAGTCTGCAAACAGTACTTGACACACTGGTCACAGGATCACTTCCTAATCTTGGCGCTGTTGCATGTCTCCCCATACTCTGTCTCCCCATATTTCCCATCTCTCTTCAGCTGTCTCTTCTTTTCAGTCTATCAAATGAAGACAAAAACAACAACAAGAGGCAACTTTAAAAACGTTCTAACTTTAAGCACCAACCTGAAATGTTCTGAAACTGAGGTTTTTGTTCCTGCCAGCACAACCAGCACCATTAATGGACACAAACCCTTATTCCCTAAACCCAGACTCTGAAATTTAGCTTCTCCTAGACACTTCACAACACCACCTGCAGACCAGGACTCTCTTAATGAGCTATTAGATACATTATAGGCATAATTTGATGCAAAACAGCACAAGAAAACAGAACAATACAGTAACTAAAACCTTTGATAAGTTTGCCACAAAGCCTTTCCCTGATTTTGTATTTTTCTTCATTTTAACAATCTGTAGACATACACAAATACAAAGATGCATCTAACCAGACACTGCTGCATTAAACATAACCCCTTTCCTCTCCTTTTTGGCTACCCTATTCTGTCTTGTGTTTGAATTTACTATTTTCATTGATTTAAAGAAAGTTTAATTATGTATTCTGAAGAAACAGCAGGAATGATGAATCTGAAATCATTACAATGAGTGAAATAATAAGTAAAAAAGGGCTTACAAATCAAAGCACTGCTTCACCACATAAAAGTATGCTGCACCTGATTAAACACTGATTAGAATTAGCTCAATCAACAAAGCAGCTCTTACATTTTGAGGTTTCTTCTTCACCAGAGCTCTGATGTGAGTATGTATAGTCCTAACAAAGACACGCAAATACACAAATTTAAACAGATCTCAAAAGATATTTTCTACCCTTCAATAGAAAGAAAGCTAGCACTGGTAAACCAGTAAACAAGCCAGAAATAACAATATTCCTTTTTTTGTTTTATGACCCCAATCCCAAAAAGTTGGTCTGCTGTGTAAATGAAAACAGAATGCAAGTGAAGCCATGCTGTTGTGATGGATGAGGTGTGTAGGTTAGCATTCCCTGAGAGAGATGTCTAGATGGAAGCATATGTTGATCAAAAACCTCTATACTTTTCAGTATTGACAGTGCCTGACAGTGCCCTTAAGAGATGTGGACTATTGATCTGTGCACTGAAAACAGGCTGGATGGTCCCTCTCCTCATTTGTCCACAGGACTTGTTGTCTCTGGTTTCCAAAAAAAGGGTCAAATTCTGATTCATCCGACCACAGAACAGTTTTCCATTTTACCCCATTCTAAATGAGCTTTGGCGCAGAGAAGAACATTTCTGGATCGCATTTACATATTGATTTTTCTTTGCATGATACAACTTTAACTTGCGTTTGTGGATGGCATGGCAAATCATGTGAATAGATGAGTCCTAGCGCATGCAGTGATTTCCTGTCCAGAATCATGACTGTTTTTAATGCAGTGTCAGCTGATGGCAGGAAGATCACAAGCATCCAGTACTGACCTTTGGCCTTGACCCTTGTGCACAGGGTTTTCTCCAGATTCTCTGAATCAGGTTTGTGGAACCTCTGCCCATATTTACTTCTGAGGGACTCTGTCTCCCTGTAGTGTCCCTTTTATTCCCAGTGATATTATTGGCCAGTCATGTTATTGACCTGTTTCAAACTCTTCAAGCTGTTTTTCATTAGTATAATTCAATTTTGTTTAACTTTAGCTGCCTCGTCCCTACTTTCTTGAGATCTGAATGAAATGGGTTTATGAGATTTGCAAATCATTGGATTCTGTTTGAATTTACATTTTACACAGCATCCCATTTTTTTTTGGAATTGGGGTTGTACTTTTTGACTGAGTATGCACAGTGACCCCTTCTTTAAATTTTTATGTTAACTCTCTGACAACTGGTTGGCCTCTTCATCTCCGTCTTCATCCTTTATGTTCAGTGTCAGTGAGCTGCTCCAAACACCTCATTGGTACTAGATAAAGATCTGTAAGTTGGTGGTAATGGATCACATAATGGGCTTTAACCTCCATTACCACCGTGTTTGCAGAACATTTCATATTAACCATTTAGTGATCTGCATGTCTGTAATTGGGAACAAATAAGTCTAGAATTTTGTCTGATTTTGAATTATCTCCCCATTGTCTCATCTCATATTTTATAGACAACCATCCAACTGATAGCCTGATTCTCATCTATTTTAAATGAAGCACCACACCACTAGTCCCATTATTGGAGGTTTCCGTTCACCATCATTACCCCGGCTCATGGCAGTGATCCAGATCTACATGATGGCATAGCCCTGTAGCCACAGTTCACCACAGAATAACCAGGGCAGAACATACGGAGGCGCCAGTATGCCAAATGTGAAACAGGGTGAAACAGTGAAACAATCCTAAAGCAAAAATCTGCCTGGAGAAACCCTAACATTGACTTCAAATAGCTGAAGGTGCTGAATGTTGTATTTTGGGATATTTTTCATGTATTTTCAGTCAAAATTTGCTGCAGGAAAAGTTCTAGCTATTCAACATTTTGATGTCAAGCCCTCAAGATGAAAGGCCAAGGTTCCTCTCAGAGAGAAAAATCAATTACACATAAAGCAGTGTTTCCACACAGAAGAGCTCAAACCAAGACTGGTTAAGTTTTAATTTAAGGTCATGTGGGTTGCTGAAAAAACCCACTGCATCCTTCCAAGGTACTTTGATCAAACTGAATTTGGCATCTCTATCAAACAAGGTCAACTACACACTTAGTGAATCCCTCCATTTTTTGTTCAGTAACTGATTTATTTTCAAAGAAAAACCTACAAACCATGTAGAAGGAACAGGCTGTAGCTAAAAGACTCAGACTCAAAACCTGTTAGTACATCAAGTAACTGAGGTAAACTAAGAACACACAGACCCATATGATTTACAGAAACTGTATTGTATCAAATGATTCTTTCCAGCTGCAGGTAGGGTGACTACAGGTCAAAGCAGACCAAAGATCTGCCACACAACAAGACCAGCTTGGGGCGTGACAGGGGACAGTTGCTGAGTGTACCGTACTAATTTCTACAGAATGCTTTTAATAGAAATTTTACTGCCATTGTTCTATGATGAAACAAATCCCTTGTAGGGAGATTTATCAAGGTAAAACATGTGAAGAAAGGCAGGACTATGCAGAAAGATGCAGCCAACACACTGCACACATGTGCCTGCTATAAAGCTGCGTGTGAGCTGAGCCATCAAGCAGCAAGCATGCACCCTCACCCATAACAGCAAGTTCAATCATGAGTTCAAATGTGTTATAGAAGTCCAGTTTTAGTCAGACTAACACAATAAATTGATTTTTTCAAACATCATGTCAATGTAGTGACAGACATTCACTACAGGTTGTTGTCAATCACATGATGTTTGTATGGGGTCAGGTAGTGGGGGACAGCCGCAAGGAATGAACAGGATCAGAGGAAAGTTGGTACTCAGCAGCTCTAAATGGACCTGTATTAATCCACATTGAAAAAGCCAAACTGGTACCAAATGAAGAGCTGCTTCAGAGCTGAACAACCAGCTCTGTGGCTTTTTATAAACTTTTTGCATGCATATTTCAGGACACAAAAGTAGCTTAAAAATTAAGAATGTTTATATCTTCACACTTTGAATGCTTGCTCTAAACAGCTCAAAACAAGGCCTTTTTGGAAGCGTTTCTCTATGCAGACTACTTGACCCCAAGAGTTCTCCGCTGCTATGTGACGTCACCTGCAAAGAACCCCTTGCTGGGCTGTGAAAGTTGTCAAACATCACCTTTGCTTCCCTCGTAAAAAATGGAAGACTTTAAGGTTATTCAACATTCTTGTTGACAAAGTTTATGCCAAAAGATCAGTTTCTCTGCTTTAAATGGTTGGTGAGGGATATTTTTACAAAAGTGGGATATTTTCTATTTGGAATGATGTGAACACAATGACAAAAAAACAGCTGATGTGGGGTTTTTTTGAATCCTGAAAATGCTGAAATGTATAATTTTTGTGAAGAAAATAGGTGTTCCCATTGCAAATACAGCTATTAGTTGGCACAAGGCCTTATGGGGTGTTCACAGTTGCAGATTTTAAACTTTAATTTGATTCTTTAATAAATAATTGGATATTGATAATATTTTGATGCCACTGCACCAGCTCTGTGTGGTGTTCCTGGTATCTGAGCATGCAGAGGAAAGTCAGATACTTTTGGTCCTTGGTCTTCTCGGTCTTACTGTTCTTTCATGAGGCCTGGTCGTTGACTGATAGCTAGTGGTGCCAGCTGGACTATACTTTGTGACGACTTATTCTTCATTGCATTCTTTGATATTGTTGACAAGACTGTGTGTCTAATGCTGATGTGCTCAGGAAAGCAGGGATGGGAAGGGTCAGCTGCTATGGGAACAGAATACTGGGTGCCCAGGACCCTGTGGGCTCATCAAGACACCATGGATGGATGCATGCTTTGGAGGGGTCAGCTGGGAAAATAGAGAGATGTGGCATGGGCCTGGGGAACGGCCATCAAAAGGCCGGAGCAGTACAGGAACAAGGTTGTTCAAAGTGCCTAATGGCATATGCTCCTAAAAAAATAATTTCTATTCAACAAACGCTGTAATTTCTTGTTTTAAATTGTTTAAAATAGCAGGGAGTGTGTCTGAGGGTGGGATTTCCTTCAGTTTTCTCTCATTCAGTTGTCAGCCCTGGGTTGTGTCTCAGACATACATGGGTCGCCTCCATTACCATAAAGCAGCAATGATCTTGACCTCATGTGAAGTTAAATTGCATTTCCAACTCGCTCTCCTCTGCACAAAACCTGTGATGCAAACTCACACAGTTTATATATAGCCTGTCTTTCATCAGCCTGCTATTCCCCCATGCCTTCTCAGTGCCTAAATGGAAAATGTGGACCAGCTCTGTGCTCATTCACACATGTGACTTGTAAGCGTTGCTGGTGGCTGTTTTTTTTCTGTCACTGCACGTGTCTTTCAACACAAATTCAAATTTTACTCCTTAAAGAGTTTTATGACCAAAGTTTACTCCTTTCTCTGCCTGTTTCCCACAGCATGTTTCTAAGGATGAGGCCAGTCTCATGGGATAGCCATGTTTTGTCTCCATGACAGCTATGTCACTCAGCCCTCTCTGCAGTGACCCCTGCACAGCAAAGGATGCTGGGAAATAACGAGCACTTTTATTCCGGTCAGGATGACAAAGATGGGGAGGATGAGGAGGAGGAAGAGGAGCTGGGAGGAGAAAGAAGACAAGAGGAGGGTGGACGTGACACAGAGAACGGAGGGCTAGAGGGTCTGGAGGAGGCGGAAATGACTGGAGGTCGACAAACCTGGGAAGGGAAAGGAGGGGAGGTCATGAAACCGGCAGCCATCGTGGTCGGCAGACAGAGAGCAGAGCGCCCGATAAGGCCGGGCAACCTGGGAAACCGGGGTGTGGTCTACATGTCAAATCAAGCCCTGCTACATCACCAACCAGCCAATAAGCAGCAGAATAATCTCATCTCAGCCAATCAGCAGCCTCATCACCCGGGCCTAAATGCGCTGCAGAAGAGGCGAGCTCTCATGGAGCGCAGCATGACCACCATGACCCCGCTGGAGGACAATTTCCCGACCATGATGGTGTTCCGCATCGGAATCCCAGACATCAAACAAACAGTAGGTGCATGCTCTCATCAAAAACACACCACATTTAACATGACAATTCATAAACAGTGACAACACAAACAAAAATCGACATCAGTATATATGTTGAAGATCTTATATGATTTATCTAAATAATAAAGTTGAACCAGTTTAATTCAAACAATGACATGATATCATATACACCGCCCCCTGGTGGTCAGAAAGGCTTTCTACCACGCCACACTACACTACATGGTTGCCACCTTTGTGTTTTGGTTGTTGTTCAGTGGATCCATGTTATACTTCTACAGAGCCCCATCAGAGAGCTAAAAGCTGGTTAATGCTGTTATAATAATACATATCTTATTTTTCACCTCCAAAACAGTAGCTTTATTTGCCCAAACAAATTGTAAACACATAAAGCTACTTCTGCAGACTTTCAATCCAACAGCTGTGTAAGAAGAAGACATTTGCACCACTGTAGACATGTAAAAATCACTGAAATGAAGTTCTGTCTAGGACTTTTGTGATTTTAGTACTTTAGGTGTATAAGGGTAACCTTGCAAAGCAGATGGATACGCCCATTTCCTTGTTTTTCACTGGCAAATCCATCTTGCAAAGCTCCCATCTGAACCATTTAGGCCCAGTTAGAAAGTGACAGGACCAATCAGTGACGAGGGGCAGTACTTTCAGGCACAGCAGAGTCCTGACGTAAACAAGCAGCAGCAAGAGCTGGTGCAGTTGTGGAGGAAGAGATTAGCGTGGATGCTGTTAAAGTTCCAGTTTTATCAGAACCTGACAACATTTCTTTGTTAAAAGAAGAACAAAGAACAGCAGTGAGTTGTTTTCTTAAAAAAAACGACAAAAGTAGAGTATTTACATGGCTTTAGTCGCTATCGAGCTTTGCGTTATTCATCGGTAGTTGGGCACGCACAGCTCGATAGCGGCTACGTTATGTGTTTTGTTGCTCTGATTGGCCCGTAGAGATGTGATAGACAGAATGTTCATCCAATCACACTCCAAGTTTTTTTCAAATCCTCTGCCTTTTCTCAAACATTTCCTATTGAAGCTTTCCCAGATTGATGTGTGAAACAAATCCATCTGGCGTGTCAGGTTAATATAAGGGTCCAGTAGGTTGAATTAATATCTCAGTTTTTGTTGGCCGTCAGGTGTTGTAAACCTGTATTGTCTTATAACATAATGTATCATATCATGTTGGGTCATATCGTATCATGTCACATCCTATCTTATTGTTCCATATCATATCGTGTAATCTCATCTCATGTCTTACCATATCACATCATGTTCTATTGTGTCATATTGTATATAATCATACCATATTGTGTTAGATCGTATCATATCGTAACATATTGTATCCTGTCATATTGTGTCATGTCGTATCATGTCATATCCTATCATATCAATCCATATCGTATTATCTCATATTGTATCATGTCATATTGTATCGTATCTTACCATATCCTATCATGCCATATAGTATCATGTCATATCGTATCATGTCATATTGTATCATATATTTCCATATCATCTTTCCATATCGCATCGTGCTATATTGTATTGTCTCATACCATATCGTGACGTTCTATATCATATCACATCATGTCACATATATACAGTGCTTAACAAATCTATTAGACCACCATCCAAAGAAAGGTTTATGCCACAGCTGCCCTAAATTAACAGCATTAGTAATTACCAAAATCATTTTAAATGTTTTTGCAATGGTTAATACACCAATATGTAGGAGCTCTTTGACTGAAATGATATTTTTAATGCTAAAATATAATTAATATTGTTATCCATGAATTTTCAAATTTACTGATTTACAAAATAACTAAAAAAATAGTAAAGCACATTATTATTTCTTGATTAATATGTCAAATTATAGTTATTTACTTGCATTCCTGAACAGAAAAATGAGTTTAAGTGGTTGAATGTTATGCTTGATTAATTTCTGACTTCTCAGAGAAGCCCAGTGAGCCGGCTCAAATTTGGGTATAAAAAGGTGAATTCAGTTCGAAATTCCTCATTCCTGTTCAAAATGGTAAAATGTGGAGAGCTCACTGAAATTGAAAGAGTCCGCATTAAAGCACTTCATGATGCTGGATGGTCTCTGAGACAAATAGGGAAAGACATAAAGTGTTCTCACAGTGTGGTCAGGTATTCTTTGGAGCCAATTGCTGAGACTGGTACTTCCAAAATGTGGCAAGGAAGAGGCAGGAAAGGAAAGTTAACTGAAGCAGATGTCAGACACCTCAAGATTTGAAGTACTAGAGACAGAAGGAAGACCACTGCTGATCTTCAGGCAGAGATGAATGCTTCTAGATCAGAGTCTGAGGAAGTCTCCAGAATGACCATGAGCAGACGACTAATGGAACAAGGCTTAAAGGGAACAATAGCTGCTAAGAAGCCATTATTGAGACCTGCAAACATTCAGAAATGCCTCCGGTTTGCCAGGGAGCACAAACACTTGACTGTTGATGACTGGAAGAAGGTACTCTGGATGGACGAGTCCAAGTTTGAACTCTTTAGTCAGCATCATCGTATTTATGTCCACAGAAAAGCTGGAGAACATTTTGATGCCAGATGCATTGCACCCACAGTGAAACACAGTGGAGATTCCATTTTGGTGTTGGGTTCCATTTGTGGATACGGCGTGGGCAAATTAGTCAAAATCAACGGTATCATGAACAAGAACGCCTACCACAACATCTTAGTGCATCATGGAATCCCTTCTGGACTGAATCTGATTGGTCTTGGGTTTATATACCAACAAGACAATGACCCCAAGCATACTTCAAAGCTGTACAGAGACTATTTGACCAAGATAAAGGAATCTGGAGTACTGGAACTGATGGGCTGGCCGAGTCAAAGTCAGGATTTGAATTCTATTGAACAAATTTGGGATTTAGTAGATTCAAAGATTGATGGCACAAAAGTTTAATCTAAAGCAAGTCCTTGGTAACAGCTAGAAACTATTTGAAACTCAATTACAAAAGAGACTGTGGAAAAGCACATAAAAACAATGCCAGCAAGAATGTGAGCTGTTATTAAGGCCAAAGGAGGCCATACAAAATATGAAGTTTTTTGCTTATTATATGTGAAAAAGGACTATTTAGTTGTTTGTTATTTGCCCAATAAATAACATTTTTAGTTTTAAACAAGTTTTTGAAAGATTTCTAAAATATTTATGTTATCTCGCTTTAATGACAGGTGGTCTAATAAATTTGTCAAGCACGGTACATCTTGTACTGTTCCATATCGTGTCACATCATACTGGGTCATATTGTATCGCATCATTCCATATGGTATTATGTCAGATCATATCATCTCATGTTGTATCATTTCATACTGCATTATGCCATATTGTACCATGCCATATCGTATCATGTCAAGTCCTATCATATCTTATGATATCATATCACACTGAATCATTTCATACGGTACCGTATCAATTTCAAAATTGTCTGTCTTGCAGCGTTTGTTTATCCATGCAGACAAATCCTGCCCCTTCAGGTCAATTAATCCCACAACATACACAGTGGGTTGTCTCCAGCATGGGCCAGAATTTCTACTCCTTTTTGTTGTTCTGCCCAAGATAGACGTGTCAACCTTCAGAAACAGACCTGACCAAAACAGGAAAACACACAGGAACACAGAGAGCATGAGGTCAATTAAAAAATAACATACCAGGTATAACTGCCAATCATTTACCTCATCTAATAACAACACTACATCAAAACAGGAATCAACAGCAGATCAACTGCAGATGTGCAAAGTACCATGTTGTTTGTATGTTTCCTCTTTATTCCTGCATGAACTTGTGATCTCATAATCCATCTGCAATTTGCTGAGTTGAACTTCAGAAAAAGACCCAGTGTGTGAGGTTGCACCAACAGTCAGAGCAAAACTGTGGTGTGGATGCAACACTGAGCAGACATTATGTGTGCATTATGTACAGAGGCTGCTGCCCTTGAAGCTGGCAGCCTGGGTTCATTTCAGTCTGTGGTGCCTTTCCTGCATGTCATTCCCCTCGATCTCACCAGTCTCTGAAACCTTGTCCAATCTGAGGCAGTAAATATGATGTAAAAAAGAATGCTGATATTGGACAGGCTGATGAACAAACAACTACAAAATAGCAGTGTGGGAAAAACTGATAAAAGCATGAATGCTTTAGAAATTCTCATAAAGATATAAAAGATAAGGTGTGTTTAATTTTCTACTTGCAGGAGAAAGGGGAAAAGTTAGTTTTAGTTTCACAGACAAAACACAACAACAAAGAAAATCACTCTAAAGATCATGTAAAGAAGAAGCTAAAATACATGTATTGGAGGATCAGCTGGTTAAACAGTGACTTCAGATCTCTGTTTTTATACTTATTTTCTAAAGCAGATCTGAACAATATTGGTCAGACTGTTTCATCTTTGATTGTGAGGCTGTGGAGCCAGAAGATAAAAAGTCTCTCTGATTTACTGCCTCAAAGAGAGGAGCTTCAATTGGACAACACAATTTCAGCATCTGTAATAGTTCAGATGACTTAAGGGCAGAAAAGCATTCAGCTTATATAACTTTTGCTCTAATTCTTTTTCAATAATATACAAACTAAACTTGTTACAGCTTTTTTTTCTTTGAAAATCTTGTACTTTATCCGAATTAAAACTCTCTAATAATGAAACAACATCTGCAGGCATTTAGATTAGTGACAAACATTCAAAAAGTGGCAGAAGATCTATGGTGACTCTTTATGACTCAGCATTACACAAGACAATAATAAGCACATCAGACTACTTTTGTAGTTTCTTAATACTTATGATTATTGTAACAGAGTTGGTGTTAGATGAGGTGAGTAACAGCATTTTAATGATAGACACCACAAAATATTCACAATAGTTGGTATATTTACAGTTAAAGCCCGTATGAGGAGATGTATAATGACTAAGAAACAAACTGAAATCAGCACAGACACACATGAGCTATAAAGCAAACAAGGCCATCAGCGAGAACATAGCTTTTTCTACATTGTTATTATTATTACCTGAAATAGACACAGTGGAGTTGGTGTCCGTTTCAGTAATTTTCTCTTAACAACACAAATGCGGAGATTTTAACATTTATTTGTTCCCCATAAACATATAGTATAAAGGGAATATTTACCAAATATTTTTTAACATAGCACACACCCCTGGCTCACGTGGGCGACACAGCTGGAGCGCACACACAGTGCTGTCGCCCTGGTCCTCTGTGGTCAGAGAGGAGCTTTAAGAGGAGAAAGTCCTCCAGTATTCTGAAACTTTTGCCCTCAACAGATAGAAGCCTGAGGTCTACACTATGAACATGTTAGCGTGCGTTTCAGTGAAGGTGTGTGCGTGAGTGTCGTGTTTGTGTGTGTCACTCTTATGCAGCATGAAAGCAGACGAGGATGAGAGGGGAGCAGCCGATGCTGCTGCGTAAAAGACACACGAATGGTCAAAGAGAAAGGGACGATAGGAGAAAGAGTGACAAGGGGAGAGGAGATCATGATGGAAAAATTAAAAAACAAAGATTGTGCATGAGTTTCAAATCATGAAATATATTCTCTGCACAAGACAAGCTGTCAGTGTGGCTCTGTGCTCTGGTTTTAAGAAGAACAGCGGTCCAGGTTGGAGTAAACTGCAGCGGTCTTACAGGCGACGTCCAAGCTAACAGCTAACGGCAGACAACACAGGACAAGCCCACCGCCATGATTGGAAAGCCATGCCGAAACAGACCTGGAGTAAAGCGAGAACATTTTTTTTCTGTCACAGAAAGCTTTCTTGTATTGAATAGACTATAATATATGTATAATATGTGATCTTTTATAATAACCAGTTTAGTATTGTTTTCTGTCAAGAGAGCTGCTGCTCCTACTGTCTGCGCAATATTGATTTTGCAAGATAGATTTTTCCACGACGAGTACTCTCGTGACATTTTGATCTCGCAAGATCTCGTGGCATGAGATCTCGTCACACCCCTAGTGACAATGGGACAGGCTGAATGTTTGTATGTCCAACACTTCCACATAAACATCACATATGATGTGAGTTATTTCAATTTTGGAGAAGCTGCATATAGAAGAAACAGACAGCAGCAGGTTGGATGTATTCAAACTGACAATTTGAGAAGATGTCTAAAAACAATTGAATTTGGACACTGAAAGATTAAGAATTATAGAAATTTATATCTGGGATTTTAACTTGAATCAGTTTATCAAGCCTCTTTTTGTTGCCACCTTCCCCAAATGATTACTCCTACAAATCATAACCAGTGAGCCCTTTCCTCTGTGTTCATCTTCCATTTTTCTGCTAGGAGTTTCCTTATTAAAGCTGAAAAAATGCAAACATGTTTTCTTTCCAAATTCAGTCATTTGCATTCCTAAATTAGAGATGCCTTTTTCGCTGTGGCGTTGACTCTACATCTGTTTCAAATTAATCCCTGAGAAAAACCCTTGGGTACTTCATGCATGCCATTTTTACTTGAGCCAAACAGTGTGCACAACTGTGTAAGCACATCTCTTATTTCAAAGCTTTTTTTAGTGCAGCCGTCCCAAAATCCCAGAGATGAATCTCAAAAGGAAGCAGGGATAAATGCAGAGCTTGACTTGTGTTAAACAACCTGCAAGGGCAGAAAAATTCTGTCGATATCAATGTGTTAGCATCTGCCCTGGGTCAGCTCTGGTTATAATTAGTTCCCAAAACTGAAGGTAGTATCAATTCACACTTACACTAGCATACATCTGTACAGTGGCTGGAGGCGAGAATTGGCCAGCCCACACATACAATATCCAGGTGAGAACAGGGGCCACACTGTTACCCCTCCCCACATCTTTCCTCCTTCATCTCCAACTCCCTGCACATGCTGATTGTTCTACATGTCAGCTAATCTGTCCTCAATATAACAGTAATTGCTAATTATCTAATAGGTTTTTAATGAGTTTGGGGAGAGCTGAGGAAGTGAGTGACACTGGAAAGGAAGGGATATGTTTAAGGCATCTGTGCTTCTTTGGCTGAGACCACAAGTGTCTTTTTCAGCTTCTACACCTCCAAAAATCCCTCCATAGCTCAAACCTCACAGCTGACATGATAGTAAAGAGACACAGATGAATATTTACCCTCAGTAAAAGAACTGTAAGACTGAGGGTGTTCATGACCAAAAAGGCAGCATATATAAATAATAGTAAAAATAATATATATTATGGAGATTTAACCATCCAGTTTAAGTCAAGAGCACCATGCTGCAGACAATGCGCACCACCATACCTCACCTCCATACCGGAGGTTTGTTTTCTTCTTGATGCTGCCACCATATTGCCAAAGGCAGGTCCACTATGCAAGGCAATGCAAGTGGATTTCATGCCCATGGGTGACTGGGTACACACCTGGTGCAGTTGACCTATGGTTAAGCCACGCCCCTTCCACTCACTCGAAACAATGAACATTCACTGACAGACGCTATTGCAGTTGTGACAGTAGGAGACATTTCACAGGAGGCCAATGATGATTTTTGGAGACCGAAAGATCACATATCATCTAGAAGTCACCAAAAGGGTCTAAACTACGCATTGGAGGGATATATTAATCATTTTATTGTCGAGATGGTTGATAAAAGTTAAAAGCCAAAATTTACAGGTCCCAGTGCAAACGTGATAAACCACATCTCGTTGCCATCACAATCTCAAACCACAAGATAGAGGATCAGCATCAAAGTGCCACTGAAGTTAAGGTTTTTGGCTCACAATATGACAAAAATATAATGACCTTTTTACCATCTTTACCGAGAGTGTCTCTCCGTTAGTTTGGTGCTACAGTATTTACACTGAATCATTCAGCATAACGTCTGCCAACCTTTGTTATCTCAGCTTTTACAGATAAGTTCATGAAGCTAAGCTCCAGAAGTCACCGTTAGTTTAACTAGAGACCTTTGGACAACAGCTAATAATGATGCACGATCACCAAAGTACAAAAACTAGAACAAAAAAAAAAAATGCCAACGAACTCCCAACAAACAACGTGACACAACAAACAACGCAGCTAGGAGCTAACGTTAGGCTAACTTTAGCTAACGTTAGAGATGTTAAAAATAACTTATATTTCTTTCCAGCAAAGTCACAATATGTTGCCTCAAATATCGATAAAATCGATGTTGGCTTACCTTGGAACAGATGTTAATTTTATCTATGTTGAGTTGATGTTGTGGTCTACTGCAACACCTTTATCCAAAGAAGACACTTTTCTCGGTTTAGATGTAGCTTAGGAAAGGGTAAAAAATACACTCCGTCACCCAGACTCTCAGGATACCTTGTGCTGGAGTCGCATGTACCCCATGAACACCGTTTCACCTTTTTTAACTTAAAATCTCAAAGAAAGCCTCATAAAACCGGACAAAAACTGACTTTCTCCCATTCATTTCAATGGATGTCCGAGTGTATTGGAGTGTATATGCACTGTGATTGGCTCATCGCGTTTGAGGGCGGGACTTAGCCATAGGTCAATTTAACCTGACCCTTTTTGTTTTTGAAAAGAAAACAACTCACTGCTGTTCTTTGTTCTACTTTTAATGAAGAAATGTGGTCAAGTTCTGATAAAACTGGCGCTTTAAAAGCATCCATGCTAAGCTCTTCCACCAATTGAACCGGCCTCTTGCTGCTGCCTGTTTCCGTCACAACTCTGCCGCGCCTGAAAGTACTGCCCCTTGTCGCTGATTGGTCCTGCCACTTTCTGGCCGGGCCCAAACGGTTCAGATGGGAGCTTTGCAAGATGGATTCGCCAGTGAGAAACGGGTGTATTTATCTGCTTTGCAAGGTTACGTGCATATATGTTTGTGGTGGTGGAGGTAAATATACAGCCCTCTTCTCTGAGATTCAGCTTCTACTGGATCCTTATGGTTTAGCAGATGTATTACTAGTTGTGCTGTCAGGCAGAACCTCAGAGGCCTATAATTTTAGGAAATAGCAATTTAAAATACTAGGCTATATTATTATCATTATTATTATCATTATTATTATCATTATTATTATGCTTTGCATAATGTCAGAAAGTTGCCTTGTGTGGATTATAAATTGATTTACATTTGTTGTCATAAAATAATGATACCAAAAAGTATTTTATATGTTTATTTTATCAATACACTGCGCAAATGATAATGTGATAAATCAGTGAGTGCAACATCGTTTGACACCCCAACACACCAAAAAGCAGAGGACCATATATTTACACATTTACACAGACCTAGAGCAGCTAACACTATATATTATATTAACCCATGCAACTAATTCACACACAAAAATTATTAAGGGATAGCATAGTTAAATAGCACCCACGTGAGCTTGAGCTAATGTTGGCTGTTTAATTGCCCACGCTTATGTGAGTTTGGCAGTTTGTCCATCAAAACAAATGAGCATCAGAGGAGAATTCAGTAGCAGCCCGCTTCATTTTATTTAGGGAAATAGTTTGACTGGTTTGTATTTCAGGTAATCAGTTCAAATGATTTGGTTGAGGAGGCCAACATGCTGCAGCCAGCTACTTTGTTCAAAGAGAAACTACACAGCTGAGCTGGTTCCCTTTATTGGATTTAAGGCCCTGCCTATGCATGTAACAATCAGGAGTCTGGTAAAGAGGGGGTATTTCAACAATAACATTAGCTCAACCAGCTGATTCACCTCATCTAACAGGTCATCAACAATTATATGAACAAAATTATTATAGTCAGGGCCACCCCTGGCCAAAGTGAGGCCCTTAGCAGACTCTGATGTGAGGCCCCCTGTGTAAAATAGAAGTCAGAGAGAGCAGTGTCACTTATATCCAGTAGATATTATATCAGACATATATATTCATATACATATATAGACGTATATCCATGCATATATGCAATAGACACATTAGTGTTCTCTCCCAGGGATTAGCCAATCAATCTCTCCCTCTCTTACACATGCACATGAACAGACATGCTTTACATCTCACTCATAAGTACACGCTTTCACGCACACGCATTTCCTCATCCTGTGGTTTACCTCCCAGGGACCACCAAGACATTGCTACGGCAACGGGTGCCTGCCTTCACTAATGAACTGGTTGCCATGCCAATAGAGTTGGCTACACTATCAGATAGTGCAACCTAGCGGGAAAGGGGAGGGGAAGGGGGGAGAGAGGGGATATGAAAGTGTGCTGAGCTGTGCAGTTTCACTTACACTTCTCTGAAATAGAACAATAGCGTTGATGCATACATCTCATGCAATGCTTCAGGTCAGCTCTGCCCTCCCTCCGGCTACGAGCTTTAATAAGACAAAGGACAAAAAGATGGTCTTTCACTGGAAATGCAGGAAATGGAGTAATGGACAGTGCACAAATCACCATGAAATCAAGTTAGGCACACTGCATACGCATTAAACACCAGGGTATTTTTCATTGTGGCCCCCAGAGCCTCTGGTGTATCACATTCAGACGTACAGTAAGAGGAAAAAAGAGCTTTTCTCTCCAACTGGTTTGCTCTTTCTCCTGTGGATTGTGGTGCAAATCTGACATTATGCGTGCAGAGATCAAAGACAACATAACCAAAGGGAAATATTTATCCCAGTATAGGATCTGTAGTTCATGGAAAAATAAAGTGGTGTGGAGATAAATATGAGCCAGACTGGAGTATCCCGATAGCACACACTATGAGGACAGCCTAAGTCATCTTATTTCCATGAGGATTAATTATTCAAAAGTTATGCATTCATATTCTGCACACACCACATCTTGTTCCTTCATCTTTCACCAACTGATCTCAGACATCATCCTACGTTATAAAATCCATAATATTATAATGTCATTGTCAGATATTAAACCAAACTGGAGAAATGTATCTGAGATTAAGTTTAGATGCCATTGTGTGCATGTGCAGGCTTTACAAAACATTAATCAACACTACAAGAAAAAAATATTTGATTTATTTATTCTCTGTTTAATTACTTTGTTATATTTTCCCAAAGACAGATTCTTTGGAGGTAATTTTCTTATTTACCTAAAACAAATATGTTCATACATATATACATATATACACTATAAATACACCAGCAGGGGGCTCACAATTAAAAAAGATGAGTAGTAGAAGTCCTTTTTAAATTAATGTAAAGTGCATATAAAAAATACCCCAGATGTTTTACCCTTTCATTGGTTTAATAAATCAATCATGGTCAATATTCCCTTAACCTAAAAAAGTTACCAAAAAACATCTTAAATTTCAAAGTCAAAACAGAGTTCTACAAATCAATATCAATTAAATAAAAATATGTAATGTTGAATAAGTGACTGCATAAATATTCACCTCCTTTAAAGTGACCGACCTCATTCAACAGAGGTCAAGCCAGCTGGTACTAGTAGTCTCACAATAAGTGAAATGTGGATCCCCGAGTGCAGTGAATGTGTCTAAAGTGATTGTAGTATAAAGACACCTGTTTCTGGAAGGTCTAGTCACCGGTTAATCTAAATGCCTGGCTACCATTATACCATGAAGACAAAAGAACACTTTAAGTTGGATTGGAATGGAAAATGTTATCGAAATATGTAACCTGACACAGCAGATGGATTTGTTTCACACATCCATCTGGAAAACCTCCCATAGACAGTGTTTGGGAGAGGGCAGAGCCTTTTAAAAAAAACTCAGGAGATGATTGGATGTACGTTTTTAAATGCCAATCAGAGCAACAAAAAACGTGACGTCATAGGTGTGCACCGCTACCAAGAAAAACTCCATAGAGAACTGCATAACGCGAACCATGGCGACTGTAGAAGTGTCAGTACACGACTTTTGTCATTTTTGAAAAGAAAACAACTCACTGCTGTTCTTTGTTCTTCTTTAAACGAAGAAGTGTCATCAAGTTCTGATAAAAAATGACACTATAGTAGCATTCACACTAATCTCTTCCGCCATTCGGTAACGACTCCGCTGTGCCCAAAAGTACTGCCTCTTATTCCTGAATAGTCCTGTCACTTTCTGACGGAACCCAATCTGTACAGATGGGAGCTTCGCAAGATGGATTCACCAGTGAGAAACAAGGAAATGGGCGAATCCATCTGCTTTACAAGGTAATAGGTCAGGGGATGGATACAAAAAAAGGAAGGAATATGGCTCATGTGTAAATCTGCCTAGATCAGGCTGTCCTCACAAACTGAGTGACTGTGCAAAGAGTAGTGAGAGAGACACCTATGACTACTCTGACAGAGTTATAAGCTTCAGCAGCTGAGATGGGAGAGATTCTGCATACAACAACTGTTGCCCGGGTGTCACCAGTCAAAGCTTTATGGAAGAGAAGCAAGGAGTTCACTAAAAGGTATGTGGGGGACTCCATGGTGCTTTATGACCATCAGACAAGATGCTATGTTTGGTGGACACCAAACACTGCACATAACACAAAAACACCATCCTCACTGTGAAACACAGTGGTGGCAGCATCACACTGTGGGGATGCTCCACGGCAGCCGGCCCTAAAAGGCTTGTAAAGGTAGAGGGTAAAATGAAACAAATCCCAGACCTGTACTTGAAAAAAAGATGTTCAAGCTTATTACCTGCGCAATTTAACAGAGCTTGAGCCGTTTTGCAAAGAAGAATGGAGTAAAATTGCAAAGTCCAGATGTGGAAGCCTGATTGTGACCTACTCACACAGACTCAGTGCAGTGATTGCAGCCAAAGGTGCATCTACTAAATCCTGACTTAAAGGGGGTGTATATTTTTCCAGTCATTTATTTTACATTACATATTTCAATTCAAGGTGACATCAAGGAGGTTTTTTGTATTTTTTTGTTCAAAAAAGCCAAACTATATTGACCATGATTGATATATAACATCAGTAGAAGGTCTTTATTTGGTTCCCATTTATTACAGGCATAATAAATATTTTCTGAAACGAAAAAAAAAAAAATCTAATTCTGCTGTATTTGACATGTCAAATGTTTGAGCATCACCAGTTCTCAGAGACAATAATTTTTCACTCTATTTTTGTGTGACAATTAGCACCACTGTTTAGAAGTTAGATGCCTTTGCAGAGTGGCCTGAATGCATGTGAAGGGTAAGTTTCCCAAACTGTCTGCATGATTTAGCTTCTGGGGGTTTCTGCGTCTGTGGGCAGCGATGCTTTTGGTTCTGTTGTGTAGTAAAGGGTGCACTGAACTATTCCTGTGTGTTTTATAAATTAGACTGTGTCTTTTTTTAAAGAAACAAAAATGTATATCTTTGGCTTATTGCCTTTATTTGACAGAACAGCTAAAGAGAGACAGGAAAAATCAGGGAGAGAGAGGGGAAAGACATGCAACTTACATGCGTCAGGATTGGGATTCAAACCTGCGACCAGTGGAGGAATGCCGCCACGGGATTCTGCCCCAGCTCTGCCAACTGAGCTAAACCGGTGCCCTGGACAGAGTCTTCTGATTCATTTGCAAAGTGTTGGTGGCCGTAGGAGCTGTGCAATCCTATTTTGAATCAATATCACATTTTTTGGCTGGAGCCAAGTTGACAGAAACTATAACGGCAAACACTTGTGTCTATAATTGACTAATAGTAAAACCTTTAATCACTGATGTCTCAGGGAATGTCTCTAACAGGATAGTGTGACATTATTCTGTGGTGTTCGTGTTGCGGCCTACAAAAGGCTGAGAAATGATATGAATGAATACGCTCTGACACGATACTTCCATTCAGCAGCAGCAGTAGCAAGAATTTAGTAAAATTCAAAAATGTTTACATAGTTATAAAGTTTCTCTTGGTTTTGAAGCATTTGCATTTCCTCTATCACTGGATTATTCACAAAATGTATTCATTTTAGTTTCACTTTCCTTTATACGAGCAAATAAAATAAAAACAGGCAAATAAAATTCAGTCTGTCACATTTGTTTAGTATGTGCAGGGAGAAGTGATTTATCGAAGGAGAGTTTACGTAAATCAGAGAGAAGGAGCATGTGTTTTGTCTCATGCCAGATGTGTTTATATGAGAATGACAATTTGATTCCAACCAGCAGCTCCTTTCCCTCCTTTCATTCTCTATTCTATCATCCTTGTGTCTGACTCCATCCACTGTCCTATCAATACGGCATAAAGCCCCAAAATAAACCTTTAGAGTATAAGTATGTTTAATGACATGGCAAATTGAAAAAAATCAGTAAAGGTTCTTCTCTTATGACCAAATAATTAACTAACCAACTCACTCACTCACTCACTCACTCACTAGCATTACAAAAGAGCACTATAACATCTAATCCCAGAAACTGTGTAACTGAAGTCCAGACTAACACCTAAACACATAAAAGTCCTTTCTAATTTTTTACATTATAGAAAAACATTTTTGCAGTCATTCTCATTATGACCCATTTATAATCAATGCATCTAACCTCCAACTGACTTGTCCTCATTGTTTGTCTATCAGAGGTGTGTCCAGTTTGACCCAGACTGCACCGTGTGGAACGCTAAGCAACAGATCATCTGCTCCCTCAATGAGTCGCTGTGGGACGCCTACAACTATGGCCTCTTCCAGCCAGCTGGAGATGGACGGGATGCCAAGTTCCTGGAGGAGGAGAGGGCACTGCGAGACTACTCACAGACCTATGAGAAGGGGGTGCCTTACCTGGAGGTAAGGGTCATACCCAGGAATGTCAGATTTACTAAGTACATAATCTCATGCCAAGAGATGTAATAATGTAATTCTGCATGCAGCATGGATAGATATTTTTACTTAATGCAAGCAATTTATGCCGTATTTTTAATGTAATATCTTGAAATAAGATTTTTATGGACTTTTCTGGTAGATATGGCTTATATTATGTGTATTTAGGTATTTTCAACCAGAAATTAGGTTAATGAATATGGTAAGGTATGAAGCTTTGCAGTGTTGGCCTTAAAGCTGAAAAATGTTCAGTGTATTTAGTTTAGAACTATGAAATAAAAATGTGAACTGCATATATTTTTATGGAAAAGAGATCACTGTAAGTTCCTCAGCGGTAACAACTGCTGGGACTTTGTGCACGCTTCATCTTCCTGATAATTTTATAGAATTCTTAGTCTGAGTTTTGTCATCATTCATCAATTTGCTCTAAAAAAACACTACATCCTTGGACCACGTAGCCAAGTGGTTATGCCTGCAACATTCACATACAGAGGACTTTTCCCCACAGTTGGATAAGATTCATATTCCAACCTGCGGCTTCTTTCCCACAGGTTTATAAGTCATTCTCCTGCCTCAGTTTCAGACTCTATCTACTGTCCTATTTCATTAACAAAGGCATAAAAAGTCTAAAAATGAAACTCAATAATAAACTTAACTACCAAAAGGCTATGTAAAGGTAGTGTACCTGTATAACCTTTTGTAGTTTCTCTGTAAACTGTTTTTCATTGTTTAAACTGTGTAGTATTCATAGCCTTTTTAGGGTTCTTCCAGGATGATCAGTCCTGTGAGATAACTCAAGACATTATTGAAAAAAATAACATCACAGCCTAAATGCGTTCTCTTAATATTCAATATTCAAATAATTTACTCTCCTTTTATGGACTTATTTTGTGAGATTACGTCCAATATGAAATTCTCCTGCTGTGATAAGATGATTCCACAGTGCCCTCTGGTGGCTTTGCAGCTGTACATGCTAAGAGCAGGGTGGGGCAGAAAAACTACCCTGCAGTTTGGCTCCAAACCAGAGTTTGCACATTGTTGACAAAGTTCCAGATGAGGACACGTCCCTTTACTGATTCGACCTTGTCACTAAGTTCTGCTCCTCTGCAGGATGTATCCCCACAGCTCACTGACTGCATGTATTAAACACACAAGAGAGGAATAATGAATTAGGGGAAATGCATTAACAGATCATTTCTTGGATAGAATAATAGTCTGGGCACTGGTGATTGTATTTCACCGCTTACCAAATGGCATGTTTTTATTTTATCGTACATCTGAAGCCAGATTGCTGGTATTCCCTGGTCAAACACATCCGGTGTCTGAAATAAACAGCTGCTCTCTGGCTGTCTGAGGTGTGATATTTGGTTCATCTTTACTGTCAGCTGCTACACAGGAGCTGAGATTTCTCCTCTCATCTCCACACATCAGAACTTGTGAATGGTTCATAACAGCTCAGTAATCATGCAGACACACAGTCAGGTGGTTTGCAGTGACGCAAATTCCCAATCAGAGTGGACAGGAAAGGCAAAACCCTGCTGATCTCAGTTTTCAGATCTTTTTGATAATGTTTATCTGTGACTAAAAAGGCTTTAGAGGACTGACATCTTTTTATGCTCTTCTTTTTTTTTGTTTCTGCTGAAAAGATAAGCTCTGAAGCACTTACATGACCACATAAGAACACTGTGGCAAATTAAACTTGTACTGTATGTATGATGTAGACTTTGACTGACAATGAATCCAGACCAGAAATGGTTGTTGGATTTTATTGATATTGCAAACATGGAATGCTGGGCAGCAGAAATGCACCATGCTAAACCTGATAATGTAACACATTGGTTTGATACCATAAGTACTCTTAAGGCTTTACTATCAACAGCTTTATTACTTTTTTTGTCCATCCTTGGGGCCCTTGGGGTGGGCTGGGTGGGTATCTGGGACAGGTTGGTCAGTGGATATGGGTTGGATGAGGTGTATTATATATTATTTTACTTTTGTTCTATGTGTACTTGTGTTGGGATGATTGAGAAAAGAGGGATAGGGTTATCTTGATTTTGCATGCTTTCTTTTGGCCTATTATTCATTGATCCTCTATTCAATATTGCTGAATGTGTATGCAAATAATCTCTCCCTTCTGTATATTGCTTCTAATGGGACAGAACACTATGTACAACCTTATTATATACTTTCTTAAAAAATGATTTAAAAAACTGATTACAAAAAGAGAAGAAAAAGTTTAAATTTAACACAATGTTGAGTAATCTTTATTGTGCAGTGTGTGTATGAAGTGTTAAGAGTTACAAAAATGGTCAGTTCAGCTACAAGAATGAAAATGTCATGTTCTGACTAGCAAGGTTCATTTCTTTGATTATCATCTATTTCTCTCTGCAATTATACATCATAACACTCTTGAGAAAAATATTTTTTACTTACCTAAAAGATTCTGGGCTTCTGAAATGACATTTGGGGCTAAAGCCCTATAAGCCACCTCCTCGCTCCGCCTGTGGCACTGATCATTACTATTCTGCATTCAAAATAATTGCAAAATAATATGTTTCAAGGGGTGCTGAGATGATATTTAAGGGCTCCCCCAAAACAGTCTGAAATCACTTATTTTTGTGGTTATAATAAAACTGTCCTGTGTCTTTATTTATAACTTTCTTTTTTATTTATAAAATGACAGCTCCATGTGCTTAAAATACAGCTAAAAGCTTTATGTCAAATTTGGATCAATTCCCTCCTTTGATTTATATGAGATGGAAGCTATTCTGATTAGTTATTGTTCAGTTAAACCTTGTCAAAAATCCTGAAGAATAAACACCAGACAACCTGTGAAACTTTTGGTTTGTTGTCTTTATTTTTTAAATTGCTTTAATTGGTGACAAGCAACTGAACTATTTAACTAAAGTTATGTTACATGAAGTCAACTTGAGTTACAAATTGTTCAGTTATAATGAGTAATTTAATTTTAGTAGGACTATAATTTTCTTTTTAGAGACAGGAATCAAATGGATTTTAAGGGAGGGGAGCCCAGGCAATGATTGGTTTGATTCACCAAGCACACCTGAGAAAAGGATGAAGCTTTAATAATTATACTGAGTGACCACAAGGGGGTTCTCTCACGCTCTCTCGAGATGGCAGGTATGGTGATCACGGTTGCTATGGCTTTTCCCTAATAGCGTGGGCTCAGGTGCATTGCATCAGTAGCACCATAGTAGTTTCGCCATTTAATCTTTTTTGTTTTATTTACACCTTTGATTAAGCTTCACCTAACAAAATGTTTTAAAAGACACAAATTCAGTAGCAGTAGTTGTAGTAGTAGTGTGAGAGTGTTTACTTGTGCCTGTATGTAATTTGAATGCGAGGTTCCCTAATAACTCAACAATGGTTCTCTAAATTTATAAGCATTTTAGCACTTCCGGTGTCATCATCTCGAGGTCTGCCGGATTTTTGAAGAAGTTTTTGGTCAGAACTATGACTGAAATTATGTCTGTGGTAAAGACCATGTAAAGCGATTCAACTGTAAGTTGTCCATACATAACTTTATGCAGTATATATGTTCCTCGCTTGTGAAGTCTAAGCTTGTTTCACGTTTTTCAAAAGGAAGTCGCTACCAAGAGGCTAGCTGAGCGTTGAAACAACGTCTTCACGTTGAACACTGCAACTCGTCCACCTGTCTGCTTTTCACCCGGTGTATGCTTTCAGTAAAATTAAACCGACTCAAACTCAGTATTTGTTTGTCAAAGCAAGAAGAAAGTCTTTTATTGAAGAGGCAAGATTGCATTTAGCAGTTGGAAACTTAGCGGTGATAACTAAGAAGTCAGTCGACCATGGTGTTGTTCCTCTACAGTCTAGTAAAGACGTTTTACTGTGGCGTTCAACATTTAGTAAAGTAGTAGACATTTTTAAAAAAAACAATCTTCAGGAACGAGACTTGTTAGTGTCATAAACTTTTTCACCATGTAGTTTATTTTCAGTGTATCTAAACACCCATGGATAAACTACAGACTACAAGAAAATAACCCCAAGGCTTTTATCCGTAAATCCCACATGATGCTAATTTCCGGGCTGACCTTCAAAATTCGACAGTTTGTCACTCTATTTATTCCAAACCATTATAATTACATGATTAAAGACAAATTTAATTTAAAAAAAAAATCCTCAAAACAACACCGCTACCATTATAAAAGCCCACAATGAGTATAGATTTAAAGAACAAAGAGTGATGTTTTCATTTTCCCTCCATGTTTTGTGATAAACTGAACTGTTCTGCAGTGTGATGAATCATACTTTTCACACTTTAATTTTTCTACTCCTCAGTTTAGGTACAAAACCAGAGTTTATAAACAGACAAATCTGGATGAAAAGGCTCTGTCCAAACTCAGCACGAAGGTATTTCTTCTTGTGTCTATTTAACATCACTACTCCACTGTTTTCATCTCCACATACTGACATCCTTCTCCCTCCTCCTCTGTCTGTCTCAGGCCAGTCTGAAGAAGTTCTTGGAGTACATTCAGACTGGAGCGATCGATAAAATGGCAAAAGTCCTCGATAAAGGTCTTGATCCAAATTTTCATGACCCTGACAGTGGAGGTGAGTTTGCATCAACTATGAGATTACTGCATTGCTCTGAGTTTTTCCAAGCCACATCTAGGTATGATGTGAAATTAACTGAGAAGCAGAGGGATGATTTTCACTTTCACTGACCTTTTTACCTGCTGTCTTTCATGACCCGTCCCTGCTTCTGTGGGTTAGAGACCCCGCTCTCTGTTGCTGCCCAGTCTGGCCTGTCGGTGGAGGGCATCAGGGTGCTGTTTCAGGGTGGCGCTCATTTGGACTTCAGAAGCAGAGATGGCCTGACAGCAGTGCACAAAGCTGTCAGGGCACAAAATCATGCTGGGCTGCTGGTAAGGACCTTGAATCAAAGTCGCAAACAGTATTCTCAAGAAGGATAAAATAGTTTCTTATCTTTATTAGAGCTTACATAGTTGGAACATTAAATTCAGTAAAACTCTTTCCTGTTGTACTGAAATACGGTAAACGACTGGTGTAAATGCTGCAGGAATTAGGGCAAATCATTACACTACAGAAGGTTTAAGTAGTACTTAAATACTTCAGACAAAACAATTGTCGCTGTTGTGAGTGTTGACTGAACTGACAGAGTACTTGCACTTTGAAAACAGAGGATTTTTCCTTTTAGGAATTCTTGTTCCTGTCTTAGTTTCTTTCAAAGACAACATATCAAAGCCTCTTTAACTGCTGACAACTTCTTAACATGACACAGCTTTGTTAGAGTCTCTTTGCCAGGAAATATTTTACTCATTTTTTTGTCCGTCTCAGCTGCAGCTTCCTCATGCAGCATAAGTAAATCTGCTGGTATTAGATTTGATCTATCAAATAACTTGTGATACTGTACAACTGATCTACACATGGATAGATTTAATTATATTAATTTAGTATTATTGTATTATTTCTTTATGACTGGACTGATCAGCAGCGGCATCAAGACTTGGAGAAAGTCTGATCTCTATTCTTCCCTCTCAGTTTGCATGCAGGGAAAGATTATATACACCCACACGTGTTAGAAAACTATAGCTATTTCACATTGTACTTATAATTTTTTTGTTTAATTATTAATTTATTTTACACAAGTCTACACAAAAATGCAATGCACACAGAGAAAATGTATCAGAGTGTTTGTGGGTGTACTGGAAACGTGTTAATGGCTCATATGGATCTTATAAATTTGCAGTTTAGTTAAACATGAAAAATAAAAACCCAAAATTAAAAAACAAGAGATGTTTTTGTTACAAGGAGTTAGGATATCTTATGATGATTATTTGTGATCCAAATTCAGTATGCCTCTGTATTTTTTTTTTTTTACAAAAAAAAAAATAATTAAGGGATGCACAACATGGATTTTTGCAGATATTATAATACACCCATATTTCCAGAAATTTCAGCTGATACCAATACTGTTAAATGAGCACATTTTTTTCTTTTTTAATATCGTAAATGCCAGCTCAGACGACACGACTTTGGCCAGATTTTTGGCAGCTCATTATCAAACATCAGGCCTGACTATGACAAATGCCCTTGTAGTTAGATATAATCAGTGACACATACAAGAAGCTCCTTGACTAGACTGGCATGTCAGAATTTTTCTTACATCATCTTCTAGCTTATTTTCTTTACATTATCACATTCATACCTCGAGTTCTATCTGAATGAGAGTTAATCCATATTGTGCTCCTCTTGATTCATTGGGTTCATAATTGTTTCTTGTTATCTTCTTTTCCAAGCAAAAGGCTGCAAGCACATAGAGCGCGTTTGTTGTATCTACTATGATTGACTCTCTTTGACCTGACGACCTGTGAACTTGCACACAGTCGTGGAGACAGTGATGATGTCAGCATTTGATGAGTGGTCCAGATCACACTTGTAGAAAGGCCAGTCTGTTGGCCGAGACAAGACAGGCACCAAAAAGATTGTGTAGTCTGAGCCAGCCTTAAGTCTCTAAGTTTCTCATTGTCCAGTTGGTATTATTATAAAGGTTTATGTGTTTTAGAAACTGGCATGTGACAAGACAAACGTTTTTTCATTCAACAATGGATGATAGATGTATCTTCTCAAACATAGACATTCAGTAATTTAAAACATGAACATGAACATTGTATGTAAAATAGACTTTTAACAGTTATAGTAACCAAGCCTCATCCCCCTTTTTAAGATTTATAAACAACACTGTAATGATAGTTCACTGCTGATATACCAGCTGTAAACATAGGCAGACTGTTTCATATCTGCTGATACAGATATCATGCAAAAATATAAACAATACAACAATATCACCAACAATTCAACAAAATTACAAACAAAACAACAACATTACAACAGTATGAACAAAACCATGAAAATAACAACAACTTTACAAGCAATGCAATGAAATTTAAAAAAAACTAAGAATTAGGAACAGTACAACAAAGCTACAAACAATCCAATGAATTCAAAATTGATCAGAAGAAATGACATATCATTCCTTAAGAGAACTCCTGAATATTGGTTGGGATTTTATAAAGGGATATTTTTTTTATCCATAGATTGAAGATGATTTTTAGTCTGTCCAGTTGGATGATTATGACATGAATTACTGTCAACATGATTTCCAAATACAAATGGGGTAGTAGAGCCAAGTGATAGAAATCCTTATAGACAAATTTACTGATAAAAGCAACACTAATGTCACTCGTAACCCAAAGCTGCATTTTATATTGTATTTTCTCTTTTAGGCTCTTTTGTCTCTCGGAGCATCTCCAAATTACAAAGACCGCTGTGGCCTGACCCCGTTGTACCACACTGTACTGACAGGGGGCGACACCTCCTGCTGTGAGACCCTGCTGTATTACAGGGCCAGGATGGGGACAAGGGACGAGAATGGCTGGGACGAGTCTCATCAGGTACCAGAGGACAGCTGAATATCTTAGATTTAACATGAACTCAGAAAATACATGAACAAATCTTTCCGTCGACTCCCTCATGGTTTCCTTTCATATTTTCATGTGAACCGTCGTCTGTCCCTGTCTCCTTTCATGAAAACTTCTGTGATCCACCATTCTGTCGTTTCTCCATCTTATCTCTGTGCTTTATGTCCTCGGTCTTTCTCAGCATTTTCTCACCTTCCTTCTCCTCTGCTCCGTCCTCACTCGTCTCTCCATCCTCTCTCTGCTCCCTCCCCTCCTTGTCTCTCTCCATAGCACAGGGATGAAGAGGAATTTGGAATGGAAGAAATGCATAAGGTACCCTTCATCCTCCCATCTCATCATCCCCATCGGCCTTTATACTGCAGATGAACATATGTTTCCTTTAATGTGTGCAAATGTGGGTCACCTCGATCTGAGTCCAGTTCAGAGAGAGACTCTCATACTGTCTCTTTCTTACTGTAGATATGGGTGCATTGCCCACATTACATCTCTGTGACTTTCTGTTAAATTTGTACTGTGAGTCCGTTGTCATGGTATTTTATTTTGGTTTTACTGTACCGTGTGTTATCTTTCTTTACTTTGTACATATCTTGTGATATTTTAGTCCCTGCAGAGAAATATGAGGAAACTTCTCAGGCTGCTGAAAGCTCATTTCAGTTTTTTAGATGTCTTTCTTTTTTCTTTCTTTCCAACCATAGTGCATTGTAACTGACTTGACTTGTTTTTCTGAAAAGTAATTATGAATCTAATTGCAGATGTAAAAGATATTATTTTCCTTTCCTTTAAGGGAAGTCTCTTTTGCATTATCTTAATCTTCTCCCTTTAGTGCCTAATATGATTGAAGAAAAACAATCCCATATGAAATCCTTTTAACTTGATTCCTCTCTCCTGTACTCATACTTTGTCAATATTTCCATCACACTCTTGATATTAAAAGGCATGCCAGAACGGCTTTGCCCAGCACTTGGAGCATCTGCTGTTTTATGGGGCGGACACCTCCTCTCAGAATGCCTCAGGGAACACTGCACTTCATATTTCTGCCCTGTACAACAAGGCAAGTATGAAAACAGATTCTCTATATGGAATATTATTACCATAATAATGACAGCTGTTTTTCCAATCTGGCTGGTGTAAACCTCTCTCTTCTCTCAGGAAAGCTGTGTCCGTGTTCTTCTGTATAGGGGAGCAAATAGGGAGGCAAAGAACAAACGTGGTCAGACACCTTTCCAGGTAAAATGTTTGTCGGTTGATACTCTTTACAGTACTTTTATGAGAGGAAATTGTTTTAGTAACCTTTACTAAACCTGACACCACAGATAAACTGTTCCGTATAACCATTGTATAAGACATATTTTACAGTCCTCTGGGAATCTGATGGGTTTCATTATGGGAACTCATATAATTTGGGGATGGCATGACTTTTCACAAAATTCTCAGAAGGTGATTGGGTAAACATTCTGTCTGTCACATTCATTAGAGCCAATCAGAGCGACAAGACAAGATGAGTTAGTAGGCATGCCTAGCTCTGATAGTAACCTGAGCTCCACAGGAAGACACCGTCATACATTATGAATGGTGGAGCTTGCTGGTGGATAAAACTCATGTCAAGGCAGGTCAAGAGAAAAGCAAAACCATCTTCTCTGCAAACAAAAGCTTTCTGTGTGGTTCTTAGCTCCTCTTTCAATGAAGATATTTTCCAAATTTGATCAAAACTATTGCTAAAGCTACATCCAAGCTAATGGCTCCTCCACCATCCATTGTATATATTAGGGCTTAATGATTTGGGAAAATAATTGAATTTTTTCCACCAATATTACAATTGTGATTTGATATGCAATTATTTCTTAGGTTCCTCATTTATGTATTTTCCAACAAACACAAACAATGAATCATTCTATATTACAACCAACACAATACTACACTAAACTGAGGCTGAACAATTTTGAAAAAAATATCTAATTGTGAGGATTTTGACTTGTATTGCAAATTGGATATAATTTATTGTATTAAAGGAAGTGATCATATTTATGTCATTCTCATATCTAATCAGAAAAATTTACAAAAATGAAGAAAGTAGGACTTTTCATAGACTATTCTAGAAGAATGGCACTTGAATGATTGCATGATATGTGATGTATAACATCTCTGCTGAAAAGTTTTCAAACTGGTATTTTGACACAAATTTCAAGTTAAAGAAATATTTCAACTGCTGTGATTTGAAAAATGAATTGCCCAGCCCTAGCATATATTGACATACAGTACAATTAAACCCTGCCTTCGTCTATCCAAAGTCCCGCCGAAGCAGGTCTGGTGATGAGCGAGAACATCTCTTCTGCCATGAGAAGCTTTCAGTGCAGTTCTTTGTTATTTTCTTAGTAAAGAAATGTGGTCCAGTTCACATAACTGTTGCTATAAAGTACTGTGCAGAAAGCTACCTGAGAGCACCATTAAGTGTGAAGGATTGACATAAACCTGGCCTTGAGCTGAATGTCCTTGCATATTATGAGGGGGCAAATAATGGAAAATAATTTGTTGAAAAAAATAAGTACACTTCTAGGGCAGAGAAGGGGTAGATATAGCAAGTAAACACAGTGTAGGGTATCGTAGGGGCAGGTAGTAGGGTTACCATGACTCCCTGGTCATGCTGTGGATGTCCCAAGGGCCTGAAAACCACCACAGGTCTTGGCTGAAAAGACAAAACGGATGCCATCGAGCTTGACCTTTGCTTCTGGCACTTGCAAGACACCCGTGTGTGTGAGGTTCCATTATGTTTACATTTGACCTCCAAAATCTAATCAGTTTATCTTGAATGGATGTGTATGCAAAGTTTGGAAAAAAAATACCCTGAGCTTAAACTGTTTGAAGGTGGCAAACTTATTTGGATTAAAAAAAACCTAAGGTGTCCTAGAAATTTTAAGTTCACAAGCAAGGAATGTACATAAGGCAAGTTATCCATGACAACTGATCTTAAAATTTAACCAGTTCATCCTTCTGTCAGAGTTAACATTTATGAAAGAGAATCCCTCAAATTGCTATTAAGATGGGGCATTCACAAGCAAGGGATGAACATGAGGCCTACTGACCTTGACCCCTGACCTCTAAAATCCAATCAGTTTGTACATAAGTCAGAGTGAACATTTGTGCAGAGTTTGAAGAGACTCTTCTGCACAGACAGTTAGAAAAACTGTTTTATAGCTGTATTTATCAATAGATTTGTTTCCTATTTAAGTAATAAAAATAAATCCATTGGTATGGAGTATCATAGGGCACAGCAACTAACTTTAGAGAAACATCAGTAGTGGAATTATCTGACAGCTGTCGGCTAAACTGTCTTTTTAAACATCTTTATGAGTATCAGCCTTAATTTTTTCAACCAGTGCATCTTTAATAATAGCACTTGTTAGAAAACATTAATATCTATGATTTTTTTTGTACAGCTAGCTGTAATGTCCGGTAATTTTGAACTTGGGGAAATCATCAAAAACCACAAAGATACTGACATAGGTAAGATCTTCAACTATCCCCTATAAGGAGGCCATGAAGTTTTACAATCCGGTCCCACCTTGCATGTGCTTTATCTACAATGTCTTAGTCCCTTCAATTTTCCTTCTTTTTCCCTAACAAGCCACCTAACTTATCCCTTTATTTCACTCTGTCACATCTCCCCCCTTCACTTTCTACACCCTCTGACTTTCCAACATCTGCCTCCTCACTCATAATCCTCACACCCGTGTCCTCAGTGCCCTTTTTGGAGTCGCCAAAGTATGTTCCCAAGCGCAGAGAGAGCTCCCACACCTTGCCTCTCCCTTCACTTCATTCTCACCCCCTCCTGCGTGCTAACAGCGATAACACCATGACCCAGTCTGACCCCCTGGCCCTGCCCAACAAGACTGCAACCAATCCCAACCTGGGACAGGTACTGAGGAATGGTGGATGCTCAGCTGCTGATCTTTTTGATATTACATGTTACCTTTTCAGTATTTTTGTTAAAATAAACACAAGGATCACTTTTGACTCTGTCTCTTTCTGTAGGGTTATCGTAGAGCCTCCATAGGCATGAGAAGCTCCAGCAGCCCCAGAACTCGAACTCGCTCCCCATCCAGAGGAAGAGGAGGCCAAAGTGATACAGAGGAGAGGCACCGGCAGCCAAGAGGCAGACAGGGGTAAGGAGCATGATATGTGTATGTGAATCTGACTTTTTTAGACTGTCTACTCACAGAAACCACTATTATCCAGTAACTACCCTCTGTCTGCAGGTAAAAATGCAGTTTGTGTCCCTCTCAGTTGAATGCTGGGTAATATAATGACTTAAATATTGTTGTCCTGAAAAACAGCATAGACAGAAGAGCTACTCATAGGCTGTGTCCAAAATCACTCCCTGTTCACTATATAGTGCACTATATAGTGAATAGTAGTGGTGTCCGAATTCTGAGTGAGCAATGTTATTCACTATATAGTGCACTTATTCTGTCCCACAATGCACTGTGCAAAGTAGTGAACAACCGATGGTCACTAGCCCAGCAATATTTACCATAATGCATCGCAGTTGCTGCTCTCAAACATGATGGGCGAATGAGAGGAGCACAGGAACATATATAAAAACTTTTTAAAATGCTTTTTTGTTTGTTGCTTTTACCAAATCTGTAAGAAAATATTAAGGATTCTAAACGGAGTAACTGTTTCCCCCTATGATGATTACAAGACATGAGACCGTCATCTTTATGCAAAAATAAGTGATAATACACACAAAAATGTATATTATTTTGTCACTATAGAGACAACTTTTTTATCTATTAGTATATTTATTTTTGTGAAAATACATTACATTTTGTATCCGTTTTCATTGAAATTCTACCGTTAATTTTGATCCTCAGTCAAGGAAATTTACAAGCCGTTGCTGCTAAACGTTTTAATTGTGAGACGGTGATGACGTCTGAAATCATTTTTGTGTCTTGCAGTTGAGTCCACTATATATTCTATATGCTGCACACTGTAGAGTGGATAGAGAGTAGGGAATGAGTGTGTGGTTTCGGACACAGGGATAGTCTTATGGAATTGTAAAAAGTGTAAAAGGGTTGTGCAAAAACTCCAGACATTTTGAAAGTATGCACGACTTTATAAGAGTCCAGAGCAATCCTGGCAAGTCTGGGATAAATGCTAGTATCAGTATCAGATAGTACCCAATGCTCTGCTATCAGTATAAGTAATAAGAAGGAAAAATTAGTATTGGGACATCTCCACTAGTGCGGGGATGTCAGGCTGAGCGTTTGAGGATTCAGTGTCTTGCTCATGCAACTAATCCATTTATCCATACTTAGGTCTGGACAGGGACTTACATGGCACAAGCTAAGGCCACCTTTATAGCATTGATGATCAGTCAATTTGAAATGAGTGATAGTATCCTGAAGTAGGCTAAAACTCAGATCCACATGCTTCAATTAACCCTTCATTAGCATTTCACTACCACACATATTCCTTACATATCTATTGACATTTATTGTCTTGTAACTAAAGGATATTGTGATAATCAAGGCTTATGAAGAGTTAGTGTTTTTACCGTCTAAAGAAATACAACATGCAATGCATGCGAGACATTGTGTCAAATACAAAATAGCAGCAGGCATTTGTAGTCTTGGTATGACTTGTTAGTGTGACTCAGCAGCTGACTGTCTCTGATGGAGCCTGACAAGCTGTATGTTGTCTCGCTTTGTCTCACTTGTTTACCACAGTGTGCAACACTTATCTTATCTCTCCCGCTTGCTCTATTTCTCTCTCTCTGCAGTGCACCCCCAGCAGGCAGTAGTGCAGGTCAGATGAAGCGTATGTACAGTGCTGTGCCTGGACGGGTTTATGTGGCCACTCGTGCTCACTCTGCTAGTGGAGACAGAGAGCTGTCACTGAGCAAAGGAGACAAAGTCAAAGGTAAGAGTCTGCAAATATGAACACTGATAACAAAAATCAGCCCTTATCTTTGGATTAACTTGACAGATAATTAGCATAATTTATCTGAGCTGAAGATAGCCACATGTAGTGTTGCATCAGCAGTATCTAAAATATGCACTGCAATTAAGATTATATTTTAGATTGTTATTTTATACCTTTACATGAAATATAGAGAAGTGGGCAGACTCAGACGCCAGGGAGGGAGAGTGGGGCATGACATAAGGGAAAGGAGTCACAGACCGAATATGAGCCCACTTCAAAGACAACATCCTCTGTTCACGTGATGTTTGGACTTAACCAATAGGCTACCAATGCCCAAGGGAGGAATAAGATTTAGACCCACTCATCATCATCGTCATAAAGCAATGCAAGTTTCCCCCAGCGCTCAGTGGTTTGTAAAATATTGTTATATATAAAGGCATCTGAATGTAAACAATGAAGGTTGAGGGAAAAAATATGAAAAATGTATCATAAGAGTATCTGTAAGTGTTTTAAAAGCAACATTAATATTACCCATCTATTTATGCTATCTATTTTTTTCTGTGTCTGTCTGCCTGTGTCAGTGTTGAGCGTGGGAGAGGGTGGCTACTGGGAGGGCACAGTGAAAGGTCGTACCGGATGGTTTCCTTCAGACTGTGTGGAGGAGGTGGCGGGTGTCAACAATCGAACAGGTGAGATATAACTTCTTATTGACTACTTGCAGATATGTGACTACCATGACATCACTCACTGCAGTGGACAGTGAGAGTGCCAGTGCTGACTTTAGGCTATGCATTTCAGTCAATAGTTACATTCAAGGTGCATTTTAGAGCCATCAAAGTAACAGAAAGTAACATAATAGAATGAGCCTTTTTAACGCAAATGTCAGTGACTCTGGTAAATGTGGCGAGTCACCTCCACATAAACTTTCATCCATGCAATGGATATATGAAACATTGTATCTGACATGCCAGTTAAGGTAAGATGGGATGAAACTAAAGTACAAATTAAGGATCCACGCAGTTAGCCTAAACAGTTAAATTCAGCTCCCTTTTTACTCAGCACCAGAATTAAAGTAATTTTGACTTATTCTTAACATTCTTATTAGTTCAGTACAGTGGCAGTTAAGAGCAAACGGCTTACAAAAGCCAGACATATTCCAAATGAAACAAAACAGCTTCAATAAGAGGAACGCTTCAACTTTAGAGACACAATCAAAAGTCCGAAAGAACTTCAAAAAGGGAAATGCAATGCAACTGACAAAACACTCACCAAGAATCAAAAACAAATTCATGAACGGCCAACAGGCTTTTAATTAAGAATCGATTCCACACTGGAATCGATCTTAATCCAAAATGCTCTTCAAAACCAGAAACTTCAAAAAGCTCCCGGCCTCCAGGGGGCTCTCTATCAGGAAGAGTGAGAGGGACAAATAGACAGATGGAAGAGAGAACGAGCCGAGAACGGACATGTGATTGTGTTTTGAAGTGCGACTTGGAGGAAAGTCATTACGCAGTAATAACACTATTAACCAGTTATGTAGTTACATCAGGGTGCGAATAAATTTATCATCAGAGTGGGGAAATCAGAATTAGAAAGGGAACTTGTTTTTGATTCTTAGAGAGTGTTTTTTCAGTTGCACCACATTTCTCTTTTTGTCCTTCGTTCGGACTTTTGATTGCATCTGTAAAGTTGAAGTGTTCCTCCTCTTATTGAAGCTGTTATGTTTCATTTGGAATGGCTTTTGCAGGCTGTTTGCCCTTACTGGCCACCGTAGTTCAGGCCCACAGTCGCTGTCAAACACAGTCTGTAACTTTAATACAGCCATCCACCAATAGTAGTCACTGTAGTTGATTTTAATACTTCTGCCATACTGCCACAGTGCTCTTTAACCCAATAAAACAACCGCTTACTGCTAGAGCACCAATAGCATGTTGTAGGGACAGCACAGTTTAGCACTATTTTGATCTAGAAAAAGAGGATGAAGCTGTCCACACACTGTCAGGTTATACTTACATGTAGCCGAAGCAATGAGCGACGATATTTAGCACAGGAGTGTGGACGTTAACCTGCTAAAAGGACTGAATTTCAGCTGTGCTAGCACTGCTAATGTTAGCCATATTCTGCAAACTAACTTTGCACTGTTACTGTGTGGCGTTATTTTACTGTTGCAGTATGAAGTTGGTTTGCAGAATGTATTTATTTGACTTAAGACTAGTTGACTAAATACAATTATAATTTTAAGTTAATTGGATGGGAAATTACACACCTTTAAACATCACTAGTGAGTAAAGTAAGTAAAATCAAGTTTTTTATGCTAGTCTTCCAATTAAAAAAAGTAACACACACCAGTTTAACCAGCCAGAATCAAGCAGCAGCTATGAGTGACACTGGCATCAGAAATTTGCTGTACCACTAAAAACTAGTTACCTACCTTCTGCATTAGGAATGTAACAGTCCACAAAGACTTTGGTTTGTTTCAGTTCCTCAGTTTTGTAGTCTTGTTTCAAATGTATTAATATGTTGGACCTTTAGTCAGCAACATGCCCGAGTCCTGCCCAATAATGTTGGTGAACCACAATCGTCTTCTCCTCCTGTCTTTGACCATTTTTGTATTTCATATATTGAATATTTGTATCCTAAAGTTTACTTCTCATTTTTTGTGATTTTCACAATATTCCTACTTTAAAATGGAAACATTTCTAAAAGGAGAAAAAAATCCTGGTGTCAAGACAAGACATGGCAAGACTGTTCATATCATATGGGTTACATATTGAATGTCACAAAAGAGATTTTCTAAAAATAAATACACACTTTCTTTTAAAAATATATATATTTTATTTGTAATTTTTCAACTATTACAAGAATAAATGCACACTTTCTAATTTCATGTAATTATTGTTACAACAGAAATATAAAAAAACAATTTTCTAAAGATTAAAGAGCAGTTGAATGTGATAAATGAGTAACAAGAGTGTTTCAGAAAAATTTTAAATGTTTCATGATAATATTTCCAGTCATGTACAAGGAATTCAAGACATTATGCAAGATGGGAGGCCCTACCATGGCAAAGTTTGGAAACCCCTGAACTAGAATTTGATAATATTATAGTATTGTACTTTAATGATTTTTTCCCCATGTTTCAGTAATTCTTTCAGAAAATTTAATTAATTTGATATTAATGCCTTGCTCTGTGATCTAAAGATGTCAAGAGGTGCTCAAACAAGTCAGAAACAATCACAAGAATCAGATCATAGATTGGAAAGAAAGCACAGTGAAAAATGGGTTACATACTCCCTCAGGCTGGAATTATCCTTTAAGTCACTGTAACACACAGCACATGTCACATTCATGTTTACCAGCAAGGTCTCCTACAGCAGACAGTTTCACATGTAGTATTTTCCCTTTTTTTCACTGTTCACGCTGCAAGAAAACCATATGCCATGTACCAGAGAGGAAAAGCTGGGTGTTAACATATCTCGTTCATTTGCGCATTGAGCTGAAGTCACAGCACTTCTGCAAAAAAAAAAAAAAAAAAAAAAAAGACAGATGGAGAAGGTGTCATGACGGAAGATGAAGGTTTAAAGTGAGCATATGTGGTGTTTTGCAGAGACACGCAGCGAGAAGGCCAAAAGGAAGCTTTTCCGTAACGTCACAGTCGGAGCATATGATGGCACGGACGGGCCCAGGTAAGAAAAGTCGCCATACAGCCTACTAATCCATCAATTCTGCAGTGAACAAAGTTTGCAGCCTCAAAGAAAAAATAGCTGAAAAGCAGGCTTCTGCCCAGTGATGTGTTAAAATTGCCGTCTTCAACTGCATGTTGTGGCACACCCTAATCCTAACCCCCCCGCCCTTGAGCAGGATGCCATATTTGAAATAGATCAGTGTAATAAAGCTAAAATAAACCTGATCAGCTGCAGCCTCTAATATAGACCTCACTGTGGATTCTCACATGAGCGTGAGCTGTCTGCTCTCTGCTTTACTACCATGAGGCCAGTCAAGGTGATTGAACTAGTTCACTCACTCGTGTGGCTTATGTGTATGAGCTACATTGTTCCACCTATTGTGTCTCCATGTCTATCCTTTGTGCTGCGTGTGTCTGTTTTCTGCTGATCCTGAATGCTGCTTATTCTCCATTGTTTCCCCTCTGAACACATTAGTGCTGAGAAACAGCCATATTATTTTGGTTCCACCACAGGAATGCACTTGTCACTTTGATACCTTATCCTCTTCCCCCTCTGTTGTCATGTTTACACGGAGCACAATAATGTTCTAATGAAAAAGGTAGAGCAGGAATCTCCTCCTCCATGGCATCTGTCTGAGGCTGCAGCTGCAACTGTGTATAATAGAGCTGTGCATGTTTGTTTGAGAGTTAGAGGGGATGTAAAAAATGCCCCTGTGTGTCTTTATACATCATCCTGCTGATGAGTCATAAGGAGGCTGAGACATCAAGCGCTGGTTGGGTCCTTCGGGCTTGAGAAAAGGACTTACCAGTCGCCACCCCGGGAGGTTTTACAGCCTCTTAGACTCTGTAGCTGACATTAGCCCTTGTGCTGAACAGTTCTGACTGTCATTCAAAAGGCGGCATTTACTTTAATGCAGCTGCACTGTGTTCTAAATGCAAATAGCAGCCACTGGGGTTATATTACCTGAGCTAAGTTGGTTAAATGTAATTGCAGCAGCGTGGTGAAGTGGTGCTCAATTAAGAGCAAGGTGATCCAGAGCGTGTTCCCGTCACTGCAGGGAGAATGTCAATTACTATTTCGGAGAGAGGTAGAGAGAGTGTTCTGATGACAGTGGAGAGGAGGAGGGAAAGTTTGTGTGTAAATGTGAGAACATCCAGGGAATCAGCTGTGATACACCAGTCAGTGGACATGCAAATGCAAGCTCTCTCCTGGTGGTACGTTACCCATCCCCCGCATCCCCACGCCGCAACATCTCCCCTTTTCTTTTTTTTCCAACAAAACCCTCTTCCAGTCTTATGCTTTTGTGATCATGTCTGGTGTTCTCTCTCTGACTGTCCATCACATCGCCAGTCTCTTGTCTGAAGTATGCAGGGTGCAGACCAGCATGCCGTCTCCCTCTTTCTCTCACTCTCTCCAGCTTATTCCCCACCTCTCTCACTCTCCTCCTCCACTCTCTCTCTCTCTCTCCGGCTGAGCTCTCTCACTGGAGGAAGGAGGGGAGGAGGGAGGTGGTGGTGGAGAGTGCGCGAGAGAGAGAGAGGAGGAGGAGGGGGGGACATGGCAATGGGGGGATGCGGAGAGAGAGATTTCTCTCTCTCCCTCTCTTCTTCGTGGCCGTCACTGGGCCCCAGAAACAGGAGCGTGTGGTTCATTTACAGGTAGCGGCTGTTTCCTCATTCATTGGCTGGCTATGGATGTGAGGAGAGGACAATGGAGAGAGGGGAGAGGTAGATGATGCTATTGAGAGGCCGTGCCTTTTCAAAGATAGACTGATAAGCTATGTATCTGTGCGTGCGTGTGTCTCCGAGTGTGCGTGTGTCTTAAATTTGTCTTTTTTTTTCCCCCCTCTGCATGTGAACATCCGTGGGATGGACGTGGCTGTTGAATGGAGACTCTGCAGCATGTTTATTTCCGTGTCTTCCTCCCGTGTGTCTCTGAAACGCCGTGTGCGTGTGTGTTAGTGCATGAAAGGGAGCACATATTGATGCATTTCAGTCAGACAGTGTGGGTGTATTTCATTCTCTTTGACTCATGATGTCTTTAAGCAGATATTTTTCATTCACCAGGACTTCCCATTTATATCTGCTCCTTTAAAAACGCAGCTGTCACATCCCATTTCTCTTAATGTCTCCCATTGTGTCATTAAAAATGTGACGTCTTTTGACTGTACTGAAGGATGAAAGTGAATAAGTCAATAAACGGCAGGAGTGCGGTTTATCAGCAGCTACAAGCTCTCATATGAGATACCGGTCGTTTCTGTGCATGTCAGTGTGCGCATGCATTTGTGTCTATGCGTCTGTGGGTGAAACTATACACTGCCTAAAATATATGTGGTTCTCACATATAAGTGTATACGTCACAGTGCTAGATGCTGTGGGAGTATCGCTCCTGCATATTTATTAATGAATCAGCCCCGCTGTCCACCTACCACATCTCCATCCTCAGTGTCACCAACATCCGTCATGTGCTTCACTTGTGCTGTGAGGGTATTGTCCCCACATAGCCAGCCACTGTATCTGCATGGACACTCAGCACATGAACGGTTAAAATGATGCTTTTTTTCTCAGTAATTGTGGATAGAAGAGAGGATGACTCAGGAGGGAACATAATAACTCTGGTCTCTAGTAGGCTCCCGGCTTTAATGCAGCCAGTTTAAAGAGATTGTGTCTTACCAGCCAACGGGGATTAAGCAGGGATGTTTGCGTTTTTTATGGCTCTAATTAAACAGGCTGTAGTGGTCAATGTGCTGACAGACAAGTGAAACAGCTTTAAGTAAGGAAAGGAAATTAGAAGTGTTACCACAAGCCAAGGGATGCACCTCAGAACCACAGAAGTGGCAAACTAAACACAGGCCATGTAGAAGAGCATGATGGATAAAGCACCCAAAGGATCGAGCCACCCACTCCATGTTACTTTGATCCTCAGAGAGGGAAAGCATGATGGAGGACAGGGTGAGAGAAAAAGGAATGAGGTGTGAGGAGCAGATGGCTGGAAGGCGGCTGAGCGTTGGCGAAAACAGTAACATTGATGGAGAACTCACAAGGGAACGGACCTCGGTAGGGGAAAAGTAGCGATCGTCTGTTCGGCGCTAAAGTTGCAGCCTGGTGTCGAAAGTCTGGATCTCCAGGCCTGCAGACCATCGCTCATGACTCTGCTGTACCTCTGTGGCTTCACGAGCAAACTTCATTACATGTTCTGCCGGATTAAATACACAAAACCTTGCTGGATCTGTGTTGAGGAGAGGGTGGGATATAATATTATACTGTTATTGTTATTTTAGCTGCAGAATTCACATGGGTTTTGCTGAAGCGGCGGAGGCAGAATGATGTCGCCTCTGCCAGACACTGGAAAAATTTAAGGCGTCTTCCTAAAACTAAAAGCAAAATGTTGCCATTTTAAAGAGTGAATTGCTCTTATTTCAAGTGGCTTTAAAGCAACATTTCACCAAAGAAGGGGTTGTTGTCAAGGCTGCCCATAAGGGGGGAAAGGGGAGCGCTTTTACAGCCAAACTGAGGGGCCCATGGAGGTGAGGAAAATCCTGGTCCATTATGAAGTTGATCTGTGATATTTTAATCTGAATGATAACAACTCTTATCAAAGAATCACAAAAATATACATTATTTATTTATGCTGTAGTGAAATATCCCCTTTTAACAATGTAAACCGCTTTTCTCAAAACAGATTTACCTTTTCTGGTAATGAATGGGCACACTGACTACACAGTTTTGAAGATAATTTCAGACTTCATAGATAAGACATGATGTGGATAAATGTAAAGCTAAGAGAGGATAAAGAAGGAACCGAAATATCTTTACATAATTGCAAAAAGTGACAGAAAGGGTGAACTTTAGCAAAAATGAGTTTAACATGGCAAAAAAAGCAGGAAAAAAGTTAGTAAAACCTGGTTACAGAGTGCCAAAAATGGGTATGAAGTGGAAAAAATGGGTTTAAAGCAGAAAAAGTTGGATTAAAGTGGAAAAATGGATTGAGAAAGGCAAAACAGGGTCAAAATGGGCAAAAAATGGCAAAAAGCAGTTTCAAAGTGGCAAAAATGGGTTGAAGGTATCAAAAAGTGTCAAAGGTTAAAAGAAGTGGTAATGGGTTACAGAGGCAAAAATGGGCAACAAGTGGCAACCTAGTGGCAAAAACCAAAGACCAAAGTTTCAAAAAGGGGTTAAAAGTAGCGCAAATAGGTTGAAAATGGCAAAAACTAGCAAACAGATGCAAGAATTGGTCCCATGTGGAAAAAATGGGTGGAGACAGTGGTGAAAAGGGCTTAAAAAATGGCATGAATAAGTAGCCTATGTGACCACCAAATTATACCTTGACAAAATTTTTAGCTCAAAAATGAGGTAACTGTTAGCCAGGATGCTAGCCAATAATAAACCACAATTGGGTTTTTCAGGGGTCCAGCCATTTCTGAGGGCAGACCTGCTTGCTTTACATTTTTTAGCAATATAGAAAAGACATTTGTTGATTTAAGATTTGGCTGATAATTTCAAAGGTAAGATTAATGTATTGTGCTTGGCTCGAGGGTTGTAATGATTTCAGAATTTTAAACTTTGTCACAACACTCATGAAAGTCAAGTTGAATTGATACTTGTTTAAATATCAGGGCAACACAAATAGAAGTTCAAGGCAACTTTTAATGGGTAACTGTTTTTATCAATCATCAGAACTTGAGGGGTGCCAACATATTCTGCGATATAGACCATGTACTGTACATTTACCTCCAATTTTTGATGGATTCATTCATGTCCAATGCAAGTTTCTTGTGAAAAACTTTAAAGCTTCTGTGCCATTGCTTAAAAATTGGCAGGCTGTTTCTTTTTTAAACATGTGGTATTGAGAAGTTTGGCATTTTGATAACCATATTTGGTCCAACTGACTTCACATAAAAGACCAAAAATGTTGGTTTCCAGGGAGCACACAGTGTCTAAAACAATTAACCCTGGGGCCAAAAGCCCACAAACATTTACTGTTTCTCATGCAATTCAACCAAACTTCATTTTAAAAGGGAAAAGATCAAAAACTGTATTCCCAGTTGGAAATATATCCTTGAGTAAACCCAGCACATTCTCACTGCTTTGTTTTGGCAGTCAAGCCATCACTATAAATAAAGACGAGTCTGAAAAAAGGCAACCCATCCACAGCTCAACCCTTCTAGGAAATCATCCACTTTGATTCGTCAAGTGTCACTTTAAGTGAAGTTTTTTGGGAAACAATCTAACTTGGTAATGAGCTGTCTAGGAAAGAAATATCTGTAATTCCTTTTAAATCATTTAGCTCTCAAGCTGCGAGTGCTCCAACAGAACCAGCGTGAACTGACATTGTTAGAAAGTCAGGTCCAGGAATGAGTCATGAGAGGTGGCTGCAAGTGTGGAGTCCATTTAACCAGCCCTATATTGGAGAAAATGCTGTAAAGAGCATAGCCAAAAGTCGCAGACATGGTAATAGAATAATGAAGGAGCTCACTGGGCCAGCTGTTACTCTACTCCAACATAATAAGATTGCATCACCAATGTCTGTGATCTGCTGGCTTTGAGCAAGAGGAGCTGTTTGTGGAGGCAGATCAGAGGCCCGTCTGACTCCCTCTTGTACAATTTGAAGTGTCATGTATGACCGGTAGTGGTACGCGGGAGTCTGTAGAGCAGTTTCCTCCCAAAAGCTGCCAGAGGCAGGGGAAGCTAATGCAGTGATTTAGGTGCATTTGGAAGTTTCCATTATCACTGAAGTGTATGCGCACATTTTTCTAGTGTGCTGTTCCCCCTGGCTCAGTGCTTGTCAGCTCTATGTGGATTATCTCATAGTATAGGATGTCATCTCATATACTCTTCCTCCCAACTGTATTCATGCAATCAACCTTTTTTTGTGCACCAGTGCTTGTTGTATGACACCGACACCAACCTTTCCTTTGCTGCAGTGTGATTTCATAATGTGATGCAGTATGGCTGTTTTCCTCATTCATAAAAATGCTTTATTTGCATGACAATAAGTGTTTTCTGTTGCTATATAAGCCATATACCTCATTTTCTCCTCAATTTTCTCTCTTTTTTCCATCTCTCTACTCCCCTTTGTACCCTCTGCTCCCTCTTTAAGTGACTACATCATTAAGGAGAAGACAGTGCTCCTACAGAAGAAAGACAATGAGGGATTTGGCTTTGTGCTTAGAGGAGCCAAAGGTAAATGAAAATCCAGCTCATATCAGTCTCTCATTTGCTTCCCTCTCCATTCACACTTGATCTTGTCTATTTGTGTCTACTCATAATTGTCCCTTTGGTCTCCTCCTCTGCAGCTCAGACTCCCATAGAGGAGTTTACTCCCACCCCGGCGTTCCCCGCGCTGCAGTACCTGGAGTCTGTCGATGAGGGGGGCGTGGCCTGGAGGGCCGGCCTGAGGATGGGGGATTTCCTCATCGAGGTAGGCTACATGAGGTCATACAAAATCATACAAACGAAGATGCTAACAACATGTTGAATCTGGAGGAAGATAAAGTCCTTGCATCACAATGCATACTTTGCATATGAGGCTCTATGTTGTTCTTTGGATGGATATATTTAGTATTCTTGTCATATTTATGAGAGTCAAGCTCAATGTGTGTTCAACAGCATCTCTTTTGTCCGGGCTTTTGCACCCCTGGTGATAGGCCCGCAGACCGCCTGTGGTTTTCAGGCCCTTGGCACATCCACAGCATGATCAGGGGCTCTTGGTAATCCTACAACACAGCAACCTAGGCCGAGCTTACTCGCCACATCGTCTGTGTTATTTTTCAACAGAATATTTACAAGAAGTCTTGCTTATATGCAAGGACATCCAGAGCAGGGACTGGGGTAATGTCAGTCCTCCTTCCTGCCTGAGGGTGCCCTCAGGCTGCTTACTCGCCCTATCTGCCTTACTTCAGCCTCAATTTTTGGCCCAAACATGCCGAAATATCTGCACAGCACTGTATGCCAAGAGCAGATGGAGATATGCCCTCTTTCAGCTAGTTTGACCTGTTATGTCTCATAGACTACTAAACAATTTACAAACAGTTAAGTAAGCAGCAGGCTGGATGTGTTGAACTCTTATGTGTTGAACATAATGAAAACAGAATAAATATAGCTTAAATGACAATAGACTTCCTTAAGAGTAAAAACAACTGGTAAACCATACAGGAGTAACTCAGTATTGAAACAAACCCTACAAATTTTTCTGCGTTTTCATGGATCATTTAGCACTAAACCAAAAAGTCAAAGTAAGCTGAATATGACGTTTTGAGTAAGGAATTTAAACAGCTCTCTAAAAAAAAAAAAAGACTTGTAATTTTCCCTCTAATGAGAGCAGGAAACTTTCTCTGACAGTTTTACAACTCATTCTGGGAAATGTAGGAATTAAACAACATAAAACAGACTGGCTGAATCAAAGTGGGTCCTCCAAGAAAAATATATTTCATAACAAATAACATGCTTCTTGACTATGATTATACTCCTTTTTAGAGGCTGGATTTTCAGTGCAGATCGTAGTTCAAGATAGCATGACCTGTTAGAAACTACACAATAAAAGATCAAACTCTCTCCTCTCCTCTGTGTAAAGCCCCTCTAAATGTATGTGCACGTCTGTGCAATTTTCCCCTTTTTCTAAGAAAGCACTTTCCAAAAAGCACATTTTTGTCAGAATTACTGAAAGATCGCTTCACTTTTGGCTGCTGTTCCTCATCAACAAAGCATCAACAGCACATGCAACAACATTGGACATTTTGTACCTTTAAAAGCTCTAAAAATGATTGTCAAGCCTCCATTAAAGCTGACACATTCTGCTAATTAGTATTCTACCTAATATGAGTCACTTTTGTAGCTGTCCAAGCCTTTGTGCCTGTGATTTACTGTAGGGGCTGCATGACTTGCTGGCACTCGGATTAAAATCAGTGTAGGAATACACATGTTTGGAGTTAAATTTCAGAAAATTGGAACAAAATGTGTGAAACTTGAGAAAGTTGCATCGTTAGAGTAAAGCAAGGTTTAGAAGTAGGCCCCCTGAAGTTCAGTATTTTAGTATTATGCATGATATTTGGAAAAACAATCAAGTTTTCATCATTGAATTATTTCATTTCATCAAATCCAGCTTGTGGCTCATTTCCAAGTGATCCCATTTAGTTCAGTGAAGTTTGGCACAGTTTGCTCCATGCAACTCTGATATTGCTTGTGTTTCAATAGCCAGTGTCTACCCAGCCTTGATCATAGTGGAATTTCTAGCTCTTTCTCATTTGGCTCAGCTCACTAGTAAGACCCTGTCCTTTTGGCTTCCAAACATCTCTTTATTTGGTACCATTTTGGATTTTTATAGCTAATGGAACAGGCTTGAACATAAACAACACATCAGTACTCACTGAGTTGTTGTTTCAATCCAACCGCTACCCCAGCTAAAAAGTGTATCCCAGTTTCCTCTAAAAGCTGTTTAGCATACAGGTTTAGATAAAGAATATAGAGACCCCTGGGCACAAAATCTTGGAGGGCCACCTCCTCCTCACCACCACACAAACAAGCAATCAAGGTTTGAATTATAGGCTGCTATTTGTTTGAAACACCTATAGGTTATACAGGATTTCCACTGACAGACTTCAGTCCATATGATCACAAAAAAAGATGAAATCAACACCTGTTTTACTCCATCAAACAGTATTCAGATGTGTTGAAGGGGTGGAGCTAGATGAGTCAAATATACTATCCATGTAAAGCGTAGATCCCCAGAATTTTGTATTTTTTATCGTTGAAGATCTAAATATTTTATTTACGCTTCCTAAAAACTGTCAGAGAAAATGTCTGTTGTTCATTTTTAAAGCTACATAACATGGCTAGGGTAAAACTTTGCCATAGAAACAATTCTTTAAAATACACATAAAAAAGCTAAATGTTTGGTTACAGATATTGATTTATTCATGAAGAATACAGAAAGTATTAATATTTTTTCTCATATTGGCTATAAGAAAGAAATTTCCATGTTGTGAACATACTTTATACCAAGCTTAACGCTTTTGAGACAACATTAAGGGCTTAAGTCCTACAAGCAGTCCCATGGCTCTACAGATCTCTGTAGATCTCCTCCACCACACAGGATTTATACATAACAATGCCAAAATCATGTAAAAAATGTAGGGTTACAAATACATTGGGGATAAGTGATTAAAGACATATTTCAATAGCAGCTGCTGCAGTTTTTTGGGGAAACTTATCCTGTTTGCTCTAGAAGAAGAACCAAGTTAGAGGGCTGTACTGGGAGCAGGTCTGAACGAAAAGTTTGCTTGCACTGTCAGAGTTAGTCAACAAGGCTTTGTCTAATTCATAAGATGCACATGGAAGCTTTAATGATCCTCCTAAAGTACTGCAGGCCTATGAGCATCTCTGCTGATACATCTCTGCTTATGTGCTTCTTTGGCACACAGGCATGGAGATGCTGAGCCATTATGCTGTTATTTGTAAGGGAAAATACCTGTTTTCCATAAAAATTAGCCTCTTTGCATTAAGTGCTTAATTTACAGACATAGAAATTCAAGAGGATTGGGCAGGTAGGGTCCCACGCAGGGCTCTGTCCCTAAGTCCAGTCTGTTTAGTGCTGTGTAACTGAAGAAAAAAAAAATTGTATCTTTTCTCTCAATGTCTTGCTGATCCCTCAGTAGGCATGAGCCCCTGGGCATGTGCCTATAATGCCTAGTCAGCATATCATAAAATGTAACAGGTTTTGTGTTTGCCCATTATTACTGGTGCGATACAGGTAGTGAAGATTCTTCTCCAATCAGATTGGTACCATTTGTACCCCAACAGAAGGGTGCCAGAAAAGTTCAAATCTAATATGCAAAAAATTGCATACCATATTGATCAAAGCATAACCAGATTGTTCGATAAGAATGCAGCTTAAAGGCCATAAAAGCCTAATCTGACACGCCATATCCATTTTATGGATATATTTCACATTCATTTGCAAAAGCTCCCATAGAAAGTATTTGGGAAGAGCAGGACTTTTCAAAAAATTCTCGGAAGGTGGTTTGAGGAACGTTCTGTCTGTCACATTCATGATGGGCCAATCAGAGCGACAAGACAAAAGGACATTGTACGTGTGCGCTACTCTTGAGCTGACATTGTACAGCTGCTGTTGGTTGTTAATGGCAGTGCTTCTCGATGAATACATTGATGCCAAGAACGGGAGATGTGCAAAAACATCTTCTCTGCCGAGACAACTCTTTGCCGTGGCTCTTTGCTCTTGATTTAAAAAGAAATGTGGTCCTGTTTCGATTAATCTGGTGCTCTCCTATAGTCACATTCGAGTTAACAGCTACTTTTGTAGCAGCCATCGGATACACCAGCAACTCCATCTGTAACGATTGCAAACCCATGCCAAAGCAGACGAGGGGAAGAGCGAAAACATCTTTTCCGTCATGAAAAGCTTTCAGTGTTTCTCTCTGCCTTTCCTTTAATAATAATGTGGATTTGCCTGATGACAGAGATGGTGTCTGTCAAATCCATCTGCTTTGCAAGGTTATTAAAAGCCCCCCAAAAATCACAAGTGTAAATGGTTTTCCTGTGCTGTGTCCTTATTTGTTTCTGTGTCCAATCAGGTAAATGGCCAAAATGTGGTTAAAGTTGGCCACAGGCAGGTGGTCAACATGATCAGACAAGGCGGCAACAGCCTCATGGTCAAAGTTGTGATGGTTGCTCGAAACCCTGAACTGGAGGATACAGTTCGAAAGAGAGGTAAGCGTCACATTTTCCCCTGCAAGTCATTTACCATCCTGTGTTCATGATGTAACGATTAAGCTGATTGCATGTTTACATCACTCTAAAAGGCATATTGCGATGTGGTTGTCGGTGGTGACTGCATGTTTATATGAGAATACTAAACATTAAGTCTGCATTTGGCCCGCTTCCCTTTGGCAGCCCCGCAGCAGACTAAAAGACTGACTCCTCCTGCCATCGCACTGCGATCCAAGTCGATGACATCAGAGCTGGAGGACATGGGTAAGACCAGAGAGGGGACAAAGGACTAAATGTAAAGGATACAGAGGGGCAAAGTCTGGAATCTGGATAGAATCAGGAAAAAGTCCTAAACTTTGTTTTTTTAGGTGCAGCTTCTCTGCAGGATTATAGTAGAGCTCTGGCAGTACCAGGGAAACATTAGATTAAATATTAAACATGTTGATGCAGAGAAAGCCAAGAAAAAAGATCTAGTGTAGGTGTAATTATGTTGCTTTTTTCCTTAGATTACTTTGATGGAAAGCTCTCTTATCCAGGTGATATAACCCAAGAGAAGCAATGCAATCATTAAAGAGTTATATAAAGAAGTGATATATGTCTGATGTGATAAATCAGTCACATTGCTCTTTCTTTCTTTCTTTTTGAACCCAACGTGCTGCCCACAGTGGACAAAGGTGGGAGACTCAAGGACTTGTGTGCTCTCATTATCATTTCCGTCCTCATCTCCATCCCTATCATCACATCAGTATTCACACTATCACATGTTTCTCGAGTATGTATTTCATCTTTTTATCTGCTTAAATACACATGACAACACAGCACTTCCAGTCACACCTAATCTTCTGTTTTTTCCTGATTATTCTTGCCACAGCTGCCTCTCCGTGGAAAAAGAAAGCAGGTAAATATGAGCCTTTATCTTTCCCCCCCATCAGCCCCTGAGCTCTAATTAAAAGTCGGCCTGTTTGATGCTCTTTTTTTCTCCTCCCTCTTCAGAATTCGAGTCCTCTCAGGGTCCTGATAAGAAGAGGACGGTCTATCAGATGGCCCTAAGTAAGAAATCATTCCTGCAGCTGTTGTCACACTGTTAGAGGGTGTTTTTTACACCTTAAGGGGGCACACTAAAATCCTCACCTGCTCTAATTTTTACCCCTTCTTTCTACCTTTCTATGTTTCTTTTTGGACTCATCCCTCCTCTGTTTTTGTTTAAGATAAACTGGATGAAATCCTGGCTGCTGCCCAGCACACTATCACATCCGACAACCAGGGCCAGAGAGGTCACGGAGGCAAGAGGGACCGGAGCAAGAGTATTGTTCCCAGCATCTCCGCTGAGGTACTGCTGGGAATTTAAAAAAAATAAAAAAGACAGTTTGTTGTTATTTTAACTCTAGGTCCTGCTGGATTCTCAAATTCACTTTCTTGCTACCTGCAAAATGTGAACAAATATGAGGCAGTTATGGACCTGTCTCCAAGTGCTTTAGGATGTAGCACATATTTAGTCATGGAAGTGACTAATGCGAGCTTTCGTATCTGGAAAGCAGCAAGGTCTTTATTTTTTTTTTAGCTGGATGTGTTCTCCTGCACTTTACAGAAAATGATTGACAATGGACCACCCACACCAAAACATTTGTTAAGAGTGAGTCAGGTTGAATCCATTCATCTCTGCTCTCCTGCCTGATACACTTATACTTAGACCCGCTGCTTTTTCTGTCTTGCTTTATACAGTATATCAAATCAATATCAGCCTAACAGCTGTATCAGTTTGATTACATTTTATCAGGGTGAATGGTTTTATCTCCTCTATTTAGCTTCAAAGTCTCTAATTTTTTTTCTAAATGTGTTTCCACACCTAAAGCAACCCTACGAGCAGCAGGCGTCAATGAGTGTGGTGCAACATGGAGTAGGTTTCGGCTTCAATCAAGCTCATTTCCAACCAGGCCACAGTCAGCATGCAGTCATGATGCGACAGAAATCTATCGGTAAGAAAATCTACCTTGCTTTCTTTTGAAGCATCCGTCTTAAAATTTTATTACATCTTAGAGCTTAAGTCAAGAGTTTTTAACTGGTTATGGAAAAGACCGAAATTAACAGTGATGTTGCTTTGTGAGCTACAAAATCAAATAACAGACTAAGGGACAAAGTAAACTCTATATAATTATTTGGAACATTTTATTGTAAGGTCACAGCATTCACCATTAATTAGCTGATTATTAGCATGCTAATTAGTAGCACACTAATTGCTCATTTGCCATCATTAAGCACTTGTTAGTATCTTATTCTACAAAACCATAATTCATGGCTAAAAGGTTGTTAACTAAGAGTTTTTCTTTAATAACCTCCTTATTACTGCAAATTTATAGAAAATCAAGAAGTTGTTTGAAATTCAGTTTGACCTTAATATGCTTTGCTTAGTATGGCTCTTATAAGGTTCTACTACCAGAGGAATAGTGCTAAAAGGAACACTGTATTTTAGTGGGCCCTAATTACCTAGTAATTTTAAAGTAATAAGGGGCATTTTACCAAGTGAGAACTTGACAATATATTCATTTTAAGGAAGTATTTACCTAGTGATAATGTATTAATTATGAAGTAATTCCTTCTAGTATTGCGGCAGATCTCTGGTAATTCTGTGGTATTTTACCCTTAACCTAACCCCCTAACCTTTACCCTTGTAGTATTTTGGTAATTCTCTGGCAATTAGGTGGTAAGATATTTTTTAAGAATAAGATGATAATTTTTTATTCAAGTTGCTTGATGATTCCGAGGTAATTTCTGTATTTGTGCCTGCTAAATAAAAGTGAGTCCTTCTTAAATAATTTTCAAGTTATTTTAAGGGTTAGGGTTGGAGGACAGGGGTGTAGGGTTAGGGTAAATACCATCTAATCACTAGAGAATTGCGACAATACTACAAGTAACTACTTGATGATTGATACATTATTGATATGCAAATACTTCCTTAACATTTCTGAGCTAGTATTTGGTAAAATGCCAACTTATTACTTTGTAAATATCACCTTATTCATGAGAAATTATCAGATAATTACCACTTATTACTATAAAATTACTATGTACTAAGAGCCCAATAAAAGAAAAAGTTATCATATTTCTCCCTTGATTACCCTGAATAAGTATGGTATATTCATATAAAACAAAGCACAAGATTTCTATTCATAGTAATGTCCAAATAACTAGGATTAGGATAAATTAAGCCTTTGCAACCCAGAATATGTGACAAAAGTGAGGTCTTGTTCATCGTTATTCACTAGTAGTTTCACACTTATTTACTATTATGTATAATGATAGTATATATTAGGGCTTCAAGCAGCACTGGAGGGCCCTCGGACCCTGGCGCAGGTTGGGGCTTGACGCAACCGCCAGTGTGTGGCAACAGTCGGGTGAAGGTGAACCCCGTGCAGTGTGCTGCTGCATGGCAGGGAGACCAGGGCGATCTTTCTTTGGGCGTCATTACATTAAAAAACAGCATGGTGCACTTTGTTGATGAGGTAGTACTGCCCCTCAACAGCAGGTGGCAGTATGTCAGAGGTGGATGGTGATATGTAGAAGGGATGAGGGAAGGACTATTTATCATGTAAAATCATAAAAAGATGGGAATTGTTATTTTTGAAGAGTAATTGCATCTTATAGTAGGGGGCGCTACAGCAAAACCATGAAATTAACATTAAAATTTGTGTAGAGGCAGATGCTGATAATGCATGTGAAATTTCAAGGCAATCTGATGTTTCATATGAGAATTAAACCCACTTTCTGTCAGATGGCAAAGGATCAAAAAATGGCCGCCATGGCCACTGGGATGTCTGATGTTGATATGTAGAAGTGATGAGGGACAGAGTTTTTATCATGTAAAATTGAAAAATTAATGGAATTGTTATTTCTGAGGTGTAATTGCACCTTACAGTAGGGGGTGCTACAGCAAAACCATGAAATTAGCACTGAAATTGGTAGAGAGGCAGACCCTGATCATACCTGTGAAATTTCAAGGCAATTGGGTGTTTCATATGAGAGTTACACCCACTTCCTGTCAGACGTTGAAGGATCAAAATGGCTGCCATGGCCACTGGGTCATCCAGGAATGAAACATGGCGATGTTGGGAAAGATATTGAGGAATTCAGGTCAAAATCAGAGCATTATAGGTTAAAAACAGTAAGAATAACACAGAAATGACCCACTTCCTGTCCAATGGCGAAGGATCAAAATGGCTGACATGGCCACTGGGGTGTCTGTTAATAAAACATCAATGCGGTGACAAATATTGAGGAGTTGAGGTCAACATCAGAGCATGATAGGTTCAACACACTAAGAAAAATGCAGAAATGACCCATTTGCATCACTTCCTGTTGGCAGTAGGGAACACTATGATGAGCTATTTTCATGTGGGCGTGTTCAGTGTGATACTGATGTGTTGCCATAACATTATGAAGACCATAGAATGATCTCCACCAAAGTTACATCAGTTTTCAGTGTATAATTGTCCAAAAATTTGACTTCTTTTGAAATTGGGGCAGAGCTGGTGGACTTCCTGTTGGGATTTTGGCATGGGTCCAATAGCTTTTTTGTAGCCCTGATGATGATCCATATGCACAGCGAAAATCATAGGCCTCGGATGAACGGTGTATTTTCGGTGAATTTTTTTGTGGCAACTCATAAAAAAAACACGTGAAAAAATCAATGGTGTAAATGTTCACTTAGCAGAAGGGGGTGCTGTGACAAAGTGCTGATATTAATGTATGGATGTATTCAGGACCATTGTGTGATTATCCATGTGAAGTTTGGTGATGATTGACATAAGCACTAAAAAGTTATTGGACCTTATGGTGTAATTTTTACTGTAAAAAACACACCAAAAATAGGGTAAAATTGGGCCCCTATTACGACCCGGCCCCATGATGAAAACTCACCGTTCACACAACTTTAGATCTCCAGTTGGTGTAGTTTATGTAAAAAAAATTCTGGAGTCCATCTGTTGAAATCCCTAGTACGAGTTCGTTCAAATGCAAAATGTGTGCTTTTTGGAAAATGTCAAAATTTGACAAAAAAAAATACGGTTTGTAGTGCAGTTCCTGTACATTTTAGAGGATGGTCATAATGTAATTTTTTGTTCGTCTCATCATGATACATATGTGTACCAATTTTGGTGCATGTAGGTGTTACCCACGGCCCTATCTCACTTTTAGCCCTGCCCAGTGGCGAGTGGCCGATGGATTTGCGAAATTCCACCAAAAGGTTGTTATTTACCTTGGGGGACAATTTTGGGTAGAGTTTGGTAAATTTTTGAGCATGTTAAGGCCCCCAAATTAGCGATTTCACAGTCAGGATAATAATGAAGAGATGCTAGAGTTTCAATAGGGTCCTCGCTCCGAGGTCTGTGCTTGGGCCCTAAATATTATATATAATTAGCAAGTATGCTATATTACTAGTACTTTCTTGTCAGAAACTTTCAAATTTGCTATTACACCAATATATTTCATAAGAACACAATCCATCAATTGCATTTATGTGCTATATTGAATTATTAGGAGTAGAGAGAAGGCAACTTCAGAATATGGAAAAAATAGTAGTCCATAATTAGCATGCTAATAAACAGTAAATGACACATTTCACTTTTAAGTCTGCACTCTGTAATAAACCGCTGTTTTCGTTTCATTGATGAATTTTATGTAAAAGGGAGAAACACTACTCAGAATAGCCTCTCTGGTTCAAAGCTGTCTGCAATCACTGTATTGTTAATAAGGAAAGACACTTTAAACAGCATTTATGTGAATGAATCCACAAAAATAGTTTACTGTTAACAAATACATGTTTGTTGAAAAGCTGCAGAGATGGAAGTGGTGGACAGAGCTGAGCAGTACTTTTCTACCTGACTTGGAAATGTCTAGAGGGGCTACATCGTTACAGGGGTTGGGTGTTAGAGGATGGAGTTACTAATTACAAGGAAGCTTTGTCATAACCTGGCTCAACGCCATGACAAAAAAATGAGGAGATGTATAGGTTTAACTAAAATAATGAAATGATTTTATTACAAACAAATGTCAATTAACGGATTAACAACCCAACTAAATGTCACCTAAACTAACAAAGAAGATAACTAAACCCAAACATAGTGTAAACGAGGAATCGCTGCATTGGGGATCAGAGCAGCAGAGCAGAGCTGCAGCAGCACAGGGTAGAGCAGAGAGAGGGAGGCAGAGTAGTAAATGGCCAGCTCTTATGCACCTGGGGGATCCTCCTAGGTGCAGCGCATGCCTCCCACCAAGCCTGCAGGGACAAACAAAACAAACCACCAGTACAGGGGAGCACACACAAAACAACAGCAGGCCCTAGAGGCAGGAGGCCGTCGCAGCTTGGATGAACACACAGCTAATGGCAGGAAATAATCGTGGTCCATCACAAGTAATAGTCACAAAACATTCATGAGATACAGCAACAGAACAGCAGCAGCATTTCAATGTAACAATTCTACATATTGTACCTTTAAAGTCAGTACAATTAAAGGTTTTTTGGTCTGTCCATCATTCTTTTTTGCGGTTACTTACACATGCCCAGGACTGTGAAGGGGGAAAGTAGCAAAAATTAAATGATAAAAGTGAAGGCAATAAAATCTCACCTTAATTTTTATCATCAGTCTTTGTGCTTTCACCCTTGAGGCTCCTTTTCTTAAAAAATAAATTGAAATGTTTGCGGTATTAATGATAAATGATGAATTTTAAATAATCATATGATAATATTTGTCACTATTTTATCATATCAATAGCATTTTAATCACTTCATTAGTCAATTCAAATGAAATTTTATCACCTCTACTTTTATCAGTTATTTTTACTTTTACCCTTTATTACAGGACAAAAATCATAAAAGATAATGATAGTGTTTTTTCCCAGGGGATGATACCCCTTTAACCCAAGTAAAGTTTTCTCTGTTTTGCACATTAACATTGATCATATCTGGACATTTGTCTAGAGGCTCACAATGCAGCAACCCCTATGAGCTAGTTCATGCAGACAATGAGAGCTGCACTGATTCACACTTGGCGTGCGGCATCATACACCATTACCTGCCAAACATCCTCCCAATCAGTGATATATTTAAGCTGCAAGATTTCCAATTTCTCCCTCTGCTCTGTCATTGCCAGCTCTTCCCTGAATCAGTTCTGTGCTCTTGCCTGTAGCTCCTAACCTGACAAGCCAGATGGATTTGTTTCACACATCCATCTGGGAAACCTTCAATAGGAAACATTTGAGAAAAGGCAGAGGCTTTGAAAAAACTCGGAGTGTAATAGGATGAACGTACTGTCTGTCACATCTCTATGGGCCAATCAGAGCAACAAAACACGTGACGTAACCACTATCGAGCTCCGCGTGTGCAGTTACTGATGAATAACGCGAAACATGGCGACTATAGACATTTAAGTACTCGACTTTTGTTGTTTTTAAAAAGAAAACAATTCAATGCTGTTCTTTGTTCTTCTTTTGTCAAAAATGTTGTTGAGTTCTAATAAAACTGGCACTTTAGCAGCATCCACGCTAATTTCTTCCTCCATAACTGCACCAGCTCTTGCTGCTGCTTGTTTATGTCACGACTCTGCTGTGCCTGAAAGTACTGCCCCTCGTCGCTGATTGGTCCTGTCACTTTCTAACTGGGCCCAAACAGTTCAGATTGGAGCTTTGCAAGATGGATTCGCCAGTGAAAAACAAGGAAATGAGCGTATCCATCTGCTTTGCAAGGTTATGTAGCTCCACCTCCACACAACATCCACCTGCAGGCTCTGACACTTTCATATCTCTACTCCAATTTCTGCATGCAAGTAAACCTACAGAGAGTCATGAGGTCGAGGCCTGCTGCTGCAGGAGAGAAATCAGACAATCACAAACATTGGTTGTCTGACTGACCTCAGATTTGTTCTATAAGTTATTTGACCAACAAGTCTCAATATCGTCCTGGGCACTGTTTTCTTTTATGGTATTAATTGCTAAATAATTTCCTCATCCTATTTTCTCAGGTGTAACAGAGGAGGAAAGGCAGTACCTCCACCCACCTTCTATGAAACTGGCTCGCAGCCTCTCAGTTCCAGGACCAGAGGAAATCCCCCCACCGCCCAACACTTCTGCCCCTGAGCCACCATTATCTGCAGGCCCTCATCCTGGGAGAGGTCCTGCTATGCCAATCCCACCTGTGTCTCAACACCATTACCAGCTACACTCTCAGCCAGGACAACCCAATTGGGAGAGGGGGGGACCTGGCGGTGTTAATCAGCAGGTGATGGTTCCCACACTCCGAAGACAATCCGAAGGACTGGTCGTCAGAGAGCAGGAAGCGCCGCGGAGAGGTGGAGGCAAGATGGGAGGTCTACGTAGAGGCTACAGCAGCGCTACACCTCCAACAAGCGCTAAGCCCAAGACCCAACAGGCACCACAGCATCACCCACATTTACCCAACAGGGAGCAGGGTGGAGGAGCCGGGAGGGGTGCAGCAAGAAGGGGCGGTCGAGGTGCTCTGATGAAGCAATCAAAAATTGAAGACGGATTGAGGCAGCACAGGGGAAAAGCAGGAGCAGCCAAAGAGAAGAGCTCCATCCCTATTCCTACAATCATCGTCAAAGCGCCCTCCACCAGCAGCAGCGGGCGGAGCAGCCAGGGCAGCAGCATGGAAGCTGAGACGTCTCAGGATGTAGAAGACCCACCCTCTGTAGACACAACAACAGACAGCCCCAACACAAGTCTACCCTCGCCACTTACTCCTTTGCCACCTCAGCCGCCTACATCCACCACCACCTTGCCTTCATCAACGGTTGCTCCAGCAGTTTCTTCGCAAAACTTGGAACACTTGGATTACTCTTCTACTTATAGTTCGGCCTTCGGAGGAGGAGGTGGAGGAGGAGGAGCGCGCAGGGAAAGAGAACGTTTTAAAGAAATGAGGAGGAAGAGTGCCTCCTTCTTTCTTTCTTCTGAGGAGGATATCCAAGGAGAAGCAGGAGGCGGAGAAGGGGAGGGGGGAATGGCGTTAGTGTCAAGAACTCAGCTTACACAGATGGAGGTGCCCACCCCTCGACTACGGCCTTCTAAGTCTATAGATGAGGGCATGTTTTCTGGTGATAACTATGTGAACTACTCCAGCAGCATGCCCCCGGCGTTTGGCCTGCCAGAGTATTCCTCCCCCATTCTCAGTCAGGACGGCCAGCCAAAGTCAGCTCCATCCATGTACGGCTCCCAGCCTACCACCACCTTTATCCACCCGCTTACAGGGAAAGTTCTGGACCCTTCATCCCCTCTTGGTCTGGCATTAGCTGCAAGGGAACGAGCCTTAAAGGATGACCGAAGGACTCGCAGAGAAGAGCGGCACTTTGGTCGGCAGCTGTCTACAGTCGGCGCGTTCCCCACCCCTGTTCAGACCCCAACTCCTTCTCTCTTTGCAACCCCGACACAATCAGCTTACACCTCCCCAGTGTCTCTCCACCTAAGCTCCCCCACTGCTACGACCTCGCCTGCATCTCTGAGCCGACCACAGTCACCAAGAATATTACGCCTGGGGGGAGGAGGTGGTGGAGAGAGAGTGGAGAGAGAAAAGGAAGGAGGATCAAGGGAGGGTCTTAGGGTTCGCTTCTCAGAAGACAGAACCAATCAGTATTCAACGCAGTATTACCAACAGAGCCCCAGGGAGAGAGAGAGGGAGAAGGAAGTGTATGACAGCAGACCTGCTCCACCCATACAACCTCCTCCACCTCCAAGTCAACCTGCACCCCGGAGACCTTCGTTTCTGCAGATGGACAGTGCTCCCAACACCCCCTATATCCCTCAGTTCACAGCTCCTGCACAGACACATGAAGCTATGGGGGACCCAAGAGCAGCTGCAGGTGGAGGTCTTGGACTGATGGTTCTGCCCCCACCTGCTCCTTCAATAGACGCAGAGGATGAATTTGTCTTTGCAGATCCCTTGCCCCCTCCACTACAGTTTGCAAATGGTAAAAATGAGAGAATCCAGCCGCATCAACAAAGGAGTCCACACTCTGCTGCTCCACCTCCACCTCCACCTCTACCATCTTCCAAGCCTTCAAACGCCCCCCAGACTTCACAGGGCGGAGACTCTGCTGGCTCCAGTCTCACCTCCTATGACAGTGAGGTGGCTAACCTCACACAGTCAGCACTCTCGCCATCATATCCATCCCCGCAGATATTCCCCCCATCCTCTACCACCAACGCCACCTCTGCTGCAGCTGTATCACTGCACAGACCCCAGCCTATGTCCCACTCTCATCCATATTACAGCAGCTCCAATGACTCCTCCATAGGTGGCCACTCACCGGCCCAAGACAGAGGTACAGCGGCCCTAACATCGACCATGACGTATGCTACGACAACCATGACAGCCACAGCCACCGCCTCCACTACCACCACATCCCCGTCATCCTCCGACCACAGCATGAGCATAGCGGGCCCCAAAGCTGGCCTCAGCACAGGGGGGAAATCTGCTGATCAAACCTACCACTCTACAGTTGGGCCCAAAAGCGGGGACTGGCAGGATGCAGTGGTGGATTCTGGGATTGAGGAACTGGATAGTCACAGCAGCAGCGATCATCACCTGGAGATGCTGGGACTGAGAGGAGAAAGGGGAGGTGGTGGAGGAGAGGGAGAGAACTCAGGTGGGCAAACATTTGAGGTTCACAGCGCCAAAATGGCAAACTCTGTGTTCCCAAAGATGACTCATCACAAGGAAGGGGGAGGGAGGGTGCTGCCTGTAGCGCTACGAAGGCAGAACAGCACCAACCCTGCACCTTTGCAGCTTCAGAGACAAAGCAACCCAGAAGACACGAGGTTAGACGGAGGTTACGCAGACGAAAGGAGGCGCAAGCAGAGTCGTTCCAGAATGGAGGATGGTTTTAGCTCTGCTCTCGCCGCCTGCTTAGAGAGGCCAATAGACACTCGATCAGTAAGTTGGGGTGAAGTTGGGGAGCATGAGCTTGGTGGAGGTGGAGTGCACAGAGAGGCGATGGTGTTGGAGGGCCGCAGACTGCACTCACCTCTCTCGGGTGTGAAGGCAAGCATCATCAATGAGCTGAGCTCCAAACTGCAGCAGATGAGCGGCATGAAGAGCATGGATGACTGGAGTCACAGTCAAAAGTCTCCCACCATGCACAGGTTAGTTTGTTTTTTACCACCCAGTGCATTACTTAACAAAAGTCTAAATCTTGGCTCATTTTAAGCCACATTAGGCAACATCATTCCAGTGAATGATAGTGATTTGGTACAAATACATTTTCACCACTGCATATCAGTAAAGTACTAACGCTCCTGTTGGGAGTTGTGATCTCTTTGTTAAACAGACTGACATTTTTCTTGTGCCACTTGATGAGGAACTTAAGCAAATAAGACCAGCAGTGACAAGATTGATGATAACCACAGGCATGAGGTAGATGTCAGATGAAGTCTGTTACTACAAACTGCTGAATCAGCCTTTTTTCTTTATATGCAAATATTTTCGATTAAAGATGAGTTTGATTGGTAATACAAAGCAGGATTTGTTTTTTTTTTAATTGAAACACTACTTGAATACATTGAGGACAATTGCAGTAAAGCAAGAAGAGGTTTGGTTTTATACACAGAGGGCACCAAAAAAAGACACAAACCAGAACTTACTCATTGAAGCTGATGGATGAAATGTTCATTGGCATCTGTTCTGAGTATGTGAGCACCTTCCTCTGCATTTATTTGTTTGTTCGTTAAAAGGATATCTGGTATAACTTAAAAAAACAATCCGGGTTATTTTGAAATTGGCAAGTCAATCCCAAGGACTCTGAACAAACCTGCATTATTCAGCTGGTTTATGCTTCTTCTTTGAATCTAAAAACTAGCTTTGTGACCTGTGCTGTTGTGAGCGCTGCCTGTGCATTGGTGTGTTCGAGTATCTTTGCAAAACTCTGAAAAAACGCTGGTCAGCAGAGCGACATTTATGCCAGTGTCTGGTTCAGCCTACATTTCCTGATTATATGTTAACAGAACACCATGGCAATTTAAACCAAGCAATTTATGTTGGAGTTGGAGTCGATAGCAGCAGTTCATTATACTGCAGTTAGTTCAGAGATGGAAAGAGAGGAGACATCAGAGAAGCTGAATAAGTTGAGGCAGACAACAGGAAACATTTTTGTGCTTGACCACTGAAAGATATGGATGACAAACTGCACTTCAGATATTTTTGGAGTAGATTTGATAAACTCTATTATAGGAATGCTTAATAATCATCAGTACCAATGAATTATTTGCAGATATTGCATATTTCATACAATTGTATTTTTACAATAATTAAGTATTAAGCGACCAAATCCACAGATTATAAAGGTGTTCATTTTTACTTCCTCACAAGACTACAACATTAGCTGGCATGAAGCCCCAGAGAAGAAGGAAAAAACAGTGTCTCAACACGGATTTCTGATGTAAGAGTTTTCAGTGTTTCAGAGGATGTTAAAACAAGTGTTTGTAAAACATGCTTCACAAAGATCCTGAAGGGAAGAAAATAGTCCCCAAATTTTAACACAACAGATCTAATAAGTCACATAAGAGTCGTTGACCTAATAACGGGCCGTTAATAGAATACGAAGCAGCAGTAACTGCTAGCATTAGCACAAAGTGCTGATTCAACAGGCATTTGAAAACAGCAGAAAGTTTGAAGAGAGCCATTAATTACAAAATCAGTCTATTTGATGTGTTTTCTACAAACATACACAGTCTTATCGACAACAACTGTTTAACCACAGACTTTATAATAATGGTGCATTTCACATATTTTACCCTCCTTTTATAAAACTAATGTATGTGCATATTTTTGATTTTCTATGAAATACATCGGCTCTCTTTCAGTTCTGACTTGTGCAGTAAAAATAACTGCTGTCCCCCAAACCTTTTCATTTGTTAAGCATGACGGCATGTTATCATGTACCTTTTGATGTGTTTTATCTGCAGAATAATTAGAGAAGGAAGTCTTGAGCCCTTATTTTTTAATTAAGGAAAGCACTCTTTAAATGATTTTTTGAATAGGGAAACATGCCTGATTTTATATATTTACACTGAATTCTTGTTTAGTTGATTGAAATGAAAGATTTCACAGTCTGCCAAGACATTTATCATGGCAAAAGTCGCATTTGTAAAGTCCGAACTGTTGTTTATTTTTTGATGAAAACATGAATTATGTCTGGTAGAGTTGGTCATAAATATCTCTGTCCTCTCCTTGCCTTGATGATGCTGATAGCACAGATTTGTGCAACATGCAGCAAGTACTACTATTCAGTCCTTTTTGGGCCTACACTATATGAACAAAAGTATTTGACCACCTGACCACTACAGCAACAGGGATTGTAAGGACATTGCATTCAAATACATGTACTCTGATATGGAGTTGGCCCCATACCATAACCTCACAGTTGACACAGTGCAGGCAGGCGGGTAACATTCTCCTGGCATCTGCCAAACCCAGCCTTACCCACCTGACTGCAAAACAGACAAGCGTGATTTGTTACTCTACAGAACATGTTTCCACTGCTACACAGCCCAGTGTGGATGTGATTTACATCACTCTATCCAAGCAAACCCCTTCCATGGTGCTCAGTTTTTGTGCTTACTTTAATGCCAGGGGAAATACAGAACTGAAATTCAGCATTTGTGACTTTTACGCATCATGCACCTTAGCAGTCATTGACCCCGCTCTGTGATTTTACATGGTCTTCCTCTTTGTGGCTGGGTTGCTAAATGCTTCCACTTTCTAATAATACCACTTAGAGTTGACTGTGGAAAATCCAGCAGCAACAAAATTTCATAAAATTTCATAATTTCAAATACTTTTGTCCATGTAGTGTATATTTACCTGCTGTTAGTTTTTCTTTCTAATGAGCTGAATGGACAGTTCTAATACAAAGTGATACAAAGCATATACTGAAAAATTAGCAACAGCTGCTTTAAAGTGAAGCCAAAATATTTGGAACTCCTCCTGCTGACTGGCAGCAGTGTAAGTCATAAACCCTACCCCTCCATGACATCAATTTAATATTAGGCAAACACGGACACGTCTTAAACCTCGATTCTTCTGGTTAATTGTCATCCCATTTATTTAAGATTTTGTATTTTTATATCTGAAAACTTTTATATGAATGAGTCATTTGATGCTAAAAGGAGCAGATGCTCTAAAATGACAGCTCTGTTGAGAAATGCAGCTCCTGCAGCGTTCTTTACAGGATTACCAGCAATAGATGAGTGACAAGAGGGAAAATAGTTAAGGGCAGTTAAGTTATACACATTTCAATCAGTAGAAACCCAGTACCATTTTAACAATAATTTATTTTACTAATTAATGAAAGAAATGTGCAGTCTTTAGCCATTAGATGCCATCGTGATGACTTCATTTACTTGAAGGGGTAGTGAGGTAAACAGCTACAACTGAACATGGCCCTATGGAGTCTAGACACTTGTGGTGGTATTGATGAGGGATACAGGATCAGATGAGGAGTAGACTTCTGAGAAGGTGGGCCGTGAAACCATTGAAGCGGCTAAGGGTTAGGGTTAGCGTTAGGGTTAGGAGGTATGCACGATGAGATGAGCAGAAGACCTGTGAGAATCTGGACTAGGTGCTGATGAACTGATTGGAGGTGGCTGGGGTGGAGGAGGGTTGCAGCGTCCACTGAAACAACAGGCTGACTGTGAAAGAAAGAATGACAGATTTAAAACACAACAGGTGCATGATGATTGGTCAAATGAAATTGTGGCAGAATCTTATTAGCTTAGTGCTTAAGAGAGTGAATTCCCATAATCAGCTGATCACCAGAATGGGAGAGAGAAAGAACGGAAGAAAGAAGAGGTATGAATGAGTGGTGACTGGTAACTGAGTAGAAAGCTCCATTTAATGATGCAATAAAAGTTGATGTAGAAAAATACAGCTTTAACAGAAGTTTGTTGGACTGAAGTTTACAGCTAAATTTTTGTCTCTCTCAGGTATTCTGCTGACTTCACCGATGCCTTTCACAGCCCTCCCTCTGGCCGCTCCACCTCACCGTTACCCACCTCCTCCCCGCAGCATCGACAGATCCTGACACCCAATCTTTCAGCCACTCCCTCAGTCTCCCCTTCACCCCACGTCCCAGTTCAGCGTAACTGGACACGTTCCCCATCTCCACAGATGCCTTCCTCCCCCGTTCACTCCCACCCTCCCCACTCCCCAACATACTGCCCGTACCCGACATCTCCTAAGCATCGGTCCAAGATGCGCAGGCAGACCTTTGATTTCCAGTGCAGCCCAACTAAAGAGATGCGATCTTCAGTGTCCCGCCGAAGAGCCCCCAGCCCTCTTATCTATAACACTGAACAGCAGAGCCCCGCCCCTCCCAGACCTTCCTCCCTTCCTATTCTCCCCAGTACACCCGTCTACAGTAACCCCTTTGAATTTCCAGGACCCCTCACTCCTCCGTCACCTGGCCTCCCTCTTGGAGACCCCTACGGCGTTTCAACTCCTCCGCTGTTTTCCCCATCCGGAGTGCAAAGTCCAAACCCTCTACTCGTCTCCCGCTCTCTGTCCCCAACTCATTTTCTCTCCGGAGCCTCCTCCCCCATGCATCTACCCCCCAGCCCGTCCTGCTTAAACTACCCCCATCTGACCCCTCCTCCTCCGGCCAAGCCCTTCGCTGTGAAGCCTTTACCCTTCTGGACCAAGTACGACGTGGCCGACTGGCTGGTTTACCTGAACCTGGGCGAACACAGGGAGCGTTTTATAGACAATGAGATAGACGGGTCACATCTGCCTTCGCTCACTAAGGATGACTTCTTGGACCTGGGGGTGACACGAGTGGGACATCGAATGAACATCGAGAGGGCGTTAAAGAAACTCACAGACAGGTGAGGGAGGACTTGTAGATTCTGGAACCCGTAGAGGCGACTCGGTCATGAAGGAAGCGCTACATGATGAAGGAAAGTGTCTCATTCCTTCCTTTAAAGTTAGCTTCACCATCCCTTCTTTATTACTTGTATATAATTTGATAAGTTATCCCATCTTATCTTCATCTCTTCTTTTTTTATTAAACTCTTTTATCACCAGTATTCAGTTTACACCATCTTTATTTCATTTCCGCCCATTCTCATTCTTTTATTTGCCCTCCCTCTCTCCCCAGGCGTCTCTCCTCTCCTTTGCATGTCTCTACTTCTCCCCGAGACACAGACTGAGGGAGAGAAGTCGATGAAAGCAATGAAAGGAAGGGAGAGAAACAGAAGGATAAAGATGAACAATAACAGAAGATGTGCATGAGAAGAACAGTGGACATCAGCGGGTTGTGTTTAAAGGACTAAATGCTCGATGTTTGGAGCAGTCTATTCTTGCAAATTTGTAGAGAAATGTTTGTGGAAAGACTTTTGGTAAAGAAATTAGGAATCATATAAAAATGATACTCTTCAACTGAAGATACACTTTCAAACTTTTGATGGACAGGCATTTAATTAATGCACCATTTTGTGCTGTAAAAGACAAACATGCATATACACACACTTTCAAAGTCTCACGCACACATTGACAGATGGATTCTCACACCATCTGCTGCCAGGCAGCACTGAGAAAGTTCAGTGAAAAGTTGAAAAGTTGCTGCATAAAGGGTAAACCCTGATCAAATGTTGCGTCTGAGACAGACACACAGGATTCACATACTAACATCAGTTTTGTAGCTTTAAGCAGACCAGAGCATGGAAAGGTGGTGAGTACAGTAGCCAAAGTCCAAATATATGAGAGAGAGTTATGTGAATGACAATAGAAGAAAAGGTACAGAAGCCATAAGAGGAAATGCATCCATATATTTAATTTTGCCATTTTCCTGTGATAAAGTACACAGCTTGTTGTTTTATTGATATCTATCTTCTGGGACTGTAAGGCTGGTTTCCCTGTGATAACAGGTCCGTTTTTTCTCAAGATCATCATCACTGTCATTGGAAAACAAGCATTGTTATTCAAGAAAGCAAGATAAATGAGGGCGTTTTCCCGTTAGTCACGATTGTTTCATACCAAGAAAGAGCGCTCTTCCTCCACCCTACCCTCTCCCCTACTGGGCTGCTTTTAATGAGTCAATCAATGTTTGGGTCGTAAAAATGTATGACCAATGTTATCCAAAGACACTTTACAAAGAGAGCAAGTCTAGACCATATTCTTAATTTTAAAGATCCCATATTAATCCACCATGAGCACAGCACTTTGAAACTTTGAATTTGAAATTTAGGAAACCAGACTTGTGATGGACAGCCAACAGAAACAAGAATAAGGAGATGCAGAACGTGAGAAAACAAGCAGAGCAACAACAGTGTATAAAATAGATAAACTGCTGTCCTGGCCATTTAATCTCTCAAATTGGTAACATTGTTCAGAGCTTTGTTTTGTACAAAATCCGATAAGGTAGAGAGGGGTGGAAAGTAACTTACATTTACTTACATTGCTGTAATTGAGTAGCTTTATAATATGTTTGTAGTCGTTAGTAGTTTAGTAGTTTCTAAATACCAGTAATTTTACTTTTAATTTAGTACATTTGGGGGGAAGAGTAGTACTTTTGAAAAACACCCACTACTGAAGACACAGTTTAAACTAAATGGCAACAAAAATGAGAGGAGTCTGGCTGACAGCCACTCTCACAGACTGTTCATCTGAGATGCCGTGTATCTCAGAGAGAAAGTGCCACAATTTGTTGGTACAACTTATTTCGAGTTTTAGATTTTTTCTTTGATTCAACTTTATTCATAAACAAAGTTTATAAGTTACATTTATGAAATAACCACATTGCAAACATTACAGACTAAGACATTTCATAAGTAAAATGGAGAAAAAAATTCAGAGGTCTAATCCGGGATTAAATTATGTATGGACCCTTTTTAGAAGCTGTTACACCGACGTTAGCTTGCTTTAGCTCTAACGTAGCTGTGCTAGCTACATAATTAACATTACTACATAAGCCAATGTAGCTAAATTAGCTTTAACAACGTAAGATAACGCAAACATAGCTAAAGCTAACTCAGCTATGTAGATAACATATCTACATAGTTTATAACTGCTTTGTGAGCTTAGATTTAACTACGTTATCTATGTTACCTGCGTAGCTCTGTATTCCAAAGCTAAATTATCTTAAGCATCCTGAGCTTTAGCAAACATACTGTACCTAAAGCTAACTTAGCAACATAAATAGTATAGATATATAGTTTATGTTGCTGGTTTGTGAGCTTAGTTTTAGCTATGAAGCTAAATGGGATTAACCTGGTTAAATAAAGGTTAAATAAAAATAAATGGCTGCGCTAGCTGTGTAGCTTTATTATCTTTAGCTAAGTTAGCTTTAGCAACATTAGCTTTAGCAAACATAGCCAAAGCTAACTTAGCTACATAGATAATGTAGACACAATTTAGCTACTTTGTGGGCTTAGCTTTAGCTGTGTGGCTATGTTAGCTACACAGCAAACTATGTGACATATGCAGCTAACCTACCTAAGCTATGCTTGCATTAGAATGTTATCATGTCACCTATAAGTGACTTTACTCAGCTTTGTTTAATGTTTTGTAATCAGGTTTTATAGGTCAGGTTTTTAACGTTTAACTTTTGGTATCCTACCCCTTACCTTTACTCTAAGGAGAAGTTTAATCCTATTTTATTTTGAAAGTTTTGGCGTGTATTTTGCGTTCTGAGATATGCAGTGTGTCAGGTTAACGGTCTGTGAGAGTGGCTCTCAGAGATGAATGGTCTACAACCAGACTATCCTGACACAAGTGTGTCTAAGCTTTCTGGCTACAATGTAAAACCAAAAAGTATTTGGCTTCTGCTACCACATGACAACAGCAACAAGCAAGAGGATGATTCGGCATTACATCCAAAGGTTGCTGTTGCACTATGCTTGAATGAAAAGTACACCTTTATAATAAACAACCTGGAAGGAGATTCATTTTCTCTTGTTATTTTTGCAGTGAACATGAATGAAAGATCAGTTTACTTTTCAACCCCAACCTCTTGGGTTTAAAAGGAACTACTCACTACTTAGCTCTCTGAGTAAACTTCAAGTAAAGTTATAGACCAGTAATTTCCCTTTTACTTAAGTAAGTTCCAGCCAGATCTACTGCACTTTTTATCATATTCTTGTACTTTCCCCTCCTGACAGTAGGTGGCAGTATCAGTGAAGTCGGTTTTAAATTTTGAGAAACTCTTCCTACTCCCACATCAGAAACAGGCTCATGCTGCTTGGATAGAACAGTTTTTGAAGAGGCAGGTGATGTTTAGATGCTTCAGGACCCACCGCCAATGCCTGTTTGAGACACTGCTACCCAAATTTTGAATATTTTTAACCAATCAGATATATTTAGTAAAAAATAGTGTAGTTGTACCTCATGACATACAAAGCATATGAAAGAAGAAAGGGAAAGAACAAAACAGACACATTTTAAAGCACTTTATTGACTTTTGAAACATTTTTACCAGGTACAGATTTATTACTCATTGAAAATGGCACTGAGACCCACGTTTGGGTCAGGGCTCCACCTGAGAATCACTGGTTTGGAGTTGCAACTCTTCTCTTCTGAGTGCCCCATACTTGAGCGTTGTTGCATTCACATGTCCAAGTATAGTGAGAGAATAGTGCCCAAGACCACCTCTTCATGTGGACCCAGGCACAGTGCCTGTTGCTGGCACTCTTGTCCTCACACTGATCAAATAAAACAGACTTGCTGCTCAAGTGTACTTGGACCTGGATCAAAGTCCTTAATGTGAAACCAGCCAATGTTAAGATCTCCAAACAACAACCAAAATGTACTTGTGACACAGGGAGGAAAATAAAATGTATGCATTCATGTCCACTTCAGGCCTCTGTAAAGTAGACTATTATAGTATTCTTTTATATATTTGCCATAATTCCCTGAAAGTATGCCCCAGTAAGCTTTGTATGTTTGTTCTTTGCGAGCACTAAATATGTCTGACGTGTTGAACAGATTGACCATAAGTCGAGCCATTTGTTTTGTATGAAGTGCTTATCGCAATCATTAATTTCAAACTGTTCAGGGTATTCATAAGTGTTGAGTTCAAGCTGTGCATAGTGAGGACATAAACATATTTAGAAAAACAGTTGTGAAATGACCTTTTGTTATTTATTCTAATGAAAGGAGAGGATCTGAGAAGAGTTTGGTGTCAATTCAAACTGCAGCTCATCTTCTCTCTGACTCTGTTGTCGTTTATGGCCATAGCACAGGTCAAAGGAGGGATATCTGTCCTCTTTGATGCCATAATGTTGACCGCTCTCTCTCACACAGCAGGTGCAGTGATCAAAAAGGGCTTTTTTACTGCTTCTCTGTCTGCCTGACCTCCTCAGCCTTCAGCCTCTGTGAGTCTGCGTGTCTGAATTTGTGCGCGAGTGTTTGTCAGCTAAATGCTTTCCCTGACCTACACCTTTTCTCTTTATGATGCCTTTTTCCAGAACATAATATCAGAAAACATTGTTTTCTTCTCACTAGCTGACAATCCCAATGTTTCCTTGTTCGACATAATAATCCCTGAAAGGAATACACACTTTACAAAATGGTTTGTTTTTTTTTCAGATTGATAAAGTCAATTCTGTACATGTGGAGACAAAGCATCCTGGATTTTTTAAATATGCCATACCCAGCAGTAAATTTAACTGTGAGGCAAACACATCATTTATAGATCTATATGTAATGATGATTTCAACAATGATAACAAAAAATAAATAGTATAATAAAGATAATTATATTAAGTATGTAAACATTTTTAAGAATCTTTGTCTTCCAGGTAGTGTGGACACATTTCTTTAAAGCTTTGTTTTTGTTTGATTTTGGGTTTTTTTTCTTTTCTGTAAATGCTTTCTATACTGCTGGCTGTGTGGTGACCCCAGTGAAGCTGACGCCCGTTGTGCATTTTTCTGTGTGAGTTTAAATTTATGACTTTGTATTGTCATGCTCAGTTGCCTCAATGCTGTTGGGTTATTGTGAGACATGAAAGGATTGAGCAGTAGTGTAGAAAGCATTACATCCTATGATTTCAAGAGTATTTTTAGGTCTAGTGAAATGCATAATGAATATGACTACATACAGTATGAGCGTAAGTATGCAGAGATTAAAGGTATATATAAATATATACATATATAAAGTTTTGCTTTTAAATAAATACAGTATATACTGATAAACTATATGATAGAGGTACAACTAAGGTGTTGAAATAAATGATAAAATAAACTTTGGCCCTGGTGTGATTCTCATTTCTCCTCCGACAGATTCTCATAATGATCCAATTTAGCGTGCTGTGTTTGGATTGAGTCATTTGGCAGCAACTCGTCTCAGCCCCGCGGTGCTCCAACACGACATTGTTTTCAGGTCCAGGATTATTTTCCCATCAGGCTCGGAGAGCTAATAGGAGAACAGAGAAGTGCTCACAGGGAGGGAGAAGATGAGATGTCTTAATTCAAAGCAAGCCGTGGCTGCAGTCAAGCAGGAAACTCAAAGTGGCCTGTAAGGGAAGAAAACAATGAGAAACGACTTGGAAAGAGATGAATGTGACAACCTTCGCTAGCATGATGGCTAGTTTAAGGTTCATGGTGGAAAACTGTAAACATGAAGCTCTTTTTCAAGTCTGGTCCAGTTGTAAGGGTTGCTTCTTCTTACTGGTGTCTGCTTATAGTTACCAAAATCATAGATGTCAGGGATGGTTTTTCTCTGTGGGGACAGACAAAAATCAGACTTTTTTCAATTTTGTAAAAACTTTGACAGAAGAAACGATGTAAACTCCTAAGAAGTACATCAAGAGTGCATAATACACTGATATAAGTAAGTACACTAAATATAAGTACATACATAGAACTGCAAATTTCACGAGTTTGAAGTATAGAAAGAAAGGAAGTGCTGCAATTTGTTGGTTCAAAATTAAAAAGAATCTGTTGGCTGGCTGCAGGAACACTGGAAGTCCCGTCTGAACACCTGTTAAAAAGCCGTTGTTTACGCCAGAAATAATCTGGTTTATGGCTTGGTTCAAAAAAACCAAATGTGTCTCATTAGCTAGTATCTTCATGTGCTCTCACTGTACAGGGGGTGATTTTTTTTGTACCACAATCGTTGCAATTGTATTTAGGAAAAAACCTCACCGCAGACTGATTGGTGCGTCCCATTTGATTGACGGATCGCTCAACAGGCAGATGGTATGTTTCTGTCAACCAGAATGCTAGCTATTTAGCTGGCAGGAAGTTGAGCTTAGTGGGCAGGCCGTAAGGTTGATCCGAAGTTTCGGTTGAGACTGTGATTTCAATATGGAAGCCGCTGCGGATTGGCTTTGAGAGCTGTTTGAGTCCACCTATTATAAGCAGACGGCTGATGTCACACAGGGTTTGTCCAATTCTTTCTACAGTCTATGGGCGTGCCTGCTAACCCCCATAGACTGTAGAAAGAATATAAAAAAATAGGGAAAGGATGATGACATTCTAAAAACAGGAGGTTTAAAATATAAATGAACATTTGAATGGCTAAACAAGTTATTTAGCTCTTCCAGATGTTCATACGTCCTTTATATGAAATAAATGCTGCTTTCCTGGTTGGTCAACTTTTCCAAGTATTTCTTTGTATGCAATATTAGTCCTGTTTATCGCAGTAATTCCAGTAAACACAGATTCCAAGCTGCTTGATGGCGAAAACTTGGACAATGTTATCCTCTTCTCATTGGCTACATGTAGTTTATCAGCTTTCATCCAACCGTAAGAAAGTGTAGTTCCTTGCAGCAGGAAGGGCCAACCGAACCTGGGCGCTGGTGCTTACTCCCCATGTGAGGTCATGAGGGTAAAATCTGAGAACAGCTTGTTTCAGCACACACTTTCTGAAAGGTGGAGGAATGGATTTTTCTGGTACTTGAGGGGATTGTGGACAGGCCAGGGGCACATATTTTTGTTAGGAAAGCCTGAAAAAGTGATTTTTGCATAATATGTCCCCTTTAATTTCAGCTCTCCTAAAAGTCCATTATCATCCCACTGTTGTCATCTTCTTTTGTCAAATTCCTCTTTTAGTCATGAAGGAGTAACACACTGTGTCAAACCTGAAGTTAAATCTTTAATGAGGGACATATTTTTTTAAACAATTTTCAATACTTTGCCCTTGTGGCTGACAACGCTTTAAACGTAACATTTCAGTAGCTTAGCTCAGTAGTACCCTTTAGCTATAGTTTATGCCTAATATTTTCAGACAACTAGAATGACAATCTAGGCCTATCCAAGGCAATATCAAGCACTTATAGTAGGCCTGCCATTTTTATCTGTAATAGATAACCCTAACCCTAACCCTCAATGCTGTTATCTCAGCAATATCATGTTAACTGTAGTATCAAATGGACAGTCTGAAATATTCTGAGCCTACACATCATTTACTAATATAAACACATAAAAAATAATAGTTAAAAAATACACAAACTATCCGGCTCATTTGGACAAAGTTTTGGCTTGATTTCTGAGGCACTTTGCTCCTTTGTTTTATCTGAAAACTAAAGCTAGGTTTAGATTTGCAGTGTGAAAAGAACCTGAAAAAGTTGTTGCCAGGAAACAGAGAAGCAGTGCATAGAGAGGAAGGTGCTTAAAGTAATACAGAGTCTTTAATAAACATCTTTATTATGAGTGTTATGGCACTTAAGGATACAATTAATGTCATAACAGCATCCAGTGTTAAAGTAATTGTGGTTCTTAATGTTTAGTAAAAGGAGACATGACATTAAGAAGAAATCAACACTCCAACAGTCATCACTTTATTAAACGTTAGTAGTAGTTTATGTATTTTCTTATTTTTAACATTTTATCAGGGGCATACTCAGAAAGTTTGAGGGGCATGGGTGAAAATGATGAAAATGGCACCTGTGTGCTGTGGGGCACCATTGATCAAAAGTGGTCAAACACTGTTAGTGAAATAGTAAGAAATCCCAGTTAAGATTGAACTAATTTTTTATCATGATTACACATCTGTTAAAAAAAAAAAAAAAAAAAAAATCAAAAAAATGATAAGGAATTACAAAGCATTCAGCCATTCATTTAACAAAGATACACAATGAAGGATGTCAATAAAAATGAACCCTTACACCAACATGTTTATAGAACTTTGTTGCATTTTCTCTTTGTTGTGGTTTCATCCACTAAGAGGACACCCTGCACACTTTTAGACAACACTGGAGGGCATTTTATCATGTATTGTCCATTTAGCATCGGGCCAAATCTTGGAACCCATCAGGTCTTGTCTAACTATAAAAAATACTGGGCCAATATTCCCTTTTGAGTGTATTGACATTGTTTACTGTCGGTCTAACCACTTCAGAAGTGAGAATGGAGCTGCTTCTAAGAGGGGACTGCATCCTGTTCTTGTATGTAAATATTTGAAGACTTGAATCAAAGCTTCTTGTCCATAGATGATTGCCAAATTCCAAAGTTGCGTCATAGCAAATTGATTCCACTTTTTTTGCTCCCCACATGGACTGGTTTCTTTGTACAGTTTATGTAAGTAGAAACACCAAGGGTGACACTACCTGACTACAAGCAAGAATCAGAACACTTGTACCAAAATCTGACATTTTGTTCACAGATTATGACTCACAGTGGTAATGGCCAACCGATCAAGCATTTAGTGTGGCTGACTGTGTTCAGATCAGACATCAAGCAAAATTCCCCCTGCTTCTGTCTACAGTGTAAACACTTGGATCTCTTAGTTTTTAATCATCCAGCCACCTAAGGTGCAGCCATTCATCTGTTTCAGGTAAGTTTTAGTTTAACTATAAATTCTAAGTTATAAAGAGGCCTCACTCTGGTCAACTCCAGCTGTACTTCCTTAAAAAAGAATGGATTACTAATTTTTTACTTCAAAAACAGGTCTAGTGTTTGCTTTAGAGTAAAGTAAAAAATCTTCAAAGCTATGATCATCTAAACGGTTATGTTGTATACCCTATCTCTGAAAGCTGCTTAGGTGACCTATTTATGATCACTATTTTTATTTATGCTGTCAATATAAAAGCTTTAATAAAGAGCTACTTTTGCCAGATGATTTAGCACATCTTGATGTAGCTAGCTGCTTTAGCCAAGTTGCTGTAGCTTAGCTTGATGTAACTAGCTACATTTGCCAAATTGTGATAGCTAAGCTTGATATAGCTGGCTGCTTTTGCCAAGTTTCTGTAGCATAACTTGATATAGCTAACTACTTTTGCCAAGTTTCTGTAGTATAGCTTGATATAGCTAACTACTTTTGCCAAGTTTCTGTAGCTTAGCTTGATATAGCTAACTACTTTTGCCATGTTGCTGTAGCATAGCTTGATATAGCTAACTACTTTTGCCAAGTTTCTGTTGTATAGCTTGATATAGCTAACTACTTTTGCTGAGTTTCTGTAGCATAGCTTGATGCTCCTTGAGAGGTTAAAAGAAATTGGTTTTGACTCTCTGTTTTGTAAATGGTTCCAGGACTACCTTCACAGGGAGATCAATGTGTGGTTCTTGGTAATTGTCGTTCTGTGTGTTTGCCACTATCAAAAGGGGTGCTGCAACGTTCAAAACTGGGTAATACCTTTTTTACAATATACATCAACAATATCACATCCTCTATAATAGATTTGAACACCCACCATTATGCTGATGATACAATTTCATTTTGTTTTGCCAGTACTTCCCATTCAGCCATTCAAACTCTTCAGCGAACTTTCAATCAATTACAACATGCTCTGTTTAATTTAAGACTGGTTCTCAATCCTAGCAAGACCAAATTCATGTTATACTCCAGAGCCACAGACATCAAGGACAATAATTTTCACATCACCATTCTAACAGGACACAGCATGAAAGAGTTTCTGAGTATAAATATCTTCGTATTTGGTAAGATCAAAAACTCACCTTCAAGTTTCATATTGACTCTCTGGCCCACACGTTAAAACAAAAAATCTTGATTTCTCTACAGCAGGGGTGTCAAACTCAAGGCCTGGGGTCAAACCTGGCCCGTGCAACAGTTAAATCCAGCCTGCAAGATCATATGATATTTCTGTTATAACGGGCCCGTCAGTATGCAGTATAGGGCTTCTTGATTTCCTCAAGTATAAAAAATATAAACCTATCCTTGATGATTTAAGATATCCTTGTTAAGTCATAAAATCTGAAAAAGTCAAAAGTAAAAATATATAGATAAGAAGTCAGGAATGTGGGAAAAGAAATTAATTTGTGTTTTAATTTCATATTTTCAATTTTGCATCTCACTCTAAGGATTTTGACTTTTTATTTCATATTTTGAGCATTTCAACTCATAATTTTGACTTCTTATTGAATATTTTCAGCTTTTAGATTCATAATTTAAAATTTTAAGTATCTTTTTTTTTACCTTTTTAACTACTCAATTTGCATTTTATCTCATATTTTCAACTCCAAACTTTGACTTCATCCCATAGTTCGACCTTTTAGACTCACAATTGAAAATTTTGAATCATAATTTGACTTTAATTTTCATGATTACACATTTTATTTCATATTTTGACCTTTTAAGCCCATAATTTTGACTTTCTATCTAATATATTTGCCTTTAAGAAATATTATTTTTCAATTTTAATTTCATGTTTTGGTCTTTTTGAACTAATAAATTTACATTTGTCAGCTTATGAGCCTTTAAACTTATCTTTTTACTTTTTTAACCTCAAAATCATTTATCATCGGTGCTGAGTCTTTTTCATATTATATTACTGGTGAAATACAGTTGACAGTTTATGGTTATAGCTTGATGTAGCTAGCTACTTTTGCCGAGTTGCGGTAGCTTAGCCTGATATAGCTAATTCTTTATGCTAAGTGGTTGTTGAATAGCTTGTTGTAGCTAGCTACGTTTGCCAAGTTGCTGTCGCATAGCTTGCAACACCTCTGTTGGACAGTGTTGGATAACAATTATGTTTAAAAGTAACTTGTTAAATAACTTGTCCTTATTGGACATGCATCAATACCTTTTTTAACCCTGTTTTACTGTGAAATTGGGTAAATTTAAGGGGACATATGATGCAAAAATCACTTTTTCAGGCTTTTCTAACACAAATATGTGCCCCTGACCTGTCCACAATCCCCTCAAGCACCAGAAAAATCCATTCCCTCTCCCACTGTCTTTCTCCACCTTTCAGAAAATGTGTGCTGAAACAAGCCGTTTTCAGATTTTACATCTAGTGACCTCACCAGGGGCCTAAGCACCTGCCCCCAGGTTTGGTTGGCCCTCCCCCAATTGGAAGAAGGTTTTGCCCTCATCTACTGATCTTCTCAGCTATCAGCTGAAATGCTGGAAATCTCAGTGAGTTACCCCGCTGACTACGGTCTGGGAGATTGATGGTTCGAATCCCAGTCTAAACTTTGGAAAAAAAAGTGTCTGTAATATCATGAGTGCTGCATCCATTTCCCGAGAGGGGTGTGGTCTGGGGCGGAGTCAGACAGCTAATTACCATTTAAAGCCACAGACACAGAAACGGCTCAATCTGAACAGGGCTGAGATAGAGGGGTTTTTAGACATGCAACAATCCAATACTGGAGTGTTTTCTCAGCAACAAACTTCACAGGCATGTTTTGGAGACCTCTGAGAACAATATAAACTTGTCTTAAAGGGGTAAAATATGTCACCTTTAAATTTTTGATCAATATTTAAACAAATTTATCTCTTCTTCTTGCAATAAATGGCTACTTTTCCCATGATAATGAAGTAATTTCACAAGCTCTCCGGAAAACTTGTAAACATTGATACATAAAGATGGGGAAAGAGGGTATGAAATTAGTCAGTTTTGTTCCTTTTCTTTTTTACATCAGGTGTTTTGGTGGTATCATGCTCCAAACTGCAACATATTCAATTAACTAAACATGCTTTGTTGAAATTTTTTGGAAACTTTGGTTGCAATCTGTCATAAGACAGACTGGTCCTGAGGCCGGACCAGTTGAGAACCACTGCTGTAAAACACACCGACACTGGACTGTGGAGCAGTGGAAACGTTCAGTGAAGTGATGAATCACACAATTATTTTGGACAATGCTATACTTCCAACTTTTTGACAACAGTTTGTTGTAGACCCTTTTTTCTTCCAACATGACTGTGCATCAGTGCACAAAGCAAGGACTATAAAGACATGGTTTGATGATTTTGGTGTGGAGGAACTTGACTGGCCCACACAGAACCCTGATTCAACCCAAATGAGCAACTTTGGGATAAAGTGGAATAGAGGTTGTGAGCCAGTGCCTAACCTCATACATGCTCTGCAGAATGAATGGGCACAAATTCCCACAGAAACACTCCGAAATCTTGTTGAAAGCTGTAGAAGGGGGACTGACTCTTCACATAAACATGTATTTAAATACAACATCCCATTACAGTCCTTGTATGTTCTCGTTGTACTGTATTCAGTTGAAATAAGGTAAAATATTATTTGCAAATCCTTGTTTTCTGTTTTAATTTTGCATTGTACAGTGTCCCAACTTTTTTGGAATTGCATTTGGACATTTCTAACTATGTGTCTATCTAATATGTTAGTATAAATAACATAAAGCCCTGCAGAACATGCACCAGATTTGATTTCAAGCCTCCAAGCAAAAGTGAGAAACAATATCTCTTACATGGTGGGTGTTGGAGGTACTCTGGCTCTGGATTAGCTGTTAAAAATTAGTTTGCAAGCTGGAATTATAAACACCACAAATTCCAAAAAGACTGAGGATTAAAAACTATGATGGTGATAACAGCAGTACTGTGGATGATGCTGGTATTGTCCTTTAACTCCAGAACAGTAAAGCCTAGAACAAGTAAACAAGCTCTCCTCTCTTTCTAGGCCTGACCACACAGAATGGCAGGTCACAAAGGGGGCACAGGGGGCTAATGTTGTTCATAGACCCCGACCCCGCCCCCTCTCTCTACTGTCACACTCCCACACTAATAAGCTCACATGACTCTGTGTTACACTGACACTGATCTGTGACCAGAACATGGTCAAAATGAAGGTTCAGCTTCTCATTAGCACCATATTGAGAGAGACGAAGGCAGGGAGGGAGGGGCGGGGGAGGAGGGGGATTCTTCCAGCTGTTTGTATCCGATAGAGTAGAGAGAAAGTCAAAGAGGGGTAGAAGCCTGAAAGAGAGGAGGCTGGTGAATGTAAGAAGCAAAGGATGGGGTTGAAGTAGGAGAAAAAGGGATAAGAAGTTCATACAGTGCGCCAAAAGAGCTGACGGGGGTGGAGAACACCAAGGTAAGTCTTCCTCCCTCGTTTTGTTTGCCTTGAAGCCAATTAGCAGCCAAATGATAACCATGCAAACGCTCTGATTTGATTATTTTCTTGCCCCTGTGCCTCACGCCCACTTTCAGATCAACAACAACAGTTTGTGTGAGTGTAACTTTAAGTGCCAGGGGAAAATTGGGTCAGTGAGAGAGGAGAGAGGGAGAGAAGCATGTGTTAGAGGAGGAGAGAGAGGCGCAGTGAGAGAGGGGAAGACGCACACAGAAACGGATAGAAATCCTTGAAGCTCTTGTACTACAGTAACAAGTGGTCACTTGAGTAATCACTGGTGATCCAGAGAGAAATGTAAGTGCGGGTTTCTCCCAGGCATGCCTGCTCTGTTGCCACTTTTGTGCTTGTTGCTGGCTTGTGGATGGAGAACTTTCTACCATTTATGTGATAAAAATGCTTCCTTTAGATAAAATACCAGAATGAGCTGTTTTAACTCTCCTCTGCATGAAAAAGTTCAGGAATTTTCAGCTTTAATGCACCCATTCAGGCTGAAAATAACAAAATATAGCCTCAAACTCCTGTGTTTGTGTTTCTCTGTCATGCTCAGTCTTGTGACGAGGTGTGGTTAGTCACTTTTCACATTACTCAGCCAGCAATGTGTCAGCGTGCTAACCAGACAGCAACAGGCCCAATTATAACTTTTGCATGTTTGTGCTTGTGTCCTTCCTTTTGTTCAATCTGTTCCCTTTCAGATGTACCTGTCACAGCTTCATGTCCAACAAGGCAGCTATCTTTGGAATTTATTCCTGTTAAATCCCACATTCCTGATTATAAATCCGCTCCTTTTGTGGTCCTGATCTCTGAATCGAATCGCTGAGGGAGACAGTTGGTCCTAATAGGCCTTGTATTAGTCAGAGCAAAGGGGAAAGATGACCTTTCCCTGCTGTTTATTTTGGGAAGGCTGCAGGAAGAATGCCTGAGCAGCTGTTCTATTCCTGCTGGCAGATCCCCACCCCTGTGAATTTCAGTCTGCCACAGCAACCACACTCCCGTTACTCACGCAGGGGGCTCGGATGTACCACTGCAAACCACACTTCATCAGGATCTTCTAATTCCTTGTCACAGTTTAAAAAAGTGAGGTTTCAGTGTCATTTATTCCCCCTCAGACAAATATAAGCTCTGCACATTACACCTCGGCATGTTAAACCTGTTGCATGATAATCAGTGCCAATAAAAGCTGTCATTCCCTACTTTGTAACCAGTCAAACAACTCTCCGGTACAACACAAACAAGTATCTCTCACTTTCTTTTTGAGGCAGACACCTTCACAATCATGGCGAGCCTTCCAAAAGAGCCGCCTGAGGATGCCAAGAAACAAAGCTTCTGGATGGTGAGGGGAAAATATATCAGATTCAGCTCCAAAATAGTCCTTCGTGAATGTAGAACTCACCATCTTTTCCCCCTGACAGCCTGGGAACTACGTGAGAACAGTGCACCGGACTGAGCAATCCTACCAGGCTTGCAACGACATCATGGCGTGCTTCATGGAGAGGGCGAAGGTGGAGAAACAGTACGCCCAGCAGCTCAGTCAGTGGAGCAGCAAGTGGAAGACCATTGTGGATTCTCGTGAGTAAAAACAGAGAACAAGTATTCCCAGGCCTTTGTCATCATGTCAGCTCTCATCAAGTTAGAAATCACAGGATGATTCATTTTAAACGGTTTCATCTGTTTGTTTGAAAGTTCCCACTAGACAAATGTTGGTCATTATTTCTCAATTGGTTCCATGACTCACCTCTTCGCCCTGTGTCAGGTCATTCTTCACTCATGTTTTCTCTACTCTCTCAGGGCCACTATATGGCTCCCTTATGAGGGCGTGGCAGTGCTTTTTCACCTCCACCGAGCGCCTCTCCGAGCTCCACTCCTCCATCTCCCAGTCGCTCGTGGCAGAGGAAGGGGAAAGGGTGAAGACGTGGCAGAAGGAGACTTTCCCGAGGAAACTCTTCTGTGGGTTCAAGGAGAGCCATGACAACAACACGAGTTTTTCACGGGCGCAGAAACCCTGGTCCAAAAAACTCATGAAGGTCACCTGTCTTTTAGATCAATGGATTACAATGGTTATAATGATAGATAAGAAATGGGAGGCAGTGGCATTTGGCATAAAATCTTTATTTAAAGTCAATTTGAACAGTTTGTTCTGCAGCTTTTGGGTGAATTTAACATCACTAAGAGTTAGGATTCTTTACAATACATAAAGATGCAGTACAGGATTGTATAGTATGATGATACAATACAGTACGATACGATACGATACGATACAATACAGTACGATACGATACAATACAGTACGATACGATACGATACGATACGATACGATACAGTACAATACAATACATTACAATACATTACAATATGATATGACATGGCATGACAAGTTACTGTTAGTCAGGAAATGATACAGTATGGTACAATGTGACACAATATGATACCATTTGTTATAATACTATACAATACAATTTAATACAATATGCTATGCCAGGGCTATTCAATTACAAATTCAACTGGGCCAAATTTTAAAATCAAGAAATGTAGCCAGGCCAGACATGTTTGGCGCCCAGTAAGCAGCTGTTAATGTCAAATTTTGAACCAGTACAGATCAAAAATAGGTACTTTTTATTCATAGTCTCCCTTTTAAATTTGGCAGCATGACAAAAGCACATCAAAAACTGCATAAAAACACAACAACAACAGAGCTGAGGTAGTAGAAATGTTTTTTTCACTTGACCAAAAATAAAATAAATAGAATAAAAAAACTAAAATGAAATTCTGTAAATAAGCATTTTGGTCACATCTTACCCTGGCATATCTTAAAGTGCATAAAAACTACATTTGCACAGTTGTAGCTAGAGTTGAAAAGGACATGTTTTACACCCTGCATCTTTGGGCTACTTTCAGCACCACTAGCCATGGAGTGTTGCATTCATTGTCTGACATACCATGGGAATTTATGAAAACTTGCAAAACTGGTTACCCTCTGCATCTCTGGCATGATCACAGGCTGGGCCACTTAGGGGTTGGTTCTGGGCCGAATGAGACCCTAACTGCATAGGCCTGCGGTACGCTATAAGACAAAATGACACAATACAATACAACACAGACTGTTATTATTTCATACAATATATAATGCAATACCAGATAATACAGTTTCAAATGATTTGCTAAGTGTTTACTCAAAATCAGCTTGCTAAATTTGTTTTACAGCCTTATTTGAAATTACAAAATTTTACAATAAGGTGCAGTACAAGTAAGGTACTGTCTGTCGCGGTACACATTGGTATCTTAACAGACACAGCACAATACAACAACATACCTTACAGTGCAACTACATTATTGTATCATTTGATGCAGTCCCATATGATACAGTGTGATAAAAACTGCATTAAATATGAGCTTGACATCAACTCGCTTAATTTGTTCCGCAGCATTTTACGGCACAAAAATTTATGATACATTGAAATGTAACACATTTGATCCAGTCTGGTGTAGTATAGTACAGTATACAGCAATACAGCACCGTGCAATACAGAACTGTAGGATGCAGTTACACACGGCATAGTATACGATAGGATACAAAGTAAGTGTTAGTTTTGACAGTTTTTTAAAATTTAGTCTTAATCATTAGATCTACATGCCTTTTGATTTTAGTCACTTTGTTTTTCATTTTTACCCTCAAAATTTTAGTATAGTTTTAGACAAAGAGCACTCATTATAGTCCTTACATTCTAGTCTTTAAGTAACTAACTTTTAATTAATAATCTCAGTAGCAATATGGCCAAATTAATATAAATGTAAAACACTCAAAAAGATGCTCTTTAATACTTATATTACTTAAATATAAAATTTTCTGAAGTAAATACTGACATGCCTAGAATTCTCTCCTCTTCTCTCTTTGTGTTTTTGCTGTTTATACATACAGTAGAGAAAGATCCAGGATTTTAGATGTCCAACAGTCTAAAACAACATTTTAGTCTTATATCCGTCTCCGTTATGAAAACTAAACATACTTTTTCTCTGAGTTTTTGTTATCAAAGATCTCTTTTTAGCTCATCTTAGTTTACTCTTCCTCACGGAAAAAGTGTGGTTGCTCAACATTTTTAGTTTTAGTTTTAGTTGACTGAACTAACACTGATTCAATACAATATCATATGGTGGGATGCCATCCTGTCTGATACCGTATGGTACAGCTGGTATCAAATATTTGCTGGAAGGCTGCTGGCTACATTTCTGGTGTGATATGTAATTATTGGGTCAAGGGCAATATGGTACAAAATGAGATTGTATGATTCTTTGTATTACTATAGGACAAGATAATCTGATGCAATATGAAATGATACTGTCTAATGATACACAGGATACAATATAATGTGTGATTTTTGCGATACAATATGATACGATTCGAGATATGATACGATGCGATACGATACGATACAATATGATACGATACAATACAATATGATAGATAAGATAAGATATGATACAATATGGTACAATACATCATGATATGATCTGGCATGACACAGTACAACATGATGTGATGTGACTGCCACGCAATGTTCCAATGTGATAGGAAACGATATATCACAATACATCACGATACATCACGATATACTGTTTGGTCCCCCTGGGATAATTTCTCTTGAAATCCAAGTGTTGCACTCACATCGCTGCATCCTGCCAGGATTTAGAATAAATGTAAGTCTGTCAGGGAATGGAGCAAATCCAACAGATGCCAGATCCTCTTGTTGGTGAAAATTTCAACATGCCATTGAAAGTCAGGAGAAAACCAAAGAATTAATGTTTTCCCTTTGCTTTTTAAGATTAAGTTTGAAAACACTCTTAGGTCATTAATTCCAAACATTCAAAGCCTTTTTTTCTTGCAGTATCTTGAAATTAGAAGTTTGTCTTGACTTGCCAGAATGTTGGTCATATTAAACGGATTGTATATTTTGACAACAAAATTAGATAAAAACACTTGCTAAGGTTTAGGTTTTTGCAGTGCTGTGGTTGAAAACTCCAATAGACAGTCATGGTTAAACTTTTCTAAGTTAGAGATACCATGTCATCAGTCAAACATCTCTTTTTTATGGAAAAAATAGAAGATCTTTTATGTGAACAGGCAGGGATTTTTTTTTCTGAGAAAGAACAGCCAAAGGTTGAGCTTAAGAACTGATAGAAAGAATTTTTCTTCTCCTTGCTTGATAAAAGTCTTTGTGCTAAAATTAGCAACTACCTACCTCTTAATGTTTTCATTAGACTCTTGGTGAAAAGCAATATTGTGTTTTTCTTTTGGACTTTTACTCATAGTTAATATCATGTATATCTTTGGATGTGCATTTAACAGCTGGAGAAGGCCCGTGTTGCATATCACAAGACCTGTCAGAGGGAGGCGACAGCCCTGGAAAAAGAAAAACATGCAAATGAAAACACAGAGATGAGTCCAGAGAAGAAGCAGAAATTCACAGATGCCAGAGAGAAGATAACAGAGGAGAAAGAGAAAGTGAGGAGGGGTATTTACTCCACACCACTTCATTCACAAAACATCAATATACACAATCCTTTATTTACAACATGCATTAGCATTTAACAGGTTTCCATGTCACTAAAGTTAGTTTGTCCTGCTGCATGTGGTGATTTTTATCCAGTTGAGGAATCTGCCCCAAATACAAACCCCAGGATTAAATTTCTGCTCTGAGCATGTCCTTGTATGGAGAAGTGTTATTGTTACTCTGCTCTGTGTTTATGGAGCTCAGCATGGGAACACTAAAGAGCTCCACATGATTTAGATCTTCTCCAATCAAAGAAATGAAGTATATATACTCTCTAATGGAGGGCATGGTATCTTTTCATCATAAAACTGTTTTTCGTTGTTTCAGTGCAGAGAGCAGTATGAGAAAGTGCTAGAGGATGTGACATCATATACTCCTCGCTACATGGAGGAGATGGAAGCCATCTTTGAACAGTCGCAGGAGGAGGAGAGGAAGAGGATTAGCTTCTTGAAGCAGGCGTTCCTCTCCATCCACAGACATCTTGATGTCACCAACAATGAGAGGTGAGCAGAAACAAAGATTACAACTGAGTAAACACTGAATCCACTAAGTATTTAGGGTAGAATTGAATGTTAAAACATAGCATTTGACAAAACAAAACATTAAAAATAATGGGGTAATGGAAAAGGTCAGACATTGTTTGCTGGTAATTAGACAGATCTCAGTCACTCAAATCTGTCATGAGGCCTTTTTTGCATAGGTGTTTCTACCCCTGCTCAATGCACATTCTCTTCATTTTAAGAGATATTTTTGGCTCTTTGTGCCTTTATTAAGAGAGGAGGACAGTAGACAGAGTTGGAAACAGCAATAATGGATTGGATGAGTGAGAATGGAGCTGCAGGCCGAACTTCAACCCAGGCTGCCGGGGGGGGGGGGGGCCCTAACCACTAGGCCAACTGTCTTGCTTTGTGTACATTTTCAGTGCTCAAAAGTGGCAGGAAATACTGTTTAAAAAAACTTGAATTGACACCCAAAAAGTTTTTACACTTGGTTTAGCTGGAGAAGTGGGCATATTGCTAAAAGAAAAGTGTGACTTTTTGCAGTTAAAACACATTTAGCGAATAAAGGATGACATCTCTAGATCATCACACTAAATGAGCTCCAAGAGCTAATATTAGAACTCATCCAAGAGCAGATAGGTTTAGAAAAAGATATTCAAACTCTATTTCCACTAATAAAATCTGTCTTCATTTTGTTTATCTCATCACTAGAATCCAAAATATAGTATATGGCCCATACACCAATGTGATGTTGAGCTCTCTTCTTCTTCTTCTGCAGTGCTTTTGTCCTTTTTCCCCGAGTAGAACTACCTAGTGCCTGACCTGTTGGCTCCTTCTGCATGCATAATGGAAATAGATAGAAACACAAGAAATATGCATTTTCTTTTGCTGAATTTCTAAAAACATTGTAAAAAATTTGCAATGTGTTTGGATGGAAACTTGCATGCAGAAATTGCAACTGAGCATTAGATTATAGTGCTGAACAAGAGTCCTACAACACATGCACAGTATTCAGTTTCTTTATTTTCAAGTTATGTGCATGCATAAACTCCAGATCCCTGTGGGCGATAGAAATGACAATATATAATGTTGCCTTGTATGCAGGGGAAACAATATTTTTTATTTTGGTAACACTTTATTTTAGTGGGTTCTTACTAGTTATTTTATAGTAATAAACTGTGATTATCTAGAAATAGCTCAAGAATAAGGAGGTATTTACTTTGTATTATGGTGCTTCATGCTTTTCTGGTCAACTCACTACTCATAGCGCTTTTACACCAAAGGTCACACCACATTCACACACTGCTGGTGAAGGCTGCTGCACAACCTTCCAACAGCAGGACGACAGACTCTACCTACTGAGCCACAGTTGCCCTATTTATCAGGGAAGAATTTAGCAAGTGATAACATATTATTTATCAGGTAGTGTCTTGAAACATTGGGGCAATATTTGTGGCATGTTAGCCTTACCCTAATCTCTTTACATTACCTAACCCCTGACCCTAAAGTTACTTGAAAATTATTCAGGAAGGACTCATTTTAGTGTAGAGGGCCAAAATATGGAAATTATTTGAACTATCAAGTAACTTAGATCATGTTATCATCATGTTATGTCTAAGAAATTATTGGGTGAAATTCCACCAAGTTACCAGAAAATTGCCACAATATTACGAAAGTTGGGGTTATGGGTTAGGGTTAGGGTAAAATACCACCTAATTACCAGAGAATTGCCAAAATATTATGAGGAATTACTTGATAATCAGTTTTATTTTTTTCAATGTCTTCTTCCTTAATATCTCTGAGCTATAAATTGGTTAAAAACCATATAATAACTAGGTAATTTTCACCATATTCTTGAGCTATTACTTGAAATTAACACCTATTACCATAGAATTTCTAGCTAATTAGAACCCACCAAAGTAAAGTGCTAGATTCACTTAAATCTAAGCTTGAAAATTTTAAAAGTGTTGTATAACTTTAAAGGTAATGTATAAACAATAATAAAACCTATATGCTATAACAAACCGTCCTTGTGTCAGTGTGAAGGCTGTATACAGTGAGCTGCACGAAACTCTGATGTCCATCAGTGATCAGGATGACGTGAAATGGTGGAAGAACAACCATGGGCCTGGTATGCCCACCGACTGGCCCAAGATTGAGGTAAGAGACAAAAACTAACTCCAGTGCACAGAGGAGATTATCTTGTACTATGAAACAATCAACAGAGGGTAGATAACTGGTCCATAGAGCTTAAAGGTACAATAAGTAGAACTTTTGCACTGAAATTTCTACATCAATCAAAAATAACTACTTGTCATATATATATTTGTAGATGAGAACTGGCATTACATCCAATTTTTCAAAGTTTTCAAGCCCGAGAAAAGTTATTAATTTTGTAGCTGGAACTTTTTGACGGACACAACCCTGAAAGCAAATTTCCTTTGGCTCAGATATGGGCCAAATGAACAGCAAAGCTGCGGCCAAAAAATCCGGCCCAAGTGTACAAAAGCCATGTCTGGACCTTTACAAAGCCAGGCCTCTGCCAGGATTTTACCAGCTATTATTTGTGCCAAATGCCTTACTAATGCAAGTGGTCCTAAAGAGAAATTCCCTCCAATACTGAAGGTATAAAAAAACATAGATGGTTATGATTTGGTCCTTATACAGTTTTCCATGCTGCACTTCAGCTACCGGTGCCAGATAAATGCCACATGTGGCCCAAAAGTGCTCTTGTGCTGCTCACTTGTAATGGACCACGAATATCTAGGGTCAGGGTTAGGGTGATGCAAATTAGCATTCGCTACAAACACTGTGATACTTGCATGGGATGTCTGTTCTCAGTTGTCTGTGTATACTGTATCTGTCCCTAAAAAATAAACCTTTAATAAATAAATACATTTTCTTATATCATCTTTTTGTTATTGTTTTGATTCAGAGCCTTAGGGCAGTGAGATTTACATAGCCTACTGTGTGTTCAACATGCAAAAGATTCTCAGAAGAAGACTCTTGAAAAGAGTTGTATATTTGTATGTTCTTGCGGTTAATTTATCATCTGTGTCCCTTCTACCAGCAATGGGTGCCACCAGTAAAAAAGCTGAAAAGAAAGAAGAGAGACCAGAAGAGAAAAGACAGCAGGCCGTAGGTTATTCAGTATTTAATCACTAATGTACAAAACTGCACATATTAAGTGTAGCTCATGAACTTTTTGCTGATTTTCTTCCTTCTTCTGTTAGTGTGATGATCGGGGGTGTGAAGGTGCGAGCGCTGTACGACTACGTGGGAGAGGAGGGAGATGAGCTGTCCTTTAAAGCAGGTAAAACATCAAATCTGATAGACAGTAGTGTTGTTACTAATGTTCAAACTTAACAGGCAAGACTTAAATACTAAAGTATACATAATGTTTCAGCTTAAATTTGTGTAAGCAGACAGAAAAACTCCATCATCCTAATTTACTTTGTCTATAATAGTGGCTGACAACTTACCAATGATTTCCTGGTGTAGAAAGTTTGTGCTCGAATGTTTGAAACAATGCTGCAAAAGTGTTCGACATGTTTCTGTCTGTGACAAGGTGCCCTCTTTGGTGCCCTGCTATGGACCACAATTGTCTCCTTGAATGCATTCTTAAACAGCTAAATTTGACAGAGAGCCTTTTTTTATGCCCTGTAAGTCGACAACATTTGTCAAGGTGCCCTATATGGCACATGTCCAATATCGGAGAAAATGCAGTTATTCGCACAAATTCCTTCATATGTTTGGTACATGATAAAAACATTTAATCCTTGCCAAGGTTTTTTTTAGTATTACACTAAAAATGACTTAAAATTTTTGAGTGCTGTTGCCCCACAGCATATAGCAGGTGCCCTTTCTATTATCTTTGCCCCTAAAAATATCCTGAGTGTGCCACTGATCTTTGTCTTAGAAGAAAATCCCTCTATGCATTCTTAGGATACTCTGTTCTGTCGTTTCTCAAACTTGAAATGTGAAAATCTTCAGTTTGTTTTTCTGTAAATTTACAACTTTATGTCATAGATTTATGACTTTAAAAACTTGAAATTTTTGAGTTAAAGGGGATATATTTTTGAGACAAGTTTATAGTGGTCTGCAAAACAAGCCTGTGAAGTCGGGTGCTGAAAAAACACTCCAGTATTGGATTTTTGCATGTCTAACAAAGCCCCTCTGTTTCGGACCTGCTCAGTATGAGCTGTGTCTGTGTCTGTGGCTTTAAATGATACTCCGCCCCTGGATGGATGTGGCTTAATGGATGTGGCTCTCCTGATTCTCCTCTCAGCTGGCAGCTGAGAAGAAGATCAGAAGTGGAGGGTGGAACTTTCTTCCAAGCAGGGAGGGCCAACCGAACCTGGGGGTGGTGCTAACTCCCCACATGAGGTCATGACAAGCAGCAACCTCCGGTCTTAAAAAATGAAGCCAATGCGGAAGTGCAAAAAATTGCTATACCTCGACTGTCCACTTGAGGCTGGCTGCAGGAACACTGAAAGTCCAGTCTGCCCACATGTTAAACAGCCGGTTTTGACACAAAATAAACTGGGTTACAGCCTGGTTCAAAATACCAAACGTGTCTCATTATTTAGTGTCTTATTGTGCTCCCATTGTACTGGGGTGAATTTTTTTGAACCACGATCGTTTGGATTATATTTAGGATGAAAGCTGATTGGCCCGTCTCATTTGATTGACAGATAGCTCGGCAGGCAGAGGCTCCGTTTCTGTCAACCGGAATGCTAGCTAGCAGGCTGACAGGAAGTCGCACTTAGTGGGCGGGCTGTTAGGTTGATCCAAAGTTTGGTTGAGACTGCGATTTCAATATGGAAGCATCCATGGATTGGCTTCAAAAGTTGTTTGAGTCTGCCTATTGTAAGCAGACGGCTGACGTCACACGGGGTTTGTCCAATTCTTTCTACAGTCTCTGGGTCATGAGGGGAAAATCTGTGAACGGCTTGTTTCAGCACACATTTTCTGAAAGGTGGAGAAAGGTGGGGGATGTTCTGGTACTTAAGGGGATTGTGGACAGGCCAGGGGCACATATTTTTGTTAGAAAAGCCTGAAAAAGTTATTTTGCACAATATGTCCCCTTTAATGCCAAAATGTATGACTTTTTAAACTGAAATGGCATGTTTTTTCACATGATTTGCAACTTTTAACACATGAACTTTCAGTTTGGTTCCTTGTTAATATATGACTTAATAATCTGAAGATCTCTAAGTTTTCTTCTTAAATATTAACAGATATGTTTATTTACTTTCTGGAGTGGCCTTAATACCCCATCATGTATCAACCCCAGGTTGGGAAGCAATCTCCTAGTGGCCTGAATTGGAGCAACATCTAAAACAGAGTTGTGCAGGGATTTTACTCTGTTAATAATTGAACTGAAGTGTTAATGTCAAATAATGTGAGATTTTTTTCTCATTTTAAAGAAAAACCATAGGCAACTCTGTAATGGAAAGGAAGAGTTACAAACACTACAAGGATTTGTATTTGGTCGTGACCTTTTCAGTATAAAATGTAAACAAAGCCTGCCTTAGCATTGTGCTGTCAATCACCTCATCAACACCTGATGGCTGCAGTAACAAGGGTATGGCGAAACAGTCAGCTCATGAGATTACATGAGATATCTAATTGGGTTCACAAGAAAGAAACATAACAAGATCTTCCACTATTTAGGAAAATTAATATTCTAGGCCATGATCAGAGTGTATGAGCTGTGTACACTGAGTAAACATGGCAAGGAGATCTTCTGCAGTGAATTTCAGTTAAATTTCCATCATGATGGCTGCTGTTCTGCTTTTACTGAAATGAGACAGTTTTCACCAATATTTCAATCATGTGACATTTCAGGCTTGCAAAATCTCATCACACCCCCACTAACAAGCATTGAAACACAACAGCATTTCCTCTGATGGTGACCTTTTCTAACCCTAGGTGAAGTCTTCCTGAAGGTGGAGGAAGAGGACGACCAGGGGTGGTGCCGAGGCATCCTTAGCGAAGGGAAGGAGGGCTTCTACCCCGCAAACTATGTAGAAATTGTGGAGTGATGTTTCACTGTTTAATTTTCTGTGCCCTAAACTTATGTCTCACAAAGAATTAGTTTAAAAATATATATTTAAAAAAATAACATTTATATTCTATGTTTCCACACTGTTTCTGAGTCCAACTTTATTCAGACATTTTTGACATTTGTAACCTAAAGCCTTAATATTTTAACCTACTGGTTTGATGACTTCTGCAATATCAAATAACTTATGAAAGACAAGAATGTATTGTTTGTGTCAGAGCTGTATGTGTTTATGTGTGACTGTTTGTTTGCATGCATGTGTGCTATTTCATACCAAAGAAGAGCAAATGAGAAAGTATTTATTTAGTGTCCTCATGTCTGAGTCAGCTGGTTAATGTATAACAACACCTGATAATGATTTATGAGGTTAAGCTGGGTGCACGTTTACAATGATATGCACACACAGTTCCTGTTTACCTAATAAGTATTATGTAGAAGTTCACAGATGTCACTTTGACTGAGGGAGTGGATTTTCAAATAAATCTGAAATTGTTTTACCTCTAATCTTGGTGGTCATTGTCATGAGCCAGCTGTGTGGATTTATATGAAACCGTTTTTTAGTCAATTATGAGATATACATTTTAGTTTTGACTTTTCATTTCATGATATTTTTAAAAGTTATTATGTCTGTCTTATAATTCTAAAATTGCATCTCATAGTCCACCTTTTATCGCTTAATTTTGTCTTTTTAATTTCACAATTATGATCTGCTATCACTTTTTTTTACTTTTTTAATCTCATAATTGACTTAATTTATCATAAGTTGTTTCTTTTATATGTCATAATCAAGACCTTCAACTTATAATATTGACTTTTTATCTCACAATTCTGACTTACTGCTTTATGATTTTGACTTTTATCATAATTTTGACATTTATCTCACTATTATGCCATTTATTTTGTAATTATGACTTTTTAATCTCATGATATTGACTTTTCATGTCATGGTTATGACTTTATATTTCACAATATTGACTAATATCTCAGAATTATAATTTTTAACTCATAATATTGACTTTTTTCCTCACAATTATACTTACTATCTCATGATAATGACCTTTTATCTCATAATTTGCTTTAATCCCACAATTTTGACTTACTGTATCATATCTGCTTTTTTTTTTATCTCATAATTAACTTTGTCTAAGTATTTTTGACTTTATGTCATCTTTATGACTAACTGAATTTCAACTTTTAGTCTCATAATTTCAACCTTTCTGTCACTATTATTACGTTTTAACATATATTTTTACTTTTATATCACTTTTTTTCTCTAACTCATAATTTTCTCATGATTCAGTTTTACCTTTTTTTCAAAAGTAATTATCATTCTGATTTTTTTTTTTTTTTTTTTTTTTTTTTTTTTGTAAGTATTTGAAATGGATTTCTAGATTTCTACAGATTCAGTGGATGGACCCTGTTGATGTTGTTGCTCTACAGCGCCCCCAGCAGGTCAAAATGCATACATCCTGCTAAACATCATCGGTATGAATCCTGATAATCTATATTTCCTGACTTTTCAGTGCCCTCACAAGGTCATGTCTTAAAATACCTTTCTGGTTCTTTGTTGTGTTACCAAGTTAGTACCCAGAATTGTGATTAAGGCTAATTAGCGCGTTAGCATGCTAAGAATGTACGGTACATAATTACACTACTAGCGTTAGCTCAATGCTACAGTCTAATGGTCTTAGCTTGTTAGATTTGTCATTAATGTAGGACAGTGACGTCCGTTTACCCCAGGCTTTGAGTATATACCTTTAACAAGTGCTAACATAGCAGGAGGTTAGTTTATTTCAAGACAAACACATTAGACCAGGGAAAATATTTTAGCAATAGCACGTGTACAATATGTATGAGTGGACAACTTTTGTAATACCTTTATGTGTAAATAATAATAAAATGACTAGCACAGTTAGCCTTTTGCAAATGCACATTTACATTTGTGAAACAAAAAGTGAGCAGAATACTAAAAGAAACTTGTTAAAAACAACAGAGATAAAACACGTTTTGATGTGGCTTATGGTGTTGTTTATTTTAAGTGTTTATTTCTTTTACAGAAAGTTTATGGGTATCCAGGCGTCCTGTAGACATGGAAATCTATTTATTTATCTATTTTTGCCCATCCAAATTCTCAAATACTGTAAAATGGGAAAATAATGTCTGGAAAAAATAATATCTGACATGCAAAAACACACTGGACAACTAGCCAGTGAACAGGAACTTGTTTTACAGTACTTAGTTGCCAGCCTCTTACTTTGAAGGCTATTCTTATCTATACATTATGACTCATCTTGACCTTTACCCTCTGTTCCGCTCTGTTATTCAATCAGCTTCTTTTCTTCTTTTTCCATTTCATTTACATTCATGGAATATTTAACCAGAGTTAGACAATACCCAATAAATATGTGACTACCACCACCCACCTGCACAGCTCTGAACACACACAAACACAAGCACACACCATGGTCCTACTGAAGAACTTCTTAAGGATAAAAACCTGTTGGACGGGATGTCTGAAACCCAACCGGTGAATGACGAGACGTCACAGAGGCGCTGAAACATTTCTGAGGGCTGGGAGGGTTTCATGTCTGGTTGTACTGTACGTTCAGCTTTCTAAGGACTCTGAATGAGTAAGTTCATCTTTGATCGTCTATTTTGTGAGTTTTTTCTTTAGTGTAGATAAAATTGATCAGTATGGCAGTGTCTGGATTAAGATTCTTTCATTTGACTGCTTTATAAAGTTGTGTCATTGTGTTAGAAACTGAATGCTGCAATTATGCCGTAATTACTTTCATTTTGTCTGACCTGATTGTTTTGTCTCATGTGTTAAATGACTCAGACCTCTTTGATGGATTTCTTACAGAAATATGAAAATTGTGCTTTTTCTCACAGTCAGGTGGAGTCATAATGGAATTTGCTTGTGGGTTTGTTTACGTGCCGCCATCAGTGACTCAGAAGGACAAGCAACGACTCATGAAACGCTCAGGTAAGAATTCTTTCAAACACACTCTTTAAATTTAAAAACATAATTTAACAGGACATGTTGTCAAAATTATCTTAATTCCACACATCACTAGCCAGGTATTTTTTAATGTAGCCTCATCAGAAATCAAGACATCTATTCATTTTCTTCTGCTTTACTGAGGTAAGTCAACAAGGCAGAAGGCTGAGCAAGTCAGCCAAGAAAGCCCTCATCCTAACATCATTCTCCAGCTCCTCCTGGGGGATTCTGCCCAGTTAGAAGACCTCCACATGGAGGTGCACAAGTGACATACTGATCAGATACCCAAACCACCTTAACAGGCTCCTTTGGATGCAAAAGAGCAGTAGCTCTACTCTGAGCTGCCTTTGGATGTCTCTGCCCCTCACCCTGTCTCTCAGGACTAGTCCACACATAGGCAGGTTTTTTTGAAAACAGAGGTTTTCCACCTCTGTTTTCAAAAATAATCTCACCTAGACCAAGTTTATCACAGTTGATTAAATCTAACTAAAGAAATAAAATCTAATGAGAATTCTAGTCAACTAAAACTTAGATAAAAATGAAGCTTTACAAAAACAAAAACAATCTTGTGTTTTTTTAAAAAAAAATAACTACAATAAAATAAAATTGGAGACAAAATATATTTAGTCTTTGACACAAGCATACTGACACATCTATCATGATTTTTTTCTTAGCTATGATCATTTTCATTTTTAATGTGCGTTTGTGCACATTGGGCCACTGACTCATGAACTTGCGCAGAAGTGGCATCAAGGTTGCATCCATATGAGAGAATGGGATGTATTTACACATTCTCCATTTTACTTCTAAAATTAAAGAAAATATGTTGGGCAACCAAACTTTTTTCCTCAGCAGGGGTGAAAAGTAACTATTAACATTTACTCAAATTACTGTAATCAAGTTATGTTTTTGGGTACTAGTATAGTCCAGCACAATTTCTGCAATACTGCCAATGTTGCACCAAAACTGTCTATCTCAGACTCCATTCTTCCCCTTATAGTAAGAAAGACCCCAAGATATTTAAACTCTTTCACTTTCACTGAACTCTACTTAAAGACAGTAGATTTTGGCATCATATTTGCTTTTGTTGAATCTGGTGCTGGTGCTGTCAGCTCCATTCTCTACATTTTTGTCATTAGGCATTCTGGGAAATGCAGGGAGTGGTACACTAAAGTATATGAACAGAAAAGACTTAAGAATTTAAGTCACAAAGGAAACAAAGTTATAAAATATTGCAACATATTTTTTAAAAGTATTTTAAGGTATGTTCTTCTGTAAACCAGAGTGTTTTAGGTGAGTGTCTGGTTAAGTATGGTTATTTATTATGCAACCAGTGACACACACAACCTCTGCTGTCTGTCTCTTAGCAGATATTTCTCACAGATACTTTCTTAGCTCACTAAAAGCCATCTGCATCCTGAGTCACATTTTCTTCGCAGCACAAAGGTCGACTCTGCACCAGTTGTTTTGTCTGCGTTCACAGTTCTTCTGCTAGAAAATGTTCTCAGATTAACAGACACTGTGTATTTTTTCCATCCTTTCAGCTCTTCTTCCTCCTGCTGCTGCTAACTGGAAACGTCCCATCATTCCTCCACCTCCCCCTCCGAACAGCTCCGCAGAAGCTAAAACACCCAAAACCCTTCTGTCTCCACCCAAGTTTATCGAGCAGTTGGAAAAAAACAAGGAAGTAAAGCAGGTTGTGAAGCTGTCTCCCTTCTATGAAAATGCAGCATTTCACAAAAAAACAGAGGAAGCTTCTTCCGTCAGTGTGACTCCCCAGCACACACCGACACCTCGTCGAAAAACAGGTACTGTGAGTGTTGTGGTATAGATATTTAAATAAGGGGAATCATTTTAATTTGTTCACTTACTTACATCAAGAACAGGTAAATAAGACACTTCTATGTGTTTTTTCTACTGGTAAGTTCCTGCAGTCTTCCTCTGACGAGTTATGTGATGTTGCTGAGGCATGTCTTATCAGCTGATCTTACACAGGTTTGGTTGTTCTGCCTTGATTGACAGGACAGCCACACCTCCTGCTGTCTGGCAGTTTAGTCAGTGAAGACTAAAAAACATTTTTGTCATTAAAAAGTCCTTGCTTTTGGAGCAAAGGTGGCCTAGTGGTTTAAGGCTTGGCCCAGGTTCGAATCTGGCCTGTGGTGCCTTCCCGCATGTCTCTCCCCACCTCTCTCGTTCCTGTTTCCAATTCTATCCACTCTCCTCCTCTATCAAGGTGTAAAATGCCCCAAAATGAAAAAAAAGCATTTATTCTCTTTGCCTAAATCTGGTCCAAATTACACTTGTGAGTTATACCCAGCCTGCATAACCTGGAGTCTCTGCTTTCTACAGCTGAAAGGCAAAAGAGTTACAGATTATCTAACAGGTTATGCTCTCACATGTAATGGATTTTGAATGTCTGACAAACACTGAATTACATTTTAGTCTCATTTAGTCTCCTTGGTGAAAACTAAACTTACTTTTACTTTTTCTCATTAAAGATCTATTTTTAGCTAGTCTTAGTCTCGTCTGCCTCATGGAATAAAGGAAGTTGACTAATGTTTTTAGTCATAGTTTTGGTGGACACTGATGCCAAGCTTGCTAAACTATCCTGGTCCCCCCTTTTAGAAAAAGGGAGTGTAGTCAAAACTCTGAAAAATGTCATCAGACTATTCTTCTTTACCACACTTAGCTGAGCAGAAGTAGCTACCTCTAGTGCTCTTCTTCCTCCTAGATTTTCCTCAATCATGTTTCAAGGTGAAGTACAGTTCTTTGAATAAAAGAGCATAATAAGGAACCAGAATCCAGTTGTGTTGTTCTCTACACAAGTGGAGCAGAAGCCTCAGGCTTGCTTGCAGAGGTTTAGCATGGTAACCTCCACAAATAAAGCTTCCAGTGTAAAGTTGATTTATGAGCATGGTAAAAAAAAATTATCCTTTGACATTTTTAGCTTACATCTGCAATCTGTGAGTTTGTGTGGTCTCACATGACCTCCACTCTGAAATAATAGACGCAGACAGATCTAACGGGGCAGAAATTACACAAACTGACTTGTGGCAAGAGGGCATTTTAAAACTACTTTTTTCACATTTAGATATTTATGACTCAGTTTTTTGTCAATGTTATTTTGTCTTTTTGCATTTATTTGGATAGGACAGCTGAAGAGAGACAGGATTCATGGGGCAGCTCACTCTGTATGTGAGCGCCTGCTCTAGTCAAACCGGTGCCCCTGTTCTGTATTTTTTATGTCTATTTTCATAACTTGAGTGCGTTGTTTAGCAAATGCAAGTGCAATTAGAGAGTATCTGAGGCCAATTTCCTGGAGGTGTTTGAGGTTAAGTGCCTTTCTGAATTGCAACACATCAGAAGTAAAACAGACAAGACATCAACAACCATTTCTTTTTCCACGCTTGAATGTTCTTAGTCCATACCAGCAACCTTTCAGCCTTCTCATTAGAAGCCTGCTTGTTAAACCTTTAGCATGGCCTTGTGTAAAGATGCAAGGAGATTGCTTTTACATTAAAGGACTGCAGTGTGAGCCTCAAATCCTGTTTTATCTTCATTGTCAGTAGAAAGTCAGTTTCTACTGACAATGAAGTCAGTTTTTTCCCTACATCAGGAGGGAAAAAACTGAATATGTTCACCCGAAAAGGTGTAGATGACAAAAAACAAAACCCACAAACATGTATAATTGGAGCATTTTTCTCATTCCTATGTTTACTCTGGGTGCTTATACCTAGCTCTGATACTGAACACTCTTTTTTTCCACAACTTTGAACTGTATGAGATAAGTGAAGGTCAGGTATCAACAATATAGTAAAGACATCCAGAAAAGATAACTGAATGATTGCAAGAAAGGATTTTTATGACATTGTCAAAGAAAATGTAATCTATTTGATCTTATAGTGCGATTCTTAATTGCATGATTTTTATCCCTGACACAAATCCATATTTTTTTTTCCTGTTTAAACAGTTTAAAAAGTGTAGAAAAACCACACTTGTGATGGAAAATTGTTTTGTTTTCATTTCTAGTTGTCTTTTCCCTAATCTTCAGCTGCCTACATGAGTGCACATTCTAATTAGTTATGTGGTTCGTTCTTTTATTGCTCCTGTGAGGAGGTTTTAGTTGGTGATGACTCAAATTAACGTTAACACCTCTGTATCAGCCTTAGTCAACTGTGCTGCCGTGGCACCCTGGGGGCCCTCTGGCGACATCAGGGCTGCCTTCAAAATCATTTAAATTCAACCTAAGAATTACTGTTAATATGCACATTATTAACTATCCTGACATTGATCATCAAAATGGTGTCATTTGCATTTTTCTTGAAATCATGTCTGCATCTGGGACAGTAAATGAATTAGTGTATGTCAGTAAGCACTGCTTGTGATAGTTTGTACATTTCTGCGAGATCTTGTGGAATTACCTCATTAAAAAGGAAAAAAAACAGCTTTGTTATCCCAAGAAAATGACATAAATTAGTTAAAATATTGACCAAAAAATACATTTTGCCTATTACTTCTGTAAACAGTAAAAGAAAATATATGGCTGTATGACCAGTGATACCCCCAGTACTTCATCAAATTTTGCCATAATTTTTCTTCCAGATACTGAAAACCACTCCACAACCTACTTTTGGGTCCTGACCCACCAGTTAAGGACCAGAGAGATTTATCTTGTTAATTCTATTCCTAAGTTAATCCCTTGGCAGCCACATGGGTATAGAATAAAAAGACACTGCTTCAAAGTTTCTCACAGGAGCTTTAACAAACCATTTTTTATATCCCATATCCCAGAGCAGTTTCAATATTAAATGAGAAACTGCTCGAGCACTAAATGGAACTGCAAAAAAAATTTGTTGTACATTGCCAATGAAATGATTCTGATTCTCTGATTTTGTTTTACCCAGCTCTTCTTCCACCTCACATGCGACCTCCAGCAAACAGCCAGTCTCCCCCTTACAGCGAGCCCTTCAATTCATCCATCACCAACAATCAGACATTTTCCTATGACCTACCTGAAGCTGAGCCAGATTTAAATGCACAACCCTGGGACCCAGACTACTCATACACCGCACCAGAAGGCACAGGGGCCCCAGTGAGGCTACTGACTGAAAACAGCAACATTTCACCTCAGACATCAGGTAAAAACATTTTGTTCAGGGTTTCCCTGATACTGATGTAACCTTGTGCCATAATGCTGAAAGAACATACGCTTTTTCTCAGTTGAACTTTTTTCTACTCATACATCTCAGCCCCCCCACCTCTTCCTCCAAGACCATCAAACATGAAGTCAGTACCAGAGTACCTGATGGTGTTGCCCACATCCACATCATCATCTCAGAAATCACTCTCTGAGGGGCCAGTTCCACCATCACCAACAAGTAAAAATAATTACCACAGTTGTTCTTGACAAAAAATAAAGATTTAAAATCATGATCAAATGGTCATTTTTAATGATCTACATTTCCCTGGTTCAGGACCAGCAGATAAAAGTCCCTTGCAGGGGAACCCTAATGTGATGCTCGTCAGTTTAGAAAAATTAATATCAGAGGAACAAGGTCTGAAAACTTTTATCATTGCTTTAAAAACTTCATGATCAGTCAGTCTAGTTTATTTCCACTCTGATTGGCTCATAATGACAGTGATGTTTAAATATTTCCAGTGCAGATCATACAGGGAGAACCCTCTGCCTGCTCCCAGTGTGGATCTGTGCTGGACTCCTGCTATGACAATATGGTAAGTACACAGAATACAGATCATGGAAGACAAAGATTATGAATTATGAAATACCAAAACAAAGAATGATGGGGCTATTTGTATACCTTTTTATAATTGCAGGTGGATTTGTGCTACTTCTGTCAGCCCTGTGAGTCAACCAGTTCTCCCAGTTCATCACAGAGTCTTCTAACAGGTTACCAGGACGGACTCTTTCTGCTCAATCCTCAGGAAAAGCTGCTGGGGTCAACAAATGCTCTACTGCTCTTCTGTATTGACATCTCAGGCTCTATGAGCATCACCTCACAGGTAAAAACTACAAAACTACACAATAATACACAATATGGATGAAAGTGTTCAGCCGCCTCACCATTACACTAGCAGGAAGTGTCAAGATTACGTAATCTCTAATGTACATGTGATCTTGTTGTCATCGGATCCAGGATTACAACTTTTTCTGCACCTACTAATAACAAAAGCTTGACCCTTCCCCTTCTGATAGACAAAATCTAGACTTTTAAAAAAAATTAATTGCAGGAGCCCATGACATTGAGCCCATGACAGAGTCAGTCTTTAATGTATTAACTGGCGCTAGTAAAGCATGCCGTTCTCACTGCCCAATCCAAAAATATGATTGTGTTCATGTTCTGCTCTCAAGGGACCTACAAATCAATCATCAGAAGACTGTCCTTCAACTTATATGCAGGAAAATCCTCTCCTTTTGATGATAAGAGTAAATTATTGTTTGTTTATTGATCGTGGAGAGAGAGAGAGGGAGAGAATGTGAAAAGAGCATTGTGCAGCGCAGTCAGTCTACAGTTTGATTTTTGCTTTAAAACGATGTAAAGTCAATCAGATCAGACAGTGTAGAGAGATCAAGGAGGGCTCAAAACACACTCAGCTACCTCAAACAGGTAGCTTGGTTATGGTGGAAAAGCAAATCCCCTGCCGTGCTGGGCTGCTGTGCCAAGTCAAACCAAGTCGAGCCGCGCCATGTAATGGAAAAGCCCCATCGAAGTCATTGAGCTCTTCGGGACGACCCATTTTGTATCACAAGTACTTGCAAATGGAGACTGCATAGCTAGGCGCTTGATTATATACACCTGTGGCAACAGATCTGATTGAAACATCTGAATTCAGTAATTAACAGGTGTTGCCAAATGCCTTTATGTTTACTCTGTGTTACATACAGCATTTATAAACACAAGTTTTGATGTTAAAAATCATCTTTTTTTTTAGGTGTTAGAGGGAGAGGAAGTCTTCCACAGATCTCGTCTTCATGTAAGTCAAGTGTCTTTTAACCTCTGTCAGTCTGAGAATAAACACAGTTTTTAGTTCACAACACTCTGTCATGTTATTTTAAAAGGTACAAACTGATTGATACATAAGCTAAAAAAATGGCTCCATGTACAGATTTAAAAATATATATATAATCTGTGCTTGTAGTATGGATTTTTAGTCTGAGAAGTGTTCTGAAGCCTTGCTGAAATTTCAGGAAACATTGGCAGTGATCATCTCATTAATTTTGTATGCCTCTGAGGACAGACATTAGTATCTTTGTAATTTTGTTTGAAGGTAAGACCTCCTTTTGCATGTGGCATTTACATTTCTAATATATACAGTGCTTAACAAATTTATTAGACCACCTGTCATAATAACGAGAAAACATAAATATTTTAGAAATCTTTCAAAAACTTGTTTAAAACTAAAAATGTTATTGTTATTTATTTGGCAAATAACAAACTGAACAACTAAATAGTCCTTTTTCACACATAATAACCAAAAAACTTCATATTTTGTATGGCCTCCTTTGGCCTTAATAACAGCTTACATTCTTGTTGGCATTGTTTTTATGTACTTTTCCACAGTCTCTTTTGTAACTGAGTTCCAAATAGTTTCTAGCTGTTCCCACAGACTTGCTTTAGATGAAACTTTTGTGCCATCAATCTTTGAATCTACTAAACCCCAAATTTGTTCAATAGGATTCAAATCTGGACTTTGACTTGGCCAGTCCATCAGTTCCAGTACTCCAGATTCCTTTTTCTCTGTCAAATAGTCTCTGGACAGCTTTGAAGTATGCTTGGGGTCATTGTCTTGTTGGTATATGAACCCACGACCAACCAGGTTCAGTCCAGAAGGAATTCCATGACGTTCTTGTTCATGATACCGTCGATTTTTTTTTTTTTTAAGATTTATCTTTGGGCATTTTTGTGCCTTTATTAGATAGAGGAGGACAGTGGATATAGTTGGAAGCAGGGTCAAGAGTGGGGGAGAGACATGCAGTGAAGGGCCTCAGGCTGGATTCGAACCCCTGCCGCCCGTGTACATGGGGAGCGCCTTTAACCACTAGGCCACCTGCTCCCCTATACTGTCGAATTTGACTAATTTGCCCACGTCGTATCCACAAATGGAACCCCATACCATAATGGAATCTCCACTGTGTTTCACTGTGGGTGCAATGCATCTGGCATCAAAACGTTCTCCAGCTTTTCTGCAGACATAAACACGCTGACCGAAGAGTTCAAACTTGGACTCGTCCATCCAGAGTACCTTCTTCCAGTCATCACAGTCCAGTGTTTGTGCTCCCTGGCAAATCTCAGGCGTTTCTGGATGTTTGCAGGCCCCAATAATGGCTTCTTAGCAGCTATTCTTCCCTTTAAGCCTTGTGAACTGAATTCACCTTTTTATACCCAAATTTGAGCCGGCTCACTGGGCTTCTCTGAGAAGTCAGAAATTAATCAAACATAACATTCAACCACTAAAACTCATTCTTCTGTTCAGGAATGCAAGTAAATAACTATAATTTGACATATTAATCAAGAAATAATAATGTGCTTTACTATTTTTTCAGTTTTTTTGTAAATTAATAAATTTGAAAATTCATGGATAACAATAATAATTATATTTCAGCATTAAAAATATAATTTCTGTTAAAGAGCTTCTAAATATTGGTGTATTAACCATTGCAGAAACATAAAAAATGATTTTGGTAATCACCAATGCTGTTAATTTAGGGCAGCTGTGGCATAAACCTTACTTTGGGTGGTGGTCTAATAAATTTGTTAAGCACTGTATGTCCTAATTTATTTTTCAGTACTTAGGAGTGCCATTACTTTTTGGGTCCCAGTTCATCAGTATACAACAGCTTTACTCGCACACATTTCAGCCATATGAGCCAAAAAAATAAATAAATTTCATTGTTAGTGACTCAAAGTTAGGGGTTAAGTTTGACAAATTATATACATCATTATTCAGACTTGTTAAAACTTAAAGGTCAATCAGTATCAGGTCTGTCCGTTAAATGGTTGTTTTTTTAATCCAGGATGATAAGATTATTAATGTGTTTCTGGTAGTGACCAAATCCTAACGCTAATTGGCTTTAGCAACACAACATGAAAAAGCTTTGTGGCTCAAATTGAAATGTTTGATTCACAATGGATTGTTAGCTGCACCAGAGTTTCTGCCAGACATTTTTTAATCTGGCAAAAATTCCTGGTCTGGCCATTTAAAACAACTAAATTTATATAAACTTCAGATGGCTGTCTGACCAGTAACCTGCATTTAACAGCAATGAAACATATAAACAGAAACACTGTGATATGGCTTTAAGTCTGCGCTAAAGCAGAGCTGAGAAAACATGTTTCTGTTTGAAACTGATCCAAGTCCAGCACAGCCAGAGTTCTTGTTACCCTGTTATTATAGCCTGCTTAACTGGACCTTGGAAATGACTGTGGAGAGCCAGTTGATTTTTCTTTATGTAGCTTATAACAAACATAATGAAAACTGTGAGCTGTTCCTCACACATGGTCAGTTTCACAGTACACACCTATGTTAAACACATAAACAAAAACAGCACTTATCTTCACATTAGTACTGTTAGCTCTAAGTTAGCCCATTAGCACATTAGCTGCTACCATAATCTAAAACTTTCCAAAGGCAAAATAACATCCTCCTCTGAAAACACCAACAGATCCTCCAAACAAATAACTAACCAGCCTATAAGTCACATTAAAACTCTGCCTTTCAAATGAGTTTCCCCGTCAACTGTCCAGTATTAGTCCGCATTAACTGATGATCTCAACTGTAACCTCCACCAAAACAGTAAAATCCAACCATCATGATTTATTTGGAGTATTTCCAAAGTAAGACAAAAACATCCACTGTGGATAGTTCAGTGCTGCCCTCCTCTCATCCATAACTCTTCCTTGCAGCTGAAGTCACATTCAGTGCTGCTGCTACATAGGCTTCAGCCAGAAAAAAGCCAAAGCCTATTATTAATTTTTATAAATCAGTATCATGATGTTTTTATTTTAGAAAATATATGACTCATTAAATCAAAGTAAATCACAATAAATGCTGTCTCTTTTTGGGTTTATTCCACTGCATTTAGTCAGAGTAAAGCCACTGTGTAACTCACTTCTTAGGTAGACTGAGATTTTCCTGAAACACATTAGCCTCCACTACTCCAGAGGTTGTAATGAACCTAGAAATTGTAGCACTTAGCACACACTGAGAAATTGCTTAGAAATCAACTCTATCAAATTGAAAAGTATCTGTTTTTGTAAATGCATAAGAAGATGGTAATTGTGCACACAGGTCATACACATCATAGAAATCCACAAAGACATTCATAACTCCCATGCGTTTGATCAAGATGTTGCAGTGAGATAGTAGATATAGAGATATGAGATTCATCTGGAGATTTGAAAAAAAACATTCTTTGTTTTCTAACCAGTTTGTCCAGGAAGCTGTGCTCCAGTGTGTTCAAATGCTGAGTGAGCAACAGCCTGACACACAAGTGGGTCTCATCACCTTCAATAATCAGGTATATACTTGTTTTTTTTTATAAACATGTGATTGATTTGTGTCTTTAAAGTCCTTATTTGACTGCTCATGGATTTTTTCTTATCTCATAAAACAATCTAAGTACAGTTTTCAAGTTCTGTATCCCCTTCTGTTTTGTGTCCCAAGGTGACACTGCATGGATATGAGAATTTCACTTCACATTTCCTGAGCAGTGCCGAGTTGGCAGACGTAGACTATCTGAAAGAGGCTGCAGCCAGTTTTCCCGTCCCTCCTCCCCTCTCACACACCAAGGACTACTTACAGAGACAAGTCCGGGGGTAAGAAAAACTGGTGTAAAATCAATTTGTTTGTGTTTTTTTCTTTTCTTACATAATGCTAACGTCATGCTCAGAAAAACAGATGTATTTTCTTTTCCTCTTGTTGAAGATTATCTGAAAGTGGGACAACAGCTCTCGGCCCAGCTGCTCTTTTGGCGATTACTATGGCCTCCAGACAGCCTGGGTCAAAGGTAGATTTTGTCTAAATAATGCACAGTTTACATGTGACCTATGGTGCAGACCATTTCTCAGAACTGCATAATCACATGGACTATCTTGTGCTGTGGCGTTTCTGACAGACAATTTAAACAAATAAGAATTACTTGAATTGGGATCACTGCAAAAAATAGAATATTAAGCAATTCATTTGAAAGAGTCTCAGTGGACTACCAATCTCATGGTTGAACACCTGCAATGAAGACCACCCCCAGGTATGTGGGGGTGCACAGTGTCTTGTCTTACATAGATCTGCCTGTTTTGTTAAATGAATTTTTATTCATTATCAAAGTCTGGCAATAACATTTATGAAATAACAACATTGCAAACACTACACACTAAACAACATTTCATAAATTAAACAGAAAAAAAGATTAAAGGTCTAATCTGGGAAAAATATGTATAGATAGACCTGTTTTAGAAGTAATTACACAAATGGTGGCTCACTTTAGCATCTTTAGTTTTAGCTAAAGCTAACATAGCTACACTAGCTACGTGAGTAAGGTTACTACATAAACCAATGTAGCTAAGGTAGCTTCAGCAATGTGAGGTTAAGTAAACGTGGTTAAACCTAAGCTCATAAAGTGGCTATGTAAGCCATGTAGATACCTTTGCTTTGTAGCTAAGGTATCTACATAAATTAAGCTAATTTAGCTGCATTGGTTTATGCAGTAAAGTTAGTTACATAGCTATGTTAGCTATGTAGCTCCATTATCTGTAGCTAAGATAGCTTTGGCAATGTTAGCTTTAGCAAACTTATTCAAAGCTTACTCAGCTACTTAGACAACATACTTAGCTTTCATGGTTGCTTTGGAAGCTTACTTTAGCAACATCAGCTATGTAGCTAAGTTATCTATGTAGCTACATTATCTACATAGCTTATGCTGCTAACAGAGCTAGGTAAGGTACGCTGGCTTTTTACATTGTTTCCATGGGGGAGAAAGCTTTTTTCCTGAAAGCAGACTGTTAACTCGGCTTTATTAAATGTTTTATAATCAGGTTTTGCAGGTCAGCTTTTTAACTTTTAACCTTTGGTGTGTTAAAGACCCTGTAAAGTGAAATCCAAAGTTTTTGTCTTAACACACTAAATATGTTGGAATATGGATGCTGCAAAAATGTGAAAATACTGAGATCAATATGTGACTGAATTCTTGATTTGGACTTTTAGAAAGTTTTTCACCTCTTTCCTGGATTGGTTTCATGTGGGTGGGGCCAATATGTGTAGCAAATGACCCCATCCCTCTAATATTACAATATAAAATCACAGAGCAGGTCATCTCAGTACAGTCTGTTGTTAGCTGAAGTCACTGCCTTTATTGAAAGAAAAAAGTCAGTTAAATGCTGTTTTTCTGTTCATTGTGAGGTAAATTTGCCAAATCTATCAGCCACAGTGGTCTACGGATCATTTAAAGTATCATAACAGAGATTTGAGCCAGAAAACTGACTTTGCCCATTCAACAGACACGCCAACAACAAATGGTCTGCCTGTGTCTCAAAACACAAAATCTGAATGCCAGTAAAGCACTTTCAGTGCGAGAAGAAGTTACCTGGGAACTGGTTTTAAGTGTGAGCATGGAAAATCTGGGCAAGCAAATAGAGATTTGATTTAGTGCAAAAGAGAAAATCTAAGCCCAAGGATGTGGTTTTGAGTACAAAAGCAGGTTTTATTGGAAAGTTTCTTTAAAAATTGAGCCCTAAATCAATAAGTCATGACCACAAAAGGTTAAAACCCACTTTTGAGTTTTGCAACAATAATGACTCCAAATAAGTAGCCCATAGGATCAGGAAGCGTTAACGAGTGAAAAAAGACGAATGGAATGAGGACTTTAATATGATAAATTGTTACTCTGAGTCTAAAAGACATTTTAGTTATTTGGCTCTTTTCTATATTGCAAATGGGATTATACTGTAGATCAGTAACAAAAATAAAGACATTCAACAACTAGTCAATTAAAGGTCACTTTATATTTTTATTTTTTATTTAACCAGGAGAAAAAACTCATTAGGATTAAAAATCTCTTTCAAGAGTGTCCTGGCCAAGATAGGCAGCAGCACAGAGTCACAGACAAATGAGTAGTCATACAAATAAACTGTCAAGACAGTACACTGAAAGACAAATAGCAAGTATCTGAACATAAAGTTTCATTTATTGAGCGTCATCTGCATTTCTGACTCCTCCTCTGCTACAAAGCTGCATAAACGTTCCTTCCATTCATCAGACATGCTTTCATTTCCCTTCATTTGATTAAAGGTTGAACTGAAACAAACATCAGACAACTATTTTGGACAAAAACGCACTTTAAGCTTGATGATTTTTGTTGGAAAGACTTGTAGCAAATGATTAAAAACATGCAAACATACTTTGTCAAACTTTGACTTTGACATGAAAGCAATCATAAATCCTTTTTTTATATTTCTGTTTGCATTCCTGATGTGCTGTCCCTGTTGATCCTGAAGGTGATTATCTGTACAGATGGGAAGGCCAACACAGATTTGGGGAATCTGGAGGTAGAGGATGACGATGCTCGCACCCTCCTCTCATCCACCATCTTTTACCAAGACCTGGGAGAATATGCAGCGAATCAGGGGTGAGTCAAAAAATACTCATGAGTGTCAGAAATGGAAAATGCATTCACAATAATATTGTACATCTGGACAGAGAGCAGGCTTTAATATTGTTTCTCTGGAAATAGCAATAGGCTTGGGGCAGTTTCAATACTTTTAAAGTGTCAGAGCTTTGCTGCAATCCAAATAAATGTCCTTCTATCGTTAGTGTGACCGTGTCTGTGCTGTCAATAGAGGGAACAGACTGCAGACTGGATGAGCTGGGACGGCTTGCCGATCGCACCGGAGGAAAAGTAAGAAAATATCTCAAACTGTCCAAATTTGAATACTGAACAGCTCTTTTTTTATCACGTGCATCACTCGTTGGATCATGTTTGTGTGTCTTGTCTATCAGGTGGTGATAGCTAGTCCGAATATGCTGCATCCTGAGTTTGAACAAATCATAAAGAACAGGACCACAGCTACACATTGCACTGTCACATTGTTGCTGCCTCAGCCACTGTAAGGTCTTCACTTTACACTTATACCCTCCATTGTAATATTTACAAGTTTTTGAGCACAGTAACATGCTCCTTAATCCACACCTAACACACCCACACCTGTTTTCTTCTTTAATCCAGACGTGTGAGAGGAGAGAGGCAGTCGGGGCACAAAGGGACCAGAGAGGTTGGGAATGTTGACCCAGACACAGAGATCACCTTCCAGTTTGGAGCCAATGAACATGATGCAGAGGGTGAGAAATAACTGGTATGCTTCAACAGACTAACAGAATCCACAGTTTAATTATTTCTGAGATATTTTGAAAATTGCAAGCTGCTGATTTTAGTTGTTGCCACCTATGAAAACAAGACATCTCAAACGGCTGAACTGAGAGGGAGCAAGACTTGAAACATCTGAAAATTAGCTGGATTGATGAAAAACTGCAGAAACTGTCGTGGTACAAAAAGAAATACTACAACAGTGGGAAATCATACTTATTAAATTTCCTGCTTAGATTTTGGTTTCCCCTTTGAACAATGCAATGCCTTGGATCTCTCTGCTTATCTTGTCCTGTAAATGGATGGGTTGTGTTTTCTAAAGACATATCTAACTTATCACTTGGTAGAATCTTTGATGTAAAGTTGTCAACAAAAAGTGTTTCAACAGCTTACTCTGCAGCCGTGCACACAGTACAATTATGAAGCTTTTCGTTGATGGTTCTGTTTGTTTTAATAAGTCATAAAGAGGCATGTGAATACATTTCAGACTGTTTCATAACCTGTTAAAATAAGAAAAACCTCAGAGGAGCTTCAAAGCTAATTCAGATGAACTTTTTGGCAATCCAGCTGCAACATTGAGATTGAAATGTCAGTCTGTTCATAATTCCCCCAAATATTAGGCTGAAACTTCCCTGCAGTTTGTGTTGGCTCTGTTGAGGTTGAACTTTTAGAGCTGTGATTTTGTCTGACAGTAAAAGACTGCAACAATATTTCCCATCAACCTTAGCTGCCCTATGTGCTAACTCTTCTGTCAAGTGTCTTGAAATATTTAAATTGATACTGATACCTCTTGATTACCTCTTAAAAGAAACATTATCATTGGGGAGAAGTTTAGTTATTAATGTATGGTTGTTCTAAGTGCCTGTAAATGTCAGGTTGGTTGCCGGGGGGGGGGGGGGGTTTAGAAGACACTACTTCCACTAATCCATCCAACCAGTCAAAAATAGCTGGTCCAGCTGTGGTCAGTGTTTGTCCAGCCATCATGTTCCGCTGTACACTGCACGACAAATGACGCACAATCAGATTGAAAGTTGCCCAGCATTCTGGGATCACTCACAGTGTTGCTAGCATAGTTGATGTCCCGTCAGTTAAGGTCAGTACACACAGATACAGTTGAGCTAGGCATGGTGGTCTTGATAGACACGATTAAAATATGTGGCATTTAAATCTTAAACTGGCATTACTTAACTCCTGTATGAGGGGATAAGCTTGTATTCTGAGAAGACAGCATCAGGTGGGACACAAGTGTTTTGTTTTGTAAGTGTACCTTGGCCAGCTGGAACATCAGCTCATATTTAACTTAATAATTGCTGAATTTGTGTAAATAAATCAATCGTAGACTATAAATATGGATAAAGTCTTAGTGATGTCACCTATTGGTTCCTGAAAAGGCAATGATGGCAGACACCATATTTAAAATGCTACTCCAGCTAACATCAGGCTGCTTTATCTGTTATTCCGCCAGTGCAAACGGAGCACTGTGGCTGACCTTTAAAGTTAATCTTTGGGTTTCCACAGCACACCATGAAGATAGATCACAGCACATGCTGGACCGCTAGGGCTGCATCTCTAATCTGCAATGAGCAAGGTACCCAATAGAGCTAGCTTCAAGCATGTATTACTCTGTACATAGTTGATGCAACCATGCAGGCACGCGCCGAGCATCCAGTCAATTTGAAAACAAACCACCAGCAGCAAACTTGGCAGCAACAGCTTCTGTCATTAACAAATGATCTTTAGCAGCAGGGCAAAGTAATATGGGACTTTTTACTGTCTTCACCATACATAATGTTACTTGATCTGATGCTTCCTTTGCCTTGGTATTTACAGAACTCAGTGTCTCAATTGATATTTTCTGTGACCACAACTTTAGCTTCCTGTCAAAAAAACTCCTTTAACTTGGTCACCAAACTTGGCTGCTTTGTCACAATATGACAGAGTTCACATGGCCTCCTGCTGTCTTTAGCAAGCACCTGTTTGTGAATTACAAACCATAGCGTGGAGGATCATCATCAGATATCATCAGTGAAAGTCCAGACTTTAAGTAGTTGTCATCATATTTCTAATTTCTGTGCTTACTCCAGTAGTAACTACCTCTGTAGTAACTAAAAATGTCTCTCCATAATGCCTCACTCATAACTTTAGTTGACTTAGCAGATCACTTTTTCCAGGTTTAATTTTGTCGCACTTTGCCCCCGAGGGGGGGGGCACATCTCACACTTTGAAAACCACTGGTTTATCCCATCATTATTAACATCATTACATCGCACAGGAATCAAATTAACAGCAAATCAATCCCATATGAGCAAAAACCATGATGTATCTTGTTTTTCTTTGTTACTGTGAACTGGTGACCTCTTGATCAAGCTGCTCTGAGCTGAGCTGCGCTGCACTGTGCTTTATTTCACTGGACTGCGTTGATGTCAGCTTTAGAATCAGACCCAGTGGGTGAGGGTGTGGGTTGTCAATCAGAGAGAAACCTGTGGTGCAGATGAAAAGCTGTAGGCTAAGACCCTGTTGAAATTGGAGGTTAAAATAGGCAAATAATTAAAGCTAAGGTGAGCCCATTAAAACTTGGATCTTGAAAGGATTCATCTGAATTCCTGTCAAACAGCTATAACATGTGCGCATGTAAGCCAGATCCGCTGCACACCTAATTATAAAAATTCATGCGTGACTCCAGCCTATGTATAATCTAAATAAATGCCTTTTCTAAATCAACTCCTATATTGTTGTCACAACTAAAGACATTAGCTATAGGGACCTTAAAGGTTTCTTTACACCAGACTGTAAACATGTGCATCATGGTATTGTAATATGAGGCCTTATAAAGATTCCTTGGCTTTTGGACTCAGCTTCAAGTGGACACTGGAGGAACTGCAATTTCTGCGCTTATACACTGACTTCAGTTTACAGCACCAGAAGTTATCACTTGATTTAAGTTTGTAAACCAAACTGAGCCATGATATCATATTTAGTTTTCCCAGTGTTTACACTGAAATCTCTTTTCAGTTTCAGCTCTGGCCTCTGGTAGCTGTGTGTCCATCCAGGTGCAGGTCAGGTACCGGCAGAGGAATGGACAGAGGATGCTCAGAGTGATCACAGCAGAGAGAGAAGTCACAGATGACAGGTGATAATGTTTCCATAATCACAGTTTTTATCTCATGTTGTGTTTTAAACTGCTGTACTGATTGATTTGCATACTGTGCGGCCTTGCTGTAAGCTTAAACAAGTCATTATCTTATGATATCATGAATCAACGAGGCGTTCTCCTCCTGAGGACAACAATTGATTGGATGTGTTATTTCATACCTATCTCAGTAAACCTTAAGGCAAAGCTTTTTAAAAATCTGAGAAGACTGGCTGTTGCTGAGATACGAGATCATGCAGAAATGATTGCACCTTGAAAATCCCTTCTCTCATAACATGTAGTCACATGGAAAATGAACCTCTCAGCTCTGTCTGAAAGCTTCTTATACAGATGAAGGTCCAGCAATTCATAGACTGAGCACAGACAAAGAGACCTGCAGTGTACTAGGATAAAAGGCCGAAGATGAAGTACTCTTATGTTAAAGTGTGATCCTTCCTCTTCAGCTCGGCGGCCCTCTCCTCTCTTTCTCTGGCCATCATTCAGCTCAACTCGTCGCAGGCCAGTGCCGCTCTGGCCGTCAGAGGACGTTTCCTGGACGCCCGGAGGGAAGGCGAGCTGCAGAGGAAGCTGATTGAGAGAGCAATGTGAGTAATAGGAGGAAGGGGAGGAGGGGTGGCAATGACTGACGTTAGTGTGTGGGCTACACGTAGAACAAGAGCTACTTGATGCTACAGTCTGACGAATGAATTTAATGGGAGCTGATCTGCATATATTTAACACAAAAAGATAAAAGACATGAAAAAACATCAGTTATGAAGGTTATTTTTCAGAATGCATGCTTTTACAGAATATTTATTGATAAAAAGAGTGTCCTTTTTTCAGAGAGCATAATCGCAGTGCGGAGGACAAAGAGACATATCAAGAATGGGTTAAAACAATGGAGCCTATATACAACAACATACATAACTTCACGAGAGTGAGTTTAAACACTGTTTTGATCATATTCAGAGCTTTAAACTGTACAGAATTGCACCATTTTAACACTTATTTTTTTATTTTTCCAGAGAAATTCAGTGGTTTCAGATGCACAGGTAATTCAGCTCTCATATTTAATACCATTCATGCCTAACACAAGAATATTTTGGCCTTGTTTGTTTCAATTGTCCTGACAATTCTTTCTTTCTTCTCCTAATGCTAGTTTTTAACAGATGCTGGGGCAGTGTTGCTCTACACTATGAAACACAGCAACAGGAAATCCATCTCACTGAAAAACAAACAGAAACTCTAGCCTCCAACTATTGCTTCATTGGAGACAACTCAAGGATAATTTCTGCTGTTTGATTTTCTGGCTGAAAGCTCCAATATTTCATAATGTGAACAGTATATTACAGCATATCAAAATCTTGCCATATGTTTCATAAAGATCTTAAAGCACAGCTTGGTGTCTTACAGTGTCGCACTTTAAAGTGCCGAGTACACCCAAACCACATGGGTGTGCTTGACAATGTTTGTGTTTTTGTGTCGACTAAAACGCACAAGGAAAGCCTGAGTCAGAAACACCATCGAGCAGCTAGATCCCTCTGCATCAGCAGAAAGCTTCTCAATACATATGTAAGTGTTTAAAACAGCACATACTTACACACATACTGAGAGGACATGCATCCAAAAATTTAATTTACTTTGGTATAATAATGAGTACATTTTGGCTGCTTTCTCTGACTTTTGATTGAATTACCAGTTAGATTAAGAGAAGAATGCTGTTTTTCAGTGATATAATGTAAATTTTAGTTGTTTTCTCTCAGACTCACCATATTATTAAGAAAAACTAGCTTATTAATATTGAGTTTACAAGATAACGTTTGTTGTTTTTTTAATGCCTCCACATTAGCCAGCTCCAAGGGGCTTTATGTTTTTGGGTTTTCTTCTGACCATCTGCCTGCGCCATTCATGTGAACAGGATATCTCAAGAAATCTTTGAATGATTTTCCCTAAATTTAGCATAAATATCCACTCTGAATCAAGTATGAACTTGTTCCAAGGGGATGAACTGGAAGACATCTGGGATTCTGGGATTCCCAGGCCAGATGGGATATATAATCCCTCCAGCAAGTTCTGGATCTGGCCTGGGTTCTCCTCCCAGTTTGACCTGCCTGGAAGATCTCCATAAAGAGACCACCTCCTCAAGAATCTGATTTTAACAGCTAGTATCCAATATCTTGTTTTTTTTTCGATCATTGCCCAAAGCTCTTGGCCATAAGTAAGGGTTGGAACATAGACCAGTAAACTGAAAGCTTTCTTTTGAGGGTATTTTTTTCTAAGAGGAGCAACTGGCTCTTTAGGTAGAGTTAGTCGTTCTGCAATGAAGTTTTGAACCCCAGCTGCTGCAGTCGCATGTCAGTGTGTCCATGGGCATGACACTTAACCCTCATTTGCTAATTTGGATTAGCTCTGCCATCGGTGTATGAATGTGAAGTGAGAGGGTGTGAATTGGTAGGTGTGACCTGCTGTGTAGTCAGTAGTCAGACAACTAGAAAGTGCTATACAAGCTCAATTCCATTAACCATTTCTTCAAATTTTGCACACAGGTCCACTCTGACTAGGAATGACATGATAAAATTTTAGAGGTCAAAAGTCAAGAGTTAAGGTTTTATGTCCTCATGCTCATCCGCTGGTTTGAAATTAATGTCTCAAGAAAACTGAGTGATTTTATTCAAACCTTTTACAAATATCCACCGTGACTCAAGATAGACTGGTTCAGTTTTGGAGGTTATAGGTCAAAGGTCGGTGTCTTTGGGTCTTAAGTTCATCCCTTGCTTGTAAATTCAGTATCTCAAGAATACTTTAAGGGATTGTCTTCAAGTTATCCAAAAATATCCACTTTGACTAAAGGATAAACTGATTCAGTTTTGGATGTTGAGGCTCAAAGGTCAGGATCATTTGGCTTCATGTTCTCCCCTTGTATTTGAAAGTGAAATCTCAAGAATGCTGTAAGGTGTTTGTCCATTAGGTTCTCATTCATCCAGGTTATGGTTATCCAAATCTTCGTCAAGGGGGCAACTGGACTTGTTTGAGGTTCTTGGGGACCCCAATGGTCTTCTTAAGTTCTTCAGAACTCCTCCTGGTGTATAGGTGAAATGTCTTCAAGAACCTCAATCAAGTCTAGTTGTCCCTTTGATGAAGATTTGCCTGTAAAATATTTGCCACAAACTTTGCACAAATGTCCGCTCTACTCTAAGGAGAAACTGAATATATTTTGGAGGTAAAGAGTCGAGGCCAAACCCAGCCAGTCCTTCTTTGACCATCACTCTACTTTCAGCAATTACATACATTGTGGAGATATATAACTGCCAGGTGGTCGGGTTTTTGTGAGTTCTTGAGACATTAACTTGCTTTCAAGGGGAAACTAGTTAATTTTCTTGAGAAAAGTCAGCTTCAATCAACTTCCCAAGACCTAAAAAAAATTAACTTGTTATCACAGGATCATCAGTGCTGTGACAAGATAAAAATAGTCCAGATCTTAAGGAAACAAACAGAAATTACTTAATGGGACAATGGGGTGAACTTAAATGCATGGGTGTATGTCTGCTCAGGGCGTTCATCAGTCAACAAAGAACGACACATTTATAAGAAGGATACATTTCGTTTTGCTCACAAGACTGAGAAATTTAAACAAAAGCGATATAAATGACTTACATACCTAATCAGAGTATCGTAAAGGAAACAAGCTAAGTGTAAATATTTAAACGTTGAAGAGGTAATGAGCAATGGAGTACATACAAAACAAGACTGAAACAACAATAATCATGCCAGAGATGGAAGCCAAGGCGTAAATAGACATGCGTTTCTCTGGTGCTGCCCTAACAACACAAACATGTAACTGTGAGCAGATGGTTGTGGAACAGTTGAACTGATCATCGCTCAGAGCCGGGAGGTTCCAGGAGAGCAGAACGCAAACAAACCAGGTTTCTACCAGGATTCTCAGGATGATGCTGAGCAGGTAGAAGCCCACCGTTCCTCTGTCTCTGTGAAGGTTGATCACCGTCCTACCCCTTGGGTCTTCGGACACATCCGGGGCCTCCTCCTTCCCCTGAGCATTCATCTCCTCCTCCTCTGCCTTATCCCTCCTCTTCTGGGCCAGGGAGCGCAGGTGGGAGGTGAACAGCTCCATGAGCAGCACAGAGATGACAACCAGCACGAAGATGAAGTTCCATGCCACCATCATGGGTTTGTGAAAGTGTCTGTTAAAGCAGGCTCGGGTACAGATGCTGTCTCTGGTGCCGTTGCAGGTGAAGTCAGCGTCCAGTTTGGTGAAAGGAAGCTCGGCAAGGAAAAGAATCACCAGGCGGATGCTCAGGAAGCCAAACCACAGCGAGCGACACTTGTAGGTGGTGGTGGCATCAACTGCTGTGCGCAGGATGGGGATCAGGCCTGTTACTATGGCAGCCATCGTCACTCCTGGCTTTTATCTGTGAATCTTTAGAGTGTGGAAGAAAGTAAATGTGACTTCATCTGTTTAAATACATTACATCGATTAAAAATAATCAGACACGGTTTCAGAAAATTGAATACAGGGTGGCAGCTTTAACACCTAGGGGTCCATGATCACGCCAGCACTTCATCATGTGCTATTTTTGTCACAGGACAGCATGAAAACAAAGCCTCATTTTGCAATACAATCATTTAGTGTAGAAATCATGTTTTTTTAAGCTTTCTTTCAGTGTTTGCTTTATGTCAATAGGCCAAGTAAAACAGGAAATAGGATCATTTAATTTGATATTAAAAATTGATTTTACAAATAGGGCACAGTGGACCATACTGTAAAGGCACTGAAACTGGTAATTTTTTTAAATTTCAGCATTGTGTGATTTCTTTACAAAAATGATGATATATTGTTAAAAATAGAAAGGTTTAAAAATCTATTTTTGGGAGGGGTTTGTGTTTTTTTTGTCGGAAATCTAATACAGTAAGTTATACAGTAAGTTAAACTTTTAAAAAAGTTTCATTTCATAAAGTTCAGGATGTGCAGAAAAAAATGATACAAAACATGAGGATTGTTTGCATTTTCTCAGTGGTTTATGTTGTCAAAAGAAAAGTATTAACAAAATGGCAAAATAGATGTGGACTTTTAAGGGTTAAATAGCTTCAGTCTGTTTGAATCTGAAGTGGAACCAGCTGACTGTAACATGGGGGAAAACTGGGCCAATTTACACCAAATTGTGAAAACAGATGATGGTGCATCTCTTCATCAAGTTTCAAGAACTTCTTCAGAAAGTTTCAAACTTTTTCCATGTTAGTTTTGAAATGTATAAAGAAAAACGGACAAATAACCAAATACTAAACAAGGATGAAGCAGAATTTAATCAAGATTTTGGCTCCAAAGTCTTCCATTTTCTCCAAAATGTACAATAAAAATTAAATATTGTATATCTAAATTATATGGAATGTCCGTCTATGTTACAGAAAGGAAAATTTACCAACAGCCTGTGGAGACATGGGCAAAGAAATCAGATTTATATTCTTTTCTATTTTCTATTGCCTTTTTTGCCCCTAATTTGATAGGACATGGCATAGAGTCAGAAGAAACGGATGAGAAAGCCACAGGTCATATCTGAATGGGTGACTGGGCATCTGCATATGGGGTATAACCTCACACAGCCAGGGTCAGCACTAGCGATTTTGGCAAGATTTCTATTTAGTGCCCCCCAAGCCCGGCACTTCATCATCACCTCAGAGAGAGTTAATGAAGTTTACTCACTAATATTAGCATAGGGTTTTTTTCTTTTTCTTTTTTGTTTTGTAGTAAAACATTTTTCCTCTGCTGCACAGTAAAATGTTGAAAAATGATTTCAGTGAGGACGATTTCAGGTAACTACAAAGTGCAAATATATAAAGAAGTCATTGGGCCTATTAAGGCATTATTAAAAGGCATATTAAAGCTGGGTCTCAAACCTGCAACCTCTGATATTACTATCTGGCTATGTCTTCATCCATTATACCACCAGTTTCACAAAATGTAGCAGTGTTTGCATTCTTCATTGACACTTGTAGCTGTTCAGTCAGTTTTATTTTTTTAAACACTGTCTAAAACTGCATTTTGTTTTGAAAAACCATTTCATCTGTTTGAAACAAGGGCAGTTGCACATAAGCGGGGTAATGATGGGGACGGGAATTAAAGCTCTTTTTGGTGATCTGGGTCATTTGGCTCGGCTCAGCAAGAAGAGTTGGCTCTTTCAGCTCTCAAACAGTTCTTTATTTGGATAATTTTTTAGCAATGTCATAACATATGATTGAAATTTGTGTTGGTATTTTATTCCAATCATGTTTAATTTTTGCAATAAGTGAAAATATTGTGGGGTTTTGTTGTTTAAATATACTGTCTCCCCAAAACACCTTGCTGGTCAGATGGCTTGCTGACACACCTGATATAAAACATGAATGTTACATTATCAAGTGTGACTATTATGTGTGGCATGCCTGTGGTAGAGCAGTGTGGAGAAAAAAAAACATCTGCATCAATCACATGACAGAGACATACAAAAAATATACACACATTTTTTAAAAATGATAAGATCTTGTCATTCATGTAAGAGCTGGCTCTATAAACTAGCTTGTTCATGAAGGATGCATCACCAGTGTGAAGAGAGAGGCTGGACCGAGGAGTGCAGAGGTTAGAGCACGAATCTCAGCAGTTGACAATCTTTTACGTTGGTGCTTCATTTAACATGTTCAGCGCTCATGTAGGTCCCCCTTCAGCATGGCCCTAGAGGGCTGCCTATATCCCATATGCCCAGTACTGGCCAGCAATTACTTTTTTTCTGATCAAAAACACTCACTTAATCACACCAAAGATAATCTTTACATCTAATAAACAATAACAATTTTTCCACAAGCCCCTGACAGATACACCCACACTTAGGACTCATGCTTGATGGTGTAACATTAATGCTTTATATCAGGGTCATACTGACAAGCCAGTGGGCAGATTTCATCAGATTTTGTGGAGACAGGACATTTAATACAATTATCAGGGATGCACCAGTACCACATTTTTGCAGACCAAGTACAAGTAGTTACATTTGAATACTGAGTACAAATAATTTATAAGTACTTCATAATACCATAACTGTTCTTGAAATTATTTTGAAAGTTTGTCCTCATGACCACTTATTAGTGCATACCATAGTTGTTATTCTCCTCTACATTTTTTTCATCAATAAACTGCAGACATGGCTCCAGCACACTCACATAATGAGAGGCTAACATTATTCTTTGAAATGATGCAGAGTACAGTATCTGCAATGTTTTATCAGTACGAGTACTTCAACTTGGTATCAGCACTGATACCCCTGAGATTTTCATACATCTAAAAAGATCAAGCACAATTTGAGTAAAATATGTGCACACATCAGTCACACATGGCAAAATCGGACTGAGTTAATACAAGTCAAAATGGACCAGAATAAATAGAAAGCCATCTAAGAGAGCCAGAGCTGACTCTTATTACTGGGTTGAACAAAATAATCTACATCCATAAAAAGCACTTAAATGTTGAAATATTACCACTTTTAATGGCACCTAGTAACAGTTAGAAAATTATAATCTGTTAGTTTTCCTAAAATGTTCAAAGTATCTAGGAACCTTATGCTATTATACTTTCACCCAGTTTTTACTGTTAGTTGAGGTGGGGCTAATTTTGATCCATTTTGTAAGACTGCAGGGCAAGGCAGCTGTGTTTATACAGCCTGTTTGAAACACAGAGGAAATTTAACCTGACTTTTACACAGAAACAGAGGAACACTCTACTGACTGCAATGAAAATAGAATGAAGACACATAAGAAAGAATTTCAGATTTCAAAAAGGTGAAACAGAATTTAATAAAACGTGTAAATTCAATAACAATGTAACAAGTGACTAAAGCTGGGCACGTTTGAGGTAGCAGGTTTTCCCTGTTTGTAGTGTCCATTAATAGAAAAATAAACCTCATGTCAAACCTGACGTACTAGCCAGCAATCTGTATATATTTTTATGATGGATCAATGTGGCTATTGCCTTAAAGTTTTAATTTTTTTCACTGCATCAGGATCAACTTATGTTTACCAGTATGCCATTGTTATTAGAAGGCACACTCACTAAGCACTTTTCCTCTGTATGTGAAATAGTTAATGCATAAACTAGGCTCAACCTTTTACTTAAGAGCTGTACGCGACTAAAATAATTTCAGCCACTGTTTGTATCCAAAAGCGTGCCATCAGTGGTGTTCTTCATGCATCTGTCCTTGTTCTGGATAGGACACAGAAATTGGGTATATACGAACATCATACTGCACTCCTGTGCCTCACGTGTTTTATTGCACCTGAAGACTAATGTTAGTGAGGGTGTAGCAAATTCGAAAACTCACCTCTTAGAGCTGCAGCCGTTGGATTTCTGTCTCTCTCACTGTCACTTTCAGCCTTTATGGGTGAAACAAATGTCATCAAAATATGTGTAGCTGTTTGTCACATCATGTTGTGCTGACATTGCCTCCCTTTACATTAGCAGCGGTTTGCATCTCACTACACCAAAGACTCGTTAACATACGCAATCTGTAACAAAACAGAAAGACATTTTTAAACATTACACACATTTATTGTGTATCAAAAGTCGATCCGCCAGATTAAATACCTTAGAATGTGACTTTGACCCATTTTTTTATTATCAGTAGGTAATACTTATGCACAATATAACAGATACAAATGTTTTAGTTCCATCAAAATGTAACTTCATTGAATGTTGATTTAAAAGAAGCTGCAAATAAAAATACAATTAAAAATTAGCTAAAAAAAAACATTACTGAGATAAGATAGGTGCATAAATGTTGACCACATTTTATGAAGATTGCAACACTCGACAAGTTCACAGAATGATGCTTATAGTACAGAATATAAAATTTGATCAATATGTCTAACATTTTTGTAAGATACATGGAGATGTAGAAGAGTGACTGAGCCCTGACAATTTACATAAAGACAACTTAATTTGAAGGACGTTTGCTTGAAAAAAAAAACATAAAATCAGACCCAGCCTCTAAAAAGGTTTAAGGCCTTGGCAGAATATCTGTGCAGTTAAAAATCTATAAAGGAAAATAAAAACTTAAAGTCCCTCCTCTTTGACTAAGTACTCCGGCAGAGTTTGAAAAGCTGTCACAGGTACAGTGACTGGGACTGTCAGGGAGATCGTGCTTGGCTCAACAGTGGAGGGGGAAACCTCACTGGGAGGTTGAGGAGAGGGCAGCGGGTCAGTGTGAATAATGTTCAAGTCACTAAGATGTGTGGCTGCTGATGTAGCGTCTGCATGAGTCCGTAAGTGCTTGCGAAGGTAGGCTGCAAACAGAAAGGCTTTGCCACAGTGGGGGCAGCTGTGGGGTTTGTCGGCCGAGTGGATCTTCTGATGTTTCCTCAGCCCCGATTTGTTGAGAAAGCCTTTGCTGCAGTCGCTACAGACATGAGGCCTCGGCTTGGGATGCTGCTTCTCATGCTCCTGCAGCTCTGCCAACTGTGTGAACTCTGCCTGGCAGGTCTCGCAGACATGCAAGCCCAGGGGAATGATTTTGGTAACAGTCGGAGGAGTGGAGTCAATGGAGTGAAGATTTTCATGTGCCTGGACTTCATCCCAGCTTCCGAACGTGGCATCACAGTGAGAGCAGGAGAACTGAGGCAGAGTCGTGTGGGCAGTGAAGCCTGAAGCTGATCCTGTCTCTGTTTCCTGTTGTTGTTGCTGCTGCTCAGAATGCTCAGCGAGGTGAGTCCTCTCGTGTTTACGCAGGCTAGAGGACACCACAAATGACTTCAAACACTCCTCACATTTAAAGGGCCTCTCTCCAGAGTGAACACGCCGGTGTTTGTTGAGGCTGGAGCGCTCTGCAAATGACTTGTCACACTCTGTGCATGAAAAAGGCCTGAGACCAGTGTGGACGAGCATGTGGCGTCGGAGATCCCAGGATGCTACAAAGGCCTTGTCGCAGCTCTGGCATTTGTATGGACGCTCCCCGGAGTGAACACGCTCATGCACAGCCAGATCAGCCGGCTGTCTGAACCTTTTGGAGCACTTATCACAGGGGTAGGGCTTGAAGCCCTGGTGGGCTCGCTGGTGGCGGCGAAAGCTTGAGGGATCTGAGAACATTTTACCACACTGCGGGCAGAGGAACGGCTTCTCTCCGGAGTGCGTGCGGAGGTGAGATTGGTAGGAGGACAGCTGGGTGAAGCCTTTGCCACACTGCTCACACTGATAAGGTTTATTCTGGGAGTGAATGCGCTGATGGCAGGCAAGGGAGGAGGAACGAGAAAAGGCTTTGCCACAGTCGGAGCATAGGTAGGGTTTCTCTCCAGTGTGGGAGCGCTCGTGGTTTTTCAGATCCTTCAGCTCTGTGTATGTTTTCCCACATTTGTCACAAGCATACGGGCGATGTCCCTGGTGATTTCTCCTGTGTTTTCGGAACACGGAAGGATCGGCGAAGCTCTTACCGCACTCAGCGCAGAAGTACGGCTTTTCTCCCGTGTGAGAACGCATGTGCACCTTCAGTTTTGACAGGGTGGGATAACTTTTAGAGCACTGACGGCATGAGTAAGGACGCTCACCACTGTGTTGTGTCATATGTATCCTCAGGCATATTGCTTGCATGAAGGCCTTCCCACACTCGGTGCATACAAAGGGTTTCTCGCCTGTGTGAGAGCGGCTATGATTGCGCAGTTCTGTGGGTGTCTTGTAAGCCTTGTGACAGTCAGGACACTGAAAAGGACGCTGGGCTGAGTGAGTGCGCTCATGCTTTGACAATTGAGCCTTGCTGGAGAATGTTTTGGCACACTGTGAACATGAGTGCTGCTGCTGCTGTTGGCGGTCCTTTGTGTGTGCTAAAAACTTGTGGCTGCGCAGAGCTGACATACTCCTGTAAGTCTCTGAACACGCAGAACATTTGAAGGAAGGCTTGGCTTTTGGAGGCCTGCCTCTGCCACGTTTTTTTGCAGGCTGATCTTTCACTAGCTCTTCCTCTTGTTGGCTCTCTTCATCCTGATCAATAGGGGTGTACTGCTCTGCAAGAGGTGGACTGCCAGGTTGAGGAGAGGCCATCTTTTAATCTGCAAAGAAATGAGACAGTTGTAGTCATTATGTAAAAAAAAATATACTGTTTATAAGCAGCACAAGGCGACTGAAGGAATCAGCCTTAGTGGGACAGATATGATTAAGGAGAGAAGATCGTCAGTGACTGCGTTTGATGACGAACCACAGGAAATATCTGTCTAATAATTACAGAAATATGTGGGTGTGCATTAAATCACAAAATGGCTGGCATTAGGACCTCTGGGACAATAAGCTAACTGCTTTCATGACAGAGGAAGTTGGCGATGTAAAGACAGAAATTGTCGTTAAAAATGACTGACATGGGCGTGAGCACACCCCAGGATCACAGATCACGACTCGGTGTGATGGTACTGACAAGAGGGGGAAGACTTGTGCGCAGTAATTCTCGCTAGCTCTCTTGCTAAACATTTTACTAACTCAAAATGGCTGGCTTTAGGACCGGCTGCACCAATTCGCTCAACAGTGTCATCATCATCGTGAAAGCTGTATGATGGACTTGGATAGCAAAAATGGTATTACATTTCATGTGCATGAGAGGAAAAAATGTATTTCTTACCCGTGTTAGAACATTAAAACCTGCGGTCAGGAAATACGTCTTGGTGCTCGGATCGGCTGCCTTTACTGAGAGCACGGAGGTTGCTGTTGACTGGCTGCAGGATGGGGGGACGGCTTTAGGACCATGATGACGAAAGCTCTCGGCAAGCCAAGTGTGCTACATTGAAATGCGTATTATTTTATAAAAACGAAAAGAAAGCGCTTGACTATGTACGAGGAAAGATATTGTCCTAATATTATCCTAATGACGCTAATAGATACCTGCTATGACTGTGACAGTTGCGCAAAGCTGGAACGCAGACACTTTACAGTGCTAATAAGTGTGTCAACACTAGCTATGTAACCTAACTAATTTGTAATGCGACTAACGCGTTCAAACTAGAAGTCAGCTTCAAGAATATATTTTCAGAACTCCAAGATTTTAGTTTTCAGCGTTAAAATTTTCTTTCTAGCTACGTTAATCCCTAATTTGCCATAACATTTGAGTTATAGCCTTATAGCCGAATAATCTACTTCCGCCTTAGACGGAGGTGTTTCTCTGCTGCACATTTCCTGTTTCCTAGCAACAAGAGCAATGTGGAAATGGGAATGGAGGCAAAAAAAGACAATTGGAAAAAGGGGTCTGCCCTCCACATAAGATTAACGTTTTTGTATTAATGAATGGAAATATACCATCGAAGAGTTGCAGTTTATCAGTTCTGCCGCAGGTATTTAATTTGACGCATTAGCTGACGTTATAATACCGCATTTAAACGACTTCATGGCGTTTTGGTGCAATGTTTGTTTAGCTAGCCATCATCATGCTAGCTGATGACGCGCTAACGCTAGCTCGCTGAATTTTATACTACATTACATGAATATAATAACCCCATAAGAATGCCATCATTTCATATTATGGACTCATAGATTCGTATCGTTTCTGTATGTAATGAGTGAGAGCATTGCCACTTGTAGTGGTGAAAAATCTGCAGAGAGGCGTTGGTCCCCGGTTTATTGACATAGCTATTGCAGCTAGCCTGCTGCTGCAGAGATGTTGCAAAACATGTTTTTCCAGCCGGTTTATACACCTATTAACGAAACCAGTGACGCAGTTAGTCTATCAATTTATTTGCCTTTTCAAAAACATTTTGAAAGTATTCTGACGGATCTCTGAAACATTAAAAAGTATGTGTTAAACACTGCGCAGTTTGTACTGCAAAACTGTCATGGATGCGTTGCAAAGACAAGTTTGTGCTTCTGTAAAGCTGGCTATAATCGGAGGTGGAAGAAGTACAAGACTGTTGTACTATAGTAAAGTGCAGTTACTTTTGTTAAGATTTACTAAAGTAAAAGTTCTGGTCCATAAATGTACTCTAGTAAAAGAAGAAAAGGTTATTTTAAGTTTACTTTAAGTACTGAGTAGTAACTTTTGATACCCAAAGAGCTTGTACTGGGAAATATGATATTTCCTTAATGTGCAATAACAACAAGAATATCTAAATCCCCAACAAGGCTGGTTATTATAAGGTGTGACTTAACCTAAAGTAAAATTTAGCAGCTGTTTTAGCAGGAAATGTGGAATTATTCTCTGGCAATGTGCTACTGACTATGTGTTTTCAAAGACAAACTACTTGCCAGTTTCAAGTTGCTGGCAGAAAGCTTGGACCTCTTTATTGTGGCTTTATGTGCTTAATTCTTTTGGTACTTGATGCTTTCTAACATGCATTCAGGGTTACTGCAGATCCTTGAAAAAAATTAAATTGGCCAAATTTAAGGCCATAAGTCTTATTTTTTGTAATGAGTGGTCTTGAATTTTTGAAAGCTAATTGACTTTGATTTGTCTTAAGCAGACCTTTTTTTCTACCTACATTTATTTGACTTTTTTTTTTTTTTGAGTATCTGCCTGTTTTGTATGTTATGAAATATTACTGTACCATATACTGATAGGAAAGAGACATCAAATGTGCCAGAAAATCATCCAATTTGGGTGTTTATGACCAAAAAAAATCTCTCTCTCTTTATCAATTAGCATGCTATTAACAATGCATTATACCAGATAATTCAGCTCTGTCCAGTCTACTGAAAAATCTCACATGCCTTTCTTTTTTTGACCATTTGCAGCACAAAAAATTGTACTAATTTCTCTTAGCTCAGATCTTAAAATGGTCTTAATAGTCCTTAAATATGATGGCTAAAAGTGTGTAGGAAACCTGGTAGTGAAGTACAATACTTCCCAAAAATATACTTGTGTAGAAGTAAAATGACTGTTTTCAAAAAGTTAACAAAAAAGCGTCTTGATTAAGTAATTTGAGTAAATGCAATTAGTTACTTTCTACCCCTGACTGTAATATATATGCAGATACTGTTATCTAATCATTCTGCTGGATATCCCCCTAACTCTTTCCTCTTTTGTCTTAAACAGGTCATCACACTCAAGTCGTCATTACCTCTCCTAATTATCTTGGACTGTTTCTCCACATCCCCTACTGTGTTACCTCCCTGGAAGCTGTTTGGACGCTAATGTAATGAACTGTTTTCTTGTTATATTAACCACAAAGGCATCTAATGCAGTTCCCTTCTGCATGTTCATCCACACTGCTTCTGGTGCCCTCAAGTCAGTTCACTTGCTATGGCACTGCAAGATCCTGGCAGGACAACAGGATTTCCTTGCAAACAATGTGGCCTGATATTTCCCAACATGCCCAGTCTGCAGGAGCACATGGAAGTTCACCTTCAACAAGAGGAGGAACGCAGGTTTAAATGTGATGAATGCGGACGTTGTTATAGGCATGCTGGTAGCCTCGCTAACCACAAAAAGACTCATGATGTGGGCTCTTTTCAATGTAACATATGTGGTAAAGAAAACTCCAATGCATTAGCCCTGAAAAGTCATCTCCGGAGCCACACGTCACAGAAAAAATACTCCTGTGCTGAATGTGGGAAAGCTTTTCGTCTGGCAACCCAGCTGGCTACGCATGAAAGGGTTCATCTTGCCAGGCGAGCAAAGGAGCAGTCATATAGGAAGGTAGACATGGAATATCCCTCACATAAAAATGAAAATGAGCACCCACATCCTTTAAGTGAGAATTCAAACAGTTTTAGGAATTCTACAGAAAATAGCCCAGCTGAGGAAAAGCCAGAGGTTGCGTATAATCAATCCGAGACCTCCGATGATGCAGCAAATAGACCTTTCAGGTGTGATTTATGTGATAAATCATACATACACCACCGAAGCCTGACCAATCATAAAAAGACTCACCAAGTGGGAATGTTTGAGTGCACGGTGTGTTTCAAACTTTTTAATAACATGGCTGCTCTCTACAGCCACCAGAGGACTCACAAGGCAAGAAGTGGGACGGACCCAGGTTTGATGGGTGGGTCTTACACAAGCACACCACTGAACCAGTTCTCACCTCAGAGCCAAGATGCTCCTGTTAATTTCTGCCATCTGTGTCAGGTTCTTTTCCCAAATGAGGAGGAGTTCCAGGATCACATTCAGATGCATAATTCCTCATCTGTGTCATTTGGGCTTCAAGATTCCTTATCAGAGAACCACAATATGTCCTATGAAAACAGTATTGCTTCACCTGAGTCAAATTTCTATCCATCTCCTTTAAACAATGTTCCCTCAGTATCATCTTTAGATAATCAAGCCGGCTTTGACCAGCCCCATGAGCTTATCACAAGTAATGGACATGTGTACTCGGACTGCTCCAACAATCAAATACCATCTTTCAATAGCACTCAGGGAGATCCTACAATTATAGACCCAGGCATTCTCCATTCTGCCCTGACACAAACACAAAACACAGTCAATGCAACAGAAATAAATGAGACCTCAACTGTAGATTCTGATGAGCGTCCCTTCAAGTGTCAAGTCTGCGGTAAAAGCTACCGCCATTCTGGGAGTCTCATCAACCACAAAAGATCCCATCAGGTTGGGATTTACCAGTGTTCTATCTGCAGGAAGAATTATCCCCACCTGGCCGCCCTCAAAAGTCACCTTCGCCTCCACAAAGCTCAGCCGTCATCTTTCAGCCTCCACATGGAAGGAGACTGGCTTTCCTCAGAGCCTCTAGATAACCAACAGAGCTGCTTCTCTTCTCAAGAGGATGGGGAGGAGGCCGCTCTCCCTAATCTTGGTATGGATCAAGAAAATGGAGTAGACAACAGCAGTGGAGTATTGTATCATGGGCAGTTTAATCAGGACTTCTCCCAGGATATGACTGTGCATCTACCTCACAATGACCACCTGATGCAGCGGCACATGTGTGCAGACTGTGGTGAGACATTTGCAGATATTGCAGGAATTAAGTCTCACAGTTGCCCTTTGTTACAGCAGCAGCATGACAATACTAGCAGTGACTTTGACAGCAGTATGAATTTCCAGGACAGTAACGGTCACTGCGCTGTTGGAAATCCAGCGAGTAATGTAGAGTTTCACGGTCAGAATGGCAGCCACAACCAAAGTTATTTTGAACAGAATTTCCAGGAAAGTCTGAGCAGTGATCAGCTGAACGGGGGAGAAGAAGAAGACGGTGAAAATCCTGATGAAGAGGATGATGATGGAGATCTGTATCAGTGCTCCATATGTGGAAACAGCTACACCAGCATGAGGGCACTCAGGAGCCATCTGCGAGGTCATACGCAGTCTCTCAGCACTCCTGCAAGCTCAGGGCCCTCGTCAATGTCCTCCCATGATGAAGTGAAAGATGAAGAGCCTGGAGAAATGATGATCTGCAGCACATGTGGAGAAAGCTTTGCCAATAGACAGGACCTAATAACTCATCAGCTTCTGCACAACAAGGACCAGGTGGCTGATGTTGATCATTTACAAATAAACAACAGTGATGTGCCTGAAGGCAAGGAGGAAGCACAAAGTATCATCTGTGGCAGCTGTGGCATTTTCTGCTCCAGCTACCATCATCTGGACAACCATGGCTGCACAGATGAAAAGAAAGATGAGTCAATGCACTGTAAAGAGGAAATGAAAGTGAATGATGTTTCCCAGAATGAAGACCCCACTCCCCTGAAAGAAACTGTAGACACTGAACATCGTCATTACAAGTGCGATCAGTGTGGGCGGTCGTACAGACATGCTGGCTCCCTCCTTAACCACAAAAAGTCCCATAAAACAGGTGTATTCAGATGCCTTGTCTGTCAGAAGCGTTTCTACAACCTGTTGGCCCTTAAGAACCACCAGAGGTCACACTTTGATATAAAAAGGTTAGTTTAAACAAGAACACACAATATAAACATGTTTGCAATTCTGTACTCATGTTGTAGTGTGTTTTTGTGTAAGTAAGTGATATTGGTCAGTTTCAAGCCTGATTGTACCATCTTTATCAGAATTAACAATTTGCCTTGTCTCTCTCCTCAGGCACACTTGCCACGAGTGTGGGAAAGCCTTCAAAATACAGAAGCAGCTTTTGAATCACCTGAGAAGGCACAAAGAGAACCAGGCCAAAATCCAGGAACTCAACAACCAGATCCAGGCACTCATGCAGATGAATGGGACCAGCACTGATGGAGGAATGCAGCCCTTAACTTCAAATGCCAGTCAGGCTTTTACCTCATCTCGACGCTGCAGGCAACCACAAATGAAGTCTGAGACTTCAGTCAAATCAGAGGACACAGGTGATGGACGGCCCTTCGCCTGTGACCAGTGTGGGCGCACATATCGCCACGCAGGAAGTCTGGTCAACCACAAAAACTCCCATAAAACAGGTGAATATTACTGCTCCGTTTGCAACAACTCTTATTCCAACCAACTGGCAATGAAGAACCACTTGCGAACCCACTTTGCATTTAAAAAACACTCCTGCCAAAAGTGTGGAAAAGGCTTTAGAGGAAAGAAGCAGCTATTAGCCCATGTTTGTGCAGACCTCAGAAAGGAAGGGGCTGGAGGGAGGCGGGGCTTAAAATCTCGAGCCTTTAAGTGTAAGGAATGTAAGGAGGCCTTTTTTTCTGATGCCCAGCTGGCAGCTCACACCTGTAATGGACCTTCAGGCAGCACTGATGAACAAACAAACACAACCCCTATCCTGAATAAAGAGGAGCGGCCTTTTACATGCAACATATGTAACCGCAGCTACCGCCATGCTGGCTCACTCCTAAACCACAAAAACACCCACAAGACAGGACACTTTAGCTGCACCTTCTGCTCCAAGCCCTTCACCAATCCCATGGCTCTACGTAATCACACACGCATCCACACACAGAAGAAAAAGTACGTGTGTCTCACGTGTGGAAAGGCCTTCCGCCTTGCCAGCATCCTGCACAACCATCAGAGGGTCCACAATCGAGCAGCCAGTCACTTCAGCTGTTCTACGTGTGGAAAGAGCTTCCAGGGCCGGTCCGGTCTGAAGAGGCATCGCTGCCGCCAAGGTCAGGAGAACTTTTTGAGAGCCGGAGTCCAGCAGGCAGAGAGAGCAGACAAGTGCTTCATGTGAGTAACTGAATTATTGTGAACTATGCTGGTATGTGTGTGTCTAGAATAAAGGGAGCATTACTTTTTTTACTCGTGCAAATTTTTATTTTTTGTGTTTTTGAGTTGATAAACACAATTTACAAACGCCATTCCCCTATCGTAACATATTTCATTCAGCTTTTTCCACAAGACAAACAGTTGTAAAATGCTTGTTTTTTTAATGGAGACTATTCTATCAGACTATTTCTGATGCAGTCTCCAGGTGTCAGAGACATCTCAACAATTAGGGGCTTGTTTCAAGTTTTTTTGTGTTATATTTACAAAAAAATTAGCATGTCTTGTGTTAACCGTTGTTAGGTTGCATGTATTTGTTTAGTTTGCATGTGATCCAGTAAGGAAAAAAATATGTGTACAGTACTGTGCAGAACTTTTAGGCATGTTGGGACAAAAATTGAGGCTGAAGTAAAGCATAGATGTGGCGAGTAAGCCATCTGAAGGCACCTAAGAGTTGGAAGGAGGATTGACACAACCCCAGTAATGCTCTTGTTGTCCTTGCATATCAACAGGGGCATGGAAAATAATCTTTAGGAAAAAAAAATAAAGTCCACACCTATAAGGTGGACTAGGGGTGAATGTGGCGAGAAAGCATGGCTTAGGGTACTGTCCGGGGGTGGATAGTAGGGTTGCCAAAGGCCCCTGTTTGTGCTGTAGATGCAGTTTATTGAGCTTTTGCTTTATGTGGATAGTAAAATATCGATACAGATCAGTAATTCACAGATAAGTCTCATCATTTTGTTATATTTTATTGAACCCTTAATTTATCAGAACTTCCCAATAAAATCAAATATTTCTTACACTGGAGACCCTGCCATGCTAGCGGCTTCTTTACCAAACCATAAAACATTAAAAAAAACACACAACATGGGAGAGGCACAGGGTTTAAACAAGTTGTCAAATCAGGGTCCATGCAGGTTCTTGAAAAGTCTTAAATTGTACTTTTGAAATTTAAAGCCATAAAAAAGTCTTATGGTTATTAGTTGGAAGTCTTAAATTTTAGATGACACTTTGACTTAGATGTGTCTTTATCAAATTAGTGCCCACTAACAAATGTGTACAGCCCACCTTTGTTTTGACAGGCCTCCCTTGAGAAAATGTGTCCTCCTCTGTAATAATTTATGAACTGTTCAGAATCAGGCTAGCAAACCTGCTGATATGTAATACAATAATTATCACTATACACTGATAGAATAGTGGCACTTAATGTCCCAGAAACCATCAAATTTGGGTGTTTATGGCCAAAAAACATCTCTGCTCTGTATCAGTGGTTCTTTAACACTTTACACAAGGCACACCTAAGATCAAGCCAAAATCTTCATGCACACCATTTGTGAGCCACTGCCCTATATCACTGGACATTGCATAAAAATTGCATTATATCAGAAAATTTTACCCCTTGGCAGACTGTATAGAAATATATTTACTAAATTTATGTGAAAATGTAGAAACCGTTTGTGTTCCTTTGTACAACATACACAAAAAAGATATTGTTAATTCGTTAAGTAAACTAGTCTCAACATGCAGGGTTCCTTTTGAATTTGTAGCGATATCAGTGAATCTAACATGATTTGAGTGTCTGATATTGTTAGATGCTGAATATGACCTTGTCCCTGCTGCAGGTGTGACCTGTGTGGGCGCTCTTACCGTCATGCCGGATCTCTTCTCAACCATAAAAAGACTCACTCTGAAAACCTCCACCACTGCACCCTGTGTCTCCAGACATTTCCCGATCCCCTCACTCTGCAGATTCACTCCCAGATGAGGCGCCACTGCTGCCCTGAGTGCGGCAAGACCTTCTGTCTGCTCTCCCACCTGCAGAGCCACATGGAGGTGCACTCAAAGGAGCGATCTTTGGTCTGCAGCCTCTGCCAGCAGACATTTCCAGACACATCCAGCTACCAGCAGCACCAGGAGCTTCACCACAGGGCTGAGAACCCCTATCAACAAGGCGTGGGGGAGTCTGCTGATAACAACCTCTGCTGGGACTCAGGAATAAACCAGACCATGGGAATGGATGGGATGCCAAAGCAGGTTCCTCCACCTTTGTCCCATATTCCAGAAAGCATCACGAATTCACAGACGAGCAACGACCCTGCAGTCGTGGAAGAAAAGAGCCACATCTGTGAGCACTGCGGCCGCACCTACCGCCACGCCGGCTCCCTCCTCAACCATAAAAACAGCCACAAGACTGGCTCCTTCTCCTGCTCCGTGTGCCAGAAAGAGTTCACCAATCTGATGGCACTCAAGAACCACCGGCGCATTCACACAGAGCCAAAGCGCTACCAGTGTCTGGAGTGTGGGAAGGCATTCCGTGTGTCCACTCAGCTCATTTGTCATCGGCGGATCCACACCAGGGAGAAACCATTCACCTGCATGATGTGTGACAAGAGCTTTTCCAGCAAATCCAACCTGCGACACCATCAGAAGCTACACCAGAACACCCAGACCTATGACAACTCATTTAGCATGAATACTAACACTTTCATGGACTTGGACATTGATTCTTTTCTTTGAAGAATTTCAGACTGTTGAAGAATAGAGGGCATGTGGTCCTCTTATCTATCTCTTATTTATCCCTCTATCAGTAATTGTAAAGCAGTATTTTTTCAGAAAGTGTTCCTTGGTCCTGACAGAAACTCGTTACAACTCTCGTTACAAACTTCCAGTCTTACCTCCACAAGAGACAGTGCCAGTGGAAAGTCTCTAGAGCGTTCATCGGTTTAATAAGGCTTGAATGTTTTACACACAATTCTAAAGAAGAGCGTGCGATGATCATGTACGTCGCCGCTCTTTCCTCAAACCAACCAAAGTGAACAGAAAAGTGCAGCCCGGGTCCATGGAAGAACAAGAAGGGATTTTTCTAAGCCAGTACTGTTCTAACGTTAACGCCTCCTCTCTGACGATGTATAATTGTATTCAGTGCCTCTGTAAGTTCCTTAGGAAGCAAAATGTACAAACTATATTTATCTCTGAATCCTTTTCTTAGCTTTGCCGTCAGTTTCTGAGGATTGCTTACTTTGGGTTGAATAGGGCAAGCTTGTCAAATACCTCTGGGGGCAAGAAGTGTTTAACTCAAATCCTATATCAAGTAAATAGTTGTACTTCTAATAATATTCAGTGACATTGTATGCTAAAATTTATGTATTTAATTAATTTATTTCTGTTATTTTATGTTTATATTTTATTAGAACAACTTTTTATGAATGTTGTACAAACTGTTCTAAACTCATGTAGCCTTTATGGAGCTTCATCAGTCGATTTGTATCTTCTTAATTAAAAACAGGCAGGAGAGAACAAGGCAAATGTGCTGCACTCAGGGTCAAAACCTTCAAAAGGAACAAACCTGACGTGTGAAACTTTGTACATAATCAGTTTCTGAACTGAGCATAGCATTTATTTTTCACTTGTGCCATTTAAAACTTCAAAATCACTCCATGATTTAGTTGCATCTCCATGTGCAGTGCATGCTGTTAAATCCTTATTCTGTGGGAAAATTAAGAAGCAGCATCAGTTATGTTGAAGTGCCAGTGCCTCAAATGTAATTCAACTGTAGCAGTTTAATTTAAACAATCATCTTTTACTGTAAAATGTTAATGTTTTTGTGTGACATTACTAGTATTTCATCAGTGAGGTAAAAGTGATGCTACTTCTATCCCTTTGAATTTTCTTCCATAACCAATGCTCAATACAATTCATATCTGAATTGGACCAAGCACAAGAAGCAACATGTTGAGCTTTTACAAGAATGAGAAAGCTTCATTTTCTCCCTCAAGTTCAAGAACTACTTATTTTTAGTTAAAAATGTGCAATTAATTGATTTACAGGGTAATTTTTATTTTGCCAAGTTGTCTTACGTGCCTCAGTGTTTCTTTTAACAAATCAAAAATCTAGAAAGATTGAACATATTGCCTTTTTTATCATATTGAAATCAAACCTTACATTTTCGTTAAGCCTTATCTATGTGTAAGTATGTTTGGCACTGGTCAGAAGTATGATATACCTCACAGAAAGCCCTGCCTACTTATTGCCTCATGCAGCTTCGTTGTTGAAAATACACTGTTACAATGGAAACTCAGATAGCTTTTAACTGTAGGACATATGGACTGAATGAAGTATTAATTTGTTGGCTTTGCTTTGTAGTTTGCAGAAACAGTTTCCTCCTTTAAACGGAGGTTTCTCTGCAGTTATACAATTTTATTTGCACATGTACAAATCTAAGACACTTGTAGCCTAAAGGGGGTCAGAAAGTCGGCTCTTTGATAGTTCACCTCAGTTTAGCTAGTTTGCAGGTAGTCGTATTCGAGCAATATGCAGAAAGAACTGTTTAGAGCATCTCATTTGTTTGTCTAACCACTGTTTAAGTCCAGTGGCATTTTAAATGTACTCACACTCGCCTTGAAAATACATGACAGCTTGCTGTATCTTTAAAAATATTTTCTTTGTTATTGTAATGTTTTTGCTGTTCTTACTGTATCATATTTTCTTATGCCATGGTAGCCTCCATGTTAAGCAACTCGTGCACGTTTAATTTAAAACTGCCTTTTCTTTTCCATCAAACCACATGTGGCACTTAGATTCACTATTCTCACTGTTCACAATCACAGCCTGGTGTTTGTGTTAATCTCAGAACTCTGTAAATATTAAAGTAAAAATATCACTTGGATCTCTGTTTACAGCAAGGTTCAGTTAAGAGGGGGAAAATGCTAGATCAACTATCGTGTAATAATAAAAGCATATACAAGACAATGTAAGGATTTATTGGGTTTTCAGTGCTCCAAAATGTCTGCTCACTATTTAATTCATATTTATATAACTATTTTGTCACTCTGGAATGTAGATTTTTACTCCTTTGTTAGAACTTAGAGTAGAATATAAGCAAATTATTCAAAATAAAATAGCTGAAATTAATTAAAAGACCTGGAAATACACCATGCTCCTTTCTTGTCATCATTCCTTCGAATCTTAGTATTTTAATAAGCATACTTTTACATACAGGGGCTCTAAAAAATATACACAATTGCTAAAATTCCACCGTCCTTCCATCTTCTGCTAAATTGAGGTCAGGTTGCAGTTTCACCAGGTGAAGTTAGTCAACCCTGATTTCCCTCTCCCCAACAGTCTTTTCCAGTTCCTCCTGAGGGTTTCTGAGGTGCTCCCAGGCCAGCTGGGATACACTGCATACTGAGTTTGGGGTAGGCCCCGGGGTCTCCTCCCATTTAGACTTATCTGGAAGACCTTCACAGGGAGGGGACCAGGAGGCATCCAGATCAAATGCTTGAACCATGCTTGCTGAAACACCTTTTGATGTGAGGGAGCAGCAGCTCTGCTTCGAGATCCCTCTGGATGTCCATTCCAATTACTTGGACCCATGATCTCATTCCTACAGTCCTTACTCAGAGTTCATGACCATAGGTGAGGGTTGGAACATAGATCGACCAGTATATCAAGAGCTTTGCCTTTTGACTAGGCTCCCTCTTCAACACATCAGTACAGTAAAGGGCCTGCAACACTGCATGTACTGCATCAAGCCACCTGTCAGTCTTATGGTCCATTCTACTCTCACTTGTGAACAAGACCCTGAGATACTTGAACTCCTTCTCTTGGGGCAAAGACTCTCCTTACCCAGAGGGAGCAATCCACTGTTTTATAGCAGAGGACCATGGCCTCAGACTTGGAGGTGCTTATTTTCATACCAGCAGAACCACATCATCTGCAAACAGCAGAAAAACCTGGTTGCATAAATATGCACATCTGGACTTACTAAAGCACCTTCAACATCAGTCTTTTGTGTGGCAGCTGAGTGGCAGAATTTGTCAACTCTTCCTTTTAAAAGTGCTCAGGATCTGTCAGATTACGAGGGCATTCCCTATGCACAGCCCTTTTTAGGTCCAACCCACAGACTTTAAGTATGGTTTAGGGCTGAGCCCTGGTTGGGACAGTCCACAACTTTTGTCTTCTGGTGAAACCACATTTTTGTAGATTTGGATGCATGCTTTGGGTCATTGGGTCTCTCTTTACGGTGGGGAGCCTCTTTACCTTCGGTTATCTAGCTAGTACTTGAAGGTTTTCTGACAAAGTTGACCACTTTTGGAACTTTTCATGTTTCCCTCCACCTTTACCACAACCCTAGTTCCATCTGCATACAAACAGCCCAAAAGCATGACGCTACGTACAACCAGGTCTACAAAAGAATGGTTTCAAGAGAGGAAGATAAAAGATGTGGACTGGCCCAACCAGAGTTCAGACCTGAAACCTGCTGAAATTCTGTTGTTTGACCATGACTGTGCACAGGAAATGTTCTCACAATCTAAAAGACTTTGCGTGCTTTTGAAAGGAAGAGTGGCCAAATTTTGCCAAGTCAAGATAGATAACTCTGAAAGACTCCCACCCAAAAAGACTTTTAAGTATCAGTTTAGGGGTGTGCACATAGTTATGCAACCAGGTTTTCTTCATTTTGTTCCTTTTCAAGCCAGACTGAAATATGCCAAGGACAACCTGGAGAAAGGTTATGCATATTGAAAGCTTGAGGTGCAACCAAATTTGAGCTCTTCGGCCATAGAGATGTTGCTTATGTTTGGAGGAAGAAGGGAGAGGTGTATAACCCAAAGAACACCAACCCCACAGTGAAACAGTGGTTGGAGTATTATGCAGTAGGGATGATAGTGCATTGATTCAGAAACGGGGAAAGGGAAAATTTGCATCCTCTTACTGACTTTTAATGTCTTTTCATTGCATTATTCAGACTTCTGCTACATGTTTATCACTGACACTCGTATCCTAGAAGTGATAAAATTGCGATAAACTACACAGCCCTAGTGCTAACATAGTAAAAATGACTACTTTCCATTTACATAAAACTCACATTTTCATTGGAAGTTGTCAGTTTTATTGGGAAAATACATTTGGTACATAAAGAAAGTCATACAATTGCAGTAAGAAAATAAAAGAAGCCAGTGCATGTACAGTATTTACAATTAGTAAAAGGAAGCAAGAGAAAGAAGCAGAAAATGTTAGTTATTGCTCAGTAACATCGTTGGCTGGCCTGGTGGAAGTTTAACACAAATCTTCACTGGAGTCCCTTAAAAAGTGTGCTTGTCACTTGCAGATGATGCAGCACAACTCTGCAAGATACCTTAAAATAAATACTATTAACATCTACAGAAAAAAAAAAAAACATGAAAGAGGAAGTATTTGAAGTGATTTTGCTGCTGGAGGGCAAGTTCACCCACAAGCAGACAGATCCAGAATATGACCTGAAACATTGTCACACACAATATGTGAGGAATCACATACTGCAGCATGTGTTGAACATAAGAAAGAACAAAAAGAGGTTCAAAAATCCAAAACCCAAGCCTCCATTTCACTCTGTTTGGTGTGGCTACAAAATAAAAGAAAGCCAAACATTTATCTTTTTGCCTTGTTGCAGATCTGAAATGACTCCAAAGTCAGCAAACATCATGACTGTACGACTCCACCTAAAACTCTGTAGGTGTCATTTCCTTCACTGCAGTACATTCCTCACAGCATTCCCACATGTTAGGAGTTTAGGAACGTGTGTCTAGTGTTTCAAACATCCTGTCCTTCAAACTCTCTGTGGACAGAAAATGTATGATATCTGGAAATGTTATAGAGAGAGAAAACACGCTGACATGTCAGATAGCGTCATCAAACTAAAACATACAAGACAATAATGTAATGACAAAAGGTCAACGTTGGTCTGAGGAGGCAGTAACAGTGGATGAGTACAGTTCACTCCAGCTTTTTCACTGTTTAAGGCTACAAAAACAACAGGTACACGGAGGTACTGGCAGGGCATAAGGCTAGAATACATTTCTGTGAAGATAGCTACATTCAAATGGCCTTAATGTGCCTAACAGTATGTTTTAATCACATGTGATTTATCTTTAAGACACTGTTGTTGTAAGTGACTGGCAAAGACCCCATCTAACCCTGCCGAATAGCAGGAGGTCAAACTGCAGCCCAGCAGGCAGCAGTAGCTGTGTTACATTCACCGGAGTCCTGCTGGAAAACAGCCATCCCTCTGAAGAGAAGACTCTAGTTTTATCTAGTTTTTGAATTTTAAACCCTGTAAAGGTTTTCTGAATCAAAAAGTCTCATCTAAGTTGAATATTAAGGCACACATAATCTGAGAATGATACCACTGATATGATGCTGAAACTACTCCTACAGAGGTGTGAGAGTTGCTCGTTGTAAGTCCCGTTGGAGCCTCTATCCTAAACTCGACAGTCTAATAAATAAAAATGGTCTGGTTCTGGTGAGGAGATACTCCGCAGTCAGAGTACACAGTACATGGTCCAGAGGTTCCTCGGTCCGGCTCTGAACCAGTCACTTCTGGGTTCTGTCACATCTGTTTTCAGAGGAAGATGAGGCTGTGGAAACCAATGTTAAGATTTTAATCTCTTTCAATTAAATTCACATTTGACTCAGTTATGGACTTTTTTTAAAGCATGAACTGTATTTAGTTTGTACTTTAGCTAGCATGACAAGTATTTTTCAGTATTGAGCTGTGTTTAGACTGGCAGGTTTACATTCTTTTTCGTCAAACATTACAGTCTTCTCTATTGGTTCTCACAGCCTTTGTAATAACTGTGAAATGTCATATTGCTGTAGAAAAAGACCCTAATAAAAGTTATATAAAGCATTTTGTTTTTGTTTTTGTATGCCCTTATAGTGACATTTCTGTTTTTACAAACATGCTAAAGATGCTTTAAAATGGAAGCTATTGCTGGTTTTACATGCACAACAATGTTGCTTAAACATGTTAGACATCACTGGTTTGTTGTGCATGAACATGCATGCACATGTTACTTCCACATTGGATGACATTGCTGCTTTTTATATACTGTATATATATATATACAGTTGAAACCAGAAGTTTACATACACTACATAAAAAGGCACATAAACTTTTTTTTCTCACCGTCTAACTTTAAATCAGATTAAACTTTTCCTGTTTTTGGTCAATTAGGATTACCAAAATTATTTCTATTTGCTAAATGCCAGAATAATGAGAGAGATCATTTTTTAGACAATTTTTTTATTATTTTCTTGAGAGTCAGAAGTTTACATACATTTCATTAGACTTTGGTAGCATTGCCTTTAAACTGTATGACTTGGGTCAAACGTTTTGGATATGCTTCCACAAGCTTCTCACAATAGTTTGCAGGAATTTTGGCCCATTCCCCCTGGCAGAACTGGTGTAACTGAGCCAAGTTTGTAGGCCGCCTTGCTCGCACATGCCTTTTCAGCTCTGCCCATTAATTTTCAATGGGATTGAGATCAGGGCTTTGTGATGGCCACTCCTAAACATTGACTTTGTTATCCTTAAGCCACTTTGTAACCAGTTTGGCAGTATGCTTAGGGTCATTGTCCATTTGGAAAACCCATTTGCGCCCAAGCTTTAACTTCCTGGTTGATGTCTTGAGATGTTGCTTCAGTATTTCCACATAATGTTCTTTCCTCATGATGCCATCTATTTTGTGAGGTGCACCAGTCCCTCCTGCAGCAAAACAACCCCACTACATGATGCTGCCACCCCCATGTTTCACAGTTGGGATGGTGTTCTCAGGCTTGCAAGCTTCCCCCTTTTTTCTCCAAATGTAATGATGGTCATTATGGCCAAAAAGTTCAACTTTAGTTTGGTCAGACCACAGAACATGTCTCCAAAAATTAAGGTCTTTGTCCCTGTGTGCATTTGCAAACTGTAATCTGGCTTTTTTATGTTTCTTTTGGAGTAATGGCTTCTTCCTGGGAGAGTGGCCTTTCAGCCCATGTCGGTACAGGACTCGTTTGACTGTTGATAATGACACACTCTTACCAGCTTCAGCCAGTATCTTCACAAGGTCTTTTGCTTTTGTTCTTGGGTTGAGATGCATCTTTCGGACCAAAGCACGTTCATCTCTGGGACACAGAACCCGTCTCCTTCCTGAGCGGTATGATGGCTGGACATTCCCATGGTGTTTATACTTGCGTATAATTGTTTGAACAGATGAACGTGGCACATCAGGCATCTGGAAATTGCACCCAAGGATGAACCAGACTTGTGCAAGTCCACAGTTCTCTTCCTGATATCTTGGCTGATTTCTTTTGATTTTCCCATGATGTTACACAAAGAAGCAGTGTGTTTCAGATGTGCCTTAAAATACATCCACAGGTGTGCCTCTAATTAACTCAAATGTTGTCAATAAACCTATCAGAGGCTTCCAAAGACATGACATCATCATCTGGGCTTTCCCAAATTGTTTAAAGGCACAGTAATCTTAGTGTATGTAAACTTCTGACTTTGAAGAAAGTAATAAAAATTGTCTTTAAAAAATCCTTTTCTCATTATTCTGGCATTTAGCAAATAGAAATAATTTTGGTAATCCTAATTGACCAAAAACAGGAAAAGTTTAATCTGATTTAATGTTAGACGGTGAGAAAAAAAAGTTTATGTGCCTTTTTATATAGTGTATGTAAACTTCTGGTTTCAACTGTATATATATATACACACACACAGTTTAGGACAAAGTGAAAGTGATACTTACTGAAGCGTTTAAGCCTGATAAAGTGGCCCTGCTGTTTCTTCAATGGGTTCTGTGGATTAAAGAAACTTGTATTATTTCCCACCTCAGTGAAGTGAAAAGCCAGATGTTGCTAATAACTTTAAATATATCAGTTATAATCAGGTGTCCAAATAAAATGTGGTGATGTGAGCCAGTAATATCAGGGAATCTGAAACTGAAGCAGCTAAATGGAATTCAGCCATCCTTTTTTTTGTGTAATTTCTACCTCTGTTTTTCCTATTCTGACATGTCAAGGGGACCTCTTTTGAGAAAAGGCTTGATTTCTCCAAGTGTACAGACAGTTTAAGTTATTTTGTTCCATTTTTGATTGTTTGTGACACAGCTGCAAAATTCTTAACGCCAAAACAGTGAACTTCACACAATGTTCTCTAGTTACCACGAAACAATTTGCACCAGGGAAATTACTTTCTGTTTTCCTTTTTTTTTTTTTTTTTTTTTTTTTTTTGGGGATTTCTCAACCCAGAGCAATCTTTGTCATCAATGATGGATCACTATCTGTTATTATGCACTCCAAAGAGGATTTCATACCATGCCTTTATCACAGTGTTGTTAACAAATGTTGCTGCCCCCATTGATGCTGTGATCAAATGCAATCTTTTAATCAGGACCTTTAGATTCTTCACTCTACTTCCCCACTCCAACAATCATCAGGACATCCTACTTCTAGACATGAATATGCAAAATGTTGGGGCAGGGCAAAGCAGAGAAGTGAGGGATAAAGCCTGAGCCTGCCGACATTATAGTTAGTTACAGATATTGTTATTTTTGATTTAGCCACTTCTTAAATGTCTTTAAATCAATTCTTAATCTCACCACGTAGAGGTCGTTTGTGTGACTTGCGTCGATGCACCATGACCCCGATTATCAACGCAGCACCAACCAGCACAACTGCCAGCACTGAGAAACTGGTGATGGCTGCAAGTTTCCACACATCAGGTGTCTCATCCACAGATTTACCTGTTGATTGAATAGAAAAATATATAATTACTCTGACAACTGGCAAATGTTAGTCATATCAGTCACATGTTTTTGCCTTTGCCACAGGCCTGCCCACAAAATTGACTTGGCCCCTGAAGAACCCAGAGAACAGCCCTCCCCAGCTGTGAATTACTGGGAGTATTAATGTATGTGTGTGGGATCCATAGCGTTGGTGCTAGCATCCTGGCTAACAGTTTCAGCATTTTAGAGTTGAAAAGGGTGTCAAACTGGTTTGGGGTTCTGATGTTCTTGTGCTACCTTTTGACCAATTTTTGCCACTTTTCTGTCATTCTTAACCCATTTGTGTTGCTTTATTCCCTTTTTAGCACTTTTGACCAATTTTTGCACCTTTTTGCCACCAAGAAAATATTTTTCCAATTTTAAGTCATCTTTGATGCATTTGCTCATTTTTCTCACTTCTTTTTTCCACTTCTAACCCATTTTTGCCACTTTTTGCCACTCTTTACCCACTTGTGTAGCTTTACACCCTTTTTACTACTTGAACCAATTTTGCCACTATTTTGCCTCTTATACCCATTTGACTCACTTAGCGCCCCTTTCCAACCACTTTAACCATTTTTTGTAACTTTTTGCCATTTTTTTCCCCACTATGAATATAAATATTGATGAAAATTTGAACTCTTATTTAAATACTTTTTCTACTTTTAACCCATTTTTATCCATTTTGCTACTTCTTTTAGCCACTTTTAACCAATTTCTGCCACTTAACGTCCTTTTTTAACATTCTAAACACATTTTTGAAAATTATCCGCCATGGTTGCCCCTTCTTTTTTCCATTTATAACCCATTTTGCTGCTTATCTGCCATTATTACTACTTTTTACCTATTTTTGCAGCTTTTTGCCACTTCTTTTTTCTACTTTTAACCTATTTTTTCCACCTGTCATAATTTTTGCCACCTTTTCTGCCACTCTTAACCCATTTGTGTCACTTTAATCCCTTTTCCAACCACTTTAACCAATTTAACCTTTATTTCCTGGCATCCTGACATTTTTGCACCTCATCGCTTAAGCTTTAAGTCTGACATTTCTCATGTTTTAGTTCAGTGTGCCCATCCATATTGTTAAAATTACCAAAAAAAGTAATTCTGTTTTAAGAAAATGAGTTTACATTTTGAAAAATGTTATGTACTACAGCATAAATTAATAGTGGTTTTTATTCAGGTTAAAAATTAAATATGTTTATCACAGCTTAACTTTACAATGGACCATGATTTTCCTTCCTCCATGGGCCCCCAATTTGGCTTGGCCCCAAAAAGCCCCCCCCCCCCCCCTTCTCCCTCATTAAGGGGGTCCTTGCTTTGCAGTGGCATGTTTAAGGCTGTCTCTCCTTTTGTCCGTCTGGGCCTTCCTTGTGATGTAATATCTGGAGAACATCTTGAGAGATTTTGGTTTAACTGTCCACATGTCCACTTCCACTCAAGGTTTAATTTAGTTTATTTTGAAGGTCAAAGGTAACTGGGCCTCATCGTCATATCATGCTTGTGAATATGATATTTAAATAAATCTTTAAGGTTTAAGGACTTTTTTCAAACTTTGCAAAAATGTGCACTATGACTCAATAGACAGCTAAAAAAAATCAAAGATTCAAAGGTCAGGGCCTTATGTTCATCCCTTGCTTATAAACACAATATTTCAAGGATGCCTTGGGGGATTTTCTTCAAACCTTGTACACAAGTGCATCGACTAAAGAATTAATTAATTTAATCTTACTCATGTTCATCCTGTACATGGGAACACACTTATTCAAGAGCCTTTGAGGCTTTTTCTTCAAACATAGGCTTCCGTGTACCTTGACTCTTAAGAATGAACTGTTTTCAGTTTGTAGGTCAAAGGTCATAGTCATTAGGCTCCATGTTCATGCCTAGCCTTTGAAGGAGATAAATTAAGGACACTTTGAGAGATTTTCTTTAAACTTAGCCCAGATGTCCACTCTGAATCTGGGATGAATTGATTGAATTTTGGAGGTAATAAAAAGTCAAGGTCTTTTAGTGTCTCCCTTTCTTTCAAGATTTCTAAGGATAACAGAAACCATCTCAGTCCTAAACCGTATACCTGAAGGAGGAATGTAAAAGCAGACATTTGTTTGTCTCTGCACTTAGTTTTTGATTTTTTTATCCTCACATGTGTTGCATGACGGGGTCTTTGGGTACTGCTTGCATGACGAACAGGACACACAAACGTCCAAATCTGTGTTCCAAAACTCCGAACTTCCACACTGACCTGCACACAGAAAAAAACAATCATCTGTTAGTTATGTAACTTTTATTCCTGCAGTCGTTCAGTAGGAAACATTTTGTCAAAGCATGGCCCTGGGCAAAACATTTTCCACAATTTATGAAATAATTCACACTGCTTAACCGTCTGGAAAATGATGATGTAGAGGTAATACTCGGTGATGCAACACAAGTTCCCTAGCTCTGGAATGAAATGAAACAAAAACAAACAGTAACCAGGTGACTTGCAGGAAAATCTAAGCTAACGCAGTACAAAGTGTGACTGTAGGAGAACACGTGAGGAACTCTTTGTGGCTTCTCGCTAAGTGAAACTGGGAAATTCCTTTGGCTCAGATTTGCTGATGCAAAGTTACAGCCTGATGAGAGAATTACTCAGTGACTGTTGGTGTGTGAACATATGTGAAGAGCAGGATGTGATTTTAACATAGAGCTTCCTTTGAATTGTTTTGGTTTCTGTGTATGTGAACGGCTTCCAGAGAAAAACCAAATGTGTCTGTGAGAAGCTTAGAGATTAAATGTGTCTGTCTGTAGACACAATGGACAGCTTCATCTTTTCTTACGGGAGGTAGACAGCCGAACAATTAAAGCTGAGCCTTTCCCAGATAATAAGGAAGGAATTAGCTTGGAGATGTGACGCATTTAGCACAGATAGCAAGCTGAGAGTGGAGACTATTTGAATGTTTTAACGGTGTGTGGTTTTCTCAAACATCCTGCTTTTGATTAAGAGACATGTGTGCTTTAATACCCCAAGGTCATACATACACTCATGATTATTATGACATAAAAATTCCTACCATAGTACATGAATGAAACAATACAAGACAAAACAAAGCAACAGGAACAGATCTTTGATAGACAAATGATAGAAACCTTTCTTATCTTCATGTAATCCATGTATTTGCATGCAACACTATAACAAGGAACCACAGTGAGCCAAAAATGAGTCACCTTGTGGTTAACTTTAACATTTAAACTGATTTAATCATCACTGAAAGTAATACCAAAACTACAGGAAAGGCAAGTCTGAGATAAACCGAGAGTGATGAAATGAGAACACAGGAATAAATACTGAAGAATATTGTGACAAAGCTGAAGTGGAAAACCAACCTATCCTAGTTACGGCACAAAATAAACAAAATGAGTGAAACTATATCAAACATGACCGGCTAACTGATGTTTTAATGAGAAATAATTTTACAAAATGAAAACTATTATTTTTTGCTTAAATTCAATACTGGGAGCTTGTTGTAGCATGGTGCTGCTTAAAATGTTGCACAAGATATCGACACTGTATGGACAAAAGTATTCAGCCATCTGACTATTACACCGACAGGGACTGTAATAACTGTAATATTCAAATAGATGTGCTTTAATATGGAGTTGGCAGCTATAACTGCTTCCACTCTTCTTGGAGGGCTTTCCACAAGAACTTGGAGATGGAAATTTGTGCCCATTCATTCTGTAAAGCATTTATGAAGTCAGGCACTGATGCTAAGGAGAAAGCCTGCCTCGCAGTCTCTAATCCAGTTCATCCCAAAGGTGCTCAATGGGGTTGAGGTCAAGGCTCTGTGTGAGCCTGTCAGGTTCTTCTGAACTAACAGTCCCTGCTAAAGGGCACTGTAATGCTGGAATAAAAAAGGGCCTTCCCCAGACTGTTGCCACCAAGTTGGAAGCATAGCATTGCCTAAAATTCCTTGGTATGCAGAAGCATTGGCAGTGTTGACTCTGCTCTGTAATTACCTCCGCCAAGGAGGTTATGTGATCGGGTGGGTTTGTTTGTTTGTTAGCAACATAAGTCAAAAGGTTGTGGACAGATTTTGATGAAATTTTCAGAAAAAGTCAGAAATGGCATAAGGAAGAACTGACTAGATTTTGGGAGTGATCCGGATCACCGTCTGGACCCAGGAATTTTTTAAAGGATTCTGTACTACTGGGAGATAGGGCTAATGGCGGAGGTCTGCGCTGTTACCACTTTACACCAGGAGATGGCAGGCATGAGTAACTTCAATCCCAGCAGCATTTTTGGGTGTGTTTCTATTCAAAGTTTTGGAGTTTACAGAGTTTGAAAGATGCACGCCTGGTTGAGGAGACGAGTCGGAGTGTAACAGAGAGAAAGACAGCGAATTGTAGCGGGAATACTCACAATGCTGGGAGGAATAGAGGAATATTCACCCTCTGCCATGACTTCCAGTCATCCGGTGAGACCATGGGTGAGACTGTCAGTGCATCTGTTGGCACTGGCAGGCAATGCTTCGGCCATGACAGCCCACCCGTAGCGAAGCCAATGCTTTGCCTCACCGCATGTCCACCCCACCGGGCAGGGAGTATTCAGTGAATGCCGTGGTGGGGGGCACATGGGGACAGATCCAAGAATTTTTTAAAGGATTCTTCACTATCGGGAGATAGGGCTAATAGCGGAGGTCTGCGCTCTCCGAGTGTTTTTCTAGTTATACATGGTCTTCAGCTTCGTGGCTGAGTTGCTGTTGTTCCTAAACGCTTCCACTTTCTAATAATATCACTTGAGCAGGACACACTCTACATGATAGTTGGGCTGAATCCTCCCTTCTGACCAAAGTCAGCGAAGACCCGATTATCAGATGGTTCTCAAGATTATCTTGCCAGACTATCCTGTAGAATGCGCTGTGTTACAAGTGAAATTTTCCCTCTCTGACTTGATTGGAGGTGCTCTGACCCAAGATCGTAAATATGAAACATGTTCAATATTTAAGACCGGAAACCCTGTTGTGTGTGGTGAGCACCGAGGACTACCTAACACACAAAAGCAGAATTGTGGCGTAGTATGGAGGAATAGCCAACTGGGAACCAGGCTGACTGAAGGAGGAAGTAAAACAACAACACAGCCATGGCAACGCTGGTAAACGGGAAGCATAAAGTTGCATGGATGAGCTGACATGTAGCTAACAGCTAACCACAGAGGCTTCTTCACTCTAAAGTCACGTTTGACCATACGAGATTTGGCGTTTTGAGAGACAAGACCAGGCACAGACTCAGGTGCAGGTGTGTAGTGTGGTGAATTGATCCACTTGTTCTACACCACATACTTTGTGTATAAACAGTAAAACCAGAGATTATTTTTCACCATGTGTGGGGTATCTCACATTGGAAAAATCGGTTAAGGATGGAATTTCAAAAACTATCTTATTGCAAAGGTGGCATCCATCACAGTACCACACTTCAAAACAACACATTTTGTTTCACAAATGCCAACAAATGGAGACTGCATGGCTAGGTGCTTGACTTTATACACCTGAATTCAATAATTAACAGGTGTGCCCAAATACTTTTGCCCATATAGTGTATGCACAGAATGTGCTATAACTTAAATTTGTCCTTAAACACAGTAAAGCAGTGTAAAGTGACACAAATTCAACAGCAACAATTAAAAAACTATGCAAACCTTCTATTTAAGACTTCAACTGATGCAAGTAGAAGTTCTGTTTGCTAAAAAGCCCACATGAGATGTTGTAAATTTAAACTTAAAAATGATACTATCCAGTACTGTGAACCGTTCTGTCCCGTTGAGGTCATAGGGGCTGGAGATAAGCCCAGCTGTCATTGGACGAGAAACTGGCTACACCCAGTAAAAATTAAACAACACTGATTACTGTTTTGATACCATAACAGCTGTAAATAAAGGTCCTAGATATTGCATATTGGGCAATTTCTTGTTTTTAATGATCAAATATTTCTGGCAAACTCCTGAATATTAAATCAGAGCTCTCTGTCTTCCACTCATGACAGCTTATGATTAAAGACAGGACTTAAGATCTCATTTTTTTTAAGCTTCAGTACTTTCTGATACTATCTATCGAAAATTAAAAGAACAGGAACATGACATGTGAGCATATGAGCATGGCTCCTTTTTTTGGGGGGGGGGGGGGGGGGGGTTTTTTGTTTTTTTTTTTTAAACCTAGACAAGCAACAAAAAAGGCTCAAATTAATACCAACAACGTTCAAAGGCCTAAAAAGCAGCTGCTCAGGGGGTAGGGCCATGAAGTGAACATCAAGTTGCCCTTACATTTTTTTGAACATTTTCCATGGCAAAGATCTTCCTAATTCTCATTTGACTGTTTAAAGTAGGATGAGATTCTTTATTGATGAGCATAACTCACTTTTGTGCAGGATAAACCAGCAAAGACTGCTCTGAAAATGGGGTCGCCTAAATCAACACAACCTAAAATTCCCCAAAAGAGATTTAAACATATTTACTTTCTTACTCTGAGAGATTAAGAATTGGATCTCAGTCTTAAAATTTGAGGTATGGTTTAGAATTTTTCCATTTTGTCAGACAAACAGCATATGTCCACCATTCAACACAGTCTCCCGTGGTCTGACTAAAATGTCAGTGCCGTGGTCTGGTCAAAATATGTTATGGATCAATGCAGAGAAGGTTTGTGACCCTGTATAAACCACCTCTGAAAGTCTTTATCAGAGCTCAAGTTTGCAGTGTTTGTCTCTTTAAATACAAATACGCTCCTTCTCTCCCCACCCCTCTCTTCCTTTCAACTCTGTCAAATTTTGTTTTCAGACATAGGCAGACCCTGAACAAATGACTGGGCTGGCTTTTTTTTTAACATGTTGTGGGTTAGCAGACACTCAAACAAACCAAATATGTATGTCTGAAAAAACACTAATTTCTTTTGTTCATGATATGTCCCCTATAAAAGTCTGGTATTAGAGTCTAACACACTCAGAGATTTCTTTACAATTATGATTTGTGCTTGAGACTCCCTGATAAATTTATGTTTTTGAACATAAGAGCCATGTTTTTTTCTAACACCTGCAAAAATCTTCACTTTGACTTGAAAAAAACACATCTAGGTTTATTTTTTTAAGAAGACCTGGTACCTACAGAAGTGGATTAGAGCCACTAATTTTTTTAAGAATCCAACTATTTTGAGAAGAGTCTGGCTGCAGAGTGTAGCTCTCTGACATCCCTTCTACCACACTGTTACTGTAAACACCACCTCCGTTAGAACAGAGATACATGCCAAAATTTTCAAAATAAAATCAGATTCAACTTTTGGTTAGGATAAGTAAAGGGTTAGGACACCAAAAGTTAAAAGTCAAAACCTAATTGCAAAATGTTTAATGAAGCCGACTAAACAGTCTTCCAACAAGAAAAAGCTCGTCCTTCATGAAAGCATTCTAACGTTGCTAAGGCTAAAGCTAACAAAGCCCTGTTAGCTGTGTAAGCTTTATAGATAATGTAGCTATGTAGCTACCATAGCTAAAGCTCACGAAGTTCAGGGATATCTCTATGAACAAAGCTATGAAACATGAAAACGTATCATTTTTTTGTGTGGTATTAGTTAAATAAATTGGTCATAAAATGTGTTCTGATCTTCATCTAAGTCACAACAATAGACAAACACAGTCTGCTTTAACTAATACCCCTAGGCTAATGACTTCTCCAAGAGCTAATTAGAGCCAGGAGTCAGCCAACCTGGAGTCCAATCAATGTGATGAGATTGGATGTGTTGGTTTAAGCTGCAGTGCCCTATAAAAAACACACACCAGTTTTGAGTTTGCTGTTCTCAAGAAGTATTGCCTGATGTGAACCATGCCTGGCACAAAAGAGCTTTCAGAAGACCTACGATCAAGAATTGTTGACTTGCATGAAGCTGGAAAAGGTTACAAAAGTATCTCTAAAAGCCTTGATGTTCATGTGTCCATGGTAAGACAGACTGTCTACAAATGGAGAAAGTTCAGCACTGTTACTACTCTCCCTAGGTGTGGTCGTCCTGTAAAGACGACTGCAACAAGAATGGAGCTCATGGGAGGACACCACGGAGGAAGTCACTGCTGTCCAAAAAAAACCCATTGCTGCACATTTGAAGTTTGCAAAAGAGCACCTCGATGTTCCACAGCACTACTGGCAAAATATCCTGTGGCCAGATGAAAACAAAATTGAGTTGTTTGGAAGGAACACACGACACTATGTGTGGAGAAAAAAGGCACAGCACACCAACATCAAAACTTCATCCCAACTGTGAAATATGGTGGAGGGGCCATCATGGTTTGGGGCTGCTTTGCTGCCTCGGGGCCTGGATGGATTGCTGTCATTGACGGAAAAATGAATTCCCAGTTTATCAAGACATTTTGCAGGAAAACTTAAGATCATCTGTCCACCAACTGAAGCTCAACAGAGGATGGGTGATGCAACAGGACAACGACCCAAAGCATAGAAGTAAATCAACAACAGAATGGCTTCAACAGAAAAAAAATGCGCCTTCTGGAGTGGCCCAGTCAGAGTCCTGACCTCAACCTGATTGAAATGCTATGGCATGACCTCAAGAGAGCGATTCACACAGACATCTCAATAATATTGCTGAACTGAAACAGTTTTGTAAAGAGGAATGGTCCAAAATTCCTCCTGACCGTTGTGCAGGTCTGCTCTGCAGGAAACATTTGGTTGAGGTTATTGCTGCCAAAGGAGGGTCAACCAGTTATTAAATCCAAAGGTTCAAATATTTTTTCCACCCTGCACTGTGAATGTTTACATGTTCAATAGAAACATGAAAACATATCATTTTTTTGTGTGGTATTAGTTAAAGCAGACTGTGTTTGTCTATTGTTGTGACTTAGATGAAGAGTAGAACACATTTTATGACTAATTTATGCAGAAATCCAAGAAATCCCAAAGGGTTCACATACTTCTTCTTGCAACTGTATATTATCTACCTAGCTATGTGGCTACGTTAGCTTTAGCTACATTTGCTTAAGCTGTGTTTGGGGAATTACTGAGCAAAACTGAACTAATAGGTTGGCATGCCTGGAACAAAACATATTTTGAGAAATATTTGATTAAAAAGCCATATGAATGGCTGAATGAGCTAAGCTAATTAATTTAGCCTCTCAAATGTTTGTATGTTACATAACCTGTCTTTTATTCAATCATGGCTTCTATATTTCACTTAAAGGTATAAATTTACTTCAAACTGCCAAGATGATGTGACAGCACTGATAGATCATGATATATTTCATTTCAAAGTGGCTGATCTTACTGCATCTCATACTCAGCTTACTTGGAATAGCCTGTTAGCTAGTTAGTTTGCTCTTTTAAAGTCTCTCCATTATCTACCAAGAAAGTTAATTTTTTTTTTCAACATATTCACAGCACATTCTGGACAAAAATATTACAGTGTGGAGGAGTTTTACAGGAATGTTGAATATCACTGCAATTCCGGTTGAATTTTATGGATTTTCAGTTGACATGTCTTTGTAACCATGTGTATGTGGAAATGAGGCCCTCATCCTCTTGTGTAGGTACCAAAATATTACCTATTTTTTTTCTGTGTTAGACTGTGTGTAGACATTGGCTTGAAATGTTTTGCTTATGATGTTTAATTTAAAACATCCTTTGTTCATTCCAGTATCTAGATTGGAAGATCCTGACATAGGAGGCAAATAAGCTCTAGCAGTGAATGCAATAATGTATGTGGGAGACAGTCAAACGTGTTTTGAGACCTCATATGAATAAAAATCCTTACATCTGAGACTCTCAAGTTAGATTTGTACTTTTCTTTAAAAAAAAATGTCTCTTGTAGACTCACAAAGATCTGATGCTGATATTTTTCACTCTTATGTGACTCAGATCTGATTTGCATGACAGTTCGAACGGCTTCAATCACATGGAATCTCATCGATCAAACCAGAGTTGATATGTGGATCTATGAATATCTAAAAGGAGTCTGTTTGGGCCATTCTTTTAAAAGTAGTGTGAGCAGATAGAAAAATCTGATCTGAGGAAATTGGACTTGAGCATGCAATGCGAATGCAACCAAACATTATGGAGGTCTTTGTATTTGTATGGTGGGCTCTGGTACTTCAGGGCTCTTACTGCCCATCAGTCTACATAGCTGGGTGTGGAGCCTGTGGAGCCATGTGGCAGGGTAGGTAGCTTTGGCAGCATCACTGCAACTACCTTGAGCTTGCATGTATGGTATTGGGTCAGGAGTGAATAGGGGCATATTTGAGAGAAGGGGTCTCTTCACTGAGTGCTATTTCTTTATAAGGGCCCAAGTATTTTGTGCTTATTTCAAACTGTGATAAAATATAAAATTGCTGTCATTTAAAACATCAACAATCATGGGCATGATATTGGTATTTGCTAATATGAAAATATTTACAACTGATATATAAGCTCTAAGGATTAGCCTATATCTGCTGTAAATATCAGCCACATGTACAAATAAGTTTGTGGTATTCAGGCAGGACCAACAGACATACGTCAGCTTGCTCCTTAAACTTGCTCAAAAGTTTGATTCTTAGTTCATCCTTCAACTTTAAAGTGTGTTTACAGGTCTGAAGTTTGACCCATTATCAAACATCCCTACTTGAAACCAAACCCCAGCATTTAAAAACACGTACCATAAACTAATGTGCTCCAAAAGCGTGAGATCCAGGTCTTTAACAGGTCACTTTAGACACTTAACTTGTCAAACAGTCTGTTTGGATCATTATTAACTAGCTGCACCTGCTCACAAAGTCATGTTTGAGGCATTTTGACCTCTAACTCTGTTAATGTTACAGCCACATGCATGGGTCCCCCCAGAGACTTTCAGTCCTCCCCAGACCGCCCGCCTGCAGAGCTGGTCTGACTCACTTTATGGCTGTGGTCACAAAGAAAAAATGTGTCACAGTTCTTGTACGCACTTCCCGTCCTGATTTCAAGCTGACATCATCGAGCAGGGCCAGCTGGACTCTCAGAGCACAGTTCAAAAGGTCAGTGAAAGGAACTGAACCTTGACTGCTGGTTGACCACTGTTTCAACTCCAGCCACATCTGAACATGAACCTGCTGATTACTCTGATGATGCAAACATGCCTCTGAGTTTGAAGCTAAATTAAAGGGTAAGAAAGACATGATTCACTCTGGCAGGTTTCAACAGTTTCTCATTGTTCCTGTAGTTTAAATCTGGAACACGTTTAGGAGTCATCTCTTTGTTTTCCCAGGCGACCTTGGCAAATCTCAGCACCTAGCCTGACTGGGGTTGTTTTTTGGGTGTGGGGGTGCTGTGTTTTGTCATAAACTGGAAGGGGGTGGGTGGATCTACAGCTGATGTCCAGATGTAGAGATGGTTTCTCACGGAGTGACTCTAGATGGAGCATGTTTTGAGTTTAAAATGAGCTAACGCCTGAGGAAATAGCTCCTGAGCCGAGAACTTATTCAAAATTTCATGTTCTCAGTGCAACCTGAGTCTGGTGTTCTCCACTGGGATACAACCCAAACTTCAGGCGGCTAAAGAAACAGAGTTATAGATAGTTATCTACATGTTAAGTTGAGGTAGAAAGTGGATTTTTTTGCGCAAAAAATGGACACCGGTAGTGTGCCCTCTCCATGTGGCCAGTCCTTTCCCTCTGGGCCGCGGATGGACGAGGTGAATTAAGATGATCGGAATGCGGAACCGGTGAGAAATGCAGCTGGTAAAGGAAGCGGCTTTGTAAGCAAGCTCACTATCTGACTCCATTACAGGGAGAGCAGACCACCAGACTGTAATCCATGTTCTCAGAAACAAAGATACACAACTAATGCGCATGATCATGCGTTAAAATGTAACAGAAAACAACAAATCAAAGAGGAAATGTGTCCCTGTCGATTAATGAATTAAATTTGTGCGAATAAAAAAGTTGACGTGACTTACTTTTCTGTGCGCTCACGCCGTAGAAATTGGTCAAAGCCGCTATAATAAGTCCGCAGAGCGCGCAGAGAGCGTTTTTAGCCATGATGAGTGCGGGAGAAAAGCTGCTCGCTGTCGGCTACACGATTCCCGAAAGTTCATCTGATTAACAATCCGTGCTGGGGTTTGGAGCATGGAAAAGCGAGCATCAGAGTGAGTCACCCGGAGGAGTCTGCGCCTTGTTTTAACAGCGCACACACCCACGCTAACAGTTCAACTCCTATGAGTCATTTCCTATGTACTGTACTGCTCGGATTCTCTGCGCGCATTCACAGGAAACTCCTCGACCAGAGTGTGGGGCTTTTCATTGTGCTTTAAGTTCAAGTGAAAGTTACATTTAAAAAAAATCACCTCAGGTATGAATGTTTGAAAATATCTATTTTTACAGCCACGCCCTGTAGGTTTTTCTCCACATTTTAAAGCAGCTTAGAGTCTGTGTAGTCTGGATTTAATAGTGTTCTCATTGTTATTACCACGCCTGTCGACGTCATTCACTGCTCGCTGCCAAAAAACACAACTCTCTGGCATGAGTGAGGGTCCCAGAGAAAAGCAACAGGCAAAAACAGATGACATTCACATGAATGTGCTTCTCAAACCTTTGGGAGAAAGTCTGCCCCTGAGTGAAAACTTTAGATAAGCTTTGTCTCTGAGTTCCCTCTGCAGGAACAAAAACAGCTCTGAGGATTTTCTTGTTTTTTTTTGCTGACATTTTGAATAGTGAGTGTCCCTGACACAGGGTGGTGTTATTAATGCCTGGAGAAGGGTGTAGCCTGCTGCTGCAGCACAAATATGCAATAACAAAAAGCTAGTGGACGCATGCCCGGAGTGCGATCAGGTTGGCCCCTGTCACAGCATTGTCTCATGTATTAATGAAGACCATCAGTTACCAAAGCAACATCTGTGCTGTGTGCCACATAAATAATCCATCAGCACAAAAAAGCTGCTCATTGATTAATGCAGATACTTAAGAGTAAACATCAGATGCCCTTGTATTAAAATTTTGCATAAAATGACTGCCAATTCTCAAGAAGTCTTACCTAACTGTTCCCAAATGCCTGATAAACTTTTTCTCTCTGCAGCCTGGAACTTTTTATGCGCGTTACATGGTGTGAACCGCCTTTCCCACATGAGCTAACGTCAAACAGACGCTAACCATCCTCCCACTAAATAGCTCACATCATCAGAACAGAGGAAAAAAGAGCTTTCATTGGCTCAATTAGGTTTGAAGCATGTTGTGAAACAGATGTTTTTGTACTCCTCTGTCACGGTAACCTTTTACGAAAGCGCGCTTCGAGGACCTGGAGCTGCACGGCCCACTAAGGACACCCATATGAGCTGACTTTCCACTGCAGTGATTTCATCTGTAATGAGGCACTATAAGCTGCAGATGTTGTGTCAAACTCTCCAATCGGAGCCATGGCAACGGGATGAACACACACAGAGGACGTTGCCCAAGGTGATCCAAACTCTCCTGTATGTGCTGACTGGGAGCCAAACTCGCTGACGTCTCTCCGGCTTTTGTTAATACTATAGCCTAACAGAGGATGCAAGACAATTCTGGCTGTTTCACTTCATATATCAGAAACATATTGACTTTTTCACATGCAATCCTTCTTTCTGGAGAGGATGGCTTCTTTTAATTATGAAGTTTAAATTTCAGCTTCACCGATTTTACAGGGTTTACAAAAGCAGCAGGACAAAATGACTCAAAGAAATGCTTCAGGGGATCAAACATGTACCACTGCAGTTCCAAGTTTTTGAGACAGTTAACAAAAAACAAAGACATGTTTAAAAGAGGGCCAAGTTTGTTAAAAGAGAGGATGTTCAATGTTACAAGGATAGGAAAAAACAGTGCAGAGCAGCTCAACATGTACGAATATCACGGTGTGCACAGTAACTACAGCACAATGCTATCTGTTTGGTCACCAAATTTATCACCAAGTGGCAAAGATGGAACAAAGTCCTTCCAAAGAGAGATTAAAACGAGGAGTACAATGTCCCCATAATGTCTTTAACTCTAACTCCAGTCCCTTTGTCCTTTGGTTCTCTACTTCTTTTCCCTCCACGGATTAGGTGATGTAGATGCGGTGGAAGTCGTTAGCTCCAAAGGCGCAGTTGCACTTGGGGCACTTCCTCTGTCGGGTATCGTAACGCATCTTCAGACACTCGTAGCAGAACACGTGGAAACACTTGGTGAGAACTGTCTCCTTGTCTCGTGTGTTGCAGCAGGGGCAGCGCAGCTTGGCCTGAAGATACACAAAGAAATACATGCAATAAGGGCCAAATGCTGCATTGCCAACACCGTTATTACCTCTATCCTTTATACACCATAACTGTTAACACTTGAGGGTGTAACTACTTAGATTCTTGATATCCCCAAAGCTCACAGAGACTGTAATATTTCTGGGGAGGTTTGAGCTCACTTTCTGGCTCCAGCTCATGAATGAAAAGCTAACATTTCCAAGCAATTAAGTGAATTACAAAGAGTAGTATTCTGCCTTATGACGTATTATGTTTTTACTACACTGTTTCAGAGCTGTCAACCACACTGCTGCAGACTGTGCCTTGAAGCTGTTGGCGTTTGAACAACTCAACTTGGACAGAGGCTGATTATAGTCATAAATTTTTATGCACAAAAAAGGTTCTTCCTTTTCTCACCTTGTACTGGTTGATTTCTTCCTGCAGGATCTCATCGGCGTCAGAGTACACTTCCACCTTCTTCTGCTTCTCCAGCTTCCGTCTCAGTCTGGATAGATCCTCCTACAAAGCACCAGCAGTACCGTAAGATTCAGTGTACATGCTTTTAGTACCTTTTTTTTACATGTAAAGAGTGCAACCAATACAGTGCTACCCTTTTGTGTGAGATTTATTTTTATAGTGCTATTATTAGTCAAAAGATGCTATGGTGCTGTCATCAGCCACAATTAAAAATTTCTGACTGACTGTGTTTGTTGTTTGGATACATAATGGCATGGACCAGGCTGGCAAGCACCACTTTTTAACCACGTTTCTCCCTCTTGAGTTCATAATCCTACATTTCAAGAAAACACTAGTAAGGCAGAGATAAAGGTTGTCTGCAGTCACGTGATCCCAAATACTCCATGGGGAGCAGGGAATGGGGGACAGCCATAAGGAATGAATTGGAATGGAGGAAAGTTAGTACTTCAAAGCTCTAAATGGACCTGTATACTGCAATCATCAGAAAATTTCTACATACATTGCATACGATCCTTGCATTTAACATGAAAGTGATTTTAATCGATTAACCTGGCATAGAGGCAATCAATATGACAATTTATTCAGTCATGCAGACCTCCTAGTATCTCCAGTCATCTTGTAGTGAGCTAAGAGGCAAGCTGAGCCCCTTCAACACATAAAGAAGTCCTCGTTTTGTCACAAACAGGCTTTTAATGAAACCATTGTTGCTCTATCAACCGACTAAATTGTGTGTGTTAAGAGACAGAGTAATGATGTGCTGTTTATAAACAATCCTGTTCTCAAAAATGGCTCTTTAATGTGAGCCACTGTAGCTAGCCTCTGTTTGAGTGCCAGTTTCCTTTCCTCCATCTTTTGTTCATTTAAAAAGACACTGGTACCAAGCTGAGCAAGATGATCTGGATCTCTTTAAAGAGACAGATTTCCCATCCCAGCGAGTGAGACAGGACAGACATAAGCTTAGGAAACACAAGTTCAGAGTTTAATGTGTTTAATTATGGCAAAACTGTACTAAATCAGACTGCTTTGTGAAAATGGACCATACACAAGCACTGTGTGACATGGCCCTTTGAGGCTTTAGACATACCCGCTGCCATTTCTCTGCAAGGTTTTTTTGTAACCTTTACTTTTCTGAATATTTCACTACTTTCAGGGTACAAAGCTTAAGAATAAAAAATGTCTTCATGTATGCATAACACTTGGCATACTTGTTAACATATCAAAACATGGCCTTTTGGTACCATTTCTCGATGTAGAAATCACTACTTGCCCCCCAACAGAACATCTGCAAAGAGGCTATTCTTGCTGTCGACTACACAGACACATCATTGCTGCCAAGCGTATCCTATGTCTGTTTTGGCATGTCTGCTGTGCACGTCCACAAAAATTGGCGTGACACAGATGTGTGATACAGTATACACACATGTGGTTAGAAGCAGTAAAGAGGAAGGGAAGGTGTAACAGTGAATACAGCAGCTGAGACATCAACAACTGATAGTTTAGGCTACAGAAAAACTGATAAATCCAGTCCAGAATTCTTGACGAGAAGTCATTGTCACTGCACAAACCAAACACGTCTGTCCAACCAGCTGATGACTGATTGATTCCAATTCAAAAGTCAATGTTTATCCTTGGGATGGCACGATTACCCATTTTCATGATTAATTGCGGTATTAAACTTTACAAATAGTTAATCGTAACGTTTTCTAAATACCGTCAATTTCCAGATAACATATTGCCGGGAACCATATTGGTACGTCAGCGCAACTCGCCCGAAACGAAAACAGAGTTAAACAACAACCGCGTGTCACCACCTCCTGTTGCTTGCGTGCAGCTGCAGGCGGAGGCGTGTCACAGTCCCAAACAAACTACAGCATGGAAGAGGAAGAGCTGTTTCCCCTGAATAAACGGTTGAAGTCAACCGTGAGGGATTTTTCTGGATACAAAAAAATGACCAGAGTGTCATTGTGAAAGACGGCCAGCCTAAATTTAAAACATGCCACAAAAAAGTTGCCGTGAAATCAGGCAATACTTCAGCACCTGCGGGATAACCACCCGGCGTTGTACGCCAAAGGTAAATAGTAACTGGGTTAATTCATGTCAATGTTAGGGATGGGGATCAAAACCCGGGTCCATAAGGACTCCGTTCTATGTTTTTGAAATACCCAAAATCAATAACGTTTTAGCTTATCGATACTGCTATCGAGTCTCATAGGTTCTGTGACATAACGTCATTTTAAGGTAAGACTGGTGTAAAAACATACATCAGTTCTTTCAAGGAGAAACTAGAGGTGTCATGCATCACATCAAACAAGAATGTACCTTAAACTGTCAGCTTGAGGAAAAAAGACACTTCCCGTGAGTCGCATGCTATCATACAGTATCCTCCAGTGCTGGGAGTAACAGGCTCATATCCCTCACTTCAGCTGCTTCAGGACAATTTTCTTCTTCAGCTGCTCAGATAAATGCTGATAAATGCTCCAAAACTTGTAGCTAGTCCTGTTAGTTAACAATATTAATCCAGTGTAGAAATCTGCGGTGGAATTGTCAGAATTTAAGTTAATTAGCGAACGTTACGAGCTGAAGACGGAAAATATGATGCGTTCAGGTAACCTCAGTAAAATAGACAACTGTAGTCTATATGTTATGATGTGTTCAAATGCCACATAAAAATGGAAAAATTTAGTTTTTGACGAGAAACTTTAATAAATACAGTTGTGAATATGAAAAATGTGTTTATATTTGAGGGATATAAAATAGATGTGACTGACTGAATTATAGCCTTTTAACTCAAACACTACTCAGCTAAGAACACTTGAGTGGTCCATCCAAATGGGATTATTATCATTTTTCTGGTAATTATTGGTTACTTTACATTGTTGATATATTATTTTGTTATGAGAGCACCCTAAGATGGAAATAAATTGAATTGCAAGACCTATAAGGAGTGTTCATGTGATTTTACTTATTCAGGGTAGTGTGAAATTAATGAATGCAAAAATAATCATGATAATTGTAAAATCGTAATTATTTCTCTGACAATAATCGCACCAAGAAAATCTGTAATCGTGACATTCCCGATTTATACCTGTAAAATAATGAAATAAGATTGATCTTGCAATTCAATCAGTGACCATGTAAACTGATGACTTTCAGCTGAGTGCATTTGTGACTGTTTGTATTATTATTATCTTTTAATTTTTGAAATAAATGCATATCTGATGAGTAAGTTTTTGGCAAAAAATATCAATGAACACAGTCAGTTAAAAGTCACTAGTTACCACCGATACACCAGGAAGGTTACAACTGTGCACAAAGGAAAAGTTGCAGAAACAAAGTGCAGACATGTAGTTCTGACCACCAGCAATCACTTCTATTTTTCAGTTCTGACCTCAAAATTAGCATCATAGTAACCTCCTCAAGTGTCTCCATATTTTTAGTTTACATCCTAAACATCAGGTAGTTGTATCAGGCCTGAGCTCTGGTGTATACTGTAGTAGTATTGCACAGTAACACATGTCGCATACTGGTGATTATGTTGACAAGAATGCCTGTCACACAGCCAGAAACATAAACAAATACAAGCTGAAACAGCAAGTTATCTGGTTATATACTGTTACAAGAAAATGAACCTTGTGGAGAACTGGTCTGAGTAAAGACTCCTCAATTAAAGACAGAAAAGTGACTAGCAGAGAAGGGCAGCTTGGCTCTGGGTAACAAAATGTGTCCATACTTGAATACTAGAAATTGTCACATATGAAGAAGGTTTTGGCTTCTTTCCCTCCAACCGGCCCACCAAAACAGACTGCATCTTTCATACAAATGTGACTTTCTGAATTCTATGGTAGGTTTTTGCATTTGAAGTACAGGGGTAATTCATGTGGGTTTGAAGTGATGGGCAAAAAACTGAAACCTAACATACCTGTGCTCGTTTCAGGTTGCTGCTCTCTCTCTCCCGGGCAGTGCGGTTCTCGGCCACAGACACCTGGATCTCCTTGAGCTTGGCCTGCGTGTGCTCCAGCTGCACCTTCAGGTCCTCTGCCAGCTGGGCGGCCTCCACCGCCTGCAGGAGGAAAGGAACCGGATACACTCAATAAAAAAGAAAATTACCTAATGATGACATTCCTGCGCTGCAGTGTGCTGGTGGTACAGTGAGCTTGAACAAAACTTGGCACTCTGAGTGTGTTCTCTATGCTTTTGTCTACTTCTCTAAATAGCAGCACCTTTGCTGTGACTTTTTTATCTCAGTTGTTACAGATTCTGTATGTTTTTCAATGCTGACTATCATTTTCCACAGGATATCGTGTGTTTTCAGATCATCTTCACTGCTTCCAGGCCATCTCTGTTTTCAGTTAGAGTTAGAAGTCCCTTTTGTGTGTTTTCAGTTATCTTTTAATTGTAATCTTACGCTTGTTCCTACTGGAGAAAAACAAAACAAAACGAAAGGATTTTAAAATACATTTAGTAATCTACAAGATAATCTCATAAACTGTTACCTCAGTGCACAATTGAATTGTCTAACAGGTACTTGGAAAACATAAGCAATTACAAGCCGCATGTCCCAGGAGAGGCTTCTTAAGCACTTGCAAAACAAGTCAGAGAATCAGGGCAGACTGTGGCTTTAATTTGCTAACATAATACCTCGTTAATGCAATGTTTTCTGGAAGCAGAGCCACAAAAGTTGGATGTAATAACATTTTACAAGCAGCAAAACACACCCAGACTATTAAGTGTACACATGCTATTATCAAGATCCTCCATTAATACCGCGCAGTTTTAGTATGTAGGAACATCTGGCAGCAATCAAATCATCCCATCATCAGGAAATGTTAAGAGCAAATGCCAACAAGAATACTGATGGGATTTCTGTTCTCACCTTTCTCTTGTTCAGTTCGAGCGCTTGTGTCCGAACAGACAGTTCCTTTTCTAGAGCGGCGAGTGTGCTCTGAAGGACGCCCTCTTTTTCCTCTAGTTTCTGAACCACCAGCAGCTGAGCATCGACCTAGAGAGGCAAAAGAAATAGTTAATACTGAAACACAGTGCTGTTTTTAAAGGTTGTGAAAAAATTACAAATTACCTGTGTTTTGAATGTGAGAACTTGGTCCGCTAACTCCTCCTTCTCCTCCTTCAGCAGCTTGTAGATCTGGTTTGATTTGATCCGCTCACTCATCAGCTTGAAGTTGGCATCGTCCTTCTCGCGTAGCTGCTGCAGCAGCCGGCTGTTCTGCTCCTGCATGTCTTCGAAGGCCTGGCCTGTCACGTCCATCTCACTCAACAGGGCTTCCTCCTCCTTAAGAGACAGGTGTGAGGGATCAAATATAGTGAAAAGTTTTTGACAGAATGTATGAAGTCTTGAGTCCTGACTAAAACAGATGGGGAAAACATCAGCAGCATTTTTTATCAGTTTGTGAAACCAGAAAAAAAATGTTTTTTGGGATGTGAAATTCACTTTGAAGTCTGCAAGTTTAGTTTCTAGTCAGCAGTCACCTGCTTCTTTCTAAACAACAAACTACAAATATACTAATTTATTTACCAATGTTTTTACTTTGTCAATACCACATGCTTTAAATGATACGATATTTATTATATTTATGATTGTTAGTACTAAGGAAAAACATACACATTTGTACTTCAACCCAAAGATGGTGTGAGTGGAGAGAAAGACGGCAAGTAGGGATGGATGTTGCTAAAACAGAGCGGTGATAAGGAGAGAAAAGAAGTTATTTCCTGGTTGTTTCACTGTGGTTACACTCTAAAGAAGTTAGAAACACCCCAAAACCTCTGCACAGACATGAAAGATACTAAGGATTTTGTTTGACTGATGCTTAAGACAAGCCTCTACCTGCCCAGTGCACCTGTCACTCTACTCCATCCTCTATTCCCACACACTGTTTTATTCACTGGTTAGTAAATAAATCTAATTAAGTCTCCCTAGCATCTTTTAAAGATACAAGTGCTTATGTTAGTTTCTGTTACAGACAGATGGAGAGCAGTGAGGAGACTGCCTCATGTCTCCTGATGCTTGTAAAGTTTACCTTTACATCTTGACCTGTGGACTGATAGCCTCACAGCCCTGCAAAAACACTGACATCCTTAAAATGAACCAAATATGAAAAAAATAGGAATTAAAGAGAGGAGAATCACTGCAGAAACTTCCTCTGGTTTATTAATGATAATTCAGAGGAAATATTTGATGTTTGGCAGGCTCTATAGATTATCTTTTAGGAAAATCTGATTTGTTTTGTCTTCCATTACATTTTGGTATATTTACTGTTCAGTGAACTTTTCTCGTGTGCAAATTTAAAAAAATGCTATGAAATTCAGCTGTTCAAGATGTCTGGGAATAATAACAGGTATTGAGATTGTTTGATTTTAACCAGTATCATATCAATATTCTATATTCTGGTATTGTGAAAACTCTAGCAGGGTTCCTAAACACTTTTAAAAATCAGATAAGACTTCTTCAGACCTCACCTGAGGAAAATAAATACCCCTTTTTATACAGCAAGCACTCAAAAATGAAAGGCATGTGAGATTTCTTGGTACACCACACCAGGACTGAATTTTCTGATTTAACACACTGTTTTGAAACGTCAAATAGTATTTGGTGAGGACATTTTTGGGTCAAAAACAATCAAATCTGATGATTTACAGCACATTTATGCCTCTTTTCTATCAATATACCATATGGTTATATTTATCTTAACATATTTTCAAGTGTGTTGCCATGATTCTTAACAGTTTCATCATTAAAAAGGAGAAGTACACTTTTTAAAAAGGGAGGACCTGTCAAAATCGGGGGGGGGGGGGGGGGGGGTTTTAGAGCATATAAAGGTGGCCAGAAAGTCGTAACTTAAGCAAAGTGCCATTTAAAATCTACAACATCTCACTTGTGAAAATAAGACTTTTAGAGACTTTTTTACAGCCTTCAATTTCAAAAGTCCAGTTTAAGACTTCAAAGGTCTGCAGGAACCCTGTCTATGCAAGACAATTCAATTCTTTTCAAAGGATTCAAGGAGAAATAATTGGCATTAGCTCTCCTTGACTCATTCATTTTGATACTATTTATTTTAAAAACAAGCAGTAGTGATCAGGTTGCCATTGCAAAATACTACTTTCCTTGCTGCATTTTGTAAAGACATAATATTAATATTTGTCCATTACAAACAGGCAGCAACTGGAAAAGTCAAAACTCTCTAAAATTGCACAAATACATAGGAAACGTTATGTATTTGTGCAGGTTAGCAAGGGTGCAGGAGTCTGTTTGAAATCATTTGTCATTAAAACAAGAAAATACCCAATTTTGGTGCTTAGGACTTCCATTATAGCTGCCGGGGTCCCACTGTTAACAATGTCATTTGATTTTTACTTCTATAATAATTCAGTTTAAATTCTGGTACTGTGATAAGCCAATTCTTTTTCAACATAAAATAACTGGTAAAATATTCCCAAAAAATACGTTGTTTTACACCATGAAAACGGCAAAACTATTTTTCCACAGCATTACCCAATAATAAAACTCAATTATAGATATGGGCTGGCATAATAAATCTCGAAGCATGTAATCACAGTCGAAAATACATGTTGTGTGTTTCCTTGGCTGCAAACTTAACTATAAATTTCACAGTCCTGCATTTGTTTAATTTTGTTTCAAGCAGCCCAATTACACGCTCACCAGGGCCTGTAAATAAAAGTCACATGAACTCACTAGTAGCTTTATTGGATAGTTCTATGATCTGCCACAGTGTCAGAAATTTTTAGATGTAGCAAAGGGCCAAAAAAGAGAAACTTTACACCCCTGAATCTAAAACTGTTTACTTTGCAGAATTAAAACTTCATTTAAGATAAGAGGAATAAAAGTAGACGGTATTTGAGTCTAGATCACGTTCGCCTTCTTTAAATGAAGTTCTGCTAGATCTCCCAAGCATGAGGAGCTTCAGATCTCAACATCTGTCTGCTGTATGCTCATAAAGTTCAATAGAACAGCAGTTTAACCTCTTTAAGCACAGTCATAACACTTTTACATGTCAGAGTCATTTCCCGTATTTAATCTAATTAGGGACACAGAGAGACAAAGAGACTGGCAGATCTAAGGTGGTCTAATTAAAGAAGTCAGTGATGTGTTTTAATAGCAGGAGTGGGATAACATATATATAGAGCCACCCAGGCTTTATGTTAATGCCAACATGGTGTAAACAGGGTGATTATTTTCTTTGCACCAAAGTCCAGAGACACACTGGACACCAAAGTGGAAGAGGAAGGACTTATTTTACTCCATACGGGAGAAATAACATGATTCATATGAACTGATAAGCTTATAGGATTCATCGTATTATGTATCACTAAAATATACAGCTGAATGAGTATTAGTGTGACAGCAATACATGAGCTAATATGGGTGTATCCACTATCTACACAACTCAAGTTTAACACAACTTAACCAACATTTGACCCCTGGCAATAGAAGGTTTTATATTTCCATCTTATGACAGTTTACTCAGTTTTCAGACTTTCAAATGAAATTTATCACATGAGCGTTTCAGTGTTTCTGATACAGCAAAGCCGCATGAGTGAGCTCAGATCTGACATATGTTTTACATATTTGGGATTTATCAGGGGTGGCTGACACAAAAATATACCCAAAAGGTTTTTTTTTTTTTTTAATAATTTTTGCATGAATGCATTTTTGAATTGCTGGCATGTTTGCAGTGACAGCTATGACAGTTTAACAGAGAATTCACCACTCAGCTCAATGACCTAATATGTGAGAGTTTGTATACATAACTGAAGAGTCTTTCAGTGTAAAAATGAAGACAAATAAAGATAGAAAGTGTCAAAAATAGAAAGTGATCATGCACAGTTTTTCTATGAAAAAGGTTGTGAAAATGAGAACAGCAGATGTTTAAGCTAAGAAACAGTAGTGCAAATGTTTGGGTAAACCTGTGTTTTTGTCTCATTGTTAGATTAATACTGCCATGCTGCTTGTTTTCAGGTAGTGTAACATTTGATTTGATTTTATATAACACTGCAGAGAAAACAAATAAAAACAATGAATTAAAAAACTCATGTAGGCTCCAGCTGATCTGATTTAAATACCAGAGCCACAGCTTTAGTTTTCAATTCCTCTTTTCTTTTCTAAGATTAGAAGAGTGACTATCTAAGGCAAATGTGATTCTCATTGCAAACTTACAATATTTGGCTTGTTTATATTCATATGCGGTGCTGTCCCGAAGCATTAAATCTGTATTTTTTTTCTAAATAAGGGTTATTATATTTAAAGATGCAGGTGGAATTTTAAGCCCAGTAGCATTTACCGTTAACCTGACACACCAGATGGATTTGTTTAACACATCCATCTGGAAAACCTCTCATATATGTGTTTGGGAAAGGGGAGAGCCTTTGAAAAAAAACTCGGAGGATGTTTGGATGAACATTCTGTCTGTAGACCGCTACGTTAATGCAGACACATACTGGCTCATTAAGCAACCAAAGGAACTACAGTATCTACGGGAGGAAGTATTAAGCTAATTGATACTCAAATGTAACATCATTTAGACAACGAGACTCTGTAAAATCTCAAGTCCGACTCGAGATTGAAGCCTTCAGGGGTGTCGGTGTTTTGTTCAGCAGCTCTGACATGCTTTGTATTGTTTAGGAGGGGGCAGGGTGAGTGTTTGTGAAGTGAGGCACAAGTTGTGCCACCACAAGTTGTGCCACTCTTCAGTGATCCCCCCGGAACATATTCCCCAGATATACATTCCTCTTTCTAAAAAAACACAGCATTTCAGTCAAATTTATTCAATTTTCACAATTTCTGCGATTTCGTTTTTATTGGCCAATTCTGTGATTCTGTTAACATGGAAACCATAGGGCCCTAAACATGAAGCTTTTGTAGGCTTGATTTTTTTGTACCTAGTCCACAAGGGGGTGGTGTACAGAGGGGTACAATAAGCTCTAAAGAGAGTAATCTTGACATTGTCAGAACACACAGAAAACTTCCTTGCCAAAATATTGGCCTTAGGATACAGCATATGGCACTGTCTATACAAATCATCATCATCACATATTTCATCAGTAATGAGATGTCCCTAATATTTAGTTCTGCTACTGACAGTAAGCTCCTGCCCTGACAGGTAAAAATTAGGAAAGCTGAGATCCTAATCTTATTTAGTTCTACATATCAAAACCGTGCTCTCTTTGGCTTTATATTGAAAATCAAATTGTAACCCATACTCAGAACAAATATTTAATAGCTGCTGAAACATAGTGCTGCTGGGAGAAAGAATGACCAAATCATCAGCATACCTAAGATGATTGATCATTTCATTACACACCCAATGGTGTTCATGTGTTTCTTTTAATGACAGCTGTCAATATAACAAGTCTATAAATGTCCAGGTCTGGTTTCCTCTCTCAACTGCCTGTTTATGCTGTCTGCATACTAGACAGAAAACTGAAATAATCCCCAATTCATTCTCTCTCTCCTTTTCTTTCCCTCTATGTATGCATGTATGAATGACAGGGTTCCTATAAAGACCTGCTCTATAGAAAAGGTATCCTTAAATGCCTTCTGTTGTGATTTGGCGCAATGTAAAAAATACAATTAAATGAAATTTACTGAAGCTTCAAGGGAGGGAGCCCCCCCCCCAATATAAAGGTAGGGGAAACACTGTATTCTATCAACTCAGAATAAGCCTTTTGTTTATACATAATGAGGGTTTCCTCCATGAATTCCACCATTTGGGATTTTTGCGTGTATGTTTCTTGATGCCATAGAAGGGAGCAAATAACACTTCTGCACTTTAAAAAAAATCCTCAGGTTGCAAAACTTGCTACCAGAAACAAGCATCCCAATCTGGCATTTGAATGTTAGGAGTTGCTTATATTCCCAGTTTTACACACTACACCTTTAAGTCGCATTTCTCTAAGTCTCTTGTTCTTAAAAGAACCCGGCATGATCAGATAAATTCACCTAATAGGACAGATATTTGTATCTTTCATATGTATATTGAACAAAAAACTCACTAGATAACATGGTGGCCTCCTGGTGAGTTTATAAGGTCAAATTTACCCAAAATGGAGGTATCTGTTTTTTTTTTGTTCAAACACAACTTCAAACACGACGTTGTGATGACGCAAACAAAAACCGCGGCCAGCACGTGCTTGGATCAGTGGTTCTCAAATAGGGGTACGCATACGTGAAGGCACTCCAGGGGGTACGCGAGATTTTAAAATACATGCCGGCTATTTAAGAAAAATAGCGCCTTTCTTTACACGTCAGGAGCGACACATTTTGCGAGTATATTGCGTACATTCTAAAATCACATTCGTGCTGCGAACGTCTGCGGTGTGTTTCTCTGTCCTCTGATAAACACTGATATTTTTTGAAGCGGAAGATAAAAGGAGGTTTGTCCCTCTCTGTCCTTCACTCCGTGCGTAACGCGGCACTTTTACGCACAGCCAGGACGTCAGTGCCGTTTTGTTTCACGGTTTCATTCACTGTGTCAGCCAAGTTTGTAAGAGGAGGGACTGACTTTTCATTCATTCTATGTCAAATATGATCAATAAGAGTTATAATATGGCACAGCTGAGGCTCGCGGTGAGAGGAGTTAACTCTCTCCACAGCGCTCAGACTGGCTCACCTGTTTGTGTTCAAGACTGTCCAGAGGAGTCATTTAGCTGGTTGATCCGGAGCTTTTATAAGTCGTATGTCTGAGGTCAGAGGAGACTGTGTTGGTAAATGTTTCACTAACGTCCCGTTAGTTTAGAAACAGCTCCAGCTGTGTGAGTTTCGCTCCAACGAGCACACATAGTGGTGGTGCCGATTTTTAAGGCAGACAGAGGGACAAAAACGTCCTCCTCTCCAACACCACCACCACCTGATGTTTGATATCTCCTCATATTTGTCTGTATTAGTGCTTGTGTTTTTGCCTCTTTTTTTTCAGCCTGGTAGAGAGGGAGACAGGCAACAGGCAGCCCGACATGTCCACATGAGCGCAAATGCGCTACTTAAATATCCGCAGCAAAGTCGCGCTGCGACATGATGCTGCAGGTGTGGAAGCTTGCTTTGACTCGCTACAGGTTCTAAATGTAAATATTTTGTGTAAATAATTTGCATGAAAAAATTGCGTATAGAGTGTAAGGACCTTAAGTTTATAAACTGGAGTTAATATTTTGAATGCTCTTAAATTTAATCACCCTAAAAACCCCCTGAGTCTCCCCCATGGCAGGATGCTTTGACCCACACTGGAACATGCCTGTCAATCACTGTATTCACAGTCACTCCATTCATAAAAAGGTTTATGATTTATTTTTTGTAAAGAAATGCTGATCTATAACTAAGTTCATGATTTCAGTTTGAGAAGAGAGAAGTCTTTTTTATAACTTGTTTATTATTTACAGGTTTTTCGTTCTTTCTAACTCTTATGTTTTTATTTCCAAATTGTTCCAGAGAGACCACTGCAGCCGAGCAGAGTTTTGCACACTTCTGGGTTTAAAGCCTTTCCAGTCACTGTTTTCAATAGCTACATTAATTTGAATTCCCACATTTAGAGATGAGAAGATGTGCCATGACCTTAGTCATGCATTTTTAATATTTAAAATGTGTGAAAAAAAATCTAATATTTGTCATTTGAAAGTGTTTATCAGTTACAAAGTTTGATAAATCAGACGGCTGTCACAGCTCTCTTTAATATCGTTCTTTTTGGCCAAAAAGCTTTGTGCTGTTTAGGGGGTACTTGGCTGAAAAAATACTTCACAGGGGGTACATGACTGAAAAAAAGTTGAGAACCACTGATTTAATGTATATATGATTGCGGTCAAGTTAAACATTCTATTTTGTATTTTATTTTATTTTATATTGTGTATTGTTGGAATGAAGTGCTTAATAAATATTTACATAATTTTGTAATTGATTTATTCTTTGAAGCATTGATATTAATTTTTGCAATTGCAATTGATTTTAGTGAGGTTAGTACACAGTCATAGCCATAAGTGCAATGGTATTAATAATTGGCATAATAATTTCTTTCGGTGTTTCGGTTTTCGGCCTTGGTTTCCTCATTTTCGGTTTCGGCCAAGAATTTTCATTTCAGGGCATCCCTAAAAGTCAGGCAAAAAGCAGGAAGTAGTTTGCCTTTTGCATGAGTGTCTTACATGCGCTTACATGCTCCATAATACCAGCTCAGAACGAAGATTTGCAACACATCTAGTTGAAGCTTGCAATGACTTGGGCCGCTCTGCAAAATTCTGATAGCCTGTGAATTCCCACCGCTGCAGACAATGCATCATTTCAAAAGCAACAACCATCACAGTCACTCAGTTTAAAGTGATTTATCTCTTAAGTTTGTGCAACAAATCTGTCTCTACAAGGACAGTATTAACATTTACTGTTATAACCGTGTTTTTGTCATAATAATGTTGAAAATTAAGCTGTAAGAGGGTGCACAAGGGTGATTCCTCACCATTCAACATTTGTCACCACTATTGAATTCTGGGAGCTCAATTTAACAGCACATATAAGCATAACAAAATGCTTTGCTAGCTCAGTTTTTTTAAAACCACAATATGTGCTGTGAATAATATTTTTTTCCATGGATAAATTTAGCTTCTGTGGCCTTAAACTTCTCATGTATTGACAAGTATAGTGTTGCACATCCTGTTATGCTTTAAACTGATGGAGGGGACAAGAGTGTTTACCAGGGAGAAATTTCTGTGTAAAAAGTTAGAAGAAAATTGTAATCATTTCCAAATTTACAGCATGATTTTATCTACAAAGTATTATATTTTGAACAAATATATCTTGGTACTTACAGCCTTTCATAACAAGATTTCCAAGATTTACGATTTATCTGCTTGCAACATCTAAAACCAGCTGTTGAACTGAATGGCAGGTGATACCATCAGATGACCTGATTTCAGCTGCAATGGCTCAGTCCAGACAGTTGCAACTGTAGCTAGGGACGTTCTAAAATGGACTCATTGCATCAAAAATCTTTGGTCTGATTTGGGCTTAATGTGTGAAATGAGTAAACAGACAGATACCTGCTTAGTAGCAGCGAGTTTCTTCTGCAGATGCTCAATTGTCTCCTCCGCCACTCGGATCTTCCTCAGAGCATCTTCATCAGCAAGCTTCTTGCTCTCCTTCCTCTCTCTCTCCTCCAGCTCTCGCACTCGCATCCTTAACTCATCCACCTGGATATTTGGAGATGCAGCACTGTTTTTATCTCCCTGTATGCATGTCTGTTTCAAAATTTCATGTCTTATTAGTGGATAAGGAAAAAGGTTCTGTAAAACATGCAAAGACAAACCTCAGCTTTAGATTTGCGTTCAGCTGCCATGAGCTGCACTTTGTCCCGCTGTTCTTTTGGAGCTGACTTGTACATGTCCAATAAGAGCTTCATCTCTTTCTGGGACTCCTGGGCTTTCCTAAGAGTTAAATGACACAATGATTGCATTAAAATTACAAATCATTTCAGTGCATGTAAGTGAGAGGAAAGAATTAGAGCACTTGGGTCAAGAGTTTGAATTTTGGCTTCTGTGTGCAGTTTGTGATCTACATCTGCTACATGTAGCCACAGATTTTTGCCTTCAACTTTTGAATTAATTAATTCATATGAGGATAAATTTGTAAGCACATGCGTGAAACTGGTCACTGTGAATTTATAAAGGATAGAGGGCTTTAAAAGAGGCCATTACTTTAGTTCTACTCTGAGCATCTTCAGTGTGTCAGAGTCCTTCCTCTTCATTTCATCACTGCGTTGCCGCTCTCTCTCTCGCTCCCGCTCTCGTTCTCGCTCAGCCTCCCTCTCCCGCTCTCTCTCCCGGGCTCGCTGCCTCTCCAGTTCCTTTCTCCTCTCCTCCTCCTCCTCCTGGTCTTCATCCTCTTCTTTTTTCACGTCCATGCTGTCACTCGTTGTTTCCTCCAATATGAGAACCCCTGTGTCACCACTCTGACAGCGTAACTGTTGATAAACAAAGAGGACTCTTCTGAACTTTTATGTTTTACAGATAAATAAAGTGACATGTTACAGGAAATGGAGCAACGTTTTCTCCATAAAGCACGTCATCTACCTTATTTATCTCCATCTGGGTTTCCCTCAACTTCCTCTTGTAACGCTGCACATCTCCTTTCAGCTGTAGGTTGTGGTTCTGCAGGCTGCTAATCAAGTGTCGCATCTCTCTGTTGATTGGTCCTGAGAGAGCAGAGAAAAGCATGAAACCCAAATCAACACAAATCACAATCAATGTGGGTTTTTGTTCTGAGTCATTGAATGTTATCTGGTGCTGTAAATGATGAGCTCTACAGCAGATGTGTAATAATGACATCAAAGAACCAACGGTTTACCATAAATTGTTCCCACGATACAACAGTAATGCTCACAGATTTTAAAACCTTATCTTACTTTATAATGTTTAGCTTAATATAGCTACAGCTAGATCAATCCTCAACTTGAACCTTGGGGGTTTGATCTCCATATGTTTAAGTGTCCTTGGTAAAGACACTGAATCCCAAATTACTCTCACTGCTGTGTCAGTGGTATGTGAATGTGTATGGGATTAGTTAAGACTGATGGATACCTTAGATAGCATCATCTGCCAGCAGTGTGTGACTAGGTAAGTGTGGCCTGCACTTAAAGTTCTCTAAAGGCGAGTGTACACTGTGTGATTTTCCTGTGATTCAGTCACAAATTTAGAGTCGCACAACACACACTGAAGTCAGGCCGACTTTCAGTTGGATCAGGCATCATTTGTCGTGCTGTGTACAGGGGGGTACGACGGCCGACCACAGCCCGACTATGACCCCACGACCTGCTCCTGACTGGTCGGAAGGATTTCTGGCATGTTTGGTATTTTGGTTGTACAATTCCAGACACTTCACAGTGAGAGCAGAAATGCGAACAGAATAAACAACTTTGGGGGATTGTTTTCCTTTGTAAACTGTCAGACAACGTCCTAAATTACCTTGACAACGTCTGGAATCACTTTCTGATGCACGCCTGCTACGATAAAGGAAATAAACGAGCAGGAAATATTCCTACCCGCAGACCTGCAGCTGACACAGAGATGATGCTGTTTGTGTGTGTGAGACAGAGAGAGATAGTGGGAGAGATAGAGGGGGAGAGAGAGAGAGAGAATATGACTGGAAACACTTCACCCTCAGACCCTGAGACTTTTAAAAAGGAAACTCCGCTGGTTTCTGTTGCAGTCCATCCCGACTCCAGTTGCACAGTGTGAGAACTCAGGTCGTGCACGACCGTCAGATCGTACAGTGTGAGCACACAACTCATGCGCGATGGTCATGCATCAAACGATTCAGCTGCATGGTACGAGATGACATTCTGCCATGACTGTTGTAAGGTTGGCTTGAAATTGCACAGTGTATACCCGGCTTAAGTAGTCAGAAGAAAAGAAAAGTGCAATGCAATCTGAAGTCCATTTACACTTTAGATCTGAAAATCCAGCATATAGACGAGAACGGATTTAAAGGCCCCCCTATGAAAATAACATTTTTGAAGTATTGCTAAGTGCTTTCTAATGATTCATTTAACACAGCTCTCCCAAACATCCTAGGTTTTTTTTCACTCTAAATTATTACCCCCCCCGCATTAATAGTCAGTTGTGTTCCCTTTTTGCTGGATAACAGCCTGCAGTCATCTGTTGTAGTTTTAAAACAGACTCAGACACGTCTCCTAATGCCCATTCTTCTTTGGCCAATTTCTCAAGCTCCTCCAGATTTGATGGTCTCCTGGCATGGACCTTGGTCTTCAGTTCATAAAACTAGGCAGTTGGGAAAAGCTGTGTTAAAAATTCCTTGAAGATAAAACTTTTAAAGAAATGACATTTTCATAGGGGGCTAATAATTTTGTCCTCATCTGTATATTCAGGCATCAGACTATTACATGTTTTTGCCTGTGGCACGTTGATGCATGTGGTTAGTTTAAAGCTTACCTGCTTGTTCATTAGCTGCCAAGTTCTGCTCAAACTCAATGCGGAGCATCTCGTACTCTTTGCGCACCTGGGCAAGTGTGTCCTCCAGCTGGATGACCTCAGTTCGCAGCTTCTTCTGAAGTGACAGCTCGTCACTCTAAACAGTACAAGACATGACATACTGAATACCTGTGTATCATCAAGCACTGGTAATAGCATACATGTTTAGGTCAACATTCCTATGACAACAATAAAGGTACCACTGAGCTACATTCAAGAAAATGTGAAGAGAAACAACAGGATTGATCATTTTATGATAAGTAAATCCTTTCTTAAAAATTAGATTACACTTCAATTCATGAGTTTACCTCCATATGCTCAATCTGTCGCAAGTGGGCATTCTTTGCAGTCAAGAGGAGGGCTCGTGCCTCATCCAGCTGAGTTTTAACCCCCAGTGACTCGTTGTACAATAGGGAGAACTGGGACTGCAGACACTTGTACTCTGAAGTCTCCTTCACAACCTCCTCTGGAATATTCCGCAGGTCCATCTGAGTTGGGGAGAGCCAATAAAGGGTGAGAGTCTGTTACCAACCAATGCTGGCCAGAACCTCAGAGTGAGGTCTCATCAATACAACATGGATTATTTATAATAACGTCATTGAAGGCGTTTTTTCAAAAAGAGGATGCTGAGTTTGCCTGTCTGAGAGGGAACAGGGAGTTCCACAGCTGTGGAGTCCTGTGATTACCAAGGTAAAATGCTTCAACATTAATCTCTTTACCTTTAGCTTTTCACTTTCCCTCACAGCCTCTTGGAGCTCCACCTGCAGTTTCTCAAGCTCTGCCATGCGGCTATTGGCCAACTCCTGATTGTGCTCCAACTCTGCATTCAAACTCTCAAACTAAAATGAAAGCCAAGGACAACATTTTTTAGTCCGTGGGAATGCACTTTTAAAAACTTTGCAAACTGAAGTAGTATGTTACTTGCGATGCGATGAATGCATTTACTATCCATGAATACACACCTTCTGAATGTTTAATGTAATCTGGCCTCCAGGTAATCCACCTGAGCTTCCAGTGCAGCTGTATCCAGATTTAAGCTGCAGATTGAGGACAAAGATCAATAAAAGAGCAAATAAGATTTCTAAAAATCAAGTTTATCTTCATGAATCCTACAATATCACTCAGATAATGCTCTTTTATTCTTGTCTGATATATAATGGAAACTGTAACAGTACTGCACTCCATGCATCAGCAGAAGATCATCAATAGCAGCTGCTGGCTTGAAACACTTCACTGCTTAGAGCCTTATCAACATTAACTCATGCATAGGAAAAAAGTAAGAGAATAAGCCTACGCCTTACAAACAGATAAAAAAAAACAGAAACACACTTAAGACAGAAGCACATATGCACAGTTTTATACAAACACACACACCTGCTCCATGGCTTCTGCCAGATGTTTATTGAGCTTTTGTTCCCTGTTGCTTAGTTTCTCCATGTCCCACTGCAGGTCCTCCACCGTCGTCTCCATCTCAGACACCTTTGTTTCAGAGCTGGTCACCTTGTCCACCAATTCGTTGTACTACAATATGGTAAAAGACAGGACAAAAGCTCTGTCATCTGTAGCACTTAATGCCATACATAGATAAACTTTCTCACTGATGGACTATCTCTAACACAAACAAACCACCAGATGTCATCACAAGCCAGATGTTACACTAAACTTTTTTGCTGTCCATCATACTGTTTTACTGCTGTTACCGTACACTTATGCAACGTCCGCACAACTTTAGTTCATTCTAGTCTAACGTTGAGATTTACAAAAACTGCATTTAATTAAATGAATTATAATAATTAAACAAGAAAGAACAGCTTGATGTCACAATCCCATCCTCCTCCATCAATTGCACCGGGAGAATATTTCGGTTGACGCAACCTCTGCCATCAGTACTAACACCTACAAAGAGCACTGAGAACATCGTACCTCCATGGACATCTTGTGGTGTCGGCCCTGCAGGAGAGTTGCAAGGTCTCTCAGTCGACTGTTCTCCTCCACCAAAGTTTGGTTCTCATTGACACTTTCGGTCTGGCTGTCCTCCTCACAGGCTGCCAATGGAAAACAAAATAAGAACATAAAGCTAAAGTAAATCTAAAAAGGGTGAGGAATATTTTCACATATATACCAAACAACAACAGAATGATTCTAAACTCAAACAAATAAGGAAAAGGTGCATGATTTATCTCTTTTTTAAATAATTTTGTGTCAAAACTTACTATCATATATGAACAGTAGCAATATTTCTTAACAGCTTACCTGCAGCCTGGACCTGCTTGCACATGCTGTCAATACGGCTATGGAGTCGGTCAAAGGCACACACTAAGCAGGCAATGGCTCCTTTACTGAACTGCATGCGGTCCTGGAGATGTAAAGTTAGTTCCTCTTCACTGCTGTGCTCCAGGGTAGTTAGGAAACCCTTGGCATTCTCACTCAGGGGAGGAGGGGGTGGAGGGGTATCTGAACATAACAGGAGAGGTTTCATAAAAGGTTAGTTTAAAACAGCAAGTACGATAATAGTATTTAACCACAAAACTTCAGCAAGAAAATGTGATACTATGTACTGTATGTATTCACCAACCAACCAGTTTTAAATTTTACAGCCATTGAATGACAGATTCAGCTTGCAGAAAATAAGTATTTGCAAATTATAGTGGAATTTAAAACATGAAGCAATCAAGGCTATCCACAGACACATGGAATCATCAGCCAGTGGGAAAAAGTAGCCAACTAGGAAGGTTCAAAGATCTAGAAGCATACAGCCTGTTAATGCCCTGATACGCAACTTGTGGTATGCTGGAAATTTTTAAGCACACTGATGTAAATCTTAACATCTTTCTGTGCAGGCATTATGTTGCTGCCAGCATGTTCTTTAGAGCTTTGTACACATCACATCACAAACACTGAGGGCAGGTTGACACAGAAAGATGGGCATTTTTCTCAGAATATAATGATTTAAGCATGATTTTTTTTCTTTGACATATGCATGCCTCTTAATGCCCACTATATGCCTCTCTGGTCTGCTTCACATCACAGCCTCTATCCACATCAACTGTTTAATTCACCGATCAGTAAATATATTTCATTAAGTCTCTCTCTACTAAATAGAGAGCAGAGGACATGGACAGCAATGTCTCCTGGTCCCTAAAAAGTTTCCTTCACATCCTGACCTGCAGACTGTTGACAGCCTCACAGCTTTGCACAAACGCTTACACCCATAAAATAAGCTAGACAATAAAAAAAAGTAGAAAAACATAGAAAGAGGGCAGAGTCTCTGCATACACTTCTTCTTTTTCATCAATGATAATTCTGATGAAATCTTTGATTTTAGGTAAGCCTCATGCATTATGTTACAGAAAAATGTTGTATTCTTCCCATTAATTACTATTAACAGTAAACCAAAGCACCAAATATGTCAAATTTATGTTTATGTTTACTTACCTTCTCAACCTTGCTAATATGCTAGGCGCTATAAAAGACATTAGTAAATTCCTCAGTTTTGGATGCCAAGAAGGACACTTTTGTTAGCTGTGGTCTCAAAAAAGACATCAATATCGTATGATCTTGACTACTAGTAGTATCATACAAAATTCCAAATTCTAGTATCATGACAACTCTTGCTGGCTGTAATATGACTGGCTGACTCTTTGGCTGACAGCCAGTGCTTGTGGAAAGCCTTGAGCAACTGATGAGGTATATTTATATACAAGATCAGCTTTGCTTCTTAGTGAACTGAATCATCCAGCACTCTAATAATTTTACATTTGTACTTGTCAGCCTGTTAACAGCCCATCTCTACAATACAAAAACTACAAAAAATTGTGCAGTACAAATATAGCAGTCCACAATGCAGTCAACAAAATTTCCAAAAGATCCGCTTGGTCTTAAAAAACATTGCCCACCTGTTGTTGAGTCCTGTGGTGGCTCTGTGGGTGTCATCCCATCTTCTGACCCTGAAGGCAGAGGGGGCTGCTGCTGCTGCTGCTGCTCCTCCTGACGCTCTTCCTGCCTTTCCTCCTGCTGCTCTGCCTGTTCCCCCTCACTCTGGGCCTCTGGAAGTGGAGGTGGAGGTACCACAGAAGTTGGCGAGGCCAGAGTGACACCATCTACTTCCATTGGTGAAGGATCAGGGAGAGGTGCTGAGGGTGGTGCAGGGGTAGATGGCACTGGAGTTTCTGGCTCAATGCGCTTGCGCAGGACCTGCACATTTTCTTCTAACTGTGTATCAGAAATACAAGGATTTGAGCAAATGATTATCCCCTGGACACACAGTTGTTTGGTAAAATAATGATTGTAAGTAACAGACGATGGTTAACATTTTGACAGTTAGGACAAAGATAATCTCACTGACTAAGTACAACTAAAAACTGTTGTTTGCAGTATTAACATGCACACAAAATACTTTAGCGATACTGCTGAAGAAATCTTTTATTTAAGAAACAGTAAATGTATTTAGCTTCAGCTCAAAATGGGATATAACTCGATTAAATGGTCATATTTGGGATGCATGTATTGGATTTTTTCCCCGATATGCCAATATTTACAAGTACCAATGCTGAAATATATAGACACCTTTTTTAATGTACAAAACACCAAGAGTCACCTGTGCAAAGAGAGGCTGAGTCAAGTGGAGCCAAGAGAGGAACAGGGAAGTAGACAGTCTGATAGCTGTTTCACATTCGGGGATTTATTCAAAATTCATTCATGGCTCGTACTGGCGCCCTAGACAACCACCTATACCTAATGGTACAGTTATACATTTTGGCAGTTTTAAAGGCTGATATATGATTTGTGCAGCTGACATGTGAGACTGATATATTGGCTGTAAACACTGGCAGAAATGTTCATATCTGCCAATGCTGATACTCAACTTTAAGGCAAGGCACGGCAAGTATAGCACATTTCAGCAACAATGTAATTCAAAGTGCTCCACACAAGATATTCAAAAATAAAATGACAAAGGGAAAAAGAAACACAACAGACACATATAAAAAATATATTAAAAAGTGATTAAACAGTCAATAAAACCCACATAAGGTAAAAATAAAGCTCACAATATCACGCCTGTGGTGGATCTCTCTTTTCCTTACTGCGACCTGACCCCATCTTAATTCAGTGGTTCAGGGTTCACATGAGATTTAATTTTCTTAAAATGTCTTTCTCAGAGATTTTTTTGGGGGGGGGGGGGGGTTGCCAGGGAATGAAAGCCTGATCATGCATTAACAGTAACACTTGGCCATACAAATGGGAGACTGTCCCCAAACTCTTTGTAATAAAATGTCAGCATTAACACTCTGTCCTGTCAAAAATGGCAGACAACTGCTTAATATGGATGTTCAGGAATGAGAAAAACACAGAGACATCGAGCTTTAGGGATCAAGTAAAAGTTACAGTGCAGAGTTGTAGTTAAAATAGAACATTTAAAAAGTGAGAAAATGTTTTAGTCAAAGGCAGCAATGAACAGGTACGTCCTAAAACTTTGATGTAAAGAGCCCAGACTCTTAGCAGACCTGATGTTTTCAGGGAGTTTGTTCCAGATATAAGGAGCATAGAAACTGGACACCAATGTTTAGTTCTGACTCTTGGACACAGAATAGACCTGCACCAGACGACCTAAGTGGTCTGCATGGTGCATACTGTATTAGAAGGTCACTAACATATTGTGTACCTAAACTATTTAGTGCTTTATAAGCTAACAGAATCATTTTATAGTCTTTTTTTTTTTCCAAGACACGGAGAGACAGCATAAAGACCTTACAACAGGAGTGATATGATAGCTCCTCTTTGTCTTGGTGAGGACTCATGTGTCAGTGTTTTGAATCAGCTACAGCTGGTCTGCCTAAAAGTCTCATTGACTTTAGGCAGACAGGCTGACATATACCTATACCATGCTGATAATATCAAGTATCCCTAGGACATATATATAATCATAACTGGAGATGTACCTGTGACCAGTAGCGGTTGACAATAAGCAGGGTGGTGTCATCTGTGGCTTGTCTCTTTTCCAACTTCTCAATTTTCTCTCGTAACTCATCCTCCATCGCCTGCCTCTGCTCCAAGCGCTCACATAGCTTCTTATTCTTGAACTGGAGGACCTTCATGTCCATTTCCTCCTGCAAAAAACAAGCGCAGACACCAAAGTAAGGGGTATGACAGATGTTTAATGTTGTTTGAGTCTGCTTTAGATAAACCAAAACGAATACGTCCTTACAATCAGGAAAACAAATAGTTGCATCAAGTAAAACCACCAAATGACTGACCGTAGAGGACACTCCAGCTATTCGGATGGGCTCAATTAGGGTGGTGGTGGTCTTCTCTTCCTTCTTGCTTTTCTTTTCAGGTGGACCAGGGGGGCTGTCCCCTCCCGAGGGACGTTTTCCTCCCCCTGTACCCGACATCTTCCGTTCACCTAAAAATTGAAAAGATGGCATTAAATTTTAAGTTTTAGGAAAAATTAAAGGTTTGTTTACAGATGCCAAACTCTTCGTTGGATGACAGCTAACAGCGGTGTTTTAGCATTTCACTATACACTGTGACCATTGATTAAAGAGGTCCACAATGCTGTCCCTCGTAAGCTCAGATGAAAATACTACAGCTCTAGACAGTAATGCTGACTGCTATTGTATAAACCGTTGCTCAAAGCTAGTGGAGTTTAAAGAAAGGCATTTCTGCTTAGATAAACTACATTAGCAAGCATGCTAACACTCGCTATGCTAGTGCTAACGTTTAATCTCCGAGACCTGCTTCGCTTAGCCGCTGTCTGTCCATCGTTTACAAAAGAAAAAGCAAAAATTTTAATACAATAACGATTCCGACATGCATTAGGAACTCTGCTACTAAAAGCACTATGCACAAAATTATATAAACAAATTCTAACACTTATTAATTCAACAAACCGTCCCCAGCGGCTGGAAATGTAACTCAGGGCATCGAAGAAGACACAGGAAGTGATGTTAATGCATTTCCGGTGGATATAATTTAGAAATTATTTTGAAAACACACATTATAGTACAATATATTTTATTTATTACATTTTTACCTTGTTAAATTGAATCATACTCCGCTTGAACAAAATTGTTATTCATTAAGTTTAAAAAGAGAACTCTGCTATTTTTACTCCGTCCACATGGGGGCAGTAGTACGACACACCAGTCTATGAGTTGTTTCCAGGAATGTGACCAGAATGTAAACACCAAACAGCGCCCAGGTGCTTGCTAACGGTTGTTAACGTTGCTATTTGCTAAGTATTTCAACTGTCGTCACAATCGTGGCTTCAGGATATCAAATTCAAGCTGAAATGGCACGGCTTTAGTGATTTATTTTTCGCCGACTTCCTCTCCCTCTCCGCTTGGTTGCATTCATGGTGAGTAGCTTCCTTCACGGTCAATGAACCTGCTGCTGCATCAAGGCCAAACCAAAGACACAGCTAGCTAGCTGTAAAGATGGAACAAGGGCACTTTTATTTCAAATAAAGGGAAAGGTATAAATGTGTATATAGCAAACAGATCTTTTAAATCATCTGCTAACTATTATTGCACTAGCAAAACACAACTTCCTTGATAGTTAGCTTAGTAGTTCCTGTTACAGATGCAGCATTGTTTAAATTTCCAGTTGTTTTTGTTATAGACTGATCTGCTGTCAAAATGACCAAAGACATCGTTGTTGGAGACGAACTACCAGACTGGGTGGGCGCAAAGGAGTTTTACCAGAAATATGACCCTAAGGAGGTGATTGGCAGGTTAGTCCAGCAGCCTGGAATCTCACATTTTCACTGTTAGGTTTAAACAACCCATGCTGCATTTAATATGTGTGCTTTCTCAGGGGTGTGAGCAGTGTGGTTCGAAGGTGTGTGCACAGGCACACAGGTCAGGAGCTGGCAGTGAAGATCATTGAGATCACAGCGGAGAAGATGACTGCTCAGCAGCTGGAGGAGGTTAAAACCTCAACACTGAAAGAGATCCAAGTCCTCAACATGGTGAAAGGACACTCCTCCATCAGTATGTTGGAATTCCTCTTGTTGAAATGCAAGATTTTAAACCTTATGCTCGAGGGGGAGAAATGTTTAACCCATTTCATGTCTTGTTGATTCCCTTTTAGTCACTCTCATTGATTCCTATGAGTCCACAACATTCATATTTTTGGTGTTTGACCTGTAAGTATTGAAACAAAAATGCACTGGTCTTTATTATACCTCTGCAAAATCCAAAAGTCAGTATTTATTATAAATTTGCAGGATAAAAACAATGTATTTTCCTTTACAGCATGAGGCGTGGCGAGCTGTTTGACTACCTCACAGAAAAAGTTACTTTGAGTGAGAAGGAAACAAGGTGAGTCCTGGCATCCCTCATTTTGGAGAAGATCAAGTTTGGGAAGGGGTACACAATATTATTTGCATGATTTCTGTACCAACAGATATAAAAATGTCAATATTCAAAACAGATTTTTGGATTTAAAAATCTGCCCATATCAGTTGTAAATGTTGGCCGTATGAACACATAAGTTTGTGGAGTTTTAGGCTGAACCAACAGATCTATGTCAGTTTACGTCTTTTTCTTTATTCATCACCTTTCCTTACACTTTAAAGTGTGTATTAAGGACTGGAATATGTTGTTTTACTCATCCTGAAAACTGTGGTTTCAGTAGGGATGAGTATCAAAATCTAGTTCTGGCACCTACACATCCGATACCTACTGTACCAAATTAAAAGATTTTGGTGCTTCATTTTGGTACCTTGCAATTTTAGGGCAATCCTCCACCACAAGCAACAGCATGAAATATGTTGTGTGACGAACTTTTAACTGTGTCCTTTACTTATATGTTCTAGTGACATTTTCAAGTCATTTACGATACCTAGAAAGCTTTTATTCAGCTGCTGTCTGTCAAAAAAAAAAAAAAAATCCCCCCTTTTAAAGTATTGATTCTGGCACCATTTAGGCATGGTACTTTTTTAAAAAGTATTGGTTTAGCACCAGTATTGCAGAAAAAACAGATAATACCCATCCCTAGTTTTAAGACTGAAGTTTTAGGTCTGAACTACATTTCAATATCTGTATCTACTAAAATTTTTTTGTCAATATCCATACAAATCCAGTATCATGCATCCCCAAGTTTGGGTATTAAGCTGCTTACTTATTTGAAAATATAAATGTCAAAATGTCTGCATTTTGTGTGAACCTATTTGCTCTTCTTCAGGAGTATGGTTCGAGCTCTGCTTGAGGCCGTACAGTACCTCCACTCCCTCAACATCATCCACCGGGACTTGAAACCTGAGAATATTCTCCTAGATGATCAGGGGCACATCAAACTGTCTGACTTTGGGTTCTCAGTGCAGCTACAACCTGGAGAGAAACTTAGAGGTACTAATATAAAAATTCAATCTGATAGATTGTGATTAATGTTCTTGGTCTGCTTATATATCTGCATTATTTTTGTGTAGTGTATAAAACACTATATTCTTTCCCTGTTACTCAATTAAGAGCTTTGTGGGACACCTGGTTATCTTGCCCCTGAGATACTAAAATGCTCAATGGATGAAATGCACCCAGGCTATGGCAAAGAGGTTGATCTGTGAGTATATTCTTTCTTGCTACTTTTATCAAAGCAACATTTTCAGTCATTCGGTATACAGCACTGAAAAAAAATAAGACCCCTGTGAAAAGCTATGTATTTCTCTGGTTCTGCTATTCAAAGATTTGTGTTTATGAAATGACACATTTGTAACTTTACTGTTCAAAACATTCTACTCAATGTACAAATAATGTTTATGCATTTAGGTATTTTATTTGCAGTAAATGACAAATGGTTAAGAAAGCAGAGAGGTGCGATTTACACATTATGGACAAAAGCATTTGGCCACACCTTTTGATTATTGAATTCAGGTGCTTCGATCAGACCCATCTGATAAAATCAAGTCAAAAACAAGTCTAATGCCAAGCAGATGGGGTAGTGTAAAGCACACTGACATTGAACTGTGGAGTAGTGGAAACGTGTTCTATAGATGATAAATCACGTTTCTCTGTTTGGCAGTCAGATGAGTGAGCCTAGGCTTGGCGGATGCTGGGGCAACATTACCTGCCTGACTGCATTGTGCCAACTGTGTGAGGTTTATGGGGCTGTTTTTCAGGGTTTGGGCTAGGCCCCTTATGTCCAGTGAAGGGCAGTGTCAATGATTAATCATACTAAGACATTTTTGGGCAATGCTATTCTTCCAAAGTTGTGGCAGCAGTTTGGGGACGGTCCTTTTCTATTCCAACATGGCTGTGCCCCAGTGCACAAAGTAAGGACTGTAAAGACATGGTTTGATGAGTTTGGTGTGGAAGAACTTGACTGGCCTACACAGAGCCCTGACCTGAACCCCATCAAAGCTTTTGGAATGAACTGGAACAGAGATGGCGAGCCAGGCCTTCTCATCCGGCATCGGTGCTTGACCTCATAAATGCTCTACAGAATCAATGGGCACAAAATTCCACAGAAAAACTCCAAAATAGTGTAGAAAGCCTCTCCAAGAAGAGTGGAGGCTGTTCTAGCTGCAAAAGGGGGACCAACTTCATGTTAAAGTACATGTATTTGAATACAATGTAATTATAGTCCCTATTGGTGTAGTGGTCAGTCAGCCAAATACTTATATCCATATAGTATATGTCAGACAGCAAATAATGCAAGAAAAGCACGTCTCTATTTCATTTGATATGACAGAATATGTATTTTTCAACTTAGGAGAATTCAGAAATCAGTATTTAGAATATTTTTCTTGTCTCAGAAATGTTTAGATACCACTCTAGAGTTTCCTGAAATTACATGTATGATGCCAGTGTCTGTTAAATTAATCCCAAGTGTATTTCTTTCTACTTAACATGATGAAGATGATGAACGGTCACAAGTTAAAGAGCAAAGATGAGCTGGTTGGGTTTTTGCTCCAAGAGTGAAATAACTTAGCCTAACAGTGATGTGAAAGACTGAGGAAGAGGATGCCAAGACGCATGAATGCTGTAAATTAAAATCAGGGTTCTCCTGCCAAATATCGATGTCTGAGCTCATCCAAAGTTCAAACATTAATATTCCATTTTTAAAAAAGGATTTTTAGTTTTCATTGTATTATGCGCATTTTAAAAACCAGATGTTTTTGTCATTTTCCTCAAGTAAGATAAATTAGGGAGAATATTTTGTTTATAAGGTGGGGAGAAATGTTGTATACAACATTATATATTCAAGCACAAACCTACAAATAGTAGAACCATGATTTATAAAGGTCTCTTTTTTCCTTTTTATTATCCTTACAGTATTACTAACGCTCACTTCCTTGTTTTGTATCATGTGTTGAAAAGCTGGGCCTGTGGAGTGATCCTCTTCACCTTATTGGCTGGCTCACCGCCGTTCTGGCATCGTAAACAGATGCTGATGCTGAGGATGATCATGGAGGGGCGCTATCAGTTTAGCTCCCCAGAGTGGGATGATCGGTCTGACACTGTGAAAGATCTGGTAAACCACAAAGTAAAGTAATAATATGTAATTTAACCTGGTTATAGAGTACGCTTTAAAGACTATGCTGCTTGTGCTTATAGATATCCAGACTGTTGGTGGTGGACCCGGCTGCCCGTCTCACTGCAGAGCAAGCTTTAGCACATCCATTCTTCAGGCAGTACCAGAAGGAGGATGTGCGGCTCTTCAGTCCTAGGAAGACTTTTCGGGTGATTTTTTAATGAACTGAAGGGCTTTATGTGATGAAACATTTTCTACATTCTCATCTGCTTTCCCGTCTCTCACCCTCAGGTGTTGATCGTCAGCGTTCTAGCCTGTATCAGGATGTACAGCAAGTACCGTAGGGCTCGTCCACTCACTCGGGAAGTGCTGGCTAGAGATCCTTACTCCATTCGCGGCGTCCGCAAACTCATCGATGGCTGTGCATTCCGTATCTATGGGCACTGGGTGAAGAAAGGGGAGCAGCAGAACCGAGCTGCTCTCTTCCAGAACACGGCTAAGATCATGCTGCTGGGACTGGAGGACTTTGAGACATAGAAGATCCACCTCATGCTCACCAGCCTTAATTTTTAAACATTCACATGTCCTGTCATATAAGTTTTTGTACCATTACTGTGTTTAATTTAAGGAGAGGAATTCAGGGACCGGGACGTTTGTATGCCTTAAAGCACCCTGTGGTTAAGTTTACGATAAGCATGCACGACTTGATATTCCTTATCTGCTCTTCTGTCAAGGTTTGTGGCTGTTTGAAAGGTCATCACATTTGCAGCAGAGGAAGCATTGCACAATCACTCAAGTAGACACATGTAACATTTGTATATTTTGGACTTTTCTTTTTGATGGTCAGTTCTAGTTACAAAAAGGATGTTTTTTCTGTACACTGCGGCTGAAATGTACAATAAGGCACTGTAATTAATTATTTAACACATAATTTTATTGTGACAAGCAAAGGTTTAAAGCTATTCCACAGCAGATTTGGACATGCTTGAAAAAATAAAGCATTTTGGCATGTTTTGGGTTGAGAATCCACATGCATGCCGTTATTCCTCACTGGAGACATCTACCTACATTAACTGTGAAGACCATTTGTGACTGTATTTCCTTTTTCAGTTAACCACCACCAACATCATTCCTCTCTCTGTCTATCTGTCGGTTTAATATGTTGCACTTTTACTAAAAGTGCCTGGTTTGTTGCAAAATGCAGATCTAAATGCCTAAAAAAGATATATTAACAATAAAATGTGTGTTTAAGTTCCAGTTGTCTTGTTTTGTTTGAGTATTTATTTGAAGTCTCTTATTTTTTGCCCTTGTTGTTGGGCTCTGGAGAATGAGGTGCACTCTTATGCTGAATTGCCATTTCTTTCATACGCTGATCAAGTTTTTCAGACACAAGTGCCATCTGCTCTCTGATCTCTTTCTTGATCAGTATTTTCAGTCCCAACTTTGAACCTGAAAGTGAGAAAAAAAAACAGTACCGATCACCATCTGAGATGCATTTGACATGAGATGGTTATTACAACAGCCCTGATGAAAATGTAATCCTACCAAAAGCGGCATCCTTTGTGTTGGCCTCTTGTATTTTAGGTGAACTGTCTGTGTTTTGTCCTGTTTCTGGTTCAAGCACATTTTCAACATCTGATGGAAGAAAATTATTAATACAGATGATGTAAAACATCAAGATACTTACAGTAGCTCTGAAAAGCCTACATATCTATGTTAAAATGCAACATTTTTGTGGTGTAAATAAGACAAGAGTATGTCATTTCAGTGCTTTTCCATCATTACTGTAGCCTTTAACACTGTTGGAATTTGCAAGGACTCAAAATAATTAGTTATTTTTTCAAAATTGTTCAGCCCTAGTTTAATCCAATACATATTGCGTTTATTATATTGTAGAAGGATTAATAACTTGTTTGTTGAGAAATACATTAGATGATGAATAGCAAAAATAACAGCATATTAAATAGCAAAAAATACAATTGGATTATTTTCCCAAATTGTTCAGCCTCACTCTACACTACTCTTACACTAAAATTGATACTAAAAATGAATTCTGATACTAAGTTAATAATCCTTTTAGTCTTTTCTACAGCATCATGACTAATGATATCATATAGAAATGTCCCCAACTATGTATTTGCATTGTCAAAACTGATTTTGCATGGTCAACAAATTTTTAAATGTCTTCTCTTCATGCTCATTGACCCATACTGATATGCAACAAAACAATAAACTAGGTATTTGAGCAGTTTGTCTACCAGGCTTGAAAAGATAAATATATTTATTATAGGACTTGATCCATTCTTTTTCTGACTCTTTAAATCTGCATTATGGCAACTGTATAGCAATATCATACATGCCCATTTACAAATATAGAGGATTGTAGTAAAACTAGGCTATGTACTAAAACTTTTACTTGTTTATCTATCTTTTCAGATGGCAGGTAGCTCTCTCAGCTCAGAGATCATTGAAAGTAGATTTGCATATATTGATAAAATCTTAGTGGACAGTTTATTTAATAGGTCTGTAGATCAACTACAGACTCATTCAAACAACAACAAAATCAGTCTACCAAGTAAGCTACACTTGTTTTTATTAGAAAACAATTAGATTTAGATTAGATTTTTGACAGCAAGTTCTCACTTGGTCTCAGGTGTTTTTAGATACAAGTAAGGTGGGCTCTGTAATCTTTACCTACAGATGAAAAGTCTTCCACAGCTGGTTCATCCTGGTTTGGGCTCACAGAGTAATTCAATAATAGATCAAGTTTTACCTAAGAAAAGTGGCACAAATAAGGTAATTACTGTTTTATACCTCCAAGAGACTAAAATCATAGTTAGAACAAATCACAGCTGAATGTGCTTGAAGATTTTTGAATCATATTCTTTACTTACCTGTGGGACAAAAATATATTTATAGAGTTTGTAGTGCCTCACATAGTTCTCATAGATGTACTTTAAGACACAGCTGGCCTCATCAGGGCTGAAGAGGTTGATACTGAAGGGAGGTCGCTGTAATGGGGAAACACAGAAACACATTACTAGTAATGCATGGGTGATACAATGATATTAAGAGTAAAGAATGCTTTACAGACCCTGACTGAGTGACAAAGAAGTAGCTCCTTGCAGTATTTGAAGCTCTGTTCTATGTTGTTGAGTGGAGTTGCTGCACATAAATAGTTTCAAAGACATTCAAGAATTTAGGAAAATACTGAAACATTTTTCCTAAATATTTGACTTTTCTAGCGAATTAAAATCCAATTTATAGAATATGCACTGGATTTCTAACTCCAGGGTGATGATATAACTTTACTCACCTATGTTAGCCTCATGAACGGATTTAATGATGGACAACAGAGCTGAAGTTTGTTCCCTGATGAAGCTTCTCTGTCTGCAGAAAAGCACAGTGTGGACATACAACTCCAGCAGAACTCCTTTTTTTGGTTCAAGACGGTCAACATCGAGCACATTGCATAGAGCACTAAGACACAGGAGAGGACGAGAGTAAATATATATGAACACTGTATATGTGATTGATAGATTTCTGGCCATAAACAGGTGCAGATACCTCTCCAGATCAGGAATAGACAGCGTTGTGTCAATCTGCTCCATGTCATGGTAGCTAAAATCCGTCCTAAACATACCCGGGAAATAGATACAAGGTTAGATACACCAGATCAAGCGAGGAAGAGAAAAAAAGAGAATAGTTGAAGATAATAATAAAGAAAGAGACATAGCTCTTACCAGAGCATTATTTTAGCTTTCGGGCCCTGTGGTACGTCTACCTTCAGAAAAAAAGCAACTTATTTTTTGCCTTATTTGTTTACTGATATAGCATATTTCAATGGCTTGCTACAGTACTCGAAGTAACCCACCCATTGTTAGTCACAAGTTATTATAATGTAGCTACGTAACTTATTACCATTGCTGAAGCACTTCAATGTATTTGTGTTATGTAACCCGCTTTTTAGTTAGCACCTCTGTCAAACGAACAAAACTTCTAACCATACCTACCTTGAATTTCGAATCCATTTTTTTATTTTTATGTTTTGATGGAGTTTGAACAGACTGCAGAAGTTAAAAGCTAGAAACAGGTTTAAATAACTGGCAATTATGTGGGAAAAAAATAATATTTATGAATTTATGGAGCAGCGAGTAAAGTATATATTTTGCCAAAGCTGGCCAACACCAAAATCGACTTTGGTTCATTTCCTGTTTGGTTGTCGCCTTGTAACCTAGCAACACTATAGGCCCGCCCCTCCTTCCTGTTCAGCGCCAGTGACGTGTACGTCACTGAATGAATGTGTACGTACGTTAATGTATGGATCCAAACGTGTAGGTCTACCTTTGTGACTAGCTTACTATGACTGATTGAATAAATGAATAAATAAATTAAGATACAAACAAGCTGAATGTGTCAAAATAGACTGCCTGCCATACTAACGAGGTCAAACTCTCATATTCAGATTTGCAGTTAGCACATGAAAATTTAATATCAAAGGGCGGTTATATCCGCTGTTTTAAATTTCATGCTTTCCATCTTTTGGCCGGAGAGTCTGTATCCGTGGCAACGGAATAAACCAGGATTAGCGCCTGTTTTATTTGATTTTTCAGGGACTTCTTTCTCAATTTAAAGACATAGTACGTGATTCATTTTTCCTGTGACAAGCTAGGTACGTTTTAAAACTCTGAAGCTTTACGGTAACTAAGCGGTGACAGGAGCATGACACAACTTTCTTGTTACTCACATGTCAGCTGTGACAAAAAAGTGGCCTTAGCAGCTCAACGAAACAGTCATGGAAAGCAATGGGGACCCAACTGCAGTCAAGATGGCAGACATGGGCGTCGCTATACATCCAGTCCATGGCGAAGTCCCAAGCAGAAGTTTTTTCTTCGTGTTGAACTCAGCTGCCAGTGTTTGACAGTCTTTTTTGAGCCTAAGCCTAACCCTTGGTGCTGGATCTCAAATATATCACCTGCCCCACTGCCTTACCCTGAACCTAACCACTCTGGTTTTAATGCCTAAGCCTAACCTTAGACGCACGGACTTCCAGGTGAGACTTCCGGTATGGATTGGATGTATGTAGGCTATCTTGTCTGCAGCAAGGTACTCTTGTGGAAAGCTGCCCCCCACCCCCTGACTACTTGTCCACATTCACACTCTGTTTCATGTGTGTGCCTCAGTAAGCCATACTAATTAGGCAGCGTGCTTAACACCAACACCAGTTGGCTCCTTAACAAGGGAACTGGAATGGGGCCATCATTAATAGCATTATCAACACTTTGCACATGTGGTTAGTGGCACAATTTCTCTGAAGTCAGCAAACCACAGAGAAAAATTTGTGCTGAGTCATGTGCACCCATCTCATCCTCAACACCTAAGGTTGTGCAATAATTAGATTCATTAGATGTATTTAGGTGCCATTCCTTATTCACTCCCACACATGCTGTCAAAAAGCTGCAGTTGTCTTCTCTCATCTTGATCTGAAAAAGATTACTTCTGTATTTGATACATTTTGTTTCTTTCAGGTCAGATGTTCTAGGTACAAAATTTACAGTCTATGATGAAGGTGAAAACCCAGAGAAGGAACCTTTCATCAAGGAGTGTGAGTCAGTGCAAGAACTGGCAGCGATATGCTATGTAAGTTGATCTCATTCTTTATTATAGCTCACATGCCATATAGACATTGGGCTTTCAAATCTTGTTTTAAAGTTTCTGATTTGCTATTTTGCCATTCTGTTTTGCTTAAACCAGGGCACTTTTCCAACAAAAGGGCATGCATGCATACCTACATCAATAGCCACCCAAAGAAATGCCCTATTTTATTGTTAAAATTACCTTTGAAATGGACACTGATTTATTAAATGATAACTGCAGAAAGGTGAACTGAGAAGTCATAACTTTTAATCCTATTTATCTTTTTAAAAATATTTTTTGTGCCTTTACTAAAGGGAAAGGACAGAGTGGAAAGAGTCAGAAACTGGGGCTAGAGAGTGAGTATGGCATGCAGGAAAGGCATGATTTGAAACCAGGCTGTCTGTTTCAAGCAAAACAGCTTCTGTATGTTGGATGCATGGACATAACCACTATGAAGTTTTGGTATTGGTTTCACTAGGAACCCAGAAGTGGGTTTTTTTCTTTATCGGTTTGATCTCAGAGGCATCCTCTGGTGTTACAATGAAGCAGATGCATAGTCTCTTGTGGTTGGCAGAAAAAGTCCCCATATTAACATGACAGTTTTTACAGCAAAAATATATAGGCTCACAGCCTGGTTCAGAAAATTCTTCTAGTCTTTATGTTTATGTTTATGTCTTAAAAACTCCAAAGGGGGATGATTTTTGTAACTCCTGTTTTCATTTCAGAGTTATGCATGGAAATGCATAATAAAGGCATAGATGCAGTGATGCATAGTCAGGCCCATTGCCACTGAGTTTGAAATCTTTGCAATTTTACATTGAGGAACGTATTACTGAAATTGTTCCACAATTTTCAGATGCACTTTTTGCAGATTAGTGAACCTCTGCCCACCTTTACTTCTGATAGACACTGCCTCTCTAAAATGCTCCTTTTGTTACTGACCTTTTACCAACTCACCTATTTAGTTGCAAAATGCTCCTCCAGCTTTTTTCAGTACTATCACTTACTTTCCCAGTCTGTGCTGCTGCCATCAAATTCAAAAAGAGCTAATCATTTTTCATGAAATGTCTCACTTTCTTTCTTTTTTTTTTTTTTAAGATTTATTTTTGGGCTTTTTCATGCCTTTATTAGAGAGAGGACAGTGGATAGAGTTGGAAACAGGGAAGAGAGTGGGGAGAGACATGTAGGAGGTAGTGCCACGGGCCAGATTCGAACCCGGGTTGTTTATGTTGTTTATGTTCTATTGTGAATAAAATTTGGGGTTTGTGAGATTTGCAAATCATTGCATTGTTTTTATTTGCATTTTATACAGTGCCCCAAGTTTTTTGGAATGTGGGTTGTAATGGTCTGGGCATCAATCTCCAGCTCCTGCAGTCATATGCTGATGTGTCCTTTGGCAAGTAATGTAACCCCTAATTTCTCCCACTGCTGCATCCATGTAATCTGACATGACAAATAGAGTGTTTCACTTATTCATTCAAGACAATTTAAAACCATCTGGAAAACAGTTCATAGTCTGTGTTTGGGACAGGCAGAACCTTTCAAAAAAATTAGGAGGCTACTTAGATGAACATTCTGTCTGTCACATTTGCCACAGGCCAGTCAGAGCAACAAAACATATGATATAGTAGGCATGCACAGCCCCAGGAAGTAAACTACATAAATGTGAGCATGACAGGCAGTCACCAACTTTGTTCACCATCAGTGGAGCCAGTTGGCAAATTAAACTCTTGTCCAAGTCAGTCAGGAGAAGAGCAAAAACATCCACAAACAAAAGCTTTCACTATGATTCTTTTGCTCTTTTAACACAGAAATGTTGTCCAGTTCTGATAAAACCTGACACTTTTTGCTTCTACATCCAAGCTAATGGCTTTACTTGTCACTATTGTTTACCAGCTTGCAGTGCAACTAAAGCAATGGGAGAATAGATGCATATAGATTTTTTAATACGCTGAGTGGCACAGCCCACCCTGCTCTCTTTCTCTGTGATTCTCCACAGTTGCATAGCATATGATGTAGGGCAGAGAGTGTGTCAAGATCATCCACTAGTTTCCTGATCTTAGAAGGTGGTTTCGTACAAATAAAATGCTGCAACCATTATCTTAAAATTGGTATCATAACTCTGTTTCGGTTATTGCTTCACTTGACCTTCTTTAAATTCTTTTCAATGTGTTCCTGACATTATAGTGGTGTTTAAAGGAAAGCCTGTTTTCAGGTTAACAGTATTTAACAACTAAAGGCTGTGTAAAAAAGATATTTTTATATTACAGGAAACAAATTTTCTGGACTGTATGGGTCCCAGGAAAATGCCTGTGATCATCCCCGGCATGCTGGAGAACAACAAAAGAGTATCCATCTGTCCAAAAAATGTATGTTTACATCCTCCCTAATTTTTAACCTGTTTTGATGTGAAATAGTTGAATGTGTCTGACCACTCTCCTGACTGTATTAAAGGAACTTGAGACTCCACTGATGCACCATTTCCACAAGATAATTTTAAGTATTTTGTAACCTGGTGCCATGGTGATGTCTTTGTATTCAGAGACTGTAGACGTGTAACTAGGGGCAGTGTTATTGAAGTGGATGAAGTCATGCATGTAGAAAAATACATTAATGTCTGTACCACAACCTCTCATGACACCTACAAAGCGAGGCCAGTGGCTCCCAGTCTTTTTCCTTGCACCCACTCCTTGTTTGCATTTAGAAAGTACTTCAACCTACTCCACCTTAAAAAAAGAAAATTATGTTGCAGCCTGATGCTACAATCAAAACAAAATATTCTCATTAATCTACACTCAGTACCTCATCATTACCAAGTGAAAACAGAATTTTAGACATTTTGGCAAATTAATTCAAAGAAAAAAAACTGCAATATGGGCTGTTCTATGGACCCATGGCTTAGTTTTTGCTCTGATATGCATTGTCAGCTGTGAGGCCTTCTATAGAGAGGCGTGTGCCTTTCCAAAGCATGTTTGATTTACCACAGGTGGACTACAATCAAGGTGTAGAAAAATATCAGCAATGATCCAGAGAAATGGGAGAGCCCTGATCTAAATATCGTGTGTTTTTGCAAAGGGTCTGAATACTTATGTATATGAGATGTTTTATTTCAAAATTTGAAGAAATTTGCAAAGATTTCTAAATTTCTGTTTTTACTTCACCATGACAGGGTACTGAGTGTAGATTAATGAGAATAAACATTATTTTATTTCAACTGTAGCATCAGGTTACAGCATAGCAAAATTAAAACAAGTGAAATGGTCTAAATACTTTCTGAGTGTACTGTATATGTCATAAGTGCTTGTCTTAAAAACTATATAGTGGTGTAGAAGCAGTATTTAAGTGTTCACAAAAATTTTTATATGCACACTAACCACGCTTATGATTTATAGATCAGACCAGTTTTGAATTATGTGCAATAAGACTATGTGCAATAATATTAGCACTTTAAATAACCAGGCCACGGGCAAATGTGCAATTTCCTTAAGCACACTCATGATCATGTGCAATACATCAGCACACTTGCACTTTAGCACTACAGCACTTTACCATCTGCCTTACGCACTTTAACTTCAATGGTCACTTTATTCCTGGTCAGTCTTAAGCAAAGTCATGCAGCCACCTACTGTATTCTTATATTTTGGTCTTTGTATTTTATTGTACTGTTTATGTTGTCTGGTCTCCTGGTGTTGTCTGATTTTATGCAATTTTTTTTTCATCATGTACATGCTGAATGTACTCTTTGCAATGTATACCATCAACCTGCCAGGGACTACAGATGGAAATCAGCGTATATTGCTACAATCTGGCACTTTTACATGTCCAAGTTCATTAATGTGCATTGTCCCTTATAATGAAAAAATAAATAAATAAAAATACTGTGCCACGAAGGCTTACCCTGACAAGCCAAATAGGCTGGTTCACATATCCGTGGCATGGGTTATGTCACCTACAGACAGACATGGAATCAGGCCAATCCATTTGCTTTGTAAGGCAAACAATAGCATGTACTTCTTACAAAGTGGTTCACCAGGAAAAAAGTTTGGGAAACACTGCCAGTGGCAGACTCAGGATTTGAGGGCAGGGGCAACGATGATTTTTAAAAAAGGGCCCCTGCACACAAAAATTCATAATACATTTTATGTTAACTATTTAGATGCCCTGGTAAAGATTTAATATTTTTGAACAAAGAGCAATTAACTCCTTACCCATTTATTCCTCAAAGGTACACAATGGATGACATTATTGAAAATGAACTTTATACCCAGGTCTTAATTGCATTTTCTCCTCTGTTGGACATGTACCCTCTCAGGTTTCATTCACTGAGAGGGGAAACCAAGACAGTCTCGCTACAGAATGCAGATTTCTATTCACCAAGGTGTGACGCTGCATCTGTAAGAATGGAAATACACCCTAAAACTTTAATAATAAAATCAGATTAAACATCCAGTTAGGGTTAGGTTAAGGGTTAGGCTATCAAAAGTTAAAAGTAGAAAACCTGACCAGCAATACCTAAAGACAAAAAGGTCAATAAAGCCAAGTAAACATTCTGCTTTCCTGAAAAAAGGTCTTTTCCTGCATGAAAACATTCTAACACTGTTTATTTAGCTAAGGCTATAGCTCAATGTTAGATGCATAAATAACATAACTTTATTAGCTTCAGATTTAGCCAGGTGTCTACATAACCTACATAGCTACATAGATAATATTTCATTAATGTAATGGCCAGACTTTGTTTATGAATAAAGTTGACTTTAAAAAACAAAAAACCTTCTAAACCATACCAGCAGATTGCGTCCCCTCTGTTCTGACAGATGTGTGGTCACATCTGCAAGAGGGGGCATCTGAGATCTGCGGTCTGTAACCAGACCCCTCCTGGGGAAACCTGCCCATCAGAAGGAAAGGCTTGTGGGCACTCTATCACTTAGGGCACTATGGAGGGCAATTCATCTGCTATTGTCCATTGAAAAGGCTTCCCAGATAGCACTTGTCAATTTTGCCTACAATGAGGACATTGTGGAGGGTATTTTGTCCACTTAGAGGGCACCAAACAGGGCTCTCTTTCTTGTTTAACTAGTGTACCTGAGTGCATCAGAGAGGGCTCTAAAACTGTGATTTTTCTAGCATTAAGGTGGTTGGTTGTCCCCTCTGCCTCCTTTGTAAGTCCACTAGTGAACACTGCCATAGAAAACCCACACATGCACAGGGAGAACATGCAAACTCCACACAGAAAGGCCCTGTCCAAAAAGGATTCAAACAAGGAACCCTCTTGCTGTGAGGCAACATCATTAATGACTGCTTTACTGTGTAGCATTCCCCCCGAAAACTCACTATTTAATATCAGCGCACCAAGGAATCCATGGCCTGTACTCTGTTAGTTTGAAAGTTTTGGGAGTTGAATAAATTTTGCTGATGTGTGTCATATAAGGGCATGTGTATAAAATCCTGCTGGTTTTATAACTACAAAAAACTCCTCACGGTAACCTCACTGATGCTGATCTCTATCAGTCTGACATTTCCGGTTATCTCCTGCTGTTTCTTAATATTTTATCTAAACAAGGGAACATGTTTATCAAAGAACCTAAAACTTGAAAAAAAAATCTCTTATCAGATGCAGCAGAAGTGCTACAAGCTGCAGATAGAGCCAGTCAGATTAGGATTTTTTTGCTCTTGCTTGACGTAAAAGCATCAGTGTAATAAAATAACAAGAGCCTCTTTGCATATTATGCATGTTCACATGCAGCACAAGCTTACAGTGTTTCACATGAGACAGAAAGTCATTCAGGGTTCAGTTTAATAAAAATAGCTCTGTGGTGAAGTAAGTGTATCTGAGTGAATGCATACTTAAAAAAGCATAAACCCAAATGAAACCTTTGTCATCATATCGACTATCAGTGTCGTCATGGTGACATTCTGTTCACTTGCTTCCTGCTCAAATACCCTCCAAGATATGAATAGCTATTAAAAATGCTTTCTTGTGAGTATTGACTTTCATCTTTTAACCTGCAGCAACAGAACCTGAGACTAGAAGTTATTTCCTTGACCCTTCATGCAGTACTTCATATAATGTTTACCAACTAACACAGTGACACGTGTCAACAAATCAACAAAATCAAAACCTCAGAGGAAGACACGTCAGCTGTTATCTGTCACACTATCAGTACAACAGGTCTGATTCCCCTCTCACTGCTTCATGCATTGCACAACACTTTCCTTGTCAGTTACATCACCATTAATCTTTATTTTACCTCAGATCATCAATGTTTCCTCCATGAAATATTCAATAAAATCAAATAATTTAAGCCATTAAGCACCTCAAATATGACTTGACATGTTTGGAGGCATTTAGATGTAGGTGTTGTGTACATGTAGCTCTGCAGCAGTTTAATAACTCAGCACACTGAAGCTGCAGTGAGAAGTTTTCAGCTGAGGATAAAATGAACTCTTATTAATACAGATGGCTTTTATGACAAACAACAGCAAGCAAGACCTATTAGCAACTAGACTGTAATTCTCTCTATACATTGATATTCTATGTTTGTAATCTTTAATAGTTAAAAGGCAGCAGAATGGAAACATGACTCTAACATTGACTATATGGCATGGGTCATCAGCTACATTTGTACAAGGGCCAGCTTTAACCTGGCAGGCACTGAAGGGGCTGGACTTCCAAAAAACTAAATTTAAATATTTTGGCCCAATAAACATAATAATTTTGTTGGGTTTTTCCCTCCTTCAAAAATGTCAATAATCTTTTGCCTTTGGCAGTGAGATCAGTGCCAATCCCCTAAACTACAGATGCCACTAGGGGGCGACTGTAATATTTTGATTATATATTTCTGGGCTGGCATGATCATCACTGGGTTTGATGATAAAATGCTGTGTTGTGATTGGTGGGAAAACTGTCAGGAAACAAATCGATTGTGGTGGTTCTTTGCCAGGAAAAAGTGAACTCTCTAAGTACCTAAAGTGGAAAGTTGACATGGAAAAATTATGATTATGTCTTTATCATGCATCATATTCACTATTAATTACTGATGGGTGGGTTTCTGTAAAATGGATTAAATCTCATTTAAAGCCTATTGTGTGTGTGTGTGTGTGTGTGTGTGTGTGTGGGGGTGTGTGTGTGTGTGTGTGTGTGTTTTTTTTTAAAATAACATACCCCGAAATACCACAACAGATTTCTCCTCTGCACATCTCCTGATTTTTAAGGTCTTATGGGGCCAGATGTGGCCCCCAGGCTGCTGGCTGATGATCACTGTTATGTGGACAAAAGGATTCAAGCGCCCAACTATTACACCTAGAGCAACTTATCATGACATTGCATTCAAATACGGGTACTGTAATATGGAGGTGGGCACCTTTTTGCAGCTGTAAGAGCCTCCACTCTTCTTTGAAGACTTTCCACAAGACTTTTTTTAAGATTAATTTATGGGCTTTTTATGCCTCTATTGATAGGGGAGGACAGTGGACAGAACCGGAAACAGGGACGAGAGTGCTGGGGAGAAACATGCGGTAAAAGTTCCACAGGCCGGATCCTAACCCAGGCTGACCGTGTACATGGGGCACGTCTCAAACCACTGCTCCCCTCCACAAGAGTTTTGAGTGTTTCTGTAGTATTCTGTTGAGTGTTTGAGGTCAGGAACTAATGTTGGACAAGAAGGCTGGGCTTACAATCATCATTCCAAACTTTTAACCATTCATTTTACAAAGAAACACTATGGGGGAATGACACTGAAAATTAACTGTGGAACAGTTTGTTAAATGTGTCCATTCACAAGTCCTCAGTGATTACAAGTTGTCAAAATCTGTCCTTTACTCAGTATCAATGAAAAGACTTTGTCAAATGTGTACACTAACAGGGCACCTCATTGTGTTTATCTACCACTAGACATCCAAGATGACACTTTTGCTGCATTTTGCAGTCGCCCACCTCTGAGTCCACCAGTGATAAAGAAAGGTCCTCCAGATTTCTTCCTGTTCCTGACGTGGATCTGTCACCCAGTATGTATCAATGGCATATGAAAGGCAACACTTGTTCAAAACCAGGTTTAACATGCATGAAGGCTGTTGTTTTCTTCATTCATGAGTACTGACAAATGTACATAAATTCTTATAATCTCCATAATAATACTTGACACATTGTGTTTGACACTGATGCAATGGCATTGATGTAGATGTGAAACAATAGTGGTCCTAAAATAGAACCTTGTGGTACCCCACAGTGTTTCTTTCTCAGACTGCACTATTTACATATGTTGACATACTACTGTCTATTGTATGTATAATTGCTGAGCCACTTCAGGACATGACTAATACTTAATGATGTGCCTTTATGAACCGTTTAATGAACTAAAATGTCCACTCCACTCAAATTTGAAGAAGTGATGATTTAACATGAATGTTTTCCAGTTTAATGCATTTCATGAGTGATAACATCATGAATGGTTCTGTTGTTAAACCAAACTTGATGAAAACACAAACCTCATTTGCTGCATGATATCATTTGTGGTGTGATATTTGGTTCATCTGAAGCCCCCTTTTTTCACACACTTTCCCTCCTTCAGCAGATCCTCCCCACCACAGAGAGAGAGTGATAGTGATCACTGATACCTCCCTCTCTCAGTCTTCATTAAACACACTCTCAAAGCAGCATGACTTGAGTGAGACATGTTGAGAGATGAGAAGATGTCTGAACTGGGTGTGTTGATAGACTGGTGGTTTCCTCCAAGGCTGAAGCTGATGCTGTTGATCGTAGTGTCTCTGCAGCTTTTCGCCAACACGGAGTTTGTGCGTGGAAATCCTGTCTCAGGTAATGTCTGTGTGAGTATTTTCTAATTACTCAGTTTGAGTCCCATCTTTCAGCCAAGAGGATAATTTGATTATTTTTTTCATACTCTCAGCTCACTTTATTAGGCACACCTGTTCAAGTGCTCATTAACACAAATATCAAATCAATCACATGGCAGCAGCTAATGCATTTAAGCATGCAGACATGATCAAGCCATGTGCTGAAATTTAAACAGAATGAGGAAGGAAGTTGAAGTAAGACAGACAGGATGGCCTGAGTTTTTCACATAATGCTTTTCTACTAGAATTTCATGCACAACCACCACGAGGGTTTACCGAGAATGGCCTGAAAAAGAGAAAATATCCTGGGAGCTACAATTTCTGGGTCAAATGGCTTGATGATGGCAGAGGTCAGAGGAAAATCATTAGAACTGGTTTCGAGCTAATGGAAAGGAAATAACTCAAATATCCATCCATAAGCATCCTTTTTCTGATGCTCAGTTTACCTTCAGCACATCGTCTTCACCATGTCTACATGCATGAATACATTGGTCGCTGCCGTTTGATTGGTTAGTTTTAATAATTTGGTTTATAAGCAGCAGCACAGGTGTACCTAATAAAGTGATCGTTGAGTGTAACTTTGTCACAAGAAGGCAAATAAATGACTAATTTTTCATTTTCACTGAATTCCTTTTTTAACAATTTACCAATGAACTAATCAGAGCACTTTGTGAAAATCAGTGCACTCCAACAATGACTAAATTTACCCATTGGCAGTTTAGGTATTTAGAGATCCTCAGTGATTTAAGTGTTGAATATTATCCAAATCTTTCAAACTAACTACTTACAAATAATATGAGGTAATAATAATAGAGGTTTCTCCAGGATCAGTGACACATTTCCTTTTTGTTTCTTCTTTTGTTTTGAAGCAGGGAATGAAAAACTCCAGTGTGTGACTGACTATTTGTTCACCATCAACTGCTCCCTGAACATCCCACAGAACACCTCAGACAGCAACAGCGCCTTCTGGCTCATTGTCATGGAAAGAGCTCAAAAGTGGGGCCCTGTTTTTATTGGTCCATGTTAACAAAAACAAGCTCTCAATGTGAGGACAGAATCACGGTTTATGTATCATTTCTTCTTCTCTCTTTGTGCAGAAATGAATTCATATGCATGCTGACAGAGACCGGTGGGCGTTACTTCTGTACTCTTCAAATATCCACTCCAGATCCTGACTATGACTATCAACCCAACGGCTTCATTGAAACACATACCTATCAGTTCTCTCTTTGTCACAAACTTGACGGAGCTGAAAGCTGTGAGCTGCTGACAGACAAGTTCAAGCCTTACAAAAACAGTAAGAAACACACTGATCTGTTCATCAAACATATTGATTTAAAGAGATAACACAGTTTTGCCTGCTTTAAAACCAGTACATATCTTGTGTTTTGGTCTTTAATGTGTCCTTTAACCAGTCAAACCAAACGCACCGTGCTGCCTTAACCTCAGCCATGAGTCTGGTGAACATCACTTCACCTGGGAGAGCACCTATGAGAAATACAGCTGGTACACCACTCTGACTGATGACCTGATGTTTCAGCTCCATTACTACAAGAGAGGACACAAACTGGATGTAAGATATTGATGATCAGAAAAACAAGAGTTTGGGGATGAGAGAATAACATGGTTTAAGGAAACCATGAAAGGCCTATTTGGAATTAGCAGAATTGGGCCGCTTCGTCCTTGAAAAGATTAATTTATTACTACAACCCCAATTCCAAAAAAGCTGGGACGTTGTGTAAAATATAACCAGATGTCTCTTTCAGGGAAGGCCTTGCATATTTCAGCAAGAAAGTGTTAAACAACATACTTCATCCATCACAACAGTATAGCTTCACAGTAGAAGAGTCTTGGCGCTGAAGTGGCCTGCCTTAGTCCAGACCTTTTACCAAAAGAAAACATTTGGCGTATCATAAAATGAAAAATCTAGCAAAGAAGAACCTAGACTCCTACATCAGACAAGAATGGGACAACATTCCTCTCCCAGAACTCCAGCAAGTGGTCTCCTCACTTCCTAGACATTTACAGACTTTTGTTAAGAGAGGAGGGAATGCCACACAATGGTAAATATTATCCTATCCCTATTTTTTTGAGTTATGTTGCTGCAATCAAATGAGGTAATATTTTTCATTAAATGGTAAAATGCCTCAGAATCAACATCTGATATGTTGTGTTCTATTTTTAATAGTTCATGGGTTTCAACTCACTGCATTCTGTTTTTATTTACGTTTTACACAACGACCCAACTTTTTTGGGTTGTGATATGAGGTGTTTATACGACTTCTTGTGCTTCTTTACTGACTGTGGATATTTTTTTTTTTGGATTGTGAACTGATAGTTTCAGCCTCGTTAAGTTAAAGCATAAATTGCATGAATGTACTGTTATGATAGCCCTATAGAGTAGTTTAAAGGGTTTTCTTGAGGCTGAAATCTTTCAAAAATATATAACTTACATTAAAATAGCAATTTTTTAAGGTAAAACATTTTTTTTTTTTTTGTCCTGGGACTGTGTAGATGGTGGGCCCAACCTCTGTTTAACTCCTTTATTGGTTAAAATTTGGTGTTTTGTAGACAGTCAACCTGCTACTAGTATACTGCAAAATTACTGCACCTAAAATATGATTTAGAAACATGAGAAATCTACAAAAATAGAAACTCAAAATTGTATTCTTATGAAGGAATTTCTGTAATTACTATTTAAATTCACAGCAAAATATTCAAGACAATTTATCTAATTAAATAACCAAAATTCAAAACATAGAGGTGGAGGCTTGTGGGGTCGGAAAGACATCTTAAATGATAAAGTGGTCTATAAAAAGTGTGAATTGTGTGCTCTGAAACAGTAACACTATCTGAAAGTTGGTTATTCTTGAGCAAAAATATCATATTCTCTCTGCCTGAGCACAAACAGGCATCCGTACAAGATTTTCCCTCCTTTACAAACTCTGACAACTTCACTTGATCTTCATTTCCTATCAGATTCCACCAAATACAATCACCATCTCAAGCAGAACAAATTACTCTATAAAAGATCATCACTTCTCACCAGACACTGAGTACTGTGCCAGGGTGCGCTCCAGTCCTGACCAGGCTTATTTTGAGGGTCAGTGGAGCAGCTGGTCCTCTGAGATTCAGTGGAGGACCGATCCAGCTGTGAGTGGTGAGTGTCCCCCATGAATAAACCCCTGCATACGTGTATGTTGTTGTTTTCTAATCTAATCACCTGTTTATGGGTACAGATCCTGGATCAGACACAATTATGTCTAAATTTTGGGTGAAGGTTTTCATCCCTTTGGCTGTGGTGGTGCTACTCACCTTACTTCTGTGCTACGCTCCAATTAAAAAGTAAGGTCCATCTTTACCTCTCAGTAAATACATCGTCACATTAATGCAAATGCCATTTCCAAAAATCAAAGTGTATCATTTTTATTTTCCTCCTGTTGACAGGTGGAGGCAAAGATCCTACATTCCAACTCCAGCTCCTTATTTCCACACCCTGTATCATGACTGCCAAGGAGATTTCAAGGTAAGCTGAAGCCGGTAGTGTAAAAAAGTAACTGTTACTTCTTGATTTTGTCCCTGAACATGACTGTGATTATAGAGCTGGGTGGTAACACAAGGAAACACAGCAGACGCACTGAAGGCTGAGGAAACACTTAAGATAGACACACTGACAAAGTGTGCAGATGTCCAGGAGGCAGAGGAGGAGGAAAGTCGAGAGTGTCAGCACTATTTCATGGAGGGCAGCACCTACAGCAACATCACCGACCCAGGCTGTGACACGTCTCTCCTGGGTCTCCCATACGCCGTGAGCACCATGCTTCCTGCTCTGTCATATCCAGGGAGCTCGCTCAAGAGTCTGACCTTCAGCTCACCGCCAGGGAGTCCAACCGAGGGAGACTCAGGGTGCTGGCTCAGCAGCCACGCGTCCCTGGAGAAGGACCCTCCCTGGTACTGCAATGAGTACTGCACCCTGAGCACCTTCCAGCAGACCGGCCCGGCCTCAGCAATGAAGCCCTGCACTGACCTGGAAGAGCAGAGTGGGGGCTTTACTGAGGCTTAAAGTGGTGTGTTTGCAAGTGCTTATTGGAAGGACTGTAATTATATGCATTTTTAAAAAAAAGCTGATTTAACACAAAAAATATAAAGTGGAAAAAATATCTTCCATAATTCTGAAATGTACATACATATACACAGTCACGTGCATAAGCCCACATGTTATATTGCAACCTAAAATTCAGGTAGATCTTTTTTTTTTTTTTTTCAAACATGCTAGATTATTCTTTCATGTGCTAATACTCAGGTTTCTTAAATTCTGTATTTTTTTTCTTTGCAAATAATTTTGAGAACCATGTGACCCTCCCACCATGTGTTTGTGAAAGTCTGCCACACTATAACCCAATAAACTCAGTTCTGCTTTATCAGTACATGAACCACGAGCCTTGAGCAAGACAGTTTATGTATTTTTCATGTTAAAAGTAGAGCAGCCATCACAGGCTCGAGTTTGATCCTGGCCATTTATTGCATGCTATCCCCCACTCTCTACACCAGACTCCATTAAAAATAATGGCAAAATGGATCAAAGTCATTAAAGAATAAATGTAAATGTTTTCTTACGTCTGAGCAATTGTGGTTATAAATGTTATGTTTGAGTATATTAGAGATGCACCGATTGTGAAAATTTGGGCCGACCATTGCTTAAACTTCCGAATGAACCAATTCCAATGTTTTTCCCATGACTTATTTTTGTCTTAAAGGGACTTAAATGAAAAAGTCCATCTATGTATCAGTAGTTAGGTGAAAAGATGCCAGCATTCAAGTGATTAGACACAACAGATTCACAGTGGTAACTGCAACTGTTCATGCCACATTATTTGCCAAAGGCCAGTGTTTGTCAACAGGGCTGATACCAATGTTAAACTGATTATTCTGAGTATCCCTTATAGACAAACTTTTGTTAAAAAAGGTTTGTGCCTGTGTCTCACATTGTCTGCTGATGTGTAACTGTTATCTGTAAATGTGTCAATAACATAACGTTTAATTCATTGCAGCTGCGCCACCTGACATTTACTACTAATTTCAAATCAAACAGGTAAATACTATTACATGTTATTTTCTTTGCTTGGGAAGTGGATACATGCATTCTTTAAATAAAATTTTGCTATTTTACAGTGGTTATACCACTTGACATGGAAAGTGTACTCGCCCATCTATGACTGAAAAGAAATGCTTATCTTTACTTGAGAGGCTTCTATAATCCATTTCACTTGGCCATGAGTGGCAGCTGGAGTTAAATGGATGATAAATCATCCCATAATCTGTTTTTATCACTTCATTTCAAAACAAAATACCCATGATTAGGGTTGCACCACACTGACGTTTAAGAACTTGCTAATTCAGGGACAACAAGTTGATGATCTTACCAACTTTAAATTGTAAAAAAAAAAAAGACTAGGTTAAAGCCTAGTATATGGCTGACCAAATTTATTTGGTGTCACAACCTGGCTCAGGTGGTCACAACAAAGAAGGGAGACAATACCATGGTAAAGTTTTAAACAGATCTACTGTTAAAATCAAACCAAATTAAACCAAATTAAACATTTAAATCAACTAATTCCTCTAACTTAACCAAATTAGACCGAATTAAATAATCAAATCAGACAGTTTACCGTTAAACTGAATTTAAGTGAACTAAAGCGTCCGAAAAGCCAAATTACTAAACCAAATTAGTAAACCAAATTATTTAAAGTTACTTCAAGTTAGAACAAATTAAATACAGCATGAAGAATGTAAGTCAGTAAAGGCAGTAGTGTGGGATGTGCATTAGTAAAGATAATGTGTGTAAATGTTGTAAAATGCAAAGTAACTAAAGCTCAACCTAAGCTAATATAACTAAACCAAAGTGTGTTATACCTGTGAAGGCCAGGTCAGAGAGAGAGAGTGAATGTGCGACTGCAAGAGCTTAAATAACCTCCACGCACTGAGCCCAGGTGTGTGACTTTACTCTAATCAAGGAGCTGCACTCACAGACACAGGCTGGAGACACTCAGGCTGACAATATCAAACATCACATGATGTCATAGACATCACACTGGGATGCTGTTGAAATGCCTGACTGAATTGTGTGTTCTGGCAGAGTGATTATGTCTGTGGATTGAGAATTGAAGGATCCTAAAAAAAGTTTAAAACATAAATCCCTGTTGGCAGGAAACAGCTAACCTGACACGCCAGATCGGGTTATATCCATTGCATGAATATATAAATACATCTGGGAAAGCTAATAAAATAAATAACACTGTTTTGTCAAAATATTTCCAAGATAAATCAAACTTTAAATGGAGCATGGGGACAATAAATAAATCATAAAACTGAAAGAATTACTAAATTTTACATAATGTTTTGTATAAAAGCTATGTTACACAACCTGGTACTGTCCTTATTTATCTGAAATTCATTGTTACTGGTTACTCCAATTTACATAGCTCCATTTTCTCCTCTCTCTCTCCCTCTCTCTCTGTGTGGAGACTGAATGGTACATGAAGCCCTGAGCAACGTCATCCTCTCTCCCCCCCGCTTCTATTTTATCGCATCTGATTGGCTACAGAGGCCCCTACAGAGACACAAGTCAGCCACAGTGCCAATGTTGTTAGCAGAATGGTGAGGAGAAAACATCCTCACTTTATTTTATGCTCTTTTGTGCTGAGAGGTGTTTTAAAGTTAAAATTGGTGACTGTGTCTCATCTTGAGTGTGTCTCTACAGATGGGTCTGAAAGTGTCTGGCTGAGTGATTGCACTAGTTTCAGAGCCATACCATACAGAGGGCCAGATCTACTAAGATCCCAATTTGCGTGTACTAATTTGCGTGCGCAATTTAGAATTTTGTGTTTGGGGTTGAACTGCAGTTTGCGGGTGATTTACTAAGAGTGATTGTGTAAATGACAACAGGTGCAAATGTGTTGGAGACACGCCTATTTAAATGAGGGTTTTGCGTGTTTCATGGTTTGCAGCATGGTGAGTTTGGTAAGCCAAAAGCGCAAAATGAAATTCGACCTTACAGAATTAGAGGTGTTGGTGGATGAAGCCAATAAACACTTAAATGAGCTAGAGCAAAGAAGCCCTGTTTGGTCTCATTCAAGGAGTCCCGAGTGCATGGAAACCTAATAAACCTGGCCATCAGGCGTGACATGGCATCTAGGACTTCACACAGAACATCAGAAAAATGGGATTGGGAGATCCCAGCTGTAATAGCTACCGTACGCTGGAATGACCCAAATGCAAAAAAAACATAACGTTGCAAGGAGTTTTGTCATTGCAGGTATTGTGTGACTCCTTCTCGTGGATGGCTCCAAATCCACTCTGAGTTCCTCCAACAGCTCCAAAATGGCAAGGCTGGATAGATGATATGTTTTAATGACTGTTTCTTCATTCAAAAATGTTCACACAAGGGTGAAAAATGCGTTTTCTGCATCTTCTTTCATCATTTCGATGTCTCCTTCTTGCCATAATAACCGCAGCCATGTGCGCACAATTACGCATACAAACCGTTTGCACCTCCCTTTGAGACGTGTTAAATATAGACGTGGTTTCTATGAGCAAAATCGCTTTCAGGTTTGATAAATCATTTTGCGTGTACTAAAATAATGTATATAAATTTTCTCCTCCCAGCACACGCACAATTGCGTATAAATGCCCCATATTGCATATTCATTGCGGCAAACGTACTAACTGAATGCAGACGTGCTATTTTGCACCTTTGAAAGATGCAATCTTTAGTGCACACTGTTAGTAAATCAGTTTGTACATTCTTTCACGTATGCAATGAGTTTGCACACATTTTTATACATGCAAACCTTTAGTAGATCCGGCCCAGAGTTGGGTTTGCTTGTACTGAAAGCTGTCAGTAATGGCTGCCTCCACTGCGGTAAATAGAACCATACATACAGAGTTGCGCTATGGGTGGGGTTTAGTCGTACTAAAAGCCCTCTGTAATGGCTGCCTCCACTGCTTCAAATACCTCAGATATGGCTTTAGCATTGCGTTCATTTTAACTAGAACTGGACTATGTTTCTGTAAGAAACAAGGAGTGCAGAGTGATTAGCTCGAAATTAGCCACAGCTGCACTTTCCTCAGAACTGGAGAACATTTCTTAGCCACGTGGCTGTTATGTCTGAACTTGACAATGTGTCTTTAAAACAAAGGCAGAGAGCAACACTGAAAGCTTGTGTCGATCTGGCATCTCAGGTTCGCCATTTCCTGCCAACAGGGCTTTATGTTTTAAACTTTAGGGTCCTTCAATTCTCATCCCACAGACATTTAGGACAGCACAAAAAGCACTCTGCCAGAAAAAAACAGGCATTTTTAACAGGCATCCCAGATGATTGCAGCCAGTCATATTCTAGGTTTTCACCTAGTCTTGTTGCAGGTGTTCGGAACTTTTTCTTTTTGTCAATGAAGACCTGTTCAAATAAGGGTGGTCTACAAGAATTTCAAGTGGGCAGCATGGAGGCCCAGATGTTAGAGAACTGGACAAGAGTTTCACAACAGTAAAGAGTTTATTAAATCTCAGATTACAAGCTTTTTTGTAGACGTAAACATTTTGGCATCTCGGATGAGTCATTAAATATATCACACTACAAGATCGGTAATTGTTGCTGACGCTCATAATTGGGCCTGAGGGTCCTGGTCTGGGGTCCTCCTCCAGGAAGTCTAAAACATCCAACACTAAGTCCCCTGAATTATGGAGAATATTTATGCAACAATTTGTGGGGAAAGATTGTAAAAACTGTTTGACTTGAAAAAAAAGACTGGATAAGGACATGTCTTTGTCAAGGTGCCTTTGAATATTTAAGATCTCTCACTGTTAAAAATCAGACTTGATGAGACTTTTCATGACCTTAAATTTCAAATGTATGATTTAAGACTTTTTCTTAAGCCATTCAGAGGTAGGCTTGCAGGTGAGTTTTGGATAATTGTCCTGTTGCACAACTCAAGTTTGACCTTGATGTTATGAGGTGATGGCGAGACATCCTTCAGGATTTTCTGGTAGAGAGCAGCATTCATGGTTGCATCACTTATAACAAGTAGTCCGGGTCCCGAAGCAGCAAAGCAGCCCCAGACATCACACTACCATGTTTGACTATGATGTTCTTATGAAATGCAATAAAGGAATAAATCAGGAAGGAGCAAATACTTTCCACAGCACTGTAGCCTATATAATACAGCTAAATAGCCCAGTACAAATTGCTATCACTATTTTGTAAACTCCTTTTTCCCCACTTATCCACAGAACAGGAAGTAAATTGTGGCCTCACTGTTTTTGTATGTGCATCACTATTTGAGGCACAGTTTTTTGGCTACTGTTTCTGTAAACATCGTACCATGCACAGGCTTTAAGGCTACAATCCTATTAAAACTCAAAGTTAAGTTAAACACAAGACCAAACATAATGAAAATAACTCAGCCTAAACATCATATGCCAAATCGTTGTGCGAATGAAAAAGGCCTAAATAAGATTATAAAAAATAGTCTTTCTACAAACAAGCTAAATGCTTGTATTCAGATTAACAGTTAGTAAATTTATATTTAAAATGAAATCAAAGTGCGGATAAATCCGCTGTTTTGAATTTCTTTGCTTTCCATCTTTACGCCGTTGGAGAGTAGCTGTATCCATGGCAACGGGATAAACCAGGATGAGCCGCCAGCCAGCATTAGCGCCTGTATTTTTTAAATTTTCAAGGACGTCTGTCTCAATTTAAAGACACAAGAAGTGATTCAAATTTCATGTGCCAAGTGAGGCACGTTAGTTAAAACTCTGAGGCTTGATGGTAACTTAGCCTACGGTGGCCGCTGCGACTTCCGCATTAGTCTGTTTACGTCCAGGTAAGTGTCGCAGATAGCTCACTTGTAGTAGGCTAAACGTAGTGTCAGGAGCATGACACCACTTTCCCGTCTCTCACATTTCAGCTGTAACAAAAGTGGCCTTTGCATCTCCACGAAACAGTCATGGAAAGCTGGCCTCACCTCCCGAGACTACTTGTCCACATTGGCTGAGCTGTGCAGGGCAGTTTAAGAACATTATCCCCTTTTAATCCACTTTGCCTTCTGCTACATGCAGGTGGACAGACAGTCAGATGGAGGAGGGTGCCGCAATCACACACCCTAGAACAGATTTGATGGCGTTTTTGTTTTTAAGGAACAGAACATTTTATTTAGTTGATCTGTGACGCTGGGTTTCAAAAATTATCCACGTATTTACTTGATCTTATCAGCAAGTCCCTTTTTCAGATATGGAGGAGCCTGATATACGACAACAGAAGCTCGACAACCAGGTAAAGGAACAAGGATTTTACATTTTGGATGCAATAGACTCAATAGGCTAAGTCTTGGATTACTTTAATGGTGCTCGAATTATAATGCATCTGTCTATCTTGTATATCTTATTTGAAGTAGGCTTCTATTCTAAGAAGTCTTCTTATTACTTTACTTTAACATACAATGAATAATCAGCGGTCACCTAGGCAGTGGAGAAAAGGCTACAACTTTTCCCGCTTTAAGTAGGTCACAAGTGGTTAAAACTGAGCCAGAGCTGTCTTGAGTCTGGTAAGGTCAAGGCTACCTGTGACAGAACCACCTGTTGTTTGGCTATCTGTATCAAATTAGAGGTTAAGGAACAATAGCTGTAATAGCTGTCATGATCTGCTGTTTAAACTTGTGTCATGTTTAAAAATCTGTGTACACAGCACAGAGTTGGAAATAACTACAGCAATAAAGCTTGGCTTAACCTTAATTTTATTACTCTTTAATTAATAATGCAGTCATGGATTTTGTAGTAAACAGAGGTACATTGAAACAAGCATTCAAAAGGAATCTACAATTATTTCCAGTGAGTAATTGCTTACTATAGACCAGGGATGTCCACACTGTTTCCAATGAGGGCCACGTACAGAAATATAAGAGGGTGGTTGGTCTACTTTCATATATATTACCTCGCCATGATTGAATATGCCTAAATGGCTAGTTAATGGCTGACAAGGCAAATATACAAAAATTTATAGGATTTTGGAGAGTCCAATCAGATTTCTGGGGCCCTATACAGTGCTGGTTACCACTGGCCCCTGAAAGGTTATTGACCTGCTTTTTGCTGCTGTAATCCATCAATTAGTTATAAATCAAGGTAATGGTTTTATTTTGGTTGCCAACATGTCATCCATGTATTGTGTCATCATCAATAACTTCTTTTGAAAATGTTTGTTTACATAATTTGCATGGTTGCACCAACTTGTGCTGAAACTACAAAGTGCAGTACAGTCAAGAACAAGCTTCATGATCAAATGTGGGCCTTATTTCATTTTATTTATTGAATTTGCTGTGAGACGATCAAAATGGATTGTGGGCCGCCTCTGGCCCCCTGGGGCCATAGTCTGGACACCCCTGCTATATAGACAGTTCACTGTCTACAGCAGCTCAACCTCAGGCCCTGTCAACCTCATTTAATAGAAATTGTGAACCAAAAAATTCGAACCAATCAAATTTGCTTTAATGAAAAACATTACAGTTTGGACCTTAAATGGAGCAAAATCCGCATCATTGCAAAATATCTGGTAGGACATGAATGCATGTATTTTATCTTACTCCATTTAGCACAGTAACATTAAATTTGGTTGTTTTATAAACGCATTTTCATAGGAAAACCAGATAGAAGCTTAAACATCCAAACGTTCCTTTATTCCATGATAAAACTGAGAAAAACAAAATATGTAGGTTTATGGCTTCAGGCTTCCATGCATCATAGCCTTTTTGCTGCATTTTTTTCCCACACCCATAAACGACCAACTGAAAACAGCACTGTGACCCAGTATTGGCCCTGAGTACCTTACGTACAATGTAATCATTACCACCATCCGTAGTAGTTATAGTAGAACTGATGATGTTGATTATTCAGAGTTAGCATGTGTAGTACCTTTATAAGTAAGCCCCATAGAGTTGTGTGTAAAAAGATAAAAGCACAATTGCCTTTGTGATTTCTTTCCCTGTATATGAACAGTTTCCAGTTATAATGACTTTTGATGCACAATTCACCCACAGCGAATCCTTCTGATGAAAAAGCAGCAAAAGAAGAGGGCTGATACTCAAATGGTGGTAGCTAATCGAGATGCTCGGCAAAAGAACAAAAAGCAGAAAGCCGTCCGCTCAGATGAAACACCTCTGCTCATCAGCCAATCCCTGAGCAACACCTCTCTGACTGGTTAGTGAAAGAAAAAATGATATTTTTATATCTGGTTTGTTCCCTACGATAAAACTCAGTTTCTAATTTTATCTATTTATTGTAGATCAAGTTGAACATGCCCATGATAACCCACTGGATGAGATCACCCTGGGTGAATGTGACCTGACATCAACCACAGCAACGAATGGGCCGCCTTCAGAAAAGCTCATCGCCCCAAAGAAAATGAACCTGGAGGTTGACAATGAGCTAGAGGTGAAAAGTGAGGTGGAGAATGATGCTCAGACAGAGGGGAAAAAGACAAAGAAGAAAGAAGTGAAGAAAGACAAGGCCAAACGTAAGTTTTCAAACTGAAAGATCTCTTTTAAATGCTATTTTTTTGGTAAAGTTTTATCTGCTTCTCCTTTTTTCATAAGGATTAAAATAGGAGCACTACATTGACTCTTATAGACCTTTGTAATCTGAGTCACTACATTTGTTCGTGCACAGTATGTTGTCTTGAAGTTACAACATTGAATGAACTGTTTCATCAAAGTTTTATTTCTTTTTCAGAGACTGAAGAAAATGATGAAAAGGAAAAAGAGATGGATAATAATAAGGAGAAAAGGGAGAAAAAAACTAAGAAAAAAGACAAAGTGAAGGAGCCAGATGAAAAACAACAGAAGACAAACAAGACAACAAAACAAGAGCGAAAAAGTACATCATAGTGCGACGTTAAATGTCTTTTAGGACAAAGGTCATCTTAGTTTGTGCACATAATGAAAAATACATTAGGCTTTGTAGCTTATACTTTAACTCTTTTGCAGAAAAGCACTTAAAGGAGTCTTCAAACCAGGATATGGAGGCTGAGGCAGAGGTGGAGGAATCAAGTAGTCCAAAGGAGAATAAACGGGAAGAAAGTGACAATGACAACGAAGAAAAGCCCGTCCCTCAGTCACCTAGGAGGAAAAAACGTCTTGACACAAGTGAGGGAAAACTCTCCACAATGTACTTTAGTATCCAGCGTCATGATCACTGTAAAGCTGCTGCTGAGATTAATGCTCCTCTTGTTCCTTTGCAGCCCGGTGCCAAATAAGTGATGAGAGCAAAGACGAGGAAATCGAGGGAAAGGAGAAGAAGGAAAAGAAAATCAAAAAGTCAGAGAAAATAACGCACAGTTTGGCATCTTTGAACTCTAACTACAGAGAGACTTCATCCTCAGGGAGTGAGTCTAATGAAAGGGTAAGACATTTCATATTCAAATATGCAAACTGAACTAGAACTCCTGTTTGGAGGTCATAGTCCTTCTATAAACGGTTATGTAATATACAATTGTTGGACAGTGAGAGTGCGATGATGGGGGTGAGTGTTTTCTGTGGTAGTGTGATCATAAAATCATACAGGCTCATGTGATCATGAGACCAAGTGATCTTGACCTTGACCGTCAAAATTGAACCTTTTCATCCTTAAGCCAGAGTGGATATTTGAGCAAAGTGTTAAGAAGAATATCCCAAAACTTGAGCTATCAAATTGATTAGAAATAAATAAACATGAAGCCTAATGAGGTTAACTCCTGACCTTAAAAATATAATCAATTCTTTATAGAGACAGAGTGGACAATTGTGCAAAGTACAGAGTCCCTTACATTGGTGTTGAGATATCACATTTAAGGCCAATTGACCTCTGACCTGCAACCTCCAGACTAACATATGTACTCCTTGTTTAGAGTGGACATCTGTGCAATGTGTAAAAAAATTAAAAAAGTGGTCTTAAGATGTTATGTTCACAAGCAGAGATGAGATGGGGATGAGGCCAATTACACTTGACCTTTGACCTTCAGTGCCATAGAGTCAGAGTGGACATTTGGGTGGTGTAAGGAACGTCCCTTAAAGTGTTCTTGAGATATCAAATTAATACGAAATGGGAGAATTAGGCAACATGACTGTGAGCCTTGACCTATAACCTCCAGAATCTAAGTAGTTCATCCTTAAGTCAGAGTGGACTTTTGTGCAAAGTGTTAGGAAATCTGTCCCAGTTCCCGATATACAGTGCCTAAAAAAGGTATTCATCCCCCTGGATCTTACAGCCTTTTATTGATTTTTTAAATCAATCATGGTCAGTGAAAACATGTTTCTGCAAAGTAATGTCAATGAAACAAACACATGTAAAGTAAGATAAGTGACTGCATAAATATTCACCCTCTTTAAAGTAACTGACTTAATTTCACAGAGGTCCTGCCAACTGGTGATAGTAGTCTTACAATTAGTGAAACTGGGATCACCTGAGTGTGGCAAGTGGGTTTCTAGTGATTGTACTATAAAGACACCTTTGTCTGGAAGGTCCAGTCACTGTTTAATTAGTATTCCTGGCTATCATTACACTGTGAAGACAAAATAACACTCCAGGCAATTTAGAGAAAATTTAATTGAAAAGCTTAAGTCAGGGGATGGATACAAAAATCCAAGGCACTGAACATCCCCCTGAGTTCAGTTGAATCCATCATCAAGAAATAGGAGTATGACAAATGCGCACATCTGCCCAGATCAGGACTTCCTCACACACTGAGTGAACGTGCGAGAAGGAGACGAGTGAGAGAGGCCACCAAGACACCTATGACTACTCTGAAGGGGTTACAAGCTTCAGCAGCTGAGATGGGAGAGACTCTGCATACAACAACTGTTTCTTAAAAGGGGCTGTTCTCACAATCCCCATGCAACCTAACAGAGCTTGAGCAGTTTTGCAAAGAAGAGAGGAGTAAAATTGCAGCGCAAGCCGGTTTCAGACCTATCCACACAGACTCAGTGCTGTGATTGCAGCCAAAGGGACATCTACTAAATACTGACTTTAAGAGGGTGAAAATTTTTGGAGTCACTTTGGAGTCATTACATATTTCTATATATTGTAGAAATATGTTTTGACTTTGATGTTATAGAGGGGTTTTGTATTGTTTTTGTCAAAAAAGTCAAGTTATATTAAACATGATTGATTTCTGAAATAAATAAAATGGTAAAACATTAAAAGGGCTGACACCTTTTATAGTTAATGTATCACATTCACAAGCAAGACATGAAGATGGGGCCTAATGGTATTGATGTTTGACCAAGAATAACCTAAAATCTGATCATTTCATCTTTGAGTCAGAGTGGACATTTGTGAGATATTTGAAGTAGATCCCTCCAATGGTTCTTGAGATGGATGTGCATGGATGTACAAGAATGGCCCAAAAGGATGGACAGACTACCTGAAATCGTAACGCTTCCAGCCTTGGCTATTGCCAGCGCAGTGGCATGAAATTTATGAAATGTATTAATGAATTTATGTACCTTAATAGATTTGTGACAACAGACAGGACTGTGCTGAAATATGGATCGTTCCTTTTTATTTCAGTCAACATCTCCGATGTCTGTGGAGGATCTGGAGAAGTTTGCTCTGCGTCCAGCTCCTAGAGATGTGACCATCCAGTGCCGGGTAACAAGGGACCGTAGGGGTGTGGAGAAGGGCATTTACCCAACCTACTACCTGCACATGGAGAAGGGGGACGGCAAGAGGGTTAGCATTCCTGCTAATCATCATATATTTTATTGTACATAGCACTAATAACTAAGGCTATGATCAAACTGCAGTTAAAAGTGACCCAAATCAGATTTTTGTTTTTGCTAATATGACTCATATCTGATCTTTTACTGACATGGTAAGTAGCACAAGTCAAACAGAATCTGATCGTTTCATATAAGTTGCAGGCCACTTTCATATGCAGTACTGAATAGGACACTATCTCATCTTTTGGGATTTGACCACAGTGTGACAGCCAAACAAAAAAGCTGATCCAAGCAAAATATCAGAATCTTCAGCTATCATCAGCTGCCATGTGTTTATCTAAATATATATCACATAACTCTTTTTTGCCCTTCTCTGTATACTCTAACTTTTTTTTTTTTTGCTTTATTGCAAAGGTTTTTCTGATGGCTGGCAGAAAAAGAAAGAAGTGCAAAACATCTAACTATCTCATCTCCACTGATGCAACAAATCTGTCCAGAGACACAAACTGCTACATAGGAAAACTAAGGTAAAACTCTCTTTTACTTTAACTAGAACTACAGATCAATTTATCACTGAATCCCATGTTGTTCATTAGTTTAAAGAATTCTGAAGTTCCTCTTTATTACATTGTGTTATGGTTAAATGATCATGTTTCAAGCACTATCATCATGATGAACAGGTGACAGTATAACTCATAACAGCAGGAAAACCACTGGTTTAGCAGTGAACATCAACAGAGGCTTTGTTTCATGTGAGTTCCTCAGTAAGCCATACTAATTAGGCAGCATGCTTAACACCAACACCAGTTGGCTCTTTAACAAGGGAACTGGAACGAGGCCATCATTAATAGTATTATCAACACTTTGCGCATGTGGTTAGTGGCACACTTTCTCTGAAGTCAGCAAATTACAGAGAAAAATTAATGATGAGTAATGAGTGCGCCCATCTCATCCTCAACACCAAAGTTTGTGCAAAAATTAGATTCATTAGATGTATTTAGGTGCCATTCCTTTTTCACTTCCACACATGCTGTCAAAAAAACTGCATTGTGCATCAGCTGTGAATGCAAGAGAGTCTCACATTACTATCATTCAGTGTAAATGCTGCAGTGAATTATGGGAAAGGCAATAAACTGCAAAAACTGGAATGTTTACAAAATTGGTTTTATTATATTGGCTCTAAATAAAAACATTTCGCCCTCCTTACATTTCCCTCTTTGTCATTTCGTCTGGGTGTTGATGCACCTAAAGGTTGTTTCCGTTGTCTTCTCTCAGCTTGATCTGAAAAAAAAATTACCTCTGTATTTGATCAAACTTGTTTCTTTCAGGTCAAATGTTCTAGGTACAAAGTTTACAGTCTATGATGGAGGTGAAAACCCAGAGAAGGAACCTTTCATCAAGGAGTGTGAGTCAGTGCGGCAAGAACTGGCAGCAATTTGCTATGTAAGTTGATCTCATTCTTTATTATAGCTCACATGCCACGTAGACATTGGCCTTTCATATCTTGTTTTGAAGGTTTTGATTTTTTTTGCATTTTGCCATTCTGTTTGCCTAAACCAGGGCAGACCACTTTTCCAACAAAAGGGCATGCATACATGCATGCCTACACCAATAGCCACCCAAAGAAATGCCCTGTTTTATTGTTAAAATTACCTTTGAAATGGACACTGATATATAAAATGATAACTGCAGAAAAATGAACCGAGAAGTCATGACTTTTTTTGACATGCAGGAAAGGCATGGTTTGAAACCAGGCTGTCTGCTTTGAGGACAACAGCTTCTGTATGTGGGGCGCATGGACATAACCACTAGGAAGAGATTATGGTTACTGGTTCCACAAGGAACCCAGAAGTGGGTGTTTTTCTTTATCTGGTTTGATCTCAGAGGCATCCTCCAGAGTTAAAATGAAGTCAGTGCAGCTGTTCTGTAGTGGAAAAATAAGGATGGGTTCTGTTTGGATGTTTTCACTTGATTCACTCAGGGGTGTCAGCCAAAACACCACTTAAGGCCAGAATATTCCAGAGTAGACAATTATCAGCATTGAGATTTAGTTTTGGATGTTTACTTCCTTTTCATCACAGTAAAATGTACAATCTGCCAACGATCATGCAGTACAACTTTGCATTCGGGTCTGGCTGCGTTCTTGCTGTGGGTTTGCTGTGGTTTCTATAAGGACATATTATAACAAACAGAACAACGTGTAAGTATGCATCATCTTACTGCTACATAAATAATATATACTTAAAATAAGGAAGCTATCACAGAGCTTATGAACATAAATTCACATAATGTAAGCTGAGAAACTGTTAATGAACATGCCTGTGCTGCAATGCTGTCTTATTAGTATGTAGCTAACATCTAAACACAAACTTTACCACACTTCGCAGAACAATGTTAGCATAGAATTAACACAACATAGCTCTCTTTATCTCATTTATCACAGCATATCAGTACTTACTTCTGACAGTTCAGTCATAGCACACCTACCGCATGGCACTCTGCACTACACTGCTCATTTTCCTGCTACTAGTTGCTAGTAGCCAGCAGGGGGGCTCTTTCCCCAATAACCCTGCTACACTAAGGGGACCTAATAGCAATCTATCAACATATTGAACAGCAGAAACTTAAGCTTTAAGAAACTTTGGGGCCTTTTCTACATATTTACTTGAGGCTGGCAGCAAATGTCCCCATATTAACATGATAGTTTTTACAGCAAACATTAACATGTTTACTGCCTGGTGAAGATGCTTTTGGTCTTTATGTTTACAAAACTCCAAAGGGGGGTGGTTTTTGTAACTCCTGATTTGACTTATTGAAGCCCAGAGTTATGCATGAAAATGCATAGTAATAGCTGCAGTGATGCACAATCAGGCATATCGCCACTGTCTGCTGGGAGGCTTAAGGACAACCTTAACTCCACATCTTTGTTACTAGATTGACTGAATGTTTGGTAGATTTAGCATTATCAAAATATTAGTTACCTCTATTACTGGGCTTCAAAATGCCTCTTCAAAAACCAGAGGGTGAAAACACTGAGACCATGTCCATGCTTCAGAGTCTGTGGTTTTAAACTGGTGGACTGTGGTTCAGTCGTTGGTCATGTGTGAGTGCCCAAATGTTTTCTATTGTTGAAAGGTCTGGACTACAGGCAGGAAAGCTCTGCACCCAGACTCTTCTACTGTAGACCCATGCTTTTGTAATGGATGCAGCATTTGTTTTAGCATTGTCTTGCTAAAACATGCAAGGCCTCCCCTGACAGAGACACTGTCTGGATGAGAGCATATGTTGCTCTAAAACCTACACTTTTCAGCATTAATCGTGTCTTTCCAAATGTGTGATCTTCCCACACCATAGGCACTAATGCAACCCCATACCGCCATAGATGCAGACTTTTGAACTGTTCACTGATAACAAGCTGGATGGTCCCTCTCCTCTTAAGTTTGCAAGACATGGCGACGGACTGTGGTTGTGCCCAGAGAAGAGTGCGGTATTTCTGGATCATTTCTGGATCAGCTTCTTCTTTGGATGGTATAGCTTTAGCTTGCCTTTGTAGATGGCACAGTGTACTGTGTTGATAGATAATTATTTGGAAGTGTTCCTGAGCCCATGCAGTGATTTCCAGTACAGAATCATGGGATTTAAATGCAGTGCCGCCTGAGGGCCCAAAGATCACAAGTACCACTGACCTTGTCTCTTGCACACAGAGATTTCTCTGATAATAGTATGTACTGTAAATGGTGGGATAATCAAAGTCTTCTCAATTTTATTTTGAGGAATATTTTTCCCTTTTCATTTTTCACAGATTGTCGAACCTTTGCTTCTGGCAGACTCTGCTTTTGTAAAATGTACCTTCTATAACCAATCGTGTTGCTAATCTGTAGCCAATTACTGTAGTCTAATTAGATGCAGAATGCTCCTCCAGCTGTTTTTCATCGGTACCACTTACTTTTCCAGCTTTTTGTTGCCCTGTCCATACTTTTTGAGATGTGTTGCTGCCATCAATTTCAAAATTAATATTAAAAACTAATATTTTTTTCATGAAATGGTACAATATCTCAGTTTCAACATCCGATATGTTGTTTATGTTCTATTGTGAATAAAACTTGTTCTTATGTGAATAAAACAGTCAATATTCTGTGTGTGAGAAGGGCAGGACCTTTAAAAAAATTAGGAGGCTACTTAGATAAACACTCTGTCTGTCACATTTGCCACAGGCCAGTCAGAGCAACAAAACATATTATATAGTAGGCATGCACAGCCCCAGGAAGTAAACTACATAAATGTGAGTATGACAGGCAGTCACTGACTTTGTTTACTATCAGTGGAGCCAGTTGGCAAATTAAACTCTTGTCCAAGTCAGTCAGGAGAAGAGTAAAAACATCCACAAACAAAAGCTTTCACTACGATTTTTTTTGCTCTTTTAACACAGAAATGTTGTCCAGTTCTGATAAAACCTGACGTTTTTTGTTTCTACATGCAAGCTAATGGCTTTACTTGTCACGATTGTTTACCAGCTTGCAGTACAACTAAAGCAATGGGAGAATAGATGCATATAGATTTTTTAAAACGCCGAGTGGCACAGCCCACCCTGCCCTCTTTCTCTGTGATTCTCCACAGCTGCGTAGCATATGATGTAGGGCAGAGAGTGTGTCAAGATCATCTGCTAGTTTCTTAATCTTAGAAGGAGGTTTTGTAAAAATAAAATGCTGCAACCATTATCTTAAAATTGGTATCATAACTCTGTCTCGGTTATTGCTTCACTTGACCTACTTTTAAGCCTCTTCAATGTGTTCCTGACATTATAGTGGTGTTTAAAGGAAAGTCTGTTTTCAGGGTGACAGTATTTAAAAACTAAAGACGTAAGTTATTACTTGTTTTAGTCACTGTTCAGCACTTTGGTAAATGTAATGTTTTGTAAAATGTGCTATACAAATAAAGCGGATTGGATTGGATTGGATTGAAAGGCTGTGTAAAAAATGTATTTTTATGCTACAGGAGACAAATGTTCTGGGCTTTAAGGGTCCGAGGAAAATGACTGTGATCATCCCTGGCATGCTGGAGAATGACGAAAGAGTATCCATCTGTCCAAAAAATGTATGTTTACATCCTCCCTAATTTTTAACCTGTTTTGATGTAAAATAGTTTAGTGTGTCTGACCACTCTCCTGACTGTATTAAAGGAACTTGAGACTCTACTGGTTCGCCATGCCAACAACAACACAGAGAAACTGGTCACACTGGTGAACAAAGCCCCAAGCTGGAACGAACAGACCCAGTCATACGTGCTTAACTTTCATGGGCGTGTCACCCAGGCATCTGTCAAGAACTTCCAGATCATCCACCCTGATAACGGTAATATCTAACTACTTTAATGTGTCTTGTTTTCAAACAAGAGTTTTTAAATTATTAAGCCATCTGTCCCCTCTCTTCTTCCAGAGGACTACATAGTGATGCAGTTTGGCCGTGTAGCAGAGGATGTATTCTCCATGGATTACAGTTTCCCTCTGTGTGCCCTGCAAGCCTTCGCCATCACCCTGTCATCGTTTGATGGTAAACTGGCCTGTGAGTGAGCAGAGCCAATACGCCTCAAGTGCTTCACTGGATCCATGAAATAAACTTGAAGTTCATCCGTACCCATAATTTCCACAAGATCATTTTAAAGATTTTGTTACCTGGTGCATTCAATCTCTTTGTCTTCAGAGACTGTAGATGTGTTAATAGGGGCAGTGTTATTTTAAAGTGGAGGAAGTCATAACGGTTATTTAATGGCTAAATTAACTTGATGGTCTTTCTTTTCATGTTTGCCAGATGTGTAAAGGAATTGTGCAATTTGAATGTTGAAGATGGCTGTGTGTAAACACTATCAGTTTAATATTAAACTAAGATGATAAAGGGTTTTTACATCTGAGTAAGGTTTTTTGTATAATCCCCATTTTTTTCTCAGGTACCATGAACTTGCATGTAGAAAAATACATTAACATCTGTACCACAACCTCTCATGACACAGCCTTTTTCCTCGGAGCCCCTCCTAGTGTGCATTCAGAAAGTATTTCAACCCACTCCCCTTTTTTAGACGTGTTTATGTTGCAGCCTGATGCTATAGTAAAAACAGACTTTTTTAAGTTAACATATCTCACACTAAATTTTTGCTGTTGTCTGTCATATAAGGGGATGTGTATAAAATCCTGCTGGTTTTATAACTACTAAAAACTCCTCACAGTAACTTCAATGATGCTGATCTCTATCAGTCTGACATTTCTAGTTATCTCCTGCTGTTTTATAATACTTTATCACATAAAAGGAAACATGTTTGTCAAAGAACCTAAAACTTGAAAAAAGTCTTTTATCAGATGCAGCAGAAGTGCTACAAGCTGCAGATAGAGCCAGTCAGATTAGGCTTTTTTGCTCTTGCTTGACGTAAAAGCATCAGTGTAATAAAATAACAAGAGCCTCTTTGCATATTATGCATGTTCACATGCAGCACAAGCTTACAGTGTTTCACATGAGACAGAAAGTCATTCAGGGTTCAGTTTAATAAAAATAGCTCTGTGGTGAAGTAAGTGTATCAGAGCGAATGCATACTTAAAAATGCATAAACCCAAATTAAACTGAAACCTTTGTCATTTTATCAACCATGAGTGTCTTCATGGTGACAATCTGTTCACTTGCTTCCTGCTCAAATACTGTCCAAGCTATAAAAAGCTATTAGAAATCATTTCTTGTGAGTATTGACTTTCAACTTTTAATCTGCAGCAACAGAACCTGAGACTAGAAGTTATTTCCTTTATCCTTCATGCAGTACTATATATAATGTTTCCCAACTAACACAGTGACACAGCTCAATGTATGTGTGCGTGTCAACTAATCATCAAAATCAAAACCTCAGAGAAAGACATGTCAGCTGTTATCTGTCACACTATCAGCACAACAGGTCTGATTCCCCTCTCACTGCTTCATGCATTGCACAACACTTTCCTTGTCAGTTACATCATCATTAATCTTTATTTTACCTTAGATCATCAATGTTTCCTCCATGAAATATTCAATATAATCAAATAATTTAAGCCATTAAACACCTCAAATATGACTTGGCATGTTTGGAGGCATTTAGATGTAGATGTTGTGTATATGTAGCTCTGCAGCAGTGTAATAACTCATCTGAGGATGAAATGAACTCTTATTGATACAGATGGCTTTTATGACAAACAACAGCAAGCAAGCAAGCAAGCAAGACCTATTAGCAACTAGACTGTAATTCTCTTTTTGAAATGATATTCTATGTTTTTTTATTTTTAAAAGTTAAAAGGCAGCAGAATGGAAACATGACTCTAACATCGACTATGGACTAAAGTATTCAAGCGCCCGACTATTACACCTACAGCAACTTATCACAATATTGCATTCAAATATGTATGCTTTAATATGGAGGTGGGCACCCTTTTGCAGCTGTAAGAGCCTACACTCTTCTTTGAAGGCTTTCCACAAGACTTTTGAGTGTTTCTGTAGGATTCTGTTGAGTGTTTGAGGTCAGGAACCGATGTTGGATGAGAAGGTTGGGCTCACAATCACCATTCCAGTTCTCCCCAAAAGTGCTTTATAGGGTTGTCAATAAATGTAAAAATGTTTTCCAGTTTAATGCATTTCATGGGTGATAAGCTCATGTATGGTTCTGTTGTTAAACCAAACTTTATGAAAACACAAACCTCATTTGCTGCATGATATCATTTGTGGTGTGATATTTGGTTCATCTGAAGCCCCCTTTTCACACACTTTCCCTCCTTCAGCAGATCCTCCCCACCACAGAGAGAGAGTGATAGTGATCACTGATACCTCCCTCTCTCAGTCTTCATTAAACACGCTCTCAAAGCAGCATGACTTGAGTGAGACATGTCGAGAGATGAGAAGATGTCTGAACTGGGTGTGTTGATTGATTGGTGGTTTCCTCCAAGGCTGAAGCTGATGCTGTTGATCGTGTCTCTGCAGCTTTTCGCCAACACGGAGTTTGTGCGTGGAAATCCTGTCTCAGGTAATGTCTGTGTGAGTATTTTCTAATTACTCAGTTTGAGTCCCATCTTTCAGCCAAGAGGATAATTTGATTATTTTTTCCATACTCTCTGATCACTTTATTAGGCACACCTGTTCAAGTGCTCATTAACACAAATATCAAATCAATCACATGGCAGCAGCTAATGCATTTAAGCATGCAGACATGATCAAGCCATGTGCTGAAATTCAAACAGAATGAGGAAGGAAGTTGAAGTAAGACAGACAGGATGAACTGAGTTTTTCACAAAATGCTTTTCTACTGGGATTTTCATGCACAACCACCACGAGGGTTTACCGAGAATGGCCCGAAAAAGAGAAAATATCCTGGGAGCTACAATTCCTGGGTCAAATGGCTTGATGATGGCAGAGGTCAGAGGAAAATCATTAGAACTGGTTTTGAGCTGATGGAAAGGAAATAGTAACTCAAATATCCATCCATTAGCACCCTCGTTCTGATGCTCAGTTTACCTTCAGCACATCGTCTTCAGCATGTCTACATGCATGAATACATTGGTCGCTGCCATTCAATTGGTTAGTTTTGATAATTTGGTTTATAAGCAGCAACACAGGTGTACCTAATAAAGTGATCGTTGAGTGGAACTTTGTCACAAGAAGGCAAATAAATGACTATTTTTAACAGTTAGAGAACTCAGACATCGTCTATTTGAACTTAAGAGAAAAGTCTGCACAGCTTTTTAAATAGAAAGTTTGGTTTAGCCAGACATGCTGTCAGTTAGAGACACATTGCTGATGACACCTTGTGAAGTATGACACCCTTTAAAATCAGTTCATAAAGGTATTTCTAAGAAAAGATCTTTGTTTTGATTGAAAAGATATTGTAGAGCTAAAGTTTTTTTCAAGAAAAAATCTAAATGGAGGCTGTGGGTCAGTGGGTTTCCAGGGTTTCAGTTTATTTCATCTCCAACTTACCTTACTTACCTTCTTTGGGGTGCGGTTTCTCTTTAGTCCATTAAAGTAAAGGAAAAAAAAATCATCTAGAAATCCTCTTTCCTCCTACATATGTTCACTGTGACATCCAATAATAACGAAAAGAGTGCCTGCTACTGAATATCAAGCTTACACCAAGAAGTGTTTTGGCATAAAACGTGTAGAAATTGAACCCATCTACTTTAAAGGGATGGATTCATGAATCAGCAATGGTCAAGCTAATTTTATGCTTGTCTCTCAGTCATGCCTCCACCTTAGATTCTTATTTATTTATCTATTCATGTCATACTCATCTGACATCAATGTGGAAATACATTTGTGCGCAACTGTTGACGCAGCCCCTTGATTGTAAAGATTAAAATCAATTTTTAAAAAAGGTTGTACAAAGTGTAGTAAAATCCCTTGGAAAAAAAACTCAAAACAAAATGAAACAAAATATGGCAAGATTCAATGAAGCCTCACCAGGAGGACAAAAGATGTAAAAATGCAGCCGAGGGGAAACAGAATAAGACAAATGAAGTGATTAAAAACTATTAAACGAAATACATGAAATAGGACATAAGAGGAATATAAAGGAATATGAACAAGTATAAATTGTCCATGCTGTAGTACAATAAGTAGCATTAGAAAGTCAATATCCAGATATCAAATTCAATTTATAATAATAATAATAATAAGAAGAAGAATCAGTTTATTTATATAGCACTCTCAAAGTGCTGAACATAGAGATCAAAAGAACAGAAATAAAAACACTTGATAATAAAAACGTTAATGAATCATTCCATACTGAAACAATAGTCAGTGATTAAATAATACAACAAAGCTTAACTTTTTCAATTCATTGAACATTTATTTGGACAGGAAGTTTCCTGGACTGGACAAGGCAGCAAAACAGTGATCAAAGTTTAAGTAGTGAATGAAATACATTACAAAAAAAGGGCCAGTTCTGTGCCTAGGTGGTCACCTGCTACGGTGTCACGCCGAAGGGGGCTGTGACGTTAGCCCTGAACATTTTGATTGAAGCACCAACATAACATACTGTCAACTTCTGAGCTTCGTCTAACTTCTGCTCCCCTTGTATGGCGGCATAATTAAACTAACCTTGAAAAGTAACATACTCTTTGAATATCTGTGAATAATTGTACATCACTGATCTGGAAAGTAAAAATTCTTAACACTAATGCCACCAAGTAAAATTTACACTGGCTGTTTTTCCAGTTCTGTTTAACTTTGTGTTAATAAAATATTAAAGTCTGCCAGTCTTTGATTTTTCCCTGTGTGGCACCAGATTTTATAAATGGCCATTTATACCTGGAGCTGCCATGTGGGTCAAATTTACACCATAGGAATGCATTAATTTCCCTCCTTTTTCACGAGTAGGTAGAGACATTGAAAATGAAAACACTTTCTATGTATGGCTGCACATTCTCATCAAAAATCACTGACTAACCTTTAACATGGGCGTCAAAGTGTCATTAGATGTGATAGAAGAAGAATCTGATGGAGGAGAAGTTTCAGGACTGAGCAATCGATCCTGGGAGGATTTTGGATGTGCAGGATCATCATCTAGCAGTGAGCCACTTCTTTTTCTGTGGTAATCAGCTGTTTAAAGTCTTTGGGTGAACTGATCAGCACTCTATGTGAAAATCAGTGCACTCCAACAATGACTAAATTTACCCATTGGCAGTTTAGGTATTTAGAGATCCTCAGTGATTTAAGTGTTGAATATTATCCAAATCTTTCAAACTAACCACTTACAAATAATATGAGGTAATAATAATAGAGGTTTCTCCAGGATCAGTGACACATTTCCTGTTTGTTTCTTCTTTTGTTTTGAAGCAGGGAATGAAAAACTCCAGTGTGTGACTGACTATTTGTTCACCATCAACTGCTCCCTGAACATCCCACAGAACACCTCAGACAGCAACAGCGCCTTCTGGCTCATTGTCATGGAAAGAGCTCAAAAGTGGGGCCCTGTTTTTATTGGTCCATGTTAACAAAAACAAGCTCTCAATGTGAGGACAGAATCACAGTTTATGTACCGTTTCTTTTTCTCTCTTTGTGCAGAAATGAATTCAAATGCATGCTGATAGAGACCGGTGGGCGTTACTTCTGTACTCTTCAAATATCCACTCCAGATCCTGACTATGACTATCAACCCAATGGCTTCATTGAAACACATACCTATCAGTTCTCTCTTTGTCACAAACTTGACGGAGCTGAAAGCTGTGAGCTGCTGACAGACAAGTTCAAGCCTTACAAAAACAGTAAGAAACACACTGATCTGTTCATCAAACATATTGATTTAAAGAGATAACACAGTTTTGCTTTAAAACCAGTACATATCTTGTGTTTTGGTCTTTAATGTGTCCTTTAACCAGTCAAACCAAACGCACCGTGCTGCCTTAACCTCAGCCATGAGTCTGGTGATCATCACTTCACCTGGGAGAGCACCTATGAGAAATACAGCTGGTACACCACTCTGACTGATGACCTGATGTTTCAGCTCCATTACTACAAGAGAGGACACAAATTGGATGTAAGATATTGATGATCAGAAAAACAAGAGTTTGGGGATGAGAGAATAACATGTTTTAAGGAAACCATGAAAGACCTGTTTGAAACTAGCAGAATTAGGTCTCTATGTCCTTGAAAAGATTATATTTATTACTACAACCCCCAATTCCAAAAAAAGCTGGGGCGTTGTGTAAAATGTATGTAAAGAGTGCAATGGTTTGCAAATCCTATAAACCCACATTTAATTCACAATAGAACATAAACAACATATCAGATGTTGATACTGAGGCATTTTTCTATTTCATAAAAGAATATTAGCTTATTTTGAATTTGATGGCAGCAACACATCTCAAAAAAGTGGGGACAGGGCCATGTGTATTATTCTCAAGCATCCTCTCTTCTCTTAACAAAAGCCTGTAAACATCTGGGAAGTTAGGAGACCAGCTGCTAGCTGAGACTTGTTTGAGGAGAGGAATGCTGTCCCATTCTGGTCTGATGCAGTGTTAATTTTGGCTGCCCATTTTAGATTTAATAGTCTTATTTTTAGTCTTCAGACAAAAATAGTTTTAGATGCATTTTAGTCCTGTTCGCCCTTCCTAGTTTTAGTTGATGAAAAGTCCTTACGTTTTAGTCTTTACTTTTAGTCATTTTATATTTTCTCTCTAAAAAAATTAGCCAAATTGTAAAATAAAAACAATAATTTTATAAAATTAATAGCCTACACGTAATAATCTGAAAGAAATTGATGAAAATACTAACATATATTGGATAACAGACTTTTGTGATGAGAATCATTGATTTTTAGTCATAATAATGCTCTTACTAACATTGTTTATGTTCTTTTGTAAATGAAACATGGGTTTATAGATCTGCAAATCATGCATTCTGTTTTTATTTACATTTTACACAGAGACCCAACTTTTTAGGGATTGGGGTTGTTATTGCAGGTGTATATTTGTAACTTCTGGTGCTTACACGGGGGTCGGGATGGGGGTTGGGGGTGTTAACCAATAAAAATTTGAATTATGAAAATATTATGAACTGATTGTTTCAGCCTCACTAAAGTTAAAGCATAAATGAAATGAATATACTGTATGATGTAAACTAATTCAAAGGTTGTTTTTAAGTCTGAAAGCTTCTCAGAAAGATGAAGCTGACTTGTTCAAGCATTAAAATAACATTTTTTAAGCCAAAACCCAATTTTTGGTTCCTGTTTCTGAGTATACGATGAGTCAAACCCCTGTTTAACTCAAGAATCATTAATATCATTAAATATCCAAAAATTAAACAATTGGAGCAACTTTGGGGCCAGGAAGACAAATATTTAAAATGATAAAGTGGTCTTTAAAAAGTGTGAATTGTGTGCTCTGAAACAGTAACACTATCTGAAAGTTGGTTATTTTTGAGCAAAAATATCATATTCTCTCTGCCTGAGCACAAACAGGCATCCGTACAAGATTTCCCCTCCTTTACAAACTCTGACAACTTCACTTGATCTCTATTTCCTATCAGATTCCACCAAATACAATCACCATCTCAAGCAGAACAAATTACTCTATAAAAGATCATCACTTCTCACCAGACACTGAGTACTGTGCCAGGGTGCGCTCCAGTCCTGACCAGGCTTATTTTGAGGGTCAGTGGAGCAACTGGTCCTCTGAGATTCAGTGGAGGACCGATCCAGCTGTGAGTGGTGAGTGTCCCCCATGAATAAACCCCTGCATACGTGTATGTTGTTGTTTTCCAATCTAATCACCTGTTTATGGGTACAGATCCTGGATCAGACACAATTATGTCTAAATTTTGGGTGAAGGTTTTCATCCCTTTGGCTGTGGTGGTGCTACTCACCTTACTTCTGTGCTACGCTCCAATTAAAAAGTAAGGTCCATCTTTACCTCTCAGTGAATACATCGTCACATTAATGCAAATGCCATTTCCAAAAATCAAAGTGTATCATTTTTATTTTCCTCCTGTGACAGGTGGAGGCAAAGATCCTACATTCCAACTCCAGCTCCTTATTTCCACACCCTGTATCATGACTGCCAAGGAGATTTCAAGGTAAGCTGAAGCCGGTTGTGTAAAAAGTAACTTACTTCTTGGTTTTGTCCCTGAACATGACTGTGATTATAGAGCTGGGTGGTAACACAAGGAAACACAGCAGACGCGCTAAAGGCTGAAGAAACACTCAAGATAGACACACTGACAAAGTGTGCAGATGTCCAGGAGGCAGAGGAGGAGGAAAGTCGAGAGTGTCAGCACTATTTCATGGAGGGCAGCACCTACAGCAACATCGCCGACCCAGGCTTTGACACGTCTCTCCTGGGTCTCCCATACGCTGTGAGCACCATGCTTCCTGCTCTGTCATATCCAGGGAGCTCGCTCAAGAGTCTGACCTTCAGCTCACCGCTGGGGAGTCCAACCGAGGGAGACTCAGGATGCTGGCTCAGCAGCCACGCATCCCTGGAAAAGGACCCTCCCTGGTACTGCAATGAGTACTGCACCCTGAGCACCTTCCAGCAGACCGGCCCGGCCTCAGCAATGAAGCCCTGCACTGACCTGGAAGAGCAGAGTGGGGGCTTTACTGAGGCTTAAAGTGGTGTGTTTGCAAGTGCTTATTGGAAGGACTGTAATTATATGCATTTTAAAAAGAAGCTGATTTAACACCAGCAGTGTAAAGTGGAAAAAATATCTTCCATAGTTCTGAAACATATGTACATACATATACACAGTCAGGTGCATAAGCCCACATTACTATTTTGTAACCTGAAATTCAGGTAGATCTTTTGTTTTTCTTTTTTTCAATCATTATTATTTAGGTTTGTCTAAAGGCAGTCATCTGTTGGATACATAACCAACTAAAGGCTACCTTTTCATCAGATAGCACTCAGGGTTTCTTATATGGTTGTAGTCAATACAGTAACTTTGAGCAGTTTGCCATGGCAACACAGTTTATGTACATATTTTTTATATTAAATAGTGAAGTGCTAGAGCAGTCATCAGAGTTGAATTTGATCCTGGACATTAACTGCATGTTAACCCCTCTCTACTCCAGACGGTCCAATCTAACAAAGGCAAAAGACTAAAGTCAGCCCTTATATATATGTGTATATATATATATATATATATATACAGTGCTTAACAAATTTATTAGACCACCTGTCATATTTGTCTCAAAGACCATCCAGCATCATGAAGTGCTTTAATGCGGACTCTTTCACGTTTTACCATTTTGAACAGGAAAGAGGGATTTCAAACTGAATTCACCCAAATTTGAGCCGGCTCACTGGGCTTCTCTGAGAAGTCAGAAATGAATCAAGCATAACATTCAACCACTAAAACTCATTTTTCTGTTCAGGAATGCAAGTAAATAACTATAATTTGACATATTAATCAAGAAATATTAATGTGCTTACTATTTTTTCAGTTTTTTGGTAAATCAGTAAATTTGAAAATTCATGGATAACAATAAGAATTATATTTTAGCATTAAAAATATTTTGGTTAAAGAGCTTCTACATATTGGTGTATTAACCATTGCAGAAACATAAGAAATGATTTTGGTAATTACCAATGCTGTTAATTTAGGGCAGCTGTGGCATAAACCTTACTTTGGTTAGGGTTAGGGTGGTCTAATAAATTTGTTAAGCACTGTATATGTATATTAAAAGGTTTGTGCCTCTGACTCACATTGTCTTCTGATGTGTAACTTCCTGTTATCAGTAAATGTGTCAGTGACATAATGCTTAATTCATTGCAGCTGCGCCACCTGACATTTCCAACTAATTTCAAATCAAACATGTAAATACTACTAGATGTTATTTTCTTCACTTAAGAAGTGGGTACATGTATTTTTTAAATAAAATGAAGAATTCATGGTTAAATAAAATGTTGACGTTTTATATTGGTTGTTAACCTGACATGGAAAGTGTACCCAAGTTCTATAAGCCATTTCACTTGGCCATGAGTGGCAGTTGGAGTTAAATTATCCCATAATTTGTTTTTATCACTTCATTTCCAAATAAAATACCCATGATTAGGGTTGCGCCACCCTGACATTTAAGATCTTGCAAATTCAGGGACAAGAGTTTTAGATGATCTTACTAACTTTAAAATGAAAAAAACAAACAAACAAAAAAAACGTTTATTCCGATGGTTTGAACCATAAAATTACACCCAAGTACTCTAGTTTGAATTTCTCACATTTTTTTCAAAAGAATATAATAAATTCAGACACAAAAATATGCATGTCATGCCACTGACCCACATACAATTTACTGATGTCTGAATTAATACATAACTTTTATCATGTATATTTCCATTTTATGTCTAGTTCTTTTGCACATAGAGTATTTATAGAGGCATGTAATGCTTCAAAACACTGTAGCTGCTTCAAAATGTCAAATTTCCCCTCTAATTTACATTTTACAGTGTAGATATAATATTGATGTGACTTACTGGAACAATGTTGTCAGAATTTGAATAATTACCTTACTTTTTAACTGTCTGGAGTAAATTGTAAAAATCTTAAACTAAAAAGACGCTTCTTTTTTAGAGTGGTGAATCTGAATGACTAAAAATGTGAAATAGATTTTACTATATTAATTTTGTCTCAGTCTCCTGTTGTACAAGCATATACTACCATCATCCTGGTTGTTTTTGGCTGTTGCACCACACACTGGTAGGAGTTAGAAGAATTGTTTTTTCAGCAGTATAGTTTTAGGAAAAAAAGTTGTGTAAGTGTTGTTACTTGAACCTTACAGGTGAAGTTTAATGACGATAAGCAAACATTTGTAGAAAGTTTTATTTACGCCAACACATACATGAACGAAGCACCATATAACCTTAAAGTCTGGTACAGAATTAAGCCTACCTGCCTCGGTCATCATGGCCATTTTGATTTATTCCATAGCAAACACTCTGAATAACAAAAAGACAGCCAAGGCAGCAGATTCTATCGTATATTACAGCATGCTGAATAGAAAACCTGGGAAAGAGAATTAGACAGAGCCATCTAGAGACACTAGTGAGATACAACAGTATAAAAGTGCCATTCATTATACAGCAGTTGAAATACTGACAATGAAAGAAGCTAATTTTACATTATTTTTATGGAAAAAAAGGGGAAACATAAAGGAATAGACCCTGTGAAAGAGCAAAATAAAACAAAGACATTTTCTTCTTTGAACATTGATGACAGCCAGCTTGCATGGAGTTGATGACACTGGTAGTGAGCTGTGTCCCTTGCACCACATAAGACAATTAATGTTTAAAAAGAAACGACCAGGGTGCTGGAGCACCCATCCCCTCCCAGCATTATGCGCCAACTGGCAATTAAGAACAAAAAAATGGATAGGTGAGAGGAGAACGGATGGCACAGAATGTGTGGAGTTTAAATAGAAGTCTTTAAGCAAGTCCTGATGTGAGAGGAGCACATTCATCGAGAGACTGAGCGGGGAGGTGATTCTTGTTAAACCCATTCCTTCTGCCGGAGCGGAGAGTCTCGACCCTTACGAGGGGGAGAACTTTTTGGCTTGTGCTCGAACTCTTTTTTCATATTCTACTCTGTTTTGGCTGGAAAAAAAGAGGATACAAGAAAGCAGTTACCTCAGGACACTGATGTGAGTCAGAAATAAACCAAAAAGACATTTTTAAACCATCAGGAGAACAAATGTAATCTATTTCAGCTGAGCTGACTAAAGCAAATGCAGATTTCCAATCAGATGTTTCTTCTGTAAGATTTAAGTTAAGGTTAAAAAGCTGGGTGTTTATTTTGAGCACAGCACCCCCTGGAGGATTACAGTAGTCTTGCACACACACAAAGTAACAACTCAATCCCCTCTAGGAGGTAAATACAAATTAGAAGATTTCAATCACATAGAGAGAATTTTCAGTCATATTTTCAAACAGCATATCCCTAATATGAATGAAAAGAAATGTAATGACAATGAAAATTGTCATATGTTGTGCAGAATACCCCCTCCTCCCAGTATTAGTTTGCATCGAACAGAGAGATATTCTCTTTCCACATACACATTATTATAATTTCATACAATTCTACACATTGGCATCGATAAAATCACTTACCAGTAGATTGTGTAAGCTTCTGCTTGGGCTGGATCCTGGATATTTGGTTCATTTAGGAGTTCTTGGATACCTAATAAGATCTGTGGGATAAAAGACTCCATGAGACAAACTCATAGTTGGCGTTCAAAAAGAAAGTCTTATTTTGTGGCGCTCAACAGAAATGTACTGATTAGCAGACCAAAAAAATAAATCAATTTCATATATTCTCAGTTGAAGAGATTTTCTTAACTATGTCCCATCATTGCTGGGTCCTCCACCAAGACTTAGAAATACCATAAAATTGACATCAACCATGGTCGCTTTCTTCTCCAAAGACATTTTAAAACTGCAACCAAAAAACAAACATCCTAGGTGGTATTATTTCTCACTCAGTTACTCTATTTGCATTATGTGACAGGTATGCACATGAGATTTTTGCTGTTAGCCAAAATTTTAAAAATAACTTTAGCTCATATAGATGTTTAAATGTAATTCCCACTAAAAACTTCAGTCCTTAAAACACAAAATTTAAAGTTTGAGGATGACAGAGTCCCTATATGCTTTTAAAAATAGAATTAAAGACATTTCAATAACAACAACTTTTGCATTGTAAACCATCAAGAATGAGATTTCTTAGTACATCAGACCAGGGCTAAATTTTCTGATTTGATGAACTGTTTATGCAATGTCAAATGGTATAGGGCAAAAATAATTTTTTGGGGTCATGAACGCCCAAATTTGATGATTGCTGGCACATTAAAAGCCTCTATTTAACCAAGACAGTAAAATGATATTAATCATGACACTTTTTTGCAGGTGTGCTGAGCTGAAAGAAAGCAGAACAATACTTTTTTGTCAATGAAGACCTGTTCAAATAAGGGTGGGCTACAAGAATTTCAAGTGGGCAACCTGATAGCCCAGATGTTAGAGCACTGGATGAAGTGTTTCACAACAGTGAAGAGTTGATTAAAATCTCAGTAAAGGCCAGCTCAGACTACAAGATTTTTTTGGGTTGTTCACAATGGCACAATGTCAGACTATGCAACTAAAATCTTGGCCCTTCTTGGCCAAAAGCCTGGCCACACTAAAAGTGTGATCCCGTCGGCTCATCTTCCTCAAGATCTTCCCCAACCTGCTCCTGGGAGCTCATAACCACCCAGTCACATCATTGTGTCCCATCGTGTGCCCAATTTCCCCTAACCTTTTTTTTTTAACAGTACTGGGTTAACACAGTCTTAATTATGATATTTTACTCTCCAATGATAAGGCTTTGTGTGCCAGAAAGTATGTATCACCACTTTATCGCCACCTTTCTGACTCACTACTCAACTGTTTGTCATCTCTCTCTTTAGCATCACTAAAACCTCACAAAGGTTAATTAGAAAAAAAAACTAAGTGCTAAAACTCAAAATTCCCTAAATTGTTGCCTCCTATAAATTTAAAATAAGTGCTACTAGGGTATAAAAACGGAGAAAAAAAAAAAATCATGTTAAGGGCTTCAGTCCAAACCTGCTTTATTGTGATGGCCGGTCTCCAGTCCTTGTCCTCCTCTAGAATAGATAGGCATACTGTGCCTGATGGGTACACGTTTGGATGAAAGAGTGGAGGCTCGAATTTACCTGAAACACAATTCAGTGGTAAGTACTCTTTATCTTTCAACTGAATTACAAATGTCAGACGTAATTAACAGCTTCCTCTGATATCACCAGGCTTTAACACTCGTGTGGCTGTTTCACTGAGATGAAGTAGCTCATGTTGTTCATATGATAAAAGGTTTCATGTCATTTTAAAAGCACATTCAGAAAACAGCAGCACGGTTGCAGCCCTGATATTAAACATTTCGTATGTCACAATGCCCTGACGATATAAGTGACCCACAGCGGTAACGTTATGATTTGATTGACGCAATTATAGGCCAGTGCTGAGCTGCCAAATTACAGACTAGAATAGAGCCAGAGCACATCAGCTCTTATATCATACAGTCAGAGATGAACCGCAATGGATGAATTAAATTATCACAGCTCTAACAGTGAATAAATAATAAGCACTAAAATTGTAGTATGCAGTAGTGAGTGTAGCTCTCAGATCAGCTTCAAACACCTTTAGTGGTCAATAACAATCCTGCAATCATTAAAGAGTGTATGAGAAACCTGTGTGTGCTACAGCTCAGAGGGATAGATGCACAGCGGTAAAAAAAACTAAGACTACTCTCTCTTTCTTCTGCTATATACAAGTGGAAATATGCAAAAATGTTAAAGCAGATACGTGCACATGATATCTCAGTTACTTATTTAAATGTATACAATCCTTCAATAAAATAATTCACCCCTTCTTCACCTACCATACTTGGTCTGGTCCAAGCAGATCAGCAGGACAAAATTCTGAGAACTTTTTAAAGTCAAATTTTCAGAGTGATGTAAGTTGCAGCTGGATCATTTCAACAGAATTTCAAATGTATGCTGGTTGAAGATAAAGTTTTTCACTGATGCCTCTGATGATAACCCTTAAAACTTGAGCAACAACAAATCTATAGGATCTAGCTATATGTACTTCTCCACTATGTGGTACTGGCTTGATCTGATTTTTTTTAATTAGGGATCATACCTGGTACAGTTATCTTTCTGGTATTTAATCTATCAAAGTTCTTAGCAAGTTGAGCTGATACTAAAATATGATGTCAAGACATTGCTGACCACTGAGCAGAGTATAGTTGACTGAAGCATCAGTGGGATTTATTACCATCATAGGAATCAAACCTTCTTCTGTGTTTCCCCACAGGATTTCAGGAGACTATGAGGGTGGGACTCTTAACCGTTTAGGGGTATCTGAGGGCAGATTCCCCAGGACAAAAATGTGGACATTCTGAAGTTAAGTGCATCAGTGAGAGCAAAAGTAGGAGGCTATACAGTGCCGTGAAAAAGTATTTGACCCCTTTCTGATTCCTGATGTTTTTGCAAATTCATCACACTTAAATGTTTAGGATCATCAAAACATTTTTTTATATTTCACAAAGACAAGCTAAGTGAATACAAAATGCAGTGTTTGAATGATTATTTAATTTTTTAAGGGGGGGGGGGGGTCCAAACCTATCAGGCCCTATGTGAAAAAATAATTGCCCCCTGAACCTAATAACTGGTTGTGCCACAACTGATGAATAAGGTTTCTAAAAGTGGAAAAATTAAAATGAGTTAGAAAACGTTAATTACAGCTCTTTTTACCTTTATTAGAATGTTATGTATATATTTCAAAAACTTTTGTTGTCTTAAAATAAAGTTTATGCATTTTCATTATTAACAATTAGATGTTTCCCATGAAAAATGTCATTCAGGATAACATTAATGGATATTCTAATAATTTGGTTATTTATATTGCCTTGTGAATGGAAGAATTCTAAAAGTTTAAAACATAAAGCCCTGTCAGGAGTAAGGAGCTAACCTGACACCACAGGAGGACGGTTTGATCGATCCATTTCATGAATATATTTCCCATTCACCTGGAAAAGCTCCCATTTGGGAAGGGCAGGACTTTTCCAAAATTCTTGAAAGGTAATTGGAGGACTGTTCTGTCTGTCACATTCATGATGGACCAATCAGAGACTTTTTTGCCCAGACAAGACAAAATGACATGTGCATGCATAACTGTTAAGCTGAAAGGCCATCACTGACTAACATTGTTAATGGTGGAGCTTCTCAGTGAATAAAATTAATGTCAAGGCCGGCCAGGAGTCGCGCAAAAACATCTTCTCCGTCAAGACAAGCTTTCAGTGTGGCTCTGCTCTGGTTTTAAAGAGAAATGTGGTCCAGTTCCACTTAAACTGACGATTTCCTACAGCTACATCCGAGCTAACAGCTACCACAGCAGCAAACCCCCACCTGTAAAAGTCACTAACCTGTGCCAAAGCACACCGGGAGAAGAGCGAATACATATTTTATGTCACAAAAAACTTTCAGTTTTGCCCTCTGCACTTGGTTAAATAAAGACACAGTTTCCATTGTATACAAGCATTCACACAACAACTAACCTTTCCCCGTAACTATCACACACACATGCAGAAGCAGGTCGGCAGAAAAGTTAAAATATCTTTCACATCATAAAAAGCTTTTAGTGTTATTTTTTATTATGCATCACATACAGAAACGGTCCAGTTCTAGTAAAACTGACGGTACGCTAAAGCTCTATTCAAACTAATCACCACAGTGGAGGCAGCCATTAGAAACGGCTTTGAGTACGACACTGCCCATAGTACAAGTCTGGATATATGGCTCTGATCTAGCATCACTCAGTCAATCAGTCAGTCAGACACATGCCTATGTCATATGACTACGAGAATTCCTTGAGGTAAAATTGCTCCCGAATGTCTGTTATACTGAATGACACTGGCTAAAATCCCATGTGTATATGTTTATATATACTTGTAAACAACCACACAATTATGCCCAATGAATAATTTTAAAGTTTTTACTGAGATTTTAAATGTTTTTGGAGTATTTTAGCACCTTCATTTTAGGTGCAGACGGTCTCCCAAGTGATATTTTGACAGTTTTGAGCGCCATAGATCCTCAAATTTCTATTGCTCATAAAACATACAATTCAAAAAAGAGGGGGGATAATAAATCATATAATGTACTTTCAGTTTAAAAATATATATTTTTATATTAAAAATATGCTGTGGACACCAAAATGGACATGTCACGTCATTGACCCATTAACTGAAAATCTAGCGTTTGCGATAACTGGTGATGAGTCTCTCGTATCGCTGTGGAGGAATTTTGGCCTACTCTTCTTCACAGAATTGTTTTAACTCAGCCATATTGGAGGGTTTCCGAGCACGAACCACCCATTTAAGGTCACACTACAGCATCTTAATTGGATTTAAGTCCAGACTTTGACTGGGCCCCTCCAAAACCCTAATTTTGTTGTTTTTGAGCCATTCAGAGGTGGACTTGCTGTATGCTTTGGGTTGTTGTCCTGCTGCATAACCCAAGAGCGCTTGAGCTTGAGGGCACAAACCGATGGCCAGACATTCACCTTCAGGATTTTCTGGTAGACAGCAGAATTTATTGTTCCATCAATCACAGCAAGTGGTCCAGGTCCTGAAGCAGTAAAACAGCCCCAGGCTACCACACTGCCACCACCATGTTTGAGATCTTGTAGCCTACTTCACTTTGTCTGACAGCTTCTATTTAAGTGATTTCTTGATTCAACAAATCTGGCGGTAATCAGGCCTGGGTGTGCCCTCCGAAATTGAACTCAGCTTTCCAAGAACTGTGGTTAATCACAGTTAACTCATGATTTAACAAGGAGGGACAATTACTCTTTCACATAGGGCCAGATAGGTTTGGATTTTTTCCTCTTAATAAATAAAATCATTTAGAAACTGCATTTTGTTTTTACTTGGGTTGTCTACGTGAGATAAAAAAAAAAAAATGGTTCGATGATCCGAAAAATTTAAATGTGATAAATATGCAAAAAAAATCAGGAATCAAAAGGGGGCAAGTACTTTTTCATGGCACTGTATCTATAAAAAAAACCCTGTTCTCTTTAAAACATTTTTCGTTAAGTTGTTGAATTAAACCATAGGTGTACTGGTTATAATCCATTGGCTGATTCCAATTTCCAATATTTTCCCTGGCTGGCCTGCTGATAAAGATTTGATATCTGCTTTATGAAAATGTATCGTAAGTGGGAGAAATTAGAATATGGTGGTAACAATCAGAATTGGCTTCATACTGCTGTATCACTCCCCTAACTTCCTGTACTTTAATAGTATTTTCTCCCATAGCTTGCAATCATCTCTGGAACAAAATTTGTCTCATTGCTGTGATAAAAACCTGCAGACTGAGAACCAGATACTGATTGTCATGTCAGATAATGCATTTGTGCAGCTGCACCACGATGGCCCAGACTTTCCTGAGGAGGTACTTTCAAAGTACTGTAATGGTGAAAAAAGTGCCTGGTTCCAAAACCAAAACAGTCAAGTCAAACTGAGCCAGTAGTGGAAATGCATCATATGCATGTATACAGATATAAACCCTGATTAATTTTTTTTCTTGAGAATTCAAACCCTGCAGTGTGAAAACTACAAACGTGTCACTGCAGGATTAGGTACACCTCAGTTTAAACAACAAATCATTGGTTCTTATTTTAACTGCACTTGGTCTTAGCTACATTTGAAGCTTTTTTCGTTGCAACAATACTTTAATTTTAATGAGAAAAAAAACAGGATTTAAACTGCCAGAAGGACAACAGGGGGTTTTATTTGGAAATAGTTTAAAATTGCATTCTTATATTAACTTTGACTGTCAGGTGCTGTGTAAACTCAGATGGCAGAAGAGGCACCCCATGTATAGTGGCCACAATCTTCTTAGCATTTGCTGCACGTCTGACTCTTGATCCTGACTTACCTTTTTTTTAATGTGTTTCTATAAATCAAAGCAAAAGTCAAAAAATGATACCAAAATCTATTTCTACATAAATAGATATATTTGACTGTCATGTAGCCACTTCTCTTCCCCCTTTTAGGTTACAATAACAGCTGCTAATGCTCCTAATGCTTTAAAAAGGAAATGGATGAAAAGTTAAGATAGTGACATTTATCACTCTTCTCCTGGCTAAATAACACACAGAGATTTATAGAACCCATTAAAAAGGTAAAAATATGAAAGGTAATTATACACAGTTGTGTTTATTTCAGTCAAAAACCAAAACTCACATTTCGGAGGTGATGAAGGATAGTCATCCTTGAACAACATGCGCAGTTTGAACAGGCCTCCTTCCCACGGAGTCTGAAGAAACAAACATTCGATGAGCTTCACAGAAAATCATGTAATATTCCTTTAAATTTTTTTTACCAAAAATGCAAGACACACCTATTTACAATGTTATACAGTACAATTATAGTTATGATTTGATATAACAGCAGGTGTATTATAATGCATGCAGGTTTTTGTATAGAATTAAATACATTACCCCCTTCTTGCCAGGAATAGCACATTCCCAGTTCATGAGATTCAAGGTCCCATCTGGGTTTTTTGTTGGTACAGCAACAAATCCCTGAGAAGAGACACAATTGTCAACAGTTACATTAGTGATTGTTAAAATATATATACAGAAAATCTGACATCGGTATAATAATACTTTTTATGACCTACTGCATCTTAGATTTCTAACCAGTTACATTAATCACATAGTTACAAAGTTTTGTTCTCACAGTAAGACCAGAATGAGAAAAAAATAAAAGCCAGTATTATTTATTTTAGTATTAAGGAAATTAAGCTTTCCAGGAGCATTATGAGATTAGACTAAGAGAAAAAAGAACCAGATGCCATAAGGTAGCTGAATGGAAGGTCTTATTTTTTTAATTCAGAGGTCTAAATACAGCTATCCTAAAGTCTGGAATTATCTATTTACAAGCACCGTCTTTCAAAATAAAAAAAAGCCTACACTAGGGTATTAAGAAACAAGCAAGGTATAATCACCAATTTCAGGACACTTCTCATCATTTAGTCTGATTTTAAAGTGTCAGTGATCACTTTTCTGTTGCAACTGATCAGCCATAGCTCATAATACTTCAGCTGTACTCATTTCAATAATTCATCTTCATAAGTCTGGGAGGAATTCAGGTTAGAGCTGGCAGAGTTGCAATATCTCATGTGATTATATCTAAATATAAAAACAAAAGAGGAAAACCAGCCTACAACCTTGTTAGATGAATAGCCTATTAAAAAAAAACAGAACAAAAACTACAAAACTTAAGACCTTGACGTCCTGCATTTTAAGACTTTAAAAAACCTTAATTTCGGCTGGATCAATTTCTCAATTCTAAATCTGTTTTAAGTCTCATGTTAAAGGAATTCAGAAGAAGAAAAGGAGGAGGAAGAAGAAGAAAGCCAATGCATGTGGATCCACTTACAAAAGGATGGTCCTTCCGCCATGCCTTGCGCTCCTGGGCAAGCCGGCTCAATGCAATGCCTGACATGATTTGTGGACTCCTGAAATAAAAAAAGGAAGTCAGTTATATTAAACAATGCCAAACTTCACGTATGATTAGAATCAGTCCTAGAATTTGTGGGGGAAGTCATTACCCTGAAATCTGCAGCTGACCTTGTTACCATTACACTAACACAATGAGTTAATTTAAGCATTTAATAAAGAATACAAGCCAAGCTAAATGGAGAATGTCAATATTTGTCCAAGCATAAATAGAGAGTGGTGTGAAGACATAATGTAACGATAACATGTTGGCCTTCAGTAGGAGCATTCTTCTTTTATATTTGTTAAATCAGAAAGCAAACAAAGTAATTGCAATTATAATTAAAACCAAGGTTAACTATAACACCGATATCTACATTACAGGATATTTTTGCAGCTTCTGTGACTCAAAACATGAAAGATAAGCTATAGCTTCGCAAACAATATTTTTGGCCAAGATGTGATGTGACATGGTGCATGCATCCCCGTTGAAACAATTAACATCGTGGGGTTATTTTAAACATATTGGACTCTGAATTAAGATGAAGTGCCTTTGTTACTTTGACTTACAAATGATCTAAAGAATAGATTAGATCTACTACAGTACGGCCCTTACAGAGTCCCCCTATGCGACCTCCAATGTGAGGCTAAACTCGCTAATGTACACAAAACAACCAGACTTCTTTAGTACTCATAGAAGTTTAAAGCTAATTATGAGGTCTAATTAAGAGCTCCCATAGAAATGACAATGAGGCTAAGCAACAACAAGGTGCTAGCAATAACTGGTGTCTCCCCTCTAAGTGTTTAACAACTTTAAAGCGATGGAGTTTTACTTTGTGACTCGTATATACACACGACCAACTTCAAACGGAATTTTGAACCTGTTTCCATCGGTTTCAGTGATTCATTATTTGTATATTTTAAACCCAAACATGTCGGGTTCACTCAAGGGGGCTAGCCAAATTAGCCGGTAGCGATGCATGCATGTAGAAGCGTTTCTCCCCCTCTTTGGGTAGCGTTTGGTGTTAACTTTAGGACCCCGGGAAATGGCGTTATATTTGCTTCACGTTCCTTCAAACTCGCTGTCACGTAAACGTTCACACGCCGACAATCAACGCTGGTTGATTAGCAGGCTAACCGGTTAGCTCGTGATGCTAACTCATGTGCGCCAGTATCGTGCTTTATTCGAAGAGGCGCTGGCGCTGTTAGCGTCTGACACGGCCTGATGCAGCACAAAAATGCGCAATTGCACTTGATTTGGACACAATTTTGGACGAGATATGGCACCGCCACATTTTATTAAGGCTTGATAGCATGTTATTTAAGATAGAAAACAAGTATGTGATATAAACGTCAGACAACAAACATATATAGTCCATTAAAGAAAAGGGACAAAGAACGCCAGAGCTAAAAGGCGCACATTTGTGCATTACCAAACTAGCGAAAATGGCGCAAACTGAAGCGGGTAAAATATCACGATACACGACAAAATTAACACATTGTCTAATCAAGGTGTACTCCTACCTCTCAGTATGGCTGCAATGGCGCTTATAATTAGGCGAATTGTAATAATCGTGCTCAAATCCCGTTAAACCTTGCAAAGTTTCCCTCCTGAAAAACCAACCGCTCCGACTCAAGCCAGACACGGAAACAACGGAGCCAGACAGTCACCTGAAGTTTACTTCCGGCTTCGCTTAAATACTCCTTAGAAAATAAATGCGAAAGTGTGGCTGAGTTTGTTTGTTTAATTGTAATTGTAATGGGTATTTTTGGTAACAAATTACAACAACAACAGGTGTTCAGTCACAAAAGCCACACAGTTATTATCGAGCCCCTTTGATTAGCGAGGAATATCAATCTTAGCTTTGCTTTGGTTGCTCGTCACTCCAGTGACATACAGATGTTTAAACTTTACCAGTTCAGAAAATAAAATGAGAAATTTTCTGTCTTTTACACTTTAGAAGTTTTCTAAAGATATCAAAAAAAGAGCACGTGTGGCCTTTTGATATTTTTTTAGCCAAGCGCGTAACGACCCAGCCTACCAAACTGGCTGATTTTTTTTTATCTTGAGTCATTAAACATCTTTGCAAAGCCTACAGACACTCCGCCCTAACGATAATGTTGGTTTCATCAAATTTTATCATTTTACGTGACAGAAGAGTCGAAGTTAAAATGACATCCATGTTTGGGTGAAAAATCCAGGATAAGCGAATAAATAACGAATTTAAAATACAAAATCGACTACTTTTAAGCAGGCATTTTTCAAGACAACCATAACACAGGTGTTGTATTTTCAGAATTAAACGCAAGAGGTCACCATGACTTAAAACTTGTGTTTTGGCTTCTACCTCCAGAGATCTAATTTTTATTCCACTTATAGGTAAAGAAGTGCACTTTAAGTCAATGAATGCAATTTATCTGTGCAGAAATGTATGCAACTTAAGTTTAAAATTAATTCAAATAAATGTACATTCAGCAAAAATGTAATTGAAACTCAGGAAAACCATTACTTACGTTGTAATTTTTCTGATTTATTTTGGAAAATATTTAATCAATGGATCTTAGAACTTAATTTGTCTTTGTTCACCTTTGCCTATGGTAATATCAGATTTGGTATTGTTATGGAAGACTCAAAGTTGGAAGTCCTGTTATACAATCTTAAAATACTTGCAAACTATTGTATAATGTACGTTTGTGAACATTACCCCACATTTATGATCTTTCTGAAAGAGATTTTAGTATCTTTTTGATTCTTTGAAAGGTATCAAAAATAAAAATGCACAATGCTTGTACAAGCATTTTTAAATATATTTTCCCCAAATTAGACCCCAGAAAACTGTAATAGATTTTTTAAAATGACATTTGTTTCCGTATTTTGCTTAGTCTCAAAATATAATTGTGTTGGAAGTTACTCTGCTTGTAATATTTGTCTTCATTAATAGAATTAGAAAAAAAACTCCAACTTTTCTAACTTCATCTTTCATGACACCACAGGTTTAAGGACATAAACGCATATAGCCGCAAATAAAGATTTGATCTTGAAGTTAAATATTCATTAAAAACCAGCAAGATAAGAATTTATATGAATGAGAAAATTATAATCTTGCAGGACAACATAATAAAGCCACAAAAAAGGGACACACATGTCAATGACAACATTTTTATTGAGTTAACCTTATGCAAGACCATACAGATCTATCCCCTTAACCTCACACTTCGATTGTATAATTGTAACATTGCATAAGATCATATAGATGTGATCTATGTAGTGATATGAGAACCTTATTCACTGATGTAATTGCTAGACTGAGGAAAAATGACACATTCATTCCCTCTGATTACAAGTGTGATCATCTTCAATCATGCAATACAGTGGTCTGTGGGTTATGACTTCAATGTTAAACAAACTGGGCACTTATAAGTATCAGGCTACAGATTTGATAAGTTTGTCCATTACACAACATGATTATCAATGCCAAATGATCAACCAGGCGAACGGTTAGTGAAGGGCATTAGCTGCTAAAGTGGAGGGCTTACATACCCCTGACCAGAGTATATTTAATAAAGTTACAACTGAATCAAGCAAATCAAAGCACAAAACACTTTACATCTCACTGCAGGAGAAAAACATCTCTTAAAAGAAGACCCTCAAATTAGTTTCAACTCTTCGAGCATACGCAGATCAGTTCACCTGTATCAGAGGTGAGCACCTCTGCCATCAGAGAGGGCGGAAAGCAAGATTGTCTGCAATGCTCAAAGCACGGGCTGTCAGGAATGGAGTTTATTTATCAGTTAGTGTGAATATCAGTTCATTAGGTGGGGAGTGCTAGTTGAAATCAGTGCATCCACACAAGTCACCAATGTTTAAACGTGTGAGGGAGTGCAAGACAGTACATAATTGGAAGGCTTCAGAATACTACAGCAAATGTAAACATTGCCCATTTCTGGCAGGAAATCCAGTCCACCTTGATTGAACCTGTTTTGCAGATGTCAAACTTTGCACTTTAAAAGCCCTTGTGTGTGGTTGTGTACATGTGTAGCTCTATATCAAAAACATGCATCCATACTTATTTCCCTGTTGATATAAAAATTGTTTTAGTCAAGTGTATACGTGTACATGTGAGTAAATGGAGGTTTGCGTGTCGTTAACAAGTCTGTATGTACAAAGTGTGCCAGCATTAAGAAAAGTTTACTCGTCCCTGACACTAAGATTAATGTGTACAATACACATAAGACATTGGATTTTGGTCATTGGGGAGAAAAAGGCAACACTAAATGATTATTTGTGAGTGAAATATCCAACCTATCAAAAAGAAAAAGGAATAAACACATCATACCTGAAAACAACTTTCTATAAAAAAAGTGTTCTAAAATGCAGTATTTACATCAACAACATTACAGGCTTTTAAGCAATGTGCACAGTGTTGTTTTCTCACTGTAGTGCTTGTAATGCTGTGTACGAAATCTACACAATTCAAAAATGCTTATAATCTATCACAATGCAGGAAAAATACATTTTTTGTCTAAATGTAACAGTCAACTTCATAGCCAGCCAAGTGTAGCCTTGTTATTGTTTATCAAAACATGTTCCTGGCATGTTCGTCAGTGAAAGACGCAAAACTCAGCATCAGCCGTTTCAATCGTCACTTGGAAATCTCTGTACAAACAAGTCAACAATGTCAAGGTTTTCTCGCTTTTAAAGATCCAGTATAAACAACTTCCTTGAGAAGTTGGAGTTTTTCTATACAGTGTACAAAACGTGCAGTTTGTTGTAAGAGTTAAATATTAATATTGAATTTGGATTATTTACATCAAAACAAAAACATCCTCTGGATATGAACACAAAGTACTTCACCCCTGCCTTCAAACAGCTCTAGTCCCCATACCTCACACAGCGCTAAAACATCCCCTCAAAAAAAAAGAAAAAGTTCTTAATCAAAAAAATGTTCCCTTAAAACATAGAAAATACACAATTTAAGAAAAACTCAGAAGACAGTGGGTTAAAAATAAAGACACCACTGTCCCGAGGATGTTATTCCTTGTACGAAACAGGGTAAATAAAAGGAGGACACTGATGTTTATAAAATAAAAGTCACTGTAAACCAGAATTCACATTTGAAAACACCTGTGACCATTTTGGCAGTTTGTTTTAGACTTATGAACATGAGGAACTAAATTCAAGGATTAAAAAAATGTCTGATTTAACTTTATATAAACTTGCACTAAACATTAAGAAAGAACAGTTTTAGTTCCCAGTTGTTGAGGCAGCAGAAATCTTACTTTAAACATCATGAATGCATTTAAAATTTTTGTCCAATACTTAAATGTCTCTTCCTTATAAAACAGGTACATGGACTTTCTCTAAAAAAATATGATAAGTACTTATTCCCACAGCACACGACGGTCATATCTGTGGGTCACTTTGTTACTAAGGTTGCAAGATAAGAGTACATGGTGCCAGAAGCAGCTACACTGACAACACATTTACTTCTCAAAAGCCAAAAAGCAATAAAAGCCATAAAATAATTATTTTAAATCTTAGCACACCATATTATGCAGATATTTCTGTTAAATCTCCAAAGTTAGATTACTTAGCCTATGTGAAAATGGGACTACTAGGTCATAATTGTTGCCAAAAACAGCCCCAATGCCCCTTAACTACAGCATAGAATCACATATTAAACAAATATGGGATTTTTCCATTTTGACATTTAAATATCAATGTTGGCTGTATAGTTTGGATCCTCATGATCAAAAATCTCACAATAACTGTTTAAAATCTTTGGAGAAATATTTGTATCGCTTTGTTTTGGGGGTAAATTACACATGTAATAGCTTAACTGTTTAAAATGTGCTTAATAAATGCACAATTCCCTTCTTAGCATCTCTAAAAGATTTTTAGTTTGATACTTTTGAGTTATAAAGACTCTACTGATCCCTTTCCAGACCCTTGAGTTGGAGGATATAAGAATTAACTCAACAGATGACCCTGAGTGAATCATTGGCCTTAAATGATGACGGCCATATTTTATACCATAAAACATACGCAAGATTGCAATTTCTTACTTTCAATTAGAAAAACAAAACTTTTCACTAATTTAAAAAAGAAGGTCCAGTTTAAATGTACAGGCACAATTTGTCAGTAAACAGACTTATTTACATCAAGAAATAAAAACTAAAGTTGGAGGGAAAACACAAAATAAAAAGCACAACCCCTCCCTTTAAATCTCCATTGTGCCTAACGTTCTTCCACAAAGATGATATGTTTGCATCATAACACCTGGAGCTCTTAATACGGAATCCTCTTCACATCCGGGAGCCCCTCTCCTGAAGGATCTGTGAAGAAAACAAAAAAATCATAGAATGAACAAAAACATGATAAAACAAATTTGTATACTACCCTATAACTATCTAAACTCTTCTGGTGTCACTTTTGACCTTTTTCTGCATCTTTATTGAAGCATTTCTTCCTGCTACGGTGTGCTCTCGCCCTCCAAGAGGCACTTTTAAATTCACTTTACATTTCAGCTGAATTAAACACACAAAAGTAGGGGGCAAAAGAAAGGGCAATGCATGCATAAGGGAGGAAAAAGGTTGTCAGAGACTGGAGTATGTGGCTGCAGCGCCAGATTTAGGTAAAGTCTTGAAGCAGGGAGGCTTGTCAGGTGGGATCAAGCTTGGTACTAGAAAGGCTTGCTGAGGACGCTTGCTGCTGCACTCTGAATGTCCATGAACTGACAAAAGGTGACGACATTCAAACTGAAATCCTCATGTAAGCTTTAGCAACATAATTTACCTGTATCATTTAATAGAGTGATTTTTTTCCCTTAGTTAACTGCAACAAAATACCACTTATCAGTTAATGTTCAGTGTACTAACACTGTACCTCTTCCCTCTAATAAGGCTTTCCTAATCACACTTAGTTAGGCCATATAGAGTCCAAACTATCCCTTATACATTATTTCTGAAAGTAAAAAAAGACAGGGTTGTCACTCTTCTAATGAACCCTTCAGTGATTCACGAGTAATAGAAAATTATGGATTATCATTCATATTTATCTAGCAGTTAAAACGCCATTTAAAGCGTGTAAAATTCGTTGATTGCCCCAGCCTTTGACAGGTAAATAATGTGGACTATTACAAGTGTTAACACATTTAATGTCAAACTTTTCATCAATCAGCTTCAATTAGGAAGCAGCTGTTCAGATTTTTCCAAGTAATTTTTAAAATATTTTAAGCCTCCAGCTTTTCAGATTCAAGGATTTCTTGGGGGGTTTTTTTGTAGGAAAAAAAAAACCAGATTTTTTTTTACAGGTTGCCCAAATATGGGCACTGAATTATGAAGGGGTGGCATAAACCATTTCTCCGTACACATACATGTCTGAATAGCAATTATTTATGTCTGTCTTCAAGACATATACATTCTTTAATTAAAATGTTTAAGTCTAAAACAGAGGTGATTCCTTAGCACATTTTTAAAAATGGAAACAAACAAATCCTCGTTGCTTAATGTTTCAATGCTCACAAAGAAGTATGTTGTCAGAAGTCAAACTTTTTAGTTCTACCAGAAGGAAAATGCCACATTGAGGCAAAAATGATCTGTAAACTGTAAAAAAACAGTATTCAGTTTACACTTTCCCTTTTAGAGGACAACATTTTTACAACTGCCATGCACACAAATCCTACAAAAACAAACAAACAAAAAGTTTTAAAATCCTGCAGAATTCCTGCCAGACCAGTTGGTGGTGTGGCTTTGTAATGAAATAACGCTCTCATGAACACAACGCACCATCATTCTTTTTCAGAGAGGTGAGGTAAAAAACATATAAAAATGGCCTACATTATTAAATTTGTATGGATAAATGAAGAGATGTGATTGCTTTACAATCACTATACATTACAAGTGATATTAAAATAAAATAAGTAAAAAAAAAAAAAAGGAAAAAGAAAAGAAAAAATAGAGAGGGAGCAGAACGTGCAAGCCCGAAGTCCATCTACATGTGCAGTGTTTATTTGACAGCTAATTTTAATTTCAGTCTAGTTTTAGTCACATTTGAACCTTTAGGGATGCATAGATACTGATACCAGTATCCGGTATTGGTGCCAATACCAAGCCTAATTACTCATACTTAAACTCCTAAAACATAGCATATACCGTACTCGGTGTGAGTATGGAGTCAAATTTTGAGCCATATCTGCAGGTTGGTGATATTTTAACATAAATGAAGATGACAAAAGTAGGGCAAACATGTCCTGATAAACTGTCAAGTGGGGGGGATGAGAACATCTGTGAAAATAAGACAAACTTTTTAAATAATTTTAAGAACAGTTATGGTATTATAAAGTTCTCATATCTGTACTCGGTAACAGTGAGTACTCAAATGTAAGAACTTGTAAGCGTACTTTGTCTGGAAAAATGTGGCATTGGTGCATCCCTATCAACCTTTATATTTTGAGTCTAGTTTTAGACAACAAAACCTCCAAAACATTGTAGTCAAGCTCTGTCTTCTTTTTTTCTAAAGGTATTATTTTGGGATTTACCAAATAGCACCACGTTCATGAATCAGTCCTGTGACCAGGGCGTCGAAGACTACAGTATCTGCACATGGGCGCCTTCTCTCCCCACCCAGCTAAACAGGTGCCCTATAGCCCAGTTTTGTCAATAAAAGGTCCTTGCACTTTATTCTTTACTTTTAGTGTAAACTTTTATTCTCCTTGCCTGAATCTGGTATTAAATCACATAAGTGGGTTCTATGCACCCAGCCAAACCTGCGATCTCTGCTCTCTACAGCTGAGAGGCAACAGAGTCATAGATATGATGTGTTTTGACAGATTTATCCACAGTGGAGAAATAGCATGGTTTCTGGATGTCCGACGAAAACTAAATTACATTTTGTTCCACCTTGACAAAAACTACGCTTACTTTTCATCAGAGTTTTTGTCATCAAAGATCTATTTTTTAGCTAGTCTTAGTCTAGTCTTTCTCATGGAAAATAGGTAATCAACAAACATTTTTAGTCATAGTTTCAGTCAACAAAATAAACGCTGTACTTGTGAATGACTACTGACTGGAACCATAATGTGCACATGTACAAGTCTCCATTTTCAGAACGAAATCTGTATTACATGGCAATGGAAACAGTGGCGTTTCAAAAAAGTTTGCAAAATGGAGCCCATTTTCAAAAGTTTCTGTTTTCAGGCACAAAATGCTGTTTTAGCGTAGACATCAAGCCAAAATGAAACAAAAGGCCGCTGTATTCAGATGGAACTTTGTAAAAATGTCCTAAAATGCAACAAAAGCTTCAGCCTAAAAAGCTGATTTGAAGTCAAGCCCATTGCTGACCAGATAAGAATCCAATTTGAGTTGCATTTTGGGATGGCACCAAGGGGGTCCATTCTTGGCATCCCTTTTGCACATGTACAAAATATTCCTGGCCCTGTAAAAGGGATTAAATTTCAAATTAAAAAGCATTGATTAACTTCATTCGGATACAGAGAATCTTTGGACTCATTTTTATTGACTTTTTTAAAGTGTTTTTCTGGACAAAATTGATAACGTTATAAAATATTCCATGGTGGATGGATTAAAATAACCAATAATTCCAATCCAGATTCAAATACATGCTGCTGAAATGAATAAGAGAGGAATGTTTCTGTCAAAATGTTTAGCTATTCAAATCATGCAAGCCATGATGAACACATTATCTCTTTGGCATTCCTACCTTTAACATGAGATAATAAAACATCTAAGGAGTGTAGTACAACTCAGTGATGTCAGAGCAATACCCCAGCGACACAATGGGAGCATAGTAACCCCCCCTCCCTTTTAAATGTCACTGAATGTGACCAATGAGCCAAAGTGCAGCAGCTGATGATTCAGCATGGCCTTGTATAACCAAGGCTGTGAGCTTCACAATTATTACGAGGGTCTTGTTTACACTCCTGAAACAAATTTTCCAACTTGGTTTTCAAATAGAAACTTAACCGGCATGGAGATTTTGGAGCCTCTGATCCAGCTTTGACTCAGGAAAAGATTAAGGAAAAATAATTCAGTCGTGTAAACAGCAGCAAGAAGGGATGGGGAAGGAGCAGAGGGACAAACCACGGAGGTGTGGTGGAGGGACTACGAGCACTTGAGCTCTCACCAGTGAGTCATAAGTGCTCAACCCTAATCAGAGTCATTCATTTCATAATCCGTCTCTTCGTCCTCGCTCTGAGCAACATGCAGCATGCAGACGGCACAGAAGAAGACAAGAAAAGGCACGGTGTAAAATAACAGAAATGAATGGATGTGTGAGGAGCACAAGGAGAAAAAAGGGGGAATTCACAGTCACAGTTACATCTAAATTAAGTTTCTTTGCAAAACTTAAAGAGGGGAAAAACACAAGAAAACAGTAACAAATGTTTTCCAAGGGCACTTTCTATTCCTAGTGTAAATTTATCACAAATCATAACTTTAGCTTTTGACTTTGAAAAGGAAAATACAAAACAATCACACTCATACAACTATTTTGTGTTCTATGCCCTTGGAAACATGAACATGAAAGTGTCTAATCTCTACATGTCTGTCACTAGTAGCTACATGAACAATGAAGTGTAAGGCTGGGCTTCTTCATGTGTATATGATAGGAGTTTGAATTCCTCAGGGTATGCCTCTTTCTTCCCTTGAGAAAATGACAGATCTTTTCAATAGCACCATTAATCTGTAGACTTGTGCTCTTTTAATACCCGAGCAGGGATTATACTGCTCATTTTTTCTAAATTTCAGCTTAAATCTAACATAAGTGTGTACCCTGGGCTGGTTCTAGAGAGAAATGTCTAAACTAAGGCTTTAAATCTTGCATCTTTATCTTCTTTTTCTGACTATTTTGGTTTCAACTGAATATTCACAATGTTCTCTTTCACAGAGCTCTCTCATCAATAAACCAGAGGTGCTTTTAGTCCCCTGGTGAAATGTTCATAAATGCAATGTGTTGCAAAGCATGCAGCACAGACAGGCCGTCATTCACATATGTTTGCTACGGATGGATTTCTCTCTCTCCCTCAGCACACTCACTTACCTTGGCCTTCTCACTGGGCTCACTGTTTGTCCCGTATGATTGATTGTGCAGCTCCTTGGAGACTACACACAGGAACTCGGCTTGGTCTTCGTTTCCGTAGTTGTAAGAGGAGCCTATGCTGACCAGCTGGAGAGACAGACACAGAGGGAGAATAAGCCTTAGACTGATGGAGTGAGACGTTAAAACAATGTAAAAAAAGTTGACTGGTAATCTCAGAGGGTCTACAGGTTCCTGTTACTTTAATTTAAAAGCATCTTAAATAGTATTTTGACATAACTGTTTAACTTTGACTTGATCTTAAAGCTCCTATGAGGAATTCTCAGGTTGTGTTAATTTTGGCGCCCCCTGTGGACAAAGTGGAAAGATATAATTTTTGCTGATAATTTGTTAAAATCTGCAGTCTAAAAAAATTAAAATAAAAGGAGCCTTAAATTTCTGGAAAAAACCCCTCAATATCTGAGATAATTAGGTCATAAATCTACAAGACACAAAACCTGAAATTGCTAAGGTTATGAAGTCAAACACTTACTAAAATAACTACATTTTGGATTACAAAGTCATTAATGAAAAGAAGAAAACTTTAAATTATTGAGATTATAAAATGAAAACTAAAAAAATGTTGGTATTAAAAAGTTGAATATTTCAGAAACACTTCATAATTATTGAAATTATAAAGTTGAACAAAAATTAAAAAATCAGTTTGGGTTATTCAAATGACAAAGATGTAAATTTATTTAAAAAAAAAACTTTAAATTACTGAGATTATGAAGTCAAACACATAAAAACAAAACTTTTGAAATTACAAAGTTTTAAATGAAAAGAAAGAAAACTTGACGAAAAAAACAAACAACAACAACAAAAAAACACCCTTGAAATTATTAAGATTATGGATGTGGCAAAAATACTCAAAACTCTTTTTTTATTACCAAGTTGTACATTTATGTGAAAACAAAACTTGAACTTTAGATCATGAAGTGGAAAATTTACGAAAAACTTTTTTTAATGACAAAGTTGTGACTTTGTATGAAAGAAAACTAAAAAGAAATTTGAGATTATGAAGTTAAAAGCATTTACTTGAAAAAAAAATCCTATTTTGAGATTACAAAGTCTTTTAATTTGGGGATTAAAATGAGATTATGAAGTAGAAATTAAATATATATATATAATAATAAAGCTGTAAATATTATGTGCAGTACATTTTGAAATTACTGAGATTATAAAGTGAAAATTAAAAAAAAATATATATTTTTGTAAATTAAGAAGTTATACATTCATGTGAAACAAAACTTAAAAGAAATTTGATATTATGAAATTGAGCACTTTCTAAGAACAATACATTTTTTAGATTAAAATTCTTAAATTTCCAAGAAAAAAAATGCAGAATTATTTAGATTATGAATTGGAAAATTTACTAAAAACTCAGAGTATTCCAGATCACTAAATCAAATTATACTTGAAACCATCAAATGCAGGCATGATATCTGCCAAATTTTATCATGGCTGACACTCAAAAATTCAGAGATTTTATTTTATCTTTAAAAGGAAATTTACAACTTCTTCTTCCATTCATTTATCTTCTTTTCAGACTTCCTCAAACATGCTACATGTTATGTGAGTGGTGTTTTTCTGACCAAAAAATCTATTCTTTATATAAAATGTGGGATGCACAACTCATGTGAATCTTTGGAGTGGGATTTTTAAAATAAAAACATTTAAAAATCAATTAATCATCTGTCCAACACCTGACTCATAGCATGGGTTAAAAGCAAATAAAATAATGACGGAAAAATAAAAAGACATCTTTGATGGTCTCAATTGCACTTGTAGGTCATAAGGAGGCATCAGTATTAACTTTAGTGTGTTTTAGTACCAACTAAAAAATCCTCAGAGGAGCTTTGAACAGCTCATAGACTCGAATCAAGTTATGATCTGTGCAATTTAATTTAAAGTATGTTTAAGGAATTATAATCTTGTATTTCTTGGTTTCAGTGCAAAGATGCTTTACATAACACACTACATAGTGAGGTTGAAACTTCACATTTGTTAGACTTAGACCCAATATGCATTGATTGTATAGTAAACTGGGGATTCAAAACCAAAGAAGAGACTAGGTTGCATTGAAACGTCCGTTTTAGGTTTGTCTCTGCTATAAAATGGATTTCAAACTGTACTTTCAGGACCTGCAGACATGCCAGCACTGAAAATCCCAAAATAAATCAAAAGGCAAAAAGAAAGCCGAGTCATCAAAGTAATGACATGGATAAAATAACTTGTGGTCCACACATTGAAGGGAAAGGTAATGAAAGAGGACAGAAAAACAAAGATAATCAGCAGATTGTTACTGCTACACAAGTGCAGGGAGACTTGACAACAGGAAGCAAACATGCTGGGAGAAAATCAATGGGGTAGATGGTGAATTTGACCTGATAGGACCAGTTTCATTTTGAATCGAGTGATTAAAACACTTCTCAGACTAAAACAATAAGGCTGACAACTTCAATCAACCAACACCAGCTCCATCTAGTTTGATTAGAATGATTTCTGGATTACGACACAGTGAGGAGAATGACTTCTGTTTTCACCAACTTTATAAACATAGGAATAAAATAATCAGGTAATCCATTTGTGATATTCCTGTTCCTTGTGGGAAAATACAAAAAGGGCAGTCTGGAATGACGTCTGAGGCCTTTATAAACAAAATGTGTGCACACCAAACAGAGCACTTCATGATCCTGAAAAACTGCTTTTCTTGCTGAATGTTAAGTGTGTGTACACTGCAGGCTACATGTAAACTGTCTGTACCCAGGTGTGCATGTTCAGACATGCAGCCCCTCATTAGCCACCACCACTGCTGCTGCTGCTGGAGACTTGTTGTTGTTAAGCGATCACTCTTATAATAATGCAGCATAAAGAAAGACAAAATGCTCTGCACTGGCTTTTGTACATTCACACTGCAATGAGACTTCCAAAATTAAATGCACTTTATGTTTTTGTGTTCACAAAGACACTTGTTTACCATAAAGGCTCTCCTTGGCTGCAGCAGGAGGACTTTGCATAAGGAGGGTTTTAAGGAGTTTCCCTCCTGACCTTTGTATGCAAGGAGATTAACAAGAACAAACAGTGATCCTCGCCCCTGAAAGATTCAAACACTTCCTATACTCAAACATGTGATTTGTGAATGCAGAAGTTTTCCTTTGGTAGCTCCAGCTAAGAACAAGCTGTCATATAACCTTGGACTATTTATCTTTGAAGCTATTTAAATTTCAGTATTTATCATCTACAAGGGAGAAAAAACATTTTTCACCTCTAAACAACCAGTAATATCTTACAGCTCAGCATCTAAAAGTGGCCACATCAAAGAATAAACACAAAAGGCTTTAGACAAAAGCTCTCAAACTCTGAAGGCAGTAAAAATGGAAAAAATAGCATAATGAAATCAAATCACAGACAAGGAAAAAGGTGTCATGTTGTCTAAGCCTCACTGGTGAGCAGGCAGTACAAATGAACATTAAAAAAGAACCAACTGAAATGACCGACAGCTACGTATCTACTTGGGACAAACAATGGCCAACGGGGTGTGTATGGACAACATGGGGACCATGCAGTGACCAGCCCGTGGACAGAAATTTGTGGGACACACCTCTCCGCTGTTGTTTGGCAAAGCAGACTCCTCTCCCTTCACCTCCCTTGACACAATCAGCAGAAACTCTGACTGGTGGGCCCGCCCGTAACCTATACTGACAAGCTGCAACAACCAATCAGAGCACAGATAGGGATGCCCGGATCATGTATGCGGACATTGAGAAAGATGCGATTTGCTGTCTGGCTGTTTTGAGCCATTTCCAATATTGAGGATTGGACTTTCTGGGTCAATGTGAGCATAGCGGGGTGGGTGAAGCACATGAAAGGAGGATTGCTGCACTGACCCAGCAGGCAGAGGTTTACCTGTTCGAACTTCCAGCCGTCCGACATGGTGGACACCATCTGAGTCAGCTCCTCCTCCTGGCACTGCAGCACCCGATACACGTGCTTCATCGGGACCTGAGAGGAGAGGCAAATGCATAAGATAAATGGTGCTAAATGAGGGAATTAAGAAAAAATCAAAGAAAAAAAACCATCACATTAATCTATCCAAAAAAAAAACCCTTCACCCACCTGTGATGTTTTACAGTCGCGTTCCCTGATCTTGTCCTTGATGAGCTTTATTAATGATGTGATATTGTAGAATTCGGCTTCCTCTAGCACACCTAGAAGCAGAAAAAGTTCAGCTTCTGATAAATGTACACTGCTCCTATCCCTAAAAGTCAGATTAATCACTGCTGTTGTAAAGATTCTATATGATGTGTTAAGTCAATTACTGTGTCCCAATTCGGGGGATGTGTCCATTGAATTGGCTTTGAAGGAAACATTCAAGAACGATTATACCCCAGGAATGCTTTGAAGGTCTTCCCACCTCAAAGGCAGCCAAAAAATACATCATCCTTATCCTTTCAAACGAAGGATCAATGTGGTGCATCCTTTATGTTCCTTTATGGAGTTCCATCCACCAGTTCAAATGAGCCAGTAGATACTCAAGCAGCCAACCCATGCAATTCTAAATGTAGGTAATTGGTTACACTCAGTTGAAAGTTCACGGTGCTGAAGACAGCAGACTAAAGTGGTCTTCAAACTTTGAATGATCTTTGATGAAATTTGTGTTATGTGGTGTAAGCGATTTAGCTTATTCCAGTGACGCAGTTTGTCCCGATGACGCAAGAGGAACTCTTGGTTATGAATAAGAATGTTCCTTGATGATTATTTCCCTATTCAGCTATCCCTGTAATTAAATGGTGTTTCACCAACTATCCTGAAGAAGAGAAAAAGCTTAGAAAACAGTCAAATTCATCACAGGGTCACTGAATTAGTTCAAATATATGGGGTGAGGCTGGTGTGCTGACGACATTGTGGCTAAAATTAGCAACTAGCTTGAAAAGGCTCTGGCTGTGGACCATTCATCTCTGGCAGCCACCCTCACAGACAATTCATCGGACACACTGTATAACCTCAGAGAGCCAATGCTATAATTCTTCCTATTAATCATATTTACAGCCTTGTTTTTCTTTTTTATAGCTCAGAGGTCTAATCCAGAATTAAATTTTGTATTGGCCCAAATAGTTACACTATTGTGGCATGCTTTAGCTTTGTTAGCTTGAGCTAAAGCTAACATAACCACACTAGCTATGTAATTAACATTACTACAAGCTAAAACTGCTTTAGCAACGTGAGTTTTAGCAAATGTAGCCAAAGGTAACTTAGCTATGTAGGCAGCGTAGATATGTAGCGGCTTTATGAGCTTAGCTTTAGCTATGTCAGCTACATAGCTACTGTAGCTACGTGGCTCTGTTATCTACATAGCTTATTATTTTGTAGTCCAAACTACTGCCATAAAGTGCTGTTCTTACATGCTAAATTAAATGTTAGGATTTTTGTATTCATTTCAGCTAAGTGCCAGGATAAATGTTCTGGCAGGAAGTCAGTGGCTTTTAACTAAAGCTACAGCGGCTACTGGTGGTGGAAGGCTACATTATGGCTTTAAAAGAGTATTTGACTAGGATTTCAGCTATGTGTTTATGAAAAAAGTTAAATAACTGGCTTAACCAACTCATTAATTGTACGCTGGTGAATTTGATACCTGAATTTAAGCATTTAGCTGACTAATCGTGCGCATCCATGGTAAAGAAGGATGAAGGTGGGACAGCTGGTTAAACAAATGGGGAACCTGCCATAGACTGGACCATCTCATTTCAGTTCAGTTTGAGCAGTCTGCAAAGGCTTGAAAGGCTGAGTCTTTGGAAGGATGCTGCCCCTAACTGGAACACAGTTTTTTGAGCTGCTTGTGCATTAGGTACAAACGAGGCATGTCTAAAGTAAAGATGGACTACATTTGTCCTTTACAACCAAAGCATCACTTTTTGAAGGGTAGTATCAATTGTTAATAGGGATTAAAAGAACAAAACTTTTTTCAAAACCTTTTTTTGCGCTACAGATACATTCTCTATAATTTGAAATGTGTTCTTTAAAGAGACTGTACCTTCCTCTGCCAAGTCCCTGTTGAGCACCAGTTTGCCGTGCCTCAAGTAGTTGAGCACTGGCCCAAAGTACGTAGGGTCTCTGTCGATGAGATAGGCACCAGTTTCATCCTAAGAATCAGAAATAGAAGAGCATGAGATAATTGGACAGAAACTTTCTATGCTGGCCTTTGTTTATAGTTTGGGGGAATAATCTGCTTTTTTGGAAAAATGCTTCTTAATATTCAGATGCACAAAAAGAGAGATGTGTTTAGTCATCTCAACCTTTTTTAGAGAAGAGCTAATGAACAGGAATAAAAAAATCTATAAGAGTGACAATACTGCCCTGTGTAAAGTGTAAAAACTCAAGGGATGAGAAGACAAGGTTGGCTCATGCGCTGACAATCTCCACAGGTGTTAAGGAGACGTGTCAAAATTACACACACACGCACAAAACAGCTTTGGGGATATCACTTCCCTACTCCCAAAGGCCTTGGGTTTGATCCCAATTCCTCCACAACCGCTGGGTATTCCCCTATTTCTATAAGTACTGTGATTAGGCCACGTTTGTCTCATGGGAGGATGAGGCGGCTAAAACAATTAGAGCAGAACAGAAAAAGATCAGGAACAGAAGGCTGAATCCACTGAGGGGACCAGGAGAAAGCACCTTCACTTTCAATCTACAATTAGCACAGTCTGGTCGGCCTAACACATCATGCGAAAGTCAGTTTGAAAAGCTGTCTGACTTCAGCAGCAAACACCAGCTTGCTGTTAAAAGTTGTTTAACACGATGTGACATTTAGTGAGTCAAACATGCATGACATTTAGGAAAAACGCTCAGCACAGTGGAAAAGGCCTTCAGCAAATTTATGGCTAATCCTCAAATGCTTCAGGATGTTTGACTTCGCGCAGGGCGAGTATATGGCTTCAGGAGCAAATTAGCAGCGTGGCTGGTCAGAGCAGCTTCCATATTATTTACACAAGAACACAGTGATGTAGTCATACGGTACAGCTTACGGCTAAATCCACACAAACAGAGAAGTCAGCACAGGAGAGCACATGCAGAGTGGTGGTTACCTCGTCCTTACAAGTCCAGTGAAGGATTCAACTAAAAACCCATTAATCTTTCTGATAATGAAAGAAGGTCCCAGTGCACTTTCTGTTCTAATGAATCTCTAAACCCTCTTCACTGGCTGACCTCCTTTCCAAAACAAAAAATATCCCATCAGAGCCCAGTGGAGCTCTATTCTGGTCTCAGTGCCCTGTGTCATATTCACTGAAGTTTAAGCACAAACACAGGTGGGTTTGCACGGAGGAAACAGACATCTGCACAGGACACCAAACTCCAACCACAATGTACTTCGTAGTTGGTTTTAATATCCTTTATAGTCAAGCTTCTGCATTTGGCCTCTTCTTTTATCTCTGCTATTAAAGCAAAAGCAGCAATGGATAGATTTTTGTTAAGTCTTCCTGCAACAAGATCACCTAAATCCACTACGTACCTATTAAATAAAATTAAAAAAAAAAAAAAAAATCAAGATAGTAAAACTCTATAAAGCTGTTGCTTGTTTATTACAGGGAAGGATAGTCTAACTTGTGGTATAACTGCAGTTTGGTGTCACTTTTAACATGCTTCTTGTCTCAAGACAATATCCTGCTGTCTTGTGGTTGAGGGAAGGGTATTATTAAAAAAAAACAATTTTTTATGTCAGGATCACGATTTTAATCTTATCACTAGGGATACACCGTTGTATCCTGTTTACAAACATTGGCCATCAGCCAAATGAGGTGTCATGAACAGATAACAGTTACCAATATTTATCTGTTCAGTCCAGTTTTACGTTGGCATCTAGTCTATCTAGCAGTCAAATTAAATAAGACATGTTACAGGGAAGAAGTCACCACTAAATAAACTCTGATTAGAGAAAATGGGTATCAGCACAGTCTAATTTGATATGTTAAACATTGGTATCTGCCCTATTTTTCACATTCCATGCACCTTTAGTTATTACGAAATTTTTTCATACAGTTTTATAGGACACATTTTTGAGCGCTTGACTGAACAACCAAAATAATTTCCCCATTTATTTCTTTAATACACAAACACAGTGCCAATAAGTCATGTCTGATTTAAAAAAAATAATCTTAGTCAGCAGCAAGAACCTGTTTGTCAATCCATGAAGCACTGAAATGTTTGCCGTTTCATAGCTGGCGTCATCATTCTCTCACCTAATATATTTTAAGCACCAAATATTTCTTCCCTGCATAATGGTCACTTTTAAACAACCAATTAGTGTGTTTTCAGCACCACTTTAAAACTATAATGTAGTCATGTCTCTTTTTTATCGTTTAGAAAACCAATTTTAGTGCTATTTATTCACAGTGATACATTTAAAACACGTACTAACTTCATTTACTGTATATTTATATATATATAAAACATCAGTCTCTGCTAAAATGAATTTGTAAATATAGGCATACATACACAATACTGTGCAGAAGTTTTAGGCATGTTTGGGCCGAAATTTGAGGCTGAAGTAAGGCGTGTAATGGCAAGTACGCCTACCTGAGGGCCCCATCAGGTGGCAAGGAGGATTGACACAACACAGGTCATGCTCTGGATGTCTTTGTACATTACCAAGGGCATGGGAAAATAATCAGATAAAAACAAAAACCACAGTTAGGGCGGAGATATGGGTAGATGTGGTGCTTAAATGCAGCCTAGGGTACTGTTAGGGCGGGTAGTAGGGTTTAGGGATGCACTGATACCGATCCTGGTATCGGGTATCGGCCCAATCCAGCCCCTCAAACCTGGATCGGCTATCGGTGGGAAAGGGCCGATCCGTGGTGCTGATCCAGGCAACCACCTCAAAGCCTTTTTTACAAGGTTGTTTGCACTATTTTCTCACAGAACTGTCACTTTGTTTACAGTATTTGGTTAAAAACAATTGTGTGATACAGTTTTGTACTGGAATGTTATCTCTGATGCACTTTCATTTGTTGCTGCTTTACCAGTCTACAGGGTATAAAAAGTTTACAACTGAATAGTAAGCTAATTTCTGTAAGTTACGAAGCATTGTTTTTACCAAACTCCTGGTAAACATTTAAACACTTTATAGTTTAAATAAATATCAACTTCAGTAATCTATATGTACTCATTTTTTTCTTAACCCAAAACAATTACCAGTCTTATCTTACAGTAGGGCATGCAGGTTATTCTTTTAACACTGGTATCGGATCAGTATCGGTATCAGTCGATACCCAAAGCCCAGGTATCGGAATCGGTATCGAGACCAGAAAAGGTGGATCGGTGCATCCCTAGTAGGGCTGCCAAATCCTCCTGGTTGTCGTGTGTATATTCTAAGCACCTGAAAACTGTTGGTGGTTGCTGGGCGTATTACCAGGGGTGCAAAGGCCCGGACAAAAGAAATGCTTATATACCTTTAGTGAAGAGACGCTGGTGTGCCCCTTTTTTAAAATCCTGATGTCATGCCAGTGCAATTTGGATGACTCTAATGTTTTAAGTGCATCTGACTGAGACACTGCAAAGTGACTTGCTAAAAAAACATATGCTGGGAGGTGGATGGGAGGCAAAATACTTTGGTTTTAGTCACCATTTGCAAGTTGACAGAAAGTTTGCATGTTAGTTGATGACAGTGACAGTAACACTAGACCAACAGAATTTAGACAATATGCCAGATTTGACTGGAGATCATCTAGTCAAGACTCAATGGATGAGGGACACGTTTGAAGTGGAGGATGCTGACGTTTTTAATTTGACTGGTGAAATGAAAAAGGTGGAATAAAAAAGGTGACTATTTTTAAGCTCAAAGGTAGTTATTTACAGTTAAAAGCAAGAATTAAAGCTCTTCAACATTTTTATAACATATCTCTATCTGCTACAGAGGTTGACGGATAGAGATTTAAGTAACTGTTAATACTGAGTGCAGTTTATTTTAGAAAACCATCAGGTTTTAGAAAGTTGTTTTCAAACGATACTGTGTTTTTGAGGGAGGTTTAGGGCCATATGGCATTTTGTCTCATTTCTAATGATTTCTTAAACGCAAAACAGATCATAGTTTTTCACACATAGCATGAATGGTCTACCTGTCTTGTTATATCTCCCTTAAATCTGGAGCTTTTAATATCATCTTTCCTTCTGCATCTCTGAATCTTTGACAGCTTTCTAGTATCAGAGGATGTTTGTTTCTAAATTTACCTCAAATAAATCTGATCTGATGACATTTTCACTTTAGTTTATTGACTTGTCATCGCAGGAAAAGCAGGGTTGGGAGTAAAAACATTAATGATGGCTACACTGCTGTACATACTAATATCACTACTTGCATCAGAGCGTGTTAAGTCAACATGTCAGCTTGACAAAAGTCAGTTTAATCATTTCCGTGTGATCTGCTCTCTGAGAGAGCAGCCTGGCTTCCCTTGATTTAACAAGAACCTGTCAAATACATGGCGGAAAAAAATAAATGCTCTCTGCCTGACAATGGTTATCCATCTTAAGTAATTTTGTTTCAATGAAGTGTGCATTACAGCATAAAGTCTGTCTTATGAAAATGGCAAACATTAAATTTAGGAGGTTTTAGATGAGAAATTTTCGGCCTGAAACTCAACTATCTCTTGTACATTTTGTTTCATAAGTGCTGTAAAAATCAAGCTTTACAGTGTTTCCTCTGACTTGTTTCAAGTTGTAGATTAGGTGAAACCTGTGCTGGTCAAAAAAGGCAAACAGATATTCACTATCATGCACTGCCAATCTGTCCAACACGAACAGCATTGATGCGCCCTCTGCACTACTATAAACCTATTGCTTCTTAACCCACTGAGCTGACAAGCCTGTTGCTTGTCCCCTGGGTGCACGCTGCATTTACAACCCGGGGATTCGGGCTGACACTGACCCAGTAAAGAGAATGCTGAATATGGGGGCTCTGATATGGCCCCGTGTACACAAAGGGGACATTGTATTTAATTAAAAACAAAAGGCTGTGTCTCGAGGGGCACAGGCCAGGGAGCATCGGGAAACAGAGGGGAGGGGACAGAGAGTGAACACATAGGTAGACAACTACACAAGAACTACCTTGACACACACTAAACCTTTATTCACACCTTTGATATGTTTATTAATAAAGTCAATATGAAAAGCATGAGAACAGATGATAGCAATGTGTCAACACCGCCTACAGTAACCAGCAAAAATAGGTCAGTGCAGTGCAGGTTGGGCATGCTACTTTGTGTTTGTGGTTTGGCCTAGCAAAAGCATTGAAGTCGCACAGCTTTCTTCTTACACAGTATCATAAGTAGAGTTAAAATAAGCCCAACCATGACTGGGTTTTAACAGAAGAATCCGTGAAGTAAACTAAATGCCAATTAGAGGGGTGGGTTTCACCGTAGAACAGTACGGTATCAACCTTATCAATCTTTTTGTACACACAATACATATCCTCCCACAGGAAATACCATGATGATGACCCACCCTTCAACATCATCATGTCCATAAGAAGGCTCTCTGCAGACACATCAACATTGAAATTCAATGCTTAATTCAACAAAATAAACATGTCACTGCATGTTTGCTTTTGAGCACAACAATGGGTGAGCACCAGAAACTTTGCATGCAACCATTCACCAACTGAACCCAAACAGGTGTTGGGATATTCACTGTGAAATTTTATACAGAATAGTAAATCACACAGCAGATGGTCGCCTGTAATTATCAAAAAAGACAGAAAAACCTGCAGGAGATAAACACAAGTAACACTAAACACACTCAGCCCAATTTTCTTAGGCCAAGAATAAAAAAGAATGAAAGATTTATCAGATGCTGCTTGGTCGTCACTGCAGCCGTGTGGTACAAGCCCACTGCAGGAACAGTACTTCAAAGATGTTGCAGTAGATCTTTGGAGTCATGTGACAGTGCCTACTTAGCCAAGTGGAAGTCTGATCCTTGTAGAGAAGGAGCCAGGAGTCCCACTGGAGTACAAGCAGTAATGGCATAGTAAAATAGGCCTTCATCTTTTAAATAATACACACATCACATCAGGGATATATTATGGAGGACTTTTTCATATTTCACAATATCTAATCCTGATATTCAAAGGCCAGTTTGACCTGCCATACAGGCTGAAAGGAACCTCTCGCCTTTCCTCTATTTGAACTCTGCAAGGCAACACTATTTTTCTGCAGGACGATTTATGATGGGAGGAGTCCTTCAGGCAGTAAATGAGCAGCTCCTTGTGAAAGCCCCCTAAAAGCTTTGCTGTCATGACGAGGCAGTCAAGTAGATCCTTGGCTAAGCTGGCAAGGCAGGAAAATCACTGCAACCTGGAGTTTCCTCTAGATGGAGGAAAGAATGGGCAGTCTTGCAGCAGAAAGTGAAGCGATTCACTGAAGTTTTGAAGCGGAATAAAACACAGAATTTTTGATTGGAAGGAAACTTGAGTTCATTTGCAAGATTTTAAGAATAGACGTGCCTTATAGGCTAGAAATAAACCCAACGGATCAAGCTTGAGTCATACCTGATTTACCAGAAGCACTTTGCAGTGTCCTGTAAAGCACTTTCCCAGAGCTGGAAGAGGCCGAGATACCACCGTTAAATATTTACGTCGCCTCCCAAAGTGTGCTCGGGCATGACGTAAAACCTGAATCTGGCATTAAAAGGTGGTCATATTTCTCTCACACACACATGCCGCAGAGAGGACTCTTCAGCTGCAAAGGGATATAAATATGAAAAGAATGAGATGTTGCAGGAACAAGAATCCTTTGTGATGAGGGGCTTGAAAAATTGATGCGGCGCACAAAGTTAGAAGGCTGAGTCTCTTGTCTAGTGGCCCTGAGTAGTTTGAGAGCACGAGTCTACAAAAGAAAGCTGCCATTTTGCTCAATAAGTTCATGCAGAAATACCTGCAAAAGATCCTACAAAGGTAAATGAAAAATTAAATCCACATAATCCTATTCATTGACATCAAAAAGTCAATCCAAGAGACAGCACTGAATGGCATGCCAATTCTGGGATAAACATTTTAAAGAAATGCTCAAAGAAACAGGTTTTGGGCTTTTATCACCATGCACATCACAGCACTTTCTCCCTGATCTCCCCCAATGTGCAAAACAGGCTCCAGTCAACAACATGAATAATGCAGTTCTCCTCAAGAGTCCTGCTGAAGCACGTCAGCCTGCGTGACTGAGAACTGAACCACTCATTTCCTTGGCTTGGAAACACAATACTGCATTCGCCCAAAAAACAGGGCTCTTCTCTGATCTGTTTCTCTGCTGGGCCTCCGATTCACATGCAGCGTTGTGTGACGCAAAAAAAAAGGGGGGGGGGTACTTTTTCTGGCTCTGTTGCAAAAAAAGATGAAATAACGTTAACGTTTACTATTTGAGCCACAGTTGCACATGAAATAATATCTATTAATAAACTGGCTTTCATGAGGAGCCATTTGAAACAAGTCTCCCTGGAGGAGAGAGGTACGCTAATGGCCTGAAAGTCTGATACACACTTAAGACAAGGGATTGAGATGGACTGATCCGTTGCTCATGGGAGGATAAACTGACAAAAAAGCAAGCTGATTATTTAGAGATTAAGTTATTTGCATGAAAATACGAGATGAGCCGTCGTCTCAGCTTAGTATAAAAACTGGGGGCAAGGGTGAAGATTAAAATGTGCAAGTAGATGAAAACAATGAATGCGGGGCAGTAAAATGAACCATGAGAAGCAGAGCGCATTACACCATGTATATACAGACACTAATACACTGTGTTTGACAGTGCTGAAGGCTGTTATCCACACATGCACGCACAGTGCTGTTGAAATTGACAGATGGACAAACAGAGAAAAGAAGCCTGCATCTGGAGCATTGAGGCCAGTCAGGGAGACGAGTGACCTCATCCAGAGCTCTCAGTTGTCAGCAGCACCTCACCCCACTTGGCAATGACTTATGCACTCATTAGGGGAGCCTCACCACCACCTCAGAGGCCGATTACTGCTGGACAAACAGAGCCAAGTAACAAAGCAACCTCAAGAGAGGGAGGCAAAAAACTCATTGATCCAGCAATAAAAGTTGTACATGTGTAGACCATTTGGCAGTCTAATTATAGCACTACCAAATACTGACAGTAGAATCACTGGACTGTGAAAAGAAAGGGAAACTGTGGCCTCTTCAACATCATACTGATAAATGTTATTAGTGAGATTTTGCTATTAAAGACTTGTACTCAACTCAAAGATGTATCATGACATTATTTCTGACAATAAGAGCGAAGCAAATTGGCACATTAAACATAGATAAATACTACACTTTCTTCAGTTACACCCTATAAAGTAACGTTCAAAGTCCAGCATCCATTATCTCCGGAAAACACAATGGTTTGTCATTTATGACATATGACACTACGTTTACAGCAATGCAACGAACTCAGAGTCTGAAAGTTTCAAATACGGTTTCCACTTAAAATTAAAAAGGGTAAACTATTTAAACCCCAAATCATTCTTAAAGGACAAGACTTTCAAGTGCACATTTTATTGCTACACATAGCAAGACGGCCACACACACAAGCTAGCGGCAGGATCGTATGTCATGTGGTGACTGTCGGAATCTAGCTAGCTTAGCCGGCTACTGCTAGCTAGTCACAAAAATTTGAGTAACCGCTAAATGAGAGTTAATATTGGTCTATGCTAAGCTGGTGGTTAAAATAAACGAGTTGAAAGCGTCAAATTCAGCTGTTCTAACTGTTCGATACAGTATTAAGTACATCTCATAAAATTCAAAATAAGACGAAGTTAACCAACTGCGCTCCTAACTACAGCGCTAACTAGCTTGACTAGCATAGCATTTACCTTGTCGGAGTCGAGCTCGGGGTCAGCCTGGCTCAGTCTGTACAGAAATGATTTTGGATCTCGACACAGCGTCTGTCTTGTAGTTAAAAAATACGTCCCCCCGACGTTTAATCGAATCCATTTCGATGCCGCGCCGACACCGGATGAAATATTTCTGTCCGCCGGGGAATGGGCCAAACATCTCCGGAGACCGGAGCTACTCGTCTCGGAGCTGTTCTCTGCCATCCCTCTCCGCTTCTCCTCCGCCCTCGCTCGGCTCTGTGTATGTGTGGCTGACAGGAAATATCGAAGCTGCAGCCACTAACTTGGAGCCCAGGATTCATGCAAAGCAGACTGCCAGCGCCTCAGCCACTCCTACTAACCCTCTCCACCAGCAGCAGCTCTGACAGACACTTGCATAAATTATAACAGGAGAAAGAGGTCCTCCCCTGCTTCATATTTAAAGTCTGATAGTATTTTATCCTCATACTGAAAATCTCATAAAGTAATGGCATGCAAATATAGTGTTATTGAAAGCTTTTGTTAACTTATTCCTTTTAGGAAAATCTTTGTTAAAAGCATATAAAACATATGTACAGATTAGTACAAAATTATTTTCAACACAGCTTTTCCAAACATCCTAGTTTTATTTTGGATACCTTATTTTACTTTGCACACAGGATTAGTTTACAAAAATACCAGGGTCAAAATTAGAAGCCCACCTTAGATCTGACCTTTGTATTGAACCTTAGCACAAACCACTGTTGTACAGTGATGTGAGGTGTTGTAATGCTTAAAGCTTGTAAAAGTCAACGTAAATCCAAGTTTTATCTTCAAATTTACACTCAGTTTAAAAATGTCAGTAAGGATTTTGAGCTGTCACTTGACAAAGCATCTTGGCAAAACCACAAGAAATCAGATAAGACTTAAGAAAAATAAATGTTGGTGCTCACAAAGCAAGAGGATATAAAAAGTTATCACTGCATTTTGAAGTGTCAAGAACTGGAGTGTGAAGTATCATCAAGAAATTCAAAGAGTCACACAGTACAGAACAAGCCTGGCAAGGGTGGGGAGAAAAGACTTCAAATCCCCTGGAAAGAAAAATAGTGAGAGATGTATCTGAAGACCCCAGAAATGCTTCCAAGACTCTAGTGAATGACCCTGGACCCTGGTTTTAGTGAAATAAAACAAGATAACCAGCATATAGTTTAATATTTCCTGTATAGTGAATATTTATGCCTTAAACTGTCGTTGCAGGATAGGTGACCGATGGAATAAAGATATCAACATCAGCTGCTAAAACAGCCTTTTTAAAATTAAGCATGGATGACATTTCTTTTGGTAAAAAGCACGTTTGTATAGGATAAAGCTGCTCTGTACACAGGGCTCATCTAAATCGGTGGTTCTCAACTGGTCCAGCCATAGGTCCCACCACCTACACTGCAATGTGAAATTGTGACCCAATTTTTTTAAAGTTTTAAAATTACTTAAATGAAAAATGTTGCAGTGGTTGGAGCAAAACCTGGGACTGAACAGACAGGCAAAAACTTTGGGAGAACATGCATAAAAACACATTATTTCATGCTGTTTTGCTGCTATAAAATACTTTTTTTCTGAAGGTCTCAAGAAATTAAGACATAATCATAGAAATAAAACTTCTTTGAAGATATTTCCATCCAAAATGACGGGATACTTGAGTAAAGATCCCATGAAAATAACCAGAATTTACTTTATGTTCAATAAGACAAGGTAGAATTAAGTACATGTATTGGGACTGTCAAGATTAATCTAAACAATCGTGATTAAGATCCACAATCAAGGTACAATTTTTTTAGCATTGAGATTAATTGCATGCTTCATTGTCATCCTCGATAAACTTTGGTTGAGTTATGTCAGCATCTCCCTGCAGCCTCAGTGATGTAAAATAAGTCCACCGCTGTTTTTAACACCTTATTCCAGTTTTAAAAACTCAGAGACAGCTCAGTGGACAAGTTAAAAGTCAAATTTTCATGTTAAAATCTTTGATCCACTTGTAAAAGCATGTCTATCCAAACTGGATGTCTATTACCCTTAGTTTAAGACAAAATAAAAACCCCAAATGACACAATAACAGTTTAAAATGCAGAATAATGGAATTTTAAAATGTTATTAAAAGGGTGTGGTTAATTGCGATTAACTACAGAAATCCTGAGGTTAATCGTGATTAAAAAATTTGATCTTTTGACATGTCATGTCTGCCTAAGACCGCCTTACATCATAGATATTTTGCCATTAGTTTTTGTCCAGGAACCAGTTTGCAACCCACTTGACCCAACCCACCACTTAAAAACCACTCATCTAAATCAACATGAACTGAAAATTCTTCACAGGAGCTTTAATGTCAGTGTGAAAGTGTATCAAAGTAATTTTCAAGACACAAAACACTGATAATGGGCCGGAACTTTATTTACACGCTGCAAAATGTGAGATGCCATTGCCACTGAATGCTGCTGCTGCTTTCACTGTGTCATGACTGTGGCTGTTTAACAGAAGACAGGACACATGGCTGTATTTGTATGCCTAAATCCCTACATGCTTTAATAACTGGACTACCAAGCATTAAGTGGAAAATTCATCATTCAACATCTACTGACCTAGCGCACAAATAATCAGAGAGAGAATGAACAGATTCATTAAATTATCAGAATATGATTAAATCACTGAGCAAATAGAAAATGTATGATATAGTAAGAAAAAAGCTGTAAAATATTATAGTTTACAATAATTATTCACATTCAAAGGCTTTACATCTCAATACATACACAACATGGCCCCTGAACATGACTTCAATCCAAATATGATTCATATATTAGAATTTAAATAACACAGAATGAACTAGAGGCTAAACAATAGCCATCAAATAACCTTATACAAGAATAAAAATACAAAAACTGTATCCTAATATCATTGCATTACTTGCTTCAGATTTTAATAATACATCATCTGTACATCACAGTTCTAGTCAGTTACAAGCCAGGTAGAGTTTTCCATACACAATGTAACCGACTGCCATCGACTTGATTCAGACAAATTTTCTAACTGGAGGAAAAACACTTGTCTAGTGCTTTCCTCAACTTTATAGACAGATACAGCAATTTCATCGGTTATTTGGATCAGATAGATATCCTTTAACTGACATCCAACCACATCGAGCCCTGGGCCCCAGGGCCTGAGGGTCCTATTCACCTATACTCCAGTCACACACTGCACACACAGACTCAGCTGAAGGAAGAGGGCCTTTGGAAAGGACCTGAAGGTAATATGTCAAAAATGAAAAGCATTATGAAAATACATATTGCTAAAACAAGAGTACAAGATAAATCAATCGCTTTAATTTCTATGGGGCCAAACGTCAGACTGAAATCAAAACAAAAAAATGAGAGGCCGATGAGCCCGATGAGGCAGTTCTGCCATCATGTCCAGGGACAACAGCTTTACTGTGATTGCTTTGGAGAATGATAGTATGTGTATGTATCTCTGTTGAAGGTTTTTCTGTTCAGCATGGGGGTGGTCAGCACATAAGATTTTGTTTTCAACAGGACGTACTGAAGATGAACCAACTATCCCACAGTAAAAGAAATTGAAAATTCACACCACAAAGAAAGAGCCAGTGAATGGCACAGAACAGCCAAATCATCCAATAATAATCGCTATGGTTTGCCAATGCAGTCAAAAATACCCACCTTTAAACTTGAAAAAACTAGATCTCCAGTGCCCTAGGAGAGAGAAGCGGACAAGGCTGAGCTACAAAACTGGCCATGCAGGAAAGAGAAGCAAGTTATGATTAGGAAGTACAAGCTAGTGGCATGTTTACCCGCCCCCCTGTTAGCAATACCTCCTCAGTAACGGCAATGGAAGGCTCACACTTACACAGAGACTGATTCAGACCCATGTCTCACTCTGCTCTCTAACATCAAGACCTTAACTGGACTGCAATATGCAAGTACCAAGAGACAAAAGAACAACTTAAATACCGTGGGAACATTTGGGCTCTGACAAAAATATAGAGGATTTGAGTTTGGTAAACGCGCGAGACTGAATCAGCTTACAGTATCTGTTACAACTACGGAGTATATGCATTAGAAGTGGGGCCTGACTACAGCTTGCACGTACAATGTAGGAGTAGGATATGGTTCAGTTGAGATATCAGGATAGGCTCTGGTTCACAAAAGCTAGTTTTTGTGTTATGGTATCATTGGAGCAGGAAACCAGTCCTTGCATTTGAGATAGTCCTAGCGGTATCCCCAAGCTTGTGGCAAGCTCGTCTTTCTCTCCCCCTGCCTACTAAATGTACAAAAAGCAGATGTGCATGGTGGCTGTCTTATCATCCATACATGGAAAAAATGCAATAGAAGCCTCACAGAGAGCACAAAGAACAAGCAAAGCAACCCTGAATCCAAAGTTGTATTTTTTCCCATGATTCTACTCAGGAAAACAAACAAGGTCTAGATGCCAGCGTCTCTAAGAGTTTGTTTACACTGCGGTGATGAAGGGCACTAAAGAGGGTGTTACTCTGCTCAGTGATTGGCCTCAGAGCTAAAGAGGAGTGGCCACAGGAGGAAAGGTGCTCCTATAGGCCTGGGTTTTGGTGCCTTTGATATATCTTTCTCCACACTTCCTGGATCTTCTTGCACCATCTGTCAGCATTTCCGCTGGGGTCCATCAAATAATATGTTCGGTTAGGCTGCAAAAAATTAAACAGAGAAAAATGTAAAAAATTTAAAAAATAAAATAAAATAAAAAGGAAACCACATGAGCAAAAGATCAAAACAGCAGTCAAGTATCAACAAGCAGCAGCAGGAAAATATTCTGGACAGACATCATAAACAAACATTCGTGTACCGTGTGAACAAAGAAGGTTTTGAAGTTCTTGGCCTCAGGGCGTAGCTCTAGGGACCAAGGAATCTCCCCTTTCAGGACCTTGTTGACAGGATCCACGTAGTACAGGTGTGGTCCTTCAGTGAGAAGCAGCTGTCTCCGTCGAGCAAACAAACCCTACGATAGAGTGCCACACATCTTAAGACACAAGCTCACCAACAGAGGGGGCTGTGAGGCCAGTGCCACTTTCCTAACTGCAGCGGGGAATTCCCCTTTACTTCCTATTGTATATGTAAGCAGCCAGAGTTGGCAACATGGGAAGTGACTTCATTCATGCTGGGCCAACTTAAAGACATCATGTTAATATAAAACTACCAAAAAAAACACACAGTGGCTGTACAGTCTAAAATAGCAAGCTTTTTATGATGTCAGATATACATAATGTACAAGGGTTTTTAATAAAAACAAGCTGTGTACCATCTGTTCCCTAAGTGAGTCACGATATAGGGCATTGGTTTCCAACCTGGGGTCCATTCCCTTGAGGGGATGCCAGAGATTTCATGGGGGCACAAGGGACTGTTTGCTCTGAGTTTGTTAAAATTAGGTTCACCCATATTGTCTAAAATCATGATAAAACACTTATGAATAGTTCATACAAAGGTATTTTAGTAAGGAAAATTGAGGCGTATTTTTGACAGCATTACAGTATATCGCCATTTTTTTTGTTTGTGTCCCGGGGGTCCTCAGCTCAGGGCTCAGAGGAAAAAAGGGTGCGAACTACTGATATAGGGCATTCACTGTTTGTAGTGCTGTCCCAATTATAAGGGAGCTTTACTTGCACCCCATTTGGGCATTGCAGTACAAAGCTGTTTTAATACAGAGAAGTGGATTTTTATCTTTAACATTAATTTTTTCCCTTATGATAACGACAGACACAAGGCCAGAGTCTGTGTGTACAAATAAACGAGTTGTGGAGCTAAATTGTTTCCTTAACCTTTTTAAAATTGCATTGCTGAGTATGCAATTATTATTTAATTGTTTAATGAAAACATGCTGGGTATAATATCCGTAATAACTTAAAACTCATGCTGTTATCAATTATTCATCTGATTTATCATAAATCCCTGGCCGGAGTTACTGAATAAACGTGTAACAGTTTACCTTCAGCATCTAATGACGCACTATAGTGTCCAACAGTAGTTTTCTGTTTTAAATTGAGCTATTGAGTTTAAAACATAGTGAATCACATCTCTGTGTTGGGAGCACTGAGTCAATGTGTGATGTGTGATATGGCTTAAAAATTCACGAACCTTTCGTTTATCCACTGGGCCCATTTTCAGGATCAAGTTATTCTCCACAAACTGATGCCTGTGTGAAAAAAGCAACAGCTGATTAATGACACATCGTACCTCTCCAGTCATGGACATTTGATCTAAAATGCTGATATTTTACCAATGTTTTAACACCAAGGTCAACAAACAGAAATCAAAAAATTTAATTTGCTCTACATTCCTATGACATGAGCAATATGTAATAAGTAAATCAAAACACAAAGTTTAATTGATAGACTTAGTGGAGGTTTACCAGGGGTTTCCAGTGGTCTGTTTGTCCAGCAATAACTGTTTCTCCTCTTCAGTGAACTGCAGGTCCAGCTCAAAAGAGTTGTTGTCCAGGTCATGGATGTACTGCTCGATGTTGCTGCTGGACCTCTGCGGGGGCGTGGATTCATGTGGCGACAGGGAGTGTGACGAGCTGGACTGGGCCACCTGCATGTTGCTGAACTGGCTTAGGAGGTCATCGTACTGTAATGAAGAATAGGAGAAGTAAGAATCCATGTACTGGCATTTGTCTGAAGATTTGTGGTGGGTTCAGGGTTTCTAGGAGTTAACTTGCGAGTACAAAAAAGGCGAAAGAAAATAGATACCCAGACTACTTACATTTCCATAACAGTCCTCATCATCCTCTGACATGGCTGGCAGGTAGGGGGTGAGCTTTGGGGGCGTCTGTGTGTGTAGGTCACTCCAGGAGATGGTGTCAAAGAAGGGGTGCTGCTTCAAAGGGTCATACCCTCCCATCTCTTCACATCCAATCCGCTTGGAAGGGTCCAGTGACTGAGGAGAAGAGGAAATTTATATTTATATAAAGGTTTAGATAAGCGAGACAGACAAAAAAATCTGCAATAAAAAGGCATCATTGTTTTATATTGTAATAAATAAACCAATGTTTAATTGTGAATGTTTGTCCTATATTTTTCAGGGGCTCACATTTTTTCATGATAGGAATCCAAAATACTACAGCTAGCTAGGGCTATATCTGATTAGGCAGTGGTGTAAATCCACAGCTCATACACACAAAACTGTTTTTGGCACAAATACACTGCATTTCAATTTCTCAAACTATATCAGTGTACTGATAATTTACATTTTAAATACCAGTAAAATTAATCATGGTGCAAGGTAACCTACCAAAAGTTGTCTGACAAGATCCATGGCTTTGGGGAAGAATTTCTCTGGGAATTCATATTCCAGCTTTATTATTTTCTGGAATATTAGGTACTCGTTTCTGCAACAGGTGAAACACAAGAAAGGAAAAAGAGACAGAAAAAGCTGGTTTACCAAACTAGGTCAATAAACATTAACAGTAAATTTCTTGAGAAATACAATGACACAAGGACAGCTATAAATGAAGCATGAATTAACAAGGAAGAATTATCCTGCAATAAAAGGGTCATCTTTATACTCACCCAGCTCTGAATGGTGGTAAACCAGCCACCAGCTGATAGATAATACACCCCAAGGCCCAGAGATCAGAGCTACAAAAACAAAATAAAAAATAAGACATCAAACTTTCAGATGAGGTGCCATTTTTATCTGAAAAACATGGAAATAGAAAAACAATTTGCAATTACAGGCTGCATAATTGCCAAACCTCATTACCTCTTGCAGGCGGATTTCTCCGTTAGCAGCTCTGGAGACACATACTGTGCTGTTCCAACAAAGGAGTTTGCTCTTGCTGCCAAAAGCACAAATAAACATCAAAACATCATAAATACTACATAGTGTTTTTAGAAAGTCAATAATAAGACACTCTAAAAACACAGAAAATATTAGTATTAGTATATTAGTATTGTATCATTACCTTGTTTACTGTCTGACGATAACTGTTTTGCTGTCCCAAAATCTGTTATCTGGATGTGCATCTCTTCACTCAGAAGAATATTTTCTGGTTTCAGATCTCTGAAAATAAATGAACACATTGAAACTTTTGCAGAAAACAAATAATTAAAGGGTTTAACATGCATAAAGGAAAACAGCAAATAGAGCATTGTGTATAATCATGTGTATAACAAACAAAATATCTTACCTGTGTATTATCCCCTTATTGTGTAAGTATTCGAGAGCACAAACTATTTCAGCTGAGTAGAATCTAGTACAGGTCTCATCAAACGAACCTATTTTGCGAATGTATTTCAGGAGCTCGCCATTCTTAGCATAGCTAAGACCAAAATCTGGGATGGGGAGTCAAGTAGAACTTCAAGTACAAGAAATCAAGAGTTAAAAAAACAGGACCACATGTACACTTTTTCTACACAAGAACAATACTTGATACTCTAACTGCACACAACATTTCAACTTTTTAAAGGATACACAACTTCTCATCATCTTGAAATGTGAAGTACAGCTTGACGAAGAATGGGTGGTCTAGATTTGACATCAAATCCCTTTCTCTTTTTACATACTGGGCTTTGTTCTCCTTCATAATATGGCGCTTCTCTAAAATCTTAACTGTAGGAGACAAAAGATCATTGTAGGACAAAAATGGCACACATAACATTTCCATCTCTACAAAAAAACTCATTGATACTTACTTGCATATTCTTTCCCCGTTACCTGCTCTCTTGCCAGGACAACCTAAGATTAAAAGAACACAAAAACCATAACATTGCATTTTACTCTTTTGTCAGATCTGGGAGTAAATCCAGTAGCTCCTAGGCAATGTTTTGTTGATTCACTTGAAATGTGAAGAGGATGACTCATCCAAGCATATTAATCAAAAGAATGCTAGCATGTAGCAACATCTACCAAGTTAATTCAAAAGCTAAGTGGAATGCAGGTTACATACCGTTGAGAAGGAGCCCTCTCCCAGTATTTTGCCAAATTTGAAGTCCTCAGGCTTCTTTTTGCGTGGCTGGGGGGCCTGGGCTGCCGGCTGTGTGCGGAGGTCTGAGCCTTGGCTGCTGGCAGACCCTCCAACAGCACGGGCATCTGAGGCTGAGCCCTCCATGCTGGGACAATGGCTACTGCTTGCGCCTGGGATTGCAAGTGGCGAGCAGGAGTCAGGGTGGTTTCTTACCATTGATGGATGCGAGCAGGAACAGATGACAACGCTGGGCTGAATGGGCACAACATCATACTGAAAAAGGAGAGGGAGCATTGGAGAATATAGCTGTCAGCAGATATCATTAAAAAATGCCTTTGTTTGGTTTATGGAATATCTAAAGTACATAAAAATAGAGAACTGCAGCTTCATTCATCACTTATTGTGTTTCTGACTAACAATGTGTATGTCCAACACTATGAATAGTAGGAACAAAAAGATTGGAGATAAACTATTTTATTAAGACAATCTATTTATGATTTTTTGTTAAGGCCATTATTTGATGAAATGGTAGACATTTGAGTACAGTTCATCAAATAAGTTCAACACTGTTCTGTAAAAGAGAAATTGAGCAACACTGATACCATCATAGATCGTGTTTTCTGAAACATCCATAACTGGAAGCAGTCCACTGTAATCAATATGAAGTACTTAAAAACAGGCAATTCCCTCATCACACAATATTTAAATTAGAGTAGATGAGCTGGATCAAATAAGACACATTACACCCGTAAACACTCTGTAGGAAATCACAACTTGAGTAAAGTATTTCAAGAGAGAGCCCTTGAGGAGCAAAGTCCAGAAATGATATGGACATGGAACAACCATTGAAGAAGCCGCATGCTAAGCATGTTGGTGACACAAAAATAGTTGTCAGAAGAGGTACAAACATATGTCCTCCTTAACATACACATACCTCATAGTTTCAAAAGACAGTTTATCTACCTCCACACCCATACAAAATAATTACATTTGTATGAAGCTGACATGGCAGCTAAACACAAACACTGACGAGAAACACCAAAGTGATTGTAAAACTTACAGCGACAGGTTGTGTTTTCAGACAAACTGGACGGTGTCTTTATCTCGGTTATTTTCGTTACTTTGAGAAAACTTTGATGCTATTTGCAGACGTAGTAATCTATCTACTCAGTAGTTGTAAGCAAGTTCAGTTGGCCTAGCTTCTTCTCATTCAAAACCAAGGTGTGGCCATATAGCTGCCTTATCCGGACTTGACTGTATAGTTGCCAATTGATCGTAAAACTATCTATCGACATATCACTGTTGCTCAACAACATGATGGTTGGTGGGAAGTGTCTGCTAAAGTGAACATTAAACTAACCGAGATATTCAGGTGGCACCAGGCCTATGCGAAGTTTCTTTGCTAACTAACGCCTGCTGGCTAGCTAACGTTAGCTTCTGCTGCCTTGTCAAATAATGCCGGCCATCACTGACAGCGAGTTATAAACTTAACGCTAACAGCCAGTCAATTAGCTAACGTTAGCTACCAGGTAACCGAAAAGTAACTGCAACTCCATATGCTTTAAGCATGTTACTCTATTGATACTTGTTCGTAGTAAGTATGCTGATATCAATATAGAAATGTCTTAGTTAACAGGTTGACAATCGAGCAAAACAATGTTAACCTAAAAGCTTTCCGCAAACCAAAGATGGGACGCAATAAAGCTAACGTTAGCCTGTTAGCAAGCAGGAGCATCGCCCGAAAGCGCGAACATGTTTAGCTAACGTCAGCCAACAGATAACGCTACGGACCAAGGGGAAATGGTCAAGCACCCTATAAAACTTCTACCAAGCACGCGTTATTGCTGCACCTACACCAAATGGTTCATTTAATGTCAAATCATGTTTCAAGCAAGGTGTTGGGCAACCCGGGTAAACGTAGCAAACATTAGGTGTTGTGTTAGCCAACATTAGCAGGCTAACGTTGCTAGTGAGTCGTAACGTTAAACGATCTTTTGCGGCTAGCACCGCTCTTCAAATGAAGGCCCGACGTAACTATTTGTTGTCAAACAGCCGCCACACCGTACATTTTCAGCACCGGCTTCGAAGTGTAATACACGTTAAAGTTGCAACACTTACCAGCTGGCTTGTAGCTCTTGCCATGGGAGTTTTCCACGAGTATTTATTTGGAATAAAATAATTAGAGAAGCTCCAGTAATGGCTGCCTCTGCGCCTTCATTTTCGAGCTGTGACGTCGTTCCACAACAATGTTACCGCAGGACAGCAGAGGAGAGTCCCGCTGTGTCCGCCCCCCTCGCCACATTTACAACCTACTGAACTTCATTTTACTGATAGGGACGGAGTCAGTTGTTGATATTCAAACGGCGCAGTAAACGTGGCTCACAAATTTGCCAAGTAGCCGTTTGGAGAGTGAATGATAAAGCATTGCAACAAAGAAAACTCAATAGTAGTTAACTTTAGTGCTCAAGAGTGCATGTACCGAATCCCCTTTTATGCCAAGAAATAATATTAATCCAAATGACAATCCAGTGTCCAAATACATGTTATTGATTTCATAAAAGCTGCAAATAACTTTGAGACGTTGTTAAAGCTCCTGTGGGAAGTTTTTGAGGGGTTATGAAAGTAATATGATTCTTACTTAATGAGCTACAAAAGCAAATTGGACTGTCATAATCAAGCCTGATATTTCTATATATTTGCTCCTAATCACGAGGCCTGCTGAAGCAGGATATGTGTTGGAAGAAGTCCCATTGATGGCAGAAAGAAAATTTCCTTTACAGGGCAAAATTCTTGACTCTTTAGAATTTTTACTGTTCAATTAAAGTTTTTGTTGATAAAAACTCACAAATACAAGAACAAAACACTTATGAATAAGATGTCACAATTTGTCAGCACAAACCAAAAGTACCTTACAGGAACATAAAATAAATAACACAATTTATAACATATTTTTATTATTTAAGAGAAAACGTTGCAAAATCAGATAGTCCCAAATAACTGTTATCTGTATGTAACATGATTTTTTTTTTTAAGTTACGCAAGTCCTTGTGGTAATAGCGTCCATAGTTTGCATATGCTTTATAGAGACCATTTTAGTTCAGTCTTTTTCATCATCTTGATTTGATGTTCTTAACCAACTGTTGCTCTGTGTTTTTTCATCTTCTGTGTCATTTTCATCTTTGTCATCGTCTGAGGTGTCTGTATCCTCTTCTGTTGAATCACCATCATCAAGGTCACTAAAAGGAGAAAAAGCTGTTCAATGAATTTAGTTACCTTTGGCAACAGTCAAGTATTGTACAGATATTTTCTCTGAGCAATATGGGCTTATCGATTTTTTTTTTCTCCAATTCAAGCTGGCATTTGGCATATTTTCTTTGCAAATGTTGCAAATAATTACCTTCATGGATGATAGATCAGATAAATGCTGTATTATCATTACTGCATTCAACACCGTCCTGGGCAACTTTAGTGCTTACCACAGACGTCTGTTAAGATTCCTGCATTCTACTCCAGAGTTCACATCAAATGGATCTGTGAAAGAGGAGATAGTTAGCTAGTTAGCTAGATAGTTAGCTTTGCTTGACACAAGAAGTAAAGGTCATAAAAAAGTAACAAGAAATATCCCTCTCTTCTTATGTAGCAATTTTCCTGATTTAATGCAAACAATTAGTCCAGCTGCAAACTTCTGAAGCATGACTCAAAGTCATGTATTGTAGGGCAAGTCAAACAGCGTAAAATTGATCAAAATCCAATGATCACAAGAACAAAATCTGTTCTTGGTTATTAAATATATAAAAAACAGTTAAAAAATATATTACAGTGTATAAAATTTGTATAGAATTATGTGTCAGACAGCTCAGCTGACAGGGAGCATTTTATTTAAGTGAATCACATTATTCTCAAGTAATTTATCATGCTGAAAAGCCTTAACAACTGTGTTAAATGGATTTCCAAAACAAACCTGAGACCAGTGTTTCCCCGTAACAATATATCAGAGGTAAGTCACCACAGATAAAGAAAAAAAAACCAAAAAATGATAAAGCAGCTAAGGAACAGAATAAAACTGCTATATTTCAGTCCATATCATCCTAAATACATTTTCTTGTTTAACATGAGCTTTCAGTGTGATTTATTTAACAGATAAGAAAAATTTTAGACCAACAATCTGCATAGGGTTTAAACCAATACCATGATAAGGGCGTGTGTGGGAAAAAAATCCCTAATGACTCCAACCATCTCTGCTTCACAATAATAAAGAGAAAACAAAGCACCAGACCCCAGTAAAATTCATCAGCAATTACCAAACTCCTCCTCCTCTGGTTTAGACGTCAAATACTCTTTTTCCACCAAGAGCAGCTCGTCTTCTGACTGGCAAGCAGCATAGCGATCCAGTAGAACCTTGTTGAGGTCCAGGAACACAGTGCCCCACTTGAATTTCTTCAACAAGAGCACAGCTAGTTCTTCAAAACCTGAAAAAATCAAAAACCAGATGCAGTATGTCTGAGTTTCACTGCCGCTAATGGTGACAAGGCAGTCCGGGTGACAATAAAAAATCTTACCAACAATGCAGAAAGTGGCAGCAAACGCTTCAACACAAGATAACTTGCAAGGTTTGCCATAGTTGACAGGGTTTGCAGCTATCAGGTACGGCAATAACCTGGGGTGAGATCCAATCATCTTACTGAAGGGCGTCTCCTCCAGTTTGGCCCATGAACAATCAATCACCGCTAACCCACTTTGTGCCACAATCTCCCTGTGTAGAAAAGGTCAACGTAAAGTTTTATTACAAGGTATCACAGAAAGACATCAAAGATCTGTTTATGCTTTCATAGTGAAATATTTTTTAAGTCCAAAATAATTAAAAGTAAAGTGTATCTATCTAAAGATGGTTCAATTAGCTTGGTATTTTTCCCCATTGCTGATCATAAATAATATATGAATGCATGTTAATTAGCTGATAAAACTAGAAAAAAATTACTAGATTAACTGTTTTATATTGCTACTGTTGTATGATTGACTATTATGTGTTCTGAAAATACAAAAAAATTCACTGCTTTTCTTCAGGCTTACAGTGATATTAGACAAAACCGTATAGAATAAACAACATGACGCACCTGTCTGCTGGTGTCACATATTTTGTGCCCATTGGACTTAAGATGAGTCCGTTAAATCTCTGATTGAGGCGCAGGTTGCGCACAAAGCCCTTGCGTACCAGCTTTCTGCCTGTGCAACGTTTAGGATCACAGTGACCCAACTCCCACATGGCAAGAGGACAAGGCAGCTTCACCTGAGGGGCCTCTGCTCCCTCTTCAAGATGAAGACTTGCTGAAAAAGATGGGAACAGTTAACAAAATGGACATTATGATTTGAGTCTTAAAACAGAAGTCTGAGAAACCCAATTCATGGAAATTTCTTTAAGTAACAAAAATTGAACCCTCACACATATTGTCTAATCAGTGCAATGTTCGGAAATGTGCCTATGTACCTGTGTGATCTATACAGTGTTATCCCTCATATTTCAGTTAAACAGACCACCGCTGCTCTCTCACTTTCTCTAGTAGCAGCTTTGAACAAAAAGGGGAGAGAATGTCAGTTCATTCACTCACCTAAAAACCTTAAATTACTTTTCAAGTAGGGATGCATGATGTCAACATGATATCCCTCTCAGCAAGAACTGGCTTAAAAAATTATTCATTGGTAGAAAATTCATTCGGCAGAAATTTCAATCAATATTCACAAACAATATTTTGGCTATGAAACTCTGCCTGTATCAGCTGTAACTTAAATATTGGCTGCACAAACAAATAATTTAGCAGAGTTTTAGGCTGGACCAACAGACCTATGTCAGCTTAAGTCTTTTTCTGTATTCATCATCACCCCTTACAGTTTAAGGTGGGTTTTAGGGACTGAAATGTATTAATTTGTTCATCCTGCAACTTTGAATTGTACGGAAGAGGATTAGGGCCAGGGGTGAAGGGAAAAAAATGCTGTGTACTTGGGGAGTAAAGTCAGAGTGTCATAAAAAAAGAGTTAAAGTGTTGGGAATAAAGTTGAGATTTCGAGAATTAAGTTCCAATAAAATTTTGAGAATAAATGGAAATATTGATAATTAAGTAAAGTCTTATTTGACCATAACAAACAGTGGATCTTAGTTTACCACATGAGCTATTCATGAGCTATAAGAGAAAGAAACTTTGTTCTGAAGTTAGTTTCACAAATTCATCAAGGTACAAGGTAACAAGGTATTTGGTAGACAGCCACAATCTGTTGTTTGTTATAGTCAAATGTGTTTTGACTTTATTCTCTAAACTTCAACATTTTTCTTTAAATTGTATTTAAACTTTATTCTAGACGTTCAACTGTATTCTCAGCATTTCAATTTTAATCTTGAAACGTGCCAATATTATTCTCAAAATACAGACTTTATTCCCAGCATTTTTTTCTTGTCATTTTACTCCTTGAAGTGCACAGAGTTATTTTTTTTCCTTCACCCCTGGCCCTAATCCTCTTCTGCCAGACTGTGTGTTTTAAGCACTGAAGTTTGGGGTCTGAACTACATTTGAATATCGGTATCTCCTTATAATAATTTGTAAATATTGGCATATCGGATATCTACAAAAAAAAGTAGCGCATCCCTATTTTCAGTGCTAATCATCATTTAACTTACAGATATAACATGTTTTAAAAACAAGTACACAAGTTCTCAGACTTTCAAGCTTTTTGTTAAATTACATTTTGCAATGTTTCTGCCATGACAGCTATCTAAAGACATTTTTGTTAGTGCTTTCTTATAGCTTTGGTATTACCGAAGGTACTGAGCTTCAATATTTCAGTCTAGAAAATAAGACATCTGTCCATTCCTCCGTGGAGTTCTGCTAGTTATAGTTTTTGAATTTTAGACAGAATCAGTAATTCTCTCGATCTTGTAGTTCACATTAAATAAAAGGTAGCTGTACAGTTAATGTTGTGTCGTGAACAATTACCTTCAAAAGCACTGTGCATTTCTTCTTCAAATGCCTCCAAGGATTTCCCCTTCATTTTATGCCTTTTGTCTTTGCCCTTGTTGTCAGGTCGCACAAACTTTCCCTGTTTCTTTCGTCCCATGTTAGAGACAGTGGAAAGCTAGTTTCCTTCTGTCAGATTTAAATATACCAGACTCTATTTATGCCAGACATTAGCTAGCTAGCTAGCTAGCATGTCATAAAACTGTTCTTGCAAAAAGAAATTTATTCGTTATTAATTTACATAATCAAAAACACAATCCTGATGCGGAAGTTAAAAAATCTTTTCAACCGTCAAGGTTAACTCAGATATTGATAATACTGTTTAATTTGCTCTGGCTTGTATCGTGGAAAGCACGTCGTAGCACAAGAAGTTATTCGCGCATGCGCATGTTAATTTTTGTGACGCCACAAATCACATGATGAACCACTCAGCAAAGCAGGAAATGTAGCCCGAAAACAACAGCGCACATTTTATCCTCTTATAAATCAGCCATGTATTTGGCGTGCGGCGGAGTGCATTGTCTATTAAGACTTTGGATAGCCTGCTTATCTCTATTCGGTGAGTGCTTAAAACTGTTAGCCCTTTATAAACAAATCACAGTAGTCATACAAACCTGATTCGCTGTATTGTAATGTGTCTTGAACGAGTTAAGACAGATGGAGACTTGTTTTCTTTCCTTTTTTTCACAGTAAACTATGGATTCGCAGCTAAAATGAAGATCGTAGAAGAGCCAAACACATTTGGGTAAGTTAAGCAAAAAGTATCTCTTACACTATGCATTTGTTGGCATTAAGGTGCCCAAATATTCAGATATTTTCCAATACCACGTGTTTTAAACGATAAAATCTGTTAATTTTCTTATTATCCAAATGTACCATGTCTATATCATGAGGTAACTGCATAAAAAGGAACTAATCCATTAAAAAGTGTTGTTTGTCTGGATTTTTTGTTGATCAAAAACAAGAAATTAACCAAAGTTTGGTGCATAGGACTTCTAGATCTGTTACCAGATTATTGAAACAAGAATACACATAGTTTTCCCTCCAAATATCATGTTGAAGTTTTAAATCTCTGTATGTCTGTGTTTAGGTTGAATAATCCCTTTCTGGCTCAAGCAAGTAGACTGCAGCCTAAAGTGATCCCATCTCCAGTGTCTGGTAAAGCATCTAAGACAGTCTAGCCCCATATTTATTTAATCCTGTGTTAAGAGTTAGACTCAACACTGTCAAGAGACTTTTGTTTACCAACCAATCATTAAACCAATCATTATGTCAACAACAGTCTGTTCTCCTGCACAGGCCCTGCACATCTGCATCGGCTTGCAGGGAAGTGCTTCAGTTTCACAGAGTCAATGTAAGCTTTAGCATTGCATATCATACTTACACAGTTTTGTGTGCTGATGGTCCACTTACTCAGGTTGCATCTCAGTATTCAAAATGCTATAACAAGGTGTTTGTGTGCATTGTAATTTTGCAGGTATAAATATGAATTCTGCCCTTTTCATAATATCACCCAACATGAGCAGTCATACAGATGGAATGCTTACAGTGGGATACTAGGGTAATATTAACTTACATTACTTTTATGCAAATAACATTATGTAAATAGGAAAGAGTTTTAATTTTATAATGAGTAGCCATTGTGTGCTCCTTACAGGATCTGGCAAGAATGGGAAATAGTAAACAACACTTTCACAGGTATGTGGATGAGAGATGGGGATACTTGTGGAACCAGAAACAGAGAAACAAAGGTAAAATGTTATACTCAACAGGCTTTTTCAACATCTGTTGCTTCTTTTTTACTTAAGTATGAATCCCTTAACACCAATGTTATAATTTATAATCTTATTTAGAGTCTAGACCAAGGTGGTCAAAATTTCCAATACTCTGATAAGTTACACTGTTACTTTAATAATCGAGAAACCACTAAGGCTTTAAAAAAAGAAATACAAATCCTCAGTCTGGGTAAATACTGACTTTTCCTAAGACCTGCTGGAGTCCCAAAAGATGCAAAAGTTATGTTGATGCTGTTACAGTGCTGACTGCTGAGTAAAGCTTTCGTATTATTAAAGTAGAAAATACTTTCCATATCTATTTCATACACAGTTGTGTAGTTGGCCTGTGCTCAAAAAAATATAAAACAAAAAACAATATGCCACTATATTGTCACACGCACCTTACAGTTACATGTATCAATGCAGATGTTACAGAATTGATGCTGCCGCAAATGCTGTGACGGCAGTTTTAAAATACACATCCCCATGGCGCGTCACCCAAAAATCCAGCAGATGGCAACAGATGCTAAACTGCATGATGCAGCACATATCTCCCACCAAAACAAGTTACAGGTGGTACTGACTCTGGTAATATGGATAATTGGATAATATGTCTACTGCAAGCAAGGCTAAAAGCAAAGATATTAGATTATTTCTGGAAAGTCAGGATTTGGATATGATAGTGCAAGCTGTGCAATGAACAAGGTAAAACACAGCAGAAACACCAGTCATTATGTAATATAATGTACCAGGCTAATTAGCAGCAAGCAACAACAGCAAAGCTCACCAGGCTAGTCTGTGCTATCCAATCAGCATTGAAGGATACTGTGAAGTCAAAATTTCCCTCAGGTTCTAACCAGGAACTTCAGGAACTTAATGCTTTATTTGTTAGGACTTGACCCAAACAGTGGCACTGATATAGAGCCATGCCATTTTATGCTGAAGTAAAGCAAGTAGTTATTCTTACAAATGCAAGTGGGCTTATAGTAAAGGGAAACCAAAAAAATATATGTAAAGGTATAAAGATAACAAGAGAGACAATAGAGAGGGCCATTTTAAATTTTAAAGGTTAAATATTACTGTATTTGCATGTATTGATAGCTTAGTAAATAGACTTTTTAAATTTACATGGATCTCTGAGGGTCTGAATTCAAGTGTTTTCAGCCTTTTCTGTTACTGACAAAAAAGACAAGCTGCTAGAGTGAATTCTACATAAAACATATTGATTTCCACATTTACTATCCCAAATCAACATAATTTGTGATACGTATCATAGCATGATCTCTGTATCGGCAAACATATTGTATTGCGGAGCTGAGGGAAACTCAACCCTAGTGTGTAGTAGAGGATTAAGTCAATCAAAATTTACATAATTACATACATAATTCCCATATTGCACAAATGTTTGCTTGCATTTTTTGATAGTCTAACACAATAAATTAACCAATACTGGGTGCTTTGAACTTCTGTTTTTGAGTTACCATGGTATGGAAATTGGTATCTATATTGTTTGATTTTACTTGAATCTTATCAAAGTTTAAAATCCATGTATCATGATAACTCTAATCTAGACCATAAAAACTGGTCTTAAAGGCATTCACATTAGATACAGCACCCGTTTTCACCAGACAAAACATTCACCAATATCTGTGTCATAAATTTACAACTGAAAATTTTGCTGTGGCATGTTTCTTTGTTCCTGTAGGTAATTCTTGTCTGCAGCACAAGCAGTAAGCTTGCACAAGTCTCGGAGCCCAGTACCTGTGTGTATTCATTAACCTTTGAGACCCCTCTGGTTTGCCATCCTCACTCTCTACTAGGTAAGACGACACCTTACAGCACAAGCCAGCAGAGTAGAGTCAGTGTTTATAGTGGTCTCTTATTATTCTGCCCCATCTTTAAGTGTACCCGACACTGAGTGAGACACTGCAAAGGGAATGGAATGAGGCTGAACAGGCTCGCTATGAAGATCTCATTACTGAGCAGGTAATCAGGGAGTGTGGATTTGTGAGTCAATTACAAGCTGATGAAATGTAAGGATATACTTAGCTTTGTAAGTGTGATTCAAGCTTTGTTGTATATATTTACAAGCCATTCCAGTTTAGTTATAAATTTTATAATTTTGTCGTCTTACACGCTGTACGTTTCCTGCAGGGCTACAACAATCTTCTGAGGGATATTTTTGAGGATTCTGGTCTCCTGAAAAGCCAAAAAGTTAAAGTAAAAGAACCAGAAGTTGCTGTTGACTCAGAAACACACAACTCTTTACAGAAATGCACAGAGGTGTGTATATTTACGCTCTTGTATCGTCTAATTTGAAAAACTATTATTGCAAGACAGCTCAAAATGCAACCTAAATGTTGTATTTTTTCTCACAGGATTTTCAAAAACAGAGAGAAGAGATTGAGAGACTGCGTGCACTCCTCACTCAACACAATATTCCCTTTGATTCAAAACAAAGTAAGTGAATTCTGCAAAGTCATTTAACACATTAAAATTTTATCCATAAGTGAATTGTGTATTGTCCTTGATAGATGTTGTAGATAAAGCCAAAAGCACAGTGAGTGTGACAGTAAAGGACCGGCACCCGAGAGGGGACACCGGCCTTATTGACCTGCTGTGAACACCACCCACAAAGCTGTCACTACCTCTTTTCACTGGATTTGAGAATTTGATGAGCAACAGACACACTTCCTGGACATTACTGCTCAGGTTTGTGGAGAAAAAGTCATTCATTGGTCACATGCTTGAAGACTTGAAGGAGTTACAATACTGCACCGGCTATTTCCAGAAGCCTTTTCTGAAAGGATTATGTTGTTAACGAATCAAAACCTGTAAATATTGAACAACAAATAAACATAATTTTAATTATTTCAACTCTTATGTCCTAATAATTGATTCTGATGTTTGTGTGGGAAAAAAATGTGTCCCCAAACTCGCCATAGGCCAAGGTAAAATGGATTATCCAGATTTCATGTCTGTCATCAGAGTGATCCATCTTGCAAAGCTTGACTGGGCCAGTTTGTGTCCTTTGAGGAGAAATAGGCAGAAGCTTCAAGTGTGGTTTAGTTTAAGCAACTGCAAGAATGTTAACATGGAGATTAGCATGGAGCAGGAGTAGCTATGGCAGTAGCTTTATCAGAACTGGACAACATTTCATCATTAAAAGAGGAGCAAAGAACTGCCCTGAGGTTTTTTTTTCCCAGAATAAAAGTGGGTTTAATTTACCAACTGGCTCCTCTGACAGCAAAGAACCATGTATTGATGTGATAATAGCTGCCTGTCGAGCTTGTGTTGTTGGCAGCAGCACACACCTACTGCTTGAATGAATGTGACCAACAGACTGTATGTTTCGTTGTCACTTTTTTTTTTTTAAAGGTTTGCCCTTCCCAAACAAGCTCTATGGGCTGTTGTCTTAATGGGTGTGAAATACATCCTATGCCATGAAAATGTGCAACAGGTTATCAGGGATGGTAGGTCAAATATTTGCAGACATTTCTTCGACATTTACAACAGAATAAATGAAAAAAAAAAGGAAAACACCAAAAGTCACCATGTCTGAATTTAAAGCTCCTGTGAGTAGCATTTGTTTTGCTGGTTTTGGTGCCCCCTATGGATTGAGGAGTACCTTTAATCTCTTTGTCGTTGGCCCATACAAGTGTGAACAGGATTTGTTTTATCATCTATTTATTTATTTTTGACAAAACCTTAACTTTATCTGACACCTAGCCAGCAGCAGCATTTATAGACACTGAAAATGACAAAACAAGACAATAAAATGTGTCAGTGATGGCCTTGTTTGATTTTGGACATGGCAAAGGGGTATCAGTATTAATTTCTGCATATTTCATAACTTGCTAGAAAAAACCTCACTGCAGCTTTAAAATAAAATTGGTGTTTTGTCAAACTAAAAGTCAGTATGCAAAGCTCTTATTGGTTTATAATGTGGGTTGTAACAGCAAGCATCTCTTGAAAATATACCTCTATGATTAAATTACACAAATACAGGAAGATGTGTCACCAGCCTTTGACCACAAGTAGACGGTTTCCTTCCTTAAATAGGTGTAATTTTTAAGTTGTAATGTAACTTTGAGTGCAAACGTCTATCCATATGCAGGGCTGAAGAGTTATACTTCTGTATATCTGTTACAGACACAACAGAACTTGCGTATATGAAGAGTATAAAAAGTTAACATAAGCTTATAACCTAACCATAGAAAGTGCAAGTGAAAGAGTGAGTCCGCAGTACTCTAAAAGCTGTTTAGTTTTCTTTTTTTAAATAAAATTTCTTCATGTTTATGCCTTGAGTGCAAGAGAAGGTTATGCCCATCAGTGGCTGCTCAGGTTATGGGGTTTGACAAGCACAAACATGTCTGGAGTTGAAGCATTCCTGAGACTTCTAACTCCAGGAGACTCTCAAGCTTTATGTGTCATCTTCAGAGGTTTTCATTTCTCCTCCTTGGTCCATGAACTGGAGTTTGGAAATTTTATATTGTGTACAAGTTTTGGAAATTAAGTTGCTGTCAAAGAAAACTTTGTTATTTCTCTTATTTTAAAGAAAAGGATTACAACCAGGGAAAAAAAATGCACACATTATAAGAAGACACAGAGAAGATAAAGAAATCTAGATGTATTCATATAAAAATATGAGCATGGCTTGTAATTACATCAAACTCCTCCATTACTCAAAACACCAATAAGAAACACTACATTCAAAACAATATCCGAGGGAGATATTAGTCCACTCGTGAGCATGTTTCAGTCTTTTTCTGCAGGATTTAAAGGTCTTTTCTGTGGCAGTAATGTGCTTAAGTGAGCAGCTGAATAACTTCTCTGGCTCGGTGCGCCCTCTGCTGGACGTCTGTGTCTTCTGGTGCTTGTCCCGACTCTTCTATAAGAGCCAAGGCTTTCTGCACTGTGGTGTCTCTGGCTCCTCCACGCAGCCCCTCAAGGTACTGTAGCAGCAAGGAAAACTTCTCATCTGGAATCTAGAAACATATTTGCTAAGGTTGTTAAAGCGTTAAATTCTCTAAATAACCTTTGATATTTTAATGATCACAAAAAGTAAAACTAACTCCAATATTTCATTATGCGAATAACTTTTAGTAATTTGTAATAAATGTATAGCAAATTGAAGTTCTAAAGCACTGGCATTGTGCTCAAGCTCAAGTGTAACTTAAACAGATAAAGGCACTTCTTCCATCTGAACCTCAGCTGAGCTGAGATATATGCAGCAGGTTAACTTTACCTTTTCAGGGTCAAACATGTGCTGCAGTAACCACGTCTGTCTGGTCTTTTGGAACTTCCATTCTGTGCGGTTTTCAGCCCAGCTGCAGAAAAAGAAAGTAATGTGGTCTCTGGTGAAACACCAGTTAACAAAATGGCAACCCTGTTTAAAACATAAACTGTACTGCACTGTTGTGTAATGTGGCAAAAAAAATAAAATAAATAAATAAGAGTTTATTTTTCATGTAATAGATACTGGCCTGATCTGTGATACAGTCATTGGCCTCCTGGTGATGAATATTGTTACTTGGTTCTTTTTAACATCATACAATGCTGAAAAGTAATGTAGGGATGACACATATGCGGTAAAACTGAAATCAAATTGCAGTGAATAAATACAGGGAATCCTGCACTTGACCTCTGAAAGGACATTCTTTAGTTAAATGCCGTTATATGATTGTCTTGCAGTGTACACTATACAGTCATGGATTAAAATATTGGCACCCCTGGAATTTTTCCAGAAAATACACAATTTCTCCCAGAAATTGTTGCAATTACAAATGTTTTTGGTATACATGTGCTTATTGCCTTTATGTGCATTGGAGCAACACAAAAAAATCCAAAGAAAAAAGCCAAAATTGACATAATTTTACACAAAACTCAAAAAATGGGCTGGACAAAATTATTGGCACCCTCTACTTAATATTTGGTTGCACACCCTTGGAAAAAATTAACTGAAACCAATCACTTCCTATTACCATCAACAAGCTTCTTACACCTCTCAACTGGATTTTTGGACCACTCTTCTTTTGCAAACTGCTCCAGGTCTCTCAGATTTGAAGGGTACTTCAACCTGCTTCAACCTGCACCAGCAGGTTTAAGATCTCGTCATAGGTGTTAAATGGTATTTAGATCCAGACTCATTGCTGGCCACTTCAGTACTCTCCAGTGCTTTGTCTCAAACCATTTCTTGGTGCTTTTTGAGGTATGTTTGGGGTCATTGTCCTGCTGGAGCACCCATGACCTCTGACGCAGACCCAGCTTTCTGACACTAGGCCTTACATTGTGGCCCAAAATTTTTTGATAATCTCCAGATTTTATGATTCCTTGCGCACAGTCAAGGCACCCAGTGCCAGAGGCAGCAAAATAACCCCAAAACATCCTTGAACCTCCACCATGTTTGACTGTAGGTACTGTGTTCTTTTCTTTGTAGGCCTCATTCCATTTTCTGTAAACAGCAGAATGACGTGCTTTTCCAGAAAGCTCTACCTTAGTCTCATCTGTCCACAAAATGTTCTCCCAGAGGGATTGAGGCTTGCTCAGGTACATTTTGCAAACTCCTGTCTGGATTTTTTATGTCTCTTTTAGGGCTGTAGTCAACCAAAGAAAAACTTGGTCGACCAAAATCGCACCCAGGCACCAATTAATCGATTGGTCGTTCAGGGAAAAAATGTCATTCATTATAAAAAGTTACGTCTTTGAGGACTAATTCAATCCATCCAGGCTCCTCACTGCACCTGCTTGGTACTCTAAATGATCCTAAAATGAACGTAACAAGCCTTTGGAAGCATTAATATATCTTTTCGGCTCATCACGTCTTACTATATAATATAATTAATTGAGAAACGATCAGCGCGCACCTGCCTTTGATCTCCGTGATCCCAGCGCGGTAACTCTTTAAACTCATACAGCTTACAAAGGTCATCGATTTCCATTCGTTTGTAAAGGTAACTATTGACAGGATTACTTGATCCAGCCCGCGCTGTGTCATTTACGAGCATAAAGCAGGCAGCATGCAGCGTTTATTTACGGAGGTGAGAGGAAAAAAGTTCGGTCGTCGGGACTTAATGACCAGCTGACATCGCCTTTTATCACCTCTCCTTTCTGTGTGACTGTAAGAGAAGCTAACACTAACGTGAACACTTTAAGGAGATTATAAAACGAGATGATACTACGCAGCCTATTTGCCGACAGGTAAATTAAACTGACCGCGGGAGTTGATGCGGTGAGGGAGGGCAGAGCAGAGACACTCAGCAGCGCCACTTCAGTACAAACAGCCTGCAACTTTGTGACAAGTTGATGTGTTGCTTCTGAGCATTACTGCTGTAAAATATCAGAAAATATCCCACTGTGGTAGCTTTGTGTGCTTCTCTACCTGTAATTCCAAGAGCTGCATTGCTTCTGTTCCCAGCAGCACGTCTCCTGGGAGAAATGGTGTATTTTCTGGAAAAATTCCAGGGGTGCCAATACTTTCGTCCATGACTGTATCTCAGCCTTACAGTTCAAAACACCAACAACAAGAAGTTAAAATGTTCCTGCCTCCAGACAAGCTTTTTCCACGATGATCACACAGGACAGTTTCTTGAATAAGGTCTAAAGACACTCTCATGTTATGAACTTGTCAGAAAGTGGAACAGCGTTCATCAGCACAGATAACAGACTAATATAATCACAGCTGTGATCCTGAATGGAGGACTAGACTGCAGGGTTTTGGCCTCTGGCTGCATGCATGATTGGTGAGTTCTGTGTAGGTTTGCTCTCCCCCTAAATGAGGAAAATACTCATTTTATAATCAGTAATAGTAAACATAACACAGAAAACATTTCAGTACTTTCCATACACTGTAAAAGACAGAGTATTTCATGATTTATGTATTTTAAATTTATTAGTAAAAGATTGAATAAAGTCCTTTTCAAAATAAAACTGCTAAATTTGACTTTATATTGATTTTTACTTTCTGCAAACAATTTTATTAAATATCCAATAGAACAGTCTATTTTTATCACCAAACTAGTGTCATTTGGGGCTGAATTAAATTCAGCTGCTGAAAGGCCATTTCAAAATATTGCGATATATACCGTGTATCGGGATAAAGCAAAAATATATTGGGATATCAATTTTAGGCCATATCGCTCAGCCCTAGAATGAACAAAGAAAAGACTTGTTGTAGGTCTGTTGTTCCTGCCTAAAACTTTAAAAATGTATCAGTACAAATGTCAAAAATTTGCCGTTGATATATGCTGATATTCACAGCCAAAATATCAGTTTCAAATATCAGCAGAAATTTTGCTGTCTGCCGATTACAATATCTGGCCGATAATATCGTGCATCCCTAGTTTCCATGGCTGAGCAGCTGCATGCAAGCCTCACATCACCAAGCACCGGATGGAGTGGTGGAAATCACACTGACACTGGACTGTGGAGCAGTGATAAGGTGTTTGTGGAGTGATGGATCACACTTCTCTGTTTAGCAGTCAGATGGGCAAGTCAGATGTTGGGAGAACGTTACCTGCCTGACTGCACTGTGCCAACTGTAAAGTTGAATGGAGGAGGGATAATAGCATTAGGCTGTTTTTTAGGGTTTGAGCCCCAACATGCACCTTTGGGATAAACTGGCACAGAGAGTGCAAGCTGGGCCTTCTCGTCAAACATCAGTGCCTAACCTCATAAATCCTCTACTGAACAAATGGCCACAAAAACACTGTAAAATCTTACGTAAAGCCTGAAAGAAGAATGGAAGCTGTTACAGCTGCAAAAGGGGGACCAACTCCATATTAGAGTGCATGTATATAATGCCATAACAGTCCCTGGTTGTGTAATGGTCATGTGGCTGAATACTTTTGTCAATACACATCTTTATGTGTCTCCATGATGGTTTTGATGTCCTGGAGTAATTAAACATGTACTGTATCTTACCATGTGAGATAGTCTAGGGCCTGCTGAGGTGCAGTGGGTCCAGATGGCTTGGTTTTCTCTGGTGTCACTCCCTCAGCTTTCATTCTCTGCTTCTCCTCCTTTTTCAAGATCTTCTTCATCTTCCTCTCCAGGACCCTTTTCTCCTCTGGGCTCAGGTCTTCCTCTACCTCCACCTCATGTGCCTCCTTTGGTGCAATGGGTGGATCTGAAATCTGTCAGAGCAAATCAAAAGGCTCTTGGGAGTTATCTACTGACACAGGACTTCCTTCACAGACTCTTATCATTTTTGTTGGTGTGAAACATTCATCAGATATCCCAAAATAACTCACACCAACTGGGAAAGCGTGATCAGACAAATTTTAGAACAATCACTCCACTTTTTGTGTATATACACACCCTTTTTCATTTTATCTTAGTTTCTGGGTTGCAGAGCTTATCTTTCTAATTTGCCACAATACAAAGAGCTTTTTTTGTACCGACTGTAAAATAAATGTGACATTATGTTGTTCTGCAGTACAGCAAAATGCCAGTGGAACTCAAACACAAGCTAACTTTCTGTTCATCTGCAGCTCAGAGGGACGTTTCCTGTACCTACAAACATATGAGGTCAGCATCTAATGCATTTATAGTGTGGGCTGAAGTTTTCTGTGGTGCACAACTTCCCCTCAGCATTGCATATGAAGCTCTAATGCTTATGAAGGGAGCTTGCAGATTTTAAAAATGAACAATTGTGTGGTTGTTTGTTAAAGAAGTATGCAAAGAAGAGGAACAGGGGAATTTTCAAATGAAACAAAAGCTCAGTTTTAGTTTCGCAGCAGAAACTTTCTGACATGTAGTTTCTATTAGCCCATTTATTTGCAGAACTGCAGCTAAGAAAAAAGGGTGATTTTTTGGCTTATCCCCTCTTGTGCATGTGTAAGTCTTGATCTCTGACAAAAAAAAAAAAAAAAATCTTTTCATTGAGAAAGTGAAATTCATGATATTGAAATTCTAAAAAATGGCCACACCTTGTCTGATACTTCCTGTGGCAGAGGTTAAAAGGTTAATAAAACAACTATTTAGAAAGAATCCGTCCTTTCTCTGACAGTGCTGTTTGCAGTTGTGGTTTATAAATAGGCATCAATGTTACTTTCAGTCTGTCACTATGCAAAAAAACACACAGAGTTTAACGTCTGTGTTTAACTCTCAGGATGTCAAACAAGCAGCTCAGTATGCTCTCTGATTTAACGGACCTCCGTCTGCAGGGTGATGAAAAAAAACACCCCCCAAAAAAAAACAGAAGGAAGGGGAGGAAAAGATTTTGATCACATGGCCACGAAGTCACTCTGAAAGTATGCTCTGGCGAGGTAAAGCCCACAGAAACATAAAATTCCTTCACAGAAAACAGCAGTCTCCATGCACGAGCTCAGTTTCGGAGGTTTGAGTCGATCGGGGCTGCTGGATTCAAAACAGAAGACGAGCGGGCGACGGAAGCAGAAAAATGGTAAGTGGAAACATGTGTGCTCACTGAGCAGGCAGTTCCCCAAAGAGTGGGAGACGAAGACTGGTCAACTTGTGGCTGTAGACATGTCAGAAACCTTATGAATCAATTTAATCAGCACTAATTATTCTATTTAAGACATCTATATTTTTTCCACCCTTTTCTTTTGCTGTGTGATATACTTCATCTGTGTTTGTGTGCTGAAAGAGAGGATGGATGAAAATGGCTTGAAACTTGCAGAACTGGAATATGCGTGAACAAAGTCAAGATTCTGTGAAAATATCAGAAGCTTTTGTGTGCTTATATGGAATTCATTTGTTTGTTTTTCAAAAATTTACATTTTTTTCATTGATTTCCTGTTAATGAAAAATACTTTCAGTTAGGATATACAAAAGTATCAGGTGAAGTTCTAATTTATATGTTAGCATATATAGGAAGGAAATGTGCTGCATGTTGTAAGAGTGGGAGCTCTGTGGAAATCGTATTATATGACTAACTATCTTAGCTATTTCAAACTTTGTATAAAATCAATATCAAAAAGCTGATTAATGAGTTTAATTTATGAGGAAAAATATGTTAATTTTTGTAGCATGTTACAGTGTATCTTTGAAGCAGGAATCAATAAAAAATGTCTGACCAAACTTAACTGACAGTTGAGTGGATTTCTATGTAACCCCTGATTGGAGAAAATGCTTGATAAGTGGGTAGGGCGATTCAGAAACAGGCATGATTACATCAGTGGGTGTTTTCTCTTTTCATTGAGTGTGTTTCCTCCTTTAATTCTCTGTTTTCTCTTTACAGTTAGTGTGTTTTCTCTTTTATTGGCAGTGCATTCAGAAAGTATTCAGATCCCCTGCACTTTTGTCAATTTCGTTATATTGCAGCCAAATGCTATAGTCATAAAAATATTACTTTTATTTTCATTAATCTACATTCAGTACCCCATCTGGACAGAGTGAAAAAAGAATTTTAGAAATTCTGCAAATGTATTAAAAGTAAAAAAACTTGAATATCACATTGCCTTCTTGAGATTGCAACAAACTCCATGTGAAAGCCAAGAGGGCTTTCATGTGTTTTGCACTAAAAGGCTTCTGTCTAGCCACTCTGCCATAAAGCCCAGATCAGTGGAGGGCTGAGGTAATTGTTCTCCTTCTGGAACTCCCATCTCCCTAAAGGATCTCTGGAGCTCAGTGAGAATGACTATCAGGTTCTTGGCCAGACCAGCTCTTGGAAGAGTCCTGGTTGTGCACAACTTTTTCCATTTGAGAATTATGGAGGCCACTGTGCTCTTGGGAACTTCTAGTGCAACAGAATTTTTGTAACCTTCCCAGATCTGTGCCTTGCAACAATTCCGTATGCATTGTCAGCAGCGAGGCCTTCTATAGAGAGGTGTGTGACCCTTTTCAAACCATGTCCAATCAACTTAATTAACCACAGGTGGACTCTAATCAAGGTGTAGAAACATTTCAGCAAAGATCGACAAAAATGGGAGGAACCTGAGCTAAATTTCAAGTTCTTGCAAAGGGTATGAATAGTTATGTCAATGTGATATTTTGTTTATTTTTTAAATAAATTTTCAAAAATTCCTAAAATTTTGTTTGTATTTTTTCATAACGGGGTACAGAGTGTAGACTAATGAGAATTAAAATGCTTTTTCTCGACCATAGCATCAGGCTGCAACAAAAATTAAAAGTATCTCGCTTAAGCATGTGACACAATTTAAGTGCATTTCTTCCGTATTGTGTGTTTTCTCTTTACATTAGGTGTGTTTTCTCTTTTTAATTCTCTGTGTTTCCCTTTAAATTTCATGTGTCTCTTTACATTTCATGTTTTCTCCTCTCATTTCCAGTCAAATCAAAGCCTGGTCTTGTTCCCGAGCAGTGCCACACCTTCATTTTCCAACACCTCTTCGAACTCCAGTTTGGACCTGATTGCAGCCAACGACATCACCTCCACAGCAAACTATGTCTACAGTTTCTTTGCATTTTTGGGCTTCATTGCCGGCTGCTTCCTGCTCTACAGCTTTGTTCAGACCTACAGGGCTCAGAGACGTCTGGCCTGGCTTGACTGCCTCCTCTGGGCCTTCTGTGGCTCTCAGCTGCTGCTCCTGCTCCTCTCTCTCCACACTGTCACCCACAGACCTGCCTACCTGGTGACTACAGGTTTAGGCTGTGCTGTTCTGTCTTTTGTCATCAATGTGACCTCTCTGTGCGGCCTGTTGGTGTTGGTTCTCATGGCTTACGTCCTCACTCTGGATCCACCATCACACGCTCTGCTGAGGAAGCCTGTTGTCTGTGTGGCTCTGGTGACCCTGACGTCTCTGCTTGTTTCTGTGCTGCTGGCTGGGCTTCGTGGTCCAAGCGAGGGTCTGCAGAATAACAGCACTTGCTTTATGGATCCAGCTCATTCTGGAGTTTCATATGCAGCTACACGGATGTGCCTCATCTTACTGATTCCCTACATCCTCCAGATGGGACTCCTGATCAGCGGCTGTGTGCGGCAGTGGAAATCAAAAGGCCGTTTCCTCTCTGGCGCTGAAGAAGGTCCCATGTTCCTGACGGTCACCTTGGTTGTGTTTTTCTGCCAGCTCTTCTACAGTGTGGCCCTGCTGAGAGCAGCACATCTACAGAGGGAAGGGCTGAGCTTTCGTGAGCAGGCGTTTCTGAGCGTGGCTGAGTTTGTGCTGTTCACAGGGAGCAGCGCCAGCCTGCTGCTTATGCTACTCATGCATAGGCCATGCAGGGACAGTCTGCATGGAGTATTCAGGCAGCTGAGGGACTGCTGCAGGAACCCGGGGCGGACACAGCCCAACAGGAACATCATTGCTCCTCATATCGAGATCACTGGCACCCTGCAGGACATCGAGTCATAGGGAACTAAACAATCTGATGTACAGGAAAAGAAGAACTGTACTCTTTGAGATGTAATGTCACTGATTTTTCTGGCTCGAACTGTATATTATTTTCCTCTTTCTGTTACTCTTAAGTAGCACTGTAAATTTTTATATCTATTCATCTTTTTTTTTTAGAGCCTCCATATTTTTTACAACTTGCTTTGAGTTTGAATTTGAATACAAGTTATTTTGGCTGTCTCCTCAAATATTTTCAGCATGTTGGCACACTCCTTTTTGTTACTTTAGATACAATGAGTCTGAAAAGTTTTTTTTAATCCACAGCTTTAAATAAGACACTTAAGAAAGGACTCATGCCTTAGCATGTCTTAATTTTATATGTCTACAACAAGCTCTTAGACACACCTCCTCTCTTTAAAACAGGCCCTGTCTGCATTACCATGACTGCACAAAAGCCTATTTAGACTATTTGCCTGGAAAAAGCTCTGCAATCCTCCAAATGCCACATAGGAAACATTTAGTCAGGGAAAATACAAAAAGCCAAAAGCGCCAATACTGTTCACTGCAGGATTTTTAAATGTGTTAGAAAAACCAAACAGGCAACTCTAACGACACTGCCTGTCCCATTAATTTGAGGAAATTGTTTGGCACCAGTTCTAGGAATAACACATGCACAGATCATATTACATCATTTTATCACTGAGTGGCAGAAAACCAGAGACCAGTGGGAAAGTTAAACAAAAGCTGTGCTTGGTAAGGTGTGGTGTCATGTAAAATGTCAGAGCTGTTACACTCACTCACTGTGTAAAATCCTTGTGGCAACAGTAAGTCAACTTCTCTTCTCTCCAAATGTTAATGGGTAAAATCATAGATGCATTACAGCACAATCATTCATCATAAGTGTCAAACAGGTCAAAACAGAAGAAAAAAATACAAATCAATCTGGTGTTAGAGGAAGCCTGAAAGAAGAAATGAGACAAACTTCATGTGCCCTTCTAAATTTTTGCCTGTACTTTTCTCTGCAAAAAATCCCTGGACTCCCTAGAAATATTTCTACGCGATAACATTCTCACTATATTGTTGTGTTAAAACCTGAGTACCAGGCGCTGTTAACGAGTTTTTCTACACATTTTGTTTCTACATATATATTATTTGTTATCATTATTATGCAAATAAAATATTATTTGAAAATAAAAACAGGGACTTTAAGTCTGAATACTCTAATATTTTTTTCACTTCAGCACCTATGAGAAACTCTGATTGTGTCGAATTCAAGACTGCTGACTGCAGATCTCAGACTCTCAGTCTCTTGCAGACCACTACTGTGACATGACACCTCTGTCAGACTGTAATTACGAGCTAAAACTTTCAAAATGAAATTGTAATCATTCTGGTTAGGGTTATGGTAAGGATTATGGTAAGGGTTAGGATACCAAACCTTGACATTCAAAAACCAGAATGGCAAAACCTGATTATAAAATGTTTGATAAAGCCACCAAACAGTCTGCTCGCAGAAAAAAAGTTTGTCCTCCATGAAACATTCTAACACAGTTAATGTAGCTAAGGCTAAAGCTAACATAACGCTACATAAGTAATGTAATTACATAAGTAATGTAGCAAAGGCTACAAAGCTGTGGTTGCCATGTTAGATTATGCCAAGATTGTTACATCTAATGCATAGATATCTATCCCATCATAAAGCATCACTGCCTCTTTGATCATATCTATGAAGCTCATGCTGCTACAGCTAACACAGATAGTTTGGCTTAAGTAGTAACGCTAACTACATAGTTAGCAGGGCTATCAGTGTGTCCCAAATAGCATACTTCTGTACTAAATACTTAAGTGTGCATAGGGTGTTACACTGAGAAGTACCATATAATTAAATGCAGTGTACTACTTGGACCCTTAAAACATCCAAAAATTCGGTGTGGAACCGTAAACAGTTTGCACCCTCGAAGAGCACCACGTAAGTCATGTAGCATATTTTATGCTATCAGTATGCTAGTGCGCTAACTAATATTACCATTTGCTGGCTAGCTAACATGAATTAGCAGCAGCAGTTGATTTCAGTCAAGGAAAAGGCATTTAGGGTAAAGTATTTTTATTTTTGTTAACAGGAAATGTTAACATAAATACAAGTTACATGAATCTAAAAGTGAGTTATAATGGTTATCAAATTCTGTCTATCATTAAATGTCTTTCATATCTTGCTGTTAAAAAGAAGTAAAAGAAGATAACAGAGGCTATTAAACCAATCCTTCCTTTTAGTGCAAAATGGCAGTGTACGAATGGAAAGAATACTAACCCACTTTGCTTAAATGCTCTGTACTGCATTCAAGTTTACTGAAATACACTATACTAACAGAAGTGTGTTATTTGAAACACACTGTATGTTAGCTTTAGCTAAAGCTAATGAAGCTAAAGCCAGCCACTGTTCGCTAACTCGGGTCTATACATAATCTAACCCAGGATTTGACCTCTGACCTCTATTCTGTTTAATTTGTTGGATGATTAATCTCTTTGCTTTTCTGCTCCTGTATATGTGTGTTTCTGAAAATGGAATATCACCTGTTATTATTTAAGATATGAAATGTGTTACCAACAATAATTTGCATGGGAAAAATAAGAAAAAAAAAACCATTTTGTTAATCACCTCGTCTGTCACCTACTTTGTGACAGGGGTTAAAAACAAATAAATTATATGCCACAGTGATTAACCACATTTTTTGTAAAGCTGAGTTCAATTTCACTTTCCAAAAACCAGGCCTGATTACTGCCAGACCTGTTGAATCAAGAAATCACTGAAACAGGCCTGACAAAGTGAAAAAGGTTAGAATATCTTCAAAAGCATCAACATCATGCTGCGCCCTGAAGTAATTCAAGAACAGATGAGAAACAAAGTCATTGACATGTTCAGGCTGGAAAGGGTCACAAAGCCATTTCCAAGGCTTCGCAACCCCAGTGAGAGCCATTATCCACAAATGGAGAAAACTTGGAACAGTGGTGAACCTTCCCAGGAGAGACTGGCCAACCAAAATTACTCCAAGAGTGCATCGACGGAGGTCACAAAAGAACCCAGAACATTATCAAGACCTGCAGGTCTAACTTGACTCAGTTAAGGTCAGTGTTCATGATTCAATAATGAGAAAGACACTGGGCAAAATGACATCCACAAGAGAGTCCCAAGGTCAAAACCACTGCTGACCAAACAGAATACAAAGGGTTGTCTCACATATGCAAAAAAAAACAAACAAACCAAAAAACAAAAAACATCTTGATGATCCCCAAGACCTATAGAAAAATGTTCTGTAGACTGACGAGACAAAAGTTAGGCTACACTTTTTAGAAGATGTGTGTCCCGTTACATCCGGCATAAAACTAACACAGCATTTCATAAATAGAACATCATACCAGCAGTCAAACATAAACATGTTACAGTGTTACAACACATTTCGTATTCACAGCACTGTATTTAGGTATCCAGCATTTCTACTAACTCACAATTTTGAAAACAGCCAACAGTGGCCTTTGTTCATTGTCTGCCTATGTCTGGAAAACACAAATCTGATTGACCGTTCAGAATCTGTGCTCCTTGTAGCACCACAATGAATCAATCAATCAGTCAGTCAAAGAATGAATGTCCCACACCTGTTATTTCCACCTTTGGATCTCCACCCACAGTCATCGAGGCACAAAGCTGCACTTATGTCTGCAAATGCCAGGTAAGTGTGATTTACATTCAAAGAGACATAAACCAAAAGAGACTATTTTGAGAAAGACTGTTTAAGGCTGTTTTATAAAAGGTCAAAGACTTCATCAGGAGCTGGATCCATATCACATGTTGACTGATGTTTAGTTAAATTACAGAGGACTATGTTAAAAGGTGGAAAGGGGGCAGATTTAAATCCCTGAATCTGTCAATACTAGAACCAATTTGACAAAAAGTTGCAGAGAAGCAGCTATAATATATTTATCGCAGGTGCAGATTTTTATGCCTTCACTAGGTTGAGTTGTTTGTACAGAAATGTCAGGAAAATGGGGGGGACAGAATACCTGCTAAAACTATGTAACATTTCCCTTAATTGTTAACCAAAATAAAGGTGGCCACCACTGACCATTATTAGGCATCAAAAGAGGGATGCAACCTTATGTGCTAGCATCTGAGGAGCTTTTATTCTTGTTTTGATGGTATGTTTTAAATGGTTTTGTTTTATGTTGTGTTTTCCTTTCATAGTTTTGAGTTTTGACTGTGCTTGCGTAGACAAAGAGCTGAAGAGATCTAGTTTAATCTATCTTTACAGAGAGACCCAACATGCTTAATTAACATAACTTAGGCTGTTGTAAATAAGATATCCTGTACTCGTGAAAAATCTAGATAGCTTCACTCTTACCTCTGCTTCCTTTGCTGTTTGTTTCTTTTTTCTTTTCTTTTTCTGTTTTTTAACATCTGTTGTTCCTGTCACATCAGGAATCTGTACTGGAACTTCCTGCAGTAAATAAGCATTTGTTAGTTTCTGGGAAACATGACTGGGTTTTTTTAAACTAACAGAGGGATACTAGGGATGTGATACACACCTCTATTTCGATTTTCTTCTTTTTATTTTTGACTGTAGAGTCCTCCATCCTTTTCTCATGAAAGTCATCTCGACTCCTCCTTTTGGTTGGAAGCATTTCTGGTTTCAAAGATTTGTCTTTGGCCATGAGTTAATCCTACAAACAGAACAATAAACATGCTACTCAGAGTTGGAAAAGTGTACGACTATTGACTCAAGTTGAAGTTTGCTAAAGGTTTACTTGAGTAAAAGTACTGGTGTATACATTTACAAAAGGAAAAGTAAAAAGTATCACATTTAAAGTTTCCTTTAAGTACTGAGTCGCTACTAAGGAGTTGTACAGTGTATTGTGCTCAAGTAAAAGTACAGTTACTATGGTCAAAACTTACTTAAGTAGAAGTAAATGTACCCAAAAAATCTACTCAATAACAGTAACTTGAGTAAATGTACTTAGTCACTTTCCACCCCTGGTGTTACAAATAAACAATTTAGCAGATGTATGTCCTTTATTGCAGACAAATAAACACAGAAACCGAGGAGGATGATAATATGAACCTAACTACACAGATAACTGTGTGAACGTCACTTTATTCACATGAAGAGCCCCTAATGTGTCTATGAGGTATGGATGCATGAAGTGATCCACTCGATATCACTCATGTGTTTAAGGTTTTTAAGAAGGCAAAGATAGGATATATTAGCATTTTTGATAGCTACCAACATAAATAAGTTATCTTATCTTAAACCTATCCTAATCCTGACTTGAATACTGACACAAATAATTTTGGGGAAAAAAATTACTCACGTTAATGAAGAAAAACGTGCAGACCTCTTGTAGGCACAAAACAAGCATGGGACTGTACCAGGAAGTGATGTCAACTGGGACAAATGTGATTGGACCGGATTTGACGGTTTCCCTTTTTTGATTTCTGATTGGTTGAGGGGCGTGAACGCTTCAAGGACACACGTAACAAGTGTTTTAAAAAATATAACCGTGAAAACCTAGAGCAAAAGGTAGAAAATGTTTAACACTGCAGCCAAAACGATTGCATTTCCCCCGTTTGTTTCCATCAAACCGGAAAAGCTATTCATTATAATTTCGATGATGAAATACGATAGAGACGTAAAATAACGACGGTGCTTTCAAACAGTTAGAGAGACCGTTAATTGTCTTATGCCAAGCTGACAAGTTAAATCATTTTAAAAAGAAAAAAATCTTTATTGTATTTTTACCGTTACAGTTTGATAAATAAATAAAACAGGTGACTTCCAGAGAATGAGACAGGATATTTTTTCCTTTCACATTGTAGCGGAACGGTACATATCGGTGCTCAGCACCGGCACGGAAGAAATTTGTTGTTGCACAATGCTAAGTTACATGACCTAACCAAGGTGTGTTTGGTAAAGAGATCATTGGTTTGCTTGACATAACCACAATTTTCCTAAGATGAACAGTTGTCCAAGATGTCTACAACAACAGGACGAGTTCTCTCCGGTCTGATAAGAGCTGCTGTTTCCAATCGAGGGATTTTTACTCCGATCTCTTCAATTGTGAGGTTAGTGAAACTGGAGCCGGCTAAATGAAACCATGTTGACTCATGTCACTCTGTGGTGGGATACATTATCAAGATTTTAAATTTGATTCATGCTGTTAATGTAATTCTTTGTTCTTACAACAGCAATAAAAGCTGTTTTATAAACAGTCACGAATTTTGCAAGCTATGGCATTAAAGCTGAACTTCTTCTTTCATAATATTTAACAATTAAAAGAGTTTAGGGCCTTCACGACTCACGATATCGGATTCTTAAATTTTGATGAGATACAGTAGTTATAATCAATGTTATAGATACTTATTTAGTCCTTCAGTATTGGTATTTTTAGATGAATAGATAAAAAACACTCCTGTATGCTACCAAAGTTAAATGAGGCCTCGACACTCTGTTTTGGTATTTTCAAGGATGATAATATTAAGAACAACATTTTTTATTGAACATTGTAAAACCGGTGGTGGTGTCGTAAATATATAATTATTTTTTTAGAAGTTTCTAATTAGTTTGATGAAAATGTTCCATTTAGATTTAAATTTAATTTAATTAAATTTAATTTATGAGCAAAAACTGGAATGGCTGTTTAAATTTACATATGCTTCGTCACATCTTAGATTTCCATTAGATTGCGCAATCTCGAGTTGAAAGTTTTTAATTGAATTATACTGAAGTAACCTGCCATTGCAATCAATTGTTTTAAAAAATACCAGCTAACAGATCTGTTTGCATGTGTCTTTATATTTCATAATCACATTGTCCTGTCTACATCCTCCATGGATCCCAGAACAACAGGGATAAAACATTTAGAAGTAAAACAGAAAAAAAGGGAAAATATTTAGCGATATCCAAGAAATGTAAGGTGATAGATTTCTACACTGATGTTTTCGAGCTGAGAAAAATCCCCTCTGATTTAAAGCAGTGGTCATCAACTGGTGGCCTGAGGGCAATATCAGGCCCCCAAAGCTCTCCATCCAGGGCCCAAAAGATGATTACACAAAGAAAACGTGAAGAGGGAAAAAGATGTTGTGGTTTTTAGGGTATCTTTTGTCTTTGAATCCCTATAGCTATCAAATCAACCCCAAAACGACCAGTATTGCGGCAGTTTTGGGGTTGATTGAATGTCTGAGCCATTTTTACAGAAATCTACTCGTCAGCTTTCATAAGTAAATATGATGCATGATAAACACATACTTATCAGTCCAACCCTGATTAAATTCTACGTTTTCGGTGTCAACTTTTCACTTCAGGCCCAAGGGAAGTGTGATTTTCTTTCCTGAGAATCAAAACAAAAGTTTTGCTTCCCTCCATTTGTTTTTCACCCATCAGGATGCTGCATATTAGTGTCAAACCTTGTGATGGACAACATGGCAGTCCTAGAAATATGTAGCTAAAATATTTTGATTGCCCATAGGCAATAGGGTCTGATATCTCTGTTAATGCTTAAAGATTACTTACATTTTGAAAGAAAATGATAAGAGAGTCCTTTATTAACAATTTAATTTTAGTTAAAGCACAGAAATGTTGATGAGGAGTTTGAATAGAGTGAAATTTTCAAAAGGCAGCAGGACAGAAGACACTGATGGTTTCACTCATTTTTGGGTGACTTGGTTGTGCCTGTGTGATGTCTTTGTCTTTACTTAATTAACTCTGATGTTTGTTTGTTTCCTTTGTCAGCAGACCGAGCAGTGTGCGCACCCTATCCCTCAGCTTACAGAAGGCGGCCCGGCTCAGTGATGAAGAAAACCAGGTGAAAGATGAGCCCATCAAGTTCTCCACCAGTAAAGCCAGTCACAGGACCTGGAAAGTGGAACAGTCCATGGGAAGCAAGTTCCAGCGTCCCTGGTGGAAGGTGTTACCTGTCAGCCTGGTAGCCACGGCCTTCCTCCTGTGGTGTGTGTTTAGAGACGAGTCAGAAATTGATGCCACACTGAAGAAGAGTCTGTATGAACAGCTCCCCGACCTTCTTTCAGAAGAAGAGGAAGAGGAGAAAGATTCAGGCTGATGAATATGGGACTTAAATGTAAATATTTCAGCTTCTATTTATTGTGAGATGTGTCTGTAGTATTACATGCTGTAGCACAAGCTTATTCTGATCTGAAGCCGTCCTGTGCTACATGAACTTTTTTTTCAGCAACAAATGAATTGTTGATCATTTTTTTAGATCAAATGATGCCTTTTCTGAAGTTTCAGTTGACTGATGAGAACATGTGGATTAAAATGCCTTGATTTAAGCCACTATTTTGACTTGTCTGTCTTTTTATCTTCATATCTCCTCCATGTCTTGCTTATGTTGTCCGTAGGCCTGGCCTACAGCCTATATTGGGAGCATCTCAGGGTTTCACTGCTTGTGTGCTCTTAACTGGTAACATTTTCTGCTTTTACCTAGTGGCTACCTAGTCCACAAACTGATTTATTTGTGGCATCTGCTAAATTGTCTGGCTTTTATTTTAAACCAAGAAATAAATTTGCTGCTTGGAACAACAATATACAGAGAAAAATAGATCACATTTACCTGCAGAAACCTTTTGGAGAATAAATCAAGATTAAAAAATTAACCCTAGATCTAGTCTAGTCTTTATTTTCTTTGATAATATAATTTTGTTAAGCTTTCCTTCAAGCTTTCCTCTTACCCAATAAAAGCCCCGCCCATGACCCTGAATGGTACAAGGTTGGCATGTAATTTGCATTTTAGTATACAGCACACTTGATTTTGTCCTCCTCATCGTCAATGACCTAAAAGCAATTATTGTGCGTTAATGATTGGCGTTTATTTATACCTGTCCCTAATTAAGATTAATCACAGAGGATTTTAAAACCCTCACTCTGTGCCGAGATCACACAGGTAAAATGTAAACTATCTTCTGGTTTTAGCACTTCCAGGAAAAAAACACATGGAAATTCACAGATGAGTGATAAAATCATGAATCACTAACTTCCCACTATTATCTGGAGTGCAAGTCAGTGTGCTAAAGTGAAAAATACTTGTTTCCTTTCTGGGAGAAATCATTTATAAAAGATAACTAAGAGTGAAGATGCTGCCTTAACTACATCAAAGTGCCTGATTTTTTGCCCTCTTGCTTCAGTGAAAGCAAAAGGCCAAAAGTGAAGTATCACTGCCTTCTAGTGGCTAAAAAATATCTCCCTCATGCAGTTCTGCTCACACTGAATCTCACCATGAGGATTTCTGGAAGCTAGTGCACTAAGAGGGAGGTATGTATAAATTTTGTATTGGTGATTCTGTGCTGTACCTGTCAAGTTAAAACCTGTGTTTGATGGTTCTGGAGAGGCTGCAGGACTGCTCCTCATCAGAGATGGTCTGGGATGGACAAGTTGGAGCATTCTGTAAAAAAAAAAAAAAAATTATGTAAGCGGTTATTCTTATGACCAACATCAGGCTGAGAAGATAAATTGTGTGTACATGATTTTGACATAAGAGGTCAAGTGTTTCTTTCTTGTCTCAGCCTCAGGGTTGCGAGGTCTCTTAGTGCTCGGAGAAAGATCAGTTTCCCTCTTTGACACCTGGAGAGGACTGGTGATGGGTGCATTGGCTCAGCTCATTCTGAGTTTTTATCCTTTCATTTAAGGTTTGAGCTTGAGCAGGAAGACACCTCTTTGTTTCCTGTGGAACCACAGAGCGTGACACAAGTTGGCTGACTGTCTCAGAAATCGATCTCTGAAGCAGACGAGAAAAAATGTGTTGAGTTGCAGTTTTACCATGAGTCTTGAGTGGGAAATGACACACTTTAAGTAAGCTCAAGGATTCCCTTCAAGGCCAGCATCCTCTGTAACTGGAGAGCACTAATCTCTCGGCTACCAGGGTCCCAATTTAAAGGACTGAAATCTGTACAGAAATAGAGGTGTAAAAATACATATGTTTGAAGCTTTTTAGACCTTCTTAGATAAACTGAGTTTTTAAACAAAGAAAGGAAAATCTTTACATGCCTTGTCAGCTTTTCTTTTAGACCAGCCGTCTGCTGTTTCAGAAATCTGACAGTTCACTGTGGGCTTGACTGGTCTGAAAACCTCTTTCCTCTCATCAGGAAGCCAGATCAGGTCTTCTCTCCTCATATATCAACCTGTTAGTGTGACGCCCTCAACAGACATATTACTGCACTTTGCACATTCAAAAACTGCAGCAACACAAATTAAGAGGTTATGAACTTCACAGAACATTAACCCAATTAGCCGTATTTTTAAAGGGATATTATAAAAAAAACACTATGAGTTCTGTATGATTGGAACTCAGCATCCAGGTCCACATTTGTGAGCTTATACATGTCCATATTGAAGATGAGTCCAAACAGCTAATGTTTGGTGATTCTGAAACAGACAGAGACCGATGAGAGGACATGAAAAGCAAAACATAAATACCTTTTGGCTATCATGAACATCTTTTACTGCAACTGAAGTTTGCATTTGCAGCTTGCAAGTAAAATCAGTGACAGAGTAATGTAGAAGACATGAACATTTTTGGCCTAAAGGCTTATTCTCAAAGCAGCTTCCTGCCATTTTTACAATATAATCATAGAACCATGACTTACTTTCCATCACTAGTTTGGGACGGACAGGACTGCAGGTTCACACAGGCCTGAGAAATTTGCCAGTTCTTCTCCATGAATCTCACCAGGTGTTTGATTTTAGAGGCACACAGGCAGACCCTGAAGAACAAAACATGATTTTCATAAAGACAAAAGCAGAGCAGTAGCTGGAATACAATATTTAAACTGTTCTCTCAAAGAGACCCAAAGATGTGAAATTGTCTTAAGGTTGGCCTCTCATGTCTTTGCTGTGTACTCACCGTTTGGGATGGTGCTCCTGTACTGATGAAGTCAGTTCCACCACAAAGAAATGCCTTAAAAAGTAAAGAGACAGAACAATTGTACAAGGCTGGGGTCTTACTAAACTATACTGTATAATTCTTATTCTCATCTGACTCATTATTAAAGGAATTTATGATCCATATTTCAAGCAGGGTAAGCTGCAAATGTCTAATATCTTAAACAAAGACGGACAGAAAATCCTGTTCTGGCTTTAGGTTTCTAGCTCAGTTTTTGTGTATTTCAGGTTCAATCTCAGTAGTGTAATTATAAAAATCTCCACCAGGGTCTGTAAATGACTGCTCACTATCTGCTGTTAATCATATCATTATCCCTACAATAAACACATGCTGTCTATACTGATTCTATGATGGTTAAAATCTTGTCTAATAGAAAATAAACAGTATCAGTACAAAGAGCTCCAAACACAGTTTATGTTTATTCAAACAGGACAATTTAATAAAAGCAAACAAGGTCACAGATACTTCAGATTCATCTATAGGTCAAGTCCAGAGAAACAAATGTGAGTCAGACATCACGCATTACAGCCCTTAATCAATTTAAATGTTCATCTATCCATTTTATAAATTATTTGAGCATACATTAATCTATATGTTCAATCATAATGATCTCTAAATCCATGAAACAATAAATATTCAAAGGTTTTATTTGGTACAGTTCATATGCCATTATGGCTGTAAAAAGTTAAAACAAGTTCATATTTTACAGCCGTACATGAAAAACAATCCACCAATAAATACAACAGCAAAAATTGTTCTTGCACTTTTAAAACACAACAGGCACAGCTATCCACAAATTCAAGTAAGAGACAAAACCTATTTGATTATTAATCCAAAAACATTTCAGTCACATGAATTCTAAAAGAAACAAAATACACGTCCATACTTAATTCATGACAGCACAATATTTGACTTTTTGTGATTCTGAGTCTACAAAAGTTATAGTAATACAAAACAAAGTGCACAAATGTTTCATAATGTGAACAAAATAATTTGTTTAAGACAGAACACAAAACAGCAGCATACATTCAAATCAGCAATGGAACAATTTGCTAACATCAAACCTTCAGCTTTAGTCTTATCATTTGACATCACATTTTCTTCAGTTTTGTCAAGTAATCAGAGATAGATGTACATGTGATACTGGCCTACCCATGGAGTTGGACCCTGAAAAAAACTGTGAATGGGCCCTTCCAGGTTGTGATTTATTGATAGTATAAATGTGTGTGTGTTGGATCAGTAGCATTGGTGCTAATGTCCTAGCTAACAGTTACTTCATTTTGAAACCCCTAAGTGTGTCAAGCTATTCAATTATTTATTCATGCCACTTTTAAGTACACTTTTTAATCACTGTGTCTGCCTGTTTGCTGCATTTGTTTTCACATCAAACCCATTTTTGCCCTTTTTAACTACTTTCCACCACTTATTGCCACCCATTTTTGGCTGACTGCTGAGGTCAGCCCTACAGATGGGTCTGTATGTGTCTGACTGAGTGAGTGATGCTACTTTCAGTCATACCATACAGAGTTGGGTTTACTTGAACTGAAAGCCCACTGTAATGGCTGCCTCCACTGTTGTAAACACCTCAGATATAGCTCTAGCAGCGGGTCAGTTTTACTAAACCTGGACCATGTTTCTGAACGACAAAAGGAATAAAAACAACCTCAAAAGCTTTTCATGTTGGGAAAGGTGTTTCCGCTCTTCTGCCATCCTGCTTCAGCATGCATGAGTATGTGATATGGGGGAAACAAAGGCTGCTGGGGGTGTGTTTAGCTTGGAATTAGCCACTGCTGCACTTTTGTCAGAACTGGACATTTTTTTTATTAAAACAAGCACAGAGAGCAACATTGAAAGCATTCCGTGACAGAAAAAGGTGTTTTTATCTCTTCTGCCAACCTGCCTCGGCATGAGTGTGTGATAGTTAAAGGGGAAAGTGTTGCTGGTGTGAATGGCTACTAGTAGAGTGGTTAGCCACAGCGGCACTTTTTGCTTTTCACAATTTTTGCCGCCAATTTCTTCCTCTTTATGCAAATTTCTTGTCATTTTAGGCCAATTTTAACCCATTATGAACAACTTTCTTCTTTATTATTATTATTTATATACATATTATGCCTATAGAATAGAACGTTAGGTTAGAACAGACTGAAGGATCAAAGAGATTTGAGAACATTTAAATAATGCAGTATTTAATCTGCAGGATTTTGCACGATATTAATATTTACAGTTTTATTAAAATATAACATCAATGGTGTTCGCCTTTTATTCCATGAAAACGTGGAGCTCAACTGACTACTTAATTATCTTACAATTACCAATGTTCCCAGTAGCAATAGCAAAGCATCTACAAGCTATTCAGTAAGTCTTAGGTTTGTAGAGGTGACTATGTAGTTTAAAAAAAAAATAAAAAATTAGCTAGCCAGTTGGAGGCATTAGCGCTTAATACAGGGGACAACCTGTGTGTAGGTTTATTTTTGAGTTTTTTTTAAAAAATCACATTAAAATGTATTAGTGTCATTTCTAATAGGCTGTTTCTGAAAGGCTCTTCCTTAGAGACAGCGTGAGAAGCTCAGACATCCAGAGCGAAATAACTTTCATTTAATCAATTTTAATTATTTTACAAATTAATTTATTTACCTTCTTATGGTTGCATTTGGGTCGGGCAAGATCCTGCAGGCCAGGATAATAAAATGTAGATTTTTTCATGATCATGGGGTGGTTGTGAATGCTTTATGTATAATACATTTTTGTCTCTCTTTCCCTTTAATGTCTGTACTTGTGTCAGCAGAAGGTTTATCCTATGTTTTAGATTATTGATAAAGTCCATAACACTTCCTGCATATTGCTCTTTGCAGCAGATCAGAGTTTTTATACAGCATCTTTACATTTTACTCTAAAATTCCCTAACTTTTCAGCCTAGGACAGTTCTAGTGGGGAACCCCACTGCCCCTGGTGGTTATGAAAGCATATTAACACAAAGCAGTGCACATTCAAAAATAGTTGTGTGCAAACTTATATTTAAAGGCTTTTAAACATTACTTTGATTGTTAATCTCCCCTAATGGCTATGTTATTATTATAAATTGAACAAATTTCAGGCATATCTTACATTTATCTACACATGGTATAACCCCCACCTGTAAGATTTAGAACGTATACCAGTCTGAAAGAACATTTGCTAACATCACCAATAACACCTCTGCAGAAAAAATTGCCGAAAAAAATTGAGGTCAGGCATTCATCACTGTTTTTTGAGATATGATTATGTCCATTTTCAAAAAAATGCAGCTCGGAGCAGTGTACAACAGATACCTGGCCTGATTCTCATCACAAAGAATTTCCGGGATCCACCTTACCCACAATTATTCAAACCCTACAGAAAGTTGGTGCACCACAACTCATGAGCAATATACCCTGCACTCTGACATATGCCCATCACACACACCTGTGTTGTTGAAATCAGCATCATAACTGTTTATCTGTGAACCAGTGGGAAATCGCTCCACAATTTTCTGTTAGCCTTAACAGTATGCATGCTTTTTGGTACCATTTTAGTCCAGTGGTAGTTGATGTTTCTCAATTACTATAGTTCCTTTATTTAAAATAGCAAAAACAACATTTAAACGCAAAGTTTGAGGTAGCGGAAAGTTTATTTACAGCACGAGAAATCCTATGACATGCACACACAGGAGAAGAGAGTCTAAAATAAACTTGCAAACCTGAGGAAGGCAGTGGAATACTTCTTTCAGCATTTACATGTATGAAGCTCTAATCTACAGTGAATGGGACAGTCAAGGATAGTCAAGAATGAAAGGGAAATGACAAATGAACAAACATGCCTGAAACTACAAACAAATATGGTGGTACACATGCTGGTAATAGTTCCAAGATTTACAAAAACAAACCCCAGTCAGACCCACCACCCACCCCCCATTAAAAAGATAAAATCACAACATTTATGCACGCTCTCCTCTAATTCGCCTGGCCAGCTGGATGTCCTTTGGCATGATGGTGACCCTCTTTGCGTGGATGGCACACAGGTTGGTGTCCTCAAAGAGTCCGACCAAGTATGCCTCACTGGCTTCCTATAGGGAACAAAGACATTGTATCAGTTTGACTGCACACCAAACAGTCTGTTCATATGCTTATATTTTGATTATGAAAAAACATACTTCATCTATATCAATGTACTTTATTCTCACACCTAGTCTTGATTACAATTCTGTTTTACCCATTACAGTACTGAATCTCAGTTCGCTCTTCTTTCTGCTCTTTTCTGTAACGCTGTTGCGTTACAGTACCTTGAACTGCCCCAGTGGGCGAAACCGTTTGATTCTGATTAAAACAGGTATAAGGATTCTGCCTCTAACCTGAAGGGCCCCGATGGCTGCACTCTGGAAACGCAGATCTGTCTTGAAATCCTGTGCGATTTCTCTGACAAGACGCTGAAAGGGCAGTTTCCTGATGAGCAGCTCAGTGGATTTCTGGTAACGACGGATTTCTCTCAGAGCAACTGTACCAGGCCTACAGAGCAAGAGCAAATACTGAAACAGTTAAACAGTAGGCTTTCACAAAGCTAAACAAAAAAACCCCACCAATCTGAACTTTTACATTACCTGTATCTGTGCGGCTTCTTCACTCCACCGGTAGATGGCGCGCTTTTCCTGGCAGCTTTGGTGGCCAGCTGCTTCCTGGGCGCCTTTCCTCCGGTAGACTTACGAGCGGTCTGCTTGGTACGAGCCATATTTCACCTGCTGATTTTATCACAAACAAAAGATAGGACCATTCAGCATTAGTGAAAACATTAAATAGTGACACATTACTACAGATCACAAAGGGTCAATTCAAAGCGTGAGTGAGGTGTCGCAGTGATGCCTCTACCACCGGTACTGAGTTGTGACCCACATCCGAATGAAAATAAACATATCGTAATCTTTAACTTTCAAACATTACTCGGAGTAAACACAAAACAAAGACTTGAGCGGGAGCCTCCCCCGGTGTGATGCTTTCACGTTTGAGACAACGGAAAATACCCTTCAATTCTTTCTTTATTTCAGTGGCTAAATATTTAATATAAGAAGCCCCGCCACCATTAAGCTTCGAGAGAGACACACGTTTCAGACGGCTGTCGTTGGGGAGCAATTTTGAAGCTAGCATGGACGGTTGCAAAATGGCGCCAGCTAGCCCACACAGAGGCTCACCTCATCACTTAAAGCGGTTTTGTACACACTAAAGACCATTGATTTTAAAAGAACTTACTGAGATACGTCATGAATTAACAATTTAAATTCGATGTAAAATGTAAATGGGTTATTAGACAATACAAAACCGCTGAACTGAGCTAAACAGTTAGCCTGCTAACTGTTAGCGATAGCGCGCGCCGTTTTGTTAACAAGAGGATGATACAAACGGCGGTGAAAACAGGAATCCCACACGTTTGACGACCTAAGACTAAGAGTACAAAACAAGAGTACATAAATATCCAAGCAATTCACAAAATGCTTTCTTAAGTTACCTTTCTGTTTCTGAAACTCCTCTTCTCTTCGTCGCTTGGCAATGTTGACGAGAAGGAGCGGGGGACGGGATTTATAGCCTGAGAGGCGCAGCTCTTAATGTCCCGCCTCTTCCCCTCTCTGATTGGTTCAGGCTTAAATCCCTAACGGAATGTGATTAGCTGAGGAAAAAAAGGAAGAACACTGGCTCTGCATTCGAAGTAGAATTGAACAAAAAGTGCTCTTTTAATAGAGATTTTGACACGTTTTAGTTTTGGGACTTTTTTAAAATGACTAACCGGTAATTTAAACCCATACCATCCTACACCGAATTAACATTCCTCACTAAAGGTTGGGACAGTTTTTAGTTAATGTTACGAGACCTGATTTAGCACAGAGCATCTCAACCAAATGAATGTTTCATGCTTCCTCTACCAGTGCTCTGGTGTGTATTTGAGCAAGCATTTCACACTGAGGTCATCCACGCTGTTTCCGACATCAAAAATACTCTTAGGAATAATAACTGGCCTTTCTGTACATTAATTAAGGATCGCGCACTTTAAGCCAGGATGCCTGACATTTATCCGTGTGGGAAAAAAAGATGGAAGCTGGGAGGGAACCTAACCACCGACAGACTGATCATAAAATACGTTTTCTTGTTTGAATAATTTGTTATATAATTCTAGTTCTGATACCCCTCCTTGTATGACTCATATCTTTATCATATGAAGTATCGTTTTTAAGTGTCCTTTCCCTCAGCCTTCGTTTATCTACCACACAAATCGTTTTCAGATTCAAAAGCAACTTAATCCGCGGCGACCTTCATCCCAGCAACGCTATATCGTCTGCTTTTATCTTTTAAAACGTAACCTGAACCGTCATGTTTGTATAAATATAACGCAATTATCGATATGTTATTACTATTTCAAATGAATGAGTCGCTTTTTATATGTGTGTTTATACACCGAACCGGCGGGATTACGAGAGCGCGAAAGGAGCGGAACGACAAGTGTTAAGGAGCAGATACGAGACGGACCCATTCTAAGGTGACACCAGTGGTGAGTTTTCCAAAAACAGCATGGACAGAAGAGACGGGTATTTACAATATAGACCAAATATGTGCCATAGAATGTCTCTCTGGGTTAAGATAAGATTTAATAGTTTGTTCTAGCTGTTACTCTTCTGGATAGAAACGTGCGACGCCGGAAGTCTGAGCATGAGTGAGCAGAGGCTGCTGTTTATAGGTACATTTACTTACATTATTAGGCCCACGTAGCATGAGCTCAGCCCCTACGCCTTTCTGCATGTCTGGTCTTATCTTGGTATATCAAAATGTGAGTTTCTGGAGTCCCGGTTTAACTTAAATTAACTAATCGCAGGGTTTAAATGACAGTGTACTATGCAGTTCATTAGTTTCCATTCAAATAGAGACATGAGACTGAAGTCGACTAAATAATAAATGTAATTCTTATAACTGCAATTCTCTGAAAATCTAACGAATGCAAATGATCAAATTCCCTTCCGTTGTCATAATAAAAATAAAATCTGGACATAAAGTCACTAATAGTTAAGAGTAAATAATGTGTTATTATATCGTCTTTTAACTACTTGATTGAAGTTGTACATATTTGTATTATTTCCCAGCTTGGATAACTTGGATTTGCTCCAGTCCCCACGACCCTTCTTCATTTGACTCAAAACCATAAAAGCAAGTAAAAAAAAACATTTTAAATCATCTATTATCAGTTAGCAAAGCCTCTGAGCCAAAGGACACACCCAAATGGGGGAAGCTGTACTTGCTTATCCCATCATATTTGACAAATGTGTCCAAAATTCACGTTTAAATATATGTTTTAACATCTCAAGGCCAGAATTCAAAGAAAAAAAAATATATGAGCTCACCACATTATGTATAGAGCTGCCTCAAATAATAACTTTTGATTGATTTTATGCTATTTTACCACTTAAAAATAAAATATTTTCTCTCCCAAGGAACTTATTGGTCACTTTCAGACTCATACTAGATTCCAACTAGTGTAATTATTGAAATAATTTTTATTTTAACCTCACTTTTTATGTCTATGCTTTCTTTGCTCTGAGGACGCTTGGAGCACGAGGCCCCAGGTAATTGCCTGGGCGGTATAGATAATGTATGGATGGATGCAGCTATGCATTATTCCATTGAGAGGAACTGTGAGATACCTCATCTGTATTTGTTACAGCAGGCTTTTTGGATATTACCAAAATTCAAATTCAATGTCATACCCCTTAAAATACATTATTTTAAAATTTGTGTTTGTTCCTTTGACAGATATTGAACCCAAACCAAACAGCTCTGCTCCTGCTGAAAGCAGACCTGAGAAGCCCCTTTGGACTCGCACAGACAACACCTTCAGATTTAACTTCCTATCAGAGGGTCCTTTTGACCCTCAGGGGGAAACATCAACATCGTCCAGTTCTGATCCAGCAGCAAGCCAGTTATCTTTCACAGGACGGGGCTCTGCTTTTACCTTCAACTTCCAAATCCCTCCTGACACACCGGTAGAAAGCATGGACACAGCGGAAACCCCAGACACATCGTCACTAGGTAGCCAACAGGAAAAGCCCTCCTTACTGCAGGAGGTTAGCTCTCCATCTGAATCATCGGTGCAGTCAAAAAACAAAAAGAAGAAGAAGAAATCTGGAAAGAAAAAGTCCTCAGATAGCACCGAAACACAGCAGATGCAAGCTTCAGCAGAAGGGAGTCAAGGAGCTGAGGGCACAGAGCTGGTCAGTGTGAAAAGTTCTTTTAAGTGATCCTGTTAGGTTCTAGTTTATTTGCTGATTGAATCCCTGGATGCATTTCAGAGTGCAGAGGAGCAGCTGAACAGGCAGCTGGATTGGTGCATCGAGCAGCTGGAGCTGGCAATGAAGTCCCAGAAGGGAACATCAAAACAGAGTATGATGTTTGAATTTAGTTTAAAACCAGTATTTTATGTTAATAAAAGAACCCAACTGCATTTAGAAGTGATGCATTAAATATTTCCTCCCCCCCAGAGGAAGAAGCCTCTCATGCTTTGAAGACTCTGCGAAGTTCCAAAGCTCCTCTGGCTAAAAAGAGGCAGGTGATGAGAGCCATGACTGGTGATTATAGGAAGAAAATGGAGGAAGAGAAAAAAATACAGTACAGACTTATTCAGAACGGTGAGTGGGTTGTAGCAGAAGAGCAATTGAATTGAAAGTTATTAAATAGGGCAACTACAAGTGCTGTTTATTTACAAAAAATGTCCTTTCTCTTCAGAAATTGCTTCAGCTCAGGTCAAACTTGTGTCAGATTCTCCAAAGAAGAGTGTTTTCCATCGGAAAGCTGAAGTTAAAACCCAGGAAACAGAGCTGAAAGAACAGACTCAAGAGCAGACGGCATCAGCCTTCGTCTTTACCCCATCAAAAGAAGAGTTCCGCTTTAATTTCTTTTGATTTTGACCTTTGAGATACATTTCACTGAACAATATGATGGACATTGTTGTGAAAAATAAAAAAACTAACAGAAGAGGTAAGATGACTGCATTTAAGATGAATGGGGAAAAAAAATCTTCACAACACTTGAATATTCTGTAAATGATTGTCGCCTAAACTGTTTATCTGAATAAAACCTTTTCTTTTGTATCTATGCATTCTTTATAATAACGAATGCATAAGTCGATTACAAATATAACAAAGTTACTCAGTTAATTACCTCCGCCAAGGAGGTTATGTGATCGGCAGGGTTTGTTAATTTGTTAGCAACATAACTCAAAAAGTTATGGGTGGATTTTGATAAAATTTTCAGAAAATGTCAGAAATGGCATAAGGAAGAACTGATTAGATTTTGGGAGTGATCCGGATCACCGTCTGGATCCAGGAATTTTTTTTTAAAGGATTCTTTACTGTTGGGAGATAGAGCTAATGGCAGAGGTCTGCACTCTCTGAGTGCTTTTCTAGTTTGGTTATGTTTACCAAAGGCCTTAAGGATTGTGATATTTTTATTTGCCTGTACTTACTGTATTAGTCTATTTTTTGTGTCTTTGGATCATTGAGATTACAAGTATTTCTGTCAATGAACTGCACTACTCATGAACAATATAGCACACTAGTAGTAGATGATATAATAGAAGTGATTTTAATGATAATAATAAAAATAACAATGACTATGATAATAATAAATTAAATTCAAATATTGGGACAAGAAATGCACAGAAATCCCAAACTACTAGCCGATGATACTGCCTGTAAAGCAAATAAAAGGCACACATTTTGAAATCTCAGTGATTCATTTGATAAAAATAAAGTGAGTGCATAAATTACCATAAAATAGAGCTTTTTATCTAAAAATCCTGGGGGAGAAACTCCCAGACCCCTGAGATCTGGACTGTATCTTAATAGGCCCAATAACTTCCATGTTTATTTGTGTTTTGTAGTTATCTTAGGTCATCTTTGCTGAATTCCTCTTAAACATTTCACTGTGTGCATTATATGAAATATATTTCTAACTACAGAAAAAATCAAAACAACAATCCTATGATAATATTAGTGAGAAAACTATCAACTTTCTCCGTGGTAATGATGAAGAGCCGGGGATGGGGGACACCAAACTGGAATCTCGTCTAGGGCACTAAAATGGCTGGAGCCAGCACTAGGAGTAACAGTAAATTACAGCAAACTAATACATGTATTTCTTTGAAAGCCTGCATGTCATCTCATTTTTGTATCATGTTAAATTACCCCGTAGATCCCGTTTTTTTTGCATCTATTTTTTAATGCACATACCTCTTCTTTTATATAAAGTATTTATTGACTTATTTCTAAATCTGTTTTATTCCATTTTTATGTATCTATATAATTTTACTCGAAATTGAAATATTTCACCTGCTATCAAAATTTAAGGGCCAATGCGAAATTAAATTTACGCCACTAATGTACAGCTAATGCAATATTTCTAATTCTGAGAAGTTTAACTGTCCTTTAAACAGGAAAGGGCGGGGCATGTTTCAACACGAGCACAATTGAGGGTAACACACAAAACAAAACTTTCAGCCGCAGTGAAAACAAACCGTACGCTGTTCATTGTAAGTTTTTTACCGCTTGAAACCTGCCTTATTTGTAAAAAAGAAGCCATTCAAGATAACGTATTCAATAAATCCAGGATTCTGTTGTATTTCTGGTTTATTTAGAGGGTTTTTGTGTGGATGAGAAAAGTTCATACCGGGGCTAACTGTGCTGCTAAGCTAACGTTGAGCTAGCCAGTGGAGCAACTTTGGAAGCCAAAGCTGATATAAGTCTTCTCTTATTAGCTGACATTTAGGGGCTTGTATTTGTAACATTGTCTTCAGGAAGATTACTCGTCAAAATTCTAATATGTAATACTTAGAGTGCCATAACGTGACTGTAATGGTAAATCCAGGGGTTTGTAATACTGAACAGTGTTTCACAGTGTTATTGTTTCTGTCTCCGTGTTAAGCTGTGTGGAGGGCAGAAGTAAAGAGGTGAATCATGTCAGAGCTCAGTGATGAAGCCAGTGAATCGGAGCAGCTGGGTGCCAGTCTCTCCCTGTGGCTGGGTGACTCCCTGGTGAGACCTGAGGAGCTGGATGTCCCTCTGGACCTGCATACGGCCTGCTCCATCGGACAGTACGACGTGGTGGCAGAGTGCATTAAAAAGTAGGTCCCTAAATAATAATATCATTTTTACCTTAATGTTCCTCTCATCACCAGCCTCTGTGACACCAGTATGCATGTATTAATGGCTGTAATCTTGTGTCTTTTAGGCGTGAGGTGGACCTGAATGGCAAAAACAAAGGAGGCTGGACCCCGCTGATGTACGCCTCTTACATTGGACATGACAACATTGCAAATCTGCTGCTGGAGGCTGGTGTGAATGTAAATGCCACCACTGCCAAAGGGTTAACCCCCCTGATGCTGGCAGCAAGCTGTGGGAATGAAAGCATCGCTTACTTTCTGCTTCAGGTACAAAACTGATCTGTTTGACATAAACTGTTGCTCTGCATGCAAAGTGGACTCATTTTAAAGTTACATTAAACATTGAGGTTGTATTACTGAGGGCCATTATGTAATAAGAAAGTCTAACCAAGTGGGCAGATGGTAATCAAATACCAATGTAAACAATACACATTGCAAATTGCATTCAAAATCTAGATTTTAGCCAGGATTGCACAAAAAAAGTCAATTTTATTCATTCTGTTATTGCTCAGAATTCTACAAAGGTAGACACAACCTATCCACTAACACATTTTAATGGGTTTTAAGTTTAGTTTTACACTGTAAAACAAGTCAAGATCTATAAAGTTGGATCAAACTGTCTACTGTTCTTCCAACACTTCTGAGCAAAGCTAATGTGTTTCATTTTTAGTCGTAGGCTTAACATAACTGAGAAAGATCTCAGGCATCTGGTACTATTGCTGTGAATGATGACACATTTAGTTCTAATTAAGATAGAAATCCAAGTTTTTACACTGTAGATAAAATAAAGCATTGGAAGGCTAAATTTTGACCTGTCAAAGCAGTGAGAGCAGAGCACTTGAAGAGTTTTTAATACAAATGATGATCATATTACACATATGAAAGAACCTTAACCCCTTTTTCAACATAAAAGCAAGGTGCAGAGTTGGAGCTGAAGGACTCTCGAGGTTGGACCGCTCTGTTCCACTGCACAAGCACAGGGCACCAGCAGATGGTCAAGTTTCTGCTGGATAACAACGCTAACGCTAATGTAAAGTGAGTGCCTTTATTATTTAAAACCAAACAAAGTCATCCTCTATTCAAACTGTGTTTGTCATCACTTCTTTTTTTCCTTCACAGGGAGCCAGGGTCTGGTTTCACTCCTCTGATGGAGGCTGCTGCTTCTGGACATGAAATCATTGTTCAGTATCTGCTTGATCATGTGAGTTGGACATTGTTCAGTGAAGAAAATAGCATGCATGGTAAAATAAGCCCTGTTAAGAGTTCAAGGTGAGATAATTATGCCTCTTTGACATCTTGCCTTCAGTGTAAATGTCTCAGAAGCATGTAAGGTGGTGAATCCATCCCCTCTGTGCTGTCATGAAAGCTTGTTGCAGAGGCTTTATGGGGTAAGATGGTATTACTGTAGGATGGCAGAACCACTGACGGTGTACAGCACTGTGTTTGCACATTAGTGTTCCTGGTGTTTGTTTACATTGTGCTTCTGCATTGCCATAATACAATCTGAAATCTCCGGCTGCAACACCAATATCACACCGTTGCATCATCAGTAGGAACTATGATGGCAAGGGTTTGTTAAAGAGCTGTTGCTGCATCATGTTATGATGCAGCAAAGCTTTAGACACTGCCATAAGATGGAGACTCATCATCTGAATCAGTTTTGTACTAATCATTTACAGAAAGTTAAAGTGGACGACCGCAATGCCAAAGGAGAGACTGCCCGAGCTCTTGCTATGCTGTACGGTTACACTAAGATCGTCAGCCTCATCGACCTACGTACTCCAAGAATTAAACCAGGTATGTTATATTTCCACTAAAGTTTCTGATTACTGGTCGATTTACCTCCCAACCCTCACCTATGGTTGTGAACTCTGGGTAGTAACTGAAAGGATGAAATTACGGACACAAGCATCCGAAAGGAGTTTTCTCTGGAGGGTTGCTGGGCTCAGCCTTAGAGATAGGATGAGGAGTTCAGACATCTGGAGGGAACTAGGCTGCTCTTTCACATTGTAAACAGCCAGTTGGGCTGGTTCGGGCATCTGATCAGGATGCCTCCCTTTGGTGGTCTTCCAGGCAGGCCCAGCTGGGAGAAAACCTTGGGGAACACCCAGAATGGGCTGAAGAGACTATATATCCTGTTTGGCCTAGGAATGCCTCTAGTAACAGAGTTATAGACAGCTGGAGCAGAGGCATGTATGAAACGTATCTCCCCATCTCACCGTGGGCTAAAAATCTATCACTGAGGGAGGGTATCGGGAAAATCCCCCCAGCAAACTGCTTTGACGTCAGCGCAGTGTGCTTGGAGGTGGGGCTGGCTCGTTGGTGATGAAAAAGTAAATCAGCACAGCTTGATTTGGCTTGGCGCGGCCAAAAGTCGTAGTGGAAAAGCCCCATAGATCCCCCAGCAGGGATTGGAAAGTTGGGGAGAGGGATGTCTGAGTTGACTTGCTAAACCTGATAAGCAGAAGAGTATGGATAGATGGATGGATGAATACACTACTATGGTTTCTTTGTATCTCATTTTTTTTACTGTTTTTTCAGCACATTTTGAAGACCTGAGCTCCTCTGAGGACTCAGACAGCGCACCCCCAAGGATTCGAAATCGCAACAGAGCTAAAGGCATCAGCATCCATGACGGGCCCCAGGCTATCGCCAAGTTCCGAGTTGGAGGCTCCAGCAAACTGTGTGGTACTGTCACACCAAAGGTGGAAAAAGTACTAGACTATTTTACTCAAGTAAAAGTAAAGTTACTTTGGACAATATATATTTAAGTAGAAGTAAAAGTAGTAATCAATAATTCTCTAAGTAAAAAGTAAGTCATTTAAAATTTACTTAAAGTTACTGAGTAGATACTTTTGATACCCGAGGGGTTATACAGTAAAATATGATCTTTTCTTAATATGAATCAACTACAAGAGAATTTGACTCTAAAACCAGGTTGTTTTTTTATAAAGTGAGACTAGACCTAAAGTCAAATGCAACAGCTGTTTAGGATGAAATGTCGAATCATTCTCTCACTACTTGTGATGGGAATTACATCTCTTTTCAGTGATCAGTTCAGCAAGAAGAGTCGGCTCTTTGGCTCACAAACGGCTCTGCATTCAGTACAACTTTGGCTTTTAGTTAATCAGAAAAATTAAAGATTTTTGATCCATGGGTCTTAAAAATATAAATATAACTGCGCATATTTTTTTTTTCAGAAAATTGTTGGACTAAATCCTTTTATTCTTAGTATAGCACAAATTTTACATAACCCTAAAACTATATTTTTTTTTACAGATAATCAAGTACCAGTTCTATAACTTTTTAATGTGCTAAAAGATGTTTTTACATTAAACATAAAACACAGTGCGAGTAGTCTTCTGTGATTTCCATTAAAACGTAACTAATAATGATAATAAAATATATAACACTGTTTTGTCAAAATATTTCCCAAATAAATCAAACTCTAAATAGACTATAAACTATAAGACTCGAAGAATGGCTACATTTTACATAATGTTTTGTAAAAAAAAAAAGATGTTACACAGCATGGCACATGTCCTTATTTATAAGGAATTTATTGTTACTGGTTGCTGAAATCTACATAGCTACATTTTCTCCTCTCTTTTCTCCTCTGAGTGGAGACTGAATGGTCACGGAGCACTGAGCAACATCATCCCCTCCCCCTCCAGCTTTTCTGTTATCACATCTGATTGGTTAAAAGTCATACACACAAACACAAGCAGCTACACATACATATGGAGTCAACCACAGCGCTTATGTTAATGAGGAAATGTCTTTAAGGTGCTGGCTGTGGCAGAACGGTGAGGAGGAAATATCCTCCCTTTACTCTGAGCTCTTTTGTGTGTGTGGGTGTGTGTGTGTGGGTGTGGGAGGGGGGTAGTAAAGGGCTCTCAACGGTGTGCCATCTCCCATCATTCACACTAAAGAGCCAGCACAAAGAGCTGGCTCTTTCGTGACTGACACACTTGCTACTGACCATCATGTGCTGTGAAAGTCAAACTTCTGGCCATTTTCTTGTTGGAAGAAGGCAAGAATCTCCTCATCTTGGCTTTTAGTGTTAAATTGTTTACTCAGTACTCAGTGCTTTTTAAAATGTGGTGAAGTACAATACTTCCCTCAAAGGGTACCTAAGTAAAAGTAAAAGTAGTGATTTTGAAAAAGAAGTGCACAAAAAAGCTTCTCAATTATAGTAACTTGAGTAAATGTAATTAGTTACTTTCCACCTCTGTCACACACTATTTTATCCAGACAAAATGAACCCATTACAGTTACACGTCAAGATTGAATTGATTTAACCACAAAATATCAAATGTTTGTGCTCACAGAGCCTCCTACAGTTCCTCCGGGCTATATAACATTTCGTGGTATTGGTGAACAAAGCGACGGCATCTGCTACCGCGATGTGACCTCACCCATCAATGAGCTGGACGGCCAGAGCAACAGCAGCAGAGGTGAGAGGGTTGCTTGACTTCAGGGCAAGTACAGTAATGTCCTTAGAATCCTGCAAACAGACTGGGTTTTCATTTTGCCGCAGATGACAGTCCGTTCTTCGACAATGACATGCCTACCATGAGGAGCAGCAGCAGCAGCAGTGAAGGTCAAGTGATCAGCCTCAACTGGGAAGGCTCGGTGGAGAGTAATGAGGTCTGAACACACAGTTACAGAAATATTTTGTGGTCGAATATTTGAATGGTTTAAGGCAATGCTAGTTTTCTTTTGATCAGGACTCTGATCAGTGCAAAAAGAGCAGCTCTCGCAGAGTAAACAAGGGTCATCACTCTAAAGGCAAAGGACGCCACATAAGCAATGATGCAGCTCACTCTAGTGGTGCAGGGAACTGTGGGATGCTGTCAACTGTTGGTCCTCCTCCCTCTTACACTGGTCCAAAGGTATGTCTATGTTTGCTCACTCTTAATTATCAGCAGTTGTTTTGGGCTTCCCATCAGCTTTTTTCATCATTATTTTATAGGATTTGGCAGAGTTCCTGGAGCAAATTGGCTTCTCTAAGTATCTCCCCTTACTTGAGGAGCAAGACATTGACCTGCGGATTTTTCTCACCCTCACTGAAAACGATCTCAAGGAAATTGGAATCACGTAGGAAACCTGAGGCTCGTTTTTCACGTTTGCTCTAGCACATGCAGTTGTTGTGTTCTTATGTCTGAATCACTGAATCTGTTCTGCAGATTGTTTGGACCAAAGCGTAAGATGACCTCCGCCATTGCAAGGTGGCACAGCAGTGCTCGCCCACCCAGCGATGCTCTGGAGCAGTCATACGCCGACCAGCTGGAGGCCGAGATGCAGGAGATGGCCATTCAACTACACAAGGTAACTCCCCAAAACTGCTTCATTTTTGATTGCTCATGATGTGGCTGAAATCTTGCCCACTTTTGACTTACGGTACTTGTCCTTTTAGCGCTGTGAGGAGGCAGAGAGTCTGCAGAGCCAGGTGTCCCAGGAGAGGGAGCTGCGTACAGTGATGGAGGGATGTCTGATGGAGGACAAAATGGCATGGAGGAGGGTGCACACCGAGCTGGTGGAGAACCACCGGCTGGCCCAGGACATGAGTGCCACACTGGCTGAGTCCAGGGTCTGCTGCGCAAAACTGCTCTCATGTTTCACCTCTGATGGGAACAGCAGCTCTCATACCGGCGTGGATGATAAAACGAAAGATGACACTGGTGTTAAAGGTGAGCTGACATGTCCTGATACAGAGAATCTCTTTTTATATTTCAAACAAACAGAAAAAATGATTAATCTTTTTCATGCAGCTGGGGATGGTCTGACACGCACAAGTGTAGCAGAGCTGATAAAGAAGCTGGATTTCTATGAAGAAGAACTGGGTAAGATGTAGAAAAGACATGATATACAGTATTCCTCAAAATGTACAATTGTTGTCCCTAAAACATGTCTGATTAAGGTAGGGTGATCTTTTTAAAATGTTATTATAATGCATTTAATGCTTTTATATTTCTTTTTGTTGTCTTATATTTTAACTAATACAGTAAATGATTTTGTGCGGGGATGTGAGAATTCAAGATCAAGATTTAGAAGTAAATAGTGCTTCCATGATATACCCTGAGTATTCATGGGTGCAAAATGCTGTTCTTCCCAACTCAGACACACTCAAAGAAAAACAGATAAATGCATAAATCAGTCAGGACCACTTTGTCGAGATATACACGATTTTTGGTCATGAATCTTTTTTATTAGCAGTTATTAGTTTACACTTATTGCTGTTATTTTATATTTGGTGGTGTGGCTGTTCTGGGATTCCACAAGCCTATGTGGAAAGCATGAAGCAAGAACAGCACACGTTCCTGTCTTTCCTATGCCGACAAGGAAAGCCCGAGGCAGAAAGAGAAACTGCAAAACCCCAAAGCAGAGCAGGCATCAGTGACGGCAGAATGATATCGATTAAGTTAGAAGCAGAATAAAGGAGGAGCTGGGGTGGAGGAGGGTTGCAAAAAGCAGCTTGCAGAGGAAGCAGCAAAGTTTAGCCAGGCTTGAGCAATTTTCATATGGTAGTGACGAGTAGGAAAGGTGCCACAGCTTGGATTCAAACCCACGCTGCACACTTGAAAGACTAGCTTTCAAATATGGGGTGCCAACTACGCCCTTACACACAATTTAAAAGAAAAAAAGAACACATTACTTTTTTCAGTAACAGTAACTAATATTATTAAGTCTTATTATCTAATATTTCTCAAGAATAAGCTGGTAATTGCATTGTAATAAGTTGGCATTTTATCAAGTAAGAACTTGGAAATATGGTAATATTAGGGAAGTATTTAACAAAGGACAAAATATTAATTATCAAATAATTCCTTGTAATATTGCGGCAGTTCTTTGGTAATTTGATGGTATTTTACCCTAACTCCCTACCCCTAAAAATTACTTGAAAATTATTCAGAAAGGACTCGCTTTAATTTAGTAGGCCAAAATAAAGAAATTACCTTGGAATTATCAAAAAACTTATACAGAAAATTATGATCTTATTGCTAAGAGATTACTCAGAAAAATGCCACCTCATTACCAGATATTGCCACAATACTAGCTGTGGCATTACTTGGTAGTTTTTACATTATAGGTAAATACTTCCTTAATATTACAGAGTTACAACTAGGTAATTACCGTTTTATTCTTGCGCAGTACATAGTTACACTTATTTCTATAAAATTACTAGGTAATTAGGGCCCACTAAAATAAAGAGCTACCCTTATATTCTAATGACTGTGTTTCATCATTACAGCGGGGAAACTGCAGACAGTGCTGCAGAGTCTGAGGCGACTGAGTGCCCCTGAAAAAGTCTCAGACAGCTGGGAGCGGCCTTAACCTTCACAGGTGAGCCCCTTAAACTCTGACGCTTTCATTTGATAAGCACAGGAAGCGTGTTAGGAATTCCTTTTATAATTTAAGGTCGTTTGTGTTCTGATTTAGAGGCTTTTGCCAGCATTTGACGGAGGGTGATCTAACCACCCTGAACAATCTCACCGAGAAAGGCCAAAGACGAGGCCGGCCCTGCAGAGCCGGAGCAGCTCAGGGAGCAAGTAGTCAGGCGGTGAAATGCACAGAGAAGAAGGAGTGAGTGATCCTGGTTTAAAGGATGTTCTACTGTGAAAGTTGCACTCTTCTTTGATGAAATGTGGTTTAAAGTGTGTTCAGACCAACAGCAGAGGAGGTGAAAAGTAGTTCAAGGATGTTCTGCATAGCTGTACTTTCTATGAATGAAATCACTGTATGCTGTTTTTATGAGTTAGGAAAAAATGTCCTGCTGAATGTATTTAGCATGAGAGAAATGTGTGAAAGCAAACATTTTTACAGCAGTTATTTCATACCAGGGACAGTCTTTTCAATCCATTGTGCTGAAATTATTACAGAGATTTGCATTTGTGTTTGCAGAGTTAATGAAATGTATAAAATCCAGTACTGTTATTTTATATCTGCTAGCTTCATAAATTAGAAAAAGAAACATTGCATTTCAGTTGTCATTCAGAGGATTTACTTTCCAGCTTTGTACATTTGATCCATCATCCTGAAATCCTCCCAAATCTTTCAAACCCAAAAGAGAAATGGACTGTTTGCTTATGAATTAAACTCCTTTAAATTAGAGGCAGAAACTTATAATACTGTTTCAGTTTTCTACTCCTTTTTGTACTGAAAATGCTCTGCAAACATGCTTTGTTTTAAATATGAATGTATCCCAAGCTCTAAAAGCAGCACAAAGAAAGAATGTTTGCTCTGACTAATTTAATCACAGCATAAAAAAAATCAAATTTACAGTACTGTACAGAAGTTTTAGGCATGTTTAGGCCAAAATTTGAGGCTTAAGTAAGGCTTGTAATGGCGAATACGCCCACCTGAGGGCCCCATCGGGCGGGAAGGAGGATTGACACAACCCAGGTCATGCTCTGGATGTCTTTGTACATTACCAAGGGCATGGGAAAATAATCAAATGAAAACAAAACAAAAACCACAGCTTTAGGGTGGAGTTAGGGGTAGATGTGGTGCTTAAACATAGCCTAGGGTACTGTTAGGGCAGGTAGGAAGGTTGACACAACCCCCTGGTTGTGGTGTGTATGTTCTAAGCACCTGAAAACTGTTGGTCGTTGCTGGGCGTATTACCAGGGGTGCAAAGGCCCGGACGAAAGAAATGCTGTTAAGCTCACCCTTGGCCGCTAAGCAACACACATACATGTCAAATGTGTCTACACTGACTCTGGCCGCCCTCCCTCCTCTCTTCAGCCTGGGGTTGTGGAACATCAGGACCTCTGAAGAACCGTTAGCGCTCTACATGCCTAAAACTTCTGCACAGTACTGTATTTTAAGCACGGCGGTTTAGTTTATTAGCAGAGACAGATAAAAGCTGAGTTTTTGTTTGCAAATGTGGACAAAATTTTCAAACCAAAAGTAGAAAGGTAATGAGAAAAACAGGAGTGTTGTCCTTCTAGGAGAGTACATGGACATCCAAATGAACCTTTTAGAGGTCAAGTAGCAGTAAAATGTCATTTAACATAGAAAAAAAAACAACTTTGGTAATACTAAATCTTTGCATATTCAACAATTGATCAGGAATGATCTTCTTAAAGGTTTTAAGCAACAGAAAACTTCAAAAGTATTCAACTGCTAAGCAAGCTGCTCAGATGATGCCCATCCCTACTAATATTTTCTGCTTGATAACCCCTCTCATTAGGATCTAAAGCTCTCCTTGGACATGCAAATTTATTTTACATTGTCTCTTTATCCTGTACTGGAGAATGCTCTTCACTTTTGGGCTTATGACATTCAAAGACCTGTTAATGGGTTTGTTTAGTGGTCAGTATTTTAAGCAGCTATGTGAAGAGTGGGCCCCCCACTCAGTTATTTCTCTCCTGATTGGTGTGATTTCCTCACACAGTGTACATCCCATAAAAGAAATCCTCAGTCCAAGATCTCCAGTGGGGTGCTCAAGATCTCCCGGGGGGGCGTGAGGCTTTGTCCACTCTAGAGTCACAATAAAAATCTTGAGTAGATTATTCAAAGGTCTTCTGGAAAGAATAACATATATAGACCTCTAGTACTGAGAAAAAATACTTTTTCACGGGACTGTATACCCTTTTGGTGTTGTTCATAAAACAGTAAAAATCTGTTGATTTTTTTATTGGTCACCCTTTTCATCTGTCAGTGGGTTTTACACAATTTAAACTAATAAAAAGTGTCAAAAAGATGCTGACCATTCAGTGTTAAAATCAATAGAAAAATACAGCGTTTTTTTTCACTCTGGAAAAGATTTGGAGATTGGAGGTTTATAGCGCTATGTCCATGACTGACTGGCCAATTGTTCTCACTCTCTCAGTAATAATTTGTGTCCAATCAGGGGATTCCAGGCTTAAAGGAACTGGGACGTCACCAGGCATAATACAGAGAAAGTTAAATTCAACCCTTGTGTGTATCTTAGTTGCTCTAGTTTTAAAAGCTGATGTTACTCTTAGAGGCACATATTGTGTCCAGCTGCTGGACTTCAGGCTGTAGATTTTGGCAGGTTTTCCAGTTTCTGATCCCATGAGTGCTAAGTGCAGTTGGGCGCAATGAATAAGTAGTGCTCCTCATCTCACCGAGGTGCCCTGGAGCCAAACTTTTATCCTTTCTGCGGCAGCAGAACAAAACAAGGGCAGTAAACCTGACGTGCCATTCAGCAGAATGGAGTAAGAAGCTGAAGCAATGATAAGAAATGTGTTAAATATAGCTGTGAAAACATAATGTGTCATTTTAATGTACTGCTTGAATGGAGAGTTGCACTTATAAGTTAATGCAATATTATCTACAGTCCTTCAAAAAGTTTTATGTACAAACATTCACAGCCCAGAATTAAACTGAGAGGTTAGAAACTGTAACTGCAGAAAGTGACTTCAAAAAATAAACAGTTTTGTCATCTGAATATCTGTTGTAAATTCTGTATATGTACATGTTCAACCATTCAAATACAAAAATGAAACCACACACGATGTGTTTTCTCTGAAATCCAGACCTTTGAAACATCTCTTTTTAAACAAAGAAGAAGGAAAAAAAAAAAGTCTGGATGGACGTACAAACACACGGCGTTTGTCTCTAGTGTGTTTAAGGCAGGCGACCGATGTGATTCCCGCTCCCACAGAGCAGCAGCAGTGAACGCTGTCCACAGTGACTTCAGGTGTACTCACACAGGTGACCGCAGCCAGCAGGACAGTGAGAGCTGCTCTTGAGCCAGTTCATGATGTGCTCCAGATGTCCTCCGTGGCTACAGCCCTGACACCACACAAACAGTCCCTTCACCACATGGTGGCACACTGCACAAACACTGGCACACTGGTGGCACCTACAGGAGAAACACAGAGAGCTTGTCAACTATTTAGAGTTATCTGTAACAGGGCCGCTGGAAATGGCAGAAATCATAATCACCATTTTAATTGATATTGAGAGTGCACAGCAAACAGTAAAACATTTACCAAATATGACAAAACCAGGAGTCCAGTATTGTTTTTCAGGGCTGATACCGATTTTTGGGTGTTCATGAGACTGATGACAGATATATGTAAATATAAGTAAAATTTCAAGATAAAAAATGACATAAAAGAAACATTTTAGCCCTTAGCATAGAACAACACAGTAGCAGGAAAACAGGAAGTGATTACATACATTACTGTCTCAATGGCACCCATGCTTAGGTGTTGATTGGCTGGCACTCGTGACACCTAGCTAATCAGATTGTTTTATATGCAGGACATTTGGTGAGACTGGAGAGAGTCAAAATAAAGCAAGGCAGTGCAATTAAAGTAGTCCACTGGTTTTCAGTTAATTTATTTTATCAATTATCTGCTAAATAAAATGCTGATACCAATAATCAACCAAACGACAAATATCATCCAGGCTAATAATTGTTCAAACCCTAGATAAAATCTACAGAAAAAAAGCTCAATACACCATGTGGCATTGAAATTGTTAAATCTTTATGATCTTGTAAGAACTGTGAGAGGCCAAAATTATTATCAAATTTTAATTTGGCTTAATTGATCAGAACACAAAATTTGGGAGTTTAAGAGAAGTAAAGAAGATTTTCTTAACAGAAGGGAAAAACATGAGTTTCTTTGAAATTAACTTGCAATACACAGACACCCCTATGAAAAATATTTTGTGAAATCAAAGAGCCAATCCTAAACTTGAGCATGCTACTACCCATTTTGGACAATTATAAATATACTGGGTCAAACCCATTTCTATTAGATCTTACAATTAGGGATGCACTGATTGTAAAAATCAGGGCCAATGGCTGACAGTGTTGTAGTTGTTTTTCCCAGCACCACTTATGGTGAAAGCTGCATCACTGCATCCCTTCTTACAACCCTGAGTAATTCTTGACACCAGGATAAGGAATTTAGGCTACATTTTTCTAAAGACATAACAGGAAAACTTTATGTTTCACTGGTCTTGTGGTAAATAGCACTACAGAACAATTACAAAATACATATAATCTAAATGCCCTTATCCAATTTTAAGTAACATAATAAAAGCAGATTATGATCGAAAAATTAAAAAAGCTATTACCATGAATTACTCGTTACAAATGATTTATTTTCAATACCCTTTCTCAGTTGGCCTACAGTGCATTAAAGCCCCACAAGGGGGCAGCAGCCATCACTATGGGCATCACTGAGATAAGAAACTGTATGAGCGATCAAATGCATGCCCCTCTATAATGAAATAGTGAGGTAGGTGGTGATACCTGTCACAGATCCAGCCCTTGTTGCTCATTGGACGTTTGCAGTTGCTGCAGTTGATGTGTAGGGTTGTCGACGCCTGGTTCAGACAGGTAATGGCGCTGCAGGTACTCAACTTGATGACCTCATTGGACACGTTCCAGAGCTCAAACCGCTGCAGGAGGTCAATGTAGGACATGTACCAGTGCTCCTGAAATGGAAATAAAACACTTTCAGCAAGTCTACATTTTTCTTCTTTAGTGTTTCTACATTGCTGAAATGCCTTGATTTCATTTTAAGACACGGGTATGATGGTAGACGGAGTTTTGACTAATGGGGGGGGGTCCAAAATTTGTAAACTTAACTTATATTTTATCATCTGTGCACTGAACCTAAAATTTAAAAAGTTATCTATCAAGACATTTTTAATACCTTAGAAGTCAGCAAGTGATATTTTTTGTCTTTTTTTTTTTCACCAGAGCTTTATAATTAACGTCTTTGGTAAACCAACAACACTTAGGCTTTGTTTTTATGACATCAAGAAACACTCCATTTTTTCTATCTGACCTGTGTGAGGTCATCAATCTCTTTACGGATGCGGTCCCCTAACACGATGAGCACGGACACGGCCATCTGCACGTCGCCCTGCTCGGCGTAGTAGCTCAGCATCTCCCTCACGATGGGGCAGAAGAAGCTGGCTGGAAGATGAGGGCTGAACAACGGCTGGGAGATGGAGATGAGAGAGAAGGACTCGATGGGCGTCAGGCAGGTGACCTCTGCTTCGTTCCCGCTGACGTGTGGGGAGTCAGCCTTGTCCTGCTGAAGGTGCTCCGGAGCTGACGGGTTATCCATGATCTCATGGCGCAGCTGGAAGGCCTCCTGGGGCAGCGTGTACTCCTGCTCCTCTGTTATGACAAAAAGATCAGAGATAAAATTAGACAATAGAGTGCTGAGCATGGAGGCAGTTATAAATAGAAAAAAATGTCGTTTGCAACTTTTCAGATTCCTGAGACAAAACTGTGACTGACCTGTTTGGTTGTCGTGCTCCATCGAGTAAAGGTCATCATCGTCTAATTCAGCATCACCGAACATGTACTCAGCCTGACCCTCGCTGCCTTCTGTCTCCTCGTTTTCTGATGTAAAAGTAAATAAAAGGCTTAAAAATTATCAACAGAACAGAATGAAGACCACAATGCCTCAAACCGGTTTTAACAGACGACATCACATCACCCTGATTTTAGCATCTTTACACTGGCTACCCATTAGTTTTAGAATTGATTTTAGCATCTTTACACTGGCTACCCATTAGTTTTAGAAATGATTTTAAGATTTTACTTGTTACTTTTAAGGCTCTGAAGGGTCTGGCTCCAGAATATATTATAGAACTTTTAATCCCCTATGTCCAAGCCCACAGCCTCAGATCCTCGGGTGGGAACCTCCTGGTTGTTCCAAAGTCAAGACTCAAATCTGAGGGTGACAGGGCCTTCTCCATCAGGGCCCCTCGACTTTGGAACGACCTGCCCGAGGAGATAAGGCATGCAGAATCAATGACATCTTTTAAATCACTTCTTAAAACTCATTTTTATAGACTTACTTTTATGTGATATCGTCTTCTTCTTATTTAGTTTTTATCTTCTCACAGATTCTTACATATTTTAGTTTAATTTCCTCTTAATCTCACCTTTACTCCCTGTCAACCTCATTTTATTTCCTTGCCCCCTGGCTGTTATTAATCGTTACCGTCTTCCTCACTTTATTGCTTTTATGTCTTTACTGCTTCCCTTTTGGTTGCCCCTGTTATAATATTTATCAATTTTTCTGCTTTTACAGTTTTATAGCTTTTTTTACTTTGCTTTACTATCTGTTTTTGCCCTCTCATTTACATTTGACTGCCTTTCGCGTTTATCTCCTGTTTTGTTTTTACTCTTTGTTTCTCTTTTAATTTCTCACATCTTTAATTTTGGTCCTCTCGGTCTCTGCCTGAGTAGCTGGGTTCCTGCATTGCCTGGGTTCCTATCGTTTTATGGTACTTGATGTCTGTGTCTTGCCTGCATCCTGATGATGTTCATGATGTCTTAGTTGTGCAGTATGGTTTCACGTCTGCACTCTGATTGATGTCTGTGATGTCTTAGTTTGCATGGCATCACATGACATCTAGGTTTTGATGTATATTGATATTGATGAATTATTATCTCATCCATATTTTTGGTTAGTTTCTTTAAGTGTTTGGATCCTGCTGATGTTGTCTGCATGTCACGTTCTGTCTTCTTGTCTTCTGTCTGGGTTTGTTGCTTTGTTTTTCTTGCTTCTGCACATGTCAAAGCACTTTGTAAACCCATGTTTTTAAAAGTGCTATACAAATAAAGTTATTATTATTATTATAATGCCATCCAAGAGTTGTAATACCCACTCTCACCTTCATTATTATTGCTGATGTGAGAGTTCCCTGGCTCTAGGTGGATGTTGTCCTGTCTGCTCTCTCCTTTACTGCGCTCCAGCCGGCTCTCGGTGCCCATCCCTGAACCCATCTCCTTCATGCTGAAACTGAGATTATAACAAACCTCAGCATTAGCCTTTAAATGGCAAGCATCACTGGCTTTTAATCAGATAATTACAGATGAGACAATGCCTTGGTTGAAAATCATATTGGCCAATATCAGCCCTATTGGACAAATTGATCTGATTTCATAGTCAAATGTGAGATAATGTTCCAGTAGTGGTTAATCATTACTGTAAGCATTCGTATTGACCCTTGCAATCAGAGCATATCTACAAAAAAAAAAGGTAATTTACCTGTTCATTAAAGGCAGTGTGCCCAGTTTACCAAGGTTGTGATTAGGACCTGTTGTGAGGTTTGCGGGGTCAGAGAACATGATTCTCAGCATGGTCCATGTTGTAGAAACCTGTGTAGTAAAGACAAAAAGCATCATTTGATGTGTCTGTATTACATGGCAATGGTAATTTATATGTGACAGATTTCTCCTAGAGGTACTGTTTTCTTTTATTTACTTTAAAGTGAAGAATAGCTAAAACTACAGTAATCAGATTACATTCTGATCAAACTTGAACTCTTTTAATATCATGAAAATTCTGTTAAGATTTGTCTTTATATCATGCTTTTGTTTATATCATCACAGGATTTCTGCATTAAAGCTCCACAGAGAAACTCTTGGTCTGTGTTGATATTGGTGCCACCAGTGGGTAAAGCAGTGCCCCTCACTGATTTTGTCCACTACCTGTGTAAGAAGTGTTAAATGAGAAAAACATCATCCTCCTTTTTTTGTGCCATCAATAATGTCCCTCACTGTGAATATTTATCATAAAAAAAAAAAAAAAAAAAAAAACAATTTTGGCAGACCCTTAATAAATAGTATTTTTTATAATAAAGTGGAATTATTTCCACATTTTCATCAACGAACACATGAAGGTAACATACATGTCGGACAAGTTTTCTGGCGTCGAGAACCTTGCCCAAGGGCTCACATTGGACACTCATTGTGCCCTGACCAGGATTTGAACCCCCCATCTCTCATGATGAAGACAGCAATGTAACAGAGTTACAAGGGGTAGTGGTGAAATCTTTCCCAACAAAATTGGATGCCTGTTCAAGTCCCAGATACTTAATCACTATCAGTAGTCATCAACAGGATTCAACAGAAGAAACATTTCTACAACCAGCAATTAAAAAAAATGCTTTTCAAAATCAAAAGAAGCATGATGAGCTGACTCCACATTAAGTTATATTTGATTGTCATAATTTTTCAATCTTGCCAATGATTTGCAAGGCATTCTGGGAGATTTCCCATGACATTAGGGTTGATAGTGTACCTCTAAACTTTTATCTCAAAGGCCGAGTACCCCTTACACTTCACCATACCCCTTCATTCCAACAAGTATCGGGACACCCTAACCTTGGACGTTATCATGCACAGGTAGGGGCTGGGCTAACTAACATCAGTTTCAAACTTAAAGAAATCCCCCTTTTGCAAAAATTTTCTTGATTCCCTCATTAACTATGGTAAGGCTTGATATCTATGGGTTTATGTCATAAAAAGCATTTTTAGATCTCATGCTGGGCTCTGTTAACCTTGCATAGCAGATGAATATGCCCAATGTGTTTCTCACATGCAAATCCATCTTGCAAGGCTCCCGTCTGAACCGTTTGGGCCCTGTTAGAAAGTGACAGGACCAATCAGCATCGAGGGGCAGTACTTTCAGGCATGGCAGAGTGGTGACATAAACAAGCAGCGAGAAGAGGTCGGAGCAGTTATGGCGGAAGACATTAGCGTGGATGCTAATAAGCACAAATTTTATCAGGACTTGATCACATTTCTTTGTTAAAAGAAGATAAAAGAACAGCATTGAGTTGTTTTCTTTTCAAAAACAACAAAAGTCATGTACTGACATGTCTACAGGTTCGCGTTATACAGTTCTCTATGGAGTTTGCATCTTGGTAGCGCTACGTCACGAGTTATGTTGCTCTGATTGGCCCGTAAAGAAGTGACAGAACCTTCGTCCAATCACAAGTTTTTTTTCAAAGCTGCTGTGTTTTCAAACGCTGTGTATGAGTGGTTTTCCAGATGGATGTGTGAAACAAATCTATCTGGTGTGTCAGGTTAGGGCTCTATTATATTGCAATGGGCATGTAATCTCTGCACTGGTACTGAAATATTTGTTATGTGTAGCTTGAGGCATACAATTACTTTACCAGGATATAAAATAATAAATGAGTTATGTAATATGTTGAATCATTTTGAAGTAATGTGTGTACTGTCAAGTTTCCAGAAATTAATCTGGGTAACATAAATAGTACCAGCTGTAATTACATCTTCGTGTATGTATTAATGAGTCAGACCTGAGGTCTTTTGAGCTCGCGGGCCACCTTGGCGTTGTGATCACACAGCTCAGCAAACGGCTTCCCGCTCAGGAGGTAGAGTTGTGCTGTCTTCACAAACCAGTCCATTCGGTTACTATCTAAATCAGTCTCAAAGACGCTGAGTGCACTGGACACATGAGCAAACTGTTCTGTCGGGTCGGGCTTCTTAAAGAAAAAGATGGGATAACGGCGGTCACCTCCAGGGTACGGCTTCCTGTTAGCATCACTGCTGATCAGACTCTCTTTGGCAGCAAAGGCCAGGTCACCAAAAAGTCCAAAGCACAGGCCCTCGGGGTTTGCCTTGTCCACAGGACGAGTGGCGTCTTTGAACATGTGTTGGTAAAGTGTACTGTCCTTAGAGCCAGAGAGTAAGAAGTGAGGGTCGTGCTGGTGGCGCCATACAATACCAGTCGTCACATCTTTGTGTTCCTCAAAGGTGGCGAAGGGAATGAAAGGTCTCCGGACGTCCCACACGTAGATGTTGTGATCCACCATCATGGAGCAGGTGGCTAAATGAAACTTCCTCTCAGGACGCCACTTTACTCGTGCCACTGAGGCGATCGTTTGAACACAATAAACCTCTTTGGCCCTGTTTGTCGTCATGTCCCACACTTTCACCATCTTGTCCCTTCCACCAGTGGCCAACCAGCCCCTAGAACAGAAAAAATGAAAACTCAGTGTGTTACCTGCAGTAAGGAAAACATCAAATTTTTAGTTTGTTCGAGCCACAGAGTCAACTTCTCTTACCTGTCGTCAGGATGCCAGTCACAGCAGAACACAGGACCAGTGTGGGCGGTAAACATTCGCTCATAGCGGTCCGGCCGCCTGATGTCCCACAGCTGGACGTTGCCATTCTCAAAGGAAGCAGCAAACGTGAAATAATCCTTCATACTGAACTGAACGTCCCTCACACTCTCTGACTGACCTAGAAGGAAGACAGTGTGGGCATTGCAAGTGATAAGAACCACTGACATAGCTTGTTTTGTTGTGCTTCACAGTAATAACATCAGTTCTGCACCAGTCCATAAATAATTAAGCTCTAGCTGCGTGATAGAATAGCTTAAGATAAAATTCTAAATCCACTGGAAATACATCAGATAAGAGTATGAATTTGATTGCAAAAATTGACAGAAAATATTCTCTAAAACAACACTTCACAGGCAATTTTAAATTTGTGCCATGCTAAATTGGAAGTTGGATCTTGCTTTAATAACGTTAACTGCAACACAGTAATGATCCTCACATCATTCTACCTGAGAACGTGCTGACAGACTCCTTCTTGCGCAGGTCGAAGCACTTCATGAAGCCGTCCTGTGAGCCACTGAGCAGCATGTAAACCTCTGTTGGATGGAAGCACACCTTGTTGACAGTGCGTTTGTGCTCAGTAAACAGCTGGTCCTGCTTATTTCGAGAAGGTTTTCCAAGGTTCCACGTGACCACTGCCCCGTTAGTAGCAGCCGTGGCCAGAAGGTTCTCCTCCATTTGGTGCCACATCACATCTGCACAGCTGAAGTTGAGTGATGGCTTGCGGCCAACTCTGAGGTTCAGCTTTTCCACAAACTGCTCCTCCTCCAGGGCATAGATCTTGAAGATGTTTCGGCCTGCGACCACCACCTGTGTGGCGTCACGGCACATGCCGATGGCATTGGCGGGAGCGTCCAGGTGGCAGAACATAGTTCTCCCATTGACGGTGCTGCTGCTGAGGGCTGTGGTGACCCGTGACATCTTCTCCATGTTCCTGGTGCAGACCGCAGTGATTTGTGACAAGATGCATCAGGTAAACTGCAGAGACATTAGATTTTTTTACTGTTAGAGCACTTCTTAAAAGGCATCTGTACCAAACAGAAGATTCTTCCACAGTTTAACAATTTGCCAGAAGGGGGCAGTAAAGCAAATAAGATTACAGATTTGTATAGTACTTTGTCTCTGTGGGGGGCAGCAGAGTTAGCAGTGTGTAACAAAAAATATCAGGGCACAGTGTAACATATATTTTAATATCTATACAATTAAACTGCAGCATGACTTACTTGTTGAAGAACTGCTGGCTTCACTAATGTCACCAGCAGCAAAGAGTTGCCTTCATGTGCTCCCATGAGAGCCAACTATTAGTGAGAGAAAAAACATGTACAACAAACAATATCTTTCAGGTTCATTTATGTTATAGTGAAAAGTATATCATAATCAGGGCTGTGAAATACCTAAGCCAGCTAGTGTTATCATCACATTCCTGTTATGTTTATGCTGTAAGTTTACTGTACAAGTGCAGCTGTTTACAGACAAAAGCACAAATGGAACCCCTTAGGAACAAAAGTATGAAAATACATTAAATATTGTGTTGTTGGGAGCTCATATAAGTAGTCAGCAAATGCTGAAGTTACATGTGTGTAACACTCTCATATTGTCTGTTTTGCATGTTGTCACACTAATACAAAGCAATCAGTTGCAGTCTCAGTTACTGCAAAAAAACAAGCATTTGCAACATTATGGCACCAAAACATTACCAGTAAAATTTTTTTTTTTTTCTGCAAGTAACAGAGTGTGTGAGAATTTACTTGTAAGCTTTAGAAGGGCACATTGCCTTTTGATATGCTTCTGTCTTATGAAATGGATGTGCAACAAATCTGTGTTGTTTATAATGGATACGACAGAAAAATACCAAACATGAAAAAATAAACTTTACAAAACTTGATCATATTTTTAGCCCAAACCAAGAGAGATCACCGTCTGAAATAGTTTTGCAAAAGTCTCAGAACTGAAATGTTAAAAACTTCTTAAAACAATTTAGACAATGTGCAGGAGATCTTGCGTTTTCTTGGTAATTTAAAAAAGAAATTACCCTCTACTGGATGAGTGGGACTTGTTTTTCCTTTTTCTACCTATGGTGTTAATATACTGATTGACTTTTATTTGACTAATTTCTAAGTAGGGTTAGTATCATTTGAGGTTTTTTTCTGATTTTTTTCTGATATAAGGTGCTGGATTTTGATACTCATCCCTATTTCTAAGTTAACAATTTCAGTGTTGTGACAGCCATAACTGTGCTGCAAAGATTTTGGTATGGTATACATTTGAATCAGATTCAACAACATGAATGTTCATTTATTTTCACTGTAGGCACATTGAAACTAACCTAATTTCTAAAACAAGTTGCATGTAACAACTTAAGGGTGCCTTAGATATGACTCTTAAATCACCTCTGAAATCATATCTACTCGATTCAAGGACGTCGAAAACACCATAATTCTGCTTGTTTACCTCTTACAAGTCTGCCTTATGACGTTTAGCTTGTTTCCATCCCCTGTCTCGTGCTGGTAACTCATTACTTTGCGCTCACGTGAACCAAACAGTGTGAGACAGCTTAAACAAACATGTGACCTAAACATTAATATTAATTTACACTTCCAACAGCACTATACTCTCTCTAATATTACAACTCCTACTTCAAATGTGGTTAATTGTATACTTGTATGTTTATATTTGAGCTTTATGTCCATAAACTCCTTCACATTGCACATTTTTCTGCTCATGTGTTGTCTGTAAACAGCTGAACTCCTCGTACAGTGAACTCTCAGCATAAACATGACAGAAATGTGCTGCTAATGCTAGCTGGCTAACGTAGCTATTGTGTATTTCTGCACCAACAGGACACACAAACCACACAAGGACGTCAGACATTTGGACATATGTGAATAAAATAGTATCTGTTATGGAGTTACAAAGCCCATGCATAGTTAATAACAAAGTAATTAAGGACACAAACCTTCTGACACTGTTGCTCAAAGCAAAGGGGTACCGGAAGTCGTGTTTTGTAGCAAAATCTCGCGAGAGTTCGATAGGAAGCTCAAGGAAACGTCATGGCACTGCAAGCCAATCATTACTGACTTTGTTGAGCTACTTCAGCCACTTAGGGATTTTGCATAGTTTTAGGCGCCCTACAAACGAAAGTAACTGTAGTTGTTGGACAAAATCAGGTAATACTGCGTTTAGCCTTAATAGAACAGCGGCTGTACAACATTAAGAATATCTTTTCAGTGTTAGTATCTGACAGCGGGGCTCTCTGCTATCATGAGTGCTCTGTTTGCCAGTGAGGAGCCATCCACATGGAGGAGTGTTTATAAGATTTACTGGGATGTCGTGGAGGCAAAGACCAAAGGCAAGAAACCTGGAAAGCTGCTGAGCCTTGACAAGTGGTAAATCTGTTTCTCATCACTGATATTAAAGCTTCTGTAAGGGGGTTTCTTACTTGTTATGAAACAGGAAAAATGTAATACTGATGCCTTTTAATGAACGAAGAAGCCAAACGACCATCAGGCCTAACACTGCTAATTTTCTATGTAGTTATTTAAATACCAATAAATATTGTGGGAGGTGGTAAATGTGAGACAGGGGATTTAAAATACACAAACTAAATCATTGCAAAGTTTTACAGTAAATGATGCATTTGACTTAAAAATACAGCTGCAGGATTCATATTTATTACTCGCGTGAAGAAAAAAAAACCAATAAGAGATAGCATTTTGTCCACTGATGGCCTTTGGGGCTCCAAAAGTGCAAAACCCCTCTCTTTTCTGTGTCTATTTGTCTTTTAGTTTGGCCTGTTCGGTGATGTACGCTTTCTCTGGTAGACCCCTCTTTGGCAAATGAAAATGATTTCAAGCCAAACACATACCATGATACACATTCACACATGAACAAATTCTGATTTAAAAGGTAAACTAAAAACTGTCCCATGCAAGGACAGGTGAGGATTGGTAAAAGGAGGATGGAGAAGTGGCTCTCTGTGTGATACCCATCATTGAACTGGTGAAGCCAATGCTGAGATGTGACTAGTTATATTTTCTTGTCTTTGTTTTTATAGTTGTAGTGTCTGTTGTAGAATCATTATTTGTTATTTGGCTGTCCCAAGCTCTCCTTGGGCTCCTGGGTGCCAGACCCCACTTTTGGAATGACAAGAGCTTGAATATTGATATGCGTGTATGCACGCTTTTTTTTGCTATCTTTTTGTCATTGTTAATGGAGAACCTTTGTACTAATTCAGCGTTAAACTCAACTTTTGTATAGGATGCATCAGTGCATTGGTATATCATCTGATATTAGCTCTTTTTTTAACAAACATCTGCAAACAATTAGCATGCACAGATATCAAAAGCCAATATTTATCTTTTTTGTCCGTTTTTTTCATGATGTTTGTTAGGACATCAATGAATTTTCAGACACAATATCCTCTTATATCACATTTTGTGTGGCTCTGGTTATCCCTACTGAAAGCTTATCCAGATAATAAGCCTTGGGTCACAAATGAACTCAAATCAGTTATCAACAAATAGAAAAGAGTTTTCTACTCTGGTGACCCACTGGAGATAACGGCTGTCTCCAGGGATATAAAGGTGGAAATAAGGAAGGCAAAATTGAAATACAGGATTAAAATCAAAAATCAGTTTAGGAGTGGTGACCTAAGAATGGCTCAGAGTGGAATAAAATCCGTGGCATTTATTAATCAGTCAACTTGTTGGACTAAGAATTTTATCACTGTTAATGATGTTGATGATAAGGACTTGGCAGGTGCTTTTAATTCACTTTTCTCTCATTGGGAAAGGACTTTTTTTTCTGTAGTATTTCCATGTTGAGAGAGTCTCTTGTCAATCACAATGATCTAGTGATTACTCAGGAAACAGCTCAGGCTTGTTTAGAAAAGTTAAAATTGTAAAGGCTGCTGGCCTTGACTCCATCTGTGGCTTTGTCACTGTGCTAACCAAGTCAGTGACGTGTTCACCAAACTTTTTCATATACAGTGCTTAACAAATTTATTAGACCACCACCCAGAGTAAGGTTTATGCCACAGCTGCCCTAAATTAACAGCATTAGTAATTACCGAAAACCATTTTAGATGTTTCTGCAATGGTTAATACACCAATATGTAGAAGCTCTTTAACCAAAATGATATTTTTAATGCTAAAATAAAATTATTTTTGTTATTCATGAAATTTCAAATTTATTGATTTACAAAAAAACTAAAAAATAGTAAAGCACATTATTATTTCTTGATTGATATGTCAAATTATAGTTATTTACTTGTATTCCTGAACAGAAAAATGAGTTTTAGTGGTTGAATGTTATGCTTGATTAATTTCTGACTTCTCAGAGAAGCCCAGTGAGCTGGCTCAAATTTGGGTATAAAAAGGTCAATTCAGTTTGAAATTGCTCATTCCTGTTCAAAATGATAAAACGTGGAGAGCTCTCTGAAAATGAAAGAGTCCGCATTAAAGCACTTCATGATGCTGGATGGTCTCTGAGACAAATAGGGAAAGACATAAAGTGTTCTCACAGTGTGGTCAGGTATTCTTTGGAGTCAATTGCTGAGACTGGTACTTACAAAATGCGCCATGGAAGAGGAAGGAAAGGAAAGTTAACTGAAGCAGATGTCAGACACTTCAAGATTTACAGTACTAGAGACAGAAGGAAGACCACTGCTGATCTTCAGGCAGAGATGAATGCTTCTAGATCAGAGTCTGAGAAAGTCTCCAGAATGACCATAAGCAGACGACTGATGGAACAAGGCTTAAAGGGAAGAAGCCATTATTGAAGCCTGCAAACATCCAGAAATGCCTCAGATTTGCCAGGGAGCACAAACACTGGACTGTTGATGACTGGAAGAAGGTACTCAGGATGGACGAGTCCAAGTTTGAACCCATCAGTCATCATCGTCGTGTTTATGTCCACAGAAAAGCTGGAGAACGTTTTGATGCCAAATGCATTGCACCCACAGTGAAAGACAGTGAAGATTCCATTATGGTATGGGGTTCCACTTGTGGATATGGGCGTGGGCAAATGAGTGAAAATGGACGGTATCATGAACAAGAACGTGTACCACAACTCTTAGTGCATCATGGAATCCCTTCTGGACCTGATTGGTCGTGGGTTCATACACCAACAAGACAATGACCCCAAGCATACTTCAAAGCTGTGCAGAGACTATTTGACCAAGAAAAAGGAATCTGGAGCACTGGAACTGATGGACTGGCCAAGTCAGAGTCCTATTGAACAAATTTGGGATTTAGAAGATTCAAAGATTGATGGCAAAAAAGTTATATCTAAAGCAAGTCTGTGGGAACAGCTAGAAACTATTCGAAACTCAATAACAAAAGAGACTGTGGAAAAGTACATAAAAACAATGCCACAACACTGTTCCCTTCAAGGCTGTGTCATTCCTCCCCTGCTTTTTATCATGTAAACAGACAGCTTTAGGGCTAGCCAAGAGGGCAACTGTCTGGTGAGGTTCTCTGATGATACTTCTCTGCTGTCTCGTCGTCATGGCTCTGAGTCAGGCCCTGGACCATGCTTTACCAATGTTTGGGAAATGGTGTGATGACAATTTCCTCAACCTTAATGTCATAAAAACCAAGGAATTGATCACAAATGTCAGAAAGTCTTGCCATGTACCTAAAGCAGCATCATCCATGGAGAGGATGTTCAAAGTGTTGACACCTATAAGCATCCTGGGACAGTGTTTGACTCAGAACTGAAGTTTTTCCAGAACAGAGGGAACAGTCAAACATGGATGACAAAGAATTCATTTATTATGGAAATGGAACTCTTTCAGTGTTTCTAAGGGCATTTTATCTTGTTTTATCATTGTTTTATTGAAAGACTTATAACATTTTTTTTATTTATTGCTTTAATGGGTTGTCTGTGAAGGGCAAGTCTGAACCACACTATAAAAGCCTCCTCCAAAGTTATTGGAGTCCAGCTGAAGGACTTGAGCTGTGTTTGGAAGGAATGTGTGGCCCAGAAAGCCAAGGAATGGATAAGATCAACCCATCCAAGTAACCAAACAATGCTGCCTCACTTCTTTCTGGGGGAAAACATTCCATAAAAATGAACGGCAGTAAATTGGAAAGATTGGTTCAATAGGGATTTAAAAGCCTGAAATATGAAAACCGTTGGATACATAGTTAGTGGGAGCCAAAATCCAGTGGCCAGTGAGTTAAACATATAATGTAGGACATTAATGTAATAAACAGACATCATACCTTCCTTTACTCCCTCAACTTTTGAGTTCAGCAATAGAACAGCAGCTTCCATTAGTAGTTCATGCTAACTTATGTAGCAGTCTTTCTTGTAACAAATATCATTTCTATCAGACTTAAAAATCCAGAACATCTCTGGGCAGATTTGAAAAATACTGGAAATATTAAAGATCACATAAGCGCTTAATTTAAAAAAGATAAATAACATAGAAGTAATTTTTTAAATCAAAAATATACGTATAATTTAAAAAATGAAAAACATAGGGAAGGATAAACTCTCAAGTGAGTGAATACAGCAAACAGCCAGAAATACAGAGATCAGCTGAGGGTTAACCAAAAGCCAAATTGAAAGTGCTGCATTTGATATCACAATAAGAACTGAGCAAATGCTGATGAAAGCAACATGATTAAGTTTAAATAAGTCAGTAGATTTCAGGTTTATTATACTTTATACAATGAATAATATGAGAGTAGTTCAGTCAACCTTACTCTGAGTATAATGTTCAGTGTAGCTGACCCTTTTGTTTGTGTCTGTGTTCAGGTATCAAGAGGAGCTGCCCACGCTCATTTCAAGTCGACCGGATAAACACATCACTCAGTCAGAGCTGGTGAAACTGATGGAGTGGAAGCTCACCGTGAGTCGTGTCCAGACCCTGTATCATAATAACTTGAAGACACTTACAGAGTTGTCACATTTCAAAGAAATAGTACAGCTATGAGCAATCAGCTGTGTCCTTAAATGACCCATGTACTCCTCCTCTGCAGAGAGGAAAGTTCAGGCCACGGCTGCAGCAGCTGGTAGCGTCTAACAGCGAGGACACCGTGGAGAATTGCTCCAGAAAGGCCTTCAGTCTTCTTCCTGACGTGCAGGCAGCGATCGCAGAGCTCAGCACCCTGAAAGGAGTTGGCCCAGCAACCGCTTCAGGTAATCACAGCATCTCTATTCTGCTTCTTTCAGCAAATAGGTGAAGCTTTAGAGTTGATACTAATAAAATATCCATGATCCCTTTAAAGCCTGAAGTGATTGCCTTCTCTGTAAGTGCACGGGGTGGCCCTCATATTGTGAGCCTCCCTGCCCTCTGTTTGAATAGTTTGTGCTCACTTCATACCGACTTTCGGCTCGGCTTGATGTGACTGTCCATTTTGTTCCAGCTGTGTTGGCAGCTGGAGCTCCAGAACAAACCGCATTCATGTCTGATGAAGCCATGGAGAGTGTGCCGGGACTGAAGCCCATCCAGTACACGGCCAAACACTACGCTCTCTTCCTGGAAAAAATGGTAGAGCATACTCAAAAACTTAACAAAGGTGAGAGAATGACTCAAGAGACAGTAGTTATGGGCAATCAGAAAGTCTAGTACAGGTTTATTTTCAGGGTTAAAATATCCTAAAGCAGCAGATTTTTTAACCTGCCTCGCTGTTTTTGTTTTTATTGTGGATGCTACAGTGTTTTACTGCTTTACATAGTTGTGCCAAAGTTAAAGTTATGTTGTATTTAATAATAAAAAATATATGAAATAAAATAGAATAAATATTAAAGAGTACCTTATAATCTTTGCATTCATTTTATAGAATCACTTTATATGAGTTATTTTTACTTCAGCATTTGAGGTGTTTTTCTCTTGATGAAGAAGAAAGTCTTCTCTTTCTTTAATTCTGCTGCTGATCCTCTCCACTGCTCTCCTCCTTAGTGGATCCCCAGCAGGACTGGACGCCCCACAGACTGGAGCTGTGTTTATGGGCGATGACCGTTGCTGAGCAGCAGCAGCTCCCACTCTTGAAAGATATTAATGAGAAGGACAGCAGCATGGCAGAGGGTTTAGATACCGGCCCTGACCAGAGACCAACAAAGAAGCTCAAAACAAAATGAAAAAAACCTGTTATGTTTTATGTGTACCTTGTTTATAATAAAGTAAGTGTTTATTACATAAAGTGCATCAATCCTTGAATCCTCTTTGTTGAAGCTGTGCAGTTTAGTTGGTAAATGATGTATTAAAGCAGCATTTTCATGATCAGATAAGATGAGACACATGAGTGACATTATCCATTAATGCTTTAGATTTAAATCATAAGTAATTAAGTCTGGTGTCATGTGGTTTAGAGAAAAGAGAAGGATTTTTCTCAAGTGTCGCTGGGCATGCTCATTACTATCTTAATCGTCAACCAGTCTAAATGCATTGTGTTAAAAGAAAGAAAATGAAATTAGGCATACAGGTGCGAATATTGTGGAAAAGTCCTATTTGCAACAGTTTCCTGAGCCTTCATTCTCTCATTCTGGTTCAGTGCACACAACCACAATCATGGGGAAGACTGCTGACTTGAAATATGTCCAGAAGATGATCATCGACACTGTCCACAAGGAAGGTAAGCCACAGAAGGTCATTGCAGAAAGGGCAGGCTGTTCTCAGAGGCTGTATTAAACATATTCATGTTAAGTTGACTGGAAGACTGGGCAGAGTCAAGCAGGATACATATTGACACACGTGTGTTGCTTAGCAGTCAAGGTCAATCTCAATGGCATTTTTTTTTGTCTGGGCCTTTCAGGGGTGCGTGGCAACCATACTTCCTGCCCAGACAGCACCCTAGGCTGTACTTAATCACCACATCCACCCCTTAATCCGCCCTAACGGTGTGGACTTTCCTATTTTTTCAAGTGACTAATTTCCCCTGGTATTGACCCTGAAGACATCCAGAGCACAACCTGGGCTGTGTCAATCCTCCTTCCCGCCTGATGGTGCATGCAGACGGGCTTACCTGCCACAATTACGCCTTACTTCAGCCTCAGTTTTTGGCCCAAACATGCCATTACAGTACTTTACATGTAAACATATGGAACAAAATCAGCGCTTTTTAAAGAAACCAAACAAGTCTGGTGTTCTCAACAAGTCTAGTGTCAGGACCCAGCACTGTCTCCATTATGACAAATACCAACCCATATTTCTGCACAATTTTAACCACTTAAATTCACATCGTCATAGGATCCCTTGGCAGACATGTGGGCATACAGTTTTTTCGAGTCTTTCCTGTAATAACCTTTTTTAAAAGATCTTGAGTAATGACCATCACCATGGGAAAACCAGCTCAGATCTTGAGGAAACATCTAAAATTCAGGCATTATCACAGTAAAATAGAGTTAAATGAGTATAACATGGATGTGTATCTTCCATACATTAGACTTTTTGCCTCAACTTTTTTTTTGTTGTTGCAGGCAACAAAAGCACTGATTGACAGTTACACACAGCTTGTACACAAACCAAAAGGAGCCGCAGTAACTTGCCACAGTATTGTTCTTTATTTATATTGTTTCTAAATCAAAGCAAAGTACAATGAACAGTACAAAATAAAACAAAATATATTCATATATATACAATATAAAATGGTTCCGTTCAGAACATTTAAAAAGTACAATAGATTGTGAAATAATTAATGAGGACTTTGATATAAATTATCCATATGTAAATTTAGTTTTCCTTTAGTTTCCTCGTGACGGAGAGAAAAATAGCTTCTTCTGCTTTTTCTTTTGTAAACGCTGTGTTGGTACAACCTCTAGTCTGGTCTGAGAGATTGAACCTCGTAAGCTTGGCACCATTTAATCGATACGAGTAAGCAGCTCAGGAAAAACTACCACAGCAGCACAGATATGACTTCTTTTATTAAATATATTCTAAAGCATTAGAGGGAAATGATGGTGATGTTTGCATGATCTCGAGTGGCTCAGGCAGTTTCTGTGGATATGAAAAAAATGCATCTGCAAACCAGAAAATACCCTCATCGTCATCATCATCATATGCTGAATACTATCAGAAAGAATACTTTTTAATGCTCGTTTCTCACCAAGGTGGAGAAAATTCAGTGCTTACTAATGCTTTTTATGAGCAGAATTTCCAGAATCCTTCTATATTTAAAGGTTTAAAACAGTGTACTCTCAGCTTCATGGCTGGCCTTTACTTTGTCAAACTATGACGATTCCAAGCATTCAGATTCACAGAATCCCTGTTTAGTTGAGTTGAATTTCACCTGCTTCTTAACACAAGTTTAACATCTGTTTTTACACATTTTAATGTGTTTACATTTGGAGTCATTGAGGGAAATTTAAAGCCAAATTATAGCTTGTTCAGTGCTCAGGAGCATCAGCATTTCAACGTCCTTAATATTGCAGAAGGAGCACAAACGTACGCACTGCTGGCTGCTCAATCAGTGCAGAACAAGAGCCAACATTACCTGCACAGTCCTGCAGTGACATGGTCGCATAAACCCCAAAAGGGACGACAAGCTTGTTGGCAATCTGGAAGATTCAGCTGTTTGGACTGCAGGGTTTTCTCTTCTGGATCCTGTGCATGAAAATGTGAAATAGAGTGCCTGTAAAATGTTTTCACCCCCTTGGTTGTTTTACCCTTTAACTGACTTTATAGATCAGTCATGGTCAATATGATTTGGCTTTTTTTTTGACACAATTTCTTTTACAAAAAACCTCTTTAATGCCAAAGTGAAAACAGAATTCTACAAAGTAATGTCAGTTGAATAAAACTACGTAGGGAAAAATAAGTGGCTGCATAAATATTCACCCCCTTCAAGTCAGGATTTAGTAGATGCACCTTTGGCTGCAATCACAGCACTGAGTCTGTGTAGATAGGTCTCTACCAGGTTTGCACCTCTGGACACTGCAATCTGACTCCATTTTTCTTTGTAAAATTGCTCAAGCTCCGTCAGGTTACACACAGTCCTTCTCAAGTCCAGCCACAAATTCTCTATTGGATTGGATTGGTCTGGGCTTTGGCTCGGCCACTCCAAAACATTCACCTTGTTGTCTTTGACCATTTCTGTGCAGCTTTCCCTGTATGCTTCCGGACATTGTCTTGCAGGTAAATAAATCTCCCAAGCCGTAGTTCTCTTACAGACAGAATATGACTGTTCTCCAGGATTTTCCTGTATTTTTCTGATGGATTTAACTGAACTCTGGAGGATGTTCAATGTATTGAAATATTTTTTTGTATCCCCTGACTTATGCTTCTCAATAACCTTTTCTTTGTCTTCTGGAGTGTTCTTTTATCTTCATGGTATGATTGTAGTCAGGAATACTGATCCCCATTTCACTAATTGTGAAACTACTTTCACCAGTTGTCTGGACCTCCGTTGAGTTTGGTCAATCACTGTAATGGGTGTGGGTATTTATGCAGTCACTTACTTTGCCTTACATGTTTTTATTTGATTGGCATTACTTTGTAAAAATCTGTTTTCACTTTGATATTAAAGTTTGTTTTTTTGGCTTTTTTTTTGTAAAAAGCCAAATTATATGGACCGTGATTGATTTATAAAATCACAGGGAAGAGAAGAAGACTTTTTACGGGCACTGTAGTTTGAAATACAGCAAAAAGCAAAGCAGCCTCTGTGCCTGGTGCGTTCTATATAACAAGGCATTGGGCTCTACAGCACAACGGATTCTTATAGGGAGGTTAAAAGCATCAAACAGTGTGGCAGAAGAGGATATGGCACGCCCACATTTAAGTGCAAAAAATAAGAAATAGGAAACAGCAGTCAGAAAAACTTCAAGTATCTTTTAGAAACTTCTGCTGTGTTTTCAAGCAGATGAACAAGAGATGAATCTGGTGCTTTAACATCGACAAGAACTCAAGTATGATAGCAACAAGTTAGCCTTAACCTTCGCTGTGCTGTTCTTACAATGTTCAAGAAATGTGCCACTCAAAGATGGCAATTAAATTAACATCATCCTGCCTGTCAGTTCCGCTTATTAAAGGAAGATATCCTGTGTAGCTTTGGGCTCCAAACACACATGCATCAGCCTGACACTGGACTGTTGTGACACAAGCCCGGCAGGATGAAGAAGCATGGCCGCTCGCTGCTTCAAAGCCCCGCTTAGGGGGTTTTGTGAAGAGTGCCAGCTCTTTTGTTTCTGTCGTCTCTCCTTCACAAACACCCGGACTGTCACTTGGTGTCAGACAGAGGACGTGACTTAGATTTCTCCTCTCCTTTAGCTGTCTGAGGACTTTTTTCGGGAGGTGTTTTGGTGCTGATGTTGGCTCGAGTTCAGGGCTGGGAGGGGATTTAGCAGGGACAATAAACTTGAACTCCTTCCTTGAAGCCATCTTGTTGCTTAGGATCTTTTTTTTCTACCTTTTGCATGAGGAAAACAGTCAAGTATGTTGTCTTTCAAGTTTTAGGGGAGACGAGAATTCACAAGCTTTCCTATTCCGTCCTTCATGTACTTCCATATGTGGTGATATTCACAGTTAATGTGTTTTACAAAAACATAGCCGTTTACTAGCCCTTTTTACAACCCTTGTGGGTTCCTATGAATCTTAAGCTAAAGAGGCACATTAACCTCCTCTCAGACTTCCCCTTTATCTCCATTATAGGCTAACAGGGAACATATGCATTATTCATAAATGTATCTCTGCCATCTCCAGCAATAATATTCCCCAGTACACACAAGAGTTTCTATCAAGCTTCCATTACTTCCACATATTGGCTGATCTTTTCTCTTTTAATACATCAGAAATGGCTTATTCTGGCTATTTCCTATGGATCCTCTCATTTAACGTCCTGTCTTCTGTTATTTCTGACAGTTTCACGAGGAAGCAAATGCTGAGGACTGTATTTATGGCCAACAATCCAAATTGGCAAATGCATAAAATTTTTCCCCCCTAGGCAGCCAGCGGACATTCAGATGAATTATTGATCGAAAGTCAGAAAAATGGAACATAGCATGAGTAAATGTAATTGCTAATCCTTGCCTCGGCTTTCCAAAAGCTTGAGTCACTCTGGAGGTTATGACATGCGACTGAATCGCTGTCTGATTTGAATCTGAAGAAGAACTTGGGCAAGGTTTCTGCACTCTGCAGGGGTCAGAGAGAAGATGTGGGCAGATGCAAAATGAAAAATTAAGCTGCAAGTGCTGAGAAAAGACGCAAAAATAAACATAGCTACATGAAATGTCAGAAAAGATCCAGAGAATCACAGGCTTGTTCTTGCACAGTTTGTCTTCTTCAACCTCCTCAGTTGGATATTCACAATAAAAAAATCATGTTTGATCACACAAAGAAAGATTCACCGCTAACCAGCTGGTTTTAAACCAGCAGATGCCTTTTTTCATCTGCTTTTGCCCACTTAAATGAGTTCTTTCTATGGCTTATTCTGTAAAGCACTAAAGATTTATAAAATCAAGTGAGCTTGAGTTGTCTGTGGTTGAGTTCTACCTCAAGAGCCCTTTTCACACATGCACAAAACTCCTGGAAATTTCAAAATTTCTTGGGCTGCAAGTGTGACTACAAACAGAAGAACTATATAGGAAAAAAAAGGGAAAGTCCACCTCTGGTGAGTGTAAAGAGGGTGTTAACTTCTATAATCTGTGACTTTATAGGTTTGAATATACTTGGTAAGGAATAATAATAAAAAAAATAATAAAAAGTAAGAAAATAATAAATGGTACATGGCGATAAATCCTCTGGCGTTAGTGAGCTGGATCACAGTAACAACTGCTTTACAATAGCTAAGTAAGTCTCAAGTGAGGTTGCCAACTGTCCCGTATAAGCCAGAACATCCCGTGTTTTGAGCTGTCCCAAGTGGGACACCCCTTATCCCATATTTGACATTGCTTCTCTGTAATTACTGGATGATATTTTACTGATCCTAGACCAGATGAGCAGAGCCAGTGGTCTATCAAGGACTGATCATGTCCATCAAGTGACACCTGTTATCCAATCATAGCCCCCTTACTGCATCAGAAGCCCCAAATCCCGCTGAAATACGTTTTTCTTATAGATGGTCTTGACAAATGTGGAAAAAAATGGATGGACCATCAAAAAAGAAAAGACTTTGCTGCACTTTGTGCCATCAGGAGTTATTAATAGTCCATAGAGGTGAGCAGGTGCTAACACAGCATGATGCTACAGAGATTTACAAGAAGACCAAGCTAGCAAAATTTGCAAGTAATATGAGTAAATTTTTCGTTCAGAAAATGATGAAATGCGTCGAGTAATGCATATATATGAACCGCACCTGATGCAGGTGCAGCACAGAGCTGATTGTGTGAGCTAGGACTCGTCATGTGTAGGGACTTAAAAAAAAAAAAAAAACTGCCTAAAGCTTATAAAAGCAGCAAGGATTGTTCATGGAAAAGTGATTTTGAGTCCCACCTTTCTTTTAGATGAGAAATCCATTCAGTTTTTTTGTAAGGCTGTAAATTGCAATTTATTTTATCATTAACTATTAAGTTCTATTAGGTGGCTCTTAAAAGTCCAGCACCATCTCAGATGTTAATGAGGGGGTGAATTTGATGACATTTTCATCCTTATATGAGAGAATTTGAACATTTTGATCAAAGTTATATTCACTTTCTTCAATAAAAAGTGTCCTCAGATGGAGGTGTGTGGTATCATTTGTCAGTCTAGTGGGGAAAAGGGAGGTCTATTGATATTGATATGAAATGACATAATAATAATAGAGTTTTAATTTATTACTGATTAAATATGCATGTCTGGCTTATCCAATAAATTCACACATAACAGCTACACTGCTGCACCACTGTTTGGTACTGACAAAGTTGGCAACCCTACTCTCAAGGGACTCAAAAGACAAACAATTATTAACACTGGTTAGCACAGATTGTTTGTGATGATATCAGAGTGAAAATAAGCCTGCAAATAAAAAAAGCTGACTGAGGAGATACGCTCACATTATGTTTTGAGGAAGATGAATTCTTCAGCAGCGCAATGATGATTGATGAGCAAGAGCCGCTCATCAAGGGGGATAAAGGGGAGAGCTTTCATGGGCCCAGGCAAAATTAAGGGGCCCATAGAGGTCAGCAAAACATGCCCATTGTAAACTTAAACTGTGATAACCACATTTAATTTTTATCTAAATAATAACCACCCTTATCAAGGCAACAAATGTTTTTTTATTCGTTTGTGCTACAGTATAAAGCCTTCTTAAAAATGTCAACCCATTTTCTTACGGCAGAATGAAAAAATAGGCAGAAAAGATGGTGAAATGGATTTAAAAAGAGCAGAAATAAGTTTAAAGCAGCAAAGATATGTTTGAAGTGGCAAAAAAGGGGTATGGCAAATAGTGAAAATTGGTAAAAATAAAAATAAAAAATGGTGAGAATAAAAATGTTAAAAATGTTAATTTGGCTACACAGGTGGTAAAGTAGTGGAATAAAAAAAATGGTAGAAATTTGATTTTAAAAGTAGCAGAAATGGGATAACCATTGTAATAATGGTCGTTAAATGTGGTGAAAAGTAATCAACAGAAGCAACAATGGGCAAAAAGTAGCAAAAATGGATAAAGTGGCAAAAATTGCCAGAAAAAAATGGTGGAAATGGTTTAAAAGTAACAGAAATAAGTTAAAAGTGCACAAAATTGATCATAGAAGTGGCAAAAAAAAGTTAACGGTGGCAATAATGAAAATATGGTTAAAATATGTTTAGAAGGGCAAACAGGGTAGGACATAAAGTGAAATATGGATAAAACTGGCAAAAATCGGCATAAAAAGTGGTTAAAAGGGGTCAATAGAGGCATTAATGGGTCAAACGAGGTAACAACTGGCAGAAAGAAGCAAAAATTGGTTCAAAGTTAAAAGTGGCAAAAAATAGAAAGGCAACAATGGGCAGAAAAAGGTAGTGAAAAGGGGATAAAAGTAGCAAAAATGGGTGTAAGAGAGGTGAAAGGGAATTTTAGAAATAGCAAAAATGGGTTCACATTGACAAAAATGGGTGAGAAAAAAAGTGATGAAAAGGGGCTGAAGTGTGACGAAAATTAGTATAAAGTGGCAAAAATTAGTTAAATGGGCGGGAAAAGTGATTAAAAAGTGACACAAATTAATATTTTGAACATCAGAGCCCAATAACAGTTTGACAAACTTCTCAGCTCCAAAATGAGGTAAGTGTTAGCCAGAACCCTGCTAGCATCAATGCTACTGATCCAACACACAGGCATTGACATAATCAATAAATCACTACTGGGAAGGGCCCATTCTGCGGGTTTGTCAGGGTCCCAGCCAAATCTGTGGGCAGGCCTGAGGCGGAGTGAAAGTCATCATCATCATCATGATGAAAAACAAGAATGGAACAGGGAAGAGCAGTGTGTCGATAAGGTGACAGGTAAACAGACTTGTGGACAGATCTCGGCGTTGACCCGGGACACTGTTAGCTATTTGTGCTGTGGAGGAGGTGGTGGCAATGGTCAAATAAAGGCTGAGCTGTCTTGTTCATACTAAAGAGCTCTGTTGTGATGTTTTCTTTATATTAATCGGTTTAATAACCCTTTAATTTCTTGTTTTTTCATTCAGAGCTGGGTTTTGAAATACTGATGAACAGTACAATGTCAAATCCATAATCCCCCCCATCCAACTGGGCAATCTCATGGCTATAAGCAAATATGTGAGACACAAAGATTTCAGAGGCAGCTTGTTAAAATTTTCCAGAAATTTTCAGGAGTGCATGTGTGAAAACGTCTGTTGAGTTTTTTTCAGAGGATCAAAGCCATACAAGAGTTTCAGAAGAACAATCATAGCATTAATTTTGCACCATTTGAAGTTTTTCCCTCCTTGGAGAGGAAAAATACAAATAAATATACTCTCAGGTTATGAACATACAATATACACATCCACTATCAAATGAAAACAGGGACAACTTAATAACACTCTTCTTCTTTTTTTCTTTATAGGTACATTCCTTTACAAAAGTATACAGTCCCTAAGATGAGAAACTGAGGTATAGACCGGGCCCGACAGAGAGGCCCCAATGCCCTCTGGGACATGTGATGACACATCCGCGCCCTCCCCAGTTCAGTCTGTCGGAGCGAGAACAGGCAGAAGCCAGTGTGGGTGTTAGTGTGAGGATTTGTGTTCTCCTTGGTTTGTCGACCTCCAGGATCAGGCAGTGTCAAAGACAAACAGGAGGAGTTTGTGTTTGTGTGTCCTCGTCTCGCTGAGAGCCACAGAGCATGACATGGCGTAATTTACAACGGTGCGCCTAGCGAAGTTAGCGTTTGACACAACGACAGGAGGAGTTCGCTCGCTCGCTCGCTCGAGGGATGACCGTCCAGGAAATGTCAAGCTGTTACTCTCTCCTTCTGTCACGTTTGTTTCCCGTCAACATCTCATCTGTGATTTTAGATTCTCTATCCACAGTGTAGGTTTTATGTCACATAAATAATGAACGAAAAGTGATGTAGGCTGATGCTGAAGCGAAAATGACAGCTAACTTTAGAATCCACAAACAGCCTGGATATAAAACTTTTTCTTTCATTTTTCTTGCAGAGACAGGGTTTCTTTTTCCATTTACTCTCTGGGGGAAAAGATTGTGACTGATGTTTAATCATCTACTAAGCAGCAGAAAACATTCTCTTAGCTTCTTTTCTTTTGGCTTTTCAATTAGTGTGGCAGCAATCCTGCAAAAAGCCTCAGTGCTTCTGTGTCTAGTTTATTGCTGCAGCTTTAACTTTGGGGCTTGGTTTACTCTGCATAAGTGCCTTAAGAAAAAACAATAAAATCCTGTTTGTTTAAGGGGCATCACTGCAGAAGACTGGGGAATATCTCTTAGTTATTCTTATAACCTCTGCAGGATAAAATCCCTTTTATTCCACCAGAAGCATGTGCCATTACATCCTCTGTTTTGATACATGTATGCAAGATGCATTCAGACATGACAGATGTTTTACGAAAAAAAGAGCACAATGGCTAAATGCTGACTGATAGGTAAGTGCTGGTAATGTAGATGAGCCTCTAAATTTATGTATAAAAAGATATAATGCTCCTCAACATGGATCTGAGGAGTGTTCACCTGTACTTGTTGCTACGTTAATCCCTCTTTAATAAAAGAGACGTATTTCTTTGATTTGCAAAGTATCTGTAAAAAAGGACTCTTGGTCGATTTCTAGTTTTGTATCACTTCATTTGGGTCTAACTTGAGAGGAAATGTTAACTACGGTAAAAAGGGGGGCTTCTGTTTGAGTCAGTGTGTATGTGGGGGAGGACCTGGTAGGGAGGAAGTGGAGGGAGAGGGAGGGGGGGCCTTCATCAGGGAGGAGGGGGTATCTGCACCCCCAGCAGCTCGTACGCAAAGATGTTCCAGAAGATGGCGAAGAGGAGGAAGGTGATGAAGGAGAAGACGATGACCCACCAGGAGCACTGTTTCTGAAGGCTCTCCTCATAGCTGCGCAGGATCAGCAGCCCCATGCTGATGCCGACCACGGCCCCCGACAGGTGAGCCATGAAGCTGGGCTGGGGTCCCGAGGAGGGCAGGGGTGGTGAGAAGCGGAGCCAGACCGCACGGCCCACTTCTGAACTCACTGTGGAGGACAAAAGAGGAATGAAACCTTAAAAATCAGCTCAGAGGAGGGCTGACTGATTGTTTTTTAACTTTAGCTTGTTAGTTTTGTTGTGAACGTTTAATCTTTGAAATGGCTTAGTTTTAACTTAATTATTGGTGTGTGTTAGTTTACTTAATTAGTGCTGTGCAGTCCATTTTAGGGATGATAGATAGCTTAGATAGCTTCTCTTTCTGCACTAAAAATCATGATATAAAACAGAGAAAAATCAAGCTGAATAAATGTAGTGCCATTTTGTGAACATATTATCAGGGGAATAAAAGAACACATTACATTTACTTATACCACTGTAATCAAGTATTTTTGTGTATTTGTATTGTATTCACCCCTGAGTCAGAGTGAAGATTTGAGCAAAGTTTGAAGACAGATGGAGAGACGGACAACCTGCAAACCTTTATGTCTCAGTCCCAGCTGTCTCTGATATAGAGGCACAGAAAAATCTTTTCCTTTATAACCTTTAAATTGGCACCAGTAAATCCGAAGGTAGAAAAAAGCTAGACTGATCTTTGTCAGACATATCAACATGTTGTCAAAGCATAATTGTATCCAGAGGGGTCTGGCTGCAGACCGCAGAGCTCAGACCTCTCATAGACCACTACAGTGAGACTCCGCCTCTGTCAGAACAGAAGGGACATCTTTTGCTTGTAAAACATTTTAGAACATTTCTTTGAATTTAATTTTATTCCTAAGCAAAGTCTGGCCATTACATTCATGAAATAACCACAATGCAAACATAACAGACTACGCTAGGTTTCATAAATAAAACTGAAAAAAATTGGCAGTCTAATTCCAGGATTAAATTAATTAGTAAGACCTGTTTTAGAAGTCTTTACGCAAGTGGTGGCTCATTTTAGATTTAGCTAAAGTTAACATAGATTCATTAACTGTGTAGTCAGCATTACAACATAAGCTCATGACTACCACAGCTTTAGCTAAAGTCATCCAAATTTCACATAACTACTTCTAAAATATGTCCTTATGTAGCACAATCTAATGTAGCTAAGATAGCTTAATTTGCTTTAACTGCATTAGTTATGTAGTTACTTTCCTACATAGCTAGCACAGCTAACGTAGCTTTGCTAACTTTCAATTTCATAATAGTAGCTATATTAGCTAAGGAGCTACGTTACTTTCGAAGCTTACATAGCTAATGTAGCTTTATTAGCTTTAGACTTAGCTGCGTTAGCTGAGTTAACATGTTTTCATGGAGGACAAGCTTTTTTCCTGTTAGGTCTCCTTTAATAGATTTTTTCTGTTTTAAATTTTATAACCGTAGAGGTTGCTGTCTCTCATGGAGTTACACAACTAATGTGAAGCTGCTCCATTCGTCCATAGACTGAAGAAGAAATAGTTCGTCCTCTGCCCAGCTGTGCTCTTGTAGTTTTCTGTCTCTGCCCAGGTGAGCTTACATCATTCATATGTTTGTGTTTTCTAACAGCTCACTCAATATTCAGTGTTATTTCCTCAAAAAACTCTATTAAGTTATCTCAAAGGATTCTCTTTGTTTTATGTTGCTACCAAGTGGCAACCTTCAGTCCTGAAAAATGAAGCCGACGTGGAAGTGCTAAATATTGCAATACCGTGAGTGTCCACTTGAGGCTGGCTGCAGGAACACTGAAAGTCATGTACACTACACATGTTAAAAGCTGTTTTTTTTTTTTTTTTTAACACAGGAAATAAACTGGTTTACAGCCTGGTTCAAGAAATCAAATGTGTCTCATTAGCTAATGCCTTCATGTCCTCTCACTGATTGGCATGTCTAATTTCAATGGCAGATAGCTTGACAAGCAGTCTGCCATTAGGTTGATCCAAAGTTCGGTTGAGAAAGCGATTTCAGTATGGAGGCTGCCACGGATTGGCCTCAAACGCTGTCTGAGTTCGCCTATTGTAAGCAGCAGCTGATGTCACACAGGCTTTGTCCAACTCTTTTTACAGTCTATGGTTGCTACTCAGGGTTAAACTGTTGGCCATATTGCTCAACTGCCCCCACAACTGGCGGTGATATCGCAGCATTGCATCCATATCTTTAAGCTTTGAGAAAAAAGACGAAAAACGGATAAAATGAATGCAGAGAGGTCTGTCCGTATGCATTTCAAAAGTACAGCATAAATGAGGCTTTATCAAACATTTTGTTATCAGGTTTTGCAGGTCAGGTTTAGACTTTTAACTTTTGTTAGTCTAACCCTTATCTTAACCATATCAGAAGTTTAATCTGTATCTAATTTAAAGGTTTTAGTGTGTATTTCTGTTCTGCAGAGGGGTGTATCAACATAGTGGTCTACAAGGGGTATGTATCCCTAGTTCATTTTCCATTATACTGTACAATATGGGGCACTTGTCAGGGGTGGGACCCAACAGGACCAGAGAAATTACTGCAAAAAAACTCAAAATGGGGCACAGATGCTCCAGTGAACAGCCCAGGTTTAAGTCCGGCCTGTACCCATTTTCTTGTCCCTGTTTCTGAATCTATCTAATATCATATCTCTACATTAAAGGCATAAGAAGCCTCAAAATCATAAAAAAAAACTCAAAACATTACATCTTTAAAGATATATTGAAAATAAAAGAGACATCCACAACCCCAGCAAATGAAGAACTATTAAGCTCTTGCCATCTGCATGAAATCATTTACAATATGAAAACTAAGATATTTTATTTACTTTTAGAAACAGAAAGTTTCAGTTTAGTAACACTTTCTATAAAGCCTTGCTTATCTTTTAATTTTAGTTCAGAAAAATCTAGTTTTCAATATTTTATTTGAATCTATGATCAATCTAACCATCTTCATTTATTTATGTGACATACATAAAGTGAAGCCCTTTCCAAATATGTTCTAACTTTTTAGAAATAAACTATAACTCTGACTTAGATGCATGCTGCAAGCTGAAAAGGTTTCAAGATTAATCTCACTGACTGTACGATGGTCTGTGGTGGCTGAGATGTTACTCAGGGACAGTAAGGCTGAAATAAAGACAGATATTTCTGATGTAGTTTCGAGAGGATACCATGGCATGGAGAGCCTCTACTTTAGGTATCAAAGAAGAAGCTCTGCTCATTTATTTGATTTCTTCATGTGTTTTGAAAGATAATGTGGCTAAAGATTTGCAGTGTGAAACTAGTAGCTCTCAGATGACAAAAGGCTGGAGACTGCTGTGTGTATACACTAAGAAAAAGTGCAGAGCCTCCAAGATGAGCTCTAAAGTGGTTAGGAGCATCAAGTTTTTATAGAAGTTTTCTGCAGCCACAGAAAAGGTCACATGAGGATATAAACAAATCTCGACACAAAAATAAGCTTTAAATCTCATTTGCCAAGGTTTGTAAGGCAGACACTCAGCAGCTGCTGTTTAAAACCAGAGCAAATGTTGATTCAGTCTTCACAGTTTTGTTTTAAAAATGCTGTATTCTCTGTTTGTGAAACGCTGAGGAGAGACATCAGATTCCAGCAGAGACTCAGCGCTCGCTCAGTTCGGGGGCGTCAGGCTCGGGACAGATGGAGCGAGCATATTGCTCACTAATGAAAGTGGCAGTGTATCGGCCCTCGCGCGGAGGAAAAGGACAAGTACTATGACTCAAATGATATGACAACAAAGCAACACGTCCAATCAGAGAGGCTCTCACCATGAGCAATTAACAGAGATGGTTTTTGGCTGCTGCTCTGCTGTAAGAGCTTTATAAACGCCACTTAGATGATAAACGCTCTGCTTTGTGAACAGGTGTGCAGACATTAAAGATGCTTAGCATTTAACACTGCCTGTTCACTGATTTTACTATAAATTTAACATGTTTTAAACAGCAGGGAGATTCAATCTGAAGAACTTACTGCACACAAGTGCCAGGATCATGCGGAGCAGCTTGTATGGACATCGCATCCCGGCCCAGTTCTGCAACAGAAAGTGACTCGTCAGCACAAACAATCACGACACTAACAAGTATTATATACGAGGATAACAGTATGGGGAGGAAAAGCCTCACTTTCTACCCTCTAGATGTTTTTAAACCTGAAAGAAAGACAATACGGATCTATCTGAGAGAGAAAGCAGCACTTACAGACGTGATTATACACCTGGATGCTCTCCAGTTCATGGTTCCAACCCAGTAGCACTCTATTAATTAGGGCTAAGGTAATTTGACAGACGGGGAAAATGGGCCAATAACAGGCCCTTTTGATTCTCCAGGGGGGGAAGAACAATGCCGTCCTGACTCAGAGTAACATGTTTACTCCCCAGGATGAAAAATGGGTCCAATCACATCAGTGTTTAAGTTTCTAGCTGTGGGAATAAGACTGTTAGAGCAGATCTACCCCCTACTAAAGAGAAAAAGCAAAATCCATGCAAAATTAAAGGCACAGTAAAAATAAAACCTGCAGTGACCATGAGGCTAAAATATAAAGTGAGGGGTGGCAGTGCCTGCAATGTTTCAGTATTTCTATGAATAAATGATTAATGGCATGGCCAAAGGGGGTCAAAAAAGAAGGAGGAGGAGGAAAAGGAGGTCTGATCTCTGTGTGATGTGATTCTCCTGCTTTCTGATGGGTGTAATTTTTTATGACATGCCTGTGCCCTTGTCAGATGAAACAGGATATTTTTGACTGAAGAAAAGCCAAAGATCTTGCAATCACACTGCTGACAGTGCAGTAAAGCCATGCAGAGTGAGGGCGGGTTATCTGTGAGAAAAAGTTTCTGCTGTTTGGAAGGAACTTAATGATATAATTAAAAGTGAAACTCCCCTGGTGTCAGCTGAGAAAAAAGTCGTGTAAATGTCTGTATTTGAAAATGAGCACAGTTTTTATATCCCTGCCCACATTATTATAATCCATACACCAGTGGCAGACTCCAGATGTTTAAGAAGCAGGGGCAGAAATGAGTAGTTTTAATGTTAAGAAACTTTGGTGAACACTAAATGTTTTTATTTAGTGATTAAGACTATGACATCACTGTAATCAAAAAAGGGGAGAAATTATTGACCATTTAACTTATTTCACAAAAATACACAGGTGGGCAAAGGAGGGGGGTGTGGGAGTGTGTGAAAATAAACTAAAGAGGATTATGGCGGTACAGTGCGTTTTCTCTGCACAAATTGTGTACATTTAAAGGCACTGAAATGGATACTTTGTCTAATTTTGTCATTTCTGAGAGCACAAAAGATGGCGATTTGTATTTTTTCCCCTTTTAGAAGTCACCAAGGAGGTCAATTTTGTCCTTTTAAGACAACAAAGGGGGGCACTTAGCCTTTTTATCCATTTTGAGGGCACTTACGAGGTCTTTGTCAAATGTTTTCATTCATAGGGCACTAAAATGGGCATTGTCAAATTTTGTCCACTTTGAGGGCTCTGAAGATGGCTATTTGTAGAAATGTCCCTTTAAAAGGGCAATAAAGAAGGCCCCTTTGTACTTACGTGGTAAGTAGAAAGGAGCCCCCCCCAACTCAGTGCCGTGCATGATTTGTTTTCTAGGCACTGCTTCATAAATTGGTATACTGTGCTAATAGATTTATCAACTGTTGGCACAAAATCATAAACATGATTTTTTAAATCAAAGAACAAGGAATGGACCATTTCCATTGTACCCACATATGCCAAGTGAATGCAACAAGATAAATAGCATAATGAATGCAACATTACTCATTTTTTTAAATCCACACCCACACATGACCAACAAGCTGGCATGGATCATGAATATTTGGGCACTGAATAGTAAACATAATGTACAAATTTACACATAAACTCTATTTTTATTAGTTGACAACATGGGGGCTCCATACTTAGACGAAGCCCTGTATATTAAGACATATCAGCCTTATGACCTGAGTGTTGTACAAGGAAACATGTTAGATTTCTACATTCTGAGAAATTTTCATTGGATTCAAATGTAGGCTGCCATATTGTGCAATGCACTCTGGGAAGTGATGATTGATCTGGGTGCAATCAGAGAGATGTGGGAAGGAGAACAATCAGCCTCATTCACCAATATCTTCTTACATTATTGTGTAAATTTTTTCTTAAAAAAGTTTCAAACAGGAATCTATGTCAGGTTCTGCTGATCTGTTCACAGGATCGAGAAGAAAAGTAACAAGATGTTTGTAATGTCCAAATCACAGACTAGACTCTGAGTAACGGAAATACTTTGGTCTAAATGCTCCAAAGGAAACCTAAAAAGGCTGATTTTATGATGAATTCACTGTCAGTGGTAGATATTATGAATCAGATTATATGACTGGTTCATGTAGCATTGGTCTGAGGAGCAACATGCATCGGGCTGTTATAACATAAAAGGTCTAAATCTGGAGTGTTTGCCATTTTCCTAAATGAATATGACTTTATGGAGTCCTACATTTATTCCAAAAACTGTCAGCATGTCATTTAAAACATTTGATCACTACTGGTTGGTCCTGTCCTGATTTAATCCCTCATTATAAAAAAATTTGATTCCAAACTAATATCAACTAGATTGGCTTACATACAATTTAATTTTATGTCAACAAGAAGTGCAATTATGGTCTCGGTCACTTACGTTTAAACGGGACATTGTTTATAAATCCTTTAGCATATGTAACTCCAGCTCTTGTCAAATTGTAAAAATTCCTCTCATAACAATAAAACAGATTCTCTGTAACCGAACATTTAATTCTAATCTGGATACAGGCTGTCCTATTACATGAGAAGTCGGCATTTTTAGTCTTGGTGCAGTGCTAAAAGGCATCAAATATACGCATAGAGATGGCCCCATTCATGACATGCATGGATGTCAGGGACATTCAGAGTGAACGGACATGCAGGAGAACGACTGTTGAGGCTCAGACATGTGCTTAAAAGTCAAGTTTTCACTCAGCAGGTGAGGGTTTATAGCAGTTTGAGCAGTAATAGTGCAGCAGTCTGGAATAAATCTCCGCAGGATCCTCCTCTCCCTCTCTTTTCTCTCACTCATCTCCTCTCTGGACTCGGTGCACTGATCCCAGGCCAAGTGAAATAAGGATTAGATCAGATTTTGTGAACAGGTTGCCATTGTAAAGCCATAAACAGTCATGCTGAATGTATACTTATAAAGAATATTCCAGTCTTGTAGATTTAGCATCAGTGGGTCTTAAAAATGTTAAAAATCTGAAAAAAAAAATTGCCATATGAAACAAGGACAGCATATTTATGCCTAACCTGTTTAGATTACTTGCAAGTAGCCGTCTAAAGTAGCTAATATACCCTTGTGTGTGTGTTTATATATAAGGTATAAAAAAAGACATTTAAAGGGTTAAAATCCCCCCAAATTCAATATTTGGTAGTTTTTGCCATGCCAGGAGTTGATGAAAATAACCAACTGAAAACATAGGGGAAATATTCTTATGTAATTTCTTGATAAATGTTCACATTGGAAATTTTTTTCCTGAATGGCCTATTAGGGTAGTAAATTTGAATGGTACCAGAGGGTTAATATCAGGTCTCCTTTTAACAAATATTTAAAATGTTTGGACAAGTTTAGTGTCAAAAGTTGAATTTCCAAGATGTTTTTTTTTTCTGGAGCTGCCACACTCTCAAAGAGTCACATCCTGAGCTCAAGTAGAGCCTCAAACTTCACTCAACCTAAAAATGTCTCCCTAGCAAACACAGACGATGATGCTTGATGGCAGATGGCCTGGGAACATACGGGATCAAGACTGGACAAGACTTCCTTGTGAGCTTGAAAAAAACCTAATCAGAGGAGAGCTAAGACGTCCCTTGAAGGATTTCCCAACAACAAGAGCAACAAGCCAAATAAGCTGTCTGTTAGCCGCTCGGAGCATACTGTTACTGAGTCTGTGCTCTGGGTCTGTCACTGTACTCTGATTTCTATCCCTGTTGGCGTCTCTGCTGCCCAGTGAGTGGCGGCCACATTAGTTAAAGTGATTCATCAGATGTAACACTGCCGGAGAACGTGGAAGGCATTTCACGCTGAGGCCTTATAATGAAAACACAAATAAGGGCAGAAATTAGCAAACAAAGTGCATCATGCGAGTTCACTGCTTTTTCTTCCCAAAGAGCACAAATAAAAATAATTATAACAAATAGTATCAGAGCATGGAAACTCCCTCAACTCACATGGAGCGATAAAAACAATAAGAACAGTGCATAAATGTTATGGCTTATCTTAATAAGATACCAGAGGAAATCTCATCAGCATGCCTATATAAAGAGGTCGCATGGGAAATTTAGTGGAAGTTTCCCAAAAACTTCTAAGCAATAAAAAACAAGAATCACATTAAAGTGATCCAACTGTGGCAGGAAATAAATTTTTGGTGAAGAATAAAAGTAAAAAGAAGAGGAGGGATAGGAGGTCCGTCTCACATCATGCAGAGAGATCTGACATTTCTTCTCTAGTGAAAAATCAGGTCTAACAATGGAAGTGATGATGGCGGTTACCATGACAACGTTGGCCAGATGCGCTGAGCACAGAGCGTAGACCCCCCCTGAGCCCCCCACCACAGGAGCGCGCATGTCGGTGATGGACACTGTCAGGGAGCCTGCAGAGAGAGAGCGAGAGAGAGAGATGGACATCATTTAAGAGCAGAAGGAGAAACAAAGAGAGAGTCAGATTAGTCATCACACAGCAGCACGAGTCACCTTCCTCTCAGCGCTTTATTTTTTAAATATGTCTGAGTATTAAACCACGGAAACACTGCTACATCAGCTGACCTTCACATGCCCTTTAATTTTACACCCAGATTACATTACACATGCATTCTTTACTACAGACAAAGCTGCTGAGGACACACCTGTATTTAAACACTAACAGCTGACTATATGAAGATGGCAAGTCTCCTCTAATGAGTATTATCTAATCAGCCCTCTGATTGTTCTGCTGATCTACCAATCAGAGAGCCTTCTCTCATAGCAACTGTTGCTGGGCTACTTCTGCTGGGCTGCTTCTGGTAAGACAAACTTTTGCCCTGGTCAAGTCTCTTAAGTGCAAACACAAGATGAACTATATGGACAAAAATATTTGGCCATTTCAACATTACAGGCACTGTAATGAGACTGCATTCAAATACATGTACTTTCATATGGAGTTGCCCCCCGCTTTTGCAGCTATTACAGCTTCCACTCTTCTTGGGGAGGCTTTCTACAGGATTTTTCAGTTTTTTTGTGGGAATTTGTGCCCATCCATTTATGAGGTCAGGCACTGGTGTTGGGCGAGAATGCCTGGCTCACAATCTCCATTCCAGGGTTCTGTTAAGTTCCTCCACAGCAAACTCATCCAACCATGTCTTTATAGTTCTTGCTTTGTGCACTTGAGCACAGTCATGTTGGAATAGGAAAGGGCATTCCCAAATTGTTGCCACGACTTGGAAGCGTAGCTTTGTCTGCGCCATGGTCCAGGGTCGGTGTGTTTCACACCCCTCCATTTCATGCTGATGCCATGGAAAGCCATTTCATGAAGCTCAAGCCACAAAGTTTTTGTGCTTACATTAATGCCAGTGGAAGTTTAGCTATCAAATCAGCAGAGCAATAGCAACTTTTATGCAGCATGTGCTTTAGCAGTAGTTGACCCATCTCTGATTTTACGTGGCCTTCTACTTTGTGGCTGAGTTGCTGTTACTCCTAAATGCTTCCAATTTCTAATATATGACTTCATACACCTGTAGCTACGGGTCTGGTTAAAACACCTGAATTCAATAAAGTGTGGACAAATGCTTTGGCCTGTATTGTGTATGTACAAGAAGCACTCAGTAAAGAAATCTCTGGCTGCAATTAAGCTCTTAATACTGACCCCCACAAATCAACAGTGCAGAATGACTGACACTAAGAAGGCAGCCCTTCACCAGGGTTTTCAACCCCCCCACTGCTGTTGTTTTGTTCAGTTAATCCCATGACACCTCCAGAGGACTAAACAGTGATCCAACAGCCCACCATGACATCATGGAGACATTCATTATCTTACCGTCCCTACCACATGGCCATCACAGCCCAAACATCAACACCACCTTCAACAGACCCACGTTCTGTACATGCAAACTCCAGGTGGTGACAGTGCTGCCATGGCACCACTTATAATTTCAACTTCAAAAAGACAACTACTCCTGGTGCCGGCATTACACATGAGACTGTGAAGAGAACACAAGATAAGTGTGAAATGAGAGCTTAGCAGGAGGGTGAGGGAAGAGGAGGCAGGGTAAGGTGCCCTGAGTAACCTTGTATTTCTAGCAATGTGAGCTGAATGTAACGATGATTTATTCTGTACCATTAGCTAATCAGAATTAACACTGACTTTGTTACAGCTGGTCTAATAAGGCAGATCAGAATGTAAAATATATCTCTTTTGCAAACAGTCTCTATGGGACTCCAAATTATTATCTTTGTGTTTATTCTTTCACTAAAGCCAAGTTATAGAAGAATCAAATCAATTAGATATAAATAAAAGTTAGTGAAATAGCAGAGTATTTTCAGTTGTTTCAATTGGTAGCCAAGTGTGTCTAAACAAAGAACAGGAACCAAAGAGCAGTGTTATTGACAAAGGATGCACTGGATTTTCTAAGTGGAAGCTGCAGTCATAAAAGTCTATCCCAGAGTGAACTCTGATATAAGCAAGGATGAATGAGAGGATGAACCTTTTGAGGACAATAATTTTCTTTTATTCATACCAAAGATTCTTCTTTTTGACTTTTATTATCTTTGATTTGACCTTATTTCTGACCAGGAAACACTTTCTGAGATTAAAAATCTCTTTTTCATTAAGCTAAGACAGGCAAAAACACAGTTAGATATGTTTTTTGACAGTCAACAAGCAGCCACACATGCCAACATGATACAAAATACATGGCTATGAAACAATAAAGACATAGAATGACAAGTAAGCTGCAGGTATTTATCAAATCAACCACAATCATGGATATATCAGACATCCACAGCCAAATGTTCCTGCCTCCACGTCATTCAAATTATCTTAAAAGCATCTAATAAATATTTAAAAAGTTACAGCTCTTTTTGTAATCAACTCCAAAATTAAATATTTTCCTTAGATCAGCCATGATCTTTGAAACAGTGTAAGAAAAAGTCCTGAAACCAAAGTTTAAAATTCCTACAATCTTCTGTCTGATGTAGACAAAAAAAGCAGACCAAAAATAGATAATAAACAAGAAAACACTGTGCATGGACAAGTTAGACTATCAATATTCATAGGGGATACATAATCTGAGATCTGTGATTTGGACAGTGGCCAAGAAAATACACAAGGAACGATCATACTGAATCATCTTTTTCATGGACTGTCCCACAGCTATATATACCAGCAATTCCAGTCTGACTAACTGAAGTTTGATAAGGCCACTTTTGTGATATCCCCACACTTTAGTTTTACAGGCAGCCCCCTTTAGCAGTAACACTTTTTTTGACATTTCACATCACTTGTACAGTTTCATTTCCTTCTTAAAATAGTTCGCTATGACAAACAAGCATACCTTGTCTAAATTACTGTGAAGCATAAAATCTACTTGAAATTTAACATGGCAACAACAAAGCCCAATCTGCAGTGATTTTATATGATTGACAACCAGCTAAATTCTTTAAAGATGTTTTAACTTAAACTTGCTTGTTTTAAAGGTCACATATTTTACCTTTAATACAAGTTTATATTGGTCTCAGAGGTCCCCAAACATGCCTGTGAAGTTTGTTGCTTAAAAAAAAACTCCAGTACTGGATTTTGCATGTCTAAAAAGCCTCTGTTTCATCTCTGTTCAGATTGAGCTGTTTCTGTGTCTGTGGCTTTAAATATTAATGAGCTGTCTGACTCCGCCCCTGACCATGCCCCTCTCAGGAAATGGATGTGGCTCTCCTGAACTTCCTCTAAGCTGGCAGCTGAGAGGAGGATCAGGAGAGGAGGGTGGAACTTTCTTCCAAGCGAGGAGGGCCAACCAAACCTGGGGGCGGTGCTAACTCCCCACATGACATCATGAGGGGAAAATCTGAGAACGGCTTGTTCAGCTAACATTTTCTGATTCTTGGGGGGATTGTAGACAGGCCAGGGGCCTAATATGAGACCTCTAAGTCCATGGTGAGTAGAACACATGAATGTGACCTTGAGTGAGGCAAAGTGCGCAAGTGCTGCGTTTAAGTGCAAATGCTCTTCTTCTTTGGTGCTGGTCACAAGACAATGTTACAGACACATCATGCCACCTTTATGAACATTCAACATTCATTCTCATTTTTTATGTGTTTCATTTGAATTCACTTTCTATTAGAAAAAAGAATGTTGGTTTTACTCGTGCTATGAATAAAGATTGAAAATATGTTTAGAGCATATAGAACACGTAACTCAAAGAAATATCAGAGGCAGGGAGTATGTAAAGGGTGTATGTGAGGAAACAATTCAAGTGTGACCAAAAAAATGCCAACAACAAAGTATAATAAATATACAGTATAACCATCCGCTGTTTAGAAGTGTTAAAGCTGCATTAAGATGTGATACAGAATGCAGCACAGCGCACCTTCTGCTTCATTCAATGCGTAAAAAGGGGTCGCAGTGACATGGGGAAGTAGGACAGAATCCCAAGCAGCAGAAATCCCGGCGCCAGTTGCTTGAGAGGACGCGTCAGCCACTGTTAATTATGCAAATGAGCTGATAAGGGAAGCGGAGAGGGCTGATAAAACAAAACAAGCTCCTTTTTAATCACAGTCTGGGATTGCTGGAGTTGTGATCTCAGATCTATAATGCATGTTGTTACATTCATATTCTGTGTGGTGTGTGTGTGCAGACGGAGTAAACATCATCTTAAAGAACGCCTCGTCAGCCCATGGTGGCACTGACGATCGCAGGGAGACAGATGGTAATCAGAGCGCGGCTCTCACTCATTCATCTCTCTTCGCATAGACACCTATAGGCTATTTTACCGGGATTTATGGGCCATGTGAAGGTTGGTGCTTCAGCTAAAGATTTGAGAAGATTCACAGTGGCCCATTTTCACTAGGTCCACAAAATTGCAATTACACAGCATCGCACAGAGTGAGTGGTCTCTGATCTCTTCAAAGTGAAAGGAAAAATTGAATTGGAGCAACTTCAAGAGCATCTACATCTGAGTTTTCTTTCCAGAGCTTCACAACTTCTCTGCACTTCATTTATTATTTCAGTTCAGTGTAGCTGGGAGACGTATGTATGAAATATTGATAGAATGACTTAAGACATATTATTCGGGGTTTTACTTATGGTAATGCTAGGCCTTTGCCTCAATGTGATCTTTTGCTGCTCTTAAAGATTCAGTACCATTAAGTGATACATTTTTTTTGAAATGATGTATTTCTTTTTTTTCCTACTGAGTGATCACAACTCTCATCTCCAACAGAAATCTTAACTTGGATATTGATGTTTTTCACCCAACGTGGATATTTGCCAACATCTCTAAGTCTATCGATTTAAAGTCAATTCTTTTCAGACCCACTTTTTATCCTTTTCAAACAAAAATACTTCAGGCTAAAAGTGTTTGAACAGTTGAAGGTATACTTTAAGGACCACATTCAGGCTTATGCCCCAAAACCATATAACTCTAGCTGATATCAAAATTGCAAGCTCTCCTGTTATTATCAAAATAAAATATCTTTAACATTAATACAGAATTATTTTCTATATAGTCGACATTTTCAAATTCCTCTGTGCTAGCAATAGCCAAGGCCAGAGGAACGTTTTTGTTGTCTGTCCAGGCTATTTTTCTAAACATATTAGCTCAGCTGTTCCGACAGTATTCCAAGGCCACTCTTAGCATCAACCTGAAAGGCCCTTTTTTAAGATTTATTTTTGGGCTTTTATTCCTCTAATGACAGTGGAGGACAGTGGATAGAATAGGAAACAAGGATGAAAGAGTTGAGGAGAGACATGCAGGAAAGTGCCACAGGCCAGATTTGAACAAGGGCTGAATATGTACATGGGGCCCACCTTAAACTTGTAGGCCATCTGCGCCCCCAGAAAGGCCATTTTTAACAGCTTTTCTCCCTTGTTGAGTAAAATTCATCCTTGAAAGGAAAACAGTGGTTTACTGTTGAATAAATAAAACCCTATGGTGCTGGCAGAGTAGGCGAATCGCATTTTAATTGGTTACAGTTAGATCTCTCCAGAATTATAAGTCAGTTAAACAAATCAGTCATTTTCATCAGTTCAAGTCCACAACCCCGGTCTGAACTGTACCAGTACCGCCTACTGAATGCTGTCCTTTTACTAAAACTGAACATAAGATGCAGGTGCCACACAGCAAACCAATGTTTCCTTTTTTGCAGATAAATGTAACACATCCAGAGATAAAAGATGTTTAAAAGTGCAGATGCCTCCTGTGCTTGTGCTGCTCCAGGCTCCCAAAATGCTTTGCGCATAGCTCACATCCACTGGAGGAACAAGCTAGAATACTCTGCCCTTGAAAACAGCTTTTCTCCTTAAATCTGAGACAGTCATTCATGAATTGACAACAGTGGTAAGTACACATACAGTGTATTCAGAAAGTATTCAAACCCCCTTAATTTTTTCAATTTTGTTATGCTGCAGCCTGAGGCTACTGTCTAAAAAATACAGTGCTTAAGAAACTTATCAGACCACCCTAACCCTAACCAAAGTAAGGTTTATGCCACAGCTGCCCTAAATTAACAGCATTGGTAATTAGCAAAATCATTTTTTATGTTTCTGCAATGGTTAATACACCAATATGTAGAAGCTCTTTGACCCAAATGATGTTTTTAATGCTAAAATATAATTACTATTGTTATCCATGAATTTTCAAATGTACTGATTTACAAAAAAACTGAAAAAAATAGTAAAGCACATTATTATTTCTTGATTAATATGTCAAACTATAGTTATTTACTTGCATTCTTGAACAGAAAAAGGAGTTTTAGTGGTTGAATGTTATGCTTGATTCATTTCTGACTTCTCAGAGAAGCCCAGTGAGCTGGCTCAAATTTGGGTGAATTCAGTTTGAAATTCCTCTTTCCTGTTCAAAATAGTAAAACGTGGAGAGCTCACTGAAAATGAAAGAGTCCGCATTAAAGCACTTCATGATGCTGGATGGTCTCTGAGACAAATATGACAGGTGGTCTAATAAATTTGTTAAGCACTGTCCATTTTTTATTCTCATTAATCAACACTCAGTACCCCATATAGACAAAGGGAATACAGAATTTTTTAAATTTGTGCAAATTTTTTACAACGAAAAACTGAAATATCATGATGACATATTTAGACCCTTTGCAACAACACTTGAAATTTAGCTTAGACGCCTCCAGTTTTTTTGGATCTTTGCTGAGATAAGAGCAAAACACATGAAGCCTTCTTGGCTTGGCAAAGGCTTTGTTGCAAATTCCAAGTTGGCTTTCATGTGTTTTGCACTGATGTGAGGCTTTTGTCCATAGCCACTCTGTGGAGATAGAACACTTTCTCCCATTTCCACATAGGATCTCTGGAGCTCTGTCAGAGGGATCATCAGATTCCTGGTGACCTCTCTCACTAAACCTTTCTTGGAAGAGTCCTGGTTGTGCCGAATTTCTTCCATTTAAGAATTATGAAGGTCACTGTGCTCTTGGGAACAATGATTGCTTCAGAAATTTTTTGTATCCTTCCCCAGATTTGTGCCGAGCAACAATCCTGTCTCTGAGCTCTGCAGGCCTTCCTTTGACCTCATATCTTGGTTTTTGCTCTGATATGCATTGTCATTGTCTGTACAGAAGTGAGTCTTTCTAAATCTTGTCAAGTCAATTTTATTTACCACAGGTGAACTGATCAAGGTGGAGAAACGTCTCAGCAAAGATCAAGAGAAATGGGAGGCACCTGAACTAAATATGAAGTGTTTTTGCCAAGGGTCTGAATACTTATGTCAATGTGATATTTCAGTTTTCTATTTCTAGTAAAGTTGCAAAAAAAATCTAAAATTCTGTGTTTGCTTTGTCATGATGGGGTACTGTGTAGATAATTGAGAAAACATTTTTTTTGACTGTAGCGTCATAACAAAATTGAGAAAGTGAAGGGGGTATGAATACTTTCTGAATGTACTGTAACTGAGTAAGGTTTTTAAGGCAACAGAAGTGTGTGAAGCAGGATGCTTAGTCACATTTCCACTTGTATGTGTTCACTGGGGCTGAATGTTAATGCAGTCATCTGCAACTAGTCACCTCTGTAGCTGTGTTTGATGGCTACTGCCTTGCTGCCACATTGCTCTTTAAACAAATATAAACAACAGTAAACCAATAGCACCATTAGCATCCCATACAGCCTGGTTAAGCACAATTTTTATTAAGTAAATGGGAACAAAGTTGTCCAACGGCTGTGTCAGGTTGAACTTTGATATAACTGTAGGGTTGAGTGACAACATTCAGCACAGGAATGCAGACATTAACCTGCAAAGAGGACTGAAGGTGAGTGGTGCAAGCACTGCTATATTAGCTACATTCCATATTGTTTACCAAATGCAGTTTTTAAAAAAAGTGCAGGATTTTGACCTTTTTCTGTCTGTTTTCTTGACTTTAGACTAGTTAAAGTAATTTCTATTTCATTTAATGGGAAATGATTGACCTACAGGAAAATCACTAGAACAGAGTCTGTAGGCAACAAGGATAGGTAGAGCTTTGCAGCGTGTCTGTACTCAATCTGGACATGTCTAGAAAGGCCGGAATGGGGCAGGGGTATCCCTCATGGGGGGGGTTCTTGGGCGACATAATATGCAGGCGATAGTAGAGCATTAGGGTGGTCCATCATAAGTAAGCAGCACAAAGTATGAACTGGAGCTAGCAATAGAATGGCAGCCTCTGGTAATAGTCATGCTGCCTTATGAAGCATTTTTTGATGTATCCCACGAAGTAAGCCTTTTTATAGCAATCATAAACATGAAACAGCAGCTCTGTCAAAGGGGCGGTCTTCACAAGAAACAGACTGTTATAATAATCAAAATGACTCTGGCTTTGAAAACTGTAAATACTCATCTGAAAGTAAATATATGCCATAGGAGTAGTTATTTTTTAATCAATGTAGACTTTTCAATTTCAAAATTTTGACATATTTTACCTTTAAGGGATATCCTTTGTGGGTTCCATGTACTTTCCTTACATTAAACATAACGACTCGATCAAACGTAATCGAACACGTCTCTGTAGCAGACACTTGTCAGAGGTGTGACATCACCATCTGTAGATGTCTAAGAGGAGACAACCTGAGACCTCCGGCTCAGAGGAAGAGACGGGCTCCACGGGGAGGAAACAAACTGCTCTCTCCTCCTGCTCGCTCTGCTTCTGTAAGAGAGCTCCCAAATACAGCGTGAATATTAAACAGGCCTGTCATGTAGGCTCTCCTGCTTAGGGGGGATTTGAGATTTAGGATCCTCGCACTCAGCACGAGCTGAGTCGTGAGGTGTGCGATTATTTCAGCACCGAGCTGACACTTCCCGTCTACTGCACAGATTATTTACTGTAACCATCCTGAACTCATCATCGACATACTCTAATCTTTTGTGAGCTTGGAACACTTACCAGCTCTCTGCAGTGAAGACAGTAAAGATGATGTGTTTTTTGTTGAGTAGAAGTCAACTACACACTCAGGGCTATACTCTTTCTACTGCAGTATAATCCCCAGTGCAGTCTCTGTCACACCACACTAGCGACACTATTACTGTTACTCCAGGCTGCCCTTAAGCTATGGGTCAACTTTGTATTTTCACTCTCTATGGGATAAGGTGCAGACAAGGGATGCTAAGCTGATCCAAGGCCAGGCTTGACAGTGCCTAAGGCTGTGCCTCTGTGAAGCCACTCTAGCAGAGGCTGCACCAGAGCACAGTAACTGTAGCAATAAAAAAAAACAATCCTCTAATCCTTGGAAAATAAGCCTCTGCACAAACAAGTACAAACCTGATGCCTCTTCCTGTCTGCTTTCTAGCCTTTGTTTAAATACTTGATGATTGATCTTGTTTACCATGAACATTACAGTTCTAAAAGCTTCTGTGAGGAACTTACAAAGTGGTACCTCTTATTGTTTGCTGATTTTGTAATCCAGACAAATAGATTTATTGATTTCTGACTGTAAAATTTTATCCAGCTATTTTTAACACTAAATTGAATCCAGGCTTTGGCTGTAGCAGAACTACAAATAGTGATGTTAGCAGTTTAAATACATTTTTTCACTTGCTTTGTGGCAGTATTATTGTTGTCTGAATCAAAAAGCTTTTCAATAGCCAAGCTGTTTTATTGATCAAGCATTGTGGTAGCATCCAAATAAACACCATTTTCCCAACAAAAGAGTGGAAGAGCAGTGGAGCCCTCTGTCACACTCTGAAATCCAACTTCTCAGGATGAAAGACAATAGAGGGACTAATTACTTCTTCATGATGCTGACATTACTGTCTAATCCTTGATGTCTATGTCCCTGCTGCCCCTGCACAGGCAAGCATTAGTTTACTAAAGTGTGTGTGTGTATGTGTGTTGGGGGGGCAGAATCCTAAATAAACAAACACGACAAACTCCTGAAGTTAACCATCATGCACTGCAGCTCTATCCAGCTGTTATGGAGAGAGACACATTAGAAAAGTTCTTAGTGTGATACACACTTTAGACACTATTTGGCTAACAGCAAAACATTAAGCATTAACCAAACCTACCATAAAATTATCAACTTAGTTCAGAGCTGTCTTTTTGTTTTGAGTTTGCTTGGTGCACTCCACCTTTCATGTACAACCCCAGTTCCAAAAAAGATGGGACACTGTGTAAAATGTAAAAAAAAATCAGAATGCAATGATTTGCAAATCTTAGAAACACATATTTTACCCACAATGGAACATAAACAACGTATCAGATGTTGAAACTGAGACATTTTACCAGTTCATAAAAAATATTAGCTCATTTTGAATCTGATGGCAGCAACACATCTCAAAAAACTAGGGACAAGGCAACAAAACGCTGGAAAAGTAAGTAATACTAATGAAAATAGCTGGAGGAGCAGTTACAACTAACGAGTTGAATTGGCAAAATGTCAGCAACATAGCTTGGTATAAAAGAAGCATTTAGAGGCAGAGTCTCACAGAAGTAAAGCTTGGTAGAGGATCAGTTATCTGTGACAAATTGCATCTAAAAATCATGGAATAATGTCAGAAAAATGTTCCCCATCATCATATTGCAAAGACTTTGGTTATCCCGCCATCTACAAAACAAAACATCATCAACATTCAGGGAGTCCCTGTGCGCAAGCTACAAGGCCAAAGGTCAGTACTGGACGGTTTTTGACCCTTAGGCAGCACTGCATTAAAAACAGGCTTCAGCACAGATTCTGTGCTGGAAATCACTACATGGGCTCAGGAACAAATCCTTTTCTGTCAACACAGTGCCATCCAGAAATGTAAGTTTAAGCTGTATCATTCAAAGAAGAAGCCATATGTGAACACAATCCAGGGACGCTGGAGTCTCCTCGAGGCCGAAGCTCATTTAAAGCAGACTAAGGCAAAATGGGAAACTATTCTGTGGTCAGGTGAATCAAAATTTGAAATTCTTTTTGGAAACCACAGATATCATGTCCAGCAGACTCGTACAGGGACCATCTAGCTTGTTAGCACGCAGTTCAAAAGCCTGCATCTCTGATGGTATGAGGTTACAATAGTGCCTATGGTTTTGGCAGCTTACACATCTGTAAAGGTACTATTAATGCTGAAAGTATAGAGAGGGTTAAGGGCAACATATGCTCCCATCCAGATGTCTCTTTCAGGAAAGGCCTTGCATATTTCAAGAAGATTAAGCTGACAGACTGTTGTTAAAAAAAGAGGGGATACTACACGATGGTAAACATGGCCCTGTCCCTACTTTTTTAGGATGTGATGCTGCCATCAAATTTGAAGTGAGCTAATATTTTTCATATCGCTCAATGTCTCAGTTTCCAAATCTGATATGTTGTTATGTTCTTTTGTGAATAAATGAAGGGTTTATGAGATTTACAAATCATAATGTTCTGTTTTTGTTCACATTTTACACAAAGCCCCAACTTTTTGGAATTGGGGTTGTAGATTTCCTAAGACTGAATGTATCTTTCAAAATTAATCTTCAGAAACAATCATCAATCCATTTGGGATGTATAATCCCTCCAGTGAGTTCAGGGTGTTCAAGGTGATTTCCACAAGAAGGCAACCAGGGGGCATCCTAATTAGATACCCAAACTACCTCAGCTGGCTCCTTCAATGCAAAGGAGTAACAGTTCTCTTATCTCTAAGGCTGAGCCATGACACCTATTGGAGGAACATATATCCACCCCTTGCATCTGTAATCTCAATCTTTCAGCCAATAGTTCATGACCATAGGCCAGGTGAGGCTTACTCCTCACCTGGAGAAAGCAATCCACCGTTTTCCAGACTTGGAGGTGCTAATGCTCGTCCTTCACACTCGACTGCAAACCACCCCCATGCCTGCTGGAGCCAGCAGAATGACATTATATGCAAAAGGCAGAGATGAAATTCTGAGGTCCCAAAAACCAAGAAAGTCTTCTACCCTTGGCTGCACAATGGGATCCTATCCATGAACTCAAACAAACAGATTTGTGAAAAGGGGCAACCCTGGCCTGGCAGAAGCCAAACGGCTCCAAGAATGCGCCTGACTTTGTGTTGAAGATGCCAACACAGCTGTCACCTGGGTTGTAAAGGGATCAGATGGCTTTCAGCGAATCCAGTACCCCTCACATGTAACCCAAGAGACCCAACTGTTGATCATTGTTACGTCTGGTAGAAAGTGGTACTTTAAGAATGTGGTACATGGTGTAAAATGGTGTGAAAATGTGTGAAATTTCAGTATAAATTAATTTCAGCCATGCCAAATTTCCGTGTTAACAAGTATTTGTTACATTTGAAACCGCTCTTAGAAAATAAAGTAATTCAACTAATGCTTTAAAACTGGGTTATGCACAGCCTGAAGCTTAAGTTATTATAAGTTCAGGTTGCATCTGTACATAAGAACATTATTTCTCATAAAGTGCAGGGTGAACTATTTATCCATCCAGCTGACTCTGAAAAAGCATTAGCATTCATGTGGAGATGTGCTCCAGGCGACCAAATCAATGTAAATCCAATATTTACATAAATACATTTATACTTTTCAGCTCTGTGTGGTTTTCATCAAGTCTAGAGAACTATTAGACTCATTAGATGCAAAATGCTCCAAATATTCACAAGACCAATACTAATTTTGTTGTCTATGTGTGCAGGACAGGTAGGATAGCTTGTTTTCTTTCTTCGAGAAAATCTTCCTGTTGTTTATGTAAACAACCTTGAAGAAAGTACTGGACTGAACCAGAATAGGAACTGGCGGGCCTGTCCACAGAACCGACTGGGCCCCTGAACAACCCGGTGAATGGCCTTCCCCAGATTTACTGATAAAACAGTTCATTTGGGTTGGAGCAGTAGCAATGGTGCTAGAGTCCTGGTACACAGTTAAATCATTTTGGGGCTGGAAATTTTGTCAAACTTTATTGAGTTCTGATTTTCAAATCATTTTCTTCACTGTTCTTCACTGTCATTTTGCTACATCTGTATTTAAATTAAAAACTATTTCTGCTACTTTTAACCCTCTTAAATACTTAAATTGCTAATTTTTGCTACTTTTTGGCATATTTTTGCTACATTAAACCCATTTTACCACTTGAAGCCAATTTTAGCCACGTATAACCTATTTTAGCTGTTTTAAACCCAATTTGCCACTTTATAAGCTAATTTTCACCTTTCTGAACAGCCCATTTTGGCCACTTTTTTCCTTTCTTAAGTCATATTTGCTACTAATTCCTTTCTTTTGCCTCCTCTAATCTCTTTTTGCCACTATTAACCAAATTTCCAATCTTCAACCACATTTCACCACTTATTGTTGCCAATTTTGACACTTACAAAACAATTTTGCTTGACAAAAACAGTTTCAACCACTTCTCACCATTTTTACCATCCACCAATTTTTGTCACTCTTTCACCACATATTTCTGCCATTTTTTCACTTCTATTTACCATTTTTATATGATGTTTGATGATCTGTGTCTGTATTCGGCAATTTTCGGCATTATTTTCCCCTTTAAAGTTATTCTAATTCCTTCTTTATTCTCTGGTATCCTGACATTTGTGCACATCAGGCTTGGCTATGAAGTCTAACATTACTTTCCAAATGGTTTAGTTCAGTGTGCCCAACAACATTGTAACATTACAAATAAAAAGGTAATTCTATTTTAAGAAAATGGGGTTACATTCTTAAAAATGCTATATATAAAATGCTATATTGTGCTGCAGCATAAATAAATAAAATTCATTATTCATTGCTTTGATACAAGAGGTTATTATCAAATATAAAAATACGGATATTACAGTCTAACTTTACAATGATTTTGCTGATCTATGCCCCCCCCCCACACACACACACACCCATTTGGCTGAGTCCCAGAGAGCTTTACCCTTTACTCCATAAGGGGGTTATGGGTAGCCTTGGGTACTGGCCCCTTGACCAAACAAGATGAAGAGAGCTGTAAAGCTCTGTGCTGCTGCAGAGTCAGGAGAAATTCTCTTTGGCTTTGAGACTACATGTGACCCCTTTCCCATCACACAATCACTTGACCATTCGTGTGTAAAATTATTGATCGAGTGTCTTTGAAGCACAGATATCACAGAAAAACAAGTGTAGCTCTCAAAGGCTTCGGCCAGGAGTTACAGTTATCTAACTCTTAGTTTGTAAATATATCTAGCAGGGGATGTTTTTAGGCAACCTATAGGATGTCTGACAACATTAATATGCATTGAGATGCAATTCCTGCTTGCTCAGCCCATAAATTACTCTGAAAAGGACAATTAAAGGACAATGTATTTATTTATTCAGGTGATTTAGTCAGAATTGGGTGCAAAGCAAATCTGGCAACACAGTGCTGGGCTTTATTCATTTATTGAGCTGATTTGTATGAGCTCTAAGGTAGACAAATCAAATCTATTTTGTCATGTTTCATTAAAAGAGATAAAAGAATTGGTAGGGCACATTTCTGTCTATTAGGATAGCCATTTTGAAGCTGTCAGCTCTCATAAATAGAGAAATATTCTGATCGAAAGCAGTGGCCTAGCTCAGATCAGAGGGCTGGATCACTAGGAGAAACCTCTACGTGTTGGGATTGTTACCCTTTAAGGCTTGGAGCTGCAGCCTGCCTCAGACAGATCTATCCTGTATGCATTAAATCTTGTGGCCCTGCACAGAGATGTGCTGCAGTCAGCACTCTGGCAGTCACAGGGCTGCCTCTGCCGGCTAATAAACTGGGGAAATGCCTGATCAGATTTATTTACCGAGCACAAATAAGAGGAGAGGGAGACTGATGGAGAGAATGAGGAGCGATACAGGACATACACTAAAATGCAATCATGCAATCACAACTACATTTGGTTTTGTCTCTGTGTTGGTTTTTGTGCTCTGCTGCCTCAACTACAAGAGGACAAATTGACCTCTACTTCTAGTGAAATTATCTGGACATAAAGAAAATGTCTTCAAGTTTTTTTTTTATTATTAATCACTCAATCTAAAGTTATTCATAATTTAGTTTCTGTTAAATGAGAATTTACCCCACGCTGTGGGCGATGTTGGCAACAGTCAGGGTCTGAGGTTTGATGTTTTTGGGTTGTCCATCTGTCTGCCATTCTTGTAAATATGTAAGCCTATCTCAAAAGTGTTTTGAGTGATTTTCTTCTCACAAATACCCACTCTGAGTCAAGGATGAACTGATTAGACGTCTAGGTCAAAGGTCAAAGTCACTGAACAGCATGTTTACCCATTGCTAGTAAGACTTCTATCATATTACCACCCCAGCCTTTCTTTTGACCCACCACTGTGCAGCAATAATACACCTTGTGCAGGCATATGTATGCCTACTTTTTCATACATTTAGCTTACCAGACTTTCAGAGGTAAAGAACCTGCTACCAATATCAAAACCAATGACTTCAGGCTCTGTTACACAGAGGACCATAGAGAACACTCACAGATGCTGCTGATGCAGTCCTGGGTCTGGGTCCCCCTTGGGAGAGGCACCAAGGTTCTCAGGGGGAGTTTTGGCCTTGTCTTCACTGAGGTTGTCAAATGAGATTTGCATAAGTTGAATTAAATCATAGAAAGTGCTGACTGATCGGATAAAACAAAGGTCTTTTGGTAATAATATGAACACAAACCTCACAGATGAAGTTTCACAGGGACTAGATACTAGTATTTCTCATGGATACAGGGATATGAATAACCAGCCTTCTCTGTGTGCATATAAACTCAGTATCCTGAATATGATCAAAACCAAGATACGGCTCATAACAAGGATACTAGAGTCCAAGTAAACACACTCAATTAAAACACTTCATACTGATGGTGACTTGATAGCAAGGTGGTTGGGGGGACTACCAGATTACTTTTTGGTAAATCTGGTATAGTCAGTTGCCAGCCTTAAACAAGTTCTACTCAGGACTTCCTTTTCCATCCACAGCACTGTTTACAGTTAAAAATTTGAGGAATAAACAGTGTTCAACTGAAAAGCAAAGCAAATTTTGGCCAAAACAGATATTTCTGTCCCGTCTTGGTTCATAACATCCCCCAAAGCAGCACTGATTTTCTGTTTAAAGTGAGCCTCCATTTCATTTTCGTTTTTAAGAGATTATTTTTTGGTCTTTTTGCCTTATTTTGACAGGACAGCTCAAAAGAGACAGGAAGCATGGGAAGAGAGAGTGGGGGGAAGACATGCACCAGACAGCAGCAAGACCAGCTACCAACTACCAACTAGGCTAAACCAGCACCCTCAGTTCAGTTCTCTAATTTTAAGTTACATAAAGTCTCTGCTGCGGCTTAGTTCAGAGATATAAACTGAAAAAGATGGATTTTTATGATTAAACTGCAATTAAAGGAACTTATGTTGTCCAGTAAACTGTAAGCCATGTCAGGTCTGTCCTCAGTATTCAAAACAAAACTTGGATTAATCAAGGTCATATTGACCATTTCTGATGATGATATTGAAATATCAATGCTGACTGAGTTAAATGAGACCGTATTAAAAAGACTGGCAGATTGGTGGAGCATGTTGGTGGATAAAACTCATGATGAGGCATATCAGGGGAAGTGCACAAACATCTTCAATGCCAAGAAAAGCTTTCAGTGGGATTATTTGCTCCTCTTCAAATAAGGAAATTTTGTTCAGACCTGATAAAAACTACCGGTGTAGCTAAATCCGAGGTAATTGCTACACCAGCAGCCATTGTATACAACCAAACCCCACCTGAAACTATGGCAATCTCATACTGCAGCAGGTAGAGAGAATAGTGACAACATCTTTTCTGCCATGGAAAGCTTTCATGTGGTTTTGCTGTTCTGCTGATAAAAACGTGGCCCAATTCTGTTAAACTGCCTCCATACTGTGACAACTGGTGGCAGCCATTGCTATGTGCATCTAGTACAACTAAACCCCGCCTGTAGCTACCACCTCATTCTCCTCAAAGATGCTGTTAGTCTCGTCTGTTCTCAGACCTGGCACAATCATTTCAGATTGGAGCTTTGCAAGATGGATATGCCTGATGATCGACACGGAATCTGGCCAATCCATCATCTCTGTAAGGTTACATATCTGTTAACAGAGACTAAGAAATTGTCAGATTAGCGCAGTTGAGTGGAGAGATGCCTGCTTTTGCTTTCTACAGAACCTGTTTCTTCCTTCCTTTCCAAAACATGCTGATATTGAACAGATCAATGCAAATTGGGCTTCAAATTAAAAGAAGAAGGCATTTCTGATACAAATTCACCAACTTCCAAGGTGAGGATTAGAGGAAACAGAACGCTCCAGCAACACTTACAAGAACAAGCAGCAAATGTTAAGAATAAGAGAAAACTCACTACTGAGTTGTGTCAGGTCATGATTGTTTCAGTGCTATCATATGTTATGAAGCACTGATTTTATTTAATTTTTGAAGTCTACTGACTTAATTTTTAAAGGATTGGGCTTTTGAGGCGACAAAGTTAAAACAAGTAAATGTCAAGGTGACACAACTGAGGACAGAACATCTGTGATTCGCTCGTTTGTCTTGTTCTCCATCTATTTGAAAGGCAGATAGCTTCAAATGTCCTTTAATAGAGAAGCGTCCATTTCAAAGCCTCATTTCAACTATAATAGCGCTGTCAGACTGGGGAGCTATATTAAAGATATTTTCCACCTGGGAAGGAGATGGACTCCTCTGTGTCATCCAGACAGAAAGAGATAAGAAAAATATCATCTCCGTCGCTCATGCTTTCCTTAAAGTGGAGCAGCGTGACTCGCAATCAGTCCTCATCCAATCTAACATCTTAATCCATCTCCCTGCGCCCGGGTGGAGCAGAAACCCCTTTAGATGATGTGACGGGAAAAGACGAACGCCTGCAAAGTTTTATTTATCTGCAGCATTGGGGCTGCCAAGGAGCATCCAAAACTGACAGCCACCTCAAAGAGATACCAGCACTGCAGTCAGGGAAGATCATTAGATGAACAGCTTCAGGAAGGGAAACACAGACACGACATAAAGAGCCGCTCTTGTCTTTATAGACAAAATCACAAAAAGGAAAGGGAACACAGAGAAAACATGATTTCAGATGCCAAAGTCTGCCCTGGAGGAACAAAAATAATGCATCAGTCTGTCACTAAGCACACCTTTTCCTTGATTTCCAAAGAGATTAATTTGGCTTATCTTGATAGTGTTCATCCCTGCTTAAATTGTAACTCTAGGGGGAATATATGATAATATTTATGCTATACTAGAGCCTCAGGGGCATCGGCAAAATCAATAATATCCACAAATCACATCCTCAGAGCTGCTGAGAGGAGCGAGCTCAGCACAGCGGAGGGAAAGACTAATCATATCTGACGTAGACCAGCGTGGATGAGCAGTATCAGTCCATGAGAAAGGAGACAAAACCATGAAATTAGTGAGCTAAATGTGTAATGCTGCTGAAGATGGTTATCTACATGAAGAGGTGTTGCACAAATAACTGATATCCTGTCAAGACTGAGACTGTTATCATTCATGACTGCTTTTCAGCCAGCAGAAGAATAACTGACCTTGGATGGAAATCACTGAAATTCTCCAAACATCTCAATCAAAGCGAGCATGAAATCACTTCCTTTGCTCAAGGTTATGAAGTCACAGGATGGACAAAGCCTGCGTGATGTGCTTCTTCATCTGTGAAGCTTAAAACCAACCAATGAAATAAGCTTCCCTCTGACTCCTATAAAATATTAGTGTCCTAGATTGGCTCCATACAGTTGATGGTAATAGATGCACATAAACACAGTGGGGCCTCCTCCTCACAGATATATTCTTCAGCCTCAGCGTAGGGGGGCGCTTGTAGAGGAAGTGAGCTCCGTGTCACCTCGGAAGAGTTGACTGTGTGCTGGGATTGGGGTGGGAGGGGGGTTGGGAATTACCATAATCACGCTGGCAGCCTCTGCAACGCACCAAGGTCACCCTGAGTCCTCAGTTCAGCTCAGCACCAGGGGAGTACATCAGAAGCAGGGATCCAGACTCTTCAGAGCAACAAACACCACCAGGGTTAGTAAACACATAGCAACGTGCAGCAAAGGTGGCTAAAGAGGCCCAAATCTGACCTTGTTTATGGATGCTGTTAAAGGGTCACAGTAAAATACCTCTCTAATGGACCAAATAAGATCAGGAATTTGTATTCTGCTATCTTGCACCACAGGAAATTGTAACTGTCCTAAAAATGCCTCCTCATTACTCCACAAACCCTCCAGTTTTCACCTCCAGCAAATCAAATCAGCAGGCTGTTAAATGCCTCTATACCAGCGCTCGACGTGAGTCACAGATGAAGAAAAGAGTCTCAGACTGAATCACAGCCCTCCAGCATTGACAGTTATTTATCCAGCCCCTCTTTTCTCTGCGTCCTTCTCTCCTCTTTTGTTTCTTTATCTCAATCTCTCCCTCATTACCCGAGTTTGGATGCTGATGCTGCGGATGCCATGTGAAGGTGAGACTCTCTCTCACTGTGAGAAAACTTTCTTTTTCAGAAGCAATCGCATAAAAATCTCAAAGTCAAACCTTGTTGAGCTCTACAGTTCATCTCTTTACACACATTTTTGGTTCTGCGATCGATTGCTTAACCTTGAGACTCTTTCAGCATAACAATTCAATCCATTATTTGTATTAATGTGCATTTTGGTCAACATTTTTTCCTAGCTGGTTTCAAATACTTATAAAGCTGTACCCATTTATTGTGTAGAATTTCAGGAGGTGCTCTTTAAATTATTTAACCCACTTTTAAAGTTCCTGCAAGGGACTTTTGGGTTATAAAACTTTTACAGATGCCTCTACATGGCCTAAAAAGACTAAATAGACCAACAGCAACAACACTGGCTGGTCTATATTGTATTTTAATTCCTGTAAACTTTAAGACATAGGCTGTATACTACATATTATTACTACTACATAATACACAGTACTATGCAGATCTTTTAGGCATGTTTGGGCCAAAAAATGAGGCTGAAGTAAGGCATAGATGTGGCGAGTAAGCTGCCTGAGGGCCTCATCTCGAGGGAAGGAGGATTGACACGACCCAGGCTGTGCTCTGGATGTCCTTGCATATTACCAGGGGCATGGGGAAATAATGTACAGAAAAAACAAAGGCAGAGTGAAGGGTGGATGTGGTGATGAGTAAGCATGGCCTAGGACAGTGGCTCCCAACCTTTTTTACCTTAGGGCCCCCCCTACTCATGAGAAACACTAAGCAGCCCCAGGACCCCTGAGGAAAAATTAAAATCAACTTTAATTGATACAATAGGCCTAAATTTACTTGTCTTTATCAAACCATCAATGTTTAAACTATCCATTATGACAGTGTATAAGGGCCATATTCAAAAGTACAGAGGATCTGTTAATTTTGAAGAAAGAAACATAAATGCTGAAGTTTATAGTTATTAATTTATGAGAAAAAAATAGATTTTTTTTTACTTTAAAAGTTGTAAATGTGCATAACCACAACTTAAATGTTTTTGAGATTATGAAGTAAAAAAAAATCAAAAATCAAATCACTGTTTTCACTCTGGTTTCTTGTAAATATTTGACTTTCCACTGTTGTAAATTTAAGTTTGTAATGTCCAAATTCAAGACTTTTCCACTTGGGAATTTTTTATTTTTTTCTTGTAATTCTTCAACTTTTAAACTGTGATATTCTGATTTTGTTTTCCTCTAAATATATGATTTTATAATCTCAAAAAATATATTTTCCCCCAAAAAGTTATGACTGTTTTGTTAAAAAATTAACAGATTTGGGGCACAGGTGGCCTAGTGGTTTAAGGCGCGCCCCATGTATGCGGACGGCCTGGTTCGAATCCGGCCTGAGGCCCTTTACCACATGTCTCTCCACCGCTCTCGTCCCTGTTTCCAACTTTGTCCACTGTCCTTCTCTATCAAATAAAGGCACAAAAATGCCCAAAATAAAAAAAATAACAGATTTTCTTTATGTTTTTGTTCATTTACAAAAAAAACGTTAAGGGTAGTTTTAACATGCTGTTGAAAATGATTTTTCTAATCATGATTTTAACCCTTTAAAGCCTGACAACTCAAATAAAAGCCAAAAACTCTTATCTTTCATGGAACTGAGATGTTTATTTAACCTTCTACTGACATCAGAATAAAACCAAAATTGCCATAAAACGTAATATATACATTTTTGTATCACATCTCAATCAATCAATCAAATTTATTCATAAAGCACATGTAAAACAGCAACAGCTGACCAAAGTGCTGTCATTATAGACTTTAAGTAAGGCAGATTCGGTACTATGACCAGTCCTAAAGCCTGACTGAAACTGGTATGTATGCTGTTTTGATGAAGGTATGGTAACAGTCTCTGTAGGACAACTTTTTCTAAAACTTTTGAGAGGAATGGTTGTTTGGAAATGGGCCGGTAATTAGAAAGTGGTACGGGATCCATGTTAGGCTTTTTTAACAGAGGCTGCACCACTGCATGTTTGAAGGATGATGGGACTGTACCAGACGCCAGCAAGCTGTTTATAATGGACAGAATACTGGGGCCAGTGAAATCAAGGGGGCAAGTTGTGGGATTAATATTGAAAACAATTTCTTTTAATGAAGCCAAGGATACGGGCTCAAACCAGTTCAACTGAGTGGAGCAGTTGAGTGAGACAGAGACACTTCTTGTTTGGAAAGGGATGCTATTTCTAATTTTTTCAATTTAATTTTTGAAAAACTGCAGGAAGTCTTCACATCTGTTGGCGGAATCATTTTGATTGAAGTGAGAGAATGTATGGTTTGAAAGAGGGTTCTTGGATTGTGGTGGTGTTTTGAAATTATATCAGCAAAATGTTTAGCTCTCACTGCTTTAACCTCTTTCTGGTACCTTAACAGATGGTCCTTCCAGATATCAAAAGAGATCTGGAGCTTGTCCTTTTTCCATTTACACTCAGCTCTTCTAAAAATCCTTCTAAGAGCTTTGGTAGAATCCTTTTGATCTAGGCCTAGGCTTTTTTTTTTACCTTTATGGGAGCAATAACATCTAGGACTGATGAACAGGTGGAATTAAATAAGGACGTGAGCTCGTCTGTGTCAAGTTCAGGAGGAGAGGCCTCAATGGAGTGAATGTTTGGTGCAACTACAAGGGCAGATGAGAAAGCACTGGCAGTAGAAGAGTTAATATAGAGAGGAGCAAACAGGGAGGAGAACATTTGATTGTAAGGCAGGTAGAGGAACAGTGAACATCCCTGCACTGTGGTCTGAGATGCAAAGGTTAGTCAGTTCTAAGTTAACAGGAAAACCAGTTGATAAAACTAAATCAACTGTATGACCAAGAGAGTGAGTAGGACCAGAAGTATGTTGTGCTAAATTAAAAGATTCAATCAGATTTAGGAATTCTTTGACAAGTAGTTTGGAGGGGCAGCAGACATGAATATCAAAGTCACCAAGAACCAGGACTCTATCAAAATTGGGCATGATAAGGGATAACAGTTCAGTGAGTTGTGGGATAAAATTCTTATCAGGTTACACAAGGACAATTAAAAGGTTCAGTTTTCCTACTTTAAAGGCCTGCACTTCAAAACTTGAGAAACAACCCACAGACAAGCACGTACAATTAAACTTATTTTGAAAAACAGTGGCCAACCCCCCGCCCCGCCCTGAGGTTCTTGGGGTGTTAAAAAATGAGCACTCAGGAGGTGCAACTTCAATAAGTGGACTGACCTCATCAGTAATAATCCAAGTTTCGGTAATCAGTAAACAATCTAAATTGTGGGAGGTGAAGAAGTCATTAAGAATAAAAGTCTTATTTGTCAGTGATTTTGCATTTATAAGGGCTAGTTTAATTGGGGAAGCATCTATGTGATCATTTAACGGCACCCAGGGCAGACAGCAAAGGTTACTAAAGTTCACACTGGGACGAGTAAAGTGCCTTGAATTTGTCACAAGAGAGGACCTTTGAGAAATTCTAACAGGAATGACAGATTTGCATGAGGCTGATCTGGGACCAAAAGTCATGTACGGCAACAGCGCGGATCTCTGTAGAGAGAGACAGGGATCCAGCCGACGTCAATCTTTAAAGAAATGACTGAGCATGATGATTAGACAGAGGTCTCATAAAACTGTGTATCAAATATGATAAAATGGGCTTTAAAGGGTTAAAAACTGTATGCACAGCTAATTTTGAGTGTGTGGGGTCCTAGGACACCACCTATAACTAATGGTGCAGTTTCATTTTTTTGCAGATATTTGAGGAAAACACATGATTTATACTGTCGATAGGTTAGACTGGCTGTAAAAATCTGCAGAACTTTTCATCTCTGCTGAAACCAATATTTAACTTTGTAAGCTAAAACCTGTTGATACCATCTGTTGATATCCTGCTGTAATATCGTGTTTACCTAAAGCTAACTGTTAGTATGCAACTCCATCATACTTAAAAATCCTTGAATCACACGACTTTCTTATAAATATTTCTTGTCTGAGCCCCATTACCGCGTTATCAACAAATGAATGACAAGCTAACAAAAACCTTTGAACCGGCTGGACCTCCTAACCCTTCATATGGTCCAAATCCAAACCCAGGAGGCTATCCAGGACACCAAAGACTAAAAACCAAACATCTTTTTATTGGCTACAAATAATCACACTTGTCCTTGTATCATTCAAAGATGACTCTGTCTGGTCCATCTCTTTATAAAGCATATGTGAAATATAGAAACTCATCCTGAGTTAGAGCTTTAGAGCCAGATCCTTCTGGATAAATGTGACTCTTCTAAAATTTTCAAGTCAACATGCCTCATTTACATGAAATATTGCCTTGTTTATAGTTAAACTTGATAGAAATTGTAACTCATTTTGGCTTTATATTGCTTTGGGCCCTTTTGGTTTACATCTTTATAAGATCCTCTCAGTTCAGAGTTAATATTGATCATAAAAGGTATTTACAAAGGGTGTGGTGAGGAACCTTCTATCTTATTTTGGGCAATAAGGTTGAAGAAATGCATATTTATTACCAAGTGGGTTTTAAAAACAAGTCCCAATCAACCCCAGGACAGCATAAAGGTTTAAGAGCTTTCTCACTTGTTCCACTTCTCTTTTGGGTGAAGTCGTCCTCTAAGAAAGACACAATTACAGTTGAAAGCTCTGTAAAAGAAAATAAATGGGCCTTGAATAAGGATTTTTACAACAAACTTCTGTCTCGCCAAGGTCTGAAATACTCTCCAACCTTCACTTACCATTTACATTTATTCAATCTACCTTTTTTCAATCCACATTTTTGAAGCATTGTGGCTTTTTTTCACACAGAAAAATTTACAAAGCACAAAGACCCAACAAATAACAATGAATCAAACCCAAGCAATCTCTTTATCAGAACTCCTCTGGATTATATCTTAATTTTGTTTAAATTCTCTGTTGAATTAAATAATCTTAAACTTATGGATTCCCACAGCTGTTCTCTCTGCATTTGGAATTTCCATGGAGTAACAAGCACACTACGCGCCACACCAAACATACATCAGCAGAAAAGATAATAGACAGAGTCAGCCCAGTCTTTCACTGGCAGCTGATTTATTTATATTTATCCAGCCTAAATATATGTCGTCAGCTTTTTTAAGCACCATCCGCTATGTGACAGGAACAAGGAAATGGTGGTGTAACAGAAAAATAATCCTGAAGACCTCCAGCCAGAGAAGGCTTTTATGAGCTTGAAATGCAGAAACAATCATCATCAGGCTAAATTAGGAGCAACAATGGAGCGAGTCTGCAGAGAGCTGACACCGCCACTGTCCCGCCTCATATCACAACAACATCCATCAGCCCCTGAAGGATTAAACATTACATGAAACTTGGCATGCTGTGTTTAAGTAATGACAACATCAAGTAGCCTGCAACAATGAGGTTACACTGACATGCCGTCATTTATCACATTTCCATTACAATTTCCCAACAGGCCAGAAACAAGATCAGGCCAAATGTCTCGCTCTTCTCTCCACTAACACTGGCCTGCCAGCTCATTACAGTAAAAACAGTAGGTTCTGTTGTTTGTTAATAGGATCCCAGACAAAAGAGGGAGTAAATCATCCCCCATGATTTACACAAAATGCTCAGGAGGCTGGCGAGACGTCCACAAACACTTCAGAGTCCCCAGTGGTACAGTGACATCTCTCTGGGTCTCTATTTCACTTTATAGGTGCTTATAAAGGAATCGTTAAAGCACATATTCATCTGAAAATAGAAACTTCTAAATGTCTTACAACAATAAAATATAAACGTAATGAAGGAATATGAATATAATCCATGACAGTTAACAAATTAAAATATTAATATCAAATGTTAATATTGAATATATTATTATTAATAATAATATACATAAATAATAATTAGAGAAAAAAATTAACAATTCTATACTTTTTGCTACCACATATTTGAAAATAATACCATCTCCATAATTTTATTGATTGATAGAATTAAAAAGTACAAACGCGTTAAAAACACTACAGGTCCAAGTGGAAAAGAGAGCGAGTACTGTTTAAATTACACAAATATGTGTAATTTTGCAATTTTTGGTAAATAAATACAAGAAATGCCCCAATAGTAGGTGCCTCAAATATTTGTATGGCAGTGGTGTTGAAATAAGTATTAGTGTCATTAATGTAACACTAAAAATCAAATATTCTTATTACAGTGGCCTAAAATATCACATTTCTCAGTATAATCAGGGTCATGTTATATTTTTTGAAAATGTTCAAAAAGAACTGGTTAGTCGAGCAGCAGGCTTTGACTTTCCAGGGAGCACAGTCCCCATATGGATGGACACATTTATGACAAACCATAGAAGCATGACTCTCAATATGAGGGTGCAACAAGCTTTATGCTATAGAAGAGGAGGCTGGGGAGGAGGAAGTGAAGCTTTGCCAGCAGCAGAAGTGTGGTGCATCACCATTAATGCAAGCAGGGATTAGTGAGAAGAACATCATATTCAAATACCCTGCTGTGTTTAGAGAAAGAGGCGGGATTAGCTGTGGGAGCTGGGAGTCCATGAATAGGATCATCTGGCTGTCAGCTGATCATGGCTGGGTGTATGACTACTGTGTTGCATGAACTGACGTTGAGCTTCATTTGTTAGAATGAGAAGTATTGTTTTTCAGCAATATGAAACAGATATTACAGATTGAATAATGGCCATTTTAACTTTTTAGCTCTTGCTCTGTATAGCTAATACCAGTTTTGTTAAATGCACATTTTGCTGAACTCTGCCACCAGGGGGCTCACATCCAAAAAATAACTCAGTACGACAAGAACGGACCGGCGCTGCTCAGCTCTGCCCATCTCAGCTGTTTACTTTTGAAATGTGGACTCTGATCACTAAAACTGCACCTCATAAGGTGTATTTACTAAACTTACAACCAACATTATGTTTTTAATCCTGAATTTCTCATAATGAGGGAGCAATGCACTTAAAAAGGCACTTGTGTGTTAACACAGGAAGCTGGTCCAGGATGTGCATGTGTCTAGTGTCCTATCACATGTGCACATTTTGGGACCACTTCCAACATTAACGCACACGTCCCAATTTAAGACATTTCTCCATCTTTATGACAAATGTATGAATGAAAACAAGTTATCAGTAAATACACTTTTACGTTTTACTGAACAGAGTCCTCAATTCAAAATATGAAGCAGTATTGAGGAGGCTGTGGAGGAGGGTGTAGCACCATGACCAGACACATCCAATTACAATTATAAAAGTTTATAATTTGTGCACCTTTGTAAACTTTAGGTTACATTTAGGACACAGATGGCCCAGTGGTTAGGTTGTGCCTCATGTACAGCCCTGAATCGAAGTCGGGCCTGTGGCTCTCTCACTCTCTCGTCCCTGTTTCTGGCTCTATCCACTGTCCTGTCTCTTAAATAAATGGGAAAAAGCCCCCCAAATAGGAAGATTTAAGATACTGTAAGATCTCAATTAAAACAATATATATACCTAATGTATTATATAACCTAATAACTTAATGGTTACTTTTTAAATTAATATCTATTTTTCTGTGCATTTTTCTGTTGTTTTGTCTTTTCACCAAACAATAGAAAAGTATTGATAATATTGATAAGACCTCAGACTGATAATGAGCTTTAAGTTGAAATATGACATCAATATCAGTTTTTTCTTGTAACTTTGGTGCTTTACTGTCCTAAAAGTAAAAATAACAGGTATCATGTTATTTAAGCCCATGTGTATGTTACTCCCACAGTCTGAGTTTCTTCTAAGCTGATGCTGAAGGCGAGAGACAGAAACGTCTCCTGTCCTAAGTCAAACTGTGTGCCTTTTTTTTTCCATTCACCTCAGCAAACAAACCTACGTAGCACGCTGTCTTCACAGTGATATTAAAGCAAGGTTATTGCTAACAGTCATGGGCGTAGCACAGGAGGGAAAAGGGGTACTGATTACCTGAGCCCACAGTAGGGAGGGGCCCTCAAGAAGCCTGCAATGAAGTGTGTTTGCTTTTTTATTAGTAATTAGTGTAATTATTAAATCTAGAGCGACTAAATGAATTGGTCAACAGACTGAAATTTGTATCAGATAGAATAAAATAAAAAACTAAGGGGCCCCTGCTCCTCCCTTAATAATGTCCAAATGGTGTAGTTCAGCGCTGCAAAACAGTGCAAGTAAATTTAATTTAACCACATTAAAAATATTGCTCATAAATGGGGAAATTATTGTAAAAAATTACAAAAAAATGCATAGATATTTTTAAAAATGACATTTTCTTCTTGGCAGGCAGTTACGGAGGGGCCCTGTGTAATGTTCTTTCTGGGGGCCCAAAATCCCTAGCTATGCTCCTGCTGACAGTTTTAATGATAAATTAATGTATTTACTAGAATTATACCAGTTTAAAATTCTGCTATCAAGACAGGCATAATCAAGAAGTTGCAAAGCAGCAGAAAATGATTTTTAATTTCAAATATCAAGAGAAAAAAAGAGAAACTATTCTGTTCTTTTCAGCCCATTATCCTGTTAAAAAAAAAGTAATTAAAGCAAAATAGTTCTGCTTCCAGCTCAAACAGAGGGACACAAATGTCATTCAGTCAATACAGAGAGAAAACATCAGTCACAGCACCAATTAACACTCAAGTGTTTGAAGAATTTCAGACGTGAGCACACTCATAAAGCACCTATAAGTGTTGTATTATTGCATAGCTGGGTCATTACCTTTATTATCATTCTTGTCTTCCATTATGCTGTTTATTTGTTTTTATATTGGTATTTTATTGTGTTTTTATTGCATTTTTTATTTCACTGTGCACATATTTGTTTGTAGAAAAGCCCATCTGGAGACATGCGACATAAATTAAACGTTATGATTCAGTTCAGTCATTATTCCAAGCATGTGTCTCTGTCTCTGATAAAATAAATGGAAATAAAGTAAATAAACAAAACTAGACATATGCAATTAAGATAAGAATTGAAAAAGGCTATTTTCTTGTGACTTCAATACAGAAAAAGTGAATGAAGTAAACACGTTTCCTGCACATATTCATATGGAGCCAGTTATGAATCCTGTTCCTACTGGAATCTGTTGAAATGAGAGTTAAACTTTAATGATGGAGAGTTTTGCCCCAGGTCTTTGTTTCAGATTCTGACAGGCATCGTCATACACTATGTCAACACTCACACCTTACCTACAGCCTCACACTACATGACAGCAGACTCATGCTTACTGTCACAAGGAGCCGCTTTGAGATTTGGATTGTCTGAGCAGTAAGGTGCTCGAGGTGGTAGACACCCTGAGGCTCATGCAGGCCTCTGAGGGAAAAACAAGGTGTTCTGGCACCTGTTGACGTCCTGGAGCACAAGAAGGAGCTGTTACCTTGAGGGAAAGAGACCCAGGAGAGGAATGAAAAAAGAAGCACTGCTGTTCTTTAAAGTGGAGACGGGCTGAAATGACTCAATATTGTACATTCATCTCATCAGTGTGGTCTGAAAGAATGACTGTTCAGTTTGCCACATGTTAGAGTGGAGCTCTTGTGCTACTTTAAGAGCAGCAGAGTGGAGAAAAATGACTGAGTGGATGTAAAGTGTGCAAGGACAAGGACCGGGGTGGTCTGAACAGCGCTGTTAGAAAATAATTACTCAACTGAAGACACACTGTACTATGTCAAACTCTACCACCAGAGTGGAACAGGAACAATGAGTCCAAATCAGGCAGTTTTCAGGGTTTCTGCAAAACTCAGGAAGTAAACTGCCATCTTTCCACCAATTTCTAGACTTAGTGTGAGAACTGTTGTCACAAGTCTAACTTATGAGCACTTCTTCAGGACATTTCTGATCAAGGAGAGTGGCTAGCATGTGCCTGCAGCCTGCATCACTCCCCATTCAGAGTTCCCTGCCATACTGAAGAGCAGAGCTGAGAAGAGCTGAAATAGAAATTGTCATCCAATTAAGTTTATGGCTTTATTTTTCTAATGCCTGATAACTAGACAAGCTACAGGCGGCAGGGTATGTTTACCTTTTGAGTTGATTGTATCAGCTGTTGAAGGGGAAAACTGAGCTGAAATAACTATCTTTTGCTTAGTTTGTTGTTAAAGTCTCTGTCAAAGCCCACAGAACCAAACAGCTAAGGAGATATGCTGAGGTGGAAGAGCACATAGCCAGTAACCAAAGCCTTTATCATTTGTCTGACTGTGCGTGATTTCAAAATGTTTTTAGTTCCTGTGAAGTTTTTATGTATTTAATGATGTTTTTATGCTCACTGTGGATTTATGTTTTTACATATCTTAGTCACTGTGCAGCACTTTGGTAAATGTAATGTTTTGTAAAATGTACCATATAAATGAAGTGGATTGGATTGATTTATTATAATAGTGCCAAACACAGAGGCTTTCTGGGGAATGAAATGCCTTAAAATTTTTTGATACAGTGTGCAATTGAATCATCATTGTTTTTTTGGTCCAATTTATCCTAAAACTTGCTAAATTGAGTGGAGCAACTGTACCTGTCTGTGGTGCTGTGTAGCTTAAAGCGGCACTGAACTCTCTGCAGGCTAATGTCACTATTGTTGCAAAGTGGCTTGAAGTAATATGTTGGTACAAACTGAAGGACTTCTACAAGTAAAATAAAACCTTGTTTGAAAAAGCTGAAAAAGAATATGCATTTAAAACTTACTTTTTAGGGTAATAAAAAAATATTAAGGTAAAAACAGACTGGAACAATGTGTTGCAACAGTCTGACCATCTTGCTTAGACTAAAAACTAACAGAGTGTAGGAAAATATGTCAAAAACTAGACCTATTGCACATCCAGAATAAAAGATGTAATGGAAATTGATCAAAGACATACAGGTAGATGTTAATCTACTGGTTAGTGACATCTGCTTTAGGTCTTTAGCTACTTCCATGCTACAAATTCAAAGTTATGAGCAAACTTCCAAGTCTTGAAGTGTCTTGATTTGAACCTCTTTGTCATTTTTGTTTCCTTCCTCCAGGGACTGGAGCCAATGTAAAGTGAGCTGTGAGACGAGTGTAGCATAAGCACACCTGAAAAGGGACGTTTGATTTTTTGTCTTGCCCGGCTGTAATGCGAATATTTAAAGAACTTTAAGTAATGTAAGTAATGACGTGATTCTTTGACTGGTAGCTGTAATGTGATTACTGAATTTCGCAACAGCCATGCCTTAGATTATTGCTTTACAGAATCTGATTACATCAACCTTTTACATTTTTGCACTGGGGATAATATATTAACCCATAGAGGCTGTTGAGGCCATTTTTCAGCATTGTTTTTTTCATATTTTGACTGTGTTTATGCTAACAACATAACTTTTAAAGGGCAGGTCATTTTTTAATAGAATTTTGAAATTTTAACATCAGAGCCTGTAAAGTGCCAATAATACCCTCTGTTCTGTTTATGTACACACTCAGGGTGTTAATGACCAAAAATGCCCCATTGACATCCATTAAAACCTGGTTTTGTTTAATCCCCCAGCCATTGCAGTAATAGATATGCATTTTGCCATGTTTCCTGTTTGTCATCAGATGACAGTCATTCCCCATATTTGGCATGAGGGGAAAGTGCATTCTTTTTTCCTGACTTCCTATAGGAGCATCATTATAACAGTTAAATAAAATCTTAAAATAAAATTTAAAAAAGCATAAAAATCAAATGTGTTGCTCATTATTAACATATTCAAGGTTGTGCTAATCATCTTTAAAAAATTTGATTTGCATGTAGTATATAAAAAATAGTTTTTTGTGTTTGTTACATTACACACATCAGGGTTATGCACTTAAACTGGCATTTAAAGGGTTAAATTACTAAAAATAATAATTTGTGTTTAATATTCATGAACAGGTCTGATCTGGATTAAAAAAACAAAAGTTTGAAAAAAAATATGTCTATCATTTTTACTGATATTCATTTATGCTGCCATTTTTTGTCACCAACACTTTCAGTGTAATAATTTATTTTACACCATCTGAGGATTAATCCAAAGATGGAATAATACAAAATACAAACTGTGAAACAAAATAACATATTATAGAAAAACCCAATAACAGGACAAGAGACCATACAACATACTAGAATACATTAAACAGTAATTTATTGTAATATCATGTCCCTCAACACTGTCCCCATAAAACAACACTTGATATGTTGTTATAGCATATATTTTATACTGCTGCTACATTTTACATGATAAACATATTAAAAGGCAATCATTTAAGGAAACATCATCTTGACTGAAAAACCAAAATCACCTCTAGAAAAGTAAAGGTCAGGACTGATGAAGTCAGTCACTGAAATTTGGTTTTTACATTTTGGTATATCAATGTTTTGTGTCACCCCTGACCTCAGCAGATCAAAACCGCGCAAACTGTTATGATAAATCATGCAACTAGTCAAATTTATGTTCATGTGCATATATCAGATATGTATACCTATGAGACCAGTTTTTATGCTTTCACAGAATCGGAGCGTCTTCAAAAGGATATAATCTTTCTTTTGGCTTTGAATCCAAGCCCTGAGGTGCAGAATTTCATGCAGTGTGTTAAGTCACAGACATAAAGACACAACGCTGCAGCATGTTGCACCATAAAAACGCACCCACTGAGTTCAGCTACAACCTGGAAGCTCTGCTGCTGCACAAAAATAACAAGCAACATGCGTGTGCGAGCTGATAGCAAACAGCCGACATGATTGAACTCATGAGCTGGAATAGGACGGCATGAATAAAAACATGAGACTGCCATGGGCGACTAAACGGTGAGGGAGGGAAAAAAAGGGTTTCATTGAAGTCAGCTAATGCACAGGGCAATTTCTAACATCACCAGGAAACTGTAAGGTTACAAAAAGACTGAGGTAGAGAAGCTAAATCTGTCAGGCAGAAAAAGATGAGGGAAACCAAAGCATGCCTGCAGAAGCACATGTGTAGTGTATGAGTTTAAGAAATGGATGCATGGGAGGAGATGCATGCACATATTTGCATTTATCAACTCATCTGAGAGTGAGTTAGCTTCCTTTTTAACTGCAAATGTATCAACTAAACCAAATGACCACATTAAAACATGAAAAGTCAATACTGCTGTCTCGGTTTTATTTACAGATTAAACAGTAAGACTCACAGACAACCATGCAGGAAGGTTTGTGATGCTGAATTATATGTAGCAGGGTTTCAACAGAGCTAACAAGCTCACATTGCTAACACACAGTCATTTAGTGAGTATCCATTCATTATCTATACTGCGGGTCCCATGCAGTATTAAGGGGCGCCTGGAGCCAATCCCAGCAATCATTGAGCGAGGAATGGGTTACACCCTGGACTGGTCACCAGCCAATAACATGGCTGACATATTGAGACAAACACCACTCACATTTACACCTACAGACAATTCAGAGTCACCAATTAGCTTAACAAGCACATCTGAAACTGAGGAATAAAGTGCTAACCATTGCCCTAACCTTCAGTAGGTATAATGCTTCTTATTAATCCTGCAGTAGTTATAAAAGTTTGGTCATGTCTTCAAATCTGGCCCTTAAATTAAAAAAGTGCAACTTAAAATTAGATTTTTTCTCTAAAAGCCCAACTTAAGGACTGCATTATCACCATTTTGACTTAAATCAACAATAAACATCCACAGGTGGTTGTATTAGGGAAAGGTATAAGGGCCTTGTGCCTAAAGATGGACCCATTATGGATGAGCATTAAATATGATCAATAGTGACTAAATCAACAATTAATTTCTGTTATTAAGACATGTATTTTGAATGTAAATAAGGTTCAGAGAGGAAAAAAATAGCATCAAAAGATTTTTAATACCCCAAAAAGTCCCTTGGGAGAATCCCTGGGCCCAACAATAAAGGTCAACCCCTCTAAAAGACCCCCAAATGTCTTCATACTGTTGAGCATTTATATAGTTACATTATATGGACAAAAGTATTTGGCTGCATGACCGTTACACCAACAGGGACTGTAATGACATTGTATTAAAATACATGTACTTTTAATGGAGTTGGTCCCTCTTCCGCAGCTAAAGCTTCCACTCCTCTAAAAGGACTTTCCACAAGATTTCTCAGTACTTTCGTGGGATTTTGTGCCCATTCATTCTGTAGAAAATTTATGAGGTCAGACAGGCACTGATGTTGGTCAAGAAGCCCTGGCTTGTAATCTCTGTTCCAGCTGAATGGTGCTTGTTTGGGTTGAGTTCAGGGCTCTGTGTGGGTCAGTTAAGTTCTTCCCCACCCAACTTATCAAACCATGTCTTTATAGTTCTTGCTTTGTGCACTGGAAAGCAGTCATGTCGGTATAGAACTGTTACCACTCAGTTGCTAGCATAGCACTGTCTAAAATGTCTTGGTATGCTGAAGCATTGAGACTGCCCTTCACTGGAGATAAGGGGCCGAGCCCAAAAAAAAAAGCCCCATACCATTATCCCTCCTCCACCCAACTTTACAGTTGACACAATGCAACCAGGGAGGTAAGATTCTTCTGGCATCTGCCAAACCCAGACAAGCCCATCTGACGTATTTCCAGAAAGGCCTCAGAGAGAGAAAGAGAGTAGGGAATCACATTCAGGAAGGTTCTATGAGAGCCCGCACTATCCACTTGAAGGAGAACGGTCTCTGTTTATGGGCAGCCTGAACTAACTGCTTGACCATCGCCAGCCCCTTTCACCTGTACACAGTAGTGTCATTCTTATACACCCTTTCTACTCCCTTTTTCTCCACTGAGCAGACTTGCCTTCTGTCATTAACCCTGGAAAACTGTCATTAACCCTCGCTGACTCCTCCTTAACCCCCAACACATAGTCTAGGTTAACACTGAAGCCACTTTCTAATGGTTTTCTTCCCAATAAATCACAACAGCATGGCTCCAATTTCAGCTCCAGAATCTGTGGGTGGAGATATTGTGGAGCTTAAAGTCTTTCATCATTTTGCAGACAGTTCTTACTGCTGATTTCTTCCTCATATCCTCCTTGGACAGCTTAAATCAGAGTTTTCTGTAAGAAAATTTCAACCAAACTCCAGACAGTTACACATACATGCTTTAACTTGTCCTCCACAAAATCAGCCTTTAATCACTACGTTGTAACTCAAGCGCAAGAGTTGTAATAAATGCAGTTTCACTCTGGACTCTTAGGATAAAAACATCACCATCTCCTCGCTTCGTCCTCCTCCTGCAGCTTAGATCTCCAAACAGCATCCCTAACTGCACTTAGGCTAATTCCCCAGAGAGAAATCCAGCATTACTCTCCCACTTTTTCTACTCTAAGTCCTGTGCTCTCTTGCCTGGTCCCTCTCCCTGTCATCATTGCAAAAATAAATCAAAGCTACAATAATTTATGAGTTTTAAGAGTATGTGTGGAGCTGGATTTTTATAGAGCATGAGGAGATTTTTTTGCTGCTTTAACTCCATTTACTACAGCATGTAAAGAGAGAAAAAGGAAAGAAAATGTAGAACTTTGTTTTTTTTTTGGAGATAGAAATTTTGTCTGTAAAAATGGACTTGATATGATCAGGCTCTCCAAAGTTATCAAATAATGGTTAGCCAGAGATTTACAAGCTCGAAGACAGTAATTGTCTGCAGTAAAGATGAAAGAGAAGAGAGGTTTATGCGGGAGTGTTGATATGATTTCTAAAAATATGCATCAACAGCAAAAAACTGCAGGGAGAAACCACTTGAAGCCATCAGTGTGGATTTTAAATTTCCAATCTTCAAACTGGCCGAGGACGAGGATGAAAGTTAATGAGGTTTCTCGTCAACAAATACTTGAGTGCTGCAGCGCGACCTCCGGGGCGAAGTGAGTCACTCCGCTTTCGGTTGGATGGCTTGGATCTTTTTAAAGGTCCGGGCCACCATCCGGGGTCAGATTTATCAAAGCTATCAAACAGGCCAGGCGTGGATGTCAGCATGAGGACAAGATTGTTACTTATTCAGGGTCAGTGAATTAAAGCGAGAAGTACCACAAATATGAAGTGAGAACAAGGCAGTAATATCGATAAAAAATGAAGTACAGAGACAAAAACTGTAAAACCAACAACATCTTTGCAGCTACACATAAGATTGAGACATAAACACAAATAAAGGCAGAGAACAAACAGACATTCAAGCTTATTCCATATTTAGAGGGAAAACTTTGATTGTATTGTAGACAGAGCCATGCAGCTGCAGATGTAATGCAGATGACTGAAAACTGTCTGTCTTTGCTAACAATATTTTAACTTTGTTTACTTCTCTGCTGTCTACACCAGTGGTTCAGCTTCTAAGTCTGCACAATACAAGAAAAAAGTACACAGTTTGCGGTTATATTATTCCATCTTTAGACAGAAACTTAAAGAGTGTTGGGGTAATTAGTATGACTACACAGATTCCTTTTTTGGTGTAACAAGGAATAAGTTAGTTAGATTATGATCCATTTATTCTGTTTTAGTTAGCCTTTTCATAAAAAACAATCTGTTACTGAAAAAACAACTCCCTGCTCCCCATCTCTTTTGTTGCAACAAAAAAGGGGGGAAAAAAACAAAGCTTTGAGAAACATCAGCACTGTTTCTGTTTCTCTCCTACCTGTTGGCACATAAGAACAAGAACAAAACCATAATAAAATGTGAGCTTAAATGCTCATGTTGTAGTTTTTTTGTTAAAACACCCGTGCAGTTGTTCAGTGAGACAGTATTATGCAAAATCTGTGGGCAATACTGTATTCATCTCTTCAGTTTTTTTGTCAGATTGTGAGCATACTAAAGAGCTGTAAAGGCTTTTAAACTAGCAAAGCAGATGAATTGGCCAGATTCCAGGTCTGTCATCCTGCAAATCCATCTTGCAAACTCCAATCTGAAACACTTGTGCAAGGTCTGAGAATGGACCTGACCAATCAGGAGAACAAGATGATAGCAACAGGTGGGGCAACATTTCTTTATTAAAACAAGAGCATGGAGCCACAGTGAAGATATGTCTCCTGACTGGCCTCGGCATAACTTTTATCTACCAACAAGCTCCACCGCTCATAAACTATGGCCTGTAAAGCTCATTGTATTTACTGGAGATGCACTTGTCTACTACCTCATTTTTTTTGCCAAGTCCCCCCAAGTAACCTTGCAAAGCAGATGGATATGCCTTCCTTGTTTTTCACTGGCGAATCTATCTTGCAAAGCTCCAATCTGAACCGTTTGGGCCTGGTTAGGAAGTGACAGGACCAATCAGCGACAAGGGGCAGTACTTACAGGTGCAGCAGAGTCGTGACGTCAGCAAGCAGCAGCAAGAGCTGGTGCAGTTATGGAGGAAGAGATTAGCATGGATGCTGCCAAAGTGCCAGTTTTATTAGAACTTGACAACATTTTTGACAAATAAAGAACAAAGAACAGCAGTGAGTTGTTTTTTTTTTCATAAACAACAAAAGTCGAGTACTTACATGTCTATAGTCCCCAATTTTTTGCGTTATTCCTCGGTAGCTGAGCACACGCAGCTTGATAGCTGCTATGTCACGTTTTGTTGCTCTGATTGGCCCGTAGAGATAAGACAGACAGAACGTTCATCCAATCACACTCCAAGTTTTTTTCAAAGCCTCTGCTTTCCCAAGTGTTTCCTATTGAAGTATTTCCTAGATGGATTTGTTTCACAAATCCATCTGACACGTCAGGTTACCCCCAAGACCTACACATATAAAAGATTGCTGATAAAAATCAACATCAGTTTTAATTGTTTAATGGACAAACCCCAGGATAATATCTCTAAACATGTCTATCGCACCAAAGACCTTTGTATAAACTATTTAAATTCAGTTTTGCCATGATCTCAGTTAGTATATGCCAAACCAATTTGGATGACCTCAGAACAGACAAAGCCTCACCTGAGATCTCTGGCGCAATCCCCAGGGGTCCAAGACCCCAGGGTGGGAATCAGTGTCCTTGTGAATATACACTATATTGCCAAAAGTATTTGTTCACCTGCCTTGACTGGCATATGAACTTAAGGGACATCCCATTCTTAATGCATAGGGTTTAATATGACGTCGGCCCATCCTTTGCAACTATAACAGCTTCAACTCTTCTGGGAAGGCTTTCCACAAGGTTTAGGAGTGTGTTTATGGGAATTTTTGACCATTCTTCCAGAAGCACATTTGTGAGGTCACACACGGATGTTGGACGAGAAGGCCTGGCTCTTAGTCTCCGCTCTAATTCATCCCAAAGGTGTTCTATCGGGTCAAGGTCAGGACTCTGTGCAGGCCAGTCAAGTTCATCCAAACCAAACTCTCTCATCCATGTCTTTATGGACCTTGCTTTGTGCACTGGTGCACAGTCATGTTGGAACAGGAAGGGGCAATCCCCAAACTATACCCACAAAGTTGGGAGCATGGAATTGTCCAAAATCTCTTGGTATGCTGAAGCATTCAGAGTTCCTTTCACTGTAACTAAGGGGCAAAGCCCTGGTCCTGAAAAACAACCCCACACCATAATCCCCCCTTCCCCAAAACTTTACACTTGGCACAATGAAGTCAGACAAATACCGTTCTCCTGGCAACCGCCAAACCCAGACTCGCCCATCAGATTGCCAGATGAAGAAGCGCGATTCATCACTCCAGAGAACGTGTCTCCACTGCTCTAGAGTCCAGTGGCGGCATGTTTTACACCATTGCATCTGACGCTTTGCATTGCAGTTGATGATGTATGGCTTGGATGCAGCTGCTCGGCCATGGAAACCCATTCCATGAAGCTCTCTACGCACTATTCTTGAGCTAATCTGAAGGCCACATGAAGTTTGGAGGTCTGTAGCGATTGACTCTGCAGAAAGTGGGCGATTTCTGCGCACTATGCGCCTCAGCATCCACTGACCGTGCTCCGTCATTTTACATGGCCTACCACTTCATGGCTGAGTTGCTGTTATTCCCAATCGCTTCCACTTTGTTATAATACCACTGACAGTTGACTGTGGAATATTTAGGACCAAGGAAATTTCACAGCTGGACTTGATGCACAGATGGCATCCTATCACAATACCATGTTGGAATTTACTGAGCCTCTGAGAGTGACCCATCCTTTCACAAATGTTTGTAGAAACAGTCTGCATACCTAGGTGCTTGATTTTATACACCCGTGGCCATGGAAGTGATTGGAACACCTGATTTCAATTATTTGGATGGGTGAGTGAATATTTTTGGCAATATAGTGTATAAATCAGATGTGTCAGGTTGAGGTCTTGACGTCTGTTAGTAATGTTATCAGGCTGCAGAGTTATTGTAGAGTCAGTACTTTAAAGAAAGACGTACAGTTGGTTACAAGCTGCTTTGATGACTGACATGTGAAACAAGGAATTAATGGTGTACATTTTTGGTAATGCAGAAAAGTACCCTCATGCATTTCTTTTCTCAGTCAGTAATGGAGTAATATAACAAGTTATTTTTTCTCTGTATGTAATGCGGTAGTCAACTGAGTTAGTTTAAAAGCAACACTTCTAAACACTAAAAATATATAGTCGTGCATACGTCTTATGATTGTAGGGTGTTAAGGATTCATCATGGGCCTGATGGGCCACAACCAAGGCCTGGTGAGAGTCATGTTGGACACATGTCAACACACACGTGTGTCGCTCAGCAGCCAAGGTCAAGCTTGACGTCTTTTCTTTTGTCTGGGTCTTGTCAACCTGGTGATACAACCAGAGACCACCAGCAGTTTTTGGGCCCTTGGAACAACCTTGCATATTACCAGGGGCTCATGGCAACCCTTCAACCCAACCAGGGTTGTGTTAATATTTCTTTGTGCACAGTACTGTAAGTAGCAGTTTTGCACACATAGGCCCTACCTGGATGAGCCATCACTGTATACATATATCCGCCCAAGTATATTCAGGGCTGTACAGTGTGACATATATGTCGCTAAAGCTACAAGAAAATTGGTCTGTGCTAAGAGGTTTTCATTTCTCATCGCACAGGTGCTATGACAAAGTGAGAGACATGCGTGCATGCCAGGTGTGCAGATAAGCCTTTAAAGTTTAAACCTTCACTCCACTTTGATTTGAGATTTAAATTTCATGCCCAGTCCATTTATTCCTTATTTCTGGTACCTTTTAGGTTCAAGCGGATTGTTATTTCCTTGCGTCATGCGCAATCCATCGTTTGGAGCGCGAGCGGCCACGCTCCCTGATGGTGAGAGAGTGACTTTTTGTAGCTCTTACAGACGAGCTACAACAGTCGTAAAAAACGAGTATGTCATAGCTTACTTCTCTGTTCTCCTCGTCCTCTCCAATTATGCACTGACGGACGCAGTGAGTTAGCTGTTGGTGAGAGGACAGCTCTCAGTCTGCGCAAACTCCTGATTAAAGACTATGTATGCATTTCCCTCCACTAATATCGTAGCTGCTGCTGTTTGGTTAACAAGACAATATGCGTCTGAATTTAGCATACAAGTCCGGTATGAAACTGACAGACAGACAGCAGTATATGAGAGAGAGAGAGCAACAGGAGCACGGAGGAGAAGATCAATACATCCAACACTGCATCTTTGTGTGTATTTATTTGGAGATAGATTTTTTTTAAATTACCATTTAACTCCAGTAGTACTTGTGTAATCATTAAATTGTGTTAGATAGAAAAGAGGGATCTGTTCATTTACATTAGCTCTATAAACATCAGAACCCAGTCTGATAGTTCAATATGGACCAAACTCTAACAGTGTTTAATGAATTTCTAATAATGTAAGGAATATTTTCCTATTACTCTGAGTATCAGTAAATACAGTTGAAACCAGAAGTTTACATACACTATATAAAAAGGCACATAAACTTTTTTTTCTCACCGTCTAACATTAAATCAGATTAAACTTTTCCTGTTTTTGGTCAATTAGGATTACCAAAATTATTTCTATTTGCTAAATGCCAGAATAATGAGAGAGATCATTTTTTAGACATTTTTTTATTATTTTCTTGAGAGTCAGAAGTTTACATACACTAAGATTACTATGCCTTTAAACAATTTGGGAAAGCCCAGATGATGATGTCATGTCTTTGGAAGCCTCTGATAGGTTTATTGACAACATTTGAGTTAATTAGAGGCACACCTGTGGATGTATTTTAAGGCACACCTGAAACACACTGCTTCTTTGTGTAACATCATGGGAAAATCAAAAGAAATCAGCCAAGATATCAGGAAGAGAATTGTGGACTTGCACAAGTCTGGTTCATCCTTGGGTGCAATTTCCAGATGCCTGAAGGTGCCCCGTTCATCTGTTCAAACAATTATACGCAAGTATAAACACCATGGGAATGTCCAGCCATCATACCGCTCAGGAAGGAGACGGGTTCTGTGTCTCAGAGATGAACGTGCTTTGGTCCGAAAAGTGCATCTCAACCCAAGAACAAAAGCAAAAGACCTTGTGAAGATGCTGGCTGAAGCTGGTAAGAGTGTGTCATTATCAACAGTCAAACGAGTCCTGTACCCACATGGGCTGAAAGGCCACTCTCCCAGGAAGAAGCCATTACTCCAAAAGAAACATAAAAAAGCCAGATTACAGTTTGCAAATGCACACAGGGACAAAGACCTTAATTTTTGGAGACATGTTCTGTGGTCTGACGAAACTAAAATTGAACTTTTTGGCCATAATGACCATCGTTACATTTGGAGAAAAAAGGGGGAAGCTTGCAAGCCTGAGAACACCATCCCAACTGTGAAACATGGGGGTGGCAGCATCATGTTGTGGGGTTGTTTTGCTGCAGGAGGGACTGGTGCACTTCACAAAATAGATGGCATCATGAGGAAAGAACATTATGTGGAAATACTGAAGCAACATCTCAAGACATCAGCCAGGAAGTCCAAGCTTGGGCGCAAATGGGTTTTCCAAATGGACAATGACCCTAAGCATACTGCCAAACTGGTTACAAAGTGGCTTAAGGATAACAAAGTCAATGTTTTGGAGTGGCCATCACAAAGCCCTGATCTCAATCTCATTTAAAATTTATGGGCAGAGCTGAAAAGGCATGTGCGAGCAAGGTGGCCTACCAACTTGGCTCAGTTCACCAGTTCTGCCAGGAGGAATGGGCCAAAATTCCTGCAAACTATTGTGAGAAGCTTGTGGAAGCATATCCAAAACGTTTGACCCAAGTCATACAGTTTAAAGGTAATGCTAGCAAATACTAATGAAATGTATGTAAACTTCTGACTCTCAAGAAAATAATAAAAAATGGTCTAAAAAATGATCTCTCTCATTATTCTGGCATTTAGCAAATAGAAATAATTTTGGTAATCTTAATTGACCAAAAACAGGAAAAGTTAAATCTGATTTAATGTTAGACGGTGAGAAAAAAAAGTTTATGTGCCTTTTTATATAGTGTATGTAAACTTCTGGTTTCAACTGTATATAAGGGGTGTCCAAACTATGGGCTGTGGGCCAACTGTGGTCCCTTGGTCCTTTTGAATTGACCTGCAAGAAATCCTTTAAAAAGGCCCACATGAGAACATAAAACTTTACTATATTTCTTAGTTTGACTAGGAATGCACAATATTGGGGTTTATTCAATATGGCGATATTTACTAATTAAATTTAGCCGATATCAATACCAATATATAAATGCATAGACCTAACACTGCAGTCCTTGAAACACAGTTTAAGGATGAACAAAGAAACATACTTCAGTCTCAAACACATTAAAGTTTAAGTAATAAGGATGAACACAGAAAAAGACTTCAGCTGTCAGTCTGTCCTGCCAAAAGTAAACTAAATCGATCAATACAAACAAAAGTGTTCCAGCAGCAAATACCAGCACAAGCTGAGCTCATTTGCTCCTCTGTCTGATCTCAAGGTCTGATTTTCAAATCATACTGCTCTAATCATCCTCAAGCACCAACACTTCTATGAAATTAGTCAGCTTCCTCTTTGCTCCGTTTGCTCTTGTTTTGTGTCTGGATGTGGAGATGAACCATCAGCATCTCTTTTCTCTGCTGCACCCCAAAATTCTTAACAATGATTGGCTGTTTGCTTCAGCAGACATTAAATGAGAGCTGTAATTTAGGCGGTGATGTAACAAACATTTTATATATTGTGCTATACATGTTTTGTTCTGTGCTACAAGATTATCAACCTCTGTAGCACCAGCGCTATGGGCAAAAAAAGTTAACGTACAGCCCTGATATTTGTTGACCATTTTCATAATTACAGCCTTTTCTGTACCTATATGCGATCACCATCAAAGGAAAATAAACTAGTGTCATCTCTCCTCCACGCTCTGCCTTTCTCACATTCAGTATGTATCTAAAGTGCGTGTAATCTCTGCAGGTGATCAAAGTGTGAGAGAAATATGCTGCTGTATCTCTCCTTAAATATAAGCCTTCTGATGCTGATGTTTTAAAGCTTTTGTGGAGCAAGTTAAGCTGATGTTTTTCCTGCGGTTTCAGTTTTATTTAACCAGCTGCTGTGATAGCAGGTGAGAGTGAAACTTCTAACACATAGGTTTACTGCATATGAAGGTTTTGTATGTGAATGCCACCATCCCATCGCACTGTCTTAAGTATTTTGCCATTCTGTGGGAAACACTGAAGTGCACTAAATAAACAGCATATGAGCAAAAAATCACATTCTATGGTTTTCAAGTGTTTTACAATATAGCTATGTGTCTAGTAACATGCTCCTTTTGAATAATATTTTATAACTAAATTTACAACATTTTAGCATTGGGATAGCTGATAGCTAGCTACAGCATCATCTGACTACATTTGAATAGTGTTAGAATATGAATATGAATATGACACCTTCTTTCATCAGGTAATGTGTGCATATTTAAGCAGAAAGCAATAAATTTAGACTTTACCAATTTTTATTGCCAATTCCCAAACTACACACGCTTAAATGTTTTTATGGCACCATTATTGCAGTCTCACCCACAAAAGACATGGCAATTGTTTTCTTATAAAATCTCACAAGTTTGTACTATTTGTTCAATTTTCTACTGTATCTGAACATGTCAAAGATTTATGCTGCTGATGTCAATGTTGCTATGATTTTATGAGGCAAGGTAGAAAAAGAGAAATGAGTTAATAATAAGTGTCTTTTTCAAAGACTCTTACCGGCCAGCACTCCTGCCATGTAGAGCAGACTTATTCGTAGGATGCCATGGACCATCTCCAAGGGAACGCCGATCATCAGCTGCAATAAAGCATTGAACCCCAGCTGCTCCAAACTGACACAAGAGAACAGAAAGAGAGCACAGAACCACTAAATATGCATCATCTGTAACAACAACCCAGATTCAAAGTGACTCAGTCCTCCTGAGATCAACATATGGTAGAAGGAGAGTGATGAACGAACCCAACATGCATGAACATGTAGCTGAAGAATCGCCACACTTGTGCTCGATGGCCCGGATGGTAGACCAGAGGGCTCTTCATGAAGTCTGGCTGATAGGTCTGCAGCACCCACTTGTTCAGCATGATACCGTAGCACATGAAAACGATAATCTGCAACACAGAGTTGAAACTGTCACTCCTGTTTCAGTCTCTCTCTCTGCAGTCTGCTGCTCCAAAGCTGAAAATTCTGCTACAAAACAAAAACCCTCATTGTGCTTTCTGAAAGATGCGTGACGTTTTTCTTCTTTCTCTGTTTCCTCAGCTGATGCTTATTAGACTTGTGGAGACAATTACGCGCTGCAGAAAGAAAAACGCCACATCTGGTTCAATTCCATTAATTTCTTTTCATAGAATAAATGACTCATTGTCTCTGTGAATTAAAATGGATGTGAACCGTTATTATCACTCCCTCATTGTCATTACGGACCATTCATTGCCATTTGGAAGCATTACGAGAGCACTTGGCTTTCTTTCTGCGAAATTATGATGGCGAAAAGGTTGAAGTTCCGTTAACGTGCTGGAGGTTATTTTCACTGCTTAATCCCCAATTGTTCAACAGTGGTCTGTGAGGGTGTTTGTGTTAGTCTTTACTCCGTTTTCATGAGCATAATAGGTCATTTTCTGCCCATATGGTAGCCGGCGTGCTCACTGACCTGGTTTCAAAGTTCCAATACAGTGTCTGATTAAGAAAGGCTGCATGCAGAGTGGCTGAAGGGTTCAGCTCAGCGAAATGGTATTAAATACACCCACTAAACCCCAGACTCCAAAAATGGGTTACCACCAGTGAACAGAAAAGTGAGTGATCAAAGGCAGAAAATCTTTTCAGGGGGTCTAAAAGGGAACAACAGAACCATCTGAAGTCAGTGTGAGAGTTTAGCAGCATAAACTCAAGTAAAACACTGCAGGCGTGAATCTATAAAACAGTCAGTGATGAGTTCAGCATCTTAACTCAACAGACAAAAATGATTCCACCTTCTAAATCTACCAATACACAAAACAGATTTTCAGTTTCACAAAACACAATGGCTATGTCTGAAATCACAATCACTACTCCCTCAAGAAGTTCCCTGCAGTCGACTAAACAGCACAATAATGGTAAAATAATAGCTGTCAGATGTGGTTCACTCTATCCTCAGATAATGGTTATGACCTTATGCTGGTGTAGAGATGAAACAGCTGTTTGAAGGCAGCAAAAATCAATAATACAACACAATAAAGAATTTCAGCAACATGAATATTATACTTATTGTATTTCCACAAATAATTGGATATGATCAAATACTGTATTGTTTAATTAAATATTCAACGATATTTTCATGCCATTACAGCAAGCAAGTTTGCAATAACCAGCAATAAGCTTTCCACATTTCTGTGGAGGAATTTTGGTCCACTCCACTTTGCAGTTTTGTTTTTATTTAGCCACTTTGGAGGATTTTCAACTCTGTTTAAGATCATGGCCACAACATCTGAATCAGATTTAAGTCCAGATCTTGACTAGGCCACTCCAAAACTGTTATTTTTATTGTTTTGTTTTGTTCACATTTAGAGATGGGCTTGCTGGTGTGTTTTGGATCATTTTCCTGCTGCATTACCCAAGAGCACTTAAGCTTGAGGTCACAAACTGATGGTCGGACATTTTTCTTCAGGATTTTCTGGTAGACAGCAGAATTCATGGTTCGATCAAATACAGCAAGTCATCCAGGTGCTGAAGCAGCAAAGCAGCCCCAAACCATCACACTACCACCACCATATGTGACTGTTGGTATAATGTTCTTTTGATGAAATACTGTGTTAGTTTCATGCCAGATGGCAGCGGCAACTTCCACAAAATTGAACTTTTCTCCCATTAGTCCACAGAGAAATCTTGGGGATCATCAGGATGTTTTTTTGACAAAAGTGAGACGAGTGGTTTTGGCCTTGGATCTTCCCATGGATGCCAATTTTTTCCAGTCTCTTTCTTACTGTGGAATCATAAACACAGACCTAAACTGAGTCAAGTGAGGCCAGCAGGTCTTTAGATGTTGTTCTGGGTTCTTTTGTGACCTCCTGGATGAGTTGTTAATGCACTATTGGAGTAATTTTGGCAGGCTGGTCACTTCTGGTAAAGTTCACCACTGTTCCAAGTTTTCTTCATGTGTGGATAATGGCTCTCACTATGGTTCACTGGAGTCCAAAAGCCTTGGAAATGGCTTTGCAACCTTTTCTAGACCAATGTCAATGACTTTGTTTCTCATCTATTCTTAAATTTCTTTAGACTGCAACATGATTTGTCAGCTTTTTGAGATCTTGTAGCCTACTTCACTTTGTCAGACAGGTTCTTATTCAGTGATTTCTTGATTCAGCAGGTCTGGCAGTAATCAGGCCTGGGTCTGGATAGTGAAAATGAACTCAACTTTCCAAAAAAATGTGGATAATCACAGTTAATTCATAATTTAAAAGGGGGGCAATTCCTTTTTTTTAACTTAGGGGCCAGGTAGGTTTGGATCTCTTTTTTTAAAATACAAAATGCATGCTTGTTGATACAGATCTTGTCTGCCATTGTCCTTTTTACTGAAATGCACAGTGGACAGTGACGTAGTTTTATGTCGTTCTGTTTCCGTTTACCACCACAATGGATCAAAGGGGTTTTGCAAAAAAATGCCTTTTATCATTTAGGAATTACAACCATTTTATTAAGAGTTCCTTCATTACCAGGAGCTTAAAAGTATTTGAAAAAGTTAACTGACAAGCAGTTTCATGGCCTGGCGTGGTATAGTCCCTCATTACTTCAAGACAAATGAAATGCATGAAATTATGATATCAAGGGTTGAATGGGCACTGTTTGACTGGAGCTATCAAAGTTGTTGGAAATGCAATTGAAGAAGGTCATAATTAGGCTAAAAAAAAACAAAAAAAACAATTAAATGTCAGATAGATAGCAAAAACTGTAAGAGTTACCAAATCACCAATTTGGTATTGTCTTAAAAATAAAGAATGCACTGGCGGGCTCAGTAACATCAAATATTAAAGACCTAGAAGACCACAGTAGATAACAATGGATGATTGTAGAATCCTTTCTCTGGTGAAGAAACCCCGTCATTACATGTAGAGAAGACAAGAATAACCTGGAGGGGTTCGATGTATCATTGTCAAAGTCTACAATCAAGTGCTGCCTTAATGAATGTAAATACAGAGACTTTACAATAACGTTCAAATCATTGGTATCATTCAAAAACAGCAAAACCTGGATTGACCAGATAACATCTAAAAAGCCTCCCCAGGTATGGAATCAGAGTCTTTGGACATACGGGACCAAAATAGTGTTATGTTGTGTGTATGTTGTAGTTATATCTGAAATACTGTACTTCTTCTCATATATTCATGTTTTGGGTCAAAAGTTTTTGTGTTCTGACCTCAGGGCCACCATATAAATCTCACCTGAACGATGGTGACGATGGCGATGAAGACTGGCGGGGGACACAGGCGGTTCTGGTGGAAATACCAGCGTCGGTCTGTCTCACAGGGCAGGATCTCGTAAGCCACATAGCGCACGAAGCGTTTGTACAGACCCAGCCCCGTCTCATCCAGCAGGATCTCCCTCTGCAGTGTGCGGCGGCCATTAGCGATGGCCCGTCGGAAACTGCTGGAGCGCTTACTGCTCATCTAAAGAAAGATAAAAAAAAATACAGCATTGCTCTTAAGGGTCTGGAGTAATTTGTTGCAGGAATCTGATTGGATTTAAATTACACTTTAAGGACACTGATTAGACCGTTTGCTGTAGTGTTAAATTTACCAGACGGATATGAAAGTTATTCATCTTCTAAGCTATCTCAATGCAAAAGTTTATAAAATGAATCCTCCAGAATGTCAGACTATAACTTTTAGAAAAGATGAGAACTTATTCTTGAAGTTTGTTTTATGACTTTAAGAAACGCTCATCTATAAATTACTGTATCTTTGATTTGTTTGGTATAACTGTGTTTTCAGCAGCAGAAGAAGAGTCTTCAGAGTCTGAGGAAATCACACCATCACCCACTGCTGAACATTTTGGTAATGTTAAATCCTTTTTTGTTTCTACATGCAATAGATCACTACTAAGTCCTTATAAAACTGCTGCTATTCTACAGCTACATCCAAGATAACTGCTAGACTGGCAGCAGCCATTGCTAATTACTCACAGCACATATTAACCCCTGTAGCTACTGCCTCGTTCTCCTCTAATGAGGATGATTGGTCAGAACTGTTTTTGGTTTGGTACAAGTGTTGTGGGTTGGAGCTTTTGAAAACGGATTTGCCTGATGGCAGTCTTGCAAATGATCTGCTCTGTAAGGCTAGAGATGACTACAAGCCAACACAGTGTGGCTGCAAGACCATCCTTAGCCCTGCCTTTTTGTCTGTTTCCTTGTTGATCTAAAGTTAGTTTATGGTGACTGCGGCAGATCGACTTCTCAAGTCCCCTTCACTATTTTTTGATGCCCCTTATGGACAAAGCAGTTCATTACCTTTTTCTTCTGTTTATAGAACAAATGGTCCCTCTTTTATTTGATTCTTTTTTGTTTTGTAATTGTTTTTGGGCTGTTTTCATGTAAAAAGAAGAAAAATAAGTTTAAGCTGTGTTGAACATTACTGGATAATCTGATTGTCATAAAGGCACCATTCCTGATGTTTAAGCAAAGCAGGTATTTCATCTTTTAAATTACCTCACAAGACTGGGTTAATGGCTGCTGCTGAGAGGATGAGAAGACAGCAACTTGCAGAAGCAATCAGACTTCAAAGTCAGCCTGCGTCCACAAACTTGAATGAAACGGGTTCTTAATATTTTGTGAAAATCCAACCAAATATAAACCAAACTCTGGGCTCATTTCTCACAGCAGTTCTGTCCAGATCAAACAGGGCCATAGGCCCAGTTGACCAGCTTGCAGGTGAGCTTACCCAGCTTGTGTCTCCCGTCATGAAAACCAGTCCCTTCTTTCTAATGTCTATCTCTTCTCTTTAAATTTCCACTTCAGATTAGGGAAAGTAGTTTGTGTCCTTATTCATTTAAAAAAAGAAAAAGGCTTCATTGACAGTGCATGGTTAATCACTTTGGCCTCTTTTAGTGGTTCCAGGTATTTCTAATGATACAGAAATAATTCATCATGTCCTTGATGACCTTGTTTGCTGTTGTGTGTCATAAAGAGACATCAGTATTAGTTTCGGATTGTTGCACAGCTACTGAAAACCCCCTTACTGAAGCTTTAACAAGGTTTAATCCAGACTAGTGTAAATAAAAAGGTAAAACAACGCCAAATACATGATAAATCTGTGCTGAGTACTTTCACAAATTTCTTCTTATATCTCAGCAGCAGTTTAGAAAATTAACATCAACTCCATGTCATAGTACATACTAACAATTGGTGATCACTTTCATGCCACTAAAGAGATGACAGAAGAGCCACTGAATACTTAGAGCTGATAAGAAACTTAAATAATGTCCAAGTGTTTTCTGATCTCCACATAATGTGAGCGTGACTGCCGCCAGGGTTGATTGCAGCTCAGTCCTCATAACAGAAAGGGGGCTGCTGAAGTGATTTTGCCCTTGAAAATCAAATCTTTGTCAAGAGGAACTATTGCATTGAAATAGGGAGAGTGTGTGTATGTGTAGGAGTGTGTTATCACAGAGTCCAGGTTTGCTTAGCGAGCAGGAGCTCTCTGCACAAGCCTGCAGGCCAGAGGGACCAAACTCTTGATAAGTTCTTTAATAGCGGCTTAGGATGAAAACTATCCTAATGCTGCTATTTGACAGGCGAGGCAGAGAGCTGTGAGCGCAGAGCAACACAGAGGGGTCTCTTTCTGCCAGAGAAATCAAGTCTGATCAGGTACTCACAGCGGGGGTCCTTTAGAGTCAGTATCTGCATTTCCCTACAAACAAGCATGAATGCTACACATGTAAGATGGCTGATAAGTCTGTTTTTGTAGCAGATGCCTGAAGCCTTCATAAAAAGAAAAGCTGACTGACTTAGCAATATCTCTAAATCAAAGCGAGATACTTTCTGATAATTAGTTTCCAGGAAAGAGAGAGAGAGAGTAGAGCACATGTGGGCAGCAGCTGCAACTACTCACACTGAAATCTACACCAGCAGCCTTAATGTAAAGGCGCTCATAATTGCAGCCTGAGACAATTGGCAGCTTCATATGAAGTGTGCTGTAACCTCAACAGGGGGCCTGTAGGCAGTACAACCCACTGTTAAAGTACACTACACGTGATTCATTATCCTCCTTCTGCTGCTTGTAGGCTCATTATATGTGGACACAGCAGGGGGCATAGTGGAGGAAATTAGGGGGTCAATAGTTATAAAAGCTAATGAGCTAAATATACTGCAGGACAAAGGCAGAAAACACAGGAAAATAATAAAGAAGAAAGGATTACATTGATACTTTTATTAAATTCAGGACGTTAGCAAAGCAGGAAGTAGTAACTAGTGTAACTGTGGGTAATTCTGACACTGGTGGCTGTAAAGTGAGGGTGGGAGGGCCTGTTGCACAGTGATAACCAGAACGATGTTGAGCTGAGGCTGCTGGCTCTCCCGCAGATGGAAGGGGATGCATATTTAGTATGGAAATCAGTCTGGAAAATGCAATTATGCTATACTTGAGGCAGGGAGTGAAAGCAGAAGTGAAAGAGAAGAGGGACATTAGAAGGCAGAGGGGAGGGAAATTAAGACGGGAGATAGAGATGCTGACATGGGGGAGCTTGATTCACAGATTCCGGGGGATGGTGATGGACGATGAAGGTGAGACATCTCATGTCTAGATTTGAACTAAGGATGGGCGACATCAGCTGACTAATCTCTTACACTTTGCCCCCCTTGTTAGGCACCAAAATTGCTAGTTGGTTTCAGAATAACTCCTAATACAATATTATACAATACAGTACGATACAGTACGATATGATAAGATGAAACAATACAATGTGATATGATACAATACCATACATTAAAATGTGATATGATATGATAAAATAAGATGAACTCAAAGACAATTTCTGCATTATCAACAGGGATATAAAAAACTAGGAATATCTGTTTTCCAACTTAGCTTTTATACCCGACTTTATATAATCCGTGTTTTGCTTCATGACACCTGCAACCTCTGCAGTCACCACTTTGCACTGCATTCGCTCTCATTCACACTAAAGTGTGAAAATTCATTCCCAGGAGACATGGCTAAGCATAGCTGCCACCTCCTTTGACATGCAGGACTTCTGCTGCTAAAATGAGCATTAGCAGCCTTTTGAAGTGACGATAGGAATGAGACGGCAAACACACAATAACACTCATGAAACCTTGGAGCTGCAATTGTGGTGACAGAGAAAGGTAGAACATAAAATGATGAAAGAAGGGGAAAATCCTCTGACTGACTTTAGCAGTGGTATTGGTGGAAGTTCCCTGACGCTGCAATGTCTGCCAAGGAATAATTGATGCTGAGGCTAAGAGCATGAAGATAAAGATAGTATTCCCCTTTAGGGAAGGCTGACAGCAGTGTGTGTCAAACAGAAAGAGTCCATCCTCCCCTTGGTGTTGCCCACTGTAAATGCTGCTCTCAGCTCTGGTCAATTGTTCTTGATGGATTAATTAGCAGCACCACATTGTCAATACCTCCCAGCTCAATACTCATTAGTAATAATTAAAACAATTCCAGTTTAAGGGCCATTCAGATGTCCACACTGCAAAGCAACAATCATAAATATTTCTGATTTTCACCTGAGTTGATTTGTTGACAGACTATCTCACTGAAATTCATATAAATCTGAGCTGCATGGTGGTACAGTGGTAAGTGCTGTTGCCCCCATGAAAAGGTTCTTGGTGCAAATTCCTCGCTGTGAGTACCTTTCTCTGTGAAGTTTGCATGTTCTGCCTGTTCAAGCATGTGTTCTCTTCAGGTGGCTCTAACCACATACCAAAGACATGCTTGTTAGGTTGATCAGTGCGAACATGAAAAAGGTCTCTGTAGCAGATTTAGTACCATTAGCCTACTAGCCAATGATAGCATCCAGTAGCTGTCCAGCGTACTACTACCAATGACGGCACACTTCAATCAAGCATAAAGCATCTAAGGCAAAATAAGTTCAACTTCTTTCAAGGACTAATGCTAAAATATAATACAGCACTGGTTCCCAACCTGGGGTCCAGGATAGATTAATTTAATAGTGGGTGTAAACAGTCACATTTTGGGACTCCAGTGAACCACAGTGAGAGCCATTATCCACAAATGGAGAAAACTTGAGACAGAAGGAAAGAGGAAAGAAAGAGGCAGTTTAAAATTCCTTAATTCAGGTAAGTGCAAAATGGCAATGCAGGATTTGGGATACCACCACCTTGATGACATTAGGTCTGTTAGACACCATACCAAACCATACCATACCATACCATACCATACCATTCCAAACCAAACCATACCATACCAAACCATACCAAACCATATCATACCAAAACATACCAAACCAAACCATACCATACCAAACCAAACCGTACTGTACCGTACCATACCATACCATACCATACCAAACCATACCATACCATACCATACCATACCAAACCGTACCGTACCGTACCGTACCATACCATACCATACCAAACCATACCATACCAAACCAAACCAAACCAAACCAAACCAAACCGTACCGTACCAAACTATACCAAATCATACCAAACCATACCATACCAAACCATACCAAACCAAACCATACCATACCATACCATACCAAACCAAACCATACCGTACCATACCGTACCGTACCATACCGTACCGTACCATACCATACCATACCATATCAAGGGGGAAATGGTTCATAGAGCTCAGAGTTTGGTTCAAGTTTGGTTCAGTGACAAAAAAAGTTTCATGAAGTATAGATTTAAAATCTAGTGTTATTTAGAACTGTCAATGATAGTTGGTACAGCCTGTGATGTATTAAACACAAGACAAAACAAGCATTAAAAAGAAAAAGCAAGCAGAAACTATGTCTCTTGATTCTATTGAAAGACTAAAAATAAATACAATGGAAAGAGTTAATTAATCTATGGGGGTTCTGGAGTAATGCATCATATTGACAAAATGAAATTGAGCTTGTATAGTGTTTATCTAGTCATCTGACTACTCATAGCACTTTTGCACCGCAGATCACATCTACTCATTCACACCCTTTCACTCCATTCACTCCACATACAATGATAGAAGAGGTTGCTATGGAAAATTAGCCATCAGTATCAGCTAATCACATTCATACTCATTCATTCCCATTTACACGCCAATGATGAAGCAGTGGGAGCAAATTGTGGTTAAGTGTCTTGCCCAAGGACACATCGACAAGAGACTGCAGGAGCTGGGGATTGAACTGACGACCTTCCAATTGCAAGACGGCTATACCTACTGAGCCGCAGTCTTCCCTAGGCATATTTGTAGTTTAAGAACCACCTTTGTTGGTTTAAAAAAAAAAGCCAGTGCAGTGGTTACTCATGCAAAATCCTGACCCAGGATGTATGTCAGGACCACTGACTTTCTTATATGAACACAGGATGGGATGTTGCAAAGGAATCTGAGCAGAGTGCTTAAATACAAACTTGTAGTTGGTGTTCTCTGCTTCTGCGTGTCCATGCATAGTCTTCAAATGTATTACCATGTGTGATATCCTCGACACCTTCTTTTTGAAAACAGCATAGAGATGAGGAGAGGGAGAAGATGCTGGCAGATCTCGCTTCTCATGCAGTGGGCACTTTTCTTCTTTGTGTGTTTTGTTTTGCGTTTTTTTTCCTCTTCTTCGTTGGTTGTTTAATGGCAGTTAGCACACACAAGCATAACTGGTATTTGGCTGGTAAATATTTGTCACATTTGTTTGGTTTTTTTTAATGGTTCGGTTTGTTGTGTGACTACATGCACTAAACCATGAGCCCTAAACCATCACAGTTTGGGACAAATATAAAGATCGGTGTTTGGCACCTGAGCTTCAATAACTGTAACACATGTGGTTAGACAACAATATGTTGCAGCATTAACATTTTTGACCCACCTTTCTGTGCCACTGCACTCATTTACCATCTAATCTGAGTCATTTAGAAGACCATAATACCCCTCTCCCCTCTCTTGCATACACGCTCCCGCTCTCTCTCACAGCAGACTCTACATCACTGCATATCTCAGCCTTATTCTACCCTGACCCAGATACTCACGTTCATCTCTCGCCCAAATCCTTTTAAAAATGTGAGTCCACCTTTTATTCTGTCAGTTTTGCTTCTGTGGCCTGCCTTCATGGTTTAATCATTGTGCTGCTAAAAGTCATAGAAGGAGAGAAAAAACAAACCTTCACTCTAGGACACTTAGGCAGAGTGCATTACTTTTAGCTGAGAAGCTGCCTAAAACAGAACAGCCTTGACTGGAGTTTGGTGTGGGACGTGATGTTGATAGGTAGTGTCTGTGTCCCTGGAGAGTGATGCACTCTGGGAGTAATGTGACTTAAAATGACTTGAAAACTTTAAAACAGTGTATGTCAACAACTTGCAAAGTGTCTCTTGACTTGGAGTGTAAGTGAAGTTCATTCCTGCTCCCTGTAAGTGCTCTCTTTCTGTGAACCCTACTCAGAATGTGACAAAGGACAGAGCCAGTTTAAAGCAGAACCTTTTCAACACATTTTATATAACACTTTCTTTATCTACCTCTTGAGGCAACACAAACTGCTAGTGCAATATTTGGGCAGAAGAGACAAAAATAAGGCACAAAAAACAGTCTTAAAATCCTCCAACCTGAACAAAGAGAATCCCAAAGCCATAATCTCCAAAATACATCCTCCACCCGTGTAATTAACCGTGGCAGCCATTTTGGATCTCTGTCGAACATTAGCCAAATTACCACCCGAAGGAAAACAATGACACACTTCTTCAGTTACACAGCTGGTAAGATGAGAGCAACAGAGGACTCTCGTTAAAGAAATCGATATGTGCAATTACCCACACAGAGGTATATCTTCTCAGATGTCCCAGTTTTTACCCTCAAATCATGAATATTTGCTTGTCTATCACATTTTCCTGAAAGAAGCTTCAGCATGTGCAGTGCTGTGATAAAGTCTCACACACCACCCCCTTTCTGAGTTCTTATTTTTTGCATATTTTTACCTCCGCGAAGGAGGTTATGTGATTGGGTGGATTTGTTTGTTGGTTAGTTAGTTAGTTAGTTAGTTTGTTAGCAACATAACTGAAAAAGTTGTGGACGGATCTTGATGACATTTTCAGGAAATGTCAGAAATGGCATAAGGAAGAACTGATTAGATTTTGGGAGTGATCCAGATCATCGTCTGGATCCAGGAATTTTTTAAAGGATTCTGTACTATTGGGAGAAGTAACTTTAATTCTAGCAGCAGTTTTGGGGTGTGTTTCTATTCAAAGTTTTGGAGTTTATAGAGTTTAAAAGACGCACGCCCAGTCGAGGAGACGAGTCAGAGCGTAACAGAGAGAAAGACAGCGAATTGTAGCGAGAATACTCACAATGCTGGGAGGAATAGAGGAATATTCACCCTCTGCCATGACTTCCAGTCATCCGGTGAGACCATGGGTGCATCTGTTGGCACCTGTAGCAAAGCCAATGCTTTGCCTCATTGTGTTTCCACCCCAATGGGGAGGGAGTAATTGGCAAATGTCATGGTGGGGAGTACATGAGGACGGATCCAGGAATTTTTTTAAAGGATTCTTCACTATTGGGAGATAGGGCTAATGGCAGAGGTCTGCGCTCACCGAGTGCTTTTCTAGTTCACAATTAAATGTTTCAGATCATAAAATTCTAATACTAGACAAAAATAACCCTAGTAAATACAAGTGCAGTTTTTAAATGGGGATTTTATCTATCATGGGAAAAGCCCTCCAAACCTACCTGGCCCTATGTGGACAAGTAATTGCCCCCTAAACCTAATAACTAACAACTGCAAGAAAGCAGTGAGTCTTTCACATCACTTGGTCCACTCTTCTTTGCAGAATTGTTTTGATTCAGCCACACTGGAGGGTTTTCAAGCATAAACAGCCTCTTTTAGTCTTGCCACTGCATCTCAATAAGGTTTATGTTTGAACTTTGACTTTTTTTTTATAAGCCTTTCAGGGGTGGACTTGCTGTTGTCATTGTCCTGTGGCGTAACCAAACTGCCCTTGGGCTTTAGGTCCTCCTCTGATGGCCAGACATTCTTCTTCAGGATTTTCTGGTAGAAAGCAGAATTCATAGTTCCAGCAACAAGTGGTCCAGGTCCTGAAGCAATAAGGCAGCCCCAGACTATCACACTACCACCACCATGTTTGACTGATGGTACGATGTTCTTTTTATGAAATGTTGTGTTAGTTTTACGCCTGACGCACTCTCTAAAAGTTAAACTTGTATTCTCATCATTCCATTTCCCAAAAGTCTTGGGGATCATCAAGATGTTTTTGTCAATTGTGAGACAAGACTTTGGGTTCTTTTTGGTGGTTTTGGCCTTGGATGGATGCCATTTTTTTCCCAGTCTCTTTCTTATTGCTGAATCATGAACAGGAGCGTGACAGTCAAGCAAGGATATAAATGTTGTTCTGGGTTCCTATGTGACCTCCTGGATGAGTCGTCGATACACTCTTGGAGTCATTTTGGCAGGTCAGACACTCCTGGGAAGGTTCACCACTGTTCCAAGTTTTCTTTATTTGTGGATAATGGCTCTCACTGTGGTTTGAGTCCCAAAGCCTTAGAAATGGATTTGTAACCCTTGCCAGACTGATAGATGTGAATTAGGCTTGGTTCTTCTCGGTTTGACTCAGCAGGCCAGCACAGCAGGGGATTTGCTTTTCCAACACAACTGAGCAACCCATTTAGGAGGGCATCTAGAGGTAGTGATGCAGCGTTTTGAGTTGGTGGCATTAAATAGCAGGGTCTTCAGCTGTCCAAGAGTTGGCCATTGTTTCTGCTTCAAAGTTTTTTATTCTTCTGTTGGTAATCCAGCCGGTATTTCAACATTTGGTGCTAATCAAATACATATGCAAGGTGTCCCCAAATGATGACAAACCACTGTGAAGCACATAAACCAGGACCACTGTGGACGCAGCTCTGCATAGCCAAGGATTCAGGATTCTTTGCTACCCTTACACCATAAAGACAAAAGAACACTCCAACAACTCAGACAAAATGTTTGAAAAGTTTAAGTCAGGGGATGGATAAAAAAAACATTTCCAAGGCACTGAACATCCCTCAAGCACTGCACAGTACCACAGACACACCATCCCCTTTGTTAAGCATGGTGGTGGCAGCATTGTGCTAAGGGGACGCTTCTTGGCATTGGAAGGCTCGTAAAGCTAGAGGGTAAAATGAATGCAGAGAACTGGTGATAGAAAAGGGATTTCTTGCTTTAACAGGTCTGGGTGCGGCTAGTGAAATTGTACTCAGCTTTCCAAAATGTTGTTAATGCAGTTAATTCATATTTAACAAGTGGGAATTTACCATTTCACATAGGGCCAGGTAGATTTGGACATTTCTTTTGCTCTTAATAACTGAAATCATTATTTAAAAACAACATTTTTTATTCACTTGGGTTATCTTTGTCTTACGTCAAAATTTGTTTGATGATCTGAAATATTGAAGTGTGATAAATATACAGAGAAAAAGGAATCAGGAAGGCGTCAAATACTTTTTTCACAGCACTGTGAACTTTAACACTGTAGGTGTGTCTCAGCCTCCTGAATTAGCAAAATGTCTGTGTGTAAGAATGTGCACATGTGTCACTGTGTGTAAAATCAGCTCCAGTTTTTCTGCTGTGGGATTTTGAGGAAAAGTAACAGGGATACGACTTTACACTGAGTAAGTGTGCATATATGTGTGTCTGTGTGTAGAGTTCCCTCCAGAGAGGTTTTAGCAGAGCTTACTTATTCACCCCGCTGGCTGAACTGATGGAGTTCTCAGGCTAAGATCGCCCTGCATGAAAGATTGGTTGAGCAAAAAAACGATGTCAGACACAGTCCTGTACTTGCACACTCTCTCTCTCACACATGCACACACTCAGACACCAGAGAAGCTGTTGCCTTGCGGTGTGATTCAAACATTTACACCCACTGGGGTCGAGAGAAACAGTCGCAGAATCAGGGATGTACTGAGGAAATGCAGAACAACAAATGAGAAAAAAAAATGTGAAAACCTGTTTAGAGACAAAACTGAGAGAAATCACAGCAGCATGTGGGCTGCAAGCTTAAAAAAAGGCATGGGCTGAATGCAGGCATATACATTCTGCATGTTGTCATGTCCATTTTAACAACCTTCAATAGCCATAGTGCTTCAATCCAGGCCAGACCACAAATCAATACAGACACCAGACCTCAGGCCATGGCAATGATATAATGGCAGCTCTGAACGCTCCAAATCAAAACATGACTGTCATCCATCATTGTGGAGTTCTACTGATAAACCTGCCTGAGGTAAAGATGGAAGGACTTTGGTTGGCCCAAAAGAGAGTAAAGGCAAACCCCTACCGGGTTTGTTCTCAGCTCTCCGTTCACACTCACAGGATGGTTTTTCCCTTTAGCTTGTTTATGTTTCACTCTGATGTGCCAGCGTCTTTTTCTCATGTGAACTGCTCCCTCTCACAACTGTTTGTCCTTCTATCATGTGGGGTAAGAGACACAGCCCCGTCCATGCAAGCTTCATGCTTTTTGCAGTCACTTGATACTAATGGGGTGCCAGACAGGGGGCAGGTAGTGAGAAACAGCCATTAGAAATGAATGGGAATGGAGGAAAGTTAGTACTTTACAGCTCTAAATGGACCTGCATGCTGCAATTATCATCAGAAAACGTGTACATACATCGAGTAAGAGCCCTACATTTTACAAAAAAGTGATGTTTCCCATTGTTTAACTAATTTACCTGGTGTGGAGGCAATCAATATCACAAAGTTCCCAGTTGTGCACACCTCTTAGCATCTAGGCTTTGCCTAGCCAAGAGTCATGAAGAGTCTTGTACTGGGATGAGAGGCTATCCTCACCACTTTAACAGTTTTGTCATTTCAATACTCTTAATGGAATTGGTAATTTACTATTAACCAAGAAAACCTTGTGAGTTAAGTGACTCCATAATGATGTGTTGTTCACAAACAAACTGGTCCTACAAAATGGCTTTTTAATGTGAACCACAGTAGTCAGCTCAGGTTTGAGTGCCAATTTTCTTTCCTTTATTTTTGTCATTAAGATACATTTAAAAAGGCCAAACTGCTACCAAATGAAGAGCCTTTTGGGAGCCAAACATTCAGCTCTCATAACTGAGCTGAGCCAAATGACCTAGATCCCTAAAAAGAGACGGATTTTCAGTCAAAATGAGACTGCACAGGGTAAGCTGTGGAAACACGGGCAAGATCAGGAATTTATTTCGCTAAACTGTAGCAAACTCTATAGAATCAAGCTGGATTGCTTTGTAGAAACTGACCAGATGTAAGCAGTGTGTGACTTTGCTTGTTCATGTTTGAGATGGAAGCTTCTAATACATGTCTGCCACTGTTCCCCTGGAGGAATCTTTTTGTTGCCTCAACGTATCACTACTGTCAGGACTCTAAAGTATCCCAGTATTGATACTTTTGTTGCAATGTCAATAGTTGGCACAGTCATAAAAAGCACAAAATGTTGGTATTTTTATAGCCCTTCTATATGCAAATTTACTTCCTGCCCCCCATCTGAAGTTCTCAGCTGTGGCATGGCATCATCTGCAAAGAACCTATTTAAGTTTGGTCCTGGTTTCAGTTTTTAGACAGAAAGAAAAAGAAAGAAGTCCTTACGGTTAAGGTGTTGCTTTTAGTCAAAACATTTTCATTATCTATACTGCTTGAGCCGTTTAGAGTCGTCAGCCTTTTTTTTTTTACTTTTTAGTGAATTTATTGGCCGATATAATTTGGCTTTCTTCGGCCCTAAAAAGTTTAAAAACTCTTAAACGTCAAATTTAACACAGATTTCTACAAAGTGAAGTCAACTATATAAAAACATGTAATGCAAATTAGTGATTGCATAAATATGCACCCTCTTTAAGGTGTCTGACTTAATTCAACAGAGGTCTAGCCAATTGGTGCTAGTAGTCTCAAAATTAGTGAAATGGGGATCACCAAGTGCAGTTAATAGGTCTCAAGTGATTGTATTGTAAAGACATCTGTGTCTGGAAGGTCCAGTCAATGGTTAATTAGTATTCTTGGCTACCATTACACCGTGAAGACAAAAGAACACTCTAAGCAACTCAGACAAAATGTTATTGAAAAGTAAAGGTCAGGAGATAGATACAAAAAAAAAAAAAAATCCAAGGCTCTAAACATCCCTCAAACGCTGCACATCACCACAAACACACCACACCATCTCCAATGTGAAGCACAGTGGTGGCAGCATCATGCTGTGGGGATGCTTCTTGGCAGCCGGCCCCAGAAGGTTTGTAAAGGTAGAGGGTGAAATAAATGAGGAAAAATACAGGAAAATCCTGGAGGACAATCTTATTCAGCCTGCAAGAGAACTATGGCTCTGGAGATTATTTATTTTCCGGCAAAACAATGACTTGAAGCATTCAGGGAAAGCTGCACAGAAATGGTTTAAAGACACCAAGGTGGATGTTCTGGAGTGGCCGAGTCAAAACCTAAACCTCAATCCAATAGAGAATTTGTGGCTGGACTTGAAAAGGGCTGTTTCCGCTCGATCCCCATGCCACCTGACAGAGCTTGATTAGTTTTGCAATGAAGAATGTGATGTGCAAGTCTGACTGAGAGTTATCCACACAGACTCAGTGCTGTGATTGCAGCAAAAGATGCATCTACTATACTGACTCGCATAGTATTGTTTTGAGGTGTTTATTTGCACTTGTCTACTGCGCTCTCCATTTCACAGAAACTTTCTGGTGATAAAGGACAGCAGGGGCAGGCAAGTGTGGAGGCAGAAGGAGAGGGCAGAGATGAAGGATGAAGAAGGTGCATTTGTTATGGTTGGAAAATCTGCTCTGAAAGTCGCATAGTAAGCCTTTAAGAGAGTGTAAAAAAGGAAGCTGGAGAGACTCAGGGGAAAATTATAAAAGTCAAAGAGCAGCAGACAGAAAGGACAAAAGAGGAGGGAGAAAAAGCTGCAGGCGTCCGTCGGTGTCCTGGATGAAAATGTCACGCTCCTACATGCGGCACTTTCCCAGCAGCAGCCTGGAGCTGACTGCAGACAGCTCACGCATCACATGCTACAGGATGGGAGGCCAGATACACATTGGAAAATCTTCTAAATTAGTCAGCAAATCTGTACTGGCAGCTCTCATGTGTATGAATGAGAGTCTGTCTGCGTTGGAGACCGTGTGTGTGTGAACATCAAGGAGAGAGGAGTAGTGAGACAGACTGAGAGGAAGTGGGTGGTTGCATTAATTAATAATAAAGGTGCATGAAAGCATTTGTATATATGCAAATAGAATACATGCCTAGACAGACTGATGTGGGTATGGATGTGTGAGTTCACATGTGTGCATCAGAGAAATCTTTAAAATCAGACCTCGGGGTCGATATCTGTGTGAGGCTAGGCGTTTTCAAATTACCTCAGATTACTGCCTGCTACTAGCAATGCTGGGCTAATCGAAGGCAATTTGCATTTGCCTGATGGGTAATTTTAAAACTGTCTCCCTGATGCTGTCGGAGGCGAGGCAGGCTTTTCTTCCCTCCCACCTAACATATGCTCACAAGGAGCGTCGAATGAAAGAGAGGGGAAGGAGATCTGGAAGTCGGAGGAGTCCGGTAGGGGGAGTTTATTACAGAGAAGGGTTGAAGATGAGGATGACATCAATCAGAAATAAACAGAAAATCAAAAATGGAGAATGAAGGCATCCAAAGACCTCCAATACAGAGGGATGAGGCTGTTTTGTTTGTAGACTAGTGTAATGGTGTTCTTGGATTCTCATTGATTCTGTTGTGTTTCATGCAAACTTTGTGCAATCTGAGTAATGTACACTCTGCTCCTTGTTTGTTTTTGTCACTGGCACGTTAACATGTGGATTGTTCTTGATCGTTTTTATTCATTAATACTGCTGTGGAGGCAGTATAAATGCAGCATTGCATCCCATCACATCCTATCATTTTATATTATATTGTATTGTATCATATTGTATTGTACTGTGTCATATCTTTTCATAACATTGTACCATACTGTATCATATCATATCGTATCGCACTGTCTCATACCATATCACCCCATGTTTTATCATATTGTACTGTACTGTATCATACTGTACCATATTGCATTGTACTGTATGGTATCATACCATATCGAATTGTACTGTACCATATCTTACCACACCAGAACTTATCCTAGCGTATTAAATTGTACTATATTATTCCTTTGGTACCATATCCTATCATATGGTACTTCATTGTACTGTATGGTTTCATATTATATCGTATCATAACAAATCATAGCTTATCATATCGTACTGTATCTTACTCAATATCTTCACTTTCATTTACAAACAGGAAAACAAATGCTTAATTAATGTTTTAGTAAAGCATTAGTAAGCCTAACTCAGTCCAGTCAAACATGTTTCTAATCAAGAATGAAACATAATTTGAATGAAAACCTAAAACATTCAGAATAGGAAAGTCTTTTTGATGACTTTTTTTTCCATATATATTTTTTGGATTGTTGATAGAATCAGAAGCAAGGATGAGTGAGTGGGGGTAAGGCATGCAGGAAAAGAGCCACCAGCACCACACTTAAACCCGGTTTGGGGCGCAACCTAACCACTAGGCCATCTGCACCCCATCTTTTAGTATTTATTTTATGCTCAGGGCTCCTGAGAGCCTGTGCCCCTTGCAAGCATTTATAGTTATGTTTATAGATAGCTATGAATTAGTTAATAATGCTTTATAGATGATGAGTTAGGGATTTACTAATGCATCAATAAAACAGTTACTATTGTGTGTCAAAACAGCATAAATTAGTTAAAGATGCACTTTAAACGATGAGTTCACTATAACAAGGGCTGTCTGGATCAAAGGTCATGTATTTTACCCCTTTAAGACAAGTTTATACTGTTCTCAGAGGTACCCAAAAAATGCCTGTGAAATTAGTACACTCTACTATAGGATTTTTGCATGTCTAAAAAGCCCTCTGTTTCAGCCCTTCTCAGAACGAGCCATTTCTGTGTCTGTGGCTTGAAATGTAAATGAGCTCTTACTCTACCCCTGACCACATCTCTTTCAGGAAATGAATGTGGCACTCCTGATGTTACAATGTTATAGACACTCATCCAAAGTTTAGGACCTGACTGGGATTTAAACCATCTATCTCCCAGACTAAAGTCAGCAGGGTAACCCACTGAGTTATCCAGCATCTCAGCTGCCACCTGAGAGGAAGATCAGGAGAGGAGGGTGGAACTTTCTTTCAAACTGGAAGGGCCAACCAAACCTGGAGGTCGTGCTTATTCCCCACATGGGGTCATGAGGGGAAAATCTGAAAACAGCTTGTTTTAGCACACATTTTCTGAAAGGTAAGAAAGAGAGGGTGGAAGGGAATGGATTTTTGCATAATATGTCCCCTTTAATTGTGACACTATTAAGGTCCAAAATTTGCACATTAAATTGTTTTAATGGCATTAATTACATGCTTTCTGTCTCTTTAAGCACACGTCGGTCAGTCAAAAGTCATCAGCACCGTCTTTTATCTACTCAAAGTTCCTTATTTATATTTTTATTTTCAAATAAAAGCATCCAAACAGGATGTAGAAGACAATGCAAACATCCAGAGTGAACAAAATTTAACATGTAAGAATGGATATTCAAAATGTATAAATATATATTATCTTATAATGCTTTATAAATGAGGATTTTAGCATTCACTATAAATGATAAAAACGTAATAGTGTGTATTCATTATACAGGATTTCTGAGTCGGCGTTATGCTGTTTTATATTGAGATCTCAGTGATATCCATCATATTTCCTGTGATTTAAAAAATAAACAATTTCAGCTCTGCTTATCACCATTTGTAAAGCTCTAACTGGTTGTTCTTCACTGCACCCAGAGCTTTGAAAAAAACTGCAAAACCATCTTTCCCTGCCTGCACCTTGCGCATGGAATAATCATGACAAGAGCTAAAACATTGGACCTGTTCAACAACATGGAGTTTCCCATGTTGTGCTGTCAATGCTGTTTTCATTGTGTTTGTTATTTTGTATGTCTGCTATCTTGACCAGGTCTCTGTTATAAAACCGATTTTAGAGGGGATTTAAATGGACTTCCCAGTAAATAAAGGAATAAAGTAATAAAAAAGTACCCCTTTTGTGCTATAGAAGCAAATACATTTATTTTTGAAATCTAAACTGCTGTCAAAAAGGATTCACAAAGTACATAAACCTGTATAATTCAATCGTATTAATGTTTTCTTAGACTCCTAGTAAAAGCGTGGCTGCACTGTGGGAGCAGTAACTCAATACTGTCGCCTGCTCCAAATTAAGTAGCCTCATGCGGCCTTTATTACAAACCATGGGCAGCACAACACAAGGGGAGGGTGAGAGATAAAAGAAAGAGCGAGATAAACAGAGACAGAAAGCAAAGGAGGTGAAAATGAGCTTAAGGATTTGAAAATTTGCCAGGAACTGCATTGCATTTAATTAATCCTGATGCTGTACACCGCCAGGAGCAGCAGGCAGGTGTTCATGAATGAATTCCTAACTGGAGCTCAATTTGAAGGGAATGAGGAGCTTCAGCCTGCATTCAAAGCAGAAGTATAGGACAAAAAAAACTTGCCCAGAATATCTGCAGCTGTAGTTATGAGAATAGAACAATACATAAGTGTATATATTATATCCTTGTGCTGCTTTTTATGTTAACTTGAATATATCAGCCAAGTCAGATAAAATATGCTGCGGTAATATTGTGCCTCTGTCAGCTTGGTGTGGGTGTTTTCTAGTGCTTGGCTGTGAGGTTAAGTGTGTGGATTTACCGACACATTAACTGGAAAGATTGATCCTCCTTTTTTTCACAGGACAACAACCTGAATGGTCGAGTCAATTTTCAGCACTGTGGAGCTCGCTGGCTCTGTCTGAATCAATTCTGTAACCTTTTTCTAAAATCCAACGAAAGGCGGGGGTCGCATGTGTGGAACTTTGTGTTTGCTCTGCAGGACATGAAAAGCCTAGACAACATCCCTCAAATGCATGGACCACCTCAAACCCAAAAAAGTTGGGGCGCTGTGTAAAATAAATATGAAAACAGAATGCAATGATATTCAAATCTCAGAAACTAATATTTTATTCACAATAGATCATATATATCAGATGTTGAAAATTCGATATTTTACCATTTCATGAGAAATATTAGCTCATTTTGAATTTGATGGCAGCAACACATCTCAAAAAAGTAGGGACAGGGCCCTGTCTACCATTGTGTAGCATTCCCTCTTATTTAAACAAAAGTCGGTCAATGTCTGGGAAGTGAGGAGACCAGCTGCTGGAGTTTTGGGAGAGGAACATTGTCCCATTCTTGTCTGATGTGGAACTCTAGTTGCTTAACAGTCCTGGGTCTTCTTTGCTGGATTTTTCATTTTATGATGCTTCTGTTTTTTTTGGTGAATGATCTGGACTGCAGGCGGGCAAATTTAGCACCTGGACCCTTCTAATTTGAAGCCATGCTGTTGTGAAGCATGTGGTATGTGGTTTAGAATTGTCCTGCTGATATATACAAGGCCTTCCCTAGAAGAAATATTGTCTGGATAGAAGCATATGTTGCTCTTAAACCTCTATATACTTTTCAGCATTGATAGTGTCTTTCCAGATGTGTAAGCTGCCCCCGCCATAGACACAAATGTAACCTCATACCATCAGAGGTGCAGGCTTTTCAACTGTGTAATGTAAAAAAGGCTGGTTGGCATCTCTCCTCTTTAGTCCACAGGACATAGTGCCTGTGGTTTCCAAAAAGAATGTCAAATTTTGATTAATCTGACCACAGACATTTTCCATTTTACCCCAGACCATTTAAATGAGCTCTAGCCCAGTTTCTGGATTGTGTTCATATATAGCTTCTTCTTTGCATGATACAGCTTTAACTTGCATTTCTGGATGGTATTGTAAACTGTGTTGACAGACAATGATGTCTAGCAGTGTTTTTGAACCCCTGTAGTGATTTCCAGTTTAGAATCATGCCTGTTTTTAATGCAGGGCCTGAAGATCACAAGTACCCAACACTGACCTTTGACCTTGCCACTTGCACACAGATATTTCTCCAGATTCTCTCAATCTTTTAAGAAGACATTACAGATTGCTGAAACTCTACCTGGCTTTACTTCTGAGAGACTCTGCTTCTCTAAAATGCTCCTTTTATACCCGGCCATGTTACTGACCTGTTTCCAATTAAACTAATGGGCTTGTAACCGGGGGTAATGGGGGTTGCTCTGACTTTACAAATAGGAACTACGAGTTCAGGGCGTATTTTTGATAACATCAGATTTCTAAGTTCCGAGATTAAATGGAGTGCACCATGAAGTGAAAGGTGCAACAATTTTGGATTTTATTGAAAATCTGTACATAATTCTGACTTTTTAATGGCACATGCTTTGAACCAGCATATCCAAGAAGTCTGCTGAAAAATATCAAGGACAGTTGGAGCAACAGTGTGGCATACAAATAAACACAGACAGACAGACATGCTGCCAATTATAGTAGTAAGATTAGTTGCATTATTTGTTTTCATTTAATACCACTACTTCTCCAGCCTTTTTTGCTCTGTCCTTACTATTTTGAGATGTGTTGCTGCCATCAAATTTAAAATGGGTTCATTTTTGTCATGAAATTGTAAAATGTCTAAGTTTCAACATACATCTAATATGTTGTTTCAGTTCTGTGAATGAAATTTGAAAACCATTGCATTACTTTTTATATACATTTTACACAACGCCCCAACTTTTTTGCAACATGGGTTACAGAATCCACTCACCAACTCAATGAGCTCCTGGTAGCACACCTGTCCCTCTTCATTGCTCTGGACCAGGGCTAACAGCATGTCCAGCTTGGATGGGTCCAGCTGCAGCTCATGGTGCTCCACCAAGCTGGTGAAGTTCTCCACTGGGATGAAACCGGTGTTCTCTGGGTCCAGCTGGAAATTAAAAAAAAAAAAAAAAAAAAAAAAATTTAGATCATTGGCGATAAAAAAGCATGCTGATGAGAGTCGTATTGAACATGATGTTTCTGTTATGCATCCTGATTTTTTAATTAGCAGCGCTGCAGAGATGAAGTGTCAGCTTGCCCTGAGGGAGAATGCAATGGTAATAGATGGCTGAGACGCACACAGGCAGGAGAGATACTCATAAAGACAAATGAGAGGTTCAGAGAGGAAGGCAGGAGCTCAGACAGTGACACCAGTATTAATTAAGCCGTGTTGCCTCCATAATGTCTTTGGAAAAAGCCTCATTCAACCTCATTAAAGGAGCAGGTCTGTGGAGCAAACAGCAGGATGGGTGTTGTTGGAAGCAGCAGAGAAGACAGGCGGGCATGTCATCCTAATAACTGCACTGACCTGCACACAAACACAAAATAGCCGCTCGGCTTTAAATGAGGCTGACTTTTCACTCTTTGTTTTTGAGTGGATGCCTCATTTGACTGTGTGCCTCCGCTCTGTCCCCGGTCACATTTTTGCAGCTTGAAGTCAGTGTGGTTTTTATAATCACCACTCACTCAGTGAGCCCTGAGCCCCCGTGGGTTATTATTGCTGATGTCTGTGTGCCACTGCTGCTCCTTGTAATTGATTTAAGCAGGAGAGCGTCATAAAAAAGGCTGAGTGCGGTTGTCTGAAATAGCACCCGGTTAAAAACGGCTTGTAAAGTATAGGGTGTGTATCTCTGAAGTAATGCAGGGTTTTTTTGGTCGGCAGCTTCCCCTACTTTGTTTACCTGCTACTGCATTTGATTGCTCCAGAACAAAGTGCTAATTTTTCATGTTGTTTTTCCTTAGTAGGTCTGACTGTATTTGTGAAACTGGCCTGAGGACAAACAAAGAGACCACATGGGAAGAGTCCTTCACTGCTTCTAGTTTGACTGTTTCCTGAATGCTAACACAGCCTCATTTGGTTGCAGATAGTAAACCAACAAGCCTCTTGTTGCCCCGGGGAGGAGCAGCGCTTTCAGATGTTGCGTCAGTGTGGAGTCAGTCGTGCTGGATCATCGTAGCCCGTGTCACGAGTCCAAGAGAAGAATCCCCAGCTAGGCCGCTTTAGTCGGACCCGGCATGCTCTGACATGGTGAGACAAAGGCGTTTCATGTGCTGCATGAGGAGAGAAGCATTAGACTCTGCTGCGCTGTGTCGGTCTCTTCTGCAGGAGGCTCAAAGCTTAAAGCTCTGCAAGGAGCAAAGAAGATAAATCAGGAAATCCAGTGGTGTGAGAGCATGTGTCTTCTTCTGAACCGTTAGACTCGCTTTTTATATTCATTAAGCTAGCATAGCTATAATTCTGTTCAATCTGCTTTTGCCATTCTCCTGTAAAGTTATGCATTTATTCACCTGAGAGAGCACAGCAGAGGCAGGTGCTAATAGCTCACTTTTGATGATGCTTGACTCTAGAGTGAGTGTTTTCCTACTGCCAGTTTGACAAATTGAAGTGAATTTTGCAAGTTATGATACTTTTTCAAAACCACAGCAGAAAAAATGCTTTTGTAACCAATATCAACCAATATTTTGCACAACAAAAACATTGTTGTCTCTGGGGTGTTTACTAAACACACATAAAACCAAATTCATAAAAAAAATGAACCAATATGGGAAAGAAAACCCATCTATTTTTAGATAATCCCTTTAACTGTGTGTACCGTGGATTTTTTTTAAATGCAGCCCAGTTCCCCCTCCTTGAGGCTTTCTGAGAAAAATGGTGCGGAAATGGACAGTGTTTGTGATGTTTAGGGTTCTGGGATGACACGTAGGAGGAGAGAGAAAGCTAAAAAAAATAGCAGAGGGGAAAGACATGGGAGAGGGAGGAGGGAAGAAATGAAATGACAAAAAATGGAGCAGTAGAAGGAGGAGAAGGTATAAGAGGGAATGAGAGGCAAGGAGAACAGAGGCGGCAGAAATGAAACAAGGACGCACAGAGAATAAAAATGCCTCACCACTGTCTGTTATTCTCTGCATAAGCCAGCAGCAGTGTGGCTGTGAGTCTTCTCTTTCCTATAAGGCGGGCTGTGACACACTCCAGTGCTCTGCGTTCACTTGCCATAGAGGGGAGATGGATCAGATTCTAATGTGCTCCTGGCTCAGCCCGGCTGACAGGGGGAACAGAGAGTGGCGCTGGGGACGTCTGATTACTGTCAGCCTCCATATGTCAGCACATCACTACACATACAGCGGCTGCAGAGGCAAACTGTATATGGTGTTGAGCTGAGCTGTCTACTATTCCTTCTGTAGTCCTGACCTTATTCAGGAGCAACATTACACAGGGGAGACCGTCTACAGAGGATACACGGAGGTGGGAGGCTAGGGGGTCTTGTAGCCAATTAGGGTTATCAATTAGCAGGATGAGGAACGCTGAGGTGAATAAGAGTTGGCAAGAACAGCATTTTTTTCTGCAGGCGGGCGACGGGGGGGGGGGGGGCGCAGAGAAGGAGGCAGTTATTGAAGCGATCCAACACTGGTGCGGGCGACACTTTGACAAGCTGCATGCGTTGCCATGGTTACCGGTCGCCTCTGTGTCATCCCTTTTCTTGCACCCCGCTTTTTTTAACCCGACCTATTGGCGTTGAAAGACACAAAAGGAAGAAAAAGGCCATGAAAGGATGGAATGGGTAGAGAGGTGGTGTGAAAAAAAAAAAAGAAGAGACCAGTTAGAAAGGAATATGTTTGATACAAGACGAATGCCGGGCTAAGACGGGGCTGGAGAGTATGGATTGAAGGTGAAGGTGTAAGAATCACAGAGGCTTATGGTGTATGAGAAAGAGGAAGAAGACGGAAAAATACAAGGAACAAAAGGAGGAAGAGGAGGGAAAAAAGAGTGGAAATATAAACATTGGGGCATGTTTCAGTGTCGACCCACAGGACCTCTATGACCTTCAGCAGTAACTCCAGCTGAAAAATGACTGAACAGTTTGATACATGGAGACTCAAGAGTGAACCCACCAGTTCAGGAAAAACCACCAAAATCCAGCCATGATAGAGGCAGTAAAAGAGGGCTGAAACTCTGGCAACCCTGTCAAACCCAGCAGAAGACTGGATAACATGGCCTGGGTATTAATAATCAGTACCTCCAAGGCATTGGTGACTATCGTGGAATCACAGGGGCTCTACAGATTTGTCTGGGATTGTCAAAAAAATAGCCTGTGTTGCCAAAATAAACAAAAAGATAACGTGCCTATTAAAAGTATTCACATCCTAGGATGTTTTACCCTTTTCTTGTTTTTCTAACTCAATCATGGTCAACATGCTCATCTTTTTTGAAAAAAAAGAAAAGGAAATGGCGTCTTTGAAAACATAAACATTCTCAACATTCACATTCAGAAATCTTGTTGTGTGCAGAGAATGCCAAGGACAGCTGGCCAAGCACTCTATGTGTCGCCACAGAATGATAGCCAATCACAAGGCAAGCTGAATAAATAAGGAAGCACAACAAACACAGCCATGGTGATGATAGATAAACCTAAGTGTGAAGTAAGATGAATGTCAGAAATGGAGAACCAACTAGTTGATTTGTGGCAGCATCACCAGTGTTAATATAATGTGTACTGTATAACATATTACAATGGAACTGACCAGAAGAAAAACAGGACTGAAATTACTACCATAATCAAAGTAGCAGGTAGCTAAAAACTAGCCTTATTAGCTTGTTTATTCAAAAGTAGGTTTGACACTCAAGATTTCAAGTTTTGGAAGTGAAGATTCTGGTTGTTGGTGAATTAATCTGTTAGCGTGTGGTATGCTGTGTTGTTTATTTTACTACACACAGCACGCTAAGAACAAAATGGTTAAATCTGTCTTTAATAGTCCTCATGTGGGGCAACTCACACTTTTAAAATAATTTCATATTGAAAAATTCTTTCGAATGTGGGCGGGGCTTGAGTCAGCTACACTAGTCATTCGGGTTATAAAGAAGGTGACTATAACTGATAGTGGGGAGCTCAGATATTTTCACAAATTGGTTGTGAAACACTGCTTCCAGGTACCAAATATAACTGCTTCATTCAAACAATACCTGCAAAAGATTATTCTTGTCTTGAAATATAAAAACAAATTATTCTTCTTATGGTTTTGCTCAGGGCCAATTACAGCAGCTGTTCTTTGATGGGCTGCCTACTGCAGCAACTATTTATTTATTCTGAGGGCTTGAGAAGTCAACCTCATAGATTTGACCAAGTTGGCAGCTGTTAAAAATGCAAAGCCCAAATAATATTTAATTGCACCTTTTGGTCAATTATTAAACAGATACAATATTAATTTGAACACTTTATAACTGTGTCTTTGTATAATTCATTGGAAAAGGAGTAGTGTTTGGACATTTTTCATTAACAAGAATGAAACAGAGTCGGCATATTAAAGGTATATTAGTAATTTATGGGTTATTGTGTTCGTGTTTGTATTGCATCTTTTATAAATGATATTCACCTCTGGGAACCATAAACAACCTGGCAAAAAAAGTGGACAAGGTGGTGAAATGGCATTGAAAGGCAACAAAAATGGGTTAAAACTGGAAAAATTGGTTTAAAAAATGGCTAAAATGGGTAGAACAAATCATGAAATGTGGATAAAATTGGCAAAACTTGGCATAAAAGGGTAGAAGTAAACTCATTTTCTTGGAGACAAAAAGGCAAGGATGGATGACAAGGTGGTAAAATCAGGTTTATAAAGCAGTAGAAAGTGGCAGAACGGGTGTGATAAATAGTGAAATGCAGTTAAAATTGGCAAAAAAGGCAGAAAAAGTGATGGAAAGTGTTTTAAAGTGGCAATAATGAAGGAAAAATGTGATGAAATGGGGTTAAAATGTGGAAAACCTTGGCTTAAAAGTGGCCTGAAATAGTGGCAAAAATAAGTGGGAAAAGTGTCCCAAATAAATAATTTCAACTTCAGAACCCAATAATAGTTTGACACACTTCTCAACGCAAAAATGAGGTGACCGTTAGCCAGGAAGCTAGTACCAACTAACCTAACCGTTTCAATAGGAAACGTTTGAGAAAAGCAGAGGCTTTGAAAAAAACTCGGAGTGTGATTGGATGAACGTTCTGTCTGTTACATCTCTACGGGCCAATCAGAGCAAAAAAACACATGACGTAGCCGCTATTGAGCTCCGCGTGTGCAGCTACTGAGGAATAACGTGAAACATGGCAACAGGAGACAAGTAAGTACTCGACTTTTGTGGTTTTTGAAAAGAAAACAAGTCACTGCTGTTCTTTGTTCTCCTTTAATTGAAGAAATGTCGTCAAGTTCTGATAAAACTGGCGCTTTAGCAGCATCCACGCTAATCTCTTCTTCCATAACTGCACCAGCTCTTGCTGCTGCTTTTTTACATCACGACTCTGCTGCGCCTGATAGTACTGCCCCTCGTAGCTGATTGGTCCTGTCACTTTCTAACCAGGCCCAAACGGTTCAGATGGGAGCTTTGCAAGATAGATTTGCCAGTGAAAAACAAGGAAACGGGTGTATCCATCTGCTTTGCAAGGTTAAGCACCAACAGCCTGAAGTTACAAATGATAAAGATGATGATAAAGAAACACAAAAACAGAAGTTCATGGTTAAAAATATAGTAAACTGTTAAACTCTGGGAAGTAAGCGACAGAGAGGTCTGTATATATCTGTGACAGTGCTGTCCTGTACTTCTTGTAGAGACGGATGTATTGCACTTTATCTTAAAACACAAATCACTTCAAAATAAGTGATTGTTAGAATCACTGCAGTAGCAATTATCTATATCGTTTCCTCCAGTGCAGCAGTGTGAACGGAGATTTTCAGAAAGCTCAAAGGTGCCTTGCAAGCAGTTTTAAATGGATGCAAGTTTAACACATCTTGTTGTGAATCTTTGGTCTGAACTGGGCTTATGCTGTCTTTTTCTCTCAAAAACTGCTTTATGAGTTTTAAATATTTTCTGATATAGTATCCAAAATGATAAACAGAGGGCTTCAGCTGACTGTAAGCATCTGTGTCTGTTTGCAGGCTTTAGTAACCATCTGGTCAAATACAATAAAACTCCAAAATGTATTTACTGTATAAAGAGTTAGACAACCCAGTTAAAAGAAAATAACATCATGCAAACAGCAGATTAGGAGACATCACTGTAAAGGATTGTGCTTAAGCAGCATTTTAGTACACCTACTATTTTCACAAGACATCAATATTTGATGTCTAAAGCAGAAGAGCATGAAAGGTTGATTCCTGTTCTTGAATGAAGAGGATTTGTTTTCTGAAAGATGGTGACTAACACCTCACTGAGGCAGGAATGCAGCACCAGCTCTGGTCCAGTTCCCAGTTTCAGAGACACGGTGCTAACCTCATGGCTCACAGCCAATACTACAGACTCCAAGGGTCTCTGGGAACAAGACTGTCAAGCTTGAACAGGGTAGTGTATCTGCAGAGGGCAGCTGCATTTACACGCCGTATTTGCATTGCATCAGATAAAACCTTTTATAGTGTCTCTGCTGCCCTCAGGACTCACCCGGGTTCACTGACAACTGGGCCACTGACTCGGTCATTATCACGATGTGGTTTCTGCCACGCTGTTGCACCCAAACATTACCAATGTGGCTCTGCGATGTGATGGCCGAAATATCCAAACCACTTTCTCCTCAAGTAGAGGATACCGAGGAGAGATGCCAAGGGAATTTCCTTCATGCAAACAGCCGTCTAACTGGATTTCCTGGCATTTAAACACAGTACAAACAGTCAACAGTGTTTTCAAATACAGCTCAATGCAAATTAGCATCAGAAAACGATGAAAGAGGACCGTATAGAAGAGCTTTATTCTCTCCACATGACATAAGTATGTCAGAATAGTACAGAACCCCAAGCCCTTATAGGGGAGATATAAATAGGCCAGATAAGGACTGAGAGACATGTGGGGAGGCATTCACAAGCTAATGATAGTGTATTTTACTGGCTAAGTGCTGCAGACCATTGAGTTGTCTTATCAGTAGCAACACGATAGAAAGAGCGTCAGGGAAACAGTGTGAGACTGCTCTGATCAGGAGCATATGTGTGCGCCCGCAAAGGCCAGAAATAGCCTGAGCTCAGCAATGCAACCTCCCTGAGACAAAGACTAATAAACTCACTCATGTTGCCACTGTTGCTTTCTCTTTCTTTGCCCCTGCAGCACTTTCATGTGGTTCAGGTTGACAGGGTGCTTCTTTAGACCTGCAGCATTCAGATACACAAAACATGGCCAGGTTTCTTTGAGGGAAAACTCAAGGAAACCTCATAGTTATGTTAGAGGGGTAAGGAGACTAACAGACAGGATTTAAAATCATGTAAGTGAGATGGTTTACAGGTGCTGAGCCCAAAGATTTGCGACACAACAAGACTGTTATAGAATGTCTCTGGAAATGTTACAGCAGTCTGAACTGAGTTGTCGCAGCTCCAATCAGGATGTCTGATGATGTTTCCTTGGAGTCAGTTTTACAAATTGCAAACAGCAGGTTTTTGGAGGTTGGAAGCAGATAAATGGGGAATGGAAGTCTTGCTTTAAAAGGCTATAAACACCAACAACTATTTGTTCAAAGTAGAATTTTGTTAGATAGAATCAGGTTGTAAATTATGGAAATGATAACATCTTTTTTTATATCAAAATTTCAGCTGCTCCTGTCCCCTCCATCAGTGAATACATGAGAAATTCAAGGCTGTAGGAGACAACTTTATCTGCGGACAATGTTTTACTCTCAACAGACACTTCTGCTTTAACAAGACTGAGTTAGCAAAGCATTTTTGTGTTTATATGTGTCTTAAAATTGTGCTGCCACACTATGATGGTCATGACAAGGGGGATTTAGAGATGAATCACCCTTGCGCACCCTTATAAAGCCTAATGTTGTACAATATCATGATGATGCTCCAGAAAAAAAACAGTTCATGTGCAACACTTTCCTTGTAGAGACAAATTTGTTGCAGTTATTCAAGAAAAAAAAATTACTTGAGAGGTTAAGCTATTGTCTCCTCCAGTTGCAGCAGTGTTAACAGACAGGCTTTCACCTGTAATTTTCACATACTTTGGCTGTGTCATGCTCTGCAGCGCAAGGGCTTTGCTCTGACCTAAGGCAAGGACTCTGCACACTGGAAGTGTGTCTGGAGCACTGAGCAGTTTGAGACAAGAGGGCAGAGATCACAGGAGAACTGAGAGTTCATGCAGGAATGATACAGTGTGTCAACAGCAGATTATTTTTCCTTTTTGTGGTTGATCTGCCGTTCATTTTGACATGATTCCATGATTTTATTGCTTCCGTGAGTACGTTATAGGGATAAATGGTTAATGTTTGCCATCAAAGAATGTATGGTTTCATGTAAATTCTGTGGTTTTCCACCTCAAAAGTGAACTTTTCCTCATCAAAGGCACCGTTGTTATCCACTGACCTCCTGATGACCTTTTGCTTGTGCTGCAGGATGAGATGTAATGTTGATAAAGGCGTGATTTAAGATAGGGAGTTTGGGCATTGTGTTGTGTTTTGAAGTTGCCCAGCTACTTTGCACATATTTCTGAGTATTTTGTTCGATCTGCTCTATGTTGATTGATGTGGTTTAGCAGCTGCCAGCGCTGTAAATAGACCTGCAGCATATCTCCAACGAAGTGGAGCAGAGTGGCGCTTCTGGGATGCAGCATGGAACTGCTATGATTTACTAGAGAGGGTGTGATTTGCTCTGCAGTGCAGCCGTTGTATGTGTAAATTAAAGGTCAGAATGTTGCAGCCGGCCCAAACGGTTTTAACTTGTCATGTTGCAAATCTTTGTTCTGAACTAGGGTTGAGTGTTAGTGTGTGAAATACTGAAATGCCAGATTTGATAATGGACTTGACTGGGTTTCCTTGAATGCTTAACGTTTCTTTGTTACTTTCTTGTCATTCTCTTATTAAAGTAAATATTTAATTTTTTTGTATTGTTTTTGTTATATTATAAATTATATCTAATCCCTCTTTAATTTAACCTGACACACCAGATCGACTGTTTCAAATATCAATTGCATGGATATAAGTTATTTTCATCCGGGAAAGCTCCAATAGAAAGTGTTTTGGAAGGGCAGTTTTTCAAAATATTCTTGGAAGGTGATTGTAGGAACACTCTGTCACATTCATAATGGGCCAATCAGAGTGACAAAACAAAATTGAGCTGACAGATTACCACTGCAATAGATTATTAATGGTAAATAAAATTGATGCCAAGGCCAGTTGGGAGACACAAACGTCTTCTCTACCAAGACAAGCTTTCAGTGTGGCTCCTTGCCATTGCTCTAAAAAGAAATGTAGTCCAGTTCCAATTGAGCTGCCACTTTCCTCAAACTGATTGGTCCGAAAAGTGTTTGCTTTGGCACAAACGTTGTGGATTGAAGCTTTTTTGAGATGGATTTGCCTGATGACAGAGATGGAGTCTGGCAAGTTCCTCTGCTTTGCAGGTGTATCTTAGATTGAGGTAAATCTTAAAATCTTGGTCTAATAATGTCTTAAATCCTATTTGTAAGTGGGGGCCTTTTGACTGTGCAAAGTAGGACTAAATATGAACTTTATTAGGCTGTATGATAAATTGTATTTTTGCTCCTGAAACTTAAACACGCACAAAAAACAACAATAAAAAAAGCATAGCAAAAAAATTTAGATTTTACTTGCCTATTAATCAGAGACCTGGGTATTTTTGCTTTTTGATACTTTGGAAGTTTTACCTTTAATGGATAGAACAGCTGAAGAGGGATAGAAAATGTGGAGGAGAGAGTGGTGGGAAGACATGCACCCAACATGTGTCAAGACCAGAATCAATCCTATGACCAGTAAATATATGAATGCCTGCTCTACCAACTGAGCTAACCCAGTCCCCTGGTCATTAACACATTTGAGTTCTCTTTTTAGTCTTAATCAAGTTTGCCATCTTTTGCAGAACACTTGTGACAAGGTTGGGTGTCTTCTGGCATGGTTGATTCAAACAGACAAATGCAGGTAAGATACGGTTTAAATGGGCATCCCACCACCCCTGTTTTGATCCTATTTGTTGCATTATGCAGAAAGTTGCTTACTCAGTGGATAACCTCACTCATGCTGCAAAATTGTCTAACATCAAAAATAGCAACAATCCACCAGAAACCTGAGGAAAGGAATCCCAGCAGTGATCACTGCATAACAGGGAATATCTAAACACACTGCCCAAGGGCATTATGGGGAAACTCTTCCCACATATTCCCCCAGATTTGAAATGGCAGTGGGTGGAGCTTAGATCAACTGACTCTCTACAGAGCTGAACTAACACTGGCAGATCAGCACAATCACTTTATTAATATTTAACTCAGAAAGGAGCTAAAATAACACAGAGTTAAAATCAACCCTGAATGTTTAACACTGAGATACCAACATATTTGTATTTGTTTACTTGCTGCTCTTGATATTATAATCACAATACTGAACTATGAGCTCACGCATCGCACAAAAGTGTCAAGTTGTCCTGGCCTATGACTGAACTGCTACAACTGCATCTTCCCCTAAGATGCCTTAAGCAAAGCACTTGCCCTCCACATGCTCCCTCATTCATTAGAGGCTGGTGGGACACTCTGGTCATCATGGACAGCCTCCAGTAAATGTGACGAATCAAATCTGGAGGGCAGAGCTGGAAAGGGAAAACGATACATGCTCTGCAAAAGCTTTTTCCTGGACCAGGATGAGAAAAAAGTGCCCGATGTTTATGCAGGCAGCCTGCTCTGTTAAAAACAAGTTTTGCCTGTTCGGGGTCCAAAAAGCTGTTGGCAGATTTTGACTTCATTCTAGTTTAATTAGAGAGACCTTTTCCAAATCAAAGGTCGCCGTATGGAGTCCCAAAGGTGAAAAAAAAAGCATGCCGTCAGCCTATTTCAGTCATTTGGTCTAGACTTGGGCTAAATGGGGACGCAATCTGTTCATCTGTCGCCTCTCTATATGAGCATTCTGGCACAAGCAGAATAACCCTAAAAACACCGATGGACATGTTAGCTTTATTTCCAGCCAATGACCTGTGACTGTAACTCCAACATGGACACTGAAACAGATGATTCAGCATCTCTGATATCATATTAAAATGTGACTATGAGGGAATACGTAAACACTGAAGTGTTTTTACAATAACTGACTCAACAGTGTGACCACACAGCTTCCTCTAGCTCAGCCCACACGGGCTTCCTTATCTTGTTATGGAGACACATTCATAAAAAAGCAGCCGTGCACATGACTGCAGACACACACAAACGCACACACATCCTCCAAAAGCTCTTAGGTCTGTTGATCAATGCGCTGCTGATGGGCCACTCGTGACCCCTAAACCCTGCAGCAGATAATCGATCCCTCCTTCTTGGATAGATTGAAAGCGCAATCAATCTATCAATCAGCCCAAACCCCAAAAGACCGGTTCATCTTTCAAAAGACAAGACACATTAGAAACCAAGAGGTAAACACAGAGCTTAGACGTGAAGCTAGGACACACAAACCCAATATGTCTTCAGGGAGCACTCGACAATTATATCTATATGTGCTTTCTGGGAAGATTCTGCCCCCACATCCTTTTCAGCCTAGTTAATTTTGGAGATGGTAGACCAAAGCTTGATTTAAGGATAGATGCGCCTGGACAGCAGTTTGGGCAGAGGGCTGTAAGAAACCAGATGTTTCAAAATACACCTTTCACTGGCCTAGATATGGCCACTGTCAGGGCTTAAAACGAAGATAAAACTTTACAGACAAATAAGAAGGAAACAGTGACACAGGAGCTGCTTTGGTGCTTGTGTCAGAAATGAAAAATTAAACAAATGTGCAATCCTACCCTAAAGGATGAGGTTGTGTATGTGGTAAACAGAAAAAAAAAAACAAGACACATCCCTCACATACTGTGCCGCAGACCTGAGATTGCATGCATGATTGCTGCAAACATCAATGCAGCTGTGATAATTGACCAATTTCATGTGATTTTTCCTCATTTAGGCAAACTTGGAAGGATCAATCCATGCACATATCCATTTATACAGAAAAGCAATCCATCTATTTGTACGCACACACCCCCTCCTCCCTCCTTCCTTCCATAAACCATAACATGATAACCCCCCCTCCTGCCGTGGATCATGATCTGACCTCACATTTTTGGGGCCCAAATGGCTCCATGACGCCGGCATCTGCTCATTTTTGCCTGATTTAATTCCTAACACCAGCGTTCACCTCTAAACCTCCACGTCTCAATCCCTGGATAGACGGTGAGGTGGCCAGGAGCCCGTAACCATAGAAACCTCTGCCGCGGCTTGCTTGCCTGCTGGCTGGCTTACCTGCTCTTGTATGAGCTGAAACAGGGAGCTTCTATCCATATACTGGCCAGGGAGGTGAGAGGAGCCGCTGAGGACAAGGACATAGGGAGGAGCAAGAGAGGAGTGGTGGTGGTGGTGGTGGTGTTGGAAAGGATGGGTTAAGGTGGAGGGGGATTTAGTTGATGGAGCAGCTGGTGCCTAAATGGTAGCGTTAGGCCCCCCTTGTGTAGCTGCCCCCCTGGATGATGGAGAAAGCCTGGAGAGCTTGGTCTTGTGGTTTCCTCCTCGGCAGTGGAGTGAAAACAGGTCCTGTGTTGCTGCTGAGGGTGCAGACGTTGGATGGAAACAGGCCGTGTCTCTGCTCTGTGCCAGTGCAGCGTGGTGGTGCGGCGCCGAAAAAACCCCCAGCTTCAGCAGACGACAGGCAGGGCACGCAGGCAAGGCGAAGGCAGATCCAGCAGCTCTCATTCACTCTCCTCCTCCTCCTCCTCGCTCTCCTCTATCCCATTGCACTGACTGCTACCTCTCTCTCTCTCTTTCTCGTCCCTCTCCTCACACACTGCGCCGCCTGCATACCAATGAGGCAGGGGAGGGAGGTGGCTTCTCTCTTCCAATTGGAGACGCTGAAGGAGTGGTCATGGGCTGCGGCTCCCTCTCCTCACTACAAGTAAGGCGTCTCGGAGAGAGAGCAGGGGATGGGCTCCACTGCGGCTCTGCGCTTACTACTGGCACACATACCCTCCCTCTCTCACACATGTCTAGTCTGTTACTGACAGAAACACTCACAAGCCCACACACTGTAAACAAGACAAAAGCTCCAGCATATTGTGACACCCAAACCGTGCTATTATTGTGTTAAATTATGGGTTTCAATACAAATCAGATGATATCAATCGCACTGACAGCCCCTAAAGAAAACTACAGACTACTTGGCAACCCTGTACATCGCTGTGCTAATTATAAGCACTGGCACATTAGCACGTTGTATGCACTACTGCACAATTAACCACACACCGACCCCCAACGCACATGCAAAAACCACACGAAATTGAATTCAGCTGACTGATCCTCCAACAAGCATGACAATAACACAAGACCAGAATCCTTGATACAATAGTTCATTATTAGTAATACCAGCACAAAGGATCTTTTTATGTTAATCTGGTGCATAATAAAGAGACTATCATGCAGGGAGCAGACAGAGTGAGAAGGGGTCAGAACATACAATTGATGAAAAGGAACTTGTTAGTGCCCATGTGGGCGGTCGGGAGGCAGGCAGTGGCTGCTGTGCCTGATTGTACTGAAATCCCCTTTAAAAGGTGTTTTCTTTCAGAGTAAATCCGCAGTGACCCCTCCTCCTCAGGACAATGGCGATGAAGGGGAGGTAGGAGCGAGGGAGGGGACGTAAATCTTAACTCAAAAGAAGGTGAAACAACCTCAATTGCCCCTGAGACGACTGTAAGTGAGGATGCTGTGACGACTTTATATTGTCTATTTTCCCTTAATGCGAGATCTAACATCAGCAGGAGCTTGGTGACAAACACTGCCTCTGCCTGTTTAAGCACCATAATTGCACCAGATGTTTTCACTTTCATTTTCTACACTCAGACTTTCACATTTTTAAATATCCCTACTCACAGCCATGTGTTTTGACTCTATGAAGCAACTGCTTACTGCTATACTGTCCTAATGGATTGGCCTAGGCCACCTTGAATATGGCACAGCTCCAAGACCTTCCTTTTGTCACCTTCCTTTACGCTCATTCGACACACTCCTGTTTAGACAGAACATTAACAATGACCTTCTGAGTCTGTACTGAATCAAATGATTACCTTTTCTGTGTAAGAAAGACTGAAGGACTCTTTGTTCAACAGCTATCAATGTTCAAAATTAATTTTTCCTAAATGCTCTGTAGTTAAGAGCGCGAATACGACAAATCTAATTATAAGGTCACTTTTGGGGTATTCGCAATGAGAATGATGGATAGAAGATTCAACTGTTGCCTTGGTAACCTCAAAGGACTCATCAAACAATGATCAAGAAAAGGACCATGAACTGAAACATCCAGCGCAGTAGGAAAATTTAGCAGAAACCCTTCTGAGAAGAAACAATCAGGCTAAGACAGTCACTATGTGTTGGATTTGAAGGATTTATATGAACAGAACACTAAAACGTGGAATACTTAAATCAGATAACAACTCAGTCCTCCCCATGTCAAACATGGAAAAAGTAATTCATGTTTTAACAGAAAACATCACAGTACCCCAATTTTACTTCCTCAGGTGAGGAGGTCCTGGATGTTCCAAAGTTAAAACTTAAAACTAAGGTTGATGGGACTTTTTCCATAAGACCCCGTCGATTTTGGAACGACCTGCCTGAGGAGATAAGGTGTGCTGTTTTTAACAGATGACATCACATCACTCCAATTTAAGCATCTTTACATTGGCTCTCTGTTAGTTTTGGAATCGATTATCAGATTTAACCCATCACTTTTAAAGTATTAAATGGTCTGGCTCCAATCTATATAACAAAGCTTAAAGATCACTATGGGCCAGCCCACACCCTTTTTTAAATTTATTTTTTATTTAGCCTTTATTTAACCAGGATTTATTCCCATTAAGATACAAGAATCTCTTTTACAAGGGAGTCCTGGTCAAGACAGCAGCACAATAGGTTTCACATATATGGCATTAAACAGGACATAAAAACAATGGTTACATCAATCATCAAATCAGCAGCTTTCAGCAGAAAAACATGTGCACACACTGGTCAAATGTTCCCTAATTCTGGTTTTTAAATCTCCTAAACTAACACAACGCTGAAGTTTAAGATGGCCCTGTAACTCCAACCAAGATAATGGAGCAAAAACATTAAAAGCTCTTTGACCACAGACAGCAAGTGTGAGGAATCTCATACATGATGAATCCATGAGAACAAAGATTACAGCTACTGACAGCTTTTGGAGTGAGTAAAGAACAAAGATAAGAAGGTAATTCATGTAAAATAGCCTTATAAAGAAAGATATACCAATGTTCTATCCTTCTATTGTATAAGGACAGCCAACCAAGTTTCTCATATAAAACACAATGATGGGTCCGAAAACTCAGACCAGTGATAAATCGAAAGGCAGCATGGTACACTGAGTCCAACATTTTCAGAGAGGATGAGGTAGCATGCATGTAAAGAACATCATCATAATCCATTACAGACAAAAATGTTGCTTGAATGAGTTTCTTTCTTGAAACAAAAGAAAAAAAGCATTTGTTTCAATAGAAGAAACATAGTTTTTACTCTGAGTTTCTTTGCAAGACAATTAATATGTTGATTAAAAGACAGATTTTCTTGTAACAAAAAGCTGAGGTACTTATATGTTTGAATACATTCAATTGCCCCATCGTTAAAGGTAAAAATCTGAGCACTGCCTTGAACTTGTGACTTAGACCTTTAGAAGTGCATCATTTTGGTCTTGTTGGCATTAAATACGAGTCTTAAATCACAGAGGTTTCTCTGGACAACATTAAAGGCTGCCTCTAGGTTGTTTGTCACAGGAGGACGATACATGCATCACTGTATTGTCCACGTAGAAATGAAACTGTATGTCAGTAACATTCATACACAACTTGTTTATATAAATAATGAATAAAACTGGGCCCAATATGGACCCTTGTGGGACACCATTTTGAACATTTAAAAAGCTAGATAACTGGCCATCAACTTCACACTTTGCCATCTACCACTTAAATAATTTGCAAACCATTGTAGTACTGTTGGGGAAAACCCGATATCAGCCAGCTTTTGTAATAGGATGGAGTGGTTAGTGGTATCAAAGGCCTTCGACAAATCTAGAAAAAGTGCAACACAATGTTCCTTAGAGTGAATGGCATTAATGATATCATTTACCACTTTTGTAGCTGCAGTGACTGTACTGTGTTGCTCATTTAAAATGCCATTTTGTAATAAAAATCCCTTTAACTGGTTATAGATCAACCCTTCCAGCAGTTTTGCCAAGACTGAGAGTTTGGAAATCGGCCTACAGTTATTTGGGCTAGAGGGATCACCAGCTTTCAAAACTGGAGTGACAAAAGCAGTTTTCCAAATCTCAGGTATTTTACCATTTTCCAGTGTCAGTTTGAAAATATATGTCAAAGGCTCAGCAACTATTTCAGCAGCACCTTAGATCCTTGGGTGGCTATTGGTCATTCCAAAGTCAAGACTTGTCCCTCTTAGTCCTTAAATAACCACTCTGCTTTTTTTCAAATATCCTTTATATTTTTATTTTTATTAGTCAGACTTGGAAAAAGTCATTCAGGCCCTCATTTTTTTCCGTCTTCACATCTGCAACGCTTTTCTTTCCAGTGTTAGCCAAAAAGATCTCTCCTGCTTCCAACTGGTTCAGAATGACATCACCTCAATTTTAGCTTCTTTACACTGGCTCCCTGTTAGCTTTTAAGATTTTACTCATTACTTTCAAAACACTGAAGCATCTAGCTCCATTCAATAACATAAAACTTTTAACCCCTATGTGCCAGCTCGCACCCTTAGATCATTGGGTGGGGGCTCTTGGTTGTTCCAAAGTTGAGACTTAAAACTAAAGGTGACAGGGCATTTTCTATTAAGACCCCTCGACTTTGGAACAACCAGCCTAGGATAAGGCGTGCAGAAACAGTCACGACTTTTAAATCACTTCTCAAAACTCATTTTTATAGATCTGCTTTTATGTGATGTCGTCCTCTTACTCCTTTTATAATCTCTCTGCCTTATTATAGCTCCTCTCTATTTCTATTATTACTATTATTATTATCTCCTTTTTATTATTGATTCTCAGTGTGTTTCATTACTTTTAACTCCTTTCATGATTTGATTTCATAGTAACCATGACCTTTAATTTTCATTCAGGTTGATGTTATTAATTTTTGCTTTTACCTTTTTGAAGCTTGTATAATTTTAGTGTTCCTTCCTCATATTATGCTTTTATTTCCATTTTTCCTTTATTATTTTTGTTCTCTTAATGTTTTTAGTTCTTATTGCTGCTCCTTTAATTACTTCTTAAAACTTTGTTCCCTTGGTCTCAGGTTTTGTAGCTGGGTTCCTGTTTTTGTTTGGTACCCATGAGTTCTTATGATGTCTCATGATGTCTTAGTTGTTATGATGTCTTGGGACATTTTATTACTAATAATGGTTCATGTTGTCTGGGTAACAATAATGTTGTTTGGGTTTAATATGCAGGTTGGTTTAAGTTCTTCTACTTTGAATGTTCTCTTGATGTTGTTTGGGTATCTGATATTGTTTTGCTTTTCTGTTTTGGGTTCTGCTGCTTTGTTTTTCTGTATGTGTAAGCACCTTGTAGATCCTTATTTATAAAAGTGCTATACAAATAAAGCTATTATTACTATTATTACAAGAGAAGCAAGTAAAAAGAAAGCCCAGACATTTAAACAAGATGCCACCAAACAAACATCACTGTCTCCATTGCATCTCCACCAAGTGACATTATCCAGATGACTGACAGAGTGAGGTAAGCCTGTGGTGAAATGTCTTCTCTACAGCCTGAAGCGTTCCCTGCTGAATGGTCTCTCTTGAGCCTGACTAAACCCTTCATGTTCTGGTCACCCCGGTGGGTGGATGCAGGGTAAAACCCAGGCGGTCTGTTTCCTCTTTAACTAGGCCTGAGAGCAGCAGACAGAACTGTGGTGTGAGAGAATAACAAGGGCTTTCAGAGCGGCAGAAAGATGCATTAATTAGACCGCCAGTCTGCGCTCCTCCTCACCGGCTTAATGACCCCGAGGTCCATGAGGCAAATGTTTCTGTATTGGTGTCTGTGTGGGGATAGTCGTGTTTCTGTCAGAGGAACAGCTGGTAAGAGGGAGCTTTAAACGTGACAAAGGCCTGAAATTGAGATATCTTAATGTTACACAGGTTGTGCAGGGGTTTTAAAATTAGAGGTCCATGCGTTCTTCTGCGAAACACACTTTGTGGATGCAAACTTTAAGTGCACAATAAGCTCCTAAAGATTCACTAACCCAGCAACGCAGATAGATTGGCCATATCCCATGTCAAGAGCCGGACCTAGCCATTTAGGCAAAATTATGAGGGATATCAGCGGCGCCTGTCTGTCGAGCTCAGGTTACAAGCCGAGCTGTGCATGCCTTGCTGCTCTAAATGGCCCATAATAAATGAAGACTAGCACTGCTCAGCTCCACCCAAATCCAGCCTCCTTCTCAATACTACTTCTTGTTTTAAATTGAGGACTCTGCTCAATAAAATGGCACCTCATAAGATGTCTAATGAGGTAGAAATCCACTAAAAAAGGCACTTCCTGGGCACACTGGAAAGAAATGGCGCTAGAGCGTAAGATCCCTTCCAGTGCGAACAGGAAGTGCCTTTTTCTGTGCATTTTTCCATAATTTTGAGAAATTTATGAATGAAACAAGGCAAAAAGAAGCACACTCAAACAATCCAGCTTCTTACAGTGCATGACCAAAAAAACTTACAAGAAAGCTGACAAGTCAGCACTCAATAATGTCCTTTAAATTCTTTAATTCTGGGTAAGACGGTATGTCAAGCGCTTCGACAAGTAGTCTTAACACCGAAGGAGACTGCTTGTTTAAATGCGTAGGTTGTCTCTGACATACTGCCTACACAGAATTAAAGAATTTAAAAGGACATTTTTGAGTGCTGATGTGTCAGTTTGCTTGTAAATTTATGAAATATACTGTGCATTTAAGGATCTATATTTCAGGACAGCAAAAAACTCAAGCTCTCTCATGTACACAAGTTGGATTCATTCATTTATTACATGTAAATTTTGTCACTTCTTTATTTTTAGTGTTTATTTTTTTTCTCACAATGGAGAAATAGATATTTACATCTTGATTTTGTTTTCTATATGATGGCAATATGTTTAAAGTAGTGTGCAAGCTTGCATTCTGCACAGAAGGCAGATTAACTTTAATTCTTGACTACTGTTTTGTACTTAACCTCAAAAACTGAGGAAAGCAGACATAAAGACATTCCTGAAGATCAAATTTTGGTGTTTTCTCTTGAGTTTCATTGCCTCATGTGCAGCTCTGACTGAGAAGTCTGCTAGTTAACAAAGATCCAGTTGAAGAGTGTAGATATGTTTGGGTCGGGAAAAGGTGATGTTGTGAATTGTCTTTTTAATGAGGAGGTTTTTGGTTCAGTAAGATTAATTATAAAACAGCCCCAAGGCTCAGACTGACTCAAATTGCAGAGAATCCTCTGAAATGTTTTCTTGTAGATTTTATTTAATGTGCGCCATGATCCGTTATCTGATTTTGGCGTTTTGTGTCTTTTATCTTGAATTCCCCTATGGGCTGGTAAACATTTGATACAAGATATAGAGATAAACCAATCAATCAAACAATACTTTGTCCCTAATAGGTGGATGCTTCCCTCTCTCTTGTTTTCTCTCTCTCTCTCTCTCTCTCTCTCTGCAGTGTTTTTGATCAGGAGCAGATAGCTGTGCAAATGTATAAAGGCTGGATCAGTAGGAGCTCTCTGTTGTATAGGAGAACCCTTCATTTGATGTAGGATTGTTAACAAGCACATTGATGACTGACTAATTCATTTTATCAGTTCAGTTTTAGTGACTTGGTAGTTTTTATTTTGTTTTGATAGATTGTGGCTGAACTCTGACCTTTCTTCTGTAGAAAGATTGGACAGATGTTCAGGCTCTCTTAGGTTTGGATAAAGCACTTGTGAGGAGTATTTGGTTTGCAACAGTATTGGGCAGGCCCTGTTGACAAAGCAGTACATTTATCTCTTTTGGTGCATTTCCATTTCTGGTACAGTTTAACTCTGTTTGACTTGACTCGATTTCAGTACCAGACATGTTGCCTTCCATTACAGTAGACTTTGATAGTACCTCCTCGACATAAGCAGAGTCATCATAGCCTGGCTGCTAGAAAATTCCATCCAACACAACATTAATAGAGGACACTGATGCAAGTGTACTTGGTTCTCAGTCTGTGGCTTTTTTTTTGTTCAAGCAAGCACAGAGATTAAATACTACTGAAAAGTACAGGAGTACAACAGCAATGTAATGCCAACAATGAGAGGGGTTTGATTACCATGTCGGGCATCCGACTCATGACACTCCAAATAATGGACCCCATGAAGACTAGCTATGCTCTTGGGTACAGCAAATGCAGGATCCTAACAAACTAACAATTGTGCTGACACCTATCCCTAAGGAGTGGATACAAGTCAAACAAATTATGGTATAGGAAAATGTCGATCTTTTCACTGATGGTCTTGTTTGCTTTGGTAGGTCATAAAAAACAAATACCTCCAAGTCTGTTTCATAACCAGTCTAAAGCTCTTAGCAAAAACTTTAATCTTTGAGCATTTTTAAATAAAAACAGAGTTATATTATACAGTGCATTCATAAAGTATTCAGACCCCTTTCACTTTTCCCAATTTTGTTATGTTACAGCCTGATGCTACAACCATTTAGATTATTTTGTCTCTAATCTACACTCAACACCCCATCATGACAAAATAAAAACAGAATTGTAGACATTTTTGCTGACTTATTGTAAAAAACAACTGGAATATCCCATTGAAGCATTCAGACCCTTCCCTCAGTACTTATTTGAAGCACCTTTGGCAGCTATTACAGCCTTGAGTCTTTTAGAATATGATGCAACAAGCTTTACACACCTGGATTGGGGGATTTTCTGCCATTCTTCTTTGCAATTTCTTAAAGCGCAGTCAGGTTGATTGCGGACCCTTTAGGAGTGGACAGTGGAACAGGTTGTCATTAAGGATATCCCTGTAGTTTTCTCCATTTAGCTTTCCCTCAACCCTGACCAGTCTCCAAGTCGCTGTTGCTAAAAACACCCCCACACTATGATGCTGCCACCACCACGTTTCACTGGGATGGTATTGAGCAGGTGATAAGCTCTGCCTGGTTTCTTCAAGACAAAATGTTGAGAATTGAGGCCATACAGTTCAATCTTGATTTCATCGGACCAGAGAATCTTGCTTGTCACAGTCTGAGAGTCTTTCATGGGCTTTTTTGCAAACACTAAGTGGGCTTTCATGTGTTTTGAACTGAGGAAAGTCTTTCATCTAGCCACTCTATCATAAAGCCCAGATCAGTGAAGGGCTGCAGTGGGTTCTCCTTTTGAAACTTTGTCCCTTCTTCACACAAGATCTCTAGAGCTCAGTCAGAGTGACTATCAGATTCTTGGTCACCTCTCTTACAACAGAAAGCTCTTGGCAGAGTCGTGCCAAATCTCTTGCATTTGAGAATTATAGAGGCCACTGTGCTCTTGTGAACCTTCAGCGCAGCAGAAATGTTTTTGTAGCCTTCCCCAGATTTGTACCTTGCAACAATCCTGTTAGAGCTCTGCAGGAAGTCCGTTGACCCCATGTTTGGTTTTTGCTCTGATATGCATTGTCAGCTGTGTGGCCTTCTAAAAAGAGATGTGTGCCTTTCTAAATCATGTGCTATTCATTTAATCTTTAATAAATTTGCAAACATGTCTCTGTTTTTTCAAATGATTGTAGCATCAGGTTGCAACATAACAAAACTAAAAAGAATGAGTGGGGTCTGAATACTTTCTGAATGCACCTTGGTGTGCACAACATCACAAGATTTTCTTAGTTGTGGAGGTAACGCTCAGATGAACCAGAATATATAAGCTTTTGTGTAGGTTTCTGGAGTGCGCATTTATTACAAATAACTCAATAAATGGCTTCAGAAGAAAATAAAACATGTGACGGACAAAAATAACTAAAAATTACCCTTTAGTTTTGCAGTGGGGCGAATTTTCTCTGGATGCTTCTGTGTGGACATCACAGTAAGGTGAAGTACTTTCTGAGTATGCTGGGAGGCACTCCTGCCATCTACCTCACTGAAATAAACAATTTATAGAGTTAAAAGAGGAGACTCTCTGGGTGTCTAAAAGCTTAAATGAAGCATGAAGCACAAGGCCTGCCCACAAAATCGAGAGTTAAAGGATTGAAAGCCTCATAAAAACTGGTGTTCCGTTTGTAAAATACAACGAACAGCAGGTTTTCATTTTGCTGGATCAAAACTTTAGTGTTGATCTATTGTCTCTTAGCTAATTCAATTTTCAATAAATTAAGAAGGCAGTTGCTACTGAAGTTCTGTGGTACCTACTAGCCTAAACTAATTAAAGAAATTAAAAAAAGGATAATGCTGCAAATCCAAGCTACTGAATGTCAGGCAGTGGTGATTGTGCAATAGAGGGAATCACCCGCATGATGAAAAAAGCAGCAGAAAAAATGAATCAGGTCACTGAATGACACAGTTTGAGCCCTTACTGCTCCACTTAGAGGAATCTCTTGGGGACATCAAACGGGAGAGGCAGAAGAGAGAGTAGGAAGGAGGCTGAAAGAGGGGAGTTAAAGAAAAGAAAGAAAAATACCAAGTAAAAAAAGGAATTCTGGAAACTTCTATGATTTAGCGAAGCCCCTTCTGTGTAGTAATCACACCCCATGCAGGAATCAGTCTGCCATCAGAACATCACTGGCTATTTTTGACATTCTAGTGTCAAATTGCTGATTTCAGTCAAGTCAAGCTCAGGCTCACAGCAGCTTCTAGTGATGAGGTTTCTGAGGCTCAGCAGCGAGGTTAAAAGAAGCATAGAGAGACCTCTGCTGTCGAAACCTGCAGTTGCATCTTGAACTGAGGGCAGCCCTGTTGGCCGATGTCCATATAAACAAACCACAGAGTATTTAAGGAGTGCAGACAAACCAGATCTAATGTCTCACCTGCGTTAACCCCGATAATCACTACTGTACTCTCACTGAAACCACACTCAGGATTCAAACATGTCAGGCACACAACTACAAGTCATCTCTGGCTAACTTTAGTGTAATTTTTCAACTTTCATATCCACCCAAAGGGACACTAACATAATTATGTGGCCTACTTTGACATCCTGGGGTAATAGTAAAAAGTAAATGAGAAAATACTTGTAGCAGAGAATCTCACTTAGAGGTTTAAAATGAAAGAGAATAATTGACCAAAGGCTAGGTACATGGTTAACATATAACCAGAAGTGTCTGACCATAAATAAATGGCTAGTAGGAAAAGATAGATCCTCATCCACCTAACAGGTCTGGTGTATTTGTGACACTTTTTCTTTGTTTAGTTCTATTTTTTCCTTTGATTAATATTAAATGTTGATTTAAGTCATGGCATCTCTTATACAGGTTTATTTCATATTAAAAATATGTAATAATAATTTAAGAAACCTAAGATTGCATAAACCACAAACAACCTTATAGAATAGCTCATATAGAGTATTACTCTGAACAATGCCATTTTATAATGTGATGCTGGGGTTAGAATAGCTGCTTTTAACCCTTCATAGAAATACTCATAAAGTATGATAATATTATTGGTGGGCATCCTGAGACTATTTTACTTTTGCCACTTATCATTTTTTCATCATTAAGGTGAAAATCAAGGTCAACGAAGTGACCATATATGGTTCCTTGCCTGTTTATGGTAAAAGAAAAAATCCACTAAGTGTATGCATGTTGAATTGTTAATAATAGATAAATAAACACATATAAAGTGAAATGAGCATTATCTTACAAATAAAACAGAAAATGTATTTTTCACACACAACTCTATTTGAGGTGCATAAAACTTCAAAGAGGAGTTGACCTGCTTCCTCTTGATAAAGCTTAGGACATGGGACATGAAACAGAGACAGGTCAAACCTCACAGAGCCATCTGAGATGGCTGCAGTGTCTCCTAACAGGCTCAGAGACATCAAAGTTACTTTTTGAGGTGAGACATGACTGGCTACAGAGTACTGTATAAGAAATGGTGGTACCACTAATTTAATCTTATAATTCCAACAGGAAACCAGGAAAAATTCCAAATATTGAATAACTAAGTGAATTTTAGTAGTGATATAACACTAAAAATAAAAACTTTTTACCATTTACGCTATATATGTTTCCTTAAAGAAAATTAGTAAATTTATAATGTGCTAATGAATTTAAACAGAAATAAGGCTCACATTGAAAATAAAATGGACACAATGAACACATAATAAAGCTGTTATAAAGGTATAAAAATTAAAAAAAAAATCACACTTAATTTAAAATGTATACCTTGAAATATTCTGTAAATTAGAAAATTAAGCACTGGATGACTCTCTAATTACAACCTCGTGGCAACATCTCTCTACACCAGTGGTTTTAACTCTATATTTCCCCAAGGCACACCTAAGATCAAGCCAAAGCTCAAGGCTTACCATGTTCATATCCATGCAAAGTAGCCAGTGTACTAAAACTGGGAAATCATGCTTCACCTTTTGCACAAAGCTGGAACACCTTACAAAGCACACTAAAACTCAACACAATTATCAGCATGGACGAATTCAAAAACATGATTATTAACTGTTCCTCATGAATGGAACGTTTTCTGACTTCAATCTGCTCATTTCTTGATGCTCATGATTTATTTATTATTTTAGTTGATTTCAAGTCTTTTTTTCACTCTTCTTCTGTCTTTTTGTCTTTTTAAAACTTACTCTTGGTGTCACTGGAAATGAGGGCTTTCCCTCAATGATTTCTCGAGATTTAAATAAAGACTGGAGGAATGAATGAATAACATATGGTTGTACAAATTCCCGGTGCTAACCTAAACTTGCACATCAACATGCCTTACCACACCATTTGAGAGCCACTGATCTACTCTATACATTACTATTATCCTACATTATAATGAGGAGGAGGTAATAGTACAAACATTGTAATGTCTTAATATTTAACACACCATTATACACCCCCATACAGGGGTATGATCAAATATGGTGCCTCCATTTTTCATGCTAAAATTGCAGGAATCGCCAGAAATCCTACGCAAACAAACCTATCATGATATGTAGCACTACTGTTTATGTGTATAATGTGAGAGTTTCATCATATTATACATTTTTAAGGTGATAAAACTGCATTTTATGAGTTTTGGAGGAAAAGGGTAGTTTGAGACGCTCTAGGCCACTGCTGATTGGTAGATCCTTGGGTGGGGGTTTCCTGGTCGTTCCAAAGTCGAGGCTCAAGACTAAAGGTGATAGACATTCTCGTCAGGTTGCCTCGACTTTGGAACGATCTGCCCAAGGACATAAGGCCCGCTGAATTGGTGACATCTTTTAAATCACTTCTTAAAACTCATTTTTATAGACTTGCTTTTATGTGATGCCGTCTTCTGTCTTTTACTGTGTCTTTCCTCTTTTTGCCAGTTTTCTCTCTTGAATCTTTTACTTCTCCTTCAGTTTTGACCTTAAAGCCTCTTTGTCTGCTCTTCTGTGCTTTGTATTTTATGTTTGGTCTGATTCTTATTGCAACATCTCCACCCTCCTATTTGATTTTAGAGTTTTTACCCACACCCTCTGTTTTTACTGAGTCCACCTCTTATTGCTGATTTATCGGTTTTACCTGATTCTTGTAATTATTATGATTATGAGCATTATTATGCTTAATAGCATTCGCTGTCTTGCATTTTCATTTTTGTATTATAACTTATTAATCTCTGCCTATTTTATTTAGCTCTATTCTAGTCTTACTGTTTACATTTTTATTCCTTTCTGTCTCTTCCCAGTATTTTAAATACTCTTATATTTCTGGTCCTTAGGTCTCTTTATATGTAGTTGGTTCCTGTGTTGCCTGGACTGGTCTAGGTTATTCTTGGTTTTTATTCTCAGTCTTTACTTTTATTCTGGAATCTTACATATCTGGGTATTTATGAAGTCTTTCTGACTTGACTTGTTTTTCATGTATATAATGTTCTTCTGGGGTTTTATGATGTTGGAGTTACAGTGCTGGCTGAGTTTATCATGGGTTCTCTGTGGGGTTTTGTCTTTCTTGTTGTGTTTTGCTGTTTGTGTTACATTGCTTTGTCTAAATTGTGATTCTTCCAGGTGTCAAAGCACTTTGTAAGCTTCTGTTTTAAAAGGTGCTATACAAATAAAGTTTATTATTATTATATTATTATTATTATTATGGGAACGGGGATGGGGGCAAATTGAAGCAAATAGTGCAACAATTTTGGATTTTATAGAAAATCTTTACAGATTAAAAATTCTTTAATGGCACCAGTGTAAATCCAGTACACCCAAGAAGTCTTCTGAGAGGTATCAAGGACAATTAAAGCAACAGTATGGCGTGCAAATAGAGACAGACAGACAGACAGACAGACATGCTGCCAATTATAGTAGCAGTTAGTTTATTATAGTATTATAGTAGTTCTTTTTTTGTAGAAGCTACTTATATAAAAAGTGTAAAATACACATGATTAGAAACTCTATTAAGAGCATGTGAGAGAATAATCTTAGTAGATTTTACAGTGCCTCGTTAATATTTAAAGATGTCAAGAGGATTTCTGGTAAAAAAACAAAACAAAACAAAACAAAAACAAAGAAACGATCTTGTCTTAAACCTGTCTCTGACCTTTTTTAAACCACCAGTCTCTGGTGGACTACCGTCTTTTTCCAAAAAACTGTACAAAGTCTACTGAATACTCTCATGATCATATATTTTTGCAAGGGAGGAGTTTTGACATCATAAGAGAACAAAAGAATATTAAAATGTTTCAATTTTTCAGTTTTACTCATCATAAATCAATCATCCATAACATTATGAACCTATGCAATCTGATCCAATCTAAAGCAACAGTTCTACCATGAATTTTACTTTGAAGCAGCCCCTACACTTCAGTTTTAATTAACATGGTGTGAAAAGAGATAATTCTACTTTATATTCTACTTCATAACTAAACTACAAAAGAAGGACTGTGTTATTGGGATGTATTTAAGTGCCTTCCTGGATTCCCCTTTGGTGCATAATACATGACAAGAGCTGTCTAGGGTGCCTTCCAGGGAACAAAACATGGAGCCATTTTTAGTGGATTGTTGATGTGTGCCTGGAAAAAAATATGTGGTAAAAGTATAAAAAGTGCTTTCATTTTGAAGGATATACCTCTGTCTCTTTGCTCAGTCACTTCTTTAGTTCCCTCTCAAGTCCAAACCAACCCATATTCCATGAAAAAAAGTTGTTTTTCCATTAAAAAAATAAAAATAAAAAAAAAACATTTGGGTGGGATTTGTCATCCAGGAGGTGGTAGTGAGTCTTTATGCTAGATCAGTTCAGAACCATTGCTTTAAAGCAAAGAAAGTACCCTCCAGGGTGCCGGTTCATTTGACGAAATGGGATAGAGTGCCCTTCCCTACCCTGACAAAGTTCCCCAAAATACTGTTTATGCCATAATGCCAGTGACATTTACTTTAGCAGGTCCAAACAGAAGCTAGAGTTGACATCCTTACTTGTGTATTTTTGTTAAATAAATGGCCTAATAGTTCAGATTTCTTTGTCTCTTTTATCACAATGGTGTAGTGGGTATAATCACACAACAAAAAACAATTCATCTTCCAACTATTCCACCACAAATGTATATTCAGTAGGTGCCTTTTTAATTTTGGAGTATCTTACTGAGTCTGTCACTCTCACTCTTAGGTTGTACCCAATCAGTAAATATCTTAATCCCCAGAAGTTGTACGCAGAAATAAGTGGCTCTTGTTGAGTGGCAGCCTGCTGTAGCAGCTTGTGTTACTCATGAACTCTACCTAAGTCTCCAAGTCTTAAGGGGTCAAAGGTTAAAGTCAGGATTAGGGCTAAATGTGGCATTCTTGAACAGCAATGTGTTAAATCAGATGAGATGGCTTGTGGTCCTTATGTCACATGTGTATCTGCAGAGATACATGGGAAATGTAGATAAACAGCTCTGCATTTTAATGAAAAAGATGACCAAAATGGAGAGACAATGGATGACAAAAGCTTCTGCTGGAGTCATCTCTGCTGCTTTGACTGACAACACACAGGTGCCCTGACACATGGCTGTCATGTGAGAGGCTGTTTGACAGCTGACATTGTGGAAATAGTTACCTGCTCTACATACTGAGATGACTGTGTTTTCAGAGTGGGAAGTCATTCACAAAGCCACAGGGCCTCTTTTGGCTCAGTTGTACAGCAGTCAGCACACCACTTGGCCAATGACACCTGCTAACACATCCAAGTGTTGTCACAACTGTCAGAACCCTGAACGGGCGCAAACACTACCTCTACTGAGCACGCTCACAGCCCAGCTGGCCTCGGTACAAGTGTATTACAACTGTTAGTGTGTCGATGCCTTGTTCACACTTTGTGTTGTCTCAACACAGCATGCTGTTAGTTTAGCACGTGATGTCACTGAGACATAAACAGTCTTATCTGTGTTACAGTTTTTACCGTTATGAAACTGCTAATCTGTGCTTGTTACTTCAAACCGTACAACCAAAGTCATTCGTACTTCCCCTAATTTTCAGCACGTTAAGCCTTGAAAAAGTTGAGGAAATCCTTTAACAATGTCAGTCAAAGCAATTTTTCGGTTTTCCATGGAAATATTGTTGTAGATGTTCCTTACACTACTGAATTACTACTGCAGCGATACAACAACAAAAAAATCCTGTACCAAGGTTCCTATACTTTAAAAAATCCAATTTAATACTTTTTTAGACCTTTTTAAGACCTGGTGTGAAAATATAAATACCACTCTTTGTGCAGCAGATAGTCAAAAATTAAAGACGTGAGATTTCTTGGTACACCAGACCAGGACTGAATTTTCTGATTTATTTCACTATTTTGAAATGTCAAATGGTAGCGGGGAGATACATTTTTTAGGTTAAAAATGCCCAGATCTGATCATTTTTGGCACATTCAATGCCTCTATTCTATCAATACACTGTATGGTTATATTTAGTATATCATATTTTCAGGTATGCTAACTTGATACTAAATAGTGTTGCTATTTAAAAAGAAAAATACACCTTTTTTTTTGTCAGAGAGGACCTATTAAAATAAAGGGGCCTGTACATATTTTTAGTTGGAAACTTGGTGGGTCTGAAAACTGTAACCTGAGTAAACACACAGTATATTAAAAAATAATGATTAACATCATATAAAACTGGAAAGAAAACTGATTTGATAAAGATGCAACTTGAGCAAAGTGACATTGAAAACTTAAGACCTCTCACAAGTGAAAATACTTTTTATGACCTTAAATTTCAAAAGTCCAATTTCAACCTTAGAAGTCCACTATCCTGTGGCGTGACGTCAGCATGCACCATTTTTGTCATGCAGTAGCATGAAAACGCAGCCAAATTTTGAATTGCAATCAATTTGTGTGGAAAGTGCATTTTTAAGCTCTCTTTTAGTTTTTGTTTGATGCCAGTAGGCCAAGTAAAACAGGAAACATGATCATTTTAATTTGATATAAACATCAATTTTACATTTGTGGTACAATATTCTATACTGTACAGGACTGGCTCAGGTATTTTTTTTTTTTTAATTTGGCATTGTATGTCTCTTTTCAACAACAAAAAAAAAAACTTCAGTTCCAAACCCAAGTGACTACAGAATGAGCCACTGATGCCCAGAAACAACATATTTCTTGTTATTTTATCCAAAAGTAAACCTTTTTACAGTAAAAATGTTTGCACTGGTTTCAAATGGCTCTAACATATTTTCAGCTTTGTAACAACAGCACTGCTTAACACCCAAAAGCTAAAACCTACATAAAAACACAAACATATGTGTAATCAAGCAGATTACTGACTGGTTGAGTTATTGTAGCGTTTGTGTTGCCATAAAATGCACAAGAACAAAACTAATTTTACGAGGAGACACATTACAAAGCAGTTATTTGGTGCCTTTATTCCGCATGCTATCAATCAGATTAAAGTTTAAATCTTATATGTATTCTATAAAGTTTTTAAGGTCTCACTTATGGAAAAGTTTAGAATTTGTAATATTAACAATGACTCTAAAACTGCTAAAGAATTTATGTTAAGAGACAGTCAAGTATTTCATGCAATGTAACTTTCAAGTTACAAGTCGAGAGGATTCATCGCAGATAAAGAGATAATCTAATCTTAATCCCGTCTCCAGACCATTTCTTTAGACCACTAGAGTAAACAAAAAACATCTGATTTAATCTGACTTCACAAAGCAACTCTGACTGAATGCTCATTTCTAAGAACAGTGATCATGTGGATAGCTGGATAGTTCTGACAGCTGATCCACAGCCCTGATAGTGAAATGGTGGGTGATAGTACCCAGAATGCTTTGGGTCAGAGGCAGGACCAGACTTGAGAGGGTTTTAAACGGCTACAATTACAAATTGGTATCAGATAAATTTAGAGACGCAACACTAAAATACCTCTGACATGATGGCGTCGCTGTCTTCCGTAAATACATGTGTAAAGTATGTTTCGGGTGACTCTTTCCAGGTTTGGGTTAAGTATTATGAGAAACGAACAGATTTCCTCTACAGGCGTTCACATGAATAAAGTACGACTTGGATGGTTTATTGATTTAATGTAATGTTTGATTTTAGCTTGCTTTGTTTTCCACATAAAGATACTTTGATTTTATGTGTTTGTGTATTCTAAAAAGCCTTATGCATAAAATGCATTACCATTATTATTATTATTATTATTATTATTAGTAGTAGTAGTAGTAGAATAGCTGTTAATTATAAGGTTGTATTTTAGACAACTGGCAGCCACGAGCTGTACATATACCACAAATGTTATAAGAAATACGACTTTGGAAAACTGCTTGTACATTTTGCACATTATTTGCTGGCCTAATCATGTTTTATATGTTTGCTGCACAAACACACTCTAGATCTCAACATTTTGAGAAAATTCAAAAATAACTTCCCTTGTCAGCTGGTATCAATTTATGCCATCTGAGTAGTGAAGTCAGGTGGCTGCATTTTTCTTCTTTTGACATCCTTTTCTATGAAGAGTCAAACTTAAAGCCTTTCTAATTTGAACCCTTATGCAGTTTTATTAAAGACCACAATAAGGAAGAAGTTACTGTAATGTAGATCAAGGAGAGTACAATCAGAAAGAAAAACAACAAAGCTATTTGACATCACTACCCAGAGTGCATTGACAATAATAGCAGCCTACACGTGAACCTTTTTTTTTTCCTCAAAACACAGCAATCTCGTGTGTTTCTTTGTACAGTATTCATATAATACAACTAATATTAATCTAATAAAGACACTACATCTGAATATGCTAGATTTCTTTCAAATAGGGCTGAATGATTTGGAAAAAAAATCTCTTCGTGCTGTTTTTCCCCAACATTGCGGTTGCAATTTAATATGATATTATTTCTAAAGTTCCTCATCTTTTTTATTTTTCAGCAAGCGCAAGAAATAATCAATTCTATATCAAAACCAACACAATATTGGATAGATTAAACTAGGGCTGAACAATTTATTAAAAGATCTAGTTGTGATTATTTTTTGCCCATATTGCAATTTTCGGCCTGAATTGTATTAAAGGGACTGATCATGTTATTGTCATTCCGATAAAGGAAAACATCTGCAAAATTGAGGAAAGTACGATTATTTTGTAAACTATTCTAAAACAGACACTTGCAAGATTGTGTGATGTGTATAGCATAAGATCTCTGCTCCTGCTGCTGCAAAATAAAAAGTTTTAAACTGGCATTTCAGAAAATGCCAGCAGGCCACATTGAAGTTTAATCTAAATTTTGGTTAACTGCTCAGTCCTAGTTTTGAATAAGATTAGCTGGAGAAATATAAAACAAAGTATAATTAGGGTTGTCAAATGAATAAAAACACAATTAATCAGCTATTTTATTGGCATTTTGGAATTCTACCATTTTTAATTTTAAGCCATTCTGTAGTGCCTCTGACTAAAAGTAAATCATTTACAGTCAGGATGCATGCTGCTTTACTTGAAAGAAAATTAGGAACTTCGGGTAGATCAAATATTATGACATTAAAAAGGAACAAAGAGCTTATTCTAAAATTAGGAATGTAAAAAAGTAAACATGTTTGGTAATACAATGATGGTGACTTTTGACTTGTCTACTGAGCAGACTGTGAGTTTTTAAAAGTGAAAGGAGCAGTGATGGACTTATTTAAAATCACTGTGGCTGCAGGGAGAGGCTACTTAACAGAAGTGTGATAAACGAGATGATAAAGCACGCTGCTACAAAAAATACGGCACTAATAATGGACCTTAAATAATCACGGTTAATGCATTAATGCTGACAGCCCTAAATATTATATAATATAATTAAGGCTGTCAAAAGATTACATTTTCTGAATTGAAATAAATCTCAGAATTTCTGTAGTTACTTGTGATTAATTTCACCTTTTTTAAAACTGCATTTTAAATTTCCACTATTTTGCATTTTGAACTGTTTTTGTCATTTTTTAATTTTTCTACTGTTTAACTATAAGGGTAACTGACTTCCTGTTCTGTGTACACACCTACTTCTAGAGGTAAATTGAAGATTTTAACAGGCTTAATCATGGATAAAGGAACTTACTATGGATTGGAAATGAATAAGAAATCATTAAAAAGGTGAAGATGATTTCTGACTTGTCCACTGAACTGTCTGTGAGGTTTTTTAGTGTTAAATGTGACATTAAGGAGCAGTGATGGATCACTGTGGCTGCAGGGAGATGCTGTTGTGGCCTTAACTAAAGTGTGTAGAAAGGGACAATAAAGCATGAGATTAATTGGGATTAAACATATTAATGCGCTAATTGTAGACCTTAATCAACTGCAATTAACTTGATTAATTTTGGCAGCCTTAAATATAATATAGTCTAATCTAATCTAATATAATATAATATGTGCTGTCAGAATTTTCAATTAATTAGGTTAAATAATCACAGGGGTGAAAAATGTGATTAAAAAATATATGCCAATTAATCGCACTATCATGCCATAACACACCCAGCTAAAGTTGCTTTGCAACTTTGATTGGAACATATAAATTCTCTGTGATCTTATTTTTTTTTTTTTTTTAATTTTATGGATAAAATCCACATTCACAGATTTACACCATCCTAGATTGACTAGTAAATGGATAATGGAAATATTGTCCTTGACCTCCACTGCTTCAAAAGCTTTTTCCTTTTTTTAAAAAAGCACTTTCTTTCTGATTGTTTTGTCAATCTTATTATTTAATCTACCAGTAATGCAATCTTTCTCTAATTATTATATATGCAATTCATTTTGATTCATCAATTACAAAGCTTATAATTTTGATTAATTAATTGCAAAGCCTACAATTAGTCATAGACTTGCAGCACTAAATATAACATTATGTAATGTAATATAGTATAATATGAAGCATGTAAAGTAGTAAATTGTTCCATCTGAGTTGCTGATACATTATATATTTGGTATTTGTGCTTAAAAACAACTCTAATGACTGGTCTGGTTTTATGACCTGTCCAGATAAAAATTTGATCACTTCTTAATCAACTTATCTCTTGACACCAATACTAAAACAACAAACAGAAATGGGTATAACTGCAGCTGGGACGATCTTTGGATTACTATAGTTGACGTCATACAGTTAAAAAAATCGAGGTCATCAGGTTACAGCTCATTATAGCTATAATGACTTTGAAATGACTTGGGAGCTTCAGTCAGTGAGGAGGACGTCCCTCTACCGGCGGACTGAGGGAGTGGCCTGACCGGATAGAAGTCCCATTTTACGGGGCGCACGCGGACAAAGACAATAACATACAAGTCGATGACAAAAACAACGGACAGATATAACCTTTTTAAAAAAAAGCATAAATACAAACAGAAGAATTAAATAAAATAGCGCAACTAACAGTACGATATTCCCACCGCACGTGCTGTTAACAGCCTTACTAAACAATAGGCATGCTGTTAAATAGCCTATAATAACGGTCATTACTGGGAATGTATTTCCAATTAATAATATAATTAAAACACAACACCACCAAATAAGCCCCTTCCTCCTTTAATCAATCATTAAACCGCGCCATTAATCACTCTCTCACTTCCTCACTCTGCCATCTATTTACTCCCCCTCCCTCTCCTGTGCACGTGCGCTTTATACTACAACTCATCCCTTCATCTCCCCCCTCCCTCCCCACTCAGCTCTCACTCACTCTTTCACTCCCCCTCCCTCTCCTGTTCCTCGTATTCACTCATACAACCCCTCCGTGCTCACTAACTCACATACACTCTGACACACATGCACAAAATATAAAAACACTCATCCTCAACTCAGAACACAGGTGGAGGCAGAAAGGTTAATATAGTCCCCAGTACAGTGTACATAATTTAATTAATGGCAATAATCTAAGGCTGCAATGCACAAAGCATACAAGTGTAAAATTAACATGTTATTTACAATGTTTTGCACATCATGATGGTTTAACACAGGTAATAGGCTATCCTACTGTGGTGCACATACTGAGGACCACCTCTCTTATAAAGTGCACGCCTGTCCAGTGTTTAGCACTCAGGGTGTGATGTGAGCGAAGACAGCGATTTGCTTATTATGCAAAAAATAGTGCCAAAAAGTGAGATACCCATGCCATAAAAGTCGAGGGAAAACCCTGCTCCAGTGTCTGTGACTTTCATATAGGAATCAAAATGGCGTTGCAGGGAGGGACAACAGAGCTGATAATAAAATTAGAAATAAAGCAGGAGAATTGGATTAACTTTGTTATTTTTGAGGGCTTTGTTGCCCAGGATGTACTGTAAAGACCCCAAAAGAAGTGAGGACAGCCAAATGTCAAAGGTGTTGTTGACTGAGCCCTGATGCGCTAGTTCCTGAACAATAGAAAGCCATCACTGCGCCCCATATTGAAGGACTCTGGTTTCGGCTGCAGCCCCCCACGCAGCTGGACTCACACCTGGGTACATAATAAACACCTAGACCCCTATCTGAGCCTCAGTGATTAAGATTTTGACCCGCTATCAGAATCCCAGATCTTTGGAGGTGTTGGCAACTTTCCTGACAATGGAGCGCGAGTGGCGACTGCCATAGTGACACTTATAACCAATTCTGTCCAAAAATCCTTAAACACAGCTAACCAGGCCACCGAATTTAAACCTATATACACCCCTATTGTCGTCCTGAGTGTCATCTGTGACTTACACATCGTGACATTTAATTTATACGAGGTTTAACACTAAATAATCTCGACCACGTCACTCAAAGTCAATGGCCGGACTGTGTTAGTTGTGAAAATGTATCGCTTTATTAAAAGCAAAAACGAGAGTCTACATCCGCCGAACAACATGCATCCTTTCGAGCATAGATTAGATTTTGTTATGCAATGGGTATTTTGGTCACAGGTTCCGTCTGTTTGGGTCAATTTAACGCGAATTGTGCAAAATTGATCACAGCACGCGCTACTTCCAGTAGGTTTTCCGGGAATAAAAGTTGTTCGCCGGCGCGGATGAACACAAACAAGTGTGTCACCTTGAAGCCCAATGTCTCTGCTATCAGCCCATAATGTTTTGTAAATCAGTTCTGCGTTGTAGCGTTTTTATTTGCCAGGAATTGGAGGATGAAGAAACACAAACGGGACGGCGCCAGTTCCATGGAGTCCGTTAGATCAGCTGCTGGCAGTTGGTGTTCTCAATCACGTCCGCAGATAGGCTTCATAGGTTCACTGGAGCGCCTGTGGAATAAAACACTTAAGTGATCCAGCGGGCAGACACGACACTTTTTGTGAACAATAAGAGATATATTTCTATTTTGATAACAGAAAGTGAGGCTTTGTCAACCCTCTGAGGATACGCTTTATTTTCTGCCTGGACATTTTTTATTCGCTCTTCCTGACACTCGGTGCACCAGCTGACTCGGGTGAAATTACACCTCCAGGACTTTCCTTTTTCCTGTAAACTAACTGAAAAGAACAGTAACCATGGCAGAGACATCGGCAGCACCTGCGAAAGCCAAAAAGTCAGCCAAGCCCAAGAAACCTGCCTCTCATCCTAAATACTCGGAGATGATTAAAGCAGCGATCGTTCACGACGCAAGCCGGAGCGGAGCGTCCCGTCAGTCCATTCAGAAGTACGTGAGGAAGAACTACAAGGTGGGCGACAATGTCGATGTGCAGATCAAACTAGCCCTGAAGAGGCTGGTGGCAAGCGGGATGCTTCGCCACACCAAAGGCATCGGTGCGTCTGGATCCTTCAGGCTGGCCAAACCAGAGGACTCTAAGAAACCTGCCAAGGCACCAGCAGCCAAACCAAAGAAGGCTGCGAAGCCCACCAAACCCAAGAAGGTGCCCAAGCCTAAGAAGGTGTCAAAGACGGCTGAAAAACCCAAGAAGGCAGCTGCGAAGAAAGTAAGTAAAAAGGCCGTCAAGAAGGCGAGCCCGGTAAAAGCCAAAAAGGCACCAGCGAAGAAAGCCAGGGCAGCCAAGCCAAAGCCCAAACCAGCAAAGAAGGCAACCAAGCCCAAGGGAAAGCCAGCAAAGAAGACAGCAAAATCAGCAAAGAAGAAGTAAAAGGACTATAATAGAAAGGCACTGTAAATACTTAAGGAAATGTTTTCGTATTGTATTATTTTTGTAAGGTCTCATGCAAACTTAAGCTAAATTTATCAAGTTTTTTCTTCATTGCACTATTGCCTATAGACGCTGTAGAAATTATTGTGAGCGTTTTATTTGGCGTTAAAAATGCTGTTCATTTCATTCGGATTCTTGGATACATATAGGCTAAAAAGGAAAAAAATGTATATACAGTTCTTGAACTTGTGAATAGTTATTGTTAGTGCACGGGGTCATACTAAAGTGTGTCAATGGTGAGCATTGTGGAGCCTTTACAATGTACAAACCATGAGAAGTGAGCGTCAGCAAGATTTTCCGAAAGGCTCTATAGTTGTCATTCAAGCTCCATTCTGTCCATTTTCTCATGTTCAGACCTCTCATAATATAAAAACATCACACTGTGTTCATTCGCTTTAAAAGACTGTTTATACTGATATTCAATAAACCTTTGTCATCTTCTACAAACTGCTGTGGTAAAGTTTTTACGCGCATTTTACGCATGCGTAAAAGTGTTTGGGAAGTGGACGGAGGAATTCGCACACATGAAATAAGACATCAGATATCTTTAAAGACGCATGGTGTGAGTTTTTCCAGCCTAAATGATACGAATATTTATATCTCAGACATGTTCACAAGTACAAAATGCTGTGCAAAAATGCAGCTATTGTGCACAAAGATGTTGGAGGCAAAGGATTACGCAGAGAACTATAATGAGATTTAATTACAGATGCTTATGAAAATAAAGAGGCATGTTACATTAAAGAAAACAGGACTAAGATAAATTATTTGTTGGTTATAATTCCTGAGTGGGGCAGTTAAATGAGAACTAAAGGAGTCCCATTAAGGAGGATAAATACACAGTCAAATGATTGTGTAACAGTTAGTTGTACTGGAACAAGGGAACAGTTACTCTAGCACTGCTTAATTACTGGTTGTATGGCAGATCATAACTGAGGTAGAAAAATCTAAAATTCTGCTGGGAAACAACGGTGCAAAGAAATATTTTTACATCAGTTGAATAGTGCAGTGCTAAACAAGGTCAATACATTTTTTTTCCACATGAAAAATTTCTGCAAAAGTTTGGAAAAACAATCAGATTGCAGCCCAAAGCTGTCCTCTTACCATTACTCCAAATTCTGCTTGCAGCAGCTTTTATAACCTCTCCAATTTTGGTTGCTCTATTGAGTGAAACTTGCCTCTATATACCGTTAACAGGGTAGCTCTGCATAAAACACTCCAGGGCTGACAGTCCTGGTGCTCACCTGTGTGGCGATACTGACATCTAGTGGTGATTTGCAGGAACATATTGGTTTGAGACATCAGCCACGGCAGACGGACTGGAGTCAAACTGATGAAAGTCAAGATAAAGTACAATTATCCTCCATACTACTACTTAATATCTAACTTAAATAAAGGCCATCAGACTCACCTTGGTAAACAGCTTTAGGCTGGAGGATCAAAGTGGGGCTCCCAGACTTGACACTATAAGGATGCTTGGTACAAAAGGGAAGTGATTTGTGTTACTTTTGACACAAGTCATCAAACATGAGCTTTGATGGCAATGAAAGTACAACAACCCATGAAAATCCAGTTCCAGTAGTTTGGCAGGGACGTTATGTTTCTAAAATAAAGCGTTTAAGGTCCTAAACACAAAGGATCAAAGAGATTTAAAGTGTCAGGTCAACGCACTTCAGGCCTGTGCACAGGCCTTTAGAGGGGCAGGTGCTCAAAAGTGAAAATGGACATGAAACTGCAACAATAAGTCAATTAATCATCATATCAATGGAAAAACAAATAGCAAGCTTGTTTGATTAAATATTCAAGTCATATGGAATCGATTAATTTCCTGGTTTTACCTTCATAACAAGGATTTTCATCTTCTCCTCACCATGTATTATAACACATAAAGAACTGGAAAAGCACTCGGAGAGTGCAGATCTTCGCCATTAGCCCTATCTCCCAATAGTACAGAATCCTTTAAAAAATTCCTGGATCCAGATCTAATCAGTGACTCCATATGCAATTTCTGACATTTCCTCAAAATTTCATCAAAATCTGTCACGAACTTTCTGAGTTATGTTGCTAACAAACAAACAAACCCTGTCGATCACATAACCTCCTTGGCAGAGGTAATAACTGTTAGGGTTTATACATTAAACACAAACACATAAAATAAATGAAGGAATAAATAAATAACTAGATAAAAATGAAGACCTCAATAATGGGCACAGTAGGTGTCATGTGCAAAGGGGCAGGTGTTCAAGCACTTAAATCTCCCCCCTCTGCACTTGCATGCTGTACTCTCATAGTTGCATTTAAATGCTGCAAATGGGACCAAAACTATTCAGAATACAGAGATAAATCTGGTACAATATCAAAAATGACCTACAGTTGTCAGGTGTTTTACACTTCATTACAATGTTTTAAAATGATGCAATCTGTCTTTGAATTGTTTTTCAAAATCCAATGCTTTAAGAATGACATCCATTTTATAAAACCTGCACATAGGAGAACATTGCACACCTACAAGAAATTTCCTAATTTTGATGCTAAGGACATCTATTTTTTTCTTGTGCTGTCTAAACAAATAATGATATATGGAAAGGATGGAAAACTTCTGACCAAAAAACAGTGGGAAAAAAAAAATCCAGGTCCAGGCACTTAAGAAAATGTAAAAGGCCTTTAATTCATTGAAAAAAAACCCCATAAAGTTTTCCACCCCTTCCATGAACCAGTGGTTTGACGAAACCAGAAGCACTCCAGTTGTACTTCTTTTTCAGATATTGACACTGTTTAATTTTTAATAGAACTGTATCAATGTTTAAAATTCTGATACCATGGCAACCTAAAAAAATGTTTTGACATTTTCATAAAGCACACTGAAAATTAAAGAAACATCCCTTACTGCGACATCTGTAACATCTTATGGGCAAAGACCCCAACCATTCTGGTCTTTTATTAAGCTTTTCAGTCAGTTCAAGTAAGAAAGCGGCCATATTTTTAAAATTCACAGAAGTGTATCCTGCAGAAGAACACAGCAGGTCCCCAGCCTATTAAAGCAACAGGACAGGTGTTGACATGACAGATTCATGTTGGAAAACAAGATGATGGCAGACTATGGATCCAAGTCAAAGTGTACGCACAGTGTCAGGTGTGGATATAGAAAAAGCACAGATTGACAGTTTATATCAGCTGCAATCAAAATTAATTTCATTTCAATTTGATGATAAACATACTGAACACAATTTGACCAGATTACTTGCCTTCCTTTTATAGCTGACTTCTTGCAGATTCATCAACAAGCATTTTCATGCACATAGCTCCACGTGGAGGCCCTCCTGCTAAAATCATTAAAATATCTAATTTCAGGCAAGCATGCTACAAGCACTCTTTGCTGCTTGAGTTATTTGGCAAATCTGGTGTGAACTTCTTGTTATTGTTGTGATCAAAAGGAAGAGTGGTTCATTGAGGAGTTCCTTCAAGAGATTCACTGGCAGCAGTTTAGGATGTTTGCTTTGCTAAAAACTTTCTGGAGCGCCCTTTGGTTCTTCTCAATTTGGCATGTTGTGATAATAAACTTAAGAGACAGCAATTATATAAAAACTCTCCAATTTGAGTGTTAACACTTAACAGATAACTGAGAGGGCGGCAAAAGATCTCTGGATTTCCTCCCCTCTGATAAAGCACCTGGTTGGACATGAGCAGTTCTTCATGTATCTATGCACCGAGCGAGCACAGACAGGCTAACTCCTAGTGAGCCTGGTTGGACAACGTAAGGCAGATAAAGCTGGGCACAGCAGCATGGGGATTAATATGAGCAGAAGCTTCCATTTGCCCTTGGATCAACTGACTCAGACAGTAGGACCAAATGATGGAGTCAGACAACGAGTAGGGTTGAGATGAGAAGACCTTCCGGGTGAAAAAAGTAAAATTATGCAGACTAGTTTTGGCCAGCCTGCAATGGTTCTGAATCTGTTCTTGGAGGTTTGTCCTTGATGGATGGAGTGTCAGGATAAACGGCAGGATGACAGTTGTTGATCATTTTACTCTGACAACAGCTCTGTAGATAGCAAAGCCAAGAACTGCAACAACAGCAGAGCCCAATGCCACTCTCAGCCAGAATGATGTGCTGCTCATGTCTGAACTGTTCAGGTGTCTGCAGATAGAAGTAAAAAGGCATTAATAGTTGAACACAGAAAAAACCTACCAGAAAAAAACACTAGAAAAAACAAATGCATGGTACCTAAATCTCCACATAACAATCACTAATTTCTTCAAACATTTATGCCTTCTCACTAATCTCATACTTCCTACAAAATTCCAAAAAGCAATGTGTATGAGTGCAGCAACTCTTTGCTCTCGCATATTGAGTTTAGTTGACAAGACTTACTGGACATCTGATTACAGTACTGGTAAGTCTGCACAATCAGGGCCTGACTCAACCAAAAAAGCCTTTCTATTTTTGGCCTTGGTATTATTATCACTGAAGCCCCCTTAAACACTGCACTATTCCACAAACCAGCATGACGCTTAGTACTAAGCACCATGAACAAGTCTATCAGTGATTACTGACGCTCTCTTGACTGACTCCCTGGTGAGCAGACATTTCTGTACTGTTATATCATAGCCATCATTTCCTATTCAAAGAAAATTCTAGTTTACAAGTATTCATTTTTAATTCACAGTACAATGTTACAGATTACAAATGTGTGTTTTTGACCTTTACCGATGTATTTCAAACTTCAAATATCAACTGCACCGAGTGTCAGAATAACAGAGCTTTCCATCAATACATCTCTATTTATCCATTTCCCTCTTCCTAAGCTCATCAATCATATCTGGGGGGATCTGAAAGAATACACAGAAACTGTACTTTGCAACACCAAACTGCAACACCACCTTCAGGTCTGGTGATATATCACAGTGGGGCATTGCTGGAGCCAGCCTGAAGAGATGTATCAAGGAGGCTAAGGCCAGGTAAACCCTGTGCAACTGTATAAACGTCATAGTGGAGTGAGCTTAGACTGTGCAAATAACATGTTTATATCCCACAACCAACATTCCTGATTTATATGCTCAGTAAGACCTGTTGATTGGGTACAACCTGAGGCCTCCTGCTGTGTGAGTTAAATCAGGACAGAAAGTTGATTTCAGTGCAGTTTCCTTGGAAAACTCCTTAAGACAGGTTAGTCACGTCTATCTGTATGTCAGCTCTCTCTTATACATGCCTCATGCTCTGGTGTATTTTTACAGGGAAACTGTTCAGAGCATACCAACATGCTGCATCTCAGTGTGGTATGCAGGTTGCTCTGCTGCAGACAAAAAGCATTGCTGAGTGGTTAAAAAAACATGTGAGAAGTCATTGGATGACTTTCTTGGAGGTCATTACCTATTGCTATGTCAGCAGGTCCAACAACATCAAAGATTGCACACCCTGATCGCTACCTTTTGAACTTTTCCCCTCTGGCTACAGGTCAACCAAAACATACACTTTAAATAAACAATATCTAAAACATTAATAATTTATTTTTATACCTATGTTTCATATTTATACTCTTAGTTTTGTATTGTCTAAATTAAACATAATATTTTGCCGTATCTGCACCAAATTGAGTTGCACTCCTAATTTTGTTCTACGTTGTGCTACCATGGCAATAAAGGCTTTCTGATTTAGTATCTTCTTCTGTCTGGAACTTACGGGTACATAGCTGCCCAGGCAAGCCTACTGTAGATGCTTTTGCTGCTGGAGTCAGGAAACAGGCTGGAGAAGGGCAGCGGTGCAGGCAGACGGTGTTTATAACAGAACTCTGCTGGAGTCATCCCATGGAACTGCTTGGCTTCAGGAAGGTCCACTTTGGAGGCAACCAGCACACATGGGATGTTGCTCTCCATGTAGTGTTGCTGAGTAGGAGAAAAGACAGAGAATGGAATTTTAATAAAAAGAGAAGAAAACCATTTTTTTAATCATTTCAAAATGAAACCGGACACCTCATTGTAAAGCTCAATGAACTTCAACCGTAAGGTGAGGCTCATCCTGCTTTGTAAATGCACACAGATACCTTACAGTCTCTTACAATTAATGTTTGCTTTATCCAAGAGCTTAAGTTTCACCACACCCCAAACTATTCCCAATGATCCATTTCTAGTTATTCAATGCTTCATGTGCTGTGACTGACCTTGTAAATGCTGGCACAATAGTCAAAGGAATGAGGGTCACTGGCATCATACATGAGACAAGCAACATCACAGGAAGCGTCTGATGCCTTCAGGAACTCCACCTCTACATCCACCTCATTGAGCTGCATGGGAAGAAGAGAAGGGCAGATCAAGATTTAGTCAAGGTCAGAGGACAAAAGTCAGTGTTGGGATCAAGATGGGAGCAACGTACGATAAGGTACTTCTCCTGGTTGCTGACTTTCACAGTGTTTACAGCATAGGGGGAGAAGGCACTGCTGGAGTTTTCCTTATTCTGCAGAAGACAAGAGAGAGAAAAAACAGCCTGCTTAACTTTATTGAAATCGATGATTCAAACTCATCAGTTTAATAATGCAACACTCAGCTCCAGACAAACAGATGGTGGCTCACCACAACTTTGCGGCCCACAAAAGCCTGGAGAAAGGCTGTCTTGCCCGTCCCCCGTGGTCCAATCACCTTGCAGAGAAACACAGATCGTTGCGTCTGGCATTTCTCCAGGTCCACAGCTTTCTCCCGTGTTACTGCACACATAAATAATTTGTTATGCAAAATATGAACACAATGCATAAACACACATGGCTGCTATTCTGCATTAGTTCAACAATTGTAAAACTGTTTTTAACCTTAGATTTTCTGTTTGAGGTGATTAAACTTAGTTATTTTCTAAGTAATAAAAACTGATACAGTGATGGCAGTTCCTGTGAAATGAGTCATTTTACTACACTATGAGATAAGAGGCTGACAGCAAGAAAATGTAATGCAAAGTATGATATTCCTGCAGCACTGAGAAAAATCAACATGTCAAAAGAGCTATTGTGTCAGCTTCACTACTCAGCTACCGATGTTTAATTACTGCTGATTCATTTCGGCTTTGTTTGTCTCTGCAACCAGAGCAAGCAGGCAACAGTCAAACTGTTAGGAAACAACCCTTGTATTGATTAGAATGGAGGCTACTGCACCCCAGACCTCAATGGCCCATCTTAATTTCCAGCCTAAACCCTAAGCATAGACTGAACCCCCCTGAACTTCAGTGGCATCAGATCTGCACTAGGCGAGATCTGCTTGAGATGGTATAAAAATTGATAATGGAGTCATCACACATTTCCTGGAAACAAGATTCCCTATTAAATAAAAAAGCCACCTCCAGCATGTGTTTCTAATTCTTTAATTTCAGTGTCTATCCATTATCATAGTTTAACATTTTTCCCTCAAACTTTAAAGAATATTCCTTCAATAGGCTAGTATTAGTTTACACTTAGCAGGCTGGATGATCACATCTTTAACATCACCAAGTATGCAATGTCTGCAAATGTGCAGACTCACAAAAGTTTCATAGTTTGCATCAGAACCCTCACTGACTTGAGGAGTTCAGAGTCGGACAATGCTCCATACGTGCACAATGCACCTCAAAATCCATAAATCCATGAGTCTCAGATTTAGCCACTGATTTAATTAACAGGTGCACTGTAGGAATAAAAGCCATTAGCATTTTTAGAAATCAAATACTGGGTTTGTTACATGAATGTTTATTCACGTGATGACATTTATTCCTCACTAAAATAAAGTTAGAGATTCTGTGCTGAGCAACTTAAGCCTGAGACAGTGATATCTACTGGCAGTTGGGGGATTTCCAGCTTGTTTTAAAATTTGTCCATGCACAGTACCCTTGTATAAATGCAGAGACTGCTAGCCCAGTTTGTTTCTGTCAATGCCACACAACAGGGGAATAATGAAAGAGAAAAAACAGAGTAACAGGGCTGCACAATTAATCTGATCTAATGACAATCCCAATTGTGATATCAGGGTGTGTGATTACATAAGGCTGCAATTATTTTTGTATACAATAGTACTTGAAATGTTTGAAAAAATGCCTACAGTAAGGCCTTTAAGTTTACAATAATGCCACTATTTCACTCTATAGAAATATTAAGTTATTTTGAAAGCAATGCTGTAAAAGGTTGTATTTTTAATATTTGTATGTTTTGAGTTGAGAAATACTGCACAACTATCATTGTTCTCTGCATTTCCATTAATAATCAAGCAAGTAGATTTTTGACACTATTTATGAATTATATTTGTCATCATCAGTCATAAAATACGTAAAAATCTAAACAATTTTGGCACAGAACAAAGTTCCTTGGGGGGAAGTAAATGTTCATAAAATCCAGAGTTCGGCATCTGTGCAGTCTCAATTCTAAGAAATCTATGGCACTGATCTATTCAATCTCAACTCAACTGGTCATTTGTCTAAATATCTTTTGTCAGCCCAGGCTGTAGTGAAAATTAGTTAGACTGAGGATTTGTTATCTCTAGCAGTAATGCTGGCAGTTTTTAGCAAGACTAAAAATAAAAGTACAACATCAACACTTCCTGGTGAGAGCTAATTCTACACCATAAATCATTAAATTAACCTAAAAAAGGGTACTGTTGTTTAAAAAATGGTTGCTTTCTGTCGTCATATACAGCACAGTGCACTAAAAATTGCACACCTCTGGCACAGAGACAGAATGTGTGATTAACAGCAGTGAGACATATTACATCACACTTTCCAATCTTGTCAAAGCTTTCCTCACTAACTATCCTCAGTCTGCCCCCAGTTCACAGACAGTTCATCAGCACAGAGATACTACTAACATACACTTACAGGAACCAGCTCAGTTATCTAACACACAAAATAATCATTATTTTGGTACCAAGCAGAATAAAATGTCATGAATGTGTGCAGGGTGAACAGTAATTCAAAGCATGTGTGCAGAAATGTGTGAACATACATGCAGTCTGCAAACTCACAATTTAAAGTTGAACTTTTCCTTGAGATCTCAAGGTCAAATGCACATGTATGTAAATCTAGTAGGACGGGATTAAGCCCAGTAATCCTCCTACGCTGCTTAACAATAAGACTTCAAAGAGGATGTATAGTTTGTTTCACAGTGTGATGTTGTCAACATTTCTCATTTACACACTTTTTATTGGGATTGCTGACAAAAGCTTAAGCTATGAACACAAATATGAAAACAAACCTGTGATTGCTGCAGTCTGTGACTCCTGCTCAGTAAGGATTGGGTAGCCTAGATATCCTAAGTGCTCCAGGCAGCGGTGAATGTCAAGGTATGCAGAAAGCCTACATGTTAGGGGATTGACAAACATGTGATCTTTGAACTGTGCTGAACAGAAACTGTGCACTGAGGTGTTAAAGTAGTAGGTGATTACAATCACATAAAATCTGGACGAGACACCTACGTCCACTGACAAAGGTAGCCGTGATTAGAGATGTAGCCCTCATCTGTGGTGGGGACGGTCAGGTAGACCTCTGGACCCCATGGCATATAAGGACACACGCAGAACAAGTTCTTTAGCTCTGTTTGTGACAGGGCAGAGTCTTTGTCCTGAGAGGGAAAACAGGTCAGTTTTAAAACACACAAAACCCCTCCATCGTGGAGATTTACAGAACTTAAATATGTTCTTGTTTTACGAATTGTTAAAGGTTTAGGATTGTTACTTACTTCATCGTACTTATCAAACAGCCTTTGAAGGAACTGATGACCGAAGTGATTTAGTTCTGTTGTGCAGCCGACAGGGACTCGTAGTCTGTGAAGAGGAACACAACAATTAGATATTTGGATGTTTGGGTATTTCTCACAAGTGTGTGCCAGCATAACAGACTAAAGCCGGGCATACATAGTGTGATTCATATACAACTCTCGTAACAGTTGTGGTGGAAGCTTTTCATTATGAATAAGGACGCTGCTAACCTGGCATGCCAGATGGATTTGTTTCACACATCCATCTGGAAAACCACTAATACACATCGTTAGGGAAAGGGCAGAGCCTTTGCAAAAAACTTTAAAGGTGATTGGATGAACGTTCTGTCTGTCACATCTTTAGGGGCCAAGCAGAGCGACAAAACACATAACGTAGTCGCCAGCAAGCTGCGCCAGCGCCCCTACCGAAGGAGTAAACTCCATTAGCTTTTTTTGGCGACAGTAGACATGTCAGTACACGACTTTTGGCATTTTTGAAAAGAAAACAACTCACTGCTGTTCTTTGTTCTTCTTTTAATGAAGTTTAATGTCAAGTTCTGATAAAACTGGCGCTTTAGCAGCATCCACGCTAATGTATTCTGCCATAATTGCACTGGCCTCTTGTTGATGCTCGCCTACGTCACGACTCCGCTGTGCCCGAAAGTACTGCCCCTCAACGCTGATTGGTCCTCTCACTTTCTAACCAGCCCAAACGGTGCAGACGGCACCTCTGCAAGATGGATTTGCCAGTGAGAAACACCGAAATGGGCGTATCCATCTGCTTTGCAAGGTTAGGACGCTGCCTTAATGTTGAGGATTCTGCTCATGGCTCTGCTCTCACTGTTGTCGTACGACAAAACATGTCAGAAATCCATCCAAAAAGTTGGGAACAGCTGGTCAGGCTGTCGTCCCCATGTACACTGCAGGACAAACAATGAACAATCCATCTCAAAGTCAGTGCTACTTCCAAGTGAGTTGTGCTCAAGATTTGTGTCTGAATGGTATGAAATTTACACAGTGTATGCCCAGCTTAAGGCTGTAAACATTTTTGATTCTTCTGTACTTTTTCGATAGAATTCGATTTAAAATGATTCAATCTCTTATTTTAAAGGTCGCCAGAACTGAAAGGTATCAAAACCTTTTAAAAATTAAATACTTTTTCATAATAAAGATATGTAGGAAAGGATTGACTCCAGCAAAAATTGCAAGCTAAATCCTGCACACTGTCTTAACTGTACAGAAACATTGGTATTTAATGAATACATGATGTAACCAAATACTGGATGCTAAGGACTTCTGGAGTTGCTGTGGTATTAAAAAAGAAATGACATAGCTTGATTTTTAAGAGTATTACATTAAAATCTTGAATCTGGTATGGTGACACCCCTAATGCAGAATAAAGCCCATTTAGTAGTTTTTACTAGTGCAACCTGACTGGTAGGAATATAACCTAATTCATGCTTTTCATAAAGCACAATCTCACAAGATAAGCAAGATCTATGTTTACTGGGATTTGTGGATACCACACCCCAGACATGATCAGCCTCTGTCTTTTGCTTTCACACTTAACTATTAAAAAGATGCTTGTAATAACTGTTGAGACCTTTAAAAGATATATCAAAAAAAAAGAATCCTTCAACCATGCTGCTGTTCCCAGTCTTAGAAAATTTAGATTGTATTCTTTTGATGGTTTTAAGCTTATCCTTTCTGCAAATATGTTTCCATACAAGGCAGCAAGAGGAGCCTCCTGAGCCTGCACTTACTGCTTTGAAAAAACTCATTATAGTTGCAAGCTCAGGCTCCATTATTCTCAACTGGGACAGAGTCGAAGAAGAGGTACAGAGAAAACTAAACCAGAAAAAGAATATGACAACTTGTCACATAGGGTAGGATATTTATGGTGGATTTTTTCTTCTAGATTTGAGGGCACTGCAGTTTTGCACAGCACTAAAATCACAGACAATCTTTACATTCATTTCAAATTATAGGAGGCCCACAGATGAAATTAGTCCCTGGAAGAAAGGTTAAGCTGAGTGAGACATAAAAGTAGACACAAACAAAAGACCATATTATATATATTAGTGGGAAATGGTTCCTTCCCCCCAACTCTACAGCAGTTCAATCTACTGTACAAAGTTCTAGCACTGCTCTGTTAAAAAAGAAAAAAAAAAAAAGGCACAGGACATACTCAGGGTAAAGGTAATCATCAGTCAGCTCCAGGTTGTCGTCATAACCAAACTTCCTAAGAATTGTCCACGTGGTTTCATGTCTCCCCCTCTGGATAAATAATGTATTAAGGAACAAGAAACCTGCAAAAGAAGAAACAGCACATTATCTACATTAGCCAAGTGTTGCCTTACGACAACAACACGGTGTAAAGTTGCATGATGTCACTCAAGTCTGATTTTTTTTTTAACCATTTAAAGTCAGGCCATTGTCCTGGACCCCATCGCTGGTGTTCTTCCACACTACTGTCTTCACATCATCTAAGGCTTGTGGTGCCAGAGGATTCCCAAAACAGGATTTCTACACATGAAAAAATATTTCCATAGTTGACAAGATACTTTGGTTTGAACAATAACTGAGAAAGTGTAAATGAATTTTAGCTGGTACCTGGAAGCTGTTGAGTTCAGCGTCACTGAGGATACGGTCATTGTCTTGGTCAGAAATGAAGAATATTCTGCTGAGGGCTCGGACACACAAAGGTTTTAGCTGGACAGAAATACAGAAAGACAAAAATAATATCATGATTTAACTGATCAACATGTACAAATCAATAAATTGGGACAGACAGACAGGCTGACTCCTTAGTTAGCAGCTGGTTTCCAAAAATGCCTGACCTGTTTGTCCTCAGGGTCATAAAGAGGGGCAGTGGGGTGAAGAACTGCCTTCTGTGCATAGTAGAAAAGCTCAGAGATATTTTTCAGGTTCTTTGCAGAGCACTGAAGAGAAAAAAGAGCAGAAAGAGTATTTTACATGTACAACAGTTCAGAACAGATAGAGTCAACAAGTATGCATGTGTAATATTTAGATTTTTAACTTTTTCAAGCCAATATTATCATATTTGATATGTGATTTTGTAAGACCTCCATCCAATCAACATGGTCAATAATTTCCCTAAATTTAATAATTTATCATTGTAGGAGTTAGCCTGACAAGCCAGACAGACTGTTTCATAAAACCATTTCATTAATATATTTCATATTCATCTGGGAAACCTCCAAGACATTTGGGAAGAATAGGACTTTAAAACAAAATATCGGAAGAGGGCTGAATGAATGTTCTATCCGTCATATTTGTTATGGTCCAATCAGATGACAAGACAAAATGAGGTAGTAGGCATGTGCCGCTCTGGTTGCAACCTGATCTTGGCAGAAAATTAAAATTATACTGAAGCTGGTTGGGAGAACTGCAAAAACATCTTCTCTGCCAAGAGAGGCCTTGAATGTGGCCCTTTGCTCTTGTTTTATTAAGAAATGTGGCCCAGTTCTGATAAATCTGCCTCTATACTCCAGCTACATCTAGGCTAAATGCTGCACAGGTTGCGGGCATTGCTGGCGGCTTCCAGTACAACTAAACCCCGACCTAGCTACCACCTCATTCTTCTCAAAAGACTCTGATTGGTCAGGTCTATTTCAGAACTGGCACAATCTTTTCATTCTAACTCTGCAACATGGACTTGCTCGATAACAGACATGGGACCTGGCCAGTCCATCTGCTCTGCAAGGTTAAGTAGGAGCTAGAAGATGCTAAACTGAGCTGTTGCTCACTACAGTAGCTTAACTGCAGTGAGCATCAAGGGACAAAAAGCATAGAGTTTTAAGGTTCAATGCATATGAGATGAGATTAATGTGTTAACACAGACAGCCCTAGCACTGCCTGTTGTGAAAGCAGACTGCTGTTTGTTTTTGTGTTTATATCTCAACAGCCAATCAGACTCACCTCAACACATGTCTCGATCTCAGAGAACTGGTTCATAATGGGGAGAATGGTTTCCATGGAGCTCCCACAGCGCAGATCAGACTTATTTCCCACGAGGATGATGGGAACTCTGGTGTAAAAATAAAGACACGTCTCAAAAGAATACTAGTTTGATTTCCTGCATATAAAATTACATCACAAGTTATGCTGTAATACAAGAAATGATGCAAAGAAGTTGCAGTCACTGGTTGGAATATGACTGGCATTTAATTTAGGGCAGCTTAGTGAGAACAGGCTGAAATTCCCAGACTGCCTAGTTTGCCAACATTACACATGCAAACAGTAGGAAGGAGAGCAAAGTTCAATGCTGTAAAAGAGCCCAGATAACACGGCTGATACACACTTGTTGCCTTTCTCTGCATCTCCGTTGACTAAAGGTATCCATTTTGTTTTGATCTGAAAATAGGAGTGTAAAGTTAGTTTAATTGTTTTGAAATGCATAGAATACTGAAAGCAAACAGCACAAGACTGTCTAAGCTAAGTAACAGGTTAGTACCTTGTCTATCGTATCCTCATTGGTGACATCATAAACTACACAGACCACGTTAGCCTGTGTTGAAGAAAGAAAAGAAAACATTAAACAAACTAAAAAACTTCATCAAATTTCAGAGAAAAACAACTTAGATTTCATGGTTAAATACCAAAAAGAAATAAATAATGGCAATAAGTATGTATAGAAAAAGGCAGGGGCAAACTTTAAAAAACATATAAAACCATCAGGTGCAAGGTGATCTAGACTAGTGGTTTTCAACTGGTGGGTCAGGACAAAAAAGTAGGTAAACTAAAACTGACTCAAAGGAAAACAGTAATAGAAAACATACGCATGCATGTCCTCTCAGGGCTTAAGTAATTATAATCATTTTAAACATATTTGTTTCGCCTTAAACAGAGAACCACTGATCTAGACAAATTAAACTGAAGAAAAAAACTGAACCATTAAAAAGGCTTGTGTTGTTTAGTCTGGGCTTTATTGTTTTTAATTCTGGGCCTCATACCTTTATGACTTTCTAAAAATTCTGACAAACCAAATAATTTTTTTTGTTTAACAGAGTTCAAATTTCTAATTGTAGTCAGAGCTGAAAGACCTGTCAAAAAGATGATTTCAGGATTTTGACAAGGAGTTTTTGTTTACTTACCTTGACTATCTCATCTCTAAGGACTTCATCACTCTGATCTTTTTCTGTTTGGGTTAAACATAAGCAAATAAAAATACTGGCTTTGACAAAATGAACACATTGCATACTATGGTTTTGTAGCTGGTTTTGTAATACATGAAAACTTTAGAGACTAGTTAAATAACTAAACTACAGCAGTGCTTCTTATGAGCCCTCAGGATTACCTGTGTAGTCCACGATGTGTGTGGGCACCTTCTCTGGAGTCACGTCAGCGGGGATGGTGATCTCTTCAGCTCTGGGGGGAACCTGTTAAAGATTAGATATCACAGGTAAACTTCCAAATGTCATTTCATTGGGCAACAGACCCTTAGAACAAAAAAAAAAAAACACCATTTCTAGTTGGAGGGAAGCATGGACATACAGTTATTTTAATTAGAACAAGATTAATGTATTAGTCATTTATACACACAGATAGAGGCTTCCTACATGGAAGTTCCTTTAGCATTATACAACTGTGCACCTACTGTCAAACACACTGGACTAAACATGTCACAAAACTTATAGAAGCTCATTTACATTAGCAGAAAAAGACATGGACATGTTACAGGTGAAATAGCATGTTGGAAAAGTCACAAACATACCCCACAATAAATCCTACCTTTCTAATGATTTCTTAACTCAGACGAACATATTTTAGAACTTAATAACCATTTTTGAAACCTGATCCACCTAACAGAAATGACAGCATGAAACAAATTCAACTTAACTATCACATTAAAACAGTGTTTTCCAACCATTTTTTCTTGGAGCCCCCCAGGACCAAAGAGAGAAGAAAAAGTGACACACTGCTGCCAAAAATTGAAATCGAATTGAATGGTGTTACCAATGAACCACTACAAAAAAAGGCCTTTGCATGCTTTTCTCATCAAAGGACCTGTGCATAAACTACTTAGTAACTGCTTTGTCATGGTTTTAGTCAATATTTGCAAATCTAATTTTGGCTGCCTCAGAGCAGACAAAGCCTCACGCACCCCCTAAGATCTTTGCCATCCCCCCTGAGGGGTCCCGGACCACAGGTTGGGAACCATGCATTAAAAGACATATTGACTTTTTTAAAATATTAAGGGTGACCTTAGGCATCAATAACTAATGGATTGGTCTATCTCAACCTGTAACATAATGCAAAGTAAACTGCAGAAGGGAAACTGAAATTTCAATACACTTGCATGAAGTGAACAGCACTAGAAAAATTTCCATAACCACACAAAAAGGAACCAGTTAACTTCACGCTGACTACAGCAGAGTAACTGGAGACATCAGAGGCTGGAAGAGGTTGATGTGCAGGAATTTAACATCCTCATCTAGAGAAAAACGATGCTTAAGTGCAACAACAGAAGTGTTTAAAAGCTGCATTGACATTTACCTCTTCTGGAAACTCTTCTCCAACTAAAGACATAATGAGTGATGTCTTCCCCACCTTGGCTGTTGGAGAAAATACAAAAATGATGAAAAGACAATTAAAATATACTTTTTCAATGAGAGCTATCTAAAATTAGCTAGCTAATATTTCTTGTTCCTATGTTTAAATAATGTTTTATGCTCTTGTTTTCATGACATTATTCATAATGTACTAAATGTATAACATACCCGGGTCCTCTGAATGAGAAGAAGTCAGATAAATAACAAAAATGCTGATATGGCTCACTTTAACTGGCTGGCCTTGTCATTACCATCACCTTCATGGAAATACATACATAATACCCGTCACTAACAGTTGTTTAAAGGTCTCTCCTTACATCTCTCTCAATGTTTCTGTCGTTATTGGCTGATGTTTTCCTTGGTCTAGCCGTTTGATGTCTGTTATTTAGTACACCAGTGGTTTCTGTCTTCTTCAGGACATTCCACATGCCTGTACTGGCTGTGGCCAATGTTTGTGAAATGGCTCTTGATTGATTTTCCATCGTCTCTCAGTTTCACAATTGCTTGTTTTTCATCCATAGACAGCTCTATGGTTTTCATGTTGCTTTCATGTTGCCTCTAACCATAACTGCAGTCCAAATTTGAAACTAAGTGTAGAAATTCAGTGCTATTTAAGTTTGAATAATCATTGTAATAGGACACACCTGGGCCAAAAAACACATCTGTCAGTCACATGCTCCAATACTTTTGCTCACATGAAAAATGAGTGGATTCAAACTAAAGATGCTGTCTTCTAAGTTGTGTATCAGATCCAGATGTAAATACCTGGAAACAGAAGCTGAAACGTTGACCTCTTGTCTCATATTCATCTTTTGAGGTCAAACCCAAATGTTTTCGGTTTACAGCAAAACTATAGGAATCAGCCTCACTGACAAAATACTTTTGGAAAGGAGTGTTTAATGGCATACTGAATATCAGCAAAAAGTTGTCACAGTGCATCCCTTTGGATGTTTATTACTGCAGAAAATAATGAAAACAAAGTGAATTCAAAACAAGCCAAATTTACTTGTGCCAATATAGATTAGATTCCCTTATTACCATTGTAAAAAAAAAAAAAACAATGAAATTCACTGTACAAGATAAAAAAAAATGCAGCTTAAATTGCAGTACAATTTACATTAAATTTTGCAACAACCATAATAATAATTATTCAGACAAATAAATCAAAAGATAATCTTGTAATTATTTGTCTTAATTTAATATATGAAGCGCTACATCAGTACATAAGGTTGTGAGGCTCTGGACTGCAAAGACAATATCGAACTAATGAATCTCCTTATGTCAATATTTCACAGTCATGGACCTTAACTGTTAAATACTTTATTAATGAAAACATTTAACGGTCAGTTAAACATCTGCCACAATTTTTATCTGAAGTTACTGTTAAGTAAGGTTACACTGACAGTTCAGAATAAAGCCAAAAGCTATGATAAGTTTACAGCTTTTTAAACTTACAACCACTTTATTCTCAAAGTACATTATTAACAATGTGATTGGCAAATATTGTGTTGAGTGGACCAAAATATCCCAGAGCTTCCAACTTTTCTTTGCAGCTAACTGTATGCAAACAACGCTCACAGTTCAAAACTTACTTTTACTGGGCTAAGTTAGCATAGCGGAAATCGAAAAATTTCGACGCTATGTTTTCATTAAAACATATAATTTAAATACTAGAATATCCTTATCGACTAATACACAGTTCCCTTATGAAATATGTTTCGACACCTTGCCACAAGGAGTAACCGAGCTAAACTCAACTGCAAGTTAGTAGCTAGTGGAGTTAGCTAATAAAGCTAATGTTTGCTAGTCTTTTAGCTTGTGTTGTGCTGTCGTTCTGAATGACTTACGCTCCCCCAACAGCAGTATCCTGACGTCCTGTTTCATGTTTCTTTGCTGTTTGAAGAACAGTCCGACGCGCTGTAATGCTACAGGGACATTTATCTTACATTTGAAAGTCAAATTTCTAGCTAAAATAAAATGTGTGCCTGCGCACAGCGTAATGCACCCAAGGTGAAACTATACTGTTCCGGTTCACAGAGGAGACGGTGAGAGCACGCGCTCTGCTGGTCAATCAAGCAACCTGCAGTCAGACAATAAAGGGTTATCAGGTGCCTCAGTGACCATAAAACGACTACAAGCAGCAAAGGCTGTTAAACAGTTGGGCAAAGGCAGCCAAATATCTGGGGCCGTACAGCAAGGAACTTCGAGGCATTGGTATGGTATCAAATGTGATGTATACATAATTTTCTTCAGTTAATACGATGGTTATTATAATGTAACAAGGGTCATGAAGCACGTGAAATAATTATTGAAATGGAGTTTGTGAAAAAAAATTGCTAGGGAAAGATTGCTTCATCCCTTACTGAGTTTAGGCTCCTAAAAAACCTCAAAATGTCTATTTATCCATCAATTCAGAACTTATGGTTATAAAATTGAAAGGCAGGTGTTTTGTGAAAGAACAGTAACATACATCTAATTTTTATGACCGGAGATGATTCTGTGACCTGATCCTTAGGTTAATGATACTGAAAGCATTTTTTAAATACTGTATTGGAATGTCAAGGAAAAAAAAAAGATCTGGACCCTTACTCATCCAAACCTCCACTTCTGCCAGAAGAAAACAAATTTGGAAAACAAGGGGCGAGAGCTCTAATCTATTATACAATGGAATATCCTTAGCAGCAACGTTGAATTTATAAAAATTACTTCCGCACAAACTAGGGAAGAACAATGAAACAATAGAGTATTTGGCTTCACATCAGTTGTTAATAATCAAGACAAGGTGCTGGTCTCATAATGAAGAATCAGAAGTGTATGGTATTCAGTAATTATTATATTTGCCATGATCTGACCAAAAGCTAGTTTAATTTCCTTCAGCCGATTTTCTTGTCAAATCAAATGTTTGCCACAACCTTAAGAAAACACAAGTAGCACTGCAATTAACTCAATGTGGTTACGATGATGCGTATTTTATTCTACATAGCACCATTTCCCTTTTCCATAAATACATACAGTAGAGTTTCTCTAAAATGTCTTTGCCTCAACTTTGACTTCCATGAGGAAAAACCTTGACCTGAACTATGAGCAGCCACGTTTGCATTACTGGTTATTCCCATTTCTGAACAATAAAATGGTGAAATGATGAAAAATATTCCTGACAGGGGAGGGATACAGAGACAGTAACTAGGCTGAGTGTCAATCAATATAGAAACTCAAGCAGTCGTGCTAAATGAACAGTGTACCTGTTCCTGTTTCATCCTGTGTTTTATTGTTGTAGACATCTTACTTTATGGATGTGATTTTGAATTCTGTTTTTAAAATAATACTCATTTGATCTCAAAGCAGTTGACAAAACCAGTTTCACCTTCCATTAAAAACAGCTGTATTTGTACAACTTCAAACTTACAGTAATAAAACAAGTAAATCAGTTTAACATCAGAAGTGTAGGCAAAAAATCCTTAAAATCTTTTGACAAAATATCTAAAATAAAAGCAAAAAAAGGCATCTGAAATATGTCCTAAAATATTGGATAAAGTGTAAGTCAAAAAGAAACTTTTAATAAAGAAAATAATTTGAAAAAATTATCAGTAAGACTTTATTTGAAGGGATATGCATGAGACTAACACTGTGACATGACACCGACAGACATGACACTGTCATAATCATGACACCTGTCACATGAAGGAGGCTTTATGAATGACGTCATTAAATTTCATTCAGTCAATCATGTCAACTTTAATGCAAACTCAACACTGCCTGATCCTTTTTGCTTCTTTGTACAGTAAGGTAATGGCGTAGCCAGCTGTCTTAGCCTAGCACAAAGACTGGAAACGACAGGGGAGAGTGGGGTAAGATCCAGTCTTTACTTGTGTGGCTCTCCAGGAAAGGAAAAAATCTGCAGGGCACCAGATAGAGTCCAAGGTACACACAAAACTTCCACTCTTGATTTTGGATGTCCAGTGGTGGATGTCCAGTGCAGTGGTGTGTGTAGAAGTGGGTATGCTTACACTTAATGACAACACTGATAAAGTTCATAAAGCCTCCAAGAGGATCTGGCTGCAGACCTCTATGGTGGGGTGTTTGGCTGCAGACCTCTTTATTGGGAAAACCTCGACCATGGAACACAAGTGACACGCATTTCTAAAGCGTATATTTTATGCCAGCAGTCAGAAGTTCTGGTAACTGGCTATTTTCACAGCGGCAGAATTTTATGACTAAAAATCAAAAAAATTTACTGATGGGGATTAAATTAAATTTAACATGCCACAAAATAAGGAAACCCCAAAGAGGGTTGGGGTTAGCCACCCAAACCCTAAAGGTTAGGGTGAGGGGAACTAAATTAAAAATAAAACACCACAAACTAAGGAAAAACCCAACAAGGGTTAGGATGTCAATTGCCGCTACATGGCTGAGGTTGTCCTGTTGTAGAGGTCTGCAACAGATGAGCTTAAAACTTCCCACCATTGAGGTCTGTAGCCATGTGCCTCTCACAACCTCCTTCATGTCAGTGACAGGTGTCATGTCATGATAATGACAGTTTAATGTCAGCCTTACGGATTCCCCTTCAAATAAAGTGTTACCAAAAAAAAATATATATACACAGCTCAATTAAATTAAATAGAGTAACAGTAAAAAGCAGGCACATGTGAAAGTGAAAAAACCAACAAGATTGAAAGTTAACAGTGTGAGGCCCTCAGAGGCCCTGCACTTCCCACAGCAGGATCTCATTATGAGCAACAGTGAAGAGAAAATTCCCAGAGGGAGAGAAGTGACACGTCTGCAGTGAGTCGCTGTGCTGCATAAAGTCCTGGAATCTACCACTTGTCGACTCAATCAACTTCAACACACTCTCTGAAAAGTTTTGAAACACAGAAAAGGATCAGTTAGAGTCATTCTCACCTGAAATATAATTAACTTAACTGAATTGTCAAGGAAAAAAAGTTTACCATTTGATCCCACAGCTATGAGTTGCCTCTTACTGGAGAGGCTGAAGCATGTTGCCCAGTGAGGCAAGGCAATCTTTTTTATTACCTGTGGAAGCAAACATACAGTACGAGATTAAGAAAAAAATTCTTTATCTACTGAGTTGTCTGTAGATAGACGGCTTTTGGAGGAGGCACAAAGATAGCTGTCACCAATTTGAAATGTTATCCCCCTCAAACTTTCAATCAATCTTGTGACAGGCAGCGGTGGAGCTGTCTCGCGCCTTTATCCTACAGAAAAATGACTACAATGGGCCTAATTATGCAAATTTAGGAATAACTCTCGCCTTTAATATAATGAAAAAAAGGACATATAATTAAAAAAAAAAAAATCACAGTAGCATTTAGTTTTACAAATAAAGAGATACGCCATAGAGATAAACCCTCTTGTTTCGACTGAGCTGTGAACATGTTTATTTCTGCTGTTGAATAGGCATTTAATTATGGACTCTTTATAGGCATTCTTGGCTTCTGCAGCAATTTTCTGCACTTCCTCAGGTTGTCATATTTTAGGTATACAAAAAAGTACCTGTTTTTTGCCCAAGCTGTAGAAGGACAACTCTTTCTCCACTCCGTAGCCAGTGTAGACTACCAGACTGGGGTCTGTGGGGCAGAAGGCAGCCAGGCTTGGAGGTGGGTTGTCATCCTAATAAAAATAAAAGAATCATATGAAAAATATTACATCCAATATGATAAAACATAAGCTGAACTGGAGATTTCAGTTTAGACATTTAAAACAGTGCTGAAAAATGTGAAAACATTCATTAAAATTGGCTCATATATAATAAAAAGGCTCTTTGCATAAAGGTCTTCACTGCTCATTACATGTACCAAGTGCCTGGAAGGTTTTAGACCAAAATGGACCTAAAGCTGTGCTTTTCTTTAATCAAACTACTACTACTGAACAGCGAAATCAGAAAATGTTGTGTACTGACTTTATACTAGAACTACTCTGACTTATAAGAGCCATACTCAACATTTGGAGTGGCATTTGTCGCCATTATCATGTTCAACTATCTAAAATACACACAGTACCCCTAAATAGGCTGGAGCAGGAAATGTCAGCCAGTCCAGCAGATCACACTTGTCCTTCATCCAATCGGCAGCCCACACGCTTACACGTCTGTCATCGCTGGCAGCAATCCACATCTCATTTCCCTCCAGTCCGAATTTCTTACACTGAGAATCAGAAGTTCACACTTTCAGAAGTTAATGAAGATAAAAATGTCAGCACATGTCAAAGAAATGATTTCAGACTGCTTCTTTCCCTCGTGTTTCAATGAAATCATGAGATTTCTAACCTTGTTCGTAGCAGAAAAGGAGAGCCGTCTTAAGAAAATGCCATAACTCCCTGAATCACAGGTTTTCAGGAAAAATGTCAAACACTTCTAAAGTAAGAGTGACAAATCATTTCCCTGCGTACATTATGTGATGAATAGATGGATTCCACCAATTAGAGTTCCCACTTTCATTTTTGTGACTACATTTAGCTCTCAGTAAGTGTCTCTCCTTGGTGTGTTACAGTGACCTGACCTGTTCAGTCACACACTGGATGGAGGTAACCATTGCTCCTTTGTGGTCCCTGAACACACGAACCGTCGCTCCATTCACAGGGCTGCTGACAACTACCAGACCGTTCTTCCCCGCTGAGATGATCACATGACCTATAAAGGCCAGAAACCATTGCAAGAGAAAAATGAATGACACATAAAAGCTTTAAAAGCACATGCAATTTTCTGACAGCATAATGGCTAAATCACGTCTTTGAATTTGACGGTTAGTTCTTTTTATTACTTGATGCAATAGTTTATTTGTGCATTTTCCACAATTTTGAATTTCGGAATACTTTTAAGACCATATCAATAAAAGAAGCAGTTGCTACCATTGTCTTGATTTGGAAATAAAATGAATTCACTAAAATGTACTTGAAATGTCATCTTCAACATTAGACTAAGTATTTATGTAAGTGCTAAACAGAGGTGAAAAAGTATATGACTATTGTACTCAAAAGTATAGTTACTCTGGTTAAGCTTTACTTAAGTAAATGTAATTTACTTTAGACACTGAGTAACTACTGTGAAGTTTACAGTAAAATAGGATCTTTCTCTATTTCCAAGATCATGATAATAGTTCTCCAACCAAGTTGTTTAGGGAAATCACACCTCTATGATAAAGTTAAATACATAGCATTAATGACAGTGTTTATTAAACACATAAAGAGTTCAACTTAACACTTTAAAGGTGTCTATATTGGTCCAGTCTACATGTAGTTCAACTATACTTTCGAAAGTTTTAATGTTTAATAATATGTCAGAGAAGCATACACTCTTGGAAATCTGTGGTGGGGTGGATCTCCTCTAGCAAGAACAAAGTAGAAAGTCAACCTCTTAGCAAGGAAATAAATACTGATTAACAATATGCATTATGCATCCTTTGGTCAAGCCTCATGACCCACCAATATCTTTGATGACAAATTGTGACCCAGATTTCCAAAAATTTTCAACAATGCAAGTTTAGTAAATAAAAATGTTGCACCTTAGATCTTGGATAGAGCAGAATTTATGACAGGAACAAGACACAGGACAAAACTGGCATGTTTTACACCTCCCTTTCCCCATGATAACATATAAATTTTAGCCAATTTTCCAGAGATCTTTAGAAATTACTTCACTGACATGGTAAAGGCAGCTCTTTTATTGCAAGAAAAGGAGATAAATGAGTTGAAATATTGATAGAACATTTAAATTTAAACATCATCACAATTAAGTAAAATAAACAGTATGGTTGCATGTTCGTCATACACTCTTGCCACCATTTTTTTTCCAGACACACATTTGCAACCCACTGAAAACTGCTCCACAACACACTTGGGTCCCAATCCACCAGTCCAGAACCACTTCTTTAAGAGCCCCTAAAGTCACATTCGGGACCCCTAACTCAGTGGATAACTTCACCCATGGCGCAAATGTGTCTTACATCGAGACAAAAAAAAAAACATTACCAAGACAGTCCCAGCAGGGATCACTGTATAACAGGCAATATCTAAACAGAAATAACTGCCAATGCATTAATTGTGTGGCAATTTAGGTGCATAATTAGAGTTCTAATTTAAAAAAAATCTCTGTCTCTTTCAGCACACTTTGGTTGAGCCACTGCAACACCTTCCAACAGCATCAGTGATGTGACAAAAAGTCCACCACTGCTGCTTAATGTCTCATTTCACTTAAAAAAAAAAAAAAAAAAAAAAAAAAAAAATCATAGACAGCTCAACGGACAAGTCAAAAGTCATCTGCACCTTATGTTATCAAACATTTACCTTGTTTCCACTCTCTCTCCCTTTTTCCATGGTTAAGTTCATGTGATAATCTTTGCTCTACCTGAACTTCCTGCACCTGAACTACTTCTTTCAAAATAAAAGCACGCATGTATTCAAACAGTAAGACAATTATCCCTTTAGTTTGAGACAGTAGAAAAAATCCATTGGGAATTAAAACAGTTTAAATTCAAAATAATGGAATTTCAAAATGCAACAAAATTTGTAAACTAATCACAGCTATATGAACTGTGTTATTAATCACAGTTAAAGAAGATTATTTGTTAGCCCTAATAATTACTCTTCATACATTCACTACCATAACCTGGGGTGTACCACAAGGTTCAGTTTAAGGCCTAATTTTATTCCTTATCTGTGATCCTGTTATCCTTATCTATGCTGAAATGTTTATTTCATTGTCACACAGATAATCCTCTGCTAGCTGCTGACAAAGACTGCTAGGTAGCACAGACCTTTTTTTTCAGCAGAAAAAACAGATGTACAGTTTTTTTCTACCACCTACACAACATCTCGACTATTACTTTCAGCTAGTGCAGAATGCAGGAGCTTGGCTTCTCATTGGTTTTATCTGGTAACATCATATCACCATGTCTTTTAATTCTTTCTCATGTTATATTCCATCGTTTTTATTCGTTATTTTATCTTATTTACTATCTGAATTACTTTAGTTCCCTCATACCCATGGTTTAATTTTAATCTATTTACTTTTTTAAAAATTATTTCCGTAACTGACTTCTTAGAATCAGTTTCATTCACAGGTCTGTGGTGCTTCACATATCTCTGTATAGTGCTCATCAGGTTTGGTGAGGGTTTGACTGGTAACATCAGTCTGAACACCTGCATCTGTGTGATTGGCTCATGGGAGAAAGCACAAACTTGAAGTAGTTTGATATTTAAATTGCATTTGACTCAAGCTGCGTATTTCTGACGTCGTCTGAGCTGTCTCTGAGTTTTTTGTTAACTGTGATGAGGCATTCAGAGGCTCAGCAAGGTCCTTTTTTCATCACTGCAGAAGCAGGAGGATGATATGGCTGCTTAACTATGATGTGCCAAAGTGAAAAATAAATGTGTTAATTCTGGACCTCAGTCACATTGCAATTACCAAATTTAACAGCCACACTCTGAACACAGATGATTCAGTCCTCTCACCATTAGCAGAGTACTGGACAGCAGTAACAGCCACATTATGGGGTTGCAGTTTCAGCTCCATCTCAGAGGAGGCAAGTCTGAAGATCCTCAGGGTGCCATCGCTGTATCCTGCAGCCACACATGTGCTTTCTTTAATGAATGACGGGCTCCAGCAAATACATCCACAGGCCTTGCACACAGAAAAACAAGTGAAGATGTGTTATTGTGGCACAGTGGCTATGATGGGAAACATTTATACCAGATTTCTCCATGAAAGGCTGTAAACTCAGGAACACACCACCAAGTGAGATAAAGAAATCAGAAAATCTTTCACAGCAAAAGTCAAGAGCTGGCTGAAAATGAGCCAGAGCTAGCTGATTTTTAGATAGTTGACTTTTACATTTCTAATTCCTATCAGTGTATAGAATTTTAGGTATGTTATGTATTGTTCTTATCTTCATACATACAGAGGGATACAGCCTAATGTTGCAGAATGTTGAATATTTAAAACAATGTATTTACTCAAAGGGTCAGCTAGGAACAAGAGATGGAAATTAGCAATAGCTGTTTACTCTCTGTGCAGCACATCAGTTTCATGTCTGTACGGAAACAATGCTAAATGGAATTGTCCCTATTGTATAAAATGCGTTCAAATTAAAGATGTCTTCCACAAAGACAATTTGCCTTTTAAAAAAAATCAATGTAAAAGTTACAAACCATTATACACTTGGGAGACCATAGAAAGTTTATGTGTGAGTCAAAATATATAATTTATTCATGCACGGTGATCTTTGTTCCCTCTCAAATGTACCACAACAAAATAGTTTCTTTAGTTTAATTCATGTACCCCTGCTTATTATGAATATGCTCACAGGGTTTCCTCACCTGGTTGAGCACCTGGAACTGCACCACCAGCTCGTTGCTGAGAGCCGACCAAACCCTCACACTGCCATCCTCGCTGCAAGTAGCAAAATGTGTCTCATCAGAGCTGAACGCCACGTCGTTCACCTGAACAACCAAGAGAACATGAGAGAATAAAGCCTGCTGAGACAACACTGACTGAACAGAAACAATGAGTTAAAGCCTTATTCACTGAGTTTAATCTGAGCAGCATGACTCTCATGACTGAACATAAGATTTCTTAGAAGAAGAGGAAATAAACAGAAACAACAGTGATAGCCTAGCTCCTTAAAAAACAAATATTTTAATAATTTAATGGGTGGACTCTACATGTTTTTTGAAAAGGGTGAAAATAAAGAACAACAAATAAAGTAGAATGAAAGACAAATGCAGTGGAACTAAAAATAAAGCAGTCAGTAAAAAATCTGAGATTCTACAGTTACAAGATGAAAATAACAACTAGCAAGTCCATTCATAATGTGGCACTTTTTAGAAACATAACTATCTGATCTCAGAAAACCCTTCAATTAGACAAAGAAAGAAAACACCAAATGCCAATGTCTCTTATATATATCTTGTTTTTAAACTTTCTGAAATAATCAGCAGTTGCGACTGTGTTATTAAAGAGGGGCTCTCTGTGTCCGTCACTGTTAGTACTTGAAATGACATCATTAACTTTTATTTGCTTCCTATTCTTTTGGGATGCATCACACACTGCTACACTGACAGTTACAAACTGGTAGTAATATGAAAACCACCTCTGTGAGATTAACAGAGCAGAAGTGAGGAATCCAATTAATGAAGTCTCTCCTTGTTAAAGTGTTCCAGTGCTCAGTGTAAGCCATATATGCTGCAGATAATTACAGCTAAGCTAATGAATTCTCACAAATGTCAGTCTGAATGAAACTGTAATTAAAAACCTGCTTGAAACATGTGGAAGAACTATGTCTATTCAAAGAAAATGTAAGCATCTCATGAATAACACTCATTTAAGCCATGATCTAGAAAGAAAAAATAAAATAACCCACGGCAACTACTAGTAACACCTATTTCAATGGACTTTCATAAAGAAGACTTGCCAACAAATGATGTACTGTCAAAGAGTGCAAAGGTTCTATGAGATGTACTCAGGCAGAGCAGTAATTTGAGCTCAGTGAGAAGGTAAACATGCTAACAGCCTGGTAATGATAGTTCTAACATATTCAGTAGGTATAATTTTACAACATGAACCTCCATAATTTCAAACCTTTGCTAACATTTGCATCTGAGCCATATGTTAATTTTTTGGGGGACAAAACAGATACAAATGTATGAAGGGAAAATAGATATACCCAGTGATTTGGCAAACTATTGAACAGCTGTTGACAAATTACAGTAAGGGCCAGGGCAGTGACAAGAATCTGACATTATCATCACTTTAGCGACATGACTTGAAAAAGCTAAAAACCTGAAAATGTTTGTTTCCCTAAAGTAAATGAACTGATAGAAAATGCTTGATTCATATTCTAAGGCAGTCATACAGTATGGACATGTATAGAGGCAAATCATCTCATCTATGAATATATTTCTGGTATTCTAAGGATCTGTTTTCAGTAATCTGTGTTGCTTCAAATGAGTGCCACACTTATTTCTGTATTTTTTCCAAAGCTCACACGGTTACCTTGGTTTTGTGTCCGCTGACCAGCCTGGTGCTGGTGTTATCAGACCAGTTAATGTACCAGAGAGTTCCCGCTGTGGTGCCAACAATGCCCATGTCCATTGAGTTATCAAACCCTGCACTGACTGTCGTCCCATCCAGCATGATCTCTTGCTCCAACACCACCATCGTCCCACTGCAGACACACACAGACACAGGGGCCAAAAGATACCAATAATAAATGTGAACATAATTCGACAAGGATGAGCGAGTCAAATCTTCATCCATTTTCTTTCAGGGCTTAGACATAGCCAGATCAAGGCATAGCCAACGTGCATCTGTTGGGCCAAAAATGTACTTGCTGTTGGATGCACGGTACATACAGAAAATCAGACATTAAATGTAATACTTTTAAAGACCTTTTTCAAGACCCTCTCAATAGATTTTATGACCCCATTGCATTTTCAATTTCTAACTAGTTACATCGTTGACAGTTATGTGCATGTTTTCTGTTGATTGTACGATGAAAATGTGACAACTTAGTCAAGAAAAGGCAGATAGATTTAGTGATTGTTCTATGCAAATAAAGCCTTTTTTGGGATGTTATCGGTGCCAACATCAACAGATTTTGTGCTTGTTTTACACTTATCAAAAGCTGTTTTTATTTTCAGAATCCTGTAATATGTTAATATGAGCCTGAGCTCCATCAACTTCTCCATCTATGTCTCAGAAAACTTGCATTTACCTATCATTTCAATCAGGAACATTCTGATTATACATTTTACCATTTTATTGCAAAATGGATATACAGTTTTACTTTGTGGAGAAGGATCTGCTCAAAAGATGCTCCATGGGTTAGTCAAGCAATATGCTTTGACTCTTCCAGGGAGTGCATGGCTGGAAACCCCCATATGGATGGATACATTAATGACAATGTGTACTGAATACAATAAAATCAGTTCAAATGCAATTACTACATGGTAGCATGAATCTCAATATGACGGTGCAACAAGCTTTGCTGTAAAGGAGGAGGCTGGGGTGGAGGAGGTTAAGCTTTGCAAGCAGCAGCAGAGCGGTGCGTCAGCACTAATGCAAGCAGGGATTTGTGAGAAGTACGTCACATTTAAATACACCACTGTGTAGAGACAGAGAGCTGCGAGGCGATAAGTGGGATCAGCTGGCTAGCAGCTGATCATGGCTGGGAGTATGACTACCATGTCCTGCATGAACTAACGCTGAGCTTCAATTGTATGCAAATCAATCAATCACATAGTTATATTGCTAGCTAGGGACACAGCGGAGCTTTAAGGATGCACTTGTAGCTCAATGGGCCAGGACATAAACAAGCGTGCAGACCAAGTTGGCTTCCATTAGAATCTCTCTGTGATTCAAACTAAATGTAAAAAAAAAAAAAAAAAAAAAAAAAAAAGGAGGAAAACAAGTCTACAACCTCTTTTGACAAAACTTGAAACAGATTCAAAAGTTAAAAACCTTATGGTACTGAATTTCAGACTTTGTCTTTTCCTAATTCAACTTATCAACTGTTAATACATTTTAAAACCCTGCAGACACCGTGAGCTGCCAAGCCTCCCAAGCATCAGTTTGATGCGTCAGCTGTGCATGACCTTGAGATCAGCATAACACATATGCAAGATGCACATGACCAATAGAGGCAGTGAAGAGGTGTAACAGTCAATAAAGCAGAAACTACAACAGCTGTAAGTTAAAAAAAAATAAAAAATGGAGAAACCAAGTCCATCATTCTCCACATCTTAGTTCTTGTCACTTCACAGAGAAAAACATGTCTGTCAAACTAGCTGGGGCAGACAATTCAGCTTTAGAAATCTCTGTTTAAACCTGTCAAATTAATGACAACAAGGTCAATGTTGTGGTTAAAAAAGTGACAATGCAAAGTGGTGAGTCAGTCAAGTGTGATCATGCCTGTTTGTTTTTGTTCGTTTTTTTAATGTATTACATGTCTGATGAGGATATTGTGACATTAACACAAAACTACACAGAAGGTTATTTGCGTGGACTCTTTTTTTTTTTTTTTTTTAATAATGACCACTATGGAAGCAGTCAGCTGAAAGTCACCTGTTAATACGGTCACTAAATAAACCAATACACCAGGAGTGTTATGCCTGAGCACGGATGAAAATGCTGGAGAAACAAAGTGCACACAGAGTGTCTAACCACCAGTCATCACCCTGAGCAGAACTGATGTTTCTATTGATAACTGATGTTAATATAGTTGTAATTCTGATCTCAGAATTATCATGCTAAAGTAACCTCCTCAAGTATCTCCATGTTTGTAGTTTATATCCTGAGCTTTCACATGTACCCTCTACTGATGTCCTCCAGTAAAATGCAGGGCATATAGGCGGGTTAATTAACAATAACATTCATGATGCAGCCATACACATATTTGAATCAAGGTGAAACAGTATGTATAGCTCAGCCTTACACCCTCATCTACAAAGTGCACATATGTGGTATGGTGTGGCAAAGTCACTGCAGCCCTGATCTGCCATTGGAGGGATTAACAGGGGCATAATGGAGGAGAAGACTGACAATGTGCAACATCAGAGCAGAACAGAAAGGAAGTTTCTCTCTGGGAGCGCAGATGGTCGAGTGGTTTAAGACGCTACCCATGTACACGGGTGGCTTGGGTTCGAATCCGGCCTGTGGCCCTTTACAGCATGTCTCTCCCCACTCTCCTCCCTGTTTCCGAGGCTATCCACTGTCCTTCCTCTACCAAGGAAAGACCAAAAATAAATCTTAAAAAAAAAAAAAAAAAAAGAATGTTTCTCTCACACTTAAAGGCCAGAATACAATGTGAATTTACACTCCATATCATGCCTATGTAGAGGTCATGTGCAAGTGCGCAGGTGTAATGACAGTGTAACTTTTAGCAAAGAAGAAAATCAGTCTAAGAGTCATTGGTTTCAAAACTTATAATAATGTTGTCAACACCTCTGTCTGCAGAAATGTTTCCAGGTATGCTGCTTTAGCAAACTTAAGTCTGTTGTGCATGATCTGAGTTATATCACTCCTACCTTCCCATTGCAAATATAATTAAAGAAAAATCTTTTTTGATGTAACAAAATCCACCTGACACATATGAATACAAAACAGTTAGTACCATAAAGTATATCCATGTAGATATCCATGTCTCTATGTAATTATGTTTCTGTGAAGTTCCTCCCTCATTTGCAGAAATAGATTCTGACGTGAAATATAACAGATGCCACAATATGTTCTGTTGACTGAATCAATTCTGAGTGGTGTGATGTACAAATAAAATATATTCTGGGGAAAGTGGCTTCCATAAATAAGACTCAAGAAGAATAACAAGAGAATGAGTTTCAGACCTGTCTTCTCTATTGCAGACCTTTTCCCGAGGCTTTACACAAAAAACAGCTCCAACCTCCCACAGTCGTAACCAGCGGGTGTTGCTGCCTGTCAACAGATGGCTTCCTCGACACAGCAGAACACCTATACCGAGAAACCAAATCAGCCCAGTAAGAATCCCAGAACAAAAAAACATGCCAAAAGATAGGATCTTCAAGGTAATTAGACTAACTGCAGTAAAAAGTGTCTCTTCAATTAAATAAAAGAATTAACATGCTTCTCTATGTTACATCGAAGGGGGTCAAACTTCAAAACATCATCACTAAAATTAGACAGTTCAACTCCACAGAGGGTCCATTTGTACCAATCTCGCCCTCATCAGCCTCCCATGTCATGATGCAGCACTGTGTGGTAACATCCCAGACACAAACATGTCCTCGATTGGTTGCAGTGAACAGGAAGGAGTCCATGTGGTAGCACAGAGCCGTCAGCTCCACGTCACCCACCTCAGCTGGTGCTTTCACCCTTTGCACCTAGTAAAGGGAAAGGAAAGGCTCATGCTTATGATCAAAGACAACTAAACAACCGACCAAATCAAAATGCCAAAATGCACGAGTTTTGATGTGCCAAAATGCTCTTAGGCCTACGTAGAGATCTGTTAATGTAATATGGATGCATTTTAAGTTTCTCTGATGTAATTTACCTTCAGGTCTACATCAGTGCCTTGGGTGTGCATGAGGCAGAAATAAACCCCTTGGCTGCCAACACAGGCCATCTGGCTGGCTGTTGAGGGGCTGAAGGCTGTGTCATGGATCGGACCTGTAGCCGTCACTCTGGACAGCAGCTGGAAGTTCTTACAGCTCCACAGAGCCACCTCGGGGTCAGAGAAATCTCCTACAGGTCAATGGAAGGAATAAGTGGAAGCAGAGTTACTTTAAAGGCCATAGCAGAATCTGTTTTCTGTGCTGTTCTACTGATACAATTCAACGGCACTTCTACTGACCAACAGAGAGGAAGAAACGATCGTCTCTGGAGAAAGCCAGACTCTGCACTGCCCCCTTGTGGTAGGAGATGGTTTTACGGCAAGTTCCATTCTGGACGTCCCAAATGCAAATAAGGCTCCTGCTATTGTTACTGCCTCCTGATGCTGAGGCAAGCGTCTGGAAGAGAGATAACACAGGCACGCACAAAGAGGCTTCATTTTAATTTATTATTCCTAAAGGCAAAGACTTATAGAAACAATATAGTATTTTATAACTGGCAATACCGTGGCATTTAGCCATCATTTTTAATCATTTCAGCTGAGTCCAAGTTCACACCTTTGCCCTCTAGATATTCCTGAACTCTCCTGTTCCCAAGAAATGGAAAGGCAGTCATCCAAAAAGTATGTGCATATGAGCAGATGGACAACAAGACAACACAAAGGCACAATGGAGGACTAAAAGGATGTTAGAAGATGATGGTAGAATCTCTGTTCTATACAGCCCCCCTCCATGTGCCCCATGATGCACCTTGTTCACTGTTATATACTAGTAAGTATGAACTCTGAAAAATACCTGAGCATCATTTGTGACAGCAAGACAAGAGATCTCCTCAGTATGGCCCTGCAAGTGTCTCTGACCTCCTGTATGTAGGTACTCCACCACTACCAAACAGCCGCAGGAATATGCAAACAGACCTGCAACAGACATCAAAATACCGGATGAAGCAAAAAAGATTAAGAGTAACTTTTTTTCACAGCATTTCTAGTTCCTTCTAAGTTTCTATAGGTACATAAGAGTGCATAACTGTATTAAGATTTCATTGTCCTCTTCCATTATTTATCATCATCTTCTACACATCCAGGGCTAGGTTGCCATGGCAGAAAGCTAGGCAAATCAACCCAGACCCCCCCCAAGTTTTCCAGCTCTCCTAGGGGATTCTGAGGCGTTGTCATGCCAAATGGGATATATCATCTATCCAGCGAGTTCTGGATCTGTCCTGAAGTGTCCTCCCACTTGGATGTGCCCAGAAGACCTCTACAGGGAGGCAACCAGGAGGCACTGTGATCAGCTGTCCAAACCACCTCAACTGAATTTTTCTGTCTGCTTGTCTTACATGATGGAAGGAAATATCTGCATCCAGAAGGGAGCAGCATGAACTCCTTACAGAGTGGATGGTCTGATTCATCAAGGATTGACTGTGCATTTTTAAGCTTGCGATAAAAATACAGTCTTTGGTTGACTTTCCTGCAGACAGCATCTACCTGAGGCTCAAAGCAAATTTTCTGATCCACAACAGTACCCAGGTATTTATACTGGCTTACCTTTTCCACAGACTGTCCATGAATCAGGGATGGAGAAATGGCAGTGGGGTTCTTCATGAAACCCTCAGCCATTTCTTTTGTTTTTAAAAATATTAATCTTTAAAAAGGATGTCTCACACTATTCAATAAAATCGGTTAAAATGGGGCTATGGTCTAGGTCATCTTTAGAGAGAAGTGACACGATTACTGAGTCGTCTGCAAATTTGATTCTGTGCCGCTTCTCATATCTACTCTGGCATTCATTACCTCCGCCAAGGAGGTTATGTGATCGGCACGGTTTGTTAGTTTGTTTGTTAGCAACATAACTCAAAAGGTTATGGATGGATGTTGATGAAATTTTCAGGAAATGTCAGAAATGGCATAAGGAAGAACTGATTAGATTTTGGAAGTGATCCAGATCCAGGAATTTTTTAAAGGATTTTTTACTATTGGGAGATAGGGCTAATGGTGGAGGTCCGCGCTCTCTGAGTGCTTTTCTAGTTTATATATAAAGCAAATAAAAGCAGTGAAAGAACACATCCCTGTGGTGAGCCAGTAGAAGAAATGCTAAAATCCGGTGAAACACCAATGACCCTTACCCGCTGAGTTCTTCCAGTTAAAAAGTCCATCAGCCAGCTTATCAATCTAAGATCAATGTTGTGGATGTGACTTGATTTTTTGCTAAAATGTGAGGCTGAATACATAAAAAGCTGAAGAAAAATCAATAAAAACTAGAATGGCCGTCTGAGGCAGCAGACCTATGCCTAAGCAGTGCCACCGAGGAACTCGCGCTCCCATTGATTACTATGGTGTTCAAAATTTCGAAGTCTGAGAAAAACCGAACGGCTGCGCGGATCACCACCAAAATCTAATCGATTCTTCCCTGTCACTATCCCAATATTCTCTGAAAGTTTGGTGAAGATCCAACTTTCCCTTCCTCGAGTTATCTTGTACACATACAAACAAAGAAACAAACAAACAAAGATACGGAACCCTTTACATAACCTCCTGCTGATTTCATTGCCGTGGGTAATTAAACCTGCAAAAGTCTTTACTCCCTCAAGGTGAGTTAAAATCATATTAAGAAGTGCGGCAAGAGCATCATTGACACCCCTGCCAGGTCTGTATGCAAACTGAAGAGGATCAAGTTCAGCATTCACAATGTTTGTGAGCTCATTGTTAACAATCTTTTGAAAAGACTTCATTGCTAAAAAAGCGAATGCTACAATACCTGTACTCTTTGGAGTCTTTGGTGCTCTAATTTTTGGCACTTGTATCTGTGATCTCATTCTTTCAGTCACTACTCAAAGCTCATGACCAGAGGTGAGGGATGGAAACGGGACAGACAGGTTAACTGAAAGCTTGGCCTGTGGCTCAGCTCCCTCTTTATAATGACTGTCAGGATGTCTGCGATATGGCTGGTGCTGCATCAACCTCCCAGTCCATTCTTGCCCCCACTTGTAAACAAGACCCCAAGAAACTTGAGCTCCTTTACTGGGGCAAAGACTCACTCCCCACCTGAGCAGTTTAGCTATAGCCTAAATGAGCTCTTCAATTTGACTAAAATGAAAGTACAATCTGAAAAGAAGCTGTTTAAAAATACAACTTCATATTATCTACTTCATATTATTTTCAAGGAGTCTAAGATCACAGCCTCATGCTGTAGATTTACAAAAACATTGTGACACAGTTAATGGATTCATTAGATGTCTAGGCCTGTGCATGCTTTATAGATCATTTTTAATGCTAATTTCTGTAAATATGCTCAAATCCCTTCTATAAGCACTTATGTTTGACCAGATCCCCTACTTTTCCGCTAACCTTGGTCAGGGCTCCACACCATGTTTCCACGTCCATTGCCATTGTAGCCGATCACTGCCTTCAGCTTTATGTCCTCCTGGCTTGGTTTAGGTGCAATGGCAGCCTGATGAAGCAAAAATATCCAAAATAAATTAAGTTTGTAAACAAGCACTCACAGAATGCTGCAGCCAATTATTTCACTGAGGGCTCTTTACCTGGTCAAGAGTGGAGGTCTTAAAACGGGGGACAAAGTGGCGGTAGCAATCAGGGCGAACTGGCTTCTTCTCGCTCATCTTGACTAAATAACAAAATTTCCTTAAGTGGATAAAGCTTAATCCAACCATTTAGATGAAAAAAGGCAACATATTTTTTACAGTTATTGCTGAATGATGCAGCAAAGGACTTACCAACATCTTTTAGACTGATATTCAGAGGAGCTGGGTCGATGAGTTCTGTAACCCTGAGGAAGCACCCAGCAGATGTGGGGTCAGAAGAAGGGCCTGACCCGGAGTCTGGGGCTGAAACAGCTGGGATCTTTGGGGCTTCATCACAAATAGATAAGGAGCACAAACCTGCAGATAGAAAAAAAGAGGAAATACAACCCTATGGGCATTAAAGACCTTTGTTAGGCCCACTGGTAACAAATAAATTCTTTACACTAGGGTTGCTTGGTGTTGCTGAGCAGCTTTTAAAATCTTGCTTTGAGCTTGTTTCTTTCTCATAAAGCTGCTGATTCTTGTCATGGAAACCCGTTGTAAAAAAAAACAGTGCGAGTGTGTTAACAAAATCATGACTTTGTATTAAATACAATGTTTTTTTAAGGCGAGTCAGACTGGTGTGTGGAGTCTAACCTTCAGCTTATCATATATTAAATAGATATACTAAGCTATTCTAGGAGGAAAACTCACACCAATGGTATGCCTTTAATTAAAGGTCAGACCAAGTATGTGCAACCCTATACCTTGGGATCATCATTAATTCAGATCTGAACACTGCAACCAATTATGAAGCATTAAGTAAAAAGGGGTCACCAGTGAATAAATTAATAAAAGACACTAATATTTAGCCACAATGACCATGGTGCCATTAGAAGTCAGGCATCTTAAAAAGAAACATCTTAATCCAGACCGTTCAGTGGTCTTTTCAGCTGACTGGTGAGTGACAGCTCTGTCCAGGATCCCTATTTACTAAACAATTACAGTGAATCGTCATCTGATGATAATTTCCACTCATTGTGTGAAGACTTTCAGCTTCCTCCCTTTAGAAAGAGCTTTTGATTCCCAAAGCTCAGAACAAAACAGTACCAAAATATGCTTCATTCCTGCTGAACTAAACAAGCTGTACTGACATCTGCACATTTATTTTTATTCTCTATCTGGGTCCTAAACTTGATTTTTCCTTTAGCTTAATTCAAGGGATTATTCCAGCTTCTCAGGGGTTTTTTATAATTCAATATTTCTGTTTGATGCTTTGGCGTTTTTGTACTTCTCTGTTGTGTTGGTAATGATGCATATGTTTTGTAACCGTGTGCCAAAATGGACGTCATAACCAGCAAAGCAAATGTTGGTACAAATCAGGACACCTGAATCTGAATCAATTTCACAGCAAAGCAGTAATTTTCTTCATGAAAATTGAATTTTCAGGTCTGAATGCTTCAGTAAAAAAGGTTAAAAGAGTTTCAGCTGTCTTAAACTTAAAATTGTAAAACATTTGAACCTACCTGCCTCGTTCACATTGTCTATATTACTGACGTCCAGCAGTGGTGGAGGGGAGGAGGGGAGGGGTGCTGTCTGTCGAGGCATCCCATTACATGTCTGTACTGTACTCTCCTCAACTTCTGGTTGAACTGTTACATGACAGAACAAATTACTTTCAATTAATAATAATAAAATATGAATAAGATGCATCTTATATAATTACATACAAGACATGTCCTTTAAGTGAAGTTACCTGATTTAGGAACTGGGATGGAGCGCACTCTAGGAGATGAACTGTGAGTAATGAGTATGTCAGACAATTAGCATTGCATAAGTTTAACAATGTAACAAAGCAATAGCAAGATCTAAATAATATGCAATATATGGAAAATTACCTTCTTTCAGCCACAGGATGTGCCAGAAAGTCCCACAGGAAGATGGCGTCTCCCACAGAGACAACACCAAGTTGGTCAGTGGTGAAGCTCACCTGATGAATGGGCTGACTGTGGCCGATGAACATCTGTTGTAGGGAAACACATGTTTCAGTTACTACTGAAGCACAATAAACTACTCCAAGTCCTACTGCAACTGAAAAATACACAATATTCATCTCCACAATGATGAAGCATTTAAGTGGTGAACAGTAAAATGACGTTTGCGGAGCAAAAACTGTTAGAACAGAAATGGACAAGTCAATCAACATACAGTAAACAAATACAACTTTGATAAACACTTATTATAAACACCTACTTGTTACAGAGTGTAAAAAAGAAACACTAACTTTTGTATTGTGAATCAAAACAGACAGGATGTTAAATGTGTCAACTTGCACTTTGAGGGAACTTCTTCTTTAGATAAAATAGCTTTTAAACTGCTCAGTTGTATCATATAACTGACAGGTAAAAATGTGTATAAAACATGAAAAATATGTGTAAAACAGTGTGCCAGATACACAACCAGTCATGCACAGACCACTACAAAGGCTATAGACCTGCAAGCCTTGTTTGAATCCAACCCTGGCCCCTTTGCTGCATATCATTCCACTGTTTCATTCATGTTTCCAAACAGGGATGCACACATTAAAAATGTTGATGGTATGATTAAAGTTTGAGGAATAATCATGGTTTCAGAATTAGTATACATAAATCCATCTGCTTCTGGCTCTCAACAAAGGCGGACGCTTTTTCTCTCTTGCTCCCTCCCTGCCCTTATCTGCCCTGCTTGCTGCTCTTTGTCTTGTGCTGTCTCTGTCTGATCTATCGGAGCCTCTCTCCGCATTTCTCTCCGAAGCCTAAAATATGGATTTGATCAGCTGGTCTCTCAACGCAACCGACCAAATTTTCTCGACAAAGAGACTGGGTAAAGGAGAGCCCACCTGCCCTGACGGAACGTTTGCAGCCGGATACACGGTGGACTCCTGGGAGGAGTGGAGGATCCTGTGCCTGTCGATCCTTTCCGTTGAGGATGTTGAAGACGTGTACATAATTGGAATTATGATAAAAGGTTTTCTGCTGTTTGGAGCTGGCAGCTTCCTGATCTTTCGCAAAGTTCGACGCACTTTTGGCAATTGAGAAGCTGCCCGTCATGACTGAGGGAATGTGCAGGGCTGTCAACATTCAGACTCAAGCAATATGCGAGCTAACAGGATGCGATTTTTGAACTCCTTCGCAAGATGGATGCCAACTTGGAGAAGTTGTCAGCTCGGCTCGGCTGAAATGGGCCACCGAATTCAGACATATTCGAGGTAAAGCCACCGGGAGACTCAAAAAGACTCAAAGGCAGACGGAAAATTGCAGTGTCGGCCGGACCCAAAACAATTGTTATCTTCATTGGCTCCCTGAGATAACCAGACTTCCCAAGGCCGGTTGTCTCTCCACTCTCCTTGATTGTTATGCGGACAAGATGCTCCGGCCCCATCTCCCCCCCACCACCCCCTACTCCTGTGAACTTTGTTTCTGGATCAGAACTCTCCGAGGTCATCTCCACGGCAAAGGCCGTGTCTTCCTCACCTGTATCAGACAGCAGAGACAATGGGAGGGACTGAGTGGAGATAAGTACACGGGCTCACACATGCGCACACACAAGACACATTTAACACACACACTCCCTCCAACTCAACGCCTTCGTTGCCCCCCCCCCGTTCTCTTTTTCAGCTAAGTAAAAGGGGCGCTGCTCGTGTGGCAGCCCAGCAGTTCTCTTGCTCCTGTCCTCCCCCTGTTATGTGTCAATGTCTTTTTTATGTTTCTTGGATGGGATGTAACTGAAAGGCAACACCAACCCTGAACTTTTTTAAAGTAAGAAACTCATGGTGCTGGGGAGTGTTAACATAATTGTGACGTCTTCAATGGGAATTGTGAGATTGGATTTTTTCGGCTATCCAATATGCCGATATTTACAGATTCATTATGGCCGATACCAATACTTAAATATGTAATTCAGACCTGAAACTTAAGTCCTGAAAATACACCTTGAAGTTTAAGGAATAAGAATGAATAAGAAAAGGACTTTCGCCGATGTAGGTCTGTTAGTCCAGTCTAAAACACAATTTCCTTACTCACAGATATGGACAATATTTACAGCAGCTATAGGCTGATATTAACAGCTAATTCATCAGTTACAAATAAAGGCAAATTTGAACATTCCTGCCAATATCAATAATTCCCTTTTCAAGCTAATATCTGCCGATACAGACAACATACCAAGAGCATTGTGCAACTGTATTTTTAAGCCCATTTACTGGTGGAAATAGTTAACTACTTCATCTCTATTTCCAACTCCATCTACTGTCCTCTACAATAAAGGCACAAAAGCCCTTGCAGTGTGTACTGATAAACTTTTAACTTTTCGGACCAAGATAGTTTTTTGAACCAGGCTGTATAAATGTTTATTCCTGCTGTCTAAATGGGCATTTTGACATGGGTGTGTTGTAACTACCAGGGTTCCTGGAACATCAAATTGACCTTGGGGGAGATACATTTGTTTCTACTTTTCTATGGCTTAATTTTTTCTATTGCATGTTCAGAAGAATAAGCACTGGATTGAGCCCTAGATACCAATTGCATATTTTACTCTTGTGCGAGTTAATTCCCAACGTAAATCCAGAAGATGCTTAATCCTACCTGTGAGTTTACGTCAAGCTGCATGTTATAATCCCAGACTTTCACAGCATTGTGTCCTGCGGTCAGCAGGAACCGGGCGTCCTCGCTCACAGCCAGGGATGAGCATTCATGTTTATGTACCTTAGACACCTGCCAGGAGGAGAGACATGCAGAAAGACG